>NC_053041.3:476392466-479141346 GCF_002575655.3 Aegilops tauschii subsp. strangulata
TGTCAAACTTGCTACCTATATATGTATGTATGGATGAAACCATTGTATGCTTGTTGTTGGATATGTTGGCAAGTTATATATGTTGCATATGGAGTTTTGATTTGATTTGGTATCTATATGTGTTGGATGATCATATCCATATGGCAGGGATATGATTTGGTATGTATATGTGTTGTTATGCTTGTTGAAAGTATTTTCAAATGTGTATATATATATATCTGTGAAATTGAATGAATTTAAGAAAAAAACAGAAAAAAAACAGGGGCTGTGCAGGCTCTTTGCCGTCTGCTGGCAGACCGCAAAGAGCTTTGCCATCAGCCAGCAGACGACAAAGCTGCCATGTGGGGCTAGCCTATTTGGCGGCTTTCCCGTCTGCTGGCGGACGACAAAGACCTTGGCATCTTTGCTCTCTGCCAGCACACGACATAGCTTGCCACGTGGCAGCTACCTGGGGGCGTCTGGGCTGGCATATTTGTACACATTACCGTCCGCTGGCGGACGACAAAGATGCAAAGGTCTTTGCCGTACGCCAGCAGACGACAAAGCATGACGTTAACCCCCTAACGGACCTAACCTGCCACGTGTGCTGTCGTGGTGGGCACACGGCAGATGCCAACGGATGGTAGAAGAGAGGAGGAGGCTCGAGGGCACTGGTGGGCTCCAGAGGCGAGGTCGGCATGAGCGAGCGCGAGACGCAAGACATACCCAGGTTCGGGGCTCTCCGGAGAGATAACACCCCTAGTCCGGCCGAGTGTGGTTTATATGTAACAGTACAGAGTTGCTGTAGCGACCAGACCTCAAACAGTCTGATCTCTGTGCATAAGTGTCATCCCCGGATCGGTAATGCTGACACACACAGTACTTGAAGGATTTATAACAGAGTAGCGATCACACACTTATTACATCAAATGTCTCAAAAGAGAACTTATTACAATAAATATGGCTTAAGGCCTTGTAATTACGATAACAGCGGAAGGCTCGGAAGATAAAGTGAGTCCATCAACTCCAATGGCATCACTGAGTGAAAGATCACGACCTAAGGCTCCTTACTCGTCGTCTGAAAAGTCTGCAACATGGTACGTTGCAGCCCGAAAATGGGCCAGCACATGGAATATGCTGGCAAGGTAACACAAAAGAGTAATGAACAGAATAATGCTATCACTACATGCATATATGGCTGGTGGAGGCTGTATGGTTAATATGTTTTGCGAAAAGCCAATTTTTCCCTACTGCAAAGGAATAATTTTATTTAACTATCATGGTGGTTGTTAAACATTGAGAATGGTAAACCCCATCTCAATCCCAATTAAAAGTAATTAATAACCCAATCAAGTTTTATTATTAAGTGTGATGAGATCCACATGATAATCCAAAAACCAGATACTCAAGATGTCCATAACCGGGGACACGGCTAACCATGATTAGTTTGTACACTCTGCAGAGGTTTGTGCACTTTTCCCCACAAGACTCGATGTCCCCCGTTGGATTTCTCGCACTACAAAATGTTTGAGAAACGGATGACCGAGACACAGTCTTTCCGAAGAGGTCCCCTTAACCGATAGATAGGCCGGTACACCTACAATCCCCTACATCTGCTAGCCCATGATGGAAAGGTTTCCCACAACTTCCTCAACTATGCCAGAGCCCATAATGGCATGTGGCTGCAATAGGAAGTTTCTAGCATGAATAATCTTATAATCCCTTTGAGCCTGGGTGGCAGTCCATAGGAGAATCACATGGTACCCCGGGATTTGCAAAAATACAGGCAATCACTGGAATTCCCCAGGTGCCTCAATCCACCCAGATGTGTATTTAAGTTGCCACCTTAAGTTGAACCATTAATTAACAATGCTCACATCTGTCATGAAAACTCTCAAAACCCAATCCACGTCTACGAGCATAGCATAGCAATATAAGCAATGTTGAGTAACTCCCATAGGTTTGATAATAAACAGGTGAATAGGTACTACCTCATCTACTTCCCAAACCCACAATTTAATTCACATCCTAACCATGCAATTGTTTGAGGATGGATCTAATGCAATAAAACTGGGTATTAAGAGGTATGATCAAAGTGTTACTTGCCTTGCTGATGACCTGCGAAACCTAGAGACTCGTAGTAGCACGCTTCGCACTCCAGGTACTCCATCGCAAACAAACAAGCATACAATGAGCAATCAAGCAAGGGCACGGGTAAAACTCAAATAAGAGATCTAACCAGAAAGTTCAACTTAAGACTCCGGTTTGCAAAAAGAATCAAATCAAACGAAGCAACAAAAACTCAAACGGCGAAAGAAACAAGCTTCTTTACTAATCTGGACTAAAGTCAAATTTTACAGTAGGAAAATCTTGTTTAAGTTTGTTAAACAGAAAGAGGGTCTCGAGACGAAATTTAGGCGCTTGAATCACCTGATTCCGATAAACGAGCAAAAAGTTATACTAAAACAAAAATCGGATCAGAAATCGCGATCGAAAATAGTCGCGAAAAAATCCGAGAAAAAGAAAAACTGACGAACAGGCTAACGAACGAACGTTCGCTGTCTGCGGCTAACGAGTGAACACCGTTCGCTAAAACGAACGTACGGACGAACGACCGCTAAATAAATAAACCGAAAAAAATAAAACCGATCTATTCTAAAAAATCGAAAACTAGGGTTTTCTAAAAAAACGTATAAGTTTTCTCTCAAAAACCGGCGGCGGCGGGGCGTCTACCTCGGCGGGGCTCCGGCGAGATCCAGCGGCTCCGACGGGGTCCGGTGGTGCGGCGGGCTGCTCGGGCGGCGGCGGGGCGGCAACGGCAGGCGGCGGCGGCGGCGCTAGGTCTGCGGCGGCGACGAATGGCGGCGCGGGCGGCGGGGTTTGGCGGGGCGGCTCGGGTGGTGGTGGTGGGGGTCGGTGGCGGCGGTATTTAAGTGGAGGGGGGCGGCTGGCTTGGGGGAGGGGCCGTCTCGGGAGGCATGCTCCTCCCGGACTCGGGCGGCGGCGGCGGCTTCGCTCGGGACTCCGGTCCCGAGCCGGTGCGGGAGACGGCGGCGGCGCGGGCTTGGCCCGGCTCGGCTGGGCCTTCGGCTTAGTCGGGCGCGCGAACAGTTTTTTTGAATAACGTTCCGCCGAAAATAAATCCTAAAAAAATAAATAAAAATCTAAAAATACCAAAGCAAATTTTCTCCATCTAAATAAAATATTTAGAACAAGATGAACATTTTCTTGGCCCTAAAATGCAATTTTGAAAACGTGCAATTTTTCTAATTCAAATAAAATTGCAATAAAATCCAAATAAAATATTTGTTTGGTTTTTAATATTTTTCCTCTAATATGTCATCTATTTTGGAGAAGTCATTTTATCTCATCTCATATATTTCTATTTTTGAAATATTGGGAAGGGAAAATAATCAAAACCAAATGATCCTCGTTCCAAAATTTGAGAAAACTCAAATATGAAAATAACGAAATCCCCAACTCTCTCCGTTGGTCCTTGAGTTGCGTAGAATTTCTAGGATCAAGCCAAAATGCAATAAAATTTGGGATGTTACAAACCTACCCCCCTTAATATGAATCTCGCCCTCGAGATTCGGGTTGGCTAGAAAATAGGTGAGAGTGATCCTTCCGTAGGTCTTCTTCTCGCTCCCAGGTGGCTTCATCTTCGGTATGGTGACTCCACTGAACCTTGCAGAACTTGATTACTTTGTTACGTGTGACACGGCTGGCAAAATCAAGAATCTTAACTGGTTTCTCCTCGTAGGTTAAATGACTATCCAATTGTATCGCTTCCAGCGGTAATGTATCTCTCAGAGGAATATCAGCCATCTCTGCGTGGCACTTCTTCAACTGAGAAACGTGGAACACATCGTGAACTCCTGACAATCCCTCGGGCAATTCCAACTTCTAAGCAACTTCTCCCATACGTTCCAAAACTCCGTATGGTCCCACAAATCGTGGCGTTAATTTTTCCTTACCTCCAAAGCGCTTCACTCCTTGAAGTGGGGATACCCAAAGATACACTCTGTCTCCAACTTCGTAAAATGTCTCCTTGCATTTAGAATCTGCATAACTCTTCTGCCTGGACTGGGCTACCTTGAGTCTATCGCGAATCAGTTTAACCTTCTTTTCAGACTCTTTAATCAAATCCGGTCCAAACAACTGTCGGTCTCCAACTTCGTCCCACAACAACGGTGTTCTGCACCTCCTTCCGTACAAGGCTTCGAAAGGGGCCATCTTCAAACTGGCTTGATGACTGTTGTTATAAGAGAACTCTGCATAAGGAAAATTATCGTCCCAACTAGATCCATAGTCTAGCGCACAAGCTCTCAACATGTCCAACAGAATCTGATTGACTCTCTCAGTCTGCCCATCTGTCTGTGGGTGAAAAGCTGTACTGAACTCTAGCCTGGTTCCCAAAGTTTCATGCAACTAATTCCAAAACTTTTGAAGTAAACTGGGTTCCTCTATCTGATACAATGGTCCTCGAAACTCCATGCAAACATACGATCCTGGTCATGTATATCTTTGCCCACTTAGCACTGGTGTAAGTGGTCTTTACTAGGATGAAATGAGCTACTTTCGTCAAACGATCGACTACAACCCATATCGAGTCATAGCCTGAATGAGTCCTGGGTAATCCCGTGATAAAATCCATGCCTAGCTTATCCCACTTCCATTCGGGTATCGGCAATGGTTGTAGTAATCCGGCTGGCTTCTGATGTTCTGCCTTCACTCTCTGACATACATCACAAACTGCTACATACTCCGCAATATCCTTCTTCATTCTGGTCCACCAGAAACTGTCCTTCAAATCCAGATAAATCTTGGTGTTTCCTGGGTGAATCGAATATGGCGAATCATGGGCCTCTTGCAGAATCAACTTCCTGATCTCCTGATCATTGGGCACATATACGCGGTCCTCAAACCATAAGGTATCGTGGTCATCCTCACGAAATCCTTTAGCCTTCCCTTTGCTCATTCTTTCCTTTATCTCAGCAATCTCCTTGTCCGTCTTCTGAGCTTCTCTGATCTTATCCATCAAGGTAGACTGAATTTCCAATGCTGCTACCTAACCTCTTGGAACTATTTCCAAACATAGCTCGCGAAGATCCTCGGCTAACTCCTTGGGTAACTCTCCGGTCATGAGTGCATTGACATGACTTTTGCGGCTCAACGCATCGGCTACTACGTTAGCCTTTCCGGGATGATAATGTAATCTCATATCATAATCCTTAATGAGCTCCAACCATCTCCTCTGCCTGAGATTCAGCTCCTTCTGCGTGAAGATATACTTCAAACTCTTGTGATCCGTGTATACCTCACAATGGTTTCCGATGAGAAAATGTCTCCATGTCTTCAACGCATGCACTACGGCTGCTAACTCCAAATCATGTGTAGCACAGTTTAACTCATGGGGTTTAAGTTGTCGTGAGGCATATGAAACAACTCTTCCCTCCTGCATAAGTACGGCTCCAAGTCCATGACGTGAAGCATCGCAGTATACTTCATAATCTCTGCGTTGATCTGGCAGAATCAACATTGGTGATGTAACCAAGCGTCTCTTCAACTCCTGAAAACTGGCCTCACATTCCTCGGTCCATTTAAATTTGGTGTCCTTCTTCAACAACTCCGTCATGGGCTTTGCAATCTTTGAGAAATTATCAATCAACCTCCGGTAGTATCCTGCGAGTTCAAGAAAACTCCGGATCTCTCCAACTGACGTGGGTGACTCCCAGTTTGTCACAGTGGCAACCATGGTGGGGTCTACTGCTATTCCTTCTCCGGACATAACATGTCCAAGAAATCCAACTTCCTTTAGCAAAAATTCACATTTGCTGAACTTGGCGTATAACTGATGTTCTCTGAGCTTCCCAAGTACCAATCGCAAATGTTCCTTATGTTCTTCTTCATTCTTTGAGTAGACCAGTATATCATCAATGAACACCACAACAAACTTATCCAAAAACTCCATAAACACTTTGTTCATCATGTTCATAAAATAGGCAGGTGCGTTAGTCAGACCAAATGAAATAACGGTATACTCATACAGCCCGTACCTCGTGGTAAAAGCTGCCTTAGGTATATCCTGCTCTTGAATCTTCAGCTGGCGATACCCTGATTGCAAATCGATCTTGGAAAACAGTTTAGCTCCTTGCAGCTGGTCAAACAAATCATTTAACATCGGCAGTGGGTACTTATTCTTGATTGTCACCTCATTCAGTCCTCGATAATCAACAACCATCCTTAACGATCCATCCTTCTTCTCCACTAGAAGTACTGGTGATCCCCAAGGTGACGAACTTGGGCGAATATAACCTTTATCCAGTAACTCCTTAATCTGCTTCTTAATTTCTTCCAAATCCTTTGCGGGCATTCTGTACGGTCTCTTAGATGTTGGCCCTGTGCCTGGCAAAAGTTCAATCAAAAACTCAATGTCTATCCGGTGGCATGCCTGGCAACTCTTCTGGAAATACACCCGGAAAATCCTTCACCACTGGTACTTCCTCCTGTACAACTCCAGATAAGGAATTTACTTGCTTCCTATTCGAAACATGCCGGGATACATACTTGATCCTTCTTCCTTCTGGGGTGGTGAGAAAAATCGTCTTACTGGAGCAATCAATGTTCCATCCATACATCGATAGCCAATCCATACCCAGTATCACATCCAAACCTTAAGACTCCAATATTATCAGATCTGAGGGAAACAGATGCCTACCTATGGTCAATGGCATCTGAAAACATCCATGGCTTGCCATATACTCTGCTCCAGGTGAGGTTACTAGCATGGGTGTCTTAAGAACTCTAGTGGACAACTTATAGTTATCCACAAATCCCCTTGATATGTATGAATGCGATGCACCAGTATCAAAAAGAACGACTGCAGTAAATGACTTAACCAAAAACTTACCTATTACTGCATCTGGCTGAGCTTCAACCTCCTCCACGTTAACGTGGTTCACTTGTCCCCTGTTGAAAGGGTTGGGCTTCTTCCCAGAGCTTCCATTGCCATTTCCATTCTTGGCTTCAGGACATTCATTGGCGTAATGTCCGGTCTTCTGGCATTTCTAGCAAGTGACGTGGCTTAGATCCTTCTTGGCGGGTGTTGCCGGGTTGGAACGGTTCTGTCCGCTACTTCCTCCGTTACCATTTCCGTTCTTGGGGCCACTATGATTGTGCGAAGTTCCTCCATTATGATTGTGGCCTCCATGGTTATGAACAAGTCCTCCCGAGTTCGGGGTGAAACGGGGTATCTGCTGGGCTCCAGAATTATACTTCCCTTGTCCATACTTCCTCTTGCCGCTGTCAATCTGCTGCTGCTTCCCTTCAAGCATGAGGGCTCTATCCATCAACTCCTGGTAGTTATTGAAATTTGCCACCATCAACTGCATGCTCAGCTCATCATTCAGTCCCTCCAGAACTTCTCCTTCTTAGCTGCATCTGTAGCGACGTCATCTGGAGCATAACGTGCCAGCTTACTAAATTCATCCACATACTGGCCAACAGTGCGTCCTCCTTGGCGTAAGTTGCGAAACTCACGCTTCTTCATGGCCATAGCTCCTGCTGATACATGGGAAGTACGAAAAGCCTGCTGGAACTGGTCCCATGTCACAGTGTCAATGGGGTAAGTGACTATGAAATTCTCCCACCATGATGCTGGGGGTCCATCAAGCTGGTGTGCGGCAAAACGCACTCTCTCCACATTTGTGCATCCTGCAGTAGTCAACTCCCTTTCAATCTTGCGGAGCCAATCATCTGCAACAATCGGCTCGGTGCTACTAGAGAACACCGGCGGATTCAGCCCAAGAAAACGGGCTAAGTGATCAACTGGTGGTGGTGGTGGTGGGTTGTTGTTGTTGTTCCCCTGGTTCTGATTCTGGACTAGTATCTGCATCAGGGCATTCTGCTGCTGGATCAACTGAGTGAGCTCCGGTGGGAAAGCAAATCCATTGTCGCGTCTCGGAGGCATCTGCTGGGTTTAGAAAAGATGAGAAAACAGAATAGAATGAGGTCTAGGGGGAAAAACACTACCCATATGCACATGAGACAAAACACAAGCATATCACTCAATCAATCAATCAAGGGCATACAATTGGTCTAGAACTATCGTTACAAAAGTGCTTGGACTATACTATATACATGGTGGAATACTACTACTGATTTGGTGGTCTACTAGAAAAATTGCTCGATCGAAGACTCCATGATATCTGCTCCAGCTTCATCAACATAGTCATCATCGCTATCGTCGGGGTCCGAGTGAGTGTCGTCGATGATGATGTAGTTCTCTAGGCAAGTGGAATCGTCATCTTCACCTCCTGGCGCCGGATCTCTCATGAAAACTCCTAGCTTCCTTGTCAGGTCGTCATTCTTCTCCACTAGTACGACGATTTGCTCCTCATAATCTTCGCATGTGGCCTTGAGTTCTTCCTCCAGCTCCGTGATCCTTGTCATTGCCTTCTTCAAATCTGTCATGCCTGCGCACATCTGGTTCTCCTGGCGTCGAATTTGCTGGTTTAACTCCTGGATGAAAGAGGCAATCGATCTATCCTTCCTAGTGCTGATCATCTCCCATTGCTCATCTCAGCACCCACAAATCTGGTAGATAGTGTCCTTGAGATCATTGCGGTAAACTTCTCCAATGCGTCCCATGGTGATGTGAGCTGCCATACTCTTTCCTAGACTCCAGGTTGGTGCATCAAAAGAAAACTCTATGGGCTCAGTGACTGGCACGAATGTCCTTCCTGGACCTTGAACTTGAATTGTCCAGCGCTCCTCTTCTGGTAAAGTGGCATTGTAGGTCCCGGTGAAGCTTGGTATTCCAATGTTCAGGCATCTAGTAACTTCCTTCAAGTGGCGTCCAAAAGGGGTGTCTTCATCCGGTTGCGTGAACTTGATCCTTGCATCCGCCATCCTAAAGAGTAGAAAATGGAGAGGAGTTAGAAATGAGAAGAGAGTAGTGACCTAGGGCTTTAGCTTAGTGGTCGTGTCCTACAGTCAGCGTGTGCTCTGATACCATCTTTGTAGCGACCAGAACTCAAATAGTCTGATCTCTGTGCATAAGTGTCATCCCCGGATCGGTAATGCTGACACACACAGTACTTGAAGGATTTATAACAGAGTAGCAATCACACACTTATTACATCGAATGTCTCAAAAGAGAACTTATTACAATAAATATGGCTTAAGGCCATTTAATTACGATAACAATGGAAGGCTTGGAAGATAAAGTGAGTCCATCAACTCCAACGGCATCACTGAGTGAAAGATCACGACCTAAGGCTCCTTACTCGTCGTCTGAAAAGTCTGCAACATGATACGTTGGAGCCCTAAAACGGGTCAGCACATGGAATATGCTGGCAAGGTAACACAAAAGAGTAATGAACAGAATAATGCTATCACTACATGCATATATGGCTGGTGGAGGCTGTATGGTTAATATGTTTTGCGAAAAGCCAATTTTTCCCTACTGCAAAGGAATAAATTTTATTTAACTATCATGGTGGTTGTTAAACATTGAGAATGGTAAACCCCATCTCAATCCCAATTAAAAGTAATTAATAACCCAATCAAGTTTTATTATTAAGTGTGATGAGATCCACATGATAATCCAAAAACCAGATACTCAAGATGTCCATAACCGGGGACAAGGCTAACCATGATTAGTTTGTACACTCTGCAGAGGTTTGTGCACTTTTCCCCACAAGACTCGATCTCCTCCGTTGGATTTCTTGCACTACAAAACGTTTGAGAAACGGATGACCGAGACACAGTCTTTCCGAAGAGGTCTACTTAACCGATAGATAGGCCGGTACACCTACAATCCACTACATCTGCTAGCCCATCATGGAAAGGTTTCCCACAACTTACTCAACTATGCCAGAGCCCATAACGGCATGTGGCTGCACACGGAAGTTTCTAGCATGAATAATCTTATGATCCCTTTGAGCCTGGGTGGCAGTCCATAGGAGAATCACACGGTACCCCGGGATTTCCAAAAATACAGGCAATCACTAGAATTCCCCAGGTGCCTCAATCCACCCAGATGTGTATTTAAGTTGCCACCTTAAGTTGAACCATTAATTAACAATGCTCACATCTGCCATGAAAACTCTCATAACCCAATCCACGTCTACGAGCATAGCATAGCAATATAAGCAACGTTGAGTAACTCCCATAGGTTTGATAATAAACAGGTGAATAGGTACTACGTCATCTACTTCCCAAACCCACAATTTAATTCAGATCCTAACCATGCAATTGTTGGAGGATTGATCTAATGCAATAAAACTGGGTATTAAGAGGTATGATCAAAGTGTTACTTGCCATGCTGATGACCCGCAAAACCTAGAGACTCGTAGTAGCACGCTTCGCACTCCGGGTACTCTATCGCAAACAAACAAGCATACAATAAGCAATCAAGCAAGGGCACGGGTAAAACTCAAATAAGAGATCTAACCAGAAAATTCAACTTAAGAACTCCGATTTGCGAAAAGAATCAAATCAAACGAAGCAACAAAAACTCAAACGGCGAAAGAAACAAGATTCATGTACTAATCTTGACTAAAGTCAAATTTTACAGTAGTAAAATCTTGTTTAATTTGGTTAAACAGAAAGAGGGTTTCGAGACGAAACTCTAGGCGCTTGAATCGCCTGATTCCGATAAACGAGCGAAAAGTTATACTAAAACGAAAATCGGATCAGAAATCACGATCGAAAATTGTCGCGGAAAAATCCAAGAAAATGAAAAACTGACGAACAGGCTAACGAACGAACGTTCGCTGCCTGCGGCTAATGAGTGAACACCGTTCGCTAAAATGAATGTAGGGACGAACGTCCGCTAAATAAATAAACCGAAAACAAATAAAACTGATCTATTCTAAAAAAATGAAAACTAGGGTTTTCTGGGAAAAAACCGATTCGGTTTTCTCTCAAAAATCGGCGGCGGCGGGGAGTCTACCTCGGCGGGGCTCCGGCGAGATCCGGTGGCTCCGGCGGGGTCCGGTGGGGCGGCGGGCTGCTCGGGTGGCGGTGGGGCGGCAACGGCAGGCGGCGACGGCGGCGCTAGGCGGCAGCGGCGGTGCCGAACGGGGGCGCTGGCGGCGGGGTTTGGCGGGGCGGCTCGGGTGGTGGTGGTGGGGGTCGGTGGCGGCGGTATTTTAGAGGAGGGGGGCGGCTGGCTTGGGGGAGGGGCCGTCTCGGGAGGCGGCGGCGGCTTCGCTCGGGACTCCGGTCCCGAGCCAGTGCGGAAGACGGCGGTGGCGCGGGCTTGGCCCGGCTCGGCTGGGCCTTCGGCCCAGTCGGGCGCGCGAACAGTTTTTTTTAAATAACGTTCCGTCGAAAATAAATCCTAGAAAAAGAAATAAAAATCTAAAAATGCCAAAACAAAATTTCACCGTCTAAATAAAATATTTAGAACAAGATGAACATTTTCTTGCCCCTAAAATGCAATTTTGAAAACGTGCAATTTTTCTAATTCAAATAAAATTGCAATAAAATCCAAATAAAATATTTATTTGGTTTTAAATATTTTTCCTCTAATATTTCATCTATTTTGGAGAAGTCATTTTATCTCCTCTCATATATTTTTATTTTTGAAATTTTAGGAAGGGAAACTAATCAAAACCAAATGATCCTCCTTTCAAAATTTGAGAAAACTCAAATATGAAAATAACGAAATCCCCAGCTCTCTCTGTGGGTCCTTGAGTTGCGTAGAATTTCTAGGATCAAGCCAAAATGCAATAAAATATGATATGCAATGATGATCTAATGTATAATATTCCAAATAGAAAATTTGGGATGTTACAGTTGCTCCTAGAGCTGTATGGGGGAAGAAGGAGGGCAGGCCAAGGCTTAGGCTGCTCCCTCTCCTCGGGTGTTGCTTGCTAGGTCTGTGTGAGTAAGTGAGTGAGTGATCGATGGTCTCTCCCCCTATGCATGAGGGCTCCTGGGGGGTTTTATAGGTCAACCCCCCAGGGGTACAAGGGTAATGTTACAAGGCCGTGGGGCCGGATTGTCATTGTTCGGGAAGCCGATGCCGGGACCCGCCGGGGGTCGGGGCTCGCCGAGTTATCCGGGTGCAGGGCCCGCTGGGTACGGGGGCACTGTTGGCCGTCTTGTCGACCGTCAGCGAGTGGCCGGGTTGAGTTGGCTACAGTGGCGCTCCGTCAGGTCGCCGCTTGCTGGCGTCATTGGTGACGATGATTGCATTGTTGCCACGCTGGCCCTGGTCAGCGGGTAGGTGGGGCACTGTTGCCACGCCCCGGCTGACCTGAGGCTTGGGCGGGGTACTGTTGCCTCCATCATCGATAGGTGGAGACTCGTCCCATCGTACTGCTGGGATGGGATGGGAGCTGACCCGCGGCCGGGTTGGAGAACACGTCTAGGGTGGAGCTGGATTGTTGGGGAAGCCTTGGTGCACCGGGCTCGGCTGTCTTGAGCTGGTTGTTGGGGCCAAGTTGAGGAGTGCGGCCAGGTCGAGGGGCTTGACCGGGTCGAGCGACCCGACCAAGCATGGGCTGGCTTGAGCGGCGTTGCTGGCCCCGTCGTTTTTGAAAAGGATCCGGGTTGTGACGCCCGGATAATTATGCTACAGTAAACCTACGCTAATGATGTCACGTCACCTCTGTTAGTGTTAGTAATCTCGCGTTAGTTCAAAACCGGATCAAAATTCAAATTCAAAATATGGCAAACAACAAAAGTTTTCAAAAATTAAAACTAAAATGTTCGGGTTGTTTCAAATAAATCGTAAGCAATTATGGTGGAGAGACCAAGCTTTGATAAAATGTTTAAAGGCTCTAAGGTAATTAAAACAGCAGCTATGACAATTAATTAAATGCCTTTTAAAAATAATAATAATGCAAACTATTTTAATCAGGTGTCAAACTTTTTGGGGTAGAAGAATAAATTATAACATTAATTTAGGAGTTGTATTTATATTTTATAAAACAGAAATTAAAAGAATAAAATAGAAAAGAAAATAGATAAAGAAAAGAAAACAGAAAAGAAACAAAAAAAGGGAAAGACAAAGCCCCCCTCCCCCTGGGCCATTCGGCCCAACTGGGCATCCAGGCCACCAGGAGGCCCACCCCATTCCCCCTTATCCCCCCGACCGACCGAACCCTAGCCCGATCCCCATTCCCCACTCCCCCTCGATCCCCCTCTCGCTCTCTCTTCCCCCCACTCCCCCGATCCAATCGGGGCGACGCCGCCCCGACGACCTCGCCTCCCCGCCTCGCCCCAACGACCTCGCCTCCCCGCCTCGCCCCGACGTCGCCCCGCGCCTCGCCCTGCGCCCTGCCGAAGACCCCCCTCCCTCGCGCCCGTGCCACGGCCTCCTCCTCACCGGACCCGACCGGATCGACCGTCGCTGCCAACCGGGACGACCACGCCGGACGCCATCGCCGCTCCTCCCCAGCGTCGCCGTCGGTCCGCGCCACCGCGACCTCCCCGGAGCTCCACGAGCCTCGCCCCCGTCGTCCTCTTCTCCACTCCGTCGTCGATCGTCCCCGTCCTCCTCCCCACGGGTCGCCCCCGAGCCTCGACGCCCTTGTGCCCCTGCAAACGCCGATGAGGCCCCCGGCCTCCCCCCCTCTGTTACTCGCGCCGTCCCGCTGTCGTTCACGCGCCGCCTGGTGCTCATGCTCGCGGTGAGCACGCGCGCACCCGCGCGCTAGCCTCGCCTGTTGTCCGCACCTCGTCCACTCCGGCGCGCTCCGCGCTCGGCCGCGCCGCGCCTCACGCCCGCGGCCACCTCCGGCGCTCCAGCGCCCGCGCGGTGACCGAGCCCGTCCGCGCACTCGTGCGCACCCACGGCCGCACGCGCGCTCGCTATGGCCGAGCCCGGACAAGTCCGGTGCCCAAAGGGCCCGGGCGGACATGTCCGCCCCTGGCCTATGACAAACGGGGCCCAGCCCCAGAACGAAATAAAAAAAGGAAATAAAATAATAATAATAATAATTAATTAAGATAATTCATTAACTTATTTAATCATGTTAATATTAATTAATTAACCTAATAACTAATTAACCTAATTAACCACTGCTAATTAACTAACAGCCCCTGACAGGTGGGACCCACCTGTCAGGTTGACCAGGTCAACGGTTAATGTTGACTGCTGACGTCAGCATGACATCATGCTGATGTCATAAATCTATTTTCGATTAAATTAAATAATTAATTAAATTCCAGAAATTATTAAAATCTTTAGAAAATCATATCTTTTAATCCGTAACTCGGATTAAATTATTTTCAACATGAAAGTTGCTCAGAACGACGAGACGAATCCGAATACGCAGTCCATTCGTCCGCCACGCGTCCCTAGCATAGTGAACCTGTAACATTTCACCTCTGGTTCATCTGTCTGAAAACGCGAAACATCGGGAATACTTTCCCGGATGTTCCCCCCTTCGCCGGTAACACCTACTGCCGCGTTAGGGCACACCTAGCACCGCTCATTGTCATGCCACGCATCGTCATGCTTATGTTTGCATTGTATTTACTGTTTCTTCCCCCCTCTTCTCTCCGGTAGACCCCGAGACTACCGGCGACCTCCACTTCGACTACGGAGTTGACGACCCCTCCTACTTGCCAGAGCAACCAGGCAACCCCCCCCCTTGATCACCAGATATCGCCTATTCTTCTCTATACTGCTTGCATTAGAGTAGTGTAGCATGTTACTGCTTTCCGTTAATCCTATCCTGATGCATAACCTGTCATTGTTGCTACAGTTGTTACCCTTACCTGCTATCCTACTGCTTAGTATAGGATGCTAGTGTTTCATCAGTGGCCCTACACTCTTGTCCGTCTGCCATGCTATACTACTGGGCCGTGATCACTTTGGGAGGTGATCACGGGTATATACTATATACATTACATACATGACACATGTGGTGACTAAAGTCGGGTCGGCTCGAGGAGTACCCGCAAGTGATTCTGATGAGGGGGCTGAAAGGACAGGTGGCTCCACCCCGGTAGAGGTGGGCCTGGGTTCCTGACGGCCCCCGACTGTTACTTTGTGGCGGAGCGACAGGGCAGGTTGAGACCACCTAGGAGAGAGGTGGGCCTGGCCCTGGTCGGCGTTCGTAGATACTTAACATGCTTAACGAGATCTTGGTATTTGATCTGTGTCTGGCCATTTGGTCTATACGCACTAACCATTTACGCGGGAGTAGTTATGGGTATCCTGGCGTCGTGGTATCAGCCGAAGCCTTCGTGACGTCAGCGACTGAGTGGCGCGCGCCGGATTGGACTGGAACGCCACTAGGCTAGGTCTGCTTCCGGCCGCGTTCGCAACGTGCAGGTGTGCATAGGGCGATGGGCCCAGACCCCTGCGCGCATAGGGTTAGGCCGGCGTGCTGACCTCTCTGTTGTGCCTAGGTGGGGCTGCGACGTGTTGATCTTACGAGGCCGGGCATGACCCAGAAAAGTGTGTCCGGCCAAATGGGATCGAGCGTGTTGGGTTATGTGGTGCACCCCTGCAGGGAAGTTTATCTATTCGAATAGTCGTGTCCCTCGGTAAAAGGACGACCCGGAGTTGTACCTTGACCTTATGACAACTAGAACTGGATACTTAATAAAACACACCCTTCCAAGTACCAGATATAACCCGGTGATCGCTCTCTAACAGGGCGACGAGGAGGGGATCGCCGGGTAGGATTATGCTATGCGATGCTACTTGGAGGACTTCAATCTACTCTCTTCTACATGCTGCAAGATGGAGGCTGCCAGAAGCGTAGTCTTCGACAGGATTAGCTATCCCCCTCTTATTCTGGCTTTCTGCAGTTCAGTCCACTGATATGGCCCTTTACACATATACCCATTGCATATGTAGTGTAGCTCCTTGCTTGCGAGTACTTTGGATGAGTACTCACGGTTGCTTTTCTCCCTCTTTTCCCCTTTCTATACCTGATTGATGCAACCAGATGCTGGAGTCCAGGAGCTAGAGATCCCGAGGATGATTCTACATGAAGTTCGGCTTCGAGGAGTAGTTAGGAGGTCCCAGGCAGGAGGCCTTGCCTTTTCGATCGTTGCTACTTTTGTGCTAGCCTTCTTAAGGCAAACTTGTTTAACTTATGTCTGTACTCAGATATTGTTGCTTCTGCTGACTCGTCTATGATCGAGCACTTGTATTCGAGCCCTCGAGGCCCCTGGCTTGTATTATGATGCTTGTATGACTTATTTATGTTTTAGAGTTGTGTTGTGATATCTTCCCTGAGTCCCTGATCTTGATCGTACACATTTGCGTGCGTGATTAGTGTACGGTCAAATCGGGTGCGTCACAAGTTGGTATCAGAGCCAACTGCCTGTAGGAATCCCCCTTTCCACACTCCTTGGCCGAAGTCGAGTCTAGACATTACAAAACTTTTACTAACATGGTTGTGTGTCTTACGGACCCACGTCACCATTGGGTGGTACTAGGATCTTTTACTCCTCGACCTTTACTCTGGGACTCTGATCTCTCTCCTATTCGGTTTAAATGAATTTTGCTAAATCTAACATTAGGATCTCATTATCACTTTCACCCGGAGAGCCCCTTATTACTGATGATCGTCTACTGCACGTGAAGACCCTGAAGATACTCTCCGCTGATAACCCGAGAACTTGTGTTCATCGCTTTTGCAATTCCCTTTCATCGATAAACCCCTATGGATAACCACGTATACTCGCCACTCATACAATGTTTCCCAGTTGATCTTGTTATTACAAGATACCCCGAAATTCTCTCTGTTGTTCCGAGAATCCTTTGAGCTTACTGCCTTGCTGTTCTTTGTCACCTGAATACCCCTACGGATAATTCTCCCACTTACCGAGTATCCGCTCATCCCCAGTTGATTCAAGTATTCCACAATAGTCTTCAAAATACTATTCGATCTTCCAAAAATCCTCAGGAGCCTATTGCTCTTGAAATTCTTGCTTGCTTGCATTATGGTTAATCCCATAAGTCTCGTAATCTTATTGTCATTCCTTGTCTTTATCATTTTGAGTCTGTTGATTCAAAATATTGCGAATGCTCACAATCCTCAATCAGATCCTAGGATTCTTCCTTCTGGATCAAACGTCATTTTAAACATGAGCTGGTATCGACCAATCAAATTGCCATCGATTGTACCCCTAAGGCTATTCAACTTATCCATCCTTAATCAGAGCATTTGCTTCTGATCCCTTGATTTGGAAATCATAATTCCTTTGCATTTGAGCTTTGAGTTAGCCAGTTGTTTCTATAATCTGATCCCCTTGCATTCTTTCTTCCTCTAGTTGAGTACCGATGCTCACATCTGATCCCTTGTGGACCACCAAATCCTTTGTTAGATTATTATCCGACAGTGCCCTCATATTTAATCACCTTGTGAGTTCTTTCCCTGCTACATAATGCCTTTAGTAAATTGTATCCTCTCGTTTTGACACCCATGCTCTACTATCGAGCTTGAGTTATTTACCCCTGAAGCTTGTGGTAAATGTTTCCACGATGCCCCGATGGGTTGAACCTATGCCTTTCATAATATGTGTGAACTCGAAAGTTTTCATGAGTCATACTCTTCTGGTATTTTGCCAGATAAAATTTTTCAACACTGCAACTTCATCAAACGCGAGAAGTGAATGAACGGTTATGCATTGAAGAAGTGGGAGTCGACCTTGAACTTTGCGTTCATGCCCATGGACACGATGTAGATCTTATCATTAAAGCTTTTCTTAATATTAATTATTCCCTTGGTATAAGTTCATCTTATATCTGGGATCTGGCATTTGCAATCGTGGTTCCAACCATGTTCTCTTTTAAATACCATTTCTCGTGCAAGTTTAAGCACTTGTCTTCTGCAGAGCAATACCCCAGTCCAACCTCTACTTTGGTTTGTCGTCGAGTAATACCCCCCTGGTATCTCGAGATTATCACGGAACTGCATAACTTATTATGAGTTCTCCATCAAGTGCTACATTCTCATTGATTCCAATTTTTCACGGGCTTCGAGTTTTTAAACACTCAAAACCACCGATCACTGAATTGAGTCCGCACTGCGATTAAACAACTCTTAGTAATCTTCTTTACTTATGAGTTTCTACCCGATCACGTCATTCCTAGCCTGATTGGCTACATCATTATCGTGCTGAATTTTAACTGTGCTACCTGGACCTTCCCAGCGCACAAATTTCAACAGTGAGCTAATCTTGCGTCAATCTTCCTCGTCATATCACTTCTCCTTGAACAGCAAACTTGACTTCGAGTTTGTGTCCTAACCGTGGTTCCAGTAACCTTTCGCTTTCATCATTCCTTGGACTTGATGTCATCGTCGATCAATTACATCTTCTTGAAAACCTCTCGACAAATTTGTCGTGATCATTGTCAACAATTTGACTTCTTCCAAGATATCTATCGAATTCTGGATGAGAAATACCATCCTTGCCCTCGATGATTTGTTTTATCATCGACCATTTTATTGCCTTCCATTCAACACAAACTTGCTCGTGTTTTGTGTTGTACCTTGATTTCCTTGCTATCTAGCTTATGATATGTTCTACCTTGGAGTATTACCATCTTTTATGTCAAGAATGTCGTAAGAATTTCACCACCTCATATGACATCTTGGTACAGTGATACTTCTCGCCATCACCATTCTTTCTTGGTCCCCGTGTTTGTTTCTAAACGAAATACCGACAAATGGTCTGTGATGTGTAAATTCTAAACTTCTAGCAACCCTATTGCTTTGAAGTTATTAGTCTATAGTTTCATTTTACGCCTATTGCCTAATGAATCATCATTCGAACATTGATCGTGCTACCTAGCCCATATTTCGGGTGCACATTTCAACCAATGTTTAACTATGTATGTTTTCCTCGAGCATACATCATTAAGTCATTCGATCTAGCTAATGTTATCTACTCGTTCACATAATTGTGGAAATCCATCTTCTGGAAATCTCGATGAATTGTCGCTGAGTCCATCAGCCACCTCCTAACCCTCCCCTTGAATTAATGATGAACTTTTGTTTCAGAACTAGCTTCCATGGTTCATTTCCCGAGAAATCTTACGATGTCTTATCGTCAACTTGTGTCGCACCTTTTTCTTCTCAGGCATCCTAAGTTTGAGGTATCGTGACACCAATCAGATCTGAATCTCGGTCAGATATGATGGTGGGAACATATTTCCAAGAGTTATAACATTGGTCTCTACATAACCCAGTAAGGTGGTGTCTTTGCTTAGCAACTCTAGCCAGAGGACCTTTTGTTATAATTTCCTTTTTAGCAAGGTTAACTATTCTTCCATGAGGAAATTGTAAGACTTACTCTATAAGTTGCTCCTGATGGATCTTTTGTGTATCCATGGCCTGATCATACCTATTGACCATGTCAATGCTATCTCGAAGCATGTCTATGGTACTCTGAATTTCAACAGGAACATCTAAAGCCCAAAGCTAATTGTTTCCTGCTCAATTATCCAAACACCGTTGTATGGGTAATGTCGTGAAATTTCTCTCCCCTACCTAAAGATTTTTCTACATTATGTCCTGTCATGAATATCATGCTCAGCTTGTCCTTGGGAAGGATATACCCTTGAAATATGTGTTTAAACACATTTTCCTTTCCATTCTTCTGTTTAACCTGATAATCATATTTTCCTTTCCATTGTTTGGTTTAACCTTTCTGGTGATCTATATGATCTAAGCTGTAATATTCTCCTGCTTATGTAAACTCCTCGGTGTACAACTCTGTTAGTAAGACCCTGTTACTATTGTTGGTGACATTTCGGTAACCACCGATGGACGAGAACTTTGCCTAATGGTCCGCCTAGTTTCAACGAGCAGGAAAATGGTTCTCTGCGTCCCTCGCCCTTGGTACCGACGATGTTGCTGACATATAACTGACAGGCTACACTCTGACATGCCTTGCTATCATGATCGTGCAAGATGTCACCGCCCTTCCTACTTTTAACCCACATGGTGGGCCCATAACCCATAGTTCCACAGGATCGAAACCTGACTCTCCTGTGCACCCCCTGTTCCCAAATTTATTCATCGCGCGTGGCCTCGTATGTAATTCACGGACCACCGTCCTACTGATCTATACTGGCATCAGACATAATACTTATTCTGATTGCTTTGAATCCCTTTCACAGTTTGTTTCAGGCTTCCAACGATTGCCTACCCGTTTCAAACTTCTCGTGGTACTTTCTTACTTGCTCTCGGTTTTTCTTAAGATTTAGTTCGAGAGATACTTTCCGCCACCTTCCCCGATGATATTGACCAGATGTTAACCCTGCAGAAGTCCGTTCTTCCAGAATACCCCCCTTACTCTGTCGTAAGTACGATGGAGTTCCCGAAGAAAGGACGACAACTTTATAATGATGACCTGAAACAGCAGAATGAAGACAACAATGTAATGGATCAACCTCTTCGAGAAGAACAACCAAGACCAAGAACGCTCCCTAGAATTTCGTAACCCGAACCATCCCCCTTTACTTCCCTCTTAAATCTCGGGACGAGATTTCTTGTAGTGGAGGAGAATTGTGACGCCCGGATAATTATGCTACAGTAAACCTACGCTAATGATACCACGTCACCTCCGTTAGTGTTGATAATCTCGCGTTAGTTCAAAACCGGATCAAAATTCAAATTCAAAATATGGCAAACAACAAAAGTTTTCAAAAATTAAAACTAAAATGTTCGGGTTGTTTCAAATAAATCATAAGCAATTATTGTGGAGAGACCAAGCTTTGATAAAATGTTTAAAGGCTCTAAAGTAATTAAAACAGCAGCTATGACAATTAATTAAATGCCTTTTAAAAATAATAATAATGCAAACTATTTTAATCAGGTGTCAAACTTTTTGGGGAAGTAGAATAAATTATAACATTAATTTAGGAGTTGTATTTATATTTTATAAAACAGAAATTAAAAGAATAAAATAGAAAAGAAAATAGATAAAGAAAAGAAAACAGAAAAAAGGGAAAGACAAAGCCCCCCTCCCCCTGGGCCATTCGGCCCAACTGGGCATCCAGGCCACCAGGAGGCCCACCCCATTCCCCCTTATCCCCCCGACCGACTGAACCCTAGCCCGATCCCCATTCCCCACTCCCCCTCGATCCCCCTCTCGCTCTCTCTTCCCCCCCCACTCCCTCGATCCAATCGGGGCGACGCCGCCCCGACGACCTCGCCTCCCCGCCTCGCCCCGACGCTGCCTCAACGACCTCGCCTCCCCGCCTTGCCCCGACGTCGCCCCGCGCCTCGCCCTGCTCCATGCCGACGACCCCCCCTCCCTCGCGCCCGTGCCACGGCCTCCTCCTCACCGGACCCGACCGGATCGACCGTCGCCGCCGACCGGGACGACCACGCCGGACGCCATCGCCGCTCCTCCCCAGCGTCGCCGTCGATCCGCGCCACCGCGACCTCCCCGAAGCTCCACGAGCCTCGCCCCCGTCGTCCTCTTCTCCACCCCGTCGTCGATCGTCCCCGTCCTCCTCCCCACGGGTCGCCCCCGAGCCTCGACGCCCTTGTGCCCCTACAAACGCCGGTGAGGCCCCCGGCCTCCCTTCCCCTCTGTTACTCGCGCCGTCCCGCTGTCGTTCACGCGCCGCCCGGTGCTCGTACTCGCGGTGAGCACGCGCGCACCCGCGCGCTAGCCTCGCCTGTTGTCCGCACCGTCGTCCGTTCCGGCGCGCTCCGCGCTCGGCCGCGCCGCGCCTCACGCCCGCGGCCACCTCCGGCGCTCCAGCGCCCGCGCGGCGACCGAGCCCGTCCGCGCGCTCGTGCGCGCCCACGGCCGCACGCGCGCCCGCTCGCCCGTGCGCCCGCGCCCGCTATGGCCGAGCCCGGACAAGTCCGGTGCCCAAAGGGCCCGGGCGGACATGTCCGCCCCTGGCCTATGACAAACGGGGCCCAGCCCCAGAACGAAATAAAAAAGGAAATAAAATAAAAATAAAATTAATTAATTAATTAATTAACTTATTTAATCATGTTAATATTAATTAATTAAGATTAATTAACCTAATAACTAATTAACCTAATTAACTACTGCTAATTAACTAACAGCCCCTGACAGGTGGGACCCACCTGTCAGGTTGACCAGGTCAACGGTCAATGTTGACTGCTGACGTCAGCATGACATCATACTGATGTCATAAATCTATTTTCGATTAAATTAAATAATTAATTAAATTCCAGAAATTATTAAAATCTTTAGAAAATCATATCTTTTAATCCGTAACTCGGATTAAATTATTTTCAACATGAAAGTTGCTCAGAACGACGAGACGAATCCGAATACGCAGTCCATTCGTCCGCCACGCGTCCCTAGCATAGTGAACCTGTAACATTTCACCTCTGGTTCATCTGTCTGAAAACGCGAAACATCGGGAATACTTTCCCGGATGTTCCCCCCTTCGCCGGTAACACCTACTGCCGCGTTAGGGCACACCTAGCACCGCTCATTGTCATGCCACGCATCGTCATGCTTATGTTTGCATTGTATTTACTGTTTCTTCCCCCCTCTTCTCTCCGGTAGACCCCGAGACTACCGGCGACCTCCAATTCGACTACGGAGTTGACGACCCCTCCTACTTGCTAGAGCAACCAGGCAAGCCCCCCCCCTTGATCACCAGATATCGCTTATTCTTCTCTATACTGCTTGCATTAGAGTAGTGTAGCATGTTACTGCTTTCCGTTAATCCTATCCTGATGCATAACCTGTCATTGTTGCTACAGTTGTTACCCTTACCTGCTATCCTACTGCTTAGTATAGGATGCTAGTGTTTCATCAGTGGCCCTACACTCTTGTCCGTCTGCCATGCTATACTACTGGGCCGTGATCACTTTGGGAGGTGATCACGGGTATATACTATATACATTACATACATGACACATGTGGTGACTAAAGTCAGGCCGGCTCGAGGAGTACCCGCAAGTGATTCTGATGAGGGGGCTGAAAGGACAGGTGGCTCCACCCCGGTAGAGGTGGGCCTGGGTTCCTGACGGCCCCCGACTGTTACTTTGTGGCGGAGCGACAGGGCAGGTTGAGACCACCTAGGAGAGAGGTGGGCCTGGCCCTGGTCGGCGTTCGTAGATACTTAACACGCTTAACGAGATCTTAGTATTTGATCTAAGTCTGGCCATTTGGTCTATACGCACTAACCATCTACGCGGGAGTAGTTATGGGTATCCCGGCGTCGTGGTATCAGCCGAAGCCTTCGTGACGTCAGCGACTGAGTGGCGCGCGCCGAATTGGACTGGAACGCCACTAGGCTAGGTCTGCTTCCGGCCGCGTTCGCAACGTGCAGGTGTGCATAGGGCGATGGGCCCAGACCCCTGCACGCATAGGGTTAGACCGGCGTGCTGACCTCTCTGTTGTGCCTAGGTGGGGCTACGACGTGTTCATCTTACGAGGCCAGGCATGACCCAGAAAAGTGTGTCCGGCCAAATGGGATCGAGCGTGTTGGGTTATGTGGTGCACCCCTGCAGGGAAGTCTATCTATTCAAATAGTCGTGTCCCTCGGTAAAAGGACGACCCGGAGTTGTACCTTGACCTTATGACAACTAGAACTGGATATTTAATAAAACACACCCTTCCAAGTACCAGATATAACTCGGTGATCGCTCTCTAACAGGGCGACGAGGAGGGGATCGCCGGGTAGGATTATGCTATGCGATGCTACTTGGAGGACTTCAATCTACTCTCTTCTACATGCTGCAAGATGGAGGCTGCCAGAAGCGTAGTCTTCGACAGGATTAGCTATCCCCCTCTTATTCTGACTTTCTACAGTTCAGTCCACTGATATGGCCCTTTACACATATACCCATTGCATATGTAGTGTAGCTCCTTGCTTGCGAGTACTTTGGATTAGTACTCACGGTTGCTTTTCTCCCTCTTTTCCCCTTTCTATACCTGATTGACGCAACCAGATGCTGGAGTCCAGGAGCTAGAGATCCCGAGGATGATTCTACATGGAGTTCGGCTTCGAGGAGTAGTTAGGAGGTCCCAGGCAGGAGGCCTTGCCTTTTCGATCGTTGCTACTTTTGTGCTAGCCTTCTTAAGGCAAACTTGTTTAACTTATGTCTGTACTCAGATATTGTTGCTTCTGCTGACTCGTCTATGATCGAGCACTTGTATTCGAGCCCTCGAGGCCCCTGGCTTGTATTATGATGCTTGTATGACTTATTTATGTTTTAGAGTTGTGTTGTGTTATTTTCCCATGAGTCCCTGATCTTGATCGTACACATTTGCGTGCATGATTAGTGTACGGTCAAATCGGGGGCGTCACACGGGTTCCGTTGCCTGCCTGGGGTTCATCCCCCCGACAGTAGTCCCCGAAGCTGTGAAGGTCCGCCGTCTTCGGATGGGAGGGCCTTCGCAGTTTCCCTTCCCTGAGGAGGCGAATTTTATGGCCGCCGGGTCTGGCAACACCCACTGTGTGCCGGCTTCCGGAAGCCGGATCGCAGCACCCCATCAGAGGCGGGAAACCGAGGTGTCCGTCGAATCTTGGGGTAATCTTTTGGACTTCGCGCGGGCGCCACATGGCGCTTGGAAGCCGGGGAGGCCTGACAGGCCACGCGCGCAATGGGACAGGGCGACGCGCGCTCAGCCCACGCGTGTGGATTTCTTGCAGCGTCCGCAAGTCGGTTGCCATTCTCGAGGCAGTTATTGCGCATGTACGTGCGAAGTTATTGCAGAGAAGTGGGAAAGGTGGGCGCAAATGATCCCACTGCCCCACGTTTCAAACCGCGGTTTATAAATTGGGGCGAGGAGGGGGCGGCAGAAATCATTCTCGCTTGCGCCCCTGCCTTCTTCTTCCTTCCTCTGCTTCTTGCGACCGCTGCGCGCTGCGACGCCCGTTGCTTCGAGCAGAGCTTCGTAGCCATCTTCTTCTTTCTTCTCTCTTATCTTTGTCGATGGCGCTGCCGTCGGGCTCGTGGATGGGTTCGACCGTCACCCTCGACGACATCGCCTATCTCCGCACCACCAGACGCCTGCCGGGGGAGACGGAGGTCCCCGCGCGCCTGCCGCGGGGAGAGCGGGAGCCGCGGGCCAAAGGCTCGGAGTGCGTGGTCTTCTTCCCTCACTTCTAGCGCGTGTTCGGGCCTCCTGCGAGCGGCTTGTTCCGCGACTTCCTGGAGTTCTTCGGGCTCCAGCTCCATCATCTTGGCGCCAACGCCATCGTGCAGCTGCCGGGCTTCGTCACCCTCTGCGAGGGGCACCTGGGGGTTGAGCCTTCGATCGACCATTGGGTGCGCTTCTTCTCCTTGAAGCAGCAGGGGCCGAGGGCCAGGGAGATGTACGAGTGTGGGGCCGCCGTCATCTCCAAGCGGTGGGGCGCTGACTGCCCGAAGATGCCGCTGGAGGATTCTGCCAAGAAATGGCAGAATTCTTTCTTCTACGTCCGCAACCTCGGTGCAGACCGTATCAACTTGCCGCCCTTCGTCAACTCACCGCCGAGGGAAAAGCAGAACTGGGGGTACTACCCCAAGCACCCGTCGCAGGAGGTGCTCAACCTGTGCGAGTGGGTGTCGGTGATGAAGGAGTGGGAGGGGCTCACCGGCACCGACCTCATCACCACCTTCATCGTCCGTGGAGTGCTGCCGCTGCAGCACCGCAGCCACCTCATCGATCAGATGGCCGGCCTTCAGGACCCCAACCGCATGGCGAACTTGCGGCTGGGGGCGGACCAGGTTGCGCGCCGCGTCAATGACATCTCCAAGGCCAACCTGCGGGATGAATGGGAGTTCGGGAAACCCCCGTACAGCCGCGCGAACCCGGCACCGATGGTGAGTCCTTGGACTTCGTACTTTGTCGCTGCTCATCTTCTTATTCGCCCTGATGCGACGCGGGAGGTGCTTCTGAACGCCATCCGGCATCCTTACGACCGGGCGCGGGCGCAGGTGGTGCGCGCTGCCTCGAAGGAGCCCGAGGCCGACGGTGGAGGGGAGGAGGCGACCGCCGACGCGGGCGCAGGGCACCGAGCGGGTAAGGCTTGTCTTCGCTTCTTGGGTTACCAGTCGCGGGATGGTTTTGGGAGGCTAACGCGAGTTGCTGTCATAGCGGCGCCAGGCGGAGGAGGCGGCGGTGCGGCGAGCTGACCGCACAGGAAGGACAACATCATGCCGCGGGCCCCGGCCGTGAAGCGAGCGGCGAACCCAGCCGGGGGCGCGAAGCCGCCCGCCAAGAGGAGGCGTGGCACCCCGCAGGAGAGGGTGGCGAGGCCCGTCGTTCCGGTGGTGCCGGGGTGAGTTTCTTTTTCACGTGAACCGAGTGGCCGATCGGCTCCGCTTGGCTCGTATTTATCTTGCCTTGGGTTTCAGGTCGCCGATCTCGCTGGCGCTGGTGGCGGCAGATGCGGCATCCAATGAGGGTGCCGCATTCCGGAGGAGCCGGTCTGACGCCGTCGACCGGGACGAGGCGGGGGAGGAGGAGTGGGCGGACCCGGATCTCGGTCTGGACCCGGCCAACACCGAAGGTATGGCTTGGCGGGACCGGAACCGGGCCGAGGCTCAGTTGGAGGCGGCATCGACCTAGGCTTGGGTCGATGCTGTGGCGACGTGGCCGTGGGCACGCGAGGAGCTGGCGTGGCCGGAGATGCCGGCAGGGACGGTAGCGGCGGCGGCCGTCTTTGTGCCGTCGCTGGACGGGAGGCGCGGCCAAGGCGGCGCGCGGGCGTGATGGACCTCGACCGGGATGTCGTGGTTTTTCGGGACGACACCCCGCCGCGGACCAACGTGGTCGAGCGGACGGGTACCGATGGAGGCGGCGGCGACGCTGTCTTGGAGGAGGCGTCGCGGGTGGCGTCGGAGGAAACTCCCCAGGCGCTGACGAGCGAGGCGCCATTGGTGGTGGAGCCGCAGGCCGCTCCGGCCACAGAACCGGCGATGGTGTCGGTGAGGGCGCCAGGCGCAGGGGACGCGGCCAACGGGGAGCACGCCCTGGTGCTCAGGTCGGGGGGTCGCCGGGCCGTCGGGTCGCAGCCGACGTGGAGCGGGACCAGCGAGGTCTTCTTCGGGCCTCTGACCCAGGAGGAGGCGGCGATGGCCGTCGTGACCCGGCGCCTGTGAGGGCGGACAGACCGGATTCAGGGCTTTGCCCAGGCCGAGGTGGAGCAGACGCAGGAGCTGGAGCGCGCCGTGCTCGTAAGTTTTCCTTGCTTTCTTCTTTGTGGGGGCGCGCCAGCGCACCCACTGGGTTTAGCCCCCGAGATTCGGGCCAACTGCATAGCAGTTGGGTCGAATCTTAAATCGCTGTCTTGTGATGATTGTTGCCTTCTGCAGCATCTGGACTCCTATCGGGTCAGCGTCTTCAACCGGCTCCTGGAGACGCACCAGCGGCTCAAGGAGCAGCTCACCGCCAAGGAGGAGGAGCTTCGGGCCGCGGCAGGTATTTTCTTTACGTGCTCTTTTTTAGTGGGGGCACGCTAGCGCACCCACTAGGTGTACTCCCCGAGATTCGGGCCAACTGCGTAGCAGTTGGGTCGAATCTTAAAATAGTACTCCATTTCGGAATTTTTCTTCTTCAGCCGAGGTGCTGTCCTGGAGGACCCGGCTGATTCGGGCCGGCTTCCACTACGACCGGCTCATCGCCGACGCCGGCCGCCTTGGGGACGATGTGGTGAGGGCGAGGGCGAGGGCGGAGGCGACGGGAGCCCGACAGGCGCTTGATGAAGCCAGCCGGCTGCGGGAGCAGCTTGCGGGCGATAAGGGCCGTCTTGAGGCCGAGGTGGAGCGCCTCAAGGCGGAAGCAGCCAAGGTTGTGGAGGCGCAGCAGGCCCTTGCCGAGGCGGACCAGCAACGCGGCAAGATGGTCGGCGACAAGGATCAGCTCTAGGCCGAGGTGGAGAGTCTGAAGGGGCTGGTGGCTGCGGCGGAGGAGACCCGCCAGGGGGAAACCCAGCCCGCGAGGAGGCCGCGAAGGCGGCCGAGGTTAAGGACGCCGAGCTGAAGGCGGCCCTTGCCAATGTCGCCGATCTGGAGAAGACGCTCCAGGAGCGCGAACGCACCATCGCCAGGGAGCGGCGCGGTCCGTTGCTCGAAGCACAGAACCTGGAAGAGTCCTTCTCGAGTAAGTGCTTTCCTTGGGTTTTTTGCTGGGTTGGGACCCCGGCTTCTTGCCCTTGGTGACTTTATTCCGACTTGCTTTTCTTTTTGACAGGGGCCTTCTCGGAGACACGCCAGCTGGCGGAGGAGGCGGTCCGCTTTCAGCGCGACGAGCAGGGGATCGTCGGCTCTAGGACTGACCCGCGGGTTGCCTGGACCTTCCTGGAGATTGTGACCACCGCGGAGGCCCGTTTGCGAGTTTTGAGCGAGCAGATGGGCCGGCTCTCTGAGGCCGACGCGGCGATGACGACGGCCCTCTTGCCGGGTTTCGTCGTGCCAAACAGCTTCACGCGGCTGGCGCGATGGTTGGAGGCGGGGCCGAATCGGCTCCATGACTGGCGCGTTTCCGCCGCTCGTGCTGGCGCCGAGATGGCGCTTAGGTTCGCGATGTCTTGGCATCCGGACCTGTCGCTGGATGCATTCATGGGCCAGCGAGCCGGCTCGGAGAGCCAGCTGCACGCGGAGGCCGGCCGGATCGCTGCTCGGGCCAGCTACATCGTCGGGTTCGCCTTCCACAACGAGTTCCGGCCGGAAAGGGCGGAAGATGGCGGAGTCGTGCCCACTAATGACTACGACCTTCTTCTCGACGACCCGGAGGGCAGCTCTGAGGAGACGGATGTCTACCACGACGCGGACGCCGAGGAGGGGGACACCGGCACCTCGGCGGGTCCAGAGGCCGCCGAGGGAGATGCGTGAGGCTGCCTGTTTTCAACTTAGTGAAAGTTTTTGTTAGGTAGCAGGTCCACCCACCCACTGGGGGTTTCCGGGTGTAATGAATTCTGGCCTTGGGCCTGTTTGAATTTGAACTTGTGATGTATAAATTTCGTGAATGTTTGCACTCTTGCTTTTTCGTCCTTTGAGCCGTTTTCTTGCGGTTTTCCCCTCTCGGGCTCCCCCCCCCCCCGCGAGTCTGACGGCCGAGGCTCCGGTCCATGACAAGGAGTTCGGCCTTTGAGAGGAGCGTGCCGTGCTTAAGCTGTTGAAATGTTGAGCGCGAGCGAAACACCCACTGGGCCGGCTGGCGGCAATCCGGCGAAGCCGGTTAACGAGAGCCAGTCGTGCGGCAACTTAAAGTGGCGAGGCCGGGTTGGGTAACCCGGCGTCCCTTGGCTTAGTGTTTGTGGCGGGCTAGTGCTCTGGCCTTGCGCGCTTGCCAGCCGACAGCCGAAGCCGGTCCTGTGGCTTAGGGCGAAGTGGAAGGCCGCGGCGATCCCAGTGCGTCAGGAACTGCTAAGGAAGGGCGATGGGTAGTGACCAAGCCGTCCAGCCCCCGAGCCCCCGGGTCGAACGAGTCGGACCGGTGGCCAGGTTTGACAAAGAGGCAAACAGTGCACAAATGCAAGAGACACAATAGCTTGGTCGGGAAGGGCAGCCCCCGAGCGTCGTTTGGGGACTCCATAGTTTTTGGATGATTACAAAAGGTAGCGATACATACGTGCAGACGGCTAACTGTGAAACAGGCGCAGGAGTTCTGCGTTCCACGGTCGGATTGTTTCCTAGCCGGCGGTGTCTCTCTTGCACTTGTTTGACTTGCGGGTGTCGATGAGGTAGTAGGCGTTGCGATCACACAGGGCCTTGCTGACGATGAAGGGGCCCTCCCATGGGGAGGACGGCTTGTGTTGGACGGTCTGCTCTTGGACGAGTCGGAGGACGAGGTCTCCCTCCCAAAAAGTGAGGGGCCTGATCTTCTTGCTGTGATAGTGCCTCAGGCCTTGCTGGTAGATGGCTGAGCGGCTGAGCGCTAGGAGACGTGCTTCTTCGAGCAGGCCGACGCCGTCTTCGCGGGGTTCCTTGGCTTCGACTTCGGTGTACATCGTGACGCACGGCGAGTCGAACTCGACGTCGGTCGGGATGACGGCTTTTGCTCCATAGACAAGGAAGAATGGGGTAAACCCGGTCGACCGTTTTGGCATTGTTCGGAGACTCCAGAGGACGGCCGGCAACTCGTCAAGCCAGCTGCCGGGTGAACGGATGAGCGGCTTGATGCCGGATAGGATGAGTCCGTTGGCCCGCTCGACCTGGCCGTTGGACTGCGGGTGTGCAGCGGAAGCCAGGTCAAGGCGGATGCCGGAGACGGAGCAGTACTGCGCAAGCACGCCCTTGGCGAAGTTGGTGTCGTTGTCCGTGATGATGCTATTCGGCATGCCATAGCGCACTGCGATGTCCTTGATGAACCGGACGGCCGTCGGTCCGCCCAGTTTCTTGATTGGCTTCGCTTCGATCCATTTGGTGAACTTGTCCACCGCCACAGCAGATGCGTCATGCCGCCTCGGGCGGTCTTGAAGGGCCCCACCATGTCGAGTCCCCAGACTGCGAAGGGCCAGTCGATCGGGATGGTCCGGAGTGCCGACGCCGGCTGGTGGTTGCGCTTGCTGAAGCGTTGGCATCCCTCGCACTTGAGGATGAGCGGCTCGCCGTCTTGGAGGGTCGTGGGCCAGTAGAAACCATGGCGGAAAGCCTTGGCCACCAGGGACCGCGAGGCGGTGTGGTGCCCGCACTCGCCCTGGTGTATGTCGAGGAGGATCTCAATTCCCTTATCTTTCTCGACGCAGCACTGGAACACGCCAATGGAGCTGCGCTTGGTGAGCTCGTTGTTGATGATGCTCTAGGCGAACGCCCGGCGCTGCACTTGCCGGGCTGCGGTCTCGTCTATGGGGAGGACCCCATTCTCCAGAAACTCCGAGATGGGCAGGGCCCATGACGGTGCCGTCACCAGGGCGAAGACGGCCACCACGACGGGTTCTAGGGCCGCGGCCCCTGAGCCGAGTTCGGCAGCCCCCGGGTCGGGTTGAGCAGTCCCAGGGTCGGGTTCGACGATCCCAAGGCCGGGTTCGACAGTCCCAGGGCCGGGTTTGATAGTCCCAGGGCTGGGTTGAGAGGTCCCCGGGACGGGTTGAGGCGCGGCCAGGTCGTCTGGGATGTAGATTGACTCGGAGTCTGGAGAGGGCTTGATAGTCGGCTTGTGCAGGTGCTGGAGGGAGACGTTGGACGGGATGGACTACCGGGACGAGGCAATCTTGGCGAGCGTGTCGGCCGCATCATTTTCCGCGCGTGGGACGTGGAGGAACTCGCAGCCCGGGAAGAATCCGGACAGCTTCTGGACAAGGAAGCGGTAGCTTGCCATGATGGGGTCGTGGGCGTCCCACTCACCGGAGCACTGCTGCACCACCAGATTCAAGTCGCCATAGCATAGGATGCGCCGGATGCCGAGCTGCTTGGCGAGCCGGAGGCCGTGCACGAGAGCTTCGTCCTCGGCGACGTTGTTGGAGGCGGCAAAGTGGATCTGGAGCGCGTATTTGAGCCGGTCGCCCTTTGGGGAGGACAGCACAATGCCGGCCCCTAGGCCGAGACGCATCTTTGAGCCGTCGAAGTGCATGCGCCAGTGCGTCGAGTCTGGCAGCGGCGGCAGGTACTGGGTCTCGGTCCAGTCGACGAGGAAGTCGGCCAGAGCTTGGGACTTGATCGTGGTGCGGGGTTCGTAGAGGATGGTGTGGCCGGCTAGCTCGAGCGCCCACTTGGCGACTCGGCCAGAGGCATCCCGGCACCCGTAGATTTCGCCGAGAGGGGCCGTGCTGACCACGGTAACAACGTGCTCTTGGAAGTACTGCTTCAATTTCTTGGCGGTGAAGTATACGCCATAACACATCTTTTGGTAGTGCGGGTAGTTCTGCTTCGAGGCGGAGAGCACCTCGCTCAGGTAGTAGACGGGACGCTGGATGGCTTAGACCTTGTCCTTCTCTGGTGGCTCGACCACTATCACCATGCTGACCGACCACGAGGTCGCGGGGATATAGAGCAACAGTGGATCCTTCTCGGCCGATGCAGCCAGAACTGGTGCGGTGGAGAGCATGCGCTTGAGGTCCCGAAAAGCCTCGTCGGCCTGGTCGTTCCATTCGAACGGCGTCGTCTTCTTCATCAGCTGATATAGGGGCAAGGCCCTCTCGCCCAGCCGGCTGAGAAACCGGCTGACCGAGGCCAAGCAGCCGGTGAACTTCTGGACATCGCGGAGCCGAGCCGGCTTGCGCATGCGCTCGATGGCCTTGATCTTCTCCGGGTTTGCCTCAATGCCGTGCTCCGAGACAAGGAAACCGAGTAGCTTTCCGGCCGGGATGCCGAAAACGCACTTTTCCAAGTTGAGTTTGACCTTGTATTCGCGCAGGTTCGCGAAGGTCTCCTTCAAGTCATCGAGGAGCGTGAGGTGCTGCTTGGTCTTCACCATGATGTCGTCCACATGGACGTGGATATTGCGGCTGAGTTGTGGCAGCAAGCATTTCTGCATGCAGGGCTGGAAGGTGGCGTCGGCGTTCTTAAAGCTGAATGACATGGTGATGTAGCAATACGCCCCGAAGGGCATGATGATGAACGTCTTCAGGGCGTCGGCCGGGTCCAGCTTGATCTGGTGATAGCTAGAGTAAGCGTCCAGGAAGGACAGGAGCTCACACCCGGCAGTGGAGTCGGTGACTTGGTCGATCCGCGGGAGGGCGAATGAATCCTTGGGGCAGGCCTTGTTCAAGCTAGTGTAGTCAATACACATGCGCCAGGTCTTGTTCTTCTTCAGGATGAGGACTGCGTTGGCCAGCCACTCAGGGTGAAACACTTCCATGATGAAGCCGGCCACCAAGAGCTTGGCGACGTCTTCACCAATGGTTCTTATCCTCTCTTCGAAAAAATGTCACAGGGGTTGACGGACAGGCTTGGCGTCCTTGCGTGCGTGGAGTTTGTGCTCGGCGTACTTCCTCGGGATACCCGGCATGTCCTTTGGGGTCCATGCGAAAATATCCCGATTCTCACGGAGGAAGTCGACGAGCTTGCCTTCCTATCTGCTGTTGAGGCGGGGGCCCACGACAACGTACTTGCTGCAGCTGGGGTGTTCCGGGTTCAGCTTCACTTTCTTGGTCTCCTTGGAGGGCTTGAACGAGGCCTCGTCGGCCGGCTCCTCGGCCGGGATCGGCGCGGCTGACGCCTCTTGGGCCAAGGCGACGATTCGGTCGAGCTGGCGCCGCTCCTCGGCTACGACCAGCGACTCGGCCAGCTTAGCGCGGTCTTGGGCGCACTCTATGGACTTGCGGTAGTCGCCGGTGATGGTGATAAGGCCCTTCGGACCCGGCAGCTTCATCTTCAGGTAGGCGTAGTGGGGGACCGCCATGAATTTGGCGAGCGTAGGCCGGCCAAGCAACGCGTGGTACGCACTGGTCAGGTCCACCACCTCGAACTAGAGCAGCTCGCGTCGGAAATGGTCGCTGTCGCCGAACAGGATGTCGAGCCGGACCTGGCCGATTGGAGAGCAGGAGAGGCCGGGGACGATGCCGTGGAAGATCGTCCAGGTCGGCTCTAGGTCTTTTGCCTCGAGGCCGAGCTTGGGCATGGTGTCGCGGTAGAGGATGTTGATGCTGCTGCCGCCGTCGATCAGAACCCGGGAGAACTTGCACGTGCGCCGAGGTGCAACGATGGTGGGGTTGAGGACGAGGGCGTATCCACCCGGGTTCGGCATGATGGCCGGGTGGCCCTCCCGAGTCCAGGTGACCGGGCGCTCCGACCAGTGCATGTATTCCGGCTTGGCCGGGATGACGGTGTTCACCTCCTGCCGAAGGAGGCGCTCGCTGCGTTTGTCGTCGCCGAGGCTAGTGAAGAAGACATAGGTCGCGTTCTGGGCCGAGTAGAGGTCGTCGCGCAATGCGCCGCCAGCCGGTGGCGGCAGCGGAGGCGGCTGCCCCGCTCCTGAAGCCGGGGCCGGAGGAGGCGGGATGTCGCCCCTCAGGAGGCGCTTGGTGATGGCGCACTGCCGAAGCGTGTGCGTCGAAGGCCTTGCGCCGCTGTGGTGCTTGCAGGGGGCATCGAGCATGTCCTCGACTCATGGTGGGTTGCCGCGTCGTCTTGCCGGTCTGCCGAGGCTTGGCAGTCGGGTCAGTTGCGGGTGCCTGATCAGCGGCCGCGACGAGCCGGTTATCGTAGCGCTGGGTCGCCTGATCGGCCTTGCGCTTTTTGTTCTGTTGGTTGTGCTGCTGCCGGCTTCCTTCGTCGGCCGGCTTCGAGGGGAGAACCGGCTTTGCTTTGCCGGCCTCGTCCAGCGCCACCTGGATCTTCATGGCGGAGTCGACATTGGCGTACTTGTCCGCCATCACCATGAGTGCGGCCATAGTGGCTTGTGCTTGAGGAGGGTGCCATCCCGGCACCCGTTGACGAAGTATTGGATCGCTTGGACTTTGTGGACGCCCTCGCAGCTGTTCCCGAGATCGGCCCAGTGCGCGAGGTACTCGCGGCCGGTCTCCGCCGGCCCCTGCACGCACATGGTGAGCTGACTGGGGCGGCCGGTCGTTTGTAAGTGCCGGTGAAGTTGCGCACGAAGGCCTGCTCGAAGTTGACACATGCGTTGATGCTGCCCGCCAGCAGACTGTTCAACCAGGTGCGGGCCGACCCCTGCAGCATGAGAGGTGCGTAGCGCACGGTGAGACGATGGTTACTGCCGGCGATGCCGATGGCGGTGGTGTAGTCGGTGAGCCAGTCCTCCGGCTTCACGGTACCTTTGTACTTGGGGGTGTCCCGGGGGAGCGTGAACCCTTTAGTAAAGGGCTCACCCCGGATGCGTGGCCCAAAGCACGCCGGCCCGACGGGGCCTGTCTCCTCCAGTTCCTGGGAGAGGGCGAGCCGGTCGAGGCGGTGGCGGGCGTCGGTGTCGTCGATGGCGCGCGGGCCCAGCCGGTCAGTGACCGCGCCGCGGGGGGCCAGGTCGGCCGCAGTTGGACGTTGGCTGGGTTGGAGTAGAGCATCGAGTTGGCGTCGGGCCTCCGAGACCGGCTCGTCGCCCAAGCCGCCGGCAGTCGTCGGGGCGGGGTTGCGCCGGGTTCGGGTGCGGCCGAAGTGCCTCGCCAGGTGGTGAAGACGCCGTGTTCTGGTGGTCGCCAGGCCCGACCACGCGGGCCGAGCCGGATCCCGACGGCTTGGCAAGCTAGTTGAGCTGGTCCTGCTATGCGTTGGCCGCAGCGAGGAGGTTGTTCACCCTTTTGAGGCGGTCTTGCAGCTCTTCGTCTGCGAGCTGATCCAGGCCGACCGCGTCCGCCTGGGCGGCACGCATGTTCTTCACGGGAGTCTCGTAGACGGGAGGGATGACGCCGAAGGCGCGCCCGATTGCCCCCCCCCCCGGGATCGCACGTCGGCGACCCGGCTTGGCTCGGGCGCGTCCGGTGTGAAGCTGTAGGCGGCGTTGCGCTCCAACTGAGCGGAGTCGAGGCGGCGCTGCGTGGCGGTGAGTGCCTCGGTGAGGTCCAGCAGGCGCTGGCGGTCCTCGTCGAGACGACTCCGTGCCTCGGCGTTGTCGGAGGCGTCGATGTCGGTGCCAATGGGGACGCGAAGGCTCTGCATCATGGCGCGCAGCGGGTTGGGCGGGCTGGCCCGCTCCGCTGCAGCCCTGGCTTCGGCGGCCTTTCTCGCCGTGCTGGAAGAGGAAGCGGCGCCGGCGTCGGTGACGAAGACCTCCACACAGAGGTCCATTGCCCCGGCGGGAGCGCCGCCGCCGAGGGAAAGGGGGGAGTCGGAAAAGTCAAGTATCTCGCTGGGGTCCTCGTCGGCCGCAGGCGCGTCGGAGATGCGGAGCGTGGCGAAGGAGGCGGCGAGTGTGTCGATGACGTCGCCCGCCAGCGTGACGAGCTCGTTAGAGTCAGAGAGGAGCCCCGTCTGAAGCATGCTCCCAGCCAGGACCTCGAGCCGCCCCACGGTGGGCGCCAACTGTCGTGGTGGGCGCACGGCAGATGCCAAGGGATGGCAGAAGAGTGGAGGAGGCTCGAGGGCACTGGTGGGCTCCAGAGGCAAGGTCGGCATGAGCGAGCGCGGGACGCAAGACATACCCAGGTCCGGGGCTCTCCGGAGAGATAACACCCCTAGTACTGTCGAGTGTGGTTTATATGTAACAGTACATAGTTGCTCCAGAGCTGTATGGGGGAAGGAGGGCAGGCCAAGGCTTAGGGTGCTCCCTCTCCTCGGGTGTTGCTTGCTAGGTGTGTGTGAGTAAGTGAGTGAGTGATCGATGGTCTCTCCCCCTATGCATGAGGGCTCCTGGGGGGTTTTGTAGGTCAACCCCCATGAGTACAAGGGTAATGTTACAAGGCCGCGGTGTGACTCCCCGAGACCGACGCTCCGATTGCCTTCCTTGTTTGGCGAGTCAGCTGTGTTTTATTTGTTTGTTGCATTCGTCATCGCATCATTTGCATTGCATCGGCACTTCGTTGCCGCCATGTTTTAAAACTTGCATCCCCTCGTAGTGGCCGCGCCCCCCTTGCTTCCGCTGACCCTTCCGAGACCAACCTCGTTCTTCGTTTTCCCTCTTGCTTAAACCGGAGTCCCTCTTTACATAGTGCATCGCCCCCTCGCGCGCGTCCGAAATTTGTCCCGAACCCGAACCGGATTTTCGTTACCGTTGGGTCCGGATCATCCCCTAACATCTACAAAACATCTCCGTTTTCTTATTTGGACTCCCTATCAATTTTTCTCGACCGCCCGATTACGATCGGACGGACCGAGTTAATCCCTACCCTAATCCCCTACCTATTTAAATAGACTAACCCTAAAACCTAGGGACCTTGTCCCATCCACTCGTCGCCTCCGCCGCCACTCCACCCAAATTCCCCTCGGGATCCTTCCCCAATCAGCCTAGCTACGTTCCTCCTACCCGCACCCGCAGCCATCCAACTAGCGCCCAAGGCCAAGCCCCTCGAGCAGGAGGGCTTCTCCTGCCCGAGCCCAGTCTCGTTCCCCATCGTCCTTGCCCGTCGTCACGTCACCGGCGTCCAAACCAGCGGAGCGCAGCCGCCCTTCCGCTGTCATCGAGCACCACAGCAGCAGCAGCTCCAGGCCAGCCCCACGCCCCTGCTCTTCCTTCTTCTTCCCCTATCCCGCTCTTCTCTCAGTGCTCTCTCTCTGTCCCGTGTAGGAGGGCAGCCATGGGACTACCTCGAGGAGCACCACCGCAGCAGCCGGCTAGCCCTGCTCCTGCCTCCCCCAGATCAGCGTTGCGCCGGCGCCCTTCGGCTCCCGCACCGCCGGCGAGCTCCATCAGGCCCCAGGTCGCGTGGCCATTGCCCTCGCCTTCCCTCTTCTTTCTTCTTTTCCGTTCTGTTCCATCCTCTCTGAAAAATCCTTCTCCCTCTCTTTCTTCAGGTACACAGGAGGTGCTCCACCCGTTGCTGCTGTTTGCAAGAGCACTAGTGCCCCGGATCCGCCGTAGCGTTGCCCTCCGTGCTCGATTCCCTGCGCGCCGAAGTCCCACCGCTTCCTTCACCTGCGGCGCCATGGCCTTGCCTCTGCTTCGAGCGGGCGAAGGAGGTGCGCCAGCCTCGATCCCCTGCCTCCTCTGCTCGTGGTCGCGTTGACCGCATCGGCCAGATGCGTGCGGCCCAGCAGCCGGCCTGCTGCCTCCAAGGTCCAGCGCCCACCTCGGCCTTCCCTCCAGCCGGCCTGCACGCGCCCCTCTTGGGCCTCCTCCATCGACCGGGCCTCAGCCCATGATGAGCAGCGTCCAGTGCCGCTCCTGTGCACCAGTGGGCCAGCCAGATTAAGCCCGCAGTGTTTTTTTTTTCGCTGCTGCAAATTTGTCTAATTTTCCAGAAACTGCATATTTACAGTTTGACCCTCCATGTTCATGCATTTAATATCTCACAAACCATGCATCGGATTAAAATAATTTATATATGTAAAATGCTTAGAATTTTGTGTAGTTTAATAATATGCCACTTTCACCCATGTTAATTTTTTTAAATGTTGTTTGATTAAATTTGCTCAAATAACATGCTAAAATGATTTAATTCATAACTAATTAACCGTAGCTCGGATTTTAATAAACTTTATATGTAAATGGGGTAGAAAAATGCCTAGTTTAACTTGGTGCACTTCATGTTGCTGTTTAACAATATTAAAATTGCGTTTATGGCAGAACAGTACCAAATCTAAATTATGGACATGAGGATTTATCGGAATTGTCGTTTGTTATTTCCGGCCTCATTTAAAATTGCCTAAATAGTTAGTTTCCATATGCTTCACCTTTTTCCATGTTTAACAACATTTAATATTGTTGGGTGCATAAACGAGAGAGAATTAATAATTAAATGTGGTGTTTTGTCAATATGCAACTCGTTGCATATTGAGCTCCACTTAATTTGTAGTGTTGTTTGTTGCACTTTGCCATACCATGCCTCATTAAACCGGACATGCATCATACTTGATTGTGCATCATGCCATGTTTCTGTGATGGTTGTTTACTTTGTTGTTTGTTTCTTTCCGGGTTGCTTCTCTCGTTAGCTTCGGTTTCTTTCCGGAGTTGTGAGGATTCGTTCGACTCCGTCTGTTTGTCTTCTTCATGGACTCGTTCTTCTTCCTTGCGGGATCTCAGGCAAGATGACCACCCCTCGAAATCACTTCTATCTTTGCTTTGCTAGTTGCTCGTTCTTTTGCCATGCTGCGCTACCTACCACTTGCTATATCATGCCTCCCATACTACCATGTCAGCCCCTAACCTTTTCACCCTTCCTAGCAAACCATTGTTTGGCTATGTTACCGCTTTTCTCAGCCCCTCTTATAGCGTTGCTAGCTGCAGGTGAAGATGAAGATTGCTCCATGTTGGTTTATGTTTATGTTGGGATATCACAATATCTCTTATATTATTAATGCATCTATATATTTGGTAAAGGGTGGAAGGCTCGGCCTTATGCCTGGTGTTTTGTTCCACTCTTGCCGCCCTAGTTTCCGTCATACCGGTGTTATGTTCCTTGATTTTGCGTTCCTTACGCGGTCGGGTGATTTATGGGACCCCCTTGACAGTTCGCTTTGAATAAAACTCCTCCAGCAAGGCCCAACCTTGGTTTTACCATTTGCCTACCTAAGCCTTTTTCCCTTGGGTTCTGCAGACTCAAGGGTCATCTTTATTTTAAACCCCCGGGCCAGTGCTCCTCTGAGTGTTGGTCCAACCCGTCAGTCGCCGGTGGCCACCAGGGGCAACTCTGGGCTGGCCTACCGGAAGCTTGGACAATCCGGTGTGCCCTGAGAACGAGATATGTGCAGCTCCTATCGGGATTTGTCGGCACATTCGGGCGGCTTTGCTGGTCTTGTTTTACCATTGTCGAAATGTCTTGTAAACCGGGATTCCGAGACTGATCGGGTCTTTCCGGGAGAAGGTTTATCCTTCGTTGACCGTGAGAGCTTATGATGGGCTAAGTTGGGACACCCCTGCAGGGTATTATCTTTCGAAAGCCGTGCCCGCGGTTATGAGGCAGATGGGAATTTGTTAATATCCGGTTGTAGAGAACTTGACACTTGACCTTAATTAAAACGCATCAACCGCGTGTGTAGCCGTGATGGTCTCTTCTCGGCGGAGTCCGGGAAGTGAACACGGTTTCTGGGTTATGTTTGACGTAAGTAGGAGTTCAGGATCACTTCTTGATCATTGCTAGTTCACGACCGTTCCGTTGCTTCTCTTCTCGCTCTCATTTGCGTATGTTAGCCACCATATATGCTAGTGCTTGCTGCAGCTCCACCTCATTACCCCATCCTTTCCTTTGAGTTTAAATAGTCTTGATCTCGCGGGTGTGAGATTGCTGAGTCCTCGTGACTCACAGATACTTCCAAAACAGTTGCAGGTGCCGATGATACCAGTGCAGGTGATGCAACTGAGCTCAAATGGGAGCTCGATGAAGATCTTGTTCGTTCTGTTGTTTCTTTTCATATTGATCAGTAGTGGTGCCCAGTTGGGACGATCAGGGATCTAGCAGTTGGGTTGTCTTCTTTTCTTTTGGTTCCGTAGTCGGACCTATGTGTGTATCTCCGAATGATGTATGTTTTATTTATGTATTGTGTGAAGTGGCGATTGTAAGCCAACTCTTTATCCCATTCTTGTTCATTACATGGGATTGTGTGAAGATGACCCTTCTTGCGACAAAACCACAATGCGGTTATGCCTCTAAGTCGTGCCTCGACACGTGGGAGATATAGCCGCATCGTGGGCGTTACACGCGGGGCTGGGTTGTCATTGTCCGGGAAGCCGGTGCTGGGACCCGCCGGGGGGTCGGGGCTCGCCGGGTTCTCCGGGCGCGGGGCCCGCTGGGTACAGGGGCACTGTTGGCCGTCTCGTCGACCATCAGGGAGTGGCCGGGTTGAGTTGGCTACAGTGGCGCTCCGTCAGGTCGCCGCTTGCTGGCGTCATTGGTGACGATGATTGCACTGTTGCACGCCGGCCCTGGTCAGCGGGTAGGTGGGGCACTGTTGCCACGCCCCGGCTGACCTGAGGCATGGGTGGGGTACTGTTGCCTAGGTCATCGGTAGGTGGAGACTCGTCCCATCGTATGGCTGGGATGGGACGGGAGGTGACCCGCGGCCGGGTTGGAGAAGACGTCTAGGGTGGAGCTGGCTTGTTGGGGAAGCCTTGGTGTGCCGGGCTCGGCTGTCTTGAGCTGGTTGTTGGGGCCGAGTTGAGGAGTGCGGCCGGGTCGAGGGGCTTGACCGGGTCGAGCGACCCGGCCAAGCGTGGGCTGGCTTGAGGGGCATTGCTGGCCCCGTCGTTTTTGAAAAGGATCCGGGTTCCGTTGCCTGCCTGGGGTTCATCCCCCCGACATGTGTCGTCCAGGCTCTTTGTCGTCTATTGGCGGACGGCAAAGACCATTTCATCTTTGCCGTCCGCAAGCAAACAGCAAAGAGCCCTTTGCCGTAGCTTATTCAACAGGACCTGTTGCCGTCTGCTGGCGGGCGGCAAAGGCCTTTGCCGTCCGCCAGGCAAGCCTTTGCCGTCCGCCATGGCTGACGGCAAAATGCCTGATTCCTGTAGTGAATAGGCTTAACAGCAACCAAATGTAGTAATTCATAGTGGTATTGTTGAAACTAGTGTTGATGAAATTGAACTGCATAGTTCATACTTGCACATATAGAACATCGCATTGTGAATAACTGAAATAAACAAGGTATACTATGAACTCAATTGAAACTGGACATATGCTAACTACAAACAACTAAACAATCAAAAACCATCAAAAGAGGCATATGCTCGCTGCAACAGGCTTAACAACAACCAAATATAGTCATTCATATTGGTAGTGTTGATACCGGTATTGATGAAATTGAATTGCACAGTTCATACTTGCACATATAGAGCATCACTTTGTGATTAACCGAAATAAACAAGGCATACTACAAACAACCAAAGATAGCAATTGAAACTGGACATATGCTAACTACAAACAACCGAACAACATAAAAACGTTAAAAGAGGCATATGCTCGCTACAACAGGCTTAGCAGCAACGAGATATAGTTATTCCTATTGGTATTGTTGAATCCCGTATTGATGAAATTGTACTGCATAGTAAATAGTTGCACATATAGAGCATCACTTTATGAATAACTGAATAAACAAGGCATACTACAAGCAACCAAAGATAGCAACTGAAATTGGACATATACTAACTACAAACAACCGAACAACCAAAAAACATTAAAAGAGGCATATACTAGCTATAACAGGCTTAGCAGCAACCAAATACAGTCATTCCTATTGATATTGTTGAAACCAGTATTGATGAAATTGTACTACACAGTACATAGTTGCACATATAGAGCACCACTTTCTGAATAACTAAAATAAACAAGGCATACTACGAACAACCAAAAATAGCAACTGAAACTGGACATATGCTAACTACAAATAACCGAACAACCAAAAAATGTTAAAAGAGGCAGATACTAGCCATAACAGGCTTAACAACAAGCAAATATAGTCATTCCTATTGGTATTGTTGAAACTGGTATTGATGAAATTGTACTTCAAGTAAATAGTTGCACATATAGAGCACCACATTGTGAATAACTTAAAAAACAAGGCATACTGCAAACAACCAAATATAGCAATTAAAACTGGACATATTCTCACTACACTACAAAAGGAGCTCGACAAAGCAAATCATGGGTTCCCCCGTGTGAAGAGGCACGGCAAAACAAAGCATTGGTTTCTTAACTTGTCACAGATTGGCTCATTCCCACGGGAAGAGCATGGACTCTAGGTGCACTCCATGTTGTCGCAGATGGGCTCATTTCCCTTGGAAGAGCATGTATACAGGGTGCCCTCCCTGATGTCGCAGATGGACTCTTTCCAATTGGAAGAGCCAGAGAGGGTGCCCTCCTCGTGGTCGCTGTCAATGAGGTCTGACTTGGCAGATGAGAATCCCATGCCAGAATCGTAGAACGTGTCCTTCAGAAATGACAAAAGGGGCTCCATGGCGATGTAGGATGGCAAATTCTTGACAGTGAGCCAGAGGAGATCAACGACATGGCCATGGATGAGATCGATGGCGGTTGAACCCAAGGGGTTGGGGGTGGGTCACTTAACCGTGACATAGCCCGCAACAGGCTGTCGCTGTCGAAGAGCTCGATGTCATAGCTGGCGTCCGCGATATACCAGCATTCTCTAGCCCGCTGATTGAGAGCCCGCGGCCAGTAATCGTTGTCAGCTTCGTTGGTGGACACCTCGGTGACGTCAGCCGAAGAGGCTGCGATAAACCTCTTTCGGCAATTTGCTCCTCGAGCTCCACAAGAAGTGTAGCTGGGTTTAGGCTGCAGCGCTCTGGAGTGGGGGTGGAGATGGGGATCTGTGGGAAAGGGGGCGTTTGACAGGCGTCATCCAAAAAACTCAGGGCGGCTAGGTTATATAGATCGATGGGTAAGCTGCACGGGTAAACCGCCAGATGTTGACGATGGAGGCCATGTAGCGGCGGCGGTAGCGACCTTGCTAGGGTTTCGAGCGAGGGAAGGGTGGTGGTGTGTGTGTGTGTGTGTATGTGCGTGTGTGTGTGCGCGCACGCGTGCGTGAAGTTTTATAGTGTGTGTGCGGGGGGGCAAGGTGGTGTTTGAGGAAATGACGCGGCTAATGAAAATTTTACTAGGCGGGAGTAAAATTCCGGGGCTATTGATTGGAAAACTTCGCACACGGTCCTAAAATGACAACTGTGTGCTATCAAACAAAAAAACCTCCAGTCGGGTTGGTATTTTCGAGGGATGCAGGCGGGAGTGGGAACAAAAAACACCACACACAGTCAAAACATAATAACCGTGTGTTATCAAACAGAAAAACCACCAGGTCGCTAGATATTTTCGAGTGATGCAGGCGGGAGCGGGAGCAAAGAATATCGCACACGGTCCAAACGTAATAACTGTGTGCTATCACGCAATAAACCCCTCCAGGCGGGTAGATATTTTTGGGCGATTTACACGGGAGCGAGGGAAGCAAACATCGCACACAGTTGAAACATAATAATCGTATCAAACAGAAAAACCCTCCAGGGGGTAGATTTTTTTAGATTACGAGGGAAGCCTCATGGAGCCCAATGTACTATGATGATGTGAGTGACAGGGGAACGGGCGTGGCACATGGGTAGTCTGAGGGAACCGTGTCTATTGCGTCATCTGACTTGTCTATTGTTTATAAACTTGGCAAAAATAACACGGGAAAAGGGTCAGAACCCGAACACACTTGCATGTGGACCAAAAATATGCATGAAAAGGGTGATTTGATGTTTAAATACCCAATGTAAAACTTTGATGTGGCACCTATCTCACAAAGCGCATAGTATTGCTAGCCCCCCTACTCCATGTCGGCGAGAGGGGAATCCTAGCTATGAACACATGCCCCCAAATAGCTAGGTCTAACATCTCACCCAAACGTAACACTAAACCTATAGGAGTCCATCATATGGTCAAACCCCGGCCCCTTTTCGCTTCCAGTCAAAGGTGGACCGTGTGCGTGCCCACAAATGTGTGCTTGTGGCACGAGATGAGTGAGACCACACACGAACCACCTGCGGGTAGCCCAGCTATATGTATGAAAAAAGGTAGTGTGATATTTAAATACCCAATTCACACTTTGATGTGACACATGTGCGTCGCAAATTAACCGGACATCCCTGACCCCACGGAGGTTCAGGACGTGCGAAGTAGTCCTCCCCCCACCCACACTTTGACGTGACACCATGACGTACTGTAACACAGACCAACAAGAATCCACCTTGGACGTATAACCTCTCTCTTGTTGTTGGTCAAAATTATGGGCATCCACGCGAAGACCCCATAGATGGGCTAGCTCCCTGATAACCACGCAAGGGGGTAGTGCCCAAAGAGAACCACTCTCTGCATGTGGCCCAAACATATGTATAGAGTGATGTGTGATATTTGACTACCCAATGCACAACTTTGATGTGGCACCGTGCTTTGGTACCGGAAAGTTCCCACACGGAGCGAGGGTTCACGACACGTAGTATGTATGTCACCTCACTCGGAGTTGTAACGGGGATTAATGCGTACGTATGCGCTCAAACTTAGGTCTGCAATCTCACCATGTGCTACTACGATAACACGAACCAAAGAAGAAGAATCCACCATGGTAACCTCTCTCGTTGTCGGTCAAAGTGATCATGGACGTCCACGCGGGCCCACGAATATATAAGCTTGTCACCGATAAGCACGTGAGGGAGAGTACGTACTGTACGAACACAACCACTACATGCATGTGTCCCAAACATATGTATGGACGCGATGCATGCATGTTTGAATACCATGCACAACATTGATGTGGCGTCTGCGTCAAAAATCATACAGTCTCCACACAGAGCGAGATCGGTTCATGACGTGTCGTGTCACTTCAAAAAAATACACATCCGTGACATTTTGGGCCGAACGAATTTTTTTGTCATGCTTATGACACTTCTATGACGATAATTGCGACAAAACCCGGTATCATCATAGATGTGGTGGGCTCCTACTTCTATGACAAAAAATCATGACAGAAAATGGGTTGTTCATCCTTGGCGGGCCGGAGATGCAGCAGCATGACATTCTTTGGGCCGTCCATGACGGAAAAATCGCGGTAGAAGCGAGGGCGAGGAAAATATCGCGGAGTTCCCGGTTACGGTGGGTGGTCGGGGCCGAGTGATGCACTGTGGTTTGTCCGTTTCTCTCGTGTACGCGCGTGTGTGCGAGGTGTTGGCTAAATTAACCCGAGCGATCGCACGTTACTGAACCGAGCCATCGATCCCTTGGCTGTTAACTGAACCCGAGCGATTCATTCGCTGCTGACTGAACCCGAGCAATTCCTTCACTGCTGCTGCTAACTAAACCCGAGCGATCGATCACTGCTGTTGGTTACTGAAGCCGATCGAGCCCCCGTGCGAGACGTAGCAATCTTGTGTTGGGTTGCCTCTCGATGAAACGTGACCGTTGCTACCATGCGTGTGGTACGTAGAACGAGTCAAGACGTGGTGAGTCGAGCCGGTTGGTTGGCTGTGGATGAACAGTTCCCGGTGGGGGTTGGATGAACAGGACCCCATGGTAGTAGGCCGTTGTCGCTGGATGAACATGACCCGGAGGAGGCCGCCGTACCCCAGCCGGTTGGGGGTGGATGAACATGACCTAGTGGAGGCTCTATGAACAGCAGCCGGTGGAGGCTGGATGAACAGTAGTCGTGGATGAACAGTAGCCCGTGGAGGCCGGAGGAGGTCGACGGTGGATGAATAGTAGCCCATGGAGGCTGGAGTGAGGCAGTAGATGGTGGATGAACAGGATCCCATTTCAACCGTAGGCGCTCCAACACAAGTCTGTTTCCTCCATTTTGCAGTACGCCACACCCCTCCCTATCAATAGGACCCCGTTAAGACCGTAGGCACTCAAACACAAGTCCATTTCCTCTGTTTTGCGGTATGCCAGACCCCTCCCGATAAACAGGATCCCGTTTCGACCATGGCTGATCGAACAAAAGGCCGTTTCCTCCGTTCTGCGGTACGCCAGACTCCGTTTTGGTTGTTCCGTCCAAGCCGGTTAGTTCCCATTGAATAGGACGCATTCTGACCTAGTAGGTTGCCTCCCGATGAACAGGACGATGTTTCTCTATTCCGACCCAGCCGGTTCGCTGCCCGATGAACAGGACGCCGTTGCTGCCGTCCGTTGCATCTCCATGTACACAAGCCCCGGCCGTCCGTATATATGCGCGAGTACTCGCCCGAGACCCCGCCCGTATGTACATGTGGCCGTATTTTTTGCCCTGTGGTTGTACGTACGTGTACAGGACTTAGACGAGACTGCGTGAACTGCTATGTAGGGTGCTCTACAATGACACGTGCCGCTACTTACTCGGCCACGGTTCATACTTGCAGAGAGAACGATCGACCGGTATATACATACACGTTCGCGACCAGACAGACAACACTACATACTCTTTGACTGGGTGGGTCCCAGCGGTCAGGGAGGATAAGGACACACTTCCTTGCGTGCGAAGATATAGCTGGTCGGTCCCAGCAGTCAGGGGGAGGAATCATTTTTATTTTGCAGGTAATAAGGAGGCACTTCCTTGTGTTCGAAGATGTAGCTGGTGGGTCTAGCTGTCAGCCTCACCGCCTAAAGTCCTCTTCTGATGGTTGTCCTTCGTTGACCACGCCGCGCCAAGAGCACCAAGGCGGTGGACGACGGGGAGGCCTAGCAAGGGAACGACGCGGAGCCGGGGAAGACGCGACAGTGGATGCCCACGCGGAGGGGAGTACGTGGGTTGACTACTTCGGCTGCGGTGTTAGGCTGCCGTCGCCGGAGAATAACAGGATGTGTGGGTGAGTATAGAGGGATGGCATGGCCAGCGGTGGTAGCACAGCCGGACACGGGAGGCAGGAGCAGGCGGCACGGCCGACGCTGGTTTGGGCGGCTGGAGCAAGAAGACCCGAGGTTGAAGAAGCACGATGGTCGTTGGATGGACATCGTATAGTCACTGCAGCTAGAATCGTTTATATTGACTAAGTTGACAAAGCCCTTGGTACGCGTCAACTTAGTAGGCCCACAGGTCAGCCTCCGAAATGGTGCGCAACAGATGTCAGGGGGAACAATCATTTTTTGGGCGGCTGAAGCAAGAATATCCGAGATTGAAGAAGTAGCACGACATCCGTTGGATGGACATCCAACGGCCACTGCTGCAAGAACCATGTGTTGACTATAAGTTGACAAATCCTTGCGTACGCGTCCACTTTGTAGGCCCACAAGTATGAGGCAGAGAACATATAGCCCATTTGCGATTTGTAAGAATGTACATCCCATTTTTTAAGTCTAATAGAATTTACTACAACCCGTTTTACAGTTTGTTAAAAGTACAGGCCATTTTCTAGCTAGGACAGCGATTAATAATTTCAACCAACCGCTCAAAATAGAATTCAATAAAATTTCCCACATTTTGATGGGATCGAAAATATTTTTATCCTAAAATTTCTAGTCAGATTAAATATAATTTCAAAATAAATTTGTATTTCGTAAAAATCCAACAAAATATTGTGCGCGCAACAAGTAATGAAATTAAAATTTTCAAAATCCAAAAATAATTTTTTTAACTAATTCCATGTTTGGTGCATTATTTTTAGAGTTACAGCCCAGTTTTTATAATTACAACCCATTTATTATTTCTTAATGCCCATTTTCTTATTAAGCCTCATGCATCCCTCCCAGGAAAGATTTGCAGCCCAGCGGGGCGGGGAATAACAAGTTGACCTGGGCTGGGTATTCCTCAAAAACAAGTATAGCTGGGCTATCCATTTTTAGCTTGAACATTTTTAATATCTGGGCTGGGCTAGCCTAGCTATACCTCAAGACCTGGGCTAAACGGGCCACAGCGAGCCCAGTTGATACCCTGCTTATCTGAACAACGACAAAAACATCGCTCAAGAAAAAACTCTGCTCACACATCAAAAACACAAATACTGTTCGAGCTGTTGGGTCCCAGCTGTCGGCCACTCCTTGTGCAATTCTCTCGTTTATTGACTATATAGGTTGACAATGGTGTGGGACCGTGATGTCAGGAAACTAGGAGGAAGAAAAAAATAGTTGTATATAATAAGGAGGCACTTGCGTACGTGTGGCTATGGCCCTGGTGGGTTCCCACTGTCATCCTCTCCAATTATAGTCATCTCCTAATTCCTCATGTTCGTTGACCATGTTGACAACGCGAGAGGGCGGCGCCACGGCGAGCACAACAACTTGAAGGACAACGGAGAGGGCTTCGCGGGTCCTACGGATGGTCTGATACAGCGCCCGCTGCTCATTTAGGAAGCCAGGATCATATGGCCACATGTCTGCTATGGCATTGTCATTCGCTTGTTCGCCGGTGATTCGTCTTTCTGCGAGCCGGCGCTCGTTGAGGAGACAGAGGTTGCAGCACAGGTCCTCCTGCGCTGGTAGCTCTTCCACCATTAGGGCATCAAAGTGCGGCCGCACCTGCTCTATGGTGAACACGGCATGAACCGTCTTGGGCGGTGGCGCCGGCTCCTGGTCGGAAGCCACGTCCATCGTCTGATTGTCGTCGCTCAGGTCGGCGAGGTCGTTGGCGAGCCAGCATGTCCGGCTGCTGGACCGGAGCACTGCCAAGCACGAGTCTGACCGCCCTAGCCCACCCAGACTGCCTGCCTCGCCCGCGCGTGTTTTCCGCCCAAAACGGTCAGCGCCGCCCGCGCTGTTTCCCGGTGCAGGCGATTGCTTCGTGTTCAAATGACACAAGTATCGTCCGTACGTTCGTCTGCCGCCCACATTAATGATACGCCGTTGCTGAGGCGGCTACTCCGGTGTCACCCGTCCGTCCCTCTGCCTCCCACCATTGTTATATAAACTGTTGTGCCGGCCATAGCCGCAGTCATCCGTCTCCGTTCCCTTTATCCTATCCACACCACTCCCACCATGGTTTCCTCACGCTCCAGCGCTCTTCGGGACGGGCGAACGATGGACCAAAAGGAGATGGCAGCCATTGCTGCCGACTGGCTGGCCGACAGGCAGCCGGAGGACGACGACGTCCCAATGGAGAACGTGGTAGTCGACGATTCGGCACCAACCCCCTCCTCCGCGCCATCCTAGCCGGTGCATTGCACCGTGACCATCGGCGAGGCCCATGCCCAATACATGGACACAGTGAGGCAGAAGCATCAGGAGCAGTTCCAGGAGGCGCAGGTCGACGCCGCCTACAACCACCATCTCCTCGAGGAGCACCTGCAGGCGGAGGAGCAGATCGCCGCGGAGTAGGCGGAGTAGGAGGCGTTGCTCGAGTCGTACCGCTCCGCCCGCGAGAGCCGCCTCGCGCGCCGGGGGTACCGCATGCGGGTGGCGGAGGTTGCGGCCACCTACAAAGAGAGGACGATGAAGCGGGCGACGCGCTGTTTGGCGAGACCGACGATGAGGCGGAGGACAATGCCGGCTCCGCCGATGCACCGCCTCGCCAGCACCAGGGCGGAGGACTTCACCGGTTTCGGCGAGGCCCCGCCCCGCCAACAATGAGGCAGAGGACATCGCCGGCTCCGCCGAGGCCCCCTGCTGCCACCAAGGCGGAGGACTTCGCCGGCTTCGGCGCGGCCCTACTCTGCTGAGGCCCCGCCCCGCCAAAAAAGAGGCAGAGGACATTGCCGGCTCCGCCGAGGCATCGCCCCGCCGGCAGTGAGGCGGAGGACTTCCCGGCTTCGGCGAGGACCTGCTCCGCTGAACCCCCGCCCCGCCAACAACGACGCAAAGGACATCGCCAGCTCCGCCGAGGCCCTGCCCTTCCGGCAACAAGGGGGACGATTTCCCCTGCTCCACCGAGGCGCCGCCCCGCCGGCAAAGAGACAGAGTACATCGTCGGCTCCGTTGAGGCCCCGCCTCGCTGCCAACGAGGCCGCGCCACGCAAAAACAAGGAAGAGTAGAACACGGTAGGTCGCCGCCGCTACGGTCCAAGTAAGGCCACCGCCGCTACCCTCCGGTTGAAGCCAACCTAGGCGGGTTGACCATTGACGGCCGATTAGCTTCTTGGCGGCGACGTGGAGTCGGAGAGCTGTGTTGGAGAAGGACATTGCTTCAGTTACTTAACTGTAGGTGCAGTTGGGTCACTGACATGTGGGCCGAAGAGGCATCTAGCCCACATGTCAGTGAAGAAACTGCACCTACAGTTAAGTCACTGAAGCTCAGTCCACTGGAGAAGAAGCTTCTGTTTGGCTCAGCCGGACACGGGTGGGTAGCTTCGGTTAATTAATTATACCTCCAGCGCACCCCTTTTTAGTTGAAGAATGTATGAAATGTAATGAAATCCGGCATGTTTATATGAAATCCGGCCGTGTATGAATGAATTTAGTTCGATTAGTCTGAATTCCTGTATCACTGTCATTGGATGAACATGCAAAACAATACGTACTAGCATTATTCCCAGGGTGATCACCTCGTTGGCAGCAGTTTCACATGTACTCCCCCTAGTCCTTTTTAGTCTGCATATAAGTTTTGTCTGAAGTCAAAATATCTCTACTTTGACCAATCTAATAAAAAAAGTATCAACATTCACAATGTAAAATCAACTGACTTGAAAGAAATCTAATATGCGAAGTAAAAAGGAACAGAGGGAGTACAAAAAGTTTGAGCAGCTTTTTAGCATTCCTGTACATTGCAATCAAACACACAGGCCTGGCAATTCATAGAGAACATTCAAAACAACCGATGATTATGCATCTCAGCGATTCATATGTTAGAGCCAATATTTAATTCAAAACTAAAGAATAAAGAAAAATTGATTGATGCTGCTGACAGCAAAGGGCGTCCCATTTGAAAATATCAAACGCATGTCTTCTTGCTAACATCAATGAGCAAAATTTGACAAGGTTGTCCCATCCAAAATGTCAAATGCATGTTGTTTTACGTACATCAATGAGCAAACTTTGACAAGGTTTTCCCATTCCAAAATATCAAATGCCTACGATTGTGGAATGGGCAGGGTTTGCCATCAGTTCGGACATTGACATGGCACCTCGTGCTAAATAAACCACTTGTTCTTTTTGTGCAGTTCCACCAAAATCAACCAAATTCGCAAGTAGGTTGTATGATTTCGCCTTTATATGTTGCAACGCCTTGAACATATCGGCACCTCCTTTCTTGTGGTGGAAATGAATGATTCGAGAATATTCTATGTATTCGTGAACATTATGTGTTGTTCCCATTAAAATCAAGCTGAGCACCCCTGTTTGCATAAATACAAAAATAGTGATTAGTATAAAGAAAGTTGTACTATGAATTGACAGTTTAAACAGGCAACCTACATGATCCATGCAGATCACACATTTAAAAAAATGGAACTCACCGGAAGGAATCCTAAAACAACATTGCATTGGCCATCACAGCAACAAAGATGGAGATCCGTGAGTCCTTCTGAACTGAAGTTAGTTTGTTCTTGTGGGAAATAATGTAACCATCCTTCAACTTCTCCCTTCTTAAGAAGATAGGCTTGGCTTCTTTATCTTGGCATAATCGGAACTAGACACTTCACGTACTCCATATTCTTCTTCAAAGGAGGATGATCCTGTTGTGGAAATACAAGAGGACAACTAAATGCTAGCATCCTTGTTTGCTTGAAAAAAAGGAAAGGGACTATTTAAAACAGCACAGATGAAGCACTTCTCAAGGACAATACCGCTTTCTCATGACAGTATCTAAACAGTAGCAGAACACCAATAGAGATGACAAAGGTCAATCATATGGATGAAATCCGTGGGCGAGTACCAACCTTTGTCAGGAGGCTTATTGTGTAGGGCATATAGATCAAGCACTTCTCTGAAACCTTTTGTTGTTATCTACTGTAGTTGCCATGCTTACTATATACTCCTCGGTTAGTTTAATGTTTCCAACATCTTCTTGTGCAGTTCCACTAAAATATATGTTATCTTCAAAGAAGATCCTTGTTTGCACAAGTAGAGATAATTACATATTACATTAAGAGTGGCATCAAATCAGTGGCAAAACAATTGCTCGTTCTAGCCATAGCAATAAATTAAGATGCAAAACTATATCATTACTTGTGTCATCACAGTTCCAGTGCTTCATTACAGCACCGGGAGTTGATTTTTTTTCTTCCGCTTGTTCTCCCCCTTCATCACTTGGTTCAATAACAGACAAGCTTCCCCTTCAATGTAAGATTTGGCATGTCAATTAGGGAGCACAAGTATAGCACTAAACAACGACATTAATTTTTTGATGACAGTGGCAAAATACAGGCCAACAGTTGTGAAATATCATTATCTTACCTCAATGGGATATTACGGTGCACATACTGAATTGAAAGTCTTGTCTCCATTTGTGCAGTAGCACAACATATGAAAGCACACTACACAATCATGTGAAAGAAGGCTAGTACTGACCTCTCATGACGCAGAATTCAAACAACTCGCAAGAAGAAGATCTTAAACTAATTTGCCAACACGGATAGGAAGTCAGATCTCCCCTTGTGCAGTTCCACTAAGATCAAGCAATCAAGCAACGTTGTCGGTGTGACATTTTGGTTGAACTACACAAAACACTCTTAAAATGAAAGTGTTTTGTGCAGTGCAACAAAACTTCGCAATAGCAACGAGGTGAAGTAGATAACCCTGTTTACACAGAGGTGCAAAGGAAACAACTAGTGGTCAATAATGGTGGATGACACAGAAGCCAACAAAAAGAAGCATCTAACTTATCTAAATGGGAAAGAAAGAAAGACAGTAGCATTTCTCAAATAGTGGCATTGATTCATATTAACAGAGAGATTATATTAACAATAAAATTCATTAAACATGTAATTTGCTTTTAACTATGGCATTGCTTCAATTTTCCAGCGGCATTATTAGAGGGTGTTTGTTTACAGGGACTTTTTGGTGTAGGGACTAAAAAAGTCCCATTTTGTCCCATCTAAACCAAACATGAGGGAGTTTTAGGGACTAAAAGTGGGTATTTGGGACTAAAGAAAGAAGACCCCGAGGGAGAGTCTTTTTCGGACTTTTTCCAACAGTTGCCCCTGCCCCGCATCGCCCCTTATCTCTATTAGTTCATTACTAGGGGTAACAAGGTCTTTTGGCATGTCATTTAATAACCTCTAGTCCATGTTTAGTCCCTGGAACCAAACATGTAGGGACTACGGACTTTTTAGTTTGGACTAAAAAAAGTCCTGGGACTTTTTAACCAAACAGGGCCTTAGATTAACAACAGCTAAAGAGCTGTACAGGACAGTGGACGCACCAGCACCATGTGCATCTACTGATGTATTAAGGGGTGATGCACAGTCTATTGCAACAAAGAACAAACAACCAAGGAGCATATTTGTGTTGGTCCCAGTTTTGTTAACTATAGACACCTTTCCCTATGTGAGGGTAGTAAATCTAGTCCTGCTCAAACTCTACAGCCTTGTCCCCCAAAACAGAAAGATCAGTTCGTTACAGATGTGCGTACTGCGTTTGTCATTGTTTTCCCTTTTCGACTAACGTAGGCGCGGGATAGCCAGTCTGTACTACTTTCCCCTTCCTTTCCTCTTTGAACCACGTCCTAGATTCATACTATACAACTTTCCCCACTACTTTCCTATTTGATCCAACACCTAGATTCGAGTGCAGAAGCGGAAAAAGCCCACATGCAGCTAGAGCAATGCACGTGGAATAAGTAAATTATACCTTAAGGTTCTTGGGGCGTGGCTCAGTGGGCGGCGGGAGGCCGATCTGCCCACACTATGTACGGCAGCGAGGAAGAAGGGGTCGGAGGCCCTCCCACACCACCGCTGGGAAGGAGAACATCTGCGCCGGTAGTGGATTCCCTCCCTAGCCGACGGGGACAGCGTTAAGCCTCCTTCCTTTCCCGGCGGACGGATCATGCCGGCTCTTTGACCAGTAGTGAGGGGAGAGAGAGAGATAGAGGCCAATGAAGTCTTGTTTAGATCTGGAGAGGGTGAGAGAGTGTGAAGAGAGCAACTACAGGTGCTGAGGCTCCAGCGTGTGTATATATAGTGGAGAGAGAGTGTGAATAGAGCAAACCCTAGACAAGCACCAAGGCTGCAGCGTATATAGATGGAGTGGTTTTCTTTTTCTCTCCATAAAAATCATTTTAAATTGTGCATGAAACGGAACTCTTTATTTAACGTAGTGAAGAAAAATATTAGGGGCAATGCCAATACGTAAAGAAAATTTAACGCTCGAAGGAGTCAACTCACAATTAACGCTGCACGCCTCCCGGACGCACTTACTAACTTTCACTTGTGGTACACAACCCTCCGAAGTGAACAACAACTGAACCACACATGGTCAAAATATCGGAAAGGTTGGCTGCACCATCCTCCAATTTTAAATATTTTGGGCACTTATATTCGGCCTAAGTCAGTGTGCCACCAGATGTACTAAGGGTTACAGTGGGTGCTAAGAAACTAGGGTGTATTGAGAGTAATTGGCATGCCGTTTATTTGTAGGGTCACTTGCAAACTATGAAACTCTATTCTCCTCTTATTTAGTGGATGAGGCAAATCTTTTGCCTCCGTTTCGAAAAAAAGAGAAAAAATCAATTTTAATTATTTAGTTTGTACATTTTGCTCTCTTCCAATAATTTTGGGCACTTGTATTCGACCTAAGGCAGTGTGCCGCCGTATCTCGTACTACTCCCTCTGTCTAGTGTAAGTCACGTTAGAAGGTGCAGCGGGACCAAGGAGCAAACAGATCGGAGGAGAAGGTGAAACTTGACCGGTCCTTCCTCCAATCAAAGCCCTGATTTCTGTCTCTAAATGCAACTATTAATCACAACAATTAACAGATGTCGTTTTAGCTACCATGCAGGGCCACGTATTAACTCGCATGCAAGCCGACTTTGATTCCTTGACTGATCAACGCATAGTTGTGTTCCATGCATTGGGTTTCCGAGGGAGATAACAAGGCACAGTAAGTAACAACGCACGCTAGCAACGAGGCTAGGAGGGGATTGAGATGTGAAGTTAATGGACGACGCCTAAATATTTTAGGAATATCCGTTTACTACTCCTCAGTCCAGGTTTGATTTTCGTCACCTCTTCTCTTCTTGTACGTATTCCATTTATCTAATTTCCTGTGGCTTCCCACTCGCACGATATTCCTATTCTATGAACCTGTGTGTGCGTGTGCGTGTGTGTGTGTGTGTGTTTTAACAGCGTGTGTGTGTTAGAGAGAGCGACACATCGACCTAATCCTACAGAGAGATGGTATGTAATGTATGATTTAGCTGCGAGAGTTGGTGCATCCTCTTGTTTCCGGGCGTCCGGTCGGGACAGCTGCCACACCCGCTCCTGACCAGCCTGGCCCACCCAAAGCCCCACCATCGCCCGCGCGCGCTTCCCTCCCGAGACGGTCAGCGCCGCTCCAGAGAATAGGAGCCGCATTCATGCCCGGGCAGAGCGGACACGACCTCTCACTGGCACCTGCATTGAAGGGAGAAGCGGATTCAAGAGTGATGGTTGCTTCATCCGTCCAACTTACTGTTGGGTCTATGTGATTTAGCGGCTCATTGTTCATTATTACTAAGGTGGTACGACTGCTGGATGTCCCACATTTCGGGGAAAGGAGGTACTAGATTACAATTTTCTCCATTCTTAGAGCAAGTATAATAAGTCCTACTCAGCATGCCATGTCACAAAAATCCTAGGTGGAAGAGAGAGAAGTGAGGAGAGAGAGCAGTGCCGGTGCTTGAGTAGGCGCCCGCCTGTACGCAAGCTACGAGGCATAGTAGCTGGCTTGCAGCCCGGTCTGCTAGCTGTAAACAGACCCTTTGCCCTTCCTCCCAATCCCAGCATGCAAATATTAATAATTAAATTCAACCCAACAACCAACCTATAGCTATCTTATTATATGGTCTTGGTTTTATAAAGACTACAGATGACATGGACCTGGCTGTAGAGCCGGCTGCCGCCTTACAGCGTAGGAGTGCGAAAGCAGTGAAAACACGTAGGCTCAGTGATTACATGGCCCACCTCACACTATCACCATACTTTCTGGACACCATGCGACACCTAACTCTTTACATAGTAGTATAGTACGTACTGTAATTTCTCAGCGAGATAAATTTGTACAATGCTATGAAGCTTCCAGCTTCTGTTTCATGTATCTTGCGTCCAAGGTTGCCCCGTTGCAACATTTCATCGAATACAAAGGAGACTAACATGCATGCTATTGCATCTCAATGATTGACAGATCATAGCCAATATGTACTCCCCCCGTTCCAAAATAAGTGTCTCAACTTTATGCAAACTTTAGTACAAAGTTGTACTACTACTAAAGTTGACACTTATTTTGGAAGAGAGACAACTAAAGAGAAAAATGATCCACGCAGTCCCTAGCCCTTGAACCCTAAATGCTAACCAGGCTTTAAAATGTTGGTGACATTGAAGCTTCCGAAGAAATGAAGTTTGCAACCCTTTGACCATCGGATCATTTTGTGCAGTTTCACTAAAATCGAGATGAGCATCCCTCTGGCAAAGAAATTGAAGAAGCATGATTAGAATAAGATTACTAGGACTAGTTGATGAGACATAAACTCATCAGAAATACAATAGAAGCCAGTAGAGGTATGTGCGGGGCAAACAAGTAGAGAAATATCCACATCGAGCAATGTGGGCAGCTGGGGCAGTGGTGCAAGCCGGCTATAAGGAAGTTGTACCTGAGGGATGTTGGGACGTAGCTCAACCTAGAGGAGTGCGGCGGGAGGTGGCAACTGCCCACGTCGCGGTAGTGAGCAAGGGACGAAGGCAACCTCACCGGCTTTGTGAGAGAGAACGGCAGGGACCCCTGATCGGGACGTGCCGACAGTGGGTTTTCGCCGTCGGCAACGGCGACCGCATCTACACAAAGCATCCACCCCTTCCCCCGATGGACATGATCTGCCCGGATGTTAGAGATGTGGCCATAGTCATTTTGTGCGAGAGAGTGTGAAGAGAGCAACCCCAGCAAGCAACCGTGTAGGCTCGTCCTGGCTATGTACATAGTGGAGCGGTTTCCTCTTCTCTCCATATGAAACTATTTATATTGCGTACGTGCTAGTGAAGAAAAAAATCTTTATTAATAAATGACGCGCCACCGTTCATGCGTGGTTCCCGACCCTCCATTACTTATAAGTGAGTAACTACTACTAGACGCGTCAAATTATCACGTGGGCTGCATCATCTTACATAAATGAGCTCCACGGTGTCACGTGTGTGGTTGGGGAAGACGCAAAAGACGCAAAGAGTGCTACTAGTACTACGTGCGTGGGTGCGTTAACCTCTTCTCTTCGAGCATGGTTATTAAAAGTATAGCCCACTACTCTACCACACGGTTATTATAAATGGGCAAAGAGTATAGGCAGTAATAATGACTAATAAGCCGTCAAATCACGAGGACCACCTTTCTCTATGTTTGACCGAGGAAGCAGCCATCATTTCACTCCTCGTTGAATATCCATCTGCTGCTACCTCCGCAAATAAATAAAAATCCGCTTCTACCTCTGTAGCATGGTTAATAATATAGCCATGACAATCACGACGTAGAAATATCATTCACTAATACAATAGGGCTGGATCTAAAGCTGGTGATTTTTTTTACTTTGTCTCTTTCTCTTTTTGTCTCATTTACTCATTTTACATAGGAGCACGTGTAGAGGATGGCTATTCCTTTCGATGGGACTTCTTCATGGGGTTTAAGACTATGCAGCTCCGAATTATTCCTACTGCCCACCACTCTGAATCGTGCCATCTATGATAGTACTCCCATTGCAACAATGAGGTCCACTAGGTCTAGCACATCCTGTAAGAAAAGACTGTCACGCAAAACATACATCTTGTTGCCTTCTTCCTCATACAGTACGTACCACTGGTACGTACTACTAGTACTACTACTCGTTCTCCTATAAACCTTGCACTTGGCTCTTCGCCTCTTCAGGAAGTTGATAAATAATGGTACTACAGTATATATCGTTCTGGCTATCTGAGACCGAATGAATTGTTGCATGTCCACCACGTGCGCGAGGGTCGAGGGGCGAGGGAGAGTGCGTACTATTACGTTTGTTTCAATATGGACTACATACTGAGCAAAATGAGTGAGTCTACATTCTAAAATACGTCTATATACATCAGTGTTTGGAGTATGTACTAGTAGTTCATTTTGAAATCTACCAAAAGACATATATTTAAAAAAATATGATAATTTCTCTAACCAAGGTAGGGACGAGGAGTAAACGGAGGGAGTAGTAAAATTTTCTCTTCGTCCTGAGAGCCACCGCGAGCGTGGGCGAGGGAGCGGGCGTAAGGTGTAGTAAGCAAGCTTCACCTCATCCTGTGAGCCACCGCGCTGGTGGGCGGGGAAGACGGTGTACTAAGCAAGCTTCTCCTTGTTCTGCGAGTTGACGGGACACATCAAAAGTAATACGTACAAAGCATCTCTAGTGTATAGAGCCTTGCCTCTAAGGTAGGCCCCACATGGTTTCCCTCTTTTTAACATAATGCGTCAAGTCGTAATTTGTTTGTTCACCCATGGTACACGATCCTCCATCACATGGACAACCAGTACACGTGTCAAATTACCACATGGGCTGCCTTTTCATACAGAAATGAGCTCCACCGTGTACCTACGTGGGTGTGCTTGGGAAAGAGACAGGAGTACGTGCGCCGTGCGTGCACCTCTTCTCTTCGTGCACGTCCCCCACCTACGTGGGCATGTGTGAGAGAGATACAAACCTATACAGATGGCGTGTGCATTCTTGAGTGTTTTTTGTTGGGGGGTGTGATTTCGTGAATGTATTTCTAGGAATATGTGTCGATGATATCTCAAACAAAAATTTGACACATGCAATGTGTGTGAAATAGAGGCCTATCTATATCATATATAGAGGGGGCGATCCACGAGAAGAGAGGGAGGGGTCATAGATATCGATAGAGTCGAAGAGAGGATCAAGTGGGTGGGTGCAAGATCGATGAAGAGAGCCATCGAAATTGTGTGTGTGCAAGTCAAAGATATAGGGCGACGGACCTACCGGAACGTTAGAGGGCACAGGGCAAGTTTGTGTGTGTCACAGCCCTAGAATGTTGGTTGTAATTAGTTGCATCAGTGATCATCTTGCATTATGTTAATTTTCAATTAAAGCTGAAATAGGGATGATAAAACCCTAGCACCAGAAGAACTCAAATAGGTTCAACCAAAATATTCTCAATGAACTCAAAATATCCTTATAAAATGTTCATGATTTATGGGAAAAGGTGAAAGCCTCTACCAAAGATAATGCATATTTTTCCAGGACATTTTGGTCATTGAATTAAAGTATTATGGTATTTGAGTTGGAGTTTAAAACTTGCCATTAAATATTGGTTGCTCCAAATATTCTGAAATTTGTTGTGTGGTTTGAAAATAATTCAAATATTCCTCACAAAGATTTACAGAATTAACCATAGTGTTTTGGTTGGTATTTTATTATCAAAACAAATGACAGAAATAGAAAAACAGAAAATAAGAGAGAGAGAGAGAGAGAGAGACTACTAACCTGGCCTCTTACCTGTAGCAGCAACCCACCTGGCGGCCCAGCCCACCAGCTCTGCCAGTCATCTCCCTCCTCTCGCCAGAAGGACGAGAGGCGCGTGTTCGACGCGCGTGACCACGCGCCGTGCCATGTCCTGCTTCCCGCCGCTGCCCCGACGCGTCTGGACGACGCCACGCACTCCCCCTCGTCTCCCTCGACCGCTTGCTCGTCCCCATCCCCTCCTCCGCCGCCCTCTCTCTCCCGCGATCGAGCGCCTTCGTCGCCGCCGCTCAACGTTGCCGTAGCCACCGTCCACCTCTCGTCTCGCCGACGCATCCACGAGCTCTGCTTAGACTCCCTCGACGTCCTCGGCGAGCCAAGAAACCGGGGACACACCCTATCGTTGTCACCGCCGTCGTCTTCATCGTCGGCCGCCCGAGATCACCATCGCCATTTCGTCGCCGTCTCTGCCTCCCCGAGCTCGCCGTCTACCTCGTCTGACCCGCTGTGAGCTCCTACGCCATCCCCCCTTACTTCCGCGCTCGTTTGCCTTGCCTAGGCCGTAGTTCCGTCAGAGCCGTGAGCTCCTCACCGCCGGCGATGACGCAGTCGCGGCCACGGTCACTGCAGCCAGCGTGCTCAGAACCTCTCCGCGCACCCGTAGCCACCACCAGCTCCTCCTCCTGAACACCCTAGCGATGAACTCGAGCACGTCCGAACCATGGCCGCCGCAAACCTCGTCGTCAACGTTGATTTCGGCGACCCCCACGTCCAACTCCCCTGCTCCTCGATGCGCGCAAGAAAGGGCTACGCCCTGGTGCCCTCGGCACGTGCAACCGACTCCCGTAGCGCGTTTCCGGCGTGCCTCTGCCGTGCTGGATGGTCGCCGGTGGACTAACCCTGGCTGTGCTGATGTGGCCAGGTTAATTAGGCGTTAACCACCTCTTAAGCAAACCCTAGAGTCATAGACAGCGGGGCCCCACCTCATAATTAACCACAGGGTTATTTCCCTGCTTTAATTCAGCTAATGCTTTGACCCCGCCACCTCAGCGTTGACCTGGGCCCCACTGTCAGGTTTGACTTGGACCAGCCCCTTTGACCTGCTGATGTCATGCTTACACATTGCTGACGCAGTTAATCGTTTTCTGGATTAACAATAATCCAGGAAATTCCAGAAAATGATATAAACTTCAAAATTTCATAGTAATTCAATCGTAACTCCAAATGAAATAATTTATATATGAAAAATTATCAGAAAAATCCAAAGAATCTGTTTATGGCATCTGCATGCATGTTTGGACAACTTACAGCCACTGTATATGACAAATTGGAATAAATGGCATTTGAAATGCCTTATGTGGAGTTAAATTTGAAACTTGTGTTCAAACCAACTCCATTTAACCCGTTGCTAGTTGCATTAGCTCAAATCGCAGCATATTGACATGTCATGATCATGCATCGTATTGTGCATTGCATTGATTGTGTTCCTTCTCTGTTGCCGGTGGTTGTTCCCTCTCGATAGATGTGTTCCGACGATGAGTTCGATGACACCGATGAAGAGCTATACTATCTTCAGAAGTGCCAGGCAAGCAAAACCCCCTTGTTCATTCCGATACAATCCCACTCTCTCGCTCCTGTTCTCTTTTACTGCATTAGGACAACAACTATAAAACTGTTACATGATGCGGTAGTTGAACCCCTTTCCTCAGCATGACCTGTCATTGCCACAGTAAATAGATGAAACCTACTAGCATGAGTAGGAGTTGTTTGAGCCCTGATGTGCCTACTCATTCATGCTTGTTTGTCATGCCTGCTACTGCTTAGAGTTGAGTCAGGTCTGATTCATCGGGGATGAATTGGAATGGTGATGAACATGTCCTGCTGTTGAGAGCTAAGTGTGTGAACACGATTTGGTAAAGGTAGCGGTGAGAGGCCATGTAGGAGTACATGGTGGGTTGTCTCATTGAAACCATCCTCAGGAACTGAGTTCTGTGTTTGTGATCCATGAACAATTACTACCACACATTGGGATCCTTAATTGACTCTCTCGACTTATTAATCTCCTTGATCTCTGTCCAGGAGTTGCAACTAGTTTCTGGTGTTTGTAGGATATGTGTTGGAGGCCGTGTGTAGCGCTGACCCTAGGGGTGGGCTATGATGCGGTAGATACACCGTGGCCCGGTGTACCGAGTCGCCCGTTTGGTGTCTCGGGAACCCTGCACACATCGTTTGGGGTTGTGAGCGAAACCCCGGCCGGATCTTCTCGCGGATGGAACCCGAATAGGCGATAAACCTGGACTAGAGACTTGTGTGGTTAGCCAGGTCATGGCCGACTCCCTCGCCAGGCTTCCGCTTGAAGGTTGCCGAGATACACGACGTGTACATGGTAGTAAGTGGCGAGAGCGTGTGTGAAGAAGTACACCCCTGCAGGGTTATAAATGATCTATTCGAATAGCCGTGTCTGTGGTAAAGGACTTCTGGGTTGCCTGTACAGTTCATAGACAAGTGAAAGTGGATACTCTAAAATGCGCAAGATAAGCGTGAGTGCTATGGATGGCGTTCTCGTAGGGAGACGGGAGCAGATCCATAGTGGTGTATTGATATGGTGAATATGTGGACTCGTGTGCGCCACCTCAAAAGAGTTACTTGCAGTCGTAATTCAGGATAGCCACTGAGTCAAAGCTGGCTTGCTGCAGTCAAACTCCACCACCCTTTTGTTGATACTGATGCATATGTAGATAGTTCTGATGTAAGTCTTGCTGGGTACATTTGTACTCACGTTTGCTTAATTTATGTTTTGCAGAGAGACTTCAGTCTCGGTAGTAGTTCCGCGTGGACTTCGACGTTTAGCTTGTTACCTCAGCTACGATCTTGTGCCCTCGGCAGGGTCTTGTAGATAGTCGGGCTTCTCAGCCTTTTTCATTTCTAGATGTTTGTACTCAGACATGTCAAGCTTCCGCATGTGCTTTGACTTGTATGCTCTGAATGTTGGGTCTTGAGACCCATGTTTGTAATATCTCGCTCCTCGGAGCCTAATGAATAATACTTTGAGTCGTAGAGTTTTGTTGTGATGCCATGTTGTATTTACACATATCGAGCATATTGTGTGTATGATTGAAATGCTTGGTATGTGTGGGATCCGACAACCTAGTTTTCTATCCTTGGTAGCCTCTCTTATGGGGAAATGTAGTCTGGTGCTTCCACTGAGCCATGGTAGTCTGCTACAGCCCGGTTTGCCGGAGTCCTACTAGCCCAGTTACTAGTGCTCCGGAACACCTAGACTGGCCGGCATGTGTCCCACTTCATTCCTGTGTCTGTCCCTTCGGGGAAATGTCACGCGGTGACTTCCGGAGTCCTGCTAGCCTGCTACAGCCCTGGTTCCCGGAGTCCTATTAGCCCAGTTGCTACAGCCCGAATTCACACGCTGATGACCGACACGTTCGAGGCTGGGTCATGTATGCCTGTCCCCGTAAGTTAGTGCCACTTTGGGTTCACGACTAGTCATGTCGGCCCGGGTTCTTTGTCATATGGATGCTAGCGACACTATCATATACGTGAGCCAAAAGGCGCAAACGGTCCCGGGCCAGGTAAGGTGGCACCCATGGGAATACCGTACGTGAGGCCGCAAAGTGATATGATGTGTTACATGCTAGATCGGTGTGACTTAGGATCGGGGTCCTGACAGCTTTGGTATCAGAGCCTGACTGCCTGTAGGATTACCAAGCCAAACTGGTCGAAGTCGAGTCTAGAAATGCTTTAGTTATATAAGGGAATTGATTGTGGAAGGGAACATATGGCTCTTTTTACTCCTTTACCTTATGCCTTCTGATCTGAGTCAACCTCTTCTCTTCTACGGGGATTAAGAACTAGGCTTCTCATCTTTCTATCAGGATCACGTGTTACTAATCTGTAGACTTATAAGATTGATGGATTCAAGTCTCAGTTCAGTTTCTAGTACTTCTGTGTGTTAATAGTTGGTCTCAGAACCTTGATATGATGTTGTTGAGTGGTTATGCCACCATTTTGCAGGATGTCTTGAATCTTTTTGAGCATTTCCAGCCGTTATGCTGTCCGAGTCATCCCAGATTTCTAAATAGTCTGATGCATTTGGAAATCCCTTCTTTCCGTTCCCGATGTTTCTTTGGGCTAGTTTAACCACACTAATCGGAGAGTTGAGGTACTCTGTTGCCTCGACATATATGTTGGAGCTATTATTATGACCCTAGGTGTCTTAGAGAACCACCTGGTACTCCATCCATGTTTTGTGTTCTAGTGTGATGACTCTGGCCATCATTCTCGAAAGCATCCCATGATGCTACTTAGTAGTAGGTATTCTACTCCTGGGTTTTTGAGCCCAAAATTCACCCTACTTACTTCATGTTGATAGTGCTTGCTAGTTCCTTTAGGATATTAGTAACCTTTGCGATAGTCCTCAAGGTCCGTGGTAAATCCTTCCTCCAATACCATGAACTACTTATGGCAGAAGTTCCTCGTTTAACCGAAAGGATCACAACCAGAGTGCTCTTGATGAGTTCTCGATTCTATGTTGTGACTCTGCCAGTTCTACCTTTCTGCATGGGATATCGGGAAGAAATATGTTGAACTCGTTCGACATGCTAATCTATGCACCCACAACTCAGAAAATCATATGTTCCTTGAGTTGTCCCTCCTTAGTTGTTTCTGACCTTCGTCTATCAATTGATAGTCGAGGGTATATCATTGCATTCGTTCATCAAAGTCTAATATTCTTGTGGTCCATTAGGCCATTCTATTTTGGAATGACTAGGAGAAACAAACTCCAGTACTACATCCATATCCAGGATTGGGTCAAAGCAGTTGTAATCTGCAAATCAAATGCCAATCCAGCTTTTGATTCTGTTCTACCTTGGAGTGTTACCATTTTTATATCAAGAATGTCATTAGAATTGCACCACCTCTTATGAATTCTTGATTTAGTGATACTTCTTGCCATCATTGTTCATTCCTCGGTTCCGTGTTGTTGTAACCGGAATGCCGACAAGTGAATCGTGATGTGTGAAATCAATACTCCTAGCAACTCTGTTGCTTGGTAGTTAATGGACAATACTCTCATTCTTATCGTGTTGGATATCGAATCACGGTTCTAGGATAGATTGTGCTACCTAGTCCTTATTTCTGGTGCACTCTTTGATCATTGAGTTAGGATTATTCAATCCCTTGCTTATCTGATCATATCGTCTTGCCCTGAAAAGCAAGATTATTCTCGAGCTTAGAGACATATCGGTGGTTCGTGATTTTCTGGATATCTTCTCGGAAGTATTACCAGGTTGTCACCTGACCGCTATGTTGAGTTCGTGATCAAGTTGGTCTTTCCATAAACCACCCTTTCTCCTAGGATCTGTGTGGGTTACCCCTGAACTAGTTGGATAGGCTAAACAATAACTTGGAGAGTTGGAAGATAAAAGCTTTATCCGACTTAGTTCATTTTAGGGGATATCTTGTATGTGTGTTGAAGAAAGATAGTATTTTCATCGATTGACCCTCGTGATCAGTTAATGGACCTATCATCTTATCCAATCTTTGATTCGAGTATGGGCTATCCTCAAATCAAATCAGAACCAACGATATGCGTAATGTTGTCTTACTCGTGGTTGTTTCCTCGAGCATACACCATTATATCTTTTGGGTCTGACCAATGCTATCACCTTGTTCACATAGTTGTGGAATTCCATCTCCATTGGAATTTTGATAAATTGTTATTGAGCCCATCGGCAACATTCTTATCTTCTCCATGACTCGTGTTGAACATTAAAGCTAGCATTGGAAACTTTGTAAGCATTGCCTTCATGTTCCGCTCATGAGGTATACATTTGGATGAAAGGAGTGACCTCCTCTAATTCACGTGCATTTGATGTAAGTTGAGAAAGCTTGTTTTTGCTTCCTCTGGAATCATTCCAAGTTAGTCACGCATATGTGCGAAGTACTCTATGGTTTGATAGGTTGGCCGCCTCCATTCTATATGTGTTTCCTAGCACACCAAGCCACTAATTGATTTGTTCAAGGAAAAGAAGTTCCTTCTTAAGAGCAAGACTTATACAAGGACTTCGATATCCTCGATGATGGTTCCCCACCTGAACTCGGTAGTGTTCTGTTGTAAGACTTCTACGTGATCATGCTTGTCTTGGACATCATGTTCACATGTATGTAGCAGAATCAGCTCATGTTTTGGAGCTTGCTATCGTAGTTCATTTCCTGAGAATCTTGCAACATCATCTTGTCGGTTTGTGTTGCAAAATTTCTTTTCCAGACATGTTGTCTGAAATGTTTTGTTACCAACCAGATCTGAATCTCAGGCACATATGATGGTTGAAGCTATTCCAAGATCTATGATGTAGGTCCCGACAAGGTTGATGTTCTGGCCGACACACCTAGCCGGAAGATCTATCATTGTAGTGTCTTGATTGAGCAATTTTTCCATCTTCTCTATGAGGACTTCATGCGACTTATTGTAGAAGTTGCTCCCCAGGAATTCTTGTGCTCTCAGTACCCTCGATTATACTATAACCATTCAAATAGTGGAATCACTCTTGATTGTTGAGTTTTTCCCTAGTTACTAGAATCATTCCCAGCATTTGTATTTTGTTCCCAGCTTGCACCGCCATTGTGCCATCCCCTATGGACTACCTTTCTCAGTAATTACTGATTAGGATCATCTTCAAAGTGGTCCTACCACAGATCCCACCCATTTCTGATGATAAGCAAAAATCATTCCTTGCGTTGTCATTCAACAAGGTAGACCATATCATCCATTCTAGTCCGGTTATGCCATCCTTTCGTACCCCACCAAACGATTGTTGGTGAATTGCCTCAGGCTGGTATGGAGAGTTTCTATGGTCTAGATATCAAAAGTAATTCTTTTTGCCACTTAAGGGAATAATTCTATGAGCCACCTCCCCCAAGGTGCCCTGTTATGAATCATGGCAATTAACTCCTCGCTACTTTGAAACCATGCACCATCCTACTCCAGCGTGGAATTGTTGCCTACCGAATTGAACCTCCGTCATCTGTTTCTTCCCTCCCTTCCGATGTGTGTTTTGTGTCTCAGCTCAAGAGATGTTTCAACGTCTCACTCCATGAGTTGATCTTGAGTTGCTCGATCTTTGAGAAGATCGATTCCTGTAGAGTTTCTTTCTGTCGTCACTGTGTTGGACAAAGAACTCGAACGCAAAGATACCAAGATCAACATGATGCAATGGACCATGAAGACTGTGCTAGCTCCATGCCCCCTCTGTCTTCTTACCTCACGTCTTCAATACCGGGACGAGATTCTTGTTTAGTGGGGGTGAGTTGTCACAGCCCTAGAATGTTGGTTGTAATTAGTTGCATCAGTGATCATATTGCATCATGTTAATTTTCAATTAAAGCTGAAATAGGGATGATAAAACCCTAGCACCAGAAGAACTCAAATAGGTTCAACCAAAATATTCTCAATGAACTCAAAATATCCTTATAAAATGTTCATGATTTATGGGAAAAGGTGAAAGCCTCTACCAGAGATAATGCATATTTTTCCAGGACATTTTGGTCATTGAATTAAATCTTTATGGTATTTGAGTTGGAGTTTAAAACTTGCCATTAAGTATTGGTTGCTCCAAATATTCTGAAATTTGTTGTGTGGTTTGAAAATAATTCAAATATTCCTCACAAAAATTTACAGAATTAACCAAAGTGTTTTGGTTGGTATCTTATTATCAAAACAAATGACAGAAATAGAAAAACAGAAAATAAGAGAGAGAGAGAGAGAGAGAGACTACTAATCTGGCCTCTTACGTGCAGCAGCAGCCCACCTGGCGGCCCAGCTGGTGGCCCAGCCCACCAGCTCTGCTAGTCATCTCCCTCCTCTCGCCAGAAGGACGAGAGGCGCGTGTTCGACACTCGCGACCACGGGTCGTGCCACGTCCTGCTTCACGCTGCTGCCCCGACGGGTCTGGACGACGCCACGCACTCCCCCTCGTCTCCCTCGACCGCTTGCTCGTCCCCATCCCCTCCTGTGCCGCCCTCTCTCTCCCGCGATATAGCACCGTCGTCGCCGCCGCTCGTCGTTGCCGTAGCCACCGTCCACCTCTCGCCTCGCCGACGCATCCACGAGCTCCGCTTAGACTCCCTCGACGTCCTCGACGAGCCAAGAAACCGGTGACACACCCAATCATCGTCACCGCCGTCTTCTTCATCATCGGCCGCCCGAGATCGCCATCGCCGTTTCATCGCCGTCTCTGCCTCCCCGAGCTCACCGTCTACCTCGTCCGACCCGCTGTGAGCTCCTACGTCGTCCCCCCTTACTTCCGCGCTCGTTTGCCTCACCTAGGCCGTAGTTCCGCCGAAGCCATGAGCTCCTCGCCGCCGGCGATGATGCAGTCGCGGCCACGGTCACTGCAGCCCGTGTCCGAGCACACCAGCGTGCTCAGAACCTCTCCACGCACCCGTAGCCACCACCAGCTCCTCCTCCTGAACACCCTAGCGATGAACTCGAGCATGTCCGAACCACGGCCGCCGCAAACCTCGTCGCCGGCGTTGATTCCGGCGACCCCCGCGTGCAACTCCCCTGCTCCTCGATGCGGGCAAGAAAGGGCTACGCCCTGGTGCCCTCGGCACGTGCAGCCGACGCCCGTAGCGCGTTTCCGGCGTGACTCCACCGCGCCGGATGGTTGCCGGCGGACTAACCCCGGGCGTGCTGATGTGGCTAGGTTAATTAGGCGTTAACCACCTCTTAATCAAACCCAAGAGTCACAGACAGCCGGGCCCCACCTCATAATTAACCACAGGGTTATTTTCCTGCTTTAATTAAGCTAATGCTTTGACCCCGCCACCTCAGCGTTGACCTGGGCCCCACTGTCTGGTTTGACTTGGACCAGCCCCTTTGACCTGCTGACGTCATGCTTACACATTGCTGACGTAGTTAATTGTTTTCTGAATTAAAAATAATCCAGGAAATTCCAGAAAATGATATAAACTTCAAAATTTCATAGTAATTCAATCGTATCTCCAAATGAAATAATTTATATATGAAAAATTATTAGAAAAATCCAAAGAATCTGTTTATGGCATCTTCATGCATGTTTGAACAACTTACAGCCACTGTATATGACAAATTGGAATAAATGGCATTTGAAATGCCTTATGTGGAGTTGAATTTGAAACTTGTGTTCAAACCAACTCCATTTAACCCGTTGCTAGTTGCATTAGCTCAAATCATAGCATATTGACATGTCATGATCATGCATCATATTGTGCATTGCATTGATTGTGTTCGTTCTCTGTTGCCGGTGGTTGTTCCCTCTCGATAGATGTGTTCCGATGATGAGTTCGATGACACCGATGAAGAGCTATACTATCTTCAGAAGTGCCAGGCAAGCAAAACCCCCCTTGTTCATTCCGTTACAATCCCACTCTCTCGCTCCTGCTCTCTTTTACTGCATTAGGACAACAATGATTCAACTGTTACATGATGCGGTAGTTGAACCCCTTTCCTCTGCATGACCTGTCATTGCCACAGTAAATAGATGAAACCCACTAGCATGAGTAGGAGTTGTTTGAGCCCTGATGTGCCTACTCATTCATGATTGTTTGTCATGCCTATTACTGCTTAGAGTTGAGTCAGGTCTGATTCATCGGGGATGAATTGGAATGGTGATGAACATGTCCTACTGTTGAGAGCTAAGTGTGTGAACACGATTTTGTAAAGGTAGCGGTGACAGGCCATGTAGGAGTACATGGTGGGTTGTCTCATTGAAACCGTCCTCAGGAACTAAGTTCTGTGTTTGTGATTCATGAACAGATACTACCACACATTGGGATCCTTAATTGACTCTCTCGACTTATTAATCGCCTTGATCTCTGTCCAGGAGTTGCAACTAGTTTCTGGTGTTTGTAGGATATGTGTTGGAGACCGTGCGTAGCGCTGACCCTAGGGGTGGGCTATGATGCAGTAGATACACCATGGCCTGGTGTACCGAGTCGCCCGTTTGGTGTCTCGGGAACCCTGCACACATCGTTTGGGGCTGTGAGCGAAACCCCGGCAGGATCTCCTCGCGGATGGAACCCGAATAGGCGATAAACCTGGACTAGAGACTTGTGTGGTTAGTCAGGTCGTGGCCGACTCCCTCGCCAGGCTTCCGCTTGAAGGTTGCCGAGATACACGACGTGTACATGGTGGTAAGTGGCGAGAGCGTGTGTGAAGAAGTACACCCCTGCAGGGTTATAAATGATCTATTCGAATAGCCATGTCTGCGGTAAAGGACTTCTGGGTTGCCTATACAGTTCATAGACAAGTGAAAGTGGATACTCTAAAATGCGCAAGATAAGCATGAGTGCTATGGATGGCGTTCTCATAGGGAGACGAGAGCGGATCCATAGTGGTGTATTGATATGGTGAATATGTGGACTCGTGTGCGCCACCTCAAAAGAGTTACTTGCAGTCGTAATTCAGGATAGCCACTGAGTCAAAGCTGGCTTGCTGCAGTCGAACTCCACCACCCTTTTGTTGATACTGATGCATATGTAGATAGTTCTGATGTAAGTCTTGCTGGGTACATTTGTACTCACGTTTGCTTAATTTATGTTTTGCAGAGAGACTTCAGTCTCGGTAGTAGTTCCGCGTGGACTTCGACGTTTAGCTTGTTACCTCAGCTACGATCTTGTGCCCTCGGCAGGGTCTTGTAGATAGTCAGGCTTCTCAGCCTTTTTCATTTGTAGATGTCTATACTCAGACATGTTAAGCTTCCGCATGTGCTTTGACTTGTATGCTCTGAATGTTGGGTCATGAGACCCATGTTTGTAATATCTCGCTCCTCGGAGCCTAATGAATAATACTTTGAGTCGTAGAGTTTTGTTGGGATGCCATGTTGTATTTACACATATCGAGCATATTGTGTGTATGATTGAAATGCTTGGTATGTGTGGGATCCGACAACCTAGTTGTCTATCCTTGGTAGCCTCTCTTATGGGGAAATGTGGTCTGGTGCTTCCACTGAGTCATGGTATTCTGCTACGGCCCGGTTTACCGGAGTCCTGCTAGCCCAGTTACTACTGCTCCAGAACACCTAGACTGGCCGGCATGTGTCCCACTTCGTTCCTGTGTCTGTCCCTTCGGGGAAATGTCACACGGTGACTTCCGAAGTCCTACTAGCCTGCTACAGCCCGGGTGCCCGGAGTCCTGTTAGCCCAGTTGCTACAGCCCGGATTCACACACTGATGACCGACACGTTCGAGGCTGGGTCATGTATGCCTGTCCCCGTAAGTTAGTGCCACTTTGGGTTCACGACTAGTCATGTCGGCCCGGGTTCTTTGTCATATGGATGCTAGCGACACTATCATATACGTGAGCCAAAATGCGCAAACGGTCCCGGGCCAGGTAAGGTGGCACCCGTGGGAATACCGTACGTGAGGCTGCAAAGTGATATGATGTGTTACATGCTAGATCGGTGTGACTTAGGATCAGTGTCCTGACAGTGTGTGGCAGGGAGACATGACTAGAGTGCTCGATGTATCGGTGTGTGGGGGGAGGGTGGGGGGTAGAGACCTAACTAGAGAGATAGATTGACTTGTATATGTGTTGAGAAGGAGAGACCCAGCTATGTCTTGAGGGAGATCGGTCGACATCCATACATAAGTGAAGGACGGGAAATAGGTTGGGACATGAGTTGGATGGGTGATGGAGTTGGATGAGTGATGGAGTTGCTTCTCGAAGATGGTGGGAGAGGCCTACTAGACAAACTGAGGATAGAACTGTGATATTATCAATAAGTGTGGGGCCACATGCATGGATGATGAAGGGGGACCATGTGTTTGGTAAGCAGACCTAACTAGATCGGTAGATCAATTGTTGTTTGTCGGAGGAAGGGAGAGACATAACTAATGAGGTAGATCGATCGACGCGTGGGGAAAACGAGTTATAATGACCTAGCTAGCTATATGTATAGCGGGAGATCGGTCGGTATACATCCATTTGTTAGAGGCAAATAAGGCCCAGCGTGACGGATAGACAGAGAGAATGGAGCTAGGAGGTGGTGCGAGAGGCCTACTAGCTAGATAGGGGGAGGAGTCTGCGATTGTGAGATCGATGAAAGGAGGGGCGAGAGTTTACACGTGTGTGGGACCATATGAGAGACACGAGGCATCGACACAGAAAGGAGGATATCAAAGGTGCGTGCGTATGTTGTAGGCAGACATCGCTGGAGAGGTTTATCGATCGATGTGTGTCGGAAAGGAGTTGTGGAGACCGTGGGAGAACGACCTAAAGAAAAAATGAATGTGCGCGATGGATAGAATGCTGAGTGAGGGGGAGGCGAGGAGGGCGTGTGCATGCATGCTACCTCTCGAGCACTGCGTTGGTTTTCCCTTGAAGAGGAAAGGGTGATGCAGTAAAGTAGCATAAGTATTTCCCTCAGTTTTTGAGAACCAAGGTATCAATCCAGTAGGAGGCCACGCACGAGTCCCTCGCACCTAAACAAACAAATAAATCCTCGCAACCAACGCAATAAAGGGGTTGTCAATCCCTTCACGGTCACTTACGACAGTGAGGTCTGATAGATATGATAGGATAATATTTTTGGTATTTTTATGATAAAGATGCAAAGTAAAATAAAAGGTAATAAAAATAACTAAGTGTTGGAAGATTAATATGATAGAAAATAGACTCGGGGGCCATAGGTTTCACTAGAGGCTTCTCTCGAGAGCATACGTTTTACGGTGGGTGAACAAATTACTGTTGAGCAATTGACAGAATTGAGCATAGTTATGAGAATATCTAGGTATGATCATGTATATAGGCATCACGTCCGAGACAAGTAGACTGACTCCTGCCTGCATCTACTACTATTACTCCACACATCGACCGCTATCCAGCATGCATCTAGAGTATTAAGTTCATAAGAACAGAGTAACGCTTTAAGCAAGATGACATGATGTAGAGGGATAAACTCATGCAATATGATATAAACCCCATCTTGTTATCCTCGCTGGCAACAATACAATACGTGCCTTGCCGCCCCTACTGTCACTGGGAAAGGACACCGCAAGATTGAACCAAAAGCTAAGCACTTCTCCCATTGGAAGAAAGATCAATCTAGTAGGCCAAACCAAACTGATAATTCGAAGAGACTTGCAAAGATAACCAATCATACATAAAAGAATTCAGAGAAGATTCAAATATTCTTCATGGATAAACTTGATCATAAACCCACAATTCATCGGTCTCAAAAAACACACCGCAAAAGAAGATTACATCGAATAGATCTCCACAAGAGAGGGGGAGAACATTGTATTGAGATCCAAAAAGAGAGAAGAAGCCATCTAGCTAATAACTATGGACCCGAAGGTTTGAGGTAAACTACTCACACATCATCGAAGAGGCTATGGTGTTGATGTAGAAGCCCTCCGTGATCGATGCCCCCTCCGGCGGAGCTCCAGAAAAGGCCGCAAGATGGGATCTCACGGGTACAGAAGGTTGCGGCGGTGGAATTAGGTTTTTGCTCCGTATCTGGTAGTTTGGGGGTACGTGGGTATATATAGGAGGAAGAAGTACGTCGGTGGAGCAACGTGGGGCCCACGAGGGTGGAGGGCGTGCCCCCTACCTCGTGCCCTCCTGGTTGATGTCTTGACGTAGGGTCCAAGTCCTCTGGATCACGTTTGTTCTGAAAATCACGTTCCCGAAGGTTTCATTCCGTTTGGACTCTGTTTGATATTCTTTTTCTGCGAAACTCTGAAATAGGCAAAAAAAACAGCAATTCTGGGCTGGGCCTCCGGTTAATAGGTTAGTCCCAAAAATAATATGAAAGTGTATAATAAAGCCCAATAATGTCCAAAACAGAATATAATATAGCATGGAACAATCAAAAATTATAGATACGTTGGAGACGTATCAAGCATCCCCAAGCTTAATTCCTGCTCGTCCTCGAGTAGGTAAATGATAAAAACAGAATTTTTGATGTGGAATGCTACTTGGCATAATTTCAATGTAATTCTCCTAATTGTGGTTTGAATATTCAGATCCGAAAGATTCAAGATGAAGGTTTAATATTGACATAAAAGTAATAATACTTCAAGCATACTAACTAAGCAATTATGTCCTCTCAGAATAACATGGCCAAAGAAAGTTCATCCCTAAAAAATCATATAGTTTAGTCATGCTCCATTTCCGTCACACAAGAATGCTCTCATCATGCACAACCCCGATGACAAGCCAAGCAATTGTTTCATACTTTAGTAATCTCAAACTTTTTTCAACCTTCACGCAATACATGAGCGTGAGCCATGGATATAGCACTATGGGTGGAATAGAATATAATGATGGGGGTTATGTGGAGAAGACAAAAAAGGAGAAAGTCTCACATCAACGAGGCTAATCAATGAGCTATGGAGATGCCCATCGATTGATGTTAATGCAAGGAGTAGGGATTGCCATGCAACGGATGCCCTAGAGCTATAAATGCATGAAAGCTCAACAAAAGAAACTAAGTGGGTGTGCATCCAACTTGCTTGCTCACGAAGACCTAGGGCATTTGAGGAAGCCCATTGTTGGAATATACAAGCCAAGTTCTATAATGAAAAATTCCCACGAGTAAATGAAAGTGACAAAACAAGAGACTTTCTATCATGAAGATCATGGTGCTACTTTGAAGCACAAGTGTGAAAAAAAAGAATAGTAGCATTGTCCCTTTTTATTTTCTTTTTTTTGGGCCTTCTTTTTTTGGCCTTTTTTTGGGACAATGCTCTATGAATGATGATCATCACACTTCTATTTATTTACAACTCAATGATTACAACTCGATACTAGAACAAAGTATGACTCTATATGAATGCCTCCGGCGGTATACCGGGATAACAATGAATCAAGAGTGACATGTATGAAAATTATGAACGGTGGCTTTGCCACAAATACGATGTCAACTACATGATCATGCAAAGCAATATGACAATGATGAGCGTGTCATAATAAACGGAACGGTGGAAAGTTGCATGGCAATATATCTCGGAATGGCTATGGAAATGCCATAATAGGTAGGTATGGTGGCTGTTTTGAGGAAGATATAAGGAGGTTTATGTGTGAAAGAGCATATCATATCACGGGGTTTGGATGCACCGGCGAAGTTTGCACCAACTCTCTATGTGAGAAAGGGCAATGCATGGTACCGAAGAGGCTAGCAATGATGGAAGGGTAAGGGTGTGTATAATCCATGGACTCAATATTAGTCATAAAGAACTCACATACTTATTGCAAAAATCTACAAGTCATCAAAAACCAAGCACTACGCGCATGATCCTAGGAGGATAGATTGGTAGGAAAAGACCATCGCTCGTCCCCGACCGCCACTCATAAGGAGGACAATCAAAGAACACCTCATGTTCCAAATTTGTTACATAACGTTTACCATACGTGCATGCTACGGGACTTGCAAACTTCAACAAAAGTATTTCTCAAATTCACAACTACTCAACTGGCACAACTTTAATATCACTACCTCCATATCTCAAAACAATCATCAAGCATCAAACTTCTCTTAGTATTCAGCACGCTCATAAGAAAGTTTTTACTAGTCTTGAACATCTATAATATTAGGATTATTCAAGCAAATTACCATGCTGTTTAAGACTCTCAAAATAATATAAGTGAAGCATGAGAGAATAATAGTTTCTATAAAACAAAACCACCACCGTGCTCTAAAAGATATAAGTGAAGCACATAGAGTATTCTAATAATTTCCAATCATGTGTGTCTCTCTCAAAAGGTGTGTCCAGCAAAGATGATTGCGGTTAACTAAAAAGAAAAGACTCAAATCATACAAGACGCTCCAAGCAAAACACATATCATGTGGCGAATAATAATATAGCTCCAAGTAAAGTTACCGATGGAAGTAGACGAAAGAGGGGATGCCTTCCGGGGCATCCCCAAGCTTTGGCTTTATGGTGTCCTTAGATTATCTTGGGGTGCCATGGGCATCCCCAAGCTTAGGCTCTTGCCACTCCTTGTTTCATAATCCATCAAATCTTTTACCCAAAACTTGAAAACTTCACAACACAAAACTTAACAGAAAATCTCGTGAGCTCCGTTAGCGAAAGAAAACAAAACACCACTTTAAGGTACTGTAATGAACTCATTATTTATTTATATGGGTGTTAAACCTACTGTATTCTAACTTCCCTATGGTTTATAAACTATTTTATTAGCCATAGATTCATCAAAATAAGCAAACAACACACGAAAAACAGAACGGTCTGTGGTAATCTGTAACTAACCCAAACTTCTGGAACTCCAAAAATTTAGCCAAAATAGGATGGCCTAGATAATTTTTTATTGATCAGCAGCAATTTGAATCAATATTTTATCACGTTCTGGTGATTTTTAACAATTATTTTAGTGAACAGAAAGTTTCTGCAATTTTCAGCAAGATCAAATAACTATCATCCGAGAAGAGCCTATAGGTTTAACTTGGCACAAGCACTAAATAAAACATAAAAACACATCTAACCAGAGGCTAGATCAAAGATTTATTCCTAAACAGAAGCAAAAAGCAAAAAAATAAAATTGGGTTGCCTCCCAACAAGCGCTATCGTTTAATGCCCCTAGCTAGGCATAATAGCAAGGATAGATCTAGGTATTGCCATCTTTGGTAGGAAATTCTTTAATGAGACATCTATCACCCTTAGGAGTTTCTTTATTTTTATTAATCATCAAACTTCTAGGCACAATATCAAAAAATTCATTTGTAGCAAATGGTTCCTTAATGATAGCAAAAAGATTGGGATGAATACTTATAGATTTGAGGTCCGCAGTTTCCTTACTAGAGGATTCACCCTTATTTTTAGGAACATACATAAGCTTGTCAATTTTAGTTGGAGGACTTGGAGTATTCTTTACGGAAGAAAAAGCGGTTCCCAAGTTGGTAATGATACCCTCAAGTTTATCGATTGTAGTGGAATCTTGATCTATTCTTTCATTAACTATGGGTTCCTTGTCCTTAATATTTTTCAAAGTGACTCCTACTTTAGATCCATATTGGGTAATTTGGTTGTGGATCTTTTTACCCAAATTTTCGATTAACCTACGGTAGCAACTTTATTTTCAATAATTTCAAGTCTTTGCATTAGATGCTCCAAAGTTAACATAGTTCCATTAACCAAAAGAGGAGGTGAGCCAAACAAATCTATCATAGCATTATAAGAATCAAAAGTATGGCTACGCAAGAAATTCCCTCCGGTAATGGTATCAAGGATATATCTGTACCAAGGAGTAGCACCTACATAAAAATTGCGGAGAAGAACGGAAGTAGATTGCTTCCTGGTAGATCTATTTTGAGCATTGCAAATTCTATACCAAGCGTCTTTTAGATTTTCTCCCTCCCTTTGCTTAAAATTTAGAACTTCATTCTCGGGAGACAACGGAGAAGATAGAGGACTAGACATAATGACCAAGCAAGGAAAAAAGAGGCGAACGAAAAGAGAGAGCGAATAAAATGGCAAGGGTGAAGTGGGGGAGAGGAAAACGAGAGGCAAATGGCAAATAATGTAATGCGGGAGATAAGGGTTTGTGATGGGTACTTGGTATGTTGACTTTTGCGTAGACTCCCCAGCAACGGCGCCAAAAATCCTTCTTGCTACCTCTTGAGCACTGAGTTGGTTTTCCCTTGAAGAGGAAAGGGTGATGTAGTAAAGTAGCATAAGTATTTCCCTCAGTTTTTGAGAACCAAGGTATCAATCCAGTAGGAGGCCACGCACGAGTCCCTCGCACCTACACAAACAAATAAATTCTCGCAACCAACGCAATGAAGGGGTTGTCAATCCCTTCACGGTCACTTACGAGAGTGAGATCTGATAGATATGATAGGATAATATTTTTGGTATTTTTATGATAAAGATGCAAAGTAAAATAAAAAGTAATAAAAATAGCTAAGCGTTGGAAGATTAATATGATAGAAAATAGACTCGGGGGCCATAGGTTTCAATAGAGGCTTCTCTCGAGAGCATAAGTTTTACGGTGGGTGAACAAATTACTGTTGAGCAATTGACAGAATTGAGCATAGTTATGAGAATATCTAGGTATGATCATGTATATAGGCATCACGTCCGAGACAAGTAGACCGACTCCTGCCTGCATCTATTACTATTACTCCACACATCGACCGCTATCCAGCATGCATCTAGAGTATTATGTTCATAAGAACAGATTAACGCTTTAAGCAAGATGACATGATGTAGAGGGATAAACTCATGCAATATGATATAAACCCTATCTTGTTATCCTCGACGGCAACAATACAATACGTGCCTTGCTGCCCCTACTGTCACTGGGAAAGGACACCGCAAGATTGAACCCAAAGCTAAGCACTTCTCCCATTGGAAGAAAGATCAATCTAGTAGGCCAAACCAAACTGATAATTCGAAGAGACTTGCAAAGATAACCAATCATACATAAAAGAATTCAGAGAAGATTCAAATATTCTTCATAGATAAACTTGATCATAAACCCACAATTCATCGGTCTCAACAAACACACCGCAAAATAAGATTACATCGAATAGATCTCCACAAGAGAGGGGGAGAACATTGTATTGAGATCCAAAAAGAGAGAAGAATCCATCTAGCTAATAACTATGGACCCGAAGGTCTGAGGTAAACTACTCACACATCATCGGAGAGGCTATGGTGTTGATGTAGAAGCCCTCCGTGATCGATGCCCCCTCCAGCGGCGCTCCGGAAAAGGCCCCAAGATGGGATCTCACGGGTACAGAAGGTTGCGGCGGTGGAATTAGGTTTTTGCTCCGTATCTGGTAGTTTGGGGGTACGTGGGTATATATAGGAGGAAGAAGTACGTCGGTGGAGCAACATGGGGCCCACGAGGGTGGAGGGCGCGCCCCCTACCTCGTGCCCTCCTGGTTGATGTCTTGACGTAGGGTCCAAGTCCTCTGGATCACGTTTGTTCTGAAAATCACGTTCCCGAAGGTTTCATTCCGTTTGGACTCTGTTTGATATTCTTTTTCTGCGAAACTCTGAAATAGGCAAAAAAACAGCAATTCTGGGCTGGGCCTCCGGTTAATAGGTTAGTCCCAAAAATAATATAAAAGTTTATAATAAAGCCCAATAATGTCCAAAACAGAATATAATATAGCATGGAACAATCAAAAATTATAGATACGTTGGAGACGTATCAAGCATCCCCAAGCTTAATTCCTGCTCGTCCTCGAGTAGGTAAATGATAAAAACAGAATTTTTGATGTGGAATGCTACTTGGCATAATTTCAATGTAATTCTCCTAATTGTGGTTTGAATATTCAGATCCGAAAGATTCAAGATGAAGGTTTAATATTGACATAAAAGTAATAATACTTCAAGCATACTAACTAAGCAATTATGTCCTCTCAGAATAACATGGCCAAAGAAAGTTCATCCCTAAAAAATCATATAGTTTAGTCATGCTCCATTTCCGTCACACAAGAATGCTCTCATCATGCACAACCCCGATGACAAGCCAAGCAATTGTTTCATACTTTAGTAATCTCAAACTTTTTTCAACCTTCACGCAATACATGAGCGTGAGCCATGGATATAGCACTATGGGTGGAATAGAATATAATGATGGGGGTTATGTGGAGAAGACAAAAAAGGAGAAAGTCTCACATCAACGAGGCTAATCAATGAGCTATGGAGATGCCCATCGATTGATGTTAATGCAAGGAGTAGGGATTGCCATGCAACGGATGCCCTAGAGCTATAAATGCATGAAAGCTCAACAAAAGAAACTAAGTGGGTGTGCATCCAACTTGCTTGCTCACGAAGACCTAGGGCATTTGAGGAAGCCCATTGTTGGAATATACAAGCCAAGTTCTATAATGAAAAATTCCCACGAGTAAATGAAAGTGACAAAACAAGATACTTTCTATCATGAAGATCATGGTGCTACTTTGAAGCACAAGTGTGAAAAAAAAAAAGAATAGTAGCATTGTCCCTTTTTATTTTCTTTTTTTTGGGCCTTCTTTTTTTGGCCTTTTTTTTGGGACAATGCTCTATGAATGATGATCATCACACTTCTATTTATTTACAACTCAATGATTACAACTCGATACTAGAACAAAGTATGACTCTATATGAATGCCTCCGGCGGTATACCGGGATAACAATGAATCAAGAGTGACATGTATGAAAATTATGAACGGTGGCTTTGCCACAAATACGATGTCAACTACATGATCATGCAAAGCAATATGACAATGATGAGCGTGTCATAATAAACGGAACGGTGGAAAGTTGCATGGCAATATATCTCGGAATGGCTATGGAAATGCCATAATAGGTAGGTATGGTGGCTGTTTTGAGGAAGATATAAGGATTTATGTGTGAAAGAGCATATCATATCACGGGGTTTGGATGCACCGGCGAAGTTTGCACCAACTCTCAATGTGAGAAAGGGCAATGCACGGTACCGAAGAGGCTAGCAATGATGGAAGGGTAAGAGTGCGTATAATCCATGGACTCAATATTAGTCATAAAGAACTCACATACTTATTGCAAAAATCTACAAGTCATCAAAAACCAAGCACTACGCGCATGCTCCTAGGGGGATAGATTGGTAGGAAAAGACCATCGCTCGTCCCCGACTGCCGCTCATAAGGAGGACAATCAAAGAACACCACATGTTTCAAATTTGTTACATAAAGTTTACCATACGTGCATGCTACGGGACTTGCAAACTTCAACAAAAGTATTTCTCAAATTCACAACTACTCAACTAGCACAACTTTAATATCATTACCTCCATATCTCAAAACAATCATCAAGCATCAAACTTCTCTTAGTATTCAGCACGCTCATAAGAAAGTTTTTACTAGTCTTGAATACCTAGCATATTAGGATTATTTAAGCAAATTACCATGTTGTTTAAGACTCTCAAAATAATATAAGTGAAGCATGAGAGAATAATAGTTTCTATAAAACAAAACCACCATCGTGCTCTAAAAGATATAAGTGAAGCACTAGAGCAAAAACTATATAGCTCAAAAGATATAAGTGAAGCACATAGAGTATTCTAATAATTTCCAATCATGTGTGTCTCTCTCAAAAGGTGTGTCCAGCAAAGATGATTGCGGTTAACTAAAAAGAAAAGACTCAAATCATACAAGACGCTCCAAGCAAAACACATATCATGTGGCGAATAATAATATAGCTCCAAGTAAAGTTACCGATGGAAGTAGACGAAAGAGGGGATGCCTTCCGGGGCATCCCCAAGCTTTGGCTTTTTGGTGTCCTTAGATTATCTTGGGGTGCCATGGGCATCCCCAAGCTTAGGCTCTTGCCACTCCTTTTTCCGTAATCCATCAAATCTTTTACCCAAAACTTGAAAACTTCACAACACAAAACTTAACAGAAAATCTCGTGAGCTCCGTTAGCGAAAGAAAACAAAACACCACTTTACGATACTGTAATGAACTCATTATTTATTTATATTGGTGTTAAACCTACTGTATTCTAACTTCCCTATGGTTTATGAACTATTTTATTAGCCATAGATTCATCAAAATAAGCAAACAACACACGAAAAACAGAATCTGTCAAAAACAGAACGGTCTGTAGTAATCTGTAACTAACCCAAAGTTCTGGAAGTCCAAAAATTCAGCCAAAATAGGACGACCTAGATAAAAAAAATTATTGATCAGCAGCAATTTGAATCAATAATTTATCACGTTCTGGTGATTTTTAACAATTATTTTAGTGAACAGAAAGTTTCTGCAATTTTCAGAAGGATCAAATAACTATCATCCGAGAATATCCTATAGGTTTAACTTGGCACAAACACTAATTAAAACATAAAAACACATCTAACCAGAGGCTAGATCAAAGATTTATTCTTAAACAGAAGCAAAAAGCAAAAAAAATAAAATTGGGTTGCCTCCCAACAAGCGCTATCGTTTAACGCCCCTAGCTAGGCATAATAGCAAGGATAGATCTAGGTATTGCCATCTTTGGTAGGCAATTCTTTAATGAGACATCTATCACCCTTAGGAGTTTCTTTATTTTTATTAATCATCAAACTTCTAGGCACAATATCGAAAAATTCATTTGTAGCAAATGGTTCCTTAATGATAGCAAAAAGATTGGGATGAATACTTATAGATTTGAGGTCCGCAGTTTCCTTACTAGAGGATTCACCCTTATTTTTAGGAACATACATAAGCTTGTCAATTTTAGTTGGAGGACTTGGAGTATTCTTTACGGAAGAAAAAGCGGTTCCCAAGTTGGTAATGATACCCTCAAGTTTATCGATTGTAGTGGAATCTTGATCTATTCTTTCATTAACTATGGGTTCCTTCTCCTTAATATTTTTCAAAGTGACTCCTACTTCAGATCCATATTGGGTAATTTGGTTGTGGATCTTTTTATCCAAATTTTCGATTAACTCTACGGTAGCAACTTTATTTTCAATAATTTCAAGTCTTTGCATTATATGCTCCAAAGTTAACATAGTTCCATTAACCAAAAGAGGAGGTGAGCCAAACAAATCTATCATAGCATTATAAGAATCAAAAGTATGGCTACGCAAGAAATTTCCTCCGGTAATGGCATCAAGGATATATCTGTACCAAGGAGTAACGCCTACATAAAAATTGCGGAGAAGAACGGAAGTAGATTGCTTCCTGGTAGATCTATTTTGAGCATTGCAAATTCTATACCAAGCGTCTTTTAGATTTTCTCCCTCCCTTTGCTTAAAATTTAGAACTTCATTCTCGGGAGAAAATGGAGAAGATACAGGACTAGACATAACGACCAAGCAAGCAAAAAAAGAGGCGAACGGAAAATAGAGAGCGAATAAAATGGCAAGGGTGAAGTGGGGGAGAGGAAAACGAGAGGCAAATGGCAAATAATGTAATGCGGGAGATAAGGGTTTGTGATGGGTACTTGGTATGTTGACTTTTGCGTAGACTCCCCAGCAACGGCGCCAGAAATCTTTCTTGCTACCTCTTGAGCACTGCGTTGGTTTTCCCTTGAAGAAGAAAGGGTGATGTAGTAAAGTAGCGTAAGTATTTCCCTCAGTTTTTGAGAACCAAGGTATCAATCCAGTAGGAGGCCACGCACGAGTCCCTCGCACCTACACAAACAAATAAATCCTCGCAACCAACGCAATAAAGGCGTTGTCAATCCCTTCACGGTCACTTACGAGAGTGAGATCTGATAGATATGATAGGATAATATTTTTGGTATTTTTATGATAAAGATGCAAAGTAAAATAAAAGGTAATAAAAATAGCTAAGTGTTGGAAGATTAATATGATAGAAAATAGACTCGGGGGCCATAGGTTTCACTAGAGGCTTCTCTCGAGAGCATAAGTTTTACGGTGGGTGAGCAAATTACTGTTGAGCAATTGACAGAATTGAGCATAGTTATGAGAATATCTAGGTATGATCATGTATATAGGCATCACGTCCGAGACAAGTAGACCGACTCCAGCCTGCATCTACTACTATTACTCCACACATCGACCGCTATCCAGCATGCATCTAGAGTATTAAGTTCATAAGAACAGAGTAACGCTTTAAGCAAGATGACATGATGTAGAGGGATAAACTCATGCAATATGATATAAACCCCATCTTGTTATCCTCGATGGCAACAATACAATACGTGCCTTGCTGCCCCTACTGTCACTGGGAAAGGACACCGCAAGATTGAACCCAAAGCTAAGCACTTCTCCCATTGGAAGAAAGATCAATCTAGTAGGCCAAACCAAACTGATAATTCGAAGAGACTTGCAAAGATAACCAATCATACATAAAATAATTCAGAGAACATTCAAATATTCTTCATAGATAAACTTGATCATAAACCCACAATTCATCGGTCTCAACAAACACACCGCAAAAGAAGATTACATCGAATAGATCTCCACAAGAGAGGGGGAGAACATTGTATTGAGATCCAAAAAGAGAGAAGAATCCATCTAGCTAATAACTATGGACCCGAAGGTCTGAGGTAAACTACTCACACATCATCGGAGAGGCTATGGTGTTGATGTAGAAGCCCTCCGTGATCGATGCCCCCTCCGGCGGAGCTCCGGAAAAGGCCCCAAGATGGGATCTCACGGGTACAGAAGGTTGCCGCGGTGGAATTAGGTTTTTTGCTCCGTATCTGGTAGTTTGGGGGTACATGGGTATATATAGGAGGAAGAAGTACGTCGGTGGAGCAACGTGGGGCCCACGAGGGTGGAGGGCGTGCCCCCCTACCTCGTGCCCTCCTGGTTGATGTCTTGACGTAGGGTCCAAGTCCTCTGGATCACGTTTGTTCCGAAAATCACGTCCCAAAGGTTTCATTCCGTTTGGACTCCGTTTGATATTCTTTTTCTGCGAAACTCTGAAATAGGCAAAAAACAGCAATTGTGGGCTGGGCCTCCGGTTAATAGGTTAGTCCCAAAAATAATATAAAAGTGTATAATAGAGCCCAATAATGTCCAAAATAGAATATAATATAGCATGGAACAATAAAAAATTATAGATATGTTGGAGACGTATCAATGCACAAGAGAAAGTTAGTGCTAGGTACAAAGGTTATAGGATTGTGTGGGTGTAAGAGACTAACAAAGATTATAATTCGATATGAAAGTGGATTCATATATTTGAATAGGAGATCATAGTGTTATAAACATATGCATGCATGAATATAGTAGTGATACGCGTGGTGTAGTTTTGGACATGTTATACCATAATGTGATAATGCGTGGTGTTTGCAACTCACAGCTAAATATCAAACAATCTAAACCATACTATACATCGAACAATCTCACATTTTATTTGAATTTGTGATAATGTGTGGCGTTTGCAGCTCACAACTAAATATCGAACAATCTAAACCATACTATATATTGAATAATCTCGCATTTTATTTGAATTTGTGGTAATGTGTGGCGTTTGCAACTCACATCTAAATACTTGTAGGCGTAGGGGGCGGGGCACCATACATTATGTGATGAACACATTATACATATGAGACATGGTTTAGATTATGAAGATCTAGCTAGAGCTTGAAATGTACTGTGATTTGAAATCAACATAAAGTGGATTCAAAAAATCAAGTTCGAGTTCATATAGTACACATAGTTCATATCTAACTCGACAGTAATCATGTGGTGTGCTGTGAAGATAATACACAAATGATGGTTTAACTTGACAATAATGATGATTGTAGATCTTCTTAAAATAGAGAAATGAATTCAAATGGTTTAAATTCACAACAATCATGATTGTAGATCTTATTCAAATAGAGAAACGAATTCAATTTAGTTCATATTGAAGCGGTAGTATATACGTTTGGAATGCACTAAAACGTTCATTTGAGTAGCAGGTTGCATGCATTATACACGTAGCAAAATATTTTAATTGAACATAACATGAATTCAAAGTTTCGAATGGCATTTGTAGTGCGAATTGATTTGGTATAGTACACGGGACTAGACTCTCTTGTGTGGTGTGAATTGATTTCTTTTTGTTTTTTCGTCGACGGAAGTGCGAACTGATTTGGTATAGTACACATTAGGCTTCCCCGGAAATTTCAACCCGTGCCTTGTTACCCCAAAATATTTAAGATATATATTTGTCTCATTGTGCTCCAAAAACTCCCTCCATCTCAACCCGCGCCTTGCTATCCCAAAATTACAACGTGCGCGAAAACTCCCACCTCCAACGAAATCCCGACACATGAAATGCCCGTGATACCCCTGAACCGAAAGAACCGCCTAGCTCAAATCGGTGGGGGTACTTTCAGAACTTACCCCACATTTCGGACAAGCTCGTCCCTAAGCCATGGTTTCCCCCTCCCATCCCATTTGCCACCGATTCGTACACCAATGCCATGAAAACCCGCGCAGCCCCACACCCTCCTCCATCCGCCACCCAGCCAGAGCCTCTTCCCCGATGACGTCGTCCGCAGCAACACCTCAACGTCCCTCATCCACCGCACCGGATGAGGATCCGCCGTCGATCTCGTCGTCCCGCCTGTTCAGCCGCCCCGTCGTCCACCTCCAAGGAGTTGCCCCGACGTTCCCCTTGTCTTTCGCGTCACCTCCATTCCCACACCGCCGTCTTCACCTGAACCACCGGAAGAGCAGCATCATCACCGATTCCTCGAATGAAGCTGAGGCCTAATTGGCGCCACCAAAGAGGTTCTACACTAATCGCCGCATTTTCTTCTTGATTCGATCTCACGATGCTGCCGATGCTCGGTCCCGAGCGGACATGGCGTGGATCCATCCACGGCGGCGTCGCCGGCCACTTCCTCCACGGCGTCGCTCCCTCAGCGGCGACGTCCACATCAGTAGGAGATGTTGTTTTGGCTCTCGCTCATGTTGCTGCTCTACTCTTGCTCTCGGTCCCCTGCCTGGTCTGCTTCTGCTCTTGCTCTTGCTCGCACTGCTGCTCTCGCTCTTGCTCTTTCTTGCGCTGCTGCTTTCGCTCTTGCTCTTGCTTGCGCTGCTGCTCTACTCTTGCGTGTGCTGTTGCTGTTCTACTCTAGCGTGCGTTGTTGCTACATGCGCAACAGATCCTGCTCTCCCTCGAGCCCCTACAACTACTACCCGAGATGTTGTGACACAACCAGCTGCCTCGGCTCTCGCACGCGCTGCTGCTCCGGGCACTGCTGCTGCTGTTTTCTGCTACTAGTGCGTTCAGTTTCGACAGTAAAATTCAGTTTTGACAGCAAAATTCAGTTTCGGCAGTTAAATTCAGTTTCGACAGTTAAGTTTAGAGATGAGCGGTTGATGTATTTTACATCTAGCACTTTGTGATTATGTATTTTACATCATCTATTGGAGATGCTATTAGAATTCCACTCAGGTTAACGTTGTCTCTCTTGTCCTGCTTCAGCCTCACCGTCGTACAACTCACAAGAGCTGCTCCAATGACGAAACCCTCATCACAGCGGAATAGTACCCCGGGCTCCATCTCCAAACGCCTAAGATCTTCTTCCCCTCCTCCGACAGTCAAATCAGCCGGAGCATCCTCACCGACCAACCCAATCATGCTGAGATCAACATGGCTTCGCCAAAGAGGTTGTACACTTGTCGCATCACTTTTTTACTCTATATATAGTCCACTGAGCACACGTAGTAACGTGAAATATAATTAGTTTCTCCTACTATATGACAAGCAGTGAGGTACCAGGCAACTTAGCTATCCGTGATGGACTCTCTTGAACGCCATCATTATTTATCTCTGCGCATTTGAGTTGTGCATTTGTAGATGGCCCTGGGAGTTGAGCTAGTAGGGCAGTGGCCTGGGTCCAAAGTAGTAGAAGTAGCACAAAAACATTTTTTGGGTGTAGGCTTTTTCCTGCTCATGCCTACCTACTAGAATCGCCAGTGCTTGAAAGGAAAACTGAAGGAAAAACATAGGAATTGGAAAGTTTCCTATGGTACTACTATTCATGCATTTGGTTCAAAGGAATGGAGCAAAGGAAAACTGTAGGATTTGTTCCTTTAGTGTCTCCTTGCAAGAAAAACCGTAGGAATTTTAATATCCACTTGTAATCCTTTTCAAATTACTATTCATGAAGCACAAGACTAAGAGATAGTAGCATCATAGAATTATAACCATACATTTTCTTGTGGTTTGACTTAATCTCACCATGCTTCTTTGCAACCTGTGATCTTCCAATTCTTGTGAACCAAACACCCAGATTGGCAGAAATCTTGTGTTTTTAAATTCTCTGTTTTGCACTTGCATTCCTATCCTATTACTGTTTATTTCCTATTGCTGCGTTGTTAGAATCCTCCAATTCAAACGAGCCCTTACATAATTACTTCTCTTACAGATAATTGTCAAAGAAAACCTTGTGTGGTTTGTCCCGCTCCTGCTGCGTCGTCGTCCACCCTAGCTCAGCTACTCCAACGACAGAAGTGTCCACCACAGTAGGGAGCCGGCCTCCAGACTGTCTTTTGCCGCCTCAGATCTTCTTCCTCGCTGCCGGCAGCCACGACAACTGCATTACCATCATCAACCGAGTAGATGACCTCGAGGACTACACGGGTGCGCAAGAGAGGTCGCACTCTTTCGTGTCTGCTTACGTTATGCATCGCTTAATATTACATGCTACTTTATCGTCCTGTTCACCGATTAGACTCTGAGTCAGCTCCAAACTAATGATCAAACTTGAGTTTTTAAATGGTTGTGGGGTACATATCGGGGCCGCAATCAATAGTATCTATCTACTATCTGGTTAATCTCTGGTCTCTACTATGAGTTTCACGTTGGGTGGGAAACAAACAGTAAAGAAGCCATTATCTGTATTTTTTAACTGAAGCCATTATCTACCTACTATCATTGGTTTTGGGTCTATCCACAGGTTGCTACCATCACTCTAGATTTCTGCATGCACTCCTTACATAATCTCACTATGTTTTATTCCTATGCATGTCAGTTATTGTACACAATGGAAGTGAACATGTAGAGCAAAAGAGACAACCCTTGCGTGGCAATAAAATTTCATGCAGACGTCGGTCCATGGTGGGCGCAAAGGCAGCCCCCTGCACCCATTTCGGATTGTAATCAAGAGGAAGATAACTGTTCTAAGGGGGATTCGGAAGGAGAAGACCACTCCTATTTACCCCCTGGGGTCTTCGCTCTAACTTGGCATGCTGATGTTGGTAATATCATGCATATGGAGCCTTGCATTGCTTACTTTATACATCAAATATGTCATCTGCTTAGTTTAGACATGCTTTGTGTGAATGCCTTCTGTTTAGTTTCTTTATCGTATATGTGAATTATGCAATGCCATTTTATTTAGCTAGGCATCATATATGTGAATTTTTCAATGCCATCCTGCTTAGCCAGTCATCTTATATGTGAATTATATCAGGCCATCCTTTTTATCATTACGTATTACATTTGTCAATAATGTTAGTACATTCAACCACTCTTCATGTGCATCAGCCATTTGACATGGTGATGGAAAATTCTTGAGTGAAAACAAGATCTTCATAGCAGACTATGCTATCTGACGAAGCGCATATCTCGCTGGTTAGGAATAGCTCCTCGGAGGAGGAATCGGAGACAGATGACTAGTCCTATTTCCCACCCGAGGTGTATGATCTAACTTGGCAGGGTTATGTTGCTCATATCGTGCGTATGGTGTCTTGCATTGCTATGTCATTTGATTAGTTTAGACATGCTTTGTGTGAATGCCACCTATTTAGTGTCTAATTACCATATATGTGAATTATGCAATGCCATCTTGTTGCAAGACATTATATATGTGAATTATGCAATGCTATCTTGTTGCAAGCCATTATATATGTGAATTATGCAATGCCATGTTGTTTAGCCAATCATCATATATGTGAATTATATTATGCAATGCCATGTTGTTTAGCCAATCATCATATATGTGAATTATATCATGCTATCCTTTTTTTGTATTACGTGTTCCATTTGCCGACAACATTTGTATATTCAACTACTATTCCTGTGCATCAGCCATTTGAAGCGGTGATGGAAGTATCTGGAGTGAAAACAAGGTATTAAGAGCAGACAATGCTACCTTCTGAAGCAGACATCTTGCTGGTTACAGATAGCTCCTCAGAGGAGGATTCAGAGACTGATGGCCAGTCCTATTTCCCCCCTGAGGTCTATGCTCAAACTTGGCAGGGTTATATTACTCATGTCATGCATGTTGTCTTGCATTGCTTAGTTTTTACATCATATATGCGATTGCCATCTGCTTACTTGCTTACTATATAAATCATATATTTGAATTATATCATGCCATCCTGTTTACATACACAGCATCTATCTGAATAATGGCATGCAAACCCATTTAATAAATACATCATATAGTTATATCATCTCATCCTGTTTAGTGTTTACAGTCATCATATTTTGAATTATGTCATTCTATCCCTGAATTATATCATGCTATCATGTTTCCATAGGCGGCATGTATGTGAATTATGGCATGCCAACCTATTTAATAAGCACATTACATAGTTATATCATGTCATCCTGTTTACATAGTCATCATATTTTGAACTATGTCTTTCCATCTTTTTTAGTTAGCCATCATATATGTGAAATTGTGTCATGCTACCCTGTTTAGTTAGCCATCATATATGTGAAATTTTGTCGTGCTATCCTGTTTGGTTAGACAACATAAATGTGAATTATTTCATGCCCTCTTTTATTCCCCACTATCCATTGCACCTGTCTATCATACAATGCATGTACATTCAATTACTTTTCTTTTTTATCGGCCATTTGAATTGGAGAGGGTGATGGCAGTATCTAAGGGAGTAACAACACGGTCTTCAGAAAAGATAGTGCTACCAGTCGAAGCAGATAGAACCACGGTTGTACTTGCCCAAGAACCAGCCCCACCACACATAACCCAGACTCTCGCAGATTGTACCCATACCTAGTTGGACATAGAACCAGCTACACCCCTTCTAACCCCAACCCCAGTAGATAGTAACCCGGTTCCAGTTGACACAACACTGTCTCCACCACAGAGCACCCAAACACGAGCAGTTAGTAAGGGAACTGCAGTACCCAGAGCACGAGGACCACCACTCCAAATCCCAACTCAACGCTTAAAGCAGAAGAAGAATTGTTCTCAGATCAGGTTCTATTGCTATGGTTCATACTCCTTTGCTCTTGCATCACCGTATTTACTCATACCAACTATTTTGAAATTTGAAGGATGGAACTGAAACTCCAATGGTGCAACATGTATGTTTTAAACCTATTTCTTTAACTGGTTTGCTGTTGTAACTTGCTCTATGTTGATTTCAGTTTCAATTGAATAAACAGTTGTGTTCTCATGTCATGCACATTACAAGTGTTGTTATTGCTCTGTAGTTTCCCACACTTATATTCTGTCTATTCTGCTTTGTCTTGAACAAATATTATTTGAACTGTGTCTCTATCTTGATTTGGCAACAAAAACTAGAATGATATAGACCATAAAGTGACCATGGTACATAAATATATGTTTGTTTCATGCTGTTATCCTGTCCACTTTACTACTGAACTGATTTACCAAAATGAGTTTCATATACAACATGGTAAAAACCTGTGATGTGTCTGCTTGTTTCTCTTTTAGAATGCGGACAAAATATTGGACAAGAGTACCCCGTTATCCAATGGTAAAGGAAGTAAGGCATATAAGGTTCAAGATAGTGAGACATCCCCTGTTGGTCTCCAAGAAAGCTGATAAAAACTATATTGAAGACACTCAGACAAGCCCAAAGTCCTGTCTTGATGTAGAGTTGGAGTTACTGGCCACTACTGCTGGCACCAGCTCTTCGAACTCGCTGCCTGAATCAGTTTTGCTTCTTGAGTCTCAACTTCAATTTGAAAGACATTGATCAGATGTTCTATGATAGGAAGCCAAAGGATTGAGGAAGTCCCTACAGAATTCAGATGCATACTTTCTAGTGCTACAGCAAGTGCTGGAGGATTTAAGTGCCAAACAAGAGAAAGTTAATAAGCTTTCTAAGCATCTTGTCAGCATCATGGGTACCCAGGACATTGTTTCTTGAGCTTTTCCGAAGTGGTTTCAGTTCTGGACTTGTTTTGCTGCGGCGTTTATTTGCACTGGTCTCCAACTTTGACAACCAATCTATGTGATATGCTGGTTTGTTCCCTATATTTGCACTGGTGGCAAACTTTGATGCCCAGTGGATGTAATATGTGTAATAGCCGTGATAGCCTAGTGTAAGTTGCTTGCTTATTTATTTCCTTGTTGTCTTGTTTATTTGTTTGCTTGTAGTCAGTGCAGTTCTTTTTTCGTGGTTTGCTAGTGGCCGCAATAACCTATTCTTTAAAACTAGGCCACAATAACCATGGGCTACATATCTACTGTAGTGACCCTGGGCCTTCTACGGGTCGTAGAACCAATGGGCCTTCTAAGGGCCGTAGAAACAATGGGCCTTCTATGGCTGTAGAAACAATGGGCCTTCTACGGGTCGTAGCATCAATGGGCCTTCTACGGGTTGTATGATCGATTGGCTAAACATGGGCCAAAAACAGACTGCATTATGGGTCGTAAATGGGCTAGAGTTGGAACCGTCCGTTCATGGGCCGACCATAATGGGCCGTCGTTAATCGGCCGTATTTGATGACGCTATGAAAACGGCCCAACGGATTAACGGGCCGCAAACGGGCCGACTGTAACCACAGGCTGAATTTGGCCCACAAGCATAAAAGGCCAGTAACGGGCCGTAAGTAACCGAATGCTGGAAATGCGGCCAAGAATAAATGGGCCCTGAGATGGCTGAAAGATATAATGGGTCGTTAATGGGTATAAAGCGGTACACTATTCATTACGGGCCAGTTTCACCACGGGTCGTTAATGGGACAAGAGTTACAAAGGGCCTCATATGGGCCGAAAGACATCATGGGACATACATGGGCCGAAAGTTACAACGGGCTGGAATCATATTGGACGGCCTAGATGAAACTACTGGGCTTAATTCCGATAGGCCGTAACGAGACACGAGTTAGCGGGCCGTAAATGGGCTATATACGAACACGCCGTTAACAGGCTTTCCGTGGGCCGGCCCACTACCTTTTGACCAACTCAAACGGGTGAGCCTTTTCCCTAGAATGGGCCTCTATTGGGCCATGCCATGTGTCGACGTATCATAGGCGCCTCCTGTCCAATGAGTGGATGACATCTGTCCCAAAGGTGAGCCAACACGTGTTTCCTCCGGCCAATGAGAATTTTACATGTGGAAAATCCCCATTGGTCCGGGCTATTAACGGGTTATTGGATCCAAAACCGGACCCGATAGCTTAACGGCGACCCGTTACGGTGGATGCAATGTGTCGGTTACCCTTGACGAAAATACTTCCATGACGCGCCATTTATCGTCATGGAAGTGGACACTTCTGTGATGATATTTTTGGTAATGTCATGTAACACTTCTACGATAGCACAGGTATGACTATCTTGATTCTATCATAAAATCGTCATGATGTACATGCATGACAAAAAGTGACCTACTGTGACAAACACGTATCATCACGGAAGTGTATTTTTTTGTAGTGTGTGCTGCCCCCCCCCCCTTCCAGGGAAGGGATTCATGCGTACACACATGTATGCACTCAAACTATATATATTATGTAAATCTCACAGCATGACCTATATCTATTTCGTAATACAAACCAAAAATTAATCCCCTCCTAAGTCAAATTAATTAACCTCTCTCGCTGTCGATCAAAGTGATGGACCAAGTGGGCCCACATATGAAAAGCATCGATATCGATGATAACCGCGTGAGTGAATGCCAAAGGACAACCGCCATCGCTTGCATGTGGGCTGAACATATGTATGAAGGTGTGTGTGGTTTCTAATGTTTGAATACCCAAAATGCACAACTTTGATGTGGCACCTACTTCAAAAATGTAAAGTCCCCACACGGAGCGAGGTTCATGAGGTGTAGTATATGTTGGTCCCCTTCCCCCTCTTCGACACATACTATATACTCCTGCAGTAACAAAAACCAAAAATAATCCTCCTTGATGGTCAAATTAACCTCTCTTGTTGTAGGTCAAAGTGATGCATGCATGGATGACGACCTCGCGGGCCCATAGATGAAAGCGTCGCACGTGAGTGTGTCATAGGATAACCATCGCTAGCATGCATGCGGCCCAAGGAAGTGTTGTGTGATGTTTGAATAGCCAATGCACAACTTTGATGTGGCACCTGCCATGGAAATCGGAAAGTCCCCACACGGAGTGAGGTGTTCATGATGCGTATGTAGTACATGCTGGTCTCCCACCTCTTCGACGTGTACTATATACTCCTACCGTAATACAAACAAAAAAGAATCATCCTTGATGGTCAGATTAATCTCTCTGGCTGTAGGTCAAAGTGATGGACGACGACCTCGCGGCCCATAGAAAGTGTCACACGCAAGTGAGTGCCCAAACATGTATGTATGAAAGGGTTGTGTAATGTTTTAAATAACCAATTCAGGACTTTGATGTGGCACCTGCATTACAAATCAACCAATCCCACACGATGGCAAGCGACCCATACTGTACTGGCAGACCCCCCCCCCCCCGAAACACACACACACACCACACATCCACCGTCACTACGAGGCATGTTAAAATTTTCTGTGGTGAACATATGTGACCAAAGGAGTGTCGTGTTAAAATTTGAAAAAAAAAACATAGATCATTCAGACGTTTTTCTACATTGATTGATTTCCTAGGGATAAAATGTGCAAAAATCAAATTAGAGCTACATGCACACGTGATAGTGCGCCAAAATGGATTGGAAAAACATATGTGTATCCCTGGGTGCATGTTTAGTCCCCACGCAAAAATTTCAAACATTGAGAATCTTGATTTTTAAAATCTAGCAAGTCCAAAACTTAGTTGAAATTCATGAAACTATCGTGGTGTCATATAGACACCAATAGACTATGATATTGTACTTTTTTTATCAAATTTAAGACAGGTTTTGATGTAATCTTCTTACAAACGGGAGATTATTAATAATTGGCAACCAATATCGGAAACATATTATTTATTCGAACCATGGGCGTTAGACCAACAATGTGCGTGCCATGCTTCGGTTAAGTAATATAGAGCGGCGGAATTAATCATCAAAAAAATAAAAACTACATACATGCCGCCACGCGTCCCGTGTGCCGTGCGAGCAGGCGTGACTTGACGGGACGCATGAGAGCAGTCCGCCGTGCAGGCAGACCAGGAGGCGTGCGTGCAGGTGTGTGAATAGATGGGAGGCGTGTTCGCCGCGCTATGGTACCGAGAGACGTGCGAGTTGCTGTGTGAAATGGCGGTAGGCATTCCAGCAGTCCGCTGTGCAGGCTCACCAGAGGCGATCCAGCGCTTTGACCGCCACCTGCCTCCCTCCCACTGCGCCATATTAATGGTGCCCCGAGCCGCTGGTCATAATAGGCGGCCGCACCCCCCATTCTCGCTACATACACAATCCTTTCTCTCTGTTTGCATCCTCGACGCTGCTCTCAGTAATCAATGCCATCAATATATGAGGATGCCGCCGAACCGCACCATCAGAGGGAGTGGTGATGCTGGGGTTACTGAAGCACCTGAGCATGGCGTGAATCTTGAGACAGAGGTTGTCGTCACCGTGGATGACGTCTCGCGCAACCTTGACGTCATCGACAGCATCGTGCTTCCATAGCCAGAGCCGGAGGTCCATAGCGACTTCGGCGACGACTCCGACGATGATGGACAACCGGTTAGTCATCTATACCCATATATGTAGCAAATTTATCCTAGGGTTTCTCTGGATAGTCCCACCTCTCCTTTTTGGAATAGAAATCTTATGGTTATGTTCTGTCAATCCATGAAATCTGAGTAAATTTGGTTAGATCCGTGTAGTGTATTGATTGTTTGATTGCAACAAATGATAAGTGGTTATTTGTTTCATCTGTACAAATGATTTCTGCTAATAATCCGACTAGGGTTAGTGTCCATGCTAATAATTCCTAGCTAGATCTTGACAATTGATTTTGAATATCCTACATACATGTTTGTGACAATTTTTTTTCAAGATTAGTATCTACATAGATGATTGTGCTAAAAATCGAACCATGATCTTTGGATATGTCTAAAAAATAGCCATAAAATCCTAATCCTACTTTACGGCATGTCAAAATATATTTGATGTCAAATTTTGACAACTACCAAATGTTCGCTACATATTAGTTTGTATTCCATTGTTCATTTGCCAATCTCACAAAAGGTTGCCAAGTGTTCCAACTTTTGAATTTGCCAAATGTTGTAGCAAACCAACCAAACTCTTAATTTTGTTGCAGTAAGTTGTGTGCTCTCTATTTATGCATTTCTTTCATCAAGTTCACTTGATGATTTAGGGTTCACGCTGTCTTAGGATATATTATATTTCATAAACTCTGCCTGCTGAACTCGCATTATTATAAATTATACTGACTCCACATTGTTTACTATATGTATAGGCGCTATCTGACGATGTCGACAACGAGGACGAAGATGGACAGAGGAGGTAAAAGAGGCAAATGCTCAGGGAGCTTTATGTGGGAAATCATAACAGGCGTATTGGGATGGGGGCTTTCGATGCCCATTTTGCAACCAAAAGCTTCATGACGCGTATGAAAGTGTTCTGGCGCATGCAAGAGGACGAGCCATTGGCACTTTCAGGCAGAAGTATTCTCGCAGGGTGGCGCACACCGTGTACGCTGAGTACCTGGAGAAGCTTCACCTTCGTGCAGGCCTCCCGGCAGATGAGATGTGTGATTGAACTATATATGGCTATGTAGTATCTTAATAATAATTGTGCTTCGGTATGCTTAATGTCGGTTGAACTATATATGCCTGTGTACGCTTCTTATCTATGCCTAAGTATGCTTATATCTACGTTTACTTATGTCTAAATGTGGGATATAGTTGCAATCAATTTGGTTGATGGAGTTTTATGCATCTTGATACGTCTCCAACATATCTATAATTTATGAAGTATTCATGCTATTATATTATCAACCTTGGATGTTTTATATGCTATTTTATATGGTTTTTGGGACTAAACTATTAACCTAGAGCCCAGTGCCAGTTTCTGTTTTTTCCCTTGTTTTAGAGTATTGCAGAAAAGGAAAACCAAACGGAGTCCAATTGACCTGAAACTTGACGGAGCTTATTTTTGGACCAGAAGAAGGCCAAGGAGTAAAAGAGTTGGGCCAGAAGAGTTCCGGGCTGCCCATGAGGGTGGGAGGCGCGCCCACCCCCTGGGCGTGCCCCCTACCTCATGGACAGCCCGGAGACCTCCCTGACTTGTTCTCGACGCCAAAACCTCTTATATATACAGAAACCTTCAGAACTTAACCTAGATCGGAAGTTCCGCCACCGCAAGCCTCTGTAGCCATGAGAAATCAATCTATGCCCTCTCTGGCACCCTTCCGGAGGGGCCATCATCACCGGAGGACATGGAGGAGGTTCCCGGAGGGGCCATCATCGCCATGAAGGACAAGGACCAGAGGGAGAACCTCTCCCCATCGAGGGGGAGGCCATGGCGGAGGAAGCACAAGGGTGAGAACCTCTCCTCCTCTCTCTCGGTGGCGTCGGAGTGCCATCGGGAGGGGAATCATCGTCGCGGTGATCGTCTTCATCAACATCACCATCCTCATCTCTTTTACGCGGTCCACTCTCCCGCACCCCGCTGTAATCCCTACTTGAACATGGTGCTTTATGCCACATATTATGATCCAATGATGTGTTGCCATCTTATGATATTTTGAGTAGATATACTTTGTCTTTGGGTTGATTGATGATCGAGATTGGTACGAGTTGTATGTTTTATTTTGGTGCTGTCCTATTGTGCCCTCCGTGTCGCGCAAGCGTGAGGGATTCCCGTTGTAGGGTGTTGCAATACGTTTATGATTCGCTTATAGTGGGTTGCGTGAGTGACTAAAACACAAACCCGAGTAAGGGGGTTGTTGCGTATGGGATAAAGAGGACTTGATGCTTTAATGCTATGGTTTTGTTTTACCTTAATGATCTTTAGTAGTTGCGGATGCTTGCTAGAGGTCCAATCATAAGTGCATATGATCCAAGAAGAGAAAGTATGTTAGCTTATTCCTCTCCCTCATATGAAATTGCAATGACGACTACCGGTCTTGTTAACAATTGCCTAGGACAATTCCGCACACCGATCCATCATTATTCCACACTCGCTATTTATAATATTTAGTATTATATTCTAACTTTATGATAACAGCACCTACTTTTATATTTTATCTCTCCGATACCATGCAAAGTTATCCTCTTCATACCCACAACATAATTTTATTTCTCGTTTCTAGTTGGAAGCAAACGTTCGGTGCACGTAGAGTCGTATTAGTGGCAGATAGGGCTTGAGAGAATATTGATCTTACCTTTAGCTCCTTGTGGGTTGGACACTCCATGCTTATCCCTTCCACCTTTGGAAATTGCTACCATGATTCCCTGCACATGGGGATTATCAAGCTCTTTTCTGGCGCCGTTGCCGGGGAGCAATAGCGTGGGGTTGATATTCTCGTGTGTGCTTGCTTGCTTTCTTCACTAAGTAGATTTTGTTTTTCCTTTATGTTTCTCTTTAGTTATGGGTGAAACATACAAAAAAAGTTTTAAAAGAATGAAAATACCAAAAAAATTACTTGCCTCTCGTACCTAAAAAGTTTTCCAAAAAAGAGAAGTGATTGGAAAGTTTTGCATTGAAGAAGTGAGGGTCGACCTTGAGCACTTGTGTTCATGCTCACGGAAACAATGTAGAATTTTTCATGGAAGTTTCTCTGTAAATAATTATCTCCTTGTATGTATCCATTGTATTATAAAAATAATGTGCCAAGCTTTGGTTTTAGGATGATTAGATTGCTTGTTTACTATGTGCAGAACAAAAACAGAAACTTTGGATGTAGCGCATGATATTACATTTTTTACTGTAAAGTAAAATGGGTCTGAAACTTATTGCACATTACTTATGTACAAATTTTTAAAATTTTCAAATTTATTTCATAATTTTTGGAGTTACATAAGTTTACTAAACCTCCAGATTACTACAGACTGTCCTGTTTTAGACGGATTCTGTTTCCCATGTGTTGATCGCTTATTTTGATGAATCTATGGGTAGTATCGGGGGGTATGAACCATAGAGAAGTTGGAATACAGTAGATATAGTTATAATATGAAATTGGAATGAGTTTGCAACAGTACCTAGAGGTAGTGATTTGCTTTAATATACTAACGGATCTCATAAAGTTTTTGTGGATGAAGTGTTCGAAGAACGTGGAATTACCGATGTGAGAAGAATAAAGAGAGGCAAGAGTTCAAGCTTGGGGATGCCCAAGGAACCCCAAGTAAATATTTCAAGGATACTCAAGCATCTAAGCTTGGGGATGCCCCGGTTGGCATCCCATCTTTCTTCTTCAACAATTATCGGTATACCTTAGTTTTTGTTTTGTTCACATGATTTGTGTCCTATGTGTTTTTGTTTTTCTTTAAGAACCATGCTAGTATGAGATATCCTTTCATTGATTTATAGAATACTTCATGCGCTTCACTTATATCTTTTAAGTACGATCTTATAGAATTGCTCTTTGTGCTTCACTTAAATCTTTTGAGTATGGTTTTATAGAATGCTTCGTGTGCTTCACTTATACATTTTGAGCTTGGATATTGGTTAGTCTATATTATTTGTAGAATTCTCCATGAACTTCACTTATATATTTTGGATTATGAATAATACTATCATCTAAAGTGGGTTTGGAAGAGTGTCAACTTTAGGAATTTAGTGATCCCACTATTCCGAATAAGAAGAATGTTGCTTATGTGGAGACTAGAAAAATTTCTATGCTTATAGATCATGAAAAGAATGCTTTATGTGATGGTTATATTGTTTAATTCATTCATGATTCTACTGAAAATTATTATGAGGGAGGAATATATGCTTGTAGGAGTTGCAATAATATCAAGTTTCCTCTCTATGTGCTTAAAGTTTTGAAGTTATACTTGTTTTGCCTTCCTATGCTAGTTGATTCTTGTTCCTATAAATTTTGTGTTCACAAAATCCTTAGGCATAGGAAGTTAATTATAATCAAATGTGCTAGTCATATTCTTCATGATGCTCTCTTTATGTTTCAATTCTTATCTTTTATGTGGGCATCATTGAAATCATCATGCCTAGCTAAAAGGCATTAAAGAAAAGCGCTTGTTGGGAGACAACCCAATATTTACCCTTACTGTTTTTGTGTGTTCACATGATTAAGCTACTGTATTAATCATGTTTTATAGCTTTTGTTTCAATAAAGTGCCAAGTAAGACCTTTGGGAAGACTTGGGTGAAAGTTAATGTGATCTTCCTGTAAAAAAACAGAAACTTTGTGCTCACGAGATAAGCTACCATTTTTTACAGAAGAGTGCTTTTGAGTTGATTCTCTTTGCATAAGATTAATAGACAAATTCCTCACGTCCACCAATTTATTTCATAATTTTTGGAGTAGCATAAGTATGGTTTCTGTTCAGATCATTACAGACTGTTCTGTTTATGACAGATTCTGTTTTCATTGCATAGTTTGCTTGTTTTCTAGTTTCTATGGATTATATTTCTCAATATAAATTGTAGAAATGATATGGTACAGTAGACATTGTGTGGGAACAATTATGAACCTTGTCTTTGACAGTACCAAAGTGAATGGTTTACTCTTTATCATACTAACCTATCTCATGAAGTTTCGTTAAGTTTTGTGTGATTGAAGTTTTCAAGCTTTGGGTGAGATATCGATATGAGGAGAATAAGGAGTGGAAAGACACTAAGCTTGGGGATGCCCAAGGCACCCCAAGGTAATATTCAAGGAAGACTCAAGCGCCTAAGCTTGGGGATGCCTACCGGGGCATCCCCTTTTTCGTCTTCAAAACTATCGGTATACCTTACTCGGAGCTATATTTTTATTCGTCACATGATATGTGTTTTGCTTGGAGCGTGTTTTCAATTTTACTTGCTGTTTGAATAAAATCATTGGACCTGAAATATTGAAAGAAAAAGAATCCTCCCATGGCTAGTTAATTATTTGACTACTCAGTGTTCTTCACTTATATCTTTTGGAGTAGTTTGTCATTTACTCATGTGCTTCACGTATATCCTATGAGTAAATGGTTGAATGAATTGAATGTCATAAATATGAATTTATATATGTTTCATATGCTTATAACATGGGGAGTAATGACTTCACACATAATAAGTATAGGTAGTAAACTTATTGAAAGTTAGCAAATGTAGAATTGGTCACTTGAACAATTCATGAAAGAATATTGAAGGAAGAGAGATTTCACATATAAATATACTATCCTAGACATCTTTTGCAATTGTGAGCACTCATTAAAATATGACATGCTAAAAGGTTGATATTGGACAAGGAAGACAACGTAATGGGTTATGTTTTCTTATATCTGAAATAAAATATATCGTCATGGATTATCAAACATGCTGAGCTTGCCTTTCCCCCTCATGCTAGCCAAATTCTTTGCACCAAGTAGAGATACTACTTGTGCTTCCGAATATCCCTTAAAACAAGTTTTTCCATGAGAGTCCATCATACCTACCTATGGATTGAGTAAGATCCTTCAAGTAAGTTGTCATCGGTACTTGCAATAAAAATTGCTCTCTAAATATGTATGACCTATTACTGTGGAGAAAATAAGCTAAATACGATCTTGTGATATGGAAGCAATAAAAGCGACGGACTGCATAATAAAGGTCCCTATCACAAGTGGTAATATAAAGTGACGTTCTTTTGCATTAAGATTTTGTGCATCCTACCTTAAAATCGCATGACAACCTCTGCTTCCCTCTGCGAAGGGCCTATCTTTTACTTTTATCTTCTACCTTATGCAAGAGTCATGGTGGTCTTCACCTTTCCTTTTTACATTTTATCCTTTGGCAAGCACATTGCGTTGGAAAGATCCTGATATATATATATATATCCAATTGGATGTAAGTTATCATGAACTATTATTGTTGACATTACCCTTGAGGTAAAAGGTTGGGAGGCGAAACTATAAGCCACTATCTTCTCTGTGTCCGATTAAGACTTTGAACCCATAAATATCACGTGAGTGTTAGCAATTGTGAAAGATTAAATGATAGTTTAGTATGGGGAGTTTGCTAAATCAAAGCTCTGACATAGACCCTTCCTGAAAATAAGATGAATTGCAATTGTTTGATGACTGAGAATATAGTTTGTTAGTTTCAAGAAAGTTTATGATCTATACTTTAACATGTGAATAGCTTGTTACTTGATCATGAAAAGTTTTATGAAAATGAGCTACTGTTATGATATATAATGATGCTAGAAAAAGTGACTGGAACTATCATGCATGAAACTTATGCACTTTCTAGCATTCACACTTCATAAATTATTTCTTTTATCATTTACCTACTCGAGGACGAGCAGGAATTAAGCTTGGGGATGCTGATACGTCTCCAACGTATCTATAATTTATGAAGTATTCATGCTATTATATTATTAACCTTGGATGTTTTATATGCATTTATATGCTATTTTATATGGTTTTTGGGACTAACCTATTAACCTAGAGCCCAGTGCCAGTTTATGTTTTTTTCCTTGTTTTAGAGTATCGCAGAAAAGGAAAACCAAACGGAGTCCAATTGACCTGAAACTTGACGGAGCTTATTTTTGGACCAGAAGAAGGCCAAGGAGTAAAAGAGTTGGGCCAGAAGAGTCTCGGGCTGCCCACGAGGGTGGGAGGCGCGCTCACCCCCCTGGGCGCGCCCCCCTACCTCGTGGACAGCCCGGAGACCTCCCTGACTTGTTCTCGATGCCAAAACCTCTTATATATATAGAATCCTCCAGAACTTAACCTAGATCAGAAGTTCCGCCGCCGCAAGCCTCTGTGGCCACAAGAAATCAATCTAGGCCCTCTATGGCACCCTGTCGGAGGGGGCCATCATCACCGGAGGCCATGGAGGAGGATCCCGGAGGGGCCATCATCGCCATGAAGGCTAAGGACTAGAGGAAGAACCTCTCCCCATCTAGGGGGGAGGCCATGGCGGAGGAAGCACAAGGGGGAGAACCTCTCCTCCTCTCTCTCGGTGGCGCCGGAGTGCCATCGGGAGGGGAATCATCGCCGCGGTGATCGTCTTCATCAACATCACCATCATCATCACCATCCTCATCTCTTTTACGCGGTCCACTCTCCCGCACCCCGCTGTAATCCCTGCTTGAACATGGTGCTTTATGCCACACATTATGATCCAATGATGTGTTACCATCTTATGATGTTTTGAGTAGATATCCTTTGTCTTTGGGTTGATTGATGATCTAGATTGGTACGAGTTGTATGTTTTATTTTGGTGCTTTCCTATTGTGCCCTCTGTGTCGCGCAAGCATGAGGGATTCCCGCTGTAGGGTGTTGCAATACGTTTATGATTCGCTTATAGTGGGCTGCGTGAGTGATTGAAACACAAACCCGAGTAAGGGGGTTGTTGCATATGGGATAAAGAGGACTTGATGCTTTAATGCTATGGTTGGGTTTTACCTTAATGATCTTTAGTAGTTGCGGATGCTTGCTAGAGTTCCAATCATAAGTTCATATGATCCAAGAAGAGAAAGTATGTTAGCTTATGCCTCTCCCTCATATGAAATTGCAATGACGACTACCGGTCTTGTTAACAATTGCCTAGGACAATTCCGCACACCGATCCATCATTATTCCACACTCGCTATTTATAATATTTAGTATTATATTCTAGCTTTATGATAACAGCACCTACTTTTATATTTTAGCTATCTGATACCATGCAAAGTTATCCTCTTCATACCCACAACATAGTTTTATTTCTCGTTTCTAGTTGGAAGCAAACGTTCGGTGCACGTAGAGTCGTATTAGTGGCAGATAGGGCTTGAGAGAATATTGATCTTACCTATAGATCCTTGTGGATTCGACACTCCATACTTATCACTTCCACCTTTGGAAATGGCTACAATGATTCCCTGCACTTGGGGATTATCACATATGAGGGTGAACGTTTAGCATGGGTAAAAATTTCAGATTCAACCAACGAACGAAATGTGGACCCACCATGAAACTTGGATATTTTCCCAGATTGGAACCATGTGCGACGACTTTCATTTTCCCAGTTTTTTTAAAGATGTTAATCGCACATGGTTGGTGATACGTCTCCAACGTATCTATAATTTTTTTTATTGTTCCATGCTATTATATTATCCATCTTGGATGTTTATATGCATTATTATGCTATTTTATATCATTTCTTGGGACTAACCTATTAACCTAGTGCCAAGTGTCAGTTGTTGTTTTTTTCATTGTTTTTGTCTTTACATAAAATCAATACCAAACGTAGTCCAAACGGAACCAAACTTTTTGACGATTTTTCTTAGACCACAAGACACCCTGGAAGCTTTGGGAGGAGGCCAGAAGAGCCATGGGGAGACGACAAGCTCAGGGGCGCACCCTAGGGGGGTGCCCCCAAGCTTGTGGGCCCCCTGTTGCTCCTCCGGCCCTAATTTTTCTTCTATAAATACTCAAATATTCCCCGTAGACTAGAGGGCACATCAAAAATACTTTTCCATCGCTGCAAGTTTCTGTCTTCATGAAATCCCATCTGGAGACCTTTTCCGATACTCTGCCGGAGCGGGATTCGATCACAGAGGGCTTCTACATCCACCTTGATGCCCTTCCGATGATTTATGAGTAGTTTACCGCAAACCTACGGGTCAATAGCTAGTAGCTAGATGGCTTCTTCTCTACAATGTTCTCCTCGATGTTCTTGGAGATCTATTCGATGTAATCTTCTTTTTTGGTGCGTTTGTTGAGATCCGATGAATTGTGGGCTTATGATCAGATTATCTATGAATAATTATTTGAGTCTTCTCTGAACTCTTTTATGCATGATTAAGATAGCTTTGTATTTCTCTCCGATCTATTGATTTGGTTTGGCCAACCAGATTGATTTTTTTGCAATGAGAGAGGTGCTTCGTAATGGATTCAATCTTGCGTGCTTATTCCCAGTGACAGAAAGGGACATGACATGTATTTGTATTGTTGCCATTAAGGATAAAAAGGTGGGGTTTGTTCATATTGATTGGATCTATCCCTCTACATCATGTCATCTTGCTTAAGGCGTTACTCCGTTCTTGTTAACTTAATACACTAGATGCATACTGGATAGTGGTCGATGTGTGGAGTAATAGTAGTAGTTGCAGGCAGGAGTCGGTCTACTTGTCACGGACGTGATGCCTATATTCATGATCAATTCCTTAGATATTGTTGTAACTATGCGCTTTTCTATCAATTGGTCAACAATAATTTGTTTACCCGCCGTATGCTTTCTTTCAAGAGAGAAGCCTCCAGTGAAAACTATGGCCCCCCGGGTCTATCTTTTATCATATTATTTTCAAATCTATAAAACCAAAAACCCAAAAATACCTTGCTGCAATCTATTTACCTCTATCTTATTTTGCACTTCTACTTATCTTTTATATCTATCACTATCAGATCTCATCCTTGCAAGTAATTGTGAAGGGATTCACAACCCCTTTATCGCGTTGGGTGCAAGTATTTGTTTGTTTGTGTAGGTGCAACCATTGCTGACTTGTGTGTTCCTCCTACTGGATTGATACATTGGTTCTCAACTGAGGGAAATACTTATCTCTACTTTGTTGCATCACCCTTTCCTCTTCAAGGGAAAAACCAACGCAAGCTCGAGAAGTAGCAGGAAGAATTTCTGGCGCCATTGCCGAGGGGGGTCTACATCAAGCCTACCAAGTAACCATCATAAACTCTCATCTCTTGCATTTACATTATTCTTCATTTGCCTCTCATTTTCTTCTCCCCCACTTCTAAGCAAAAATATTTGCCTTTTTATTTGGCCTTTTAGTTTGCCTTTATGTCTTACTTCGTTTGTTTGCTCGTTCACTTGGCATAATTTTATGTTTATTCCAAATCAGAAGGAAAAAGTTTTTTGATCCTCATCCACTTGCTAATCTTTTTAAAAGATCCAACTATGGTGAACCAATTCCTAGTGAGTTCACTGCACTAGATTATCTTTATAAAGTTTTGGTTGAAATTCATGAATCTGAAAATTGTGATGAAGTGCTAAAAGAGGAAGTTTATGTAGTGATTCACGATAGCTCCTTAAATGAAAAGCATGATTGCAATGGTGTTATTATAAATTCTATTAATGTCAATTCTGCTAATAATATGCAAAACCCCAAGCTTGGGGATGCTAATTTACTTAAGCCTCATGATGAATATGTTTGCGATAATACTGAAAGTGGATTTGGGAGAGTTCCAACTTTAGGTAATAATGATCCCACTACTTTGGAGAATGATCAATTTTATGAAATTTTTGATAAAAGTGGGCTTGGAGAGGTCATGACTTTATTTGATGATAACCCACCATCTTGGAAGGTTATAAAACTTTTATGCATGTGGACCATGAAGAGAAAATTTTATATGATAGCTATATTGTTGAATTTGATTATGATCCTACATGCAATTATTATGAGAGAGGAAAATATGGTTGTAGAAATCTTCATGTGACTAAATTACCTCTCTTCATGTTGAGATTGCTATTGTTTCTTTCTTCTTCCTTGCATATGCTAGTTTTTGCTTGTCTTGATAATTTGTTTGGTTATAAAGTGCCTATGCATAGGAAGTATGTTAGGCTTAAATGTAATTTTCACATGCGATATGATGCTCTCTTTGTGCTTCAACTCTTGTCTTCCCTATAAGCATCATTAAAATTATCAATGCCTAGCTATAAGTCTTTAAAGAAAAGCACTTGTTGGGAGACAACCCAATATTTTTATTTTATATTTTAAGATTTTATGCAATTATACTTCTGTTATGATTGTGCTTTAGTATTTAAATTAGTGTCTGTGCCAAGTAAGACCTTTGGGATGATTTGGGTGATAGTTGATTTGATTCTGCTGAAAAACAGAAACTTTTGTGCTCAGTTCTGGAATTTTTTAAATTCACAGAAACGTGCTTTTGCTCTGAATGTTTTACACAAGATTGATATACAAATTGCCTATGTTGTACTAATTTTACAGAATTTTTGGAGTTACAGAAGTTTAGCTAAAGTCCAGATTACTACAAACTATTCTGTTTTTGACAAATTTTGTTTTCATTGTGTTGTTCGCTTAGTTTGATGAATCTATGGGCCGTATCGGGGTGTATGAACCATGGTAAAGTTAGAATACAGTAGATATAATGCAAATATAAAATTGGAATGAGTTTACAACAGTACCTAAAGGTGGTGATTTGCTTTATTATACTAACGGATCTCACGAGTTTTCTGTCGAGTTTTGTGTTGTGAAGTTTTCAAGTTTTGGGTGAAGTTTCGATGGGCTACGGAATAAGGAGTGGCAAGAGCCTAAGATTGGGTATGCCCATGGCACCCCAAGGTAATATTCAAGGACAACAAAGCATCTAAGCTTGGGGATGCCCCGGATGGCATCCCCTCTTTTTTCTACGATCCATCGGTAAATTACTTGAGCCTATATTTTTATTCACCATATGATATGTGTTTTGCTTGGAGCGTCTTGTATTATATGTGTCTTTGATTTATTTTATTTTTAGTTTGCCATAGTCATCCTTGCTGGACACACCTTTTGAGAGGGACACACATTAATCGTGAATTTATTAGAATACTCTATGTGCTTCACTTATATTTTTTGAGCTAGGTAGTTGCTCTAGTGCTTCACTTATATCTTTTAGAGCACGGCGGTGCTTATATTTTGAAGAAATTGATGAACTCTCATGCTTCACTTATATTATTTTGAGAGTCTTATAAATAGTATGGCAATTTGCTTAGGTTATGAATTTAGTCCTAATATGATGGGTATTTAAGAGGGATATAATAAAACTTTCATGAAGATCATTGAATATATGAGAAGTTTGATTCCTTGCATTTGTTTTGAGGTATAAAGATGGTGATATTAGAGTCATGCTAGTGAGTAATTGTGATTTAGTAAGAATGTTTGTGTTAAGGTTTGTGATTCCCGAATCATGTACGTATGGTCTCTCGTTATGCTATGAAATTGGAGCATGATTTATTTTTTATTTTCTTCCTTATGAGTGGCGGTCGGGGACGAGCGATGGTATTTTCCTACCAATCTATCCCCCTAGGAGCATGCGTAGTACTTTCCTTCGAGGGCTAATAAACTTTTGCAATAAGTATGTGAGTTCTTTATGAATAATGTTGAGTCTGTGGGTTATACGCACTCTCACCTTTTAGCATTTTGCTAGCCTCTTCGATACCGTGCATTGCCCTTACTCACCTTGAGTTGTGGTGCAAACTTCGCCGGTGCATCCATACCCCGTGATATGATACACTCTTTCACACATAAGCCACCTTATATCTTGCTCAAAACAGCCACCATACCTACCTATTATGGCATTTCCATAGCCATTCCGAGATATATTGCCATGCAACTTCCACCGTTCCATTTTATTATGACACATACCATCATTTTCATATTGCTTTGCATGATAGTTCACTGGTACGCGTCGGTGCTATACAAACAGTTTTTAACCCCTTTCCGCGACGGCATTTGGAACCGTCGCCAAGTGAGTGTGGGTGATAGGGGGGTCCTTCCCACATGACCCAGAAACCGTCGGGGATAGGGAGCCTTGATGCATACAGTTGTCCCTATGTAACCGTTTCCAATATCTAAAATATCCCAAAAGCTTCATCCTTGCTACTCGTTTCTACTTGCATTGCCATCGTAGTTGGAGTTTTGTGGTTTTACCTAAAACCAGGCAGATTCCGGGCACGGGAGCTTTCCAGGCAGATTCCAGGCACGGGAGCTTTCCAGGCAGATTCCAGGCACGGGAGTTTTACGATGCCTGGCACATCACAAACAGTTCATGATTATAAACCGTTGCGATGCCTGGCACATCACACACATTTAGTTTTCCCGCACCGTATGTGATAGTGTCTGACATCACACACGCTTTGCAAACGGCAACTGTGTGCATGCTTGCACACGTTTCCTATTTGTGAACCATCTTGGATTATGGTGTATATCGCAAACATTTGTGTTTCACCAACCGTGTGTGCCGTAATGACCTGCACAACGTAATTTCGCCCTAATTTAATTGCCGCTATTTAGAATTGTACCTAATTTAAACTTGAAAGTAGGCTATAGCTTCATTCATATCCATTAGGTTCAAACAACCAATGCATTATTCGATTCACATGTACATACGTTTAAGAATTACATAAGCACCAAATAAAGAATGATGAACCAGGGTTCTATACTTGTACTATTACAGATGGTAAAGAAAGAGGCGACAGACATTCCGGTTGTTGAACAAGGTGAAGCGGAATGGCCGTATTGTGCTCTCCTGGATGCAGAAGGCATGCAGGACTCTAGTCCAACCCGTTGTGATGGCCGGCCGTCAATCATGTAGTTTGAGAGGTAATCTTGAGTAAACTGCTTCAGGATCCACTACAAAAGAAAAAAGATTCAGATATTGTCATCTAACACAACTCATTACGGGCAGTAAAAAGAAGGCTACAGGGTTCTTACTTACCATCCTGCAGTTCACTGTTGTCTTGCATAAAGTGTAAACAAATAGTTCGATTGACATCTTTTGACTGATTTTAATAACAATCTATATCAGTTTCCTCACTTGATGCTGGTTCATGAATATCTCATTGCCCCATACACAGAAAGGGTCGAAGTGTGGATATTTGGCAATGATATATGTACCTAAAAGCACCAAGTTAATATTAAAAGATAAACAACAATTGAAAAATGTTGTAGTACAACACTCCCTCCATCCCATTATATAAGATTTTATTACATGTATACCTAGACATCATCAGAACATTAAGGTAACAGTCTTCCTTGTTGCCATGTAGCCTGGAATTGCATATTTAGTCATTCAGTACAATGCATATTGCTAAACAACAATTGAAAAACGAAAAGGCATATTAACTACAGTATCCTTAACAACAACCAAATATCGTAATTCATAGTAGTATTTTTGAAACTGTTATTGATGAAATTGAACTACACAGCAAATAGTTGCACATATAGAGCATCACATTGTGAAGAACTGAAATAAACAAGTCATAAGGACATCTCTAGGTGATCCTTAAAAAGTTAAAGCACTAAAACCCTTAGTGGATATATATATATACTCCAGCAATTTTTGGCCTTTTCTAGTCGATCCCCTAAACTTAAGGTTGTAAACTTCAATTTGATCAAGTTCAAAGTAGGTTCAACCGAAAGTAGCAGGCATTCAAACATAAACATAGATAGTTTTGCATAACCGAACATAAAACATAAATTTAAACTAAGCTAAACTACTTTCGGTCGAAGTAGAGATCGAGCCAATCCTTCCTCGTCATGTACGGTGTGCCGCGAGCCGGGTCTGGGCTGGTACCGTCGTCGGGGTCGTTGGGGGAAGGCACTCCTCCACTCATCGACGTAGATCTCCTCGTCCTCGGGGCCGACCTCGACGCCCTCCGCACCGCCGCTTTTGACGTCGCCATCGGAGGAGAGGGTGATAACCTCGCCGCCCTCCGCGCCGCCGTCCTCGCCGCCTTCGACCTCGTCATCGGAGGAGAGCGCGATAACCTCACCGCCCTCCACGCCGGCAAAGATCGCCCGCTCCGCCTCCACGAGCTCGGGATGCTGCTGGTGGAGCTCTTGCATGTAGGCTTCATTGGCGGCCTCGGCCTCGAGGCGCTCCCACGCCTCGCGGTCCTCCCGCGCCATAGCCGAGCTCACCACCCCTGGTTACGGTGAACGAGGTCGACCGGACATGTGCCGAAGGGGAAATTGAGCCTAGCCGCCGCGCTGTGGTAGCGGACCTGCCAGCGGTCGTACTCCATGGCCGCGAGCTCGGCCGTGTGGGAGCTACCGAGCCACCGGCGAGTGTGGGTCCCTCGATCTGTAATCTCGGCGACCCATGTCCCCCACCGCCGCTGCCCGACCCCGAGGTAGGACCTCGTCAACTGCCGGGTCCGAGGGAGGACGGGGAAGTCCTCGAACCGGCGTAGAGGCGCGGCGGCGGACGGATCGGGGGACCGGCGATGGCGGATCGGGCCCGTGGAGGACGATGGGGACACCTCGGCGGCCACCTCACCGGCGTCGGGCGAAAAGACCATGATAAACCTCTTTTTGACCATTGGCTCCTCGAGCTCCCCGGCACACAGGCAGAGGTTGAGGATGGAGGCGCCGGCGATGGCGGCGACCTAGCAATGGTTTCGAGGGTTGTGTGTGTGTCTATGTGAGCGGAGGTTTTGGGGTGTGTGTGGAGGGAGGAGGGGGGCAAGGTTGTGTTTGAGGAAATACTGCGGCAACTGAAAATATTACTAGGCGGGAGTTACAAAGCGGGGCTACTGAAAATTTGGATCAAGGGCGAGCAGATATTTTAGAGATTGCGAGGGATGCAGAGGCGAGAGTAAAATGCCGGGGCTACTGAAAATTTGAATAAAGGGACTAAAGCAAAGCGGGAGTTTTTGGGGAGCGAGCTAGTGTGCTTGACACGCCGGGCGTGGACTGTAGCCGACGCACCTTCTCGCGTAAGGCATAGGCGTACTATACACCGACGGTGCTCCAAGATATTTTGTACTACATCTCACACGGTTGGTGATAATAAACTGTGTGGGATCTACTTGATTGAAATTACATAATGGGGTCACAGTGGCAATGGACGTTGTTTGAATTGCTAGACCTTTTATCTACAGTGAACATGCAACTATATGTGTGTCGTAAAAGAATTGGAATTATTCAGGGTCGTTTGGACATTTTATACATTAAACTAGTTTTCTAGCCATTTCAGGTGCACAATTCAAAATTAAACTAAATGCACATGCTCCGGTGCATATAAATTGGTTGAGAAATCAAATATGTGTCCTTGGGTGCATGCTTAGGTCCCATTCAAGAAATGGGAATGAATTTTTCAAGGTTCGTTTGGCCTTTTTTATACATTAACTGGGTTTTCTAGGCATTTTATGTGCATAATTCAAATTTGAACTACAAGCACATGCTCCAGTGCACCAAAGTTGGTTGAAAAATCACATGTGTGTCCTCAGGTGCATGCTTAGGTCCCATGCAAGATATGGGAATGAATTTCAAACACCAGGGCACTGTTGATTGCCGGCAAAACGTTGAGATACCTGGTTTTTAAATTCTAGTAAATCCAAAACTCGTCTGCAATTCATGAAACTTGGCATGCTATCATGGAGTGGCATCAACATGCCGTGGTAAAAAAATTGTCCCATTTGGAGCAAGTTTGGGTATAAGCTTCTCACAAACCAGAGCTTCTCACAACAAGCATGATGGTTTCGATAGGGAACGTCCCACCTTTGGGGACGAAACGATATCCATTGCCTCTTATTGCTTTCAAAATTTTTCTCGTGTCAACATAGAACAACAGGAGTGAACTGTCAATTTTTGTGATTTTTCGGGGTTCGTTTGGACATTTTTATGCATTAACTAAGTTTTCAATGCATTTATGTGCATAATTCAAATTTGAACTACATGCACATGCTCCAGTGCATATGAATTGATTGAAAAATCAAATATGTGTCCTTGGGTGCATGCTTAGGTCCCATGCAAGAAATGGGAATGAATTTCCAATACCAGGGCAAGGTTGATTGCCGGCAAAACGTTGAGATGCCTGGTTTTTAAATTCTAGTAAATCCATAACTCGTCTGAAATTCATGAAACTTTGCATGCTAGCATGGAGCGGCATCAACATGTCGTGGTAAAAAAATTGTCCCATTTGGGGCAGGTTTGGGTATATGCTTCTCACATACCAGAGCTTCTCACAACAAGCATGATGGTTTCGATAGGGATGGTTACGATAGGGAACGTCCCACCTTTGGGGACAAAACGATATCCATTGCCTCTTATTGCTTTCAATTTTTTTTCTCATGTCAACATAGACCAACAGGAGTGTTGTGTCAATTTTTGTGATTTTTCGGGGTTCATTTGGACATTTTTACGCATTAACTGAGTTTTAAATGCATTTATGTGCATAATTCAAATTTGGACTACATGCACATGCTCCGATGCATATAAACTGGTTAAAAATCAAATCTGTGTCCTTGGGTGCATGCTTAGGTCCCATGCAAGAAATGGGAATGAATTTCAAACACCAGGGCACCGTTGATTGCCGGCAAAACGTTGAGATGCCTAGTTTTTAAATTCTAGTAAATCCAAAACTCGTCTGAAATTCATGAAACTTGGCATGCTATCATGGAGCGGCATCAACATGTCGTGGTAAAAGTTTATCCCATTTGGGGCAGGTTTGGGTATATGCTTCTCACAGAACAGAGCTTCTCACAACATGCATGATGGTTTCGATAGGGAACGTCCCACCTTTGGGGACGAAACAATATCCATTGCCTCTTATTGCTTTCAAATTTTTTTCTCGTGTCAACGTAGAACAACATGAGTGTTGTGTCAATTTTTGTGATTTTTCGGGGTTCGTTAGGACACTTTTATGCATTAACTGAGTTTTCAATGCATTTATGTGCATAATTCAAATTTGAACTACATGCACATGCTCCAGTGCATATAAATTGGTTGAAAATCAAATCTGTGTCCTTGGGTGCATGCTTAGGTCCCATGCAAGAAATGGGAATGAATTTCAAACACCAGGTCACCATTGATGGCCGGCAAAACGTTGAGATGCCTGGTTTTTAAATTCTAGTAAATCCAAAACTCATGTTAAATTCATGAAACTATGCATGCTATGATGGAGCGGCATCAACATGTCGTGGTAAAAAGTTTGTCCCATTTGGGGCAGGTTTGGGTATATGCTTCTCACAGACCAGAGCTTCTCACAACAAGCATGATGGTTTCGATAGGGAACCTCCCACCTTCGGGGACGAAACGATATCCATTGCTTCTTATTGCTTTCAAATTTTTTCTCGTGTCAACATAGAACAATAGGAGTGTTGTCTCAATTTTTGTGATTTTTCGGGGTTCGTTTGGACATTTTTATGCATTAACTGAGTTTTCAATGCATTTATGTGCATAATTCAAATTTGAACTACATGCACATGCTCCAGTGCATATAAATTTGTTGAAAAATCAAATCTGTGTCCTTGGGTGCATGCTTAGGTCCCATGCAAGAAATGGGAATGAATTTCAAACACCAGGGCGCCGTTGATTGCCGGCAAAACGTTGAGATGCCTGGTTTTTAAATTCTAGTAAATCCAAAACTCGTGTGGAATTCATGAAACTTAGCATGCTATCATGGAGCGGCATCAACATGCGGTGGTAAAAAGTTTGTCCCATTTGGGGCAGGTTTGGGTATATGCTTCTCACAGACCAGAGGTTCTCACAACAAGCATGATGGTTTCGATAGGGAACCTCCCACCTTTGGGGACGAAACGATATCCATTGCCTCTTATTTCTTTCAAATTTTTTTCTCGTGTCAACATAGAACAACATGAGTGTTGTGTCAATTTTTGTGATTTTTTGGGGTTAGTTAGGACATTTTTATGCATTAACTGAGTTTTCAATGCATTTATGTGCATAATTCAAATTTGAACTACATGCACATGCTCCAGTGCATATAAATTGGTTGAAAAATCAAATCTGTGTCCTTGGGTGCATGGTTAGGTCCCATGCAAGAGATGGGTATGAATTTCAAACACCAGGGCACTGTTGATTGCCGGCAAAACGTTGAGATGCCTGGTTTATAAATTCTAGAAAATCCAAAACTCGTGTGGAATTCATGAAACTTGGCATGCTATCATGGAGCGGCATCAACATGCCGTGGTAAAAAAATTGTCCCATTTGGGGCAGGTTTGGGTATATGCTTCTCATAGACCAGAGGTTCTCACAACAAGCATGATGGTTTCGATAGGGAACCTCCCACCTTTGGGGACGAAACGATATCCATTGCCTCTTATTTCTTTCAAATTTTTTCTCGTGTCAACATAGAACAACAGGAGTGTTGTGCCAATTTTTGTGATTTTTCGGGGGTTCGTTTGGACATTTTTATGCATTAACTGAGTTTTCAATGCATTTATGTGCATAATTCAAATTTGAACTACATGCACATGCTCCAGTGCATATAAATTGGTTGAAAAATCAAATATGTGTCCTTGGGTGCATGCTTAGGTCCCATGCAAGGAATGGGAATGAATTTCAAACACCAGGGCACCGTTGATTGCCGGCAAAACGTTGAGATGCCTGGTTTTTAAATTCTAGTAAATCCAAAACTCGTGTGGAATTCATGAAACTTGGCATGCTATGATGGAGCGACATCAACATGCCGTGGTAAAAAATTTGTCCCATTTGGGGCAGGTTTGGGTATATGCTTCTCACAGACCAGAGGTTCTCACAACAAGCATGATGGTTTCGATAGGGAACGTCCCACCTTTGAGGACGAAACGATATCCATTGCCTCTTATTTCTTTCAAAAAAATTTCTCGTGTCAACATAGAACAACATGAGTGTTGTGTTAATTTTAGTGATTTTTTGGGGTTCGTTAGGACATTTTTATGCATTAACTGAGTTTTCAATGCATTTATGTGCATAATTCAAATTTGAACTACATGCACATGGTCCAATGCATATAAATTGGTTGAAAAATCAAATCTGTATCCTTGGGTGCATGGTTAGGTCCCATGCAAGAGATGGGAATGAATATCAAACACCAGGGCACTGTTGATTGCCGGCAAAACGTTGAGATGCCTGGTTTATAAATTCTATAAAATCCAAAACTCGTCTGAAATTCATGAAACTTGGCATGCTATCATGGAGCGGCATCAACATGGCGTGGTAAAAAATTTGTCCCATTTGGGGCAGGTTTGGGTATATGCTTCTCATAGACCAGAGCTTCTCACAACAAGCATGATGGTTTCGATAGGGAATGTCCCACCTTTGGGGACGCAACGATATCCATTGCCTCTTGTTGCTTTCCAATTTGTTCTCGTGTCAACATAGAACAACAGGAGTGTTGTGTCAATTTTTGTGATTTTTCGGGGTTCGTTTGGACATTTTTATGCATTAACTAAGTTTTCAATGCATTTATGTGCATAATTCAAATTTGAACTACATGCACATGCTCCAGTGCATATAAATTGGTTGAAAAATCAAATATGTGTCCTTGGGTGCATGCTTAGGTCCCATGCAAGGAATGGGAATGAATTTCAAACACTAGGGCACCGTTGATTGCCGGCAAAACGTTGAGATGCCTGGTTTTTAAATTCTAGTAAATCCAAAACTCGTGTGGAATTCATGAAACTTGGCATGCTATCATGGAGCGGCATCAACATGCCGTGGTAAAAAATTTGTCCCATTTGGGGCAGGTTTGGGTATATGCTTCTCACAGACCAGAGCTTCTCACAATAAGCATGATGGTTTCGATAGGGAACCTCCCACCTTTGGGGACGAAACGATATCCATTGCCTCTTATTACTTTCAAATTTTTTCTCGTGTCAACATAGAACAACAGGAGTGTTGTGTCAATTTTTGTGATTTTTCGGGGTTCGTTTGGACATTTTTATGCATTAACTGAGTTTTCAATGCATTTATGTGCATAATTCAAATTTGAACTACATGCACATGCTCCAGTGCATATAAATTGGTTGAAAAATCAAATTTGTGTCCTTGGGTGCATGCTTAGGTCCCATGCAAGAAATGGGAATGAATTTCAAACACCAGGGCACCGTTGATTTCCAGCAAAACGTTGAGACGTCTGGTTTTTAAATTCTAGTAAATTCAAAACTCGTGTTAAATTCATGAAACTTGGCATGCTATCATGGAGCGGCATCAACATGGCGTGGTAAAAAAATTGTCCCATTTGGGGCAGGTTTGGGCATTTGCTTCTCACAGACCTGAGCATCTCACAACAAGCATGATGGTTTCGATAGGGAACGTCCCACCTTTGGGGACGAATGATATCCATTGCCTCTTATGCTTTCAAATTTTTTCTCGTGTCAACATAGAACAACAAGAGTATTGTGTCAATTTTTGTAATTTTTCGGGGTTCGTTTGGACATTTTTATGCATTAGCTGAGTTTTCAATGTATTTATGTGCATAATTCAAACTTGAACTACATGCACATGCTCTAGTGCATATAAATTGGTTGAAAAACCAAATCTGTGTCCTTGGGTGCATGCTTAGGTCCCATGCAAGAAATGGGAATGAATTTCAAACACCAGGTCACCGTTGATGGCCGGCAAAACATTGAGATGCCTGGTTTTTAAATTCTAGTAAATCCAAAACTCATGTGAAATGCATGAAACTTGGCATGCTATGATGGAGCGGCATCAACATGTCGTGGTAAAAAGTTTGTCCCATTTGGGGCAGGTTTGGGTATATGCTTCTCACAGACCAGAGCTTCTCACAACAAGCATTATGGTTTCGATAGGGAACCTCCCACCTTTGGGGACGAAATGATATCCATTGCCTCTTATTTCTTTCAAAAAAATTCTCGTGTCAACATAGAACAACAGGAGTGTTGTGCCAATTTTTGTGATTTTTCGGGGGTTTGTTTGGACATTTTTATGCATTAACTGAGTTTTCAATGCATTTATGTGCATAATTCAAATTTGAACTACATGCACATGCTCCAGTGCATATAAATTGGTTGAAAAATCAAATCTGTGTCCTTGGGTGCATGCTTAGGTCCCATGCAAGAAATGGGAATGAATTTCAAACACCAGGGCACCGTTGATTGCCGGCAAAACATTGAGACGTCTGGTTTTTAAATTCTAGTAAATCCAAAACTCGTGTGAAATTCATGAAACTTGGCATGCTATCATGGAGCGGCATCAACATGGCGTGGTAAAAAATTTGTCCCATTTGGGGCAGGTTTGGGTATTTGCTTCTCACAGACCAGAGCTTCTCACAACAAGCATGATGGTTTCGATAGGGAAAGTCCCACCTTTGCGGACGAAATGATATCCTTTGCCTCTTATTGCGTTCCGATTTTTTCTCATGTCAACATAGAACAACATGAGTGTTGTGTCAATTTTTGTAATTTTTCGGGGTTCATTTGGACATTTTTATGCATTAACTGATTTTTCAATGTATTTATGTGCATAATTCAAATTTGAACTACATGCACATGCTCCAGTGCATATAAATTGGTTGAAAAATCAAATCTGTGTCCTTGGGTGCATGCTTAGGTCCCATGCAAGAAATGGGAATGAATTTAAAACACCAGGTCACCGTTGATCGCCGGCAAAACGTTGAGATGCCTGGTTTTTAAATTCTAGTGAATCCAAAACTCGTGTGAAATTCATGAAACTTGGCATGCTATCATGGAGCGGCATAAACTTGCCATGGTAAAAAGTTTGTCCCATTTGGGGCAGGTTTGGGTATATGCTTCTCACAGACCAGAGCTTCTCACAACAAGCATGATGGTTTCGATAGGGAACCTCCCACCTTTGGGGACGAAACGATATCCATTGCCTCTTATTGCTTTCAATTTTTTCTCATGTCAACATAGAACAACATAAGTGTTGTGTCAAATTTTGTGATTTTTCGGGGTTCTTTTGGACATTTTTATGCATTAACTGAGTTTTCAATGCATTTATGTGCATAATTCAAATTTGAACTACATGCACATGCTCCAGTGCATTTAAATTGGTTGAAAAATCAAATCTGTGTCCTTGGGTGCATGCTTAGGTCCCATGCAAGAAATGGGAATGAATTTCAAACACCAGGGCGCCGTTGATTGCCGGCAAAACGTTGAGATGCCTGGTTTTTAAATTCTAGTAAATCCAAAACTCGTCTGAAATTCATGAAACTTGGCATGCTATCATGGAGCGGCATCAACATGCCGTGGTAAAAAATTTGTCCCATTTGGGGCAGGTTTGGGTATATGCTTCTCACAAACGAGAGCTTCTCACAACAGGAATGATGGTTTCGATAGGGAACGTCCCACCTTTGGGGACGAAACGATATCCATTGGCTCTTATTGCTTTCTAAAATTTTATTGTGTCAACATAGAAGAACAGGAGTGTTGTGTCAATTTTTGTGAATTTTTGGGGTTCGTTTGGACATTTTTATGCATTAACTGAGTTTTCAATGCATTTATGTGCATAATGCAAATTTGAACTACATGCACATGCTCCAGTGCATATAAATTGGTTGAAAAATCAAATCTGTGTCCTTAGGTGCATGCTTAGGTCCCATGCAAGAAATGGGAATGAATTTCAAACACCAGGGCACCGTTGATTGCCGGCAACTCGTCTGAAATTCATGAAACTTGGCATGCTATCATGGAATGGCACCCGAGATGTTGTGGTATTTTTCATGTCCATTTTGAGAGAAGGCGCACTCGAATAACAGCCAACAAAGGCATTTTGAAAAAATAGCTGCCACTTTAATATCTCAAACGGTTGTATAATTCAAATCGTGTGCGTCTTGTTAACCATTCACGTGACGCCACGTGTCTTCATTTTAATGGATATAGGAGGTGTCGTGGGACAACTGCTTGACCTTGACTGAACGGGAGGCGTGCGAGCGGAGTCCGGTGCGCAAGTTGACAAGGAGGCGTGCAAGCTGTCCTCCAATGCGCAGGCTCACCGGGAAGCGTGCGAGCTGTACGCTGTGCAGGCTCACTGGGAAGCGAGCCCTTTGACTTCCATGGCCGCCCGCCTTCCTCTCCATTAATGGCGTCCGAGCCGCTGTTTAATACGGGCGGCCTTACTGTTCACCTCCCGTTCCCCTCCCTCCCGCAGACCTCCGCCAACACCATGGCACAGAATGATCATCTGCCACTAGTCTTCAAGTTTGGTGAAGTCGACTCTGAGCCGGAGGAGATTGAATTAAGGAGGAATGGGGCCTCAGGACATGGCCCAGAATGAGCTGGCCGCGGCGGTTGCTGCCCCCGCTCCCGTCCCAGCTCCCATCCCCACGCTCGCGCCAGCGACCATACCCATAGCATTGACGGGCTGGTCGCCGAGCACTATCGCAGTGATGGAAGCCGCGGGCGTCAGTGAGGTCTCCGCGGACCCGCGTGAGCTTGTGTACATGCCAGCGCCAGCGCCCATGCCCGTGCGCACCCCTCCAGCCACCGTGGCGCCGGCCCCCATGCGTTTGGCTGCACCCGCCGCGCCCGTGCCCCTGCCCGTGCGCGCCCCTCTACCCACCGCGGCGCCGGCCCCCGTGCGTTTGGCTGCACCCGCCGCGCCCGTGCCCCTGCCCGTGCGCGCCCCTCCACCCATCGCGGCTCTGGTCCCCGTGCATTTGGCTGCACCCGCAGCACCCGTGCCCGTGCCTGTGCCCGTGCGCGCGCCCCCCTCCGCGGCATGGGACGCTGCTGTCGACCGCTACCTCTCACCGGCGCCAGTTGCCATCCTCCCGCACCCCGCCCGTCTATCGCGCGACGACATGATGTTTGATTTACAAGTGAAGAACATTTTGTGCTGCCTTGAAGACTTCAACAACGGCGTCACGGAGGACGACAACGACGGCGCGGCACGCCGCCTCCGCCGCCGCCGGAAATAGTTCTTTATGTATCTCGAATTCTCGATCATATGAATATAAATTCACAGTGTGACTGAATGAAAGATATGGTTTGAACGAACTTGCGTTTTTCTCTCTTAATGTACAGACTTATCAAATGTTTTGTTTTGAAAAAAACGTCAATGGTTTTTAAATATAAAACACTCATCATAAACGTTTTAGTTAGAACACTCGTACGCAAACCGACAGCTTCCCCAGGAAGCCAAGGGAAAATGTGTCGAGCAGGATTTCTGCATCTCTTCAACACAAACAGTTGTTTTGCATGACCCGTGTGCAACCACGTAGAAACAATTGGTAAGATTTGCATCTGTCATTTTGGATATGTTGCCATTTTTCAGACTGGAAAGATTGACATTTGTTTACCTAGTAACATTGCCATTTGTCAACCTTGTAACACTGCAATTTGTTAATATGCAGCTAAAAATCACTAGCACTATCTAATTTTTGCAACTAAAATCACTAGCACTGTTCATATGGACACCACTAGCAGGCGTGAGTTGATGGACGCATATGCAAATGTACCATTGATTACATACAACAAGTCATCAACCCACAACGACAACGAGGATACACGTTGGATTATAGATCATTTCCAACAAAACATTCTAGTAAAGTAAAGTTTTTATCACACAACAAATAACAAAGCGATGCAATGAACTTCATCTCAACCACTCGTCGACGTTGGAAACGCTTGCTTTGAACCAGAAGTGATACTCTGGGAAGGGGCAACTACTCTCAATCTCGAGACCAACGCAGGACTGATCATCCATGCTGAAGCGGCCTATGTCAGGACCCATATTGGGACGGTAGGGAAGCATAGCAATGTCCGAGGTATAGATACATTTGCTTCTCATAAATGGTAGTGATGTTGTGTCAACAGCAGCTGGATCGCCTTCCACCATCAATGGATAGTTTTGTCCAAGGAAGAGCGAGTTTCCTCCAAGACTTTCAATATTGAACCAGGGAGAAGGTGTTGGCGCTAGTACACTAGTATCCATCCCGAATACCCTGCAACGGATGTTGGAATAGGTCCGGAGAGTGCGACCATGCGAGACAACACCTGCTTCCTTAGTAACATCAGCAGTCCCTGTATATAGACAAGAAGAGGTGATCCATCGGAATAAGTTGCCAGGCGCCACTGAGTATATGGGTCCTCATGCTCGTGATCATCAGCATCGTCATCTCCCCCTTGGTTATAAAAATTTTCAAGTATAGGTTGTGGAATGTTCACAGGACCTTGGGAACACAAGAAGGTTAATTAGTAAAGGGAAACTAGCTAACCCGCATGCATGTGGAAGAAACAATTATAATTACGGTGGAAGACGAACGTACCGAAAGCATCAGGATTCCATGCAAAAACAGTGCCACGAGTGGGGCAGCAAACACAAGACCCTCGTATTGAATTGCATCATAGTACTCATCCGTGTACAGAAATTGATTTTTGAGCAATATCCATCGAGGCGTGGAAGTAAGGAAGGCAACAAGCTTGTCGAAGATGGCAACAACTTCATAGTTCGTGTAATCCCAAGAGCGATTGGGAACTCGACATATTGCTATCTTCCATAGATGACAGTCACCATGATCGTATTTGAACTGTCACACCCTGATTTTCATGCCACTACACTTAAGTCAAAAAATCATGCTAAAATGTGGTTTGACAAAAACTTTTGAGTGTTTTGTCTTTGCTTTGATTGAATGTTGACTGTTGTTTGCAAGTGCTCTAAAAATATGGATTAAATTCTCCAACTCTTATACTCCTTCTCCTTGATCCAAAAACCTAGCCCAATGATCATGCCATGTGTGTAGGACATAAAAATGATTTCTTGCAAAAATAATTTGGCCAAATAGTATTTTCAAAAATTAGTTTTCCAAAAAAACCCCTCAATTGAGATTTGCACTGCAAGTACTTAATTAAGGGCAGTAAAAATCCTTCCAAAAATATATTTGACTCCTATTAGATATAGGAAACCCAGAAACCACAAAAATATAATTTTAAAAGTTATTTTCCTATTTTATTTAAAGGCTTTTTTTAAGTCCAGAAATGGTCTTTAATAGGTTAAAATTATTTTAACGCTTTAAAAATATTTGGGAAAAACCTAGGGAAACACAGTAGACATATATTGTCCATATATAAGAGTTTCAACACATGGTCATGTTCAAAATATTGGTCAAATCCCTCAAAAACTCTTTCTAGATTTTCAAGCTTTCGAAATATTTACAAAGGAAATATTCCCCAAAACTTCCAACAAAATTCTATCATGTCACATATGACATGTTTGATGATCTTGCCAAGTCTCATGTCATGGAGAATAGTATAACCCCATGAAATCCTCTCAAAACCACTTCTGTCCTTTTTCAAGTTTGAACAACTTTGCACTGTCAAACATGTCCAAATGCTCTCAAACTTGGTGCGCATGCTCAAATGGTGTAATAATGCATCTAGACCAAATGGCACAAGTTGGAGAGAATGTTATCTTGATCAAAGTGCCCCAAAACCCTCTCTGTCCAAAACCAAATTTGAACAACTCTACATTGGCAACTTTCTCCTTTTGATCTCAACTTTTGTGGACATGTTCAGAACCTCAAATGATGACACTACACCAAGTGGTGCATCAAGGAGAACAGATTTTCATGACTAAATCTTGGGAAGTCCATTTCTGTTGATTTCTAGGGTTTACAAAAGTTGCATTGGCAACTTTGCCCAAATGAACTCAATCTTGGTGGAACCTCTTGTTTTCTCATTCCATTTGACCCTGTCAAGCCTCATGATAAGGGAAGTCCATTTGCTTGCCCAAACCTACATCAAACACCTTCTGGAAGAAATTTAAAATGCATGTTTTGTCCATTTCCACTAATCTCCTTGAGTCCAAATTTGTAACACAGGCTCATGTGATACTCCTCTAACCCCCTGCATCTTTCCCTGCCCGAGAAGCCATGATGAAGGGGTGAAAAGCTCTTTTTCCCTCTGGACAGCATCCTTTCCACTCTCTCTCAATCCCCTCTCTCCTCCAGTGACTCCCCATGGCATCCAATGCCTTTGCCACTTTGTTTACTCCCCCCTGAAGCTCCCAGACACCAGTGGCCGCGCCCACTCCGCAAAAAGACATGCCCATGTCGGCCAAAGTCACGCTCTGGAGCACCAGAGCACTGTTGCTCGGCCCTCCCGAGGTCTCCTGCAGGCCTTGGGCAGAGGTATGATGTCCCCCGAGGTCGCCTCGACGTCCACAGTACGTCAGCGTGCTGGCCCCCTCCTTCCCCTCTCCCTCTCATCTCCTGCGGCTCGTGCCCGACGCCGCCCGGCTAGGCCAATGTGTGGCCTCGCACGCGCGAGCGCCAAAGCCCTGCCCCTCCTCTCCTCTCTCTCCCCCACGACCTAGAAGACTCCCACGTACACCGCGGACACGCTCACCCCCCTCAAACGGTCGCCAGCGCCATTGCACCGGAGGCCGAGCGCCCTGTCCACGGTGCACCTCGTCCCTTCTATTTAAGGCCACCCCCGAGCCCCCTCTCTACTCCTTTGGCTCTCTCTCTCTCCCTCCCGTGCACCCCCTGGACCGACCCACTTCCCTCCTCGTGCCCTCCAACCACCTCCATTGTCGGAGCCTTGCCGTCGGCCTCCGCTAAAATTCGCATCCGCCACTCCTCCTCCTCCCCTATGGACTGCACCAGAGCATCTCCACCATCACCGCAAGCCATCCCGCGCTTCTCCCTCTCCGCCCCGTGGTCTTGCCGTCAAGTTCCATCGTCACCGTCAGCCTCGTCCGCCGCGGCCGACGCCCTGCTCAACCCGGTGCCCCTGGACGACCGTGCCACCCACGGTTGGACGCAGCCGGGTCCCCTGAGCACGCCGGTGGTCAACTCACCGGAAACGGTGGCCTGTGGCACCGGCAAGCCGCCGTCGACACCGCCCTGCCCCTGCTCTATTCGACCGGGAGGCTGGGGATGAACCCGACAGATGGGTCCCGCGTGTCGGCGACCCTGAGGGCCGGGCCCGCAGGTTAAGTGGACACGGTTTCTTCGGGAGCCGTCTCCCCGAGGCCAAGGCGTATTCTGGGTTGGCGCCTTCGACGTCATCGCTGTCGCCCCGTGCGGTCGTGCGGCTGGGCCAGGCCCAGTGCGTTGCCCCGCTATGTCTCGCTCAGTGCACGCGGTCGCTGCCCAAATCCAGCCCGTATGGGTAAAATCCTTTTTTCTTTTTCTTTTCTGTACAAATTGTAAAATCCATAGAATATTCAAATCAAATCCAAATTTGATGATTCAAATTTCTATTAGTTTATAAATTCATTATCTATCACATGGTGCTGTTTGCACATTTTTCCAGAAACATTTCCTTCACAAATGTTTATGAAATCCTACTTTTCCATTTCTGTCATAAACTTTAGAAAATCACTAGAGGGCTCAGATTTGATCCAAATAAAGTGATTCAAATTCCTAGATGCATCTAAGTTCATAACTTGGTTTATGAACATTTTTCTTAATACTTTCTGTGCCACACAAAATGCTGAGCCATTTCTTGATATTTGTCAACTTTGCAAATTCATAGGAAAATCATTTGAACTCCCAATCCAGTGAAACCAACTCCTAGATGCTTCTAAAATCATGCCTTGTTAAATGGGTATCTTTGCTCATTTTTCAAAATGAGATTTCCGTACACTTCTTGCAAATCCATAAACCCCTTGATTCCATCATATCAAAATATTTAGAAATATCCATTGATCCACTTCCAATGAAATGACTTTGGTCATTCCTCATATGACCAGAGGTATCCTAGAAAAGTCCAACTCACATTTTTAGAGCACTTTTATTTCCTGCCTTGTTGTGTTGCTTACTATGATTGTTTCCGACGTTAGATGACGAAGTGGACGAAATACTCGGAGATGGACCAGAAGATTTGAAGACTCTGATGAACCAGGCAAGCAGCCCTTTGACCATGTCCATGAAACCCTTTTTATGCATGTCAAATAGCACCATATTGTTGTTGCAACGGAATCATGATGAGGTGGTAACCACCTTGATGGGTTGCCTCTGTTACTTCCTCGTTGGTACTTGCATTGTGCATGACCCTACCTCCTTATGCGGGTTATGCCGGTGGGAGTAGATTGGATGCTAAAGTAGATGCTACGCAAATGGGACGGGTATATGCATGGTGATGAAGGCAAGTATGCTCCCAAAGACTTTTTGAAAACCCCATCGGGTGCCACTAATGCCCGAGGGAGATGTTGAGCTAGGTAACCAATTGACAAAGAAGTGGTGTTCCTGAGAAGGATATGTGAGTGTGGTTTCAAAAACGGATTGGTTTAAGTTGCGACCGTTATTCCAACCTTACATGCGCAACCACTCTACCCTTATATGGGAAAGGGCATTATTGATTACCTAGGCCGATACTAGCTTGGAGCCCGCATTACTAGTGACGGGAGAGTTGTTGTTGCACTCTCTCGGGACGGGGTCGTGCCAGGTAGGGCGGCCAAGAACATTTTTATGGGGCACCGGACACACCGTTGGTACCCCGTGCCAGTGGTATGTGATAAATATGGGAGCGAGGCTCCACAATTTTAAGATGTGAAATGTTGGGCACGGGGTTACTACCAATCGAGTGGACTCCATGTTAGTTTCGTCTAGGGAAAGATAGTGATCGGGTGCTTACCCCGGGTACTTGAGGTACCGCGGGTCGTGGATGACACGGAAGTTCCCCGAATCTTGTGGGTAAAGTGTGCAACCTCTGCAGAGTGTAAAACTATTCGAATAGCCGTGTCCACGGTCAAGGACAGTTGGGTAACCGCTCTTGGGCTACGTCCACATGTTTACGAAACCTGGTGAGTGTGTTTGGATAAGTGGGAAGAACTACTTTGGTCAAGTCAAAGGACTTGACATGATTGTGTTGGGTTGATGCCCACTCCATTTATGTTGATATCTGTAACCAGTCACTATGGTTACTTGAATTCGTATGATGCATGTTTTACCAATTATTGAACATGTCATAGCACAACAAAACTAGCTTTCTGCAAAAATTTACCTATATCATGCATTTTTGAATCCTGAACCAAAACATGGGTTGCTTGCGAGTACATTCAAAGTACTCATTGGCTTGCCACTAGTTATTTTATTGGCCAGGCATGAAGGAGCAGGATATGATGAAGAATACTTCGTGACGAACATGCAAGCTAGGACGCTTCCCAGTCAGAATGCCTGTAGGGTTAAGGCAGATGGCATGGGTCCAAGTTATCGATGAAGATTTCCGCTGCGAAGTTATACTCAAGACTTGACCATAATGGTCCTACTTGTGTAATACGGTATGTATGGATGTAAGACTCTTGTTATTCAGCTTCTGTGTGTTCAGTGAGCATTGATCTCTGGGATCACTGTACACGTGCATTCGGTGATCACGACTTATGAGTCGGGGTCCCCACAGAGCTGGTATCCGAGCCATCCTGACTGTAGGAAGCCTTAGTTAGCATGGTCGTTAGTTAGGGTAAAACTATTTCCAAAACTATTACTAGTTTTCAAAACTATCTATACTTCTCTTCCTTCTCACTTTTTCGAAAACTAAGGTATATTTTCCTTATTGATCTCTTCCCCTTCAAAACTTTTGGTCGCTACTACCCTTATGCCCTTGACCACAGGATTCCTTGTAATCCTCGAAGGAGTACACCTTGCCAAACACTCACCCACCTCTTCTAAACACAAGATTGGCGACACCCGAGCAAACGATGCCAACAGAAGATACGTCTTCGAGGAATGAGGACATGAGGACCCAGAGGATGGTGATACCTTTGAATTTGCCCCAGGATGATGCAACCTTGGCCTACGATGATCAGGGCATAGGATATTCAAGATAATGATATACATCGCTAATAGAGCAACCCTGTCCTTACCGTTGTTGTATCGGCAACCACCGGTGGATGAGAACCTCGCCATTTGGTCTGCCTCACTATAGTGAGCAGGAAAACGGTTCTCTTCATCCCCCGCTCTCGGTGTCGATGTTTTCATCAACGTAACCGACATGTTGGACCTCTACTATGCCTTGTTAAGGTCATTGCATAAAGTATTACCTACCTGGTACCATCGACGCCTTAAAAGACAGAAATGGATCGTCATGACTAAGAAGACAAGAGAAGACCAAGTCAATGCCAGCTACGAGGAGCCACCTTCACCCCGTCACTTCAACAGGAGAGAAGTTGTTGAAGACTCTTCAGGCTCAACCCGGATCGTTTCATCGAACAACTACAGGAGACGTAGCAACACCTGAGGAAAACCCAGGAGACTGCACGAGGCACGGAGCAAGGCACGACTACTAAGTCCGAGAACCCCTAGAGTAGGATGAGTCGTGTACCCCCTATGCGCAGTCGAGTCCGTATGATGGTTCGAATAGAACCACGATTGTGTGTTGCTTGTTTTTATTTGTTTGTGATTTGATATAGGTCGCACTTTTGCCCTAGGCAACAAGTACACGACTATATCACCTTCCTTACCTTGTTTCTTTTGTTTGGCCCTTTTTGCACCTGTTTGTTTGCACTTGCACTATAGAACCCCCTTTAGGCATTCCCCTCCTCTATGCTACTTTTCCCTCTCATCTCTCTCCTCGACTGAAGACCGGCAAGACAAGATATACCAAGGATTCTACCTCGGCAACCAACTAGCAATGAAGACTTTTTGCTACCGCCTCCTCGACCAGGTGCAACCCTGTAGAGTTAAGTTTAACCCTCCAGATTAGAAACCCATCCCTAGACCCTTCGAGACTTCACGAGATACCCCAGCTCGAGTCCTTAACCATGTGCTTAACCCACAGAAATTGCAAGCGGACCAGTTAAGCCTCTGTAACCTTGCACAACACTGGGTTCATTATGGAACTAGTGGACATAGTGAACGAGCACAATTTCATCCTAAGATAGCACCAAAACTGACGATGCCATAGCAGGAACCAAATTGAGGATATAGGAACAGAGGACAAATGACTTGATGAGTTTATATCAGTGACCTTGAGGAATTATTTGAGACTCTTCGGTGGATTATAAGGCTTTCATGTTGGTAGATGAACTTGGTGGGATCAGTTAATAGAGTAGCATGACTCTCATTGCCCCTGAGTAAATTTGATTCAGTAGGACAATTATGATCGCAAGCTAAAAATTCTTGGAAGTATAAGGATTTGACTTATCCAGGGGATATTGATAGGAGATAGTTGTTACGATAATGACTTGGGGTAAACATATAGGAATTCTCGTTGGACATGAGATTTGGATTTAAGTAGGTGATCTTAGTTGAGTATAGATGCTGAGTAAGTCTACATGGTTCGGAGTAAATTGGATTTAGACTGAAGATCTCGATCATGATACCATGTTTCTCGGTGGACGATAAACTAGGAGATTGGGTTAATTGTCGGAGTTGATTTAGGATTCTATATAATCCTGACCTTGGAGTTTACTCGACCCCGATAATGGGAATCGGTGGACTGACTATAGCAAAGATAGCCCTTTCAAGTATCTGGGGATTATAGGGCATTAGGAGATCGTGTGGAACACCATAAACATTGGATTTGTAGAATTAATGGATCGTGTGATGATTGATGGTAGATAATGGGCTGTTAAAGAGTATCCATAGGAAGGAAACAAGATCTTGGAGTGGCATACGACGTGTTTCCTTAGGGTAGAAATGCCTTAGACCTTGGAAGAGTAGGCTGAGCACTTGGATTGTCACGTTCAAGCTTAGTAGCTTATATACCCATGGATTTTTAGGGGTAGACATACATACGAGTTTTGGGGATCGTAGACATGTATGATCCTGTTAAACCTCCTCTCGGAAGTCCTGAGAATAATAATAGCATGAGTGATGATTGGAGCTGACCTACAAGAGTTGATGCTTTCGGTGGTATAAGGTTATTTGTTTAAAGGACTAGATAGAACAATTGGCCTCTCAGAAATCGTGCTTAAGGATAAGATGATAAACATTCACTCGCACCCTAGAATCCTTGAAACCCTTAAGCCTTACCAAGCCACCATATGGTCGGATCATGACCATGGGCTTTGGACATAGGACAAGAAGACTTTGCCCAATACTCAACCGTGACCACCACCACTGCCTTAGCCCACTCTACATACCCCATATACTTCATAGAGTACTTGGGCAAGTTAGTTATCATCTTTATTTGAGGACATGCATGTCCACCTAAAGACGGAAGAAGAATTGTTCAGCTGGTTAGGGAACATCTGAAGACCGCCATGTCATGGAGGAAGAACTATACCAACCACCATCGCCAAGAAGTAAACTTCCGCATCGAAGACCAGGTGTATCTACAAGCCCCTCCTCTCTAAGGAACCAAGCATTTCCATGACAAAGAAACCCACACCAAGATTCATCGGCCCTCTTTGAGATCACTCCAAGATTTAACAACCCCCTCTGAGATCGCTACGAGACGAAGAGAAGACAGTTATGATCTGGAGTTTCCACCTGAGTTACCCACTGTGCACAGCATTTTTCCACGCGACACACCCCGGAAGTGTTTCCAACTTCCTAACTAGCCCGATCTCTACAAGGACATCGATCGTCAAGCCACCGACCTCCAGCCCAACCTGACCTACGTGAGAAACCCCTTAGCAACCTGGATCAAGCAGAACGTCATACACGAAGCCACACCATCAAGTACTACAAGGTTCAAGGGAGCACCACTCGAAAGCAGAAGCAGTATGAGGACATGAAGACTACCCCAGATCCAAGTTTCCATACTCCTTTCCGCGCCTAGTCTGGGAATCTCGGGGACGAGATTCTTGTAAGGGGGGTAGGTCTGTCACACCCTGATTTTCATGCCACTGCACTTAAGTCAATAAATCATGCTAAAATGTGGTTTGACAAAAACTTTTGAGTGTTTTGTCTTTGTTTTGATTGAATGTTGACTGCTGTTTGCAAGTGCTCTAAAAATATGGATTAAATTTTCCAACTCTTATACTCCTTCTCCTTGATCCAAAAACCTTGCCCAATGATCATGCCATGTGTGTGGGACATAAAAATGATTTCTTGCAAAAATAATTTGGCCAAATAGTATTTTCAAAAATTAGTTTTCCAAAAAACCCCTGAATTGAGATTTGCACTGCAAGTACTTAATTAAGGGCAGTAAAAATCCTTCCAAAAATATATTTGACTCCTATTAGATATAGGACACCCATAAACCACAAAAATATAATTTTAAAAGTTATTTTCCTATTTTATTTAAAGGCTTTTTTTAAGTCCAGAAATGGTCTTTAATAGGTTAAAATTATTTTAATGCTTTAAAAATATTTGGGAAAAACCTAGGGAAACTCAGTAGACATATATTGTCCATATATAAGAGTTTACAACACATGGTCATGTTCAAAATATTGGTCAAATCCCTCAAAACCCCTTTCTAGATATTTCAAGCTTTCGAAATATTTACAAAGGAAACATTCCCCAAAAATTCCAAGAAAATTCTATCATGTCACATATGACATGTTTGATGATCTTGCCAAGTCTCATGTCATGGAGAATAGTATAACCCCATGAAATCCTCTCAAAACCACTTCTGTCCTTTTTTCAAGTTTGAACAACTTTGCACTGTCAAACATGTCCAAATGCTCTCAAACTTGGTGCACATGCTCAAATGGTGTAATAATGCATCTAGACCAAATGGCACAAGTTGGAGAGAATGTTACCTTGATCAAAGTGCCCCAAAACCCTCTCTGTCCAAAACCAAATTTGAACAACTCTACATTGGCAACGTTCTCCTTTTGATCTCCACTTTTGTGGACATGTTCAGAACCTCAGATGATGACACTACACCAAGTGGTGCATCAAGGAGAACAGATTTGCATGACTAAGTCTTGGGAAGTCCATTTCTGTTGATTTCTAGGGTTTACAAAAGTTGCATTGGCAACTTTGCCCAAATGAACTCAATCTTGGTGGAACCTCTTATTTTCTCATTCCATTTGATCCTATCAAGCCTCATGATAAGGGAAGTCCATTTGCTTGCCCAAACCTACATCAAACACCTTCTGGCAGAAATTTAAAATGCATGTTTTGTCCATTTCCACTAATCTCCTTGAGTCCAAATTTGTAACACAGGCTCATGTGATACTCCTCTAACCCCCTACATCTTTCCCTGCCCGAGAAGCCATGATGAAGGGGTGAAGAGCTCTTTTTCCCTCTCTGGACAGCATCCTTTCCACTCTCTCTCAATCCCCTCTCTCCACAGTGACTCCCCATGGCATCCAATGCCTTTGCCACTTTGTTTACTCCCCCCTGAAGCTCCCAGACACCAGTGGCCGCGCCCACTCCGCAAAAAGACCTGCCCATGTCGGCCAAAGTCACGCTCTGGAGCACCAGAGCACTGTTGCTCGGCCCTCCCGAGGTCTCCTGCAGGCCTTGGGCAGAGGTATGATGTCCCCCGAGGTCGCCTCGACGTCCACAGTACGTCAGCGTGCTGGCCCCCTCCTTCCCCTCTCCCTCTCATCTCCTGCGGCTCGTGCCCGCCGCCGCCCGGCTAGGCCAATGTGTGGCCTCGCACACGTGAGCGCCAAAGCCCTGCCCCTCCTCTCCTCTCTCTCCCCCACAACCTAGACGACTCCCACGTACACCGCGGACACGCTCACCCCCCTCAAACGGTCGCCAGCGCCATTGCATCGGAGGCCGAGCGCCCTGTCCACGGTGCACCTCGTCCCTTCTATTTAAGGCCACCCCCGAGCCCCCTCTCTACTCCTTTGGCTCTCTCTCCCTCCCGTGCACCCCCTGGACCGACCCACTTCCCTCCTCGTGCCCTCCAACCACCTCCATTGCCGGAGCCTTGCCGTCGGCCTCCGCTAAAATTCGCATCCGCCACTCCTCCTCCTCCCCTCTGGACACAACCAGAGCATCTCCACCATCACCGCAAGCCATCCCGCGCTTCTCCCTCTCCGCCCCGTGGTCTTGCCGTCAAGTTCCATCGTCACCGTCAGCCTCGTCCGCCGCGGCCGACGCCCTGCTCAACCCGGTGCCCCTGGACGACCGTGCCACCCACGGTTGGACGCAGCCGGGTCCCCTGAGCACGCCGGTGGTCAACTCACCGGAAACGGTGGCCTGTGGCACCGGCAAGCCGCCGTCGACACCGCCCTGCCCCTGCTCTATTCGACCGGGAGGCTGGGGATGAACCCGACAGATGGGTCCCGCGTGTCGGCGACCCTGAGGGCCGGGCCCGCAGGTTAAGTGGACACGGTTTCTTCGGGAGCCGTCTCCCCGAGGCCAAGGCGTATTCTGGGTTGGCGCCTTCGACGTCATCGCTGTCGCCCCGTGCGGTCGTGCGGCTGGGCCAGGCCCAGTGCGTTGCCCCGCTATGTCTCGCTCAGTGCACGCGGTCGCTGCCCAAATCCAGACCGTATGGGTAAAATCCTTTTTTCTTTTTCTTTTCTGTACAAATTGTAAAATCCATAGAATATTCAAATCAAATCCAAATTTGATGATTCAATTTTCTATTAGTTTATAAATTCATTATCTATCACATGGTGCTGTTTGCACATTTTTTCAGAAACATTTCCTTCACAAATGTTTATGAAATCCTACTTTTCCATTTCTGTCATAAACTTTAGAAAATCACTAGAGGGCTCAGATTTGATCCAAATAAAGTGATTCAAATTCCTAGATGCATCTAAGTTCATAACTTGGTTTATGAACATTTTTCTTAATACTTTCTGTGCCACACAAAATGCTGAGCCATTTCTTGATATTTGTCAACTTTGCAAATTCATACGAAAATCATTTGAACTCCCAATCCAGTGAAACCAACTCCTAGATGCTTCTAAAATCATGCCTTGTTAAATGGGTATCTTTGCTCATTTTTCAAAATGAGATTTCCGTACACTTCTTGCAAATCATAAACCCCTTGATTCCATCATATCAAAATATTTAGAAATATCCATTGATCCACTTCCAATGAAATGACTTTGGTCATTCCTCATATGACCAGAGGTATCCTAGAAAAGTCCAACTCACATTTTTAGAGCACTTTTATTTCCTGCCTTGTTGTGTTGCTTACTATGATTGTTTCCGACGTTAGATGACGAAGTGGACGAAATACTCGGAGATGGACCAGAAGATTTGAAGACTCTGATGAACCAGGCAAGCAGCCCTTTGACCATGTCCATGAAACCCTTTTTATGCATGTCAAATAGCACCATATTGTTGTTGCAACGGAATCATGATGAGGTGGTAACCACCTTGATGGGTTGCCTCTGTTACTTCCTCGTTGGTACTTGCATTGTGCATGACCCTACCTCCTTATGCGGGTTATGCCGGTGGGAGTAGATTGGATGCTAAAGTAGATGCTACGCAAATGGGACGGGTATATGCATGGTGATGAAGGCAAGTATGCTCCCAAAGACTTTTTGAAAACCCCATCGGGTGCCACTAATGCCCGAGGGAGATGTTGAGCTAGGTAACCACTTGACAAAGAAGTGGTGTACCTGAGAAGGATATGTGAGTGTGGTTTCAAAAACGGATTGGTTTAAGTTGCGACCGTTATTCCAACCTTACATGCGCTACCACTCTACCCTTATATGGGAAAGGGCATTATTGATTACCTAGGCCGATACTAGCTTGGAGCCCGCATTACTAGTGACGTGAGAGTTGTTGTTGCGCTCTCTCGGGACGGGGTCGTACCAGGTAGGGCGGCCAAGAACATTTTTATGGGGCACCGGACACACCGTTGGTACCCCGTGCCAGTGGTATGTGATAAATATGGGAGCGAGGCTCCACAATTTTAAGATGTGAAATGTTGGGCACGGGGGTTACTACCAATCGAGTGGACTCCATGTTAGTGTCGTCTAGGGAAAGATAGTGATCGGGTGCTTACCTCGGGTACTTGAGGTACCGCGGGTCATGGATGTCACGGAAGTTCCCCGGATCTTGTGGGTAAAGTGTGCAACCTCTGCAGAGTGTAAAACTATTCGAATAGCCGTGTCCATGGTCAAGGACAGTTGGGTAACCACTCTTGGGCTACGTCCACATGTTTACGAAACCTGGTGAGTGTGTTTGGATAAGTGGGAAGAACTACTTGAGTCAAGTCAAAGGACTTGACATGATTGAGTTGGGTTGATGCCCACTCCATTTATGTCGATATCTGTAACCAGTCACTATGGTTACTTGAATTCGTATGATGCATGTTTTACCAATTGTTGAACATGTCATAGCACAACAAAACTAGCTTTCTGCAAAAATTTACCTATATCATGCATTGTTGAATCCTGAACCAAAACATGGGTTGCTTGCGAGTACATTCAAAGTACTCATTGGCTTGCCACTAGTTATTTTATTGGCCAGGCATGAAGGAGCAGGATATGATGAAGAATACTTCGTGACGAACATGCAAGCTAGGACGCTTCCCAGTCAGAATGCCTGTAGGGTTAAGGCAGATGGCATGGGTCCAAGTTATCGATGAAGATTTCCGCTGCGAAGTTATACTCAAGACTTGACCCTAATGGTCCTACTTGTGTAATACGGTATGTATGGATGTAAGACTCTTGTTATTCAGCTTCTGTGTGTTCAGTGAGCATTGATCTCTGGGATCACTATACACGTGCATTCGGTGATCACGACTGATGAGTCGGGATCCCCACATGAACTCACGTAGAATACCGGTGTACTCAACCTCTGGGCAGTCTGAGATTTTTGGAAGTGGAACCCGGTGATGAGTGTACACATTCACAAGTTCCCACTCGCAGTTGTACCCAATATAAACAACCCAAACTCCATTTACGCCTGCCCAAGCCTTGCCCTCAAGCGATGGCATCTTAACATGGAGAAGATGATTGGGGCAAGAATAACGGGGTCGTTTCCGGCCTGTTCCCTCCATGGAGAAGATGATCGAACAATGGAAGAAGGAAGGGTGAAGGCAAATGGAGGGAGGAAGAGCGTGCGACAGCAGTTCCAAATCGAGAGGGAAAGGCGAAGAGGCGGTGGACAGTTGCCACGGTACAAGAAGAGGCTAGTGGGGAGCGAACGGTTGCCACAGAGGTCACACACTGACGACAAGGCCGAGTGAACCGCATGCCGTATATCGCACACACCTTGATCTGGCTGACTGTTACTTTTGTGTTGCCTAATCACAAACAGTTGATCCGAGTGAACCGTATGTTGTACATCGCACACACCTTAATCTGGCTGACCGTTTCTGTTCTCTTGTCTCAACGCAAACAGTTCATCCGAGTGAATCGCATGTCGTATATCGCACACACCTTGATCTGGCTGACCGTTTCTTTTGTGTTGCCTAATCACAAACAGTTCATCCAAGTGAACTGTTTGATGTACATCGCACAAACCTCCATCTGGCTGCACATTTCTTTTGTTCCTCCTCATCGCAAATAGTTAATTGAACTGAACCGTATGCCCTGCATCGCACACGCAACTAAAATCCGATCCGTGTTTGATGCATCCGTCATCGCAAACGTTTTGCACCTTTTTTGATGGTTTTTTTACACCACCGTTTGCGATTATTGCATCGCACACAGTTTCGTCGAAGGGTCTCTGATCGTAGTGTCGTGTTAGCAGCATCCTGCAGTAGTGTATAGTTGACATAGTATTTGTGGCTTGGCCACCATTCATATTTTTTATACATGTCACGCTAGATCATTGCACATCCTGGTACACCGCCGGAGGCATTCATATAGAGTCATATTTTTTTCTAGTATCGAGTTGTTGTTCTTGAGTTGTAAGTAAATAAAGTATGATGGTCATCATTATTAGAGCATTGTCCCATGTGAGGAAATGAAGATGGAGACCACAATTCCCGCACAAGTCAGGATGAGACTCCAGACTAAAATTAAAAAAACGACAAAAAGAAGAAGAAAAAAGACCAAAGAGCCAAAAATAAAAAAGAGGCCAAAGAGCCCAATGAAAAAAAATGAGAGAAAAAGAGAGAAGGGACAATGCTACTATCCTTTTCCACACTTGTGCTTCAAAGTAGCACCATGTTCTTCATGATAAAGAGTCTCCTATTTTGTCACTTTCATATATTACTAGTGGGAATTTTCATTATAGAACTTGGCTTGTATATTCCAATGATGGGCTTCCTCAAATGCCATCGGTCTTCATGAGCAAGCAAGTTGGATGCACACCCTCTTAATTTTCTTTTTGAGCTTTCATACACTTATAGCTCTAGTGCATCCGTTGCATGGCAATCCCTACTCCTTGCATTGACATCAATTGATGGGCATCTCCATAGCCCGTTGATTAGCCTCGTCAATGTGAGACTTTCTCCTTTTTTGTCTTCTCCACACAACCTCCAACATCATATTCTATTCCACCCATAGTGCTATATCCATGGCTCACGCTCATGTATCGTGTGAGAGTTGAATAAATTGAAGCGCGTTAAAAATTATGAACCAATTGCTTGGCTTGTCATCAGGGTTGTGCATGATAAATACTTTGTGTTAAGAAGATAGAGCATGACAAGATTATATGATTTTGTAGGGATAACTTTCTTTAGGCATGATATTTTGAGAAGACATGACTGGTTTTTAGTATGCTTGAAGTATTATTGTTTTTTATGTCAATATTAAACTTTTGTTTTGAATCTTATGGGTCTGAATATTCATGCCACAAGAAAGATTACATGATAAACATGTGAGGTAGCCTTCCACATCAAAAATTCTGTTTTTATCATTTACCTACTCGAGGCCGAGCAGGAATTAAGCTTGCGGATGCTTGATATGTCTCCAAAGTATCTATAATTTTTTAGTGTTCCGTGCTATTATATTATCCATCTTGGATGTTTTATATGCATTAGTATGCTATTTTATATCATCTTTTGAGACTAACATATTAACCTAGTGCCAAGTGTGAGTTGTTGTTTTTTCATTGTTCTTCTCTTTACAGAAAATCAATACCAAACGGAGTCCAAATGGAACGAAACTTTTTGATGATTCTTCTTGGACCACAAGACACCCTGGAAGCTTCGGGAGGGGCCAGAAGATCCACGAGGAGACGACAAGCTCAGGGGGCACGCCCTAGGGGGGCACGCCCCCAAGCTTGTGGGCCCCCTATTGCTCCTCTAGTCCTAATTCTTCTTCTATAAATACTCAAATATTCCCCGTAGACCAGAGGGCACACCAAAAATACTTTTCACCGCCGCAAGTTTCTGTCTTCGTGAGATCCCATCTAAAGACCTTTTCCGGTACTCTGCCTGAGGGGGATTAGATCATGGAGGGCTTCTACATTAACCTTGCTACCATTCCGATGATGTGTGAGTAGTTTACCACAGACCTACGGGTCCATAGCTAGTAGCTAGATGGTTTCTTCTCTCTCTTTGATCTTCAATACAATGTTCTTGGAGATCTATTCGATGTAATCTTCTTTCGCAGTGCATTTGTTGAGATCCGATGAATTGTGGTTATGATAAGATTATCTATGAATATTATTTGAGTCTTCTCTGAACTCTTTTATGCATGATTAAGATAGCGTTGTATTTCTCTCCGATCTATTGAGTTGGTTTGGCCAACTAGATTACTTTTTCTTGCAATGGGAGAGGTGCTTTGTAATGGGTTCAATCTTGGGTTGCTTGTTCCCAGTGACAGAAAGGGACATGGCACGTATTTGTATTGTTGCCATTAAGGATAAAAAGGTGGGGTTTGTTCATATTGATTGGATCTATCCCTCTACATAATGTCATCCTGCTTAAGGCGTTACCCGATTCTTGTTAACTTAATACACTAGATGCATGCTGGATAGCGGTCGAAGTGTGGAGTAATAGTAGTAGATGCAGGCAGGAGTCGGTCTACTTGTCACGGACGTGATGCCTATATTCATGATCAATTCCTTAGATATCATCATAACTATGCAGTTTTCTATCAATTGGTCAACAATAATTTGTTTACCCGCCGTATGCTTTCTTTCAAGAGAGAAGCCTCTAGTGAAAACTATGGCCCCCGGGGTCTATCTTTTGTCGTATTATTTTCAGATCTATAAAACCAAAAACCCAAAAATACCTTGCTGCAATCTATTTAGCTTTATCTTATTTTGCACTTTTACTTATCTTTTATATCTATCACTATTAGATCTCATCCTTGTAAGTAACCGTGAAGGGATTGAAAGCCCCTTTATCGCGTTGGGGTGCAAGTATTTGTTTGTTTGTGTAGGTGCAACCATTGGTGACTTGTGTGTTCCTCCTACTGGATTGATACCTTGGTTCTCAACTGAGGGAAATACTTATCTCTACTTTGCTGCATCACCCTTTTCTCTTCAAGGGAAAAACCAACGCAAGCTCCCGAAGTAGCAGTTGGCTCTAGAAAACCGTTGCCTCCGAAAAGGAAAACCCTCACCACCCAATTCAAAAATTACAAAAGAAACCCTCACCATCCCCATGTCATAAAATCCTCACCCCAGCCGTCACTCCCTCCGGTCCCCATCCAGACCTGCAATAGCTCCTCCGCGACTCAGCATGTCATCGCCTATCGCCGTGGTAACCACTTAGCTCGACACTTGTCGCCACCACCGGCTACCAGCAAACCCCACCGCATTTCGCCACTGCCGCTTGCCACCGCCTATTGCCATCGACTTTCTCGATGCTACTCGCCGTTGACGCAGCTCCGCCCAATTGGGGAATCTGAGGTATTGAGGTTTTTTCTCATGGACAACCAGGTAACTAATTTACTGAAATATTCGCTTATCTGTTATCCCAGTCCGTCTGACCCCTTTAATCTTCCGGCCGAAATCATCGTGAATTCATTTTTCTTCAAGCTGATTTGAGGGTTTTCTTTCATTCATAGAGTTTACAGTGCACAGACACATCAGGCCTTTGCGGCCTCGGCTAGACAGCCGGTGGAGTCCCATCTCACCGAGCGAGATGACTTCAAGAGGCGCACAGCATGGTCAATCTCACCCTACCTCGGTTGACATGGCCTACTTTCCTGAACATGTACTATATATTGCTACATTTGGATAAAGGGTGCCACATGCAGCATATACGTCAAAGGGGATTGTTCTTCTTTCTATATTAGGCAAATTAATGATGTAATATTCTTTTGATTACTCTCATATATATTTGCATGACATCATGGTTACGATATCTGTTTAATTATAATTTTTTATCCTATGATTTCAACTGATGTACTATTCTTTCAATTACTCCCATATTTGCATGTTACTACATTCTTTAATAAACTTATCATTTTCCGCAGTACATCGCTTGGTTTGCAATAGCATCTGTAGTACACAATCATGTCGTTTACATAACTGAAGAATGCAGGGATATCATATTGAACACAAACCATGGATTAACAATTGTTGCTTCTATAAGACTTGATGAACATGGCCACTCCTATTTTGGCACGAGCCTTTGGACAGAAATTTCTAAGTTTTATGTAGTGAAAGTTGGCACTAAAATTACACTGCACATAAAAGAGCCCGGTCATGAGATATATGCTAACTTCCCCGATGATATCATCCGTCCAGACTTTGTTCGAAGTAAATGTTCTTTTCAAGTATCTGCATGTTGACTTACCTAGCAACATCAAAGGAATTGTGTAGTATTTAAGAAACCAATTGTTATTACATTTTCTTACTCTCTTCCTATCTAGCAACTTCTAGCTACCAATACACTTTTCTTTTGTCCCGTTTTAAGTAAATATTCCATATACTCCCACTTATGTTAGAAAGCGTCGCCGCTGAGGAGACTCCGGAGGTGGAGGACGAGGCTGCCAACAAGCGGAGGTGGGTCGAGCAAGCACCGCAAGCGACTCTGACAGGCCTAGACTTCATCAGCAGCCTCCCCGATGATATGTTGATAGTCATCATCTCCCTCCTCACAATCAAATATGAGGCGCGGGCAACCGTCCTTTCCCGGTGGTGGCGCCCCCTATGGCCCTCCACCCCCCTCGACCTCATTGACGCCCACAAGGTCTGCCATGACTATCGCAATAGCTTGGACGCATTGTCCTAGATCCTTGGCAGGGACCATGTCCCAATAAGAGGCCTTATCACGGGAAAGTTTTGTTCCAACGGCAAGGACCTAGCCAAGCTTGACGAGTGGTTCCGATCCCCTGCCCTAGATTAGCTCGAGGAGCTCAGTTTTAATGATGGGCATATGCGGTCGCTGCCACCATTTGCGCTCCGCCTCGCGCCCATGTGATATGTCTCCAACGTATCTACTTTTCCTAACGCTTTTCCTCTTGTTTTGGACTCTAATTTGCATGACTTGAATGAAACTAACCCCGGACTGACGCTGTTTTCAGCAGAACTACCATGGTGTTGTTTTTGTGCAGAAATAAAAGTTCTCGGAATGGAACAAAACTTTGCGAGGAATTTTTATATCAAATAAGAGAATTTCTGGAGCCAAGACCTATCGAAGGGGGGCACCTGGGTGGGCACAACCCACCAGGGCGCGCTCCCCTCACCAGGTGCGCCCAGGTGGGTTGTCCCCACCTGGTGGCCCCGCAGACCCTGAAACCGGCGCTATAAAATCCTATTTTTCCAGAAAAAATAGGAGAGAAAGAATTATCGCGATCCACGAGATGGAGCCGCCGCCAAGCCATGTTCTTCATGGGGAGGGCAGATCTAGAGTCCGTGTGGGGCTCCGGAGAGGGGGGGGTCTTCGTTCTTCGTCATCACCAACCCTTCTCCATCACCAGTTCCATGATGCTCCCCATCGGGAGTGAGTAATTCCTTCGTAGGCTCGCTGGTTGGTGAGGAGTTGGATGAGATTCATCATGTAATCGAGTTAGTTTTATTAGGGCTTGATCCCTAGTATCCACTATGTTCTAAGATTGATGTTGCTATGACATTGCCATGCTTAATGCTTGTCACTTTGGGCCCGGGTGCCATGATTTCAGATCTGAACCGTTTATGTTATCATCATTATATCCATGTTCTAGATCCGATCTTGCAAGTTATAGTCACCTACTTTGTGTTATGATCCGGTAACCCCCGAGTGACAATAACCGGGACTTCTTTCGATGATTACCGTAGTTTGAGGAGTTCATGTATTCACTATGTGTTATTGCTTTGTTCCGGTTCTCTATTAAAAGGAGGCCTTAATATCCCTTAGTTTCCATTATGGACCCCGCTGCCACGGGAGGGTAGGACAAAAGATGTCATGCAAGTTCTTTTAATAAAGCACGTATGACTATTTACGGAATACATACCTACATTACATTGACGAACTGGAGCTAGTGCCATATCGCCCTAGGTTATAACTGTCTCATGATGAATATCATCCAACAAGTAATGCCTACGAATTTATCTTATATTGTTTCCGCTAAGTTACTACTGCTATCATCACTATTACACTTGCTACAAATTTACTGCTATCACTGTTACTATTACTATTGTTGTTGTCACTACTATCAAAACTATCAAACTACTTTGCTACTGATCACTTTGCTGTAGATAATTAATCTCTAGGTGTGGTTGAATTGACAACTAGGCTGCTAATACCTTCAAATATTCTTTGGCTCCCCTTGTGTCGAATCTATAAATTTGGGTTGAATACTCTATCCTCGAAAATTGTTGCGATCCCCTATACTTGTGGGTTATCACCATGCTGCGGTTCGCTAGGTTCATGAACTGCAATTTCCCTCGATTAATGACTGCCCACTCCTTTTCTAGCACGACTGAAGCACCTCGAGCTCGTTGTCGTCTGCATCCCAAAGGATAACATGGAGCACCTGCTCTGTGGCTGTACTGCACTCGAGTACCTTCGTCTTTAGGCGACCAATGGGTTGAGTAGCTTCCACATCACCTCCATGACTCTCAGGACTATTTATGTGTGTGGTTAGTGCTGCAACAAGAGATCACATAAGGTGTATCACAGTATGGTCATTACGGACACACCTGCACTTGAGAGATTACTTGTAGTAGATCAACAAGGTCCAACAAGAATCAATGTCATTTTTGCGCCAAAATTGATAGTGGTGGGCTACTCGTCTATCAAATACTCTGAACTTGTTATTGGATCCATGCCCGTTTAGGTGCAATGGTCGCTTTCTTTCCTCACCTTCTTGAAATTAACATTATTTCAAGTTTTGAAGGTGTATGTTCGTCTGTCATCCAGAAAATGATTCTAACAAGCTTGACCCCAAATCTGTGCGCACTGAAGGTCTTGGCACTAGAATCTATCGGCCCCAACCTAGACCAAGTTGACAGTTTCCTGAGATGCTTTCCATGCCTGGAGAAGCTATATATCAAGGTGATGCTCCTTTCCTATTAAATGTTAACCATAAGGGAGTTCAATTTTCGGTACCTTTTCCCAAGTTTACAATGAGAATGTACTACGATTTCTGAAGGAATTACCAACGATTTCAGTACACACATGTTTTCCTCCCATATTGGTTGCTTAATTCATATGGTTACAATTCATAAGCATTTCTCCTTTGGATTCATCTGTATTAGTTTTCATAGGGAAATTTCCATCCACTCCAACCTCTTGTGAAGAAGTCTACATTTTTCTAGATTGTAATCAAATGCCCATGCTAACCATGTAGGATCGAAGATGGCACGTCACTCTATTAGTGTATTTTAGAAATCCTGCAAACCAAATAGGCATGTAGTACTGTTCAAAACTACATGTGGGCACTAATACGTTCTCTTCTTTTGCAGATAGGATTATGCCCGATGGCGGATAATGTGATATAATATAACAATCACACCGAATGCCTTGATCTACATCTCCTAGAAATTACTTTGAACTCCTACCAAGGGACCTTACCAGAGATTATATTCATCAGGTTCTTTGTTGTCAGAGCAAGGGTGCTAAAGGTAATGAGGTTTGCCTACATTTATTTCACAAAAAATGAATGGTTTGTTGATCAGCGCCGATGGCTGCAACAGAATGGAAAAGGCTCTGAAGAAGCATAATTTCATTTTGGAACTTTTGTTGACAGAGTAATCGGAAGTCACTATGTCAAGCCCATACATGACATGTCAATGGCTGACCCCTTTGCAGAAATGATGAGGTTTTGAAAAAAGCATTACGAGTGGTAATATCAATTTGAACCTCTCTTGTGTTCATGTTCACCTAATCAGCGTGGGCGTCTGCAGCTGCATGAACTGAATTTCATTTCTAATACCAGTTTAAACCTTGTAATCTTTGAATTTTTGCCATATAACTCTGGAATCTGGACCTTGTAATATTTTGGGATTTTGTGCTACAATGGTTGAAATGGCATCGCATGAGACACATATATTGGTAGTACTATTTTGACCTTAGTATGCAATGGGCTTAGATTTTATTTACCATTGTCGAATGTGTTTCCCGTGTGGATCTCATCGCAAACGATCTATATAGCAGACTCGACAGTGATCTTCGACCTTATTGCACACAGTTGGTTTCTTCAACTGTGTGCCCTGTAGAGCGCAGAATTATTGCACTCGAGTGTCCATCATTACCCTTCTGTGTAACTTTGACCTCATCACCCACGGGTAAACTTATTGTCGAACGTGTGCGCTGCTTTAAGTCATTCCACACACTTCGTTTTTGCAAAGCTTTTTGCCAATAAACGCCCACAATTTGCCCCTCTTCTAGCCGACGTGTGGCCAAACTAACCGGGCGGGAAGCATGCGCGGTTGCCCATGATAACCTACGCGGTTACGCGGGAACATGCTCACCAATGATACATTTGGCGGCTCTTCGAGCCCATGCGTGGTCAAACGGAACGCGTGTGGGGTGCTCTAGCGTGCACTTGAATCCTCCGCTAGGAACGTGGTGACAAGACATGACAATTACAGGTCGGCCAGCCCCCTTTTATTACAGCGACCATTTAAGCCTTGTGTCCATTCAACCTTTCGATCACGCTCAAGTATTGCAAGAAGCACACCCACGACAACAAATTCTTAGAGGGTATCCTACGCGACTCCAGGCCATCCGAGCGGCGGTTCACCATGCATGCCATGGTGGACACCCGCCGAAGGTTCGGGAGCTTTCGGTGGTGTACACCAACAACCTGATCTGGGTGGAGAAGTCCATCCACGCCATGTAGTTGTTGCTTGCTGCGGAGAACTACAAGGTGGTCGGGTTCGACCTCGAGTACACCTGCGCTCGTGCCGGGTCTTGTCACAAGGTCGCTATCGCCCAGATGTGTGTGCGCAATCACATCCTCGTCTACCACTACTGCCTGGCCACAAGGCCTTGCGAGTGTTTCACCAGGTTTGTCAACAGCCCCCACTACATATTCGCTACGTTGGACATCACCATCGATGTGAAGGTGATCAAGAATTCGGGCATCGCCTGCCAGATTCTTTTCGACATCCAGGGCCAATACAAGATCTGGGGCAGTAAGATGCATGAGGACTCACGGGTTCACCTCACCGACGCCATCATCGACCCATACTACAAAGACATGCAGGATTCCTGCAACAAGTGCAAGCGTGCCTGGAACTTGGCTTGGATGGAGAAACTCGACATAGCTCTCACGTCGTGTACGCGGCCAAGGAGACATACATGAACTATGAGATATACAGGCAGATCGTTGACATGAGGAAGTGCCTCCTTCCCCAAAACGGCCAGGGATCCAGCCGGAAGCAAAGCAATGGCAGCACGTCGTCACAACAAGAAGTAGATGATTAGATGATCATTTCTCCTAGTTTAGTATGCATGTAATTGTTTATTTTGGTGTGCGCAAATGTTATGTGTGTAGACACTTATGTGATTGTATGTTTAATCTGGTAATGCAATCATGTTCTTATAAGTATATATGGTGTTCTTCTGTAGACAGAGAGTAGATGTTGTGCGTTCAGAGCAAATCACATCGCACACGAACTAAACTAGACAAGCCGTCGGTGATGATTTCATCAATCGCTGACAATTCTATACCAGCAAGCATTTGCCCACAACACACACGACTTTTTAGCAGGAATCGTCCGTGTTGTTATCTGTCTTCTCATACATTTCTGATTACTAACATGTTTGCCGCGTATCACACACATCTTGTTAAATTAACCCATTTCTGTTGTTTGACTCATCACAAACAGTTCATCCGAGTGAGTTGTATGCGGCCTACCGACACACCTTGATCTGATTGACTGTTTATGTTGTGTTTCCTAATCACACATAGTTCATCCGAGTGAACTGTATGCTGTATATCGCACACACCTTGATTTGGCTGGCCGTTTTTATTATCATGCTCATCGCAAACAGTTCATTCGAGTGAATTGTATGCCATGTATCGCACACGCAACTCTAATATGAATCGTGTTTGATGTCTCGGCCACCGCAAACAGTTTGTATCATTTTTGATGGTTTTCTTACACCACCGTTTGCGATTAATGCATCGCACATAGTTTCGTCAAAGGGTCTCTGATTGTACCGTCACGTTTGGACCATCCTAGAGTAGTGTATGAGGCTAATTCAATCAAACTTGTATAAGTTATGGCGTGACAAATTATTATTCCAACCGAACACAATCCTTATTATATGACACCCTGTTGGCTCAAATCTCATGCAAATGATTAAATTCAAATGTAGTACTCCCTCCATTCCCTTATATAAAGCCACAAACTCAAATTACAGGTACCAAGGTAAAATTTAATGACTGATTTGCAAGTCCATTTTTCTTTTCGTTAATTGGGATCATTAATACACCCACATGCATGTAAGGAAGGAATTAGAAGGAAGTAGCATAGTGTCATTATGACTACATGCATGCAAGTATTACAACAGTTGGTAGTACGAGAAAACATCATTAATTTTTGCCTTGATTACAGTTAGTGCCTTGTATAGATGCAGATTGTATTTTTATAGTGGCCTTGTATAAAGGAATGGAGGGAATATGTGACATGGACTTGCGCTCCTCCAAATTGTGGCTATTTTTGTATGCATTCCGTAATATTTTGGACATCCTCGCTATTAAAAGAGAGTTGATCATTGTAAGCTCGCTTTCATCTCCACCTTTTTCCCACGCCCCTTCTCCCCTCACCTCCTGCATGAACTGAGTCAAATCAAATCTTATAAAAAACAGAACCAAATCCAAACTTTGCTTGCCTTACCCTTCCTATACCCCAAACCAAATCAAATATTGTCAAACCCCATCTAAATCAAAACATTCCTTGTCTTCCCTACACATAGTATAATCAAAAATATATCTTACCAAAATATTGAATATGATAGGTCTCATATTTATGTCGAACACATTTGGTGTCTAGCCACTTAGATATGGATGCCTCCGCTGAAATAAACGGGTAAATTAGCTAGTAACGTACAATATAATACTCACTTTGTTCCTTTATATTCCCGCCATTCCTTTATATAAGGTGTATCTATTTTCTAATAAAATTGCATACTGTAAAGTGCTTTTTTTCAATTCCTCGTAATTCCCTTGTTAGCCCTCTAGAAAATGGTACGTATCTCTCGCCTGATTGTATGTAGCTCTCATTGTAGAAAAAGAAGAAAAGTATATGTCTGCCGATTGCATGTATCTCTTACTTTTCTGGACTAACCGATTTACTTGTCACTATTGAACAAATTTGCCAAGGGTAATTTTGTCCTAACATGTCTATAATTATGTGCCTTGGTAACCGTGACGAAAATAATACACCTTACATAAAGGAACGGAGGGAGTATAAGGTGTATTTGTTTTTTCATAAAATTCCACAACGTGAGGTGCATTTCTTCTAATTCCTCGCAATTCCAGTTTTAGCCCTCCAGAAAAAGAAAAGTATCTCTCTCCTGATTGACTGTATCTCTTAATGTAGAGAAAAAAGTAAAGTATCTCTCTCCCGATTGTGTATATTTATTCCTTTCCTAGCCTAAAAGATTTACTTGTTGCTAATTGATGGATTAGCCAAGGGTAGTTTCATCCTAAATTATCTATAATAATATGCCTTGGTCACGGGGCCAAAAATAATACAACCTACATAAAGAAATGGAATAAGTAGTCGAAAATCCAGCTCTGCAACCGCACTGACGAAAAAAATCAAAACAAATACTAGAAAAATTCAAAAAATTCCTTTTTTTGTGTGGTAGACAATTTGTTGCCTGAGACCCGCTCCAAATTTCAAGTCATTTGGATATATGAGCAGCTCTCAGCAAAAAAGACAAATTGGGAGTCTGTAAAAATGTTTACTGTTTATGTACTGTTTTGACCCGATTTGTCTTTTTTGCTGAGAGCTGATCAGATGTCCAAATGACTTGAAATTTGGAGCGGGTCTCACGCATCAAATTTTCTACCACACAAAAAATTTGGAATTTTTTGAATTTTTTTTGAATTGTTTACGAACTTTTTTCTAACAGAGTGCAGATGAGCCTGGGCACCAAAACGCCCTACTCGTAAGTAGTGTAATAATTACTAGTATAGTTAAGTATTTGAGGGCCTACTCTCGCGGTGTGGCGGTCGTCCTTTTTCCTCGGCCTAGATGCTACCATAAATGCGTAGTATTATGGTGCAACTTGTTATCATATATTCTCTCCTTTCAGGTTTATAGGGCTTATCTGAAAATTTTAGTTTTTCTAATTTATAAGTCTCAATTTGGTTGTTTCCCATCACATATTCAGATTTCAAGGTACAATAAATCATTACATGCAAGTATTAAGAAAAAATTGACCAATGCATGTACTTTATGCATGCATGCATTGCAACTAATGCATTGATAAACACAATTTTTTGAAGAAAACAAACGCATTAATGGAGTGGTTTTGTAAACTACAAAAATTGTTTCACCACTCACCATCTACCTTGGTTCGTGAGATTTTTGAATTGAGCCCTGTAAACCGGAAAGGAGGTAGTAGTAGGTTTTGAAATCTCCTAACTGCATAGATGAATCGACATCTCGTACAAATGATGTAGCTCATTAACATAATACTTAAACTTCACACTAAATCTACCACATACTTTGATAAATAACTTGGAGTACATGAGTGAAGTTTATGTTTTCTCAAGATATTCCAATTCATTGTTTTAAAAGAAATTATGCCCTTTGAATCCCCGCAACGTTGTAATATGTGAAACATGAAAATATGTGTTACAACATGTTTTCTGTTTAAAGTGAGGATTTATTCAGATGGCAGCTATTTTCCTAGGGTCATTTTTTGGTAGATTTGAATCTATGGGTACTTATGCGGACATCGATTTGGATAATGAAGTTTGGGTCCTCAACAAGAGCACATACTTTTTACAATTCAATGCATACTTTTTTCGGCGAGAACGTGTACTTATGTAAAAACAAGTACAATGGACATTTTAAGATTGTAACGCCCACGATGCGGCTATATCTCCCACGTGTCGAGGCACGACTTAGAGGCATAACCGCATAGTGGGCGTTACAAAGATGCACCCTGATTTTGTGTCTCAAGATATAGTAGAAATTTTATATAAACGGGACTTGACCAAATCACATCTAAATCCTATCGCACCACTTGATTTTTATAAAGATTTGTGCATGTTTTTTTGTTTGATTACTCAAATGATGTGTAGAAGTTAGATAAGATTTTGTTATTTCTCATCTAGATGAGATTTGGCAAATCCAAAAAAAATTAATACATGACATGTCGATTTTCTATTCACGTGCATTTCAATCAGGTTTAGTTACTTGATCATCATTCTTCTAATCCCTAAAATTCGTAATTATTATAATCAAATGTGACCCTAAAACCACGTAATAAAATATGGGATTTTTTGCCACCACTTATTTTGTACTTTGACAATTTGCCATTGGTTACTTTGTCTTTGATATTTTGCCACAACTTTTTTGGGACTTTGATTTTTTGCCCTCTGTCAGGTGGGTTCCATGTAAAATTACCAGAATACCCCTGCCCCACACATTGACCAGACCACGAATGGGAGAGGCTCATCCCCTTCCTCTCGCACTGGTCGCTCGTCCCCTCGTTCTCGGGAGCCCGTCCCCGACGGCAGCATCACGCAGCGACGGCTGCATCCTGGCGAGGAAGGTAAGTACTCTCTCTCCCGCCCCCTTCCCTCGGCCACTTAGGGTTAGGGTTACCAGTGCACAGATTCAACGGCGCGGCGGGTAGCAGCAAGGTGAGCCTGCGTGAAGCACCAAGGGCCGGCGCGGGGAGCTGAAACGGCCGGCGGTGGGTTGCGTGAAGCACCAAGGGCCGGTGCGGGGAGCAGCAACGGCCGGCGGCGGGCAGCAGCACCGGCCGACGGCGGGCAGCAGCAAGGGCCGGCGGCGAGCAGCAGCACGAGCAAGGGCGGCGGCGGCAGGGAGTGCCTACCCAGCGGCTTGGGAAATATGAACGAGAGCTCCTTCGTTTGGTCAAACAGGTGCCAAGGGGTAGTTTGGCCACTGTTTTTAGGCATATAATTTCACTTACAATTTAAATGATTGTTTTTGAGGCAAAAAGGGTAAAAGATCAAAGTCCAAACTAAGTTGTGGCAAAAAATCAATTACTATGTAACCAGTGGCAAATTGTCAAAGAGCAAAGTAAACTGTGGCAAAAAATCAAATTGCCCTAAAATATGAAGTTGTGCGAACTAAGGATACCTCAGATGGGTAGGTTATTTATGGTGGAACCAATCCACTGATCAAGTTTTAGACCTGGCCTCATATTTTCTAGATTTATTTCAGTCTTTCCGGCGATGTTTATTCCGTGTGAGGAGGCATTCCTATCGACTATAAAGGTGTTTACGGTGACTTCGTCAATCCCAAGATGTTGTGCCGATTCAGTATCTCAGAGTGCTGGTAGAAATAGCGTGTGCATGTCTTTATAGGGATAAGTTTATGTGTGTGTATATAGGCATTGTACTTTACTAGAAAAAAAAAAGTTGTTTGGTTGCACTGCACCACGGAAAAGGCAGATTGTCGTTTCAACATATCGATCCGTTGTATGCCATGTTTGCGAATAAATTCGATTTGGACTAATCAAAAAATTTGATTCGGTAAATATTTTCATATTCAAATCTAACAAGTTCTATAGGAAACATGTTGAATAATTTTTTTCTTGAAATTCAAATAAAAGAGACCTAAGGTGTATCGTTGTTACGAATAATATTTCTCTCTTGTACGAGGAAGCTCAGGTTACGCTATTTTCTCTTTGTTTAAGTAGTACTACAAGATACTTTTCTTTTTCAGAAAATCCCTACTCTTTTGCAAAAAGGAAAAAAAGCAATGATTCACCAGTCCTTAGTCCGATTCTCCTTTTTGGTCTTCCTCCTTCCTTTATAAGGACCGGGGGACCGGGTGCCTCTCTATTTCTCCTTCAGCTCTCCTTTGTTCGCCTTCCTCCTTCACCTCCAGCCCAAAGACAATGGCCGCCTCCGCCGTCTCCCGCCTCAACCCCATAGCCTCGCCTTACCTTCCGATGACACTCGCTCCCACGTGGTGCTACCCCTCTCCTTTCTCCTACCTGCCGCCTCCGGCCCCACTCCCGCCGGCGCACGGGTGGCCTTTTGCCTACGGCGGCGACTGGTGCCACACAGTGGGGATGCCCTCGTTCCCGCTGCAGACAGCATACGGGCACCCCGCTCCATTGATGGTTTATTGCTGCACGGCGCCGCCACCGCCACCGCAATCGGCGACCCGTTGTCGAATCACGGAGATCATCGAGGACGGAGGCGAGGTAGCCTCGAAGGAAGAGGTCAGGGACGAGCCTTCCCCGCGCTCCGTCCTCACTCCTTGGAGCAGGGATCCGCCCACTTCGCCCCTGCCACCGCGAGCGCCGCTTCTGCGCCCCCCGCCGCGTACGTCTTCCGCGGGCAAACCTCGCCGCCGCCAGTGGCCACGCCTCGCCTTCAACCCCAAAGAGAATAACACGTCCCTGATGATTCGCAATATTCCCAATAAATTTATGTATGTAATACTAGTTGTTTGCCCTCTTTGTTTGATCGATCTCATGTCACCTAGCTAGTTCATGCTCGATATTTTTGGGTCTTCTGCTTAAAGATTGGCTTCATATGGGACATTGCAGGAAGAGGAGATTCATGGCTATCCTCGACCAGCACTGCGCCGAGGAGAACGCCAAGCTCGGCGGCGACGGCGAAGGGGTCAGGTCCGAGTACGACTTCCTCTACGTCCCCGTCGACTTCGGGTATGATTGCTAGCGGTTTCCCCTCCCGAGAGTTACTTTCCATACAATCAATGCTACCTTTTCCTACTCTTTGAATCCAATCCGTGTGCACCTTTTTGATGAGGTTTATTGTCTTTTGCACAGGACGAGGTTCAACAAGGGCTACGCCTTCGTGAACATGACGACGGCGGCGGCGGCGCGGCGGCTCCACGCGCACCTCAACGGCCACCGCTGGGAGGCCGCGGGCTCCAAGAAGGTGTGCGACGTCGTGCACGCGCGCCTGGAGGTACGCGCCTAGTTACTGCTCGCTCTGGCTCGTCGGTTCAATCTCCCCGTCGCGTGCTGCGCGCTAATTAATGTCCGCCATCATCATGTAATTGGATTGGGGTTCGTAATTCGTATCGCATGCAGGGGCTGGACGGGCTCGTGGCGCACTTCTCCGCGTCGTGGTTCCCCTGCGGCGGCCGCAAGGATTTCCTGCCGGTGCGCTTCGAGCCGCCGCGCGACGGCGTGCGTTGGACGGCGGAGCACGTGGTCGGCCACCTCCAGCCTCGCCGCTCCTGCTGATGGAAGCGCTCGTCGGCGGCCGCCGGCCAGCGGGCCTGGGTAAACTATCAATCAATCTTTCTTGCATTCTGTCCTCGTCCATGCCATGGATGGATAGAACGGGAGATAGATTATATCGCCTCATCATTCCATGTGTTCTACAAAGTGTCGTTCCTCCTGGTTTAGTCAGTCACTAGAATCTGGTAGAACTAGTAGTAGCAGAAGTGTTCAGTCCGTGTCCTAGAATCCCCTTGTTGTATGACATGCCGGTGTGCGCGCGGCACCTCTGAACTGATGGCCTCTCGCCAGGAAATTTAAATCTCTGTTGTTGTATTACGTGTGCAAATTTCCAGCGAATCAAAGAGGTCCTAAATGCATAGTATGCGTCTTCGTGTTATATGCAGGTCCCATGAGTTGATAATAATTTAAAATTGAAATGCTTATACAGAAGAAGAATCAATTATATCCGGGCCCCGTGCTTCAGAACCAAAATACTCAGTTGATTTAAGCGCAAGCATGCTAATCACCGTGACAGCCTCTTCTCCTTAAATTTGTTGTTCAAGATTTCTACTATGCATGATTGGTGTAGTTTTGGGGGAGAATACATTTCTGTTGGGTACGTTTTATTTGGATGGAAACCTTTTTTTTTTGAAGCAATGCCTAGTTCGGCCCAAGATGCTGTTTAATTTTCGGCCAAAACTGGTCACAATTTTGAAACTTTGATAGAGCTGTTCATTTTAAAACTTTTGTTTTTTAAGAGAAGGCCTCATGGCACTTTTACTTAATCTCTGGTAAAGTTACATCCACAAGTACATGCGATAATAAGAAGCTGGGAGGCTTCGTCTTCCCATTCATAATCCGATTTAGAGTCATGGCAATGTCTAGCAAGCAAGTGTGCCAAACAATTCGCTTCCCTAGGACAGTTCGAGTTCAAAATTTACTAATGCATGATTGAAGATTAGTTTTGGGGGAGAAAGCGCTTTTGTTGTTTTGGGGCTTACATTTATTTAGAATGGAAGCATGTTTGAGTGGTTTATTTTTTTGCCGAACTAATCACCTTTTAAAAACTTTGATAGAGTTGTTTGGCCATGCACAAACGATGTGTTTGTTTGCCTGCATCCAACACAAACACGCCCGCTACATGCAAGAAAAGCCCCGTTTAGTTGCGCACACGAGAGCCTGGCTACTATGGGTCCCTTCACGTCAACTCGGCGTAATACCATTACCCTCCTGTGGGATGGCGAGACGCTCCTCCAGCGGCCCGCTGACATTCGTGCCCATGTTGACGGCTTCTATCGCGACTTGTTTGCAGCCCCTCTCCCCCCTAGGGGGGCTTAGCTCTTGCACCACATTTCTGGGTCAGACCGCAGTGTGTCTCGGCCGCAGACAATGCGGTCCTCACGGCCCCGTTCTTTGAGGAGGAAGTGTGGCTGGCGATTAAAGGGATGAACCCATCATCCGCCCCGGGTCCTGACGGCTTGCCGGTTAAGTTCTTTCAGACCTTCTGGCCCGCCATCAAACAGGAGATCATGGCCATATTCGGGGAGTTTTATGTCAGTTCTATCGACCTCAAGCGCCTCAACTACGGGATTATCACTCTGATTCCCAAGGTCCCGGGCCTCCTACATCCGCCAGTTCCGTCCTATCACGGTGATCAATGTGATCTTCCGCATTCTTGCCAAGGGGTACGCCAATAGGGTGGCCCCTTTAGCTGACCGAATAACCCACCCGGATCAATCCGCCTTCATTCAGGGCCGATATATCTTGGATGGGGTCCTGGTCTTCCACGAAGTCCTGCATGAGGTGCGATCCAAAAACCTCAAGGCGGTTTTCCTGAAGATCGATTTCCATAAGGCGTACGACACGGTTAGTTGGCCCTTCCTTCGGGAAGTGCTGCTTAGAAAAGGGTTCGATGATCGCTGGGTATCCTGGGTCATGCAGATGGTGTCTTCGGGTCGTACCGCGGTGAACATCAATGGGGAGATCGGGCCCTACTTCCCCACCTTGTGGGGTTAGGCAGGGTGACCCCTTTTCCCCGTTTTTGTTCAATATGGTTGTTGATGCCCTGACCTCGATCCTGGATAAGGCCAAGGCCGCCGGCCACATACTAGGCATCACCCCGCACTTGGTGGAGGGAGGAGGCGTTTCCCTCCTCCAATACGCTGATGACACCATCATCATGGTCCAAGGCTCGGCGCCTGAGATCTCGATCCTCAAATTCCTCCTACTGTGTTTTCAACACCTGTCGGGCCTCAAAATAAATTTTGAAAAAAGCGAGGTGATGATTCTGGGTTATTCGCCCGCTGAGAGCCAGAGCATCGCTAACCGACTTAACTGTCGGTTGGGGACATTCCCTACTACCTAGCTTGGGGTCCCCATTAGTGACTCCCTCCTGACCGTGGCCGACCTACGGCCTTCGGTGCTCAAGCTCCAACACCGCATCGAGCCATGGCAGGGCCATTGGCTCTCTAAGGCGGCTCGTACGATCCTCATCAACTCGTCCCTCTCCAGCCTCCTCCTATTCATCATGAGCTTCTACAGCTTCCCCGAGACGTTCCACCATGAGATTGGTTCGGTCCAGGCCCGGTTCTATTGGGCGAGCGAGGGTGACAAGCAGAAGTACCATATGGTGCGCTGGTCCGAAATCTGCAAGCCCCGGGACCAAGGTGGTCTTGGTATCATGTCTTCCAAACGCATGAACCTAGCGCTCCTTACTCGTTGGCTCTGGCGCATTGCGAATGGCGATGGAGGCATGTGGTTGCAGATCGTGCGCCAGAAATACCTGTGTGGTCAACCCCTCGCATTCTGCATCCGGACCGGAGGGTCCCAGTTCTGGCAATCTGTTATTCAGCTTCTACCGGTCCTCCGCATTGGGACCTCCATCTCGATCGGAACTGGGTCATCCACGCTGTTTTGGCTGGACCGCTGGGCTGGGGACCTCCCCTTCGCTGCGAGATTTCCTGACCTCTTCTCCATCGCCGTTGACTCAAGGATTTCCGTTGAGACGACCCTTATTGACTTAGGGCGTCTCGCGTTCGGGCGGCCTTTTGGGCCCCCGAAAGTTGCCGCTTAGCACGATCTCCTTGATGCCGTCGCTCTGCATGAGCCTGACATGTCACAGCCACTTGACCGGTTGTCTTGGCGCCTTGAGCCTTCAGGCCGCTTCTCCACGAAGTCCTTGTACCGCGCCATTGCCCCCTCTCCTAGCCCAGCTATATTCAAGTATATCTGGACCATCCGTCTGCCACTCAAGATCAGAATTTTCATGTGGCAATGGATCTGTGGTCGTCTTCCCTCTGGCGTGGAGGTGATTAAGCGCAATGGTCCGCGTGATGGTTTATGCCCCCTATGCGGGATGGAAGAAACTTCGAATCACATCTTCTTCTCGTGCGTGTCCGCCCAGTGCCTCTGGGGTTGCCTCCGCGAGGTGATCGGTGGGGTTTGGTGCAACACCAACTTCCCTGACCTCCTTGCCGAGATCCTGGCCACCCCCATATCGGGCCGCCACATTAGGTGGCTGCTCATTGGGGTTCTCGCCTGGACGATCTGGACTGTGCGTAATAAGCTTGTCATTCAGCGGGTTCCTCTCCGCCGCGCTACTGATGTTGTGTTCAAATTGTGTGGTTATTTGCAGCTCTGGCGGCCGCTTAGCCGTCACCAGGACCGAGACGCCATCACCACCATCATCTCCGACCTTCGCGCGATGGCTCTCCGCTTGGCGCCGCCGCTCCTTCCTCCACCGCCCGAGCCAGATTAGCCCCCCCCCCCCTTGTCGATGCGGTTGTCCCGCAGTCGTTTTTGTGTTTTTTCTTTTGGGCTTGTTGAGTTGTGCCCTCATCAGAACCGATTCGTACTTTGTGTTCGTGTGACTGTGTGTGTGTGGGTGAACTTATGTGTACCGTTTGGTTGTGGTGGTTTGCTTTATTTATAAAGCGGGGCGAAAGCCTTTTTTGGTAAAGGTCACCATGATCGTTCATGAGTAGTTTTTGGGTACTAAGGGTCCCTTCACGTCACACAAGGACCCTTAGTTGAAGCAAACAACCAAACTAGACGAATAATGACTTTGTTGCTATTTTTATAATTAAGAGTTTGTATCCACACGAATGTTGACCTAGAATTTTTGTTGTTGAAACATACCCGACAACTTCTGCCTAAACGAGGGAAGGGACATTCAGCAATATTCATCTCTGTCCTGAAAGGTCACCATGGTCGTTCGTGAGTAGTTTTTTGGGTATTATGGGTCCCTTCACATCACACAAGGACTCTTAGTTGAAGCAAACAATGATTTTGTTGCTATTTTTATAATCAAGAGTTTGTATCTACACGAATGTTGACATAGAATTTTTGTTGTTGTTGAAACATACCCGACAACTTCCGCCTAAAGGAGGGAAGGGACATTCAGCACTGTTCCTAAAAATGGAACAATAGTCAGTAGGTCCAAGTCCAATTCTATCTCTACTATTTAAAGCGGAGTTTGCTGTTTTGCTTCCACCCCTCCCATCGATACATGCCCCCTCCCATTGTATTTTTTTCTTTAAAATCTCTACTATTAAAGCGGAGTTTGTTGGACCCACTTCCACCTCTCCATTGATTTTTTCCAAACCACGCGATAACCTCCATTAATTTATTTCCAAACCGACCCCACATCCTAATTTCCTGGGGAAATAAATCTCATGGGATAGCCCCCCTTAACTTGTTTTAAACCGAACCCTGCCTTTTCGTTTTTGAAAAAAAAATCCCTTGTAAAGCAATCAACCAAAATCAAATACTGCCAATAGGCTATTGCAAGCAAGCAACAAAATCAACTCACGTAGTTGTATGCACACAATCTCAATCACATTATATCTTTCCTTACGGACATAAGGACAGGCGTGTCTAACGGCACGCCCGCGAGAGGGTCGAGAAGAATGTGCGGTAAAGGACGTTGTCGGCTAGAGTTCGCCGCGTCAGCTCCGACGGCATTCACCACACCTGCGACCTCAGCCACGCCTGCGCTGTAGGGCTTTTCGGCTTCGCAATGGGCGGGCATCTCGAATGGCTTCATGCAGGACCCAAACTCTCTCCAAACCTGACGAACAGGTCTCCGCAACTCCGACGATTGAATTGTATGGTTGTTGAATTTGTTGTGTGCTACACCGATCGAATGATTTACGTGTATGCCTTTGTAAGGTTTTGAGGTTTCGGATATAAGAGCATTTACAACCGGACTTAGCAAATACACCCACTAAATGTCCGCCGACGCGCCCGGTGAGTGTCTGGGTGTGTCCGTTTTGAGGCCCTATTTGTCCATACATGCACCCATGCTCCTCATTTTTCTCTTATATGTCTGGCCACTTGCATGTGATTAGTGTAGATTGGAGAGAGAGAGAGGGAGAGAGAGAAAAAGAAAATAAAAAAATAAAGAAAGAGAAAATGTGGTCCGGGGAGGGCCACATCCTACGTGGCGAACCGATCGGGCGCGTCCGTAAGCCCTCATATCCTCTCTACATTCAGTCTCACTATGAGGGCTTGCGAACAACCCGAACATATATGGATGTGATGGAAATATGCCCTAGAAGCAACAATAAAATGGTTATTATTATATTTCCTAAATCATGATAAAGGTTTATTATTCATGCTAGAATTGTATTGACCGGAAACTTAAATACATGTGTGGATACATAAACAAATACCGTGTCCCTAGTGAGCCTCTACTAGACTAGCTCATTGATTAACGATGGTTAAGGTTTCCTAACCATAGACATGAGTTGTCATTTGATAACGGGATCACATCATTAGGAGAATGATGTGATGGAAAAGACCCATCCGTTAGCTTAGCATATGATCATTCAGTTTATTGCTACTGTTTTCTTAATGTCAAATACATATTCCTTCGACCATGAGATCATGCAACTTCCGGATACCGGAGGAATACCTTGTGTGCTATCAAACGTCATAATGTAACTGGGTGATCATAAAGATGCTCTACAGGTATCTCCAAAGGTGTCTGTTGAGTTGGTGTGAATCGAGATTGGGATTTGTCACTCCGTATGACGGAGAGATAGCTCTGGGCCCTCTTGGTAATACACATCACAAGAAGCTTGCAAGCAAAGAGACTAAGGAGTTAGTTGTAAGATGATGTGTTATGGAACAAGTAAAGAGACTTGCCGGTAACGAGATTGAACTAGGTATAGAGATACCGACGATCGAATCTCGGGCAAGTAACATACCGATAGACAAAGGGAATTTTGTATGTTGTCATAAGGTTCGATCGATAAAGATCTTCGTAGAATATGTAGGAACCAATATGAGCATCCAGTTTCCACTATTGGTTATTGACCGGAGAGGTGTCTCGGTCATGTCTACATAGTTCTCGAACCCGTAGGGTCCGCACGCTTAACGTTTGTTGACGATATAGTGTTATATGAGTTATATGATTTGGTGACCGAATTATGTTCAGAGTCCCGAATGAGACCACGGACATGATGAGGAGCTCCGCAATGGTCCGGAGGTAAAGATCGATATATAGGACAATGATATTTGGACACCAGAAGAGTTTCGGGAGGTACCGGGTAGTCATCGGATCACCGGAATGGGTTCCGGGAAGCCCCGGGAGGATGATGGGCCTATTGGGCCAATAGAGGGGAGCACACCAGCCCACAAGGGGCTGTCGCACCCCCTATGGCAGCCGGCCTATGGGAGAAAGGAAGGAGGGGGATTCGACCTCCCCCTTCCATCCCTCTCCCCCCTTTCCTTTCCCTCCGGCACAAATATGGAAGGGGGCGGCTAGGGGCAGGAGCCCAAGTGAGATTCGGCCCCACTTGGGGCGCCTCCTGGCTGCCTCCCCTCCCCCCACCTATATATATGTGGGAGGGGCGCCACACATAGACCACGACAATTTCTTAGCCGTGTGCGGCGCCCCTCTCCAAAATTTCGTCCCTTGGTCATATTTTCAGAGTGCTTAGGCGAAGCTCTGCGGAGATAGCATCACCACCACCGTCATCACGCCGTCGTACTCCCGGAACTCATCTACTACTTCGCCCGTCTTGCTGGTTCAAAAGGCGAGGTCATCACAGAGCTGAACTATGACTCCCCCGATTTGACCGTACACTAATCATGCACGCAAATGTGTACGATCAAGATCAGGGACTCATGGGAAGATATCACAATACAACTCTACAACATAAATAAGTCATACAAGCATCATAATACAAGCCAGGGGCCTCAAGGGCTCGAATACAAGTGCTCGATCATAGACGAGTCAGCGGAAGCAACAATATCTGAGTACAGACATAAGTTAAACAAGTTTGCCTTAAGAAGGCTAGCACAAAAGTAGCAACGATCGAAAAGGCAAGGCCTCCTGCCTGGGACCTCCTAACTACTCCTCGAAGCCGAACTTCATGTAGAATCATCCTCGGGATCTCTAGCTCCTGGACTCCAGCATCTGGTTGCGACAACCAGGTATAGAAAGGGGAAAAGAGGGAGAAAAGCAGCCGTGAGTACTCATCCAAAGTACTCGCAAGCAAGGAGCTACACTACATATGCATGGGTATATGTGTAAAGGGCCATATCAGTGGACTGAACTGCAGAATGCCAGAATAAGAGGGGGATAGCTAATCATGTCGAAGACTACGCTTCTGGCCACCTCCATCTTGCAGCATGTAGAAGAGAGTAGATGGTAAGTTCACCAAGTAGCATCGCATAGCATAATCCTACCCGGAGATCCCCTCCTCGACGCCCTGTTAGAGAGAGATCACCGGGTTATATCTGGCACTTGGAAGGGTGTGTTTTATTAAGTATCCAGTTCTAGTTGTCATAAGGTCAAGGTACAACTCTGGGTCGTCCTTTTACCGAGGGACACGGCTATTCGAATAGATAAACTTCCCTGCAGGGGTGCACCACATAACCCAACATGCTCGATCCCATTTGGCCGGACACACTTTCCTGGGTCATGCCCGGCCTCGGAAGATCAACACGTCCCAGCCCCACCTAGGCTCAACAGAGAGGTCAGCACGCCGGTCTAAATCCTATGCGCGTAGGGGTCTGGGCCCATCGCCCATTGCACACCTGCACGTTGCGAGGGCGGCCGGAAGCAGACCTAGCCTAGCAGGCGTTCCAGTCCAATCCGGCGCGCGCCGCTCCGTCGCTGACGTCAAAAAGAGCTTCAGCTGATACCACGACGTCGAGTGCCCATAACTGTTCCCGCGTAGTTGGTTAGTGCGTATAGACCAAATGGCCAGACTCAGATCAAATACCAAGATCTCGTTAAGCGTGTTAAGTATCCGCGAACGCCGACCAGGGCCAGGCCCACCTCTCTCCTAGGTGGTCTCAACCTGCCCTGTCGCTCCGCCACAAAGTAACAGTCAGGGGCCGTCAAGAACCCAGGCCCACCTCTACCGGGATGGAGCCACCTGTCCTTTCATCCCCCTCATCAGAATCACTTACGGGTACTCAACGAGCCGACCCGACTTTAGTCACCACATGTGTCATGTATATAAAGTATATAGTATATACCCGTGATCACCTCCCTAGTGATCACGGCCCAGTAGTATAGCATGGCAGACGGACAAGAGTGTAGGGCCATTGATGGAACACTAGCATCCTATACTAAGCAGTAGGATAGCAGGTAAGGGTAACAACTGTAGCAACAATGACAGGCTATGCATCAGTATAGGATTAACCGAAAGCAGTAGCAGGCTACACTACTCTAATGCAAGCAGTATAGAGAAGGAATAGGCGATATCTGGTGATCAAGGGGGGGGGGGCTTGCCTGGTTGCTCTGGCAAGAAGGAGGGGGTCGTCAACTCTATAGTCGAACTGGGCAGCAGCGTCGGTCTCGTAGTCTACCGGAGAGAAGAGGGGGAAGAAACAGTAAATGCAATGCAAACATAAGCATGAAGATGCATGACATGACAATGAGCGGTGGTAGGTGTGCCCTAACGCGGCAGTAGGTGATACCGGCGAAAGGGGGAAACATCCGGGAAAGTATCCCCGTGTTTCACGTTTTCGGACAGATGAGCCGAAGGTGAAATGTTGTAGGTTCTCTATGCTAGGGGCATGTGACAGATGAACGGACCGCGTATTCGGATTCGTTGGATTTTTCTGAGCAATTTTCATATAGAAAACATTTTCATCCGAGCTACGGTTTATTTTATATGATTTTTCTAAGTTTTAAAATTTTTCTGAAATTATTTGATTTAATAGAATTATACAGAAAAAGAGAAATGACGTCAGCATGATGCGAGGACGACATCAACATCTAGCTGGTCGGCTGACCAGGTCAAACCTGACATGTGGGTCCAGTGGGACCCGCATGTCAGCCTCCGCTAGTATAACAGTGGTTAAACTAATCTAGTAGGGTTAATTAGGGGTGTGGGCCCCGGGTGTCAGTGAGTGATTAGTTAATCTAATTACTTTTATTTATAAAACATTTGTTAGACTAATTAACAGAGGGGGCCCGCATGTCAGTGGCTGGGGGCCGCCCAGTCAGCACGTTGACCGCGGTCAACAAGTCAAGGGGGGCCCTGGGTCCACCAGTCAGTGGCCCAGGCGGTGCCACGTCGGTGACGTCGCCGGAATCACGCCGACGACCATTCCAGCGGCGGAAGTTCGCCGGAGTTGCTCGGATTTCCAGCACAGTGCACCATTCCGCGCGTTTTCGGTGGCGTTCGAACAAGTAGATCGTCCCGCGTCGATCTAGAGTGATCCCAGGAGCGGGGGTGGCCGGAGTGGAGCTCAACGACGACCGCGGGCGGCGCCGGAATACGGGCATCTCCGAAAACCACGCTACGGGTTGCGTTCTAGCTAACAAACGACGCTAGCGGGCTCTACGGACCTCCGGCAACTCGACGGAGGCCACGGCTTGGCTCGGAGATGGACGGGGTGAGCGCAACGAGCTCGCGGACGAGGCCGCATGCGGCAATGGCGACGGTGGCACTGCGAGCCATCTACGGTGCATGAGGAGGAATCAGAGGAAGGAGGAGGGGCGGAGGCTTACGGCACGGCACACGGAGGCCCTCGAGTGAACGGGAGCGCAGAGGGGAGGTGGGATGAATCGCGGCGGGCGGCGGCGACCGAGGTTGGGGAAGAGCTTGACCCGGCCGCTGCAGGGCACTCCAGCTCGTCCTGAAGCGCGGGGTCGACGAGGACGACGTAGAGGGAGCTCGGGGACTCGGCGGCTCGACGAACGGTGGTCGGGGCCACGCCTACGGCGAGGCTTCGGCGGCGATCTCGCTCAGGCGAGGGGGGACCAGAGAGAGAGAGCGGCCGAGATGGAGAGGGGAGTGGGTGGAGGTAGGTGGGGAGGAGGCCGGGGCGTCGAGGGGAGGGGTCGGCCTTATCCTCTCCGGGTAGTCGCCGTCGAGGCGGTCCGGCGGGGCTCGCCCCTGTTGCGACCCCGGTCGGGGGAACAGGGGGGAAGGCGACCCGGGGAGGGGCTGGGCCGGACCAGCTGGAGTGGGCCGAGGCTCGGGCCAGGCACTGTGCAGTTGGCCCAGTGCATAGTGGCCTGTGCTTTTACACTTTTGTTTTGTTTTCTATTTTTATTTTTTTATTTTATTTTCTGTTTTATTTCTTTTAGTTAGCAAAACAGTTTTACAAAAATACAACCCCTACTCCTAAATTAGCATAATAACATAGGCCACCTACTCCAAAAAGTTTGGTGATTATATAAACTAGATTAACATTTGTTTAGTATTTAAAAGCATTTAAATAATTGTTTTGCTGCTGTTTTTACTTACTATAGTGCAGTTAAATACTTTACAAAAGTGTGGTTTCTTCACCAATATTTAATATGGACTATTTGGCTGACTCCGAACATTTTAGTTTTAATATTTGTAGACTTTTATTATTTGCTTTTATTTAAATTTTGAATTTGTTTCGGTTTTGAACTATCGAGAGTTTATCAACAATAAACGGGGTGATGTGGCATCGTTAACGTGGGATTACTGTAGCTTAATTATCCGGGCGTCACATGAACGTGTGCTGAACACAGAGGTGCCGTACGTTCGGTACTTGATTGGTTGGATCACAAAGAAGTTCAACTACATCAATTGCATTACTAAACGCTTCCGCTTACGGTGTACGAGGGTACGTAGACACACTCTCCCCTCTCGTTGCTATGCATCTCCATGGATAGATCTTGCGTGTGCGTAGAATTTGTTTTGTTTTCCATGCAACGTTTCCCAACAGTGGTATCAGAGCCAAGTCTATGCATAGATGATATGCACGAGTATAACAAAAAGAGTCGTGGGTGGTGATAGTCATACTGCTTACCACCAACATCTTATTTTGATTCGACGGTATTGTGGGATGAAGTGGCCCGGGCCAACCTTACATGTCCACGCACATGAGACCGGTTCCACCGACTGACATGCAACTTGTTTTGCATAAAGGTGGCTGGCAGTTGTCTGTTTCTCCTATTTTAGATTAATCAAATTTGACTACGGCCGGTCCTTGAAGAAGGTTAAAACAGCAAACTTGATAAATCACCGTTGTGGTTTTTGCGTAGTTAAGAACAATTCTTGCTAGAAGCCCGTAGCAGCCACGTAAAACTTGCAAGAACAAAGTAGAGGACGCATAACTTATTTTTGTAGGGCATGTTGTGATGTGATATGGTCAAGACGTGATGTGATATACGTTGTTGTATGAGATGATCATGTTTTGTAATATCGACAACCGGCAGGAGTCTTAGGGTTGTCTCTTAAATATTGTACGAAATGCAAACGCCATGTAATTGCTTTACTTTATCGCTATGCGTTAGCAATAATTATAGAAGCAATAGTTGGCGAGACAACCCCGACACAACGATGGAGATCAAGGTGTCGAGCCGGTGATGATGGAGATCATGACGATGCAACATTTCCCAACAGGATGATGTGGGGGGTTTGATTGGATCATTTTTCCCATTCTCTCTCATGTCCGATCACTAGGCACGTCCGCTGACATCTAAGAGGATTTGAGAAGACCGGCTTTCGATGCTTTAAGAGGGTGAGGAGGATTTGAAAAGACCTTCGATGCTCTAAGAGATGTGATTGCTCACACAAATAATGACATGGATCCGCTACGCTGTTATCACAACTGACATCAAAATCGTCTACTTTGCTTTTTGAGTGCAACGACCTAGGCTAGGCCCATCCCTTGCGCAATGTGTGGCCAGTGGGCCGGCCCATGAGGCCTGTAATGTAGACTACATATAGCAGCATTGTGTGTGCGTGAGAGGATGAGTATTGTAATTGAACCTATGTATCCCTAATCCCATAGCCTTCCTCTGTTCTTCTTCTTCCACACGCCAGCCGCCTATGTCTCTAAGCTACCATATCCTGGCGTGACGCGAGGAGTTGCTGCGATCCCGTAGCATCTGGTACTCAGAGCCCAAATCGATCCGCGTCCTCTGATCTAAAGTTTTGCTCACGATTTCCCGATCGATCCATCGACCAGTTCCTAATTCCAGGCAAGCGTGCAGATCCCCTCGGGTGATTCCGCGCAAAACACCTCGGTGTACCTGCATTTGGTCGAGCAGATCGAACGGCACCAACGACACGCTCCAATACGCCGACACTCTCAGCTCGCATGGCGACGGCGGAGCTCTCCTTGGCGGATCTGCAGAAATTGGTGTAGGGCACGATCCAGCAGAGCAAGGCGGTCTCAGATGCAGGCGCTGCCAAATCGGAGTGGGTGCACAAGCTCCAGGACTCGCTTGACAAGTATGCGTCCTCGTCCACCAAGGCGTTCGACGCGCTTGCGCAGACGACCCACAGATTCACTAGGGCGCACGGAGGCAACCCTGGGCCACGTCCACATCGCCAACAACTCACTAGATACAGCGATGGCCGAGATGAAGCGGGCGCTGGATGGGGTGGTACGCCATGTGGATCAGCTTGAGCGGGTACCACCGACGGGGCCTTCGCAGCCGGCTCCACCACAGCGTTCCGGCACACTACATACTGAAGGACAAAGCAGTTTACAGGCGCCACCAGTGACGGACCAGCGTGGGCTTCGTCAAACTCGACAACCACCACACAGGAGTGAGCAATCTTAGTTCCAATCCCCTACAAGTGATTATTGCTCGGATGACCATGAGGATCTCGATCACTCTCCTGGTTATGGCCACTGGTCGCATAGCAGCAGCCACGAATCCCTCGACATGATTTTCCCAAGTTTGAAGGGGAGAACCCGAAATGGTGGAAACAACAATGTGAGAAGTATTTTCGAATGTACAATGTACAACAGGAACTGTTGGTCGATTTCGCGACAATGCATTTCTCAGGCAATGCTGCTTTGTGGCTTCAGACGTATGAAGCCATGCACACAATTGATAACTGGGCAGCTTTGTGTGTAGCAGTGTTCACCAAGTTCAATCGCAACAAATACACCAGAGCGATTGATGTTTTCTTCTCCCTGAAGCAAACAGAAACAGTGGATGGGTACACGCATATGTTCAAGGAACACATGCACAAGATGTTAGTGTACAATCAGTCCTATGATGAAACATTTTTCATTTATCGTTTTGTGGAGGGACTCAAGCCTGCTATTCGAGCACCACTTAAATTGCAGCAACGGAGTACTGTGGATTTGGCTTATTCCATGGCTCAAACACAAGAAGCACTGTTGGCTGAGGACACATCTAAATTTAGCAAGAAATGTGAGCCACGCTACAGCCCTAAACCTTATGTGCATCAAGGTCTGTTCGGTTCTACACCTGTAGACAAAAGAGCATAAGATCATGCTAAATTCCTTGACAAGGTTGACAGTCTCGGGGCTCAGAGAAGGGCAAGAGGAGAATGTTTCAAGTGTGGAGAGAAATATGAACCTAGCCATAAATGCCCCAAGACTGTTCAGTTGCACCTCATGGAAGAGTTATGGGAGGCTTTACAACCATGTTAAAGTGACTCCAGTGAGTCTGATAGTGAGCCATTTGAAAAACAGCCCAGCAATAAGGATAGTGATAACTGCATGAAATTATCTGAACAAGCAGCAACTGGGACATCTTCTAAAGAAAGTATAAAACTGCAGGGTATGGTTGGGAAATGACGGCTGCTCATTCTAGTGGATTCTGGGAGTTCAACCAACTTCATCAAAGCCGATCTAGTCAAAGAGTCGAAATGCCCAACAAAAAACATTCCTTCTGCTATAGTCAGTATTGCCAATGGAGGGCAATTACCATGTAACACTCAAGTGCCCAGTTTACAGTGGTTTTGTCAAGGACAAACTTTCACAACTCATTTGAAAGTTTTACCTGTGGGTACTTATGATATTATCTTGGGCATGTAGTGGCTAGAGACCATGAGTCCTATGTGGGTTGACTGGAGAAAGAAGGTTATGAGATTTAAGTATCAGGGCACCAGGATTACACTTAGGGGAGCCAGGGAGAAACCCACTCCTTGTACAGCTATTTCAGGAAAACATTTACAAGGCCTCCTGAATATTGGGGCAGTTGAGCAAGTAATTCACCTCTGTCACATGGCAGAGCAACCCCTAGAGGAAGCTTGTATTCCACCTATAGTTCAACCTCTACTCGATAAGCATTCACATCTATTCAGTACTCCTGATAATTTGCGTCCTCACAAAGATTTTGACCATCAGATTCCCCTACTACCAGGTGCCAAACCTGTCAGTGTCAAACCATACAGATATAACCCTATGCAGAAATAGGAAATTGAAACAAAAGTCTTTGCAATGCTGCAACAAGGAGTAATTCAACATATCACAAGTTCCTTTGCCTCTCCAGTGTTGTTAGTCAGAAAGAAGGATGGAACCCGGAGATTTTGTGTGGACTACAGGGTGCTCAATTATGTAACAGTTCAACATAAATATCATATGCCCCTAGTGGAAGAACTATAAGATGAACTGGCAGGTGCTAAATATTTCACTAAGCTGGACTTGAAAGCAGGATATCATCAAATCAGGTTGGTGGAAGGTGAAGAACACAAAACTGCTTTCAAGACCCATCATGGACTGCATGAATTCAAGGTCATGCCTTTTGGCCTGATCAATGCTCCTGCAACATTACAAGCTGCGATGAACACACTATTTTCTCTTCTTCTCAGGAAGTGTGTCTTGGTTTTTATGGATGACATTCTCATCTACAATGCAACTTTGGAAGAGCATTTGCAACATTCGGAGCAAGTCTTCACCATCCTAAAAGACAATCAGTTGTGTGTGAAATTAAGTAAGTGCTCTTTTTCCCAGTAGGAATTGGAATACCTTGGCCATGTCATCAATGGGAAGGGAGTTCAGACTGACCCAACCAAGATCGCAGCTATTCAAGAGTGGCCAGTTCCTACCAATGTCAAACAAGTCAGGAGTTTCCTAGGCCCCACTGGATACTACCGGAGATTCATTAATAATTATGGAATTATTAGTAGGAGATTGTCTGACCTACTGAAGAAGGATGTGGTATTCACCTGGACACCTACTAACAAGGCAGCTTTTCAGAGCTTAAAGTCTGCGTTGGCTCAAGCTCCTGTCCTGGCATTGCCAGATTTAGAAAACATGCCATTAGTCCCGAAGGGCCTTTAGTCCCGGTTCTGCAACCGGGACTAAGGAATCGGGACTAAAGGCCCCCTTTTTTAGTCCCGGTCGTGCAACGAACCGAGACTAAAGGGGATCCATGTGGCCGCTGCGGGGCGCTCAGGCAGAAGGGCCTTTAGTCCCGGTTGGTAGCACCAATCGGGACTAAAAGGCCGCCACGCGTCAGGCTCTGCTGAGCGCTGGGGTTTAGTTTTTTTAAGGAGGGGTTTAGGGGTTTCATTTTGTGTTTCCCCCTTTTCTTTTGTGTTTAGCATTAAATTCTTTTACATTTAGGGTTTTCATTTTTATTTTATGTTTTCCATTCAACTCGACGGTAGCTACTACATATAGCAATGAATGAACCATTACACAACATCGTCATGAATATATAGAGAGAAGTGACCTCTCTTTCTCCGTACTTGGTCGAACAACAAGTTTCGTATATAACATCTCTTACATACTGTCAGGCAATTCATTATCCTTTGGAAGCTTCTTCTTCATTATTTTCAGTAGCTTCTCAAATCCCTTGTCAGATACACCATTCTCTGCCTTCCATTGCAGCAACTCCAGTGTGGTACCGAGCTTTGTGTTGCCATCTTTGCAATTTGGGTACAACCATTTTTTGTGATCCTCTAACATACGATCGAACTTCAACTTCTTCCTTTCACTTCCGCATTCTCTTTGTGCATCAACAATGACCCGGCGATGATCAGCGGGCACATATGGTGCCTCTTGATCTTCAGCTTCCCCCGTTGCAGTATCACCGTATTCAGGGAACATAGGATAGTTGTCATCATCCTCTTCTTTCTTCATTGTCTTCCATCATAACCCCTCTTTCTCTGTGCTTGGTCCAACAAGTATAGTGTGGCATCAAACCCTTCTTAAGTAGGTGGAAGTGAAGGTTTTCTAGGAAGATTAATCCTTCGTATTCCCACAGACAGTACATGGACAATACATAAAACCATTCTGACTGTTTGCCTCACCAACATCGGTAAAATTATGCAGGCCCGTAATGTACTCAGAGTACATCCATTGCTGGTTCATCTGCATTATATAATTAAGTATATCAAAAACCATTACAGAACATCATGAATAGAGAAATGGCCAAATTAATACAAGTTCATCATCACATTAAAACCAAAGTACAGTAGTGATCAAAGGTTACTACTGAAAAAATAAATACATAAAGTTCATACATAGTTCTCATAAAACAACATACAACTATCTAGAGCATCTAATTAAAACATACATTGAAACTAACATACAACTATGTAAAACATTTAAATGCAACAACAAATGCGATCAAAATCGCAACTAAGGTAACAATTGATCCAACAACATAATGATACCAGGCCTCTTTATCAATGGCATATTTTCTAACCTTTCCAATCTTCAAGCGCATTGCATCCATCTGGATCTTGTGTAGATCGAAGACATCGGCAACATGCAACTTCAATTTCATCTTCTCTTCTTCAATTCTTTTCAACTTTTCTTTCAAATAATTATTTTCTTTTTCAACTAAGTTTAACCTCTCAACAAGAGGGTCGGTTGGAATTTCCGGTTCACATACCTCCTAGATAAAAACATCCATGTCAAGTTGGTCAGCATAATTGTCATAAACACTAAATCAAACAAATAGTTATAAAAGATAATATACCACATCAGAATCATAGACCGAACGAGAGCCGACGGGGGCGGATACCAAACCATGGCACTATATAATAACAAACAATAATACAAGTAAGAAAATTATACAAGTAGCTATCTAAATCATACAAGTAAGAATTATTTCCTTAAAAAAAGATAAGAACAAGAGGCTCACCACAGTGGTGCCGACGATGAGATCGGCGCAGGTGATCGACGACGGTGAGGACGGGGACGGGACGACACCCTACACATGTGCAAACTAAGAAGTTAACTTGAGCTCAAATTGTGCATCTAAATCAAATAATATCCCACATACACTCATCCACTAAAACCCACAAACCACTCTACTTCTAGAGCATATGAAATGAGGTAAACTAGTAGTGAGAGATGAGATGATGAAGTTGCTAACCTTTTAGAACACTTGGATAGTTTATGCACCACCAAATCTTGGAGAAAATGGAGCTTGGAGGTCGAGCTTGGAGGAAGAACATAGGAGAAAGCTTAAGTGTGGCTCAGGCATTTCATCGAACACCTCATGTGCATATGAAGGGAGAAGAGAGTAGCGCACACACCTCCCACCTTCTATGACCAAAAAACAGAGGAGAGGGCGGGCAGGGGCGAGGATATATATAGGCATTATTTAGTCCCGCTTGGTGTCTAGAACCGGGACTGAAGACTGACCTTTAGTCCCGGTTGGAGACACCAACCGGGACTAAAGGGGTTGCGCCAGGAGTGAGGCCCTTTATAGTCCCAGTTGGAGACACCAACCGGGACTAAATGTCCCACTCGAACCGGGACTTATGCCTACCGAGTCCCGGCCGGCGTCCTAGCCGCTCGAACCGGGACTGATGCTCACATTAGTCCCGGTTCGTAACGCGACCGGGACTATTGCTCTGATCTGGCCAGAACCAAAGCCCTGTTTTCTACTAGTGAAGGTGTTTTTCATTGAAATTGATGCTAGTAACAATGGCATTGGAGCAGTTTTAATGCAAGATGGGCATCAAATTTCTTATCTCAGCAAGGCTCTCAGACCAAGGGCATAGGAAAGAGTGCTTAGCTGTAATTCTGGCAATGGACAGATGGAGGACTTATTTGCAGTATGCTCCATTTACATTGGCAACAGATCATAGGAGTTTGACACATCTGCAAGATCAAAGGATTAGTAATCCCATGCAACAGAAAGCACTCCTGAAACTATTGGGATTGAACTACAACATCTTATATAAGAAGGGCCAGGATAATACTGTTGTTAACGCTCTCTCTCTAGGCCCCATGCTCCTCCAGAACTTTATACCATTTCATTTTGCACACCCAAGTGGCTTACGGTAGTATCAAAATGGTGTGAGCAATGTTCTGCAGACAAACAATTGCTCCAAGAATTATCTCTTACTGGATGAAATGAGAAAGGATATGTGTTGTACCAGGGCATTATCAGATATAAGGACAGAATCTAGCTGGGGCACAATACAGAGGCTCACAAAGCAGTTATGTTGTCTCTATACTCTAGTGGCATTGGGGGACATTCTGGGTTCCAAGGAACTTATCAGAGGATTAAAGCTCCTTTTGCTTGGCCAGTTATGAAACAAGACATCCAGAAGTATGTCAAAGACTGTACTATTTGTCAGCAAGCTAAATCTAAGCATATCAGGAAACCGGGTCACCTCACTCCTCTGGCAGTGCCGAAAGAAGCATGGAACTTAGTTACTATGGATTTCATTGGTGGTCTTCCTAAGAGCAAACAGTTTGACACTATTCTAGTGGTCATCGATAAATTCAGTAAATATGGGCATTTTCTTCCTCTTGCTCATCCATTTACTGCTTTACAAGTGGCTCAACTATATCTCGACAACATATACAAATTGCATGGCCTGCCTCAGGTCCTGGTGACTGACAGAGATTCGATCTTCACCAGTACTCTCTGGCAGGAGCTATGCCGGTTATCCGATACCAAAATGAACACGAGCTCTGCAAGTGATCCTGAAACAGATGGACAATCAGAAAAAATGAATCAGTGTCTGGCAACTTTTCTTTGGTGCATGGTACATTCTGCACCCAATAAGTGGGCTCATTGGTTATCTCAAGCGGAATATTGGTACAACACTAATTACCATTCGACTTTGGGCAAAACACCATTTCAAGTTCTTTATGGCTATCAGCCTAGGCACTTGGGGGTTGCCAACCTACAGAGTTCCTTGTCCTCTGATTTGTCTGGTTGGCTAGCTGAAAGAAATTTGATGCAAGGTATGATTCGAGAGCACCTTCTTCGAGCACAACAACACATGAAAGCATAGGAAGACAAACATCGCTCTGACAGGAAGTTTGCTGTTGGTGAGTGGGCATTCCTCAAACTGCAGCCTCGTGTTGAACAATGAGGGGTAAGACGGTCTAATCACAAGCTCGGTTCAAGTACTTTGGGCCTTACAAGATCACGGGGAAAGTGAGTGATCTTGCTTACTGCCTCGCTCTCCCGACGTCAAGTAAAATACATCCAGTGGTACATGTTTCTCTTCTAAAGCCAGCTCAACCACCATCCCTTGATCTGCAGACTGAACAAACTGTCAATGTTCTCGAGGAATTTCATACCCTGCGGCCAGCTCAGGTACTGCAATCCCGTTTGGTGCAGGTGGGCGGCTATACATGTCCTCAACTGAAGATAGCATGGGCAGGTCTGCCTCTATCCATGGCGACCTGGGAGTGGTCCAGTGCGCTCACGCCAACGACAATGGCTGGATAATGAACAATACGAGGGCGTCCCGTTTCTTAAGGAGGGGAGCATGCAACGACCAGGGCTAGGCCCATTCCTTGCGCAATGTGTGGCCAGTGGGCCGGCCCGTGAGGCCTGTAATGTAGACTACATATAGCAGCGTTGTGTGCGCGCGAGAGGACGAGTATTGTAATAACTGAACCTTTGTTTTCCTAATCCCAGAGCCTTCCTCTGTTCTTCTTCTTCCCCACGCCAGCCGCCTCTGTCTCTAAGCTACCATATCCTGGCGTGACGCGAGGAGTTGTTGCGATCCCATAGCATTGAGTTAGGGCCTGTTCGGATTTCTTCCCGCTCCGTGACTCTGCTCCCGGAGCAGCTGGAGCTGCAGTTCAGATTTATAGAGCGGGGAAACAGGTGCTCCTCGGATCCTTGGATTTGGCGGAGCTGTTGGTTTCCCGAACAGCCAGCTCCTTAGTATATTTTGTTTAGAGAATATCTTGGAGTTATACTGATTTGATTCAATTTTTTTTTTGGGAAACTCTCTACACGTACACGCGCACCAATACCGCAGCCGTCCAATCCTATCTGCAGGCGCGCGCGGCCACGCGGTGGCGACCGGGGTGACATGGGCGAGACGAACTGCTGCTGATCTATCTGGTGGCTGGCTCCGTAGTCTCTTCCCGTGGTGAGACGATCAGGTCACGCTGATGCCCTTGCCATTAACGAGGATGTGAAGCCGCGGGAAGAAAAAGAGGGTGGCCCCCGGCGCTGTCCATCTGCAGCCCCTGCACGCCCGTCCTCTCCAACTCTTGTAGGCGCGAGTGGAGACAACAGACATGGACGGAGACGGGGGTGAGAGAGAGCGCCATTGTCGTAGATGTGACGGTGCATCCTTCCCGGCCCGTGGCATGGCAGGTCAGCTTCTCCGGCTGCTACAGTGGCACGCATACTGCTATGCATGCGGTGGAGTACCTGTTGGGATAGCCGAATTTGCATGCTGATGGCGCGAGAGACCGATCCACCGTGGGATTTGGTACGGCTGCATTGGAAAACGTCGAGCGCTGCGCCGTGACAGCGCTTCTGCGGGCATACGCCGGACGGAGGGGGAGTACTCGATTGCACCGTGGAAAATCAGCGGGCTGCGTCAGGCTATAGGCTAGGAACTATAGTAGCTGCACGGCTCGACGTACCAGATCCGCGGGCTGCGTCGTTGCGAGAGCTCGTCGTGGCTGCTGCCACTCGTATAGCTCCTACCCTAGTTCTACTTCTGGCAGGAGGGGGTGCATGGATAGGAGCACACAATCTAGCCTGTCCCGAAGCAAGCAACAAAGACTGATTGATGTAACCCGGCAAATTAATGCCGCGTGCCTTTTCCTATTTTATGTTTCTCCTTTTTGGAGTAGTCCTAGTAGTACATGGACATGGCGACGAGTACGGCTGACACAGAGGAACCCCTGGATGGCTATGTACCAATGCATGCCATATTGCGATGTGTGTGTGTGTATGCACCAACATCTCGTGACACATTTGTTGTCGTCTATGAATAGTGAGATGCGTGGGTTAAGGTATGGTGGCATGAACGGGGCATCGGTATGGCAGAATGGCACCTAGTAGGACAAACATAAGAGCAACTCCACCGCGCGACCCGTTCTGTCCGGCCCCGTCCGTTTGGGGTAAAACGAACAAACAGGTCGGCCCAGTGCGCGACGGCCCGGACCCATCTGGTCTGTTTGGTGTCCGGGCCGATTCATTTCAAGCGCAAACATGCGCCGGATTTGGGTTGCCGCGGACACCGAACGGACGCTTCGAACGTCCGCGTCGGGGGCGCGTGGCAGGCGGCCACCTACCTCCTACCCGCCAACATCAACGGCACGGGCGGGTGGCCCCACCTGTCATCCGCCCAGTGAACGGTCGCCGTCCTTCTTAAATGGGAAGCCGTGGACCGGTCGTCGTCCGCACTTCCCACTCCGGCCCCTCTCTGCCCCCTCGAAACCCGACACCCCCGAAACCCTAGCCGCTCCACGTCCTCGACCTCGCCGGCCGGTCGCAGCCATGGGGCTTTGGAACTACGACCACAAGGGAAAGAACGACCGCGAGGCCGGCTCCTCCTCGGGACGCCGCCGCGGCTCCGTCAAGAAGGAGGAGCCCGAATCACCGCCGCGCTCCTCCAGTCGAGCGCCCGCGCCTGCCCCCTTCACCATCGCTCCTAGGACCGCCGGCGAGCGCGACCGGCGGTACCTGGCCGTGGACGTGTGCTGGAGGTACTGGGAGACGAGGACGCCGGTCCCGTGGAGCGACGTGCCCCTCCCCAACAATTGGCACCTCTCCGCGGACCGGGTCCCGATCCCGCCGGTGCCGGCGAGCGGCCGTGCGCGGCGCGATGAGATCGAGTGCCGCCGCCTCCTCCCCGACGACCTCTACTACTACGAGAGGTACGCCTCCGACTCCGTGCTGTGGGACACATGGCTCCAGGACGAGCACGACGTGCGGCGGGCGTCCTACTTCGCCGGCACGGTGTCGGGGCCGCGGCGGCCACGTCAGTGTAACGCCCACGATGCGGCTATATCTCCCACGTGTCGAGGCACGACTTAGAGGCATAACCGCATTGTGGTATTGTAGCAAGAAGGGTCATCTTCACACAATTCCATGTAATGAACAAGAATGGGATAACAAGAGTTGGCTTACAATCGCCACTTCACACAATACATAAATATACATCATACATCATCCAAAATCCACACATAGACCGACTACGGTCAAATCCAAATGAAAATAAGATAACCCCACATGCTAGATCCCCGATCGTCCCAACTGGGCTCCACTACTGATCATCAGGAAAAGAAACATAGTAACGACCACGTTCCTCGTCGTACTCCCACTTGAGCTCGGTTGCGTCATCTGCACTGGCATCGTCGGCACCTGCAACTGTTTTGGTAGAATCTGTGAGTCACGAGGACTCAGCAATCTCACACCCGCGAGATCAAGACTATTTAAGCTTATAGGAAAGGATGGTGTAATGAGGTGGAACTGCAGCAGACACTAAGCATATATGGTGGCTAACATACGCAAATGAGTGCGAGAAGAGAAGCAGTGTAACGGTCGTCAACTAGTAATGACCAAGAAGTGATCCTGAACTCCTACTTACGTCAAACATAACCCAGAAACCGTGTTCACTTCCCGGACTCCGCCGAGAAGAGACCATCACGGCTACACACGCGGTTGATGTATTTTAATTAAGTCAAGTGACAAGTTCTCTACAACCGGACATTAACAAATTCCCATCTGCCTCATAACCGCGGGCACGGATTTCGAAAGATAATACCCTGCAGGGGTGTCCCAACTAGCCCATCATAAGCTCTCACGGTCAATGAAGGATAAACCTTCTCCCAGGAAGACCCGATCAATCTCGAAATCCCGGTTTACAAGACATTTCGACAATGGTAAAACAAGACCAGCAAAGCCGCCCGAATGTGCCGACAAATCCCGATAGGAGCTGCACATATCTCGTTCTCAGGGCACACCGGATGAGCCAGACGTCGGGTTGGCATAGACCCTGGTTGCCCAGGGGGCGCCGGACATCGCTCGGTTTGGGCCAGCACTCGAAGGAGCACTGGTCCGGGGGTTTAAATAAAGATGACCCTCGGGCTCGCGAAAACCCAAGGGAAAAAGGATTAGGTGGCAAATGGTAAAACCAAAGTTGGGCCTTGCTGGAGGAGTTTTATTCAAGGCGAACTGTCAAGGGGGTCCCATAAATCACCCAACCGCGTAAGGAACGCAAACTCAAGGAACATAATACTGGTATGACGGAAACTAGGGCGGCAAGAGTGGAACAAAACTCCAGGCATAAGGCCGATCTTTCCACCCTTACCAATATATATAGATGCATTAATTAAATAAGAGATATTGTGATATTCCAAAATATCCATGTTCCAGCAAGGAACCAACTTCAACTTCACCTGCAACTAGCAACGCTATAAGAATGGCTGAGCAAAAGCGGTAACTTAGCCAAACAACGGTTTGCTAGGAAAAGGATGGTTAGAGGCTTGACATGGCAAATATGGGAGGCATGATATAGCAAGTGGTAGGTAGCGCAGCATAGCAATAGAACGAACAACTAGCAAAGCAAAGATAGAAGTGATTTCGAGGGTATGGTCATCTTGCCTGCAAGGTTCTCAGAGTTGTCGAAAGCTTGATCCTCGTAAGCGTACTCAACAGGTTCCTCGTTCACGAACTCGTCTCCCGGCTCTACCCATAGCAAGAACACAAGCAATGGAACCACAATCAATCACGGGAAATGCACAAGCAACATGATGCAAAACATGTATGATATGCGAGATGTGATATGCGATGCATATGCGTGCTCCGGAAGAAAAAGGATGAACAAGGAAGTAACTTGGCAAACCAAGCATGCCACTGGAAAAATGAGATGATTTCGGTTGAAATCGATATAAAGATCACCGGAAACGGATGCACAGTTTGCAAATGGCAAGCAAAACAAGAATGACACGATTCTGCGATTACAGCATGATAGCACTTCAAATACACCAAGTAACTATGCTACAGCACTCCAACATAGCAACAAAGCATATGGCAGTAATTTACAGAAGATTCTTGACAAAAGATGAACACCGAGCTACGGCTAAATCACAACATAACAGGTTCAAACAAGCATGGCAAAAGTGCAAAAGATAACAGGTTCACAGACTTAGTGAAATTACTGAACATGGCTGGAACAGCATCAGGTAGCAATGTTCAGAGCAAGCAATCAACATGCTACAGGAACTTAACATAGCAAAATAAGGCATAGCATGAATCTACTAAAAGCATAGAACAAAAATCCCTTACTGAGCAAGAGCCAAAAATGACCAGAAGATATGATGGCAACCATGTAAACATAGCATGGCAGTAACAGTATTATGAAGGCATCTTGGTGAGCTTGATTCACTCACCACAAAGCAATGCATGACAAAAAAAGCATACCTACAGAAAGATGGCATGTTTATGAAGCTATCCATGGCAAGCAAGTTCATAGCATGTATGAAACAAGTACAACAACCTTGGCAAAATTGAATATCATGTTAACAATCTGCCAGAAACATTTTATAGCAAAAGTAGAGCAAGATTAAGACATGCTAGGGAACTCAATAATTGCAAACAGGGGAATGGATGGATAGAGAACAACTGTAGCTACAAAACATCCTTACTGAACATACTCAAAATAAGCATGGATCTCTCTGTAGCCACATGGATACATAGCAACAAAATAACAGCAGTCACAGACAGTAAAATTACTGTCCCTGAAATCAGAAACATCACGAAGCCTAGTTTGCATACTTTTTCTAGTCACCACAGAGATCATAAAAATACATGGCATACACCTCTGTAAAGATGGCATGGCATACATCAAAACACATGTAGAGCTCATGCCCATAACATGCACACATCAATTGCAACAAAAATAACAAATCATCAAGTTCTGATAAGTAACAGCAGTTAACAGCATATAGCACTATTGCACCAGCGATTTGGGCACCGAGATGGACTCAAACGAGCATGGCACAATGCAACAAAATGAAGAGCATCTCGTAACGAACATTTCTATATATTACACGCCCGGAACGGAGCTACGTGCACAGAGTTATGATGCGATGAACAATGCAACAGAATGTGAAAATGCTCGGGACTTGGAGAAAAATCGGGGGGAGGGAAAGTCAACCTCTGGACAGATCGGATCGGGAGCTCGTCCGAGCTAGGGTTCGAGCTCGAGCTCGCCGGAGTCAGGAGAGTACGAGGCCGGAGGAAGGAGAGGCGCGACGGTCGGGGGAGAGAGGAGGAGGAGGCGCCGGGGACGGGCGCGGTCGGGCGAGGCCGGCGGGATCCGGCGACCCGCGGGCGACGGCGGCCACGCGCGGCGGCGGTGGGTCGGCGACGGCGACCTTGGGGCGCGGCGCCGGCGCGCTAGAGGAAGGAGGCGGCGGGGCGCGGGGCCCGGAGTGGCCCGGTTCGGCCCGGGGCGGGCCGGATCTGGGCCCCGGGCGACGGCGGCGATGTGGGCGCGGTCGGGTGACGTGGCAAGAGCCGATTGGCTGCGGGCGGCGGCGCGATTCGTCCGGCGCCGGGCGGACGTGTTCGGCGCGCGGAGGGAGAGGGCTAGGGTTTTGGGGACCGGGAATTTCGGAGGGGGGACACATATTTATAGCTAGAGGGAGTTAGGAGACTCCAAATGGAGTGCGGTTTTCACCCACACGATCGTGATCGAGCGACCGAGAGCATGGAGGCGAGTTTGCTGGGTTAGTGGGCTGTTTTGGAGGGGTGTTGGGCTGCAACACAAAAGAGGCTTTCGCGATTACCCGGTTAACCGTTGGAGCATCAGACGACCTCCAAATGGAACGAAACTTGACAGGTGGTCTACCGGTGGTATACCAAGGCCACTTGACAAACCTCGATCCATTCCGAGAACGTTTAACACCCGCTCATGAAAAGAAATAAGAGGGGTGCGCCGGTGCATGTGGGAGTGCCGGATTGCAAAACGGACAACGGGGAAAATGCTCGGATACATGAGACGAACCCGTATGCAAATGAGATGCACATGATGACATGATATGATATGCATGGCATGAACAAAAAGCAAAATGAAAAACAAAACCCGACCACGAAGGGAATATCATAACACATAGCCGAAAATGGCAAGAGTTGGAGTTACAAATATGAAAAGTTACATCCGGGGTGTTACAGTCAGGAAGTGCGCGGGCATAGGCAGGTGCGCGGCCTAACACCCACGCCGTCGCCATCTCCATCGCCCCCACCGCCTCCTCGCGTGACAGCGGAGGAGGAGGCCCGTCTCATGGCGTGTGTGCTAGAGGACTCCATGCACACGCACGACGAGCGCCAATGGGAGGGCCTCGAGGAGATGACGGCCCTCTCCGCGGCCGGCGACGTCACCATCCCAGAGCTGGAGATGGTGCCAAAGGAGGAGGTGGTGGAGGAGCCGCCGGTGGCCGCGTTCCACCCTGGCCTGGTGGGCCAGGGGTGGAGCTGGTCGTGCACCGCTGAGCAGATGGCGGCTGCCGTAGGGGGCGTGAACTGGTGTCCCACGCCACCGTGGTCGCCGGAGCGGGACGCCTCGCCTCGGGAGGAGGTGGTGCAGGCACCGGCTACCTTCCAGCCCGCTTCCCCCGTGCACCATGGACCGCCGGCCCACCTATGGACACCGCCGGACTACATCGACCTCGTCAGCGACGACGACGACACCGGCGGCCAGTGAAGACGGCCACGGCCACGGCATCGACGGGCGCGGCAGGAGCGCGCGGACGGCTTTTTTTATTTTGTTTTTATGTTAATTATAGAACTGGGCCGTTTAAGTGGATTATGGAACTGGACCGTTTTGTGGCCGTGACCTCTATATATGTTTTAAGTTTTTTTAAGTGCGTTTATTTACCTTTTTAGGCATTTTATTTAAGTTTTTTGTTTTTTTAATCACGTCCACCCCAGACATGATTTGGGGTGCGGCCGCGCGTTGGGCACACCCACGACCCAACGGACAAATGCGGATGTGGGCGAACCCATCCCCGCCCCAAAGGGACAAATTCGCCTAAACCGGACATCCGTTTAGAATCGTACGGTGAAGTTGACCTAACAGTCAGAGCACGAGAGGTCCCTGGCTGGCTTTCAGCCCTGCAGGATGGCCACTACGTCCTTGGTTGGGTCGTTTTGGTGGGATGGGATGTTCAACGGACAAAGAAAATGGGGGTGGACTAACAACTTTGCGTTGACCGTGAGTTGGCCAACACTGTCGGAAATGAATTAGTCTTTTTTTTCTTGAGAAAACAGAAATGAATTAGTCTTCACAAAGAAAAACCCATTGCATAAAATGGCTCACTAATGGCAACTCTAAGATCAACTCCACCGCACGATCCTAAACAGATGTCCGTTTTATCTGAATTTCTTCCGTTTGAGGTAACGATGGATGGCAAAACGGACATCCGTGTCCGGCTGTTATTGGACGCATCCAACACAACCAACCATCCCAAAATGTCCGCCTACGTCCCCGTCGTGTGCTTGCCCGCGCGGTTGCCCTACAGCCGCACCAGCTCACGCTCGCATGCGGCTGCCCGCCTGCAGCAGCAGCAGCAGCCCGTGCCGCCTCGCCGCTCGCCACCTCGGTCGCGCCCGCGCCGCCGCCTGCGCACCGTGTTCGCCGCCGCGTCGCCGCGCCCGCCCGCTCGCCGCATCGTCGCGCCACGCGCCCGGCCGCCGTCGCTCCCTGTCTGCGCGCCGCGCTCGCCGCATCATCGCGCCGCTGCGCCCGGCTGCCGCGCCCGCTCCCTACCTGCGCGCCGCGCTCGCCGCAGTCTGCACGTCGTCGCGCCGCCGGCGCGCCGCGCTCGCCCGGCCCCTCCTGCGGCCGCGCCCGCTCGCCTGGCCCCGCGCTCGCCCGGCGGCCGCTGCCGCGCCCGCTTGCCTGGCCCCGCCCACTCGCCGCCTGGCCGCGCCGCCTGCCCACAGCACCGCGCCTCACCTGCGCCCACTCGTTCTCGCCTGCCCCCCGCACTCTTCCCGCCTGCTCGCCGCGCGAGCCAACCCGCGCGCCCCATGCAGCGGCGCAGGGCAACCATGGTGATGCGGCTCCGGCGAGACGAGAGAAGGCGACGCAGCTCCGTCATCCAGCAAAGGAGAGAGAGGGGAAGGGGAGAAAAGCAGGGGCAGGTGGCTGCCATGCGGGCCATGTGCGGACGCGAGGACGCAGACGGGCTGTCCGCGGCTGTCCGCTTTGACTCAAATCCATCTCAAATTTTCTTTGGATATGTGATCGAACGGACATTAAACGAACAAAAAAATAAGATGGGGTCGCGCGTTGGGTCATTGCTTTTGTCCGTTTGTACCCAAACGGACACCCTCGGACGATTTGGGGTCGTGCGGTGGAGTTGGCCTAACCGGCAGACCACGCGAACATGATTTGGGTCGGCCAAAGGGACGGCGTCCCAGCGCGTCTGTTTTTGCGTCCAACCGGCCGACCCATTTGGCCTGAATTCCGGTAGCCAGACAAATGTGCAGGAATTTTGCATGCATATATCTAAAAAAGCAACATTGCACATAGTTATATTATAATCAAATAAATCACAATAGTAAACAGTTTACAACCAAATAAAAATATCATAGTTTACAAACCAAATGAAATCTAATTTGGAACACATACATAGAAAGAAAAAGAACCGATACATCTATTGGTTGTCAAGGTGAGTCCACGTATGATCAAAATTATTTTGGAGTTGAATGTGAGTTGCCCAATCACGCATTTCATGACGAAATTAGGTGAACTGTGCAAACGTTACCGTTCCATGCTCAGTCAAGGTTTTGACCCTGAAATTGAAACACTTGATCAAAGATTTTGTCTTGACGCTCATCCTCCACGACCATGTTGTGCATGATCACACAAACAATCATCGCCTCCACATCTTCTTGGAGCTCCAAGTTCTAGCAGGATACTGAACGATGCCCTATTGAGATTGAAGTACAACACGCTCCACATCCTTCCTAGCTCTCTCTCATGCCGAAAAAAGAGTGCCAAATCCGAAGATCTTATGAAGCCACAAGTTCAAGTATGACAATGCAGTCCTTGAGATGCCCCTTATACTGCCCCTGCCAATAAGATGGTCAGTTCTTCCACTTCCCGTGCATAAAATCTATGCTACCAAGCATCCTCGGAAAGCCCCTATTTGCATTGATCGCCAACAACCGGGTTGTATCTGCATCATTTGTCCTTTAGGGCCAAACATTGCTACCACAACCTTGCTGAATTTGTACAATGATGCAAGGCATGTGGACTCGCTCATGCGACATACTCATCAACAAGATCACCGGAAATTTTGTATGTAAACATCTAAATAGCTGCGGTGCATTTCTGATTAGAGGAGAAGACAACCTTTCCAAGGGCATCCTCCTTGCATACGATATAATCATCATATGCCATCACTCCCTCCTGAATGCGGTTGAACACATGTCTATCCATCCGGAAGTGGCAGGGGAATGAAAAGCCTGGAATTGAAGAGTGGGGACGTGCACTGAAAGTAATCGGCGAAGAGTAGGCAATGGCCGCTCTCTCTGTTCTGATTCAACGCCGGAGTATGACCCGGGATCGACCTCGTCCGCTGCCCAGCAATGTGGTCACTGATGACCATAGTTGCAACCACAAAATCCTCATCGTCCAACAATGAATCGTCTGATGAACACGTGGAATTATTGAAAAAGAACTCATCTCCACTATCCACGGTACCTTGCGAGAGAACCGTAGAACACCTTGCGGGCGTTGTGGAGAAGCCGGCCAGTGAAGAGCCCCGCGCCTCTTCCCTGTACAGGGAGCAGGCCTGTCGAAGTAGAGGCGGCCGTGGAGCGAGGACGGCGGGCTTGGAGCGAGCCAGCAGCGGCGGAGGCGAGGGGGTGGCATGGCCATGCAGGTGCTACGACGACGACAAAAAGAGGCCACCAACGCCAACTAGAGCGGACATCCGTGCCGTGTGGAGGTGTGGGGAGTGTGTGGATGCGACCGGCGGCCTGGGCAGTGTCCAACCGACCGGAAGTGGGCGGTGGCGAAGAGAGAGGGGTGGGCGGATGTCTTAGGTGTGGATGGGGGAATGCGAAGCCCAAATGAACGTCAGCTACTATACCAAATCCTGACTGTGCTCAGGCTCTCGTTTATTTCTGACTTGGTCACCAGGTAGGAATTCCAGGCAGATCCTATTTGGCGCTTTAGGCGGCCGTTACTGTGCATTTTGCAAATGGGCGCCTGAAGCCCTCCAAGCTGGGCTGACCCATTTAGCTACCTTCTCTTTATCTTTTTTATTTTTCTTTACTTACATTCCGTGCACTTTTTCCAAATTCGATGTTTTTTTAGAAAAATGATGAACTTTTTCAGTTTTGTGAACATTTTACAAAATTGATGAACTTTTTTCAAAATAGAAGATTTTTTTTAAATCGATGATTTTTACAGAAAGTTCTGCAAAATTGATGAACCTAGTTTCAAATTCGATGATTTTTTTTCAAATCGGTGAACTCTTTCGATAAACTTTTTTCAACATTGTTGAACTTTTTTCAATATTGATGAACTTTTATATCAAATTCGATGATATTAAAAAAGTTGATGATATTTTTCAATTTTGATGTTTTTTTATGAAAAGACCCAAAGAGGAAGATCAAATTAATCTCGGCCATCGAATCATGTCAATTCAACAACCTAGACTGCTTCAATGTCGAGTGCTCAACATGTTTAGTGTGCAGTTAATTTCATGCCAAATATAATGCTAATCACATAATAACACGCAAATAATATCTTACTTAATATCCGCATGCACTTAATATACTTTCAAATCAACGTGCATTGCACGTACACATTGTGTAGTAAAAATAATGTGCCAGGATTTGCCTTTAGTATGATTAGATTGCTTGTTTGATTTGTGTAGTGCAAAAACAGAAACTTTGCGTGTAGTGCATGAATTTACATTTTTTATTGGAATTTCAAAAGTTTTAGAAATTTTTACATAGTACTACTATGCAAATTTTTTATTTTTTCCTAATTTTTCAGAATTTTTAGAGTTACAGAAGTATGGTCAATGTTCAGATTTATACAGACAGTTTTGTTTTCGACATATTTTGTTTTTGATGCATTGTTTTGCTTGTTTTGATGGAAGTATGGATTGTATCGTTGGTATAAGACATGGAGAAGTTAGAATATAGAAGGGATAATGCAAAAATAAAATATGAATGGGTTTTCAATAGTACTTGAAGTGGTGATTTGTTTTATTATACTAACGGATCTCACAATGGTTTTGTTAAGTTTTGTGTGATTGAAGTTTTAAAGTTTTGGGTGAGATCACGATGGATGAAGGAATATGGAGTGGCAAGAGCCTAAGCTTGGGGATGCCCGAGGCACCTCAAAATAATATTCAAGGACTCCCAAGAAACTAAGCTTGGGGATGCCCCGGAAGGCATCCCCTCTTTCTTCTAACGACCATCGGTAATTTTACTTGGAGCTATATTTTTATTCATCACATGATATGCGTAAATTCTTGGAGCGTCTTTTGTGTTTATTTTTCCCTTTTTTTATGCACCATGCTGGTATGAGATAGTCTTTGGTTGACTTATAGAATGCTCTTTGCACTTCACTTATATCTTTTGAGTATGGCTTTGTAGAATGCTTCATGTGCTTCACTTATATCATTTGAAGTTTGGATTGACTGTTTCTCTATACATAGAAAACTGCCATTTGTAGAATGCTCTTTTGCTTCACTTATATTTGTTAGAGCGTGGGCATATATTTTATAGAAAGAATTAAACTCTCATGCTTCACTTATATGTATTTAGAGAGTTAACAAGAATTAGTCCTTCACATGGTTAGTCGTAAAATCCTACATAAAAACTTGTAGATCAATGAATATGATATGTTTGATTCCTTGTAATAGTTATATGAAATAAAGATAGTGATATTAGAGTCATGCTTGTGAGTAATTGTGGATTGGTAGAAATACTTGTGTTAAGGTTTGTGATGCATGTATGGTGAACCGTTATGTGATGAAGTTGAAGCATGATTTATTTTTTGATTGTCTTCCTTATGAGTGACAGTCGGGGATGAGCGATGGTCTTTTCCTACCAATGTATCCCCCTAGGAGCATGCGCGTAGTGCTTGGTTTTTGATGACTTGTAGATTTTTGCAATAAGTATGTGAGTTCTTTATGACTAATGTTGAGTCCATGGATTATACGCACTCTCACCCTTCCACCATTGCTAGCTTCTCTAGTACCGCGCAACTTTCGCCGGTGCATTAAACCCACCATATTCCCTTCCTCAAAACAACCACCATATCTACCTATTATGGCATTTCCATAGCCATTCCGAGATATATTGCCATGCAACTTCCACTGTTTTGTTTATTATGACACGCACCATCATTGTCATATTGCTTTGCATGATCGTAAGATAGCTAGCATGATGTTTTCATGGCTTGTCCATTTTTTGGTATCGTTGCTATGCTAGATCATTGCACATCCGGGTACACCACCGGAGGCATTCATATAGAGTCATATCTTTGTTCTAGTATCAGTTGTAATTCTTGAGTTGTAAGTAAACAAAAGTGTGATAATCATCATTATTAGAGGATTGTCCCATGTGAGGAAAGGATGATGGAAGCTATGATTCCCTCATAAGTTGGGATCAGTCTCTGGACTTTAAAAAAATAAAAGAGGCCAAAAGAGCCCAAATAAATAAAAGAGGCCAAAGAGCCCAAATAAAAAAAAGAGGCTAAAGAGCCCAAAACAAAAAATGAGAGAAAAAAGAGAGAAGGGGCAATGTTACTATCCTTTTCCACACTTGTGCTTCAAAGAATAGCACCATGTTCTTCATGACAGAGAGTCTCCTATTTTATCACTTTCATATACTAGTGGCAATTTTCATTATAGAGCTTGGCTTGTATATTCCAATGATGGGCTTCCTCAAATTGCCCTAGGTCTTCGTGAGCAAGCAAGTTGGATGCACACCCACTTAGTTTCTTTTGAGATTTCATACACTTATAGCTCTAGTGTATCCGTTACGTGGCAATCCCTACTCACTTACATCGATATCGATTGATGGGCATCTCCATAGCGTATTAATTTGCCTAGTTGATGCGAGACTTTCTCCCCTTTTTGTCTTCTCCTCACAACCACCTTCTATTCCACCTATAGTGCTATATCCATGGCTCACACCCATATATTGCATGAAAGTTGAAAAAGCTTGAGAACATTAAAAGTATGAAACAATTGCTTGGCTTGTCATCGGGGTTATGCATGATGAAATACTTTGTGTGATGAAGATGGAGCATAGCCAGACTATATGATTTTGTAGGGATAACTTTCTTTAGCCATGATATTTTGAGAAGACACATGATTGCTATATTAGTATGCTTGAAGTATTATTGTCTTTATATCAAATTATAGACTATTGCTTTGAATCACTCGTGTCTTAATATTCATGCCATATGATTAGATTATGTGATCAAGATTATGCTAGATAGCATTCCACATAATTTTTTTCTTTTTTTATCATTTACCTACCCGAGGACAAGTAGGAATTAAGCTTGGGGATGCTGATACGTCTCCATCGTATCTATATTTTTTGATTGTTTCATGCCAATATTCTACAACTTTCATATACTTTTGGCAACTTTTTGTATTATTTTTGGGACTAACATATTGATCCAGTGCCCAGTGCCAGTTCCTGTTTGTTGCATGTTTTTTGTTTCGCGGAATATCCATACCAAACGAAGTCCAAATGCGATAAAAACTTATAGAGATTTTTTTGGAATATTTGTGATTTTTGGGAAAAAGAACCAACACAAGACGATGCCCAAGGGGCCCACAAGCCGTAGGGGCGCGCCCCCTTACCCAGGGCACGCCTGGGATGCTTGTAGCCGCCCCATAAGGCGGTTGGTGCCCTTCTTTCACCGCAACGAAGATAATATTCGGATAAAAATCGTGTTAAAATTTCAGCCCAATCGTAGTTACGAATCTCCGGGAATTTAAGAAACGACGAAAGGTCAAAAAACGGGGACGCGAAATAGAAGAGAAACAGAGAGATAGATCCAATCTCGGAGGGGCTCCCGCCCCTCCGCCGCCGTGGAGGCCATAGACCAGAGGGGAAACCCTCCTCCCATCTAGGGGGGAGGTCAAGGGAGAAGAAGAAGGAGGGGGGCTCTCTCGCCCTCTCTCCCGGTGGCGTCGGAACGCCGCCGGGGCCATCATCGTGATGGCGATCTACACCAACAACCTCGCCGCAATCATCACCAACTCTCCCCCTCTATGCAGCGGTGTAACCTCTCTTTTACCCGCTGTAATCTCTACTTAAACATGGTGCTCAACGCTATATATCATTTCCCAATGATGCATGGCTATCCTATGATATTTGAGTAGATTTGTTTTGTCCTATGGGTTGATTGATGATCGTGATTGGTTTGAGTTGTATGTTTTATTATTGATTTTGTCCTATGGTGCTCTCCGTGTCGCGCAAGCATGAGGGATCCCCGCTATAGGGTTTGCAATATGTTATTCGCTTATGGTGGGTTGCTAGAGTGACAGAAGCTTAAACCCGAGTAAGTAGGTTATTTGCGTATGGGAGTAAAGAGGACTTGATACTTTAATGCTATGGTTGGGTTTTACCTTAATGATCTTTAGTAGTTGCGGATGCTTGCTAGAGTTTCAGTCATAAGTGCATATGATCCAAGTAGAGAAAGTATGTTAGCTTATGCCTCTCCCTCATATAAAATTGCAATAATAATTACCGGTCTTGTTATCGATTGCCTAGGGACAAATGACTTTCTTGTCACAAAAATCTCTCTACTAAAACTAATGTAATTGTTTCTTTATCTAAAAAACCCCTAGCTTTTATTTACGTGTTCTTTATTATCTTGCAAACCCATCCCTTTACACCTCTAAAGTACTTCCAGTTTCATACTTGTTCTAGGTAAAGCGAACGTTAAGCGTGCGTAGAGTTGTATCGGTGGTCGATAGAACTTGAGGGAATATTTGTTCTACCTTTAGCTCCTCGTTGGTTCGACACTCTTATTGAGAAAGGCTACAATTGATCCCCTATACTTGTGGGTTATCACCTCTCCAAACCCACTTTTATCAATAACTTCATAAGATTGAACATTCTCCAAATATGTGGGATTCTTTTTTCCTAAAGTTGACACTCTTCCAAACCCACTTTCAATATCATTGCAAACATTATTGTCAATTTCATTTTCATCATGAGGCTTAAATAAATTTTGAAGATCATAAGAAGCATCACCCCAACCATGATCATTACAATGGGTAGTGGACATTAAAAAATCATCATCCCCAAGCTCGGGGTTTTGCATATCATTAAAACAATTGATATTAATATAATATATCATAACATCATTGCAATCATGCTTTTCATTCAAGTAGCTATCGATAATCACTTTATAAATATCTTCTTTTAACACTTCATCACAATTTCCAGATTCACGAATTTCAGACAAAACTTCATAAAGACAATATAATGCACTCAACTCACTAGCAATTGGTTCATCATAATTGGATATTTTAAAAAGATTAGCAAGAGGATGAGGATCCATCTTATTTTCTTATTTCTTTTCTGTTCTTTTGAGTGTTGACATGAAGACGATAAAAGCAAACAATCAAACAAAAATATTTTTGTGTTTTTGTGAAAACGTTTTAGAATTCGGGTAGATGAAAATGAGAGGGAAATGGCAAATGAAAGTAAATGCAACAAGATGAAAGTTTATGTGATGGTACTTGATAGGTTTTGGTGGTGTCTCCACGGCAACGGCGCAAGAAATTCTTCCTGCTACTTGTTAGTTGCATTGGGATTTCCCCGAAGAAGAGAGGATGATGCAGTACAGTAGAGATAAGTATTTCCTCAGTTAAGAAACAAGGTTATCAATCCAGTAGGAGAAACACACAAGACCTCATGAACAACACCTACACACAAAATAATAAATACTTGCACCCAATACAAACAAGGTGTTGTCAATCCCTTGGCAGTTAATTGCAAGGATCAAATCTCGTAGTGATATATAGATAAACAAAAACACAAAATAAAATAAAAGTAAATAAATTGCAGCAAGGTATTTTTGGATTTCAATATATGATAAAGATAGACTCGGGGGCCATAGTTTTCACTAGAGGCTTCTCTATTGAACATAGCATACACTGGGTAAACAAATTACTGTTGGGTAATTGATAAAAAAGCGTATAGTTATGACGATATTCAAGGCAATGATCATGTATATAGGCATCACATCTGAGACAAGTAGACCAACTCCTGCCTGCATCTACTACTATTACTCCACACATCGACCGCTATCCAACATGCATCTAGAGTATTAAGTTCATAAAGAACGGAGGATGCCTAAAGCAAGATGACATGATGTAGACTGATAACCCACAAGTATAGGGGATCGCAACAGTTTTCGAGGGTAGAGTATTCAACCCAAATTATAGATTCAACACAAGGGGAGCCAAAGAATATTTGAAGGTATTAGCAGCTGAGTTGTCAATTCAACCACACCTGGAGATTAATTATCTGCAACCAAGTGATCAGTAGCAAAGTAGTATGATAGTTTTGATAATAGTGATAGCAGCAATGGTAACGGTAAAAGTGATACCAGTAATTTTGTAGCAAGTGCAGTAGTAATGACAGCAGCAGTAACTTAGCAGAAACAATATAAGATAAATTCGTAGGCATTGGATCGGTAATTTGTTTGATGATATTCATCATGTGACACTCATAACCTAGGGCGATACAGCACTAGCTCCAGTTCATAAACATAATGTGGGCATGTATTCCGTAAATAGTAATATGTGCTCATGGAAAGAACTTGCATGACATCTTTTGTCCTACCCTCCCGTGACAGCGGGGTCCATATTGGAAACGAAGGGATATTGAGGCCTCCTTTTAGTAGAGAACCAGAACAAAGCATTAACACACGGTGAATACATGAACTCCTCAAACTACGGTCATCACCGGGAGTGGTCCCGACCATTGTCACTCCAGGGTTGCCGGATCATAACACGTAGTAGGTGACTATAACTTGCAAGATCAGATCTAGAACATGGATATAATTGTGATAACATAAACGGTTCAGATTGAAATCATGGCACCCCGGCCCAAAGTGACAAACATTAAGCATGGCAAAGTAATAGCAACATCAATCTCAGAACATAGTGGATACTAGGGATCAAGCCCTAACAAAACTAACTCGATTACATGATGAATCTTACCCAACTCCTCACCGACCAGCGAGCCTACGAAGAAATTACTCACTCCCGGTGGGGAGCATCATGGAATTGGCGATGGAGAAGGGTTGGTGATGACGAAGAACGAACACCCCCCTCTCCGGAGCCCCAAACAGACTCCAGATCTGGCCTCCCGATGAAGAAGAGGAGGTGACGGCGGCTCCGTCTCGTGGATCGTGATAATTCTTTCTCCCTGATTTTTTTTGGAAAAATATGATTTTATAGCGTTGGTTTCAGGGTCTGCGGGGCCACCAGGTGGGATAACCCACCTGGGCGCGCCTGGGAGGACTGGCGCGCCCTGGTTGGTTGTGCCCACCCAGGTGCCCCCCTCCGGTGGCTCTTGGCTCCAGAAATTCTCATTTATTGTATAAAAAAGCCTCGCAAAGTTTCGTTCCATTCTAAGAACTTTTATTTCTGCACAAAAACAACACCATGGTAGTTCTGCTGAAAACAACGCCAGTCCGGGGTTAGTTTCATTCAAATCATGCAAATTAGAGTCCAAAACAAGAGGAAGAGCATTAGGAAAAGTAGATACGTTGGAGACGTATCAACTCCCCCAAGCTTAAACCTTTGCTTGTCCTCAAGCAATTCAGTTGATAATATGAAAGTGAAAAAGGAAGTCTTTTACGAACTCTTTTACTCTTGTTTGCATAAATAAACTTAAACATCACCCAGGTTTTCAGCCAACATTATAACTAACCATGCCGACAATAACTCTTAAAAATTATATTAACTCATATCAATGACATAATCAACTAGCGAGCAATAATTAGATATATCAAACAACAACACGTTATCAAAACAACAATGATATAATATGGCAATGGTGCTATCTCGCAAGCCCTTTCTTAGACCGCAAAACAAAAATGCAGAGCACCTCCAAAGTTCAAGCAGCGACTAAACATTGTAATTCATGGTAGAAAAGATCCAGTCATGATGCACCCAACATTAGCTACATAATGCATCAGCATGACAGCGGTGCTCTCAGAATCTAGCGCTTATTTTAGAAGGTGATGACACAACATAAAAGTAAATAGATAGTCCCTTTGCAGAGGGAAGCAGTGATTTGCAGAGGTGCCAGAGCTCAAGTTTTTAAAATAGAGGTAAATGATATTTTGGGACATGCACCCTTCTCATTTACTTCACGACTATTAGTTATCAACATCTTCCATGCTAAGCACGCTAGTGGCGGTTCCCAAGCAATAAAAGTAAAGGTTTTGACTCCATTGGGAGTTTTTGTTTGATTATTTGTAAGCTTTTTCTGTTTGCAGTTTGGGACCGGGCATCCCTATTACCGCCCTTTTCTCGTGCGATGGCGAGTGAATAAACACTCTACCTGAGAATAAACCGCTTAGCATGGGAGATACCGACCACCTCCCGTCGTTCCATGAACGACCCATGCACACAAAAAGGATATTTATTAGAAGTTTTTAGAGGTGGCACATGCAACTTTACTTAGGACGGCAGGGTAATACCGCATATAGGTAGGTATGGTGGACTCATCTGGAATAACTTTGGGTTCACGGTTTTTGATGTACAAGCAGAATTCCCACTTAGTACAGGCGAAGGCTAACAATTAGATTGAGAAGCGGCCAGCTAGAGAGCAACAACGGTCATGAACATGCATTATGCATAAGTAACATTGGACACTAGCATGAGTAGGATATGAACACCATGAACATAAACATCATAGAGGGTATGTTGGTTTTGATTCAACTACATGCATGAACATGTGCCAAGTCAAGCCACTCGAACATTCTGAGGATACCATATCATCATACTACATCACAAGCATTTTAACGCAATGTTGATATCCAAGATAAATCATTATCCACTCCCAGTTACTTATGCATGGCATGAGAAACTATAATCTCTAATTGTCATTGCAAACATGTTTAATCATAATTGGCTAAATCATGGATACTAGGTTAAACATATTTACACAAACAGCAAGTCGAGTTCATACCCGTTTATCTCTGCGACGGCCAGTTCATCGAATATCGTCATTATTGCCTTTCACTTGCACGACCGGACGATGTGAAAATAATAACAGTGCAAGAGTGCCGAGGACTAAGCTGGAATCTGCAAACATTTTATTCAACAGGAGAAGACAAGGTAAAATGGGCTCTTTATTAGATTAAAAATTATTCATATGAGAGCCACTCAACATTTTCTTTGTGGTCTTCTCCTTGGTACGACTCGAATAAAAAGAAAAGAAATTCAGAGAAACACACTGAAATATTTTTGGAGTTTTTGGTTTTCTTGAACAAGCAAATAAAAGTGAAAAACAAAAACGAGAAAAACTATTTACACGGGAAAGCTCCCAACAAGCAAAAGAAGAACAAGGAAATCTTTTTGGGTTTTCCTTTTAGTGCTACGGCTTAAACATGCATAGAAAGTAAACTAACTACAACTAATTTTTTGATTTTTCTAAAGTTTTACAAACACACAAGAAGAAAGCAAGAAAATAAATTTAACATGGATGATACAATGAAAAAGTGTGGACACGGACAACTGGAATGAAATGTGTGAGCATGAATGTAACATCGGTGGGAAACACGTACTCCCCCAAGATTAGGCTTTTGGCCTAACTTGGTGATCGATCAGTAGCCTGGATAGTAGTCGGGGTGCCGAGGAGCGGGCATCCATGCATCCCACTGCCGAGGCTCCTCCTCTGCTGCAGCCTGATCGTTTCGGTAGGCGATGATATCTGCAGGAATAATCCTATATCCGCCCCTGGCAACAGGATCAAACAAAGCAAGAGCAGGCAAGGGAATAATATCACGAGTTCCAATGCTAAAAACCAGGTTATAAGGAATAGGAATGTCAGGGTAATCTCGTGCAATAAAATGGTGGTGTTCCATGGCTGCGCGGCCTAGGTAAACCTTAGTCAGAGGGTAATCATGAGGGCGTATCTCAACATTATAGTGAGCCGACAAACGAGTGGCGAAAATCCCACCATGTATTTTACCCTTGGACTTATTAATGCAGAGGCGACATGCCACAGTAGCTCCCAAACTATAAGTGTTGTCGCCCTCTAGTGCACGACGTAAAATTGCAAGGTCTGGTGAACTGAGTGCACCCACCTTCTCTCTAGCAAGCAAGCATTTTGCAATGAAAAGAGCAAAATAATGAACGACAGGAAAATGCAAGCCAGCGACAGTGATAGCCGACACCCCTCTCTCATCTCCCACTGTCGAGGTACGATAAAAGGCCTCAAACTCTGTCGGCCTAGGCTCTACTAAGCTCCCGTCAGAAGGGATCATGCATATGTTACAAAATTCAGTAAGTGGTATCTAACGGGTTTCAACATATAAGTTAAACTGCACCTCAGGAGGATTATTCCTAGGACGGAAATTTAAACTTTGAACAAAGATGTTTATGAGGAGATGATGTTGTTCACATTCAGCTGCGATGAAGTCGGTGAGGTCGGCATTAGCAGCATATTGTGTGAACTCCTGAAGGATTCCAGCCTCTTCCATGCACTGGGTATGCGGCCATTCGCACGGCCGTACCTCTGCCAACTTCCGGGGATGGAGATCACTGTCAGACGACTCCCCAATAACTCCCTTGGAGTTCTTCTTACAAGCAAACTTCCTAAAGATATTCATCCTTTTACTATGAGGAAAATTTCTGAAATTTTTAGTCCATAAATTTTTCCAACAAAACTTCACAAAATTGATAGCAACTAGTCATAGGGGTACACAGAGGCCATAGCAAGCATTCAAACTACTTAGAACTCTAAAAATTCAACATGCAAGCTCATCTACAGTAGCACCAAGAGTAGCTAATTATTCTAAATATAAACCACTAAAACAAAAACTAATTGGACAAACGATGGAGTCACATACCAAGCAACAATCCCTCGAAACAGTTTCGGAAACGGAGCTTCGAGCAAAGAGATCGAAATTCGCGGGTTTGAGAGCAAGAACACGAGAGAGAGAGAGAGAGAGAGCAATGGAATTTTTTCCTCGAGGTAAGTGATGATGTGGCGCGAAGGGATAAGTGAGGGGGCCCATGTGGGGACCACAACCCACCAGGGCGCTTGGGGGTCCTGGCGCGCCCAGGTGGGTTGTGCCCACCTGGTGCACCTCCCTCTGATATTATTTGCACCAAAACTTCTTAAATATTCAGAAAAAAATCGTATTAAATTTTCAGAGCATTCTGAGAACTTTTATTTTTGGGTCATTTCTTTATTGCACGGAAAATTCAGAAAACAGACAAAACATGGCATTTTATTTTATTTAACTAATAAAAACAGAAAACAAAAGGTAGGGACAGAAGGTAGTGCTTACTAAATTCATCAACTTCATACCTCTAAAAAATGATCCATTAATAAGGTTGATCAGGTCTTATTAACAACCACTTTCGATTAGCATGAAACCGGAGAACTTTTGTAAATCACTAAGTTACCTCAACGGGGATGTGAATATCCCCAACAATGAGCATTTCATATTTCTTTTTGGCAGTAGGTAGAGGTAGTTGAAAACTTGCAATAGTGATTGTCGGAGATTTTCAATAATATTAATACCATTCACTTAGAATTGTTTCTTTGGAAAGTGCACCGTATGCTCATTACCATTGATATGAAAAGTGACCTTGCTTTTATTGCAATCAATAACAGCCCCTCCAGTATTCAAGAAGGGTCTACCAGGATAATCGACATGTTGTCGTCCTCGGGCATCTCAAGTATAACAAAGTCAGTCAAAATAGTAACATTAGCAACAACAATGCACTACTAGGAAAAGGCCTACTAGTGGCGCACCTGTTTTGCCTACTAATGGCGCACTACAGGTGTGCCACTAGCATCACGCCATTCAATTTTTTTTCTTAATCTCGGGATAATCGACATGTTGTCGTCCTCGGGCATCTCAAGTATAACAAAGTCAGTCAAAATAGTAACATTAGCAACAACAATGCACTACTAGGAAAAGGCCTACTAGTGGCGCACCTGTTTTGCCTACTAATGGCGCACTACAGGTGTGCCACTAGCATCACGCCATTCAATTTTTTTTCTTAATCTCGGGTCACTATGGCTTAATCTCAAGTCAAATCGCACTCCGTGGTCAAACTTCCCGAAAGGTCACCCATCCCACACTACTCCAGCCCAAGCACGCTTAACTTCAGAGTTCTATCCAACCCCAGCACCAGCTCACTTAACAGGCACTTGTTGATATATCTAGCATATCAATCCTATTAAACCTTGTTAATGTCTAGGACTTTGTTCATGTTCATGAGTGTGATGAAATTTTGAAAAAATATTTCAAACTTCCGTTCATATTACGTATCATATTTTGAACATTTAAAAAAAATTGAAACTATTTTTTTCTGTTACTAGTGACGCACCTAGCAAATGGTGCGCCACTAGTAAGTTTGAATTTTTTTTCCATTTTTCCCCCTCGAGATCTTAAAAGTCCCGTATCTTTTTTTCTGTTATATTTTTCACATTTGCAACAACAATGGGCACATCCTCACAAATACCGATAGGTATGGCAGTTGATTTGTCAGCCATTTGCAAAGATATTTCAGTAGGTGTGAGTTTATTCAAGTCAAGTCTTTTATATAAAGAGAAAGGCACAACACTAACACCAGCTCCTAAATCACACAAAGCAGTTTTCACATAATTTCTTTTGATAAAGAAAGGTATAGTTGGTATTCCCGGATCTCCAAGTTTTTTAGGTACTCCATCTTTGAAAGTATAATTAGCAAGCATAGTGGAGATTTAAGCTTCCGATATTTTTCTCTTATTGGTGATGATGTCTTTCATATACTTTGCATAAGGAGGCATTTTAAGGATATCAGTCAAGCGAGTACGCAAAAAGGGTGGCCTCAACATTTCAGCAAAGCGTTCAAATTCTTCATCATCTTTCCTTTTAGTTGACTTGGGTGGAAAAGGCATAGGTTTTTGAACCCACGGTTCTCTTTCTTTACCGTGTTTTCTAGCAATAAAGTCTCTTTTGTCATATCGTGTATTCTTAGGTTGTGGGTTATCAAGATCAACTGGTGGTTCTATTTCAACATCATTGTGTGGTTCTTTTTCAATGTTTGGTTGAGTATCTTCACGAACATCAGCATTATCTTTTTCATTATCACTAGGTGAATGTTCATTACCAGATTGAGTTTTAGCATCAGAGATAGAAACATCATTATCATTATCAGGAGGTTTCTCTATTTCAGGTTCACTAGAAGCATGCAAGGTCCTATCTTTTTCTTTTTCTTCTTGTTTTTAGAAGAACTAGGTGCAGTGGTGTTGTTCCTTTGTGAATCATGTTCAATTCTTTTTGGGTGTCCCTCGGGATAAAGTGGTTCCTGAGTCATTTTACCTCCTCTAGTTGCAACTCTAACAGCAAAGTCATGTATATTATTATTCATTTCATCAAGCAACTCTCTTTGAGATTTAGCAACTTGTTCTAACTGGGTTTGAACCATAGAAGCATGTTTTCCAACACCTCTAACATCATTTGAGATCCTAAATAACAAGTCACTCAAGCGAGCAATCATACCAGAATTGTATTTCAATTGTTTCATAACATTTGCATTGAAGTGATCTTGTTTTCTAATGTAGTTTTCAAACTCATAAAGGCATTGGCTAGGGTGCATATTGTGAGGATTGTCATTATCATTGAACTTCATTAGAGAATTTACCTCTACCACCTTGGGTGGTGGTGGTGTATTAAGCCCATGTATTTCTTTAATAGGAGGTAAAATTTTAACATCCTCAGCTTTAATACCTTTTTCCTTCATAGATTTCTTTGCCTCTTACATATCTTCAGGACCAATATATAATATACCCCTCTTTTTTGGAGTTGGTTTAGGAGATGGTTCAGGAATAGTCCAATCATCATAATTTTTCTATATGTTATTCAATAATTCTTCAGCTTGTCCAACAGTTTATTCCCTGAAAACACAACCAGCACAACTATCTAGGAAGTCTTTAGAAGCATCGGTTAGTCCACTATAGAAGATATCAAGTATTTCATTTTTCTTAAGAGGATGATCAGGCAAAGCATTAATTAATTGGCAAAGCCTCCCCCAAGCTTGTGCGAGACTCTCTTCTTTAATTTGCACTAAGTTAAATATATCCTGTAAAGCAGCTTGTTTCTTATGAGCAGGGAAATGTTTTTCAGAGAAGTAATAAGTCATATCCTGGGGACTACGCACACAACCAGGAGCAAGAGTATTGTACCAAGCTTTAGCATCACCCTTTAATGAGAACAGAAATAATTTGAGAATAAAATAATAACGAGTCTTCTCATCATGAGTAAAAAGGGTGGCTATGTCATTCAACTTAGTAAGATGTGCCACAACAGTTTTAATTTCATAACCATGGAAAGGATTAGATTCAACCAAAGTAATTAACTCTGGGTCGACAGAGAATTCATAATCCTTATCATCAATAAAGATAGGTGAGGTAGCTAACTTAGGATCATATTGCATTCTAGCATTCAGAGATTTTTCTTTATACTTGCATAATAATTTCTCTAGATCATCTCTATCCTTACAAGCAATAATATCTCTAGTTGTGTCCTCATTCATAACATAACCTTCCGGTACCTTAGGCAATTCATATCTAGGAAGGCTAGTTCTAGCAGGTGTTTCAGGAGTTTCAGTTTCAAGCTCATCATCAGATGCAACGACATCATGTTGTATCACTCTAGCAATTTGTTCATCAAGAAATTCACCTAGTGGCACATCATTATCATCAAGCAAGGTACTAGCATCATCATAAGCATCATTCATTGTAGAAGTAGCATCATCAATAACTTGCGACATATCAGGATTTATAGCATGTGGTGGTGTTTCAAGTTACTTATAACAGAAGGTGAATCTAAAGCAGAACTGGATGGCAGTTCCTTACCTCCCCTCGTCTTAGACAAAGTAAACCCAATTAATATGAATAAACCCCATCTTTTATCCTTAGTGGCAACGATACAAGTACGTGTCATGTCCCTTTCTGTCACTGGGATTGAGCAACACAAGATCGAACCCATCACAAAGCATCTCTCCCATTGCAAGATAAATCAATCTAGTTTGCCAAACCAAACGGATAGATCGGAGAGAAATACAAAGTTATAGCAATCATGCATAAAAGAGTTCAGAGAAGACTCAAATAATATTCATGAAATAATCTGATCATAAACCCACAATTCATCGGAACCCAACAAACACACTGCAAAAAAGGATTACATTGAATAGATCTCCAAGAACATCAAGGAGAACATTTTATTGAAGATTGAAGTGAGAGAAAGAAGCCGTCTAGATACTATCTTTGGACCCCATAGGTCTGTGGTAAACTACTCACACGTCATCGGTAGGGCAGCAAGGTTGATGTAGAATCCCTCTATGACCGATTCCCCCTCCAGTAGAGTATCAGAAAATATTTTGTGTGGCTCTCTGATGTATTGAGAATATTTGGGAATTTATAGAGCTAGAATTAGGTCAAGAGGTGCCACGAGGGGCCCACAAGCCTGAGGGGCACCCCTTGGGGGGCGCCTGGCAGGCTTATCACCCCCTTGTGGCTCTTCTGGTCTTCACTCAAGCTTCTAGGGTCCCTTCTGGTCCAGAAAAAATCATCAAAAAGTTTCATAGCGTTTGGCCTCCGTTTGGTATTGATGTTCTGAAAAGCCAAAAACAAGCAAAAAAAACATCAACTAGCACTGAGCACTAGGTTAATAAGTTAGTCCCAAAAACTGATATGTATATATATATGGAAAATCCATCGTACCACCCGGTGGTAGTTACCTCATATGTCTCATATACTACCATATGGTACTATATATATACTACTTTATCATTTTAAATATATTCGGATACTATATCTAAGATACTTCAAAGCAAATTACATGAAAAAATTGCATATGAGCCCATAGTTTTGCTATATTTGTGAAATACATACATATTTCTACGTAAAAAATTGCATACTCAAAACATGGTATATACTACCTAATCATTGTTATATACTCACGCCTGATATCCACGGCAATCGCTGAACCAACTCCACGACGTTATCGACCGAGTCAACGGCGCGATCGACCTATCCACGAAGGATTTTTCCTGCAAGCAAATCGAAGAACATGCAAGAAAATAATAGCCAAGCAATTTCAAAATTGCGAATATGCTAGATGGGATTAATCTCACAAGATGGGGTTCCGATAGGATGTCTTGACGGTCGGACTAGCCGCTACGAGCGAAGACAAATAAAAGTAGCAATATAGCTAAACTTCTCTAAACAAAACCCAAGTCTAAACCCTAAAAGATGGTAAGTATTTATTATGGACGGCCGCCGCCGTAGCCCGTAGCTGTTGGTTTCCATGTAGATTACGTTGTCCACGGATCGGCTGCAACTAGTCCACGCTTGTGTCTCTTGATTGACGTGGAGAAGCACTTGGAGAAGCCCAAGTCTCATGGCCCACGTGGCCCATTTTGGTCCATGGTGCCAAGGCCAAATACTTTGGCGCTTGTGCACGTAACATGCATGGTTCGGTGTAAGACATGCATATGGTGTTTGCTCTGGTTGGATTGATCTCCGCATGACTCTCTGATTGATTCTTTCATCATTTTATTCCTGAGTACAAATAAATTAAAATATGAGTGTAACATCATATTCTTGTCAGTTAGATTATACGTACAAAGAAACGATAGTACCTGGCTAGCTATTCGTTGCACACGCGCTTTAGTCATAAGTCCAAGCATAGCAGTTGCATGTATAGCCATGTTACAGATGAGCACATCATCATCCCTTCCTTGAAAACAAAGTCGTCCTCGACGTTTGTGTACCTGAAATTCATCACAGAGAAAACCAAAAATATGTGCAACACATATACTAGGTTTCAAATGTGTTAGCTCATGCGAGTGTCGGAAATTGATAATAGCACCGCTATGAATATCATGATAAATTTTGTCCCACGCAGAATCTATATATGACTTATAGGGATGCAAATGAACTATTGAGCATGTGATATGTCTAGTTCAAAAGTTGAGACACTTAACGGAAAAATTTCAGAATTGACTGCAAGTATACTATGCATAGCATGATCCGTCGATTTAGCTTTCCCATCATTTATTATTTCATCGGGGGTCATTGGAAGCAAGTTAATGGTTTTTCTTCAAACACAGGAGCATATGAATTTGTTCTACCATGATGGGTAACACTATTATCATATTGCCAAGGTCGACCTAACAATAAAGAACATGCTTGCATAGGTACAACATCGCAGTCAACATAATCATGATATGAACCAAGTGTAAAATGAACCCTCACACGACGTGTTACCTTCAACTTACCACAGTCGTTGAACCATTGGATGTAATATGGATGTGGGTGTCTTGTAGTGGTGAGGCAAAGCTTCTCTACCATCTCAATACTCGCCAAATTATTGTAGCTTCCACCATCAATGATCACACGAACAGAATGCCCTTTGACAACAAACTTAGTTTGAAAAAGATTATGCCGTTGAGGCATCTCAGTATGTCCAACCTGGGCACTAAGTACTCGCATGGTTACAAGGCTAGGGTATTGATCTGCCATTGCAGCATTAACATGTATCGCCTCCGTGTCATTCTCCTTAGTGTCACCTGCATTATTAGTGGCAAGCATAGCATGTGTATCTTCATCCAAATCACTAGCGGAGGAGTACTCACCATCTTCTCGCACAATGAAAGTACGTTTATTTGGGAAGTCCTTCATCAAGTGCCCGCCACCTTTGCATATATGACACTTCATGTCCCTTGTGCGTCCAGACGAAATGGCGGGTGCTTGAGAAATTGCTCTCGATGCCACAGAGGATTGTGGAGCTGATTTTTAACTTGTTGGGAGTGCACCATTGTTCAAGATATGTGGTGTTGCCTCGGTAGTGGGTGGGATAGTGGGAGAGTGTGTCCATGATGAGTGACGACCTGCAGAAAAGTTACCTCGTCCCTTGTTGTGTCGTCCCTGTACTTCCCTTTCAGCTTTACAAGCAAAATGAAACAAACGAGTAATAGAATTGTACTCCTTATAGTCCAATATATCCTGAATATCACGATTCAAACCACCTAAAAATCTAGCCATCATAGCATCTTCGGTTTCAACTAATCCACATCGCACTAAGCCAATTTGCAATTCTTGATAATAATCCTCTACAGAACTACTACCTTGTTTTAAACGTTGCAATTCATTTAGCTTATCACGAGCATAATATGAAGGAACATAACGTTGTCGCATAGCTCGTTTTAAAGCATCCCAAGTAGAAGGTATATTATTCGCATTAATACGACAATATTCACTCCACCACATAGAAGCAAAGTTTGTAAATTCACTAGTGGCTGCCCTAACACTTTGATTCTCAGGAATATCATGACATGCAAATTTTTGTTCAACTGAAAGTTCCCAATCAAGATAAACGTCTGGATTATATTTACCATTGAAACCAGACATAGTAAATTTAATTTTAGCACTAGAGTGGTCGTAATGTCAAACATCATACCTGTGTGGACCTCGTGCCATACCTTGACGGTTGAAACGCAGTTGTCGATGAGCACAGTCATTGTGCTGGTTGACCATTTGGTCGTCTTCGGTGTCACCAGAATAATCCTCGTAGTTGTCCCCATGTCGCTCGTGGACGCGAGGAGGAATTTGTGGGTGCTGGTTTATGGTGGCAGCATCGGTGGCAGTAGCGGGGTGCTGTGGATGGCCCATGGGCACACGTCGAGCTCGCGAAGTAGCGGCAACACCCGTGGAATTGTGAGGAACATCATTATTGTTGACGGGGGGTGTAGTCCGCAGCTCGTCCAAACGTAACAAGATGTCCTGTAGTTGTGTGTTGGCAACACCTTGTGCATCCTCAATGGCCTTGAGCCTCTTTTCTGCCACAATCTGAGCACCCTCAAGTTGGGCGAGACGCTCGCTGGTGACTTTCACATCCGCGGTGAGGCCCTCAAGTGTGGGTTGATCCAGTGCCATTGTTAGCGAAAGAGAAAAAACACACAGTGTATAATCCCTATCAACTAGTAGGACGTGGCGTGGTGGAGAAAATCGCTCACACTCAAGCTTAGTATCAAATTCTTACTTGTTCTTACCAATGCAACAGGTGGTGATCGGCGCGTTGGTGTTGGCTTCAAACTACCGATGAAGATTGGATGGAGCGATAACTAGGAATCAGTAGAGCCGGGACCTGTACTTATTGGTAGTAAAAAGTGTAGCTTGGCAATGCCTTCTCAACTCACAATATTAGTGGTACAATTTAGCAAAAGGCAATGCAAGTTGAATAATTGCTCAAACTCCTAACTAGTGCTGGCAGTCGACTAGTAAGAGACAAAACAATCTAAGCCCAGATACTGAATCAAATGAGTGGAAAGCCGAATGAAAATATGTGACAGCTCTAAGTAGCCAGATATAAGTGAAGTATAAACGAGTGTATGACAAAGCTCGGAAATATATAACAGATGGAGCGGCAATCGCAGCAAAAATAATGTCCAGGGTAGCTAAACAGTACCAAAAAATATGCTAGCCGGTCTGCTCTTTTTTTCCTCTCAACTTTTTTTTTGCTCTTTTTGTTTTGCTATTTTCTCTGTTTTTCTTCTCTCTCTTTTTTTCTTTCTTTTTTGGTCTTTTTTTTACCAGGCCGTACGTGTATACTCCAGATTAGCTACAAGATGTAAACACAAGATAAATATGCAACCGAAGTGACCAGGTGACGTACTACTCCAGATTAAAAATTAAAGGCAAGTGTGGTTAGGCAACACCAAACGTGCAATAGTAGCAGGTAGCGTTGTCTGGATTCAGGCGTAGGCTTGCTGGGGTACCGCGAAGCAACAGTTGGGTACGCATAAGGCGGACAGGCGGTGGGCTGCAGGCGCGAGAATCGGCAAGATGTGAAACAGTCCGATGCAATCTTGCTTTTTTTTTCTGAGAGTACGAACGAGCTTGCGGTAGAAAAGCGTGGACAAAAACAGATTGATCTAGTAGATGATTTCCTCCCAAACAAATCTAAACCAACACTAGTATTAGATGAATGCAACCAAAAATTCAACTACACAAATACTAGATGCAAAAATTGCTAAAGGCTAAAAAGATAGGTGAAGTGGATGAACTAATCTTATTTTTTTGGCTTTTTTTGGGTTATAGGACAGAAAATCTAATCTAATAAAACAGTAAATCTCTCACCGATGAACCTGAAAACTGATACCACTTTATGTGAACTGGGGACCCGATCTTTCGATGAGAGAGGATAACTACGATTTTGGGTGGGACTTGACCCTCACGATCCGGCTACCAACCGTACAGGGAGAACCGTACACGACTGATATCCACGGCAATCGCTGAACCAACTCCACGGCGTTATCGACCGAGCCAACGACGCGATCGACCTATCCACGAAGGATTTTTCCTACAAGCAAATCGAAGAACATGCAAGAAAATAATAGTCAAACAATCTCAAAATTGCGAATATGCTAGATGGGATTAATCTCACAAGATGGGGTTCCGGTAGGATGTCTTGACTGTCGCACTAGCCGCTACGAGCGAAAACAAATAAAAATAGCAATATAGCTAAACTTCTCTAAACAAAACCCAAGTCTAAACCCTAAAAGATGGTAAGTATTTATTATGGACGGCCGCCACCGTAGCCCGTAGCTGTTGGTTTCCATGTAGATTATGTTGTCGACGGATCGGCTGCAACTAGTCCACGCTTGTGTCTCTTGATTGACGTGGAGAAGCACTTGGAGCAGCCCAAGTCTCATGGCCCACGTGGCCCATCTTGGTCCATGGTGCCAAGGCCAAATACTTTGGCGCTTGTGCACGTAACATGCATGGTTCGGTGTAAGACATGCATATGGTGTTTGCTCTGGTTGGATTGATCTCCACGTGACTCTCTGATTGATTCTTTCATCATTTTATTCCTGAGTACAAATAAATTAAAATATGAGTGTAACGTCATATTCTTGTCAGTTAGATTATACGTACAAAGAAACGATAGTACCTGGCTAGCTATTCGTTGCACACGCGCTTTAGTCATAGGTCCAAGCGTAGCAGTTGCATGTATAGCCATGTTACAGATGAGCACATCAACATACTACACGTACATACTCTACATTTCGATAGGTACTACATACAACATACAAAACGCAAGTGGTGGTAACTACCACTGCTTGTAGGAAACATTTGTCCTATATATAATTGCATGATAAACATCCAATATTGATATATAATAGCATGGAACAATCAAAAATTATATATACGTTGGAGACGTATTAGGTTGAAGTATACAGGAAATAGCGGTGGTAGGGCAGAGTATTGCGGCAGTACCGCAGCTGTGGTACTACCGCGCTTTACTATTGCGCTGCTGTCGCGAAGTGGCAAATGAGTCCAAAGGCGTTAAAATAAGAGGTAGTAGCACCGTACTGGCTGGACGGTAGTACCGCTCTACTTCCGCTTCACGTTCTGGGATATAGCAAGAGAAATGATAGTGCAACGGTGGTAGTTTGGAAGTACCACAAGCGGCACTACTGTCCTACCACCGTTGTAGTTCCGCTGAGCTCGAATAGACAATAGAAGATCCAAAATTATTAAGCGGTAGTACATATGGTACTGGAACAGTGGAAGTACCGCTTACAGGTGGTACTACCACTACGCAGGAGCGGTACTACCGCTGGGTAGCCTTAGGACATGTGTTCAGAAAAACAAAGTGGAACTCCAATGAAGCTCGAAGGAAGGTGGTTGCAAAGGGGAGGGTGTGTACGTGATGATTCCACCCAAACCTTTTTGAAGCGTACCCCCTCTTAATAGTACGGTTTTCCTACGACTCAAGTCCACCGAAAGAGAATCGTAGGAAAAATAACCGTCTTGACTCTATATCTCCGAGGGGCATGAATCGTCTTGTGCAATATGATAGATTATATGAAATGCTGAATGCACATGATTGGTCTACAAAGGCATTGCCATTAATCACCAAAACCACTAAGGGAGAAATATGCCCTAACAAAGGGCATGTCCTTATTTCATATAGGATCGTTGTCATTCCCTCTTGTGATTCTACATAGGTTCACAAGTTTCATGGTTTGGGTTGCGCCCTTGTATACCAAGCTAGTTATCCACTGCAATTTATTTGAGAGTGTTTCCTCTTATTCTTTGCCATTTGAGAGAGATAGTTGCTGCTCCCAGTGAGTTCTTTGGCACCATGAAAGATTGTTTCCATGGCGTCCCGCATCATCTTGGCATCAGAGCTTTAGGTTGTTCATGGTGCTAATTTCTCTCTTGCTGATTTTGTTCTTGAGAAGTTTCCATGGGTTCGAGGAGGTCCAGCAGTGTTGATGGTGTGCATGGAGGTGGGCGCCTCATGGAGGAGGAACTCCCACTTCCCGTGTATGATCCTACCTTGCAGCATGCCTATGTGTTGGCTTTGGAAGATACATGAGAGTGTGTGTTGAACAAGGTTGAGAGGAGCATATCAGTCGTGAAGACCAACCTTGGTCGGAGAATCGACTCCCTCATGGAGGAACACCGTTGAGATAGGCTCGCTGCACAGGGTCGATGATATGTCTCTGTCATATCTACTTTTCCTAATGCTTTTGCTCTTGTTTTGGACTCTAATTTGCATGATTTGAATGAAACTAACCCGGACTGACGCTGTTTTCAGCAGAACTACCTTGGTGTTGTTTTTGTGCAAAAATAAAATTTCTCGGAATGGAACGAAACTTTTTGGAGAATTATTTCAGAATACATAAAAAATACTGGAGCCAAGAACCACCGGAGTGGGAGCCCTGGGTGAGCGCAACCCACCAGGACGCGCTCCCCCCTCCAGGCGCACCCAGGTGGGTTGTGCCCACCTGGTGGCCCTATAGACCCTAATATCGACGCTATAAATCCTATTTTTGGAGAAAAAAATCAGGGACAAAGTTTCATCGCATTTCACGATACGGAGCCGCCGCCACCTCCTGTTCTTCATTGGGAGGCCAGATCTGGAGCCCGTTTGGGGCTCCAGAGAGGGGGGTCTTCGGTCTTCGTCATCACCAACCCTCCTCCATCACCAATTCCATGATACTCTCCATCGGGAGTGAGTAATTCCTTTGTAGGCTCGCTGGTCGCTGGGGAATTGGATGAGATTCGTCATGTAATCGAGTTAATTTTGTTAGGGTTTGATCCATAGTATCCATTATGTTCTGAGATTGATGTTGTTATGACTTTGCCATGCTCAATGCTTGTCACTTTGGGCCCGAGTGCCATGATTTCAAATCTGAACCGTTTATGTTTTCACTATTATATCTATGTTCTAGATCTCATCTTGCAAGTCATATTCACCTATTATGTGTTATGATCCGTAAACCCCAGTGTGACAGTAATTGGGATACTTTCTGGTGATGAGCGTAGTTTGACGAGTTCATGTATTCACTATGTGTTAATGCTTTGTTCCGGTTCTCTATTAAAAGGAGGCCTTAATATCCCTTAGTTTCCATATGGACCCCGCTGCCACGGGAGGGTAGGACAAAAGATGTCATGCAAGTTCTTTCCATAAGCACGTATGCCTATTTACGGAATACGTGCCTACCTAATATTTATGAGCTGGAGCTAGTTTTGTATTGCCCTAGGTTATGACTGTTATATGATGAATATCATCCAACGAATTCACCGATCCAATGCCTACGAATTTTCCACATATTGTTCTTGCTAAGTTACTACTGTTGTTGCTACTGTTACACTTGCTACAAAATCATTGATATCACTATTACCGTTACTGCTATTATTATCACTGCTATCAAAACTATCATATTACTGTGCTACTGATCACTTTGCTGTAGATATTTAATCTCCAGGTGTGGTTGAATTGAAAACTCAGCTGCTAATACTTACAAATATTGTTTGACTCCCCTTGTGTCGAATCTATAAATTTGGGTTGAATACTCTACCCTCGAAAACTGTTGCGATCCCCTATACTTGTGGGTTATCAAGACCTTTTTCTGGTGCTGTTGCCGGGGAGCATAGCTATATTTGTTGAGTCACTTGGGATTATTATCTATTTATCACTATGGAGAATCTGAAGGATACAAAAACCAAGATCGTTCCCTCTAGGACGAGGGGAGGTAAGGAACTACCATCACACTCTGCACTTGATTCACCTTTTGTTTTGAGTAGACTTGCAACACCACCACATGCTATTAATCCTGATATATCGCAAGTTATTGATGATGCTACTTCTACTATGAACGCTACTCAAGATGATGCTAGTACCTTGCTTGATGATAATATGCCACTAGGTCAATTTCTCGATGAACAACTTGCTAGAGCTAAATATATTGAGAATGATGAAACTGATGAAATTACTGAAACTGATGAAGTACTTGAAACTGAAAGTCTCGAAACACCTATTAGACCTAGCTCTCCTAGATATGAATTGCCTAAGACACCTGAAGTTTGTGTTATGGATGAGGAGACAGCTAGAGATTTTCTTGCTTGCAATGATAGAGATGATCTTAAGAAATTACTATGCAAACTAAAGGAGAAATCTTTGAATGCTAGAATGAAATGTGTCCTAAGTTTGCTGCTTCACTTATCTTTGTTGATGATAAGGATTATGAATTCTCTGTCGACCCAGAGTTAATTACTTTGGTTGAATCTGATCCTTTCCATGGCTATGAAACTGAAACTGTTGTGGCACACCTTACTAAATTAAATGATATAGCCACCCTATTTGCTCATGATGAGAAGATTCACTTTTATTATATTCTCAAATGATTCCCGTTATCATTAAAGGGTGATGCTAAGATATGATACAATACTCTTGCTCCTGGTTGTGTGCGTAGTTCCCAGGATATGATTTATTACTTCTCTGAAAAATATTTTCCTGCTGATAAGAAACAAGTTGCCTTACAAGTAATATTTAACTTTGTGCAAATTGAAGAAGAGAGTCTCCCACAAGCTTGGGGGTAGGCTTCTCCAATTGCTTAATGCTTTGCCTGATCATCCTCTTAAGAAAAATGAAATACTTGATATCTTCTATAATGGACTAACCGATGCTTCTGGGACTTCCTAGATAGTCGTGCTGGTTGTGTTTTCAGTGAATGAACTGTTGAACAAGCTAAGGAATTATTGAATAATATATTGATTTTTTTGATGATTGGACTCTTCCTGAACCACCACCTAAACCCACTCCGGAGAAGAGGGGTATCTTATATCTCAGTCCTGAAGATATGCAGGAGGCAAATAAAAGTATGAAGGAAAAAGGTATTAAAGCAGGGGATGTTAAAAATTTACCTCCTATTGAAGAAACACATGGACTTGACACACCACCACGAAAGGTGGTAGAGGTAAATTCTTTAATGAAATTTGATGAAAGTGACATCCCTTAGAATAAACATCCTAGTCAATGTCTTTATGAGTTTGACAACTACATTAGAAAACAAGATCACTTCAATGAAAATGTTATGAAACAATTGAAATACAACTCCAATATGATTACTCGCTTGAGTGACTTGTTATTAAGAATCACTTATGATGTAAGAGGTGTAGGAAAAGATGCTTCTATGGTTCAAACTCACTAGAACAAGTTGCTAAATCTCAAAGAGAGATGCTTAGTGAAATGAATAATAGTATGAATGACTTTGTTGTTAGAGTAGCAACTAGAGGAGGTAAAATGACTCAGGAACCACTTTATCCTGAGGGACACCCTAAAATAATTGAACAAGACTCTCAAAAAATTAATACTGATGCACCTAGTCCTCCTAGAAGGAAGAAGAAAAAGAAAAATGATAGGACTTTGCATACCTCTAGTGAACCTTGATACGTCTCCAACGTATCTATAATTTTTGATTGTTCCATGCTATTATATTATCCATCTAGGATGTTTTATATGCATTTATCTGCTATTTTATATGATTTTTGGGACTAACCTATTAACCTAGAGCCCAGTGCCAGTTTCTGTTTTTTCCTTGTTTTTGAGTTTCGCAGAAAAGGAAAACCAATCGAAGTCCAATTGACCTGAAACTTGACGGAACTTATTTTTGGACCAGAAGAAGGACATGGAGTAAAAGAGTTGGGCCAGAAGAGTCCCGGGCTGCCCACGAGGGTGGGGGCGCGCCCACCCCCCTGGGCGCGCCTCCCTACCTCGTGGACAGCCCGGAGACCCCCCTGACTTGTTCCTGACGCCAAAACCTCTTATATATACGGAAACCCCCAGAACATAACCTAGATCGGGAGTTCCGCCGCCGCAAGCCTCTGTAGCCACCGAAAACCAGTCGGGACCCTGTTCCGGCACTCTGCCGGAGGGGGGAATCCCTCTCAAGTGGCCATCTTCATCATCTCCGCGCTCTCCGTGACGAGGAGGGAGTAGTTCACCCTCGGGGCTGAGGGTATGTACCAGTAGCTATGTGTTTGATCTCTCTCTCTCTCTCTCTCTCGTGTTCTTGATTTGGCACGATCTTGATGTATCACGAGCTTTGCTATTACAGTTGTATCTTATGATGTTTCTCCCCCTCTACTCTCTTGTAATGGATTGAGTTTTCCCTTTGAAGTTATCTTATCGGATTGAGTCTTTAAGGATTTGAGAACACTTGATGTATGTCTTGCATGTGCTTATCTGTGGTGACAATGGGATATTCACGTGATCCACTTGATGTATGTTTTGGTGATCAACTTGCGGATTCCGTAACATTGTGAACTTATGCATAGGGGTTGGCACACGTTTTCGTCTTGACTCTCCGGTAGAAACTTTGGGGCACTCTTTGAAGTTATTTTTGTTCGTTGAATAGATGAATCTGAGATTGCGTGATGCATATCGTATAATCATACCCACGGATACTTGAGGTGACATTGGAGTATCTAGGTGACATTAGGGTTTTGGTTGATTTGTGTATTAAGGTGTTATTCTAGTACGAACTCTTGAATAGATTGATCAGAAAGAATAACTTTGAGGTGGTTTCGTACCCTACCATAATCTCTTCGTTTGTTCTCCTCTATTAGTGACTTTGGAGTGACTCTTTGTTGCATGTTGAGGGATAGTTATATGATCCAATTATGTTATTATTGTTGAGAGAACTTGCACTAGTGAAAGTATGAACCCTAGGCCTTGTTTCCTAGCATTGCAATACCGTTTACGCTCACTTTTATTACTTGTTACCTTGCTGTTTTTATATTTTCAGATTACAAAAACCTATATCTACCATCCATATTACACTTGTATCACCATCTCTTCGCCGAACTAGTGCACCTATACAATTTACCATTGTATTGGGTGTGTTGGCGACACAAGAGACTCTTTGTTATTTGGTTGCAGGGTTGTTTGAGAGAGACCATCTTCATCCTACGCCTCCCACGGATTGATAAACATTAGGTCATCCACTGGAGGGAAATTTGCTACTGTCGTACAAACCTCTGCACTTGGAGGCCCAACAACGTCTAGCAAGAAGAAGGTTGTGTAGTAGACATCAAACCTGAAGTAGAAAAACCTCCTGATAATAATAATGATGTTTCTATTTCCGATGTTGAAATTCAATCTGGTAATGAACAATCATCTAGTGATAATGAAAGAGATAATGATGATGTTCATAAAGACACTCAACCAGATAATGATAAACAACTAGATAACGATGTTGAAATAGAACCAGCTATTGATCTTGATAACCCACAACCTAAAAATAAAAGATATGATAAAAGAGACTTTGTTGCTAGAAAACATGGAAGAGAAAGAGAACCATGGGTTCAAAACCCATGCCCTTTCCACCTAAGTCAACTAAGAAAAAGGATGATGAAGAATTTGAACGCTTTGCTGAAATGATTAGGCCAGTCTTTTTGCGCACACACTTGACTGATATTTTAAAGATGGCCCCTTATGCAAAATTGAAAGTGTGTTATATCGACTAGAGGGGGGTGAATAGGCGATTTTTAAAATCCGTCAATGAGGAAATACTACTTGAGTAATTTGCTAAATGACGAACAAGCAGCGGAATAAGTACTTAGGTACATGCATAACAAGACAGTAGCATAGTCATCATGGTGAAATGAAACATACACAGAGCACAGGTAGCGTGTAAGCAGGATAAGCAGGCACAAGACAAGATGACTGAAGAAATAGGATTGAGGAAATTGAGAAAGTCTTCAGTCAAAGTCTTCAAACAGTAGCTATCAATTTCATCAACATGTAAACAAGGAAATGAAAGAGTTGAGGAAATAGAACTAGTAGCTCGGTGAAGACAATGATTTGGTAGACCAGTTCCAACTGTTGTGATAGTTGTACGTCTGGTTGGAGCAGCTTGGTATTTAAACCAAAGGACACACAGTCCTTACCGTATTCTCCTTGAGCTAAGGTCACACAGACCTCACCCAATCACTCATGGTAAGTCTTCAGGTGACTTCCAAACCTTCACAGACTTGGTCACTTGGCGATCCACAATTCCTCTTGGATGCTCTAGACCATGACGCCTAACCATCTCGAAGATGCACAGTCTTCAAAGGTAACAAGCGTCGGTTCCACACAGGAACAACTCTTCAGTGATGCTCAATCACTTTGGGTTGTAGGTGTTTGGGGTTTTTCCTCACTGATGATTTTCTCTCAAAGTCCTCGGAGGATGGGATGCTCTTAATGACAAGTGTCAGTTTCTCGGTGTAGCCAACCAGCTAGTGGTTGAGGGGACGGCTATTTATAGCCAGGGAGCACCCCGACATGATAAGACATAAATGCCCTTCAATCATATGACCGTTAGGTGGATAAGATATTTGGGCAAGGTGGCGCGTAGCATAGCAACGGTCGGAAATTTGAGCTCTCAAATTCCTCAGGGCTATCATGTTCCTCACTTGTAGGCAATCCGCAGTGGCGAATTCCTAACTCCTCAGCCAGAACAAATTCCTCAAAGAATAGAAGATCTTCGTCTCTATCATTGAAGAAATTTACTGAACTATATGTGATTTCCAAATGCTTCACTCGAAGGATTGGGTATGTGTAGGCTTTGAGATGAGCATCACTTGGAAACGTTTCCGTAGTTTTACCTCGACCCCCTTTAACAGTACGGTATTTCCTATGACTCAATAAAGGAAAATGAAACTACGAGAACAAAAGTCTTCACGTTTCATAATCCACGCATCAATATCAATATCTTCAAGGTCACACCAATTTGCTCATTTTTAAAGTCTTCAAATGAAGACATTCATTTTTAGGGGTCGACTTTCTTCGGAAATATCAAACTTCTCAGAGACTTATAGAACCTGTGTACACTCACAAACATATTGAAGGAAATATGCCCTAGATACAATAATAAAGTTGTTATTTTATATTTCCTTATATCACGATAAATGTTTATTATTCATGCTAGAATTGTATTAACTAGGAACTTGATACATGTGTGAGTACATAGACAAAACACAGTGTCCCTAGTAAGCCTCTACTAGACTAGCTCGTTAATCAAAGATGGTTAAGTTTCCTAACCATAGACATGTGTTGTCATTTGATGAACGGGATCACATCATTAGGAGAATGATGTGATGGATAAGACCCATCCGTTAGCTTAGCATATTGATCGTTCAGTTTTATTCCTATTACTTTCTTCATGTCATATACATATTCCTTTGACTATGAGATTATGCAACTCATGGATACCGGAGGAATACCTTGTGTGCTATCAAACGTCACAACGTAACTGGGTGATTATAAAGGTGCTCTACAGGTATCTCCGAAGGTGTTTGTTGGGTTCGCATAGATCGAGATTAGGATTTGTCACTCCAAGTATCAGAGAGGTATCTCTGGGCCGTCTCAGTAATGCACATCACAATAAGCCTTGCAAGCAATGTGACTAATGAGTTAGTTGTGGGATGATGTATTATGAAACGAGTAAAGAAACTTGCCGGTAATGAGATTGAACTAGGTATGAAGATACCAACGATAGAATCTCGGGAAAGTAACATACCGATGACAAAGGGAATAACGTATGGTTTCATCACGGTACGACCGATAAAGATCTTCGTAGAATATGTGGGAAATCCAGGTTCTGCTGTTGGTTATTGACCGGAGAGGTGTCTCGGTCATGTCTACATAGTTCTCGAACCCGTAGGGTCCGCACGCTTAACGTTTGATGACGATTTTGTATTATATGAGTTATGTGATTTGGTGATCGAATGTTGTTAGGAGTCCCGGATGAGATCACGGACATGACGAGGAGTCTCGAAATGGTCAAGAGGTAAAGATTCATATATAGGACGATGATATTCCGACACCGAAAGTGTTCTGGGGGTACCGGGTACATATTGGGTCACCAGAAGGGGTTCCGGGCATCCCCCCAGCAACTATATGGGCCTAATGGGCCAAGAAGGGGACAGACCAGCCCCTAGGGGGCTGGTGCGCCCCATGTAGGCCGAATTAGGAGGGGAAGGAAACAGGAGAAGATGGAAAGGAAGGAGAGGGATTCGGCCTCCCCCTTCCTTCCCTCCTCCCTCCTCCTTCCTTCCCCCTCCGGATGAATATGGAAGGGGGGAGGCCGAATTGGGAGGCGCCCAAGTAGGATTCCTCCTACTTGGGGCGCCCCCTTGGCTTCCTCCCCTCCCCTCAAACCTATATATATATGAGGGGGGCACCGCTAGAACACACAAACATCTATTAGCTGTGTGTGGCGCCCCCCTCCACGGTTTATGCCTCCGGTCATATTGTCGTAGTGCTTAGGCGAAGCCCTGCGCGGATCACTTCACCATCACCGTCACCACGCCGTCGTGTTGACGAAACTCTCCCTCGACACTTTGCTGGATCAAGAGTTCGAGGGACGTCATCGAGCTGAACGTGTGCATAACTCGGAGGTGTCGTACGTTAAGTGCTTGATTGGTTGGAACGAGAAGAAGTTCGACTACATCGACCACGTTGTCAAATGCTTCCGCTTACGGTCTACGAGGGTACGTGGATGATACGTCTCCAACGTATCTATAATTTTTTATTGTTCCATGCTATTATATTATCCATCTAGGATGTTTTATATGCTATTTTATATGATTTTTGGGACTAACCTATTAACCTAGAGCCTAGTGCCAGTTTATGTTTTTTCCTTGTTTTTGTGTATTGCAGAAAAGGAAAACCAAACAGAGTCCAATTGACCTGAAATTTCACGGAGATTATTTTTTGGACCAGAAGAAGCCCACGGAGTATCGGAGATGGGCCAGAAGAGTCCCGAGGCACCCACGAGGGTGGGGGCGCGCCCTACCCCCTGGGCGCGCCCCCTACCTCCTGGCCGCCTCGGAGACCCCCCTGACTTGTTCCCGACGCCAACACCTCTTATATATACCCAAACTTCCAGAACATAACCTAGATCAGGAGTTCCGCCACCGCAAGCCTCTGTAGCCACAAAAAACCAATCGGGACCCTGTTCCGGCACCCTGCCAGAGGGGGGATCCCTCATCGTTGGCCATCTTCATCATCCCGGCGCTCTCCATGACGAGGAGGGAGTAGTTCACCCTCGGGGCTGAGGGTATGTACCAGTAGCTATGTGTTTGATCTCTCTCTCTCTCTCTCTCTCTCTCTCTCTCTCGTGTTCTTGATTTTGCACGATCTTGATGTATCGCGAGCTTTCCTACTATAGTTGGATCTTATGATGTTTCTCCCCCTGCACTCTCTTCTAATGGATTGAGTTTTCCCTTTCAAGTTATCTTATCGGATTGAGTCTTTAAGTATTTGAGAACACTTGATGTATGTCTTGCGTGGGATACCCGTGGTGACAATGGGGCATTCTATTGATCCACTTGATGTATGTTTTGGTGATCAACTTGCGGGTTCCGATACCTTGGAAATCTATGCATAGGGGTTGGCACACGTTTTCGTCTTGACTCTCCGGTAGAAACTCTGGGGCACTCTTTGAAGTTCTTTGTGTTGGTTGAATAGATGAATCTGAGATTGTGTGATGCATATCGTATAATCATACCCACGGATACTTGAGGTGACATTGGAGTATCTAGGTGACATTAGGGTTTTGGTTGATTTGTGTCTTAAGGTGTTATTCTAGTGTGAACTCTAGGATAGATCGAACGGAAAGAATAGCTTCGTGTTATTTTACTACGGACTCTTGAATAGATCGATTAGAAAGGATAACTTTGAGGTGGTTTTGTACCCTACAATAATCTCTTCATTTGTTCTCTGCTATCAGTGACTATGGAGTGACTCTTTGTTGCATGTTGAGGGATAGTTATATGATCCAATTATGTTATTGTTGTCGAGAGAATTTGCACTAGTGAAAGTACGAACCCTAGGCCTTGTTTCAACGCATTGCAATACCATTTGTGCTCACTTTTATCATTAGTTACCTTGCTATTTTTATATTTTCAGATTACAAAAACCTATATCTACCATCCATATTGCACTTGTATCACCATCTCTTCGCCGAACTAGTGCACCTATACAATTTACCATTGTATTGGGTGTGTTGGGGACACAAGAGACTCTTTGTTATTTGGTTGCAGGGTTGTTTGAGAGAGACCATCTTCATCCTACGCCTCCCACGGATTGATAAACCTTAGGTCATCCACTTGAGGGAAATTTGCTACTATCCTACAAACCACCGCACTTGGAGGCCCAACAACGTCTACAAGAAGAAGGTTGTGTAGTAGACATCAAGCAATTTCTGGCGCTGTTGCCGGGGAGGCCAGGTAAGCGGCACTCACACCCCGTCAACTAAGCAATTTCTGGCGCCATTGCCGGGGAGGTGAATGCTTGAAGGTATATCTTTATATCTTGCAATCGAATCTTTTAGTTTCTTGTTTTATCACTAGTTTAGTTTATAAAAGAAAACTACAAAAAATGGAATTGAGGGTGCCTCATATGCTTCATCTTTTTAATGTCTTTCGTGAAAATGATGGGAAGGAAAATTGTGCTCAAGTACTAGAAGAAGAATTACATAGAATGCTTGGCATAAAATATGTCAATGATGAGAATGATTGCAATGTTGTTAGTACGAATTCCTTGAATATCCATGATGCTAATGATATGCAAAGCCACAAGCTTGGGGATGCCATGTTTGATGAAGATGATATTTTTAGTCCCCCAAGTTTTGATATGCAAATTTATTATGATGATAGCATGCCTCCTATTTATGATGATTACATTGATGAAAGTGGGTTTGGAAGAGTGTCAACTCTAGGAAGTAATGATCCCACTATTTTGGAGGGTGTTGAATCTTATTGTGATAATTATGAAAGTGGATTTGGAGAGGTCATGACTTTATTTAGTGATGATTCCACTATTTCGGAAGAGGTTCCAATTGGTTATGAGAACAAAGTTGCTATCTATGATGATTATTGTGATGACTTGTATGCTATTAAGAATAATGATAACCATGAAACTTGTCATAATGATTTTAGTTTTCAATTGGATTATGCCTCACATGATAATTATTTTGTTGAGTTTGCTCCCACTATTATTCATGAGAAGAAATTTGCTTATGTGGAGAGTAATAAAATTTATATGCTTGGGTATCATGAAAAGAATGCTTTATGTGATGGTTATATTGTGGAATTCATTCATGATGCTACTGAAAATTATTATGAGGGAGGAATATATGCTTGTAGGAATTGCAATAATACCAAGTTTCCTCTCTATGTGCTTAAAGTTTTAAAGTTATGCTTGTTTTGCCTTCCTATACTAGTTGATTATTGTTCCCATAAGTTGTTTGCTCACAAAATCCCTATGCATAGGAAGTGGGTTAAAATTAAATGTGCTAGTAATATTCTTCATGATTCTCTCTTTATGTTTCAATTCTTAACTTTTATGTGAGCATCATTGAAATCATCATGCGTAGCTAGGGGCGTTAAACTTTAGCGCTTGTTGGGAGGCAACCCAATTTTATTTTTGTTCTTTGCCTTTTACTCCTGTTTAGTAATAAATAATTCATCTAGCCTCTGTTTAGATGTGGTTTTATTGTTTTAGTTAGTGTTTGTGCCAAGTAGAACCTTTGGGAAGACTTGGGTGAAGTCTTCGCGATCTTGCTGTAAAAAATAGAAACTTTGCGCTCACGAGATTAGCTGTCATTTTTTACAGAAGAGTGCTTTTAAGTTGATTCTTTTTGCATAAGATTAATAGACAAATTCCTCACGTCCACCAATTTATTTCAGAATTTTTGTAGCTACATAAGTATTAGAGAGTTACAGATTACTACAGACTGTTCTGTTTTTGACAGATTCTGTTTTCTATGTGTTGTTTGCTTATTTTGATGAATCTATGAGTAGTATCGGAGGATATGAACCATAAAGAAGTTGGAATACAGTAGATATTACACCAATATGAATTTATAATGAGTTCACAACAGTACCAAAAGTGGTGTTTTATTTTCTTATACTAACGGAGCTTACGAGTTTTCTGTTGAGTTTTGTGTTGTGAAGTTTTCAAGTTTTGGGCAAAGACTCGATGGACTATGGAATAAGGAGTGGCAAGAGCCTAAACTTGGGGATTTCCAAGGAACCCCAAGGTAATATTCAAGTACAAACAAGAGCCTAAGCTTGGGGATGCCCCGGATGGCATCCCCTCTTTCGTCTTCGTTCATCGGTAACTTTACTTGGAGCTATATTTTTATTCACCACATGATATGTGTTTTGCTTGGAGCGTCATTTTGTTTTATATTGGTTTGCTTGCTGTTTGAATAATATCCCAAGATCTGAAACTCTTAAATGTTAGAGAGTCTTCACATAGTTGCATAATTATTCGACTACTCATTGATCTTCACTTATATCTTTTGGAGTAGTTTGTCATTTGCTCTAGTGCTTCACTTATATCTTTTAGAGAACGGTAGTGGTTTTATTTTATAGAAATTATTGATCTCTCATGCTTCGCTTATATTATTTTGAGATTCTTTTAGAACAGCATGGTGATTTTCTTTTGTTATGAAACTAGTCCTAATATGATAGGCATCCAAGATGGGTATAATAAAAACTTTCATATAGAGTGCATTAAAAACTATGAGAAGTTTGATACTTGATAATTGTTTTGAGATACAAAGATGGTGATATTAGAGTCGTGCTAGTTGAGTAATTTTTAAATTGAGAAATACTTGTGTTGAGGTTTGCAAGTCCCGTAGCATGCACGTATGGTTACCGTTGTGTGACAAATTTGAAGCATGTGGTGTTCTTTGATTGCTTTCCTTATGAGTGGCGGTCGGGGACGAGCGATGGTCTTTTCCTACCAATCTATCCCCCTAGGAGCATGCGCGTAGTGCTTGGTTTTGATGACTTGTAGATTTTTTCAATAAGTATGTGAGTTCTTTATGACTAATGTTGAGTCCATGGATTATATGCACTCTCACCCTTCCATTATTGCTAGCCTCTTCGGTACCGTGCATTGCCCTTTCTCACCTCGAGAGTTGGTGCAAACTCCGCCGGTGCATCCAAACCCCGTGATATGATACGCTCTAACACACATATGCCTCCCTATATCTTCCTCAAAACAGCCACCATACCTACCTATTATGGCATTTACATAGCCATTCCGAGATATATTGCCATGCAACTTTCCACTGTTCCGTTTATTATGACGCGCTTCTTCATTGTCATATTGCCTTGCATGATCATGTAGTTGACATCGTATTTGTGGCAAAGCCACCTCCATAATTATTTCATACATGTCACTTTTGATTCATTGCACATCCCGGTACACCGCCGGAGGCATTCACATAGAGTCATATTTTTGTTCTAAGTATCGAGTTGTAATTCTTGAGTTCTAAGTAAATAAAAGTGTGATGATTTTCATTATTAGAGCATTGTCCCGTGTGAGGAAATAAAAAAAGAGAGAAGGGCCAAATAAAAAAAGGAAAGGCCAAAAAAAGAAAGGCCAAAAAAAGAGAAGGCCAAAAAGAATGAGAGAAAAAGAGAGAAGGGACAATGCTACTATCCTTTTTCAACACGTGTGCTTCAAAGTAGCACTATGATCTTCATGATAGAGAGTCTCTTATTTTACCACTTTCATATACTAGTAGGAATTTTCATTATAGAACTTGGGTTGTATATTCCAACAATGGGCTTCCTCAAATGCCCTAGGTCTTCATGAGCAAGCAAGTTGGATGCACACCCACTTTGTTTCTTTTGTTGAGCTTTCATACATTTATAGCTCTAGTGCATCTATTGCATGCAATCCCTACTCCTCGCATTGACATCAATTGATGGGCATCTCCATAGCTCGTTGATTAGCCGCGTCGATGTTAGACTTTCTCCCTTTTGTCTTCTCCACACAACCTCCATCATCATATTCTATTCCACTTATAGTGCTAAGTCCATCACTCGCGCTCATATATTGCGTGAAAGTTGAAAAAGTTTGAGAATACTAAAGTATGAAATAATTGCTTGGCTTGTCATCGGGGTTATGCATGATGGGAGCATTTTGTGTGACGAAAATGAAGCATGGCCAAACTATATGATTTTGTAGGGATGAGCTTTCTTTGGCTATGTTATTTTGAGAAGATATAGTTGCTTGGTTAGTATGTTTGAAGTATTATTATTTTTATGTCAATATTAAACTTTTGTCTTGAATCTTTCGGATCTGAACATTCATGCCACAATAAAGAGAATTACATTGAAAATTATGTTAGGTAGCATTTCACATCAAAAATTCTGTTTTTATCATTTACCTACTCGAGGACGAGCAGGAATTAAGCTTGGGGATGCTTGATACGTCTCCAACGTATCTATAATTTTTGATTGTTCCATGCTATTATATTATCCATCTAGGATGTTTTATATGCATTTATATGCTATTTTATATGATTTTTTGGGACTAATCTATTAACCTACAGCCCAGTGCAGTTTCTGTTTTTTCCTTGTTTTTGAGTATTGCAGAAAAGGAAAACCAAACGGAGTCCAATTGACCTGAAATTTCACGGAGATTATTTTTGGACTAGAAGAAGCCCATGGAGTATCAGAGAAGGGCCAGAAGAGTCCCGAGGCACCCACGAGGGTGGGGGCGCGCCCTACCCCCCTGGGCGCTTCCCCTACCTCGTGGCTGCCTTGGAGACCCCCCCTGACTTGTTCTCGAGGCCAACACCTCTTATATATACCCAAACTTCCAGAACATAACCTAGATCGGGGGTTCCGCCGCCGCAAGCCTCTGTAGCCACCAAAAACCAATCGGGGCCCTGTTCCGGCACCCTGCCGGAGGGGGGATCCCTCACGGTGGCCATTTTCATCATCCCGGCGCTCTCCATGACGAGGAGGGAGTAGTTCACCCTCGGGGCTGAGGGTATGTACCAGTAGCTATGTGTTTGATCTCTCTCTCTCGTGTTCTTGATTTGGCACGATTTTGATGTATCGCGAGCTTTGCTACTATAGTTGGATCTTATGATGTTTCTCCCCCTCTTCTCTCTTGTAATGGATTGAGTTTTCCCTTTGAAGTTATCTTATCAGATTGAGTCTTTAAGGATTTGAGAACACTTGATGTATGTCTTGCGTGAGATACCCGTGGTGACAATGGGGTATTCTATTGATCCACTTGATGTATATTTTGGTGATCAACTTGCGGGTTCCGTGACCTTGGGAATCTATGCATAGGGGTTGACACACGTTTTCGTCTTGACTCTCCGGTAGAAACTTTGGGGCACTCTTTGAAGTTCTTTGTGTTGGTTGAATAGATGAATCTGAGATTGTGTGATGCATATCGTATAATCATACCCACGGATACTTGAGGTGACATTGGAGTATCTAGGTGACATTAGGGTTTTGGTTGATTTGTGTCTTAAGGTGTTATTCTAGTACGAACTCTAGGATAGATCGAACGGAAAGAATAGCTTCGTGTTATTTTACTACGGACTCTTGAATAGATCGATCAGAAAGGATAACTTTGAGGTGGTTTCGTACCCAACAATAATCTCTTCGTTTGTTCTCCGCTATTAGTGACTTTGGAGTTACTCTTTGTTGCATGTTGAGGGATAGTTATATGATCCAATTATGTTATTATTGTTGAGAGAATTTGCTCTAGTGAAAGTATGAACCCTAGGCCTTGTTTCAACGCATTGCAATACGGTTTGTGCTCAATTTTATCATTAGTTACCTTGTTGTTTTTATATTTTCAGATTACAAAAACCTATATCTACCATCCATATTGCACTTGTATCACCATCTCTTCGCCGAACTAGTGCACCTATACAATTTACCATTGTATTGGGTGTGTTGGGGACAGAAGAGACTCTTTGTTATTTGGTTGCAGGGTTGTTTGAGAGAGACCATCTTCATCCTACGCCTTTGTAACGCCCACGATGCGGCTATATCTCCCACGTGTCGAGGCACGACTTAGAGGCATAACCGCATTATGGTTTTGTCGCAAGAAGGGTCATCTTCACACAATCCCATGTAATGAACAAGAAAGGGATAAAGAGTTGGCTTACAATCGCCACTTCACACAATACATAATTAAATCATACATCATTCAAGATACACACATAGGTCCGACTACGGAACCAAAAGAAAAGAAGACAACCCAATTGCCAGATCCCCGATCGTCCCAACTGGGCACCACTACTGATCAATATGAAAAGAAACAACACAACGAACAAGATCTTCATCGAGCTCCCACTTGAGCTTAGTTGCGACACCTGCACTGGTCTCATCGGCACCTGCAACTGTTTGGGAAGTATCTGTGAGTCACGAGGACTCAGCAATCTCACACCCGCGAGATCAAGACTATTTAAGCTTATAGGAAAGGATGGGGTAATGAGGTGGAGCTGCAGCAAGCACTAAGCATATAAGGTGGCTAACATACGCAAATGAGAGCGAGAAGAGAAGCAACGGAACGGTCGTCAACTAGTAATGATCAAGAAGTGATCCTGAACTCCTACTTACATCAGACATAACCCAAAAACCATGTTCACTTCCCGGACTCCGCCGAGAAGAGACCATCACGGCTACACACGCGGTTGATGCGTTTTAATTACGGTCAAGTGTCAAGTTCTCTACAACCGGATATTAACAAATTCCCATCTGCCACATAACCGCGGGCACGGCTTTCGAAAGATAAAACCCTGCAGGGGTGTCCCAACTTAGCCCATTATAAGCTTTCACGGTCAACGAAGAATATTCCTTCTCCCGGGAAGACCCGATCAGTCTCGGAATCCCGGTTACAAGACATTTCGACAATGGTAAAACAAGTCCAGCAAAGCCGCCCGATGTGTCGACAATCCCGATAGGAGTCGCACGTATCTCGTTCTCAGGACACACCGGATAAGCGAAGCGTACAGGTACCGACGTAACACAAGTTGCCAAGGGATGGTCCCGCACGGTGCTCTAGTTTGGACCAACACTCCGAGGAGCACTGGCCCGGGGGGTAAAATAAGATGACCCTCGAGAGCGCGACTCCCAAGGGAAAAAGGCTAGGTGAGGCAAATGTAAAACCAAGGTTGGGCCTTGCTGGAAGAGTTTTATTCAAAGCGAACTGTCAAGGGGGTCCCATAAATCACCCAACCGCGTTAGGAACGCAAAATCAAGGAACATAACACTGGTATGACGGAAACTAGGGCGGCAAGAGTGGAACAAAACACCAGGCATAAGGCCGAGCCTTCCACCCTTTACCAAATATATAGATGCATTAATAATATAAGAGATATTGTGATATCCCAACATAAACATAATCCAACATGGAGCAATCTTCCTCTTCACCTGCATCTAGCAACGCTATAAGAGGGGCTGAGCAAAAGCGGTAACATAGCCAAACAACGGTTTGCTAGGAAGGGTGCCAAAGGTTAGAGGTTCATGGGAATTTAGGAGGCTTGAAGAGCAAGTGAATAGGTAGCGCAGCATAGCAATAGAGCGAACAACTAGCAAGCAAAGATAGAAGTGATTTCGAGGGTATGGTCATCTTGCCTGAGATCCCGCAAGTAAGAAGAACGAGTCCATGAAGAAGACAAACGGGTGTAGTCGAACGAATCCTCACAACTCCGAAACGAAACCGAAGCTAACGAGAGAAGCAACCCGGAAAGAAACAAACAACATAGTAAACAACCACCACATACCCATGGCATGATGCACAGTCAAGTATGATGCATGTCTGGTTTAAATATGCATGGCATGGCAAAGTGCAACAAACAATACTACAAATTAAATGGAGCTCAATATGCAACGAGTTGCATATTGACGAAACACCAAATCAATTATTTAGTTCTCTCTCATTATGTACTCGACCATATTAAATGTTGATTACCATGGCAAGAGGTGAAGCATAAATAAACTAACTATCTAGGCAATTTTAAATGAGGCCGGAACAACGAACAACAATTCCGGAAAATCCCCATATGTCATTTCGCAATTTACGGCAAACAACAATTTTAAACATTTAAATGTTGTTATCATGATGCGAATGACATATGCAAGTTTTTAAGCAATTTTATGAAAACGTGGACATGAGCATGATACGAGGCATTTGTCGCCATGGCGGAAGGAAAAGGGTGCCACGGCAACGAATCCGAAAATGATGCCACGGCAACATATCGGTACTGATAGCTCACGGAGATACCGGTGCAAAAGAAGTGGGCGTGAGAGTGTCATGCAAGGATGGTGGGGTGCTCCCGGATTCCGGGTTCCCACGATACGCGGCATGGCAAACTAGGAGAAACGTGCAATGTCAACTAGGAAACGGTGCAAACACGAGCATCTCATACAACACATGCATTCGGTCCACGGACGTCGTCTCGGGGTTACACCTTCGAAGCGTGCATACGGGGCGGAACGCGTTCGAAGTGGAAGTAGTTGTTCACGTGTCGTAGGGGAAGTAGTCGTTCTCGCGACGGTAGTGGAAGTAGTGGTACATATTCCGTAGATGCTCGGGGTCACGACAAAGAACTTGACGTCCACGGGGTCTTCGCGGGTCGATGGTAGTGGTACACGTTTCGTAGTCGTTAGAGTCATCGGTAGAGGAACTTGGTGGTCCATGTAGTCGAAGTTGGCGCATCCGAGGGGTACTTGGTGAAATCACGTAGTCGTACACGGGTCGTAGAGGAACTTGATGCATCTGAGGTCTTCGAGTTCATAGTTGTACTTGGCGTTCGGTGCGGTAGTCGTTCGGGCGCCGTGTGTCGTGGTACTTGGCGGTCTCGACGGTGTCGTGGTACTTGTCAGTCCGCGAAGTCGATCTCGGGGTCTTGGCGTATTCATCGTGGTCAAAGTTGCGTCCAGCAACAACAGGATCTGGAGGTGCAGAGGCAAGGAGGAGGCCAACGGCGAGGCTCTCGGCAGCGAGGTCTAGCAGCAGAGCCACGGATGCGGAGTGAGTGAGAAAAGCGGTGGCAGCGAGAACTTGGCACGCAGGCGAGGGGCTTAGCGTACAGAGGAGGCCAGCGGGAGGAAGAACATCTCAGCCGCGCTCGGCGTCGAACTTGCTGAAACCGGTCGCGGGAGGTCGCCGGGGTCCCGTTCCTGCCAGTCCACAGCGGAGGCAGGCCGACGGACTTGGGGCTCGGGCAGCAGCAAGGAGGCGATGGAGCAGAGGCGTCCACGGGGTCTTCGAGGTCGAGGCCGCTGGCAGCAGAGGCTACGACGCGGCCGGGCTTCGGCCGTCAACAGCCCTGGTGGCCGGGACGGTCGATGGAGGAGGCGAACGGCGGGTTGGTGGCGACGAGGAGAAGCAGGAGGAGAGGCGGCGCTGAGGAAGCTTGGTCGTCGGCGGCGGCGGCGAGCTGGGCGGCCTAGACTCGCCGGCCGGAGGGCGACGGGGCATGGCTTCGGGCGCCATGGGAGGCAAGGCATGGGCGCAGGAGGAGGACGATGGGGAGAGGGGATCGGGCGAGGCGATGAGGGGCGCTGGGGCTCGCTCGCCAGGGCGGCGATGGCGAGGAGAGGAAGAGGCGCTCGGGCCATGTAGCGCAGGGAGCTCCTCTCTCTAGCGATGTGTGGCGGCGCGAGGGAAGGAGACAAGGGAGAGTGGGGGATCGAGCAGGGGGTCGGGCTAGGGTTAGAGCAGGTGTGGGAGGCTGGGCCTAGCAGATGGGCCTTAGGGAAAAATAGGATGGGCCGGCCTGGAGCAGCTCCATCTCTCTCTCTACCTCTTTTAAACATTCTAGCAGGAAAGAAATAGAGAGAAGAAAAGAAAGAGAGGGTTAGGGAAAAATGTTGGACCCGCGGATAATTTCTCCGGACTCACAAAAATGCGCTTGTTCCGAGAAAATAGAAAAGGCCAGATTGGACGATATAAATCCAAATGCATTTGAATTTAATTCAAATGATTTGAATAGGAAGTGAGGGTTGGGACGGTCCAAAAATGTTCGGATTTTTGGTGGAGCTCCGGAATATGATGAAAAATATATATGACGAGGTTGGAGACCAAGAATTAAAATAACAAAGGCATTGGGCTATTTGCAGGTGTGTTATGGTGAACTCCAATTAATGGAAAATTTTAATATAGCTCCCTAATAATATTGGGAGGATATATGTTATAAAGAGAAATCACCATGTGCAATTCCCTCGATTTAAATGGATCGAAGATCCATGCAATTTACTTAGTTGAGTTTAAAAAAATTAATGACATGATGGCATGATGACATGATGCAATGAAAGAATAAAAGAGCAAGCACAAAAGAAACACACGGTGATCACAAAAATATGGAAGTCTTCTGAAGCGTCAGTCTCAGGGCGTTACAACACTCCACCACTACAAGAGGATCTCGTCCCGAGATCTAGGATGGCACCGGAGAGAAACGGAAGAGGAAGAGGTAAAACAAATTGCTTCTTTGACAAACGAGTGAAACCAAAGAACCTTGAGAGGTCGCAAAGCTTGAAGAAATGACACGACGGAGGTGAACAAAATTTACAACACTCCGTTCAGCAAGAGGAACAAGGACCATTACAAGAACCTTGTAGGTTGAAAAACAAACAAAAATGGTTAAGATGGACAAGAAGTACATGCAAGCACTCCGGTTGAAACGAGATGTATAAGGAACGATAAAGATCAATTACGACAACACTCCGGTTAAAACAAGATAGAGAAGGAATAAGAGTGATATAATTTGGGCAGCACTCCGACTGTAAATGGAAGGAATTGAACATGATCTTGACAAGAAGAGAGGATACTCGATGAAATTAACAACACATTTCCTCCGGAACTAATGAAAGAATGGCACAAGGGGTAGGAAAGATTTCAGATAGCACTCCGTTTGAAAAGGAGACAAAACTTGACAGAATGGGAAGAACTTGAAAAGAGCGCACGACACTCCGGTTGGAAATGGATAAGCACGAAAAAAACACGGTCCTCACAAACCAAGAAGATGAGTGAAGAGAGCAACATCACAATGCCTCCGGAAGAAATAAATAATAAAAGATAGATCCTTGGAATAAAGAATGTAGAAGAAAATGACAACTTCTGCCACAAATGAGCTTGGAAAGCATCCTTCCAAGAAGGTAATAACGGAGTTGTTGGGAAATCAACAACGAAAAGAACAAGCTTGTAGTGGGCTTATGGAACACATCTCAAAATTATGAGGTGACAAACGGCCACTAAAGGAAACCATTGGTTTGAGTGAGAGCACCAAGGCGATGAAAAAAACTTCTTTCACCAAGAGGATAGGAGAAAACTTGGATCATTGATAAGCACCATAATAGCAACATTCCTTAGGGAAGGCTTTAGGTGAAACATGACACAAGATAAATCCAACGAAGAGATTGGTGGATTTAAAATATCTCATTCTTGACAACATGTGAATCATGAAACGCGAACTCAAATTGTCAAGAATGACATAACACCACCTCAAAAGATAAGAGAGAAAGAATTGCACTTCGGAATGCAAGATGAAGAATGCTTGAACTTCTCAAAACAAACATGTGTTGAGCACCATGTTTATTTTAGAGTATAGCTTGACGGATCTTGACTCCAAGAGAAATCTTGAAGAACAATTGAAGAATGAAAAGAATCCTTGACGAACCACCCTGTAGAGCCTCCATGAAGAACTCCGGTAATAAAAGAATGATCAGACGAAAGGGAAAGTTGAAAAGAACTCCGGGAGAAGCCTTGCAATGATTAGATGAAGCTTCGAGATGATATAATCTATAAAACTTGGAACTCCGGAAAGAAAAGATGAACAACTTGGAACCGAGAATTTGATATCATGAACGAACTCCGGAAGAAGGAATTACTCACTTGGAGGAGACAAGAATAAGAATTACATTACGTGTATCCTTCACCAATTTAGATTGATGACAAACAACGGATTTGGCATACTACTTATTCTCGTAGAAAGGATTAAGATAGATATATCGCAAACTTGGGAAGGTCTTCATCGAACCACCGGTAGGATTGAAACAACGAATAAATTGATATGATAACGAAGGAAGAGAAAAATCTTGAGCGAACCACCGCGAGAATTGAAAACAATTAAAGAAAAGAGGACGAAACACCGTAAGAATTAAAGAACGCGCGAAAATACTCGAGGGAATTTAGATACATGAGAACGAATAGATCACGAGCTGACTAGAGGATACTTGAACGATGCACCGGGAGAATATGGAGATGAACGAAGAGACAACAATTTAGAATAATTGGAGAACGAATCCGAAAACTTAGAACGAAGAAATCTTCTGAAATGATGGCCTTTGGATGATCAAGAAATGAAAACAACTCATGAAATGCTCCGGATGGGTAAGAAAAGAATTCTCACAATCGAAAAACAATTATGAGAGGATGGCATAAGCTAGAACTATGAATCTTCAAGAGAACGGACCAAGATTTAGGAGAAATTCTTCTTCGGTCTTCAGATGTTGAGAATGACGATGAGAAACACCATCATGAATTGTTGAGATACCTCGGGATGAAAATTGGAAAGGTTGAACCAACGATGAAAAGAATTTGAAAGATCTTGGAGAAAGACATTTGACTGATGATAATTCATTCTTACGTCAAACTTTGCAATGAATTTGAGAGTAACTCCGGAAAAATTAGAAGAGTCAGGTAAGATCCTGGAAAAAGACCCGTGGGTTAGGGCCCACTTAAAAGAAACACCGTTGAAATGATTACTTGAAAAGGAGATTGCACCGGTTGAATTAAATGGCCCAAAAGAGATAACAACCTCGAGATAGCTTGAACGGATTGAGAATGGAAATGCGAGTCTCCTGAGATATCTTCAACACTCCGGAACACATGGAAAGCGAGAGGTGAATGATTAAGAGATACACCGGCATGAGAAAACATTTGAAACACGGAAAGGAATGTGACCAACATTGAAGGCTTGAATTTAGTCCACCGCAGAAGAAAAGAACGAAGAATGAAAAACTTGAAGAACATCTTCCTGATAACCACCGGGTAAGAACATTGATTGAAAAGAATGAAGGGACTTCACATGAATAAAATGGATACTTGGTTAAGACATCTGCTTCCTTGAAGGAAAAGGGTGGGAGGGCGGGAAAACAAAGACAATTTGGGACGGATGAAACAAACAACGTTGGGAAAAACTGAGAGGTGATCTTGTGAATGTTGAAAATGATCGGATCCACTTGAAGAGAAACACGCCGGTTGGAAAAGAATTAACATGATGACCTCGATGATCAAGAAGGATTAGTATTCACCTAGCAATATGAGAACACCGTTTAGGGAAGGTATGGATTCGACACTTGACATTGAAGCAACTCGAATACCACAACTTAAAACAAAACAAAGGATTGGCTTAGGAACTAAGCCGGAACAAACATATGATAGAGATTTCGTCCGAAGTTTTCGTGGTGGGGCCCACATGGGCTCGATCGTACAGCACCATCATGTACAAGGCAGTGCACATGACATACGAAGCGTCCCCGGGTCGGCATAGCCAAGGACTCTTTAAGACACTACGAGACCACTGTAAAACCAACCGTGGAAAGGCGGACCACTAGACGTCGAACCCCAATCTCATATCATGCATCTGTCGGAAAGATATCCTAAGAGATACTTGAATTCCCACTTATAAACTCCCGAGACTTTCTGGTTATGCAATCAGGTGTTGGGGATACAGGGGACACAAAATATATCACCCAAACTAACAATACCTAGATCCAGTTGTATCCATCCGTCAACACATAACCAAGAAATCTTCGGAAATCGTTTACCTCAACCTTCGAAAAGCATCCGTTATACGAGTTATGGCAATACTCCCGAACTCCCGCCCCAGTACTGGGTGGCGTCGAGGTGATCTCACCAACAACTGCATAAAAGAGATTTCGATGTCGGCGAAACTCAGGTATTCCAGAACTGCAACGATAAAATTGTGACGACAACACCTCGGAGCTCAACTCCCCGGGACACTGCCACAACCCCTAAATGTCAGGAGGCACCAAGAACAATGTTCTCGTCACAAAACCATCGGAACGATTCCAAGATACCCGCGTGATCCTAAAATTTTTTTAGTGAAATTTGAGGAGAGAAAAGTCAAAACTTCTACGTCAGGAGGCCTCGCCAGAGCGGCGAAGGGACTGAGGAGTAAAAAGAATCCTACTCTCCGATATATATAATCCTAAGACTCAAAACATTTTCGTTCTAGACTCAACAACGTCAACGATTCAATCAAGCAGGGGGCTCCTAAGTCGGGGATGGCTCTGATTACCAACTTGTAACGCCCACGATGCGGCTATATCTCCCACGTGTCGAGGCACGACTTAGAGGCATAACCGCATTGTGGTTTTGTCGCAAGAAGGATCATCTTCACACAATCCCATGTAATGAACAAGAAAGGGATAAAGAGTTGGCTTACAATCGCCACTTCACACAATACATAATTAAATCATACATCATTCAAGATACACACATAGGTCCGACTACGGAACCAAAAGAAAAGAAGACAACCCAACTGCCAGATCCCCGATCGTCCCAACTGGGCACCACTACTGATCAATATGAAAAGAAACAACACAACGAACAAGATCTTCATCGAGCTCCCACTTGAGCTCAGTTGCGACACCTGCACTGGTCTCATCGGCACCTGCAACTGTTTGGGAAGTATCTGTGAGTCACGAGGACTCAGCAATCTCACACCCGCGAGATCAAGACTATTTAAGCTTATAGGAAAGGATGGGGTAATGAGGTGGAGCTGCAGCAAGCACTAAGCATATAAGGTGGCTAACATACGCAAATGAGAGCGAGAAGAGAAGCAACGGAACGGTTGTCAACTAGTAATGATCAAGAAGTGATCCTGAACTCCTACTTACATCAGACATAACCCAAAAACCGTGTTCACTTCCCGGACTCCGCCGAGAAGAGACCATCACGGCTACACACGCGGTTGATGCGTTTTAATTACGGTCAAGTGTCAAGTTCTCTACAACCGGATATTAACAAATTCCCATCTGCCACATAACCGCGGGCACGGCTTTCGAAAGATAAAACCCTGCAGGGGTGTCCCAACTTAGCCAATTATAAGCTCTCACGGTCAACGAAGAAAATTCCTTCTCCCGGGAAGACCCGATCAGTCTCGGAATCCCGGTTACAAGACATTTCGACAATGGTAAAACAAGTCCAGCAAAGCCGCCCGATGTGTCGACAATCCCGATAGGAGTCGCACGTATCTCGTTCTCAGGACACACCGGATAAGCGAAGCGTACAGGTACCGACGTAACCCAAGTTGCCAAGGGATGGTCCCGCACGGTGCTCTAGTTTGGACCAACACTCCGAGGAGCACTGGCCCGGGGGGGTAAAATAAGATGACCCTCGAGAGCGCGACTCCCAAGGGAAAAAGGCTAGGTGAGGCAAATGTAAAACCAAGGTTGGGCCTTGCTGGAAGAGTTTTATTCAAAGCGAACTGTCAAGGGGGTCCCATAAATCACCCAACCGCGTTAGGAATGCAAAATCAAAGAACATAACACCGGTATGACAGAAACTAGGGCGGCAAGAGTGGAACAAAACACCAGGCATAAGGCCGAGCCTTCCACCCTTTACCAAATATATAGATGCATTAATAATATAAGAGATATTGTGATATCCCAACATAAACATAATCCAACATGGAGCAATCTTCATCTTCACCTGCATCTAGCAACGCTATAAGAGGGGCTGAGCAAAAGCGGTAACATAGCCAAACAACGGTTTGCTAGGAAGGGTGCCAAAGGTTAGAGGTTCATGGCAATTTAGGAGGCTTGAAGAGCAAGTGAATAGGTAGCGCAGCATAGCAATAGAGCGAACAACTAGCACGCAATGATAGAAGTGATTTCGAGGGTATGGTCATCTTGCCTGAGATCCCGCAAGGAAGAAGAACGAGTCCATGAAGAAGACAAACGGGTGTAGTCGAACGAATCCTCACAACTCCGGAACGAAACCGAAGCTAACGAGAGAAGCAACCCGGAAAGAAACAAACAACATAGTAAACAACCACCACATACCCATGGCATGATGCACAGTCAAGTATGATGCATGCCCGGTTTAAATATGCATGGCATGGCAAAGTGCAACAAACAATACTACAAATTAAATGGAGCTCAATATGCAACGAGTTGCATATTGACGAAACACCACATCAATTATTTAGTTCTCTCTCATTATGTACTCGACCATATTAAATGTTGATTACCATGGCAAGAGGTGAAGCATAAATAAACTAACTATCTAGGCAATTTTAAATGAGGCCGGAACAACGAACAACAATTCCGGAAAATCCCCATATGTCATTTCGCAATTTACGGCAAACAACAATTTTAAACATTTAAATGTTGTTATCATGATGCGAATGACATATGCAAGTTTTTAAGCAATTTTATGAAAACGTGGACATGAGCATGATACGAGGCATTTGTCGCCATGGACGAAGGAAAAGGGTGCCACGGCAACGAATCCGAAAATGATGCCACGGCAACATATCGGTATTGATAGCTCACGGAGATACCGGTGCAAAAGAAGTGGGCGTGAGCGTGTCATGCAAGGATGGTGGGGTGCTCCCGGATTCCGGGTTCCCACGGTACGCGGCATGGCAAACTAGGAGAAATGTGCAATGACAACTAGGAAACGGTGCAAACACGAGCATCTCATACAACACATGCATTCGGTCCACGGACGTCGTCTCGGGGTTATACCTTCGAAGCGTGCATACGGGGCGGAACGCGTTCGAAGTGGAAGTAGTTGTTCACGTGTCGTAGGGGAAGTAGTCGTTCTCGCGAAGGTAGTGGAAGTAGTGGTACATATTCCGTAGATGCTCGGGGTCACGACAAAGAACTTGACGTCCACGGGGTCTTCGCGGGTCAACGGTAGTGGTACACGTTTCGTAGTCGTTAGAGTCATCGGTAGAGGAACTTGGTGGTCCATGTAGTCAAACTTGGCGCATCCGAGGGGTACTTGGTGAAATCACGTAGTCGTACACGGGTCGTAGAGGAACTTGATGCATCTGAGGTCTTCGAGTTCATAGTTGTACTTGGCGTTCGGTGCGGTAGTCGTTCGGGCGCCGTGTCTCGTGGTACTTGGCGGTCTCGACGGTCGTCGTGGTACTTGTCAGTCCGCGAAGTCGATCTCGAGGTCTTGGCGTATTCATCGTGGTCAAAGTTGCGTCCAGCAACAACAGGATCCGGAGGTGCAGAGGCAAGGAGGAGGCCAACGACGAGGCTCTCGACAGCGAGGTCCAGCAGCAGAGCCACGGATGCGGAGTGAGTGAGAAAAGCGGTGGCAGCGAGAACTTGGCACGCAGGCGAGGGGCTTGGCGCACAGAGAAGGCCAGCGGGAGGAAGAACATCTCAGGCGCGCTCGGCGTCGAACTTGCTGAAACCGGTCGCGGGAGGTCGCCGGGGTCCCGTTCCTGCCCGTCCTCAGTGGAGGCAGGCCGACGGACTTGGGGCTCGGGCAGCAGCAAGGAGGCGATGGAGCAGAGGCGTCCATGGGGTCTTCGAGGTCGAGGCCGCCGGTAGCAGAGGCTACGACGCGGCCGGGCTTCGGCCGTCAACAGCCCTGGTGGCCGGGACGGTCGATGGAGGAGGCGAACGGCGGGTTGGTGGCAACGAGGAGAAGCAGGAGGAGAGGCGGCGCTGAGGAAGCTTGGTCATCGGCGGCGGCGGCGAGCTGGGCGGCCTAGACTCGCCGGTCGGAGGGCGACGGGGCATGGCTTCGGGCGCCATGGGAGGCAAGGCGTGGGCGCAGGAGGAGGACGATGGGGAGAGGGGATCGGGCGAGGCGATGAGGGGCGCTGGGGCTCGCTCGCCAGGGTGGCGATGGCGAGGAGAGGAAGAGGCGCTCGGACCTTGTAGCGCAGGGAGCTCCTCTCTCTGGCGATGTGTGGCGGCACGAGGGAAGGAGACGAGGGAGAGTGGGGGATCGAGCAGGGGGGTCGGGCTAGGGTTAGAGCAGGTGTGGGAGGCTGGGCCTAGCAGATGGGCCTTAGGGAAAAATAGGATGGGCCGGCCTAGAGCAGCTCCATCTCTCTCTCTACCTCTTTTAAACATTCTAGCAGGAAAGAAATAGAGAGAAGAAAAGAAAGAGAGGGTTAGGGAAAAATGTTGGACCCGCGGATAATTTCTCCGGACTCACAAAAATGCGCTTGTTCCGAGAAAATAGAAAAGGCCAGATTGGACGATATAAATCCAAATGCATTTGAATTTAATTCAAATGATTTGAATAGGAAGTGAGGGTTGGGACGGCCCAAAAATGTTCGCATTTTTGGTGGAGCCCCGGAATATGATGAAAAAAATATATGACGAGGTTGGAGACCAAGAATTAAAATAACAAAGGCATTGGGCTATTTGCAAGTGTGTTATGGTAAACTCCAATTAATGGAAAATTTTAATATAGCTCCCTAATAATATTGGGAGGATATATGTTATAAAGAGAAATCACCATGTGCAATTCCCTCGATTTAAATGGATCGAAGATCCATGCAATTTACTTAGTTGAGTTTAAAAAAATTAATGACATGATGGCATGATGGCATGATGACATGATGCAATGAAAAAATAAAAGAGCAAGCACAAAAGAAACACACGGTGATCATGCAAAATATGGAAGTCTTCTGAAGCGTCGGTCTCGGGGCGTTACAGCCTCCCACGGCTTGATAAACCTTAGGTCATCCACTTGAGGGAAATTTGCTACTGTCCTACAAACCTCTGCACTTGGAGGCCCAACAACGTCTATAAGAAGGTTGTGTGGTAGACATCAGTGGACACACTCTCCCCCTCTCGTTGCTATGCGTCTCCTAAATACATCTTGCGTGAGCGTGGGAAATTTTTGAAATTGCATGCTACGTTTCCCAACAGTGGCATCCGAGCCAGGTCTATGCGTAGATGATATGCACGACTAGAACACAAAGAGTTGTGGGTGGTGATCGTCATACTGCTTACCACCAAGGTCTTATTTTGATTAGGTGGTATTGTTGGATGAAGCGGCCTGGACCAACCTTACATGACCACGTTCATGAGACCGGTTCCACCGACAGACATGCAACTAGTTTTGCATAAAGGTGGCTGGTGGGTGTCTGTTTCTCCAACTTTAGTTGAATCGAATTTGACTGCGGCCGGTCCTTGTTGAAGGTTAAAACAGCAAACTTGATAAATCACCGTTGTGGCGTTGATGCATAGGTAAGAACGGTTCTTGCTAGAAGCCCGTAGCAGCCACGTAAAACTTGCAACAACAAAGTAGAGGACGTCTAACTTGTTTTTGCAGGGCATGTTGTGATGTGATATGGTCAAGACATGATGTGATATACGTTATTGTATGAGATGATCTTGTTTTGTAAAAGTTATCGGCAACTGGCAGGCGCCTTATGGTTGTCGCTTTATTGTATGAAATGCAAACGCCATGTAATTGCTTTACTTTATCACTATGCGTTAGCGATAGTTATAGAAGCAATAGTTGGTGAGACGACCACGACGCTACGATGGAGATCAAGGTGTCAAGCCAGTGACGGTGGAGATCATGACGGTGCTTTGGAGATGGAGATCAAAGGCACAAGATAATGATGTTCATATCATGTCACATATTTTGATCGCATGTGATGTTTACCTTTTATGCATCTTATTTTGCTTAGTACGGCAGTAGCATTACAAGATGATCCCTCACTAAAATTTCAAGGTATAAGTGTTCTCCCTGAGTATGCACCGTTGCGAAAGTTCTTCGTGCTGAGACACCTCGTGATGATCGGGTGTGATAGGCTCTAGGTTCACATACAATGGGTGCAAGATAGTTTTGCACATGCGGAATACTCAGGTTAAACTAGACGAGCCTAGCATGTATAGACATGGCCCCGGAACACTGGAGACCGAAAGGTCGAGCGTGAATCATATAGTAGATATGATCAACATAGAGACGTTCACCATTGAAGACTACTCCATCTCACGTGATGATCGGACATGGTTTAGTTGATTTGGATTACGTGATCATTTAGATGACTCGAGGGATGTCTATCTAAGTGGGAGTTCTTAAGTAATATGATTCATTGAACTTAATTTGTCATGAGCTTAGTCCTGATAGTATTTGCATATCTATGTTGTAGATCAATAGCTCGCGTATAGCTTCCCTGTTTTATTTTTGATATGTTCCTAGAGAAAACTAAGTTGAAAGATAATATTAGCAACGATGCGGACTGGGTCCGTGATCTGAGGATTATCCTTATTTCTGCACAGAAGAATTATGTCATTGATGCACCGCTAGGTGACAGACCTATTGCAGGAGCAGATGCAGACGTTATGACCGTTTGACAAGCTCGGTATGATGACTACTTGATAGTTTAGTGCGCCATGCTTTACGGCTTAGAACCGGGACTTCAAAAACGTTTTGAACGCCACAGAGCATATGAGATGTTCCAGGAGTTGAAATTAGTATTTCAGACTCATGCCCATGTCAAGAGGTATGAGACCTCTGACTAGTACTTTGCCTACAAGATGGAGGAGAATAGCTCAGCCAGTGAGCATGTGCTCAGAATGTCTCGGTACTACAATCGCTTGAATCAAGTGGGAGTTAATCTTTCAGATAAGATAGTGATAGACAGAGTTCTCTAGTCACTATCACCAAGTTACTAGAACTTCGTGATGAACTATAATATGCAAGGGATGACGAAAATGATTCCCAAGCTCTTCACGATACTGAAATCGACGAAGGTAGAAATCAAGAAATAGCATCAAGTGTTGATGGTTAACAGGACCACTTGTTTCAAGAAAAATGGCAAAGGGAAAGAAAGGGAACTTGAAGAAAGATGGCAACCAAGTTGCCGCTCCCGTGAAGATGCCCAAAGCTGGACCCAAGCCTGAAACTGAGTGCTTCTACTGCAAAGGGAATGGTAACTGGAAGCAGAACTGTCCCAGATACTTGGCGGATAAGAAGGATGTCAAAGTAAACAAAGGTATATTTGATATACATGTTATTGATGTGTACTTTACTAGTGTTCGTAGCAACCACTGGGTATTTGATACCAGTTCAGTTGCAGAATGAACAGAGACTAGTTAGGGACGAGGTGACGATGTGTGTTGGAAGTGATTCCAAGGTTGATACGATCACCATCGCACACTCCCTCTACATTCGGGATTAGTGTTGAACCTAAATAAATGTTATTTGGTGTTTGGGTTGAGCATGAATATGATTGAATCATGTTTATTTCAACGGTTATTCATTTAAGTTAGAGAATAATTGTTGTTCTGTTTAAATGAATAAAACCTTCTATGGTCATGCACTCAATGTGAATGGTTTGTTGAATCTCGATCGTAGTGATACACATATTCATAATATTAATGCCAAAAGATGCAAAGTTGATAATGATAGTGCAACATATTTGTGGCACTGCCGTTTAGGTCATATCGGTTTAAAGCGCATGAAGAAACTCCATGCAGATGGGATTATGGAATCACTTGATTATGAATCATTTGATACTTGCGAACCATGCCTCATGGGCAAGATGACTAAAACTCCGTTCTCCGGAACAATGGAGCGAGCCAATGACTTATTGAAAATAATACATACCGATGTATGCGGTCCAATGACTGTTGAGGCACGCGACGGGTATCGTTATTTCTTATCGTCACAGATGATTTGAGCAGATATGGGTATATCTACTTAATGAAACACAAGTCTGAAACATTTAAAAAGTTCAAAGAATTTCAGAGTGAAGTAAATAATCATCGTAACAAGAAAATAAAGTTCCTACGATCTGATCGCGAAGGCGAATATTTGAGTTACGCGTTTGACTTTCATTTAAAACAATGTGGAATAGTTTCACAACTGACGCCACCTGGAACACCACAGCGTAATGGTGTGTCCGAACGTCGTGACCGTACTTTATTAGATATGGTGCGATCTATGATGTCTCTTACCGATTTACCACTATCGTTTTGGGGTTATGCATTAGAGACAGCTGCATTCACGTTAAATAGGGCATTGTCTAAATCCGTTGAGACGACACCGTATGAACTATGGTTTGGCTAGAAACCTAAGCTGTCGTTTCTTAAAGTTTGGGGTTGTGACACTTATATAAAAAGGCTTCAGCCTGATAAGCTCGAACCCAAATAGGAGAAGTGCATCTTCATAGGATACCCTAAAGAAAACATTGGGTACACCTTGTACCACAGATCCGCAGGCAAGATCTTTGTTGCTAAGAATGGAACCTTTCTAGAGAAGGAGTTTCTCTCGAAAGAAGTGAGTGGGAGGAAAGTAGAACATGATGAGGTAATTGTACCTTCTCTCAAATTGGAAAGTAGCACATCAGTGAAATCCGTTCCCGTGATGCCTACACCAACTAGAGAGGAAGCTAATGATGATGATCATGAAACTTCAGATCAAGTTACTACCGAACTTCGTAGGTCAACAAGAGCACGTTCTGCACCAGAGTGGTACGGTAATCCTGTCCTGGAAGTCATGTTACTAGACCATGACGAACCTACAAACTATGAGGAAGCGATGATGAGCCCAGATTCCGATAAATGGCTTGAGGCCATGAAATCTGAGATATGATACATATATAAGAACAAAGTGTGGACTTTGGTGGACTTGCCCGATGATCAGAAAGCCATTGGGAATAAATGGATCTTCAAGAGGAAGACGAACGCTGATGGTAGTGTTACTATCTTCAAAGCTCGAATTGTCACAAAAGGCTTTCGACAAGTTCAAGGTGTTGACTACGATGAGATTTTCTCACTCGTATAGATGCTTAAGTCTGTCTGAATCATGTTAGTGATTTCTGCATTTTATGAAATCTGGCAGATGGATATAAAAACTGCATTCCTTAATGGATTTATTAAAGAAGATTTGTATATGATGCAACCAGAAGGTTTTGTCAATCCTAAAGGTGCTCACAAAGTGTGCAAGCTCCAGCGATCCATCTATGGACTGATGCAAGCATCTCGGAGTTGGAACATATGCTTTGATGAGGCGATCAAAGCATATGGTTTTATACAGACTAACGGTGAAGCCTCTATTTACAAGAAAGTGAGTGGGAGCACTGTAGCATTTCTAATATTATATGTCGATGACATATTGCTGATTGGAAATGATATAGAATTTCTGGATAGCATAAAAGGATACTTGAATAAGAATTTTTCAATAAAAGACATAGGTAAAGCTACTTATGTATTGGGCATCAAGATCTATGGAGATAGATCGAGATGCTTAATAAAACTTTCACAAAGCACACACCTTGACAAGATTTTGAAGGAGTTCAAAATGGATCAGTCAAAGAAGGAATTCTAGCCTGTATTGTACGGTGTGAAGATGAGTAAGACTCAAAACCCGACCACGGCAGAAGATAGAGAGAGAATGAAAGTCATTCCCTATGCCTCAGCCACAGGTTCTATAAAGTATGCCATGCTGCGTGCCAGACCTATTGTATATCTTGCCATAAGTTTGTCAAGGGGGTACAATAGTGATCTAGGAGTAGATCACTGGACATCGGTCAAAATTATCCTTAGGTACCTAAAGAGGACTAAGGAAATGTTTCTCGGTCATGGAGGTGACAAAGAGTTCGTCGTAAAGGGTTACGTCGATACAAGCTTTTACACCGATCCAAATGACTCTGAGTCTCAATCTGGATACGTATTGAAAGTGGGAGCAATTATCTAGAGTAGCTCCATGCAGAGCATTCTAGACATAGAAATTTGCAAAATACATATGGATCTGAATGTGACAGACCCGTTGACTAAACTTCTCTGACAAGCAAAACATGATCACACCTTAGTACTCTTTGGGTGTTAATCACATAGCGATGTGAACTAGATTATTTACTCTAGTAAACCCTTTGGGTGTGGTCACATGGTGATGTGAACTATGGGTGTTAATCACATAAAGATGTGAAATATTGGTGTTAAATCACATGGCGATGTGAACTAGATTATTGACTGTAGTCCAAGTGGGAGACTGAAGGAAATATGCCCTAGAGACAATAATAAAGTTGTTATTTTATATTTCCTTATATCATGATAAATGTTTTGTAGCGACCAGACCTCAAACAGTCCAGTCTCTATGCATCAGTGTCATCCATGGATCGGTAATGCTGACACGCACAGTACTTGAAGGATTTATAACAGAGTAGCAATCACACACTTATTACATCGAATAGTCTCAAGAGAGAACTTATTACAATAAATATGGCTTAACGCCATCTAATTACGATAACAGTGGAAGGCTTGGAAGATAAAGTGAGTCCATCAACTCCAACGGCAACACTGAGTATAAGACCACGACCTAAGGCTTCTTACTCGTCGTCTGAAAAGTCTGCAACATGATACGTTGCAGCCCGAAAATGGGTCAGCACATGGAATATGCTGGCAAAGTAACACATAGAGAGTAATGAACAGAATAATGCTATCACTACATGCATATTTGGCTGGTGGAAAGCTCTATGGTTACAGTTTTGCGAAAAGCCAATTTTTCCCTACTGCAAAGGAATATATTTTTATTTAACTACAAAGTTGGTTGAAAAATATTGAGAAGGTAAACCCCCCTCTCAATCCCAATTAAAAGTAATCATTAACAACCCAACAAAATTAGTTAAGTATAAGATGATGATATTCACATGATAATCCAAGAACTAGATACTCAAGATGTCCATAACCGGGGACACGGCTAACCATGATTAGATTGTACACTCTGCAGAGGTTTGTGCACTTTTCCCACAAGACTCGATCTCCTCCGTTGGATTTCTCGCACTACATGGTGTTTGAGAAACGGATGACCGAGACACAGTCTTTCAAAAGCGTTAGCACCTTACGATGGGTAGACAGTTACACCTACTTTCCCCTACATCTGCTAGTCTACCACTGTAAGAGTTCACACGACTTAATCAACTATGCTAGAGCCCATAATAGCATGTGGCTGCACACGGAAGTTTCTAGCATGAATAATCTCATGATCCCTTTGAGCCTGGGTGGCGGTCCATAAAAAAACAGGCAATCACTGAAATACCCAGGTGCCTCAATCCACCCAGATGTGTGTTTAAGTTGCCACCTTAAATAAACCATTAATTAACAATCTCACATCTGTCATGGATACTCACCCAATCCACGTCTACTAGCATAGCATAGCATTAAGCAAACGTAGAAGTAACTCCCAAAGGTTGATAATAAAACAGGTAATAGGTACTACCTCATCTACTTCCCGACACCCACAATTTAATTAGATCCTAATCATGCAATTGTTTGAGGATTGATCTAATGCAATAAAACTGGGTATGAAAAGAGGTATGATCAAAGTGTTACTTGCCTTGCTGATGATCCGTGAAACCTAGAGATTCGAAGTAGCACGCTGCGCACTCCGGGTACTCTATCGCAAACAAACAAGCATACAATAAGCACTCATCTAATGCATAGGTAAAACTCAAATAAAAGATCTAACCAGAAAGTTCAACTTAAGAACTCCGGTTTGCAAAAAGAATCAAATCAAACGAAGCAACGAAAGTCAAACGGCGAAAGAAACAATCTTCGTTACTAATCTGGACCTAAGTCAAATTTTACAGTAGCAAAAACTTGTTTGAGTTGGTTAAACGGAAAGAGGGTTTCGAGACGAAACTCTAGGCGCTTGAATCGCCTGATTCCGATAAACGAGCGAAAAGTTATACTAGAACGATTAGAAATAATCACGAAAAATCCGAGAAAAAGAAAACGGACGAACAGGCTAACGAACGAACGTTCGCTGTCTGCGAAAAAAACGAAAACTGTTCGTTAAAACGAACGAACGAATGAGTGTTCGCTAAATAAACTAAACCAGAAAAAACAGATCTAGGTTTTTTTTTAAAACCGAACGAAAAACCGGACGGAAAACCGAACGGTTTTCTCGAGGAAAACCGCCGGCGGCGGGGCGGTGGATAACCTCGGCAGGGCGACGGGCGGCTCCGGCGGGGTCGGCGGTGGGACGGCGGGCGGCGGCGGCGGCAGATCAGGCTAGGGTTAGGGTTTTCGGCGGCGGCGGCGGCGACTTGGGACGACGGGGCCTCGGGGGCGCGCCTTATAAAGGCCTGGCCGGGCGGAGTCCTGGCCGAATACGGCCCAAGGTTGGTTCGCGTTTTTGTTAAATAATTCGCGCAGAAAAACAAATAAAAGAAATACTAAACGGACTCCAAAAATCCCGAAATAAATTTTCCCCGTCCTCTAAAAATAAGCCAGACAAGATGAACATTTATTTGGGGCCTAAATGCAATTTTGAAAACCGCGTATTTTTCCTAATTCAAATAATAATCAAATAAAATCAAATATTTGTTTTTAATATTTTTCCTCCAATATTTCATTATTTGTGGAGAAGTCATTTTATCCCCTCTCATATATTTTGATATGAAATATTTTTCGGAGAGAAAAATAATTAAAACAAATGATCGTATTTTCAAAATTTGAGAAAACCCAAAATATGAAAATAACGAAATCCCCGACTCTCTCCGTGGGTCCTCGAGTTGCGTAGAATTTCTAGGATCGCAAAACAAAATGCAATAAAATATGTTATGCATGATGATCTAATGTATAACATTCCAAATTAAAAATTTGGGATGTTACATGTTTATTATTCATGCTAGAATTGTATTAACTGGAAACTTGATACATGTGTGAGTACATAGACAGAACACCGTGTCCCTAGTAAGCCTCTACTAGACTAGCTCGTTAATCAAAGATGGTTAAGTTTCCTAACCTTAGACATGTGATGTCATTTCATGAACAGACCCATCCGTTAGCTTAGCATATTGATCGTTCAGTTTTATTGCTATTGCTTTCTTCATGTCATATACATATTCCTTTGACTATGAGATTATGCAACTTCCAGGTATTCATATATAGGACGATGATATTCGGACACCAGAAGTGTTCTGGGGGTACCGGGTACATATCGGGTCACCGGAAGGGGTTCCGGGCATCCTGCCGGCAACTACACGGGCCTAATGGGCCATGAAAAAAATCACCATTGCTCTCTCTCTCTCTTCATGTGAATAATATAATCACCGCCCATTTACTATGCCTCTAGAAATGTTTTGTGGTATTTGTAAAATTCCATTTTGGGGTTCGCTAGACGAGCTACCAAGAGCTGAATATGAGACATTCTTGACTAGTCTTTGTTACGGTGAGGATAGAGGAGTGACACAGGGTAGAATAAAAAGTATTCGTTTCCCATCAATTCAATACTTTGCACTCTTTAATGGAAAATGCATTGTAGGCAAGCAGGATTGCATCACACTATGTGCCCCTGACTTGAGCCTCATACACACTTCTCTTACCGGAATTAAATGTTATAATCTTGGGGCGATTGTTGAACGCAGATTGCAACACAACGCTGGTAGTGGTTATTTCTATGGTGGGATTTATACTTCTAGTTTAGCTAAGGAGGTTGGTGTTACACCTCTACCTTATGACTGAGGGAGTCCTGGATTAGGGGGGCCCCGGGCGTCCGGGCTATGTGACATGGGCCAGACTGGTGGGCCGTAAATATACAAGATGGAAGGCTTCCCCCCGTGTCCGGATGGGACTCTCCTTTGCGTGGATAGAAAGCTTGGCGCCCGGATATGAAGATTCCTTTCTCTGTAAACAGACTCTGTATAACCCTAGGCCTCTCCGGTGTCTATATAAACTTGAGGGTTTAGTCCGTAGAGGCAATCACAATCATACAGGCTAGACATCTAGGATTTAGCCATTATGATCTCGAGGTAGATCAACTCTTGTAACCCCTGTACTCATCAAAGTCAATCAAGCAGGAAGTAGGGTATTACCTCCATCAAGAGGGCCGGAACCTGGGTAAACATCGTGTCCCCTGCCTCCTGTTACCTTCGATCCTCAGACGCACAGTTCGGGACCCCATACCCGAGATCGGCCGGTTTTGACACCGACATTGCTGCTTTCATTGAGAGTTCCTCTGTGTTGTCGACAAAAGGTTCGAAGGCTCGTTCGATCATCCACAATGATGCTACTTCGGAGGAGACTTTCCTTCCCGGCAAAATCTTCGTATTCGGCGGCTTCGCACTGCGTGCCAACTCGATTGGCCACCTCGAGCAGATTGACAGCTACGCCCCTGGTCATCAGATCAGTTTCGGGAACCTAAACTATGTCGCCGATATCCGAGGAGACTTGACCTTCGGAGGATTCGCGGCCCCGACCGCCGCTCTGACCTTAGATCCAGAGCGGACCACCGGGTCCGAAGACGGGAATTTAGAGCCCGCGGGACTCCCTGCAATCATGGAACTCGCTACCGGAGATCCGGAGGGGATGGCGTCATCAGCAAACCCAAAGACGAACCGAACTCCCCTTATCGCCAAAGCGCCGGACTCCCCCTCGGACTCTAACTCCGAACTCTCAAGGTCCGTGACAAGCGGGCGCGGCCAGGAGGCCCTCACCTCGGTCGGCCCAGCGGACTCTCGCCTCTATGTCCAAACCTCGCTCCTAAACGAGGCTCTGGACTTATTGCGATCCCTCGCCATATCAGAGGAATCGCTTCCGAATTACACCCAGCCCGGACTAGGATCTGAGAGCGGGGAATTTTATGTCCCACCCACCACCCACTTCGTAGCCACTGTCGAAGATCTAACCGACATGCTGGACTACGCCTCCAAAGACATCGACGGTATGGACGACAATGCCGGAGACAATCAAGGCCAAAACCCCCCGTTTACCGGACGTTGAACGGCCACCTCCAGATACGACGTATACATGGTGGATACGCCCAAAGAAGATGACGGCGGCGACAAGAAGGATCCGGTTGAGGACAAGCCTGCTGAAGCACCTCCAAAGCGTCGACGACAGCGGCGTCGCTCAAAATTGCGTCTCGAAAAAGACAGCAATACCGGCACAAAAGATAATAACACTCCGGAGAACGCCGAAGACCCTGAAGCCCCTATCGAGCCAACATCCGAATAGGATGATTTGGAGGACGGGCAAGTTAACCCCGATGATGCAATCGGGAATGAGGACTCGGAGGATAGCAACTACCTACCGATCTCCGAAGAGGATGTGAGCCTCGGCGACGAAGACTTTATCATGCCGGAGGAGCCCCTCGAGCAAGAGCGCTTTAAGCGCAGGCTAATCGCCACTGCTAGAAGCCTGAAAAAGAAGCAGCAGCAGCTTCAAGCTGAACAGGATATACTCAATGACAGATGAACTAATGTCCTGGCAGCCGAGGAATACGTCCTCGAACGCCGAACCAAGAGTTACCCGAAGCGTAAGCTACTACCTCAATTTGACGACGAGGCCCTTGAGCCAATACCGCCAAAGCACAAAACGGCCGACGAACCCGACCACCACGTGGACGGGACAGACCGGCTACGCACGCCGAACACCAGCCCACGCCACCCCGCCATCGAGGCAGGGAGGCAGCGCCCCCGGGCTATATCTATGACCTACGCAATGACCTGGACAGTAGAGCCGGTTAGACAAGATCAATCTATGGGTCAAGGGGGCGTGCTCCGACACGAGAGGACGGCCATCAGGCCTGGCATGACAGGCACAACCTCAGTCAAGCCGAGAACCGCATTCGGCCTTCATCCGAACTGCTTTGCGACATCGCTCGATACAGAGGCGCCGCACACCCCTTATGCTTCACCGATGAGGTTATGGAGCACCAATTCCCCGAAGGATTTAAACCCGTGAACATCGAATCATATGATGGTACGACGGATCCCGTGGTATGGATCGAAGACTTTCTTCTCCACATTCACATGGCCCGCGGTGACGACCTCCATGCCATCAAGTACCTGCCCCTAAAACTCAAGGGGCCAGCACGGCACTGGCTAAACAACCTCCCAGAAAACTCTATTGGAAGCTGGGAAGACTTGGAGGACGCCTTTAGAGACAACTTCCAAGGTACCTATGTTCGGCCTCCAGACGCCGATGACCTTAGTCACATAGTCCAGCAGCCCGGAGAATCAGCCCGGAAACTTTGGACCAGGTTCTTGATTAAAAAGAACCAAATTGTGGATTGTCCGGACGCCGAAGCCCTCGCGGCCTTTAAACACAGCGTCTGAGATGAGTGGCTCGCCCGACACCTCGGCCAGGAAAAGCCGGAGTCCATGGCAGCCCTTACCGCACTCATGACCCGCTTTTGCGCGGGAGAAGATAGCTGGCTGGCTCGTAGAAGCAATAGCACCAGCGACCCCGGCACTTCCGAAGCCAGGGATGGCAATGGCAAGCCAGGACGCAACAAGCACAAGCGTCGAAGCAACAACCAAGATACCGAGGACACGGCGGTAAACGCCGGATTCAGCGGCTCTAAACCCAGTCAGCGGAAGAAGCCATTCAAAGGAAACAGAGATGGTCCATCCAGTCTGGACAGAATACTCGAGCGGCCATGCTAGATTCATGGCACCTCCGATAAACTTGCCAATCATACCAACCGAACTTGTTGGGTCTTCAAATAGGCCGACAAGCTCAATGCTGAACACAAGGGGAAAGGGCCGCCCGGCGAGGACGACGATGAAGAGCCTCGCCCACCGAACACGGGGGGAGAGAAGAAATTTCCCCCCGAGGTCAAGATGGTGAACATGATCTACATTACTCATATCCCCAAGCGGGAACGCAAACACGCGTTAAGGGACATCTACGCCATAGAGCCAGTCGCCCTGAAATTTAATCTGTGGTCAGCTTGTCCGATCACCTTTGATCGAAAAGACCATCCGACCAGTATCCGTCATGGGGGTTCGGTTGCATTGGTCCTCGATCCAATTATTGATGGATTCCACCTCACGCGAGTCCTTATGGACGGCGGCAGCAGTCTCAAGCTGCTCTATCAGGACACCGTTCGTAAAATGGGCATTGATCCATCAAGAATCAAGCCCACCAAAACCACCTTCAAAGGGGTAATACCCGGTGTACTGGCATGTTGCACCGAACCCATAATGCTGGAGGTCGTCTTCGGCTCACCGGATAACTTCCGGAGCGAAGACCTGATCTTTGACATTGTCCCGTTCCGAAGTGGCTATCACGCACTGCTCGGACGTATAGCTTTCGCCCGTTTCAATGCAGTCCCGCACTATGCTTATCTTAAGCTCAAGATGCCTGGACCACGTGGCGTTATAACAGTCAATGGAAACATGGAGCGCTCCCTCCGTACAGAGGAGCATACCGCGGCCCTCGCAGCCGAGGTGCAGGGTGGCCTCTCTAGGCTGAATACCACAATGGCAGTCAAGCCCCCGAACACAGTTAAACGAGTCCGATCTACCCTACAGAATGAAAGTCCGGCTAATTCAGAGCTAGATTAGCAACTTAGCCTCTGTCAATGCCCCAGCCTGATAGCGGCATATGTACCACGCGTACATATGATACCATGGGCAAGGACGGAGGCACGCTAAACATATGGTCTACGGTACGACTCGACCCCATCCGGACCTCCACATTGTTCCACCTTGTTCTTCTTGTTTTTATTTTTCAGGTTGTCTACAACCCACATCAATTTCCGGTGGTAACGTGGGCCTCCTTCTAGGCCCCTTGGGCATTCTTGATTGTTGATCATCTCAAGGGATCATATACCAAGGCGAAAAGCTGCGCAGACGTGCGACAGGGTGTCCAGAGGATCTTCAAGATCGTCCTTTTGCTTTTAGGACCTATATATAGCTTTCCCTTGTCTTCGGCATGTAAAGTAGCCGTAATGCTTATCGCATCTTCTGTACAAATACGTCTCGACGTACTAATCAGATTATAATGGAAATAGTTTTTCGCCCAACCCTGTTCGGTGTTGGTTTCTTTTGCAATCTGTTTTCCCCACTTCACGTCTAAATTGGTACATACACCTCGATACGACCTAAATCGCTAGGGGCTCTATTAAAGCCATATGTATCTTCAACCATAGAAAGTCTGAACACTCTCAGAGCACACTTCGGCGTCCCGAATACTGCATTATATGCATCGGCTCCGAATCACGTCTTTGATCAATAGTTGGGTTGCCCGGCTCCTGTGCTTGCCACCTTACGTTCCGTTTTTTTGGCTAAGGTAGTAAAGGGAGAACTACTGCGATTGTGTTTCCGGCTAGCCCGGTCAAGCACCTCAGTAGAGAAAGCCAAAAATTGACTGTCGTGATGCGGCGAGAGCTGGTCAGCAATTCGGTGACTTATTAAATCTCTAGCGATTTCTTCCGTATTACACGAAGGACTGGCCTTGTTCAGTCACGCGTCTAAGGGCATCTAAGTTCAATAGCCGAATGCGCACCAGGGGCTCCTTTACAACCCCATTGTCAAACTCCTATGGCTAAGTGAGAGTGGTAAAGCCACATAGTCCGATTGCCTCGTTCGCCGCACTAACACCTCCTTTACATACCAAGACGTTGGGTCAAATGTGATTATGTGCTATCCCGGACACCCCCGTACTACCTACGCGGGGGCTGAAGCCGACAACTGGCAAACTCTCAAAGATATAAACGGCCGCACAGGAGGAGAAGTAATTCAAAGATAACAGGCATAAATATATTTCAAAGGCCTCGGTTTATAATACAATGTCTGGGTAGCTCGGATACAGTTGCTCGGACACAGTTACTCGAACATAATATGCTTTGAACATTGGCCCTCTATCAAACAGGCACCCTCAAGGACATATTCGAAGTAGCGCTCCGGCTTACGGTGAGCCTTGTCACCGGGCGGACCTTCAACGGTCACACTGGCAGCCTTCATCTTGGTCCAGTGGATTTTGACACGGGCAAAGGCCATCCACGCACCCTCAATGCATGTCGAGCGCTTCACCGCCTCTATTCGGGGCAAGGCGTCGCCTAGTCGCTTGTCCAGGCCGAAGTAGTTGCTCGGAATGGGTCCGGCGGGCCATAACCGGACTATAATGTCCTTCATGGCCGCACCGGACATCCGATGCAGCTCCGCTAGCTGCATCATCTGATTGTTCAGTAGCGCTGGTCGCTCCGGCGCCAAATACTGCGACCAGGATAGCTTCTCCGTCGCGTTCCCGTCTTGGGCCCGGAAATATTGGGCAGCATCGGCAACACTCCTCGGGAGATCCGCGACAGCATCTGGAGCACTCCACAGTCGATTTAGCAAAGCATATCTTTGACCGCCGAATATACTCTGTAAAAGAAAAGGCTTACCAGCCGCTATCTATCCGTCTTGCTTGATTTCCTTGCGAGCATCCCGGGACTCAGACCGCGCCTCCTTCGCAGCCTGAAGAGCCTTGGTGAGATCGGTCGCTTGGGCCTTGTTACTCTCCTCCAAGGACTCACACTTGGTGGCGGCCTCCTGGGGCACTTGCTCTACTTAGGTCACCCTCGCCTCATACTTAAGGCGGGAGGCCTTTTCGGCCTCCACATCTGCAGCCGCCTTCTCTGCGGCTGCTTTGTTTACCCTCGCCTCCTCCTTGGCTTCGGCAAGGGCACTCTTGAGGGCCTCGACCTCGGTCGCGTTGCCTAAAATTATTAATAGTTGTCCATGAGCTTAAAACTCTGAGTTTGCATTATAATTCAGGCTTGTAAGGGGTCTTTAAAAAAAAGCATACCTTGGGCCTCATCGAACAGCTTATTAATATGGTCGATCTCATCATCAGCCAGCTTCAGTTTCAGCTGGAGTTCGGAAACTTTCGCGTTCCTGGCCGAAACTGCTAGCAGCGAAGCTTGTTCGCCAAAATAGACAAGTGTGTTACCTCTGGAATATTCAACCCTCTGTCCGGCCCTTTCTTCAAAAAAACCGAACAGAGTCTCAGGGGCTACTATCTATACATAGGTGTATGATTATACAGGCAAAAGCGAGCATCGATATTACATCACATACCTCAAAACCTGTTAGCAGGCTAGTGAACGCTTCGTTTAGTCCACTTTTGGCGGACTGAACCTTTTCCACCACCGTACCCATCAGGGCACGGTGTTCATCCACGATGGAAGCACGATGAAGTGTTTCCCTCAATGTATCTGGCTCCTCCAGATTGATGGAGGTCATCAGTGGAGTCGGCACTCCCCCCCTCTTTCGAAGAGGGTTGCTCGCTCGGGTCCGAAGCCGTGTGGGACTCCGGAGCAGTATTCGGCTGGGGGCTGGACTGGTCAAGGCCCCCGCCATCAGTCTCCATGGGGATCATGCCCCCCATGTTTTCGGCCGCCAAGGCATTGCCCTCTGGCGCCGTTTCAGCGGCCCTCCGCACCTCTCCCTGGCCTGGAGAGGTCCTTTGGGATAACACTTCGGTGTCATCCGTGGCACGTGGCGGGGAGGCTAGTGGAGGCGACTCGCTCTCCATCATGTCCGGCGATAAAGAATTCCCCGAAGACAATGATTGTTGGGGGAGATCACGGGCCGGACTGGAAAACAAGATGATATATCACCCTATAATTTATAAAAAGCCGGATATGTGCGTTATCTTTGAATACTTACGATTCAGCCGGGGGCTTCGGCCTGGGGTTCCATTCGGGGACGGCTTCGACGTCCGATTCCGATTCATCCGAAAGGGAGAGTTTCCCCTTCTTGGACGCCTCCACCTCTAGGTCCGCGGAAGCCCCCCTCTTCTTCTTTCCTCCCTTAAGGGGAGAATTGCTCTCCTCCTCTTCCTCCTCGTCTTCGTCTCCGTCGTGGGAGGAGGGAGCTTCGGTATCTTCGGACATTATGTATGAAGTATCTTTACGGCGAAGGCCACTTTTGGCCTCTTTGCCCTTCTTCTTGGCCTTCTTCTCCGACGCCTGGTACGGTGCCAGAACCAGCATCTTCGTCAGAAGAGGAATAGCTGGGACTTCGGGGAGTGGAGCCGGACATCGGATCCGCTCCGCCTTCTTGGTCCAGCCCTGAAGAATAAGGGGAAGGCTTAGTATGCTCCTTGGATCTACAAGTTGAGGATATGTTTGGAAATCTGAAAAACTCACTAGAGTAGCCAGATGAGCGCGGTCGAGGCCGAGGTCTTCGGTTGTTTTCGTCCACGACTTCTGGGCCTTGAAAAGCAACTTCCATATATCTTCATGCGTTGTGCTGAAGAACCGCTGCAAGGTCCGAGGAGTGGCCGGATCGAACTCCCACATATGGAGAGTCCGGCATTGGCAGGGGAGAATCCGGCGAAAAAGCATCACCTGGATCACGTTGGCGAGGTTGGTGTTCTTCTCTATCATGCTTTGGACCCGCTTCTGCAGCGTCATCACCTCGTCGGACGACGCCCAGTACAGGCCCTTTTTGATCCATGATGTAAGCCGCATTGGAGGACCGGATTTGAATTCAGGAGTGGCGGCCCATGTGGTGTCACGAGGTTCCATGATGTAGAACCGCTCATGTTGCCATCCCTTCACGGTTTCTACGAAGGTCCCCTTGGGCCAGGTGACGTTAGGGAGCTTGCTCACCATGGCGCCGCCACACTCCGCGTGTTGACCCTCGACCACTTTTGGCTTCACGTTGAAGACCTTGAGCCAAAGGCTGAAGTGAGGGGAATGCGGAGAAACGCCTCGCACACGACGATGAACGCTGAGACGTTGAGGAATGAATTCGGGGGTAGATCGTGGAAATCTAGCCCGTAGTAGAACATGAGCCCGCAGACGAAAGGGTGGAGTGGAAACCCTAGCCCGCGAAGAATGTGGGGGTGAATACTACCCTCTCATTCGGCTCTAGGGTGGGGATTACCTGCTTCTTGGTAGGGAGCCGATGGGCGATTTCCTTGGCTGGGTACCCCACTTCCCGGAGTTCCTTGATGTTCTCCTCCGTGACGGAGGAGGCCATCCACTTGCCCTGCGCTCCAGATCCGGACATGGCAATAGTGTTAACTGGGGGCGGAAGGGGTTGAAGCTAGGGCGCTAGAGCTCGAGGATAGATGGGTTGAGGAGGAAGAAGGCATGGGGTAAAAAGGTGGATCCCAATCTTCTTATAAAGGCAGTGAATATCGAGCGTCCCCCCATGAGCCTTAAAACTCGCCTATTCCCCAGGGGTCGTGCAAACAGCACAGTTGGATTACCCAAACCCGTATTGATGAGAATCCCGTAATAAGGGGACACGATCTCTGCTTTGACAAGACGTATCGATGAAACCCGCGCCTCGAAACGCGAAGCGGGAGGCTGAAAAACGGTTCAAAATAATAATAAGGCTGGAACACAACGCCTTGCCAAAAGAGCTGTCAGAAGACATGACTTATTTTTGTTCAAGTATTTTGCCCTTGTGGTTCAAGGTTGTAACTATTTTACAGAGCCGGATATAGTTCTTTTGATCAACTACTTTGGAGTATTCGGAGGAGGAACCCGCCTTGCAATGTCGAAGACAATCTGCGTGTCGGACACATCTCATTGAAGCCTGGTTCAGGGGCTACTGAGGAAGTCCTGTATTAGGGGGTCCCCGGGCGTCCGGGCTATGTGACATGGGCCAGACTGGTGGGCCGTAAATATACAAGATGGAAGGCTCCCCCCCCCCCCCGTGTCCGGATGGGACTCTCCTTTGCGTGGATAGAAAGCTTGGCGTCCGGATATGAAGATTCCTTTCTCTGTAAACCGACCCTGTATAACCCTAGGCCTCTCCGGTGTCCATATAAACCGAAGGGTTTAGTCCGTATAGGCAATCACAATCATACAGGCTAAACATCTAGGGTTTAGCCATTACGATCTCAAGGTAGATCAACTCTTGTAACCCCTATACTTATCAAAGTAAATCAAGTAGGAAGTAGGGTATCACCTCCATCAAGAGGGCCCGAACATGGGTAAACATCGTGTCCCCTGCCTCTTGTTACCTTCGATCCTCAGATGCACAGTTCGGGACCCCCTACCCGAGATCGGCCAGTTTTAACACCGACAATGACCCCATCGTACCTACTCAGTACTTAGACTTTGAGGCCATGAAATGCCATAAGTTCTTTAAGGGAAAAATCACTGATTATACTTATAACTTGAGGTTTAATAAAAAAAGACATTGTGCATATTGCTTTGCCTGCGCCTACTCTCTTTGATTATCACATCAAAGGAAGGTATTATGTTCTTGAGAGCGCGACTCACGCACACAACACAGAGGTCGCAGCTCCTCGGCGGGCTGAGGAGGCTGCACCAAGAGCCCCCGTGAGCTACCACTCTGACTATTATCTAGGTCGCGGATGGTGATTACCAAGCTAGGCCAAAAGCCTAAGCTTGGGGGAGTACGTATTTCCACCGACATTACATTCATGTTCACATTTCATTCTAATTGTCGGTGTTCACACTTTTTCATTGTATTATTCATGCTAGATTTATTTTCTCTCTTTCTTCTTGTGTGTTTGAAAAACTTTGAGAAAATCACAAAAAAATGTTTCTTGCTTCTTTTCGGTTTTTCTTTCTAAGTTTAGTTAGTTGTAGTCTCAAAAATAAAACCCAAAAAAATTTCCTTGTTCTTCTTTTGCTTGTTGGGAGCTCTCCCGTGTAAATAGTTTTTCTCGGTTTTGTTTTTCTCTTTTCTTTAAATTGCTTTCTTCAAGAAAACTAAATACTCCACAAATATTTCAGTGTGTTTCTCTGAATTTTTTTTATTTAGTCATACCAAGGAGAAGACCACGATAAAAATGTTGAGTGGCTCTCCTATGCATTATTGTTGATCTAACAAAGAGCCCATATTACCTTGTCTTCTCCTTCTGAATAATATGTTTACAGATTCCAGCTTAGTCCATGACAATCTTGCACTATTATTATTTCCATATCATTCGGTCGTGCAAGTGAAATGCAATAATAACGATATTTGATGAACTGGCTGTGGCAGAGATAAACGGGTATAAACTCAACTTGTTCTGTTTTTGTAAATATGTTTAACCTGGTATCCATGATTCAGCATATTATGATCAAACATGTTTGCAATGACAATTAGATATTATAGTTTCTCATGCCATGCCTAAGTAGCTAGGAGTGGATAATGATTTATTTTGGATGTTAACATGCATTAAAATGATTGTGATGTAGTATGATGATATGGTATCCTCCTCTGAATGTTTCAAGTGGCTTGACTTGGCACATGTTTATGCATGTAGTTGAATCATAACCGACATAGCCTCTACTATATTTATGTTATGGTGTCCATATCCTACTCATGCTAGTGTTCAATTTAATTATGCATAATGCATGTTCATGACAGTTTTCGCTGTCTAGCTAGCCGCTTCCCAATCTATTTGCTAGCCTCCACCTGTACTAAACGGGAATACTGCTTGTGCGTCAAAATCCTAAAACCCAAGTTATCCCAGATGAGTCCCTCATATCTACTTATATGCGGTATTACGCTGCCGTTCCAAGTAAATTTGCATCTGCCACCTCTAAAAACTTCAAATAAACATACGTATTTGTGTGTCTGGATTGTTCATAGAGCGACATGGGGTAGTCGGTATCTTCCATGCTAAGCGGGTTATTCTCATGATGAGCGTTTATTCACTCGTCCTTGCAGGAGAAGGGCGGTAATAGGGATTCCCAGTCCCGAAATAAAGAATTGCAAATAATTAAACAAAACTCCCCCAGGACTGATGTTGGTATGGACGGTACCCGTGGATTCGGCTAGTCGTGGAGTGTGTTTGTTGGTGGAAGGGGGAGTAAACCTTTAATTTCTATCGCTTGGGAACCGCCACTAATGTGTTTAGCATGGAAGATATTGATAACTTTTGGTCGTGAAGTAAACAGGAAGGGTGCATTTCCCAAAATTTCATTTATCTCTGTTTTAAAAATCTGAGCTCTAGCACCGCTGCAAATCCATGCTTCCCTCTGCGAAGGGACTATCTATTTACTTTTATGTTGAGTCATCACTTTCTCAAATAAGCGCCAGATCTGAGAGCACTATTGTCATCCTCATGCATTGTGCATAGTTAATGTTGGATGCATCATGACTGGATCTTTTCTACCATGAATTACAATGTTTAGTCGCTGCTTGAACTTTGGAGGTGCTCTGCATTTATGTTTTGTGGTCTCAGAAAGGCCTAGCGAGATACCACTGTTGTCATATCATCATGGTTGTTTTGACAAAGTGTTGTCATTTGAGATATTTTATTATTATTCGCTAGTTGCTTATGCCATTTATATGAGTTAATATAACTTTAAGAGTTATTGTTGACATGGTTAGTCATAGTCTTTGCTGAAAACATGGGTGCTACTTAAGCTTATTTATGTAAATAAGAACAAAAGAGTTCATAAAAGTTTTTGCTTTTCACTTTCAGTTTGTCAACTGAATTGCTTGAGGACAAGCAAGGGTTTAAGCTTGGGGAGTTGATACGTCTCCGTCGTATCTACTTTTCCTAACTCTTTTGATCTTGTTTTGGACTCTAATTTGCATAATTTGAATGAAACTAACACGAACTGACGCTATTTTCAGCAGAACTACCATGGTGTTGTTTTGTGCAAAAATAAAAGTTCTCGGAATGGAACGAAACTTTTTGGAGAATTATTTCAGAATATATAAAAAATACTAGAGCCAAGAACCACCGGAGGGCCCCCTTGGGTGAGCACAACCCACCAGGGAGCCCCCCTCCAGGCGTGCCCAGGTGGGTTGTGCCCACCTGGTGGCCCTGCAGACCCTGATACTGACGCTATAAAATCCTATTTTTGGAGAAAAAATCAGGGAGAAAGATTCATCGGGTTTCACGATACGGAGCCGTCGCCACCTCCTGTTCTTCATCGGGAGGCCAGATCTGGAGCCCGTTTGGGGCTCCTGAGAGGGGGATTTCGGTCTTCGTCATCAGCAATCCTCCTCCATCACCAATTCCATGATGCTCCCCACCGAGAGTGAGTAATTCCTTCGTAGGCTCGCTGGTCGGTGAGGAGTTGAATGAGATCCATCATGTAATCGAGTTAGTTTTGTTAGGGCTTGATCCCTATTATCCATTATTTTTTGAGATTGATGTTGTTATGACTTTGCCATGCCTAATGCTTGTCACTTTGGGCCCTAGTGCCATGATTTCAACTATGAACCGTTTATGCTTCACCATTATATCTATGTTCTAGATACGATCTTGCAAGTCATATTCACCTATTACGTGTTATGATCCGTAAACCCCCCGTGTGACTGTAATTGGGATACTTTCCAGTGATCACCGTAGTTCAAGGAGTTCATATATTCACTATGTGTTAATGCTTTTTTCCGGTTCTTTATTAAAAGGAGGTCTTAACATCACTTAGTTTCCATATGGACCCCGCTGCCACGAGAGGGTAGGACAAAAGATGCCATGCAAGTTCTTTCCATAAGCACATATGACTATTTACGGAATACATGCCTACCTTATATTTATGAACTGGAGCTAGTTTTATATCGCCTTAGGTTATGACTGTTATATGATGAATATCATCCAACGAATTCACCGATCCAATGCCTACGAATTTTCCACATATTGTTCTTGCTAAGTTACTACTGTTGTTGCTACTGTTATACCTTCTACAAAATCATTGATATCACTTTTACCGTTACTGCTACTATTATCACTGCTATCAAAACTATCATATTACTATGCTACTGATCACTTTGCTGCAGATATTTAATCTCCAGGTGTGGTTAAATTGACAACTCAGCTGCTAATACTTACAAATATTCTTTGGCTCCCCTTGTGTCGAATCTATACATTTAGGTTGAATACTCTACCCTCGAAAACTGTTGCGATCCCCTATACTTGTTGGTTATCAGTCGACATCGACTCTTCCCCGAACAGCAGGGCCAACGCCACCTTGAAGAGGGGCATGGAGAGAACATCCACGTCTACTCGGGCAATGCTCATAGCTACTACGCCGCACCACCTCGGCGTACTCGCCACGACCAGCGAGGTGCTACTTGAGCGCCACCGTCTACACCACGAGATGGGCTTGTGATACGTCCATTTTGCATCATGTTTTACTACTGTTGTTTATGATGTTTTTATGCATAATAATGCTTTTTGGAGTAATTATAATGCATTTTCTCTCATAATATGCAAGGTTCACACAAAGAGGGAGAGTACCGGCATCTGGAATTCTGGACCTAAAAAAGCTACGTCAGGCCACCTATTCTGCACAACTCCAAATGAGCTGAAACTTCACAGAGAATTTTTATGGAATATATAAGAATTATTGAAGCAAATAACTACCAGAGGGGGCCCACCAGGTGGGTACAACCCACCTGGGAGCGCTAGGGAGCCCAGGCACGCCCTGGTGGGTTGTGCCCTCCTCGGCCCACCTCGGGTGCCCCTCTTCTGGTATATAAATCATTTTGACCTAGAAAAAAAAGAAGAGGACTTTTGGGACGAAGCGCCGCCGTCTCAAGGCGGAACTTGGGCAGGAGCACTGTTGCCCTCCGGCGGAGCGATTTCGCCAGGGGAACTTCCCTCCCTGTCAGGGATATACCCCCGCGGTATGACCCGACTGGAGTTATAACCCGGCTGGGACTTGATAACCCGGCAGGTGTTAAGTTAGATGATAACCCGGCAGGTGTTAAGTCAGATGATAACCCGACAGGTGTTAAGTCAGATGATAACCCGACAGATGTTAAGTTAGATGATAACCCGGCAGGTGTTAAGTCAGATGATAACCCGGCAGGTGTTAAGTCAGATCATAACCCGGCAGACAGTCATAACCCGACAGACAATCATAACCCGGCAGACAGAGTCGCCTAGGGTTAACAAGCCCGAGATGTTAAGAAGCCCATGAAGAGAAGTCAAAATAGTTTAAGTCTTAATCCAAGTTGGACTCTACATGTAACCCGCCCCTTCAACTTATATAAGGAGGGGCAGGGCACCCCAAGAGGGGGGAGGAGAAAATAATCTTAAGGCTAGACATAACTGGGAGAGCCGGTTTACGGCGACTCCCTCATAATGATAATGAGACCTAGCCACAAACAACATGTAGGGTTGTTACCGGGTGATGTTTCCCGGGGCCCGAAGTTGTCTAATCTTTGTCTTGCGTATTGCGTCTCTCGATTCCGATCAACCCCTTCAAGCTACCGCGTAGATGCGTTGGCCTCACGACTAAGTCCTCACATTAGGACATCTGCCGTGACAATTCCACGACAGTTGGCGCCAACCGTCGGGCCCACGCACGATGGTGTTGAGTTCTTGGAGGGATCTCTCTGAAGGATCGAGAAAGTTCGCAATTTTCGGATGAAGAAGAGTTATCAAGGAAGGATTTGTATTTTTGAAGGCACACAATCAGAGCGAAGACCCGTACAAGTTTGAGTTCAAAGGAAATTAGGGTTTGGCGGTTTGTGCGCTATCAGCCGGATAAGGCAGCGTGAGATAGCCTTGGACCGAGCCGGCACGTTCATCAGTTTATGTTCACAATCATGGTTGATTTTGAAGCTGGCAGATACGAGTTTGAAGTTGCCGGGATGAATTAGTATGCACTGGTGGAAGCTTGTCTTTTGAGGATTAATTAAGTTTTGAGCTGCTCCTTCACGGGATAAAGCCAACACCATCAATTGAGACTTTCCTAATTACTAGCAGTATACCACGATCCGGACTCCTTGCTCTGAGCTAGCTGTAGACCCGCCCATCTCTGTCTCGAGCACCCTCCGCCTGCCGGGTTACACTCCCGCGTCCTTTACCCCGGGTCACCGTTTTGTCAACCTGCCACGCGAGCTCGCGCCTGGTCTCCCGTACCGCCCTGTGCGATTATGATCCGCCACCGGTTGCTGCGTCTACTACTGAGCCGCCCGCTCACTGGTTTCGCTCCGCTGCGCCGTGCTGCTCCTCCCCTGGCTGTTGAGCCGCTCTGTGCGCGACCCTGCCTCCGGGTCACATCCGGTTCGAGCTACCGCGCTTCTGAGCCACTCTCTCTGTAGCCTGCTGCCGCCCCGCTGAACCGGCCAAGTCGCTACCATGGCCCGCCGATTTCTGACTTCAAGCCAACCGCCGCCTCGTCACAGTTGCTGTCACGGCCAGACCAAATCGCCAACAGCCATCGGCCGCATCTGCAGCTATAGCAAGTCGCCACCGCCATGGTCGCATTGCTGCCTCTGCGCCTCGCGGCCGGAGCGTGTCCCCGAGTTGTTGCTGTCGCACTCCGAGCCGGATTCTGCCTCACCTTTGAGCTATCGCTCTGAACCGGTTTTTGAGCGCTCCTACTACAGCGTTTTGCCACCGGAGCGCCTCTGCCGTCGTGTCCACAAACCGGCCTCAGTTGCTGCCATCAAAACCGCCCCCACAGGAATCGCCGCAAATTGACTCGCCTTGCACCCGCGGCCGAAGCTGAGCCGCCGCGGTCAAGCCGCGTCGCTTCCGCATCACCTCGCCACCTCATCCATCGCGGCCTTGAACCGGCCTCGCGCCTTGACTGCGCGCGTCGAGCCGGCCTCCACATCGCTGGCCATGCCGCCTTTGTTGCTGAGCCACCGTCACCTCTGCTTGAGCCGCCATGCGCCGAGTCGCCGCCACCTCGATTGAAACCTGCTGCGCTGAGCCGCTGCCGCTGCCTCTGAACTTGAGCCGTCGTGGCCCTCCACTCCAGGACGGCCTTGATGTCGGCACGAACCGGCCGGCCTTGAATCGCCGCCTAAACCGCCGTCTCCGGTCGGTCTCGGATTGAGTCACCACCACGGCCCTGAGTCGCCATCATCGCTACAATCCGCCGCAGCCTTGTCTCCTCCAAGTCGCCTGCGGGCCGCCCTGCGCTAAGTCGCCGGTCCCCTAGCACGCCTCGCTTTACTGCAGAGAGCCGCCCGTCGCCGCCGAGCACGCCTCGCTTTTCCTCCAGAACCACCGTTGCTTATCACCTTCGCAAGAACCGCCTTGGCTCCTGCGGCCGCTACTGAGCCGTCTCGGTCTCCCCTCCCCTCGCTAGTACGCCTCGCCGCCGGCGCATTGTCAAACTGCCGCATCCTCATCTTCGCTGTTGCGGCCCCTTCATCTCTTTTTGCTCCAACTTCTGCCACCACACAAGATGTTGCAGGATGTTCAGAATCACCAAAAGTTTCAGGAACGACAAGGGGATTTCTACTGCTAGCTAAATACAACATTGATGAAAGGTGCCAGTTCTCCAGCGTCCCAGCGCGCGATATTTGCTTGTCATCGCTTCTGCAGGGCCTCTGCGGCCGTCGTCAAAGTCGCCCACAGTGTCAGCTGTCTCCGCCGCCGCTGCCCTGCGTCTTGAGCTGGCCCCGAAATGCCTCCGTCGCCGGCCTTGCCTGGAGCCGCCGGTCGCCGTCGTCGTCTCCAACAGGGCCGGCCCTGTGTTTCAGGAGGCCCTAGGCGAACTCGACGACATGGGCCCCTATGTCCTAAGAGGCTAAGACCATATATATGTATGCGCGTGTGTGATACATAAACTTCATTAAACTTTCAACCATGCATCTTTAGTTTAAGATTTGACTACAATAATTGTTGGACAATGCCATTTTACGACAGAAATACTAAAAAGATAGCAAAATGAAACTAACATGACATGATTACCTCAAATAAGAACCAAATTTGACTGATTCCATCGACAACAATAATCCTTTAGTGCTTCAGAAAAAGTTTCTTCTGGCATTTCTTGATGCAAAGTCATTAAGGGCACAATCAAGATCAACATTGTCCAAGATATCCTTCTCAATGCAAAAATTTATACATGGGATGATTGGAACCCTAGACATTTATAGACCGACAAAAAGTTAGCATGAGTGAGTACATACTGTGAACGATTGAATTAGAAAATTATACATTAAAATTTTAAAATTTCGTGTACACTGAAATTTAAGGATGAATCTTGGATGAATAATTGAATACATACATACTAAGTAAAGAATAAAATAAATTACTGAAACTAGCACAAATGCCCGTGCGATGCAACGGGAAAAAATGACTTGAATGGAACTATTGTACAATACTTGAACAACATCATCGCAAGTGTACTACTATTATCATACATACACATTGCAGATGGTAATATTCGGAAATTCATTCATAGATGGAAGCTTTATAAATGAGCATTGAGACATCTCCATGGGTGTATTAAAAAAATCAGATAACATTCCCCTAAAAAAATCTGATAACAAATACTCCCTCCCTGCCATAATATAAGACGGTTTTGCAGTTTAAATTGAAATGCAAAAGTGTCTTTTATCATATGACAGAGGTAGTAGTTGTATCATATCAGTGATTCCCTACAAAAAAAAGGTATCACTGAACGTATTGGATCCCATCTTCACCAAGTGGTAGCTCAGACTGCCTTGTACTCCCTCTGTAAAGAAATTCTAAACGCTCTTATATTTCTTTACGGAGGGAGCACAAAGTTTGCAGCCAGTAATCAGAAGTCCTATAGAAATAAAATGTATAAGAAATTGAATACCGGCACCCGAGTCCAATAGCAGTGGACTCTGCCTTGTATGCTGAACCTTATTGTTTGTGAGTGACTGAAAGTAATACCATCAGCATTGGAGTGTATCCAGATTCAGGCATGTGTATCTATTACACCTCAAATATGGATTAGCTTCCATGCAAAACATAGCTTAACAAATTGTACTCTACAATACCTAACATTGTACTATTTTGAAGATCTCAGGAGCAGGTTTTTCATTCCTTGGTCGTGTGTCTAAATCTGCACATTAATTAGGTCATAGCACTCAATAATCATCAAACAAATTAGTGTGGGGGAAGTACCACTCACCGAAGCATAGGAATGGCTTGGGTAATGACGTCCTTGACAACTACAAATCACAATGTCAAGGCACATCCAGGATCGCCGCATCTACCTCCTCACTAATTGAAATGTGCCCTTCGCTGCAGCATATAGTGGCCACCAGGACGTGGAGGGCTATCTCCCCTATATATATATTGTCATAACATTTAGATATCAAAATCCTTGAATGGCATAGAGACATGACCTCCAAGAGAATCATGGGAAAAGTCTTACTATCCTCCTTATTTCTGCATGTAAGCCAACACAAACATGAACACCACGTCTAGTGATCCCTATATCGGCTCAAAAGGCCATAACCTGTTTCTGACCTCTATTAGAAACCTGCCTCAGCTAGTCGATGCGTCATCTGAGACTGAGCTGCTCGTTAGTGCTTGCTGATGGCGGCTCCATCTTTTTCGTGAATAGAAATCTTCGTCTCGCTTCCTCCAAAAAGCTCACTGTCTACCACCTATGCTTCTGCGACGATGGACATTGTGCTGCAAAAGGGAAAAGTAAAATAGTTTGATAAACTTTTAGGTACCAGCAGAAGCTGATTGAACTGAATATCTTAAACTTGTGATATGAAAAACATAGTAAATATTCATCTTCTATGAAAGATAAATGCAATATGGCTAATCTAGTAAAGGAATTTCGAATGTCAGCTTAACTAACTCTGTACCATCAACTAAATTGTGAAGAACCCATTTTTTCACCATAAATAGAAACCAAAAAACTTCCAATATATCAGATAAAGTAAACTGATAAATAACTCTTTTCCATCCGAAATTCCATAAGATCCAGATCCATTCATGTGAATAATGAGCCTATCACAAATTTGTCATCTATTATATGAATCAATGGGTGCAAGGTAGCAAATGTGCTAGAGAGAGGGCTGCTTCAGGGCAATCTTATTGGGTGTCAGCAGTCAGCACCAACCTTAAGAAATAATATCTATTGTAGAGCAGTTAACAAAATGAACCACAAACTTCATGTATTTACGTGAATAGAATTATAATCAACAGGGAACAGGGTTACAGTAGACAGAAGCCTTGGAGCCGATTGAAATCACAGACAATTGAATTTTCTAAATTTGATCTTCACAACTACGAAAAAAGGAGAATAAATGTAGGACGTCATTTACACATGCAATCCACATGCCATCAATCTGGCTTACAAAATTGGTTCACAGGAGACCGAGATGCTGGGTTAGAATGTTTTTAGATTGATTGTAGGGTGGATGCAGCAGTAGGGATCTCTTGAATCTGGATGATGTGCCGTTCAGGAGTGGCGGCGAAGGACATCCGTGAGTTCTTGCTAATCATTAAAAATAGGAAGCTTCAGTTCACAAGAAACCAAATCTCTTTTAATCTATCAGTACTGCTTGGGCAACCTGAACGATGTACTTTGGCTGGAGCACGAGCAGACTTATTTCATATAAGTCTCTCTCTTTCTTACTTTTTTTGTGTGTGTGGTAGGACAGTACTTGTAATATAACATACTAATACTCCAATTTTGGAGTTTGCATACTGATAGTCCAAAATAAAAAAGGTACATCATACATTTTTCTGGAGTTTTGATCAAAAATTCCAAAAAACGGCAGCCCATTGATATTTGGAAAAGAGGTTTGAGGTGAACCAGATCTTGAAGCAAGTTAATTCTCAATCATGTGTCAGGCGTATAACACTTCCTCGGGGTAACTGAATTTAACAGTACGAATAGCATATATAGGTGGTTTCTGATGGTCATCACGATACATCAAACCAAACAAATAGAACATTTTTGTGATGACAAAATTACAGGAAGTCAGTATGATTCTACCTACATCAATCTACCAGAAGGTACATGTTACAGTAAGCAACTGAAGGATATATAAAATCCTGTCAAACTCATGCTCTTTTCAGATTTCAGTTTCAAAAAGATTCTGAAACATAACAGACATGTCACAAAAAGCCATCAAAAGAAACCGATCAATCAATCAGATCAAATTCTACTGACACGTCCATCTCCCTTGTTCATCCAGAAGGAAGCAGAAATAGGTGTCCTAACAGCCAGCGAGACCAAGACAACCACAGGCGGCACGGCCGTCGGCCACACACCAAGATTCCGGCTCCCACGGTCAGTCAACGTGGCTCTGCTAGAGGACAACCACATGGGCGTCACACTGACTCGAAGACCACATGCATGTGGAGCATGATCATGGTGGCAGACTCCGACGACCACGAGTGCAGCAACTCCGGCGGCCAACAAACTTGTGTATGTGCTAGGTACTGTTGTGAATAGAAGGAACATGCAAGCTTGCTATGAATGTGACGAAAAATGGCATTGTAGACCTGTGATGTCCTGACTTGATTGAACTGGAAACATAAAAGAAAAAATGGGAGGGAGATGAACAATTGTCGAGCCGAATGTGGTGTGTACTTGTATTAGTTAAAACTGATTCATTTTCTGTACGATTTTATCTTTGAAAGATGTTTGGAAGAGAAATCTTATTTACATGTAGATTAATTCTGCAGATGACTGGTCGTGTTTTTGCTTGTTTGCAAGCTGCAACAACTGAATTTCTTTACTTTGCACATGGAATATGTAGACCGGTGGAATTTGACAGCATAATAGCATCTGTATATTACAAAATTTGATAGGCCCCTGCAATTTGACAGCATATTAGCAATATATCAGAAAACTTGGCTGACCCATGGTTTCTGCGACTCAAGAACATGAAGAATGAGTGATTTCTGTTGCTCGAGAACATGGCGATTGAGGACCAGATCGAGGGGAAGTAGGAAAAGAGGGGAGATGAATCGATTAATTACCTGATGGTCAAGTCTACGCCACCTGTGGCCTGGTTGGTGTCGCTCGACCGGCCGGCTCCAAATCCCTCCATCTCCTGCGCCCGTCCACCGTCGCCCCGCTCTGGCGAGCTCCTGCCTAGGACGCCACACCTCCCCTCCTTTCTCCCTTCTTCTCTCCCTCACCTCCATTCTTCTTTCCGCCCAGGAGCCGCAGATGTCATGGATCCGCCCGGGAGGCCACGCCCCAGCCTTCCTCATCGTCACTGGCGACCCCGGCGTCGCCGCCCGCCTCCGAATCAGCCTCCCCAGCCCCTGCCGTGCACGGATCTGGCCCGTGCAAGCAGCCACCGCCGTCGTTCCGCCGCCCACAGGCCACAGCTGCTCGTTCTGCACGGGTCTTTTTTGCAGCGTGTCTCAGAGCCATCTGAAAGAGAATCGCGGCCGGAATACACCAAAATGCAGGGTTCTTTTTGTAAGAACGAAACGTTTTCTCTGCTAGTCACTTAAAATAGAACCGCGGGTTGAATTCCCAAAACCAAGGGGACTTTTCAGCAAAAAGGCTAATGACGGACGACCAGAAGCAATCAGTGCTTTATTAGTAGGGAAAGATTGGCGTTTGAGGGGATGGATCAGGAACATGGATGGATACGTACCCTGTACGTTATTGGCAGTACGTACTGTGGTGCGCTCACGGCTCACATACGTATAATGTATTGCCGCCTTGACCGATGCCGGATGGCCGGGCTACGGACTGCTGCGCGGCGCACGCAGAGGCGGCCGAGAAACAGGCAGGCCGACTGTGACCGACGAGAGGACGCACGTTCGAAGACGAACCGACGAGAGGACGAAGCCGAGCGAAAGGCTTGAGATCTTTGATTGATTTGTTTCACAAGAGAAACAAGCGGCCGTGCGTCGCATCAGGCGTGAGTAACGCCGCCGGACGCTTCGCTAATCGCTAGATTCGTTTCTTTTCTCTGGAATTTTTTTCTTACCTACTCCCTCCGTACCGAAATAAGTGTTTCAACTTTGTACTAGCTGTAGTACAAATTTGTACTAAACTCAAGACACTTATTTTAAGACGGAGGGAGTATTTTTTAGGGATTTCTTACCTATTTTTGCTGGACTATAGTTATACTGCATCATGGGCCCCCTCCCCGGCCTGGGCCCTGGGCCGTCGCCCTTCGGCCATACCCCAGGGCCGGCCCGGGTCTCCAAGCGCCTCGCCATGAGCCGCCCTGCGGCCACTGCCGCCGTGCCTCGAGCAGGCTGGGCCACCCGCCCCCGTTGACTCGAGCTGCCCTCATCGGTGTGTCGGCTTCGCGCTGCCTCTGCTTCAAGTCGCCACTGCCTCCGCCGAGTCACTGCCCCTTTTCACCGAGAGCCTCCTCAATCACCTTTAGAACTGCGTCAGGACTCGGTTGCTACCTCCGCTAACCCGTCGGCCGCTGACTCGCCAGGCGCTTTGAAACCACCCTGCTGACCCGCCGGATGGGGCAGTCGCCAAGCGCCTCCGCTGAGCGCCTGAGTTGCCGTCGAGCGGTCTCGCCTTCGTCACCGGCCTCGTGCCAATCTGTCTGTCATAGCTCGTCTGTGACTTTGCTGCTGAGCAGCCTTGCCTTTGAGCGCCTGATTGAAAGCAGTACAACCCGCTTCAAAGCAGCACAACGAATCAGCAAAGCCAGCGGACATCCATTACTACTCCTACAAAAAGTCATCTACAGTCCACGTGAAGGCCGAAGCCAACCCAATAATCAAAAACTTCCAATTAGCACTCCTACTCATCACGTGAAGGTTACAGGGCTAGACAAAAAATCCCATACAGAGTAAAAGGTTAAAAAAGCTATCTCTGCCACTTACGTAAAGTGACTTGGGCACATATTGATGAAGAAAGCTAACGGAAGTAGGAATATTGCACAATACCAGTACTTTTGCTCTTGTTCACGGCAAGGATGATTGTTGTATCATGGATAGATACCGTGCCTGGGATTGACTCTCCCGTCCGAGCGGCTTATTGTGTCGATGATTGACTCATCCGTCTGCGCGGTTTATTGCGCCTGCGATTGACTCGTCCGTCCGTACAGGCTTACAACACCGCGGCCGGCTCATCTGTCCGCTCCCGCGGTCGACTCGGCCGTGATTAATTTCAGCTTCACCGTGATGATCATCAACTCTGCGGTGGATATTTACTGGCCTGACATTTCAGGTGAAATCCATCCAGTATATTTTTATATTATATATGGCTTTCTTTAAAAGAGCAATTACTCCGGCTTGCAAAGTTATCTAATGCAGGACCCTAAACCGCCATATTGGTGCAAATTTAAAGGCCGTCAGAAAATTTCCGGCTTAAAAAGAAGGATTCCGGTTTAAAATCCGGCTCAAGGGAAGGTTGTCTCCCACAAAGATTTGAAGCTCTCAGTATCCGGTTTAAGAATTTCTGGTTCAAAAGAATAATCTCTCGCAAGTTCGAGTTCTCAGGAAAAATTAAAGGGACCAAAGAGAGTCTGCTGCAAAAGCACAGCTCAAACATAGGTGCCCCTTGAGCACAGCTCACAATATCACTTGGGGGGCTTGGTCGTATTCGAACCATAGCTACACCTCTTGATCGGCGTAAGGCCACCAGGAAAATCACTTGGGGACTTGGTCGTATTCGAACCATAGCTACACCTCTTGATCGGCGTAAGGCCACCAGGAAAATCACTTGGGGGCTTGGTCGTATTCGAACCATAGCTACACCTCTTGATCGGCGTACGGCCACCAGGGAAATCACTTGGGGGCTTGGTCGTATTCGAACCATAGCTACACCTCTTGATCAGCGTAAGGCCACCAGGGAAATCACTTGGGGGCTTGGTCGTATTCGAACCATAGCTACGCCTCTTGATTGGCGTAAGGCCACCAGGGAAATCACTTGGGGGCTTGGTCGTATTCGAACCATAGCTACACCTCTTGATCGGCGTAAGGCCACCAGGAAAATCACTTGGGGGCTTGGTCGTATTCGAACCATAGCTACACCTCTTGATCGGCGTACGGCCACCAGGGAAATCACTTGGGGGCTTGGTCGTATTCGAACCATAGCTACACCTCTTGATCAGCGTAAGGCCACCAGGGAAATCACTTGGGGGCTTGGTCGTATTCGAACCATAGCTACGCCTCTTGATTGGCGTAAGGCCACCAGGGAAATCACTTGGGGGCTTGGTCGTATTCGAACCATAGCTAACACCTCTTGATTGGCGTAAGGCCACCAGGGAAATCACTTGGGGGCTTTGGTCGTATCCGAACCATAGCTTAAACCCTCTTGATCGGTGCAACACCACAATTATGATTATTTAAATCCTTCTTGATTTTTAGTTTTATAATGTTTTATGAGTATAATTTATCCTGTGTTTATTAACCCGGCCTGGCTTTCGACTATAAGTCACCAGTATATATTTGGATTGCGCCATTGGAATCATGCGCTTATAAATCATTGGATTATATTATTCAAATCTTTAATAGCCAACATGGCTGGATTTTTATTATGGTTATCAATAACCAGTATTATGATTGAGGTTTTGAAAGTCGCTTTAGCGCAATGGATATTATTTTATCGATGGATATGATTTCATCTACAATAGAAGGAATAGTCCCGAGTCGCTGCAGGCTTACAACTCGGCACTTGGGGGCTACATTATTCAAATTGAGATTACATCAAATATGCAAGTCCCATATCACTGCCAGCATGCACCATGGCACTGGGGGCTAATGCAAAGTCATTTTTTGATCACCTTATTGTAGACCCGACTCATCACATTGTAATGAGCCGGCCCTTGGGGGCTACCAATTGCTACTGTCAACAATTCAAGGTACACAAGTCTTAATCCATTATATTGAAGGGTCACTCCTCAGTTGGTAAAGCACAAAGCTCTTAACCTTGTGGACGTGGGTTCAAGCCCCATGATGGGAGTTACATCATATGATGTTATTTTCAATGAAGTATATATATATATAAAGTCCCAGCTCAGTATTATCTTATTGAGCCGGCCCTTGGAGGCTACACGTTGCTGTTAAAATCTACATGATCATATTTTCAAAGTCCCTGCTCATTATTTGCATAATGACCCGGCCCTTGGGGGCTACACTGGTTGAAGTTTTTATGAGCATCAGGTAATTACAAGTCCCAAGTTGTTGCAAGCATGACAACTCGACACTTGGGGGCTACATATGTGGAATGCTCAGTTCTGACTAGTGATTGAGATGAACAAACTGGATTTCTTCAAGCTTGTGACATTCATATTGAAGCAATTCTTAAGCTGTTACTACGTTACCTTCTTAAGACTTGGGGGCTACAAGTGATAGGCATATAAGAGGTATATTTTCAAAGCTGACGTTAACAAACATTTTGACCCGATGCCATCAATATTTATAAACCGACTATTTTGGCAATGATAAACCGGCAAGTTCTACATTCTTAAACCGGTTGAAGATCAGATGAGTATTTCAAAGACCAATATTTTTGTTAAGCATTATGTCAGGGATATACCCTGCGGTATGACCCGGCCGGAAGGATGACCCGGCCGGACTTGGCGACTGACTAGTAACCCGCCCAGAGTTGGCGGTTCATTGGTGACCCGGTAGGTGTGTCAGATGGATGACGAGGCCCAAGGCCCAGAAGGCCGGCTCATGCTATGGTGGGCCGGTTTAGGAGAATGCATAAAGGAATATTCTCCTACAAAGAATCAAGACCCGGACTTGTATCCGGATTGTAATAGAGAATAAGCTAGTTCTAATCCTACTAGGACTCTACATGTAAAACGCCCCTTCAACTTATATAAGGAGGGGCAGGGCTCCCCAAAAAGGGACAAGCAAGAAGAAACAATCTCTAGGGCTAGACATAAAAAGCCGGCTTACCGGCGACTCCCTCATGATCATAATGAGATTTAGCCACAAACAGCATGTAGGGTTATTACCGGATGATGTTTCCCGGGGCCCGAAGCTGTCTAAATCCTTGTCTTATGTTGCGTCTCTCGATTCCGCCCAACCCCTCTCAAGCTACCACACAGATGCGTTGGCCTCGCGACTAAGTCCTCACACTAAGGACATCTGTCGTGACAATTCCACGACAGTTGGTGCCCACCGTGGGGCTTGCGCACGGTGGTGTTGAGTTCTTGGAGGGATCTCTTCTAGGGTTCGAGAAGCTCGCAATCATCGGGATGATGAAGAACCGGCGCTAAAAGCTCCGCGTCAACAACAGATTTCACGTGTTCACCATGAAGTTTGATGCTGCTAGCATGGAAGGATTTCCACCGTCAATGAGCAGACGAAACGGAATATACAAGGTTAAGTTTAAGAAAAATTAGGGTTGCATTGGATGCGCCGCCGCTGCTGCAAGTCGAAGACTTGTTCGAGATCGATTAGCATGAGGATCAAATCACCGAGACTAACAAGAATACAAGGAAAAAATTGCGTACAGTGCCCCTGACGAGGGAGCAAGCGGTACACGGAGGTACGAGCCGTACAGCAGGCAATCAGAAAAGATGGAGTACTACTCCCTGGCGTAAAGACCGAATCATGCAAGGGCATCGCTAGGCGCCGGCGCACCGGCCGAAACTTTCGGCCGGTCCAGCCATAGCCGCTCGATGCGAGCTGCGCGGCGGTTGGATCTAGAGCAAAAAAATAAAAAATCGCCCCAGCTTCTTCTTCCTCGGGCCCCGTGGCGCATCTCCGGCGAGATCCCCTGCGGCTCGCAGCACGGCGCATCTCCGGCGAGATCCCCCGCGGCTCGCAGCACCGCGCAGCTCCAGCAAGGCCCCCGCGGCGCATCTCCGGCGAGGCCCAGCTCCAGCAATGCCCCCGCGGCGCATCTCCGGCGAGGCCCAGCTCCAGCAATGCCCCCGCGGCGCATCTCCGGCGAGGCCCGGCTCCAGCAAGGCCCCCGCAGCGCATCTCCGGCGAGGCCCCCAGCGGCTCGCAGAGTTGCACGTCGCCGGCCGCAGCACCCGTCGTAGAGCTCGTGTTGTTCCTCGTCCTTAATTTGCCGGTCGCAGCAAAAAATTCTACTGGTCGTAGCAAAAAATCTTGATGGTTCCAGCAAAAACCAATAAAACGTTGGTAGCAAAATTAGAAAAAATCGACGCCGTTCCAACAAATCAAAAACCTGATGGTAGCAAAAATTGAAGCTTTTTCCAGCAAATCGAAATGCTAGTGGTAGAAAAAATAAAAAATCAAGCGCTGGTTCCAGAAAAATCAAAGAAGCCGGTGGTAGCAAAAATTGACACTGGTTGCAGCAAACCACAAAACGGTTGTAGCAAAAACAACTTGTGGTCCAGCTAGGGGCTTCTCTAGTAGTAGCAAAAAATGCACAAGGTTGTAGCAAAAACTGTACAAGGTTGTAGCAAAAACACATAGTCGTAGGGTCTCGACAATCTCATGAAAAAGGATGTAACAAACGACAGTGCCGGTAGTAGCAAAAAACCAAAACTGTTGTAGCAAAAAAGTGGTACAAAATGATTCCAGCAAAAAGACATGGCAGCAAAATTTGGTTAGTTCCAGCAAAAAACGAAGACGGTGGCAACAAATTAGTACACTGGTTCCAGCAAAACAAACATGGAAGCAAATCTGGAGTTGTAAGTAACATGCCTTGAGCTCGTAAGCCATGGCCGCCCTGGCCTGTGAGCTCGCAGGCCATGGCCCCCTGTTGTAGTAGCGCCGGTGCTCGGCCCCGTCGCGTTCGGCCATGGCGAAGGGCACGGCCATGGCGATGGCATCTCGTGCAGCAGCAACAACTCCCCGTGACGCCGCGATTCGTGGGGGAGGGCACCCCGTGCAGCAACTCTACAGCAATGGCGTCTGAGAAAAAGTAGATAGGCAGAAGCAGCGGCGTGGGTAGGGCGGGGAAGAAAGGAAGGAGATGTGGTGTGTGTGGACAGCAGCCGCGCTGGAAAGGATAAGGAAAGCAGAGCGGTGTGCGGGCCCTCGCGGGATGACATGTCCCTCCTGCTTTAGCGCTACGCGCGGGGGTGAGCGAGTCGACCGGCCGAAGTTTCGGCCGGTGCCCCGGCTCTAAACTTTTCCCATCATGCAAAGTCAAGTTGCACTTTTTTAGTATCCGTTTGCTACAAGGAAAAGCAAACCTACAAAGGTACAAATTCCCAGGCCAATTATTGCCTGAAAGTTCATCTCACGTGAAGGACTAGGCTGATTCACTATTCCTCAATTGCCAAAGCTATGGTGGTGTTTGGTTCTCTAGTTCTAGAAATTTTTCTAGTCCCTAAGACTTTTTGAAAAAGACTCTTAAGGAGGTGCTTCTAAGGACTTTTAACAAAAAGTCTCACCCAGTTTGGTTTGCTAGGGGCTTTTTCTAGTCCCAACACAAAAAAGTCCCTGGAACCAAACACCCCCTATGTTCGGTCTGCTAAAAAAAGGAGGACTCGTACGTGAGTCAATCGACCATGACCTGGACTCTGTCATCGTTCCCAATCGCTGCTTGTGCAGCCCTGATTCCGAGCTGCCTCCGGTTTTAGCGATTTCGCTTTCGCTCCGAATCGCCGTCGAGCCTTGCCTGCTCCTGAACCACTTCTGAGGCCGCCGCCGCCGCCTCGTCTCGAACCGATGATCCTGAGCCGCTGAGTCGCCGACCTCTCCTTCGGCCGCTGGTCGCTGCCGCCGCGCTTTGAGCCGTTTCTGCCGCCACAAGTCGCCGCCACTAAGTTGCCTCGCTGAAGTGTCGAGTCGCCCCGGGGTCTCGCCGTCTCCGCTGTGGCCGGGCTCGAGCAGCCACCTCTGTTGCCGCGCCCCGGTCCCCGCAGCCGGGCGATAAAGCCGCCGGCGTCCGTCGTTGCTGCCAAGGCCACGGCCGTCCTGCCTCCGCCGGGGATGAGCCACCCACACGGCCTCGCGGGCGTCCGCCTTTGCCGTCGCCTTGGCCTTCACTTCCGCACAGCGCCGTGAGCCGCCCGGTCGCCCTCTGAACCGTCCTGCGTCAAGCTGCCGCTGGAGAGTCGTCGTCGAGCCTCAGTGCTCCTGAGTCGCCTTCATGCCTCGCCTGCTCCGGCCCTGGTTGCCTCCCGTGCCATCGAGTCGGTCGCCAAGTTCTACTCCGGGCTGCCACCGCGCGAACTCGTGTCCGCAGTGATGAGCCGTCTGACGCATCCAAGGTGTTTGCCTCAACCCACCGGTTCGCCGGCGCCTCTCCACTGCCGCGGCAATGACGCCTTGAGCCGCTATCATGGCCTTGAGTCGGTGCTTCTGAGCCGTTCTGTGCCGTTGCTCGTTTTCACTTCTGAGTCGCCGGTGCCGTGCGTGCTTCTGCCGTAGCTTGTTGGACTACACTGTCAAAACTACAGTCTCAAAACTGCTGTTGGAAACGAACAAAGATCAAAGAAAAATGCTATGCTACTGTGGTGGTCAAGTCAGCCACAAGAACCAGAATAAAGAAGGCAATACTGCCACTTCCACTTTCTCACAAGAAGACAGAAGCAAAAGCAACTAGTATTACAGTACTAGTACAACATGGCGCTAGAAGGATCACACAGTCAAGGAATCAATTAGGTGTACTGGTAGTACTCTATGAAGACTAAAATACTGGCACATCTACACTGATATTTGGTCCGATCAAATTCTAGCCTGCGCACAGATCATTTGTCGTCCGGACAAATCAGGTGATATTCATCTGAGTCTATTTTTAACACGTATCTTTTTTATCAAAGAACAATTTATCTTTGCCGTGGTCTGCAATGTTTTTATACAGGATAATTATTTATGACAAAGGTATTGTTATACCGCAGACATGGAGCGCGTGCCAGCATAATTTTGCACTGACGTTCCTCCGGGCCATGCTGCTCGACGGATACACGTGCAAATCGCCGCCCCCGCTATTCGGTTTACATCCGTCCGCGCATGCGGCCGACTCATTGTTCGTGCCGGCTTACAAATGTCACGGCCGACTCACCTGTCCGCACCGGCTTACCACACTGCGGCCGGTTCACCCGTGATTGATTTCAGCTTCATCCGGTGATCATCAAGTCCGTGACGGATAATTTCCGGCCTAACATATCAGGTGAAATCCATCTACATCTAGTTTGGACACATATTTTTTTATCAAAGAACAATTACGTTGGTTTGTATCTTTTTTATATGCATGACAATTATTTCAAAATGGCGTTATATCGCGGATGATTATTCTTGCCGTGCCGCTCAATAGAAGCGCCTAAATTGCCGCTCTTGCGGACCAATCTATATTAGCATATCAGGGTCACACCCGTTCATGCTAGCTGTCCAATGGACGTATACAAACCACCGCCATGTGGTCCGGTCTATATTATCAGCCGCCGTCCACAACTGTCTGCATGAGTTGTTTATTGAGTATAAAGCCAGTCACTGCTCGGGTAGCCCGGTTTTCTTTCAAATTGGAGGCAAATTATCATCAACCGCCGTCTGCAATGGATGGCTCAATGGGCAGGCACGCAAGTCGCTGCCACTACAGTTTTGGTTAACTTCAAATAGCCAGTTGGAAGGAACCATTGGCCGAGTTACTGACACGGCTCATACGGATCATTTACAACCCGCCGCAGTCACCTCAACCTTCTGTGGATTCACATTGCGCTATCAACACCAATGATATACACCCTATGCTATGGTCAAATATGGAGAATCTCAAGCCAACTCCTCGAGTCGCCTTAGGACTCAGGGGCTACAATGACATAACTCAGCAAATCTTGCCAGTTTCAGCAAAATTGAAAAACCCCATGACATTGAAGGGAAAGATAACCCGGTCCCGGAGGCTGCCGCCATATTGGTGAAAATTTAAAAGCCGCCAGAAAACATCCGGCTCAAAATGAAGATTCCGGTTCAAAATCCGGTTCAAGAGAAATTTGTTTTTCACAAAGCATTGAAGCTCTCAGTAGCTGGTTATAAAATCCGGCTCAAGGGAAATTAGTCTCACTGAAGCTCCCAAAATATCAGATTCAAGATCCGGCTCAAGGGAAAATCTGTCTCCCACAAAGCTCTGAAGCTCTTAAATATCCGGGTTAAAGATCCGGTTCAAAAAGAATCATCTCTCGCAAAGTTCGAGTTTTCGGGAAAAATTAAAGGTTGCCAAAGAGAATTTGCTACCATAAAGCGCGGTTCAAACATGGGTTATCCTGCCTTATTGGCTTATCATATTATTGATCACTTGGGGGCTTCCTGCTCATCGAGCATAGCTGTGAATATCCCTCTTGATCCGGCTTATACGCCATGCTTACAATAAACTTGGGGGCTTACTACCCAGGTTAAAGGGACCAAAGAGAGTCTGTTACACAACACAACTCAAACATAGGTACCCAGCGAGCACAGCTCACAAATAGGTCATTTGGGGGCTTCTTGTTCAAACATAGGTCGTATTCGAACCAAAGAGAACATAGCTGTCGGTACCCTCATGATCGGCACAATGCCAAACTCGCTAGGGGGCTTCTTGATCGTATTCAAATCATAGCTTAACCCCTTTTGGGTCCGACTTTGATCGTATTCGAATCAGAGTCGTTAAAAAACTCTCAAGGTCATTTGGGGGCTTCCTGTTCAAACATAGGTCGTATTCAAACCAAAGAGAGCATAGCTGTCGGTACCCTCTTGATCGGCGCAACGCCAAAGCCACTGGGGGCTACATGATCGTATTCGAATCCTAGCTTAACCCCTTTGGTCCGGTTTACTGATCGTATTCGAATCAGAAGCCTCAAATATTTTCTTTCTATTTTGCTTAAGTTTTTTGCAAACAATATTTGTTTTTGTCTTGAGGCTTTTGTCCGGATCTAAATATAAGTGTGGTTTAAATTTAACACGGCTTGACTTTGGATGATAAGTCGCCATCATATGACAATCATCAAACATTTGGAAGTCTTGGCTTCTAAAGTTTGGGTTATCACCCTTACTATGCAGGTCACATAAACCGGCAGTGCAAATTCAATATCACAGGTATGATATTATAATTATGTTTCAAAATTATGATTCATAACAGGCTTATTTGTGACTCCTTTTTTACACATCAGTGGTCATATGTAAGATATTATGACCCGTCCTGCGGTAAACCGCCAAGGGTTCTTGTGATCTACTTGTGTGCAGGATAAAGACTACATTTGGGTGGTTACCCACCCTGGCTTTTGACGTTAAGTCGCCAGGGCATATGTTGTTTAAACTCTGTGTAGGATTTGCAGAACTATGACTTATATCAATGCTTAAGTCCAAGCTCATCATTAAAATTGATGCTTCAAAATGATTATCCGTTCTAGATTTTCTCAAAGGCTATAAGCCGCCGGGTCATAAAAATTATGGCTTACAATGGAGGCGTATTAAATCACCATCGGCCAAGAGCTGCCGGGTATTTAAACTCCGGATTTACTTGTCAACAGATAAGGTATTCAAAGTCGCTTTGGCCCAATGGCTATTATTTTATCAACATATACGATTTATTCTACAATGGAAGGAATAGTCCCGAGTCGCTGCAAGCTTACGACCTGGCACTTGGGGGCTACATTATTCAGATTGAGATTATATCAAATATGTAAGTCCCATGTCACTGCCAGCATGCACCATGGCACTTTGGGGCTAATGCAAAGTCATTTTTTGGCTCACTTTATTGAAGATCCGACTCATCACATTGTAATGAGCCGGCCCTTGGGGGCTACCAATTGCTCCTATTAAAAATTCAAGGTACACGATTTAAATCCATTATATTGAAAAGGTCTACTACTCGGTTGATAGAGTACAAAGCTCTTAAACTTGCGGACGTGGGTTCAAGCCCCATGGTGGAGATTACATCATATGATGTTATTATCAATGAATTATATGCAAAAGTCCCTGCTCATTATTGCATAATGACCTGGCCCTTGGGGGCTACACTGGTTGAATTTTTTATGAGCATAAGGCAATTACAAGTCCCAGGTTGCTGCAAGCATGACAACCCGGCACTTGGGGGCTACAGGTGATATACATATAAGGGAGAAAAATCTTCAAATTCTCAGTTTTGAGCAGACCAGATTGACCCGGTGTCTGCAACAATCATGACCCGGTGTCACCAATAATTATGACCCGGCGTCGGCAACAATTATGACTCGACATCATCTATTTATAACCCGGCAATTTTGGTAATCATAAATTGGCAAGTTTCTACATCTTCAAGCTGACTGAAAATCAGATGAGTGTTTCAAGACCAATATTTATTAAGCCGACGCTTTGGAAACCGATTCAAATGGATTATTCTTTATAATATTTTTTCTACAAGAAAACAATGTCAGCAAATTGATTATGAAGTTGGTCTGTTGACCCGGATTTTTCAGAAGAAGTGCCCGGATTTTTTGCATTGGCAAAGTTTGAATGTATCTACTAAAGGAGATTTGCGATGAGTTCATGGGCATGTATCAAGAAGGAAATGACAAGGACTTAAAGATGATCAGGTGCCGGCGTATAAGAATATTTAACCCGGAGCACAACCTATCAAGTTTGTTCTTGCGTTTACTTTACAGGATCAGTTTAACATGGATAAATCCAAACTAAACTGGGGGCTAATGTCGCGGATATACCCCGCGGTATGACCCGGCCGGACTTGGCGACTGACTAGTAACCCGCCCAGAGTTGGCGGTTCATTGGTGACCCGGTAGGTGTGTCAGATGGATGACGAGGCCCAAGGCCCAGAAGGCCGGCTCATGCTATGGTGGGCCGGTTTAGGAGAAAGCATAAAGGAATATTCTCCTACAAAGAATCAAGACCCGGACTTGTATCCGGATTGTAATAGAGAATAAGCTAGTTCTAATCCTACTAGGACTCTACATGTAAACCGCCCCTTCAACTTATATAAGGAGGGGCAGGGCTCCCCAAAGAGGGACAAACAAGAAGAAACAATCTCTAGGGCTAGACATAAAGAGCCGGCTTACGTGCGACTCCCTCATGATCATAATGAGATCTAGCCACAAACAGCATGTAGGGTTATTATCGGATGATGTTTCCCGGGGCCCGAAGCTGTCTAAATCCTTGTCTTATGTTGCGTCTCTCGATTCCGCCCAACCCCTCTCAAGCTACCACACAAATGCGTTGGCCTCGCGACTAAGTCCTCACACTAAGGACATCTGTCGTGACAATTCCACGACACATTGGTTGCTAAGTCAAATGAATTATTCTTCATAATATTTCCCTGTGAAAAACCAATGTCAGCAAATTGATTATGAAGCTGGCATATTGACCCGGATTTTCTAGAAGAATGAAATGACAAGGATTTAAGGTTGATCAGGATCAGTTTAACATGGATAAATCCAAATTAAACTGGGGGCTAATGTCGGGGATATACCCCGTGGTATGACCCGATTGGGACTTGATAACCCGGCAGGTGTTAAGTTAGATGATAACCCGACAGGTGTTAAGTCAGATGATAACCCGGCAGGTGTCAAGTCAGATGATAACCCGGCGGTGTTAAGTCAGATCATAACCTGGCAGACAGTCATAACCCGGCAAAGAGTCATAACCCAACAGACAGTCATAACCCGGCAGACAATCATAACCCGGCAGACAGAGTCGCCTCGGGTTAACAAGCCCGAGACGTTAAGAAGCCCAAGATGTTAAGAAGCCCATGAAGAGAAGTCAAAATAGTTGAAGTCTTAATCTGAGTTGGACTCTACATGTAACCCGCCCCTTCAACTTATATAAGGAGGGGCAGGGCACCCCAAGAGGGGGGAGGAGAAAATAATCTTAGGGCTAGACATAACTTGGAGAGCCGGTTTACGACGACTCCTTCATGATGATAATGAGACCTAGCCACAAACAGCATGTAGGGTTGTTACCGAATGATGTTTCCCGGGGCCCGAAGCTGTCTAAATCTTTGTCTTGCGTGTTGCGTCTCTCGATTCCGATCAACCCCTTCAAGCTACCGCGTAGATGCGTTGGCCTCACGACTAAGTCCTCACACTAGGACATCTGCCGTGACAATTGTTGGGGAACGTAGCAGAAATTCGAAATTTTCTACACATCACCAAGATCAATCTATGGAGTTTACTAGCAACGAGAGGGAAGGAGTGCATCTACATACCCTTGTAGATCGCGAGCGGAAGCGTTCAAGAGAACGGGGTTGATGGAGTCGTACTCGTCGTGATCCAAATCACCGATGATCCTAGCACCGAACGGACGGCACCTCCGCGTTCAACACACGTACGGTTGCAGCGACGTCTCCTCCTTCTTGATCCAGCAAGGGGGGAGGAGAGGTTGATGGAGATCCAGCAGCACGACGGCGTGGTGGTGGAAGTAGCGGGATTCCAACAGGGCTTCGCCAAGCGCTGCGGGAGGAGGGAGATGTGTCACGGGAGGGAGAGGGAGGCGCCAGGGCTTGGGGTGCGGCTGCCCTCCCTCCCCCCTCTTTATATAGGGCCCCTGGGGGGCGCCGGCCCTAGGAGATTCAATCTCCAAGGGGGGCGGCGGCCAAGGGGGTGGCTTGCCCCCCAAGCCAAGTGGGGCGCCCCCCACCCCTAGGGTTTCCAACCCTAGGCGCAGGGGGAGGCCCAAGGGGGGCGCACCAGCCCACCAGGGGCTGGTTCCCCTCCCACTTCAGCCCATGGGGCCCTCCGGGATAGGTGGCCCCACCCGGTGGACCCCCGGGACCCTTCCGGTGGTCCCAGTACAATACCGGTGACCCCCGAAACTTTCCAGGTGGCCGAAACTGGACTTCCTATATACAAATCTTTACCTCCGGACCATTCCAGAACTCCTCGTGATGTCCGAGATCTCATCCGGGACTCCGAACAACTTTCGGGTTACCGCATACTAATATCTCTACAACCCTAGCGTCACCGAACCTTAAGTGTGTAGACCCTACGGGTTCGGGAGACATGCAGACATGACCGAGACGACTCTCCGGTCAATAACCAACAGCGGGATCTGGATACCCATGTTGGCTCCCACATGTTCCACGATGATCTCATCGGATGAACCACGATGTCGAGGATTCAATCAATCCTGTATACAATTCCCTTTGTCAATCGGTACGTTACTTGCCCGAGATTCGATCGTCGGTATCCCAATACCTTGTTCAATCTCGTTACCGGCAAGTCACTTTACTCGTACCGTAATGCATGATCCCGTGACCAAACACTTGGTCACATTGAGCTCATTATGATGATGCATTACCGAGTGGGCCCAGAGATACCTCTCCGTCATACGGAGTGACAAATCCCAGTCTCGATTCGTGCCAACCCAACAGACACTTTCGGAGATACCCGTAGTGCACCTTTATAGCCACCCAGTTACGTTGTGACGTTTGGTACACCCAAAGCATTCCTACGGTATCCGGGAGTTGCACAATCTCATGGTCTAAGGAAACGATACTTGACATTAGAAAAGCTCTTAGCAAACGAACTACACGATCTTGTGCTATGCTTAGGATTGGGTCTTGTCCATCACATCATTCTCCTAATGATGTGATCCCATTATCAATGACATCCAATGTCCATGGTCAGGAAACCATAACCATCTATTGATCAACGAGCTAGTCAACTAGAGGCTTACTAGGGACATGTTGTGGTCTATGTATTCACACATGTATTACAGTTTCCAGTTAATACAATTATAGCATGAACAACAGACAATTATCATGAACAAGGAAATACAATAATAACCATTTTATTAGTGCCTCTAGGGCATATTTCCAACAATCTCCCACTTGCACTAGAGTCAATAATCTAGTTCACATCACCATGTGATTAACACTCAAAGTTCACATCACCATGTGACTAATACCCAAGAGTTTACTAGAGTCAATAATCTAGTCCACATCACCATGTGATTAATACTCAATGAGTTCTAGGGTTTGATCATGTTATGCTTACGAGAGAGGTTTTAGTCAACGGGTCTGCAACATTCAGATCCGTGTGTGCTTTACAAATCTCTATGTCATCTTGTAGATGTAGCTACCACGCGCTACTTGGAACTATTCCAAATAACTGCTCTACTATACGAATCCGGTTTACTACTCAGAGTCATCCGGATTAGTGTCAAAGTTTGCATCGACGTAACCCTTTACGACGAACTCTTTTACCACCTCCATAATCGAGAAAATTCCTTAGTCCACTAGATACTAAGGACAAGTTCGACCGCTATCATGTGATCCATTCCCGGATCACTATTGTACCCCTTGACTAACTCATGGCAAGGCACACTTCAGGTGCGGTACACAGCATAGCATACTGTAGAGCCTACGTCTAAAGCGTAGGGGACGACCTTCGTCCTTTCTCTCTCTTCTGCCGTGGTCAGGTCTTGAGTCTTACTCAATACTCACACCTTGTAACACATCCAAGAACTTCTTTGCTGATCTATTTTGAACTCCTTCAAAATCTTGTCACGGTATGTATTCATTTGAAAGTACTATTAAGCGTTTTTTATCTATCCTTATAGATCTTGATGCTCAATGTTCAAGTAGCTTAATCCAGGTTTTCCATTGAAAAACACTTTTCAAATAACCCTGTATGCTTTCCAGAAATTCTACATCATTTCTGATCAACAATATGTTAACAACATATACTCATCAAAAATTCTATAGTGCTCCCACTCACTTCTTTGGAAATACAAGTTTCTCATAAACTTTGTAAAAACCCAAAATCTTTGATCATCTCATCAAAGCGTACATTCCAACTCCGAGATGCTTACTCCAGTCCTTAGAAGGATTGCTGGAGCTTTGCATACTTGTTAGCATCTTTCAGGATTGACAAAACCTTCTGGTTGTATCACATACAACCTTTCCTCAAGAAAATCGTCGAGGAAACAATGTTTTGACATCCTATCTGCAAGATTTCATAAATAATGCAGTAACTGCTAACATAATTCTAACAGACTCTTAGCATCGCTACGAGTGAGAAAGTCTCATCGCAGTCAACTCCTTGAACTTGCCGGAAAACATCTTAACGACAAGTCGAGCTTTCTTAATGGTGACACTTACCATCATTGTCTGTCTTCCTTTTAAAATCCATCTGCACCCAACAGCCTTACGACCATCAAGTAGTTCTTCCAAAGTCTACACTTTGTTTTTATACATGGATCCTTTCTCGGATTTTATGGCCTCGAGCCATTCGTCGGAATCCGGGCCCATCGTCGCTTCTCCATAGCTCGTAGGTTCATTTTTGTCTAGCAACATGACTTCCAAGACAGGATGACGTACCACTCTGAAGTAGCATGCATCCTTGTCGTCCTACGAGGTTTGGTAGTGACTTGATCCGAAGTTTCATGATCACTATCATAAGATTCCACTTCAATTGGTGTAGGTGCCACAGGAACAACTTCCTGTGCCCTGCTACACACTAGTTGAAGTCATGGTTCAATAACCTCATCAAGTCTCCACCATCCTCCCACTCAATTCTTTTGAGAGAAACTTTTCCTCGAGAAAGGACCCGTTTCTAAAAACAATCACTTTGCTTCCGGATCTGAAATAGGAGATATACCCAACTGTTTTGGGTATTCTATGAAGATGCATTTATCCGCTTTGGGTTCGAGCTTATCAGCCTGAAACTTTTCCACATAAGCGTCGCAGCCCCAAACTTTTAAGAAACGACAGCTTAGGTTTCTCTAAACCATAGTTCATACGGTGTCGTCTCAACGGAATTGCATGGTGCCCTATTTAAAGTGAATGCGGTTGTCTCTAATGCCTAACCCATAAATGATAGTGTAATTCGATAAGAGACATCATGGTATGCACCATATCCAATAGGGTGCAGTTATGATGTTCGGACACACCATCACACTATGGTGTTCCAGGCGGTATTACTTGTGAAACAATTTCCACAATATCTTAATTGTGTGCCAAACTCGTAACTCAGATATCTCTATGATCATATCATAGACATTTTATCCTCTTGTCACGACGATCTTCAACTTCACTCTAAAATTACTTGAACCTTTCATTAATTCAGACTTGTGTTTCATCAAGTAAATATTCTTAGCATCTACTCAAATCATCTGTGAAGTAAGAACATAACGATATCCACTGCGTGCCTCAGCACTCATTGGACTGCACACATCAAATGTATTACTTCCAACAAGTTGCTCTCTTGTTTCATCTCACTGAAAACGAGGCCTTTCAGTCATCTTGCCAATGTGTTATGATTTGCATGTCTCAAGTGATTCAAAATCAAGTGAGTCCAAACGATCCATCTGTATGGAGTTTCTTCATGCATATCTACCAATAGACATGGTTCGCATGTCTCAATCTTTTCAAAAACGAGTGAGTCCAAAGATCCATCAACATGGAGCTTCTTCATGCGTTTTATTCCAATATGACTCAAGTGGCAGTGCCACATGTATGTGGTACCATCATTACTATCTTATATCTTTTTGGCATGAACATGTGTATCATTACGATCGAGATTCAATAAACCATTCATTTTAGGTGCAAGACCATTGAAGGTATTATTCAAATAAAAAGAGTAACCATTATTCTCCTTAAATGAATAACCATATTGCGATAAACATAATCCAATCATGTCTATGCTCAACGCAAAAACCAAATAACAATTATTTAGGTTTAACACCAATCTCGATGGTAGAGGGAGCATGCAATGCTTGATCACATCAACCTTGGAAACACTTCCAACACATATCGTCATCTCACCTTTAGCTAGTCTCCGTTTATTCCGCAGCTTTTATTTCGAGTTACTAACACTTAGCAACCGAACCAGTATCTAATACCCTGGTGCTACTAGGAGTACTACTAAAGTACACATTAATATAATGTATATCCAATATACTTCTGTCGACCTTACCAGCCTTCTCATCTACGAAGTATCTAGGGTAGTTCTGCTTCAGTGACCGTTCCCCTCATTACAGAAGCACTTAGTCTCGGGTTTGGGTTCAACCTTGGGTTTCTTCACTAGAGCAGCAACTGATTTGCCGTTTCATGAAGTATCCCTTGTTGCCCGTGCCCTTCTTGAAACTAGTGGTTTTACTGACCATCAACAATTGATGCTCCTACTTGATTTCTACTTTCGCGGTGTCAAACATCGCGAGTTGCTCAAGGATCATCATGTCTATCCCTGATATGTTATAGTTCATCACGAAGCTCTAATAGCTTGGTGGCAGTGACTATGGAGAACCATCACTATCTCATCTGGAAGATTAACTCCCACTCGATTCAAGCGATTGTAGTACTCAGACAATCTGAGCACATGCTCAATGGTTGAGCTTTTCTCCCTTAGTTTGCAGGCTTAAGAAACTTGTCACAGGTCTCATACCTCTTGACGTGGGCACGAGCCTAAAATCCCAATTTCAGCTCTTGGAACATCTCATATGTTCTGTGACGTTTCAAAATGTCTTCGGTGCCTCAATTCTAAACCGTTCAACATTACGCACTGAACTATCACGTAGTCATCAAAACGTGTATGTCAGATGTTCGCAACATCCACAAACGACGCTCGAGGTTCAGCACACCGAGCGGTGCATTAAGGACATAAGCCTTCTGTGCAGCAATGAGGACAATCCTCAGTTTACGGACCCAGTCCGCATAATTGCTACTATCAACTTTCAACTAAATTTTCTCTAGGAACATATCTTAGTAGAACTAAAGCGTAAGCTACGACATAATTTGCAAAGACCTTTTGACTATGTTCATGATAATTAAGTTCATCTAATCAAATTATTTAATGAACTCCCACTCAGATAGACATCCCTCTAGTCATCTAAGTGATACATGATCCGAGTCAACTAGGCCGTGTCCGATCATCACGTGAGACGGACTAGTCATCATCGATGAACATCTCCATGTTGATCGTATCTACTATACGACTCATGTTCGACCTTTCGGTCTCTTGTGTTCCGAGGCCATGTCTGTACATGCTAGGCTCGTCAAGTCAACCTAAGTGTTTTGCATGTGTAAATCTGGCTTACACCCGTTGTATGCGAACGTTAGAATCTATCACACCCAATCATCACGTGGTGCTTCGAAACAACGAACCTTCGCAACGGTGCACAGTTAGGGGGAACACATCTCTTGAAATTTTAGTGAGGGATCATCTTATTTATGCTACCGTCGTTCTAAGCAAATAAGATGTAAACATGACAAACATCACATGCAAATCATAAAGTGACATGATATGGCCAATATCATCTTGCGCCTTTTGATCTCCATCTTCGAGGCGCGGCATGATCACCTTCGTCACCGGCATGACACCATGATCTCCATCATCATGTCTTCATGAAGTTGTCTCGCCAACTATTACTTCTACTACTATGGCTAACGGTTAGCAATAAAGTAAAGTAATTACATGGCGTTTTCATTGACACGGAGGTCATACAATAAATTAAGACAACTCCTATGGCTCCTGCCGGTTGTCATACTCATCGACATGCAAGTCGTGATTCCTATTACAAGAACATGATCAATCTCATACATCACATATATAATTCATCACATCCTTTTGGCCATATCACATCACATAGCATACCCTGCAAAAACAAGTTAGACGTCCTCTAATTGTTGTTGCATGTTTTACGTGGCTGCTATGGGTTTCTAGCAACAACGTTTCTTACCTACGCAAAAGCCACAACGGTGATATGCCAATTGCTATTTACCCTTCATAAGGACCCTCTTCATCGAATCCGATCCGACTAAAGTGGGAGAGACAGACACCCGCTAGCCACCTTATGCATCAAGTGCATGTCAGTCGGTGGAACCTGTCTCACGTAAGTGTACGTGTAAGGTCGGTCCAGGCCGCTTCATCGCATAATGCCGCCGAATCAAGATAAGACTAGTAACGGTAAGCAAATTGAACAAATCATCGCCCACAACTACTTTGTGTTCTACTCGTGCATAGAATCTACGCATAAACCTGGCTTATGATGCCACTGTTGGGGAACGTAGCAGAAATTCGAAATTTTCTATGCATCACCAAGATCAATCTATGGAGTTTACTAGCAACGAGAGGGAAGGAGTGCATCTACATACCCTTGTAGATCGCGAGCGGAAGCGTTCAAGAAAACGGGGTTGATGGAGTCGTACTCGTCGTGATCCAAATCACCGATGATCCTAGCGCCGAACGGACGGCACCTCCGCGTTCAACACACGTACGGTTGCAACGACGTCTCCTCCTTCTTGATCCAGCAAGGGGGGAGGAGAGGTTGATGGAGATCCAGCAGCACGACGGCGTGGTGGTGGAAGTAGCGGGATTCCAACAGGGCTTCGCCAAGCGCTGCGGGAGGAGGGAGATGTATCACGGGAGGGAGAGGGAGGCGCCAGGGCTTGGGGTGCGGCTGCCCTCCCTCCCCCCTCTTTATATAGGGCCCCTGGGGGGGGCCGCCGGCCCTAGGAGATCCAATCTCCAAGGGGGGCGGCGGCCAAGGGGGTGGCTTGCCCCCCAAGCCAAGTGGGGCGCCCCCACCCCTAGGGTTTCCAACCCTAGGCGCAGGGGGGCCCAAAGGGGGCGCACCAGCCCACCAGGGGCTGGTTCCCCTCCCAATTCAGCCCATGGGGCCCTCCGGGATAGGTGGCCCCACCCGATGGACCCCCGGGACCCTTCCGGTGGTCCCGGTACAATACCGGTGACCCCCGAAACTTTCCCGATGGCCGAAACTGGACTTCCTATATACAAATCTTTACCTCCGGACCATTCTGGAACTCCTCGTGATGTCCGGGATCTCATCCGGGACTCCGAACAACTTTCGGGTTACCGCATACTAATATCTCTACAACCCTAGCGTCACCGAACCTTAAGTGTGTAGACCCTACGGGTTCGGGAGACATGCAGACATGACCGAGACGACTCTCCGGTCAATAACCAACAGCGGGATCTGGATACCCATGTTGGCTCCCACATGTTCCACGATGATCTCATCGGATGAACCACGATGTCGAGGATTCAATCAATCCCGTTTACAATTCCCTTTGTCAATCGGTACGTTACTTGCCCGAGATTCGATCGTCGGTATCCCAATACCTTGTTCAATCTCGTTACCGGCAAGTCACTTTACTCGTACCGTAATGCATGATCCCGTGACCAAACACTTGGTCACATTGAGCTCATTATGATGATGCATTACCGAGTGGGCCCAGAGATACCTCTCCGTCATACGGAGTGACAAATCCCAGTCTCGATTCGTGCCAACCCAACAGACACTTTCGGAGATACCCGTAGTGCACCTTTATAGCCTCCCAGTTACGTTGTGACGTTTGGTACACCCAAAGCATTCCTACGGTACCCGGGAGTTGCACAATCTCATGGTCTAAGGAAACGATACTTGACATTAGAAAAGCTCTTACCAAACGAACTACACAATCTTGTGCTATGCCTAGGATTGGGTCTTGTCCATCACATCATTCTCCTAATGATGTGATCCCGTTATCAATGACATCCAATGTCCATGTTCAGGAAACCATAACCATCTATTGATCAACGAGCTAGTCAACTAGAGGCTTACTAGGGACATGTTGTGGTCTATGTATTCACACATGTATTACGGTTTCCAGTTAATACAATTATAGCATGAACAACAGACAATTACCATGAACAAGGAAATACAGTAATAACCATTTTATTATTGCCTCTAGGGCATATTTCCAACAACAATTCCACGACACTCCAGGTGGGGGGAATCATCATCATCATCATCACCAACAACTCTCCCTTTTGGGAGGGCAATCTCCATCGACATCTTCAACAGCACCATCTCCTCTCAAACCCTAGTTCATCTCTTATGTTCAATCTTTATACCGGAACTTTAGATTGGTGCTTGTGGGTGACTAGTAGTGTTGATTACATCTTGTAGGTTATTACTATATGGTTTATTTGGTGGAAGATTATATGTTCAGATCCATTATGCTATTTAATACCCCACTGATCTTGAGCATGATTATCATTTGTGAGTAGTTACTTCTGTTCTTGAGGTCACGGGAGAAATCTTGTTGCAAGTAATCATGTGAACTTGATATGTGTTCGATATTTTGATGGTATGTGTGTTGTGATTCCCTTAGTGGTGTCATGTGAACATCGACTACATGACACTTCATCATATTTGGGCCTAAGGGAATGCATTGTGGAGTGGTTATTTGATGATGGGTTGCGACAGTGACAGAAGCTTAAACCCTAGTTTATGCGCTACTTCGTAAGGGACTGATTTGGATCCAAAATTTTAATGCTATGGTTAGATTTTATCTTAATACTTTTCTCGTAGTTGCGGATGCTTGTGATGGGATTAATCATAAGTAGGAGGTTTTTTCAAGTAAGAACAACACCTAAGCACCGGTCCACCCACATATCAAATTATCAAAGTAGCGAACACGAATCAAACCAACATGATGAAAGTGACTAGATGAAATTCCTGTGTACGCTCAAGAATGCTTTGCTTATCATAAGAGACCATATTGGCCTGTCCTTTGCCACAAAAGGATTGGGCTACCTTGCTGCATACTATTTGCCGTTACCGTTACTTGCTCATTATAAATTACCTTGCTATCAAACTACTTGCTACTTACAATTTCAGTGTTGGCAGAGAATACCTTGCTGAAAACCGCTTGTCATTTTCTTCTGCTCCTTGTTGGGTTCGACACTCTTACTTATTGAAAGGACTATGATTGACCCCCTATACTTGTGGGTCATCAGCTTGCTACATGGGGTCGACATCGGAAACTCCCCATACAATAGGACTACCATGGAGAGCATTGGAGCGACCACTCCGGTGATGCTCAAAACTACTACGAGCCTCGACCACAACGTGCTCATCATGATCGTCGCAGAGAAGGCCAAGAAGGCTTTGTCATGGGAGGAAGAGGTCATGGGCGTGATCATCATGACCATGAAAATTATGGGATTTGTAAATTCAAACTTAGCATACCATCGTTCAATGGGAAAACCAAGCCCGATGATTATTTGGAGTGGGAGATGCGCGTGGATCAGATCTTTGATAGCCATCACTATATAGAGGAGAAGAAGGTACAATATGCATCCATTGAGTTATCGGATATGCTTTGATTTGGTGGAACCAATTGTGTCGTACGCTGGAGGTCGTCCGGGGACATGGGTGCAAATGAAAATCTGTTACGGGAGCGTTTTGTTCCTGAACATTTCACAAGAACCTTGTACAATCGACTCCAACGGTTGTGCCAAGGTAACTCTAGTGTTGATGAGTACTATAAAGGGATGGAGATTTTGATGATTAGGGCAATGGTGAATAAGCCAGAGGAGGACACAATGTCAAGATTCTTTCATGGGCGAATGAACATGTGCAAGAATGGATAGAGATGGTTACATATCAAGATTTGCAGGAACTTGTGCATCAAGCTATTCATGTAGAGCAGCAGCTGAAGCATCATCAAAATTGTAGCCGAACATATACATCAAGCACTTGGAGAGGTTCAGTTCAGTGAGAAGTAGATGGAAGCGTTGCTGCAAATTTTCGCTCACACAACAAGATGACTGCAAAAGAAGCTAATGCATCAATGGCTGAATCTTCCAATACTCCTGTCACTCGCATTAGTAATATTTAGTGCCACACATGCAAGGGTAGAGGTCACTTCAAGAAGGATTGTCCTAATTTGAAGAAGGTGCCGCTCACAAATGATGGACATGTCACCGATGACTCAAGTGACAAATTTGAATCTGAGAAGAAAGATGCAGAGTATTATACTTTTGAGACCGGAGCACCTCTGAGTTCAGATGGAGGAGATGGTGTTAATCTCATGGTTCGCAAAGTGGCTCATGATGATGCTCCTATTGTTGAGAATGTCCAGCAAAAATATGTGTTCCAATCCATTTGCAAGATCAAGGACAAAAACTGAAAGGTAGTCATCGATGGAGGTAGCTGTTGGGGAACGTAGCATGCAATTTCAAAAAATTTACTACGATCACGCAAGATCTATCTAGGAGATGCATAGCAATGAGAGGGGGAGAGTGTGTCCATGTACCCTCATAGACTGAAAGCAAAAGTGTTAGTTTAACGCGGTTGATGTAGTCGAACGTCTTCACGATCCAACCTATCAAGTATCGAACGTACGGTACCTCTGAGTTTAGCACACGTTCAGATCGATGACGTCCCACTAACTCTTGATCCAGCAGAGGGTCGAGGGAGAGTTTCGTCAGCACAATGACGTGGTGACGGCGATGGTGATGTGATCCGCGCAGGGCTTCGCCTAAGCACTACGATGCTATGACCGGAGGAGTAAACTGTGGACGGGGGCACCGCACACGGCTAAGAACAATTGATGTTCTTTGGGGTGCCCCCTGCCCCCGTATATAAAGGAGGAGGGGAGGAGGCCGACGGCCTAGAGGGGGCGCGCCATGGGGAAAACAGAATAGGACTCCAAGTCCTATTCGCCCCCCTTCCTTTCCTACGAAGGGGGAAAGGGGAAGGGAGAGGGAAGAGGAGAAGGAAAGGGGGGGGCGCCCCCTCCCCTAGTCCAATTCGGACTCCCCATGGGAGGGGGGCGCGGCCACCCCTTGTGGGCTGCCTTCCCTCTCCCCTATGGCCCATGTAGGCCCAATACTTCCCCGGGGGGTTCCGGTAACCCCTCGGTACTCCGAAAAATACCCAAACCACTGCGAAACCATTCCGATGTCTGAATACTATCTTCCAATATATCAATCTTTACCCCTCGACCGTTTCGAGACTCCTCGTCGTGTCCATGATCTCATCCGGGACTCCGAACAATCTTCGGTCACCAAAACACATAACTCATAACACAAAACTTCATCGAACGTTAAGCGTGCGGACCCTACGGGTTCGAGAACTATGTAGTCATGACCGAGATACATCTCTGGTCAGTAACCAAGAGCGGAACTTGGATGCTCATATTGGTTCCCACGTATTCTATGAAGATCTTTATCGGTCAAACCATAATGACAACATAAGTCATTCCCTTTGTCATCGGTATGTTACTTGCCCGAGATTCGAACATCGGTATCGTCATACCTAGTTCAATCTCGTTACCGGCAAGTCTCTTTACTCGTTCCGTAATACATCATCCCACAACTAACTCATTAGTCACATTGCTTGCAAGGCTTACCATGATGTGTATTACCGAGAGGGCCCAGAGATACCTCTCCGATACTCGGAGTGACAAATCCTAATCTCGATCTATGCCAACCCAACAAACACTTTTGGAGATACCTGTAGAGCATCTTCATGATCACCCAGTTACGTTGTGACGTTTGATAGCACACAAGGTATTCCTCCGGTATTCGGGAGTTGCATAATCTCATAGTCAAAGGAATATGTATAAGTCATGAAGAAAGCAATAGCAATAAAACATAACGATCATTATGCTAAGCTAACAGATGGGTCATGTCCATGATGCGGCTTGAAGCTACGTCATTATTTCCCCAAAGAGGAAGGGATGATGCAGCACAACAGCGCTAGGTATTTCCCTCAGTTATGAGACCAAGGTTATCGAACCAGTAGGAGAACCAAGCAACACAGCGTAAACAGCACCTGCACACAAATAACAACCACTCGCAACCCGACGTGTAAAAGGGGTTGTCAATCCCTTTCGGGTAGCGGCGCCCCAAGATGGGTAACAGACGTGAATAAAATTGTAGTAGATTGATAGATCGAATGCCAAATAAAATAAATAAGAATAAAATGCAGCAAGGTATTTTTTTATTTTTGGTTTAGTAGATCTGAAAAAAGCAAAGGAAAAGTAGATCGCAAAGGCAAATAATATGAGAAAGAGACTCGGGGGCCGTAGGTTTCACTAGTGGCTTCTCTCAAGAAAAATAGCAAATGGTGGGTAAACGAATTACTGTTGGGCAATTGATAGAACTTCAAATAATCATGATGATATCCAGGCAATGATCATTACATAGGCATGACGTCCAAGATTAGTAGACCGACTCCTGCCTGCATCTACTACTATTACTCCACACATCGACCGCTATCCAGCATGCATCTAGTGTATTAAGTTCATGGAGAAACAGAGTAATGCAATAAGAATGATGACATGATGTAGACAAGATCTATCTATGTAGAGATAGACCCCTCGTTTTATCCTTGGTAGCAACGATACATACGTGTCGGTTCCCCTTCTGTCACTGGGATCAAGCACCGTAAGATCGAACCCACTACAAAGCACCTCTTCCCATTGCAAGATAAGTAGATCAAGTTGGCCAAACGAAACCCAAATATCAGAGAAGAAATACAAGGCTATAAGAAATCATGCATAAAAGAGATCAAAGAAACTCAAATACTTTCATGGATATAAAAAGATAGATCTGATCATAACTCAAAGTTCATCCGATCCCAACAAACACACCGCAAAAAGAGTTACATCATATGAATCTCCAAGAGACCATTGTATTGAGAATTCAGCGAGAGAGAGGAAGCCATCTAGCTACTAACTACAGACCCGAAGGTCTACAAAGAACTACTCACGCATCATCGGAGAGGCACCAATGGAGGTGGTAAACCCCATCTGTGATGGTGTCTAGATTGGATTTGGTGGTTCTAGACTCTGTGGAGGCTGGAATTGATTTTTTTCGACTCCCCTAGGGTTTCTCGAATATTGGGGTATTTATAGAGCAAAGGGGCGGTCGGGGGGGGCACCCGAGGTGGGCACAACCCACCAGGGCGCGCCTGGGCCTTCTGGCGCGCCCTGGTGGGTTGTGCTCTCCTCGGAGCACCCCCAGGTGCCGCCTTGGCCCATTAGGTGTCTTCTGTTCCAAAAAAATCTTCATAAAGTTTCGTTGCATTTGGACTCCGTTTGGTATTGGTTTCCTGCGATGTAAAAAAACATGCAGAAAACAGCAACTGGCACTTGGCACTATGTCAATAGGTTAGTACCAAAAATGACTATAAATGATTATAAAACATCCAAGATTAATAATATAACAACATGGAACAATCAAAATTATAGATACGTTGGAGACGTATCAGTCCATCACATCATTCTCCTAATGATATGATCCCGTTCATCAAATGACAACACATCTCTATGGTAGGAAACTTAACCATCTTTGATTAACGAGCTAGTCTAGTAGAGGCTTACTAGGGACACTGTGTTTTGTCTATGTATCCACACATGTATCAAGTTTCCAGTTAATAGAATTCTAGCATGAATAATAAACATTTATCATGATATAAGTAAATATAAAATAACAACTTTATTATTGCCTCTAGGGCATATTTCCTTCAGTCTCGCACTTGCACTAGAGTCAGTAATCTAGTTCACATCGCCATGTGATTTAACACCAATAGTTCACATCTTTATGTGATCAACACCCATAGTTCACATCGCCATGTGACCAACACACAAAGGGTTTACTAGAGTCAATAATCTAGTTCACATCGCTATGTGATTAACACCCAAAGAGTACTAAGGTGTGATTATGTTTTGCTTGTGAGAGAGGTTTAGTCAACGGGTCTGGCACATTCATATCCGTATGTATTTTGCAAATTTCTATGTCTACAATGCTTTGTATGGAGCTACTCTAGCTAATTGCTCCCACTTTCAATACATATCCAGATTGAGATTCAAAGTCATCTAGATCGGTGTGAAAGCTTGCATCGACGTAACTCTTTACGACGAACTCTTTATCACCTCCATAACAGAGAAATATTTCCTTAGTCCTCTAAGGATAATTTTGACCGTTGTCTAGTGATCTACTCCTGGATCACTATTGTACCCCCTTGCTAAATTCATGGCAAGGTACACAACAGGTTTGTTACACAGCATGTCATACTTTATAGAACCTATGGCTGAGGCATAGGGAATGACTTTCATTCTCTCTCTATCTTCTGCCGTCGTCGAGCATTGAGTCTGACTCAACTTCACACCTTATAACACAGGCAAGAACCCTTTCTTTGACTGATCCATTTTGAACTTCTTCAAAACTTTATCAAGGTATGTGTTTTGTGAAAGTCCAATTAAGCATCTTGATCTATCTCTATAGATCTTGATGCCCAATATATATATAAGCAGCTTCACCGAGGTCTTGCATTGAAAAATTCTTATTCAAGTGTCCTTTTATGCTATCCAGAAATTCTATATCATTTCCAATCAATAATATGTCATCCACATATAATATTAGAAATGCTACAGAGCTCCCACTCACGTTCTTGTAAATAGAGGCTTCTCCAAAGGTCTGTATAAAACCATATGCTTTGATCACACTATCAAAGCGTATATTCCAACTCCGAGTGGCTTGCACCAGTCCATAAATGGATCGCTGGAGCTTGCACACTTCGTTAGCACCTTTAGGATCGACAAAACCTTCTGGTTGCACCATATACAACCCTTCTTTAAGAAATCCATTAAGGAATGCTGTTTTGACATCCATTTGCCAAATTTCATAATCATAAATGTGGCAATTGCTAACATTTGGACAGACTTAAGCATCGCTACATGTGAGAAGGTCTCATCGTAGTCAACTCCTTGAACTTGTCGAAAACCTTTCGCAACAACTCGAGCTTTGTAAACAGTAACATTACCATCAGCGTCAGTCTTCTTCTTGAAGATCCATTTATTTTCTATGGCTTGCCGATCATCGGGCAAGTCAACCAAAGTCCATACTTTGTTCTCATACATGGATCCCATCTCAGATTTCATGGCCTCAAGCCATTTTGTGGAATCTGGGCTCATCATCGCTTCCTCATAGTTCGTAGGTTTGTCATGGTCTAGTAACATGCATGACTTCCATAACAGGATTACCATACCACTCTGGTGTGGAACGTACTCTGGTTGACCTACGAGGTTTGGTAGTAACTTGATCTGAAGTTTCATGATCATCATCATTAACTTCCTCACTAGTTGGTGTAGGCATCACGGGAACGGTTTTCTGTGATGAGCTACTTTCCAATTCGAGAGAAGGTACACCTACCTCATCAAGTTCTACTTTCCTCCCAGTCACTTCTTTCAAGAGAAACTCCTTCTCTAGAAAGGATCCATTCTTAGCAACAAAAATCTTGCCTTCGGATCTGTGATAGAAGGTGTACCCAATAGTTTCTTTTGGGTATCCTATGAAGATGCACTTCTCCGATTTGGGTTCAAGCTTATCAGGCTGAAGCTTTTTCACATAAGAATCGCAACCCCAAACTTTAAGAAACGATAGCTTAGGTTTCTTACCAAACCATAGTTCATACGGTGTCGTCTCAATGGATTTAGATGGTGCCCTATTTAACGTGAATGCAGCTGTCTCTAATGCATAACCCAAAATGATAGTGGTAAATCGGTAAGAGACATCACAGATCGCACCATATCTAATAAAGTACGATTACGACATTCGGACACACCACTACGTTGTGGTGTTCCAGGTGGCGTGAGTTCTGAAACTATTCCACATTGTTTTAAATGAAGGCCAAACAAGTAACTCAAATATTCGCCTCTGCGATCAGATCGCAGAAACCTTATTTTCTTGTTACGATGATTCTACACTTCACTCTGAAATTCTTTGAACTTTTCAAATGTTTCAGACTTGTGTTTCATTAAGTAGATATACCCATGTCTGCTCAAATTATCTGTGAAGTTCAGAAAATAATGATACCCGCCACGAGCCTCAACACTCATCGGACTGCATACATCGGTATGTATTATTTCCAATAAGTCAGTGGCTCGCTCCATTGTTCCGGAGAACGGAGTCTTAGTCATCTTGCCCATGAGGCATGGTTCGCAAGCATCAAGTGATTCATAATCAAGTGATTCCAAAAGCCCATCAGCACGGAGTTTCTTCATGTGCTTTACACCAATATGACCTAAACGACAGTGCCACAAATATGTTGCACTATTGAGGGAGTCCTGGATTAAGGGGTCCTCGGGTGTCCGGGCTGTGTGATATGGGCCGGACTGATGGGTCGTGAAGATACAAGGTAGAAGACCTTCCCCCGTGTCCGGATAGGACTGTCCTTTGCATGGATGGCAAGATTGGCTTTCGGATGTATAGTTTCCTTCTTCTGTAAACTAACCTTGTACAACCCTAGGCCCTGTTGGAAATATGTCCTAGAGGCAATAATAAATGGTTATTATTATATTTCTTTGTTCATGGTAATTATCTATTGTTCATGCTATAATTGTGTTATCCGGAAATCGTAATACATGTGTGAATACATAGACCACAACGTGTCCCTAGTAAGCCTCTAGTTGACTAGCTCGTTGATCAACCGATAGTCATGGTTTCCTGACTATGGACATTGGATGTCGTTGATAACGGGATCACATCATTAGGAGAATGATGTGATGGACAAGACCCAATCCTAAGCATAGCATAAAATATCGTGTAGTTTCGTTTGCTAGAGCTTTTCCAATGTCAAGTATCTTTTCCTTAGACCATGAGATCGTGCAACTCCCGGATACCGTAGGAGTGCTTTGGGTGTGCCAAACGTCACAACGTAACTGGGTGACTATAAAGGTGCACTACGGGTATCTCCGAAAGTGTCTGTTGGGTTGGCACGGATCGAGACTGGGATTTGTCACTCCATGTGACGGAGAGGTATCTCTGGGCCCACTCGGTAATGCATCATCATAATGAGCTCAATGTGACTAAGGCGTTAGTCACGGGATCATGCATTACGGTACGAGTAAAGAGACTTGCCGGTAACGAGATTGAACAAGGTATTGGGATACCGACGATCGAATCTCGGGCAAGTAACATACCGATTGACAAAGGGAATTGTATACGGGATTGATTGAATCCTCGACATCATGGTTCATCCGATGAGATCATCGTGGAACATGTGGGAGCCAACATGGGTATCCAGATCCCGCTGTTGGTTATTGACCGGAGAGGCGTCTCGGTCATGTCTGCATGTCTCCCGAACCCGTAGGGTCTAGACACTTAAGGTTCGGTGACGCTAGGGTTGAAGAGATATGAGTATGCGGAAACCCGAAAGTTGTTCGGAGTCCCGGATGAGATCCCGGACGTCACGAGGAGTTCCGGAATGGTCCGGAGGTGAAGAATTATATATAGGAAGTCAAGTTTCGGCCACCGGGAAAGTTTCGGGGGTTACCGGTATTGTACCGGGACCACCGAAAGGGTCCCGGGGGCCCACCGGGTGGGGCCACCTATCCCGGAGGGCCCCGTGGGCTGAAGTGGGAAGGGAACCAGCCCCTAGTGGGCTGGGCGCCCCCCCATGGGCCTCCCCCCGCGCCTAGGGTTGGAAACCCTAGGGTGGGGGGGCGCCCCACTTGCCTTGGGGGGCAAGTCTCCCCCCTTGGCCGCCGCCCCCTCCCTTGATGGGATCTTGGCCGGTGCCCCCCTCCCAGGGGGCCTATATAAAGGGGGGAGGGAGGGAAGCACTATTACAGCCTTGGGCGCCTCCCTCCTCCCCTGCTACACCTCTCCCTCTCGCAGAAGCTCGGCGAAGCCCTGCCGAGACCCGCTACATCCACCACCACGCCGTCGTGCTGCTGGATCTCCATCAACCTCTCCTTCCCCTTGCTGGATCAAGAAGGAGGAGACGTCGCTGCACCGTACGTGTGTTGAATGCGGAGGTGCCGTCCGTTCGGCACTCGGTCATCGGTGATTTGAATCACGGCGAGTACGACTCCGTCATCCACGTTCATTAGAACGCTTCCGCTCGCGATCTACAAGGGTATGTAGATGCACTCCTTTCCCCTCGTTGCTAGTATACTCCATAGATGGATCTTGGTGAGCGTAGGAAAATTTTAAAATTCTGCTACGATCCCCAACAGTGGCATTATGAGCCAGGCCTATGCGTAGTTACTATGCACGAGTAGAACACAAAGCAGTTGTGGGCGTTGATGTTGCCAATTCTTCTTGCCACTACTAGTCTTATCTTGTTTCGGCGGTATTGTGGAATGAAGCGGCCCGGACCGACCTTACACGTACGCTTACGTGAGACAGGTTCCACCGACTGACATGCACTAGTTGCATAAGGTGGCTAGCGGGGGTCTGTCTCTCCTACTTTAGTCGGAACGGATTCGATGAAAATGGTCCTTATGAAGGGTAAATAGAAATTGGCAAATCACGTTGTGGTTTTACGTAGGTAAGAAACGTTCTTGCTAGAAACCTATACAAGCCACGTAAAAACTTGCAACAACAATTAGAGGACGTCTAACTTGTTTTTGCAGCAAGTGCTATGTGATGTGATATGGCCAGAAGATGTGATGAATGATATATGTGATGTATGAGATTGATCATATTCTTGTAATAGGAATCACGACTTGCATGTCGATGAGTATGACAACCGGCAGGAGCCATAGGAGTTGTCTTTATTATTTTGTATGACCTGCGTGTCATTGAATAACGCCATGTAAATTACTTTACTTTGTTGCTAAACGCGTTAGCCATAGAAGTAGAAGTAATCGTTGGCGTGACGACTTCATGAAGACACAATGATGGAGATCATGATGATGGAGATCATGGTGTCATGCCGGTGACGAAGATGATCATGGTGCCCCGAAGATGGAGATCAAAGGAGCATAATGATATTGGCCATATCATGTCACTATTTGATTGCATGTGATGTTTATCATGTTTTGCATCTTATTTGCTTAGAACGACGGTAGTGAGTAAGATGATCCCTTATGATAATTTCAAGAAAGTGTTCCCCCTAACTGTGCACCGTTGCGAAGGTTCGTTGTTTCGAAGCACCACGTGATGATCGGGTGTGATAGATTCTAACGTTCGCATACAACGGGTGTTGACGAGCCTAGCATGTACAGACATGGCCTCGGAACACACGCAATACACTTAGGTTGACTTGACGAGCCTAGCATGTACAGACATGGCCTCGGAACACGGAGGACTGAAAGGTCGAGCATGATTCGTATAGAAGATACGATCAACATGGAGATGTTCACCGATCTTGACTAGTCCGTCTCACGTGATGATCGGACACGGCCTAGTTAACTCGGATCATGTTTCACTTAGATGACTAGAGGGATGTCTATCTGAGTGGGAGTTCATTAAATAATTTGATTATATGAACTTAATTATCATGAACTTAGTCTAAAATCTTTACACTATGTCTTGTAGATCAAATGGCCCACGTTGTCCTCAATTTCAACGCGTTCCTAGAGAAAACCAAGCTGAAAGATGATGGCAGCAACTATACGGACTGGGTCCGGAACCTGAGGATCATCCTCATAGCAGCCAAGAAAGATTATGTCTTAGAAGCACCGCTAGGTGAAGCACCAATCCCAGAGAACCAAGACGTTATGAACACTTGGCAGCAGCGTGCTGATGATTACTCCCTCGTTCAGTGTGGCATACTTTACAGCTTAGAACTGGGTCTCCAAAAGCGTTTTGAGAAACATGGAGCATATGAGATGTTTGAGGAGCTGAAAATGGTTTTCCAAGCTCATGCCCGGGTCGAGAGATATGAAGTCTCCGACAAGTTCTTCAGCTGTAAAATGGAGGAGAATAGTTCTGTTAGTGAGCACATACTCAGAATGTTTGGGTTACACAACCGCTTATCCCAGCTGGGAGTTAATCTCCCGGATGAAGCGGTCATTGACAGAATCCTTCAGTCGCTTCCACCAAGCTACAAGAGCTTTGTGATGAACTTCAATATGCAGGGGATGGAAAAGACCATTCCCGAGGTATATTCAATGCTGAAATCAGCGGAGGTGGAGATCAGAAAAGAACATCAAGTGTTGATGGTAAATAAAACCACTAAGTTCAAGAAGGGCAAGGGTAAGAAGAACTTCAAGAAGGACGGCAAGGGAGTTGCCGCGCCCGGTAAGCCAGTTGCCGGGAAGAAGTCAAGGAATGGACCCAAGCCTGAGACTGAGTGCTTTTATTGCAAGGGAAGTGGTCACTGGAAGCGGAACTGCCCCAAATACTTAGCGGACAAGAAGGCCGGCAACACCAAAGGTATATGTGATATACATGTAATCTATGTGTACCTTACCAGTACTCGTAGTAGCTCCTGGGTATTTGATACCGGTGCGGTTGCTCATATTTGTAACTCAAAACAGGAACTACGGAATAAACGGACTGGCAAAGGACGAGGTGACGATGCGCGTCGGGAATGGTTCCAAGGTCGATGTGATCGCCGTCGGCACGCTACCTCTGCATCTACCTACGGGATTAGTTTTAAACCTCAATAATTGTTATTTAGTGCCAGCTTTGAGCATGAACATTGTATCTGGATCTCGTTTAATTCGAGATGGCTACTCATTTAAATCCGAGAATAATGGTTGTTCTATTTATATGAGAGATATGTTTTATGGTCATGCCCCGCTGGTCAATGGTTTATTCTTGATGAATCTCGAACGTGATGTTACACATATTCATAGTGTGAATACCAAAAGATGTAAAGTTGATAATGATAGTCCCACATACTTGTGGCACTGCGGCCTTGGTCACATTGGTGTCAAGCGCATGAGGAAGCTCCATGCAGATGGACTTTTGGAGTCTCTTGATTACGAATCATTTGACACGTGCGAACCATGCCTCATGGGTAAGATGACCAAGACTCCGTTCTCCGGAACAATGGAGCGAGCAACCAACTTATTGGAAATCATACATACCGATGTGTGAGGTCCAATGAGTGTTGAGGCTCGCGGAGGATATCGTTATGTTCTCACTCTCACTGATGACTTAAGTAGATATGGGTATGTCTACCTAATGAAACACAAGTCTGAAACCTTTGAAAAGTTCAAGGAATTTCAGAGTGAGGTTGAGAATCAACGTGACAGGAAATAAAATTCTTACGATCAGATCGTGGTGGAGAATATTTAAGTCACGAGTTTGGTACACACTTAAGGAAATGTGGAATAGTTTCACAACTCACGCCGCCTGGAACACCTCAGAGAAACGGTGTGTCCGAACGTCGTAATCGCACTCTATTGGATATGGTGCGATCTATGATGTCTCTTACCGATTTACCGCTCTCATTTTGGGGCTATGCTTTAGAGACCGCCGCATTCACTTTAAATAGGGCTCCGTCGAAATCCGTTGAGACGACACCGTATGAATTATGGTTTGGGAAGAAACCTAAGCTGTCGTTTCTAAAAGTTTGGGGATGCGATGCTTATGTCAAGAAACTTCAACCTGAAAAGCTTGAACCCAAGTCGGAGAAATGCATCTTCATAGGATACCCTAAGGAAACTATTGGGTATACCTTCTACCTCAGATCCGAAGGCAAGATCTTCGTAGCCAAGAATGGGTCCTTTCTGGAGAAGGAGTTTCTCTCAAAAGATTTGAGTGGGAGGAAAGTGGAACTTGATGAGGTGATAGTCACCCCTTCCGAACCGGAAAGTAGCGCAGCGCGGGAAAATGTTCCTGTGGTGCCTACACCGACTGGGGAGGAAGTTAATGATGATGATCATGAAGCTTCGGATCAAGTTACTAATGAACTTCGTAGGTCCACAAGGACACGTTCCGCACCAGAGTGGTACGGCAACCCTGTCCTGGATATCATGTTGTTAGACAACGGTGAACCTTCGAACTATGAAGAAGTGATGGCGGGCCCGGATTCCGACAAATGGCTAGAAGCCATGAAATCCGAGATAGGATCCATGTATGAAAACGAAGTATGGACTTTGACTAACTTGCCCGATGATCGGCGAGCCATAGAAAACAAATGGATCTTTAAGAAGAAGACGGACGCGGATGGTAATGTGACCATCTACAAAGCTCGACTTGTCGCTAAGGGTTATCGACAAGTTCAAGGGGTTGACTACGATGAGACTTTCTCACCCGTAGCGAAGCTGAAGTCCGTCCGAATCATGTTAGCAATTGCCGCATACTATGATTATGAGATATGGCAGATGGACGTCAAAACGGCATTCCTTAACGGCTTCCTTAAGGAAGAGTTGTATATGATGCAGCCGGAAGGTTTTGTCGATCCTAAGAATGCTAACAAAGTATGCAAGCTCCAGCGCTCAATCTATGGGCTGGTGCAAGCATCTCGGAGTTGGAACATTCGCTTTGATGAGATGATCAAAGCGTTTGGATTTACACAGACTTATGGAGAAGCCTGTGTTTACAAGAAAGTGAGTGGGAGCTCTGTAGCATTTCTCATATTATATGTGGATGACATACTATTGATGGGAAATGATATAGAATTCTTGGAAAGTATAAAGGCCTATTTGAATAAGTGTTTTTCAATGAAGGACCTTGGAGAAGCTGCTTATATATTAGGCATCAAGATCTATAGAGATAGATCAAGACGCCTCATTGGTCTTTCACAGAGTACATACCTTGACAAGATATTGAAGAAGTTCAATATGGATCAGTCCAAGAAGGGGTTCTTGCCTGTATTGCAAGGTGTGCAATTGAGCACGGCTCAATGCCCGACCATGGCAGAAGATAGAGAAAAGATGAGTGTCATCCCCTATGCCCCGGCCATAGGGTCTATTATGTATGCCATGCTGTGTACCAGACCTGATGTAAACCTTGCCGTAAGTTTGGTAGGAAGGTACCAAAGTAATCCCGGCATGGAACACTGGACAGCGGTCAAGAATATCCTGAAGTACCTGAAGAGGACTAAGGATATGTTTCTCGTTTATGGAGGTGACGAAGAGCTCGTCGTAAAGGGTTACGTCGTCGCTAGCTTCGACACAGATCTGGATGACTTGAAGTCACAAACCGGATACGTGTATATTTTGAATGGAGGAGCAGTAAGCTGGTGCAGTTGCAAGCAAAGCGTCGTGGCGGGATCTACATGTGAAGCGGAGTACATGGCGGCCTCGGAGGCAGCATAGGAAGCAGTCTGGATGAAGGAGTTCATTACCGACCTAGGGGTGATTCCCAATGCGTCAGCCCGATGACTCTCTTCCGTGACAACACTGGAGCTATTGCCCTTGCAAAGGAGCCCAGGTTTCACAGGAAGACCAGGCATATCAAGCGTCGCTTCAACTCCATTCGTGAAAGTGTTCAAAATGGAGACATAGATATTTGTAAAGTACATACGGACCTGAATGTAGCAGATTCGTTGACTAAACCTCTCCCTAGAGCAAAACATGATCAACACCAGGACGCAATGGGTGTTCGATTCATCACAATGTAACTAGATTATTGACTCTAGTGCAAGTGGGAGACTGTTGGAAATATGCCCTAGAGGCAATAATAAATGGTTATTATTATATTTCTTTGTTCATGGTAATTGTCTATTGTTCATGCTATAATGTGTTATCCGGAAATCGTAATACATGTGTGAATACATAGACCACAACGTGTCCCTAGTAAGCCTCTAGTTGACTAGCTCGTTGATCAACCGATAGTCATGGTTTCCTGACTATGGACATTGGATGTCGTTGATAACGGGATCACATCATTAGGAGAATGATGTGATGGACAAGACCCAATCCTAAGCATAGCATAAAATATCGTGTAGTTTCGTTTGCTAGAGCTTTTCCAATGTCAAGTATCTTTTCCTTAGACCATGAGATCGTGCAACTCCCGGATACCGTAGGAGTGCTTTGGGTGTGCCAAACATCACAACGTAACTGGGTGACTATAAAGGTGCACTACGGGTATCTCCGAAAGTGTCTGTTGGGTTGGCATGGATCGAGACTGGGATTTGTCACTCCGTGTGACGGAGAGGTACCTCTGGGCCCACTCGGTAATGCATCATCATAATGAGCTCAATGTGACTAAGGCGTTAGTCACGGGATCATGCATTACGGTACGAGTAAAGAGACTTGTCGGTAACGAGATTGAACAAGGTATTGGGATACCGACGATCGAATCTCGGGCAAGTAACATACCGATTGACAAAGGGAATTGTATACGGGATTGATTGAATCCTCGACATCGTGGTTCATCCGATGAGATCATCGTGGAACATGTGGGAGCTAACATGGGTATCCAGATCCCGCTGTTGGTTATTGACCGGAGAGGCGTCTCGGTCATGTCTGCATGTCTCCCGAACCCGTAGGGTCTACACACTTAAGGTTCGGTGACGCTAGGGTTGAAGAGATATGAGTATGCGGAAACCCGAAAGTTGTTCGGAGTCCCGGATGAGATCCCGGACGTCACGAGGAGTTCCGGAATGGTCCGGAGGTGAAGAATTATATATAGGAAGTCAAGTTTCGGCCACCGGGAAAGTTTCGGGGGTTACCGGTATTGTACGAGGACCACCGGAAGGGTCCCGGGGGTCCACCGGGTGGGGCCACCTATCCCGGAGGGCCCCGTGGGCTGAAGTGGGAAGGGAACCAGCCCCTAGTGGGCTGGGCGCCCCCCCATGGGCCTCCCCCCTGCGCCTAGGGTTGGAAACCCTAGGGTGGGGGGGCGCCCCACTTGCCTTGGGGGCAAGTCTCCCCCCTTGGCCGCCCCCCCTCCCTTGATGGGATCTTGGCCGGCGCCCCCCCTCCCAGGGGGCCTATATAAAGGGGGGGAGGGCAGCAATATTACAGCCTTGGGTGCCTCCCTCCTCCCCTGCTACACCTCTCCCTCTCGCAGAAGCTCGGCGAAGCCCTGCCGAGACCCGCTACATCCACCACCACGCCGTCGTGCTGCTGGATCTCCATCAACCTCTCCTTCCCCTTGCTGGATCAAGAAGGAGGAGACGTCGCTGCACCGTACGTGTGTTGAACGCGGAGGTGCCGTCCGTTCGGCACTCGGTCATCGGTGATTTGAATCACGGCGAGTACGACTCCGTCATCCACGTTCATTGGAATGCTTCCGCTCGCGATCTACAAGGGTATGTAGATGCACTCCTTTCCCCTCGTTGCTAGTATACTCCATAGATGGATCTTGGTGAGCGTAGGAAAATTTTAAAATTCTGCTACGATCCCCAACAGGCCCCTCCGGTGTCTATATAAACCGGAGGGTTTAGTCCGTAGAGGCTATCAGAATTATATAGGCTAGACATCTAGGGTTTAGCCATTACGATCTCGAGGTAGATCAACTCTTGTAACCCCTATACTCATCAAAGTCAATCAAGAAGGAAGTAGGGTTTTACCTCCATTAAGAGGGCCTAAACCTGGGTAAACATCGTGTCCCCTTTGTTTCCTTTTACCTTCGATCCTCAGATGCACAGTTCGGGACCCCCTACCCGAGATCGGCCGGTTTTGACCCCGACATTGGTGCTTTCATTGAGAGTTCCACTGTGTCGTCGACAGAAGGTCCGATGGCTCGCTCAATCATCAACAACGATGTCGTTTCTGGGGAAACCTTCCTCCCCGGCCAACCTTTTGTGTTCGGTGGCTTCGCTCTGCGTGCCAATTCAATTGGCCACCTTGAGCAGATCGACAGCTACACCCCTGGTAACCAGATCAGATTTGGGAGCCTGAATTACGTCGCCGACATCCGAGGAGACTTGATCTTCGAAGGGTTCATGGCCTTGACCACTATTCCTCATCTCCAAGAAGGAAACCCATCGGATCCGTCGTCAGGCACCACCCAAAAACCAACTATCATCCCTGCCCTGGCCGTAGATCCAGAGCGGACCACCTTATCCGAAGATGGGAGTTTGAAACCCACCGGACCCTCCCCTATTATGAAGCTCTTTTCCGGAGACCCAGAGGCAACTATGTCCTCGGCAAGCCTGGAATCAAGCGAGACTCTCCCTGTCATCAGAGAGCCGAATCCACCTCTAGGTGCTAGCTTCGAACTCTCAAGGCATGTTTCCACTGAGCACGGCCTGGTAGAACCTACCATGCCTAGCCCCGCAGGTCCCCAGTTCCTCGTCCGACCTTAACTCTTAAATGAGGCCCTAGACTTAATGCGATCTCTTGCCATTATGGAAGTGTCACCTCCGAACTATGCCCAGCCCGGACTAGGGGCTGACAGCGGGGAATTTTACGTCGCACCCACCACCCACTTAATAGCCACTGTCGAGGATTTGACCGACATGCTAGATTACGCCTCCGAAGACATCGACTGTATGGGCGACGATGCCAGAGAAAAACAAGGCGAAGACCCGCCATTCACCGGGCACTGGACGGCTACCTCCACATATGATGTGTATATGGTGGATACACCCAAAGAGGACGACGACGAAGGCAGGAAAGATCCAATTGAGGACAGGCCCGCTGAGGTACCACCGAAACGTCGACGTCAGCGACTGTCGATGTCAAAACCGGCGGATCTCGGGTAGGGGTTCTCAAACTGTGCGTCTAAGGTCGATGGTAACAGGAGACGGGGGACATGATGTTTACACAGTTTCGGGCCCTCTTGATGGAGGTAATACCCTACTTCCTGCTTGATTGATCTTGATGAATATGAGAATTACAAGAGTTGATCTACCACGAGATCGTAATGGCTAAACCCTAGATATCTAGCCTGTATGATTATGATTGCCTCTACGGACTAAACCCTCCGGTTTATATAGACACCGGAGGGGCCTAGGGTTGTACAGAGTCGGTTTACAAAGGAAGGAATCTACATATCCAAATGCCAAGCTTGCCATCCACGCCAAAAGAGAGTCCCATCCGGAAACGGGAAGAAGTCTTCTGTCTTTTATCTTCGTAGCCCATTAGTCCGGCCCATGTTACATAGTCCAGACGCTCGAGGACCCCTTAATCTAGGAGTCCCTCAGTAGCCCCTGAACCAGGCTTCAATGATGACGTGTCCGGCGCGCAGATTGTCTTCAGCATTGCAAGGCGGGTTCCTCCTCCAAATACTCCAAAACAACCTTCAAACATAGAAAACGTGTCCGGCTCTGCAAAACACGTACCATACACACAGGCAGAGAGTATAATATTTCACGAGTCCAATCTACTGACAACTTTTGTAGCGTGTCATCACGGCCCTGCCCGGTCGTTATTTCGAACCATTTTTAGCCTCCCGCTCCACGTTTTGAGATGCATTTTATTGGCACGCCTTGTCAAAGAGACCGTGTCCCCTTATTGCGGTATTCTCATCAATACGGGCGTGGGTAATCCAACTGCCCCATTGGCACGATTCCTTGGGAATAGGCAAGTTTTAAGGCCCATGAGGAGGCACTCGATATTCATCGCCTTTATAAAGGGGCACGGACCCGTCTTGCTCCTCTGCGCCTACCTCTTCCTCAACTTTTCCAACCTCGAGCTCCAGCACCCAGGTTTCATCTTAATCGCTCCAAGCCTCCCAGTCATGTCCGGACCCAGCCCTCAAGGCCAGTGGGTGGCCTCCTCTGTCACGGAGGAGGATATCGCGAAGCTCCGGGCGGCAAGGTATCTGACTGCGGAAATCCTCCACAGGCTCCCTGCTAAGGGGCAGGTTATTCCTACACCCAGATCCGGTGGGAGGGTTGTATTCATCTCCCACTTCCTCCGGGGGCTAGGGTTCACTCTCCACCCCTTCGTTCGTGGCCTCATGTTACGGGCTAGATTTTCACGATCTAGCTTCGGACTCCTTTCTTCACATCTCGGCGTTCATTGTCATGTGCGAGGCCTTTCTCCGCATTCCCCCACACTTCGGCTTATGGCTCCAGACCTTTAATGTGAAGCCGAAGGTAGTCGACAGGGAGCAAGCGGAGTGTGGCGGTGCTATGGTGAGCAAGCTCGCCAATACTTTTTGGCCAAAGGGCTCCTTCACGGGAACTCCCAACCTATGGTAGCGGGAGTGGTTTTACATCACTGAACCTCGCGGTACCAAGTGGACAGCTACACCTGCGTTCCGATCTGGCCCTCCATTACGACTTGCATCATGGATTAATAAGGGGCTGGACTGGGGATCAATTGATGAAGTGCAGACGCTACAAAGCTGTATCCGGAGCCTTCTTGAAAAGGACACCAGCCTCATCAGCATGATCCAGGTAATGCTAGTCCACCGGGTCCTACCGTGCCAGCGGCGTCCTCTCCGCATGTGGGAGTTCAATCCGGAAGGACCACAGACCCTTTAGCACTTCTTCGGCACAACGCACAAAGGGATGTGGAAGTTATTCTTTGGGACCCGAAAGCAATGCCGGACACAACCGAGGACATTGGTCTCGACTGCAACCATCCGGATACCTCGGTAAGCACTCGATTCCTGAACACAATTTAGCTGATTATCCCATATCAATATACTGAGAAACTTGTCTTCGTCCAGGGATGGATAAAGAAAGCGGAGCGAATTAGGTGTTCGGCTCCACTTCCTGAAGACTCAGCCGATCCTGTGTTGACAAGGATGCTGGCCCCGCCACCGTATCAGGTGCCGGCGAAGGAGGACAAAGAGGAGATCAAAAAGGCCCAAGGTGGCCTCCACTCTAAAGGTACACCAGACGCTATGTCCGGGGAGACCGGAACTCCCTCTACTGAAGACGAAGGGGAAGAAGAAGCCAATATCCCTTCTCCCCATGGGAAGAAAAGGACCGCCTCCGAAGATTTGGAGGTGGAGGCTCCCAAGAGAGGGAAGATGTCCCTGTCAGATGGTTCAGGTTCGGAAGGTGACGTTGCCGCACAGTTCCTCCGTAAGGACAAGCCTTTCGCCGAATCGTAAGTGAACATGGGTATTCTAGACATATCCCGTTCTTTTCAGGTTACAAGGGTAACACCTTTAATATATGTTTGCAGTCCGGCCCGCAGTCTTCCTCAACAGTCCTCCTCCTCGGGTGACCTGCTTCCGGAGATGATGGAAAGCGAGACGCCTCCACATGCTTCCTCGCCCCTTAGGGCGGACGACTTCGAGGTGTCGTCCCGGAGGGCCTCTCCCGATCATCAAGTGGTGCGAGGGGCAATGAAGGCAGCGCCCGAAGGTGATACTTCGGTCGTCAAGGGTCCGGGGTGTGCAGCCCCTACGAGGACCAACCATAAAGGCCCTGGACTATCCGGTTTATAGCCGAAGATGACTCTAGGGTCGAGTGAACATATCCCTTCGAAGGGAGTTCGTACCGCAGCTGCTTCCAGGAATCCGGATATGTTGATGGACATGCTGCAAAATGCGTCCGTCTCAGAGGAACATCATACCTTAATGGGTACGGTAGTTGAGAGGATTCTGTCCGCAAGAAGTGCATTGAATGAAGCCTTCACGGGCCTACTAAGAGGCTTCGAGGTATGTAATGCAATATCTTAACCACGCTTTACATGCAGAATGCGCCTGTGCATAGATAGTAGCCCCTGAGACTCTGGTCGGCTTCCACAGGGAGGCGATCAGAGGATCAAAAAGATATGCTCAGGAAATGACATGATTTAATTTGAAAACAGGCTGTTATGTCGACGACGACTGCCCATGGTGTGGAAGTTGCAGATTTAAAGTAGAAACTGGAGTCAGCGGATGAGGACATTACTCTTGTTAACAGGCAGCTCAACGAGGCACAAGGTATGTTTTGGGGCAGTCAGCATATGCATGTATAATAATATGAGCACGAAGCTGAGAATTATATAGTGGGGCATGCATAATTGCAGATGGTGCTACTGCGGTTGAGACCCTTCGGGCTGAACTTGCCCGGGCCAAGGAGCAAGTTAGAGTGAGCAATGCGGCTGTCAAGAAGGCAGCTGCTGAGTTAAAGGCCGAACAAGCCGCTCGGCGCCAGTGTGAGGAGAGAATATCTACCATGGCGCGAGAGCTGAAGGATGCCACTTGCCAATGCGAATTACTCGAGAAGGATAACAAAGCCAAGGCAGCCGAACTCAACAAGGCTTTGCAAAAGGCACGAGAGGCACAGTCCGAGTCTAGAGCAGCTCGGGAGGAGATCCGGCAAGCTGGGGAGATAGCGGCTGGTAAGCCCTTTCTATTACAGACTAAATTCGGCGACCCGAAGTATGCCCTGCTTAATCAATTGTGGAGTTCTCCAAACTCATTTTTGGACCTGCCGAAGAGTGCCGCTGATGCGGCACAGTTTTACCAAGCGCAAGACGGACGTGCAGTGGAGAAGCTTTTCTAGTCACAGTTCAACGTGTCAGAGCGTTCGTCATTGCTGAACGCACAAATGGCCCAGTGGGCCGAGCTCCACAAGGTGTCCGGAGCTGCCATGAAGGAAGTCGTGGTCCGGCTATGGCCAACTGAGCCAATTCCGAACAGTTATTTCGGTTTGGTGCAGCGAGTTGTTGATGCGGTGCCGCGTATCGACGCCGTTAAGCGGTCGGCGTGCATTGAAGGTGCACGAATGGCCTTTGCCCGTGTCAAGACGTACTGGGCAAAAATGAAGGTTGTCGATGTTGCAGCGAAGAGCCCACCCGGGGGCAAGGACCATCTCACGCCGGAGCAATATTTTGAGGATGTCCTAGAGGGCGCCCGCTTGATAGAGGGTCAGTGCTCGAAAGATATTATGTTCGAGTGAATGTATCGGAATTGTGATAACAATATTATGATATATTAAGGCTGTGTTATATTTATGCCTTTTGCCTGAAAGGTATTTCCTCCTGTGGGCCGTTTTTCTGTAATCTGAAAGTTTGCCAGTTGCCGGCTTCATCCCCCTTGCATATAATGCGGGGGTGTTCGGAGTAGCGACTGACTACACTTGACCCAACATCTTGGTCCGTGAAGGAGGTGTCAGTGCGGTGAACTAGGCAATCAGACTATAGGGCTTTAACACCTTCACTTAGCCATAGGAGTTTGATGGTGGATCTACGATATAGCTCCTTGTATGTGCGCATTTATCCGAATAGGGCTGCGCTACATAGGTGACCGGAAAACGGTCCTTCGGATTACACGGAAGAAATCACAAAAGATTTTAATAAGTCACCGAGTGGTTGACCAGCTCTCGCCGTATCATGACAGTCAGTTTTCGGCTTTCTCTACTGAGGTGTTTAACCAGGTGAACCAGAAACACAATCGTAGTAGTTCTCCCTTTACTACCCTAGCCGATAGAGCAGAATGTAAGGTAGTAAGCACAGGAGCCGGGCAACCCAACTATTGACCAAAGACATGATTCGGAGCTGATGCATATAATGCCAAACTCATGATGCCGAAGTATGCTGTAGAACTGTACGGACTTGTTGGTAGCTAATTGTTGGGGAACATAGTAATTTCAAAAAAATTCCTACGCACACGCAAGATCATGGTGATGCATAGCAACGAGAGGGGAGAGTGTTGTCCACGTACCCTCGTAGACCGATAGCGGAAGCGTTTAACACAACGCGGTTGATGTAGTCGTACGTCTTCACGATTCGACCGATCAAGTACCGAACGCACGGCACCTCCGAGTTCAGCACACGTTCAGCTCGATGACGTCCCTCGAACTCCGATCCAGCCGAGTGTTGAGGGAGAGTTTCGTCAGCACGACGGCGTGGTGACGATGATGATGTTCTACCGACGCAGGGCTTCGCCTAAGCACCGCTACGATATTATCAAGGTGTAATATGGTGGAGGGGGGCACCGCACACGGCTAAGAGATCAATAGATCAATTGTTGTGTCTATGGGGTGCCCCCTTGCCCCCGTATATAAAGGAGCAAGGAGGAGGCAGCCGGCCAAGGGGAGAGGCGCGCCATAGGGGGGAGTCCTACTCCCACCGGGAGTAGGACTCCTCCTTTCCTTGTGGGAGTAGGAGAAGGGAAGGGGGAAGGAGAAAGAAGGAAGGGTGCGCCCCCCTTCCCTAGTCCAATTCGGACCAGACCCTGGGAAGGGGTGCGGCCACCTTTTGAGGCCTTTCTCTCCTTTCCCGTATGGCCCATTAAGGCCCAATACGAATTCCCGTAACTCTCCGGTACTCCGAAAAATACACGAATCACTCGGAACCTTTCCGAAGTCCGAATATAGTCGTCCAATATATCGATTTTTACGTCTCGACCATTTCGAGACTCCTCGTCATATCCCCGATCTCATCCGGGACTCCGAACTCCTTCGGTACATCAAAACTCAATAAAACTGTCATCGTAACGTTAAGCGTGCGGACCCTTCGGGTTCGAGAACTATGTAGACATGACCGAGACACCTCTCCAGTCAATAACCAATAGCGGAACCTGGATGCTCATATTGGTTCCCACATATTCTACGAAGATCTTTATCGGTCAGACCGCATAACAACATACGTTGTTCCCTTTGTCATCGGTATGTTACTTGCCCGAGATTCGATCGTCGGTATCTCGATACCTAGTTCAATCTCGTTACCGGCAAGTCTCTTTACTCGTTCCGTAATACATCATCCCGCAACTAACTCATTAGTCACAATGCTTGCAAGGCTTTATAGTGATGTGTATTACTGAGTGGGCCCAGAGATACCTCTCCGACAATCGGAGTGACAAATCCTAATCTCGAAATACGCCAACCCAACAAGTACCTTTGGAGACACCTGTAGAGCACCTTTATAATCACCCATTTACGTTGTGACGTTTGGTAGCACACAAAGTGTTCCTCCGGTAAACGGGAGTTGCATAATCTCATAGTCATAGGAACATGTATAAGTCATGAACAAAGCAATAGCAACATACTAAACGATCGGGTGCTAAGCTAACGGAATGGGTCAAGTCAATCACGTCATTCTCCTAATGAGGTGATCTCGTTAATCAAATGACAACTCATGTCTATGGCTAGGAAACATAACCATCTTTGATTAACGAGCTAGTCAAGTAGAGGCATACTAGTGACACACTGTTTGTCTATGTATTCACACATGTATTATGTTTCTGGTTAATACAATTCTAGCATGAATAATAAACATTTATCATGATATAAGGAAATATATAATACTTTATTATTGCCTCTAGGGCATATTTCCTTCACTAATATGTTGCCGTATCGAGCCCCTTGCGATTAGTGCTGAGGTGTGTATGTGAAACCACCGAAGAGGTAAAATGCAGTTCTGTGAGGAAAAGTAAGTACTGAAGGCGGATTATGTTCACTGGAATCTGATTGATACGTCGAACGCAATCTTACAGATTATAACACCCCTTCCCAGGTCATTTTACATACCAGGGGTCGAAGGCTGAGGAAAAAGGCTATATCCAGGTTTTAAATAGAGTGTTTGGTCTACAAAAAATCTTTTGGACCTCCTGTCGCACGTCTGCGCTGCCTTTGCCTTAGCGAAGAGGATTCCTTAAAAGGAGCAATCTTTGGTTGCCTGGACGAAACTGGGCTCCGAAAGAGTCCTTGCAGGTCCATAGGACGAACAGGTTTGATTCTGTAAAGAAAGATAAGAAATAGTTAGAAGGAAGGGAGAAAAGCTGTGGGAGGACGAACCATGCTGTAAGCCTGTCCGCATTGTGGCTCCGCCGATGACCAAGGTATTTTAAGTGCATTATTATGCACGCGCAATGTGAACTTCACAGGTATATGCGGCGAACAACAGAGGCGGAGCTGCTAATCCAGCTCTAAAATTGACCGGTCTTGTGTAATAAAAGCCAGTGGCTTAATGGCCGATGAGGTATGCGGTTTAATGAGGCCGCTTTGTACTTTGGCTGTGAAGGCCGTGGTTTACTCTTCGGAATGGAGGGGGTGTTCCGTGTTTTCCATTGATCGTTATGATGCTGCGTGGACTGGGCATCTTAAGCTTTAGATAGGCGTAGTGTGGGACCGCATTGAAACGAGCAAAAGCGGTCCGCCCAAGTAGTGCATGATATCCACAGCAGAACGGAACAATATCGAAGGTCAAGGCTTTGCTTCGGAAGTTGTCTGGCGAACCGAAGACAACTTCCAGTGTGATTGAGCCCGTACAATGAGCTTCTTCGCCGGGTATTACCCCTTTGAAGGTAGTTGTGGTGGGCTTGATCCTTGAGGGATCAATGCCCATTTTGCGAACATTGTCTTGATAGAGAAAATTAAGGCTACCGCCGCTGTCCAGAAGGACTCGTGTGAGATGGAATCCATCAATGACTGGGTCGAGGACCAGAGCTGTCGAACCTTTGTGACAGACACCTGTTGGGTGGTCATTGCGATCAAAAGTGATCGGATAGGCTGCCCATGGGTTAAGTTTTGGTACGACTGGCTTTATGGCGTAGTCATCTCGTGGTGCGCGCTTGCGCTCCCTCGTAGGGACGTGCGTCACAGATATCATGTTTACTGTTTTTACTTCGGGGGGAAATTGCTTTTGACCCCCGGTGTTTGGCTGGCGAGTTTCCTTGTCTTCGCTGTCACTAGGCGGCCCCTTCCCTTTGTGTTCGGCGTTGAGCTTGCCTTCTTCTTTGAAAACCCAACAATTTCTGTTGGTATGGTTGGCGGGTTTGTTAGGGCTGCCATGAATTTGACAGGGCCGATCCAGTATCTTGTCTAAACTGGATGGACCATCTTTGTTTGCCTTGAATGGCTTCTTCCGTTGACCGGGTTTGGAACCACTGAATCCGGCGTTGACCGCCGTGTCTTGGGTCCCTACATTGTTGTTTAGACGCTTGTTTTTATTGCGTCGAGGCTTGCCATTGCCTCCCTGACGTCAGAGGTGCCAGGATCCCTGGTGCTATTGTTTCGTTGAGCCAACCAGCTATCTTCTCCCGCGCAGAAGCGGGTCATCAGTGCGGTAAGAGCTGCCATAGACTTTGGCTTTTCTTGGCCGAGGTGACGGGCCAGCCACTCATCTCGGACGCTATGTTTAAAGGCCGCTAGGGCTTTGGCATCCGGACAGTCGACGGTTTGGTTCTTTTTAACTAAGAACCTAGTCAAGGGCTTCCTGGCTGACTCTCCGGGCTATTGGATGATGTGACTGAGGTCATCGGCGTCCGGAGGACGGACATATGTACCTTGGAAGTTGTCGCAAAAGGCGTCTTCCAGGTCTTCCCAGTTGCCAATAGAGTTTTCTGGGAGGCTGTTTAGCTAGTGTCGGGCTGGTCCCATTAATTTTAGTGGGAGGTATTTGATGGCATGTAGATCATCGCCACGGGCCATGTGGATATGGAGAAGGAAGTCTTCAATCCATACTGCGGGGTCGGTTGTCCCATCATATGATTCGATATTCATAGGTTTGAACCCTTCTGGGAATTCATGCTCCATTACTTCATCAGTGAAGCAGAGGGGGTGTGCGGCGCCTTGATATGTCTCCATCGTATCTACTTTTCCAAACACTTTTGCCCTTGTTTTGGACTCTAACTTGCATGATTTGAATGGAACTAACCCGGACTGACGCTGTTTTTAGCAGTATTGCCATGGTGTTATTTTTGCGCAGAAACAAAAGTTCTCGGAATGACCTGAAACTTCACGGAGATTATTTTTGGAAATAATAAAAAATACTGGCGAAAGAACAAGGCCAGGGGACCCACACCCTGTCCACGAGGGTGGGGGCACGCTTGCCCCCTGGGCGCGCCCCCTGCCTCGTGGGCCCCCCTGGAGCTCCACCAACCTCAACTCCAACTCTATATATTCGTGTTCGGGGAGAAAAAAATCAGAGAGAAGAATTCATCACGTTTTACGATACGGAGTCGCCGCCAAGCCCTAATCTCTCTCGGGAGGGCTGATCCGGAGTCCGTTCGGGGCTCCGGAGAGGGGAATCCGTCGCCATCGTCATCATGAACCATCCTCCATCACCAATTTCATGATGCTCACCGCCGTGCGTGAGTAATTCCATTGTAGGCTTGCTGGACGGTGATGGTTTGGATGAGATTTATCATGTAATCGAGTTAGTTTTGTTAGAGTTTGATCCCTAGTATCCACTATGTTCTGAGATTGATGTTGCTATGACTTTGCTATGCTTAATGCTTGTCACTAGGGCCCGAGTGCCATGATTTCAGATCTGAACCTATTATGTTTTCATGAATATATGTGAGGTCTTGATCCTATCTTGCAAGTCATTAGTCACCTACTATGTGTTATGATCTGGCAACCCCGAAGTGACAATAATCGGGACCACTCCTGGTGATGACCATAGTTTGAGGAGTTCATGTATTCACTATGTGTTAATGCTTTGGTCCGGTACTCTATTAATAGGAGGCCTTAATATTCCTTAGTTTCCATTAGGACCCCGCTGCCACGGGAGGGTAGGACAAAAGATGTCATGCAAGTTCTTTTCCGTAAGCACGTATGACTATATCCGGAATACATGCCTACATTACATTGATGAATTGAAGCTAGTTCTGTGTCACCCTATGTTATAACTGTTGCATGAATAATCGCATCTGTCATAATTCTCCATCACCGATCCAATGCCTACGAGCTTTTCACATATTGTTCTTTGCTTATTTACTTTACCGTTGCCACTGTTACAATTACTACAAAACTATCACTGTTACTTTTGCCACTGTTACCGTTACTTCCATATTACCTTGCTACTAAATACTTTGCTGCAGATATTAAGTTATCCAGGTGTGGTTGAATTGACAACTCAACTGCTAATACTTGAGAATATTCTTTGGCTCCCCTTGTGTCGAATCAATAAATTTGGCTTGAATACTCTACCCTCGAAAACTATTGCGATCCCCTATACTTGTGGGTTATCAAGACTATTTTCTGGCGCCGTTGCCGGGGAGCATAGCTCTATTCTTTGAGTCAGTTGGGATTTATATCTGCTGGTCACTATGAGGAACTTGAAAGACGAGAAAACCAAAATTTATCCCTCAACTACGAGGGGAGGTAAGGAACTGCCATCTAGCTCTGCACTTGATTCACCTTCTGTTTTGAGTAAGCTTGCGACACCTAAACCTGCTTCTGCTATTAATTCTGATATGTCACATGTTATTGATGATGCCACTTCTGCTATGCATGATACTTATGATGAAACTACTTCTATGCTTGATACTACTGTGCCACTTGGTGAATTTCTTGATGAACAACTTGCTAGGGCTAGAGAGAATGAAATTATTGAAACTGATAATATTGATGAAGGTGATGATGAAGATTCTCCCCCTAGATATGAATTTCCTGTGGTGCCTGAGGGTTATGTTATGGATGAAGAAACTGCTAGAGACTTTCTTGCTTGCAATGATAGGAGTGATCTTAAGAAATTATTAGCTAAGCTGAAAGAAAAATCTCTGAATGCTAGAATGAAATATGATCCTGCTTATGCTACTTCACCTATCTTTGTTACTGATAAGGATTATGATTTCTCTATTGACCCTGAGATAATTACTTTGGTTGAATCTGATCCTTTTTATGGCTATGAATGTGAAACTGTTGTGGCACATCTTACTAAATTAAATGATATAACTACCCTATTCACTAATGATGAGAAAACTCGCTACTATTATATCCTTAAATTATTTCCGTTCTCATTAAAGGGTGATGCTAAGACATGGTTTAATTCTCTTGATCTTGGTTGTGTGCGTAGTCCCCAGGATATGATTTATTACTTCTCTGCTAAATATTTCCCTGCTCATAAGAAACAAGCTGCTTTAAGGGAAATATATAATTTTGTGCAAATTGAAGAAGAGGGTCTCCCACAAGCTTGGGGGAGGCTTCTCCAATTACTTAATGCTTTGCCTGATCATCCTCTCAAGAAAAATGAAATACTTGATATCTTTTATAATGGACTAACCGATGCTTCCAGAGACCACCTGGATAGTTGTGCTGGTTGTGTTTTCAGGGAAAGAACTGTTGATCAAGCTGAAATTCTATTGAATAATATGTTGACCAATGAAAATAATTGGACACTTCCTGAACCAACTCCTAAGCCAACTCCGAAGAAAAGGGGTATTCTATTTCTCAGTCCTGAAGATATGCAAGAGGCAAAGAAATTTATGAAAGAAAAAGGTATTAAAGCTGAAGATGTTAAGAATTTACCTCCTGTTGAAGAAATACATGGTCTTAATTCATCACCTATCGAAGAAATATATGGCCTTGATAACCCGACACAGGTAGTGAAGGTAAATTCTCTCTATAGATATGATAAAGCTGAAATCCCGCCTACTAAGTTTGCTAGCCAATGCTTAGATGAGTTTGATAATTTTATGGTTAAGCAAGAAGATTTGAATGCTTATTTTGGTAGACAATTAAAACGCAATGCTTATATGATTGAACACTTGAGTGATTATATGTCTAGAGTTAAAGGTGAACTTAAACTCATTGGTAAACATGCTTCTATGGTTACCACTCAAGTAGAACAAGTACTTAAAGCTCAAAATGATTTGCTCAATGAATTAAATAATAAGAAGAATGATAATGCTGTTAGAGTTATGACTAGAGGGGGTAAAATGACTCAGGAACCTTTGTATCCTGAGGGCCACCCTAAGATAATTGAGCAGGATTCTCAGAGAACTAATGTAGATGCACCTAGTCCTTCTAAAAAAGAAGAAAAAGAAAAATGATAGGACTTTGCATGCTTCTAGTGAACCTGTTGCTGACACACCTGAGAATCCTAATGATATTTCTATTTCTGATGCTGAAACACAATCGGGTGATGAACATGAACCTAGTGATAATGTTAATGATGATGTTCATGTTGATGCTCAACCTAGCAATAACAATGATGTAGAGATTGAACCTGCTGTTGATCTTGATAACCCACAATCAAAGAATCAACGTTATGATAAGAGAGATTTCGTTGCTAGGAAGCATGGTAAAGAAAGAGAACCATGGGTTCAGAAACCCATGCCTTTTCCTCCTAAACCATCCAGGAAAAAGGATGATGAGGATTTTGAGCGCTTTGCTGAAATGATTAGACCTATCTTTTTGCGTATGCGTTTTACTGATATGATTAAAATGAATCCTTATGCCAAGTATATGAAGGATATTGTTACAAATAAGAGAAAGATACCGGAAGCTGAAATTTCCACCATGCTTGCTAATTTTACTTTTAAGGGTGGAATACCTGAGAAACTTGGAGATCCAAGAGTACCAACTATACCATGCTCCATTAAAAGAAACTATGTTAGAACTGCTTTATGTGATCTTGGAGCCGGTGTTAGTGTTATGACCCTCTCTTTATATCGTAGACTTGATTTGAATAAGTCGACACCTACTGAAATATCTTTGCAAATGGCTGATAAATCAACTGCTATACCTCTCGGTATTTGTGAGGATGTGCCTGTTGTAGTTGCAAATGTTACTATTTTAACGGACTTTGTTATTCTTGATATTCCCGAGGACGATAGTATGTCTATTATTCTTTGAAGACCCTTTTTAAATACTGGAGGGGCTGTTATTGATTGCAATGAAGGCAATGTCACTTTTCATGTTAATGGTAATGAGCATACGGTACACTTCTGAGGAAACAACTTCAAGTTCACAGTATCAATTCTATTGGAAAAATTCCATCGATTCTTATTGGAGGTTTTGAATTTCCTCTTCCTACTGTCAAAAAGAGATATGATATTCTTATTGTTGGGGATGTGCATATCCCCGTTGAGGTAACATAGTGTTATTCGAAATTTCTCCGGTTCCATGTTATTCGGAATGAGTTTGTTAACAAGAGTTGATCAACCTTGTTAGTGGATTCCTTTTGATGAGCATGAGATGGATGAAGTTAGAAAGCACAACCTTCTGTACCCCCCTTTTACTTTCTATTATTTAGATTAAATAAAGCAAAAATAGTATTTTCTGTCTGTTTTCTGATTTACCCGTGAAATAAAAAAAATACCCCGAAAATAAATGTTCTCCACATGCCCCGAAAATGAAATATGATTTTTTCTAGAATATTTGAGAACATCTGGCACTGAGAACACAGCAGGGGGAGCAAGCACCTGGCCACGAGGGTCCAGGGCGCGCCCACCCCCTGCCTCGTGGGCCCATGGTGGCTCCCCTCCACTTATTCCAGCCACCACACACTCCTTCTTCCTCCCAAAAAAAAATCACCAACCAGCTCAAGCACGAGTTCTAGCTCATTTTGCTGCGATTTTCGATCTCCTTGCTCAAAGCTCCACTCACAAAACTGCTTTGGGGGATTGTTCTTCGGTATGTGACTCCTCCAATGGTCCAATTAGTTTTTATTCTAGTGCTTTATTCATTGCAAATTCTTGCTGCTTAGGTGACCCTGTTCTTGAGCTTGCATGTCAAATTTATTTGGTCCCAAGTAGTTCTAATGCATGATATAGTCTCGAGGCACTTGAGGGAGTAGTTGCTATCAATTTAGTTGAGTTTGGTTCACTTTTATTTGAAGTTACTAAAAATTTCAGAAATTTTCAGAAAATGATGAAGAGATATTTGAGGGGTTCTTCGAGCCGAAGCACGAAGGATAAGCAAGGTGAAGAAGATGAGAGGCCCAAATATAATCTCCTTCGCACCGCGGAAGTTCGGCCTTGTGATAATTTCTTGAGAGCAGCCGGGATTTATGACGATTTTTATGAGTTGGCTGAGAATGCAGGCCTCACCGACTTCCTCCGCGACCAACGCGAACAGTATCTCTTACTCACTAATATTTTTGTGAAAAAATTTCATTTCCATGCTAGGAGGTCACCACCTTCGGTGGATTTCTATTTATATGATGAGTATAAGGACATGCCCCTCTATGAATTTTGTGAGGTTTGCAAGTTGCCTTTTTCGGGCAGCGTAGAGGAACCACATCGTAATGATGTGGAGGGGTTTATTGATACAATTGCTGTAGGGGAAACTAGGAAGGTTTCCGATGCAAGAATTACTAGCATACATTTTCTTGTTTTACGCTACTTTGCAATATTTGCTAGTAGATGCTTAATTGGTCGCGGAAACTGTGGCAACCTTAGTGCCCCTGATATTTTTATTTTGTGCCATGCCTTGTTTCATGATGACACATTTAGTATGGGCGCTATTGTTGCAAAACGGTTGAATCTTAACCGTACTAAGGGCCCCATCTTGGGAGGCATCTTCGCCTCGCGCCTCGCTGCACATTTTAACATACCTATTAGGCATTATGAGAAAGAAGAAAAGTTGATGCCTCCTGTTTTCTAGACTATAAGAGCATGGTAGCACATGATTTTATCATTAAGAATAGGGAAAAGACACTTAAGTACAAACTGATATTTGATAATATTCGCCCTGAGATTATTACTTTGCCTGCTCCTTCCTTGTTTGACTTATCTGCAGGCCAGTACCTTGTTCCGCCGGAGGCTATTCACGCCTACCGAAACCCCACAGCAACTACAGAGCCAGAGCCGGAACCACAATTTGTTCCTCCACGACAGTTTGTTTACCAGTGGGATCCGGAGGAGATTGCCAACCAGTGGCAACCCGAGGCTCCATCACAGTACGACCCCAACTACAACTTTGGATATCCGCCAGGCCAGCCGTGGCCATAGACCAACTTAGGCCAAAAGCCTAAGCTTGGGGGAGTACGTATTTCTCACCGACATTACATTCATATTCACACACTCATGCTAGTTGTCGGTGCTCATACTTTTTCACTGTAATATCCATGCTAGTTTATTTTTCCTTTTTGTGTTTTCTTCTTGTGTGTTTGATAAACCTTAAGAAAAAAAATTGTTGTAGCTTCTAGCTAGTTTACTTTTCATGCTGTAGTAGTAATAATTAAAAGAAAACCCAAAAAGATTTCCTGTTCTTCTTTTGCTTGTTGGGAGCTTTCCCGTGTAAATAGTTTTATTTCTTTGCTTTTCTTTGGGGGTCGAGAGGAGAAGACCATAATGAAAATGCTGAAGTGGCTCTTATATGCATTATTGTTGATTTAACCAAGAGCCCATATTGTCTCATCTTCTCCTGTTTATTGAATGCCTGCAGATTCCAGCTTAGTCCAATGCACGTGCACTACTATTATCATTCACATTGTTCGGTCGTGCAAGTGAAAGGCAATTATGACGATATATGATGGACTGATTGAGATGAGAGAAGCTGGTATGAACTCGAACTCTCTTGTTTTTGTAATATGATTAGTTCATCGTTCCTGATTCAGCCTATTATGAATAAACATGTTTGCAATGACAATTAGATATTATAGTTGCTTATGCCATGCTTAATTAGCTAGGAGTTTATAATGGTTTACCTTGCATGCCAACATGCTATTAAAATGGTTGTGATGTGGTATAGTAGGGTGGTATCCTCCTTTGAATGATTCAAGTGACTGGCCTTGGCACATGTTCACGCATGTAGTTGAAACAAATCAACATAGCCTTCATGATATTTATGTTCATGGTGGATTATATCCTACTCATGCTTGCACTCAATGTTTATTAGTTTTAATGCATGTTCATGACTGTTGTCGCTCTCTAGTTGGTCGCTTCCCAGTCTTTTTCTAGCCTTCACTTGTACTAAGCGGGAATACTGCTTGTGCATCCAATCCCTTAAACCCCAAAGTTATTCCATATGAGTCCACCATACCTTCCTATATGATGTATCTACCTACCGTTCCAAGTAAATTTGTATGTGCCAAACTCTAAACCTTCAAATGAAATTCTGTTTCGTATGCTCGAATAGCTCATGTATCAACTAGGGTTGTCTGTATCTTCCATGATAGGCGGGTTATTCTCAAGAGGAGTGGACTCCGCTCCTCACTCACGAGAAAATGGCTGGTCACCGGGATGCCCAGTCCCATGCTTTATGCAAATCAAATCAAAATAATTGCAAACAAAACTCCCCCGGGACTCTTGTTAGTTGGAGGCACTCGTTGTTTCGAGAAAGCCATGGATTGATGTTTGTTGGTGGAGGGGGATTATAAACTTTACCATTCTGTTTGGGAACCGCCTATAATGTGTGTAGCATGGAAGATATCGAGATCTCTCGGTTGTTATGTTGACAATGAAATTATGCCGCTCAAAATACTATTCATCTCTATTTCAAAACCGAGCTCTGGCACCTCTACAAATCCCTGCTTCCCTCTGCGAAGGGCCTATCTATTTACTTTTATGTTGAGTCATCACCCTCTTATTAAAAAGCACCAGCTGGAGAGCACCGCTGTCATTTGCAGCCATTACTATTAATTTATATTGGGTATGACTATGACTGGATCTCTTTTACCATGAATTACAATGTTTAGTCAGTCCTTGATCTTCAAAGGTGCTCTGCATTTATGTTTTGCGGTCTCAGAAAGGGCTAGCAAGATACCATCTTGTTATATCATATCATGATTGTTTTGAGAAAGTGTTGTCATCCGAGATTTATTATTATTGCTCGCTAGTTGATTATACCATTGACATGAGTAAACATGAGACCTAAGTGTTATTGTGAATATGGTTAGTCATAATCTTTGCTGAAAACTTGAATGCTGGCTATACATATTTACAACAACAAGAGCAAACAGAGTTTGTAAAAGTTTTTCTTTATCACTTTCAGTTTATCAACTGAATTGCTTGAGGACAAGCAAATGTTTAAGCTTGGGGGAGTTGATACGTCTCCGTTGTATCTACTTTTCCAAACACTTTTGCCCTTGTTTTGGACTCTAACTTGCATGATTTGAATGGAACTAACCCGGACTGACGCTGTTTTCAGCAGAATTGCCATGGTGCTATTTTTGTGCAGAAACAAAAGTTCTCAGAATGACCTGAAACTACACGGAGATTATTTTTGGAAATAATAAAAAATACTGGCGAAAGAATCAAGGCCAGGGGGCCCACACCTCTCCACGAGGGTGGGAGGCGCGCCCCTGCCTCGTGGGCCCCCTGGAGCTCCACCGACCTCAACTCCAACTCTATATATTCGTGTTCGGGGAGAAAAAATCAGAGAGAAGGATTCATCGCGTTTTACGATACAGAGCCGCCGCCAAGCCCTAATCTCTCTCGGGAGGGCTGATCTGGAGTCCGTTCGGGGCTCCGGAGAGGGGAATCCATCGCCATCGTCATCATCAACCATCCTGCATCACCAATTTCATGATGCTCACCGTCGTGCGTGAGTAATTCCATCGTAGGCTTGCTGGACGGTGATGGGTTGGATGAGATTTATCATGTAATCGAGTTAGTTTTGTTACGGCTTGATCCCTAGTATCCACTATGTTCTGAGATTGATGTTGCTATGACTTTGCTATGCTTAATGCTTGTCACTAGGGCCCGAGTGCCATGATTTCAGATCTGAACCTATTATGTTTTCATGAATATATGTGAGTTCTTGATCCTATCTTGCAAGTCATTAGTCACCTACTATGTGTTATGATCCGGCAACCCCGAAGTGACAATAATTGGGACCACTCCCGGTGATGACCATAGTTTGAGGAGTTCATGTATTCACTATGTGTTAATGCTTTGGTCCAGTACTCTATTAAAAGGAGGCCTTAATATCCCTTAGTTTCCATTAGGACCCCGCTGCCACGAGAGGGTAGGACAAAAAATGTCATGCAAATTCTTTTCCGTAAGCACGTATGACTATATCCGGAATACATGCCTACATTACATTGATGAATTGGAGCTAGTTCTGTGTCACCCTATGTTATAACTGTTGCATGAATAATCGCATCCGGCATAATTCTCCATCATCGATCCAATGCCTACGAGCTTTTCACATATTGTTCTTCGCTTATTTACTTTACCATTGCCACTGTTACAATTACTACAAAACTATCACTATTACTTTTGCCACCGTTACCGTTACTTCCATATTACCTTGCTACTAAATACTTTGCTGCAGATATTAAGTTATCCAGGTGTGGTTGAATTGACAACTCAACTGCTAATACTTGAGAATATTCTTTGGCTCCCCTTGTGTCGAATCAATAAATTTGGGTTGAATACTCTACCCTCGAAAACTGTTGCGATCCCCTATACTTGTGGGTTATCATGCGTCTATATCGGGCCAAGTCGTGACATAGCTCGGATGGAGCTCGTCTGCAGTTTTCGGCCCGGGCGTGATTATGCTTATCATGTCCGGCTGGATAGCCGTCGTCGCGCGTCGGGGCACGCCCCCGCGATCCGTAGATCGATCTGGTCTGACCTGCTCTACTGTCCAGGTCTTGCCGCAGGTCATATGTATACCCCCGAGCCGTTATATCTCTACCTTTACGGTGAGGTAGTATGGGCTGGTGTTCGGCTTGAGTTGCCGTTTTGTCCCAGCCATGAGGTGGTCGGTCAGCCGCATTACGTGCTGATGGTGCGGGCTCGAGGGCCTCGTCGTCAAATTGGGGTAGCAGTTTATGCTTCGGGTAACTTTTGGTTGGGCACTCGAGGCCGTATTCCTTGGCTGCCAGGACATTAGTCCACCTATCGTTGAGCAGATCTTGATCAGCTTGAAGCTGCTGCTGCTTCTTTTTCAGGCTCCTTGCAGTCGCGATTAACCGGCGCTTAAAGCGCTCCTGCTCGACAGGTTCCTCGGGTACGATAAAGTCTTTGTCACCGAGGCTCGCCTTGTCCTCGGAGAGTGGGAGATAATTACTGTCCTCCGAGTCTTCGTTTACGGCCTGTTCGTCAGGGCTAACATGCCCATCTTCCCGATCGTCCTGTTGGAAAGTTGGCTTGACGGGGTCTTCTTTGTCTTCGGCATCGTTCGGAGTGTTGTTGTCTCCTGTGCCAGTATTGCTGTCTTTTTCATGGCATGATTTAGAGCGGCACCGCTGACGTCGGTGCTTTGGCTGTATCTCAGGAGGTTTATTCTCGACTGGATCTTCTTTGTCATCGTCGTTATCTTCTTTGGGTGTATCCACCATGTACACGTCATATGAAGAGGTGGCCGTCCAGCGTCTGGTAAACGATGGGTTTTCGGCCTGCTCCTCTCCGGCATCGTCGTCCATACCGTCGATGTCTTCGGAGCTGTAGTCAAGCATGTCAGTTAAGTCCTCGACGGTGGCTATGAAGTGGGTGGTGGGTGGGACGTAAAATTCCCCGCCCTCAGCTCCTAGTCCGGGCTGGGTGTAGTTCGGACATTGCTGCTCCGTAATTTTGAGTGATCGCATTAAGTCCAGAGCCTCGCTTAAAGGCGAGGTTTGGCCAGGGGGAAGAAAACCCGAGGAGTACGGCGGGAAGAAAACTCCTTGGCCGAGCTCACACGATGCTGGCTTCGAGAGTTCGGAACCAGTGTCTGGAGAAGAGTCCGGCTTCATGACGGTGGCCAGTGACACTATTTCCCCCCGTTCTCCCATACTGGGCTTAGTGGCCGCAGATAGTCCGGTGGGCCCAGTCCCGTCTTCAGACCTGGCGATGCGCTCCGTATCTGAAGCCAGTGCGGAGGTTGGGGTTGTGAACCCTTGGAAGATCAAGTCCCCTCAGATATCAACGACATAGTCCAGATTTCCGAAACTAATCTGGTGACCTGGGGCGTAGCTGTCGATCTGCTCTAGATGGCCAAGCGAGTTGGCCTGCAGTGCGAAGCCACCGAACACAAAGATCTGGCCGGGGAGAAAAACCTCCCCCAAGGCAGCATTGTTGTAGATGACTGATGGAGACATCGTACCTTCTGATGACGATGCAGCGGAACTCTCAATGAAAGCACCAATGTCGGTGTCATAACCGGCGGATCTCGGGTAGGGGGTCCCGAACTGTGCGTCTAAGGTCGATGGTAATAGGAGACGGGGGACACGATGTTTACCCAGGTTCGGGCCCTCTTGATGGAGGTAATACCCTACTTCCTGCTTGATTGATCTTGATGAATATGAGAATTACAAGAGTTGATCTACCACGAGATCGTAATGGCTAAACCCTAGATGTCTAGCCTGTATGACTATGATTGCCTCTATGGACTAAACCCTCCGGTTTATATAGACACCGGAGGGGCCTAGGGTTGTACAGAGTCAGTTTACAAAGGAAGGAATCTACATATCTGAACGCCAAGCTTGCCATCCACGTCAAAAGAGAGTCCCATGCGGACACAGGAAGAAGTCTTCTGTCTTGTATCTTCGTAGCCCATTAGTCCGGCCCATGTTACATAGTCCGGACGCCCGAGGACCCCTTATTCCAGGACTCTCTCAGCGACGCCGCTCAAAATCACGTCGCGAAAAGGAAAGCAATACCGGCGCCGGAGATAATAACACTCCGGACGATGCCGAAGATCCCGAAGACCCCGTCGGGCCTGCGTCCGAACAGGATGATTGGGAGGAGGGACAAGTTAACCACGACGAGCCAGTCGGGAATGAGGACTCGGAATATAGTAACTATCTACCGATCTCCGAGGATGATGTCAGCCCCGGCAACGAAGACTTCATCGTGCCAGAGGAACCCCTCGAGCAAGAGCGCTTTAAGCGGCAGCTAATCGCAACCGCGAGAAGCCTAAAAAAGAAACAACAACAGCTCCAAGCCGAACAGGATACCCTCAATGATAGATGGACCCAGGTCCTAGCTGCCGAAGAATATGGCCTCGAGCACCCAACAAAGAGCTATCTGAAGTGTCAGCTACTACCACAATTCGATGAGGAGGTCCTTGAGGCAATACCGTCAAGATATAATCATGCTGATGAACCAGACCGACCACCACGTGGGCGAGACAAAGCGGCTGCTTATGCCGAACACCAGCCCGTACCATCTCGCCGTCGAGGCAAAGAGGTAGTAGCTCCGAGCTATACCTACGACTTACACCAGGACCTGGACAATAGAGCCGGCTAGGCCAGATCAATCTATGGGTCAAGGGGGCTTGCTGCAACGCGCGACGACGGCCATCAAGCCTGGCACGACAGGCATAACCTCGCCCGGGCTGAAAACCGAACACGCATGTCATCCGAACTCTGTCGTGACGTCGCCCGATACAGAGGCGCCGCACATCCCTTATGCTTTACCGATGAGGTAATGCAGCACCAGTTCCCAGAAGGGTTTAAACCTGTAAACATTAAAGCATATGATGGAACGACTGATCCCGCGGTATGGATTGAAGACTTTCTTCTCCATATTCACATGGCTCGCAGCGATGATCTCCACGCCATCAAATACCTCCCCCTAAAACTGAAAGGACCAGCATGGCACTGGTTAAATAGCCTCCTAGAGAACTCCATTGGTAGCTAGGAAAATTTGGAAGACGCCTTTCGAGACAACTTCCAAGGTACCTATGTCCAGCCTCCGGATGCTGATGACCTTAGTCACATAGTCCACCAACCCGGAGAGTCAGCCCACAAGTTCTGGACTAGGTCCTTAATTAAAAAGAACCAGATCATCGACTGTCCGAACGCTGAAGCCCTGGCGGCCTTTAAACATAGCGCCCGCGACGAATGGCTCGCCCGACACCTCGGCCAAGAAAAGCCGAAGTCTATGGCAGCCCTTACCGCACGCATGACCCGCTTTTGTGAGGGAGAAGACAGCTGGTTGGCTCGTAGAAGCAACAGTACCAGCGACCCTAGCACCTACGAAGCCAGAGGCGGCAACGGACGACCGCGACGCAAAAACACAAGCGTCGGAGCAATAATGAAGATACTGAAGACACGGCGGTCAACGCCGGATTCAGCGGCTCTAAACCCGGTCAGCGGAAGAAGCCATTCAAAGGAAATAGGGACGGCCCATCCAATTTAGACAAAATAATTGATAGGCCTTGCCAGATTCATGGTACCCCCGACAAGCCTGCAAACCACTCCAACAGAAACTGTTAGGTCTTCAAACAGGCCGGTAAGTTAAATACCGAACACAAGGGGAAAGGGCTGCCAAGCAAAGACGATGATGAGCCCTGCCCACCGAGCACAGGGGGGCAGAAGAAATTTCCCCCTGAGGTAAAAACAGTGAATATGATATATGTCACTCATATCCCTAAGAGAGAGCGCAAGCGCGCACTAAGGGACGTCTACGCCGTAGAGCAGGTCGCCCCAAAATTCAACCCTTGGTCGGCTTGTCCGATCACCTACGATCGTAAGGATCACCCGACCAGTATCCGTCATGGAGGTTCGGCAGCCTTGGTCTGATCCTATCATCAACGGATTCCATCTTAGCCGAGTCCTCATGGACGGCGGCAGCAGTCTTAACTTGATTTATCAAGACACGGTCCGCAAAACGGGTATTGACCCGTCAAGAATCAAGCCTGCTAACACCACCTTTAAATGAGTGATACCCGGCGTGGAGGCCCGCTGCACAGGTTCAATACATTGGAAGTAATCTTTGGTTCACCGGATAACTTCCGAAGCAAAGACTTGATCTTTGACATTGTCCCCTTTTGCAGTGGTTATCATGCACTACTCGGATGAACCGCCTTCGCTCGCTTCAATGCAGTCCTACACTATGCTTACCTAAAGCTCAAGATGCCCGGACCCCGCGGTGTTATCACAGTCAATGGAAATATGGAGCGCTCTCTCCATACTGAAGAGCATACCGCGGCCCTCGCAGCCGAGGTACAAAGCGGCCTCGTCAAGCCGAACATCTCGTCGGCCATCAAGCCCCTGGACACTGTTAAACGAGTCCGGCCTACTCTTCAAAACGACAGCTCGGATAATCCAGAGCTGGATTAGCAGTTACGCCTCCGTCCATCGCCCACATAACTGCGGCCTATGTAACGCGTGTGCACAACTAGGCACTTAAAATACCATGGGCAACGACGGAGGCACACTGCGGACAAGGTCTATAGTTCAGTTCAACCCTATTTTGACCTCAACCTTTTCCTTTTCTTTTTTTCTTTTTAACTTATATTACAGGTTCTTTAAAACCTAATCATCTGAAGGTCGCATAAGGGCTCTTTCTCAGGCCCCCCTTTATATATACGCGATCGACGATTTCTCCTCTCAAAGGATTCGGCATCAAGGTGACAGCGGCGCAGACGTGCGGCAGGGCGTCAAGGGAAACTTCAAGAATACCTTTTCTCTTAAAACCATGTATACAGCTTCCCTTGTGTACAAGCTCTCGGCATGTAAAATAGCCTTGATCTTTATGCCATCATCTGTAACAGCACGCTTTGACGTATCAAACAGATTATAATGGAAACAGTTTTTCACCAACCACTGTTCGGTCTTGGTTTACTTCATACATCTGTGTTCCTTCTTCCCTTCTTTACTTCATACAACCAGGATCGACTATTTGTCACCCTGGGTGAGGAATAGTTATTCTTCACCCCCCCTCTATTTTTACCACCAATGCACTGTAATTTTACGTTCCATAAGTTTTGTCTTATTTCTAACGTAAAAAGAGACCGTAAGAAAATATATAATCGCCGTAAAAAATATTTTATGTTATGTAAAATTACAAACGTAAAAACATAGTGTAAAATATACATAAACTCCAAATTTTCTTGTCTTATGACCTATATTTTTATTTTCTTAAACCAAATTTTACGTAGTGAATCAATAGGAATGTAACTATTTGAATTCCAAATGTAATTTAATTATGAAGTGATCGTAAGATTACCTCGGGTGAAGAATAACTTATTCTGCACCCTAGGTGATGAATAGCATCACTAATATATATATATATATATATATATATATATATATATATATATATATATATATATATATATATATATATATATATGTGTGTGTGTGTGTGTGTGTGTGTGTGTGTTAGTTAATACGGCTTAAATGCCAGGGGCTCTATTCAGCCATGCATATTTTCAAAAAACACAAGTCCGAACACTTCTAGAGTGTACTTCGGTGTCCCGAATATTGCATTATATGCATCAGCTCCGAATCATGTCTTTGGTCAATAGTTGGGTTGCCCAGCTCCTGTGATTACTACCTTACGTTCCTCCCGTTCGGCTAGGGTAGTAAAGGGAGAACTACTGCGATTGTGTTTCTGGTCCGTCTGGTCAAACACCTCAGTAGAGAAAGCCGAAAACTGACTGTCATGATACGGCGAGAGCTGGTCAGCGATTCAGCGACTTTCTATAAATCTCTTACGATTTTTTCCGAAGGACTGGCCTTCGTTCAGTCCCGCGTCTAAGGCAGACCAGTTCGGATAGCCGCATACGCACCAGGGGCTAGTAGTTAGCCCCATTGTCAAACTCCTATGGCTAAGTGAAAGTGATGAAGCTGCATAGTCTGATTGCCTAGTTCACTGCACAGACACGTCCTTTACGGACCAAGACGTTGGGTCAAGTGTGATCGTGCGCTATTCCGAACACCCCCGTAGCATCTACGTGGGGGCTGAAGCCGACGACTGGTAAACTCTCAGAATTAAAAACAGTCGCACAGGAGGAAAATAATTTCAGATAAAGGCATAAATATATTACAAAGCCTTGGTTCACAAAAAAACGTCGGGACAGCTCGGATACATTCACTCAAACATGATATCCTTCGAGCACTGGCCCTCTACTAATCGGGCACCCTCCAGGACATCGTCAAAATATCGCTCTGGCTTGCGGTGTTCCTTGCCATCGGGTGGGCCCTCAGTCGCCACCACGATGGCCTTCATCTTCGCCCAGTGCATCTTCATACGGGCAAAGGCCATCCGCGCACCTTCGATGCAAGCCGAGCGCTTGACAGCTTCAATTCGGGGCAACCCGTCGGTGAGTCGCTTCACCAGGCCGAAGTAACTTCTAGGAATGGGTTCGGTTGGCCAAAGTCGGACTATGATGTCCTTCATGGACAAACCGGACATCCTATGCAGCTCCGCCAGCTGCATCATCTGGTTGTTCAACAGCGCTGGACGCTCTGGCGCCAGGTACCGTGACCAGAAGAGCTTCTCCGTTGTGTTCCCCTCCTGGGCCTGGAAGAACTGCGCAGCATCGGCCTCACTCTTCGGAAGATCCGTGAAGGTGTTTGGAGAACTCCATAGTCGAGTGAGCAAGGCATATCTCTGACCGCCAAATATACTCTGCAAAAGGAAGGGCTTACCAGCCACTATCTGTTCGGCCTGACAGATCTCCTCGCGAGTCGTCTGGGACTCGGTCCGCGCCTCCTTGGCCTCTTGCACGGCCTTGGCGAGATCGACCGCTTGGGCCGCACTCTTCTCCTCCAGGGCCTCGCACTTGCCGATGGCGTCCTTGAGCTCTTGCTCTACCTCAGCCACCCTCTCCTCGTGCTAGCGGCGGGCGACCTGTTCGGTCTTTAAATCCGCAACCGTTTTATCAGCGGCCAGTTTGCTCGCCCTCGCCTGCTCCTTGGCTTGGGCAAGGGCGCCCTTCAGGGTCTCGACCTCGGCCGCGCTGCCTGCAATCATGATCATGGCAGCGCATGAGCTTAAACTCCGCATTTACATATCACTTCAGGCATGTAAGAAGATCTTTTTAACATACCTTGTGCCTCATCGAACCGCTTGTTAATGCGGTCGATGTCATTGTTGTCCAGTTTCAGCTTCCGCTTGATTTCGGAAACTTCAGCGGCCTGGGCAGTCGCCACCAACAGGGAAGCCTGTTTATCCAATAGACAAGTATGTCATCTCCTGCGATTATTACTTGATCCTCTGTTTGGCCTTTTTCAAAACCGAACAGAGTCTTAGGGGCTACTATCTATATACATGCATATTTCCTTCATATGAAAAAGTGTCTAAGAGTATTACGTCGCATACCTCGAAGCCTGTTAATAGGCTGGTGAAGGCTTCATTCAGACCGCTCTTGGCGGACTGAACCTTCTCAGCCACCACCCCCATCAGGGTGCGGTGCTCCTCCATGATGGAAGCACGTCGCAGTGCCTCCACCAGAGTGTCCAGCACCTCCGGGTTAGTGGAGGTCGCCGCTGGAGTCGACGCTCCCCCTCCTTCGAAGGGGGTTGCTCGCTCGATTCCAGAGCCGTATGGGTCTCCGGAACAGTGTTTGGCTGGGGGCCGGACTGCTCATGGCCCCCATCGTCCGTTTCCATAGGGGTTGAACCCCCCATGTTCTCGGCAGTCGAGGCATCACCCTCTGGCGCCTTCTTGGCGGCCTCCCTCAGCTCTCCGTGGCCTGGAGAGGCCCTTCGGGACAACACCTCAGTGTCGTCCATGGCGGTTGGTGGAGAGGCTCACGGAGGCGTTTCTCTCTCCACCATCTCTGTCGCCAGCGAGCTCCCCTCTGATATCGCTAGGTTGGGGAGGTCGCGGCCAGGACTGAAATACACACAACATAATGTGTTATATAGAAAAACATAAAAAACCGGATATATGTAAAGCTTTGATCTCGCTTGAAGCTACGTTGGTATTTCCCCAAAGAGGAAGGGATGATGCAGCATAGCGCGGTAGGTATTTCCCTCAGATATGAAACCAAGGTTATCGAACCAATAGGAGAACCAAGCAATCACAACGTAAACACCCCATGCACGCAAATAACAATCACGCGCAACCCGACGTGTTAAAGGGGTTGTCAATCCCTTTCGGGGCACGGCGCCTGAAGATAGGCAAACGGGGGTGAGATAATTTTGTAGTAAATTGATAGATCAAATGCCAAATAAAATAAATAAGGAAAAATTGCAGCAAAGTATTTTTGTATTTTTGGTTTAATAGATCTGAAAATAAAAGCAAGGAAAAAGTAGATCGCAAGCAAATATGTGAAAAAGAAGACCCGGGGGCCGTAGGTTTCACTTGTGGCTTCTCTCGAGAAAGATAGCAAACGTTGGGTAAACAAATTACTGTTGGGCAATTGATAGAACCTCAAATAATTATGATGATATCCAGTCAATGATCAATACATAGGCATCACGTCCAAGATTAGTAGACCGACTCCTGCCTGCATCTACTACTATTACTCCACACATCGACTGCTATCCAGCATGCATCTAGTGTATTAAGTTCATGGAAAAACGGGGTAATGCAATAAGAACGATGACATGATGTAGACAAGATCCGTTTATCTATATGGCGGAAGATATAGATCTCGTCTTTTTATCCCTAGTAGCAACGATACATACGTGTCGGTTCCCTTTCTGTCACTGGGATCGAGCACCATAAGATCGAACCCACTACCGGGCACCTCTTCCCATTGCAAGATAAATAGATCAAGTTGGCCAAATAGAACCCAAATATAGGAGAAGAAATACGAGGTTATAAGAGATCATGCATATAAGAGATCAAAGAAACTCGAATAACTTTCATGGATATAAAAAGATATGACTGATCATACACTCAAAGTTCATCAGATCCCAACAAACACACCGCAAAAAGAGTTACATCATATGGATCTCCAAGAGACCATTCTATTGAGAATTCAACGAGAGAGAGAGAGAGAGAGAGCCATCTAGCTACTAACTACGGACCCGAAGGTCTACAAGGAACTACTCACGCATCATCGGAGAGGCACCAATGGAGGTGGTGAATTCTGGACTCGGCGGCGGCTGGATGAATATTTCGTCGACTCCCCTAGGGTTTCTGGAATATTGGGGTATTTATAGAGCAAAGAGGCGGTCCAGGGGGCACCTGAGGTGGGCACAACCCACCAGGGCGTGCCTGGGCCTCCTGGTGCGCCCTGGTGGGTTGTCCCCTCCTCGGGACTCCCCCAGGTGCTACCAGGGCCCAACTTCTTCCTTCTGGTCCATAAAAAATGTCCGTAAAGTTTCGTGGCATTTGGACTCCGTTTGATAAGGATTTTCTGCGATGTAAAAAACATGGAAAAACATCAACTGGCACTTGGCACTATGTTAATAGGTTAGTACCAAAAATGATATAAAATGACTATAAAATGATTATAAAACATCCAAGATTGATAATAAAACAGCATGGAACAATCAAAAATTATAGATACGTTGGAGGCGTATCAAGCATCCTTGGATACTTACGATGTGGCCAGGAGCTTCACACTGGGGCGCCGCTCAGGGATGGCTTCGACATCCGAATCCAAACCGTACGAGAGGGATATCTCCCCCTCTTGGACGCCTCCGCCTCTGGGTCTACGGAGGCCACCCTTTTCTTCTTCCTCCCCTTAAGGGGGAAATCGCTTTCTGCCTCCTCCTCTTCCTCTTCGTCTTCATCTCCCTCGTGGGAGGAGAGAGCTTCGGTCTCTCCGGACATTGCGTCTGAAGTACCTTTACGGTGGAGGCCACCCTTGGCCTCCTTGCTCTTCTTCTTGGCCTTCTTCGCTGGCGCCTGTACGGCGCCGGGACCAGCATCCATGTTAGCAGAGGAGTGGTTGGGTCTTCAGGTAGCGGAGCCGGACACTTAATCCGCTCCGCCTTCGTCGTCCAACCCTGAATGAAGGAATGGAAATCTCAGTATGCTCTTTGATTTGTGAATCGAATTTATGTTCGGAAACTGAATACTTACCGGAGTGGCTGGACGTGCGCTGTCGAGGCCGATGTCGTCGGTCTTCTTCGGCCATGTCTTCTAGGCCTTGAAGAGCGGCTTCTAGATTTCTTTGTGTGTTGTGCCGAAGAAGCGCTGCAGGGTCCGCGGCCCTTCCGGATTGAACTCCCACATATGGAGAGGCCGACGCTGGCAGGGGAGGATCCGGCCGAAAAGCATCACCCAAATCACATCAGTGAGACTGGTGTTCTTGCCTATGATGGTTTTGATGCGCTTTTGCAGCGTCATCACTTCCGTGGTCGACCCCTGTCGGATCGTGGGTTCCGGCAAACCCTTGAGGTTCGAACTCTGGGGTGCGCACGAAGAACACTCTCTTCCTAGCTCGCTCGCTCAATGATCTCACGGCCTAGCTCAACGAACCCAAGGAACAAGAGACACGAGGGTTTATACTGGTTCGGGCCACTGTTGTGGTGTAATACCGTACTCCAGTGTGGTGTGGTGGATTGCCTCGTAGGCTGAGGATGAACTAGTACAAGGTATGAACAGCCTCCTGAGGAGAGGTGTTCTAGAGCTCGGTGAGCTGGTGGGTGTAATGGCTGGTCTGAATGATCCGTCCCTTGCCACGGTGGTGGCTAGTCCTATTTATAGAGGCCCTGGTCCTCTTCCCAAATATTAGGCGGGAAGGGATCCCACAACGGCCAAGTTTAAAGGGGGAAAACAAGTACAAGCTATCCTGACAAAAGTTGGTCTTCGCCTGCCAAAGGCTCTGGTGGTGACGCGGCCGTGGGCTCCGCGGTGACCTCCGTCCTGCCGTCCTGCTGGTCTTAGTCTCGTTGCACCCGTATGGAAACCTTTGCCTGATGCATTAGGACTCCTCGCCTGCGCTTGCCTCTTTAGCACCACAGAGGGAACTGGTACACTGCGCCTGCTGGCGCGCGCATGGCCTTGGTCATCAAGGCTCACGTCACGTGAACCTCGCGAGGTGCCCCTTGCATAGATATCTCCGCTCCTCGGGAGCCAGCCTAGTGAGGCTGCACCTGAGGAGGTCTTGGTGTCATCCACCTCGCGAGGCTTGGCCCCTCGCGAGGGTCTTGGGTTGTTGCTGCTCAAGATGGGTCGTACCAAGCCGTTGGTGGAGCCACGCACAAGCCCGCAGGCAGGCAAGTCTAGGCACCCCCTGTCCCAGAACGCCAACAGTAGCCCCCGGGCCCAAGGCGCACTCGTACTTGGCTTCGAGGTGAAGCCAAGGGGCAAGTGCGGAGTGTCGCGGGCCCCAACCGCATGCGGCCTTGATTGACGCATGGCGATTGACAGTACTTGGGCGCCTCCGCTTCCCCATGCTACCTCGGCAACCGTTCGACTTGACGAGACCCTGCTGCATGCAGAAGAAAACCATCATTACATGTGATCGTGGAGGCCGGCGGCTGGCCTCCTTCTGGCTATAAATGAGGAGAGGGGCGGAGCCCCCGTCGCTCATCTCTTTCTCCACTCCACCTACTTCTTCTTCTTCCTCCTTGCTCCACCCCCTTGCCGCGACACCCATGGTGCCGACGAAGAGGTTCTCGTCCGCGGAGAAAGGAAAGGCTCGCCAGGAGGGGCCCGGCTCGCCACTGCCTAAGAGGGGGCGCGGTCACCCCCGCAAGCACGCCGTGACCCCTACTGTGGCCCCTCGAGGGCGCGGACGTACCCCTTCGGGGGCCGGCGTCGCCCTTGGCAACTGCGGTGGTGTCTCCTCCCGCGGTGGGGACCGCTCTAGGAGGAGCAGCCCTTGCGCCGAGGGGAGGTGCGCCATGGTCGCCCGGCCTCCTCGGTCGCGCTTCCATTCAGCGGAGGTGCTCCCGGAGTTCGTCGTGTGGTCGGAGCAGCCGACCGGACTTGGCTCCAGCTCCCGCGCTCCCGCGCTCCTTCGCCATCGAGCTGCTGGCTGCAGGTCTCGACGGCTTCTGGCTACAAGCCGACGGCTACTGCAGCAATGCCTCGTGGGTCACGGTGGAGGTTTCCGCTGCGGGCAACACAGTCCTGGCCCGCGGCTGGCAGACGTTTGCTTGCGCGCGCGGCCTTTGCAGGAGGTTCACCCTCCACTTCAAGTACGATAGCGTCGCGACCCTCTATGTGAGGGTTTTTGGGGAAGATGGCCGCCGTGCAAGGTGCTGCCCCGAGGACAGCGGCGGTGACGATGAGCTGGGTGCTGACGATGGCCGCGACGATGCCAAGGGCGGGCTCACCCTTGGCGACGGTCGCGCCCTATCCGGCGGCGGCAGCTCCTCCTCCGGCGAAAGCTCCAGCAGCGGTGGCTACAACCAACCGCCACGTCGCCGGGCTCGCTATGAAGACGGCATCAGGTCATCCCGTCGCTGCGTCCCGGTGAAGCGCGAGGAGGACTCCAACTGAGTCCGGGGGAGGCGTTGGGGGCCAACCCTCGTGAGCTGCTACGGGCGTGGGTGCCGCTTTTGCTTGTCCTGTCCTTTCTTCCTGCATTCCAAAAAAACAAGTATGGGGCCCTGCAAGGGGGTGTAATGAACCGTAATTTCTATGCCGCTCATGTTATGCTCATTGTTTCCGTGTTGTGTTGTGGCATCTGTGATTCATGTGGACGTAGAGGGATAACTTAGCTTGACACATCCGAGGTAGTTTCCACCTCATGAGGGCGTGCCTCCTGGCATCCAGCGAGGCTTCCCTACTGCCGACTGGGGAGCCGCTGACCTCAGGAGGTACCGCGAAACTGCAAAAATTCGTTAGGAAATCCTCATCCTCCCTTGCGTGGGCACTACAAAAAAATACACTTCTGTGATAATACGTGTTTGTCACAGTAGGTCGCGTTTTTTGTCATGCATGTACATCCATGATGATTTTATGACAGAATCAAGATAGTCATACCTGTGCTGTCGTAGAAGTGTTCCATGACATTACCAAAATTATCATCACGGAAGTGTGCACTTCCATGACGATAAATCGCACGTCATAGAAGTGCTTTCGTCAAGGGTGACCGATACGTGGCATCCACCGTAACGGAACACCGTTAAGCTATCGGGTCAGGTTTTGGATCCGATAACCCGTTAACAGCCCCGACCAATGGGGATTTTCCACGTGTAAAATCATCATTGGTTGGAGGAAAGACGTGCCGGCTCATCGTTGGGACAGATGTCATCCACTCATTGGACAGAAGGCGCCTATGATACGTCGACACGTGGCATGGCCCAACAGAGGCCCATTCCTGTGAAAAGGCCAGCCCGTTTGACTTGGTCAAAAGGTGGCGGGCCGGCCCATGGAAAGCCTGTTAACGGCCTGTTCGCATATAGCCCATTTACAGCCCGCTAACCCAAGGCCCGTTACGCCCTATCCGAATTAGGCCCAGTAGCGTCATCTGGGCCATCCAATATGATTTGAGCCCATTTTCACTTCTGGCACATGTATGGCCCGTGACGTCTTTCGGCCCATATGAGGCCCTATGTAACTCTTGGCCTATTAACGGCCCGTGGTGAAACTGGCCCGCAATGAACAGTGTATCACTTTACACCCATTAACGGCCCGTGGTGAAACTGGCCCGTAATGAACAGTGTATCACTTTATACCCATTAACGGCCCGTTATTCCGTTGGGCCGTTTCTAGCCCATGTTATCTTTCGGCCTTCTCAGAGCCCATTTATTCTTGGGCTCATTTCCAGCATTCGTTTACTTACGGCCCGTTACTGTCATTTTCTGCTTGTGGGCCAAATTCAGCCCGTGGTTACAGTCGGCCCGTTTGTGGTCCGTTAGTACGTTGGTCCGTTTTCATAGCGTCATCAAATACGGCCTATTAACGATGGCCCGTTATGGTCGGCCCATGAACGGACGATTCCAACTCTAGCCCGTTTACGGCCATAATGCGGCCTGTTATTGGCCCATGTTTGGCCAATCGATCATACGGCCCGTATAAGGCCCATTGATGATACGGCCCGTAGAAGGCCCATTGTTTCTACGGCCCGTAGAAGGCCTACTGTTTCTACGGCCCGTAGAAGGCCCACTGTTTCTACGGCCCGTAGGAGGCCCAGTGTCACTACAGTAAATATTAGCCCATGGTTATTCTGGCCTAGTTTTAAAAAATAGGTTATTGCAGCCACTAGCAAACCGCGGAAAAAGAACTACACTGACTACAAGCAAACAAATAATCAAGACAACAAGGAAATAAATAAGCAAGCAACTTATGCTAGGCTATCACGGCTATTACACATATTACATCCACTGGGCATCAAAGTTCGCCACCAGTGCAAATATAGGGAACAAAGCAGCATATAAACGCCGCAGCAAAACAAGTCCAGAACTGAAACCACTTCATAAGAGTTCAAGAAACAATATCCTGGGTACCCATAATGCTGGCAAGATGCTTAGCAAGCTTATTAACTTTCTCTTGTTTGGCGCTTAAATCCTCCAGCGCTTGCTGTTGCACAAGAAAGTACGCATCTGAATTCTGCAGGGACTTCCTCAGTCCTTCGGCTTCTTGCTGCAGCACAGCTGACTGATGCCTTTCAGCTTGTAGCTGAGACTGAAGAAGCCGAAGTGATTCAAGCAGCGAGTTCGAAGAGCTTGTGCCAGCGGTACTGGCCAACTCGAACACTACATCACTACATCAACGCGGGACTGTGGGGTTTTCTCACTGTCTACAAGATCATTTTTATCACCTTTCTTGGAGACCAACAGGGTTGTCTCACTATCTTAAACCTTATCTGCATTACTTTCTCTACCATTGCATAGTGGGGTGCTCTTCTCCAATATTCTGTTTGCATACTACAAGAGAAACAAGCAGACACATCACAGGTTTAGCTTGTAGTATACGAAACTCATTTTGGTAAACCGGTTCAGTAGTAAGGTGGACAGAATAACAGCATGAAACAAACATATATCTATGTACTCTAGTCACTGTATTGTCCATATCATTCTAGTTTATGTTCCCTAATCAAGATAGAGACACAGCTCAACTCATATATTTTTAAGACACAACAGTATAGACAGAATATAAGTGTGAGAAACTACACAACATTGGCAACACTTGTAATGTGCATCACATGAGAACATAACTATGTATACAACTTAAACTGAAATCAACATAGAGCAAGAAGTTAGAACAGCAATCCAGTTAAAGAAATAGGTTTAAAACATACCTGTTGCGCCATTGGAGTTTCAATTGGATCCTTCAAATTCGAAAGTAGTTGGTATGAGTAAATACAATGGTGCAACAGCAAAGGAGTATGGACCATAGCTACGGAATCTGACCTGAGAACAGTTGCTCTTCTGCTTTAAATGTGGAGTTTGGGTTAGCTGTGGTGGTCTTCGTGCTTTGGGCACTGCAGTAGCTTTACAAACTGCTTGTGTGGGGGTACTCTGTGGTGGACATGGTGCTTTGTCAACTATAAGTGGGTTACTATCCGCTGGGGTTGCGGTTAGATGGGTTGTAGCTGGTTCTCTGCCCAACAGTGTAAGTGTGCAATCTGGAAGAGTCTCGATTATGTGTGGTGGGGCTAGTTTGTGGGCCAGTACAACCATGGTTCTATCTGCATCGACGGGTAGCACTGTCTTTTGTGAAGAACGGGTTTTTGCTCCCTTAGATACTGCCATCACCCCCTCCAATTCAAATGGTTGATAAACAAGAAAAGAAATTGAACGTACAGACATTGTATGATAGACGGATGTGGTAATTCACATATATGTTGTCTAACCAAACAGGACAGCATGACACAATTTCACATATATGATGCCTAACTAAACAGGATCGCATGACACAGTTTCAGATATATGATGGATAACTTAACAGGATATAATGGCATAATTCAACATATGATGAGTACCTAAACAGGATGACATGACAAAACTATATGTTGTCTTTCTAAAATAGGTTGGGATGAAATAATTCACATACATGTTGTCTAAGTATACAGGATGGCATGATATAATTGACATAATTGATTCATATACTAAGCAGCTGGCACTCGCATGTATGATCTCTAAACTAAGAAGATAGAATTCAATATTGTGCATATGATGTCTAAACTAAGCAATGCAAGACACCATATGCATCATATGAGAAATATAAACATGGCAACTTAGAGCATACACCTCAGGTGGGATATAGGACTGGTCATCTGTCTCTGAATCCTCCTCTGAGGAGCTCCCTGTAACCATTGAGATATATGCTTCAACAGGTACCATTGCCTACTCTGAAGACCTTGTTTTCACTCCAGATTTTTCCATAACCGGCTCAAATGGTTGATACACATGAAGAGTAGTTCAATATACACAGATTGTTGACAAATGGAATACGTAATGAAAAAAAAGATGGCATGAGATAATTCACATATATGATGCCTGGCTCCATGGCGGTGCATAATTCACATATATGATAACTGGCTGAAAAACATGGCATTGCATAATTCACATATCTGATATAGAAAGCAAACAGGAGGCATTCACACAAAGCATGTCTAATCTAAGCAGATGACATGGCAATGCAAGACACCATATGCATGATATGAGCAATATGACCCAGCCAAGTTAGAGCATGCACCTCGGGGGGGGGGGATGCGACTGGTCATCTCTCTCTGAATCCTCCTCTGAGGAGCTATCTGTAACCAGCAAGAAATCTGCATCGACAGGTAGCACTGACTGCTCAGAAGACCTTGTTTTCACTCTAGATTTTCCCGTGACCGACTGAAATGGCTAATGCACAGGAAGAGTAGATGAATGTATAAACATTGTTGACAAATGGCATACATTATGGAAAAAAAATATGGCACAATACAATTCACATATACGATGACTGGCTAAACAGGATGGCATTGCATGATTCACGTATATGATGCCTGGCTAAAGAAGATGGCACTGCATAATTCCCATATACTCCCTCCGTTCCTAAATATTTGTCTTTTTAGAGATTTCAAATGGACTACCACATACGGATGTATATAGACATATTTTAGAGTGTAGATTCACTCATTTTGTTCCGTATGTAGTCACTTGTTGAAATCTCTAAAAAGACAAATATTTAGGAATGGTGGGAGTATGATATAGAAACCAAATAGGTGGCATTCACACAAAGCAAATCTAAACCAAGCTGATGACATATAAGATGTATAATGTAAGCAATGCAAGGCGCCATATGCATGATATGACCAACATCAGCATGCCAGGTTAGAGCAAACACCTCAGGTGGTAAACAGGCGTTGTCGGCTCCTTCTGAATATCCATCTAAACAGTTATCTTCCTCTGGAATACAATATGGAAATGCAGGAGGGGGGGGGCACTTCGCCCACCATGGAGCGGCGTCTGCATGCCATTATATTCGCACGCAATGGTCTTCTCTTTTTCTCTACATGTTCATTATGATTGTGTACAATATCTGACATGCATAATAAAAAAATAGTTAGATTTTGTAAGGCCTAAGGGGTGCATGCAAAAATCAAGACTGATGGTAGCAAACGAGTGGATGGATCCAAAACTAATGATAGCAGGTAGATTATAGCTTCAGTTTAAAAAGATAGACAATGGATCATCTATTGTTTGTTTCCCACCCAACATGAACCACATAGAAGACCCCAGATGAACCAGATAGTAGACAGATACTATTCGTTGCTGGCTCGATATGAGACCCATGGGCAATTCAAAACTCAAGATTGAACGATAAAGCAGCAGGTAATAATAACCGATGTATAACGTAAGAAAACACGAAAGACTGCGACCTCTCTTCCGGAACTGTGTAGTCCTCAGGTTCATCTGCTCAGTCGATGATGGTAACGCAGTTGGCGTGGCTGCCGGCAACGGGGAAGATGATCTGAGGCGGCGAAAGGAAGTCTGCAGGGGGGATCTCTGCTACAGTGAACGCTTATGTCGATGGTGCACCTCAGGTGGGGTGGATGACGGCACGGCAGGAGCAGGACATAACACACAGAGTTTTCTTTGACGCCTATCTGAAAATGAAGTAAATCTATAAGGGCTCCTTAGAATTGGAGGATTCTATAAATGCAGGGACAGGAAAAACACAGGAATAGGATAGGAATGCACGTGCAAAACAGAGCATTTGGAAACATAGGATTTCATTCAACCTGGGTGTTTGGCTCACATGAATTGGAAGAATAGAGGAGTGGAGAAACAAAGTGATGCGACGAGTGTACAACCTCTTTGGCATAGCCTTGTGGACCTCAGCATCATTGGGTTGGACGTGGAGGATGGTGATGATGCTGGTGTGACTGTCGGAGGCGGGGAAGAAGATCCGAGGCCTCTGGAAACGGCGCCGAGGGTACTGCTCCGCTGTGATGGACGGTTCCGTCGTTGGAGCTGCTCCGCTAAGGTGTACGGCGACAAGGCTGAAGCATGACAAGACAGACAACGTTAATCTGAAGTGGGACCCTAATATCATCTGCAATAGATGATGTAAAATACATCACCAAAAAGTGCTAGATGTAAAACGCATCAGCCGCGCCACGGCTCCCCCGACAGATGCTGTAAGTATAGTTCACTCTGAACTTAACTGAAGAAAATGAACTTCACAGTCGAAACTGAATTTTACTGTCGACACTGATTGAACTAGTAACAGAGCATTGCAATAGATGTTTACGGCGTTCAAACACTAGTAGCAGAGAAGCAGTGATCTAAATCAGTAGACGCTCGAGCAGGGAACGCACTAGCAGAGAGCAAGTCGTGCAGTAGCACCGCGAGCGAGTGCTAAAGCAGCAACTCCTGTAGCTGCCGGAGGTCGTGCGGCAGCAGCAGCAGCGCAAGCGAGAGCAAGAGCAGAGTAGCAGCACGAACGAAAGTAGGAGCAGTGCAGCAGCGCGACCGACAGCAAGAACAGAGCCGCAGCGCGAGCGAGAGCCGGAGCAGCTGCAGCTAGTGCCGTTGTGGAAGTCGCCACCGAGGAAGCAACGACATGGGGGAGAGACGCCGTGGATGATGTGGCCGGCGACGGCGCCGTCGATGGAGACACGCCATGTCTGCTCGGTATCGAGCACCGGCAGCCCCGTGAGATCGAATAAAAGATAAAATGCAGCGATGAGTGCAGAACCTCCTTGGTGGCGCCGAGTTGGCCTCGGCTTCATTGGAGGAATTGGTGAGGGTGCTGCGGTTCCAGTGGGGCAGGTCAAGGCGGCGCTGTGGGGATTGAGGTGGCGCGATAGACGAGGTGAACGTCGGGGCAGCTCCTTGGAGGTGGAGGACGGGGCGGCTGATCCGGCGGGACGACGAGATCGACAACGGATCCTCATCCAGTGCGGTGGATGAGGGACGGCGAGCTGTTGCGGTGGACGACGTAGTCGGGGAAGAGTCTCTGGCTGGGCGGCGGTCGGGAGACCGACGGAGGAGCGTGGGGTTTCGCAGGTTTTGGCGGCCTCGGTGTACGAATGGGGGCGAAGGGGGAGGGGGAGCCAAGCTTAGGGACGCGCTTGTCCGAAATGTAGGGTAAGTTACCAGCGTACCCCCACCGGTTTTGACACCACGACGTGGAGCTTCATTTCCGGCTGAGGGGTAGAAGGGGGATTTCGCGTGTCTGGGCTGCGGGAGCGATTTCGGATGAGGAGGGAGTTCTCGCGTGCGTCCAAATTTCGGGATAACAAGGCGCGGCGCGGGTTGAAGAAGCGGGAGTTTCAAAGCAGGTAAGACAAAAGATACTCAACCTTGAAAATTTCGGGATAACAAGGTGAGGATTCCTTGTTCGGCAGAACAAACTTAACGTGTAAAAAAACAATTCATACAAGACACAAGAGAGTCATGTCCCCTTTTACTATATTGCTATAGATGCCACTGAAAAAACTACAAGAAAAATGTAAAAAAAATCGGGAGAACAAGATTACCCTGCACAGTACCAAATTGATTCGCACTTCCCTCAACAACAACAAAAAACAAATCAATTCCCACCAAAGAAAGAGTAATGTCCCTTTTTATATGATTACGGATGCCATGATCTCGAATTTCAATTTTTGAATCCACGTTATGTTGAATTCGAATATATCATTAGGTGACCTTGCGGTTTATAATTGATGTAGTCGTACATTTTGATCTTCCATCATATATGAACGTTTTACTCCACCATGTGAACATATATATTGTCGTCTACCATATGGACTAAATTTGAATCAATTTTCCTTATTTGAATACGATTGTTGTCAAGTTATACAATAATTTAAACAGTATCTTGATAACAAAAAACATACATATAGCAGTAATCATATTTCACTATGAACTACATGTACCATACGCTCTCCAATTCAAATATTTGTATCCATTTTATGTTGAATTCAAATCATAGTACATTATTGGTCTAGGTAGCGAGATGTTTGGGATGATCTAAACCCTGTTTTCATACGTATAATTTTTGGCTGAATTGGGACAAGTTTTGGTATAAGCCTCTTGCAAAACCAGAGATTCTCTCAACAAGCCTCGTGGTTCCGAGAGGGAACGTGTCACCTTTGTGTGCGAAAAGATATACGCTGCCTCCCCCCTGATTTTATTTATAGAGGCAACATAGAACTATATGAGCGCCCTGTTAAATTTTGGAATTATTTCGGGTTCATTTGGCCTTTTTATACATTAATTGAGTTTCTGGATTTTTAATGTGCATAATCTAAATATGAATTGCATGCACATGCTCCGGTGCACCAAAGTGGGTTGAAAAATCACATGTGTGTCCTTGGTTGAATTTCTAGGTCTCATGGAAGAAATGAGAATGAAATTCAAACATCTTGGCGTCATGACTCGGCCAAGAACATCGAGAAACTTTGATTTTAAATTCATGTAAATCCAAAACTCGCCTGGAAATCATGAAACTTGGCATGGTGTCATGTCATGGCACTAACATGTTGTGGTAAAAAAATTGGGCCGATTTGGAAGCTCATGGTTCTAAGAGGGAACGTGCCACCTTTGAGTGTGAAACGATATACGCTGCCCCCCCTTGAGTTTCTTAACAAAGGCAACATAGAACTACATTAGTGCCCTGTTAAATTTTGGAATTATTCCGGGTTCTTTTGTCGTTTTTTACACATTAATTGAGTTTCTGGTCATTTAATGTGCATAAGTCAAATTTGAACTACAAGCACATGCTCTCGTGCACCAAAGTTGGTTGAAAAATAACATTTGTGTCCTCGGGTGAATTTCTAGGTCCCATGCAAGAAATGAGAATAAAATTAAAACATCTGGGCATCGTGGCTCGGCCGAGAACATTGAGAAACTTGGTTTTAAAATTCTTGTAAATCCAAAACACGTTTGAAAAATCATGAAACTTGGCATGGATGTCATGTCATGGTACTACCATGTTGTGGTAAAAAAATTGGCTGAATAGGAACAGATTTTGGTATAAGCTTCTTGCAAACCGAAGCTTCTCTCAAGAAGGCTCATGGTTCTGAGAGGGAACGTGCCACCTTTGAGTGCGAAACGATATACGTTGTCCCCCTCGAGTTTATTTACAAAGGCAACATAGAACTACATGAGTGCCCTGTTAAATTTTGGAATTATTCCGGCTTCGTTTGGCCTTATTTACACATTAATTGAGTTTTTGGTCATTTAATGTGCATAATACAAATTTGAACTACAAGCACATGCTCCCATGCACCAAAGTTGGTTGAAAAATCACATTTGTGTCCTCGGGTGAATACTCCCTCCTTCCATCTATATAGGTCCTAATGCGTTTTTCGAGGCTAACTTTGACCAAACGTTAGAGCAATAATATATGACATGCAACTTACACAAAGCATACCTTCAAATTTGTATGTCAAAGGAGCTTCCAATAATATAATTTTCATAGTATACATCTCATGTGCTATTAATCTTGTCAATAGTCAAAGGCTGTCTTGAAAAACACATTAGGCCCTATATAGATGGAAGGAGGGAGTAGGTCCCATGCAAAAAGAAGAGAATAAAATTCAAACATCTGGGCATCGTGGCTCAGTCGAGAACATTGAGAAACTTGGTTTTAAAATCATGAAACTTGGCATGGTGTCATGTCATGGTAGTACCATGCCGTGGTAAAATAATTTGGCCGAATAGGAACAAATTTTGGTATAAGCTTCTTGCAAATCGGAGCTTGTCTCAAGAAGGCTCGTGGTTCTGGGAGGGAACGTGTCACCTTTGTGTGCATAATTCAAATTTGAAATACAAGCACATGTTCCAGTGCACCAAAGTTGGTTGAAAAATCACATGTGTGTCCTCGGGTAAATTTCTAGGTTCCATGCAAGAAATGGGAATGAAATTCAAAATTCTGGGCGTCGTGGCTCGGTTGGAAACATTGAGAAACTTAGTTTTTTAATTCCTGTAAATCCAAAACACGCATGAAAATAATGAAACTTGGCTTGGTGCCATGACATGGCGCCAACATGCTGTGGTAAATTCGCAGTCCGATTTGCGAAGGCGCACACATTAACAATCAACAAAGTCATTTTGGAACAAGTGCTGTCACGTTACAATCGGAAACACAAGTATTATTGAAGCCGTGGGCGTTCTACTTACTAGTACCATTTACGTGCCGCCACGCGTCCCCATTTTTTATTAGCTAGGAGGCGTCGTGCATGGTAGCTATTTGAGTACGAGAGGCGTGCGATCAGACCCCTGCGCGTGCTTATCGGGAGGAGAGCCCTTTGACCTCCATCTGCCGTCCACCTCTCTCCCAAGGTCTCCATTAATGGCACCCGAGCCTCTGTTTAATGGCGTGGCTATGTCTCACTCGACTAAGATTTAAGAGAGAAAAAAGAAAATCTGAAAGCACGGATCTTGATGTAAGATCCGACGGACCTATATAGCATCTAGTGCGACTTATAGCAAGACTGATGAATATATAAGGACGATTAATTTTTTTTGATCAAAGAAGGGCTTGCCCCTTCCGATTTTCATTACTGAAAACCACCACAATTCACAAGAAGTTCAGCACAACTCCAGCCTAACACGAAGGACTAAAAGCTACAAGATTGAAATCGCAACATCCCAAGACGCCAACAAAGGCCAAACATCCGCGCTAGAACCCAACATTTCACAACCGACGACACAATCCACATCCTAAACCGATTATTACATCAAAAGAAACCAGGAAACTGAAGGAAGCCCATCAGCAGCTAGAAGAACAGCAACGCCAGGGTCACCACAGCAAGAGTTTTCTTCATTCCAGCCTCGCAACATTGATCTTCCACAGAAAGATAAGGACGATTAATTGTCTTACATAATTAGAAAGATAATTAAAAAAGCCTCGTTTGACGCAAACACAAACAAGTCATTCAGCATCCTTCTCTGCTGCATTCGTGGCGTGGCGGGACATCTTTGCTGCTTCCGCGGCGCGGTCGGACCAGTCTGCTGCATCGACGGCGCAGCGGGACCTCCGTGCTGCTTCAGTGGCGCGGCGGGACCTCTGTGCTGCTACTTCCGTGCGGCGGGACATGTCGGCTGCTCTCGCAGCGAGGCGGGACATCTCTCGTGCTTCCGCTTCCATGCTCGCCTCTCCCTGGTGGCAATCTCTCGACCCAGAACTCACGCTGGCCATGGCAGACGCAAGGGAAGGATGCTGAATGACTTGTTTGTTTTTGTGGATGAGGAGTTGAGGAGGAATGTGCAGTCATCCTGGCATACTAGTATTTATAACCGAGTACTAATACGCTCCTAAGTGGGAAACCATTTAGGTTGTGATCGGTGTGAACAGGTTTGCAATTCAATATAGCGTGGTACTAATACGCTCCTAAGTGGGAAAACGTTTAGGTTGTGATCGGTGTGAACAGGTTTGCAATTCAATATAGCGTGGAGTAATTTGGAATGTGACGAGACGCAAGCTCAAAATTTATTGACGGTTCTAGTTTCGAAGTGCGGCACTATTCCCGGATGGAGTACTTCTTTTTCTACTCCCTCCTTTCCGATTTTATAGGGCTTATCTCAAAATTTTAGTTTTTCCATTTTATAAGGCTCAATTTGGTTGTTCCCCAACACATGTTCAGATTCCAAGGTGCATTAAATCATTGCATGCAAGTATTAAGAGAAAATTGACCAATGCATGTACTTTATGCATGCATGCATTGCAATTAATGCATTGATAAACATAATTTTTTGAGAAAAACAAGAGCATTAATTAGGTGCTTTTGCAAACTACAAAAAATATTCCACCACTCACCATCTTGGTTGGTGAGATTTTTGAATTAAGCCCTATAAACCGGAAAGGAGGGAGTACTGCTGTGTACGTGCAATAACTGGCACCGTCGTATACATATCTTACGGTTAATGGGGCGTTCGACAGGAATAGCCACGTGGCGAGCTCTAGGCTAGTCTTTTTTCCAGACGCATTAAACCTATCTCTTGGGACTTCTCGCACGCACCATCGTGCCACCCACAAAAACTTGTACTCTGAGTTTAGTAGTACGTTATACAGGAAGAGAAGAGGTGCACACACGCACTCGTCCTCTCACACACGTGTCTGTTTTTTCTCGAAAAGGAGGATGATGACCCCCGGCCTCTGCATCTGGGAGTCACACACGCATCTGTAGCTACGAATTGTAGTGTTCTCAACCATCCGATTGGCTCTATCATGGATATACCTATATACTAAAACATGTCTAGATACATCTATATTTTGACAAATGGAAGGCATGTATTGTGGAATGGAGGGAGTGCTTGTCATCAAAATGGATAAAAAGGGACGTATCTAGAACTAAAATACGTCTACATACATCTCCTTTTATCCATTTTGATGACAAGTAGTACTTCTTACCCAAAGGAACTTTATATCCAACAGACACAAAATATATGTTCGACTGTTGGAAATTACTGATATGATGTCGAAGTAATTGCTGCATCGCCACCAAAACCCACCATTTCTTAAGCTAAAGTAGACCAAGGTAATCCCTATATTAGCATATTACTAAGATAAACAGAAGGCACTGTAGAAACATTTAGGACGTGAGCTTGTCAATCTGAATGTGGAGGGAGACAAGCTTAGCCCCGGCCAGCAGCTTGGGCGGAACTGTCAAGAAGGTCAGCTCCTGCACGTCGACGTCGCCGGGATCCTTGCTGCTTGTCACCTCCATTTCCACCTTGATGGTGTCGTTCGTGCCTTTGGGCTCCCCCGACGGGCCGTTCGCCCATAGCTTGGCCACGTAGTGCGGCAGTGGGGACGCCCCGGCTCTGATGCAGACGACCGACACGGCGATTGGCGCGCCGATGTCGAGCATGCCGCCAACCAAGAAAAACGCGCGGCGGTCCTCCTCTGCGAACAGCAAGAGCCGTTGCTCCGACAGTGGCACTTGCAGCTGGAGCACCTTGCCGTACTGGATCCTGTGCACGGGCATGGGATGCACGGTGCTGATGTGGTGGTAGAGCGCCGGCGGCGGGCCTTCATAGCCACAGACGGGCACGGGGCATTTGCAGGGCGCGAGCGGACACATGCTCTGGTGATCGGCGAGCTTGTGGTAAGTGACGTAGAGCCCACAGCCTTCGTGCGGGCACTCCACCCTCACCGACGAAAGGACGGAGTCCACCGCCGTGTTTCGCACGTCGAAGCCACCGCCGCGCTCGCACTTCTGGCACTGCCGCTGGTTCCCGGGGCGCTCAACGCGGCAGTCCGCGCAGGCCAGGTGCCCTCCCTTGCACTGAAGAAATCAATCGAATAGCACATCAATCAAGAAACCTGCACCTTGCTCAATCAGCCGAACGGACGAGGTGTATTCGAACCTCATACACTGGAGGCGTCAAGGGGCGGAGGCACAAGGGGCAGTGGAGCACGGTGAGGTCCATCGAGACCTTAGAGAGCTCCATCGCCGGGTCCTGTTCGGTCTGCATGATCTCGCACTCCTCGTGCACAACCATCTCTCGACTTGGGCCGGGGTATTACAAAGCTTTCCCGTCACATATTTTATACTACTTCAAGGTGCATTAAATCAACACATGCAAGTATCAAAAGGAGAGTCACGGCATGCATGCATGTGTTGTAATTAATGCATCAGTAAACGCAAATTATTGAAATATATCGAGTGCAGTGCTTTGATGTGTCGCGTCAACTCGTACATCAACGAGAAGTTTGATTATCCTCTCCCTCGCGTACTTAACTGCACCTGCCTTTGGTTGTATGACAGGTTGGCCACACACCTGTCGGGCTCACCTGTCATACACGCAAAGGCAGGAGCGTCCCTTCCTCGCCCATGAGCGTGGTGGCTGGCAAGACTAGGAGAAGCTTTCGCTACACGCTCTCCCTCCCGCACGCGGTGGACATGCAGCAGTTCAATCGGTGTCAGATGGCCAGAAGCGTACTGTAGTACTCCTCTAGTGTAGTAGTACTCCATCATTGTTCGACTTCCCGAAGAGGCGAAGAGCCAAGCGCAGCCCGGACGCTCGTGTGGCAGTTTCATGTGTAGAGTAGTCTAGGATAGCGTGTACCGTGCCTGTAAGCTTAAAATCGTTGGGGTCGGCTCCATGCTATCTGGCCGTCTTGAAGTTTTAAAAAAAATTAAAATAGTCTTCTGGCCCTACCTGACACCCTGTGATTGTAGTTTGCACGCTCATCTGGTCAAGACAGGAATATATATTTTAATTTGATTTTTTCGAAAAGGGGGGACTCCCCGGCCTCTGCATCAGAATGATGCATACGGCCACATATTTTTTAATTTGTGGTGGGTAAATGTTAGAGGTTGCAGCAAATATATTGTACACTGTGGGTCTTTCAGCCAAGTTTAGAGGCAAGCATGTGGGGCCAGTGCTATGATGTGTCGCGTCAACTCATACAACGAGGAGAAGCTTGATTTTACTACACGCCTTCTCCCTCACCCATGCGCGCGGTTGCTCGCAAACGAGGACAGGCTTTTGCTTAGTAGTACTTCTACAACAAGCTATCCGTCCCGCTCGCAGTGGACGGACATGCAGCAGTGGATTCGACACTGTAGAAGCAGTAGATTTAACATCATTGTTCGTCTTCTCGAAGAGGCGAAGAGCCAAGCGCAAACCGAACGTTGCAATTGCGAACATTGGAGCACGCATATAGCCAGGCTCTTGCATGAGACAAAATTGCTATGTGAGCCCACTATTGTACTAGTACGTACAACTACTTGCTAGTATAGCCATGTAAACCAGAAATGAGTATTTGCCCTTCTAGAGATTTCAACAAGTGACTAGACTACACCGAGACGGAGTACATATGGAGCAAAATGAGTGAATCTGCACCGTAAATAAATACGTACTAGTTCTATCGTTTTCCTCTCCGAGGTGCACAATATTGAGTATACTGACTAGTCTCTTTTTGACACGCATTTACGTTTTTTACACAGTACAGACTCAAGCGCTCATATACATGCGCATACACTCACCCCTATGAACGCACACACGCACGGCACTATCATCTTGAAATTTACGAAGTCACCATAGGCACCTCGTCGTCGACGGGTCCATAGGTGCTTGAATGCCGAGGGAGAGGGTAGCGGTTACCGAGACGTTGAACGGTCAATGATGCATCCTCAATTACATGCAGAGGGAATTAATTGGAGAAGCCAGCACGATGTGAATGCAACAGAGTTTGGACTCTCATATAATAAAGGCGCCCCACCACTCCAATCCATCTACTCCCAAGTCTCTGCGCAACACTACTCACTCCAATCCAAGACCAAGTGACCAGAAGCCACAAGCACCTATGGAGGCGATGGACGCAAGCGGCAGTCGGCTGTGCCAAATCATCCAAGGCGCCGGCCTGCGGCCCCGCACTGCGCAGCGTTTCCAGACGGTGCTGGTGACCGCAGGCATCGTAGCCCTCGCCGACACCGGCTTTTCCTCTCGCATGGACGACATGATGGTCAACTCCATCCGCAAGTTCACCGCCGTCAAGAAGCGCGCGGACGACCTTGCCGTACTGCTCCAGCCCGCGCGCCCAGGCTCCTCATTGCCTGCCACCCTCATCGGCCTCCATGGTGACGAACTCTTTCAAGCCCTGGTGGCCCTGCAGGGGCCGGAGGTCGCGACGAAGAACGTGCACCTCGAGGTCGCGCTCGCCGCGCAGCGCCTCGCCATGCAAGAAACCGTCGACCTGCACATCCACGTCTACGAGGAAATCGTCTACATAGGCCACTACAAGGCAAGCGAGGACAGAAAAACGTTGGCCTTCTTCCAACGGCTAGAATCTTTGGACGCCATTGTTCAGAAGCACGTCGACCTGGCCATGAAAGCCGCTGCTACTTAGGAGCCATTCGGTGGGCCGGCGCCCTGAGTCAAGGAGGTGGACGTCGTCGATGGATGCATCTCTTCTTGCCTCCTATAACCAGCACTGCATCGCCTCGTGGCCTTAATGTTTTATTAGTATAGTACTCCATCCGTTCCCAAATATAAGTCTTTCTAAAGATTCCAGCAACTGACTACTACATACGGAGCAAAATGAGTGAATCTACACTCTAAACTATGTCTACATACATCTGTATGTTGTATTCCATTTGAAATAGTATCTAAAAAGGCTTATATTTATGAACGGAGGGAGTATATGGCATTTTTATTCCAGTCGTAACGTTTTCACTGTGAGGTGGGGCCGCAGTTGAGCAAACCCACCCCACCCACCGGGCGTCGGCCGAGTTTAGAATTACTAGAAGAGAGAAACGAGGGAGGAGAGCTAGCTGTAGCACGGACGCTGTTGTCAGATGGGACTCGTGTTTATAGAATAGGAGTACTGAGCACTCGTGCCTCTTTTTTTTTGAGGGAAAAATTAGTCGTATGTCTAGTACCACTAGTTGGGTGCGTGCGACCTATAGCTGTCATCACTTTAGGTCTCCTTTTCGAACCGCGGCTACGCTTCACAGTACATATTATTTCACGCATTTATCCTCCTATATGTACTCCTAGGCTATTTCCACGTGCTCCCATTCGCCGACATGTGGGACATAGAGCATCTGGGTCGTAGTGCATGCATGACTCGGAGCATATGCCGGGGTACTTTACATTTCAGACCTCACGAATTACATGCGAACACCCCGCAGAAGAATAAATAAATGAATGAATTACTACATGAAACCGGATTATTTTCGTGGAAACCGGAGCACGTTCATTAAATTTTGGACATAGCACGTTTATAAAAAATGACCGGACCGAAACCAGTCTAAGGGCCTCTTTGATTTTTCCCGCAAAAAAAGGGCCTCTTTGATTCGCAGGATACTGAAAGCACAGGAATGGGGAAAGTATGATGGCGATGAACCGAGACGAGGAGAACTCTAACTCAGTTAGAGGTTAGAGTTAGATTCTAACCCTGAACTAACTCTAAACCAAAGAGGTGTATGGATGGTAGGGTTAGATTCACAATAAATGCTCTATCTCAATCATTTGACTACTTTGGACCCTACTTCCTGCCGGATTTGGAGGGTGCTTGGATACGTTTTATTTCCATCACTAAAAGTAGTGGGACTAAAACTTGCTAGCCTCACCCATGCTTGGATCCAAATACTAAAGAGACTAAAATCAAGTTAATGAGCATTTATTATCCTCCAAACCCTCCAATCCAGAACTCGCCTGTGTTAAAGGAGAGGAGTTAAATGAGGAGAGAGAGGACTAATCCACATTTTAGTAGGGGTACCCCTAACTAAATTTTTTTAGTCTCAAGACTAGTTTTAGCTCCTCTTTAGTCAGGGGTGCTTGGAACTTTAGCCTCTTAAAGAGACTATTTTTAGTCAGACTAAAATAAGTCCCTTGGATCCAAGCACCCTCTTGGTGTGGCCGGCTCTTCTGTGGCCTCCTCCCGCTCATAATTGACATAAACGAACCATCTATACAAATCAAGCATGCAAAACATGATAATTTTTACTTTGTCCATACAAATGAGATATCCCACTTAAACATACAAGTCGTCAATCAAGCTTCACAAAATAAAAAAACACTTCATGAAACAAAGAATGAGCTAACTCATCACGGAAGTCATTCACGATAGGGAGGGAGCCCGGAGCCCCTCACGCACCGAGGGAGGAGCTCGCCATTGTCGCTCTGGAGGAAGGCTCTGTAGAGCCCAAGCCCCGGGAACCCCTCCGACGTCGGCCCTTGCGAGTTGAGGTCGACACCGGCATGGGTAGCAGGGCCGCTTGCCGCCGACTGGGAACTTAATCTTTGGGCCTCTAGAAATAATGCAAGCCTGTAACTAAAATACCTAGAAAGGTGAACTGAATCTTTGGGCCTCTAGAAATAATGCAAGCCTGAAACTGAAATACCTAGAAAGGTGAACTGAATCTTTGGGCCTCTAGAAATAATGCAAGCCTGAAAGTGAAATACCTAGAAAGGTGAACTGAATCTTTGGTTCTCTAGAAATAATGCAAGCCTGAAACTGAAATACCTAGAAAGGTGAACTGAATCTTTGGGCCTCTAGAAAAAATGCAAGCCTGAAATTTAAATACCTAGAAAGGTGAACTGAATCTTTGGGCCTCTAGAAAAAATGCAAGCCTGGAATTGAAATACCTAGAAAGGTGACCTGAATCTTTGGGCCTCTAGAAAGATTTATTACCTCCTCAAGCAGCATCAAACAATTCCATGCGTGCACCACAAATCTATACCAAGTTTGATCATGATCTACTTTACCAAATCAGAATTAGCGCTAGAGCAAGCAAGATCAATGATATGGCCGTGAGACAGAGAAGGAACGAACAAACTCACCCCTCTCGCGACCTCCCTGGTAGATGCGCCGCCGCCGCGCACGACAGAGGGAGAAAAATGACTGGTGAAGGGGGAGCGGGGCGACCTTCGAAGGCCGGAGGGAGAGGGCGGCCGGAGGGAGAGGGCGGCCGGAGTAGGGTGGCGGAGGCCGGAAGGAGAGGGCGGCCGGAGGAGAGAGAGGGCGAGCGGCCCTATGGGGAACAGAGAGGAGTCGTGCGGGAGGGGGGAGCGATCTGGTGAGGGCAGGGGAGATTTTTTTAGTTCTCTTTTAGTGGGCCCGGGGATAACTAACCCAATTAGAACCTCTCCACCGGGCTAGTTTTTTTAGCTGGGTTAGAGCAAACTAGCTCAAACTAACCCCTCTTGTTTCGATAATTTGAGGCTATTTCCACCCAAACCAGCTCTAACTCAGGGATCCAAACAAAGAGGAGTGTTACTGTACATGCTACAGTGTGGACCGTAGCACATTGTTTTTTATGGCCATATCACCACATTGTTTTCTACTGCTGGTTCACTGGGCTACCGTGGTTCGCACTTCTGGTTCACTAGGCTGCCGTGGTTCGCACTCCTCCGACCTGAGTAGTACTCTAGTATAGTACTAGTATATACCACATCATTCTTTGCTCCTTCTTACTACTCCGACATGTGGGAGAGCCAGCATTCGGGTCGACGTGTCATGCACCAGATTAGAGCGCGGAACGGAAGGGGGGCATCACCCCGGTCGGAGCGCCAGTAATTCATGACTATAGTGAGTGGTCATATCACAAGTCTTTCCAGCAGTAACGTGCCGTCAAATCACACAGCCCCCCTCGCTCACCCTCCTCGCCTCTCTGTCAAACCGCCTACCCGAAAACTGCCGCGCGTACTACCCGGGAAAAGCCCCGCCCTCAACTTTTAACTATGCGAAAATAGTTCGAGCTTGCTCGTTCTATATAAATACAGTACTTACTGTATGTTTATTCACCCGTGGGGTTGTTCAATGAATGGAGGGGTGGGGAGCACAAGTGAACAATACTGTAGTACTACTAGTAGTAAGTAGGAGTCGTACAGTAGTCACCTTAAATAGAGAGTTTCTTTTCTTTAATGCCACGTACACAAATTGAAACGCTTGTTGTGGAGAGAAAAAAGATAATCACTCCACTATATATGGACGCAGGGGCCTGAGCGCTTGCTTTACTAGGGTTGCTCTCTTCATTCTCTCATCCTCTCCAGATATAAACAAGACAGCGGTAGCGACATTTTCTCTCTGCTCACGCTGGTCACAGATCCGGCCGGATCCCTTCGGTCGGTGTGTGTAGAGGACTAAAAGGTGCATCGTTCACGCGGTCATCACCGCCGAGGGAGGAAACCCACAGCTGCCGGAGGGGCCCGATCCTCTGCCCGTGCCGTTCTCTCCGACACAGCGCCGGCTCGGGAGGTCCTCCGACCCTTCTTCCTCCCTGCCGTATTGTCCGCAGATCCGACCTGCCGCCGCCGACATCCCGGCGACCCTCAGGTATAAGTTCTTCGAAAGCGGCCTTGCTCTACTGCCCCAGCTCCCCACGTGTCTGCATGTGCATCTTTTTCTACTCCCATCAGCTCTTCCAAAGCCACCTAAATTTTTAGTACTATTAGAGGTAAAGCTACTTCATGCATTTGAATCTAGGGCTTTGTTCAAACAACGAAGAAAGGGGGGAAAGTTGCAGCATGAATCTAGGACTTGATTCAAAGAGGAAATAATATGGTGAAAGTAGTAGAGACCGGATACCCAACCGGTCTCTTGGTTGAAAAGGGAAATAATGGGAAAACGCAGTACAAACTGGATAAGGAACGGATCTATTATTGGTTGAAAAAAGGATAGAAAGTGGCGGCTGGTGGACAAGTCAACAGAGTATGTCCAGGATTAGATTTGCTGCCATCACATAGTAAAAGGTCTCCAGGATTAGATTTGCTGCCCTCACATAGTAAAAGGTCTGAGGATTAGATTTGCTGCCCTCACATAGTAAAAGGTCTCAAGATTAGATTTGCTGCCCTCACATAGTAAAAGGTCTCCAGGATTAGATTTGCTGCCCTCACATAGTAAAAGGTCTCCAGGATTAGATTTGCTGCCCTCACATAGTAAAAGGTCTCCAGGATTGGATTTGCTGCCCTCACATAGTACAGGGTCTCTAGGATTAGGTTTGCTGCCCTCACATAGCATGAACAAACTCGGCATCACCACTTTATGCCTCCTTGTAGGTACATTGTGCTGATGCGTCCACTGTCGCATGTCCTTATACCAACCTTTTGTTGTTGTTAATGTAAGGGCGCATGTAAAATGAAGCGATCACACTATTAACTTAGGGACATGTCTAACCAGTGTTATTGTTAATCTAATGCCTCCAGTGATAAGATGCAATTAAACTGTGTTACAAATGGCACTCCTGCTATTTTCCCCAGTATGATAAGTAAGTTGCTCCTTTACGCTGCTGAGTGTCTTGGTGTCCCCACGGTCCCATGCCCTTAAACCAACTCTTTAGCTGCTGTTGATTTACTGTGTCTGGTAAACAAGCAATGTCACCATTAAAGTAATCCCATATTTGAGGAATCTCATTGTTGATCGTAATGCTTCTGGTAACATGAAGCATTGCTGACGTTTTAAAATTTCTACTGTCCTTGCGTGATTGCCATGAACATAATTAAGATGCTTCTTTTCATTCTGTATATGTTTCGTATATTCTTATTGACCAGCAACTGTTTACTTTCTATCTTTTTGTGCAGATAGGGATATCCATTTCACCTTGTTGCTATTGTGACCTTTTGGTGAACTGCACAAAACACTTTTTTTGGAATGAGTGTCTTGTGCAGTTCAACTAAAATGTCACGTGGGCAACATCTCTCAATTTTGGTGGAACTGCACAGAATGGTGATTGGAGTTTCCAAAATCTGCGTCAAGTTTTGCTGGTAATCTCATGCAACATTTTATTAGCCTTTGCAAGATGGAGCCGTCACTGTCACCACAATGGCACTTTATTTTAGTGGAACTGCACAAAAGGATAAGAAAATTATAGTTGCACCTTACATGAGCCGGACAGCCAACCTTAATGTTCCTCAATTTTAGTGCAACTACTAAAGAAGAACCTGCCAGCTCACAAGAGCAAGTACTTCTTGCTAGCTGAATGATGCAATCTTTGCTTCATTTCAGGTGAACTGCAGAAAAAGGCGCATGAATTGAATCATGGAACTCCAGGCAGACCTCATCCAAGTAGAGCTGGAGGTTGAGTTCAAGGAGGCTGCTATTAAAGCGAAATCATGCTCTCCTGTCTCCTTGTTTGTGATGTGCAAACAGGAATACTCAACTACAGATGTTGTGACGGTCAAGAGCATTCGCCAAGTTCTTCGATTGTATGACATGGCTAGCCAAGATGGATTTAATCCCGATATTCACTTTATCAAAAGGCTCTAATGGGTTGGTTCTGAATCTTGCAAGCTGGGAATCAGTGAGATGTGTAGGCATCTTTTTTGTACTTATTATTTGAATCTTATTTGCTGGTTCTGAATCTTGCAAGCTGGGAATCAATGAGATGTGTAGGCATCTTTGTTGTACTTATTATTTGGATCTTATTTGTTGGTTCTGAATCTTGCAAGCTGGGAATCAATGAGATGTGTAGGCATCTTTGTTGTACTTATTATTTGGATCTTATTTGTTGGTTCTGAATCTTGCAAGCTGGGAAACACGGCATGATGATGCAGACGACAACAACCATAACAAACAGTTCAAACTTGGTAGTATTATCTTTGTGAAAGTGCGACAAGTGTGTTGATCGTGTGTGTCCTAAGAATTATAATTCTAATTGTTGTGCATGTTGATCCTGTGGCACTGATAGAACGAGTGAATGCATTGCTTGTTTTAAGTATAAATTTCTATTAAAGCTAATTAAATTTAAGTAAAGTGACCACTAACTCCTGTTATTACAGTACCAATACAGACCCGCTCGTGAACCGACGTGTGGCCGAGGGTGCATCTTCTGTCGGGCGTGCAGCGGACGAGGGAGGGGTAGTAACTGTTGTCGCCTGTACACACTCAGCTTACTGTTGAATCCAGTTCCCCAAGAGCTGAAAAACGAACTGCTGCCGCCGCCTACACACTCGTTCACTCGAAGAGACTCCAATGGCGATCCGAGGGGTGAGCCTGCTGGATATGGACTTCAGCAAGGAGTTCCCCTTTGAGTTCGCCGTTCAGTCCAATGGCTGTACCAAGTTGAATGTGATGTACACCAACGATACGGACTCAGTGAAGTTCTGCCTCGCCTCAGTCCTATGGCTGCACCAGGTTCTGGAGCATTCGCCCGTTTCATCGGCAGCGCCGACTGCACCTTCGCTACGGTGGAGAGAAGGAAGAACGCGATGATTCGGCCATCTGGTGCAACAAGCTTGTCCACATCCAGAAGCAATACAAGATCATCAGCAACGGGCAGGAGAAGGACTCCGTGGTTGACCTCGCTGAGACCATCATCGACCCCTGATATGCCAACATGAAAGAAGATGACCTGAACACGTGGGAGGTACCTCTGAATCTAGCTTACATAACCTACGCGGACAAGGACACATCGCATGCTACGACATGTACAGGCAGATCTTGGACATGAGGGCGTGTCTGCTTCCCATAACTGACGAGTACACGGACAGCCGCAGCGTCATGATCAAGCGTGCCAGGAAGGTCTAGATGTTGTACTTTATCTGTTTATAAGCACCTTTATCATCTGAGTGTTTCATGCATTAGCCTATGTGTCGTAATTATCTGTTTTGTCCGAAATATTTATTTTAAGAACCCATTAACCTGATTGCTTTTTTTAGTGGCTATTTGCTTATGTATGTAAACTAGTTCACTTGTCCGTAAAAGAAACTAGTTCACTCGGCTGCCGTGCTTTGAATCTCCTTCCTCCCAACATATTCCCCTCCTCAGGTGGACCCAACAGGTCTCTGAATTTTCTCCCACTTTCTTTTTCGATGTAAACTGAGTTTTCTCCCAGTACTTTCCCCTAGAACCAACTCAACTGTCCCACGTCTAGCCTAAAAAATAATAATACCCCACGTACTATTAACTCATCAAATTAAAATGTATTTTATTTCGTAAGTTGAAAGTTCTTACAAAATAATAATAATAATTGTTTATATATAACTTGGCAAGTTAACTCCTAGTGATTGCGTACATAAGCTTGCAAAGATTTTACTGACGTGCAATCATGTGTTTATGTTTTTATAACATTTCTCCGTCTAGCCCAACATGATATTTTCACCCAGCCCAGCAAGTCCGCGGATTTCGAGAAAATGCAAATGAGATTTAAACGGGCTGCATAGATGCTACATCATTGTTTCACCCAGCCCACCAAATGGACTAAAAAAACAAATGGACTGGCTGACATGTGGGCCAGTAGGTCGAAGCCTAAGAAGGCGTTGGATTTACATCCAACGGCCGACATTCTTCTTCAATCTCTCGTCTTCTTCCCCCAGCGCTGCCGGAACCGCCTGCTCCAGCCTTCGGCGTCCAGCGGCATTGTTTTGCGCTCCTCAGCGAAACGCTACCCCGCCAACGGCCAGGCCATCCCTCCACTCCGCACCTCCTGTTATTCTCTGCCGAGTGTAGGCCCACCCCGCACCCGAACCAGTCAAGTTTCCCACTCCTCTCCGTCTGCGACTCCACTGCCGCGTCTTCCCCATCTCCGGGTCATTCCAGTCTGGGGCCTCACCGTTGTCCACCGCCTCGGTGCGCTCGGCGCGGCGTGGTCAACATACGAGAGTCATCGGAAGAGGACTGTACGTGGACAGCCTAACGGCTGGGACCCACGAGGTCCATGGTCGCACGCAAGGATAGTTCCTCCTTATTACGCACTGTACGTGGGAAGGGCTTCTGTATTTCGCGAAAAAAACGTTCCCCCCGCTGACAGGTCGGACCCACCAGCTATATCTTCGCACGCAAGGAAGTGCCTCCTTATTACGCACCAAAAAATGAATACCCCCTGCTAGCTGGGACCCACCATAGTGGGTGGCTGACTTGTGGGCCTACTAAGTTGACGAGGACGGAGGGCTTTGTCAACTTAGTCAATATGAACGATTCTAGCTCCAGTGACCGTACGATGTCCATCCAACGGCCATAGTGCTTCTTCAACCTCTGGTCTTCTTGCTCCAGCCGCCCAAAGCAGCGCCGGTCGTGCCGCGTGCTCCTGCCTCTCGTGGCCGGCTGTGATGCCGCGAAGGCCTCACCGCCCCTACTACTCCCACCGCTGGCCCAGGGTATCCCTCTACTCACCCACACCCCCTGTTATTCTGCGGCGACGGCAGCCTCACGCCGCAGCCGAACCAGTGAACCCTCGTACTCCTCTCCGCGTGGGCATCCACTGCCGCGTCTTCCCCGGCTCCGCGTCGTCCCCTTCCTACGCCTCGCCGTCGTCCACCGCCTTGGTGCTCTTGGCGCGGCGTGGTCAATGTGGTCAACGACCGACTTCCATCGGAAGAGTACTGTACGTGGAGAGGCTGACAGCTGGGTCCACGGCCACAACCCAGTTTTTTTGTGATTTGCCAAGTAAGTCGCTTTGTCAGGCCTGTTGGGCTGCAAATCTTTCAAGACGAGGAGAGCTTCATTCGGCTGGCCGAGAAAATGGCCTATCAGTAATGAGAAATGGGCTGTACATTTTTAAAACACATCAAACCGACAATTAGTTTCAAATATCTTTTTTTCATTTCGAGATTTTAAATTGCATTAATTTTTATGCGTGGAGAATTTGTTGGATTTTATATTGATATACATTTATTTTTAAAATCAGTTTGAATGTGAGTCAAAATTTCGGGATTAAAAACAGTTCGGACCGCACCGAAATATGCAAAATTTCGTATAATTTTTTAACCGTGGCCACAATATGGGCTGTAATGCTAACAAAAAGAATATGGGCTCCAAAAAAAACCTTAAGAATTAGCAAATGGGCTGTAAATTATTAGAAATAATGGCAGATGGGTTGTATGCTGTTTTCCACAGATTTGAGGCTTTCCTAAAAAAAGGTTGGTGCACAAGAAGTGACTGTTGGATGTCCATCAAACGGCCGTCATGCTTCTTCAATCTCTGCTCTTCCTGCTCCACCCGCTCAAACAAGCGCCGGCGGGACTGCCTGCTCCCTCCTCCCTGCAGCCGGCTGTGCTGCCGCGCAGGCCTCACCGCCCCACCGTACTCCCATCGCTGGCCTAGCCATCCCTCTACTCACCCACACCTGCTGTTATTCTCCGGCGACGGCAGACGAAGCAGTAAACCCTCGTACAGTCGTACTCCCCTCCGCGTGGGAAACAACTGCCGAGTCTTCCCTGCCTCTGTGTCGTTCCCTTCCTAGGCCTCGCCGTCGTCCACCGCCCTGGTGCTCTCGGCGCGGCCTAGTCAACGTGGTCAACGACCGACATGCATCTGAAGTGGACGGTACGTGGAGAGGCCGACAGCTGGGTCCATGGCCGCACGCAAGGAAATGCCTCCTTATTACGCGCAAAATAATGATTCCTCCACCTGACATCAGGGACCCACCGAAAGGGCCTCTGTATTTCGTGAAAAAAACGTTACCGCCGCTGACAGCTCGGACCCACCAGCTATATCTTCGCACGCAAGGAAGTGCCTCCTTATTACGCACAAAAAAATGAATACTCCCCCTATTAGCCGGGACCCAGTATAGTGGCAGGCTGACTTGTGGGCCTACTAAGTTGACGGGGACGGAGGGCTTTGTCAACTTAGTCAATATGCATGATGTTCATCCAACGGCCGTAGTGCTTCTTCAACCTCTGGTCTTCTTGCTCCAGCCGCCCAAACCAGCGCCGGTCGTGCCTCGTGCTCCTGCCTCCCGTGGCCGGCTGCGATGCGGCGGAGGCCTCACCGCCCCTACTACTCCCACCGCTGGCCAGGCCATCCCTCTACTCACCCACACCCCCTGTTATTCTGCGGCGACGGCAGCCTCACACCTCAGCGAACCAGTAAACCCTCGTACTCCTCTACGCGTGGGCATCCACTGCCGCGTCTTCCCCTGCTCCGCGTCGTCCCCTTCCTAGGCCTCGCCGTCGTCCACCGCCCTAGTGCTCTCGGCGCGGCGTGGTCAACGTGGTCAAGGAACGGCTTCCATCGGACGTGGACTGTACGTGGAGAGGCTGACAGCTGGGTCCACGGCCGCAGCAAAGAAGTGCCTCCTTATTACGTGCAAAATAATTATTCCTCCACCTGACAGTGGGGACCCACCAGACGGGCCACCGTATTTCGCGAAAAAAACGTTTGCCCCTGACTGCTGGGACCCACCAGCTACATCGTCGCACGCAAGGAAGTGCGTCCGGGCAAAAAAAGACGATTCGCCCCCTGACTGCTGGGACCCACCAGCTACATCTTCGCAGGCAAGGAAGTGCCTGACAGTCGGGACCCACCTGGTCGAAGCGTACGTAGCGTTGTCATTCTGGTCGCGAACGTGTACGTACATATATACTGGTGGATGTAGAGGCGTGCACGTGTTGTAGTAGAGGCGCGTACGTGTCGTAGTAGAGGCGCGCACGTAGCATGTACACGTACGTACAGCGGCCAGGGTGCAACAAAGAAAATACGGCCACGTATGTGTACATACGGGCGGGGTCTCGAACGCCTACTCGCGCATACGTACGACCAGGGCTCGTGTACATGGCTGGGTCGGAAAGGAGAAACAGCGTCGTCGTCTTGTTCATGGGGAGGCAACGGAATGTGTCGTGTTCATGGGGAGGGGTGTGGCGTACCGCAAATCGGAGGAAACGTACCTCCTACGGTCGAAACGGGGGTCCTGTTGATCGGGAGGAGTGTGGCGTACCGCAAAACGGAGGAAACGGACCTCCTATGGTCGAAACGGGGGTCCTGTTGATCGGGAGGGGTGTGGCGTACCGCAAAACGGAGGAAACAGACCTCCTACGGTCGAAACGGGGGTCCTGTTGATCGGGAGGGGTGTGGCGTACCGCAAAATGGATGAAATAGACCTCCTACGGTCGAAACGGGGGTCTTGTTGATCGGGAGGGGTGTGGCATACCGCAAAACGGACAAAACAGACCTCCTACGGTCGAAACGGGGGTCCTGTTCATCGGGAGGGGTGTGGCGTACCGCAAAACGGGACTCCACGGGATACTGTTCATCTCCACCGTCGACCTCCTCCAGCCTCCACAGGCTACCGTAGACCTCCTCCAGCTTCCACGGGCTCCTGTTCATCCAGCCTCCACCGCGCGCTACTCCACCGGCTACTGTTCAACCACCCCTCCACGGGCACCCCACCACCGTCTACTGTTCATCCAGCCCTCCACACCACGGGGTCCTGTTCAACCACCCCTCCACGGGCACCCCTCCAACGTCTACTTTTCATCTAGCCCTCCACCACACCACGGGATCCTATTCATCCAGAGGCAACGCCACCGCTCACTGTTCATCCACCCCCCCCCCCCCCCGCAACACTCACTATTCATCCCAGAGGCAGCATCGACCGGCTTCAGTTAGTAGCAGTAGCGAAGGAATCGCTCGATCGGGTTCAGTTAACAGCCATCGATCGATCGCTCGGGTTCAGTAACGCGTAGCCTGCAGTGCAATCGCTCGGGTTCAGTTAGAGCCCAATGCCTCGCTCGGGTTCAGTTAGAGCCAACACCTCGCACACACGCGCGTACGTGTACGAGAGAAACGCGCATCGCTCGGCCCCCGACCTCCCAGCGTAACCGGGAACTCGCCAAAATTTTCCTCGCCCTCGCTTCTACCACGGTTTTTTCCATCATGGACGGCCCAAAGAATGTCATGCAGTTGCGTCTCCGGCCCGCCCAGGACGAAAAGCCCATTTTCTGTCATGATTTTTTTGTCATAGAAGTAGGAGCCCACCACATCTATGATGATACCGGGTTTTGTCACAATTATCGTCATAGAAGTGTCATATGTATGACAGAAAAAAATTCGTTCGGCCCAAAATGTCACGGATGTGTCTTTTTTTTGTAGTGGGGGCATCAGGCATGGGCTGATCATGGCCAAGCGCACCACGTCGCGGTACCCGAGGGGCATGGACTTAGAAGGGTGCGCTGATCAAGAGCTCAATCGAGGGCGCCTCGCGAAGATCAGGGGAGCCGAAGCTCTGGAACAATAGGGCTTTGGCGAGGTGTGCCCGTGACCGGGTTCGTCTAGCGCACGCACACACCTGCCCAGCCCCCGCGCGAGGCGCACGAGGGAGAGCGTCGGGCAACTGCCGTTCTCCCTGGCACAAACCAAAAGAACCAAGCAAAGAAGCAAAGAGAAGAACGGACTCAACCAAGCAACCGGGAAACACCAGAACTTCAAATTCCATTAAAAGGGGGCCAAACCAACTATGGAAAGCAAATGAACAGCCGCGTCCGGCACCTAGTCTAGTCTTCTCACCAGCGCAGAGCTAAGTGATGCCACTAGGACGTGGGAGCGAGCCCCCGAGGCCCGAGGGCGGCACTCCGGAGACTCCGGGGCGTGTACAGCCCCACTCATTATTACGTGAGAGTGTCACGAGCGGAGACCTTCACAGGCACTGGGCCTTGCTTCACGGGTATCCCGGAGGTGTTTGATGTTCCAGTTGTTCTGGATGGGGATCCCGTCCTGCGTCTCCAGGCGCGCAGCGCCAAGCCTGGAGACGCGGGCAATCCTAAACGGGCCCTCCCACATGGGTGAGAGCTTATGCAGCCCTTCCCTAGAGAGCACCCGCCTCAGGATGAGATCGCCCACCTCGAGCGTCCTAGAGCAGACGCTGCGGCAGTGATACCGTCGCAGCGCCTGTTGGTATCTTGCCGCCCGGAGCGAGGCTTGACGGCGGAATTCCTCCCCCAGCACGATGTCCATCCCCCACATGGCGTCCTGATGTGCCTCGTCAAATTCCAGGACCCGCGTGGAGCGATGCCTGACCATGTGAGGGAGAACCGCTTCGGCTCCGTAGACGAGGAAGAAGGGGGTCTCGCCTGTTGGCTTGGTGGCGGTGGTGCGGATGGGCCATAGCACGGACTGGAGCTCATCGTGCCAGCCCCTGCTGCAGCCTCGAGCTTCTTCTTGAAGGTCTTGGTCTTGAGACCTCTCAAGACCTCCACGTTGGCACGCTCGGCTTGGCCATTGCTCCTGGGGTGTGCCACTGAGGCATAGCATATCTGCGTTCCAAGGTTAGCACAATATGTCTTGAAGAGATTGCTAGTGAACTGCAAGCCGTTGTCGGTGATGACGTGGTTAGGGACCCCAAACCGGCTCATGAGGCCCTTGATGAACTTGACTGCAGACCCGGCTGGGATGGTGCGGACAGCTTCCACCTCTGCCCACTTGGTGAACTTGTCGATGGCGACGTAGAGGTAGCGGTAGCCCCCGGGCGCTCGAGGGAATTGACCCAGGATATCCAGCCCCCAGACCGCGAACGGCCACAAGAGTGGGATAGTCTGGGGGCCCTGAGCCGGCTGGTGGATTTGCTTGGCATGGAACTGGTAGGCCTCGCATGATCTCACCAGCTCGGTTGCGTCGTTGAGTGCCGTGGGCCAGTAGAACCCACTGCGGAACGCCTTGCCCACCAGGGTGCGCGACGATGAGTGATGCCCGCAATCTCCATCGTGTATGTCAGCTAGAAGCTCGCACCCCTACTTCCTGGAGAATCATCGCAAGGAAACATCATTCGGTCGTTTTCTATATAGCTCACCATCCTTGATGCAGTATGCTGTAGCCTGCCGGACCACGCGCTCCGTGGCCTCCTCCTTCTCCGGTAGTGTTCCTTGCCCCAGGTATGCCCTGAATTCTTCAGTCTAACACCCCTCCTGAGGCTCGAGCACGAGGAGTAGGCGCGCTCCCGAGGTCGGGCCGCAGGCGGGGGCTCCTGAGGCTGGTGGCGGGGGAAGCTCCTCTCGAGGCGGTGTTGGCTCCGCGGTCGGAGGGGCCGCGGAAGGCTTGAAGAGCCGCTCCTCGAAGACGCCGAGTTCTTGTGGCTGACGCTTGGATGCCCTCTTGGCGATGTCGTCGGCTTCCTTGTTTGTGCCGCGAGGCACATGCTGCAGCTCCAAGCCCAAAAATTGCTTCTCCATCTTGCGTACCTCAACGAGGTATGCCTCCATGTGCTCTTCCTTTGGCTCGTACACCTTGTTGGAAAAGTTGACGAGGAGCTGGGAGTCGCCCTTGATGGTGAGGCATTTCACCCCCAAGGCTGCCGCGGCCTTGAGGCCGGCGATCAGCCCCTCGTACTCCACGATGTTGTTGGAGACCTTCTCGCCCTGCTGGAAGCAGAGCTGCACGGCGTAGTAGAGATTGTCTTGGGTGGGCGAGATGAGCATGGCGCCAGCCCCCGCGCCTTGGCATGCGAAAGCGCCGTCGAAGTACATGACCCAGCCGTCTGGTGCTTCGCTTCCCGGTGAGAGAGGTCGGTCCTCGCCCGCTTCAGGCCTTGGGGCGTCAGTCCATTCTGCCACGAAGTCGACGAGTGCGGCTCCCTTGATGACCCTGGTGGTGCTGAACTCTAGCTGAAACGCCTGCAACTCGATGTTTCATTCGGTGACCCTTCCTGCAGCATTGGGGCTCCGGAGTATCCTCTCCAGCGGGTACGCCGAGACAACCTTGATGGGGTGGCCTTGAAAGTAGTGACACAGTTTGCGCAAGGCCACGAGGAGCGCGAGTAGAAGCTTCTGTGGCATGGGATAGCGTGCCCTTGCATCCCGTAGCACCGTGCTGACGAAATACACCAGGTGCTCGACGAGGGTGGGAGCTTCGATGGGGTCCGAGGTCTCCGGAGCTAGGTACGCCTCCGGAGGCCGGGGGACCTCAGGAGCTTGGCTGCCCATTGAGGCCACCACAGTCTCGGGGGCGCCGTCTTGTGGAGCCTGGTCATCTGCTGACGTCGCTGTGGCTTCAGGGGTGCCATCATGGTGCCTCACCTTCCCAGCTAAAGGTGAGGTGTTGTGCGACTGGCTCTTGGCCTGATGTTCCTCGCGGACGGCCACCAGCGCTGCGCTGGCGGAATGAGGCGTGGCGGCTAGGTAAAGCACCAGGGGCTCGAGGGCGCGAGGCGCTACCATCACTGGTGGGCTGGTCAGGTATCTCTTGAGGTCTTGGAATGCTAGGTCAGCCTCTGGGGTCCACTCGAACGGGCCTTTCTTCTTCATCTGCTTGAAGAACGGTAGGGCACACATGCATTCCTTCCCGCCCTTCTTGGGCATGACAACAGGGTTCACCAACCATTCCGGGTACCGGACTTCACGGATGACACCTGCCGCCTGCAGCTTGCGGGTTTCCTGGACGATGAAGGACTGCTTCTCTGAGGACTGCCGTTGCGCCTTCTGCTTCACCGGGCGCACATTGGGGCACACCCTCAAGTGGTGCTTGATTACTCCCCTCGGGACCCCCACCAGCTGCTTGGGCTCCCAGGCGAATACCTCCTTGTTCGCTTGCAAGAACTTCACCATGCCTCTTCTTGGTCGGGGTCGAGGTTGGTGCCTATGGTGAAGGTGGCTCCTAAGGCCCCATCATGATCGACCGGTACTTGCTTCGTCTTGGCATGATCTTGTGAAAATAGCTGCTTCTTCTTTGCTGGCGTAGCCCCCTGGGCCCCGGACACAGTCTCGTCAGCAGGGCGAGCTGCCGCTGCGGCCCTGAAGGCGGGCCTGAGGGCCGCCGGGGCCTTCTTGGTGTCCTCGTCCACTGTGAGAACACCGTTGCTCCCTGGCATCTTCATGAGGTTGTAGGCGGGATGGGTTGCCGCCATGAACTGGACCAAGGCAGGGTACCCGAGGATGGCGTTGTACGGGAGGCCGATGCGAGCGATGTCGACGTCGATGAGGGTGCTGGTGCAGTGGTTGTCGCGGGTGCCGAAGATGACGGGGAGGCGGATCTGCCCTAGGGGGCTGGTGGAACCACTGCCAACCCCAGAGAAGGTCTTGGTGTGGTGGAGCCGGCCGAGCGGTACGTGGAGCAAGCTGAAGGCTTCTACAGAGAGCACGTTGAGGCCTGCCCCTCCGTCGATGAGTGTCTTGGTGACTGCTACATTGCAGATGGTGGGCGTGCAGAGCATCGGGAGCACGCCTGAGCCCGCGGTGATTGCCGGGTGGTCCTCCGAGCTGAAGGTGAGGTCGGCCTGGGGCGCCGCCCATCCCAGGGGAGCCCCCTACCGCACGCGAGCAGCACCCATCTGGCGGACGAACTACTTGACATGGCGATCCGAGGGTGGCGCCTGTGAACCACCAAGGAGGGCTGCTATAGCAGGGGGCGCCTGCGCCGCGAAGCGTGCGATGAAGAGGCTGCGCAGCTCCTCCCAGGAGGCCACACAGGACCCCGGCAGGTTGAGCAGCCAGGCGCGCGGCACGCCATCGAGGGCCATGGGGAACCAGTTGGCCATGACTTGGTCGTCGCCTCGGCTTCGAGAACGGCCTCCTCGTATGCCAGCAGGAAGGCCGCTGGATCCGCCATGCCGTCATAGCGAGGCGGCATCTCTGGCTTGAACTTGTGCGGCCACCGCACTTGCTGCAAGGTGGGGGTGAAGGTCCGGATGCCCACGGCGCCTCCGCGCGCGCCCGTCGACCCAGTTGGAGGAGTGGCACCTGCCATGCGAGCGGGACGAAGCAGGAAGAGAGGCGAAGCTTCGGCACACCCCTACATGGCGCGCCAAATGTCGGATCGTGGGTTCCGACAAACCCTTGAGGTTCGAACTCTGGGGTGCGCATGAAGAACACTCTCTTCCTAGCTCGCTCGCTCAACGATATCACGACCTAGCTCGACGAACCCAAGGAACAAGAGACACGAGGGTTTATACTGGTTCGGGCCACCGTTGTGGTGTAATACCCTACTCCAGTGTGGTGTGGTGGATTGCCTCGTAGGCTAAGGATGAACTAGTACAAGGTATGAACAGCCTCCTGAGGAGAGGTGTTCTAGAGCTCGGTGAGCTGGTGGGTGTAATGGGTGGTCTGAATGATCTGTCCCTTGCTACGGTGGTGGCTAGTCCTATTTATAGAGGCCCTGGTCCTCTTCCTAAATATTAGGCGTGAAGGGATCCCACAACGGCCAAGTTTAAAGGGGGGCAACTAGTACAAGCTATCCTGACAAAAGGTGGTCTTCGCCTGCCAAAGGCTCTGGTGGTGACGCGGCTGTGGGCTCCCGCGGTGACCTCCGTCCTGTCGTCCTGCTGGTTTTGGTCTCGTTGCACCGATATGGAAACCATTTCCTGATGCCTCGGGACTCCTCGCCTGCGCTTGCCTCTTTAGCACCAAAGAGGAAACTGGTACACTGCGCCCACTGGCGCCCGCTTGGCTTGGTCGTCAAGGCTCACGTCACGTGAACCTCGCGAGGTGCCCCTTGCATAGATATCTCCGCTCCTCGAGAGCCAGCCTAGTGAGGCTGCCCCTGAGGAGGTCTTGGTGTCATCCGCCTTGCGAGGCTTGGCCCCTCGCGAGGGTCTTGGGTGGTTGTTGTTGAAGATGGGTCGTACCAGGCCGTTGGTGGAGCCACGCACAAGCCCGCAGGCAGGCAAGTCTGGGCACCCCCGGTCCCAGAACAACGATAACCCCCAGTCTAGATCCTTGTTGGTCCACGACGCGAGCCGCATTGGGGGTCCGGATCTAAACTCAGGAGTGGTCGCCCATGTGGCGCTGCGAGGTTCGGTGATGTAGAACCACTCCTGTTGCCATACCTTGACGGTCTCCATGAAGGCCCCTTTGGGCCATGTGGTGTTGGGGAGCTTTCTCACCATGGCACTGCCGCAGTCCGTGTGCTGCCCGTCGACCACCTTCATCTTCACATTGAAGACATTGAGCCATCGGCCGAAGTGTGGGGGAATGCGGAGAAGCGCCTCGCACACAATGATAAACGCCGAGATGTGGAGGAAGGAATTTGGGGCTTCTCGGAGATATACCCCGCGGTATGACCCGGCCAGACTTGGCGACTCACCAGAGACCTGGCTGGAGCTTGGCGACTCACTGGTGATCCGCCCGAACATGGCGATTCACAGGTAACCCGCCTGGACATTGTGACTCACTGGAGACCCGGCGAAGAGGAAACCCTAGCCCGCGGAGAAGTGGGGGATAAACACAACCCTTTCGCCGGGCTCCGGAGTGGGGATGACTTGCTTATTGATAGGGAGCCTGTGCGCGACATCTGCAGTCAGGTACCCTACCTCCCGGAGCTCCTTGATGTCCTTCTCCGTGACGGAGGAGGCCATCCACTTGCCCTGTGAGCCGGATCCGGACATGGCTGGAGAGGTTGGTGGCGGTGGGGAAGATTGAAACTTGGGCGCTGGAGCTTGGGGATGGGAAACCGGAGAAGGAAGAAGGCGTGGGATGAAAAGTGGGATCTTTATCCACTTATATAGGCAGTGAATATCAAGCACCTCTCCCCTTTAGCCTTAAAACAAGCCTATTCCCAAGGGGTCGTGCGAATGGCACGGTTGGATTACCCAAACCCGTATTGATGAGTATCCCCCAATAATTGGACACGATCTCTGCTTTGACAAGACGTGTCAATAGAGGCCATGCCTCGAAACCGGATCGGGAGGCCAAAAAATGGTTCAAAATGATAAAGAGGCCAGACATGGCGTTTCGCCGAAAAATGGTTGTCAGTTGACAAACCTTATTTTGATTAAGTATATTGCCTTTGTGGTTGAGGGTTGTGACTGTTATACAGAGTCGGATATAGATCTTTTATTCAGTGGATTGCTTTGAAGTATGCGGAGGAGGAACCCGCCTTGCATTGTCGAAGACTATTTGTGCGCCGAACACATTGTCATTGAAGAATGGTTCAGGGGCTACCGAGGGAGTCCTGGATTAAGGGCTCCTTGGATGTCCGGGCTGTGTGATATGGCCGAACTGATGGGCCGTGAAGATACAAGGTAGAATACCTTCCCCCGTGTCTGGATAGGACTCTCCTTTGCGTGGATGGCAATATTGGCGTTCGGATGTATAGTTTCCTTCTTCTGTAAACCCACCCTGTACAACCCTAGGCCCCTCTAGTGTCTATATAAACCGGAGGGTTTAGTCCGTAGACGCTATCAGAATTCATATAGGCTAGACATCTAGGGTTTAGCCATTACGATCTCGAGGTAGATCAACTCTTGTAACCCCTATACTCATCAAAGTCAATCAAGCAGGAAGTAGGGTTTTACCTCCATTAAGAGGGCCCGAACCTGGGTAAACATCGTGTCCCCTTTGTTTCCTATTACCTTCGATCCCCAGACGCACAGTTCGGGACCCCCTACCTGAGATCGGCCGGTTTTGACACCGACAACTATCATTATTAACTTTGCATCTTTTGGCATCAATATTATGAATATGTGTATCACCACGATTGAAATTCAACAAAAATAGAGCACTCATCAAGGGTGCATGACCATACAAGATATTACTCATATAAATAGAACAACCATTATTCTCTGATTTAAATGGATAACTGTCTCGCATCAAACAAGATCCAGATATAATGTTCATGCTCAACGCTGGCACCAAATAACAATTATTCAGGTCTAAAACTAATCCCGAAGGTAGATGTAGAGGTAGCATGCCGACGGCGATCACATCGACCTTGGAACCATTTCCGACGCGCATCATCACCTCGTCCTTAACTAGTCTCTGTTTATTTTGCAACTCCTGTTTCGAGTTACTACTCTTAGCAACTGAACCAATATCAAATATCGAGGGCTTGCTATAAACACTAGTAAAGTACACATCAATAGCATGTATATCAAATATACCTTTGTTCACTTTGCCATCCTTCTTATCTGCCAAGTATCTAGGGCAGTTCCACTTCCAGTGGTCATTTCCTTGCAGTAGAAGCACTCAGTTTCAGGCTTGGGTCTAGCTTTGGGCTTCTTCATGGGAGTGGCAACTTTCTTGCCATTCTTTTTAAAGTTTCCCTTTCTTTCACTTGCCCTTTTTCTTGAAACTAGTGGTATTTTTAACCATCAACACTTGATGCTATTTCTTGATTTCTACCTTCGCTGATTTCAGCATCGCGAAGAGCTTGGGAGTCATTTTCGTCATCCCTTGCATATTATAGTTCATCACGAAGTTCTAGTAGCTTGGTGATAGTGACTAGAGAACTCTGTCAATCACTATCTTATCTGGAAGATTAACTCCCACTTGATTAAAGTGATTGTAGTACCCAGACATTCTGAGCACATGCTCACTAGCTGAGCTATTCTCCTCCATCTTGTAGGCAAAGTACTTGTCAGAGGTCTCATACCTCTCGACACGGGCATGAGTCTGAAATACCAATTTCAGTTCTTGGAACATCTCATATGCTCCATGGCGTTCAAAACATTTTTGAAGTCCCGGTTCTAAGCCGTAAAGCATGGTGCACTAAACTATCAAGTAGTCATCATACCGAGCTTGCAAAATGTTCATAACGTGTGCATCTGTTCCTGCAACAGGTTTGTCACCTAGTGGTGCATCAAGGACATAATTCTTCTGTGCAGCAATGAGGATAATCCTTAGATCACGGACCCAGTTCGCATCATTGCTACTATCATCTTTCAACTTAGCTTTCTCTAGGAACATATCAAAAATAAAACAGGGGAGCTATACGCGACCTATTGATCTACAACATAGATATGCAAATACTATCAGGACTAAGTTCATGATAAATTAAGTTCAATTAATCATATTACTTAAGAACTCCCACATAGATAGACATCCCTCGAGTCATCTAAATGATCACGTGATCCATATCAACTAAACCATGTCCGATCATCACGTGAGATGTAGTAGTTTCAATGGTGAACATCTCTATGTTGATCATATCTACTATATGATTCACGTTCGACCTTTCGGTCTCAGTGTTCCGAGGCCATGTCTGTACATGCTAGGCTCGTCAAGTTTAACCTGAGTATTCTGCACGTGCAAAATTGTCCTGCACCCGTTGTATGTGAACGTAGAGCTTATCACACCCGATCATCACGTGGTGTCTCGGCACGATGAACTATCGCAATGGTGCATACTCAGGGAGAACACTTATACCTTGAAATTTTAGTGAGGGATCATCTTATAATGCTACCGCCGTACTAAGCAAAATAAGATGCATAAAAGATAAACATCACATGCAATCAAAATATGTGACATGATATGGCCATCATCATCTTGTGCCTTGATACGTCTCCAACGTACCTACTTTTCCTAACGCTTTTCCTCTTGTTTTGGACTCTAATTTGCATGATTTGAATGAAACTAACCCCGGACTAACGCTGTTTTCAGCAGACCTACCATGGTGTTCTTTTTGTGCAGAAATAAAAGTTCTCGGAATGGAACGAAACTTTGCGAGGATTTTTTATTCAATAAATAAGAATTTCTGGAGCCAAGATCCACCGGAGGGGGGCACCTGGGTGGGCAAAACCCACCAGGGTGCGCCCCCCCTTCCTGGCGTGCCCAGGTGGGTTGTCCCCACCTGGTGGCCCCGCGGACCCTGAAACCGACGCTAGAAAATCCTATTTTTACAGAAAAAACCAGGGAGAAAGAATTATTGCGATCCATGAGACAGAGCTGCTGTCAATTCTCGTTCTTCATCAGGAGGCCAGATCTGGAGTCCGTTTGGGGCTTCGGAGAGGGGGATCTTCTTTCTTCGTCATCACCAACCCTTCTCCATCGCCAATTCCATGATGCTCCCCACCAGGAGTGAGTAATTCCTTCGTAGGCTCGCTGGTCGGTGAGGTCTTGATCCATAGTATCCACTATGTTCTAAGATTGATGTTGCTATGACATTGCCTTGCTTAATGCTTGTCACTTTGGGCCCGGGTGCCATGAATTCAGATTTGAACCGTTTATGTTATCACAATTATATCCATGTTCTAGATCCGATCTTGCAAGTTTAGTCACCTACTACGTGTTATGATCCGGCAACCCCGGAGTGACAATAGTCGGGACCACTCCCGGTGATGACCGTAGTTTGAGGCGTTCATGTATTCACTATGTGTTAATGCTTTGTTCCAGTTCTCTATTAAAAGGAGGCCTTAATACCTTAGTTTCCAATATGGACCCCGCTGCCACAGGAGGGTAGGACAAAAGATGGCATGCAAGTTCTTTCCATAAGCACGTATGACTATTTACGGAATACATGCCTACATTATATTAATGAACTGGGGCTAGTGCTGTATCACCCTAGGTTTTAACTCTCTCATGATGAATATCATCCAACGAGTCACCGATCCAATGCCTACGAATTTATCCTATATTGTTCTAGTTAAGTTACTGCTGCTATCATCACTGTTACACTTGCTACAAAACTATTGCTATCACTGTTACCGTTACCGTTACTACTGTTATTATTATCCAAACTATCATACTACTTTGCTACTGATCACCTTGCTGTAGATAATTAATCTCCAGCTGTGGTTGAATTGACAACTCAGCTGCTAATACCTTCAAATATTCTTTGGCTCCCCTTGTGTCGAATCTATAAATTTGGGTTGAATACTCTACCCTCGAAAACTGTTGCGATCCCCTATACTTGTGGGTTACCAAGACCTTTTTCTGGCACCGTTGCCGGGGAGCATAGCTATATTTGTTGAGTCACTTGGGATTATTATCATATTATCACTATGAAGAATCTAAAGGATGCTAAGACTAATATTTTTCCCTCAAAGACGACGGGAGGTAAGGAACTGCCATGCAGTTCTGCTTTAGATTCACATTTTGTTATAAGTAAACTTGCAACACCACCACATGCTATCAATTCTAATATTTCGCAAGTTATTGATGATGCTACTTCTGCTATGGATAATACTTATTATGATGCTAGTACCTTGGTTGATAATGATATGTGCCACTTGGTGACTTTCTTGATGAACAAATTGTAGGAGATATGCCCTAGAGGCAATAATAAATATTATTGATTATCTCCCTGTTCATAATTATGTTTATGTTCCATGCTATAACTGATGTGGTTCCCGGGCCCGTATATCCATAAAGGCTCTGGGGAGAACCCATATGCACGTGTGGAATAATAAACGGTAAAATGTATTCCTAGTCGTGCCTCTAAGACTAGCTCAAGTGTTGCATGATGATTATGTTTTCCCAATCATGGGCATGTCTATGCCAAGCAACTTTGAGGGCACAATGTCAGGAAGGACATTTGTGTTGAATCGACCCGAATTGATGTTATGCTATGAGATACATTCGTCACAAGTTAATGGTTTATAACACAGAGATAGTTAATGTTTGCATAATTCCTTAGACCATGAGAGTATCGAGTTTCTTCATGCTTGCTTCATGAACTTTGGGGTTTGTTAAACGTCATCCGTAACTGGATGGCTATTACGGCGGCTTACGGGTTCATGGGAAAGTATGTTAAGTAACTTGATAGCGCGAGATTGGGATTTGCTCCTCCGACGATGGAGAGATATACTCGGGCCCTCTCGGTGTTACGGTGTCCATCATCGTCTGGCCAGACACTTTGTGATTTGATCACGGGGATGCCGGAACACGAAACGAAAAAAGAGAACAAAACCGGAAACGAGGTAACTTGCATAGTGGACAAAGTGTTGGCCCACGGGGATGCAATAAATCTCACCTCAGGTGTTTGTGATATATCGTGAAGCAACAGGAATAGCTCACCTCAACTGGAGGTTCACTCGAATATTCATTCGTGTGGGTATAGGGGTCAATATGGGTGTCCACGGCTCCGATGTTGATCATTGATCGGAAGGGGTTCCAGGTCATGTCTATACTTCACCGAACCTATGGGTCACACGCTTAAGGGTCATCTATCTGTTGAATACTAGACAGGGAGTCTGAGAGAAAATCACCGAAAAAGTTTCGGACACCGAAAAGTTTCGGACAGCGGAATCGTACCGCAGAGAGAGGTCACCGGATGAGTTTCGGTGAAACCGAAGAAGTTGTTTCGGGGTATGCCATTAAGTCAAAATGGTTTCGGCACATGCCTGATAATTCTTGGAGGGTGCCAGAATCATTCTGGAAACTTTTTGGAATTTTCAGAAATAAAAACCGAAAATGTTTCGGAGCTACCGGTACCGCTTTGGCTGTTTTTCGCAGATGAAATTCACTAATCTGAAATTGTTTCAGAACGAATCCAAAATCATTTTAGTGGGTACTGGAATTATTCTAAGACCCACAGAAATATTTTCGGATTTAGTGGACGCGAAAAATTGTCTTCATGAATAGTGAAAACGCATTCTTGTTTGCTTTTCGCAGATGAAAATCACTAAACCGAAATTGTTTCGGAACGCGTTGAAAATTATTTTAGTGGGTACTGGAAATGTTCTGAGCCCACATAAATATTTTCAGTTCGAACGGACGCTGAAATATGTCGTCATGAATAGTGAAAGTGCTTTTTGCTTGGCTTCTTGGAGAAGCCACCTTGAGGGCCTTTTTGGTATTTCCCCCTTGGCTTCTTGGAGAAGCCACCCTTGGGCTTGGCCTATAAATAGGGGTGGAGGGGGCTGCCTAAAGGATGATCCCTTCTCACATACAAGTGCCATGCATGATCTGGCTTCTCTCTCCCTCCCAGCGAAATAGTTTCGTAGAGCCGAAAGGCTATCTGGGTTCCGGTGGGAACTAGTTCTGGACGGCGAAGCCCTGCCGGATAGATGACAGCGTATGTGTGCAACTCTGTAGAGAGATCGTAGTTTCGGTCTTAGTTCGTGAGTGCCTCCCGAAGGGCTGTCCGTGTGACCGTCCGAGTTTCGAAGGTCCTCCTGAAGGGCTGTCCGAGTGACCGTACGAGTTTCGAAGGTCCTCCCGAAGGGTTGTCCGCGACACCGTCCGAGGGGCTGTTCGACCGCCTCCCAGAGGGTTGTCTGAGGAGCAGATGAGGGTATACATCCTCGCGGTTGGGAGGTTGTAAATCCTAGCTGCGGGGATCTGCACCGCCTATCGTCATCGACTCTACTTCCCACTGCGCTACGAGTCGGTAACGAAAAAGATCAAACCTTGTATGCAGTCTCCATAGTGGTCCTGGGCTGGTGCGTAGGTCAGAAATTTTTTGTTTTCTGCTGCGTTACCCTACGGTGGCATCATGAGCCGTGCTATGCGTAGATGCAGGTTGCGATCTAGAATACATAGAGATGTATGGGTATTGCATAATATAATTAGGTAGTAGATGAGATCTATTGCTGAAAATTATTTATGCGGGTGACAGATGAAATCTGTTACCCGATGTCGTTGTTGCTTCCCTAGAATTTGCGTTTGCTCAATCTCGAGACAGCATGGTGGAATTTGACAAAGTTCTGGCAATCCGTGATCCTGATTGATCATGGAAGTGCTATCAGTTCTTTGGGTTCTGCCGTAGTCAAAAGAAAGCTGAAATTCGCAGACGACAGGGCAATGCAGATATGATCTGCACGGGGGTCATGCGTATGATGAAGTTTAGTATGGGGTTCGAGATTTTATTGTCTCGTGCTTCGTACACCCTGCAAAGTTAATCTAGCAACATGAACTATCATACTTGATGATGAACGTTGGTCGCTGCGGTTTAAGTCAAAACCTTAGAAGCCACGTAAAATAAATTTTGCATAAACCGATTAGAGGCGTCTAACTTGGTTTTGCAGGATGTGCATGTGATGTGGTATAGCAGTGCTCATACTAATTCAATTATGTATGAGATGACTATATGATGTAATTTGATTAACATGACCTGCGTGTCATGATTCGGCATGATGGCTGGAGCCATATGATTGCACTTTAATGACCTGCGTGTCAATCTTGTTGTAATGCATTATTTTGTTAGCTATAGAGATAGCAATATTATCTGGTGCATCGACAAGGTGGTGGCAATATTCGCGAAGGTGAACACCGATGCGAATGCCGAAGACGAAGAAATGAAATACTTCTCCGTCAGAAAGGGCTATACCATATCATGCTATTATGAATTGCCTGAGATGTTTATCTCTTATGATGCACCCTTCTTGATTGTGCGGTAGTCGCTTTTATTAGGGTGATCTCTCACTTAAAATACCAAGTAGTTAGTGTTCTCCCAAGTGTAGCACCGTCACGGCACCTATCTTTTTGGGGTGCGCCGTGTCACACGGGTACGAACGATTAGAGAAGTGTGAGGCGGGTGAGTTGAGACCTTGCAACGAGATCACTTGGTTGTCTTGACGTTCAGGCATGACCGTCATGAGCTCGGAACACACGCATCGAAAGATGAACAAGAGTCACATAGAGATGTGATTGGCAAGTTGGCCTACCGGTTGAGATTTTTCGTCATCAGTGGTGTTACACCAATGGCGAACAATTGAAATGTGGGTCTTGTATCACTCACAATCAATTTTGAGAGATATTGATTTGAGTGGGAGCGCACTGTTGAATTAACATGTTCAATTCTCAATGCAATTGATTTTGAACACTGTCTAAGTGTGGTTTGCATAATAGTTGTAGAATAATGGCTCGCATTTCCACCTTCCCTATTAAAAATTGAATAGCTGTTAAATATCTGGTTAAAACTTTACGATTGGTAACGTAATATGAGGATTGTCCTCAAAAGTGCTGAGAAGGACTTTGTCCTATCGCATGCTTTCCGTATCCTCCCGCTAATGCTATGGATCATGTGACTCTCGTCCTTCGATCCAAAAGCTAGAATTCTGTTACGGTCAAGTGGAATATGTTTGCTTCCATGAAACCCAAGCTTCGAAAGTTGGGATAGTTATATGATATTCATGGAACTGAAAATTATTTTCAGATACAAACAAAGCAATGTTTGTTTGCAAGTATTAGTAAAAGTGTTTACTATGCATTTGACTGTTGGGAAAGGGATCCAGAAGAACGCCTGTCATATAATGAAAGGTGAATAAAACAACAACTTAAAGAGAAAGGAAGTGTCCAAAGGGTGTTAGTATGACTTACACGCCTAGGAAGTCCGGGGCTAATGCCACTCTTAAGTTGGGTGCTTCTTCTAAGAGTAGGAGAAATACTAAAAGTTAAACTGTTAGAAGTATAAAGGCAAAAGGAAAGAAGACTGGAATATCCAGCTCATGTATGAATGTCATACAAGTTTTTGATGTATAGAAGGCTGGTCAAAGATATAGTTCTTGCGAATTATGGTTAAACATGTTAATCACTAATTCTTGGGTATTGTGAGGTCATCACAAAATTGCCCGCTCGATTGCATTCTGTTGCAACTCGATGTAAGAACTACTATGGCCTGAAAGACTAGCTAGAAATGAGGTTAAGGTATACACAGGGAACATAGTAAATGTTACTATACCTTCCATCGGTGTATTGCCGTCTGTATTTATTTTCATAATTCATTTAGAGTTTTACAAACTCTATCCCATTGCATAAGCTATCTTACAAGAAGGTTGTTCATAAGAGAACTTTTTATGTTCGATGTTATGAATAACACAAGGGCCATACTTTCATTATGAATGAGATGTATGTTATGAATATTGATAATAATACAATACCTCTGGGTTTACTTTCATAATTCATTTTAGAGTTTCATACACTCTAGCCCATTGCACAATGTTTGTTGCAAAAGAGTTGTTCATAAAAACAACAATTGTTGTTAAGTATTATGAATAACATGAAGGGCCATGCTTCCATCCAAGATGGCATGTATGTTATGAATATTGATGGTAATATGATACATCCATAACACTGGCGCTAAATGTCGCAAGACTAAAAGAATACCACACAAGTGTGGCACTACATTTGGTCACATTGGAGAAACCCGCATGGAAAATTCCATTATGGTGGATTTTGAAGTCCTTTTGATTTTGAATCATCTGACACTTGCAACTTTCCTCCGAAAAGTGAAGTGACTGAAATACCGTTCACAGGCCATAAGGAACGAACAACAAACTTATTAGTGATCATACATTTGATGTGTGTAGTCCGATAAGTGTTGTTAGTGGTGGATTTATTTATCTTCAGAAATGACTCAAGTAGATATATGGATATTTACTTGATGAGACGTAAGTCTGGATCTTTTGAAATCATTCGAAAGGTTCTCAAAAATGAAGTAGAAGTTATTGTAACAAGAAAATTATGTTTCTGCAATTTGATTGCACAAAGGAATATTTGAGTTACATGTTTAGCGAATGTCTGATGAGTTGTGAAAGGGGTTTCATAACTTGCACCTCCCAGAACACCACTGCAAGTGGAAAGTCTGTGGAGATGTAATCAAACCATTTATGACATGGTAAGGTCAAAGATGACATAAATAAATTTGCCATTATCCCTTTTAAAGTGATGCTTTAGAGACTGCGGCTTTTACACTGAAAAGAGCTACATCGGGTCTGTTGAAATGAAGCCATGGTATGGTACGCCCAACCATGTTATATCTTTTCTTAACATTTGGAATATGGGGCTTGTGTAAAAGGTTACAAACCTATTCCAAATCAGACAAGTGCTACTTTGTAGGTTATACCAAAATGTTGGGTATTCCTCCCTCACTATACCGAGGCAAATAGTTTTGCCGCGAAACGGTGTGCTTTTAAAGAGAATGGTTCTTTCAAAAAGGTGAGTGGGAGAATAGTGCAACTCGACGAGATAAACAGTATCTACGTCATCAGATCAAAGGAAAGAGACCTTGGAAGTAATTCCAGAGTTTCCTACTGCGACTGATACGGAAGTCTCTACAACAAAATGTATGAACTTCGGTCGAACTTGCAGCTGAACCACGTAGGCAAGGCTCGTGCAAACCTCTCAGGTGCGCAAACGAGATATTGTTGTTAGACAACATTATACCTACGATACACAAGGAAGCGTTGATGGTCCCTGACTCCGGAATTGGGTAAATTCCAATACAACCCGAGTTAGTTTCCATATAAGTGATTCAAGATTTAAACCTTGATACACCTTTCGGAAGACTTAGAGTCCAACGAATATTTATGGAACTTAAAACTGATACGGATAAAAATGTTTTATCCATAAAGCTCGACTTGTTGAAATAACAAGTTCAAGAGTTGACTACGATGAGGTTGTTTTCATCGTAGCGATGCTTAAAGTCGGTTCGGGTTGAACTAGCAATTAATACATATTTCAATCATGAGATATGAAACATGGATGATAAAAGGATTTCCATCTGATGGAAATGAAAGCTAGGACTTGTATATGATACAGTCCAAAGTAATTTGTCGATCCAGAGGATGCTAGTAGGTATGCAAACTTCAGAGTTCCAGCAATGGACAGAAGAGAGCAAAATGGAGTTGGAATCTTCGTGTTTTGATGAAATGGTCAAAGGGGTTTTGACTTCATCAATGGGTAACGAAGATGCTTGTAATTCAAGAAAGTAAGTGGGAGCATAATAATATTTCTAAAAACCTTATGTGCTTGGCACATTGGTAATTGGAAATAAATTTCTTGACACGAATTAGGACTTCATTTGAAAATAGTTTTTCGATGAAGTGCTTAGGCTAAATAACCTCAATATTAGGCATGATGATCTATGGAGATAGATTTACCTAATGGGGCTAAGCATGAATACATATTGACAAGATGCTAAAACCTTTTAGCATTTAAAACGCCAAGGAGTGATTCTTGCCAAAGTCACATGGAAAGAGTTTTTGCAAGACTCAGTGTCCCAAAACACTGATGAGTAAAATACATGATGCAGATTCCACACACTTTTGTGTTTGGATTAATCATGTATTCCATGGTATGTAAAACAACCAGATATGTCCGATACTCCCAAGGTGTTGCGAGTATGGATACCAAAGTGATCAAATTACTGATCATGGGACAACAGTGAAAGATGTCACAGAGTACTAGAGTAAGTACTGATGACATGGTTTTCTCGCAGGCAGAGATCATGAAGAGTTCGTTGTAAAATGTACATCGATACAGTCTTCATCTTTTCTCCATGCGATTTTTGATTTAAATTAAGGGTTTTGTGTAACACACAATGTGGTGGCATAGTTAGTTGGAATTTGTTCAAACTAGTTACTGTGGCGAATTCTATAACAAGGGCTAAGTATGTTAACGCTTTAGAAGCGACAAAGAAGATGTTGAATCATATAGTTCATTCATGAACTTAGTATAGTTCCAAGATGGCTTTTGACAATGGGACACTACTGCAGGTAGTTGCTCCATAACTCAGTCTGAGGAATCCAGATTCGACCTGTGATTCACATACATACAAAGCCAAGTCCACACAAAATATGAATTTTGTGAAAACGTGAAAACGCGAGGACATGCAAAGATACACACGGAACTGAAGTCGTCAGATCCGTTGGACATCAGGCTATACCACAAGCGAAGCATATTTACACCGGTGTGCCACAGGTGTGAAGTGCATTAGCATAAGCAAGATTATTGTCTCTAGTGCAAGTGGGAGTCTGTAGGAGATATGCCCTAGAGGCAATAATAAATGTTATTGATTATCTCCCTGTTCATAATTATGTTTATGTTCCATGCTATAACTGATGTGGTTCCCGGGCCCTTATATCCATAAAGGCTCTGGGGAGAACCCATATGCACGTGTGGAATAATAAACGGTAAAATGTATTCCTAGTCGTGCCTCTAAGACTAGCTCAATTGTTGCATGATGATTATGTTTTCCCAATCATGGGCATGTCTATGCCAAGCAACTTTGAGGGCACAATGCCAGGAAGGACATTTGTGTTGAATCGACCCGAATTGATGTTATGCTATGAGATACATTCGTCACAAGTTACTGGTTTATAACACAAAGATAGTTAATGTTTGCATAATTCCTTAGACCATGAGAGTATCGAGTTTCTTCATGCTTGCTTCATGAACTTTGGGGTTTGTTAAACGTCATCCGTAACTGGATGGCTATTACGGTGGCTTACGGGTTCATTGGAAAGTATGTTAAGTAACTTGATAGCTCGAGATTGGGATTTGCTCCCCCGACGATGGAGAGATATACTCGGGCCCTCTCGTTGTTACGGTGTCCATCATCGTCTGGCCAGACACTTTGTGATTTGATCCCGGGGATGCCGGAACACGAAACGAAAAAAGAGAACAAAACCGGAAACGAGGTAACTTGCATAGTGGACAAAGTGTTGGCCCACGGGGATGCAATAAATCTCACCTCAGGTGTTTGTGATATATCGTGAAGCAACAGGAATAGCTCACCTCAACTGGAGGTTCACTCGAATATTCATTCGTGTGGGTATAGGGGTCAATATGGGTGTCCACGGCTCCGATGTTGATCATTGATCGGAAGGGGTTCCAGGTCATGTCTATACTTCACCGAACCTATAGGGTCACACGCTTAAGGGTCATCTATTTGCTGAATACTATACAAGGAGTCTGAGAGAAAATCACCGAAAAAGTTTCGGACAGCGGAATCGTACCGCAGAGAGAGGTCACCGGATGAGTTTCGGTGAAACCGAAAAAGTTGTTTCGGGGTATGCCATTAAGTCAAAATGGTTTCGGCACATGCCTGATAATTCTTGGAGGGTGCCAGAATCATTCTGGAAACTTTTTGGAATTTTCAGAAATAAAAACCGAAAATGTTTCGGAGCTACCCGTACCGCTTTGGCTGTTTTTCGCAGATGAAATTCACTAATCTGAAATTGTTTCAGAACGAATCCAAAATCATTTTAGTGGGTACTGGAATTATTCTAAGACCCACCGAAATATTTTCGGATTTAGTGGACGCGAAAAATTGTCTTCATGAATAGTGAAAATGCATTCTTGTTGCTTTTCGCAGATGAAAATCACTAAACCGAAATTGTTTCGGAACGCGTTGAAAATTATTTTAGTGGGTATTGGAAATGTTCTGAGCCCACATAAATATTTTCAGTTCGAACGGACGCTGAAAAATGTCGTCATGAATAGTGAAAGTTCTTTTTGCTTGGCTTCTTGGAGAAGCCACCTTGAGGGCCTTTTTGGTATTTCCCCCCTTGGCTTCTTGGAGAAGCCACCCTTGGGCTTGGCCTATAAATAGGGGTGGAGGGGGCTGCCTAAAGGATGATCCCTTCTCACGTACAAGTGCCATGCATGATTTGGCTTCTCTCTCCCTCCCAGCGAAATAGTTTCGTAGAGCCGAAAGGCTGTCTGGGTTCTGGTGGGAACTAGTTCTGGACGGCGAAGCCCTGCCGGATAGATGACACCGTATGTGTGCAACTCTGTAGAGAGATCATAGTTTCGGTCTTAGTTCGTGAATGCCTCCCGAAGGGCTGTCCGTGTGACCGTCCGAGTTTCGAAGGTCCTCCTGAAGGGCTGTCCGAGTGACCGTTCGAGTTTCGAAGGTCCTCCCGAAGGGCTGTCCGCGACACCGTCCGGGGGGTTATTCGACCGCCTCCCAGAGGGCTGTCTGAGGAGCAGATGAGGGTATACATCCTCGCGGTTGGGAGGTTGTAAATCCTAGCTGCGGGGATCTGCACCGCCGATCGTCATCGACTCTACTTCCTGCTGCGCTACGAGTCGGTAACGAAAAAGATCAAACCTTGTATGCAGTCTCCATAGTGGTCCTGGGCTGGTGCGTAGGTCGGAAATTTTTTGTTTTCTGCTGCGTTACCCTACACAAATTGCTAGAGTAATACAACATGATGTTGTTGAATCTGATGATGAGCTTGAAATTGAAACTCCTGAAATACCTGCTAGAACTAGCCTTCCTAGATATGAATTGCCTAAGGTACCGGAAGGTTATGTTATGAATGAGGAGACAACTAGAGATATTCTTGCTTGCAGACCTAGAGATGATCTAGAGAAATTATTACGCAAGTATAAAGAAAAATCTCTAAGTGCTAGAATGAAATGTGATCCTAAGTTTGCTACTTCACCTATTTTTATTGATTATAAGGATTATGAATTTTCTGTCGACCCAGAGTTAATTACTTTGGTTGAATCTGATCCTTTCAATGGTTATGAAACTGAAACTGTTGTGGCACATCTTACTAAGTTGAATGACATAGCCACCCTTTTTACTCATGATGAGAAGACTCCCTATTACGTTATTCTCAAATTATTTCCTTTCTCATTAAAGGGTGATGCTAAAGCTTGGTACAATACTCTTGCTCCTGTTGTGTGAGTAGTCCCCGGGATATGATTTATTACTTCTCTGAAAAATATTTCCCTTCTCATAAGAAACAAGCTGTTTTACAGGAAATATTTAACTTTGTGCAAACTAAAGAAGAGAGTCTCCCACAAGCTAGGGGGAGGCTTTGCCAATTACTTAATGATTTGCCTGATCATCCTCTTAAGACAAATGAAATACTTGATATCTTCTATAATGGACTAACCGATGCTTCTAGGGATTTCCTAGATAGTTGTGGGAATGAACTGTTGGGCAAGGTAAAGAATTATTGAATAATATATTGAAAAATTATGATGATTGGACTCTTCCTGAACCACCGGCTAAACCCACTCCAAAGAAGATGGGTATATTATATCTCAGTCCTGAAGATATGCAAGAGGCAAAGAAATCTATGAAGGAAAAAGGTATTAAAGCTGAGGATGTTAAAAATTCCCCTCCTATTGAAGAAATACATGGGCTTAATATACCACCACTGCCTAAGGTGGTAGAGGTAAATTCTCTAATGAAGTTCAATGATAATGACAATCCTCACAATATGAATCCTAGCCTATGCCTTTATGAGTTTGAATATTATATTAGAAAACAAGATCACTTCAATGCAAATGTCATGAAAACAATTGAAATACAATTTTGATATGATTGCTCGCTTGAGTGGCTTGTTATTTAGAATCTCAAATGATGTTAGAGGTGTTGGAAAGCATGCTTCTATGGTTGATACGTCTCCAACGTATCTATAATTTTTGATTGTTCCATGCGATTATATTATCTGTTTTGGATGTTTAATGGGCATATGCTATTTTATATGATTTTTGGGACTAACCTATTAACCTAGAGCCTAGTGCAGTTTCTATTTTTCCATGTTTTTGAGTTTTACAGAAAAGGAATACCAAACGGAGTCCAATTGACGTGCCAACTTTTTATGATTTTTATGGACCAAAAGAAGCCCTCGGAGTAAAAGAGTTGGGCCAGAAGAGTCCCGAGCCATCCACGAGGGTGGAGGGCGCGGCCTACCCCCCTGGGCGCGCCCCTGCCTCGTGGATGACTCGGAGACCCCCCTAACGTGAGACCGACGCCAAAAATTCCTATAAATATAGAAACCCCCGAAAATAAACCTAGATCAGGAGTTCTGCCGCTGCAAGCCTCTGTAGCCACCAGAAATCAATCGGGACCATGTTCCGGCACCCTGCCGGAGGGGGGATCCATCACCGGTGGCCATCTTCATCATCCCGGTGCTCTCCACGACGAGGAGGGAGTAGTTCACCCTCGGGGCTAAGGGTATGTACCAGTAGCTATGTGCTTGATCTCTCTCTCTCTCTCTCGTGTTCTTGATGTGGCATGATCTTGATGTAACGCGAGCTTTGCTACTATAGTTGGATCTTATGATGTTTCTCCCCCTCTATCTCCTTGTGATGAATTGAGTTTTCCCTTTGAAGTTATCTTATCGGATTGAGTCTTTAAGGATTTGAGAACACTTGATGTATGTCTTGCATGTGCTTATCTGTGGTGACAATGGGATATTCGCGTGATCCACTTGTTGTATGTTTTGGTGATCAACTTGCGAGTTCTGTGACCTTGTGAACTTATGCATAGGGGTTGGCAAACGTTTTCGTCTTGACTCTCTGGTAGAAACTTTGGGGCACTCTTTGAAGTTCTTTGTGTTGGTTGAATAGATGAATCTGAGATTTTGTGATGCATATCGTATAATCATACCCGCGGATACTTGAGGTGACATTGGAGTATCTAGGTGTCGGTGAGAATGACACCTATGGGATCACTGGAATCCCTTCTACGGTCGGCGGGCGCGGGGTTGTGAGGAGAGCAGGTCCAGGAGCCAGCACAAGGATCGTTTACCCAGGTTCGGGCCGCGAGGATGCATAAAACCCTAGTCCTGCTTTGGTGGATGTATTGAGTGTTCCTGAGCTTTCGAACTAGCTACGATGGCCGTGTAGTTCAAAAGAGCCGAATCCCTCTCCTGGTCGCCTCGGGCCTCCTTTTATAGGCAAAAGGGGTTGCCACAGTGGCACACAGGAGGTGGAAAGGTCTACAGTGTGCGAGCTTGTCGCACATATTACAGGACAAGACGCATTTAATGCGTTGCTTAGGTGTCCCTTAGCTTTATCGGGGACGGGAGCGAGGCCCGTCCTGTCCGTTGCCGCCTCGCCTTGCTTCGACGGGCGCCCAGGCCAGCAATGCATGCGGCGCCATGTAGGTAGGCAGGCAGCTGAGGTGGCGCGGAGGTAGGGTCTTCACGAAGATCTGCATGCCACCACGCAGGTGCTTGCTGAGTTGGAGTAGAGGCCGCCTGTCTCCACGCAGGTGCCTGCCCAGCTGGTCGAGCTAGCAGCTGCTTGGGGACGGCGGTGGAGTCTTGGTCGACGTGGGACTGGTTGTGGCCCCGCTGACGCCCTCGGCAAGGGCCTTGTCGGGGGCCCGACAAGGGTCTTGCCGTGGCGTTGCAGTCGTCCCCGGCAAGGTGCTTGCCGGGGGTCTTGTGGATCTCCTCGGCAAGGATCCTGCCGAGGGTCGCCGTCTTCTGGTTCTCATCTGATCTCCTATATCTATGGCATTGACAAAGATCTGCATGCCACCATGGAGGTGCCTCCCGAGCCCTAGTTCCAGTGTAGTTGGTTGGGTTGGAACCCGTGGGCTCAAGGGTGGCTCACTCTGTTGGCTTTGGGCGTGCCGCCCCGGCAAGGCTCTTGCCGGGGCTGCCCCGGCAAGGGTCTTGCCGGGGGAGCCTGCTTCGCCCTTCTGTCCTTTGTGTTCTTGGCCTTGGCGTTGCCTTGGCCATCTCGTGCTTTGGCTCCTCTCCGGCTCCCCTCCTCTCCCCTGCTTAGTGTGGCCGCGGCGCGCGGCTCCGACTGCCCGTGCACAAGTAAAGTGGTACAAAGGAGTGCCCCTACTTTTGTAGGCCGACACGAGCCCCCGGGCCTAGGCCACACATAAGTGCGACACGTTGTTGGGCCAGGCCCAAAACGGTGCGCGGGCAGGCGGGGCGGATTTTTACCGCAGTAAATCTTCGTCCACTGTGCTTCCCCACGACCCGCGTTGAACGCGCGTCGTGGGGGTGGGGGTCGTGAGTGACATGGGGGTCATGCGTGGGGTGGTCTCTGCACGCATGCGTCACGTCGTGGTTAATGGGAAAGGAGGCGGCGGCTTTGAGATTGGAGAAGACGCGGGAAGGGGGGTACAGGGAGCAGCACGCCCGCGGTTATCCCTTTTTACGAGGAAGGCGGCCTGCGCGTCATGGGGGGGGGGGTCGTGAGTGACATGGGGGTCATGCGTGGGGCGGTCTCTGCACGCATGCGTCACGCCGTGGTTAATGGGAAAGGAGGTGGCCTGCGCCTTCCCCGTAAAAAGGGATAACCGCGGGCGTGCTGCTCACTTTACCCCCCTTCCTGCGTCTTCTCCAATCTCAAAGCCGCCGCCTCCCCCTTCGTCCTCTTTCTCGAGCTTTTCGCCTTTGCTCGCCGCTGTCGCGCCTCCGCTGTCCTTCGCCCCTCGCTTCTCGCAGCCGCCATGGCTCCCAAATCTACCAAGGGCAAGGGAGTGGCCAAAGATGCCGGGGCGACGGAGCCGCCGGAGAGTGAGCAGGCGGTGCGACAGATGCAGCTCGCCTACTTCCCCTCGACAGTCGACGCGGTCGAACTGCGGGACTACTTCAAGCCCTTGTGGGGGTGCAAGACAGGGGGGAGACGACGCGGCATCCAGCCACGCGTGTCATCCCTGCCAATTGCGCCGAGGCCGCCCCAAATCGGTATCCATTCTTCGTTGATTACTTCGCTTGCGGCCTCTGCCCCCCCTTCTCTGATTTCTTCAACGATGTCATGCACACCTACGGCTTCCACCTTCTGGATTTTACTCCAAATGCCGTGGCATGCATGGCTCTCTTTGCGCACCTCTGCGAGGGTTTCGCCGGGGTGCATCCCAACACGGCGCTCTTCCGCCACTACTTCTTCCCTCGGATCCAACCGGGGGGTGCCATTTCCGGTTGCGTCGTATGGATCCCACGGACCAAGGGGGCATACCCGGAGGGCGCTCAGAAGGAGAGGTGGGAAGAATGGCGGGGCCGGTGGTGCTGGATTGAGGAGGATGATCCACAAGATTTCTGCCGGGTTCGCCAAGCGCCGCCGGTTTGGCGGAGTGACTGGAGCGATGTTGATGCCGACGATTCGAAGCTCACGGTCGCCACCACCAGGATTCTTCACCTCACCGAGGCCGGGCTCACCCTTGGGATGATCAGGGCGGATTTCATCAGCCGCCGAATCGCTCTGCTGCACAACAAGGGGAGGCCGGCCTGGCTTTTCACGAACGCCGCCGACATCATGAGGCTCCACCCCGGCCTCGACCACAATCTCACGCTGAGCAACAACTCTCGCCGGACCCATCGCCATGATGCCGGACTTCAACGCGCATGGTCTTGACCCGAGCTGGGTCGAGCCGGAGGAAATTCAAGTGCAGGAGTTCTTCGACACCTTACACGAGGGGTACGTCACCGCCGAGCCGCGGCTCGTCCAGGACACCTCCCAGGCGGAGCTGGACTACATCGCCGCCAGGGCGGCGGAGGCGGAGCTCGCCAAGGAGGCCGGCAGCACCGGCGGCATGGAGGACAAGGCCGCGGCAGAAGCAGAGGAGAAGGAGCTCGCCCAGTGGGCGGTGGCCGCTGGGGAGGCCAACAGCGCCGGCACCGGGGCTCCTCTCGTTGAAGACGTGGTCGACGAGTCGTCGGAGGAGGAGGATGAGGCTGCCGACCCTCCAACCACGGGGAGAGGGCGAGTCCTGCGGCGGGCCACCTCTGGCGAGCCGGTCCGGCCCGGCAGGGCCGGACAACCGCGGCAATCCCAGGAGGGGTCCGGGCGCCAGACCAGGACCGCGGCGGCGAAGAAGTCGGTGAAAGCTGTGGTGGCGAAGAAGAGAGCGATCGCCTCTTCTTTGTCCAAACGCCCTCGGACTCCATCAGCTTCCCCTCCTCCAGCAGATGACGACGCAGAGGTCACCTTCGACTTCAGGTCCCTCAGCCCGCGAAGGAAGAGGAAGGCAGCAGAGGAGGAGGAGGAGGAGTAAGCTTTGCTTCACCCTTTTTGTCACCTCCGTTTCCTCAAACAGTGCCGCTTATCTTGAATTATTTTCATTTTGTAGGGACATGGAAATGCTGGCCCAGAGGGTGAAGAGGGCCAGGACCTCAACGAGCGGCCAGCCCCCGGCAGGCGCCTCCGGCACACCACTAGTGGTGTTGAGCAGTCCAGACAGCAGCCCCCGGCCCAGCCCCCAGCGTGAGTCCATCACTTACCCTCCGCCAACGTGTGTTGGGGGTACGATCAGTTGGCGCTGACCTTGCCGTGGTTGCAGGAGGAGAACAGTAGCAGGAGGAGCCACAGAGGGCTACCCCCAACAAGCCGCCCCCATCGACCACGCCGCCTCGAGGGGCATCCCTGGCAAGGGCGCCAAGCACCGAGCCCATGCATACGGAGGAGGAGGAGGAGGCGAACCCGGGCGCTGGTGGCTTTGCCTCAGTGCCAAATGATGGCGGGGAGGGGACCTCTGCTTCCCAGCCCGGCACGGGTAAGCCACTCACCTTCCGTTCCTGTTTGCTTTTTCTCTCCTTTTTTCTTGAATATTGATCTTGGCCTCGCCTCATCCCCTTCTTGGTATCTAGATTTCCCCTCGGTGGACCCAGAGGACATCGACACCGTCATCGAGGATGTCGCCAAGGACGCCGCGGCGCAGGCCGAGAAGATTGCTGCCGAGGAAACTGCCAAGAGCGCCGTTGAGGACGCCGCCAAGGGGCCTGCCGGGGTGCCCGGCAAGGCTGTTGCCGAGGAAGCCGGCAAGGGACCTGCCGGGGAGGCCGACAAGGCCGCTGCCGAGGAGGAGGTGGTCGACGACCAGCCTTCCTCCTCCGCTACCTCTGGCTCCGGCAGGTATCTGAGCGTGGGCGACGACCTTTTCGTCCACCTTCCAGGGGCGTCGAGCTCCAGGGTGCCCGTCGAGGGAGAGGTGTTCGACGAGGAGGTGCTTGCCGCCGCTGGGCTCGAGGTTGTTGACGAGCCGAGCGCTGGCGGCGACGGTTCTCAGGAGGAGCGGCTTCTCCAGGCCATGGGCGCCAACTTCCGGAAGCTCCAAGCGCTCCACCGCGCCCGCCTGGACAAGGCCAAGTCCAGGATGGCAACGATGGACAAGGCGGAGGCGGACCTCAAGGTGCGCGTCGCCGAGACGCATGCATGGTTCCGCCAGGCTTGTGAGGAGCTGAAGGCCGCCCAGGGTGAGCTGGCCAAGCGTGATGTGGAGCTCACCATGAAGCAGGCCGACATCAAGAAGGCCCAGGAGACGGCGAAGAACTTGGCCGCCGCGGCCGAGGCCGCTCGAACCCAGCACTAGGCCGCGCTAGACTCCCAGGAGGAGGACCTTGCCGTGCATGAGGAGAAGCTTGCCGCAACGCTCCGCGGCAAGGATGAGGAAGTGGAGAAGCTCATCGTGCGGCGGACCCAAAAGCTGGAGCAGAGGCACAAGGAGGCGCTCGATGCCCAGGCTCCGGTTCACGCCGGCAAGGTGAAGGAGCTGGAGGTGGAGCGGGACGAGCTGAAGGAGCAGGCCCTGAAGCTGTCCAAGGAGAAGGGCACGCTCAACGGCGCCCTGATAGAGGCGCAGGGCGCGGCCATTAGCAGGGCCGGGGAGCTCTCCGAAGCCAACAACTCCATCAAAGACCTGAAGCTGAAGCTGGAGGGCCTTGAGGGGATGCTCTCAGAAGCCAAGGCTCGGGAGGAGACCCTAGCCAAGGATCTAGAGCGGAAGAACGAAGCCGCTAGCCACAAGGATTTTGTGGAGGGCGAGAATCGCTGGATCAGCCGCCTTGTGGACGTCGCCGGCAGGATCACCATGCAGCTGGCCACCATGGGTGTGCCAAATGCAAGGTATGCCCAGGATCGCAGCACGACCTCCAACGCCAGGCTGACCGTCTTCTTCGAGGGCGTTCTTGGAGCCCTGGAGCAGCTTCACTCCAACCGGGCGGCCTCCCTGGCCGATGAGTCCCGGAGGCTTTACCGGGGTGCCATGACCAAGGTCCTCGCCAAGGTGGCGCACTGGTATCCTGACCTCGACTTCGAAGCCGCGCTGGAGAGCTTGCCGGAGGATGCGGACATCGCGGCGCTCAAGGAGCGTATCAAGCCCATCATCAGACGCATCGACGGAATCTAGAGGGTGGAGGGCCAGCGCCGGGACTAGGCACCCCGTTTCTCATTGCTGCTGCGGGTTCATGACCAAGACAATTTCTATCTTTAGTTAGAACCGCGGCAACAATTTATGTAATATAACTCTGCAGTACTTTTGATACAATGCATGTTACTTTCCTGTTCGATCTTCCCTTGTACGTCCATCCTACGTTAACCGGGTAGGCTCACCGGCGCGTAAACCCAGGGCGGCGTCTTGAGGACGGATCCCCAATGGCCTGCCAGGTGTGCTTGCAGCCGAGCGAACCACCTTGCCGCCCCCAACGTGGCCACTCGAACTGTCGAGCTTGACTCGAGTCAGAATCGAGAGCATTGCCGGTTGCGGAAGGCTACCCTACCACTCTCGACGCGGCCGCTTGAGCTGTTGAACGGACTCGAAACAGAACAAGGGCGTTGCCAATCGCGGGAGGGCCCCTTTGCGTGCAGGTTTTCCATACAAGGAACAAGATCTCCGAGGGGAATAACCTTATATAAAAAGGAAATATTTAAAGTTTGGCATGACTTAGCTTTCCTGTCGCCGCACTGGCGCCCTTCGCGCTTGCAGGCAGCACCTTTGATGCGGAGCATCCCACGATCATCTGCATGGATGCATCTACACCTCCAATGACACCACTTGGACCAATGACAAGAGCCCGAGCCAAGGCTATTGAAGATAAGGTGAACTCGCTCCTTTCCGAACTACTACTTTCGACACATGAGACATGGCTACTACCTCAAGCGGAGACGCTATGTGTGATCAGGTACTTGGAGGAAAGCCACGGAATAGCTACACTCAACGAACAAGTCGGCGAGGACACCAACCGTGAAGGACAAGAAGAAGAGCTACCGAAGAAAGCTCCAGCCACCGGACGACCGGTCTGGACCGGACATCAGGCGCCTGAAGCCCCACCTGCCCAAGTCCCAGCCAACGCAGGCCCCAGCGAGCGGACGTCCGGCCCGGACCGGACGACCGGCCACACTCTCCAGCGAGCGGACGACCGAAGTCACCGGACGTCTGGCACCCCCCCCACACACACAGAATGGAAATTAACGGAAGTCTGAAGCCACCGGACGTCCGGCGCATCCTTCACAGAACGTAATTAGCAGAAGTCCGACGACTCCGGACGTTCGGTCCCCCGTGAGCCACCGGACGACCGGCCCCCAGCGGACGTCCGGTACCTGTCTGCACACAGTGTTCGGGCCAGAGGCCCATGTACCCTTTCACTTCGTCCCCATTTGCACTAAGACTATAAATAGAACTCCTCCTCCTCCTAGTTAGGGTTAGCAAAGGATTAACTCATGTTTGTGTGAGAGCTTTGCTCATCCACTTGGTTACCTTTTCCTCGGAGACGCGCCTCCCTCGGAGAAGATCCTTCCAAGCGGATTCAAGACCCCCTCTTGGGTGGCCCCATCGAGACCTCCTCACGGAGAAGAACCGGTTACCTTTGTATCGTCCTTTGCTGGACTTGGATCTTGTATCTCACCTTTATGTTCATCGATCTAGCGCATGTGTGATCTATTCTTGTTGGTTGAGTGATTCTCTCGTGTTTCCTCTTGTGTTTTCCCTCGTTTTCCCCTCGTGTTCTTCGTGTTCTTGGACGGGATCCGCTCCTTTCGTGAAAGATCGGCCTTATAGGGTGCCACCCTACATCATCTTGGTATCATGAGCCACGTTGATCACGATTTCGGAGCCTCCCCTCTTCGTTTTCTAGCTTGATTTGTTGTTTTCGTCCTAATCCGAAAATCCCCACAAAAAATAGCCCCCAATTTTTTTTATTTGTTGGTGTGATGAAGTTTTGTTGGATTTGATCCATGGATTTGCTTTGCCTTGAGTGGACCTAGCTTTCCCCCAATTTTCTCCACTTTCCATCCACGAAATCGCTTGAATTTTGTCCCCCAGAATCTCAAAATTCTGTCCAAATTCGCATCTCACACATCGCATTGACGCCGACCCACCGGACGACCGTTAGTTACTGGACGTCCGGAGCCCCTTGAACAACCGGACGACCGCAACTTTCGGACGTCCGCTGATCCCTGACGAAACTGAATTTCCCCCCAAAAATTTTCAGCATACAATTCCCTCTACCACCACCACTTCCGCATACCACCCCCATAGCTTGTCCGCTATCCAATTCCATCGATTTTGACACGTTTTGGTCTTGGAGAATTTGAGTTGTGGTAACTGTGTCCTTTTGTGTTTCGGCTATCTAGGTACGGTTCGACATCGACATCACTACCGCTCATCTTCGCCAAGGACTACTACAAACGGCTACACCATTGTGGTATCAACCTCACCTTGGTATCATCTTGGTATCGTGATATCCTCATACTTTCTTGCATTTGCATTTATAACCCCATAGCCTTACTTTTGCGTCACTTACCCATCGAGACTAGCCTTTGAGTATTGCCGGCAACATGACTTGTGCACATTAGTGATCATATTTCCCATAGCATACATACCATATCATCGTGGTGCATATCTTGGTATCATCTCTTGTGTCACAAAGTTGTCATCGCATACACAATTGCTATCTTGGTTCGTGAAGCATTGCATGAGAAAAGAGCTCAAACAACAAAGAGCCAAACGAGATTTTAAGCGAAAGGGAAAGATAAGCAAAGAGCTTATAAGCAAGAACCATAGCATCATACAACATTAAGATTGTCATACTCGATCATCTTGGATCATAGCATAGAAACATCATACATATAGCATACTTGGGATAGAAGTCGTTGCATTTTTGCTTAGTAGGTTGTGCACAAGTTCGTATCCGACTATTGTGCAATCTTGCTAGCGTCTCTCTAGTGTTGTGCAACAAGGGCATCTTGGTGGATTCCACATTTTGGCTCACCCTTGGTTGCACGATCCCATATTATCTATTTGCGTGTGTGTTTCCGTGTACCTTATCTTGCTTGGTCTACTTGTTGCATTTGCAAATTTGTGAATCTTTTCCAACATTATTGAAGCTCACTTTCAATTGCATCAAATTTTGTGCCACCATCCTAACCAAGCTCCACCATAAGCTTTTACTTGTGTAGGTGTGAGAAACCGACAAGAGTTGGTACCAATTATGCTATTTCCTTGTTACACATTGCGTGATCTTGATCCATCTTCAACATCGGTCAAGGTACATTTGGTATTGGTTCTTCTTTTTATCCCACTCACATATCTTTGTTTGGAATGATGGATAGGCCAAGTACTTCTACCAACCCACTCTTCATTGAGCAAGACACCGACATGACCTCCTACGTCACCAAGACGCAACTATTTGGCACACATCGAGCTTTGCATCAAGAACAACTTGCTTTGGGCGACTGCATCGACAATCTCGCCACCGACCTACGACACTCCGAGCAACGTACAAGAGACTACTTCGACACATCCATGAGTTCCCTCAAAGAAGATATCCGAACCATGATGGTCAACCGCTCTTCTACAACTTCGTCCTCCTCAAGACGGAGCCGCTCAAGTCGACACTCCGACGACACTATCTCCGGCTCAAGTACACCGACATCGAACACTCTTCGTCGTGCCGCGCGTCAAGACCACCAAGCAAACCACAATCCTCTACAGGACACCGATTCTCAAGAGCATCGTCAACGTTAAGCCCAAGCCGCATTCGCGCAAGCACAAGAACGGCAACGACAACGACAACAAGAACAAGAGGAGCGAGCGCGACAACATCAAGATGCACAAGACGCCGAGGCACAACGCCAAGAACAACAACTTCGTGAAGCTCAAGCACTTGAGGCGCAACGTGCCCTTCGAGATTCAAGTTGAGCCGTAGCCAACCGAGGCCGACAAGCTCGTCTACATCAAGAAGCACTTCGCGACGAAGCTCAAGAAAGGATTTACCAAGCACGTGTGCATCGACAAGCTCCTCCTCAAGATTGACAAGCTCCTCCTCAAGATCAACAAGTTCCTCCTCTAGCGAGACAAGAACATCAAGTCCATCGAGAGCATGAAGACAATGGACCTCCTCCAAGACAAGAGCAACATGAGGTCGACAACCCTCCTCGCCAAGAGCAACATGAGGTCGACAACCCTCCTCGCCGCAACATGAGTTTGTCAATCCTCAAAGACATGGGCGTCATCATCCCCGACCCCAACACAATGAAGAGCAATGATACGGCAAGCTAAAGTTCACCATGCCCAAGTTCACCGGAAGCAATGACCCCAAAGAGTACATCTCATGGGCATTGAAGGTTGACAAAATCTTCCGCTTGAACAACTACGAAGAAGAGAAGAAGATCGCAATGGCATCCCTCGAATTCCGAGACTACGTCCTCATTTGGTGGGAACAAGTGATTGAGCACCGAGAGGCAAGAGGTGAACCATCCATCACTACTTGGGCGCAAATGAAGGATCTCATGAGAGCACAATTCGTGCCAAACTACTACAACCGCGACCTCTTCAAGAAACTCCAACTCCTCAAGCAAGGAACCAAGAGCGTTGAAGAGTACTACAAGGAAATGGAGATTGCCATGATACGAGCCAATGTCACGGAAGATGATGAGCAAACTATGGCACGTTTCTTGAATGGACTCAATCACCCTATCAAGAAGATTGCCGACTTCCAACCATACTAGAACCTCATCGAGCTAGTGCACCAAGCCACCAAAGCGGAACGTCAAGTGCAAGATGACTTCAAGTATGCCAAGTTCTCATCCAAGTCATATGGATTCTCCAACACCCAAGCTTCAACAACTCCAACACCTTCTACCTCAACCAAGCCATCTACAAGCAACGGCGACAAGTCAAGTTACAAGAAAGCTTCGACAAGCTCAAGTCGTCCTCCTACTACTAGCAACTTCAAGCCGCGAGCTTCATCATCCTCTACCCCAACCGACGAGACCATCAAGACAAGTTCCTTCAAATGCTTCACATGCGGCGGCCGAGGCCACAAGTCTTTTGAGTGCACAAACAAGCGCACCATGATCCTCAACGACAACGGAACATATGACTCAATGAGTGATGGAGAAATGGAAGCCCTTGAGCAAGTGTCCATGCACCGACAAGTGAACAATGAAGATGAAGATGATCAAATCTTTTGTGATGAAGATTCAAGTCCCGCTCTTGTTGTCTCCAAGGTCTTGACTCTTCAACATCAACAAGACGAAGATCAAAGATGCCATATCTTCCACACCAAGGCCGGAATCAATGGAACGTCCGTCAAGGTCATCATCGATGGCGGGAGTTGCCATAACGTAGCGAGTGAAGAACTATGCTCCAAACTCCAATTGGTCAAGATGAAGCACCCGCACCCCTACAAGGTTCAATGGCTAAGCGACACCGGCACCATCCAAGTCGAGCATAGGGTACAAGTCTCTTTCAAGATCGGAGCTTACGAAGACACTTTGGAATGTGATGTCCTTCCGATGACCGTGTGCCACCTCCTTCTTGGACGACCATGGCAATTGGACCGCGGTGTCATCCACAATGGTCGTACAAATCACTATAGCTTCAAGATGAAAGGGAAGGAGTTTGTGCTACGACCGATGTCTCCAAGCCAAGTGCTCGCCGACAAGCAAGCAACCCATCGTGGAGAAAATAGTGAGAGAGCGAACCACCAAAAAGAGAGTGAGCGCCACAAGCCCAAATTGAGTGCCTCCACGATGAGCGTAAGAAAAACTTAGTTCTATTTGCCACCAAACGTGAGATGAGAGAAGTGTGTGAGAACCCATCAAGTGTCCTACCCTATGTCCTATTGTGCAAGGACGAGGCACCAAAAGCTAACACCTCTCACGATCTACCTTTGGTGTTATCTTCTTTATTGCGGGAATTCCAAGATGTTTTCCCCGACGAGCTACCTCCGGGTCTACCTCCACTACGAGGCATTGAGCACCGAATCGACCTCATCCCCGGTGCACCTCTACCTAACAAGGCCCCATACCGTGTCAACCCCGAAGAAACCAAAGAAATACAAAGGCAAGTAAAGCATCTCATAGACCATGGACATGTGCGTGAAAGTTTGAGCCCTTGTACCGTACCGGTCATTCTTGTGCCAAAAAGAGACAGTAGCTTTCACATGTGTTCCGATTGTAGACCTATCAATGATATCACCGTTCGATATAGGTACCCCATTCTTAGCGGTTGAACTTAGCGGTGCCACTATCTTTTCCAAAATTGATCTTAAAAGTGGTTACTATCAAATCCGCATTCAAGAGGGTGATGAATGGAAAACCGCTTTCAAAACAAAGTTTGGTTTGTATGAGTGGTTAGTCATGCCTATGGGTTTATCGGGAGCACCCGGTACTTTCATGCGTCTTATGCATTATGTGTTTCTCCCTTACATTGGTGAATTTGTTGTTGTCTACTTTGATGATATCCTTGTGTTTAGCAAATCTCTCAAAGAGCATGTCACCCACCTTCGAACCGTGCTACAAACTCTTCGAAAAGAGCAACTTTATGCTAATATGGAAAAATGCCTCTTTGGTGTTGATAAGCTTGTTTTCTTGGGTTTCGTAGTCTCTTCTAAAGGTGTTCATGTTGACGAATCTAAGATCAATGCTATTAAAACTTGGCCCCAACCAACCAATTTGCAACAAGTGCGTAGTTTCCTTGGTTTAGCCGGTTTCTACCGTAGATTTGTGTAGGATTTTAGCACCATTGCTTCACCTTTGCATGCTTTGAGTAAGAAAAACGCACCGTTTGTTTGGGGAACATCCCAAGACATCGCTTTCAATGAGCTTAAGAATTTGCTTACTCATGCTCCCGTGCTTGCATTACCCAACTTTGACAAACCTTTTGAAATTCATTGTGATGCTAGTGGTAATGGCATAGGAGGTGTGTTAACACAAGAGAAGCGCCCAATTGCTTATTTTAGTGAGAAACTTTCCGGAGCGCAACTCAATTACCCCATCTATGACAAAGAGCTATATGCTTTAGTGCGAGTTTTGCGTGAATGGGAACATTACCTCCGTCCTCATGAATTCATCATCCATACCGATCATGAAACACTTAAGTATCTTAAGGGTCAAACTAAGTTGAACAAGCGTCATGCTAAGTGGAGTGAATTTATTGAGTCTTTTCCTTATGTCATCAAGTATATTAAAGGTAAGGAAAATGTTGTGGCGGATGCGCTTTCCCGTATATGCATGCTTGTTACTCAACTTGAATTGAATGTCATTGGCTTTGAGCACATAAAAGACTGGTATGAGCATGATCCTACTTTTGCTATTCCTTATGCAAAGTGCTTGACGCATCCATCTTGGGAATGCTATTACATCAAAGATGGTTATCTTATGAGAGCTACCAAACTTTGCATCCCTGAGTCTTCTCTTCGTTTGTTGTTTTTGCAGGAATCTCATGGAGGAGGACTAATGGGACATTTTGGACGCGACAAGACACTTGCTACGCTCTCCAAGAACTATTTTTGGCCAAAGATGTTTTGCGACGTCAACCGCTTCACCAACCGATGCTCTACATGTCGCAAAGCTAAGTCTAAAGCTCAATCTCATGGCCTTTACATGCCACTTCCAATTCAATATCAACCATGGGAAGATATTAGCATGGATTTTGTGCTTGGTTAGCCTAGAACTAGAAATGGAAAGGATTCCGTGTTTGTTGTTGTGGACCGATTCTCTAAAATGGCACATTTCATTCCTTGCAACAAGATAGACGATGCTTCACATGTTGCCAATCTCTTTTGTAGAGAAATCTTGCGACTTCATGGAGTGCCAAAGACGATTGTCTCGGACCGCGACGTCAAGTTCTTGAGTTACTTTTGGAAGACTTTATGCGCCAAGCTCGGAATCAAGCTCCTATTCTCTACGGCATACCATCCACAAACCGACGGCCAAACGGAGGTGATGAACTGAACACTCTCCACTCTACTACGCGTCTTGATCAAGAAGAACATCAAGGAGTGGGAGGAGTGATTACCCATCGCCGAGTACGCCTACAACCGTGCAAGACATTCGACTACCGGAAAGTCCCCTTTCGAGGTCGTCTACGGCTTCAACCCGTTGTCACCATTGGACATTCTTCCCCTACCACTACAAGAGCGCATCAACATGGACGCGAGTGCCCGAGTCAACTACCTCAAGAAGATGCATGAAGATACAAGGCACACCATCGAGCGCCAAGTACAACGACTCGCGACCAAGCTCAACGTCCACAAGCAACCCATGATATTCAACATTGGAGATCTTGTGTGGCTACACCTTCGCAAGGACCGTTTCCCCAACGAGCGCAAGTCCAAACTTCTACCATGAGCCGATGGACCCTTCAAGGTGCTAGCACGCTACAATAACAATGTTTACAAGATCGACATCCCGCGCGACAAGTACAACGTGAGCGACGTCTTCAACATCAAAGATCTTTCGTCATACCATGGTGATGAGGATTTCGATCTGAGGTCGGATCTTTCCCAAGGGAGGGAAGATGATGCCGAGCATCCCACGATCATCCCCATGGACGCATCTACACCTCCAACGACACCACTTGGACCAATGACAAGAGCCCGAGCCAAGGGTATTGAAGATAAGGTGAACTCGCTCCTTTCTGAACTACTACTTTCGACACATGAGACATGGCTACTACCTCAAGCGGAGACGCTATGTGTGATCAGGTACTTGGAGGAAAGCCACGGAACAGCTACACTCAACAGACAAGTCGGCGAGGACACCAACCGCGAAGGACAAGAAGAAGAGCTACCGAAGAAAGCTCCAGCCACCGGACGACCGGTCTGGACCGGACATCCGGCGCCTGAAGCCCCACCTGCCCAAGTCCCAGCCAACGCAGGCCCCAGCGAGCGGACGTCCGACCCGGACCGGACGACCAGCCACACTCTCCAGCGAGCGGACGACCAAAGTCACCGGACGTCCGACACCCCCCCACGGAATGGAAATTAACGGAAGTCTGAAGCCACCGGATGTCCGGCGCATCCTTCACAGAATGTAATTAGCGGAAGTCCGACGACTCCGGACGTCCGGTCCCCCGTGAGACACCAGACGACCGGCCCCCAGCGGACGTCCGGTACCTGTCTGCGCACAATGTTCAGGCCAGAGGCCCATGTACCCTTTCACTTCATCCCCATTTGCACTAGGACTATAAATAGAACTCCTCCTCCTCCTAGTTAGGGTTAGCAAAGGATTAGCTCATGTTTGTGTGCGAGCTTTGCTCATCCACTTGGTTACCATCTCCTCGGAGACGCGCCTCCCTCGGAGAAGATCCTTCCAAGCGGATTCAAGACCCCCTCTTGGGTGGCCCCATCAAGACCTCCTCACGGAGAAGAACCGGTTACCTTTGTATCGTCCTTTGTTGGACTTGGATCTTCTATCTCACCTTTTTGTTCATCGATCTAGCGCATGTGTGATCTATTCTTGTTGGTTGAGTGCTTCTCTCGTGTTTCCTCTTGTGTTTTCCCTCGTTTTCCCCTCGTGTTCTTCGTGTTCTTGGACGGGATCCGCTCCTTTCGTGAAAGATCGGCCGTATAGGGTTCCACCCTACATCAACCGTTCTCTCGGTCGTCTTCTTCCTTAGAAACCATGGCCACGAGGAACTGCTAAGCTGGTTGCTAAACCAGCCTCACAACTGCGCCCCCCTACCTGGCGCGCCAAAGATGTCGGTGAGAACGACACCTATGGGATCACTGGAATCCCTTCTACGGTCGGCGGGCGTGGGGTTGTGAGGAGAGCAGGTCCAGGAGCCAGCACAAGGATCGTTTACCCAGGTTCGGGCCGCGAGGATGCGTAAAACCCTAGTCCTGCTTTGGTGGATGTATTGAGTGTTCCTGAGCTTTCGAAATAGCTACGGTGGCCGTGTAGTTCAAAAGAGCCGAATCCCTCTCCTAGTCGCCTCGGGCCTCCTTTTATAGGCAAAAGGGGTTGCCACAGTGGCACACAGGAGGTGGAAAGGTCTACAGTGCGCGAGCTTATCGCACGTATTATAGGACAAGACGCATTTAATGTGTCACTTAGGTGCCCCTTAGCTTTATCGGGGACGGGAGCGAGGCCCATCCCGTCCGTTGTCGCCTCGCCTTTCTTCGACACGCGCCCAGGCCAGCGATGCATGCGGCGCCATGTAGGCAGGCAGGCGGCTGAGGTGGCACGGTGGTAGGGTCTTCACGAAGATCTGCATGCCACCACGCAGGTGCTTGCTGAGTTGGCGTAGAGGCCGCCTGTCGCCACGCAGGTGCCTGCCCAGCTGGTCGAGCTAGCAGCTGCTTAGGGACGGTGGTGGAGTCTTGGTCGACGTGGGCCTGGCTGTGGCCCCGCTAACGCCCTCGGCAAGGGTCTTGCCGTGGCGTTGCAGTCGTCCCCGGCAAGGCGCTTGCCGGGGGTCTTGTGGATCTCCTCGGCAAGGATCCCTCCGAGGGTCGCCGTCTTCTGGTTCTCGTCTGATCTCCTATATCTATGGTCTTGACAAAGATCTACATGCCACCATGGAGGTGCCTCCCAAGCCCTAGTTCCAATGTAGATGGTTGGGTTGAACCCGTGGGCTCAAGGGTGGCTCACTCTATTGGCGTTGGGCGTGCCGCCCCGGCAAGGGTCTTGCCGGGGCTGCCGAGGCTGCCCCGGCAACGGTCTTGCCGGGGGAGCCTACTTCGCCCTTCTGTCCTTTGTGTTCTTGGCCTTGGCGTTGCCTTGGCCATCTCGTGCTTTGGCTCCTCTCCGGCTCCGCTCCACTGCCCTGCTTAGTGTGGCCGCGGCGCGCGGCTCCGACTGTCCGTGCACAAGTAAAGGGGTACAAAGGAGTGCCCCTACTTTTGTACACCGACACTAGGTGACATTTGGGTTTTGGTTGATTTGTTTCTTAAGGTGTTATTTTACTACGAACTCTAGGGTTGTTTGTGACACTTATAGGAATAGCCCAATGGATTGATCGAAAAGAATAACTTTGAGGTGGTTTCGTACCCTACAATAATCTCTTCGTTTGTTCTCTGCTATTAATGACTTTGGAGTGACTCTTTGTTGCATGTTGAGGGATAGTTATATGATCCAATTATGTTATTATTGGTGAGAGAACTTGCACTAGTGAAAGTATGAACCCTAGGCCTTGTTTCGAAGCATTGCAATACCGTTTGTGCTCACTTTTATCATTAGTTACCTTGTTGTTTTTATATTTTCAGATTACAAAAACCTATATCTACCATCCATATTGCACTTGTATCACCATCTCTTCGCCGAACAAGTGCACCTATACAATTTGCCATTGTATTGGGTGTGTAGGGGACACAAGAGACTCTTTGTTATTTGGTTGCAGGGTTGTTTGAGAGAGATTCATCCTACGCCTCCCACGGATTGATAAACCTTAGGTTATCCACTTGAGGGAAATTTGCTACTGTCCTACAAACCTCTGCACTTTGAGGCCCAACAACGTCTACAAGAAGAAGGCTGTGTAGTAGACATCAAGCTCTTTTCTGGCGTCGTTGCCGGGGAGGCTAGATAAGAAGCACTCACACCCCGTCAACTAAGCTCTTTTCTGGCGCTGTTTCCGGGGAGGTGAGTGCTTGAAGGTATATCTTTAGATCTTGCAATTGAATCTTTTAGTTTCTTGTTTTATCACTAGTTTAGTTTATAAAAGAAAACTACAAAAAAAAGGAATTGAGGATGCCTCATATGCTTCATCTTTTTAATATCTTCCATGAAAATGATGGAAAGGAAAATTGTGCCCAGGTGCTAGAAGAAGAATGCATTAAAATGTTTGGCACTAAATCTTTCAATGATGATCATGATTGCAATGTTGTTAGTATGAATTGTTTGAATATCCATGATGCTAATGATATGCAAAGCCACAAGCTTGGGGATGCTATGTTTGATGAAGATGATATTTTTAGTCCCCAAAGTTTTGATGAGAATATTTATTATGATGAAAGCATGCCTCCTATTTATGATGATTATATTGATGAAAGTGGATTTGGAGAGGTCATGACTTTATTTAGTGAGGAATCCACTATTTCGGAAGAGGTTCCAATTGATTATGAGAACAAAGTTGCTATCTATGATGATTATTGTGATGACATGTATGCTATAAAGAACAATTATAACCATGAAACTTGTCTTCTTGATTTTAATCTTCAATTGGATTATGCCTCACATGATAGTTATTTTGTTGAGTTTGCTCCCACTACTATTCATGAGAAGAAATTTGCTTATGTGGAGAGTAATAAAAATTCTATGCTTGTAGATCATGAAAAGAATGTTTTATGTGATGGTTATATTGTTGAATTCATTCATGATGCTACTGAAAATTATTATGAGGGGGGAATATATGCTTGTAGGAATTGCAATAATATCAAGTTTCCTCTCTATGTGCTTCAAATCTTGAAGTTATGCTTGTTTTGCTTTCCTATGCTATTTGATTCTTGTTCCCATAAATTGTTTGCTCACAAAATCCCTATGCATAGGAAGTGGGTTAGACTTAAATGTGCTAGTCATATTCTTCATGATGCTCTGTTTATGTTTCAATTCTTATCTTTTATGTGAGCATCATTGAAATCATCAAGCCTAGCTAGGGGCATTAAACGTTAGCGCTTGTTGGGAGGCAACCCAAATTAATTTTTGTTATTTTCCTTTTACTCTTGTTTAGTAATAAATAATCTATCTAGCCTCTGGTTATGTGCCAAGTAGAACATTTGGGAAGACTTGGGTAAAAGTTAATGCGATCTTGCTGTAAAAAACAGAAACTTTGCGCTCACGAGATTAGCTGTCATTTTTTACAGAAGAGTGATTTTAAGTTGATTCTTTTTGAAGAAGATTAATAGACAAATTCCTCACGTCCACCAATTTATTTCAGAATTGTTTGAGTTACATAAGTATTCGGGAGTTTCAGATTACTACAGACTGTTCTGTCTTTGACAGATTCTGTTTTCTATGTGTTGTTTGCTTATTTTGATGAATCTATGAGTAGTATCGGAGGGTATGAACCATAGAGAAGTTGTAATACAGTGGATATTACACCAATATGAATTTATAATGATTTCACAACAGTACCAAAAGTGGTGATTTATTTTCTTATACTAACGGAGCTTACGAGTTTTCTGTTGAGTTTTGTGTTGTGAAATTTTCAAGTTTTGGGTAAAGATTCGATGGAATATGGAATAAGGAGTGGCAAGAGCCTAAGCTTGGGGATGCCCAAGGAACCCCAAGGTAATATTCAAGGACAAACAAGAGCCTAAGCTTGGGGATGCCCCGGATGGCATCCCCTCTTTCGTCTCCGTTCATCGGTAACTTTACTGGGAGCTATATTTTTATTCACCACATGATATGTGTTTTGCTTGGAGCGTCATTTTGTTTTATTTTTTTGCTTGCTGTTTGAATAATATCGCAAGATCTGAAATTCTTAAATGTTATAGAGTCTTCACATAGTTACATAATTATTCAACTACTCATTGATTTTCACTTATATCTTTTGGAGTAGTTTGTCGTTTGCTCTAGTGCTTCACTTATATCTTTTAGAGCACGACGGTAGTTTTATTTTGAAGAAATAGATGAACTCTCATGATTCACTTATATTATTTTGAGAGTCTTTATAACAGCATGGTAATTTGCTTTGGTTATGAATTTAGTCCTAATATGATGGGCATCCAAGTGGGATATAATAAAAACTTTCATATAAAGTGCATTGAATACTATGTGAAGTTTGATTCCTTATGATTGTTTTGAGATATGAGGATGGTAACATTAGAGTCATGCTAGTGAGTAGTTGTGAATTTGAGAGATACTTGTGTTAAAGTTTGTGATTCCCGTAGCATGCACGTATGGTGAACCGTTATGTGATGAAGTCAGAGCATGATTTATTTTTTGATTGTCTTCCTTATGAGTGGCGGTTGGGGACGAGCGATGGTCTTTTCCTACCAATCTATCGCCCTAGGAGCATGCGCGTAGTACTTCGTTTCGATAATCCAATAAGTATGTGAGTTCTTTATGACTAATGTTGAGTCCATGGATCATACGCACTCTCACCCTTCCACCATTGCTAGCCTCTCTAGTACCGCACAACTTTCGCCAGTACCATAAACCGACCATTTACCTTCCTCAAAACAGCCACCATACCTACCTATTATTGCTTTTCCATAGCCATTCTGAGATATATTGCCATGCAACTTTCCACCGTTCTGTTTATTATGACACGCTCCATCATTGTCATATTGCCTTGCATGATCATGTAGTTGACATCGTATTTGTGGCAAAGCCACCATTCATAATTTTTTCATACATTTCACTCTTGATTCATTCCCTGTACACCTCCGGAGGCACTCATATAGAGTCATATTTTGTTCTAAGTGACGAGTTGTAATCCTTGAGTTGTAAATAAATAGAAGTGTGATGATCATCATTATTAGAGCATTGTCCCATGTGAGGAAATAAAAAAAAGGCCAAAGAAGCCAATGGAAAAAAAGGGGAGGCCAAACAAGCCAAACAAAAAAAGAGAGAAAAAGAGAGAAGGGACAATGCTACTATCCTTTTTCCACACTTGTGCTTCAAAGTAGCACCATAATTTTCATGATAGAGAGTCTCTTATTTTGTCACTTTCATATACTAGTGGGAATTTTCGTTATAGAAGTTGGCTTGTATATTCCAATAATGGGCTTCCTCAAAATGCCCTAGGTCTTCGTGAGCAAGCAAGTTGGATGCACACCCACTTAGTTTCTTTTGTTGAGCGTTCATACATTTATAGCTCTAGTGCATCCGTTGCATGGCAATCCCTACTCACTCACATTAATATCTATTGATGGGCATCTCCATAGCCCATTAATACGCCTAGTTGATGTGAGACCATCTTCCTCCTTTTTGTCTTCTCCTCAACCACCACTCTATTCCACATATAGTGCTATGTCCATGGCTCGCGCTCATGTATTGCGTGAAAGTTGAAAAAGTTTGAGAATACTAAAGTATGAAACAATTGCTTGGCTTGTCATCGGGGTTGTGCATGATTTGAATATTTTGTGTGACGAAGATGGAGCATAGCCAAACTATATGATTTTGTAGGGATGAAATTTCTTTGGCCATGTTATTTTGAGAAGACATGATTACTATGTTAGTATGCTTGAAGTATTATTATTTTTTGTCAATATTAAACTTTTGTCTTGAATCTTTCGGATCTGAACATTCATGCCACAATAAAGAAAATTACATTGATAATTATGTTAGGTAGCATTCCACATCAAAAATTCTGTTTTATCATTTACCTACTCGAGGACGAGCAGGAATTAAGCTTGGGGATGCTTGATACGTCTCCAACGTATCTATAATTTTTTTATTGTTCAATGCTATTATATTATCTGTTTTGGATGTTTAACGGGCTTTAATATGCTCATTTATATGATTTTTGGGACTAACCTATTAACCTAGAGCCTAGTGCCAGTTTCTGTTTTTTCCTTGTTTTTGAGTTTACAGAAAAGGAATACCAAACAGAGTCCAATTGACGTGCCAATTGTTGATGATTTTTTATGGACCAAAAGAAGCCCCCGGAGTAAAAGAGTTGGGCCGGAAGAGTCCCGAGCCATCCACGAGGGTGGAGGGCGCGCCCTACCCCCCTGGGCGCGCCCCCTGCCTCGTGGATGACTCCAAGACCCCCCCTGACATGAGACCGACGCCAAAAATTCCTAAAAATACAGAAACCCCCAAAAAGAAACCTAGATCGGGAGTTCCGCCGCCGCAAGCCTCTATAGCCACCAAAAACCAATCGGGACCCTGTTCCGGCACCCTACCGGAGGGGGATCCATCACTGATGGCCATCTTCATCATCCCGGTGCTCTCCATGACGAGGAGGGAGTAGTTCACCCTCGGGGCTGAGGGTATGTACCAGTAGCTATGTGTTTGATCTCTCTCTCTCTCTCTCGTGTTCTTGATGTGGCATGATCTTGATGTAACGCGAGCTTTGCTACTATAGTTGGATCTTATGATGTTTCTCCCCCTCTATCTCCTTGTGATGAATTGAGTTTTCCCTTTGAAGTTATCTTATCGGATTGAGTCTTTAAGGATTTGAGAACACTTGATGTATGTCTTGCATGTGCTTATCTGTGGCGACAATGGGATATTCACGTGATCCACTTGATGTATGTTTTGGTGATCAACTTGTGAGTTCTATGACCTTGTGAAATTATGCATAGGGGTTGGCACATGTTTTCGTCTTGACTCTCCGGTAGAAACTTTGGGGCACTCTTTGAAGTTCTTTGTGTTGGTTGAATAGATGAATCTGAGATTGTGTGATGCATATCATATAATCATACCCGCGGATACTTGAGGTGACATTGGAGTATCTAGGTGACATTAGGGTTTTGGTTGATTTGTGTCTTAAGGTGTTATTTTACTACAAACTCTAGGGTTGTTTGTGACACTTATAGGAATAACCCAATGGATTGATCGGAAAGAATAACTTTGAGGTGGTTTCGTACCCTACAATAATCTCTTCGTTTGTTCTCCGCTATTAGTGACTTTGGAGTGACTCTTTGTTGCATGTTGAGGGATAGTTATATGATCCAATTATGTTATTATTGTTGAGAGAACTTGCACTAGTGGAAGTATGAACCCTAGGCCTTGTTTCGAAGCATTGCAATACCGTTTGTGCTCACTTTTATCATTAGTTACCTTGCTCTTTTTATATTTCCAGATTACAAAAACCTATATCTACCATCCATATTGCACTTGTATCACCATCTCTTCGCCGAACTAGTGCACCTATACAATTTGCCATTGTATTGGGTGTGTTGGGGACATAAGAGACTCTTTGTTATTTGGTTGCAGGGTTGTTTGAGAGAGACCATCTTCATCCTACGCCTCCCACGGATTGATAAACCTTAGGTCATCCACTTGAGGGAAATTTGCTACTGTCCTACAAACCTCTGCACTTGGAGGCCCAACAACGTCTACAAGAAGAAGGTTGTGTAGTAGACATCAATGGTCCAAACTCAGTTAGAACAAGTTGCTAAATCACAAAGAGAATTGCTTGATGAAATGAATAATAATATACATGACTTTGCTATTAGAGTTGCAACTAGAGGAGGTAAAATGACTCAGGAACCACTTTATCCTGAGGGACACCCTAAAAGAATTGAACAAGATTCACAAAGAGTTAACACCGATGCACCTAGTCCTTCTAGAAAGAAAAAGAAGAAGAAAAATGATAGGACTTTGCATACTTCTAGTGAACCTGAAATAGAAAAACCTCCTGACAATGATAATGAAACTTCTATCTCTGATGCTGAAACTCAGTCTGGTAATGAACATTCACCTAGTGACATTGAAAAAGATAATGATGAGGTTCATGAAGACTCTCAACCAAATAATAAACAACTAGACAATGATGTTGAGATAGAACCACCTGTTGATCTTGATAACCCACAAGCTAAGAATAAGAGATATGATAATAGAAAACACGGTAAATAAAGAGAACCGTGGGTTCAAAAACTAATGCCCTTTCCACCTCAGTCAACTAAAAAGAAAGATGATGAAGAATTTGAATGCTTTGCTGAAATGCTAAGGCTAGTCTTTTTGAGTACTCGCTTGACTGATATCTTGAAAATGCCTCCTTATGCAAAGTATATGAAAGACATCATCACAAATAAGAGAAAAATACCGGAAGCTGAAATCTCCAATATGCTTGCTAATTACACTTCTAAAGATGGAGTACCTAAAAAACGTGGAGATCCGGGAATACCAACTATACCTTGCTCCATCAAAAAGAACTATGTGAAAACTGCTTTGTGTGATTTAGGAGCTGGTGTTAGTGTTATGCCTTTCTCTTTATATAAAAGACTTGATTTGAATAAACTCACACCTACTGAAATATCTTTGCAAATGGCTGACAAATTAACTACCATACCTATCGGTATCTGTGAGGATGTGCCCGTTGTTGTTGCTAATGTTACTATTTTGACTGACTTTGTTATACTTGAGATGCCCGAGGACGACAACATGTCAATTATCCTTGGTAGACCCTTCTTGAATACTACAGGGGCTGTTATTGATTGCAATAAAAGCAAGGTCACTTTTTATATCAATGGTAATGAGCATACGGTGCATTTTCCAAAGAAACAATTCCAAGTGAATGGTATTAATGTTATTGAAAAATCTCCGACAATCACTATCGGAAGTTTTCAAGTACCTCTACCTACAGTCAAAAAGAAATATGAAATGCTTATTGTTGGGGACAGTCATATCCCCATTGGGGTAACCTAGTGAATTACAATAATTCTTCGGTTTCATGCTAATCGAAAGTGGTTGTTAATAAGGCTTGATCAACCTTATTAATGGATCACTTTTAGCGGTATGAAGTTGATGAATTTAGTAAGCACTACCTTCTGTCCCTACTTTTTGTTTTCTATTTTTATTAGTTAAATAAAATAAATGCCATGTTTTGTGTGTTTTCGGAATTTCGCGTGCAATAAAAAAATGACCCAAAAATCAAAGTTCTCCAAGTGCCCTGAAAATTTAATATGATTTTTTCTGAATATTTCTGAATTTTTTGTGCAAATAATATGAGAGGGAGGTGCACCAGCTGGGCACAACCCACCTGGGCGCGCTAGGACCCCCAGGCGCGCCCTGGTGGGTTGTGGTCCCCACATGGGCCCCCTCAGATATCTCTTCACACCACATCATCACTTACCTCCAGAAAAAATTCTCCATTGCTCTCTCTCCCGTGTTCTTGCTCTCAAACCCGCGGATTTCGATCTCTTTGCTCGAAGCTCCGTTTCCGAAACTGTTTCAGGGGATTGTTGCTTGGTATGTGACTCCACTGTTTGTCCAATTAGTTTTTGTTTTAGTGGTTTATATTTTGAATAATTAGCTACTCTTGCTGCTGCTGTAGATGAGTTTGCATGTTGAATTCTTAGAATTCTAAGTAGTTTGAATGCTTGCTATGGCCTACATGTATCCCTATGAGTGGTGCTACCAATTTTGTGAAGTTTTGTTGAGAAAAATTTGTGGGCTAAAAATTTCAAAATTTTTGTTCATAGGAAAAGGATGAATATCTTTAGGAAGTTTGCCACTAAGAAGAACTCCAAGGGTGTTATTGGGGAGTCTTCTGACAGTGATCTCCATCCTCGGAGGTTGGCGGAGGTATGACCGTGCGAATGGCCGCACACCCAGTTCATGGAAGAGGCTGGAATCCTTCAGGAGTTCACACAATATGCTGCTAATGTCGGCCTCACCGACTTCATCGCAGCTGAATGCTAACAGTATCATCTCCTCACAAACATCTTTGTTCAAAGTTTTACTTTCCTTTCTAGGAATAATCCTCCTGAAGTATGGTTTGATTTATATGCTGAAACCCATCAGATACCACTTACTGAGTTTTGTAACATTTGCATGATCCCTTTTGATGGGACCTTAGCCGAGCCTAGGCCGGCGGAGTTTGAGACCTTTTATCATACCTTGGCAGTGGGAGATGAGAGAGGGATGTCAGCCGTTACGGCCACTAGCATACACTTTCCTACCCTGCACTATTTTACTTTATTTATCATTAAGTGTTTGCTTGCTAGGAAAAAGTAGGTGCGCTCAGTGCACCAGACTTTGTTGTTTTACGTCGAGCACTAGAGGGCGATAACACTTATAGCTTGGGAGCTATTGTGGCACATCGCCTCCACGTTAATAAGTCCAAGGGTAAGATACATGGTGGGATTTTCGCTACTCGTTTGGCGGCTCACTTCGAGGTTGAGATACGCCTTCGTGATCATCCTCTAACCAAGGTCAACCTAGACCGCTCAGCCATGGATCACCACCATTTTACTCATATCGAATCTCCTGACATTCCTGTTCCATATAACCTGGTTTTTAGAGTGAAGACTCGAGATATTATTCCATTGCCTGCTCCTTCTTTGTTCGATTCTGTTGCCAGGGGCGGATATAGGAATATGCCTGCGGACATCATCGCTTACTGGAATGCTCAAGCTGCTGCAGAGGCAGAGGAGGAGACCCAGCAGTGGTATGAGTGGATGCCCGCTCCTCAGCACGCCGACTACTATCCATGCTACTGACTGTTTACCAAGTTAGGCCAAAAGCCTAAGCTTGGGGGAGTACGTGTTTCCCACCGACATAACATTCATGTTCACTTATTTCATTTGTCAGTGTTCACACTTTTTCATTGTATCATCCATGCTTAGATTTATTTTCTTGCTTTCTTCTAGTGTGTTTGAAAAACTTTAGAAAAACCAAAAAAAATAGTTGTACCTAGTTTACTTTCTATGCATGTTTAGCTGTAGCACTAAAAAGAAAACCCAAAAAGATTTCCTTGTTCTTCTTTTGCTTGTTGGGAGCATTCCCGTGTAAATAGTTTTTCTCGTTTTTGCTTTTCCCTTTTATTTGCTTGTTCGAGAAAACCAAAAACTCCAAAAATATTTTAGTGTGTTTCTCTGAATTTCTTTTCTTTTTATTCGAGTCGTATAAAGGAGAAGACCACGGTGAAAATGTTGAGTGGCTCTCATATGAATAACTGTTGATCTAATAAAGAGCCCATTTTACCTTGTTTTCTCCTGTTGAATAATTTTTTTGCAGATTCCAGCTTAGTCCACGGCACTCTTGCACTATTATTGTTTTCATATCGTTTGGTTGTGCAAGTGAAAGGCAATAATGATGATATTCGATGAACTGGCCGTGGTAGAGAGAAACTGGTATGAACTCGACTTGTTCTGTTTGTGTAAATATGTTTAACTTAGTATCCATGATTCAGCCCATTATGATTAAACATGTTTGCAATGACAACTAGAGATTATAGTTTCTCATGCCATGCATAAGTAGCTAGGAGTGGAAAATGATTTATCTTGGATATCAACATTGCATTAAAATGACTGTGATGTAGTATGATGATATGGTATCCTCCTCTGAATGTTCGAGTGGCTTGACTTGGCACATGTTCATGCATGTAGTTGAATCAAAACCAACAAAGCCTCTATGATATTTATGTTCATGGTGTTCATATCCTACTCATGCTAGTGTCCAATGTTACTTATGCATAATGCATGTTCATGACCGTCGTTGCTCTCTAGCTGGCCGCTTCTCAACCTAATTGCTAGCCTTCGCCTGTACTAAGTGGGAATTCTGCTTGTATATCAAAAACCTTGAACCCAAAAGTTATTCCAGATGAGTCCACCATACCTACCTATATGCGGTATTACCCTGCCGTCCTAAATAAATTTGCATGTGCCACCTCTAAAAACTTCTAATAATTATCTATTTTGTGTGTCTAGATCGTTCATGGAACGACAGGAGATGGTCGGTATCTTCCATGCTAAGCGGGTTATTCTCAGGTCGAGTGTTTACTCACTCGCCATCGCACGAGAAACGGGCGGTAATAGGGATGCCCGGTCCCAAACTGCAAACAGAAAAAGCTTACAAATAATCAAACAAAAACTCCCAATGGATTCAAAACCTTTACTTTTATCGCTTGGGAACGGCCACTAGCGTGCTTAGCATGGAAGATATTGATAACTGATGGTCGTGAAGTAAATGAGAAGGGTGCATGTCTCAAAATATCATTTACCTCGGTTTTAAAAACTTGAGCTCTGGCACCTCTGCAAATCATTGCTTCCCTCTGCGAAGGGACTTTCTATTTACTTTTATGCTGTGTCATCACCTTCTAAAACAAGCGCTAGAACCTGAGAGCACTGCTGTCATGACTTATGCATTGTGTGTAGCTAATGTTGGGTGCATCATGACTGGATCTTTTCTACCATGAATTACAATGTTTACTCGCTACTTGAACTTTGGAGGTGCTCTGCATTTATGTTCTGTCGTCTCAGAAAGGGCTAGCGAGATACCACTATTGTCATATTATATCATGGTTGTTTTGACAACGTGTTGCCATTTGAGATATCTTATTATTGCTCGCTAGCCGATTATGTCATTGATATGAGTTAATATAATCTTTAAGAGTTATTGTCGGCATGGTTAGTTATAATGTTGGCTGAAAACCTGGGTGCTATTTAAGCTTATTCATGCAAACAAGAGCAAAAGAGTTCGTAAAAGTTTTTCTTTTTCACTTTCAGTTTATCAACTGAATTTCTTGAGGACAAGAAAAGGTTTAAGAATGGGGGAGTTGATACGTCTCCAACGTATCAACTTTTCCTAACACTTTTCCTCTTGTTTTGGAAACTAATTTGCATGATTTGAATGAAACTAACCCCGGACTGACGCTGTTTTCAGCAGAACTACCACGGTGTTGTTTTTGGGCAGAAATAAAAGTTCTCGGAATGAAACGAAACTTTGCGAGGATTTTTTATTAAATAAATAAGAATTTCTGGAGCCAAGATCCACCGGAGGGGGCCACCTAGGTGGGCACAACCCACCAGGGCGCCCCCCCTCCTGGCGCGCCCAGGTGGGTTGTCCCCACCTGGTAGCCCCGCAGACCCTGAAACCGACGCTATAAAATCCTATTTTTTTCCAGAAAAAAATCAGGGAGAAAGAATTATCGCAATCCATGAGACGGAGCCGTCGTCACCTCCTGTTCTTCATCGGGAGGCCAGATCTGGAGTCCGTTTGGGGCTCCGGAGAGGGGGATCTTTGTTCTTCGTCATCACCAACCCTTGTCCATCGCCAATTCCATGATGCTCCCCACCGGGAGTGAGTAATTCCTTCGTAGGCTCGCTGGTCGGTGAGGAGTTGGAGGAGATTCATCATGTAATCGAGTTAGTTTTGTTAGGGTTTGATCCCTAGCTACCCCGGAGTGACAATAGTCGGGACCACTCCCGGTGATGACTGTAGTTTGAGGAGTTCATGTATTCTCTATGTGTTAATGCTTTGTTCCGGATCTCTATTAAAAGGTGGCCTTAATATCCCTTAGTTTCCAATATGGACCCCACTACCACGGGAGGGTAGGACAAAAGATGTCATGCAAGTTCTTTCCATAAGCACGTATGACTATTTACGGAATACATGCCTACATTATATTAATGAACTGGAGCTAGTGCCGTATCGTGCTAGGTTATAACTATCTCATGATGAGTATCATCCAACGAGTCACCGATCCAATGCCTATGAATTTATCCTATATTAATTGTTCTTGCTAAGTTACTGCTGCTATCATCACTGTTACACTTGCTACAAAACTATTGCTATCACTGTTACCGTTACCGTTACTGCTGCTATTATTATCCAAACTATCATACTACTTTGCTACTGATCACCTTGCTGCAGATAACTAATCTCCAGGTGTGGTTGAATTGACAACTCAGCTGCTAATACCTTCAAATATTCTTTGGCTCCCCTTGTGTCGAATCTACAAATTTTGGTTGAATACTCTACCCTCGAAAACTGTTGCGATCCCCTATACTTGTGGGTTATCATGCCTTTGATCTCCATCTTCAAAGCACTGTCATGATCACCATCGTCGCCGGCTTGACACCTTGATCTCCATCATAGCGTCGTTGTCGTCTCGCCAACTATTGCTTCTACAACTATCGCTAACGCATAGTGATAAAGTAAAGCAATTACATGGCGATTGCATTTCATACAATAAAGCGACAACCATAAGGCTCCTGCCAGTTGCCGATAACTTCTACAAAACATGATCATCGCATACAATAACATATATCACATCATGTCTTGACCATATCACATCACAACATGCTCTGCAAAAACAAGTTAGACGTCCTCTACTTTGTTGTTGCAAGTTTTATGTGGCTGCTACGGGCTTCTAGTAAGAACTGTTCTTACCTACGCATCAAAACCACAACGATGTTTTGTCAAGTTTGCTGTTTTAACCTTCAACAAGGACCGGCCGTAGTCAAATTCGATTCAACTAAAGTTGGAGAAACAGACACCCGACAGCAACCTTTATGCAAAACAAGTTGCATGTCTGCCGGTGGAACCGGTCTCATGAACGTGGTCATGTAAGGTTGGTCCGGGCCGCTTCATCCAACAATACTGTCGAATCAAAATAAGACGTTGGTGGTAAGCAGTATGACTATGATCGCCCACAACTCTTTGTGTTCTACTCGTGCATATCATCTACGCATAGACTTGGCTCGGATGCCACTGTTGGGGAATGTAGCATGCAATTTCAAAAAAAATCCTACGATCACGCAAGATCTATCTGGGAGATGCATAGCAACGAGAGGGGGAGAGTGTGTCCACGTACCCTCGTAGACCTAAAGCGGAAGCGTTAGTTTAACGTGGTTGATGTAGTCGAACGTCTTCACGATCCAATCGATCACCGATCAAGTACTGAACGTACAGTACCTCTGAGTTCAGCACACGTTCAGCTCGATGACGTCCCTCGAACTCTTGATCCAGCAGAGGGTCGAGGGAGAGTTTTGTCAGCACAACGGCATGGTGACGGTGATGATGATGTGATCTGCGCAGGGCTTCGCCTAAGCACTACGACGCTATGACCGGAGGAGTAAAGTGTGGAGGGGGGCACCGCACACGGCTAAGAACAATTGATGTTATTTGGGGTGCCCCCCTCCACCCGTATATAAAGGAGGAGGGGAGGAGGCCGCCGGCCTAGAGGGGGCACGCCATGGGGAAAATCGAATAGGACTCCAAGTCCTATTCGGCCCCCTTCCTTTCTTACGGAGGGGGAAAGGGGAAGGGACAGGGAAGAGGAGAAGGAAAGGGGGGCGCCCCCCCTCCCCTAGTCCAATTCGGACTCCCCATGGGAGGGGGCGCGGCCACCCCTTGTGGGCTGCCTCCCCTCTCCCCTATGGCCCATGTAGGCCCAATACTTCCCCGGGGGGTTCCGGTAACCCCTCGATACTCCGAAGAATACCCGAACCACTCCGAAACCATTCCGGTGTCCGAATACCATCTTTGAATATATCAATCTTTACCTCTCGACCATTTCGAGACTCCTCTTCATGTCCGTGATCTCATCCGGGACTCCGAACAATCTTCGGTCACCAAAACACATTACAAATCATCATCGAACGTTAAGCGTGCGGACCCTACGGGTTCGAGAACTATGTAGTCATGACCGAGACACATCTCCAGTCAATAACCAACAGCGGAACCTGGATGCTCATATTGGTTCCCACATATTCTACGAAGATCTTTCTCGGTCAAACCGTAATGACAACATACGTCATTCCCTTTGTCATCGGTATGTTACTTGCCCAAGATTCGATCGTCGGTATCTTCATACCTAGTTCAATCTCGTTACTGGCAAGTCTCTTTACTCGTTTCGTAATACATCATCCCTCAACTAACTCATTAGTCACATTGCTTGCAAGGCTTATCGTGATGTGTATTACTGAGAGGGCCCAGAGATACCTCTCCGATACACGAAGTGACAAATCCTAATCTCGATATATGCCAACCCAACAAACACCTTTGGAGATACCTGTAGAGCATCTTTATGATCACCCAGTTACGTTGTGGCGTTTGATAGTACACAAAATATTCCTCCGGTATTCGGGAGTTGCATAATCTCATAGTCAAAGGAATATGTATAAGTCATGAAGAAATCAATAGCAATAAAACTTAACGGTCATTATGCTAAGCTAATGGATGGGTCATGTCCATCACATCATTCTCCTAATGTTGTGATCCCATTCATCAAATGACAACACATGTCTATGGTTAGGAAACTTAACCATCTTTGATTAACGAGCTAGTCTAGTAGAGGCTTACTAGGGACATTGTGTTTTGTCTATGTATCCACACATGTATCAAGTTTCTGGTTAATACAATTCTAGCATGAATAATAAACATTTATCATGATATAAGGAAATATAAAATAACAACTTTATTATTGCCTATAGGGCATATTTCCTTCAGTAGCTACAATAACAACATCAGTAGTGATCTTGTGCATGCTCTAAGGATATCAACATGGAGGCAGCCCCAGCCATATTATGTTAAGTGGTTGAATGCTATTGGTAAACTGAAGATTACACATCATGCTAGGGTACAATTTTCAATGGGAAGTTATGTGGATAAAGTGGAATGTTATGTGGTGCCAATGCAAGCTTGTCATCTTCTTTTGGGAAGGCAGTGGCACTTTGATCATGATGCTACTTACCATGGGAGGTCAACAAGTATTCTTTCATGCATCAAGGAGTGAACCATCTCTTGAAACCTATGGTGGATCAAACACTCAAGGTTGAGCAATTCCCACATGTGAAGAAGCCAAAAAAGAATACCTCAAAACCGAGGATGAGTTTGTTTGAAGGAAGGGAGGATGATGTGGACCCGATCATGACTAATGCATCAAAGAGTGAGGTTCATGCTAGAAAAAATGTTAAACCATTAGAAGAGCCAAAGGAAGACATGGGCAAGACCATTATCTTAGTTGGGAAGCTTCGGTGCCAATTTTGGGAGAAATGACACATCAGATTTTCAAGTGAAACTTTCCACCTAAATATAATTAATTCTAGAAGGTTCTAGCATGTTTTAGAGGCTAGAAAAGTTGGTCTTTAAATTCATATATCGTTCAAAAAACGGTGCATCATTTGAGGTCTTGAGTCAAAAGTTGTGCAAGTTCCCATGCAAGTTGTCCACGAATTAATTACAGCGAAGCTCAACAAGTTTGCTCCTACAGCACGGAGCTCACGAATTTACCCTTCACGCCACTTCCAATGCATTGGTGCTTACATGAGGTGCTAAGTGCATTAAAAATCTTAGCAACTAGTCTTCTCAATGCATAGGTTGTCGGTGTACAACAGTAGGGGTCCCTTTTTGCACCCCTTTACTTGTGCGCGGGAAGTCATAGCCCCACGCCCCTGGCCACGCTTGGCGGGGTAGAGGAAGCAAAGGCACAAGACGACCAGACCAACGCCAAGCCGGAAACACAAAGAGCAGAAGGGTGAGATGGACTCCCCCGGCAAGGCCCTTGCCGGGGCGGCCTTCACAGCCCCGGCAAGAACCTTGACGGGGTAACTCGCCCAACGCCAGCAGGGCTGCCACCCTTGAGCCTGAGAGTTCTGATGCCCTCAACCACACTGGAACCAAAGCTCGGGAGGCGCCTCCGTGGTGGCATGCAGATCTTTGTGAAGACCAAGAGCATACAAGACTAGATAAATAACCAGAAGACGAAGATCCTCGGCAAGATCCTTGCCAAGGATACCCACGAGACCCCCGGCAAGCCCCTTGCCGGGGACAACCACGACGCCACGGCAAGACCCTTGCCGGGGCCCCGGCAAGACTCTTGCCGAAGACATCCGCGGGGCCGTAGCCAGGCCCACATCTGCCAAAGCTCCGCCATCATTCCCATGCAGCTGCCAGCCCACCAACTAGGCGAACACCTGCGTGGCGACCTGCGGCCTCTAGGCCAACTCAACAAGCACCTGCGTGGTGGCATGCAGATCTTCGTGAAGGCTCTGCCACCGCACCAGCTCAGTAGCCAGCCAGCCAGCGTGACACTACCCGCCTCGTCAGTTCATACGCGCGTTGAAGCCAGGCGAGGCGGCGACAGCTGGGACGAGCTTCCTTGCCGTCCCTAATAAAGCAAGAAGGGCACGTCGGCAGCGCATTAAATGCGTTTGTCCTACGGTGCCAGAGGATAGACTCGACCACTGTATAGCTTTCCACCCTGTGTGCCACTGTGGCAGCCCCTTTGTCTATAAAAGGAGGCCCGCGGCGTACTGGGAGAGGATTAGGACTTTTTGGACCCTGCACGCCTTGTAGCTAGTCCAAGAACACCAGATAAACAGAAACCAGCAGGAGTAGGGCATTACCCGTCACTTGCGGCCCGAACCTGGATAATCCCCTCGCGTTGATCTCTCAATCCTGCTCTTTCCACAGCCCCGCGCCCCCAACCGTAGCAAAAGGGATTCCTCGTGATCCCGTAGGTGCCGTTTCCCCCGACATAGGTGCATAGTTTTTAAGCTTCACTCATTGAATTGTTTAACAATTAAATTTCTTCATGTATTGGTTGGTAATCATTTTGTATAGGTCCACGTGCTTAGCATCGTTTCCTCTTGAGGTCACCATAATGTTCTCTCTCCTCTTTAATTGTTGTGCCACATCATGTTTTTGCCTATGTGGCATCCTTAGCACCTGTACACCGTGGAGCACTGGGAAGGGCCTCATTTTGTGTTGTTTTCACACCTAACTAGTAGGTTCTTCTAGTATCAGTACTCCCAGTTGTTCCATGTGAAGGGGGATGACATTTCCTCAGTTTATGTTTGTGGACAGCCGGTGAGGTTGTGTTGTGATGTGATCACTAGTTTTGTTGAGTGTTAGCTCATGTGTGTGGATTGGAGGGCATGTCCTCAATTCATATAGGATCCTTGTGATTCTATATAGGTTCACAAGTTTCATGGTTTGGGTTGCGTCCTTGTAAACCAAGCTAGTTATCTACTGCAACCTATTTGAGAGTGTTTCCTCTTGTTCTTTGCCATTTGAGAGAGATAGTTGCTGCTCCTTGTGAGTTCTTTCGCACCGTGAAAGATCATTTTTATGGCATCCTGCATCAGGCCTCCTCTCAGGAGCGGCGGAGTGCAAGCCGGATGGCCATCTCCTCCTTAGGGCCGCATGGGATGAGCTCGGTGTCAACGGATCTGGAGGTGAAGGACTCGGATCCACTGCCCGACATGTCGGAGACGGCCGGAGATCGCCGGGCGGAAGCTTGGGTGGCGGAGGGGAGTGGAGTGAAGTGGCCAGGGTTGGGTCCAGCGAGCGGATGGGGAGGGATATATGTGGGGTCGGGTGGGCCATCGTGGGCCGAGGATGACATGGCGGATGCACCCGGGCTCCCTCATATCTGCCCCATATTTGGGATGGATATGAGGGGTGCCGGTCAGCCCGGGAGTTTGAGGCATGTTTGAGGCGCCTGTCTGGGTTGAAATTTCGTGAACGGTTAGTGATGGTGCGGCCCGCCCGGGCGTATGAGGCGGGCTTGGGGCGCCTGACTGTAGATGCGCTTAGAGCATCTACAGCCGGACCTAGCAAATCTGACCCCCTAAACGCCCGCAGACGTTGTCCGCGCATATCCATTTTGAGCCCCTATTTATCCGTTTATGCAACCACACTCCTTATTTTCTTCCTCATATGTCCGGTCACTTGCACGCGATAGGTGGAGACGAAGAGAGAGAAAGAAAAGAATGAATAAAGATGGTTCGGAGTGGGCCGCGTCCAATGTGGCGGACTGACCGGACGCATCAACGGGCCCTCATATTCTCCCTACATTTGTCCTCAATACGAGGGTTCGCAGATAGTCCGGACGTATAGGGATGATATGAGAGGTCCTATTGGGTCACTTTTTTTCTTTCTCTCTTGTCCGGTCACTGACTGGTCGCATCCGCAGATGTTTGTTGAGGATTTGAGGATTTCGGTTGTAGATGCTATTAGAACCCCACACGGCAAGGCCGTCCATGCAACAATTGACCCGGGTGCATAGGTGTAGATGGCTCGCGCGCAGCACCATGCAACAATTGACCCGGGTGCATAGGTGTAGATGGCTCGCGCGCAGAACCGCAGGAAACATAGGTCGCTGACATGCCTACTCGGGCTCAACGTCTCAACCAGTGTGTGTGGACCATCCAACTAGGTGGCACACACATGTCTGATGGCGTGCGCGTTGTCTTGGTTTCCACCTAGTGCGGTCCTGTGCAGCTCGAAGAATGATGCAACCCGGGGAAGCAGACGTGTTTTTACTCCTATGTACGACCCAACAAAGCGCCCCACGGGCGCTAGCCGCTAGCAGACAAAAATCAAGGAAAAGCATCGTGCAACGCCCGTGCATGTAGCCCGCCGGCCCAGCCGTACGCAGATATACCCGGCCAGCCAAGCCTCTGACAACCCCACACAGCAAGCCCGGGCATGCAACATGTGGAGTCGTACGTACATGTGCACAAGAATCATGTGACTTAGGCTAACTTTCGTGTTTTGACCCTTTTGGTGTAGTTTAGCCGGATCTGACCCTTGTTCGAAAACATTTCGGGATCTGATCCTTTTTCCTACCGCCAGGGCTCAAGGCGGTAGGGTTGAACAGATTACCGCCGGGGGCCACGGCTGTAGCCCACTCATCCATGCCAGCCTTGGTAAACGGCTACCGTCTCTTGCCGTCCACCCAACCGCCAGGCCACTCGGTGATAGGCTATGCAACCCTACCGCCAAAGGCCCTGGCGGTAGGTGTTGAACCGTTATAAGCCCATGGGGGCGGCTCGTGGGGCCCACCCACAAGCGCAATCCCCATCTTATCCCCTACCGCGCGGCGCCACAAGAACAGAGAGCACAAGTCCTCTCTCATCCCCTCCACTCCCCCCTCTGATCTTCTTCGTTTCTCCACCATTTTTGCGGATCGAGATGGCTCCGAAACGAGAAAAGTGAGCTCCCTCAATCCCTCCAATTCATTTCAGTTAAAAATCTTTCAATTTGATGCATTATTTGCCACAAGATGAACCCTATTTCATCTAGTAGATTTTCATTTTTGTTGTTTTTAGGTTTGTTTAGTTAGGAGTAATATGATGTTTGATGTGGTTGAATATGATAGAAGACTAGTTAATGAACCCTATTCATGTTCATATTCATAAAAAAAAAATTTGTTCATTAACGTTTGATGATGTGCTTGAATATAATTGAATTCGATAGAACCCTATTTCAATGTAATAGATGAATCATAATTCATGTTTCTAAATAGTATCAACTGAACCCTAGTTCATGTTAATTTTTTTAATTATTTATTGATGTTTGATGTGGTTGAATATGATTGATGTGGTGATGTGGTTGAATATGATTTGTTAACTAGTTTGAAGATGAACCTAGTTTGAAGGTGAACCTAGTTAATGTTTATAGTATTTTTTTTACAATTGTTGAATATGATATGATTGATGTTAGTTGAATGGTTGAATATGATTGGATAATGTGATATGATGGATTGAAGGATTGATTAACTAGTTTGAAGATGAACCCTTGTTCATGTTTATAGTATTTGTTTTACAATTGTTGAATATGATATGATTGATATTAGTCGAATGGTTGAATATGATACATTTGATGATTATATGTTGATAATTAAATGTTGTTGTTTCAGGAGGGGCCCCCTTGGTCCGGCAGTCGGCACTAGTTAAACGATGCTTGGCCCGGCATTCGATAACGGTCATCGCGCCCATTACATCGAGAATGGAGTGGTAATAAGAATGATCAACGTCTTGCATCAAAATTTTGGCTTTCCAAAAGTTAGTTGGTAACTATTTTCATGTACACATTGACAGATGCTTCCGCCATTATGTATGAGGGGCCACACAAAGGTCGCTGAGATGAAGTACGACAACCGCTACGAGCCATATTACAGGAGAGTTGGGATGTTGGGTTTCATCCTCCAGTTCAATCATGTGCGCCAGCACTTGTCCACACAGCTCTCACAGCGTTGGTGGACCGTTGGCGGCCCGAGACGCACTCTTTCTATCTCCCATGTGGTGAGATGACGGTGGCCCTTGAGGACTTTGCCATGATCACGGCCCTACCGATCCAGGGCCATGCTCTCATTGGGCGCGTGGAGAGGAAGAACTAGCCGGACAGGGTTAACGCCCTCATCGGCGGCTACCCTCCCATGAAGAATAACCGAATGTCCAATGTACCACTGCACTGTCTCCTAACCCACCAGTGAAGGAAATATGCCCTAGAGGCAATAATAAAGTTGTTATTTTATATTCCCTTATATCATGATAAATGTTTATTATTCATGCTAGAATTGTATTAACCGGAAACTTGATACATGTGTGGATACATAGACAAAACACTGTGTCCCTAGTAAGCCTCTACTAGACTAGCTCATTAATCAAAGATGGTTAAGTTTCCTAACCATAGACATGTGTTGTCATTTAATGAACGGGATCACATCATTAGGAGAATGATGTGATGGACAAGACCCATCTGTTAGCTTAGCATATTGACCGTTCAGTTTTATTGCTATTGCTTTCTTCATGTCATATACATATTCCTTTGACTATGAGATTATGCAACTCCCGGATACCGGAGGAATACCTTGTGTGCTATTGATAACCCAAAAGTATAGGGGATCGCAACAGTTTTCGAGGGTAGATTACTCAACCCAAATTTATTGATTCGACACAAGGGGAGCCAAAGAATATTCTCAAGTATTAGCAACTGAGTTGTCAATTCAGCCACACCTGGATAAGTTAATATTTGCAGCAAAGTATTTAGTAGCAAAGTAATATGGAAGTAACGGTAACGGTAGAAAAAGTAATATTTTTGGGTTTTGTAGTGATTGTAACAGTAACAACGGAAAAGTAAATAAGCGGAGAACAATATGTGAAAAGCTCGTAGGCATTGGATCGGTGATGGAGAATTATGCCGGATGTGGTTCATCATGTAACAATCATAACATAGGGTGACACAGAACTAGCTCCAATTCATCAATGTAATGTAGGCATGTATTCCGAATATAGTCATACGTGCTTATGGAAAAGAACTTGCATGACATCTTTTGTCCTACCCTCCCGTTGCAACGGGGTCCTAATGGAAACTAAGGGATATTAAGGCCTCCTTTTAACAGAGTACCGGACCAAAGCATTAACACATAGTGAATACATGAACTCCTCAAACTAAGGTCATCACCGGGAGTGGTCCCGATTATTTTCACTTCGGGGTTGCCGGATCATAACACATAGTAGGTGACTATAGACTTGCAAGATAGGATCAAGAACTCACATATATTCATGAAAACATAATAGGTTCAGATCTGAAATCATGGCACTCGGGCCCTAGTGACAAGCATTAAGCATAGCAAAGTCATAGCAACATCAATATCAGAACATAGTGGATACTAGGGATCAAACCCTAACAAAACTAACTCGATTGCATGATAAATCTCATCCAACCCATCACCGTCCAGCAAGCCTACGATGGAATTACTCACGCACGGCGGTGAGCATCATGAAATTGGTGATGGAGGATGGTTGATGATGACGACGGCGATGGATTCCCCTCTCCGGAGCCCCAAACGGACTCTAGATCAGCCCTCCCGAGATAGTTTAGGGCTTGGCGGCGGCTCCGTATCGTAAAACATGATGAATCCTCCTCTCTGATTTTTTTCTCCCCGGATGTGAATATATAGAGTTGGAGTTGAGGTCGGTGGAGCTCCAGGGGGCCCACGAGGCAGGGGGCGCGCCCAGGGGGGCAGGCGCGCCCCCACCCTCGTGGAAAGGGTGTGGGCCCCCTGGCCTTGATTCTTTCACCAGTATTTTTTATTATTTCCAAAAATAATCTCCGTGAAGTTTCAGGTCATTCCGAGAACTTTTGTTTCTGCACAAAAATAACACCATGGTAATTCTGCTGAAGACAGCGTCAGTCCGGGTTAGTTCCATTCAAATCATGCAAGTTAGAGTCCAAAACAAGGGCAAAAGTGTTTGTAAAAGTAGATACGACGGAGACGTATCAACTCCCCCAAGCTTAAACCTTTGCTTGTCCTCAAGCAATTCAGTTGATAAACTGAAAGTGATAAAGAAAAACTTTTACAAACTCTGTTTGTTCTTGTTGTAAATATGTAAAGCCAACATTCAAGTTTTCAGCAAAGATTATGACTAACCATATTCACAATAACACTTAGGTCTCATGTTTACTCATGTCAATGGCATAATCAACTAGCGAGCAATAATAATAAATCTCGGATGACAACACTTTCTCAAAACAATCATGATATGATATAACAAGATGGTATCTCGCTAGCCCTTTCTGAGACAGCAAAACATAAATGCAGAGCACCTTTAAAGATCAAGGACTGACTAAACATTGTAATTCATGGTAAAAGATATCCAGTCATACCCAATATAAATTAATAGTAATGGATGCAAATGTAACATCCCAAATTTTCAATTTGGAATGTTACATTAAATCATCATTGCATATCATAATTCATTTCATTTTGGCTAGATCCTAGAAATTCTACGCAACTCAAGGGCCCACCGGAGAGAGTTGGGGATTTCGTTATTTTCAAATTTGGGTTTTCTCAAATTTTGAAAATAGGATCATTTGGTTTTATTTATTTTATCCTCAATTATTTCAATTATAAAAATATGAGAGAGGGAATAAAATGAATTTCCCAAAATAAAGGAATAATGAGGATTTAATAAAAAAATCAAAGAAGATTCTATTTTGGAGTTTTTCGCTATTTTATTTGGATAGGAAAAATGCGCGTTTTTCAAAATTGCATTTAGGCCCCAAATAAATGTTCATCTTGTCCGGCTTGATTTTAGAAGTCGGGGAAAATTTATTTTGGTATTTTTGGAGTTCGGTTAGTATTTCTTTTGTTTGTTTTTCTATGCATATTTATTTTAAAAAAAAGAAACCGACTTCGGCCAGGACTCCCCTGGCCGGGTCCTTTATAAGTCGCGGCCCGACCCCGCCGTTGGCCCAAGCCGCCCCCGAACCCTAACCCTAGTCGACCCCACCGCCGCCGCCGACGACGACGCCGCCCCGTCGCCCGACGCCCGCCGCCCGACGCCGCCGCCCGCCGACCCCGCCGGAGCCCGCCGGAGACGCCGCCCCTCGCCGAGGTAGCCGCCGGAGTTGTCGCCGCCGCCGACGGTTTTCTCTAAAAAGCCGCCCGGTTTTTAAAAAAAACTGCGGTTGTTTTATTTTTTTAGATCGGTTTATTTTTTTCTCGGTTTAGTTAATTAGCGAGCGTTCGCTCGTTCGTTCGTTTTAACGAACGTGTTCATCGTTTAGTTACAGTTAACGAACGTTCGTTCGATAAACTGTTCGTCAGTTTTTCTTTTTCTCGGATTTTCCGTGATTATTCCAGATCGTGATTTCTGATCCGATTTTCGTTCTAATATATCTTTTCGCTCGTTTATCGGAATCAGGCGATTCAAGCGCCTAGAGTTTTGTCTCGAAATTCTCTTTCCGTTTAACCAACTCAAACAAGTTTTTGCTACTGTAAAATTTGACTTAGATCCAGATTAGTAAACGAAGCTTGTTTCCTTCGCCATTTGACTTTCGTTGCTTCGTTTGATTTGATTCTTTTTGCAAACCAGAGTTCTTAAGTTGAACTTTCTGGTTAGATCTTTTATTTGAGTTTTACCTGTGCATTAGTTGAGTGCTTACTGTATGCTTGTTTGTTTGCGATAGAGTACCCGGAGTGCGCCGCTTGCTACTTCGAATCTCTAGGTTTCACGGATCATCAGCAAGGCAAGTAACACTTTGATCATACCTCTTTACTACCCAGTTTTATTGCATTAGACCAATCCTCAAACATTGCATGATTAGGATCTAATTAAATTGTGAGTATTGGGAAGTAGATGAGGTAGTACCTATTACCTGTTTTGTTATCAAACCCTGGGAGTTACTTCTACGTTTGCTCATGTTGCTATGCTATGCTAGTAGACGTGGATTGGGTGAGTGTATCCATGACAGATGTGAGATTGTTAATTTAATGGTTTACTTAAGGTGGCAACTTAAGCACACATCTGGGTGGATTGAGGCACCTGGGTATTCTAGTGATTGCCTTTTTTTTATGGACCGCCACCCAGGCTCAAAGGGATCATGATATTATTCATACTAGAAACTTCCGTGTGCAGCCACAAGCATTATGGGCTCTAGCATAGTTGAATAAGTTGTGTGAACTCTTACAGTGGTAGACTAGAAGATGTAGGGGAAAGTAGGTGTAACGGTCTACCCGATCGTAAGGTGCAAACACTTCTGAAAGACTATGTCTCGATCATCCGTCACTCAAACACCATGTAGTGCGAGTAATCCAACGGAGGAGATCGAGTCTTGTGGGGAAAAGTGCACAAACCTCTGCAGAGTGTATAAACTAATCATGGTTAGCCGTGTCCCCGGTTATGGACGTCTTGAGTATCTAGTACTTGGATATCATGTGAATCTCATCATGTTACTCAAATCAATTTTGTTGGGCTAAGGATGATACTTAATTGGGATTGAGATGATGTCAACCATTCTCAATGTTTAACAACCACCATGATAGTTAAATAAAATTTATCCTTTGTAGTAGGGAAAAATTGGCTTTTCGCAAAACTGTAACCATAGAGCTTAAACACCAGCCAAATATGCATGTAGTATAGCTTTATTCTGTTCATTACTCTCTATGTGTTATTTTGCCAGCATATTCCATGTGCTGACCCGTTTTCGGGCTGCAACGTTTCATGTTGCAGACTTTTCAGACGACGAGTAAGGTGCCTTAGGTCGTGGTCTTATACTCAGTGATGCCGTTGGAGTTGATGGACTCACTTATCTTCCAAGTCTTCCGCTGTTATCATTTTAGATGGCCTTAAGCCATATTTGTCATACTTATTTCTCTTTTGAGATACTCGATGTAATAAGTGTGTGATTGCTACTCTGTTATAAATCCTCCAAGTACTGTGCGTGTCAGCATTACTGATCCAGGGATGACACTGGTGCACGGTAGATCAAACTGTTTGAGGTCAGGTCGCTACAAAGGTGGTATCAGAGCACACGCTGACTGTAGGACACGACCACTAAGCTTAAACCCTAGAACACTACTCTCTTCTCATTTCTGACTCCTCTCCATTTTCTACTCTTTTAGGAATGGCGGATGCAAGGAACAAGTTCATGCAACCGGATGAAGATACACCTTTTGGACGACACTTGAAGGAAGTCACTAAGTACCTGAACATCGGAATACCAAGCTTCACCGGGACCTACAACGCCACACTACCAGAAGAAGGGCGCTGGAAGATTCAAGTTCAAGTTCCAGGAAGGACGTTTACGCCAGTCACTGAGCCTATAGAGTTTTCCTTTGATGCACCAACCTGGAGTTTAGGGAAGAGCATGGCAGCCCACATCACTATGGGACGCATTGGAGAAGTCTACCACAGGGAGCTTAAGGATACTATTTATCAGATTTGTGGGCGCCGAGATGAGCAATGGGAGATGATCAGCACCAAGAAGGATGGATCAATTGCAGCTTTCATCCAGGAGCAAAACCAACACATTCGTCGCCAGGAGAACCAGATGTGCGCAGACATGATAGAACTGAAGAAGGCATTGACCAAGATCACGGAGTTGGAGGAAGAACTCAAGTCTACGCGCGATGGATATGAGGAGGAGATCGCCACGTTGTTGGAGAAGAATGACGACCTGATAAAGAAGATCGGAGTATTCATGGAAGACCCAGCACCAAGAGGAGAAGATGATGATTGCGCTTGCCCGAATAACTACATCATCATCGACGACACCGACTCAGACCCCAGCGAAGGTGATTTTGTTGATGAAGCTGGAGCAGATATCATGGAGTCTTCGAACGATCAAAATTTCTAGTAGACCACCATAATCAGTAGTAGTATTTCCCCATGTATATAGTATAGTCCGAGCACTTTGTAACGATAGTTAGGTCGATTGTATGCCTTGTTTGAATTGATTGAGTGATATTGATTGTGTTTGTCTCATGAGCATATGGGTAGTGTTTTCTCTCTAGACCTCATTCTATTCTAAATTCTCATCTTTTCTAACCTATCAGATGCCTCCGAGACGCAACACTGGATTTGTTTTCCCACCGGAGATCACTCAGTTGATTCAGCAGCAGAATGCCCTGATGCAAGTGTTAGTACAGAACCAAGGCAACAACAACAACAACAACAACCCACCACCACCACCTGTTGATCACTTAACCCGTTTCTTGAGATTGAATCCGCCGGTGTTTTCCAGCAGCACCGAGCCGATTGTTGCAGATGATTGGCTCCGCAAAGTTGGAAGGGAGTTGACCACTGCAGGATGCACAGATGCGGAGAGAGTGCGTTTTGCCGCACATCATCTTGATGGACCCGCAGCATCATGGTGGGAGAATTACACAGTCACACACCCTATTGACACTGTCACATGGGACCAGTTTCAGCAAGCTTTCCGTACTGCCCATGTTTCAGCAGGAGCTATGGCTATGAAGAAGCGTGAGTTTTGCAACCTACGCCAAGGAGGACGCACCGTAGGCCAGTATGTGGAGGACTTTAGTAGGTTCGCACGTTATGCTTCAGATGACATTGCTACAGATGCAGCCAAGCAGGAGAAGTTTCTGGAAGGACTGAATGATGAGCTGAGTATGCAGTTGATGGTAGCAACCTTCAACAACTACCAGGAGTTGGTAGATAGAGCTCTCATGATTGAAGGGAAGCAGCAGCAGATTGAAAGCCGCAAGAGGAAGTATGGACAAGGGAAGTACAATTCTGGAGCTCATCAGAAGCCACATTTTACCCCAAATTCGGGAGGATCTTTTCAGCATACCCATGGAGCAGGAGGTTCGCACAACCATAGTGGACCCAAGAATGGTAATGGGAATGGAGGAAGCAACGGACAGAACCGTAATAACCCATCTACCCCAGTTAAGAGAGATCTGAGCCAAGTCACTTGCTACAAGTGCCAGAAGACTGGACATTATGCTAATGAATGTCCCGAAGCTAAAAATGGAAATGGCAATGGAAGCTCTGGGAAGAAGCCTAACCCTTTCAATAAAGGACATGTGAACCACGTTTACGTGGAGGAGGTTGAAGCACAGCCTGATGCAGTAATAGGTAAATTTTTGGTTAAGTCATTTACTGCACTCGTTCTTTTTTATACTGGTGCATCGCATTCATACATATCAAGGGGATTTGTGGATAAGTATAAACTGCCCACCAAAGTTCTTAGAACACCTATGTTAGTGAGTTCACCAGGAGTAGAGTATATGGCAAGCCAAGGATGTTTTCAGATGCCATTGTCCATAGGTAGGCATGTTTTCCCCTCAGACTTAATAATCTTGGAGTCGCAAGGTTTGGACGTAATTTTGGGTATGGACTGACTCTCGATGTACGGAGGAAACATCGATTGCGCCAGTAAAACGATTTCGCTTACCACCCCAGAAGGAAGAAGGATTAAGTATGTATCCCGGCATGTGCCAAAGAGGACTCAAGTAAATTCCTTATCAGGAGTTGTACAGGAGGAAGTACCAGTGGTGAAGGATTACCCGGATGTATTTCCAGAGGAGTTGCCAGGCATGCCACCGGATAGAGACATTGAGTTTTTGATTGAGCTTTTGCCAGGCACAGGGCCAATATCAAAGAGACCATACAGGATGCCCGCAAAGGATTTAGAAGAAATTAAGAAGCAGATTAAGGAGTTACTGGATAAAGGCTATATTCGCCCAAGTTCTTCACCTTGGGGATCACCCGTACTTCTAGTGGAGAAGAAAGATGGATCGTTGAGGATGGTTGTTGATTATCGTGGATTGAATGAAGTGACCATCAAAAATAAGTACCCACCGCCGATGATCAATGATCTGTTTAACCGATTACGAGGAGCTAAGTTATTTTCCAAGATCGATCTACGATCAGGATACCATCAGTTGAAGATTCAAGAGCAGGATATACCTAAGACGGCTTTTACCACCAGGTATGGGTTGTACGAGTATACCGTTATGTCATTTGGTCTGACTAACGCACCTGCCTATTTCATGAACCTGATGAACAAAGTGTTTATGGAGTTTCTGGATAAGTTTGTCGTAGTATTCATTGATGATATTTTGATTTACTCAAAGAATGAAGAGGAACATAAGGAGCACTTGCGTTTGGTACTTGAGAAGCTCAGAGAACATCAGTTATACGCCAAGTTCAGCAAATGTGAGTTTTGGTTGAAGGAAGTTGGATTCCTCGGACATGTTATATCCGGAGACGGAATAGTAGTAGACCCCACCAAAGTCGACACTGTGACAAACTGGGAATCACCCACATCAGTTGGAGAGATCCGGAGTTTTCTTGGACTTGCAGGATACTACCGGAGGTTCATTGAGAATTTCTCGAGGATTGCTAAGCCCATGACAGAGTTGTTAAAGAAGGACACCAAGTTCAATTGGACTGAGGAATGTGAAGCTAGTTTCCAAGAGTTGAAGAAACGTTTGGTTATATCACCAGTGTTGATTCTGCCAGATCAACGCAAGGATTATGAAGTATATTGCGACGCTTCACGTCGAGGACTTGGAGCAGTGCTAATGCAGGAGGGAAGAGTTGTTTCATATGCTTCACGACAACTTAAACCCCATGAGAAGAATTATGCCACGCATGATTTGGAGTTAGCAGCCGTAGTGCATGCGTTGAAGACATGGAGACATTTTCTCATCGGAAATCACTGTGAGGTGTACACGGATCACAAGAGTTTGAAGTACATTTTCACGCAAAAGGAGTTGAATCTCACGCAGAGAAGATGGTTGGAACTCATAAAGGATTATGATATGAGATTGCATTATCACCCCGAAAAGGCTAACATAGTAGCCGATGCGTTGAGCCGCAAAAGTCATGTGAACACACTCATGATCGGAGAATTACCCAAGAAGTTAGCCGAGGATCTTCATGAACTACGTTTGGAAATAGTTCCGAGAGGCTATGTAGCAACGTTGGAGATTCAGTCTACCTTGATGGAAAAGATCAGGGAAGCTCAGAAGACAGACAAGGAGATTGACGAGATAAAGAAAAGGATGAGTAAAGGAAAAGCCAAGGGATTTCGTGAGGATGAGCACGATACCTTATGGTTTGAGGACCGCGTTTATGTGCCCAATGATCCGGAGATCAGGAAGTTGATCTTGCAAGAGGCCCATGATTTGCCGTATTCGATTCACCCAGGGAATACCAAGATGTATTTGGATTTGAAGGATACTTTCTGGTGGACCGGAATGAAGAAGGATATTGCGGAGTATGTAGCAGTTTGTGATGTATGTCAGAGAGTGAAGGCAGAACATCAGAAGCCAGCAGGATTGCTACAGCCATTGCCGATACCCGAATGGAAGTGGGATAAACTAGGCATGGATTTTATCACGGGATTGCCCAGGACTCGTTCAGGCTATGACTCGATATGGGTTGTAGTCGATCGTTTGATGAAGGTAGCTCATTTCATCCCAGTGAAGACCACTTACACCAGTGCTAAGTTGGCAAAGATATACATAACTAGGATCGTATGTCTGCATGGAATTCCGAGGACCATTGTATCAGATAGAGGAACCCAGTTTACTTCAAAGTTTTGGAATCAGTTACATGAAACTTTGGGTACCAGGCTAGAGTTCAGTACAGCCTTTCACCCACAGACAGACGGACAGACCGAGAGAGTCAATCAGATTTTGGAAGATATGCTGAGAGCTTGTGCGCTAGATTATGGATCTAGTTGGGACGATAATTTGCCGTATGCAGAGTTTTCTTACAACAACAGTTATCAATCCAGTTTGAAGATGGCCCCTTTCGAAGCTTTGTACGGAAGGAGGTGTAGAACACCATTGTTATGGGACGAAGTTGGAGACCGCCAGTTGTTTGGACCAGATTTGATTAAAGAGTCTGAACAGAAAGTGAAGTTGATTCGCGATAGGCTCAAGGTAGCCCAGTCCAGGCAGAAGAGTTATGCGGATTCTAAACGCAAGGAGACAGTTTACGAAGTCGGAGACAGAGTTTATCTACGAGTATCACCACTTCGAGGAGTGAAGCGCTTTGGAGTTAAGGGAAAGTTAGCGCCATGTTTTGTAGGACCATACAAAGTTTTGGAGCGTATGGGAGAAGTTGCTTACAAGCTGGAATTGCCTGAAGGATTGTCAGGAGTTCATGATGTATTTCACGTTTCCCAGTTAAAGAAGTGCCACACAGAGATGGCTGAGATGCCACTAAGAGATACAGTGCCTTTGGAAGCGATTCAGCTGGATAGTGATTTGACCTATGAGGAGAAACCAGTTAATAATAGTGCACGTGCATTGGACTAAGTTGGAATCTGCAAGCATTCAATAAACAGGAGAAGACAAGGCAATATGGGCTCTTGGTTAAATCAACAATAATGCATATAAGAGCCACTTCAGCATTTTCATTATGGTCTTCTCCAATCGACCCCCAAAGATAAGCTCCCAACAAGCAAAAGAAGAACAGGAAATCCTTTCGGGTTTTTCTTTTAATTACTACTACTACAGCAGGAAAGGTAAACTAGCTAACACTACAACTTTTTTTTGGTTTTATTAAGATTTTCAAACACACAAGAAGAAAGCATAAAAAGGAAAATAAACTAGCATGGATATTACAGTGGAAAAGTATGAGCACCGACATCTAGCAATGAGTGTGTGAACATAAATGTAATGTCGGTGAGAAATACGTACTCCCCCAAGCTTAGGCTTTTGGCCTAAGTTGGTCTATTGCCACGGCTGGCCTGGCGGATATCCAAAGTTGTAGTTGGGGTCGTACTGAGATGCCGCAGTCATTGCATTGTGGGCTGCAGCTTGGAGGCGAGCTATCTCAGCCCTCCTCTCGTACTCGGTCGCCTCCTCTCTGGTTATGAAATATCTCCCCTTTGCCTGAAAGTCAAAGAAAGTATAAGCAGGGAGAGCGACGTGATAGGTGCGTCGTCTGTCAAAGATTAGTCGGTACTGGAGGAACTGATCGTTCCTCTCTACAAAATGATGACGAACCATAGCCTCATAATCTAAGTAAGCAGAGGGCAACTCAATATCATCCTCACGTATGGTTACACCAAGAAAATCAGCTAAATGGGTTGCATAAATTCCACCAAAGAAATCTCTATTAAATCTATTATTATGCAACCTACGTGCAACAATGGCTCCCAAATTATAATGTTTATCTCCTAACACAGCACTCCTGAGAACACTGAGGTCAGGAACACACATGTGACATGCTTCATCCTTACCATTTATGCACCTACCTATGAAGAGAGCAAAATAATGTATAGCAGGAAAATGAATGCTCCCTATGGTAGCTTGTGCTATGTCTCTAGATTCCCCCACAGTTATACTAGCAAGAAAATCTCTAAATTCAGATTTGCGAGGTTCACTAGTACTACCCCATTGTGGAAGTTTGCAAGCAGTGGTAAAATCCTCTAAGTCCATAGTATAAGAATTTTCATAAAGATCAAACAGGACAGTTTGAGAATTACGTGAAGATGAAAATTCAAACCTCCTCACAAAGGAACTAGTGAGATAGTGGTACTGACGGCACTTATCTGCCTCGAAGCTCACAAGATCAGCGTTACGCACATATGCGTTAAATTCTTCCTTGATTCCTGCTTGATCCATGAAGTCCTCGGAAGGCCATTCACAAGCCCGCACTTGAGCGTCCCTTGGTGGTTCATCGTCAGCATCGCGCATTGCAAGCCTGGGTCCTTGCTTCCTTGAAGGACCACCTTGGTATATTTTCCTAAACATATTTCTTCCTCTGAAAAATTTCTGAAAATTTTAGTAACTTCAAATAAAAGTGAACCAAGCTCAACAAAATTGATAGCAACTACTCCTACAAGTGCCTATAGACTATATCATGCATTAGAACCACTTGGAACCATATAAATTTGACATGCAAGCTCAAGAACATGGTCACCTAGGCAACACAAATTTGCAATGAATAAAGCACTAGAACAAAAACTAATTGGACCAATGGAGGAGTCACATACCAAGGAACAATCCCCCAAAGCAGTTTTGTGAGAGGTGCTTTGAGCAAGGAGATCGAAAATCGCAGCAAAATGAGCTAGAACTCGTGCTTGAGGTGGTTGGTGATTTTTTCGGGAGGAAGAAGAAGTGTGTGGCTGCAGGAATAAGTGGAGGGGAGCCAACATGGGCCCACGAGGCAGGGGGCGTGCCCTGGACCCTCGTGGCCAGGTGCTTGCTCCCCCTACTGTGTTCTTAGTGCCAAATATTCTCAAATATTCTAGAAAAAATCATATTTCATTTTCGGGACATTTGGAGAACTTTTATTTTTGGGGTATTTTTTATTGCACGATAATTTAGAAAACAGACAGAAAATACTAATTTTACTTTATTCCAACTAAATAACAGAAGGTAGAAGGAGGGTACAGAAGGTTGTGCTTTCTAACTTCATCCATCTCATGCTCATCAAAAGGAATCCACTAACAAGGTTGATCAGGTCTTGTTAACAAACTCATTCCGAATAACATGAAACCGGAGAAATTTCGAATAACACTATGTCACCTCAACGGGGATATGCACGTCCCCAATAATAAGAATATCATATTTCTTCTTGAAAGTAGGAAGAGGAAATTCAAAACCTCCAAAAATAATCGATGGAATTTTTCCAATAGAGTTGGTACTATGAACTTGAGGTTGGTTCCTCGGAAAGTGTACCGTATACTCATTACCATTAACATGAAAAGTGACATTGCCTTTGTTGCAATCAATAACAGCCCCTGTAGTATTCAAAAAGGGTCTTCCAAGAATAATAGACATATTGTCGTCCTCGGGAATATCAAGAATAACAAAGTTCGTTAAAATAGTAACGTTTGCAACCACAACAGGCACATCCTCACAAATACCAACAAGTATAGCAGTTGATTTATCAGCCATTTGCAAAGATATTTCAGTAGGTGTCAACTTATTCAAGCCAAGTCTACGATATAATGAGAGAGGCATAACACTAACACCGGCTCCAAGATCACATAAAGCAGTTCTAACATAATTTCTTTTAATGGAGCATGGTATAGTGGGTACTCCTGGATCTCCTAGTTTCTTAGGTATTCCACCCTTAAAAGTATAATTAGCAAGCATGGTGGAAATTTCAGCTTCCGGTATCTTCCTTTTATTAGTAACAATTTCTTTCATGTACTTAGCATAAGGATTCATTTTGAGCATATCAGTTAATCGCATACGCAAAAAGATAGGTCTAATCATTTCAGCAAAGCGCTCAAAATCCTCATCATCCTTTTTCTTGGATGGTTTAGGAGGAAAAGGCATGGGTTTCTGAACCCATGGTTCTCTTTCTTTACCATGTTTCCTAGCAACGAAGTCTCTCTTGTCATAACGTTGATTCTTTGATTGTGGGTTATCAAGATCAACAGCAGGTTCAATTTCTACATCATTGTCATTACTAGGTTGAGCATCAACATGAACATTATCACTAGGTTCATGTTCATTTCCAGATTGTGTTTCAGCATGTAACATCCCAAAATTCTAAATTTTGGAACGTTATATTAAATAATTGTGATTATTTGTTTGATTTTTCTGTGATTGATTGTGTGAAACTAAGTGGAAATTGAAACTTTTTGAAAGTTGAATGAGAGGGAATAAAAGGACTTTCCCCAAAAAAATCATCTTGCATTTTGATCTCCATGAATTCAAATTCATTTCATCACAAAACCATAGAGTGAAGATAATATGACTTCTTCCATTTAAATAAATAAAAGGGGTTTGAAAATTATTTGAATTCCATTTGAAATATTTTAAATTTAGAAACTTGAAGCAACTCAATGAGTTCATGAGAGAAGATAAAATGACTTCTTCAAATTTGAAGAAAGAGAGTTGGAAGTTTCAAAGAAATAACTTGAAAGTCACTTTCAAGTTATTTGCAACTCATTTTTCCATTTGAAGTTGTTTGAAATTCCAAATTCATTTCCAATTGGGAGTTATTTGGGTTTATATTCAATTTTTTTCCTAAAAATAAATAAATGGAAATAAGGGTAAAATGATTCCCTTCAATAGAAAATAAAGTTGAAATCATTTTGCTATTTTAAAAATGATTTTTATTGATTTTAAATGCAATAGTAGCACTGTTTGACTTTTATGAATTTTTACGGAATTTATTTGAACTTGAAAAATAGTTCATCTTATTCTTGGTAATTTTCTGAACACTTTGGTATATAATATGCCTATGTATAATTTTTATTTAATTTACTTCTGTTGGAGTTTTCTTTCTATTTTAAAAAAACGCACGCGCGCGCGAGCCAACCGGCCCAGCCACAGGCCAGCGAGGCCATGCCCAGCCGCAGCACTAGGGCAGCCAGCAGCCTGCCAGGCAAGCGCCAGGAGGCCAGCGCCCCAGCGCCGCACGCACGAGCCGCGTGCTCCTCCCTTCGCTCGCTACCCGCTGCTGCCGCTGACGCATGGGGCCCGCTCCCATCGTCCCCAACCTCCCGCTCGTCCCGCTCGGATTAGCTCGCCGCCGCACTTCCGCAACCGTCGGGCGACGCCCTCGCGGATAATGCTTATCCCGCAGCCCCGAGCACCCCTCTCCGTGCCTATAAAAGCCTCGGAGCCTCCTCTCTCCATCCTGACCACTCTCTCGTCCTCTCGCCGCTCCTACCGCCCGCAGTCGCCGCTTGGATCTCGCCAGCTGGAGCTACTTCGCCGAGAAGCTCGTCGGCCGTAAGCCACTCCGAGGCCCCAAACTCTGTCAACTTGTTCCCCTGCTCCATGCACACCTTCTTGACAACTTTTTGTTGTCTAGGGGACACCTGAGCCGCTGCACGGACGACGTCCGAACCACCGGAGTTCGCCGGAGCATCACCCTTCCTTCGCTCCGACCCCGACATCCCCAACGCGAGCCGCCTCCACCACCGGACCGCCCACGCCGCACAGGTCCCGTTCGCCTTCTTCCCCGTCGCCGGAGGCCGCCACAGCCGCCGCCCCGTCTGTCGCCTCACGCCAACGCCGCCGCCCCCTGATCATCGTTGTCGCTCGTTGTAAGCCGAGCCGCTCGCCCGCCCCGTTTATTTCGTTTTTGTTAGTATTAGATCGATTAACTCTGGTTGTAGTTAAACCGAACGGTTTTTATTTAAACCGAAGTTGGTTTTCTTTTAGTTAGGCGTTGCCACTGTTTTGCTTATTTAGCGGTTGTTCGCCCTGTAAGCCTCACAGCGAACAACTTGCAGCCTATAGAAATCTGCCGCATGGCTAGGACCTGTTCGTGATTACTTTTCTTCACCGTTCAGTCCCTGGAATTAGCATATTAGCCCCTAAATTTAGATTAGCCACAACTTTTTAACCGTAGATCCAAACTCGATGAAACCAGCAGCAAATTCTTCGTATTGATTAGATCTATTCAGCAGTGTCATCTTTGTAAACTTTTGTCGGATTCAAATTTGAAAATATTCAGATTTGAATTCAAACTTCAAATGGCCATATCTCCTAAACCGCAGCTCCAATTAAGTCGATTCTTTTTGTGTTTCGTCACCGTAGCCAAACCCTACCACTTGGACCAATCTCACAATAATTTTTTCACACATTAGGATCTGACCATGATAGTTTTACTATTATGCTGTGTATGCACTTTAGTTCACATCACATCTTTGCACCCTATGTCACATGTTGTTTTGCACTGAGGATCTTTCCATGCTAGTTAAGTGTGTTGAATGTTCATTTGGTTTTTCTGAGACTTTGTGCTTTGCATGTTCTTCTTGGTTCTATGAAACGATTGCTTATGTGAGTGCAATGTTTGACTTTATAGATTTTCATCGGAGAGTGATGAATAGTTCTAAGTAAATTTCTAAGAGCGATATAATCTTCATCAACTATTACCAGGCAAGTTGCATCTTGATCATGTTTCATTACCTATGTTTTTATTATGCACTTAGTTCTTTGCGGTAGGACTGCATGGTAGGAATTGGCTGCATGACTATGCTTTTCACCCAGTAGTTCATTGAGGTAGGTCTGAACCTTATAACATTGTCGCCATCGTTTTACATTATGTTGCTTCGCTAAGTAGACGTGGATTGGGGAGTGATCATTGTAAAGTATGAGTGACAATGTAGTAAATAGGACCTAAGATAATTAATGAACTACCTAGGCGGAAACTTGTTGGAATGGTGGCGAAGTACAGTGGGGCACACATGGGAAATCCATGGTGGTGCACCACTAGTGGACCGTCCGCTCAGGCTCAAAGAGATCAATCGTATTCTCATGTCTAGAAGCTTACGTGTGCAGCCACAAGCCAATATGGGCTCTGGCTTAGTTGAGTAGTTAGTGTGACCCCTTCCGGGATGGGCTAGCAGATGTAGAATGATGTAGGTGTACCGGCCTATCCGTGGTTTAAGGGGGAACATTTTCGAAAGACTATGTCTCGATCTTCCGATCATGGAGGTGGTCGAATCTTGTGGGGAAAAGTGCACAACCTCTGCAGAGTGTCAACCTAATCGATTAGCCGTGTCCCCGGTTACGGACAAGTTGAGCATCTAGTAGTGGAAATGCCGGGATATCTCCTCACCTTTAATTAAACAGTTGGGTTTTAAATGAAACTTGGGATTGGATTGAGTTGGGTTTGCCAACTCATCCTATGCTATACTGTAATGATAGAATAATATATTTTATTCTAGGGAAAAACTAGCTTTATGCAAAAACTAAACTTAGAGCTTTCCACTAGCCAAATTGCATGTACAAATAGGTTCATTATTCTTATGGTGTGACTTGCCAGTACATTCAATGTACTGACCTACAGGGCTGCAACGTCTTATGTTGCAGGAATTTCTACGACGAGTAAGAGTTACGTTGTAGGGTTACGGTCTACACTCAACTTGCCGTTGGCGTTGATGGGACTCCACACCCGTTTGATTGTTTCCGCTGAGACTTATGAGGTATATATCAGTTTTACATTATTTATACATGTGATTGCACTTTGATATATACATCAATGTACTGTGCGTGCCAGCATACTGATCCAGGGATGGCACAGATACACAGAGGCTTGACCGTTTGAGGTCGGGTCGCTACACAGCATCAGAAATAGAAATATCATTGGGATTCTCAGGTGTTTCAGCAATAGGTTCACTAGAAGCATGCAAAGTCCTGTCATTTTTCTTTTTCTTCTTTTTAGAAGGACTAGGTGCATCAATATTATTTCTCTAAGAATCCTGCTCAATTCTCTTAGGATGGCCTTCAGGATACAAAGGTTCCTGAGTCATTTTACCAGTTCTAGTAGCCACTCTAACAGCAAAATCATTATTCTTACTATTCAATTCATTGAGCAAATCATTCTGAGCTTTAAGTACTTGTTCTACTTGAGTGGTAGCCATAGAAGCATGTTTACTAATGAGTTTAAGTTCACCCTTAACTCTAGACATATAATCACTCAAGTGTTCAATCATATAAGCATTTTGTTTTAATTGTCTACCAAAATAAGCATTAAAATCTTCTTGCTTAACCATAAAGTTATCAAACTCATCCAAACATTGGCTAGCAAACTTGGTAGGAGGGATTTCAGCTTTATCATATCTATAGAGAGAATTTACCTTTACTACCTGTGTCGAGTTATCAAGACCATGAGTTTCTTCAATAGGTGATGAATTAATACCATATATTTCTTCAACAGGCGGTAAATTAAGACCATGTATTTCTTCAATAGGAGGTAAATTCTTAACATCTTCAGCTTTAATACCTTTTTCTTTCATAGATTTCTTTGCCTCTTGCATATCTTCAGGATTGAGAAATAGAACACCCCTCTTCTTCGGAGTTGGCTTAGGAGTTGGCTTAGGAAGCGTCCAATTATTTTCATTTGTCAACATATTATTCAATAGAATTTCAGCTTGATCAACAGCTCTTTCCCTGAAAACACAACCAGCACAACTATCTGGGTGGTCTCTGGAAGCATCGGTTAGTCCATTATAAAAGATATCAAGTATTTCATTTTTCTTGAGAGGGTGATCAGGAAAAGCATTAAGTAATTGGAGAAGCCTCCCCCAAGCTTGTGGGAGACTCTCTTCTTCAATTTGCACAAAATTGTATATTTCCCTTAAAGCAGCTTGTTTCTTATGAGCGGGGAAATATTTAGCAGAGAAGTAATAAATCATATCCCGGGGACTACGCACACAACCAGAATCAAGAGAATTAAACCATATCTTAGCATCACCCTTTAATGAGAACAGAAATAATTTAAGGATATAATAGTAGCGAGTTTTCTCATCATTAGTGAACAGGGTGGCTATATCATTTAATTTAGTAAGATGTGCCACAACAGTTTCAGATTCATAGCCATAAAAAGGATCAGATTCAACCAAGGTAATTATATCAGTATCAACAGAGAAATCATAATCCTTATCAGTAATAAAGATAGGTGAAGTAGCATAAGCAGGATCATATTTCATTCTAGCATTCAGAGTTTTTTCTTTCAGCTTAGCTAATAATTTCTTAATATCACTCCCATCATTGCAAGCAAGAAAGTCTCTAGCAGTTTCTTCATCCATAACATAGCCCTCAGGCACAACAGGCAATTCATATTTAGGGGGAGAGTCTTCATCATCACTTTCATCAATATTATCGGTTTCAATAATTTCATTCTCTCTAGCCCTAGCAAGGTGTTCATCAAGAAATTCACCAAGTGGCACAGTAGTATCAAGCATAGAAGCGATTTCATCATAAGTATCATGCATAGCAGAAGTGGCATCATCAATAACATGCGACATATCAGAATTAATAGCAGATGCAAGTTTAGGTGTCGCAAGCTTACTCAAAACAGAAGGTGAATCAAGTGCAAACCTAGATGGCAGTTCCTTACCTCCCCTCGTAGTTGAGGGATAAATTTTTGTTTTCTCGTCTTTCAAGTTCTTCATAGTGACCAGCAGATATAAATCCCAAGTGACTCAAAGAATAGAGCTATGCTCCCCGGCAACGGCGCCAGAAAATAGTCTTGATAACCCACAAGTATAGGGGATCGCAACAGTTTTCGAGGGTAGAGTATTCAACCCAAATTTATTGATTCGACACAAGGGGAGCCAAAGAATATTCTCAAGTATTAGCAACTGAGTTGTCAATTCAGCCACACCTGGATAACTTAATATCTGCAGCAAAGTATTTAGTAGCAAAGTAATATGGAAGTAATGGTAACGGTAGAAAAAGTAATATTTTTGGGTTTTGTAGTGATTGTAACAGTAACAACGGAAAAGTAAATAAGCGGAGAACAATATGTGAAAAGCTCGTAGGCATTGGATTGGTGATGGAGAATTATGCCGGATGCGGTTCATCATGTAACAATCATAACATAGGGTGACAAAGAACTAGCTCCAATTCATCAATGTAATGTAGGCATGTATTCCGAATATAGTCATACGTGCTTATGGAAAAGAACTTGCATGACATCTTTTGTCCTACCCTCCTGTGGTAGCGGGGTCCTAATGGAAACTAAGGGATATTAAGGCCTCCTTTTAACAGAGTACCGGACCAAAGCATTAACACATAGTGAATACATGAACTCCTCAAACTAAGGTCATCACCGGGAGTGGTCCCGATTATTGCCACTTCGGGGTTGCTGGATCATAACACATAGTAGGTGACAATAGACTTGCAAGATAGGATCAAGTACTCACATATATTCATGAAAACATAATAGGTTCAGATCTGAAATCATGGCACTCGGGCCCTAGTGACAAGCATTAAGCATAGCAAAGTCATAGCAACATCAATCTCAGAACATAGTGGATACTAGGGATCAAACCCTAACAAAACTAACTCGATTACATGATAAATCTCATCCAACCCATCACCGTTCAGCAAGCCTACGATGGAATTACTCACGCACGGCGGTGAGCATCATGAAATTGGTGATGGAGGATGGTTGATGATGACGACGGCGACGGATTCCCCTCTCCGGAGCCCCGAACGGACTCCAGATCAGCCCTCCCGAGAGAGTTTAGGGCTTGGCGGCGGCTCCGTATCGTAAAACGCGATGAATCCTTCTCTCTGACTTTTTTTCCCCCGAACGTGAATATATAGAGTTGGAGTTGAGGTCGGTGGAGCTCCAGGGGGCCCACGAGGTAGGGGGCGCGCCCAGGGGGGCAGGCGCGCCCCCCACCCTCGTGGAAAGGGTGTGGGGCCCCTGGCCTTGATTCTTTCGCAAGTATTTTTTATTATTTCCAAAAATAATCTCCGTGAAGTTTCAGGTCATTCCGAGAACTTTTGTTTCTGCACATAAATAACACCATGGTAATTCTGCTGAAAACAGCGTCAGTCCGGGTTAGTTCCATTCAAATCATGCAAGTTAGAGTCCAAAACAAGGGCAAAAGTGTTTGGAAAAGTAGATACGACGGAGACGTATCAGCTATCAAACGTCACAACGCAACTGGGTGATTATAAAGATGCTCTAAAGGTATCTCCGGAGGTGTTTGTTGGGTTGGCATAGATCGAGATTAGGATTTGTCACTCCGAGTATCAAAGAGGTATCTCTGGGCCCTCTCGGTAATGCACATCATGATAAGCCTTGCAAGCAATGTGACTAATGAGTTAGTTACGGGATGGTGCATTACAGAACGACTAAAGAGACTTGCTGGTAACGAGATTGGATCAGGTATGAAGATACCGACGATCGAATCTCGGGCAAGTAACATACCGATGACAACGGGAATAACGTATGTTGTCATTTCGGTTTGACCGATAAAGATCTTCATAGAATATGTAGGAACCAATATGAGAATCCAGGTTCAGCTGTTGGTTATTGACCGGAGAGGTGTCTCGGTCATATCTACATAGTTCTCGAACCCGTAGGGTCCGCACGCTTAACGTTCGATGACGATTTTGTATTACATGAGTTACGTGATTTGGTGACCGAATGTTGTTTAGAGTCCTGGATGAGATTATGGACATGACAAGGAGTCTCGAAATGGTCGAGAGGTAAAGATTCATATATAGGACGATAGTATTTGGACACCGGAAGTGTTCCGGGGGTACCGGGTACGTATCGGGTCACCGGAAGGGGTTCCGGGCTACCCCCGGCAAACTATATGGGCCTATTGGGCCAAGAGGGGAAACTAGCTAGCATGGGCTGCTGTGCCCCCCTTGCTGGCCGAGTAGGAAGGGGAAAGGAAAGGGGGAGAGAGAAGGAAGGGGAGGCAATTCGGCCTCCCCCTTCCTTCCCTCCTCTCTCCCCTTTCCTTCCCTCTCTGGGAAAGATGGTAGGGGGCGAGTTGGACAAGGCCCCCAAGTAGGATTCCTCCTACTTGGGGTGCCCCATGGTTTTCCCCCTCCCCCTCCCACCTATATATATGTGGGGAGGGGCGCCTAGAACACACAACAAACATTGTTAGCCATGTGCGGTGCCCCCCTCCACAGTTTACGCCTCCGGTCATATTCACGTAGTGCTTAGGCGAAGCCCTGCGCGGATCACTTCACCATCACCGGGATACGTCTCCAATGTATCTATAATTTATGAGGTATTCATGCCATGTTTACAACAATTTTATATGGTTTTGGTATGATTTGCATGGAACTAACCCGGACTGATGTTGTTTTCAGCAGAACTACCGTGGTGTTGTTTTTTGTGCAAAAATGAAAGTTCTCCAAATGAGCTGAAACTTTTTGACGATTTTTTTTGGAACAAAAGAGACCCCCGAAGCTTCGTCGGCGGGCCATAAGAGCCACGAGGAGGGCACAACCCACCAGGGCACACCTGGTGGGCCTGGCTTGCCCCGGTGGGTTGTGCTCACCTCGAGGCCCATCTTAGCGTGAAACCAACGCCAAAAAATCCTATAAATAGAGAAACCATCAGAACTTAACCTAGATCAGAAGTTCCACCGCTGCAGGCCTCTGTAGCCACCGAAAACCAATCTAGACCCTTTCTGGCACCCTGCCGGAGGGGGGAATCATCTTCGGTGGCCATCTTCATCATCCCGGCGGCCACCATGATGAGGAGGGAGTAGTCCACCCTCGGGGCTGAGGGTTTGTACCAGTAGCTATGTGTTTAATCTCTCTCTCTCTCTCGTGTTCTTGAGATGTCACGATCTTGATGTATCGTGGGCTTTGTTAATATAGTCGGATCATATGGTGTTTTCCCCTCTCTATCTTGTTGTGATGAATTGAGTTTTCCCCTTTGAGATTTCGTTGTTATCGGATTGAATACTTTTATGGATTTGAGAACACTTGATATATGTCTTGCAATTGAATACTCGTGGTGACAATGGGGTATCGTATTTGATTCACTTGATATATGTTTTGGCACTCAACTCACGGATTCCCGAGGTGACATTGGGGTAATCTATGCATAGGGGTTGATGCACGTTCTTGTCTTTGTTTCTTCGGTAGAAATCTTGGGGCACTCTTTGAAGTTCTTTGTGTTGGATTGAGTATTATGAATATGAATTTGCTTTGGTGTTATTTTAGTACGAACTCTAGGATAGATCGAACGGAAAGAATAGCTTTGTGTTATTTTAGTACGAACTCCTGAATAGATCGAACGGAAAGAATAGCTTTCAGGTGGTTTCATACCCTACAAACAATTTATTCTTATGTTCTCCGCTAGATAGGAACTTTGGAGTGATTCTTCATCGCACTTTGAGGGATGGTTATATGATCCAATTATATTAGCATTGTTGAGAGATTGCACTAGCGAAAGTACGGACCCTACGCCTCATTTTCAAGCATTGCGATACCATTTTTGTGCCCGTTTACTATTTGCTACCTTGCTGTTTTTATTTATCCAGATTATAAAAATATATTTCTACCATCCAAATTACACTTTTATCACCATCTCTTCGCCGAACTAGTGCACCTATACAATTTGCCATTGTATTAGGTGTGTTGGGGACACAAGAGATTTCTTGTATTTGGTTGCAGGGTCGTTTGAGAGAGACCATCTTCATCCTACGCCTCCCACGGATTGATAAACCTTAGGTCATCCACTTGAGGGAAAATTGCTACTGTCCTACAAAACTTTGCGCTTGGAGGCCCAACACGAGTCTACAAGAATAAAGTTGCGTAGTAGACATCAAGCTCTTTTTCTGGCGCCGTTGTCGGGGAGGTGAGTGCTTGAAGGTATATCTTTAGATCTTGCAATCAAATCTTTTAGTTTCTTGTTTTATCACTAGTTTGGTTTGTAAAAGAAAACTACAAAAAAATGGAATTGAGATTGCATCATATTATTGATCGTCTTTATAATATCTTTCTTGAAAATGATGGTTAGGAAAATTGTGCTCAATTTTTAGAAGAAGACGTCAATAAAATGTTTGGCACAAAATATTTGAATGACGAGCATGATTGCAATGTTGTTGGTATGAACTCTTTAAATATCCATGATGCTAACGATATGCAAAGCCATAAGCTTGGGGATGCTATGTTTGATGAAGATGATTTTTAGTCCCCCAAGTTTTGATGAGAAAAAAATATTATGATGAAATCATGCCTCCTATTTATGATGATTATAATTATGAAAGTGGATTTGGCGAGGCCATGACTTTATTTAACGATGGATCCACTATTTCAGAAGAGCTTTCAATTAACTATGATAACAAAGTTGCTATCTATGATGATTATGGTGATGACATATATGCTATAAAGAATAACAATAACCATGAAACTTGTCATCATGATTTTAATTTTCACTCTCATGATAGTTATTTTGTTGAGTTTGCTTCCACTACTATTGATGAGAAGAAATTTGCTTATGTGGAGAGTAATAAGTTTTCTATGCTTGTGAATCATGAAAAGAATGCTTTATGTGATAGTTATATTGTTGAATTCATTCATGATGCTACTGAAAAATATTATGAGAGAGGAACTTATGCTTGTAGGAATTGCAATAATATCAAGTTTCCTCTCTATGTGTTGAAAATCTTGAAGTTACGCTTGTTTTGCCCTCCTAGGCTAGTTGATTCTTGTTCCCATAAGTTGTTTGCTCACAAAATCCCTATGCATAGGAAGTGGGTTAGACTTAAATGTGCTAGCCATATGCTTCATGATGCTCTCTTTGTGTTTCAATTCTTATCATTTATGCAAGCATCATCGAAATCATCATGTCTAGCTTAAAAGGCATAAAAGAAAAGCGCGTGTTGGGAGACAACCCAACACTTTTACCTACTGTTTTTCTGTGTTAACATGATTAAGCTACTGTAGTAATCATGTTTTATTGCTTTAGCCTTTGGGATCATGTTGGGTGATAGTTGCTTTGATCTTGCTGAAAAACAGAAACTTTTGCGCTCACGAAAATAATTCTCATTTTTAACAGAAGAGTGATTTTGAGTTGATTATTTTTGCAGAAGTTTAATATACAAATTGCTCACGTGGTCCTATGTTTTTCAGAATTTTTGGAGTAGCAGAAGTATGGTAGTTATCCAGATTACTACAGACTATTCTGTTTTTGACAGATTCTGTTTTCAATACATAGTTTGCTTGTTTTCTAGTTTCTATGGCTTATATTGCTCAGTATAAATTGTGAAAATGATATGCTAAAGTAGGCATTGTATGGAAACAATTATGAATCTTGTCTTTGACAGTACCAAAGTGAAATGGTTTGCTCTTTATCATACTAACCTATCTCACGAAGTTCCATTAAGTTTTGTGTGATTGAAGTTTTCAAGTTTTGGGTGAGATGTCGATATGAGGAGAATAAGGAGTGACAAGACCCTAAGCCTGGGATGCCCAAGGCACCCCAAGGTGATATTCAAGGAAGATCCAAGCAACTAAGCTTGGGGATGCCCCGGAAGGCATCCCCTCTTTCGTCTCCAATATTATCGGTAACCTCACTTGGAGCTATATTTTCATTCATCACATGATATGTGTTTTGCTTGGAGCGTCAATTTATTTTGTTAGGATTTTCTTGCTGTTATTTAGAATAATGTTTTGCATCTTTTATTTCAATAAAAGTGGCAATGATAGCCTTTGCCATGCTTATTTTGCAAGTATACATGTTGCTGTTTGAAAACAGAAAGTTAACCGCTGGTGCAAAAATTCCCTAGAAAAGTCAGAATGTGATAAAATGTTGAATTTTTTGGAAAAATAAGCTCTGATAAATTTTATACAGTGTGGTAATTTTTTCATAATTTTTGGAGTTAGGGAAGTATTGATACTCTTGCATTATTTACAGACTATACTGTTTTGGCAGATTGCTGTTATGTTTGCATTGTTTGCATATGTTTGCTTGTTTAATGATTCTATCTGAGGATAGGCGTATTAAATATGCAGAGGAATTTAGTATGAAATTTTGAATAATAATTTTAGTGATTTGCTACAGTAGAGAATGATAAGATTTTTGCATTGGTTTATACTAACTTATCTCACGAGTTCTTGTTGAGTTTTGTGTGGATGAAGCTTTTTGAGATTTAGGAAAACCGTGATGTGAGAAGAATTAAGGAGACACAAAAGCTCAAACTTGGGGATGCCCAAGGCATCCCAAGATAATATTCAAGAAGTCTCAATAATCTAAGCTTGGGGATGCCATGGTAGGCATCCCACCTTTCTTCTTCAACAATTATCGGTTAGTATCGGTTGAGCCTAAGTTTTTGCTTCTCCACATGAGTTGTGCTATCCTTGGAATGTCATTTTATTTTGTTTTTATTGTTGTTTTAATAAAGTACTTAGATCTGAAAGTTTTTAAATAAAATAGAGTCCTCAAATAGTTTCCAGGGAGGCTAGGTAAGTGGCACTCACATCCCGTCAACGAAGATCTTTTCTATGGAATTGCTCTAGTGCTTCACTTATATCTTTTTGAGCACGGTGTGCTTTATTATTTTTGAAGAAATTCTCTCTTGCTTCACTTAAATTAATTTGAGAGAAATAAATATTATGCTCATGATCTTCACTTATATTTGTTTGAGCTTATCAAAAGCAGCACATGAAAATTAGTTCCAAAGTGATAGATATCCAAGAAGGATATAATAAAAACTTTCATGAAGATCATTGGACAAAATAACCTTGATTCTTAGTAATAGTTTTGAGATATGATGATGTGATATGTGAGTCATGTTGATGAGTAATTATGCTTTAGTAAAAAAATTGGTGTTAAGGTTTGTGATTCCCCATGCAAGCGGGAAAGTCAATAGTTGTGCAATGAAATTACATCCTACTTGTGGTGCATTATTCGGTGTTAATTATGCTCAATGCTCGCTTATGAGATTATTCGTTTCTTGGTTGGTCGCTTCTCAATCTTTTGCTAGCCTTCATTTTGCACTAAGTATGGTCACTACTTGTGCATCCATAATACTTTAAACCAGTTTTGACACATGGGTCCACTATACCTACCTATATGCGGTATTCTTTTGCCGTTCTAAGCAGATTTGTATGTGCCATCTCTAATTTTCAAAATAAATCTTTCTTTTGTGTGCTTGTACCGCTCGCGAGACGGTGAGGGGTGGCCAATATTTTCCATGCTAGATGTGCTATTCTCACGATGAGTGTTTATTCACTTGTCATTGCACAAGAGTAAGGCAAAGGTATTAGGGATGCCCATTCCCGAAATAAAAAATGAATTTACTTTATGTTGTTAAATAATAAATTCCTTGGAAAGTGTTGGTATGGAGGGCACCCATGGATACGGTTAGCCATGGAAAGTGAAAGTATGGTGGAAAAAGGAATAAACTTTATTTTCTGTTTGGGAACCGCCTATGATATATCTAGCATGGAAAGTGTTGGGAGCTCTAAGTCGTTTGCGTTGCTGGGGAAAGTATGCCTCTCAAAATGTTTTTTATCTCTCAATTTTCGCTTTGAGCTTTGGCACCTCTACAAATCCCTACTTCCCTTTGCGAAGGGCCTTTCTTTTACTTTATGCAGTTTCTAGTTTTAATTTGAGTCTCCATCTTCTCTTATAAAGCACCAACTAGGAGGCACTATGATCGTACTTGAGCGTTGAGTGTAGCTAATATGTGAGTGTGTTTCATGAATGGATCAATGATTGAGCATGATGGGCTAGGGATAACTTATTTTAGCGTTGATATTTTGAAAGACATGGTTGCTTGTTGGTATGCTTGAGTATTAAAGTCCTCATGTCGAAACTAGACTATTGCTTTGAACCATATAAAAGTCCAAATGTCCATGCTACAAAAGAAAAGAGTATATGATGAATATGATAGGTACCATTCCACAACAGAAATTCTGTTTTAAATTGCTACTTTATCATGATAAGTTTTATGAGAAAGTGTTGTTGTTATGATGCTAGGAAAAGTGATTGAAATTATCATTGATCAAACTTATGCACTTTGCTAGCATTCACACTTCATAAATTATTTCTTTTATCATTTACCTACTCGAGGACGAGTAGGAATTAAGCTTGGGGATGCTGATACGTCTCCAAAGTATCTATAATTTATGAAGTATTCATGCCATGTTTACAGCAATTTTATATGGGTTTAGTATGATTTGCATGGAACTAACCCGGACTGACGCTGTTTTCGGCAGAACTACCGTGGTGTTGTTTTTTGTGCAGAAATGAAAGTTCTCCAAATGAGCTGAAACTTTTTGATGATTTTTTTTGGAACAAAAGAGACCCCCGAAGCTTCGTGGGAGGGCCAAAAGAGCCACGAGGAGGGCACAATCCACCAGGGTGCGCCTGGTGGGCCTGGCTTGCCCCGGTGGGTTGTGCTCACCTCGAGGCCCATCTTAGAGTGAAACCAATGCCAAAAAATCCTATAAATAGAGAAACCATCAGAAGTTAACCTAGATCAGAAGTTCCGCCGCCGCAGGCCTCTGTAGCCACCGAAAACCAAGCTAGACCCTTTTTGGCACCCTGCCGGAGGGGGGAATCATCTTGGTGTCCATCTTCATCATCCCGGCGGCCACCATGATGAGGAGGGAGTAGTCCACCCTCGGGGCTGAGGGTTTGTACCAGTAGCTATGTGTTTAATCTCTCTCTCTCTCATGTTCTTGAGATGTCACGATCTTGATGTATCGCGGGCTTTGTTAATATAGTCGGATCATATGGTGTTTTCCCCTTTCTATCTTGTTGTGATGAATTGAGTTTTTCCCTTTGAGATTTCGTGGTTATCGGATTGAATACTTTTATGGATTTGAGAACACTTGATATATGTCTTGCAATTGAATACTCGTGGTGACAATGGGGTATCGTATTGGTTCACTTGATATATGTTTTGGCACTCAACTCGCAGATTCCCGAGGTGACATTGGGGTAATCTATGCATAGGGGTTAATGCACATTCTTGTCTTTGTTTCTCCGGTAGAAATCTTGGGGCACTCTTTGAAGTTCTTTGTGTTGGATTGAGTATTATGATTATGAATTTGCTTTGGTGTTATTTTAGTACGAACTCTAGGATAGATCAAACGGAAAGAATAGCTTTGTGTTATTTTAGTACGAACTCCTGAATAGATTGAACGGAAAGAATAGCTTTCAGGTGGTTTCGTACCCTACAAACAATTTATTCTGATGTTCTCCGCTAGATAGGAACTTTGGAGTGATTCTTCATCGCACTTTGAGGGATGGTTATATGATCCAATTATATTAGCATTATTGTGAGATTGCACTAGCGAAAGTACAGACCCTAGGCCTCATTTTCAAGCATTGCAATACCGTTTTTGTGCCCGTTTACTATTTGCTACCTTGCTGTTTTTATTTATTCAGATTATAAAAATATATCTCTACCATCCATATTACACTTTTATCACCATCTCTTCGCCGAACTAGTGCACTTATACAATTTGCCATTGTATTGGGTGTGTTGGGGACACAAGATATTTCTTGTATTTAGTTGCAGGGTTGTTTGAGAGAGACCATATTCATCCTACGCCTCCCACAGATTGATAAACCTTAGGTCATCCACTTGAGGGAAAATTGCTACTGTCCTACAAAACTCTGCACTTGGAGGCCCAACACGAGTCTACAAGAATAAAGTTGCGTAGTAGACATCAAGCTCTTTTTCTGGCGCCGTTGTCGGGCAGGTGAGTGCTTGAAGGTATATCTTTAGATCTTGCAATCGAATCTTTTAGTTTCTACGAGGGTACATGGACACACTCTCCCCCTCTCGTTGATATGCATCTCCTAGATAGATCTTGCGTGAGCGTAGGAATTTTTTTGAAATTGCATGCTATGTTCCCCAACAACCAGGCCGTATGCCCGGAAGATGCGGATCTGAGGACCGTGGAGCAGTATGCGAGGGCCTACTTGTGGTTTCTTCTCACGGAGGTCGTGTTTCCAGACTACTCGGGGGACAACGCCCTATGGATGTATCTCGACTTCCTGGCCGACTGGGATGCAGGGTACAAATGGGGATCCACCGGCCTCGCGTACCTATACCGTTCGGTAAGACATATATCTCAATATTCGTTTATGGATGCATGTGTGTGCTGCTTTAAATTGTGTCATATGATCATCAATTGTTATTTTTAGCTGGATGACACAACGCAGAGGACTGGAAAATCGTCTGGGATGGGTGGGTGTGTCTGGCCCTCTCGATTTAGAGTTGGGAGCGGCTGCCGGTTGGTCGTCCTGAGAAACTAAGACAGTCCATGGACGGAGTATGGCGAAGATGGCGACAGTGCTCGATACCCTACCGTCGCCTACTCTTGGGACACGGTTAAAATCTTCTTAGGCAAGGGCAGTGCATTGTACAAGGCCTTCACCAACGAGCTGGACAACCTGACATCATATCAGATATACCAACGAGCGAGCTAGTTTTTTAATGTAGCCACTTTCACGGTTGCTAAACAGTCTTTCTGTAGGTTAACTGGTGGTCGTACCACGATAAAGATTGGGGTTTCGAACCGAATGAGATGTGCTATCGGGACTGCCTTCTCTACCAGTGCATTGTCCCAATGATATGCGTGTACACCGTCGAATGGCACCTACCATAGCGCGTGCCCACGCAATTTGGCATATTGCAACACACACCACCAGCACGCCCCACCGTTGTTTTCGACCTTCACTGGTATGGGCTGCCATCTCTTTTACCGTGTTTTGTTCGGTTTGACGTTCTTATGGTCTTTTGTATTTTATTGTTTGTTATGCCCTCTGCAGGAAGAGCAGGCAGCATTCTCAGTCGATAGTGGACTAGGCCAAAGAGCACGAGACTTACGTGGCAATGTGGGACAAGAGGAGGTTCCGCAAAGACGAGGAGAGGTCGGGCATTGACAGGAATGTGTACGAGAGACACATGCATTGGTATGACGATGGCATCAAGTTTCGTCTACGCCTGAGGCCACGGTAGATGACCGCGGACATGGCATCACTGCAGGAGGAGGAGGACTCTGAGGATGAAGCCTACAAGAGAAGCCTCAGAGATATGGAAGGTGATTTCAGGGAGTATGCACCCCTATTGAACAGAGTGGTAAGTTTTGTTCAAATGCATTCAAGCCGGCGGTTGGATGATGCTGACATGGTCATTCTCGCTAACCTTTTCATTATCCTTACATTTGCAGGCTGCGGAGCTGATAGAAACATTTTCGATGGCTTGAATGTGCTAAGTTGCGACCCTGGGACCATGGAGGGTGACGGCAAGCTGAGGGAAGCGATGAAGGTAACTTTGAGCCTCATAACATTCTGTTCGAGCAACCACAAGTTTGATCCATGCCATGTTCTTATCTATTTGTAACCCTTAACGTGATCCAAGCCACTCTCTTCTATATTTGTTATTGTAGAAGATCATCAACCGTTGACGTGCATGCTCCTAGTGGGTCGACATGTGCCCTCGCTGTATCCAGCCACGCAGGTGGAGGTTCCTCTAGCCATGTCACCTCGTCATCTCACATTATTTAAGAGGCCGAGGAGGGAGAAGATGATTAGAGAGAGGAGGATGAAGAGGAAGAGGGAGAAGAGGAAGGAGGTGACGACGAAGGAGGTGATGAGGAGGAGTACGACGACGAAGACGGACCTCCACCCACTCAGCCAACCCAGGACAAGAGGGGGAAACATCCGAAGAAGGATTGGAAGAGTCCATCCCCGCGCCCTTGTCGTCGCACAAAGAAGCAGGACGAAACCCGCTTGAAGAGAAACGAGGAGCGTGCCGCCAAGAGGGGGAGGAACTAGTGATATGGTCGTGTTGAACTCGCTTAGTTAAAGTAGTTGTGCCATGTTGAACTACTCGGTGTTGTCTTATTGTTACCTACTTTACTATGTTGAACCTATTTTATATGTTGAACTTATGTCGATTTGCTATCTGTAATGTGTGAGATCATCATATTTTCATATGCAAACACTATTTGTTGTTGTGTGTTTATCTATCAGTCATTTTTGTAATTCAAAAGGTCAAGTTCTTGTAGAAAAATAAGTGAGAGAGGACCCTACCGCCAGGAAGCATGGCGGTAGGGGTGGCAGTAGCCTTAGCTACCCTACCGCCTTCTACCACGGCGGTAGTGCAGTTAGGACACGTCAGGCTGCAACGGCTGGTTGACGGAGGCTGTCGTTAACCTACCGGAAGCCCCCCCCCCCCCGACAGTAGCCTGTTCAACCCTACCGCCTTGGGCCCTGGCGGCAGGAGAAGGGTCGGATCCGGAAAAAATTGAACCGGGGTCAGATCCTGCTAAACTACGCCAAAAGGGTCAAAACATGAAAATTACCCTGCGACTGAACCCGCTCAGCAGGAAGCGAACGACGCTGGCAGGCCAACCAAGGCTCGCCTGGAGCGCGTAGAACAACGCGCGAGGCATGGCATCAAAGAGAAACGAAGGACCTATGTCCGGATCCGCACATGATAAAGACCCGCGACTAAGAAGGCTCGGACCTAGCTGATTTTTCGGTTGCATCGGGCCCAATTTTTCTACGTGTTCCCATATGTATTCTTATTAATGATAATGCACTTTGGGGATGACTCACAAAAAGAACATTTCCTATGCGTGCCTCCCAAAACTTGCTTAACTTCCCGGCTACAGGGACGATGGTTGCGTTCAGGTTTGAGTGTCAATTGTTTTGCTTTTAGGTGGTGCGTGCTAATGTTGTAGTTATATGTTTTTTAATGTGATTATGCAGATTTGTAGGAAGCTTATGCAAGAGAGCGAAGACGCCCTTTGTGTATGAATGGACCATGTCTGCATGCATTCGTTGGATACTGTTTCATTTGGCTTGCTTGCCTTCTTTGATGCAGTTGGCCATTACGCCACGGGCGCAGGCGTGCAATGGGTCATTGATAAGTTTGAGTAAAATGCCCTTCATATAGTCATCCATACAAATGAATGCGAAAGTTGGGCTTGGTTTTGCTTGGGTTCTGCTAAGTGGGGTGTCGAGTTTTGCCACGGTCTCTCGTGGTCTCTTCCCTTTGTCCAGAAGCCGTGTTTTGGGATCTGGGCACGTTTTTTAGCACCACCCGAACTTTGGCCATTACGGCTGGACGAATAGTGTGTTTTGCCACGTATGCCTGGAGTTGGCCCACTACGACTGGTTGTGCGCTGTGTTTTACCATATCACTTGGCCTTTCTCCATTGCGCCTTGGCCTGATGGCATGGTTTGCAATCTCTCTCGACCTTTCGCCCCTATGACTTGGCCGACTAGCGTGTACACAACACGTGGTCGCTGACCACACTGTTTCATGGCCCGTCGACCGTTTGGTCGGTTCTCTTGGTTTTCTTCAGCTCATGTGATTTCGGGTGGGTATCCCCAGTTCTGATGGGTTAGGTCATTTTCAGTGGCGAGTGCGGTATGGCTTTCTATCGATCCAGTCATTGGGTTGCTCTAGACGGCCAATGAACAACATGGGCAACAATCATCGATGTGTGTCATTGGTAAATATAAAAGGAAATTCACCAGTAACTTCCTTCAAATGGTTCACCCAATTTCTCAATTGTTGTTTCTCCATCCCAATTACGAGATGAGAAAAGGACGGATCATAAAAAAAATCTCAGAGGCTATTCATCTGCTCAAGAAAATGGCCTATGTTTCTCCAAAGAAAGATACGGGCAATGATCATCATCAAGGAAAATAGAAACACAATATAGACATAATCATTTTGCAAAACAGATGAGGGAAAAACCCTTCAAATAGTTCACTCAACTTTCTGCGCCAATGGCACAACGAGTCATCTAGTATGAATAACAGTGTAGCCACGCAGGACAACATAGAGTATCACTGGACATTATTTCAAAAAAATACCACAAGCTCAATAAGAAGCAAAGAAGGGCGAGAGCCTGTGACAAAGTACCCCATAAAAAACCAGAGCACAATCTAATAGGATGCACTTTTCACCATTTGGCATCAAGATGCAAAAAAAAAGGCAGAAGAAGCGATGCTAACGACCATAGCTCAACTAGTGCTTTTCTTCTCATGGTCGAAGTTATCATCATGATGCGCATGAGGCGGTGAAGTGGCATCATCAAGGGCAAAAGCATCACCAAAGGACGACTCCTAGGAAGTGATCTTCTCCTCGGCACCGGCTTCTACAATATCTCCATGCTTGCCCTTGACCATTATTATGTTCATCTTGCATGTAGCATGGTCCTTGTACTGCCTCATATGAATAACCTTTCCCGTGCTAAGAAAAAACTTCAAGCCTCTCGTGATCTTTCTATCATTACCGTTAGACCTTAAGCTACAAGCTCCAGAAGTTCCAAACCAATTATAGAGAAGATCCATGGTGCCATGCTCATCCTCTTGATCATCATCCTCTTCTTCACCATCACCTGCTTTGTTCCTCTCGACATAAATCTTGACAGTTTCATGCTTCTGAGAAAGTAATCATTCTCAAACACGAGGTTGGTGACTGAAAAAACATAGACAATGAAGGTGTGAAGGTATAGACCATAGGTGGCAAACCTTCTCTCCATCACAACAATGCTCATCTATTGGAAAATGTAGTCCATTACATCAAGTGGTCCCTTGTGAGTGTGAGTATAGTCCATGAGATTGACAAGGTAGCTTCTCACCTCGGTGCTATCACCCATCTTGGCGGTAATTGGGCCATAGATCTTGTGGATTTTCTCGTAGAACATTTGCATACCTCTCACATGTCCAATACTTTCTCCAGGCTTGCAAAGGGGGAAAGGAAAGTTCTATCCACGATGTCTTCGTCGTGAATGTGAAGTCCTTGACTATGCTTTGCATGTTGAAACCGGTAGCCAAAAGAACTAGAAAACACGCTGAAGTTGGCTTCCCTCCTCTTGGCTGGAACCTCCACTTTTATTTTACCTGGTACTCCAACTGTTGAACCTTCAAGAGACTTACTGGACAACCCAGTGCCACCAAGGGTACTACACACTTCCGGAAACATGTGTTTCCTTTTTGGTTCAAATTTTGAAGGTGTTTGGTACTTCCAAGAATGTTTTTTGTAGAACTTCTGGGAAAGTTATTTTTTCCAAGTAATGGAGAGAGAGAGCAAGTCATTCCTTTCCATTTTGACTACTATGTTTCAGTTCAAATTCTGATGTAATCATGTAAGAGAATATGTATGATGAAGGTGTTTTATTATGACAGAGCAAGGTAACATCCTCTATGCATGGTTTGCTTAAGCATCGTCTCAATTTTAATCTTCTTCATACATTGTTCCTTTTGATTTTTGGATAAGTATGTTAGGCAACCAACATATTAAGATATAGGACCATTGTCTGATGAATCAATATTGTTGTATATGAAATAGAGGCAAAAGGGGTGGCCCAACTAGCTCATCAACAAAAAATCACATCAACAAATTACTCTGGCGGCATGCATGATAGCGCCCAAGTGCCTAGCCCTCACGGTAACCTAAAGTTTGGCCTCATCCTTAATAAGCTTTAGAATGTCGAATGGTGGCGTCGATTTCTTTCGAAACACTATGGCATTCCTCTCAATCCAAATGACCCAACACCCAAGCGACAAGCATGGTGAGGGTGGCCATTCCCTTACGGTGAGCTGTGTTGGGCCTTGACATGTTGGTACACCATTTCTTGACAAAGCGCTCGTTCGCCAACTGATCCATTGGCAGGTTCGCCAAACCAAGCCAATCCTTCACCATCCTTCACACTCGCAAAGTGAAACGGCATTTGTAGAAAAGGTGGGGGCCATCTCGTTGGCTCTCTTGCATAGCGTGCATAGCCCACAATCAGGCCATCCTGCCTTTGCAGTCGATCCGCCGTCCAATGCATATTTTGCAAGCTAGCTAGGTGAAGAACTTGACCTTGGCGGGGCTTCCAAACGGTCTTGTTCACGGTGGTCAACATGGAGCCCAGGAATTGTGGCTCATACACAGACATAGCAGAGTACTCACCGTTGGCCTCAAATTTCCACAAGATGTCATTCTCCGCGTCGGGGTGAAGATGGAAGTGCACTAGGCGGACCCAAAGGACCACAAACTCGGTAATGTGGCCCAAAGTGAGTTCCACAGAAGGTTTGATCTTACTCAACCAAGCATTGTCCCTCATGGCCTCATGCACAGTCCACTGCTTGCGCTTGCATGCCGCGAAGGTGAGAGGAGTGACTCAATATTTGTTGTTGCAATGGCAAGAAGGGATGGTAGAAGAGGTAGATGCAGATGAAGAACTTCTAGTGCTCAAGCATCTCAAACTAGAGCAATATTTTGGTTCGGACAATTGTAGCCTCTTGGATGCAATGTTGTGATGATGCTTTTGTTACATCATGTGATTAACTTCTTGTGATGATCTCTTTGTTAGTCATTTAAGAGCAATGTTGTTGTCCCTATATTGTTGAAGAGAGAGCACATGCACAATAAGTGATCTCTAGGAAACACGCATAATGATTATCTTCTACAGAAGTGCTCAATTCATCTTCATACATTGCGACACCAATGAACACAATAACGGTACACTGTTTCATTTCCCAACTAACACGCACATAGCAAAGTGTAATCCATAGCCAACTACCTCATGATAAGGCTAACTAGCTGAACGACTAGAATTCACACAAGCAACCTAAGTGCTTTCAACATCCAGCTCCATCTTCTCTACTTCTCTTTCAATAAAGCCTGCAATGTTGGGTTCTCCAACCATCCTTCCATGCCTCTAGTCACCTGCAACATCATCTACCATGCACTGCTGCTTGCCTCCTGCAAATGTGCTGACTGTCCCATGCTTTTGAACGGGTGTAGGATCAACTTCATTTGCGACCCAAAAAAATCTTTGTAGAGATGTCCCATTTCCAGAAGTCACAGCCACTGCCATGATTCTACTTAAGACAAATTTGCTAGCTTCAGAATCCCGAGCACAAAAACCAACAAAATCCAGAAATCTTTCAAGAATCCGTTTTTCAGTGTATGCCATGTATAATATTTTTTTAGAGGAAAGCAAATTGAAGACACCGTTCCTGGCACTTGATCGGTACAAAAACAAGTAACTTGGGGATGCGGCTCGTCTGCCGTGAAGAAGGCACGGCAGAACTGCCGTGGAGCATAATCTCAGCCATTCTTATCTCATCAAGCGCATCCAACGAACAGCAAAACAGCCCCGTCCACGTACGCACGCAGGGCGCGCGCCAAGTCTCTCTTCCCTTCTACTCTGTGAGTATTTCCGAGCAACAGAGCTAACGCAGAAAGGAAAAACAAAGCATAGTCGCCGTCCGGCGACGCTGCGGCCGTCCGGCGACGCCGTGGCTGTCCGACGACGCGCTGCCGCCGCCGTCAGACTTGTCACCGTCTCGTCCCTCTCGACGGCAAGGGAGCAAAACTGACGACCTCAAGCAGAACGCCGGCCTAAAGTTCAGACTATGAGCAAGCCTGAAACACACACAAAGAGAACCAGGAAGTACAAAACAAAGCCACCTTGGCTGCTACTAAACGATCATCTCATTCCTTAATCAACACACAGTCAGAGATACAATTTTCAATCAAGAAACGTCAAAGTGTTGATGCAAATTTAGCACTGGAGCATCACAGAGTCACGGACGGATTACTACGCCATGTCCCAAAAGGCCAAATTGCAAATGCTTGTTTTAGAGGATTTCTAAATTTCTAAACACACAAATCCTGGAGCCACACCAAACACTTCTTAAAACTTCGTCTTAAAATCTTTGCATGATCAAAAGATATATTCGGCACCAATGTCTTCAATACTAGAAGCCTGCATTTTAAAGAACATTTGATATCTTAACACCAATGCATTATTGACTTTAGCAAAACTTGATATCTCAACACACTTGCACATGGAACATACCGTCAATAGATCGGTGAAGCTTCGGAACCCAGAACCTTGGGAATTATTATTCTGATTTTGTGTATTTGTGCTCCCACTTTCTTGTTGCTGGGAACCCAACATTTAAGTAAGTCTCTTGTTTCAGAAAACTTCAACATTCAAGTAAGTCTCTTGTTGCATATAATAAAGAACATACCTTAGTTAACTCTTGTGCTTTCACAACTTCAGCTTGTTCTTTCTTCTTCTTCCCCTTGTGGAATTTGTCAAGCCAACTTAATTTTCTCTTTTTTGTTTTCTTCCGAGGAGATTTTTTCTTTAGGCGCGCAGCGGCTAAATTTTCATTAGATTTTTCTGCTATTACTTGTGTATCACATCCCTTATCGGGGTTACTTTCATTTCCAAGTTGCAGCTTGGCAGCAATAACCTTACCAACACTATCGAGCGCATCATCTAGTAAAACACAACATTCTTCAGATCTAGACGCTGGAGTGGCCAAATTTACGAACTTGTGCGAGAGATATTTGTAGCGAAGAACAGCAGCCAACATTGGATTCTCAACAACATTTCGTCCACTTCTATCTTGAACAGTTCCAGACCGTGCTTCTCGAGTCCATCGCTTCAAAATATAATGCGCTGGTAGTAACTTAATGTTCATCAAATCAAGAATTCGGAGAGCATGCGCATATAATATCCCTATTCTCTCAAATTGTCCACAACTACAAAAAGTTGTTTGCTCCAATGGATTAGCAATGACTTTGCATTCCTTTTCAAAGGTTGGCGCTTCAAAAGGAGTACTAATAGTTACTGCAAATTCATACTCCACATTCAATTGTTTAGTGCAGGCTGCAATGGATCTCTCATATTCTTTTTGGAAACATTCGAATATGACCGGAGTGTAAACTTGGCTTGCTTGGACCAGCATGGGTGTTCTCATTTTGACCCTAGGTACTAGCTCCCTTGACTCATACTCCGAACTCAACTCAATGTCTCGTTTCCCTTGCACAACCCTTTCAAAATGCTTGAAAAAACGGATCACATCAAGATCTGATTTCAAATGGTGCTTGAGGTCATTGTTCAAACTTTCACTTAGTTGTGTACTTCGCATCCCCAAGGTGAATGCATCCTTCATATAACATACAACCCACTTCTCTTTTACCTTATAAATGCTATCAAACCAAGTTTGTTTCTCTACTTTAGTTCTCATGGTGTGAAAAGCTTCCTCAAAATTTTCCAGCTCTTCGTACTCGAACATGCAAGCACTAAAGTCTGCAAGAATATTTGATTCTTCCTTTTCCTTGTCCTCTTCATTTTCTTTGTCCTTGTCCTTGTCCTTGTCCTTGTCCTTGCGACAAGATAAATGTTTAACGGCATTTTGCATTATGTGAAAAGTGCATAGCCCATGTCGTGTTGCTGAAAACACACTCTCCACTGCATTTCCCATTGCAATGTCTTGATCGGTATATATGGTCTTGGGCTGCTTCTGATTGTGTATTGACAGAAAAGTTTCAAAAAGCCATCTAAAAGATTCAAATGTTTCATCGTACAGAAGACAAGCACCAAAAAAATAACAGTTTCTCTGAAATGATTGAACCCAACAAATACGCCAAACGGCCGATGCTCCTTGTTTGTTCCAAATGTGGTGTCAAAAGTTACAACGTCACCGAAATGAGCATAGTCAATTATCATTCTTGCATCAGCCCAGAATATATTTGTGATCTGTTCTTCACAATCATGTTGTATCTCATATTGAAATGATGGATTTTCTCGGATTTTATCCTGGAAATATTTCAAGATACTTCCTGCTTCACCATATTTTAGTTCCCTTTGGCGCTTAGTACGCAAGTAATTTTTGTGATCCCGTTGAATGTAGCCAAGGATGGATGATCCGCCAACTCGCCGGCAAGCTGATTCATGTGCAGCTTTTGGTCCAATACCCGAATCATCGGCAATTTCAATCTCAAACGCTTGAATTTCAGTTATCTTCAGCTGTGAGGGCATGAGGTGGCATGTTTCTTGCAACTGCAACATGTGATTGTGTTCAAGAACAAGATCAAAAACTTCGTAATTTACCATTTTCCCGATCTATTGTGAGACCCATACGAGCTTGGCAACCAGTCCTAATTTCTGCTCGAGGTTGCTTAATATGCTTATCTCTTTTGTCTTTTCCTCGACGACCCTCTTTACGACACACAAATCTGCATGAAGTAATTGTTCCATCAAATTTGCTCGGATTTGAGTACCTTTTCCTAACACCAAACCCAACTCTGCCACCATAATGCTCCCAAAAAATCCAAGCCTCATCCAAACTGCTAAACTTCATGCCAATTTGTGGTATCCAGCTTGGTACATCATTTCTGTAAAATAGCCAACACCAGACAATGGTTAGGAGATTGGACACAATTGTTTCGTCTAAAACATAAAGAGGATTATGTTGCTGTTGTTGCAATGCTTCTCACTTACCCAATTGAAGCAGAGGTCTGGTTTTCCTCGTTGATTTGTTGGTTCTCCATGCTACAGAAGCTCACTTGGGTGGATTGCACAAAATCAGCAGCGATTAAACAGACTTCAGAGTGATGTAGAAAAGATAAGAAGATGAGGGTGAAGGTGGACTGTGGCCGACGGCAAACAAGATCGTGGATTGTGTTTTACCTTCAAGAATATGGAGAGCGCGAGGGTTAATGGAGGGAGGCAGCGGCGTTCGAATGCCGTCAGCCACGGCAGCCCGCCGTCTTCCGAGTTGATCGCCGTTTGTAACGACGACCCGCCGTCTTCAGCGATGATCACCGGCGGCCACGGCGGCGCGCCAGTGGATGATCGTCTTCGTCTCTCCGCGCCCAGCCGAGAACCTGGCTTTTGGCGCCAGAATACGAGCCGGCGGCTGCTTTTTGACGCTGCCGGCGGCTGCTTTTTGGCGCCAGCGAAAGAAAGGAAGGAGAGATTTGGCACGCGCCCTGCGTGCGTACGTGGACAGGGCTGTTTTGCTGTTCGTTGGATGCGCTTGATGAGATAAGAACGGCTGAGATTATGCTACTGCCGTGCCTTCTTCACGGCAGACGAGCCGCGTCCGTAACTTGGTACACATCATATGTCTGACCCACACCAACTTTACCTGAGATACTTTAGACAAAGTGAACAAAAAAATGAAACAATTACGATAAAGCAGACAAATTAGTGGTCCAAAACCATAGCATTAAGCATCCGAACAACACAACGAAGGGCTAAAACTGGTATCGACAGGATATGTGCTACTGTCTCAAGCTCTACAAAGTGTGAACTCACGTCACAAAACTAGATAGCTCGTCAATCAAAACAAGTGACCACTCCATGTAAGAATTCTAGGAGCAAATCCAAATCAACCCATATAAAATATGCTGACTAATGGAGTGCATGCCACTTAGCACAGTCGATTCCGTTCTTGAAGGCGTCATCAATACTCAGAAGGCGTTATGACATCATCAATCTTGAGGATCATCTTGACCACCTGTGTTGCCAGCAAGATCTGCTGCTGCTTGCCGATCAGAGTCTCGAAAACATTCTGCTCTTTCATGTCATTGGTACCAACATCATTGCAATCGATGCCACAGCGGGAATTGTTCTCCTAGAAATATGTTCAGAAATGAAATGTTACCCTCGGTTCAGAAGGAATGACATAACAATACTCCCTCTGTAAACTAATATAGATTTTATATTAGTTTACAGAGGGTGTGGTAGATATAAGCTCAAAAACACTGGTGACTGGCAGTGACATGCCAAGAAGGTCAGCGCTGGTTTCTGGAACCCTTACATCGTACACTACATAATGTGACTTGAGATGATGGTACAACGTGTACAGCATCAAGCACACTCAATGCCAGGTGGGGAAGGACTAAGGACTAAGCACAGGCACTAGCCAAAAGTAACTTCTGAAATAAACTCTATCACAAGACAAATAAAAACACATGCGGCTAATTAGTAGGAGTATAACAGAAGGAGGATTTTTAACATGAGAAGAACAGGCTGACAACCGACATTATAAAGTGATGTCAAAATCAACAGAGAAAACAGAATACCTTGACATGTTGGGATTTTACGACGGTGAGAGTATCAATAGGCGGCAAACCACTGTTTTCAGCTAAAGCTAGTGGAATGGCATCCAAAGCATCAGCAAATGCCCTGATTGCATACTGAAAGTACAAAGAAGCACAATTAGAAGAAAACATAATACATATATGGCTTTCTTTTGTAGTACCAGTTCCGAAACCCCAATTACCTGCTCGACTCCAGGATGACGATCTGCTGCAGCATCAACAGCAATTGAGCAAGATATTTCTGCTGAGCCACCACCATACACAATTGAGTTGTTGATGATCAGATTCCTTGCCACACATAGAGCATCATGAATACTTCGCTTGGTCTCTTCAATCATCATTTTGTTGCCTGTGCAATGCCAGAATATACCAATCAGAAGATACCCGTATAAATTATTAGCTTAGATATGACTGAAATGTATACTACCCCTGTATTGGTTTATTGGTCCCCTTAGTATTTTGTGCCAAATTTTGAACATTGATTTAATTAGCAAAATATGAATGCATGTCACAAAAAATAGTATCATTGGAAACTATGTTCAAATACGAATCAAACAATATAAATTTTGGTGACATGCATTAACATTTTGTCAGTTAAATCTATGGTCAAATTTAGGCACAAAATACAAAGAGGACCAATAAACCAGGATGGAGGTAGTACTAACTAAGAATGGAAAACAGCAGTTAGGCTTGGTGTTTCTCAGATATTTTGAGGACTTCAATCTTACAATCCTAAAAAAGTAACAGCACACAACTAAATAGTACAGATGATTTTAATGTTATGATATGACTATTACCGATTTAACAGCCTAGGTTATGTTCAGATTGTGACCAAAGTGTACCTTCCCAATTTTTCGGTCATCACAAAAGAAGCATTGGCTTTTTGTTTGGATGGATACCAACTGTTTGGCATGCAAATGTTCATTTACCAACTGTTCACTTTCTAGCTAATCTGTTGGCAAGCAAAACCTCAACCAAAATTTTGGCTAGCAACTTCTTGACAGGGCAACCATGGGCACAAACCAAACATGCCCTTATTAAGCCCCAGAACTACATAACCAGTGAGCTCCAAACTGGCAAGGAGTTATATTAAACCCTACAGTGGTTTTGAGGGTGGTACTGAATATATAGCTCAATGATTTGGATTAGTTGCCAACAGACTCCGACATCACCCAGATCAACATTTGAGGGCCTATTGGACGACTTTGGATAGTTCATGGCATAAATTAGAAATTTTGCAGTTCACTGGTGTCATTTTATAAGCCGTCTTGAGGTATGGCAAGTACGATAAAATACTATCACGATTAAAAACAGTTGGCATTTCTTCAGTTCTAGTGACCACAAGAATTATTTCTCATGTATTACAATTAACAGTTGGTACGATCTAATATGGAGTCAACATGCATTAAAATTTTCTTCTAAAACCATTGCTTTGAAAATTCAAAGTACAAATACTGCCAATTGTTATATAACAATATCCATGCTATCCAGTATGAACTGCAAAGTGTGTCTCGAACAGATTCGAGGTTGGTGGGATAATGCCTCCATGGCCCAACAAAGCACTGAGCATACATGTGTCAATATGAAGAAAAGAAAAAACATATACATCAGAACATACCACCGCGGATGAAAATAGTTACAGCTTTGGAATTGGCACACTTCTCGATGTAAAGCATCCGATCTTTTGTCGTTCCAAATGACTTTTCTCTGACTAATCCAGCCTATTTAAGCAGCACAAGCAAACAAACATAAATCTTATGTTTTACAAAGCAAATTAAGATGGCAACCAAGCATGTGCCATTCAAAGTTCAAACAATACATCCTCTGTTTTCTCTAATATAACTGCTGTTCCGAAGTGCAAGGCATTCACATGGTGTTTTCAAGAAACTGACTAAACAACCAACTCAGCTACCAAGAATAGCATGATGGTTGAATTAGGGTTGGAGATAAATCATTCAGCATATCAAACAGTGGTGAATGGCCGCCCTCAGAAACCCACACATGGTTACATTCACTCTCTGTTGAACCCTCACAACAAATGCATGCATATTACTTGTTCGAAAAAAGATAGACAGATCAGGTTATACCTTCCCAAGCTTTTCGGTAGTCAACTCTTGGAACCTTGGAACGATCCTCCCTCCTGCAGTCAGTTCTCAAATGTTATGTACTGCCATAAAATATAATTTAGAATCACAAGAAGAGAGGTAGGTTACCTGTCGCAATGGCAATTAATTCTAATTCAACACCACCAACCCATCTAACAGCCGGCAGCTCCCTTTGCATGAGTAAATGATTGGCTTCATCATCAAACCCCCATTGACAAATAACTAGGGTTGCACCAACATCCTATAAAATGTACATAGTTACGCGATTATGTTTTGAGCAAATCACACACTGAACATAAAAAACAGATTGATGTGCATACACTTTGTACAGCATAACATAAGTAACATAAATGTTAATAAGGGAAGGTAGGAAGTGTTTTTTGCAGCCTAAGGGTATTAACAATAATGTATCCTACATATATCTAAGAGAGTCATCCCCACTAACTTATTTATAACACATGCAAGCATGCCACACCACCATACAATTATAGACGGGATAAGGCTGACCTCAACATGCAACCATGCATGGGAAAAGATCTACCACAACATGCAACTATGCATGGGAAATTATTTTTTGTTCTATTATTCTACTTATATTCAATAAATATTTTACAACTATACATAATCAAATACAGTAAGTCGTATGTATTTTAAATTTTGGTTCACATCTTATCAATCAAAATATTTATATTCCACACAATCAAATCTCATTAAAATTAATATATTGCAACCAATTCCCACAGCAACACGTGAGGTACCATTTAGTTATTGTAAAAGAGCACACATCACAAACCAAGAATACAAAAACAAGCTACTCCACAATATATAAACAGTTTGTCCTTTATACGCGTTTACCTTGCATTTCTGAACCATGTCATCGAAGTATTTCTGCTCTTGCCCACGGAGTGTCTGGAATTTCTCTACAGTGTCAATGTCAACCTTATGCTTTGTCTTAGGCTTCGGGGGCTCAAATGGGCAGGTCAGAATGGCAATGTGAGCATCCTCAATTCTCTTTGGCATTTGGGGGTGGCTCATATCTTTGTCAACAATGATTCCTTGTACTAGCTCAGTATCCTCGAGCTTCCCACCAACCTTACCTTCAACCTTAATCAAGTCCAAATTTACATCCTTCCTTTCCAAATCAGCAACCGCAAGGACTGCTTTGACAGCAATCTCAGCTAGAGACCGCTTACAACGGCTAACACTGTAGAATCAGAATAATTGGACGGGTCAGAAAGGTTGTAATAACCTATGTAAAATGTACCCATACAGAAATACTCCATCCATTACACATTTGCACTATATCATCAGCCCGCCATGCACACAGACCAACGCTAACACTAAGAAAGAGTTAGCAAAAAATGAGTCAGATGATTATGCAAAGACATACCACAATGGCATGTGACAACCACTTAACATCTAGTAAGGCAATAAAGCAAGGCTAGAGTGTGGAAGTATTGCATCCACGCTTTTCATTTCCTCAATTGGAAGTTATTTGAAATACATTTCACTTGGGGTCAAGGACGGTTATACTAAAATGGAAGGGATACTTCCAACTTCTAAGGCTGTAACAAATAGTCTTTCTGCTATACCAGAATATTTCTTTCATGTAATGTCGATTCTAGAAGTACAACTGCGGAATTGGTATTATTGTACAAAATGAGCTCAAGAGACAACAAGATAAGACAGTAACATCTGCAATTAAAATGACACCAGAAATTCTCCAAAACTGTAGGCAAGTATACTGTCCTTAAATTGTGTTCTCGCAAAACAAAGGGAACAAAACTGGCAACATGTTCCCCTGACAGCCTGCCTGTTGCAGACAAATGTGAAGCCCAATTCAAGCCAAAATAATACTCCCTCCATCCCGAATTAGTTGTCTTAGATTTGTCCAGATGCGGATGTATCTAGACACGTTTTAGTGTTAGGTACATCCATATCTAGACAAATCTAAGACAACCAATTTGGGACGGAGGTAATATCTTATAACTCAGTTCTAAAGCAGCTGACTGATTAAGCACGATATGTACTCACATCTTTGAGGACAAAGTTGTCATGCAGGTCTGCACCAAAGGCTCTATGTCTGTAGCACTGAACTCATATTTCGTGGAGATGCTTTCAAGGTGATCAACAGCTATCCTCGACGCCATCTCATAACCTTCGGCAATCCTTATTGGGTGAATACCACGTTCCAGCAGCTTCTCAGCCTGCTCCAGGAGCGACCCAGCCAGGACCACAACCCCGGTGGTACCATCTCCAATGTCATAGTCTTGACTGCGGGACAACTCCACCATGAGCTTCGCAATCTGGTTGTCAACATCCATCAGCTCCAGGATCGTCGCCCCATCGTTGGCTGAAAATCCATGTGGAAAGAAGGTCAGTAAACAAAACATGAGACAAATCAATTAAGTACGTAAGCACAACAAATGAAGTGCTAAAAACACAACCGGATCTCCAGATTCGCATAGGATGGGGGCACCTCGCCTCACTTCAGCATAACATTTGCAGCAGTAAAACTAAGAGCACGCTCATACCGACTAGATAGAGATAGCTACAGAAATGGCAACCTAGCATTTCCACGATACACAGTATTCCCATCCGAGCAGAAACGTGACGAAACCAACAAACTAGCCCTACAAATCGTACCATATCCTTCCCCAAGCAACAACATAACAGCACGAAAGCAAGGGGCATCCCACAAACAGCTAGATCTCACTGTCATAAGACTCACTGTGACACCTAAGAGAAACCCTGATCCTCAAAGCACTGCCCTGCCACCGACGCCGAAGATCCAGTGGCACGCGAAAACTTCCGGATCTCGTACCAGGCTAACCGGAACGACCAGACCTAAAACCTGGAGAAAGCGAGAGGGAGCGGGATTACTGATGGTGACGTCGCCGTCGGGGGATTGGAGCATCTTGTCCATGCCCTTGGGCCCGAGGGACGTGCGGAGGATGCGCGCGACGGACTTGCCGGCGGCGATGTTGGCCTTCTGCGCGTCGAGCCCCTGCAGGCGCGACTTCTTCTCCTGCTCCCGGAGGATGATGAAGGGCCGGCCGTACTCGTCGAAGGCGAGCGCCATGGCGGCCGGAGCGCTGGCGCTGCCCCTCCCAGGTGCTTCCGGAAGGGCGGATCGGACGAGGACGAGGAGGGGTGCTGTGGTGGGAGGGAATGAGGCGGCGGTATGTTTCTGGGGGGAGGGAGGAGGCGCCGCGGGGGCGAGGGTTTGTGGTGCTTTCTTCTTCGTGCTCCCACTTGAGAACTTCTGGCGGCTTCACTCAGGCAAAACCCTGGCTGTGGTTTGGGCCGGGATGAGCACATGGGCCTGGCCATTATCATGATGTCTAGGGTTTCTGGTAAGCCCAAATATTGGCCCATGTTCAATTAAAGCACAATCGCGCACCCTGCCCAAACAGCGCGCGGCTACATTGGGCCGGTCCATTTAGGGTACTCCCACTGGTTTTGAAAAGGTTCTAGAACCTTCCTGCACCATTTTTTCTTTGTTTTCTTTTTCTGTCGTTTTTCTCTTTGTTTTGGATTTTAACTTTTTTGTAATCAATGTTTTCCTTTTTTCCCTTTTTATATTTCTTATATACTTATAATTCCTGAATATTTCTTGATATTTTATAAATAATTCTGAAAAAATGAGATATTTTTGGGATATTCTATGAGTTTAGAACACCTTCTAAAATCTCATTTTTTTAATTCAATAACACTTATCAAATCATGAACAGTATTTGATATCCAGGATTTGTTTCCAATTCATTAACATTAATTAAAATCTAGAACATTTATCGAAAATTGGAATTTTTAAAAATACTCCGTATGATTTTAAAAACCCGTAGCATTTTTAAATAATCCGGGAATATTTTTGAAAATTGAAAACATTTTTAGAATCTGAGAACATTTATAAATTCACTATAAAATTTTGAGATTCAAAATAATTTTAAAAATACATTTATTTTTTAAAATTCCCAAACATTATATTTGGAAAAAATTACAAATCCCCAACTTTTTCGCATTTTTTGAACATTTTCCAAAACCAAAGCTTGTGTCCCGCACTTAGCCGGCCCAAACTGTGTGGCGAGGCCCACATTTGCTTTCTCCCACGCCCAAAATAATTAATTAACATCACTCCCACCTTCCCAGGTTGCGTGCTCGAAATCACTTGTCGCAACCTAAGAGTTTTCTTTTTTTTTTAATTTTGTTTATTCAAAATGTTTAATCTCTCAAACCGCGCGTCCGAATCTCAAATCGTTTTCACCGTTGGATTCTCGAGTCGAGATCTTTAAAACTAGATATCATGTTGATAGGTTTCAATGAACCTTTTTTTCACGAAAAATACCGAACCAGAAGCATGTTTTTTCCTTTCCAAGAGGCATGACCGTGCCTCCCGCGTAAGCAAATCCGTGCCTCCACGAAAGTAAATATGTGCCTCTCACGGAAGAAAAAAAAGAAAAGTGTGGTTTGTTTCCTTTCCGAGAGGCACGGCCATGCCTCGCGCGGAAGCAAACCCGTGCCTGCACGAAAAGTAAATCTATGTCTTTCACGGAAGGAAAAAAATACGTTTTTTTATTTCCGAGAGGCACGCTCGAAAGCAAATTTGTGCATGTGGAAGAAATAAACACATTTTTCACGTAAAAAAAGTTTTTCAAAAAATTGATCCAAAAACTAAGAAAAATCCATGCTTTGCAGATCTAAATGACCCTTGAGAGGGCTTCTATAGGAGTACTCATTGATTAGTTGCTCTCTCCCGCGCCCTCTGTTTGTGTTTTAGCTAGAGCCTGGGTCGTGAAAGCTTGCAGGGGTGCACGTTGCCTACATCCTCCATGCTTTGTAGATCAATCCAAAAACACCTAGTTCTCAAAAAAAAATCCAAAAACATCCACCCATCGAAATCTATGCAGTGTGTGTTAGCGCTTGCCGGAGTGTTTAACAGATAGTCACTCCAGTTCAGAAGAAGAAAAAAAGTAACGACACACAGTTACTAATCAGTGTCATGCTGCAACATGAGCAATCTGATGGCACGGTTATATGCAATCATCACTACACTACATGGTGCTCAAAAGTCCTAAATAAATCACAGCCTACCACACTAGACTAATCAGCCTCTCCCGACTGGCCGTCACAACGAGGTAAGGCCTAAGAAAAAAAAATCAAAAACATGGAGTTAAGTGAGCTAGTTAAAAGGCAACGATTCAGAAAGGAAAAAATATACAGCCTAGAATTCCTTTCAAGAACAGAAATAACTTCTAATAGGCTTTCAACTGTGACAAAATCCATATGGATGTGCAAAATACCGTGAAGATATGCAGTTTTACATTTACCATCTTACTGACCGGCCACACGGGTGCACTGACCACTGTCAAAATGGTCGGAGTGAGGAAGAGGCCACTGAAAACATTGTTGAACTTGACCCGGGAACAGAGGCCATGACCATAAATGTCGTCTTGGCACGACCAAAGCGAGCCAAACAAGGGATATTTGTCACTGGCACTTGACACTGTGAGTAATTTCCATCAAAATCTCTATCATGACGCTACATTTTGTCTCTACGTCGATCCCCTCGCAGTGAATTTTATTTGCCACAGACGACAGCCATTGGTGCGTAGGGCCGCATCAAGGAAAAAAAATGGCTTATTAGCCATCTCCGTGTCAATCAGAATTTGGCCCACTTATGTCTGCGATTTTCTCTGATTTCCGGCGACGACCAGCCGCCGCGACGTCGACCACCTTATGAAGACGCTGTCCAGGTGGGATTAGTTTCCTCTGACTCCAGTAGTGTTTTACTGCAAGGGTATGTCGGCAGCCTGCTTTCTCTCCATTAGAAAAAAAAAATCAGATTTGTAGTGGAGACCATCTTTAATTCTCTGTAAGCATGCACTTATATCAACTCATCATGCCATCATGGATAAAGAAACACATGTAATCAATGATACTAGTATTAAACATACATTTCACAACTATATAATAATCAAGTACAATAAATTATATTTATTTAAACTTTAATTGTCATGCGGTTAACGCAAATACTAATGTTTCATATTCAACATACAACTATGTCAACTCACCATGTCATGATGCATGAAAAAAATACTCACCTCAACATGCTATTCATATTCAATAAATATTCTATAACTATATACTATAACACAATAAATTATACTCCTATATGATCTAGTTTCAATTCCTAAATTTTAATTCAAATCGTACATGCCTAAGAGAGTAATCTACATTAACTTATTTATCTCAACATGTATGTCGTGGACCGTGAGTAGCTTAAATGGTTAGACTCCTTGTGGTGGAACCAATTCACCAAAGTTCAAGTCCTAGGCTTGGCACCGTTGGTTGTATTTTTTTGTACTTATTTGAGATTGCTCATAGGGCTAGGGTGTGCATGTGCACGTGCGCTCATAGAGCTGAGTGTTTGTACCTTGTTAAAAAAACATGCAAATATGTCACCTCACTGTACAACCATGATTGGGAAAAGACCCACCACAAGATTCAATCATGCATTGGGAAATGTTTTCCACTCTATTATTTTACTTATATTCAAAAAATATTTTAAAACTATATATATTCAAATATAATAACCCATATGTATTTTAAATTTTGGTTCTCATGTTATCAACCCAACTTTTAATAAACCAATTTCCGCAACGAGGCGTAGATTATCCTCTAATATTATTATTTCATACAACCAAATCTCATTAAAATAATTGCATCCCACATCAATGCGCAGGGTAGAATCTTTAGCACGTATATTACGTAGCATAGACCCTTACAGAAGTGTATTCATAAAACTGAAAATGCATCCAAATCCTTGGGCTTGCTGAAATTTTCTTCCTCCTCCATCCACCCATGGCGCATCGTAAGCAAACCTCCGCTTCTGCGCCTCCATCTAGCTAGGCAAACTTTTTTGGACCCAGAAGCTTGCCAAAGTAGCAACTAGAAAGTTGTCTATTTAGACCAAAAGATGTCAATGACCACAATTTGCATAGGAAGTCGCCACTCTGGAGAAGACCTAAGAGGCATGTATAGTGCTCCATGTCTGGCTTGACGGAGTTGGCGTACACAGCTTTCACACGGTCCCCAGAGAGGCCCAAGTTGTCAACCTTCATAGGTCGGAAATGGGCCGGGGATCAAGACGCACAACCGCACCATTCGCCCCCCAAGGCAGCGCTCATGGTATGTGTGCTCCTCGGTGGCGAGCATCGTACGTGCATTAACATCTTCTAGGCGGTGATCTTATCTCGTACAATGGCGGCGACAAAGCTCGAAGAAAAAGGTGCGGTGGATGGCGACAGAGGATGCGATGGAGGACGGCCTACAAAACCAGTTGGGGCAGTGACGGGAGGCGGCGAGGAGGTCGGGGAGGAGTCGTGCGATGCCCCGACTTAATCGTGCACTAATCATACACGCAATGCACATGATTAAGATCAGAGACTCAGGGGAAGATATCACAACACAACTCTAAACACAAATTGAAGTCATACAAGCTTCATGTTACAAGTTAGGGGCCTCGAGGGATCGAATACATAAGCTGAAATACAAACTAGTCAGCTGAAGCAACACTATCTGAGTACAGATATAAGGTAAACAAGTCTGCCTTAAGAAGGCTAGCACAAACATCAACAACGACCGAAAAGGCAAGGCCTTCTGCCTAGGAGCCTCCTAACTACTCCTGGTCGGCGATGGCCCCCACGTAGCAGTAGGCACCCTCAAGGTAGTAGTAGTCGTCGGGGGTGGCATCTGGCTCCTGGGATCCATCATCTGATCGCAGCAAAAAAAACAAAAAAAATGAGAGAAAAGAGAGAAGGGGCAATGTTACTATCCTTTTACCACACTTGTGCTTCAGAGTAGCACCATGTTCTTCATATAGAGTCTCTTGAGTTGTCACTTTCATATACTAGTGGGAATTTTCATTATAGAACTTGGCTTGTATATTCCGATGATGGGCTTCCTCAAACGCCCAAGGTCTTCATAAGCAAGCAAGTTGGATGCACACCCACTTAGTTTCCAGTTTGAGCTTTCATACACTTATAGCTCTTAGTGCATCCATTGCATGGCAATCCCTAATCACTCACATTGATATCTATTAATGGGCATCTCCATAGCCCGTTGATACACCTAGTTGATGTGAGACTTTCTCTTTTTTTGTCTTCTCCACATAACCCCCACCATCATATTCTATTCCACCTATAGTGCTATGTCCATGGCTCACGCTCATGTATTGCGTGAAAGTTGAAATGGTTTGAGAACATCAAAAGTATGAAACAATTGCTTGGCTTGTCATCGGGGTTGTGCATGATGTGAATTTTTTGTGTGGTGAAGATGGAGCATAGCCAGACTATATGATTTTGTAGGGATAACTTTCTTTGGCCTTGTTATTTTGAAAAGACATGATTGCTTTATTAGTAGGCTTGAAGTATTATTATTTTTATGTCAAATGATAGACTATTGCTTTGAATCACTCGTGTCTTAATATTCATGCCATGATTAGATACATGATCAAGAGTACGCTAGGTACCATTCCACATCAAAAATTATCTTTTTTATCATTTACCTACTCGAGGATGAGCAGGAATTAAGCTTGGGGATGTTGATACGTCTCCGTCATATATATAATTTTTTATTGTTCCATGCCAATGTTATGCAACTTTCATATACTTTTTGGCAACTTTTTATACTATTTTTGGGACTAACATATTGATCCAGTGCCCAGTGCCAGTTCCTGTCTGTTGCATGTTTTATGTTTCGCAGAATATCCATATCAAACGGAATCCAAACGGGATAAAAACGGACGGAGGATATTTTTTGAATATTTGGAGAATTCCGGAAGAAAAAACAACGCGAGACGGTGCCCGAGGTGGCCATGAGGCAGGGGGCGCGCCTGTCCTCCCTGGGCGCGCCCCTGACCCTCGTGGGCCACCCGTAAGGCGGTTGATGCCCTTCTTCGGCCGCAAGAAAGCTAATTTTTGGTTAAAAAAATCACGGCAAAGGTTTCAGTCCAATCGGAGTTACGGATCTCCATATATATACGAAACGGTGAAAGGGCAGCAGGGGAGAGCGCAGAAACAGAGAGAGACAGAGAGACAGATCCAATCTCGGAGGGGCTCTCGCCCCTCCCACGCCATGGAGACCATGGACCAGAGGGGAAACCCTTCTCCCATCTAGGGAGAAGGACAAGGAAGAATAAGAAGGAGGGGGGCTCTCTCCCCCTCACTTCCGGTGGCACCGGAACGCCGCCGGGGGTCATCATCATCACCGCGATCTTCACCAACACCTCCGCCATCTTCAGCAACATCTCCATCACCTTCCCCCCTCTATCTACAGCGGTCCACTCTCCCGCAACCCGTTGTACCCTCTACTTGAACATGGTGCTTTATGCTTCATATTATTATCCAATGATGTGTTGCCATCCTATGATGTCTGAGTAGATTTTCGTTGTCCTATCGGTGGTTGATGAATTGATATGATTGATTTAATTTGCTTGTGGTTATGTTGCTGTCCTTTGGTGCCCATCATATGAGCGCGCGCGTGGATCACATCATAGGGTTAGTTGTATGTTGATAGGACTATGTATTGGAGGGCAAGGGTGACAGAAGCTTCAGCCTAGCATAGAAATTGATGCATACGGGATTGAAGGGGGACCAATATATCTTAATGCTATGGTTGGGTTTTACCTTAATGAACGTTCGTAGTTGCGGACGCTTGCTAATATTTCAATCATAAGTGCATAGAATTCCAAGTCAGGGATGACATGCTAGAAGTGGCCTCTCCCACTTAATACTTGCTATCGGTCTAGTAAAGTAGTCAATTGCTTAGGGACAATTTCGCAACTCCTACCACCACTTTTCCACACTCGCTATATTTACTTTATTGTGTCTTTATCTAAACAGCCCCTAGTTTATATTTACGTGCTCTTGATTAGCTTGCAAACCTATCCAAAAACACCTACAAAGTACTTCTAATTTCATACTTGTTCTAGGTAAAGCGAACGCTAAGCGTGCGTAGAGTTGTATCGGTGGTCGATAGAACTTGAGGGAATATTTATTCTACCTTTAGCTCCTCGTTGGGTTTGACACTCTTACTTATCGAAAGAGGCTACAATTGATCCCCTATACTTGTGGGTTATCAAGACCTTTTTTCTGGCGCCGTTGCCGGGGAGCAATAGCGTGGGGTGAATATTCTCGTGTGTGCTTGTTTGCTTTATCACTAAGTAATTTTTATTTTCTGTTCTTAGTTGTTTTCTATCTTTAGTCATGGGTAGGAAACGCAAAATACCAAAAAAATAGTTGTACCTACTGAACCAATGGTTGAAGAACCACTCAAAATCTATCACATTGCTGAAGCTTATTAGTTGGATCATCTTCGATCCCTATGTGCTCCTGCTGAAACCCCAACTAGCTTAGTTGAGGGCAAATCTTTAGATGAGCATGCTTGTTATGTGTGACACCGTATATCTGAAAAAGGGAAACTTTTACTGGGTCAAATTCATCGTTTGCAATGCTATGCTTGGAATTTATGTGAGATATATGATTTTACTTGTTGTTCTGAAAACCCTAAGAAACACCTTCCCTATCAATGTGAGTTTAGTGATAATGGAATCGTATCTTCGTATGCTAAGGGTGTTTATAATTACTATGATGTTCAACAAATTGAAGAATTTGTTGCTTTTAAGGGTGCTTACGAAATTGCTTCTTTGATTGAAAAGTATGATTTACTCTTTACAAATCTGAAAATTTTGCCATACTTAAATATTGCTATGATAATTATGCTTCTAATGCCTATGTTGAACCATATATTGAGGACTACTTCGCTGTCCAAGAAGAGACTAATATTTTGCAGGAGTCTATGGAAGAAGAAATTGATGAAACTGTGAGCTCATTGGATGAAAAAGATGATGAGGAGAGCGAAGAACAAAAGGAGGAAGAGCGGAATAGCTACCCGTGCCCACCTTCTAATGAGAGTAACTCTTCAACTCATACATTGTTTAATTTCCCTTCGTGCTTACCGAAGGATGACTGCTATGATGATTGTTATGATCTCGTTGATTCTCTGGAAATATCCCTTTTTGATGATGATTGCTATGCTTGTGGCCAAGATGCCAATGTGAATTATGCTTATGGAGATGAACTTGCTATAGTTCCTTATGTTAAACATGAAATTGTTGCTATTGCACCCACACATGATAGTCCTATTATCTTTTTGAATTCTCCCGATTATACTATATCGGAGAAATTTGCTTTTATTAAGGATTATATTGATGGGTTGCCTTTTACCGTTGCACATGATGATTTCGATGAATATAATATGCATGTGCTTGCTACTCCTACTTGCAATTATTATGAGAGGGGAACTATATCTCCACCTCTCTATGTTTCCAACACGATAAAATTGCAAGAAACTATTTATACTATGCATTGGCCTTTACTTTGTGTGCATGAATTGTTCTTTTATGACATGCCGGTGCATAGGAAGAGAATTAGACTTCGTTGTTGCATGATATATGTTGCCTTGTGCTCACTACTAAATGCCAATTCATTGCTAATTAAAATTGGCTTTGATATACCTTGGGATCCGGGTGGATTCACTACTTGAGCACTATATGCCTTGCTTAATGGCTTTAAAGAAAGCGCTGCCAGGGAGACAACCCGGAAGTTTTAGAGAGTCATTTATTCCTGTTGTGTGCTTTTATAAAGTTTAGAAATAAAAATAATGTGCCAAGGTTTGCCTTTAGGATGTTTACAATGCTTGTTGGTTTGTACGGTGCAGGACAGTAACTTTGGCTTTAGTGCGTGATTTTTAGTTTTTTACTGGAACGTCAAACGGTTCTTATTATTTTTGCACTGTCTTTCTATGCAAATTTTTTATTTTTCCTAATTTTGGCAGAATTTTTAAATATCAGAAGTATGGTGAATGTTCAGATTATTACAGACTGTTCTGTTTTAGACAGATTCTGTTTTTGATGCATAGTTTGCTTGTTTTGATGAAACTATCAATTTATATCAGTGGATTAAGCCATGGAAAAGTTATATTACAGTATCTACAATGCAAAAACAAAATATGAATTGGTTTGCAACAGTACTTAGAGTAGTGATTTGCTTTATTATACTAACGGATCTTACCGAGTTTTCTGTTGAAGTTTTGTGTGGATGAAGTGTTCGATGATCGAAAAGGTCTCGATGTGAGGAGAAGGAAGAGAGGCAAGAGCTCAATCTTGGGGATGCCCAAGGCACCCCAAGTAAATATTCAAGGAGACTCAAGCGTCTAAGCTTGGGGATGCCCCGGAAGGCATCCCCTCTTTCTTCAACAAGTATCGATATGTTTTCGGATTCGTTTCGTTCATGCGATATGTGCAATCATGGAGCGTCTTTTGCTTTAGTTTTCATTTTTCTTTTATGCACCATGCTGGTATGAGATAGTCCTTGGTTGTTTTATAGAATGCTCTTTGCACTTCACTTAAATCTTTTGAGTATGGCTTTATAGAATGCTTCATGTGCTTCACTTATATCATTTGAAGTTTGGATTGCCTGTTTCGCTTTACATAGACAACCGCCATTTGTAGAATGCTCTTTTGCTTCACTTATATTTGTTAGAGCGTGGGCATATCTTTTGTAGAAATAATTAAACTCTCTTGCTTCACTTATATCTATTTAGAGAGATGACAGGAATTGGTCATTCACATGGTTAGTCATGAAATCCTACATAAAACTTGTAGATCACTGAATATGATATGTTTGATTCCTTGCAATAGTTTTGCGATATAAAGATGGTGATATTAGAGTCATGCTAGTGGGTGGTTGTGGATTGTAGAAATACTTGTGTTGAGGTTTGTGATTCCCGTAGCATGCACGTATGGTGAACCGTTATGTAACGAAGTTGGAGCATGAGGTATTTATTGATTGTCTTCCTTATGAGTGGCGGTCGGGGACGAGCGATGGTCTTTTCCTACCAATCTATCCCCCTAGGAGCATGCGCGTAGTACTTTGTTTTGATGACTAATAGATTTTTGCAATAAGTATGTGAGTTTTTTGTGACTAATATTGAGTCCATGGATTATACGCACTCTCACCCTTCCATCATTGCTAGCCTCTTGGGTACCGTGCATTGCCCTTTCTCACCTCGAGAGTTGGTGCAAACTTCGCCGGTGCATCCAAACCCTGTGATACGATACGCTCTATCACACATAAGCCTCATTATATCTTCCTCAAAACAGCCACCATACCTACCTATCATGGCATTTCCGTAGCCATTCCGAGATATATTGCCATGCAACTTCCATCATCATCATATACATGACTTGAACATTTATTGTCATATTGATTTGCATGATCGTAAGATAGCTAGCATGATGTTTTCATGGCTTGTCTGTTTTTTGATGTCATTGCTACGCTAGATCGTTGCACATCCCGGTATACCGCCGGAGGCATTCATATAGAGTCATATCTTGTTCTAGTATCGAGTTTTAATATTGAGTTGTAAGTAAATAAAAGTGTGATCATCATCATTATTAGAGCATTGCCCCAGTGAGGAAAGGATGATGGAGACTATGATTCCCCCACAAGTCGGGATGAGACTCCGGATGAAAAAAAAAAAGAGAAAGGCCAAAAAAAAGAGAAGGCCCAAAAAAAGAAAAAAATTTGAGAGAAAAAGAGAGAAGGGGCAATGTTACTATCCTTTTACCACACTTGTGCTTCAGAGTAGCACCATGTTCTTCATATAGAGAGTCTCTTGAGTTATCACTTTCATATACTAGTGGGAATTTTCATTATAGAACTTGGCTTGTATATTCCGATGATGGGCTTCCTCAAACGCCCGAGGTCTTCATGAGCAAGCAAGTTGGATGCACACCCACTTAGTTTCCAGTTTGAGCTTTCATACACTTATAGCTCTTAGTGCATCCGTTGCATGGCAATCCCTACTCACTCACATTGATATCTATTAATGGGCATCTCCATAGCCCGTTGATACGCCTAGTTGATGTGAGACTTTCTCCTTTTTTGTCTTCTCCACATAACCCCCACCATCATATTCTATTCCACCTATAGTGCTATGTCCATGGCTCACGCTCATGTATTGCGTGAAAGTTGAAATGGTTTGAGAACATCAAAAGTACGAAACAATTGCTTGGCTTGTCATCGGGGTTGTGCATGATGTGAATATTTTGTGTGGTGAAGATGGAGCATAGCCAGACTATATGATTTTGTAGGGATAACTTTCTTTGGCCTTGTTATTTTGAAAAGACATGATTGCTTTATTAGTAGGCTTGAAGTATTATTGTTTTTATGTCAAATGATAGACTATTGCTTTGAATCACTCGTGTCTTAATATTCATGCCATGATTAGATACATGATCAAGAGTATGCTAGGTAGCATTCCACATCAAAAATTATCTTTTTTATCATTTACCTACTTGAGGACGAGCAGGAATTAAGCTTGGGGATGCTGATACGTCTCCATCGTATCTATAATTTTTGATTGTTCCATGCCAATGTTATGCAACTTTCATATACTTTTTGGCAACTTTTTATACTATTTTTGGGACTAACATATTGATCCAGTGCCCAGTGCCAGTTCCTGTCTGTTGCATGTTTTATGTTTCGCAGAATATCCATATCAAACGGAATCCAAACGGGATAAAAACGGACGGAGAATATTTTTTGAATATTTGGAGAATTCCGGAAGAAAAATCAACGCGAGACGGTGCCCGAGGTGGCCACGAGGCAGGGGGCGCGCCTGCCCTCCCCAGGCGCGCCCCTGACCCTCGTGGGCCACCCGTAAGGCGGTTGATGCCCTTCTTCGGCCGCAAGAAAGCTAATTTTTGGTTAAAAAATCACGGCAAAGGTTTCAGTCCAATCGGAGTTACGGATCTCCATATATATACGAAACGGTGAAAGGGCGGCAGGGAAGAGCGCAGAAACAGAGAGACAGAGAGACAGATCCAATCTCGGAGGGGCTCTTGCCCCTCCCACGCCATGGAGACCATGGGCCAGAGGGGAAACCCTTCTCCCATCTAGGGAGAAGGACAAGGAAGAAGAAGAAGGAGGGGGGCTCTCTCCCCCTCGCTTCCGGTGGCGCCGGAACGCCGCCGGGGGTCATCATCATCACCGCGATCTTCACCAACACCTCCGCCATCTTCACCAACATATCCATCACCTTCCCCCCTCTATCTACAGCGGTCCACTCTCCCACAACCCGTTGTACCCTCTACTTGAACATGGTGCTTTATGCTTCATATTATTATCCAATGATGTGTTGCCATCCTATGATGTCTGAGTAGATTTTCGTTGTCCTATCGGTGGTTGATGAATTGCTACGATTGATTTAATTTGCTTGTGGTTATGTTGCTGTCCTTTGGTGCCCATCATATGAGCGCGCGCGTGGATCACATCATAGGGTTAGTTGTATGTTGATAGGACTATGTATTGGAGGGCAAGGGTGACAGAAGCTTCAGCCTAGCATAGAAATTGATGCATACACGATTGAAGGGGGACCAATATATCTTAATGCTATGGTTGGGTTTTACCTTAATGAACGTTAGTAGTTGCGGACGCTTGCTAATAGTTCCAATCATAAGTGCATAGAATTCCAAGTCAGGGATGACATGCTAGCAGTGGCCTCTCCCACTTAATACTTGCTATCGGTCTAGTAAAGTAGTCAATTGCTTAGGGACAATTTCGCAACTCCTACCACCACTTTTCCACACTCGCTATATTTACTTTATTGTGTCTTTATCTAAACAGCCCCTAGTTTATATTTACGTGCTCTTGATTAGCTTGCAAACTTAGCCAAAAAGACCTACAAAGTACTTCTAGTTTCATACTTGTTCTAGGTAAAGTGAACGCTAAGCATGCGTAGAGTTGTATCGGTGGTCGATAGAACTTGAGGGAATATTTGTTCTACCTTTAGCTCCTCGTTGGGTTCGACACTCTTACTTATCGAAAGAGGCTACAATTGATCCCCTATACTTGTGGGTTATTAGGGGCCAGGGGGTCCAGTTGACCCAGTCAACCTCCAGCCAGCAGTCAACTAGTTTGGCTGCTGACTTGGCCAAACTTACAGGTGGGGCCCAGGTGTCATAGACACATACTTAATAGGACATTTTTACTCATCTAATTGCGTGTGGGGCCCCACTGTCATAGTCATAGCTTGTATTAGTCTTATTTTAACCACTTATTTAATCAATGGGGCCCACACGTTAGTGCGTGTTCACTAGTCACCCGACACCCTGGGCCCACATGGCGGTGACGCAGAGGCCGGTTTAACTGCGTGCACACGCTGGTGTCACGTCGACGGTGGTTCGGGGACGCCCTTGTCCTCGCCGGGGAGGCACGGATGGCTGCCGCGTGCGGCAATCGCGCCATGGACGACGGTCAAGCCTCCACCGCGCCCTTTATGAGCAAGGGGAGATGGCCTCCCCATGGTTTGGGCCGTGCATTGTGGCCACTTATGGCCCAGTGGCATAGTAGTCTTAGATCTTTTCCTCTTTTTTCTTTCGGTTTGCCTTTCCAGTACTTGTTTGCATTAAGTTGGGCCACCAAATAATTTTTGCTTTGAGCAATACTTGGCACATAATTCTAACACAATATCTTGAGATGGCACAAAAAGTTTGGGGTCAAAAGAAGTTGTCTAACCATTTTTAGAAATTGGAAAGGGCAATTTAATTACTACTGGACCACTATTATTTCCCAGGGGCATTTTGGGAATTCAAATGAGGTTGGTTTCAACATGACAATGGTCAGGGGAATTTATAGGATAATGTGAACATTTTAGTTTTACTGTTTCAAGAAATAAATATTTAACTTGCATTTTAAATTTGGATTTGACTTTGATTTTAGGACAAGTGGCAAGTTGCATAGTAATTACGATGACATGGCAGCATTAGGAGGAGATCACTGTAGCATGTTTATCGGGGTGTTACAAGTCGTGGGAGCTCAGAGAGGCCACACGAAGGTCAGGATGCGGCTAGGCTCAAGGGCGACGACAAACTCTAGCTCGATGACGACGGCGGCGGTGCCACAAATCGGAGCCACTCGACCTCCGAATCGATGGTCGAAGTAGTGGAAATGGGTTAGTGGAGGTTTGGTCTAGGGTTTGGGGTCCCGGCGCCGACATTTATAGACGGAGGTGATCGAATAGGGCGGCATGCCGACCACTTGACCATTACCGTGGGAGGTGAACGTCTCCTCACTTATCCTAAATTGCCTCACTTTGAGTACTCCCTCCATTCATATATATATGGCCTAATGCGTTTTTTGAGACCGCCTTGAGTGATAAGATTAATAGAATATGAGATGTACAATGTGAAAATTATATCAATGGACGCTCCTTTCATATACTAACGTGACGGTATGCTTAGTGTGACTTGCATGCCATATATTATTTCTCTAATGTGTGGTCAGAGTTACACTCAAAAAACGCATTAGAGCTTCTACAGTCAGGCACCCCAAACCGTCCTCAAACGCCCGGGCGGACGGCCCGGTAAGTAAGCGTTAAAAAAGAAACCCGACCCAGACGAGCGCCTCAACCAGTCTCAAACGCCTGGGCTTACCGGCACCCCTCATATCCATCCCAAATAAGGGGCGGATACGGGGTGGCCCGGGCGCAACATGGCGCGTCCGCCACATCAGACCCAGACCACGCTGACCCACCCGACCCCACATATATTCGTCCCCATTCACTCCCATGACCAGACCCTAGTCACTCTACTCCACCCCGCCCTCCCAAGCTCCCGCCCGGCAATCTCCGGTCGTCCCTGGCATGGCGGGCAGTGGATCAGACTCCGATCACTCCGGATCCATAGACTGTGGTGCCATCTCATGTAGGTTGGAGGAGGCAATGGTCGTTCGCATTTCCCTCCATCGCTCCCGGGAGACTGCGCTCTACCGACGCCGGGGCTAGATCATAGCAGTCCCTTAACTTCCCCATCTTTGGGGGAGAGTATGCATGAGAGCTACCGAGACCTGTGTGCCCGCTGTGTGAAGGAGAGGATGAGGATGGCCGAGGCCCGCCTCGCTGCCGACATGGCGTCAGTGGAGTCGACGGATGCGGCAGCGTGCGCTACCACGGAGGAGGAAGCCATCTGCCCCTGTATCGTAAAGAAGCGACAACGAAGGAACACATGCGCCCTCGCCCGAGAGCATAATCGGGCAGCCCGTGCCATGTCCGGACTGCCCTCCAAAGAGGAGAAGGAGGACAACGATGGGTCCGGCAGCTCCGGTGATGAGCATATCCAGCTTGATCCATATTGCGTTTTTGACCGCTACTTGTGCGGGAAGGACAACAAGGGCAACGGAAGGGCAAGGGTAGCCGTGGATGATCTTCTCCATAGTTAGTACGTAGATAGAACATGCCAAATTTTGGTAGTCCGATGGCATGTCCTAATGTAGTAGTGATACGTCCATTTTGCATCATGTTTTCCTACTATTATTTATATTGTTTTTTGTATAATAATGCTTTTTGGAGTAATTATAATGCTTGTTCTCTCATAATATGCAAGGTTTACACAAGGGGGGAGAATACCGGCAACTGGAATTCTGGACCTGAAAAAGCTACGCAAGGCCACCTATTCTGCACAACTCCAAATGAGCTGAAACTTCACAGAGATTTTTTATGGAACATATAAGAATTATTGGAGCAAATAACTACTAGAGGGGCCCCACCAGGTGGGCGCAACCCACCTGGGCGTGCCAGGGAGCCCAGGCGCGCCCTGGTGGGTTGTTTGCCCTCCTCGGCCCACCTCCGGTGCCCCTCTTCTGGTATATAAGTCATTTGGACCTAGAAAAAAATGAGAGGAGGACTTTCGGGATGAAGCGCCGCCGTCTCGAGGCGGAACTTGGGCAGGAGCACTTTTGCCCTCCAGCGGAGCGATTCCGCCGGGGGAACCTCCCTCCCGGAGGGGGAAATCATCGTCATCATTATCACGAACAACTCTCCTCTCCCATCATGGGGAGGGCAATATCCATCAACATCTTCAACATCACCATCTCCTCTCAAACCCTAGTTCATCTCTTGTGTTCAATCTTTGTACCAGAACCTTAGATTGGTGCTTGTGGGTGACTAGTAGTGTTGATTACATCTTGTAGTTGATTACTATATGGTTTATTTGGTGGAAGATTATATGTTCAGATCCATTATGCTATTTAATACCCCTCTGATCTTGAGTATGATTATCATTTGTGAGTAGTTACTTTTGTTCTTGAGGTCATGGGAGAAATCTTGTCGCAAGTAATCATGTGAACTTGATATGTGTTCGATATTTTGATGGTATGTATGTTGTGATTCCCTTAGTGGTGTCATGTGAACATCGACTACATGACACTTCACCTTATTAGGGCCTAAGGGAATGCATTGTGGAGTAGTTATTAGATGATGGGTTGCGAGAGTGACAGAAGCTTAAACCCTAGTTTATGCGCTACTTCGTAAGGGACTGATTTGGATCCAAAAGTTTAATGCTATGGTTAGATTTTATCTTAATACTTTTCTCGTAGTTACGGATGCTTGCGAGGGGGTTAATCATAAGTAGGAGGTTTGTTCAAGTAAGAACAACACCTAAGCACCGGTCCACCCACATAGCAAATTATCAAAGTAGCGAACACAAATCAACCCAACATGGTGAAAGTGGCTAGATGAAATTCCCGTGTACCCTCAAGAAAGTTTGCTTATCATAAGAGACCGTTTTGGCCTGTCCTTTGCCTCAAAAGGATTGGGCTACCTTGCTGCACTTTTGTTACCATTACTTGCTAGTTACAAATTATCTTGCTATCAAACTACTCGTTACTTATAATTTCAGTGCTTGCAGAGAATACCTTGCTGAAAACTCTTGTCATTTCCTTCCGCTCCTTGTTGGGTTCGACAGTCTTACTTATCGAAAGGACTACGGTTGGTCCCCCATACCTGTGGGTCATCAAGTAGCCCGACGATGATTGTTGTATCGTTTACGTAAACGTTGCATGTCTTTGTAATTGGAAAGTAAAGATTGCAAAATAGTAAATGAGATGCGATGTAAATAAAAGAGATGCAATATAATAAGAAAGAGACCCGGGGGCCATAGGTTTCACTAGTGGCTTCTCTCAAGATAGCATGTATTACGGTGGGTGAACAAATTACTGCTGAGCAATTGATAGAAAAGCGCATAGTTATGAAGATATCTATGGCAATGATCATGAATATAGGCATCACGTCCGTGTCAAGTAGACCGAAACGATTCTGCATCTACTACTATTACTCCACACATCGACCGCTATCCAGCATGCATCTAGAGTATTAAGTTCATAAGAACAGAGTAATGCATTAGGCAAGATGACATGATGTAGAGGGATAAACTCAAACAATATGATATAAACCCCATATTTTTATCCTCGATGGCAACAATACAATACGTGCCTTGCTGCCCCTACTGTCACTGGGAAAGGACACCGCAAGATTGAACCCAAAGCTAAGCACTTCTCCCATTGCAAGAAAGATCAATCTAGTAGGCCAAACTAACCGATAATTCGAAGAGACTTGCAAAGATATCAAATCATGCATATAAGAATTCAGAGAAGAACCAAATAATATTCATAGATAATCAAGTTCATAAATCCACAATTCATCGGATCTCGGCAAACACACCGCAAAAGAGTATTACGTCGAATAGATCTCCAAGAACATCGAGGAGAACTTTGTATTGAGGATCAAAGAGAGAGAAGAAGCCACCTAGCTAATAACTATGGACCCGAAGGTCTGTGGTAAACTACTCACGCTTCATCGGAGAGGCTATGGTGTTGATGTAGAAGCCCTCCATGATCGATTCCCCCTCCGGCAGATCGCCGGAGAAGGCCCCAAGATGGGATCTCATGGGTACAGAAGGTTGCAGCGGTGGAAATATGGTTTCGTGGCTCTCCCTGATGTTTTTAGGGTATAAGTGTTGGAAATATGCCAAGAGGCAATAATAAATAGGTTATTATTATATTTCCTTGTTCATGATAATCGTTTATTATCCATGCTAGAATTGTATTGATAGGAAACTCAGATACATGTGTGGATACATAGACAACACCATGTCCCTAGTAAGCCTCTAGTTGACTAGCTCGTTGATCAATAGATGGTTACGGTTTCCTGACCATGGACATTGGATGTCGTTGATAACGGGATCACATCATTAGGAGAATGATGTGATGGACAAGACCCAATCCTAAGCCTAGCACAAGATCGTGTAGTTCGTTTGCTCAGAGCTTTTCTAATGTCAAGTATCATTTCCTTAGACCATGAGATTGTGCAACTCCCGGATAACCGTAGGAATGCTTTGGGTGTGCCAAACGTCACAACGTAACTGGGTGGCTATAAAGGTGCACTACAGGTATCTCCGAAAGTGTCTGTTGGGTTGGCACGAATCGAGACTGGGATTTGTCACTCCGTGTAAACGGAGAGGTATCTCTGGGCCCACTCGGTAGGACATCATCATTATGTGCACAATGTGACCAAGGAGTTGATGACGGGATGATGTGAGTTACGGAACAAGTAAAGAGACTTGCCGGTAACGAGATTGAACAAGGTATAGGGATACCGACGATCGAATCTCGGGCAAGTAACATACCGATAGACAAAGGGAATTGAATACGGGATTGATTGAATCCCCGACATCGTGGTTCATCCGATGAGATCATCGTGGAACATGTGGGAGCCAACATGGGTATCCAGATCCCGCTGTTGGTTTTTGACCGGAGAACGTCTCGGTCATGTCTGCATGGTTCCCGAACCCGTAGGGTCTACACACTTAAGGTTCGATGACGCTAGGGTTATAGGGAAAGTATGTACGTGGTTACCGAAAGTTGTTCGGAGTCCCGGATGAGATCCCGGACGTCACGAGGAGTTCCGGAATGGTCCGGAGGTAAAGATTTATATATGGGAAGTCCTGTTTTGGTCACCGGAAAAGTTTCGGGTGTTATCGGTAATGTACCGGGACCACCGGGAGGGTCCCGGGGGTCCACCAAGTGGGGCCACCAGCCCCAGAAGGCTGCGTGGGCTAAGTGTGGGAGGGGACCAGCCCCAGGTGGACTGGTGCGCCCCCCACCAAGGCCCAAGCGCATGGGAGAGTGGGAGGGGGCAAACCCTAGGTCCAGATGGGCCTTAAGGCCCACCCTAGTGGCGCCCCCCCGCTCCTCCCCTTGGCCGCACCCCTTGGATGGGATCTAGGGCTGGCCGCCACCCCTTGGGGTGGGAACCCTAGAGGGGGCGTAGCCCCACCCCCCCTATATATAGTTGAGGTTTGGGGCTGCCCAAGACATGAGAACGTCTCTCTTTCGGCGCAGCCCTACCCCTCTCCCTCCTCCTCCTCTCCCGCGGTGCTTGGCGAAGCCCTGCGGGATTGCCACGCTCCTCCATCACCACCATGCCGTCGTGCTGTTGCTGGATGGAGTCTTCCCCAACCTCTTCCTCTCTCCTTGCTGGATCAAGGCGTGGGAGACGTCACCGGGTTGCACGTGTGTTGAACGCGGAGGCACCGTTCTTCGGTGCTCAGATCGGAATCAACCGCAATCTGAATCTCTACGAGTACGACTTCATCCGCGTTCTTGCAACGCTTCCGCATCGCGATCTACAATGGTATGTAGATGCACTCCCCTTCCCCTCATTGCTAGATTACTCCATAGATTGATCTTGGTGATGCGTAGAAAATTTTGAATTTCTGCTACGTTCCCCAACAATAAGAGTATATATAGGCGAAGGAAGTACGTCGGTGGAGCTATGAGGGGCCCACGAGGGTGGGGGCGCGCCTACCCCCTGGGCGCGCCCTCCTGCCTCGTGGCCGCCTCGTGGCATTCCAGACTTCAACTCCAAGTCTTCTGGTTTGCTTTCGGTCCAAGAAAGATCATCGCGAAGGTTTCATTCCGTTTAATATTCCTTTTCTGTGAAACACTAAAATAGGCAAAAAAACAGAAACTGGCACTGGGCCTCCGGTTAATAGGTTAGTCCCAAAAATAATACAAAAGAGCATATTAAAGCCCATTAAACATCCAAAACAGATAATATAATAGCATGGAACAATCAAAAATTATAGATACGTTGGAGACGTATCAAGCATCCCCAAGCTTAATTCCTGCTCGTCCTTGTGTAGGTAAATGATAAAAACAGAATTTTTGATGTGGAATGCTACCTGACATAATTATCAATGTAATTTTATTTATTGTGGCATGAATGTTAAGATCCGAAAGATTCAAGACAAAAGTTTAATATTGACATAAAAATAATAATACTTCAAGCATACTAACAAAGTAATTATGTCTTCTCAAAATAACATGGCCAAAGAAAGTTCATCCCTACAAAATCATATAGTTTGGCTATGCTCCATCTTCGTCACACAAAATGCTCAAATCATGCACAACCTCGATGACAAGCCAAGCAATTGTTTCATACTTTAGTATTCTCAAACTTTTTCAACTTTCACGCAATACATGAGCACGAGCCATGGACATAGCACTATAGGTGGAATAGAATGGTGGTTGTGGAGAAGACAAAAAAGGAGGAAGATGGTCTCACATCAACTAGGCGTATCAATGGGCTATGGAGATGCCCATCAATAGATATCAATGTGAGTGAGTAGGGATTGCCATGCAATGGATGCACTAGAGCTATAAACATATGAAAGCTCAACAAAAGAAACTAAGTGGGTGTGCATCCAACTTGCTTGCTCACGAAGACCTAGGGCATTTTGAGGAAGCCCATCGTTGGAATATACAAGCCAAGTTCTATAATGAAAAATTCCCACTAGTAAATGAAAGTGACAAAATAAGAGACTCTCTATCATGAAGATCATGGTGCTACTTTGAAGCACAAGCGTGGAAAAAAGGATAGTAGCATTGTCCCTTCTCTCTTTTTCTCTCATTTTTTTGGGCCTTCTCTTTTTTTTATTTGGCCTTTCTCTCTTTTTTTATTTATTTACTTCCTCACATGGGACAATGCTCTAATAATGAAGATCATCACACTTCTAGTTACTTACAACTCAAAAATTACAACTCGATACTAGAACAAAATATGACTCTATATGCGTGCCTCCGGCGGTGTACCGGGATGCGCAATGAATCAAGAGTGACATGTATGAAAAAATTAAGAATGGTGGCTTTTCCACAAATAGGATGTCAACTACATGATCATGCAAGGCAATATGACAATGATGGAGCGCGTCATAACACACGGAACGGTGGAAAGTTGCATGGCAATATATCTCGGAATGGCTATGGAAATGCCATAATAAGTAGGTATGGTGGCTCTTTTGAGGAAGGTAAATGGTGGGTTTATGGTACCGGCGAAAGTTGCGCAGTACTAGAGAGGCTAGCAATGGTGGAAGGGTGAGAGTGCGTATAATCCATGGACTCAACATTAGTCATAAAGAACTCACATACTTATTGCAAAAATCTACAAGTCATCAAAAACCAAGCACTACGCGCATGCTCCTAGGGGGATAGATTGGTAGGAAAAGACCATCGCTCGTCCCCGATCGCCACTCATAAGGAAGACAATCAAAGAAACACCTCATGCTTCAAATTTGTTACATAACGGTTACCATACGTGCATGCTACGGGACTTGCAAACCTCAACACAAGTATTTCTCAAATTCACAATTAATTCACTAGCATGATTTTAATATCACCATCCTCATGTCTCAAAACAATCATCAAGTATCAAACTTCTCATAGCATTCAACGCACTTTATATGAAAGTTTTTATTATACCCATCTTAGATGCCCATCATATTAGGACTAGTTTTATAACCAAAGAAAATTACCATGTTGTTCAAAAAGGCTCTCAGAATAATATAAGTGAAGCATGAGAGATCAATAATTTCTATAAAATAAAATCACCACCGTGCTCTAAAAGATATAAGTGAAGCACTAGAGCAAAATTATCTAGCTCAAAAGATATAAGTGAAGCACATAGAGTATTCCAATAAATTCCGATTCATGCATGTTTCTCCCAAAAGGTGTGTACAGCAAGGATGATTGTGGTAAACTAAAAATCAAATACTCAAATCATACAAGACGCTCCAAGCAAAACACATATCATGTGGTGAATAAAAATATAGCCTCAAGTAAAGTTACCGATAGACGAAGACGAAAGAGGGGATGCCTTCCGGGGCATCCCCAGGCTTAGGATTTTGGTTGTCCTTGAATTTTACCTTGGGGTGCCCTGGGAATCCCCAAGCTTAGGCTCTTGCCGCTCCTTATTCCATAATCCATCAAATCTTTACCCAAAAACTTGAAAACTTCATAACACAAAACTCAACAGAAAATCTCATGAGCTCCGTTAGTATAAGAAAATAAACCACCACTTTAATGTGCTGTAATGAACTCATTCTTTATTTATATTGGTGTTAAACCTACTGTATTCCAACTTCTCTATGGTTCATACCCCCCCCCCCCCCCGATACTACTCATAGATTCATCAAAATAAGCAAACAACACACGAGAAACAGAATCTGTCAAAAACATAACAGTCTGTAGCAATCTGACTAAATCGAATACTTCAGGAATTCCAAAAATTCTACCAAATTAGGAAGACCAGGGCAATTTGTATATTAATCTACTTAAAAAAGAATCAGGGCAAAATCTCGTTTCTGTGATTTATTAAAATTATTTTCGTGAGCACAAAGTTTCTGTCTTTTTCAGCAAGATCAAACAACTATGATCCAAGAAGATCCTAAAGGCTTTACGTGGAACAAACACTAATTGAAACATAAAAAACACAATCATAACAGTACCATGATGACTTATTTATTACTAAACAGGAAAAAAGTAAAGAACAAAAATAAAATTGGGTTGCCTCCCAACAAGCGCTATCGTTTAACGCCCCTAGCTAGGCATTGATAAATTCAATGATGCTCACATAAAAGATAGCAATTCAAACACGAAGAGAGCATCATGTAGCATATGAAAATCACATCTAAGTCTAACATACTTCCTATGCATAGGCATTTTATAGGAAAACAAATTAGCAAGACAAGCAAGATCTAGCATATGCAAGGAAGAAGAAAGAAACATTAGCAATCTCAACATAACGAGAGGTAATTTAGTAACATGAAAATTTCTACAACCATATTTTACTCTCTCATAATAATTACATGTAGGATCATAATCAAATTCAACAATATAACTATCACATAAAATTTTCTCTTCATGATCCTCATGCATGCAAAGTTGACACTCTTTCGAAATAGTGGGATTATCATAAAATAAAGTCGTGACCTCTCCAAACCCACTTTTATCAAAAATTTCATAAGATTGAACATCCTCCAAATATGTGGGATCTAAAGTTGACACTCTTCCAAACCCACTTTCAATATTATTGCAAACATTATTATCAATCTCATATTCATCATGGGGCTTAAATAAAGTTTCAAGATCATAAGAAGAATCACCCCAATCATGATCATTGCAACAAATAGTAGTCATAGCAAAACTAGCATCCCCAAGCTTAGGGTTTTGCATGTTATTAGCACGACACAAATAGAATTTATAGTAAAACCCTTGCAATCATGCTTTTTATTCAAGGAGATATCATGAATCACTTTATAGATTTCTTCATCACAATTTTTAGATTCATGAATTTCAAGCAAAACTTCATAAAGATAATCTAGTGCACTCAACTCACTAGCAATAGGTTCATCATAATTGGATCTCTTAAAGAGATTAGCGAGTGGATGAGGATCCATAAACTTTTAGCAAGCGAAGATGCAAGCAAAAAAGAAGACACATGGTAACACAAGATCGAACGGAAGAAGGGCGAAAGAAAAGGGCAAATTTTGTGAAGTGGGGGAGAGGAAAACGAGAGGCAAATGGCAAATAATGTAATGCGAGGGAGAAGAGTTTATGATGGGTACTTGGTATGTCTTGACTTGGCGTAGATCTCCCCAGCAACGGCGCCAGAAATCCTTCTTGCTACCTCTTGAGCATGCGTTGGTTTTCCCTTGAAGAGGAAAGGGTGATGCAGCAAAGTAGTGTAAGTATTTCCCTCAGTTTTTGAGAACCAAGGTATCAATCCAGTAGGACAACGCGCAAGTCACCTAGTACCTGCACAAACAATCAAGAACCTTGCAACCAACGCGATAAAGGGGTTGTCAATACCTTCACGGCCACTCGCAAAAGTGAGATCTAATAAAGATAGTAAAGTAAATATTTTTGGTATTTTTGTTGTATAGATTGGAAAGTAAAGATTGCAAAATAGTAAACGAGATGCGATGTAAATAAAAGAGATGCAATATAATAAGAAAGAGACCCGGGGGCCATAGGTTTCACTAGTGGCTTCTCTCAAGATAGCATGTATTACGGTGGGTGAACAAATTACTGTCGAGCAATTGACAGAAAAGCGCATAGTTATGAAGATATCTAAGGCAATGATCATGAATATAGGCATCACGTCCGTGTCAAGTAGACCGAAATGATTCTGCATCTACTACTATTACTCCACACATCGACCGCTATCCAGCATGCATCTAGAGTATTAAGTTCATAAGAACAGAGTAACGCATTAGGCAAGATGACATGATGTAGAGGGATAAACTCAAACAATATGATATAAACCCCATATTTTTGTCCTCGATGGCAACAATACAATACGTGCCTTGCTGCCCCTACTGTCACTGGGAAAGGTGTAACACCCCGAGAATCCTGCTACAGTAACTCTGTGTGATTAAGCTAATCATGTTGCTAAACAGGGCTTGATCACATTGGAATCACATTTCTTTTCAAACTCCTAATTCAAACTTCAATTAAAATTAAAGTGGAAAATAAAAGTTTTCAAAAATTTAAACAAAAATGTTCGGTGGGTGCCAAATAATACACTGGTAATTATGGTGGAGAAAACACATTTTTATAAAATACCTAAATACTTTTAAATGAAATAAAACAGAAAAGAAAAAAAATAAATAAAAAGAAAATACAACAGAAAACAGAACAGACAAAGAAAAAGAAAAAGGAGAAGGCCCCCCCCACTGGACCCCTGGCCCAACTGGGCCGACCCCCGGCCCAGCCGGCCTAGCCCATCTCCCACTCACCCTCCCCCCCTCCCTGTTCCCCCGACCGGGGTCGGAACAGGGGCCGGTCCCCGCCGCACCACCTCGCCGGCGACGGGGAGGATAAGGACGCCAGCTCCCCCCGCCTCCTCGGGCCCCTCTCCCACTCACCCCCGCTCACCTCTCGGCCTCTGCGCCTCTCTCTTCCCCCCCAGATCCACGCCGCTCCTCCCTTCCCCACGCCCGACGCGGTCGCCGCCGTTCACCGTCGTTCCCACGGCCACCGTGCCCGCCTCGCCGCCCCACGGTGTCTCCAAGGACCGCCGTCGCCCGCTGCATCGTCTGGTGCAGCCCGTTGGAGACCGGAGCCCCTGCAACGACCTCCCCGAGCTCTTCTTCCCCGCACGGCCGCCGTCGATCGCCGCCCCGTTTCGCCTCCGACGAGCCTCCCCGAGCACGCTGCCGTCCCCCTACAGCCTCGCCGTGAGCTTCTCCCCCCTCCTCCCCTGTCCTTTCGCTCTCGCGCGCCCCCTAGCTGCTTCCCCACGCGCGCCCGAACGCCGCGCCGCGGAGCTCGTCGCCGGCGGGTCTCCGGTGACCTTTTGGTCACGGGCTCAAGCCCGCTGCACTCCCCACAGCGCGTAGATGCCCCCCAGCCCCTCCGCTTGCTCGATAGCCCGCCGTAGCCTCGTTTCCGTCGGGCACCCGTGCGCGCCGCCGCCTCCGCCGCTCGCCGGCGCCAATTCCGGCCAAGTCCGGCGAAGCCCCGGCCACCACTGGATGCGGCGCTGCGAGCTCCTTCGAATGGGCCTAGCCCCGCTCCTCCCCGAGCCCCGTAGCGCGATTCCGGCCAACTCCGGCGAGGGGCCGCCGCTGTTTTGGTCGCCGGAGTCGCTCCGGCGCCGGCCGCCGACGTGGCTGGCCTGGGGCCACCCCAGTGCCACTGCCAGTGGGCCCCGTGGGCCCCGTTGACTGGGTCAACCCAGTCAACGTGCTGACTGGGCAGGCCCAGCCACTGACATGCGGGCCCCGCCGCAAAATTGAAAAAAAAGAGAAAAGAAAAATGTTTTTATAATTAAAACTAATTAATTAATCTAATCACTCACTGACAGGTGGGCCCAGTAGTTAATTAACTAAAAATTAATTAGTTTAATCTTCTGTTAGCCCACTGTCTATGACAGGTGGGGCCCACTGGTCAGTTTGACCTGGTCAGCCGCTCTGTTGACCTGCTGACGTCAGCATTGCCTCATGCTGACGTCATAATTCATTTTTGCTTAATTCAAATAATTCCAGAAATTCAAATAAACTTTGAAAATTCATATCTTTTAAACCGTAACTCGGATGAAAATGTTTTCTATATGAAAGTTGCTCAGAACGACGAGACGAATCCGAATACGCAGTCCGTTCGTCCACCACACCTACCTAACCTATCGAACTAGCAACTTTCCCCCTCCGGTCCGTCTGTACGAAAACGCGAAACATCGGGAATACTTCCCGGATGTCCCCCCCCTTCGCCGGTACCACCTACTGTCGCGTTAGGGCACACCTAGCACCGCTCATTGTCATGTCACGCATCGTCATGCTTATGTTTGCATTGTATTTACTGTTTCTTCCCCCTCTTCTCTCCGGTAGACTACGAGACTGACACTGCTGCTGCCCAGTTCGACTACGGAGTTGACGACCCCTCCTACTTGCCAGAGCAACCAGGCAAGCCCCCCCCCCCTTGATCACCAAATATCGCCTATTCTTCTCTATACTGCTTTCATTAGAGTAGTGTAGCATGTTACTGCTTTTTGATATCCTATCCTGATGCATAGCCTATCCTTGCTACTACTGTTGATACCTTTACCTGCAATCCTACATGCTTAGTATAGGATGCTAGATTTCCATCAGTGGCCCTACATTCTTGTCCGTCTGCTGTGCTATACTATCGGGCCGTGATCACCTGGGCGGTGATCGCGGGTTTATACTTATATACTACATACATGACACATGTGATGACTAAAGTCGGGTCGGCTCGTAGGAGTACCCGCAAGTGGATCTTTGTGGCGGAGCGACAGGGCAGGTTGAGACCACCCAGGTGAGAGGTGGGCCTGGCCCTGGTCGGCGTTCGCGGTTACTTAACACGCTTAACGAGATCTTGGTATTTGATCTGAGTTTGGCCATTTGGTCTATACGCACTAACCATCTACGCGGGAGTAGTTATGGGTATCCCGGCGTTGTGGTATCAGCCGAAGCCTTCTCGACGTCAGCGACTGAGTGGCGCGCGCCGGATTGGACTGGAACGCCACTAGGCTAGGTCTGCTTCCGGCCGCGTACGCAACGTGCAGGTGTGCATAGGGCGATGGGCCAAGACCCCTGCGCGCTTAGGATTAGACCGGCGTGATGACCGCTCTGTTGTGCTTAGGTGGGGCTGCGACGCGTTGATCTTACGAGGCCGGGCATGACCCAGAAAAGTGTGTCCGGCCAAATGGGATCGAGCGTGTTGGGTTATGTGGTGCACCCCTGCAGGGAAGTTTATCTATTCGAATAAACGTGTCCCTCGGTAAAAGGACGACCCGGAGTTGTACTTTGACCTTATGACAACTAGAACTGGATACTGAATAAAATACACCCTTCCAAGTGTCAGATACAACCCGGTGATCGCTCTCTAACAGGGCGACGAGGAGGGGATCGCCGGGTAGGATTATGCTATGCGATGCTACTTGGAGGACTTCAATCTACTCTCTTCTACATGCTGCAAGATGGAGATGGCCAGAAGCGTAGTCTTCGACAGGACTAGCTATCTCCCTTTTATTCTGGCATTCTGCAGTTCAGTCCACTGATATGCCCCTTTACACATATACCCATGCATATGTAGTATAGCTCCTTGCTTGCGAGTACTTTGGATGAGTACTCATGGTTGCTTCTCCCCCTCTTTTCCCCCTTTTCTTTTCTATCTGGTTGTCACAACCAGATGCTGGAGTCCAGGAGCCAGACGCCACCGTCGACGACGACACCTACGACACTGGAGGTGCCTACTACTACGTGCAGCCCGCTGACGACGACCAGGAGTAGTTAGGAGGATCCCAGGCAGGAGGCCTGCGCCTCGTTTGATCTGTATCCCAGTTTGTGCTAGCCTTCTTAAGGCAAACTTGTTTAACTTATGTCTGTACTCAGATATTGTTGCTTCCGCTGACTCGTCTGTGATCGAGCACTTGTATTCGAGCCCTCGAGGCCCCTGGCTTGTATTATGATGCTTGTATGACTTATTTATGTTTTAGAGTTGTGTTGTGATATCTTCCCGTGAGTCCCTGATCTTGGTCGTACACATTTGCGTGCATGATTAGTGTACGGTCAAATCGGGGGCGTCACAAGTTGGTATCAGAGCCGACTGCCTGTAGGAATCCCCCTTTCCACACTCCTTGGCCGATGTCGAGTCTAGACATTACGAAAACTTTTACTAACATGGCTGTGTGTCTTACGGGCCCACGTCGCCATTGGGTGGTACTAGGATCTTTTACTCCTCGACCTTTACTCTGGGACTCTAAACTCTCTTCTACTCGGGTTAAACGAATTTACTAACTCTAACACTAGGATCCCGTGACCGCATTCACCCCAAAGTTGGATAAGCCATAGTTGTTTCTTAGAGTAGTATTTTGAACAATTCACACACTGTCATTTGACTCCTTTGAAACGTCTTTTCTTTCAGATGGAACCCACGAGGCAGGTCGTTCGCCACACGATGGCCATTGGTGCCTCGGGATCACCTGCGGTGCTAGCTGAGATGATGACCTATCTGGGTTATCGCTGGAACCCTGAGTACACCGTCTACGAGGAGTACCAGGACTTTAACCAGGAGCAGTACCGTGCCATCGTCCACCTCTACTCTCGGGAGTATGACTCCACTACTGTGCTGCACACCGCACATGGTGTTGGTGTGACCATCGATATGGCTGTCCACGATGCTGCCTATGCTGCTCTGACACGTCTTCGAGGAGAGTATCGGGAGTTGGACACCTCCCCTTTCAGGCACATTGCTATCGCATCCGATGTTGGTGCGGAGGGATACTATACTGCTGCCTACTCCACTGTCACCCGAGAGCCCTTCTACCATCAGAACCTGGTTCTGCATGCTGATGGGCTGGATCGAGCTAACCGAGCTCTTCGCCACGAGATGTACACCACCCGTCAGCACCTTTACCGTGCTCTGACGCTGCTGCACCCCTTTGTCCGATCTGGACAGGTACCGCGTACTGCGATCTACCCAGCCAGGACCGTGATGCCCCACGGTGTCGGTTGGCCAGAGGTGGGAGGCTACTCTCCCGCACTTGGTCCTCTTCTGCCACCTGAGCGTCGGGCTCTACACCTGAGTGTCTGCGGCCCCCAGTCTGCTGACGTGGAGGGCTATCCGTTGCCTCACTACCAGCTGTCGGGCTACGATTACCTCCACAGTACCTCTTGGGACTGATGTAGTCTTGCTTAGTTAAGTATTAGTTGCAGTCGCCGCGAGCCTGTGTGCCGCCTATGATGTTTTAGTCTATGTACTGAACTTTGTGTACTGAACTCTATGCATGACCCCTTTTGTAAGTTATGCCGACTACTATGTAGTAGCTATCGTGCTCCTTTCATTATGCATGTTTCATCATGAATGATTCTTGTCATTGCAAATTTCTCAATGCTGAACTACCCCTGTTATATATTAGCAGGATGGTTAGACCAGGTGGTCGTGGTCGTGGTGGCGATGCCCCACCACCACCTGAGTACATGGCTGGTATGATCCAACAGTTTGAACTGAACCGCCAGTTCATGGAAAATATGATGGCTCAGTTTCCTCGCCCCAATATGAACCAGCAGCAAGCCCAAGTGACTCTTCAAGATTTCATACGCCTCAACCCAACCATCTACCGCAGCTCAACTCAGCCTCTGGATGCTGATGACTGGCTCCGTGACATCACCTATGAGATGGAGTCTGCTGATGTAGCCCCTGCCAGCTATGTCACCTTTGCTTCCTTCTTCTTGAAGGGACCCGCAGCTCAATGGTGGGACAGCCACAGGCGTACTCTGCCAGCTGGAACAATCATCACCTGGCCAGACTTCCAAGCTGCTTTCCGTGCCCGCTTCATTCCTCAGGGAGTCATGGACCGGAAGAAGCGTGAGTTCCGCAACCTCACCCAAGGCAACAAAACTGTCGAAGCTTATCAGCGGGAGTTTCTGGACTTGTCCCGCTATGCTGAAGAAGACATTGCAACTGATGCACGCAGACAGGAGAAGTTCCGTGATGGCCTTCAAGCTGACATCAAGCTCGCACTTCTAGTGCATGACTTTGCTGATTTCTCCACCTTGGTGAACAAGGCCATCAATGTCGAAATTGGTCTGCAGGAATACCAGAGCTCTCACAGGCGCAACCGTGACACGGGCTCATCTTCGGGCCCGCCCTCACAGAAGCGTAAGGTATGGATCCCGAACAGCATGTACCGTCCAAATGCATCTGCCCCAAGGCAGACCTATGCTGCACCTCGTCTGCCTCCACCACCGTCTAGGCAGTCAAGACTTCCAGCTCCACCATCCCAAGCTCCTGTTCCCACTCCGAATAATGGCTTGTGCTTCAGGTGTGGTCAACCAGGGCACCGTGCTAAAGAATGCAACCAGAACCAGAATCAACTGGCCCTTCCAGCAACTGGCCGTGGTAACAATCAGCCCCGCAACAACAATGCTAAGTCTTATGGTCGTGCTCATGCCAACCACGTTGATCTCAACGAAGCTCAAGACCAGCCTGCTACTGTGATGGGTACACTCCTCGTAAATTCAGTACCAGCATCCGTTTTATTTGATACAGGTGCATCGCATTCATTCATGTCAGAAGATTTTGCATACAAGCACGACGTTAAATGTGAGGAGATGAACACCTCTGTATTGGTCAAAACCCCCGTGGGACAGTGTCAAACCTCCTTGGTTGGCATCGATGTCCCCATGGAAATCGAAGGGCTGGAATTCTATGCCTCTCCCATTATCCTGAAGTCGTCTAACATCGACCTCATTTTGGGTATGGATTGGTTGAAAGCGCATACTGCTTCTATAGTTTGCGCCACTAAGACCGTCCATCTGCTACACCCTTCAGATGAAATAGTTGCTTACCAAGCTCATCTGGTGCAAAATGCCGAGGCAAGGCTCTATGCATTGAATGCACTGAACGCTGCACCACTCGAGGGCATTGAAAACATTCCCGTCGTGCGTGAATTCCTCGACGTCTTCCCTGAAGAACTTCCAGGGAACCCCCCTGCTAGAGCTGTCGAATTCATCATCGACTTGAAACCAGGCACCACTCCTATAGCCAAGCGACCCTACAAAATGCCGCCGCATGAACTCCTTGAGCTTAAGGAGGAAATCGACAAATCTCTTCGCAAAGGATTCATTCGCCCAAGTTGCTCTCCTTGGGGAGCACCTTCTCTCTTTGTCAAGAAGAAGGATGGGACAAACCGGTTAGTTCAAGACTACCATCCTATAAACCAAGCTACCATTCAGAATAAATACCCTCTTCCTCGGATCAATGATCTGTATGATCAACTGGCGGGTTCGTCAGTGTTCTCTAAGCTCGACTTGAGGTTGGGCTACCACCAGATCCGTGTTCGAGAAGAGGATATCCCAAAGACCGCCTTCGTGACTCGCTATGGTTCATACGAGTACACCGTCATGTCTTTCGGTTTAACCAATGCTCCAGCCACCTTCTCTCGTCTGATGAACTATATATTCATGGATTACCTCGACAAGTTCGTCGTGGTTTATCTGGATGATATCCTGGTATTTTCCAAGAACGAAGGAGAACATGCCGAACATCTTCGACTTGTGCTGGAAAAGCTACGAGAGCATCAACTATATGCCAAGTTCTCCAAATGTGAATTCTGGTTACCGGAAGTAACCTATCTTGGTCATGTCATCTCTAAGGATGGTATTGCCGTCAACCCCGAGCGAGTTCAGGCTATTCTTGATTGGACTCCTCCCAAGAACGTTAAGCAAGTCAGAAGTTTTCTCGGTCTCGCCAGCTATTGCCGTCGATTTGTCGAGAACTTCTCTAAGATCGCCAGGCCTCTGACTAACCTGTTGCATAAGGGTGTCAAGTTCCAATGGACAGACAAATGTCAGGAAAGTTTCCAGGCACTCAAAGACAAGTTGACTTCTGCTCCAGTTCTAGCTCCACCTGATACTAAGAAGGACTTTGTCATTTACTGCGACGCTTCCCGTCAAGGATTAGGCTGTGTCCTATTGCAAGACCGCAAAGTGATTGCTTATGCCTCTCGGCAATTGCGCCCTCACGAAGAGAACTACCCAGTTCACGACCTCGAACTTGCTGCTGTCATTCATGCGCTGAAGCAGTGGCGACATTACCTTCTCGGTAATCGTTGCGAGATCTTCACTGACCACCAAAGTCTGAAGTATCTGTTTACTCAGCCAGATCTGAACCTCCGTCAGCAGAGATGGATGGAGCTTGTTGCAGACTTTGACTTGGGTATTTCCTATACGCCAGGCAAGGCTAATGTAATGGCTGATGCCTTGAGCCGCAAGTCTTACTGCAACCACCTCCAGGTTCACAAAGTTCAGCCCTCGCTTGTTGAAGAATTCAGGAAGCTGAACCTCCATATTGTTCCTCCGGGTGCACTCGCTCCCCCTCCTAAGGAGTTTGGCAAGGTGAACCTCCACGTTGTTAGCCAGGGTTCCCCCAATACCCTAGTTGCTAAACCAGATCTCGAGGACAGCATCAAAAGGCTACAGAAGTATGACTCTGAAGCCCACAAGATTAAGCGCTACCTCGCAGAAGGAAAGCTTTCATTCTTCACCATTGCTGAAGATGGCACCCTATACTTCAAGGGCTGCCTAGTGGTGCCATGTGCAGAGAAAAACATGGATATGACACAGGAAGTTATGAAAGAAGCTCATGATACGCCTCTATGTATCCATCCTGGCAGTACAAAGATGTACCAAGACATCCGTCAGAGATTCTGGTGGTCTAATATGAAGCAAGCCATTGCTCGTTATGTTGCTGAGTGTGACGTTTGCCGTCGTATCAAAGCAGAACTTCAAAGGCCTGCTGGAACTCTGCAACCTATCTCTATTCCTGAATGGAAATGGGACCATGTTGAGATGGACTTCGTCACTGGATTTCCCAAATCACAGAAAGGTAATGATGCTATTCTTGTCGTCATTGACCGGCTTTCCAAAGTTGCACATTTCCTGGCAGTCAAAGAAATGATCACTGCTAGCCAGTTGGCAACGCTCTATATGTCCAGGATTGTTTCACTCCACGGTATTCCATTGGTTATCAGCTCAGACCGTGGCAGCTTATTCACTTCAAGATTCTGGGCAAGTTTCCAAGAAGCTATGGGAACTCATCTGTCATTCAGTACTGCGTTTCATCCTCAATCGCAAGGACAAGTTGAACGCGTCAACCAAGTTCTCGAAGACATGCTTCGGGCTTGCGTTATTTCCTTCGGCAAGAAATGGGAGGAATCTCTCCCGTATGCTGAGTTCTCTTATAATAATAGCTATCAAGCTAGTCTGAAGATGGCCCCCTTCGAAGTGTTATATGGACGAAAGTGCCGAACCCCTCTGAACTGGTCAGAAACTGGGGAACGTCCACTCTTTGGCCCGGATATTATCCAAGATGCCGAAGAACAAGTCCGCATTATTCGCGAGAATCTCAAGACTGCTCAGTCACGTCAGAAGAGTCAGTATGACCGTCATCATAAGGACATGGTCTATCAACCTGGCGAAAAGGCTTATCTTCGAGTCACACCTATGAAGGGTGCTCACCGCTTCAGGATCAAGGGCAAACTAGATCCTCGCTATATTGGCCCATTCACTATTCTCGAAAGGCGTGGAAAAGTGGCATACCAACTGGAGCTACCGCCGAACCTTTCTCAGGTTCACGATGTGTTCCATGTGTCACAGCTCCGCCGTTGCTTCAAGGACCCAATCCGAGCTGTGGATCATGAAGTGCTCGAATTGCAGCAAGACCTCTCCTATAAGGAGCATCCGGTCCGCATTCTCGACCAAGCTGAACGCCGCACACGTCAGAAGGCGATCAAGTTTCTCAAAGTCCAGTGGTCGCACCATTCTGAAGATGAGGCCACTTGGGAACGAGAGGATCGTCTGCGCGAAGAATACCCCGCACTGTTTCCTTCTACCTCCTAAATCTCGGGACGAGATTTCTTGTAGTGGAGGAGATTTGTAACACCCCGAGAATCCTGCTACAGTAACTCTCTGTGATTAAGCTAATCATGTTGCTAAACAGGGCTTGATCACATTGGAATCACATTTCTTTTCAAACTCCTAATTCAAACTTCAATTAAAATTAAAGTGGAAAATAAAAGTTTTCAAAAATTTAAACAAAAATGTTCGGTGGGTGCCAAATAATACACTGGTAATTATGGTGGAGAAAACACATTTTTATAAAATACCTAAATACTTTTAAATGAAATAAAACAGAAAAGAAAATAAATAAATAAAAAGAAAATACAACAGAAAACAGAACAGACAAAGAAAAAGAAAAAGGAGAAGGCCCCCCCACTGGACCCCTGGCCCAACTGGGCCGACCCCCGGCCCAGCCGGCCTAGACCATCTCCCACTCGCCCTCCCCCCCTCCCTGTTCCCCCGACCGGGGTCGGAACAGGGGCCGGTCCCTGCCGCACCACCTCGCCGGCGACGGGGAGGATAAGGACGCCAGCTCCCCCCGCCTCCTCGGGCCCCTCTCCCACTCACCCCCGCTCACCTCTCGGCCTCTGCGCCTCTCTCTTCCCCCCCAGATCCACGCCGCTCCTCCCTTCCCCACGCCCGACACGGTCGCCGCCGTTCACCGTCGTTCCCACGGCCACCGTGCCCGCCTTGCCGCCCCACGGTGTCTCCAAGGACCGCCGTCGCCCGCTGCATCGTCTGGTGCAGCCCGTTGGAGACCGGAGCCCCTGCAACGACCTCCCCGAGCTCTTCTTCCCCGCACAGCCGCCGTCGATCGCCGCCCCGTTTCGCCTCCGACGAGCCTCCCCGAGCACGCTGCCGTCCCCCTACAGCCTCGCCGTGAGCTTCTCCCCCCTCCTCCCCTGTCCTTTCGCTCTCGCGCGCCCCCTAGCTGCTTCCCCACGCGCGCCCGAACGCCGCGCCGCGGAGCTCGTCGCCGGCGGGTCTCCGGTGACCTTTTGGTCACGGGCTCAAGCCCGCTGCACTCCCCACAGCGCGTAGATGCCCCCCAGCCCCTCCGCTTGCTCGATAGCCCGCCGTAGCCTCGTTTCCGTCGGGCACCCGTGCGCGCCGCCGCCTCCGCCGCTCGCCGGCGCCAATTCCGGCCAAGTCCGACGAAGCCCCGGCCACCACTGGATGCGGCGCTGCGAGCTCCTTCGAATGGGCCTAGCGCCGCTCCTCCCCGAGCCCCGTAGCGCGATTCCGGCCAACTCCGGCGAGGGGCCGCCGCTGTTTTGGTCGCCGGAGTCGCTCCGGCGCCGGCCGCCGACGTGGCTGGCTTGGGGCCACCCCAGTGCCACTGCCAGTGGGCCCCGTGGGCCCCGTTGACTGGGTCAACCCAGTCAACGTGCTGACTAGGCAGGCCCAGCCACTGACATGCAGGCCCCGCCGCAAAATTAAAAAAAAAGAGAAAAGAGAAATGCTTTTATAATTAAAACTAATTAATTAATCTAATCACTCACTGACAGGTGGGCCCAGTAGTTAATTAACTAAAAATTAATTAGTTTAATCTTCTGTTAGCCCACTGTCTATGACAGGTGGGGCCCACTGGTCAGTTTGACCTGGTCAGCCGCTCTGTTGACCTGCTGACGTCAGCATTGCCTCATGCTGACGTCATAATTCATTTTTGCTTAATTCAAATAATTCCAGAAATTCAAATAAACTTTGAAAATTCATATCTTTTAAACCGTAACTCGGATGAAAATGTTTTCTATATGAAAGTTGCTCAGAACGACGAGACGAATCCGAATACGCAGTCCGTTCGTCCACCACACCTCCCCTAACCTATCGAACTAGCAACTTTCCCCCTCCGGTCCGTCTGTACGAAAACGCGAAACATCGGGAATACTTCCCGGATGTCCCCCCCTTCGCCGGTACCACCTACTGTCGCGTTAGGGCACACCTAGCACCGCTCATTGTCATGTCACGCATCGTCATGCTTATGTTTGCATTGTATTTACTGTTTCTTCCCCCTCTTCTCTCCGATAGACTACGAGACTGACACTGCTGCTGCCCAGTTCGACTACGGAGTTGACGACCCCTCCTACTTGCCAGAGCAACCAGGCAAGCCCCCCCCTTGATCACCAGATATCGCCTATTCTTCTCTATACTGCTTTCATTAGAGTAGTGTAGCATGTTACTGCTTTTTGATATCCTATCCTGATGCATAGCCTATCCTTGCTACTACTGTTGATACCTTTAGCTACAATCCTACATGCTTAGTATAGGATGCTAGATTTCCATCAGTGGCCCTACATTCTTGTCCGTCTGCTGTGCTATACTATCGGGCCGTGATCACCTGGGCGGTGATCGCGGGTTTATACTTATATACTACATACATGACACATGTGATGACTAAAGTCGGGTCGGCTCGTAGGAGTACCCGCAAGTGGATCTTTGTGGCGGAGCGACAGGGCAGGTTGAGACCACCCAGGTGAGAGGTGGGCCTGGCCCTGGTCGGCGTTCGCGGTTACTTAACACGCTTAACGAGATCTTGGTATTTGATCTGAGTTTGGCCATTTGGTCTATACGCACTAACCATCTACGCGGGAGTAGTTATGGGTATCCCGGCGTTGTGGTATCAGCCGAAGCCTTCTCGACGTCAGCGACTGAGTGGCGCGCGCCGGATTGGACTGGAACGCCACTAGGCTAGGTCTGCTTCCGGCCGCGTACGCAACGTGCAGGTGTGCATAGGGCGATGGGCCAAGACCCCTGCGCGCTTAGGATTAGACCGGCGTGATGACCGCTCTGTTGTGCTTAGGTGGGGCTGCGACGCGTTGATCTTACGAGGCCGGGCATGACCCAGAAAAGTGTGTCCGCCCAAATGGGATCGAGCGTGTTGGGTTATGTGGTGCACCCCTGCAGGGAAGTTTATCTATTCGAATAAACGTGTCCCTCGGTAAAAGGATGACCCGGAGTTGTACTTTGACCTTATGACAACTAGAACTGGATACTGAATAAAATACACCCTTCCAAGTGTCAGATACAACCCGGTGATCGCTCTCTAACAGGGCGACGAGGAGGGGATCGCCGGGTACGATTATGCTATGCGATGCTACTTGGAGGACTTCAATCTACTCTCTTCTACATGCTGCAAGATGGAGATGGCCAGAAGCGTAGTCTTCGACAGGACTAGCTATCTCCCTTTTATTCTGGCATTCTGCAGTTCAGTCCACTGATATGCCCCTTTACACATATACCCATGCATATGTAGTATAGCTCCTTGCTTGCGAGTACTTTGGATGAGTACTCACGGTTGCTTCTCCCCCTCTTTTCCCCTTTTCTTTTCTATCTGGTTGTCACAACCAGATGCTGGAGTCCAGGAGCCAGACGCCACCGTCGACGACGACACCTACGACACTGGAGGTGCCTACTACTACGTGCAGCCCGCTGACGACGACCAGGAGTAGTTAGGAGGATCCCAGGCAGGAGGCCTGCGCCTCGTTCGATCTGTATCCCAGTTTGTGCTAGACTTCTTAAGGCAAACTTGTTTAACTTATGTCTGTACTCAGATATTGTTGCTTCCGCTGACTCGTCTGTGATCGAGCACTTGTATTCGAGCCCTCGAGGCCCCTGGCTTGTATTATGATGCTTGTATGACTTATTTATGTTTTAGAGTTGTGTTGTGATATCTTCCCGTGAGTCCCTGATCTTGGTCGTACACATTTGCGTGCATGATTAGTGTACGGTCAAATCGGGGGCGTCACAAAAGGACACCGCAAGATTGAACCCAAAGCTAAGCACTTCTCCCATTGCAAAAACTAAACTGATAATTCGAAGAGACTTGCAAAGATATGAAATCATGCATATAAGAATTCAGAGAAGAACCAAATAATATTCATAGATAATCAAGTTCATAAATCCACAATTCATCGGATCTCGGCAAACACACCGCAAAAGAGTATTACATCGAATAGATCTCCAAGAAAATTGAGGAGAACTTTGTATTGAGGATCAAAGAGAGAGAAGAAGCCATCTAGATAATAACTATGGACCCGAAGGTATGTGGAAACTACTCACGCTTCATCGGAGAGGCTATGGTGTTGATGTAGAAGCCCTCCGTGATTGATTCCCCCTCCGGCAAATCGTCGGAGAAGGCCCCAAGATGGGATCTCATGGGTACATAAGGTTGCGGCGGTGGAAAAGAGGTTTCGTGGCTCTCCCTGATGTTTTTAGGCTATAAGAGTATATATAGGCGAATGAAGTACGTCGGTGGAGCTACGAGGGCCCACGAGGGTGGGGGTGCGCCTACCCCCTGGGCGCGTCCTCCTGCCTCTAGCCACCTCGTGGCGTTCCAGACTTCAACTCCAAGTCTTCTGGTTTGCTTTCGGTCCAAGAAAGATCATCGCGAAGGTTTCATTCCGTTTGGATTCCGTTTGATATTCCTTTTCTGCGAAACACTAAAATGGGCAAAAAAACAGAAACTGGCACTGGGCCTCCGGTTAATAGGTTAGTCCCAAAAATAATATAAAAGAGCATATTAAAGCCATTAAACATCCAAAACAGATAATATAATAGCATGGAACAATCAAAAATTATAGATACGTTGGAGACGTATCAGTTACCGGTTTTGTTCTTCTTTCTTGTTAATGTGTTCTGGCATCCCCATGAAGTAGTCACATGTGTCTAGCCAGACGATGATGGATGCCATCACACCGAGAGGGCCCTAAGAATATCTTCCCATCGTCGGAGGAGCAAGTCTCACTCTCAAGCTATCCGGTCACTTATCAAACTTTTCGGTGTGCCTCAAAGTTGTCGTTATGATCACCTTGTTACAGATGACGTTTGAGCAACCCCAAAGCCCAACGTCTGGTAGGAAGTGACCGAGACACTCTCTTGGTCTGAGGAACTAAAACACATGCTAACACTCCGTGTTATTGCAATTGAATATAGACGATATTAACTCAATTCATAACAAACAAGTTTGGTCGATTCAATATGATCATTCTTCTAACGTCATAATCTCATTGTTGTTTTAGGATCATCGTTGCACTTAATGATATCCTAAGATCCGGAAAACGTGATCACCAACAACACTTAAGCTAGTCTTAGAGGCAAGACTAGGAACTTTCATTTTATCCGTTTATCATTTCACACGTGCATATGAGTTTTCCACTGAATCGCATATTCCAGGATCATAGCAGTTATAGCATGAAATATGAACTCTTAATTATGAATACAGAAATATAATAATACAAATATTATTGCCTCTAGGGCATATTTCCAACAAGGGCATCTCCAAGGTGGACACGTAAACCTTCCGTAAGTATCCAGACCGTGTTGTGCGGACCACGGAAGCCATCCAACGCCGACCTATGTAGGTCCGCGGGGCGGTCCACGCGCGATTTCTCCCTCAAATTGAAGACAAAAGTGTGGGAGGTTTGCGGGAGTCCGGACACCCGGAATGTAGGACTCCGATACCCCGGCCCACCCATTCCCCTCTCCCGGTCCCTTTTCCTTCCACTCCGCCTCTTCTCCACCTTGCTTTGCATCCGCACCCTCCACCTCCGTTCCCGCTGCTGTTCGTCTACGGCCGCCACTGAGGCATTATCGGACGTCCGCAACCAGCACCGACGCGCCCGCTCACCGTTCCTACAGAGCTTTCAGCCCTAGAGCTCTTTGTACCCAGGTACATTCCCCCCATAGACGACCTCCATGGCGGACACAACGCCCGACAGGTGTTCGGTCAAATGGCATTGAGCTTATTTTCAAATGTTGTGTGGTTTTTTAGAGTAGGAAGGATGAAGGATGAGTTGTTGTGCGATGCGTGGCTGGCCGTATCCATGGATTTCATAGGTAGGACCAGAGGGCCGCCCTACTGGGAGCAAGTTCATGAAAAGTTTCACGCAGGAAAGCACATTGCGCCCTACGACATGTACATCATTCAACGACGCAACGTGAGGTCGTTGTCGTATCACTGGCGCGCTATCCAAGTCAGTGTCATCAAGTTTTGCAACTTGGTTAGTCAGCTCGAGGCAAGGTGGCCATTGCATGTAGACATTGAGGAGATGATAAGTTCTACTTCCTCTTCCTCAACTTGTTCATTGATTCATTCACTCAATGTTGGTCTACAGGTTATATGTAGCCCGCACATGCCGCCGTGGTGTACCATAGGTCAGAGGGACAGCCATTTACGTGCACACACTGCTGGATAAAGCTGAAGGGGAAGTATGTGTGGGAGGACATGACCCGTTCATGAAAAACTTGTTGGACATTCGGGATCTAGTCGAATTTGAGCCTTGTTGTACTAGACTTAATTTGCATGCTATGTGTAGACGATTTGTGCTATTTTCTATCTGAACTTTGATGAATATCGGGCATTTGCATGAATTTCGTCTTCTTTGTTAAAATGCGGTTTGAAATGTATGTGGCTAGCGTTGGATGGCTCCCTCCCGCATCCGTGTCCATGGACGGGTGGGGGAGGATTTCTATGGGCTGCCGTTGGAGATGCCCTTAGAGCAACTCCAACGCGCCGACCCATTTTGTCCGCGTGTGTCCGTTCGGGTCGCCGCGGACAGAAAATTCGGCCCAAGGCGCTGACCCAAATGGACGCGCATCCGCTTTTCGTCCGCCTACTGACCCATTCCTGGCCCAAATTTGGGCCTCATTTGCGTCGGCGCGGACACGAAGCGGGCGCGCGTGACACACGCCTAGTCCTCCCCCTGGCCCGCAAGTCGGTGGCATATTGGCCATTCTCTTCCACCCCTATCAATAGCAAGCCCTTGCCTGCCCCACCCCATTGTCGCCGCCGCCCAGTTTTGGTGTCCCTGCCAGAAGTACGTGCCCACACACACCTTCCCCGCACGCCTCCCCCTCCCACCTCACCGCCACCACCGCCTCGCCGCCGGGCCACCGCATCTTCCCACCCCCACCCCAACATTGCCGCACACACGAAGTCGCCCCACGCGGCCCCAGCCAGCTCCTTCGTCCGCCGCCTCCGCGCTCGTCTGACGCCGCCACGCTCGTCGGACACCGCCAGGCCAGCTACCTGGTCGAGGGGAGGCGCGCATCTCTTCGCCGGCTAGCTTCTTCGACGACGCCCGCAAGCTGTTCGACAGTTTGCCCCCAAGGTACAAATGGACTCCGCCGACGAGTTTCTCTTCCACAATATTCTCTGCGACTGCGATGATTCCTTATCCGATGATGAGGAGATGGTGGCTGTTGTGTTGGTCCATGACCACCTTAGTAGGTAGCAACCCTTGTTCCGGGGCTTGATCCTGAGGCACACTCCGACGTTGAATCGCAACCGAGAGTGTGGCCATTTCCTTCTTTGGAACGACTACTTCGAGACAGCCAACCCGTTGTTCAAACATCACCAATTCCGGCGGTGTTTCCGTATGGTTGGGCATGTTTTCAACCGTATTCGAGAGGGGTTGGTCGGATACGATAAATATTTCGAGTGCAAGGAGGATGCTCTTGGAAAGATTGGCTTCTCATCTTATCAGAAATGCATTGTAGTTATCCAGATGCTTGCATACGGAGTGCCCGGTGATCTCATTGATGAGTACGTCCATATGAGCGAGTCCATGTGCCTAGAGTCCATGTACAGGTTTTGCAAGGCTGTGATACAGCTCGCTTGTTGGCAATCAATGCTAGCATGGACTTCCCAGGGATGCTTGGCAGCATAGACTGCATGCACTGGGAGTGAAAGAATTGCCCTTCTGCTTGGCAAGGGCAGTATAAGGGCCATGTCATGGCTTGCACTGTCATACTTGATGCCATGGCCTCACAATATCTATGGATCTGGCACTCTTTTTTGGGCATGGCTGGATCGCACAATGATATCAATGTGCTTCAACGCTTGCCGGTGTTTTCAAGGCTTGCCGAAGGCAATAGCCCGCTGGCGAATGTTAGCATCAACGACCAACTACAACAAATGATACTACCTAGCGGAGGATATCTATCCTGAGTGGACCACTATTGTGAAGACAATCCCTAGCCCTATCGGAGAGAAGAGGAAAAGATTTGCCCAAGAGCGAGAGGGTGCTAGGAAGGTTGTCGAGCGTGCCTTTGGTGTTCTGCAATCTTGATGGGGCATCGTTCGATATCCTCCTAGAACTTGGAGCACCAAGAAGTTGTGGGAGGTGATGACTGCTTGTGTGATCATACACAATATGATCGTAGAGGATGAGCACCCGAAATGTATCTACGATCAAGGGTTTCAGTTCCAGGGTAGAAGAATATGGCACGCCAAAGGGCTCAGGCAAGGGGACCCGGTCTCCCCGCTGTTGTTTGTTATTGTAATGGAGGCGCTTACGGCGATCATTTCTAAGGCCATGCAGGAGGGTGTGTTGAGCAGCTACACAGGCATTTCGGCAACGCAAAGACTGTCTATTTATGCGGATGATGTTGCTCTCTTTGTGAGGCCATCTAGACTTGAGCTCGAGTTTGTTAGGAGAGCGTTGGATATCTTTGGAGAAGCATTAGGACTCAAGGTTAACTATAGGAAATCATCGGCCATCCTAATTACTGAAGATCCTGATGACAGAGTTAGAGTGGAGAGCCTGCTGCAATGCGCCATGGGGGAATTCCCTTGCAAATACCTCGGCTTGCAGTTGGCTGTTAAGAAACTCACAAAGGTGCAATGGCAACCGCTGCTAGATCAGGTGAGGCATTTCATTCCTGAATGGCAGAGAGGCCTTATGCAACGCTCGGGAAGGCTAGTTCTTGTGAAGTCAGTGGTGGCGGCTAGGCCAGTTCACCATCTACTGGTCATGAAGGGGCCGGCTTGGGTCCTTGAGGACATTGATAGCTGGATGAGAGCATTTTTCTGGGCAGGGAAAGATCGAGTTCATGGGGGTCAATGCCTAGTAGCATGGAGTTCAATTTGCAGACCCATGTCTTTGGGTGGACTCGGAGTGAAGAATCTCCAACTCCAGGAAATCGCACTTAGAGTGAGATGGGAATGGTTAAGACGTACAGATCAATTCCGACCTTGCCAAGGATTACACATGCTGGTGGATGATGACGCGAGGCGGGTGTTCGACAGTTTGGTGAGCATCACTGTTGGCAAAGGGGGCAAAGTCTTGTTCTGGAGAGATAGGTGGATTCATGGGTTCGCGGTTAAGGACATCCCACCCACGCTAACTCATGGAGTGTGCGCTAAAGTGAGAAACACAAGTACGGTGGCCCAGGCCTTACAAGAGGAGAGTTGGACGCAGGATTTGCAGCTCCAGTTCTAGTTCGGAGCGCTAATTCAACTTATGCACCTGAGGCATGCGATTGCTACGGCGCCGAGAGATGAGCATGCCGAGGATCTCTTCACTTGGCCACATGATCGCTCTGGTGCATATACGGCGAAATCCACCTACACCCAGCTTTGCCAGGGTGGGATCCGTTCCCCCACGGCCAATGGGATCTGGCACAGCTGGGCACCGCTTAAATGCAAAATATTCGCCTGGTTGGCAGTGCAACACAGACTATGGACTTCAGACAGGAGGGCGCGACACGCCTTCGCCTTGTTACACGTGCCTGCAGGAAGAGGACAATGCGGAGCACATTTTGGTCCAGTGCGTTTACGCGCGTGAGGTTTGTCATACGTGCTTTGACACGCTACATCTGAATGTGGCTGGACCGTCTGTGAGCGACACATTTGCAGAATGGTGGTTGAGAGTAAGAACCACTTTTCAAGGCAAGGACAGGAGGGGCTTCGACACGTTCGTCATCGAAGCGGCTTGGTCACTCTGGAAACAGAGAAATGCTAGAGTCTTTCGCCGACCGGAGCAAACCAAGGGACCAAGAGAGTTAGCTAGTTGGATAATCGAGGAGATGGGAGAGTTGAAACGTGCATGTGTGGGTGTTGGAGGATTAGATAGATTTGTGAGGAGTTGACTTAAGGCTTTGTAGGTGTGGGTGAACCGGCGACCGATGTTCTTATCCGTCGCAGGACTCTTGTAATTATTGTTTCTCCCTTCTATAAAAATATGGTACGACATTGGCGTACTCTCGAAAAAAAAGTTCCAGGGTGACAATGTTGTGCCTGAGTATGGAGGAGGAGCGGCAACGTTTGCACAGTTCATCCAATTTCATCATCAAATGCGTGATTGGAAAACTCACCTTCAACTGCAAGATGATTTGGTTAAGCATATGTGGGCTCATGGCAACCAATCAATATATATATATATATATTTTTTAAATATATTTGAGACAACTTAATTTTTATTGGTTTATAAACTATAATACATTTATTTGGGTTGTGAAACTACTCCTATGTTATATTTGTTTGCTTGTGAAACTATGCAAAATGCGTGTATATATATTTAAAACCGACGGCAAGCCGGCCAAGCGGGCAAATATGAATCGACATGTTGAGAGCACTGCCGACCAAATAAAAAATAAAGCGGACGCCGAGCGGGCGGCCGATCCAAATGAATAAAAAGCGGACAAAGTACACGTCCGTTTGAATCGGCGTGTTAGAGTTGCTCTTGGACTGCCATTTAGAGTAAAACTTGCGAAGTAGTTTTATCGTGATGAACTGATTGACAAGTTGGTGCGATTTTCGCCGTGAGCTCTTGAGAATCGGTGGAGAGATTAGAAGCAAGAGGGCAAGGGCCCGAACAAACACTACGGGTGTGTTTGGTAGGGTGCATGGAGGGTGCATGAGGGCAAAAGTTCCCAATCCGACCCACTTTTGCTTGTTTGGTAGGGTGCATGGGCTCACCTGAGCTATGTCCATCTCATGCATAAAAGGGCCCTCAACCATGCTCATCTCATGCACCCCAAACAGGGTGCATGCAGGCAGCCATGCTGGCCCTGACCCTCATCCCCATCCACCAGATCACGTTCAGATATGTTTATATTTACAAAAAATGTTCACATTTTGAAAAAGTTCAGAATTTCGATTTTTTAAAAAGTTTAAAATTTCAAAAAAATTTAAATTTTCAAAAAATTGTTCTGAATTTCAAAATTTGTTTGAATTTTCAATAAATGTTTTAAAAATTTCAAAAATGTTCAGAATTTAGAAAAATAAATATTTTTGAATTTTGAAAAAAACCATAATTTAAAAATATATATAAAATATTTAAATATTGTTTAAATTTTCGAAAGCTCAGAATTTCAAATATTTTCAAATTTTCAAAATATGTTTAGAATTTCAAAAATTAATTAGTTTTGAAAAAATATTTAGAATTTCAAATTTTGTTTAAATTTGTTTTCATTTTGTTTCAATTTTGTTCATCATTCAAAAAATTAGAATTTGAAATTGTTCAGCATGTCTAAACACATGCAGGCTGCCAAACAAAGTCTCAGCTCAGCATGTCTCAGCGCATACATCGCCATCAAACAACAGCAACTGCATGAACTCGACATGTTTACACTGAGCATGTATGAGAGAAGAACAATTAGGCTAGGTCCATACACGCTACCAAACACACCCTACCTGCTGCTGCAAACCTGCATGCAGATGCAGGTCGGACCCATGTCTCTCTCCCCCTTCCCGAGGAAAGAGAAACAGGGCTCCTTGGTTTTGGAGCTCGTATCCTTCAATGCTCGTAGTACCCATCTTGGCACAGTGACATGCCAATCATTATAAGCTCCATACCCAACATAACAGTAGCCCCCCATCATTCCCCAGCCAGCCCCCTCCTCCTCCCTAAAGTTGCTGTTACCTCAGAATGATGAACATAGCGCTACTAAGATCCAACAAATGTTAATTACGTTCTTTTGGACCAAAGACAATTTATAAGAGTTTTGGAGAGTTCTGTCGTTCGAAACTTGCCATGTAGACTTGTTCGGTTGGTAGGATTTGAAACCATTTCTTTTTCTGTGTTCAATCTCAGTCGAAATCATACGCTACGTAAGAGCATCTACAGCCGGATTTGTCAAATCCAGCCCTCTATACGCCCACGGGCGCGTTCGCGGACAACGTCCGCCGGCCCCTCATATGTTGCGGTGCACATCTGACATATCTCAAATTTCGATCCTCAAATCCATCCAATCAATGCACGTCGATCATATGATACAAATTGGTCGGTCATTTCGTTGAACATGTGGAGCGCAGCCCGCGCATTGCCGGTGCCCATGCTCATCCGCGCGTGAACGAGCCGCAGCGAGTCACATACGTCGACCGTCGGCAACTGCGTGGACGGAAAGCTCTCCGGAATGGCCCAGCCGGTCGGCGAATCCTCCTCTGTCCCAGCAGGGTCGGATGGCGTAATCTGCGTCGGCGCTCGGATGGAACGGATGTGGGGATCCGGGCGCGGCGGAGGAGACAACTACTCCACCATGTCCAAACCGCCCTACACCGCCGCCGCCGCCTCCTTCTAAATATCTTCCTTAATTTTACCAAGGTTAATGCTTGTTAAACAGATTAGGGTTTGGAACAATGCTCGATACCCTTGGTGGGTACGGCTGTCATATATTTATAAGAGGGAACCGTACAAATACCAGTTATATTACAACACGTATATCTAATATATACTTAGTCTAACACCCTCCCTCAATCTTAACTATGTCCTGAAACACTCAGAAGGTTAAGATTGCGACGACATCCTTCAAAAGAAGGCAAGGGCAAGGGTTTAGTGAAAATATCAGCAAGCTGATCCTTCGAAGAAACAAACTTAATCTGAAGGAGCTTCTGAGCAACACGTTCCCTCACAAAATGATAGTCAACTTCGATGTGCTTCGTTCGGGCATGAAATACTGGATTGGATGAAAGGTATGTTGCACCGATGTTATCACACCAAAGAACAGGCGGCTGAGTTGGGGAGACCTTCAACTCTCGAAGCAATGACTGCACCCACATGATCTCAGCTGTGGCATTAGCAACAGCTTTGTACTCAGCTTCGGTACTACTCCGAGACACCGTAGCTTGCTTGCGAGCTTGCCAGGCGATCAAGTTAGGCCCAAAGAACACAGCATGTCCCCCCGTGGATCGCCGATCATCAGGACAACCAGCCCAGTCGGCATCAGAAAATGCTGAGATCTGTCCAGAACGCGCAGGCTGAAGATGGAGACCATATGAACCAGTGTGACGAACATAGCGCAAGATGCGCGTAACAGCTGACCAGTGAGAATCACGTGGTGTATGAAGGTACTGGCACACACGGTTAACTGCAAATGATATGTCTGGTCGAGTAATGAGCAAGTACTGCAGTCCACCCACAATGCTGCGGTACTCTGTGGCATCCTCAGGAGCAAGCAAGTCACCATCCAGAGCTGTCAGTTTGTCTGTAGCAGACATGGGAGTCGTAGCAGACTTGCACTGCAACATACCGGCACGACGCAGGAGATCCTGAGAGTACTTCTTCTGAGTAAGAGTCAAGCCACCATCAGAATGAAGAACCTCTAGGCCCAGAAAATAATGCAGTCTCCCAAGATCCTTAACAGCAAACTCAGCACCAAGAGAGGACACAAGCCGATCTGTAGCAGAAGCAGACGAACTGACAAGGATGATGTCATCAACATATACCAGAATGTACATAGTCACCTCGGGTCGCTGTAGAATAAACAGAGACGTGTCTGCTGTAGAAGGAACAAACCCATGCGCACGAAGAGCAGTGCCAAGACGGGCATGCCATGCACGCGGGGCCTGCTTCAAACCGTAGAAAGCTTTGACAAGGCGACATAAATGATGTGGCTGAGCAGGGTCAACAAAACCTGGCGGCTGACGCATATAAACCTCTTCTTCCAGAACTCCATGGAGAAAGGCATTCTGAACATCAAGCCGTCGAAGCGACCATCCGCGAGTAACAGCCAAAGAGAGAAGAACACGAATAGTAGTTGGTTTAATAATAGGACTGAATGTGTCTTCATAATCAATGCCATACCGTTGTTTGAACCCCTTGGCAACCAGGCGTGCCTTGTACCTCTCAATGGAGCCATCAGCATGTTTCTTCACCTTGAATACCCATTTAGAGTCAATGATATTAACACCAGATGGAGGTGGAACAAGACGCCAAGTGTTGTTTCTTTGAAGGGCATGAATCTCCTGCTCCATCGCAGCACGCCAATGCGGGATGCCAAGCGCCGCTCAAAAATGTCGTGGTTCAGTCGTAGGGTCAGCCTCAGCATGTGCCACACAGGCCGCAAGCCACGTGACAGTGCCGTCAGTGCGCTTCTTCGGTTGGAAGATGCCACTTTTGCTGCGAGTATGGGGACGCAGGACGACAGGCGGAGGTGGCGCTGCAGCTGCCATACCAGAGGAGCCACTATCCATCAGCGACGAGGAGGACGCACCGGCGGGCGAGTCAACAGGCACATCCGGTGGCACGGTCAGGGTCCGCGAAGACAGACCGGGCGTGACCGGCGTCGACGGACCAGGCGACGAAGACTCGGTGACCTGCGAGGCCTCCGGCTCAGGGGAGAGCGCCGCGGGTCCAGCCGGCCCGGCCGACAGCTCCGCAGGTTCGGCCGGCCCAGGCGACAGCGAGACCGCTGGCCCCGGCGACTTGGTCACCCCGTCGGATCCTCGTGCATGGGGCATGCACGCGTGATCGACGTCGGGGTCAAGCGAGGTAGTGGCGGAGGCAGCCTCGTCGAGCGCCTCATCCGGCGTAGCAGCAACTGGCGCAGTTGTGGCCATATCATCATCCAGAAGCTCAAGTCGAGCACCTCGTCCAGTCCCTGCACCATGGTTAGGCAACAACAGAGGAGAATATGCAGCATCCACAAATTGATCAGGCAAAACTGGAAAAGAGTGCAACTCAGTGACGGGAGTATCGGTGGGTGATGTGAGCGTGGAAAACGGGAAGACAGTCTCATCGAACACAACATCACGAGAAATGTAAACACGATTTGACGGGATGTGAAGACACTTGTAACCTTTGTGGAGAGGGCTGTACCCAAGAAACACACATTGTTTAGATCGATACTCAAGTTTATGCTTATTGTACGGACGAAGATGCGGCCAACACGCACAGCCGAACACTTTGAGGAGGGAGTAATCTGGAGTTTCATTAAGCAACACTTCGAGTGGAGACTTCATGTGAAGGCGTCGTGTGGGAATCCTGTTTATCAAAAAACAGGCAGTAACAAAAGCATCGCTCCAGAACCGAAACGGGACAGAGGCATGTGCAAGAAGTGTCAGGCCAGTTTCAACTATGTGACGGTGTTTGCGCTCAGCTGCACCGTTCTGCTGATGTGTATGAGGACAAGACACATGGTGTGAGATGCCAAGCTTCTGAAAGAAGGTGTTAAGGTTACGATACTCACCCCCCCAGTCTGACTGAACATGGATAATTTTGTGCTTAAGCAATCGTTCAACATGTTCTAGAAATTGCATAAAGACATGAAACACATCAGATTTGCGCTTAATAAGATAAATCCAAGTAAAGCGACTGAAAGCATCGATGAAACTGACATAATAGTTGTGACCACTAACAGAAGTTTGGGCATAGCCCCACACGTCTGAAAACACAAGTTCAAGAGGAGCCGTGACAACACGACTTGATACAGAAAAAGGCAACTGATGACTCTTGCCTTGTTGACAAGCATCACACACTAGAAACTCCTTATTACTCGACTCAACAGGAAGATGACGGCGATGAAGCACATGGCGCACAATGGGAGTAGCGGGGTGGCCAAGGCGAGAGTGCCACTGCGACGACGACACCTGAACACCACTGAAAACTTGAGAGACTCGTGGCACATCAAGTGCGTATAAGCCGTCGCGAGCTCGACCACTAAGAAGAACGTCCCTCGTGTCCCGGTCCTTAACAAAAAAATGGAAAGGGTGAAACTCAACAAACACATTGTTGTCACGAGTTAATTTAGGAACCGAGAGTAAACTACGTGTGACTGAGGGAACACGAAGGACATCAAGCAGATGCAAGGTTTTAGTGGTACGTGAAAGAAGAGATGCCTGACCAACATGTGAGATGGGCATACCTGATCCATTGGCCGTGCGGACCTGATCGTGACCGGTGTAGGGCTGGCGAGTGGCCAGCTTGTCAAGCTGACTCGTCAAATGGTCCGTAGCGCCCGTATCCATGTACCAGGCAGGATCCACCGAGTATGAAGGAGTGAACCCGGGATCCGGTGTAGCGAGAGCAGCTTGCTTCTCATTGCCCTTCCCATTGTTCCCAATGCCAAGAAAATCTCGTTTAAAGCGACGATGGCAGCGAGACGCCAAGTGCCCCTCGATGCCGCAGAGTTGACACTCAACCCCACCACCACATGCCTCGCAGTGGAGCCGCTTGAGGCCAGCCGTCGGAGCTGGAGCGGGCGGACGGGGCTGGTTGCCTGAGGTCGGCGGCGCCTTCTGCTTGGCACCGCGGGCGCCCCCGCGGAGAGCAGCGTTCGCAGAAGGGCCCTCCGTGTAGACGCCAACGGAGCGGCGAGCAGCGAGCCTCTGTTCGGTGTTGAGAAGGCGTGCATAGATATCGCGAGGCGGCATCGGTGTGTCACGTCCATTAATGTTTTCAACGAGAGAATCATAGTCCTCATCAAGCCCATTGAGAATGAACGAAGTAAACTCCTCATCACGAAGAGGCTTCCCAATAGACGACAGTGTATCAGCCAAACTTTTGACCTTGTTGAAGAAGGCCGTGACAGAGATGTCATTTTTCTTGACCTCACCCAGCTGGTTACGAATGGCAGAGGAACAGGCCAGCGACTGCGAGGAAAAGCTGGAGTCGAGCGTGGCCCATGCATCCCTCGACGTCGCGGCAAAGACCACCATGCCGGCCACGGAGGGTGTGAGCGAGGACTGAATGGCACCCAAAATATCTTGATCCTGAGCGATCCACCGACGATGAGCAGGGTTGGACACCATGACGGAGCCACCAGCGGCCGAGGGCACCGGAACCACGGCCGGGGGACACGGCAGCGTACCATCGACATACCCCTCAAGGTAGTGACTACGCATCAGCGACAACACCTGAGCGCGCCACAGGAAGTAGTTGTCAGCAGAGAGCTTCACCGTCACCAGGTGAGAGAAGTGGAAAGGTCCTGGTTCAGCCACCGATGCGGAGAGCTGCGAGTCGTACGTCGGAGGAGCACTATACGGAATCAGCGCATCGGCCGACGGAGACGTACGGTAGTGTTGGTGATGACCGTAGGGCGCCGTAGGAGGTACGCCGTAGGGCTGCAGCGACGCGGCGTGCGGCACAGAGACAGCGTAGGGCGCGCCATACGGCGCCTCGTAGGGCACCGCGGAGGACGAAGCATACGGTGCCGGCGCGACATACGGCGACGACGGCGCAACGTACGGCGCTGGATACGGCCCACCGTACGGCATCTGGACGGGAGTGCCACGAGGGCCTGAGGCCGGCGGCGCAGCAGAGTTCGCAGCGGCGCCGTAAGGTAGCTGCGCGGGGACGCGATCCCGATCCTGCATGGGGGCACCGTAGCCAGGGTTGACGGCCGCCAGGGATGGATCGCATCGATCCTGCATGGGAGCACCGTACGCAAGCGATGGATTTCTGGACGGCTGCGCGGGATCAAACGCGTGCGACGCCAGGGCGGCATCACAGGCGATCGAAGGCGCGGGCGATCGGGGCGCTGGAGGACGCGACCCCGATGCGGACGGACGGGCCCAGGCGAGCGGGGTAGACGCCATGAACGGCGATTCCGTCGCCAGGGTTGATGGAGGCGGCGCGGCGGCGAAGGCCGACGCGGCGGCGGCAGAGGAAGCGGAAGCACGGTGCGGACCGAACGCGTCGTCTGATACCATGTTAAACAGATTAGGGTTTGGAACAATGCTCGATACCCTTGGTGGGTACGGCTGTCATATATTTATAAGAGGGAACCGTACAAATACCAGTTATATTACAACACGTATATCTAATATATACTTAGTCTAACAATGCTTTTGAAGATCTCTCTCAATATAACAAACCATCAAGTCACTTGATCTTCACGAGTAACATGTGCCGAAACATTGACACGTTCGCGGGTGTTTGGGTTCAATTTCGAGCTGCCGCCACTACCAATTACTTCAAATACCTTGTCATGCAATCCATAACATCAATTTGTCACTAAAATCTGATTGAATTCAAGTTGTTGTTATGCTACAAAATTTTAGAGACATCAGCAATCTACCGCTTCCTCCCCACTCCTTTGGATTTGCTGGTCCCTTCCCCTTCTTTTCCATCTTATGGCCATAACTGCGCCGGACTGGAGCCGCCACTGGGGCTTGCTGTCATCGCCCTCTAAGCACCCAGCCTGCCGCCACCGTCGGCTGCCCCGTCGTTGGTCACCCGCCTGGTCCTCGCGACCTGGCCTGCCACTGCGCTAGCTGGGTTGCGTCGCGCCTAGGTGGAGTTGGCCGCATGCGTATGTGTTGTGTGCGTGGGCGCTCAATCGAGTCGATCTCGGCCAGTTCCTGGCCCAACAGCTGGATGCGTCGGCCCATCAGGTCAGCGACGTCTTTCCTTATATAGTTTCTCGCTACGGTCGAACGAGACAGCTGATGCCAATCGATACATGCATAGGTATAATCTTTTTTTGCCTAGAATCAAGGTATGGCTGCTGCCATACCCTGCCCACCAGAGACCTCCTTAGGTGAGCTCAATGGCGGCGAGACGTACTCCTAGACGGCCAACAAACGCGTACGTGGGATAGGAACCAATCCTTCACATTTCAAAGAAAATAAAACATTACGAGGAACATGGTTGGATGTCTTCGTCGGACCGAATGTCCTAGGACACATTCGGGACATCTTTTATAATGGACACCACAGTGAGGTGTAGGAGAAGGAGGCGCTGGACTGCAGTCGATGATCGTCCGCGCCAACACCATCTTTATCTATCATGCAAACTCGTCGCCCGCCGCAGTACCCTCGGCAAGGAGGGTCGGTTGGTGCTCCTCGCCATCTGAGGAGATTGGCTCCATTTCGACGTGGCGGAGCCGTGGACGTCGAGGGGCCTGGAGACCGTGAGTGGGGACGTCATGATCCGGAGCCCCTCCCACAGATCCGGAGGAGCACGCCTGGAACCGCTTGGACGCGTTGGACTTGGCCATCACGTCGGTAATGGAGGTGGGGTGGATTTGGGAGAGGAGAGGCAACAGTGTGGTGGTGTAGGGCTTGCGTCCGCGGCAGGCTAACAAAAATAGCCGGGGAAGGCGGACGGGCGCTGCTTCAATGAGGGTCGCAACTGGGGTAGTTTTCTCAGCAACCGGCTGGTGTGAATGCCGCGCCGACCAGCTGGCATCAATGCAGATACGCATCCGTCCGCCCGGTCACATCCGCTCTGACACACATGAATGCGGGCCCGAAGCTTCAAGGGCGGTGGAGAGGGAGGCGGGGGTGGGCTGCTGGCCGTTGTTGTCAGAGCCCGACGCGATGGATGCTCGGGCTCCACCAAATCTCCCCATTTAGGTTCTCGCTTGTCGAAGTATCCGAACCTGTCCGGACAAATTTGACGATCACCAATGGATGAAAGAAAATGTTCAGACTGTTCGATCTGAACATTTGGTGATGATATCGTGATCTTCGCTAGACTTTTAGTGTTCTTCTTAGAGAACTACAGGAAACACCCCAAACCCGCTTCAAACTCCTGGGCAGCCCGCCCGATACTGACCAGTCATGAAATTTTGACCCAGCCGGGCGCCTCAAACGCCCAGGCTGACCGACACCCCTCATATCCAGCCCAAATATGGGGCGGATATGGGGGCCCGGGCGCCCCCGCCACGTCGGACTGACGTCGGGGTCCCATGCGAAATCACCCGGAAACACGGCGGTCCGAAACTCGTCTCCTCCGTCGGGGCGATGTCACCGCGTGGCGCCACTCCGACGGCCCACGTAGTGCCTAGCCCATCTATTTAAGCCGACTGTCGGCACTGAAACCCTACCCCTCCACATTTCCCACCGCCCATCCGCCGCCGCCGCCACTTTCCACTCCCCGTCCGCCACTACTAGTAGTCATGCCCCCACACCATCGGATAAGGGGCCACCCATTTCTATCGCTGGAGCGCCGACTGCAGATCCTTAAGCATATCCGGGCAAGGCGCGAAGCCCGGATCACAGTGAATCCGGAGGAGGAGTTCAAGGAGGAGGTTGAGAGGAGGAGGATGAGGAGGAGGAGGAAGAAGAGGATGAGGAGGAGGCGAAGGAGGATGTGGGGGCCGCCGGGGACGCGGATCTGCAGGCGGAGCAGCAGGCCATCCTCGACTCCCTTCGCTCGGAGTCAGATGCGGAGGCGAGACGACGTCATCGGCAGGAGATGGAGACGCAGCACGGCGCGGAGGAGGAGGAGGAGGAGATGTTCGCCTACGTGGATGAGGTCGAGTAGGAGGAGGAGCCGGGGCCCTCCTACGCGGCCGTCCACCCAGCGCCCGCCACCGACGCCGTGGACATCTCTAACGAGGAAGATTAGCTAGGGTAGTACTTAGTATGTAGTACGTAGGATTTTTTTTGGCATGCTTTATATGGATTTAGGGGTTGAAATATGAGAGACTCAGATGAAGAGTGGTCAATCTGAGACGTGAGCGGTCACTGTCCACAGACACGTCCGGTCGCGTCTGTGGACGTTTGAGGGGCCGAATTTGCAAAGTCCGGCTGTAGATGCTCCTGTGCAGCTCTTCATTGGGTGCGTGTGAGATGCTTGAGTAGAGTGCTACGCCTAGACGTAGTGTGCTGCGCTGAACTGAAGAAATTCACTGTGTAAAATATGGAAGCCCCTTTGTTGGCTTGCTGCTTCCAGGCCCCATCGATAGCTGCCACGGATCTACCCCACTAGATTTTGCTGACCTCATTCTGTCCACACCTTCCCAACGCTGCATTCGTTGAACTATGGAAGAGAAAGTGACCATTCCTCCATCCCGACTTATATATTCCAATGCCCTCCTATGGATGGACGGTGAAGGAGGTAAATTTGACAAATTTGACTTATAGACGAAATCAAATCACATCATGAAACTATTTCACGCGGCTGACCCGTGGCGCCTAGCTCTCAGGCGCTGCACTAGTGCACCGCCTGGGAGCTAGGCGCTGCACTAGTGCAACGCCTAGGAGCTAGGCGCTACACTGTATACAGTGTGACGCCTAGCTCTCAGGCGCTGCACACTGACTTAGTAATTTTCTGATCACACGGGTGCGACACTGGCCGTGTAGCGCCTATCTGTGAGGCGTTGCACAGTGTAGTGTGGCGTCTTCGTGTCGGGCGTCACACAAAAAGGTCAGCCGCGTGAAATAGTTTCATGGATAGTTCATTCTATGATTTGATTTCGTCTATAGGTCAAATTTGTCAAATTTGCCGGTGAAGGAGCCTACACCACCAGAGCGGCAATGGCGTGGACGAGCTCGCCTGCTCCCGGTACTTGTACCAATCGGACAGCGACGCGTTTCAGGCTGTATTGAATGCGATCGTATAAACACACACCAGACATCCGCATGCAACAGTGGAATACGAAGACGGTTCCGTGTAAACAAACGGTGGTTCCAATGTGCTCCTGAACCATTGGTAGTTTGGTACATGTCTCTTAGAGCGAAACAGAATCTAAAAATAAAATGACGAGAATTCAGAAGATCATGCACATACCTAAAAATCATGCCACTTTAATCGCATGATAGTTTCATTGATAGACATACAGCACGCTGTCAAGTTAACAAGTACAGCACATACTCGCAAAAAAAAAACAAGTACAACAGACACCACGAAGCATCGGTTATACAAATTTCCAACGACTGACTACGAAGCCCTCAACAACAGACATCAGAAACATCAAATATTAGGGGACGAGGATTTGAGGCACACATGTGTGGGGGCACTCGGGTCCATGGTGCCGCCTTTTTGTTTTGGATTTCGATTTTTAAAGTTATATATATTTTAAATAAAAAAAATTATTTTATTTTATTTTCATATTTTTGTTTCTGGCGGCCAGCTTTCAAATAAAATCCATTTTGAATTTATTTTGACGATTTTAAAAAAAAGTTAAGTTTCATTGTTGAAAACTTAGTATGAGCGATCGATTAAAATCAATATTTTGTGTCTAGGACTGACAAAAAAAATTGCTTAAAATTATACTCCCTCCGTTTCAAAATCTAGTGTGTTCTCAGTTTCTGCACTTCGACTTTGACCATAAATTTAATCAACGAGACCAGCTGCGGCGGGAGAAAAATTATATAATTGAAAACTTCTTTTGAATACGAATTCACTGGTATAATCTTTGCTCCCGCCGAAGTCGGTCTCGTTGATTAGATTTACTGTCAAAGTTGAACCTCGGAAAACGTGGACGCGCTATATTTTGGAACGGAGGGAGTATCTCTAAAACTTGTTAACATTTGACAATTTTACATGCAAAAACCGTAAGTTTCATAGTTGAAACTTAAAACTTTTTAGGGATTTTTTTAACTTTTTTTCTAGAATGGAGGTTTTTTTTACCGTGGACTCGTGCGGGATTCAACAACTTTGTGAATCACGAGACAAACCGAACGGCCGGCATGGCTTGGCAGGTGATTGCATCCGCCGTGCTTGCGAATTTCCGAATCTAAGGAGGCCCGCTACATATTGCATTTGTGCGTACAAACTAGTATGTTTGTATGAAATAGGTTCAAGTTCATCGGAATGCATGTATGTTGATAAGATTATATCTTTGCTGAGTAAAAAAAAAGTCAGTCGCGTGTGACACGCCGGGTGTTGCGGGGACACTGTTTGCTCTTAAATCAACAAAATAAACCCTCCACCGCGCCCTCTGGTACGAGTGATAAGGAAAAAAACACGTCAAAGAAAAAACAATAAGAAAAAAAGAATGTTGTCAAACGGGAAGCACGATAAGCACATCGCTAAGCATAAAAAAAGTAGCATGGACGAGGTCGCCCTCTCGTACGTTCATGTTCGAATTAGAAAACACCGTCACTTCGCTTGGACGTCGGTCACACAACAGCGTGTCTGGCTGTCATACGTATACGCATTAAATATGCTCACGTCCGCCTCCGCTAATACCGCCTACCCCGTGTATCCCCAAGCCAACGGACGCATCACGATTCAGTGAGCAGGCGAGCTCGTCCGCGCCAGCGAATTTCCGCCTACACCACTTCCTGATTTCTCCGTTGCGTAGATACTAGGCAAGGAAATAATTGAGAATGCAATCTTAAAGATGGTGCGGAGTTTGTGCATGAGAGGGAATCGATGTAATAATGTGAACTTACAATAGCATATACTATAAAAAAATGCCAAACAAAGACAGAGCTTCATGGAGGCATTAGTTTGAAATTTTCAAATTCATATTTTATGTTTCAATTTTTTCAAAATAAATACACGTATACTAAACCTGTGCATCGACAGCCCGGCCTAGAGGCCCGAGCTCGAAAGGGGCCCGGGCTCCATTTTCTGCCGAAGCCCAAAAAAGCCCGAAATGCCCATAAATCTATATTTTTTCGGAATATAGGTATAGTTTATTACTTTAATACCCCGAATATTATTATTTTAATTGAAAAATGTCACTGTTCCTATGCTTCGGGTCGGAGTTTCGCTTCGGCTTTTACGAGCCCGGCCCGAAACCTGGCCCGGCCCAAGGAATGATCAGGTTTAACGTATACCCTGAGGCATAGTGTACATGTGTGTAAATCTTCATGATGAAAATATGTTAAAATGAGAGCTACACAAAAGAATATGACTTTTCAACGGATGTACTGTTCATTTATAAATTATGTGATTTATTTTTTGTTGCTTACCGTCTAAGGTATTTAATCCTGAAATTTTACACACATATACATTATATCATTGTATACATGTATATCTTTTCAGAAATGCTTTTAACTGAAAAGTTTGAATTTTTTGTTTTTCAAAATTAAGGCCTCCATGGAGCTAGCTCATCCTCCAAAATATCATACTCATATACTATAGTTTTTAATATGTATTTCAAAGATACTAATATATTAGTGATGTATGTTAAGTTATGCAATGCCCTTAGTGTTGAGTATATTAGCAATTTTTTATTGATTTAATTTTTTTGAGAATACGCACGAGTGTGCGTATCATGCATTAAAGAAGGAGGGGGGGGGGGGGGAGTAAAGAGCCCCATCCACGAGTGGCTTACATGTGATTACACAAAGGCACTCTGGCCACCTAGAGAATACGAGGCGGTAACTAACTAACTAACTATCCCCGACTACCCACCTAGTCAAGTACCCAAAGAAGGATCCAAGGTCCATCTTTATGAGTCCCGCAACCTTCCATGCTCGGCCCTCGCTTGTCACCCTGTCGATCATGTCGTTGGCCGAAGGTGCCACGCTATCGAAAATCACCGCATTCTGGTGCTTCCAAAGCTCCCACATCACAAGCGATAGAATTGTCCATATATCCTTGCCTCTAGGACCTGCCGCGGCGCGCGAATCGCACCAATCCACCAACTTTTGATCCGCTGTTGGTGCGGCATCAGGCATGCCTGATGCCGAGAGTATGTGGTGCCAAACCGTTTGCGCCAGGACACACTCGATAAGAATGTGGTTCAGCGTCTCCGCCGCCTGGTCACAGGGTGGGCATGAGGTTTGATGGGGCAGCCCACAACGAGCCAACCGATCCGAGGTCCAACGTCTGTTCCTGCCTGCAAGCCAAGCGAAAAAACGGCACGGCCGCGGTGCTCTTGATTTCCACGCCATGTCCGCGTACGAGGCGACCTCCATGCCCCAAAATTTGGCCGCGTAGGCCGAGCATGCTGAATATGCGCCATTTTCTTCTCAGGCCCACCTTGTCGAGTCCTCCCTAGAAGGCTCAAGTTCAATGGCCTCCGTTTTGTCCCAAAGATCAAAAACCTCCAGAAGTAGGGTCTGATCAATGTTGGGACCAACATCGCTGGCCCAGGTCCGGTTGTGTAGTGCCTCCGCTACCGATTGAGAGGTGCGTATCCCTTTGCGGACCCGATGATATAGGCCGGTGTCGGATTCAGGGTTCCGCAGACCCTAGATAGATTCGAACTCTAGGGTGGGTGCGAAGAACTCAACCTCCCCAGTCTGCCAACTCGTCGATCCCACGACCTAGCTCGAGGAACTGAGGAAGAATGGGAGAAGGCAGTTTACCCAGGTTCGGGCACCCTTGCGGTGTAATACCCTACTCTTGCTTTGTGGTGGATTTGCCTCGAGGTGGGCTGAGGATGAACTGGTACAAAGGGAGAACAACCTCAGGAGGCGTGTTCTTGTGTTTTTGTGAGCTGGTGGGGGTATGGATGGTCTGAATGATCCGTCCCCCTCTAAGGTGGTGGCTAGGCTATACTTATAGTGGCCTTGGTCCTCTTCCCCCAAAATGAAGGTGGGAAGGTATCCCACAATGGCCAAATTCGAAGGGAGACAACTAGTACATCTTATCCTGATGAAAGGTGGTCTGCACCTGCAAAGTTTCTGGTCGTGATGCCGTGGTGGGCTCGGCGATGGCCTCCGCCCTGCCGTCCTGGCGGTCTTGGTCTTGTTGCATGGAAATGGAAACCTTTGGCTGATTCCTCGGGACTCCGCGCCTGCGCTTGCCTCTTTAGCACCAAAGAGGAAACCTGCTATACTGCGCCCGCTGGCGCCCGCCTGGCCTTGGTCGTCATGGCTTGCATCATCCAAACCTCATGAGGTGAGGGCTCGCATGGAAATCTCCGCTCCTCAAGAGCCAGCCTAAAGAGGCCACTCCTTCAGGAGGTCTTGGCATTGTCCGCCTCACGAGGCTTGGCCCCTCGCGAGGGTCTTATGTTGTTGATGCTGAAGATGGGCCGTACCGGGCCGTCGATGGAGCCACGCTGTGGCCGCAGGCAGGCAGGTCTGGGTACCCCGGTTCCCAGAACGCCGACAGTAGCCCCCGGGCCCAAGGCGCGCCCGGACTTGGCTTCGAAGCGAAGCCAAGGGCATGGGCGAAGCGTCGCGGGCCTCCAACCGCCTACGGACCTGGTCGACGCGTGGCGCTTGATGGGATGTGGGCGTCTCCGCTTCCCCACACTGCCTCGACAACCGTTCGACTTGACAAGAGCCCGCTGCATGCAAAAATATCATCATTACTGGGGACCGTGGAGGCCGTCGGTTGGCCTCCCTCTCGCTATAAATGAGAGGGAGGGGCGGAGCCCCCTGCTCATCTCCATCTTCTTGCTACTCGCTTTCCTTCTTCTCTTCTGTCTCGCCATCTTGCCGAAGCGTCCATGGCGCCAATAAGGAGGTTTTCCGCGGCGGAGAAGGGCAAAGCTCCCCGGGGGGAGCTCGGTCCACTCCTGCCGAAGAAAAGGTTTGGCCGGCCTCGCGACACCGGCGAGGTGCCGGAGGTGACACAGCCTTGGCATGAGCGGCGTCCACTTGGCTTCCCGATCCCCATGTACGCCCGCGCGCAGAGCTCTGGGCAAGGAGGCAATGCCTAGAGCCGCGCGGGTCAGGGTCGCGGAGGACAGGCCATGGCTACATGACCAGCCGGCTTGCGGACTCACGCCGAAGGCACATCGCGCGAGTTCGTGGTGTGGGCGGCAATGCTGCCGCGCACGTGGATCCGGCTCCCGAGGTTCTTTGCTGAGGAAATTCCGTCGAGGGGGCCCGCCGAGCTGTGGCTACAACACGCCGGGTACTCCAGCCAAGCTAATGAAGCGGAGGTCGAGGTCGTTGATGGTGTCCTGGACTAGGGGATACTCACCACGTCGTCTCCCGACCAGTGGGTCGGGCCGAGGACCCCCACGACGGTTCACTAATGGGCCAGTTCGGACAACCGATGACATATACGAGGAAGATTCCACAAGACTTGGTGATCAAGACAAGGACTCCTCTCCACCGACGTATTCGACTAGGACTCTTGTTATCCTAGGCCTCTGGGACGTTATATGAGCCGAGGCCAGGCTAGTCAATAGATGATTATGACATTATCCATCATACCCTCAGGTTTTAGACCACAACATATGATCTCGAGGTAGATCAACTCTGTACTTGATACTCCATCAATATAAACAAGAGCAGGACGTAGGGTTTTACCTTCATCAAGAGGACCCGAACCTGGGTAAAACATCGTCTCCTTCGTTCCTATTACCATTGATCCGAGAATCCACAGCTCGGGACCCCCTACCCCAAGATCTGCCGGTTTTGACACCGACAATGGTGCTTTCATTGAGAGTTCCGCTGTGTGATCGGCAAAAGATCAATGGCTCGCCTGCAGATCAACTACGACGTCGGCGTCTTTGTTGCCGGCTCGACTGGTCACCTTGGCTTGACCGAGGACTGTGCCCTGCCTCCAAGCGTCATGTTCGGAAGAGGGCCTTCATCAACATCAACTCCGATCTCTATCATGATCATGGAGGAATCATCCATGGAGCTCGGGGGCTCAACGTCAACATTGCCCTCGGGCGACCGTGCTGTTTTTCCAAACAACGAACTTGTATCCGCTACCACCACCTCCTCGATCATCGCTTTGATGATTCCTTCAGTGGAATTGTGCGGAATTGAGTCTACAACAACACTGTAAAATTTCACCGCGTTCCGATGGAGCAATCTTCGCTGATCTCCGATATACCGGAGCCCTGTCGAATATGGACGGGAATCTGGACGAGTTTGGAGCGTGGTGTCCAGCATCTAGCTCGGACTTCCTTTGGAAGATCCAATCGTTGATCGGCTGCGGAATTCCTATATCTACCACCCCTCAAAATTTCAGCTTGATCCGACCGTTCAAACTCCGAGAAGCCTCCGATGAGCGCATCTATTTTTCAGATATGTTTTCTCCCGCGAGAACGAATCCGACCAGAGTTCATCTTTTTTATGAACGGGATTTCGGCAATCCTTTTTGAAGGAATTTTTGTATGGGGTATTGGGTTTTGTTCTCAAACACATCTCACAATTTTAAAGTCTTTTCCAATATAATCTTCATGATCGCGCCGGTGTCAAACCGGCCCGACAGCGTTGCTGCATGGCTGCCGACCTGCGTCAGACGGATCGTCGCTTCATCGACCAAGCCCAACCTTATCGGATCATCATATCGGCAAGCCGAACAAGAGTTCGGAATCGTGAAGGCTAAATCATCACCAACATCAGACATCGCTGCATGGTCACTTCAGCAAGCGGGCATCGACCGCGTCACAAGATCCGGCCTGCATCGGCATCGCCGCACTATTGCTTCTTCATGCCTGAATGCGACCTCTGCGTCCGAAGATCGGGAGTCAATTCCTGCCGGACTCGCCTCTCTTATACCGAATCCAGCTTCAAGCCTGGACGCGACTTCGGCGTCCGAACACCAAGAGTCAACCCAGGCCCGGCTCTCCCCTCGCACCATCGTATCGGAGGACGACTCCGAAGAAATCCCAGATACTAATCCAGCAAACCAAGCCTATGACCACCACGCTGACCTGCTTCGACACCTCGGCTAGCATGGTGCTGCAAACGTCACACTACCGACCTGCCCCGTCACCTTGGCTAGACCGGGGGCTTCGCCATCTCTTCATCAACCTACTCCAGTGACTTCGCCATCACCAGGTGATACGTCCATTTTGCATCATGCTTTAATATCGTTATTTATTGCAATATGGGCTGTTATTACACATTATGTCACAATACTTATGCCTGTTCTTTCTTATTTTACAAGGTTTACATAAGGAGGGAGAATGCCGGCAGCTGGAATTCTGGGCTGGAAAAGGAGCAAATATTAGACCTATTCTGCACAACTCCAAAAGTCCTGAAACTCCACGAAAGTTATTTTTGGAAATTATAAAAAATACTGGAAGAAGAATCCACGTCAGGGGGCCTCCACCTGTCCACGAGGGTGGGGGGCGCGCCCTACCCCCTGGGCGCCCCCCTTCCTCGTGGGCCCCCTGTTGGCCCTCCGGTGGCCATCTTCTGCTATATGAAGTCTTTCGTCCGAAGAAAAATCATAAGCAAGCTTTCGGGACGAGACTCCGCCGCCACGAGGCGGAACCTTGGCGGAACCAATCAAGGGCTCTGGCGGAGCTGTTCTGCCGGGGACACTTCCCTCCGGGAGGGGTAAATCATCGCCATCGTCATCACCAATGCTCCTCTCATCAGGAGAGGGCAATCTCCATCAACATCTTCACCAGCACCATCTCCTCTCAAACCCTAGTTCATCTCTTGTATCCAATTCTTGTCTCTAAGTCTGGGATTGGTACCTGTAGGTTGCTCGTAGTGTTGAGTACTCCTTGTAGTTGATGCTAGTTGGTTTATTTGGTGGAAGATCATATGTTCAGATCCTTTATGCATATTAATACTCCTCTGATTATGAACATGAATATGCTTTGTGAGTAGTTACGTTTGTTCCTAAGGACATGGGAGAAGTCTTGCTATTGGTAGTCATGTGAATTTGGTATTCGTTCGATATTTTGATGAGATGTATGTTGTCTCTCCTCTAGTGGTGTTATGTGAACGTCGACTACATGACACTTCACCATTATATGGGCCTAGAGGAAGGCATTGGGAAGTAATAAGTAGATGATGGGTTGCTAGAGTGACAGAAGCTTAAACCTAGTTTATGCGTTGCTTCGTAAGGGGCTGGTTTGGATCCATATGTTTCATGCTATGGTTAGGTTTACCTTAATACTTCTTTTGTAGTTGCGGATGCTTGCAATATGGGTTAATCATAAGTGGGATGCTTGTCCAAGTAAGGACATCACCCAAGCACCGGTCCACCCACATATCAAATTATCAAAGTACCGAACGCGAATCATATGAACGTGATGAAAACTAGCTTGACGATAATTCCCATGTGTCCTCGGGAGCGCTTTTCTCTATATAAGAGTTTGTCCAGGCTTGTCCTTTGCTACAAAAAGGATTGGGCCACCTTGCTGCACTTTATTTACTTTTGTTACTTGTTGCTCTTTACAAATTATCTTATCACAAAACTACTTGTTACCTACTATTTCAGTGCTTGCAGAGAATACCTTGCTGAAAACCGCTGATCATTTCCTTCTGCTCCTCGTTGGGTTCGACACTCTTACTTATCGAAAGGACTATGATAGATCCCCTATACTTGTGGGTCATCAAGACTCTTTTCTGGCGCCGTTGCCGGGGAGTGAAGCGCCTTTGGTAGGTGGAATTTTGTAAGGAAAAATTTATATAGTGTGCTGAAATTTACTGTTACTTGTTACTATGGAAAGTAATCCTCTGAGAGGCTTATTCGGGCTATCTTCACCCCGACCAGTAGAGCAAAGAGTTGCTCATCAACCTACTGAAGATGAAAATGTCTACTTTGAGATTCCTTCGGGTATGATAGAAAAACTGCTAGCTAATCCTTTTGCAGGAGACGGAACAATGCATCCTGATGAGCACCTAATATATGTGGATGAAGTTTGTGGATTATTTAAGCTAGCAGGTGTGCCCGATGATGTTATTAAGAAGAAGGTCTTCCCTTTATCTTTGAAGGGAGATGCATTGACATGGTATAGGCTATGTGATGATATGGGATCATGGAACTACAAACGATTGAAATTGGAATTTCATCAGAAGTTTTATCCTATGCACCTTGTTCATCGTGATCGCAATTATATATATAATTTTTGGCCTCGCGAAGGAGAAAGCATCGCTCAAGCTTGGGGGAGGCTTAAATCAATGTTATATTCATGCCCCAATCATGAGCTCCCAAGAGAAATAATTATTCAAAATTTTTATGCTCGGCTTTCTGATAATAATCGCACCATGCTCGATACTTCTTGTGCTGGCTCTTTTATGATGAAGACTATTGAATTCAAATGGGATTTATTGGAAAGAATTAAATGCAACTATGAAGATTGGGACCTCGACGAAGGTAAGGAGTTAGGTATGACACCTAAGTTTGATTGTGTTAAATCTTTTATGGATACCGATGTTTTCCGTAAATTTAGCACTAAATATGGACTTGACTCTGAGATAGTAGTTTCTTTCTGTGAATCTTTTGCTGCTCATGTTGATCTCCCTAAGGAGAAGTGGTTTAAATATCAACCTCCCATAGAAGTAAAAGCAGCTGCACCTATTAAAGTTGAAGAAAAGACTATCACTTATAATGATCCTATTGTTCCTACAGCTTATGTTGAAAAACCACCTTTCCCTGTTAGAATAAAGGATCATGCTAAAGCTTCAACTGTGGTTCGTAAAAGCAATATTAGAACCTATACACATCCTGAGCAAGTTAAAGTTGAACCTAATATTGCTATTGTTAAAGATCTCTTGTCTGATAATATTGATGGGCATGTTATTCATTTCTATGATGAAACTGCTAGAATTGCCAAACCTTGTGCTAAAGATAAACATAGACCTGTGGTAGGTATGCCTGTTATTTCTGTTAAAATAGGAGATCATTGTTATCATGGCTTATGTGATATGGGTGCTAGTGCTAGTGCAATACCTATTGACTTATACAGAGAAATTATGCATGATATTGCACCTATTGAGTTAGAAGATATTGATGTCACAATTAAACTTGCCAATACAGATACTATTTCACCCATGGGACTTGTTAGAGATGTTGAAGTCTTGTGTGGGAAAACTAAATATCCTGCTGATTTCTTATTCTTGGTTCCCCACAAGATAGTTTTTGTCCCATTATATTTGGTAGACCCTTCTTGAACACTGTTAATGTTAGGATAGACTGCGAAAAGGATATTGTTACTATTGGTTTGGATGATATGTCTCATGAGTTTAATTTCTCTAAATTTCGTAGACAACACCGTGAAGAGGAATTGCCTAGTAAGGATGAAATTATTGGTCTTGCTTCTATTGCCGTACCTCCTAGTGATCCTTTAGAACAATATTTGCTAGACCACGAAAATGATATGTTTATGAATGAAAGAAGGGAAATAGATGAAGTATTCTTTAAATAGGAACCCGTCCTGAAACACAACTTGCCTGTTGAAATCCTAGGGGATCCTCCTCCACCCAAGGGTGATCCCGTGTTTGAGCTTAAACCCTTGCCTGATACTCTTAAATATGCTTATCTTGATGAGAAAAAGATATATCCTGTTATTATTAGTGCTAACCTTTCAGAGCATGAATAAGAGAGATTATTGAAAACTCTGAAGAAGCACCGCGCTGCTATTGGATATACTCTTGATGATCTTAAGGGCATTAGCCCCACTCTATGCCAACACAAAATAAATTTGGAGAAAGATGCCAAACCAGTTCGTGATCATCAACGACGGCTGAATCCTAAGATGAAAGAAGTGGTAAGAAAGGAAATACTAAAGCTTCTTGAGGCAGGTATTATTTATCCCATTGCTGATAGTCAGTGGGTAAGTCCTGTCCATTGTGTCCCTAAGAAGGGAGGTATTACTGTCGTTCCTAATGATAAAGATGAATTGATTCCTCAAAGAATTATTACAGGTTATAGGATGGTAATTGATTTCCGCAAATTAAATAAGGCTACTAAAAAGGATCATTACCCCTTACCTTTTATCGATCAAATGCTAGAAAGATTATCCAAACATACACATTTTTGCTTTCTAGATGGTTATTCTGGTTTCTCTCAAATACCTGTGTCAGCCGATGATCAATCAAAGACCACTTTTACTTGCCCTTTTGGTACTTTTGCTTATAGACGTATGCCTTTTGGTTTATGTAATGCACCTGCTACCTTTCAAAGATGCATGATGGCTATATTCTCTGATTTCTGTGAAAAGAGTTGTGAGGTTTTCATGGACGATTTCTTTGTTTATGGATCCTCTTTTGATAATTGCTTGAGCAACCTTGATCGAGTTTTGCAGAGATGTGAAGACACTAACCTTGTCTTGAATTGGGAAAAGTGCCACTTTATGGTTAATGAAGGTATTGTCTTGGGGCATAAAGTTTCTGAAAGAGGTATTGAGGTTGATAAAGCCAAGGTTGATGCTATTGAAAAGATGCCATGTCCCAAGGACATCAAAGGTATAAGAAGTTTCCTTGGTCACGCCGGTTTTTATAGGAGGTTCATTAAGGACTTCTCAAAAATTTCTCGGCCTCTGACTAATTTATTACAAAAGATATACCATTTGTCTTCGATGATGATTGTGTAGAAGCATTTGAAATACTTAAGAAAGCATTGATCTCCGCACCTATTGTTCAGCCACCTGATTGGAATTTACCCTTTGAAATTATGTGCTATGCTAATGATTATGCTGTAGGTGCTGTTCTAGGGTAAAGAGTTGATAAGAAATTAAATGTTATTCAATATGCTAGTAAATCCCTAGACAATGCCCAGAGAAATTATGCTACTACTGAAACAGAATTCTTAGCAGTTGTATTTGCTTGTGATAAGTTCAGACCTTATATTGTTGATTCTAAAGTAACTATTCACACGGATCATGCTGCTATTAAATATCTTATGGAAAAGAAAGTGCTAAACCTAGACTTATTAGATGGGTTCTCTTGCTACAAGAATTTGATTTGCATATTATTGATAGAAAGGGAGCTGAGAACCCCGTTCCAGACAACTTGTCTAGGTTAGAAAATGTTCTTGATGACCCACTACCTATTGATGATAGCTTTCCTGATGAGCAATTAAATGTCATAAATGCTTCTCGTACTGCTCCATGGTATGCTGATTATGCTAATTATATTGTTGCTAAATTCATACCACCTAGTTTCACATACCAACAAAAGAAAAAGTTTTTCTATGATTTAAGACATTACTTCTGGGATGACCCACATCTTTATAAAGAAGGAGTAGATGGTGTTATTAGACGTTGTGTACCTGAGCATGAACAGGAACAGATCCTACGCAAGTGTCACTCCGAAGCTTATGGAGGACACCACGCTGGATTTAGAACTGCACATAAGGTATTGCAATCCAGTTTTTATTGGCCTACTCTCTTCAAGGATGCTCGTAAGTTTGTCCTATCTTGTGATGAATGTCAAAGAATTGGTAATATTAGTAGACGTCAGGAAATGCCTATGAACTATTCACTTGTTATTGAACCATTTGATGTTTGGGGCTTTGATTATATGGGACCTTTTCCTGCCTCTAATGGATACACACATATTTTAGTTGCTGTTGATTACGTTACTAAGTGGGTAGAAGCTATTCCAACTAGTAGTGCTGATCATAACACCTCTATTAAGATGCTTCAGGAAGTTATTTTTCCAAGGTTTGGAGTCCCTAGATATTTAATGACTGATGGTGGTTCACATTTTATTCATGGTGCTTTTCGTAAGATGCTTGCTAAGTATGATGTTAATCATAGAATTGCATCTCCTTATCACCCACAGTCTAGTGGTCAAGTAGAATTGAGTAATAGAGAGATCAAATTAATTTTGCAAAAGACTGTTAATAGATCTAGAAAGAATTGGTCCAAGAAACTTGATGATGCATTATGGGCCTATAGAACTGCATATAAAAATCCTATGGGCATGTCTCCGTATAAAATGGTTTATGGAAAAGCATGTCACTTACCTCTCGAACTAGAACATAAGGCTTATTAGGCTATTAAAGAGCTCAACTATGATTTCCAACTTGCCGGTGAGAAGAGGTTATTTGACATTAGCTCACTTGATGAATGGAGAACCCAAGCCTATGAAAATGCCAAATTGTTTAAAGAAAAAGTTAAAAGATGGCATGACAAAAGAATACAAAAGCGTGAGTTTAATGTAGGTGATTATGTATTGCTATACAACTCTCGTTTAAGATTTTTTGCAGGAAAACTTCTCTCTAAATGGGAAGGTCCTTACGTTATCTAGGAGGTCTATCGTTCTGGTGCCATAAAAATCAACAACTTCGAAGGCACAAATCCGAAGGTGGTGAACGGTCAAAGAATTAAGCATTATATCCCAGGTAATCCTATAAATGTTGAAACTAATGTTATTGAAACCGTAACCCCGGAGGAATACATAAGGGACACTTTCCGGAATGTTTCAGAGTCCGAAAAGGAATAGGTATGTGGTACGGTAAGTAAACCGACTCCAAAACAGTTCTAAAGGCAATTTTTCTCCGTTTTGGAATATTTAGAAAAATAGAAAAATAAGAAGCAGTCCGGGAAGGACACGAGGGCTCCACGAGGGTGGAGGGCGCGCCCCCTGCCTCGTGGGCACCTCGTGCGCTCTCCGGACTCCGTTTTCTTGCACAATGTGTATTTTGGTCGGTAAAAATTCATTATATAATCTCCCGAAGGTTTTGACTCCTGTATCACGCAAATATCCTCTATTTTCGTTTCGAGCTGTTGCTGCTGCAGATTAGAGCAAGATGTCTTCTCAAGAGTCAGTCGGGGAGAGCCGGGTGTCTCATCCGGCACCGAGATCAAGGGCAAACAGCGACGCTGACCACTTCGGGCCAACAATGAAGGAAGAGATGGAGGCTGATTTGAAGAGGATAGACGCCATGGAGGAGGATCAAGAAGTCACTTCTCGCTTCCGAGCTGGATTCACAATGGGAGAACTACAGACTATGCAACACCCTTGGGTGCAAGGAGCTTTGGCCGTTACAGGAAAGCTTCGTAAGGAGATAATGGATCTCAAGCAGCAACTCAATAAGCTCGAAGAAGAGAATCGTATCCTGAGGAGTATCATCGCCAGGAATATCACACCATCACCTCCGAAGAAGGAAACATAATCACATGGGTATGGGCACTCCCCTTGGCAACTGCCAAGCTTGGGGGAGGTGCCCTGGTATCGTATCACCATCACATCCCTGTCTTTACCGTTTTTCTTAGTTTGATCCTATTAGTAGTATCTTGATCTAGTAGAATAAAGTTTTGGTATGATCTAGTTTTGAGTTTTGCTTTATGACCCCTCTTTGTAATCGAGTCCGTGAGCTATATAATAAAGATTAGTATTGAGTCAAGGGCTTGATTATCTTGCTATGATCTTGAGAAAATAAAAAGAGAAGAGAAAAGAATAAAAAGAAATAAAGAGATCATATTGATCTTAGTGAGAGTAATGACTTCACATAGAAAGAGTATGATGATTAAAAATTGTTGGGAGTTGGCAAACATAGCTTTGGTCATCGTTGCAATTAATAGGAAGTAATAAAGAAAGAGAGGTTTCACATATAAATATACTATCTTGGACATCTTTTATGATTGGGAGCACTCATTAAAATTTGACATGCTAAAGAGTTGATGTTGGACAAGGAAGACAACGTAATGGGTTATGTCTTCTTATATTTGAGATAAAGTATATTGTCATGGATCATCCAACATGTTGAGCTTGCCTTTCCCCCTCATGCTAGCCAAATTCTTTGCACCAAGTAGAGATACTACTTGTGCTTCCAAAAACCCTTAAACCAGTTTTGCCATGAGAGTCCACCATATCTACCTATGGATTGAGTAAGATCCTTCAAAGTAAGTTGTCATTGGTGCAAGCAATAAAAGTTGCTCTCTAAATATGCATGATTGATTGGTGTGGAGGAAATAAGCTTTATACGATCTTGTGATGTGGAAGAAATAAAAGCGACGGACTGCATAATAAATGTTCATATCACAAGTGGCAATATAAAGTGACATTCTTTCGCATTAAGATTTTGTGCATCCAACCCTGAAAGCGCATGGCAACCTCTGCTTCCCTCTATGGAGGGCCTATCTTTTATTATTATCTTCTCCCTTATGCAAGAGTCATGGTGATCTTCACCTTTCCTTTTTACATTTTATCCTTTGGCAAGCACAAGATGTTGGAAAGATTCTGATATATATATATCTAATTGGATGTAAGTTAGCATGAGCTATTATTGTTGACATTACCCTCGAGGTAAAAGGTTGGGAGGCAAAACTATAAGCCCCTATCTTTCTCTGTGTCCGGTTAAAACTCCGTAACCACAAGTATTGCGTGAGTGTTAGAAATTATGAAAGACTAAATGATAGTTGAGTATGTGGACTTGCTAAAAAGCTCTGACATAGACTCTTTCTGATGTTACGATAAATTGCAATTGCTTCAATGACTGAGATTATAGTTTGTTGATTCTCAATAAAGTTTCTGACTCATACTTTGCATTGTGAATAGATTATTACTTGAGCATAAGAAATCATATGACAATATCCATATATGTTGCTGTTATGAGAATAATCATGATGCCCTCATGTCCGTATTTTATTTTATCGACACCTCTACCTCTAAACATGTGGACATATTTATTGTTATCGGCTTCCGCTTGAGGACAGGCGAGGTCTAAGCTAGGGGGAGTTGATACGTCCATTTTGCATCATGCTTTATTGCAATATGGGCTATTATTACACATTATGTCACAATACTTATGCCTATTCTTTCTTATTTTACAAGGTTTACATAAGGAGGGAGAATGCCGATAGCTGGACTTCTGGGCTGGAAAAGGAGCAAATATTAGAGACCTATTCTGCACAACTCCAAAAGTCTTGAAACTCCACGAAAGTTATTTTTGGAAATAATAAAAAATACTGGAAGAAGAATCCACGTCAGGGGGGCCTCCACCTGTCCACGAGGGTGGGGGGCGCGCCCTACACCCCTGGGCGCGCCCCTGCCTCGTGGGCCCCCTGTTGGCCCTCCGGTGGCCATCTTCTTCTATATGAAGTCTTTCGTCCGAAGAAAAATCATAAGCAAGCTTTCGGGACGAGACTCCGCCGCCACGAGGCGGAACCTTGGTGGAACCAATCTAGGGCTCTGGCGGAGCTGTTCTGCCGGGGACACTTCCCACCGGGAGGGGGAAATCATCGCCATCGTCATCACCAACGCTCCTCTCATCGGGAGAGGGCAATCTCCATCAACATCTTCAGCAGCACCATCTCCTCTCAAACCCTAGTTCATCTCTTGTATCCAATTCTTGTCTCTAAGTCTGGGATTGGTACCTATAGGTTGCTAGTAGTGTTGATTACTCCTTGTAGTTGATGCTAGTTGGTTTATTTGGTGGAAGATCATATGTTCAGATCCTTTATGCATATTAATACTCCTCTGATTATGAACATGAATATGCTTTGTGAGTAGTTACGTTTGTTCCCGAGGACATGGGAGAAGTCTTGCTATTAGTAGTCATGTGAATTTGGTATTCGTTCGATATTTTGATGAGATGTATGTTGTCTCTCCTCTAGTGGTGTTATGTGAACGTCGACTACATGACACTTCACCATTATTTGGGCCTAGAGGAAGGCATTGGGAAGTAATAAGTAGATGATGGGTTGCTAGAGTGACAGAAGCTTAAACCTAGTTTATGCGTTGCTTCATAAGGGGTTGATTTGGATCCATATGTTTCATGCTATGGTTAGGTTTACCTTAATACTTCTTTTGTAGTTGCGGATGCTTGCAATAGGGGTTAATCATAAGTGGGATGCTTGTCCAAGTAAGGACAGCACCCAAGCACCGGTCCACCCACATATCAAATTATCAAAGTACCGAACGCGAACCATATGAACGTGATGAAAACTAGCTTGACGATAATTCCCATGTGTCCTCGGGAGCGCTTTTCTCTATATAAGAGTTTGTCCAGGCTTGTCCTTTGCTACAAAAAGGATTGGGCCACCTTGCTGCACTTTATTTACTTTTGTTACCTGTTGCTCGTTACAAATTATCTTATCACAAAACTACTTGTTACATACTATTTCAGTGCTTGCAGAGAATACCTTGCTGAAAACCGCTTATCATTTCCTTCTGCTCCTCGTTGGGTTCGACACTCTTACTTATCGAAAGGACTACGATAGATCCCCTATACTTGTGGGTCATCACCAGCCGACCAGCTTCGTCATGTTAGCTGTACCGGGGGCTTCGCCTCGCCACATTGACTGTGCGACATCACCACCTCATCAAGCCAAGATCCTCACTCGGCCACCTTGGGCTTGGGGGCTTGGACGTTGGCTAGGCTGCGGACTACGTCTTCGTCCCGGCACGAGCTCGAACCTCGTCAAGAATACCGAGTACATTAACCAGCTAAGTCGCCTCCATGCTCAGTTTTTTCTTTCAATTTATTAATTCTTGTTTGGTTCAACCAAACATTATACTTGTGTTAAACAATAAAGTTGTTCGTTGAAATGTTGATTGTTGAACACTTCCTTTTTCCTCACCTCGGTCATGAGGGTTTTCGTCACCTCGGCTGGACCAGGGGCTTCGGCTCGTCACATCAACCGTGCGGCATCGCCACTTCATCAAGCCGAGTTCTTCGCTCGGACACCTGGGGATTGGCTTGGGGGCTGGGACCTCGACCCGCCGCAAGCTCGACCCGCGTCATCAACGCCGAACACATTAATCAGCTAAGTCGCTTTCATGCTCAAAGTTTTTAAATTTTTAATTTGTGTTCGGTTTGACCATGCTCACGTGAGTTGTTTGTTAAAAGAAACTCCCTTTACCCATTTAATTGGGGGCTCTTAAAATTTATATGAGCCATTTTATAATAAATATTTTTTTTCTTGGTCGTTGCAAAATCTTTTTCTACCGCTCCTTTTTCGACTCGAGTGTGTGGTCGATAGCCGGATAGCCTGGCTTCTCTCTAAAGCCGCTCGAGTTTAGTTCACTAAACTGGCCTCGGAGAAGCACTCTGCCTTCGGGATAAGGAGCTTGAAGCCGTAGGCTGACCCGCTTGAAGTCTTGAGATCGGATGTGTCATATTAAAGCACGACAGAAGCACAATTTGTTTTAAGACCAATTTCTGGATTGGCACCAAAATCTCGATTTAGTCCGGATGTCAAGCTTTTACATAAGTTTTTGGCTTTTCGAGCTTATGGCACTTTTTAGCTATTTGTGTGTTTTTCTTTTATGAGGCGGGACATCCTCTTGACCGAGGTACCCTGCGTAATAATCCAGCTTGGGAAATCTTTTTCGACCCATAGTCCGACATTTTTTCTGCCGACCTGCACCTTGGTGTTGGGTCCGAGCATAAATCCCGCAGCACACTGCCGAACACTTTTTAAGCATCGACAATATTAACGGGGGGCTGCGACTTGAGCTGAACCCACCAAAAGCCAAGGTACTCCGAGGAGTCCTCGGCAAAATGTTCTCGGATATTGCTTTATATCCATCAGTTTCGAATTGTGTATTCAGTCAATAGTTGGGTTGCCCGGCCCCTGTGCTTGCCTCCTATGTTCCGCTTTGTTCGGCTAGGTCGCAAAGGGAGAACCACTGCGATTGTGCTTCCAGCTAGCATGGTTAAGCGCCTCAGTGGGGAAAGCGGAAAACTGACTGTCACAATAAGTGTACACTGGTCAGCGATCCAATGAGTCTGTTAAACTATAAGATCGATAGAGGTCACCCCAAGTTAAACGATGGGCCGTTCACAACATTGGACGAAGTGTTAACGGCTTGACCTCGGCTGTCGCCGAACACTAACCGGGGGCTAATAATTGGCCTCCCAACTTTAAGCTCCTATGACTAAGTGAAAGTTATAAAGCCCGAATATCTGATTGCCTCGTTTCCGCTAACACAACCGCCTTCGGGCACCGAGACGTCGGCTAAGGGTTGTTTTGTTATTGCGGAAACACCCTGTGTAGTATCTACAAGGGGGTGGAAGCCGACGATGGGCCACTTTCAACTGATAAACGGTCGCAACAGAGTCAAAATAAACATATCATCAGCATTTGTATTTAATATACGAGGGTTGCCTTCCGTAATTATCATTATAAAGCCATAAATATGCATCAATTTGACTTAAGATTTTGGCCAAGCTGGGTTGCCTGGCTCCTGTGCTTACCCCTACGTTCCCGATTGTTCGGCTAGGCGGTAAAGGGAGCACCTCTGTGATTGTTACTACCGGGTCATCCGAGTTAGTACCTTAGACTGGGTGAAGCTGAAAGCTAGCGATCTTAAAGGACATAATTGGTCGGCAACGACGGAAGTAAAAACTTAGGTTCACTAAAGACCACATAGTTCGGAAACTTTCCCCAAACTAAATCCTCAATATTTTTCTCCCGCATTGATTGGAGGTGAGGTTTCATGATCATGGTTGGCATGACAACCCGAAGAAAGGAACCGATAGCGGGACTATTTTCTTTGGAAGATGTTTTTTACATTACATAGTAATATAACATTCTCTCCGCATACCTTTGTTTATAAAACCATATGGCCGGATTGCCTTGTTTATTATAAATCTTTGCCCTCATAAAGGCTTTATAAAGTGGGACAAACACTCCCCGGCTACTGGCCGAGGAGGTTGAAGCCGATGGCCGGTCAACAAAGTTTTGTACAGTGCGGATCTGAGCATTAATGATGTAGAGTACTTGGATACAAAGAATCATTACACATAATTTGTGATTTTACTCGGGATATCGATCCTTAATTCGGCCACTCGTGCCCACATTAAGGCTCGGGGGCTACTGGGCTTCGGGCTTATTATTTCCAAATATTAAAGGGGCACATTGATCCCCTGATCTGGTGTTGTCACCCGACCAGTGTCTCGGGGGCTACTGCATTGCCTATTCAATGCAGAAAATTCAAAGTGCTTAGTGTTCGGCTTGACCGAACTATGGGCAAACGCGTCTTTGGACAACAATAGGTACCATCTGGACTTACCCGGCATCAAGCTAATATATTACGACAACTTCTCAAGACCCTCTCTCAAGGGCCTGTTCGCCGATCACTATTTCCTCTAATATATTACACCGCGTTTCTGTTCCTAAGTATGCTGCCGAGCTGGGAATTGATCCTCAGGATGATTTTACGAATCGACCTGAGTCTCAGGGGCTACTAGGGTCAGCGGTTTGATTTTATCCTTCAAGTGCATCCCGGATATTAGGCCAACACGCACCTTGAGGGCTACTAGCTATACATCTCGGCAGAGAATACATTGCACAATTCGAAATTAAATTCATAACAATCAGCCCATGGCCGGGGTGGTGCACCACCTCGGATACAGTCCGACGTTGGTGCTTAACCGCACAAGATACCTTGGAAGCAGTCCGGCATAAAAGCTCGGTTGCAAGTGGCTGGCTCCATAGAGGGCATCTCCGGCATTAAGCTCGTTCGAACCCTTTTAACTTTTTCAAGACCAAGGTAATCTATGACACCTCGGATACAGTCTGGGGTTGGAGCTCGGATACATTTCGGCATTGAAGCTCGGCTGCAAAAAGACACCTCAGATATAGTACGACGATGGAGGTCAGATATAGTCTGGTGTTGGAGCTCGTAAGCGAGAGGATACCGCCGCATGGGAAACACTTCAAACCCGAGGTGTGGTGTAAAAATAACAAGGCATTGATAAAAGCCGATAACTTAAAGGGCTCCTCGGATACCTGATGTGGGAACCCTTCGGATTTAGCTTGGCAATCCTCAAGATCGAAGATAGGAAGATTTGTTGAACCAGTTTTCAAGACTGACGACCAAAGATGAAGAACAACTCGGAAGAACCGAGGAGCGTCCCCAACTTGAAGACCGGTTCAGGGGGCTACTGACGATGTCCTAGACTAGGGGGTACTCACCATGTCGTCTCCCGACCAGTGGGTCGGGCCGAGGACCCCCACAACGGTTCACTAATGGGCCAGTTCGAATAGCCGATGACATATACAAGGAAGATTCCACAAGACTTGGTGATCAAAACAAGGACTCCTCTCCATCGGCGTATTCGACTAGGACTCTTGTTATCCTAGGCCTCTGGTACATTATATAAGCCGAGGCCAGGCTTGTCGATAGATGATTATGACATTATTCATCATACCCTCAGGTTTTAGACCAGAACATATGATCTCGAGGTAGATCAACTCTGTACTTGATACTCCATCAATGTAAACAAGAGCAAGACATAGGGTTTTACCTCCATCAAGAGGGCCCGAACCTGGGTAAAACATCATCTCCTTCGTTCCTGTTACCATTGATCCGAGAATCCACAGCTCGGGATCCCCTACCCTGAGATCTGCTGGTTTTGACACCGACAGTCGTCCCCCGGGCGACGCCTTCATGACTCAAGGATGGGGCGAGATCACCCGCGCCTGCTGTCCGGAAGGGGCCCTCGCCATCCACTTTGAATACGACAGAGCCTCCACGCTTTTCTTCAAGGTCTTCGGCGAAGACGGCCGGCGCCTGGAGTACTGCTCCGGAAGAGGTGATCCACGCGGTGCGGCCACGGGTGCTGAACTTGCCCTTGGCCTTGCCAGCAGCTCCTCCAGCAGCAGCGGCGACTCCCCGGAATCCAGCGATTCTCCGGAGTCCAGCGATGATGACAACTATGAGCCGCCGAGCTCACGCCGGGCTCGGAGCGCAACGGCGGCATCCGCCCGGCGTCGCCGGTGACGCCCTGTGTGTCGGCACCCTGGGAACGGGGTACCCAAACTTGCCTGCCTGCGGCCCAGGGCGTGGCTCCTCCAGCGGCCTGGTACAACCCATCTTCGCCAGCAAACACTCAAGACCCTCGCGAGGGGCCAAGCCTCACGAGGCGGACGACTCAAGACCTCCTCACGGGCGGCCTCCCTAGGTTGGCTCCCGAGGAGCGGAGAGATCTATGCAAGGGGCACCTCGCGAGGTTTGCATGACGTGAGCCATGACGACCAAGGCCATGCAGGCGCCAGCGCGTGCAGAGTACCGGTTGCCTCTTTGGTGCTAAAGGGGCAGGCGCAGACAAGGAGTCCCTAGGCATCAGACAAAGGTTTCCATATCGGTGCAACGAGATCAAGACCAGTAGGACGGCAGGACGGAGGTCATCGCGGAGCCCATGACGGCGTCACCACCAGAGCCTTTGGCAGACGAAGACCACCTTTTGTCAGGATAATTTGTACTAGTTGTCCCCCTTCAAATTGGCCGTTGTGGGATCTCTTCCCGCCTAATATTTGGGAAGAGGACCCGGGCCTCTATATATAGGACTAGCCACCACCGTAGGGGGCATCTCATCTCATCTGATCTGATCTGATCTCATCTCAACTCATCTTGGACTGGATCCATTCCACCAAGGCCACCATACAAGCTCATCGAGCTCAAGAACACCTCTCCTTAGGAGGCTGTTCATCCTCAGCCTGCAAGGCAATCCACCACACCACACTGGAGTAGGGTATTACACTGCAACGGTGGCCTGAACCAGTATAAACTCTTGTGTTCCTTGTTCCTCGGGTTCGTTGTGCTAGGCTTTGAGATCGTGGCAAGAGCGTGAGCTAGGGGGAGAGAGATCTTCATGTGCACCCCAGAGTTCGAACCTCAAGGGTTTTGCCGGAACCCGAAATCTGACATTTGGCGCGCCAGGTAGGGGTGCGCTGAAGCTTTTCTTCCGTTGATCCACGCTCCGCTGCTCCACCATGTCCATGGCGGACGCACGCCGAGCCCACGCCAAGTGCTAGGCCACCCTCGCCGCCCGTGTCACTCAAACAGCTCCTGTCGGCGGGCCTCCCTATCTTTCTCCATCACCCGCCGTCAACACCGCCACCGGCCCGGTGGGAAACGAGCACCAAGCATCATCGCTGCACCCTTTTGTGCGGCGGGACGGCCGCACCGCCACCCCGTCGCTGACTCCGGCCATCTCATCATCCCACGCTCGTCACGCGCCCACGGACGCGCAGGCCGCGCTCCTCATGGCACGCGAGCTCCTGCGCTACCGCCCGGTCGACGACCTCTACGAGGACTGGCTGGACCGCATCGCCGAGCTCGTCAGCGCCGCTGGGGGCTCCCCCGCACCTTCTCTCTCGCTGCCTCGCCCTCCCCCAGCTGCGGGCGACGTAGCTCATGGAGCGCCTCCGCCACCTCCGTACCCAGACGGCGTCCTGGCACCGAGACCTGCGGCCCCTTGGCGCGACCCGCTGCACCGGGTGCCCGCGAGCGAAGAAGGAAGCTGCCAAGAAGTTCCCCGACCACAGGAAAATGCTCCTCCACTCCCGGTGCCACCACGTCAAGACCGCGTGCCACTTGCGGCGGCGGTGCGTGGGCATCAAGATCAAGCTCCGCCCCCGCGACGGGCCCCGGTGGCCACAACAGGCTGCCGTGCCTTCACTCCAGAGCTGTGTAGCGTAGTCTGGCCAGGCAAGTTCAAGCCGGACCTGCCCCTCGCTACGATGGCACCCCCGACCCTGCGGAGTTCTTGCAGCTCTACGAGCGGAGCATCGAGGCGGCCAACGGTGACGAGAAAGTCATGGCGAACTAGTTTCCCATGGCTCTCAAAGATGGTGCTCGCTCATGGCTCCTGAATTTGCCCCCGGGGTCAATCTCCTCCTGGGGTGAGATGCGCGACCACTTCGTCGCCAACTTCCAGGGCACTCGCGACCGTCCACTGGCCGCGGGTGACCTACGCCACATCAAACAGCAGCCAGGAGAGACCCTGCACAAGTAAATCCAGCGCTTCAACAATGTTCGCCTCAAGATTCCCAAGGTGACGGACGAGGCCATCATCTCAGCGTTCTCTGATGGCGTCCGCGACATCAAGATGAAGGAGGAGCTCGCCATCCACGAGGAGCTGTGCACAGCTCTGGAGATGTTCAACAAGGCGACCAAGTGCGCAAGAGTAAAGGAGGGGCGCCTCTCCCTCCTCGAGCTCCCTACTGCCGACCCAGAAGAGAAGAAAGCCAAGGACAAGGACGTGAAGCACAAGGGAGTAGCCGTGCTCGCGGCAGAGCCGGACACGAAGCACGGCCAGGACCACCCCGAGTCGTCTAAGGGCAGCCGTCCATTCCGCGCCTTCCACAACGTACACAGCCACAACACCAACGACTGCCAAGAGCTTAGGGCCATTCGAGATGGACGCTTCGGTCGATGCCCCGAGCGCAACGACCGGGGCTATGGCCGAGGAGGAGGATGAAGTGGGGGACGCTGGGACGACCGCGGCCCCCGTCAGGAGTGGCGCGACCGGCCTCGCGAGGACCACTGGCAGGAACAGCCTCGCGAGGGCGCCTGGAGGGACCAGCCTCGTGAGGACCGTCCTCAGGGAAATGCTGGCCTCCCTCCGTTGCAGCCACCGCCAAGAAGGAACGACGAACACCATCAGGACAAGGGGGTTGGGGGCTTCCAGGAGCCGCCTGCTATCGCCTGCATCTTGGGCGGTGCTTAGGCCCCAGCCTCCCAGGGGATCTTCAAGCAGTTTGCTCGTGAGGTGAACGCGGCCCTTCCCAGGCTCGAGGCCACGTGCCCTCTTAGGTGGTCCAAGTGCGCCATCACCTTCAGCTCGTCGGACCAGCTCAAGTGCGCGGCTGTAGGAGATATGTCCTAGAGGCAATAATAAATGCTATTACTTATCTCCATGTTCATAATTATGTTTATGTTCCATGCTATAACTGCTATGGTTCTCGAGTCTGCAATAACACGAGGCTCGGAGGAAGACTCATATGCACGTGTGGAATAATAAACGGTAAGAAGTATTCCTAGTATGGCCTCTAAGACTAGCTCAAGTGTTGCATGATGATTCTGTTTTCCTGGTCATGGGCATGTCTATGCCAGCAACTTTGAGGGCACAATGTTAAGAGAACATTTGTGTTGAATCGACCCGGATTGATGTTATGCTATGAGATTCTTTCGTCACAAGTTTAATGGTACATAACACGGAGATGGTTAATGTTTGCATGATTCCTTAGACCGTGAGAGTATCGAGTTTCTTCATGCTTGCTTCATGAACTTTGGGGTTTGTTAAACGTCATCCATAAATGGGTGGCTATTACGGCGGCTTACGGGTTCATGGAAAAGTATGTCAAGTAACTTCATAGCTCAAGATTGGGATTTGCTCCTCCGACGATGGAGAGATATTCTCGGGCCCTCTCGGTGTTACGGTATCCATAATCGTCTGGCCAGACACCTTGTGATTTGATCACTGGGATGCCGGAACACAGAAACGAGAAAAGAAAACAAAACCGGTAACGAGGTAACTTGCATGGTGGACAAATTGTTCGTCCATGGGGATGCAATAAATCTCACCTCGGGTGTTTGTGACATATCGCGAAGCAACAGGAATAGCTCAGTGCAACTGGAGGTTCACTCGAATATTTATTCGTGTGGGTATAGGGGTCAATATGGGTGTCCACGGCTCCGATGTTGATCATTGATCGGAAGGGGTTCCGGGTCATGTCTATACTTCACCGAACCTATAGGGTCACACGCTTAAGGGTCATCTATCTGCTGAATACTAGACAGGGAGTCTGAGAGAAAATCATCAAAAAAGTTTCGGACACCGAAAAGTTTCGGACAGCGGAAAAGTTCCGCATAGAGAGGTCACCGGATGAGTTTCGGTGAAACCAAAATAGTTGTTTCGGGGTATGCCATTAAGTCAAAATGGTTTTGGCACATGCCTGATAATTCTTGGAGGGTGCCAGAATCATTCTGGAAACTTTTTGGATTTTTCAGAAATAAAAACCGGAAATGTTCCGGAGCTGCAGGAACCGGTTCAGATGCTTTTTGCAGATGAAAATCACTAAACTGGAATTGTTCCAGAACGCATTGGAAATTATTATGGTGGGTACTATAAATGTTCTAAGCCCACATAAATATTTTCAGTTCGAACGGACGCTGAAAAATGTTGTCGTGAATAGTGAAAGTGCTTTTTGGGATATTTTATGGAAAGCCACCTTTTGGGGCTTTGCCCAAAAGATCTAGGGATGACATGGAAGGGTGGGAACCTCCTTTTGGGGGCCCCCACAAGGGGTGGGACGTTCATGGGTGCAGCTCATCCATGGGGCCCCACTTGTCCCTTGTTTTCACTCTTTAGGTCCTTGGGAAGGACTCCATTTCATGTGGGTTTTGGGTTTTCTTGTAAAACCACCCTACCCCTTGGGATTTCCTATAAATAGAGGTGGAGGGGCAGCCCTCCACTCTCATCCCTTGCTCTCATACACATGCCATGCATTATCTGGCTTCTTCTCTCCCTCCCACGAAAAGAGTTTCGTAGAGCCGTAAGGCTGTCTGGGTTCCGGCAGGAACTAGTTCTGGACGGCGAAGCCCTGCCGGATAGATGACACCGTATGTGTGCAACTCTGTAGAGAGATCGTAGTTTCAGTCTTAGTTCGTGAGTGCCTCCCGAAGGCTTGTCCGTGTGACCGTTCGAGTTTCGAAGGTCCTCCCGAAGGGTTGTCCGAGTGACCGTTCGAGTTTCGAAGGTCCTCCCGAAGGGCTGTCCACGACATCGTCCGGGGGGCTGTTTGACCGCCTCCCGGAGGGCTGTCTAAGGAGCAGATGAGGGTATACATACTCGAAGTTGGGAGGTTGTAAATCCTAGCTGCGGGGATCTGCACCGCCGATCGTCATCGACTCTACTTCCCGCTGCGCTACGAGTCGGTAACGAAAAAGATCAAACCATGTATGCAGTCTCCATAGTGGTCCTGGGCTGGTGCGTAGGTCGGAATTTTTTTGTTTTCTGTCGCGTTCGCCTACAGTGCCATCATGAGCCGTGCTATGCGTAGATGCAGGTTGCGATCTAGAATACATAGAGATGTATGGGTATTGCATAATATAATTAGGTAGTAGATGAGATATATTGCTGAAAATTATTTATGCGGGTGACAGATGAAATCTGTTACCCGATGTTCTTGTTGCTTCCCTAGAATTTGCATATTTCTGATCTTGATAACAGTATGGTGGAGTTTCAATGTTCTGGCAATCCGCGATCCTGATTGATCAACGAAGTGCTAACAGTTCATTGAATTCCACCGTAGTTAAAAAGAAAGATGAAATTTAGCAGACGAAAGGGCAATGCGGATATGATCTGCACGGGGGTCATGCGTATGACGAAGTTCAGTATGGGGCTCGAGATTTTATTATCTCGTGTTTCATACACCCCGCAAAGTTAATATAGCGACTTGAATTATCATACTTAATGATGGACGTTGGTAGCTTCAGTTTGTTTCGAAACCTTAGAAGCCATGAAAAACAAGTCTTTGCATGAACCGATTAGAGGCGTCTAACTTGGTTTTGCAGGAGGCTTTTGCATGTGCATGTGATGTGGTATAGCAGTGCTCATAATAATTTGATTATGTATGAGATGACTATATGATGTAAATTGATTAACATGACCCGCGTGTCATGATTCGACATGATGGCTGGAGCCATATGATTGTCACTTTAGTGACCTACGTGTCAACCTTAAGTAATGCACTTATTTTATTAGCTATAGAGATAGCAATATTATCTGGTGCATCGACAAGGTGGTGGCAATCTTCGTGAAGGTGAACACCGACGCGAATGCCGAAGACGAAGGAATGAAAGACTTCTCTGTCATAAAGGGTTATACCATATCATGCTATTATGAATTGCATGAGATGTTTATCCCTTTGATGCACCCTTTTTGATTGCGTGGCAGTCGCTTTTTATTAGGGTGATCTCTCACTAAAATATCAAGTAGTTAGTGTTCTCCCAAGTGTAGCACCGTCACGGCACCTATCTTTTCGGGGTGCGCCATGGATGCATGGGTACGAACGATTAGAGAAGTGTGAGGCGGTTGAGGTCAGACCTCGCAGCAAGATCACTTGGTTGTCTTGACGTTCATGGCAGGATCGTCCTGAGCTCGGAACACACGCATCGAAAGATGAGCAAGAGTCACATAGAGATGTGATCGGCAAGTTGGCCTACCGATTAAAATTCCCGTTATGAGATGATGATTCTATGGCGATGAATTGAAGTCTGGATCTTGTATCACTCAAAATTAATTATGAGAGATATTGATTTGAGTGGGAGCCACTATTGAATTAACATGTTTAATTCTTAGTGAAATTAATTATGAACATTGTCTAAGTGTTTCTTGCAAAATAGTTGTAGAATAATGGCTCGCGATTCCACTTTCCCTGTTAAAATTGAATAGCTGTTAAATATCTGGTTAAAACTTTACGATTGGTAACGTAATATGAGGATTGTCCTCAAAAGTGCCGAGAAGGACTTTGTCCTATCGCATGCTTTTCGTATCCTCCCGCTAATGCTATGGATCGCGTGACTCTCGTCCTTCGATCCAAAAGCTAGAATTCTGTTTCGGTCAAGTGGAATATGTTTTCTTCCATGAAACCCAAACTTCGAAAGTTGGGATAGTTATATGATATTCATGGAATTGAAAATTATTTTCAGATACAAACAAAGCAATGTTTGTTTGCAAGTATTAGTAAAAGTGTTTACTATGCATTTGACTGTTGGGAAAGGGATCCAAAAGAACGCCTGTCATATAATGAAAGGTGAATAAAACAACACCTTAAAGAGAAAGGAAGTGTCCAAAGGGTGTTAGTATGACTTACACGCCTAGGAAGTCCGGGGCTAACGCCACTCTTAAGTTGGGTGCTTCTTTTGCGAGTAGGAGAAATACTAAAAGTTAAACTGTTAGAAGTATAAAGGCAGAAAGAAAGATGACTGGAATATCCAGCTCATGTATGAATGTCATACAAGTTTTTGATGTATAGTAGGCTGGTCAAAGATATAGTTCTTGGGAATTATGGTTAAACATGTTAATCACTAATTCTTGGGTATTGTGAGTTAATCACAAAGATACCCGCTCGATTGCATTATGTTACGAATCAATGTAAGAGCTACTATGGCCTAAAAAGACTAGCCAGAAATGAGGTTAAGGTATACACAGGGAACATAGTAAATGTTACTATACCTTCCATCGGTGTATTGCCGTATGTATTTATTTTCATAATTCATTTAGAGTTTTACAAACTCTAGCCCATTGCATAAGGTATCTTGCAAGAAGGTTGTTCATAAGAGAACTTTTTATGTTCGATGTTATGAATAACACAAGGGCCATACTTTCATTATGAATGAGATGTATGTTATGAATATTGATAATAATACAATACCTCTGGGTTTACTTTCATAATTCATTTTAGAGTTTCATACACTCTAGCCCATTGCACAATGTTTGTTGCAAAAGAGTTGTTCATAAAAACAACAATTGTTGTTAAGTATTATGAATAACATGAAGGGCCATGCTTCCATCCAAGATGGGATGTATGTTATGAATATTGATGGTAATATGATACATCCATAACACTAGCGCTAAATGTCGCAAGACTAAAAGAATACCACACAAGTGTGGCACTACATTTGGTCACATTGGAGAAACCCGCATGGAAAATTCCATTATGATGGATTTTGAAGTCTTTTTGATTTTGAATCATCTGACACTTGCAAGTTTCCTCCGAAAAGTGAAGTGACTAAAATACCGTTCACAGGCCATAAGGAACAAACGACAAACTTATTAGTGATCATACATTTGATGTGTGTAGTCTGATAAGTGTTGTTAGTGGTGGATTTATTTATCTTCAGAAATGACTCAAGTAGATATATGGATATTTGCTTGATGAGACGTAAGTCTGGATCTTTTGAAATCATTCGAAAGGTTTTCAAAAATGAAGTAGAAGTTATTGTAACAAGAAAATTATGTTTCTGCAATTTGATTGCACAAAGGAATATTTGAGTTACATGTTTAGCGAATGTTTGATGAGTTGTGAAAGCGTTTTCATAACTTGCACCTCCCGAAACACCACTGCAAGTGAAAAGTCCGTGGAGATGTAATCTAACCATTTATGACATGGTAAGGTCAAAGAAGACATAAATAAATTTTCCATTATCCCTTTTAAAGTGATGCTTTAGAGACTGCGGCTTTTACACTGAAAAGAGCTACATCGGGTCTGTTGAAATGAAGCCATGGTATGGTACGCCCAACCATGTTATATCTTTTCTTAACATTTGGAATATGGGGCTTGTGTAAAAGGTTACAAACCTATTCCAAATCAGACAAGTGCTACTTTGTAGGTTATACCAAAATGTTGGGTATTCCTCCCTCACTATACTGAGGCAAATAGTTTTGCCGCGAAACGGTGTGCTTTTAAGGAGAATGGTTCTTTCAAAAAGGTGAGTGGGAGAATAGTGCAAATCGACGAGATAAACAGTATCTTCGTCATCAGATCAAAGGAAAGAGACCTTGGAAGTAATTCCAGAGATTCCTACTGCGACTGATACGGAAGTCTCTACAATAAAATGTATGAACTTCGGTCGAACTTGCAGCTGAATCACGTAGGCAAGGCTCGTGCAAACCTCTCAGGTGCGCAAACGAGATATTGTTGTTAGACAACATTATACCTACGATACACAAGGAAGCGTTGATGGGCCCTGACTCCGGAATTGGCTAAATGCCAATACAACCCGAGTTAGTTTCCATATAAGTGATTCAAGATTAAAACCTTGATACACCTTTCGGAAGATTTAGAGTCTAACGAATATTTATGGAACTTAAAACTGATACGGATAAAAATGTTTTATCCATAAAGCTCGACTTGTTGAAATAACAAGTTCAAGAGTTGACTACGATGAGGTTGTTTTCATCGTAGCGATGCTTAAAGTCGGTTCGGGTTGAACTAGCAATTAATACATATTTCAATCATGAGATATGAAACATGGATGACAATAGGATTTTCATCTGATGGAAATTAAACTAAGGACTTGCTTGTGTTACAGTCCAAGGCATTTTGTCTATCCAGAGGATGCTAGTAAGGGTGCAAACTTTAGAGTTCCAGCGATGGACAGAAGAGAGCAAAATGGAGTTGGAATCTTCGTGCTTTGATGAAATGGTCAAAGGGGTTTGACTTCATCCATGGGTAACGAAGATGCTTGTAATTCAAGAAAGTAAGTGGGAGCATAATAATATTTCTAAAAACCTTGTGTGCTTGACACATTGTTAATTGGAAATAAATTTCTTGACACGAATTAGGACTTCATTTGAAAATAGTTTTTTGATGAAGTGCTTAGGCTAAATAGCCTCAATATTAGGCATAATGATCTATGGCGATAGATTTACCTAATAGGGCTAAGCAATGAATACATATTGACAATGTGCTAAAACCTTTTAGCATTTAAAACTGCCAAGGAGTGATTCTTGCCGGAGTCACATGGAAGAGTTTTTTGCAAGACTCGGTGTCCCAAAACACTGATGAGCAAAATACATGATGTAGATTCCACACACTTTTGTGTTTGGATTAATCATGTATTCCATGGTATATAAAACAACTAGATATGTCCGATACTCCCAAGGTGTTGCGAGTATGGATACTAAAGAGATCAAAGTACTGATCGTGGGACAACAGTGAAAGATGTCATTGAGTACTAGAGTAAATACTGATGATATGTTTTCTCGCAAGCGGAGATCATGAAGAGTTCATTGTAAAATTTTACATCGATACAGTCTTCATCTTTTCTCCATGCGATTTTCGATTTAAGTTGAGGGTTTTGTGTAATACACAATATGGTGGCACGGTAGTTGGAAATTGTTCCAAATAGGATACCGTGGCGAATTCTATAACAAATGACTAAGTATGTTGACGCTTTAGAAGCGACAAACAAGATGTTGAATCATATAGTTCATTCATGAACTTAGTATGGTTCCAAGATGGCATTTGTCAATGGGACACTACTGCAGGTAGTTTCTCCTTAACTCAGTCTGAGGAATCCAGGTTCGACCTATGATTCACATACATAAAAGCCAAGTCCGCACAAAATATGAATTTTGTGAAACCGTGAAAACGCGAGGATATGCAGAGATAGACACCGAACTGAAGTTGTCAGATCCGATGGAAATCAGGCTATACCACATGCGAAACATTTTTTACACCGGTATGCCATAGGTGTAAACTGCATTAGCATTAACTAGATTATTGACTCTAGTGCAAGTGGGAGTCTGTACGAGATATGTCCTAGAGGCAATAATAAATGCTATTACTTATCTCCATGTTCATAATTATGTTTATGTTCCATGCTATAACTGCTATGGTTCTCGAGTCTGCAATAACACGAGGCTCGGTGGAAGACTCATATGCACGTGTGGAATAATAAACGGTAAGAAGTATTCCTAGTATGGCCTCTAAGACTAGCTCAAGTGTTGCATGATGATTCTGTTTTCCTGGTCATGGGCATGTCTATGCCAGCAACTTTGAGGGCACAATGTTAAGAGAACATTTGTGTTGAATCGACCCGGATTGATGTTATGCTATGAGATTCTTTCGTCACAAGTTTAATGGTACATAACACGGAGATGGTTAATGTTTGCATGATTCCTTAGACCGTGAGAGTATCGAGTTTCTTCATGCTTGCTTCATGAACTTTGGGGTTTGTTAAACGTCATCCGTAAATGGGTGGCTATTACGGCGGCTTACGGGTTCATGGAAAAGTATGTCAAGTAACTTCATAGCTCAAGATTGGGATTTGCTCCTCCGATGATGGAGAGATATTCTCGGGCCCTCTCGGTGTTACGGTATCCATAATCGTCTGGCCAGACACCTTGTGATTTGATCACTGGGATGCCGAAACACAGAAACGAGAAAAGAAAACAAAACCGGTAACGAGGTAACTTGCATGGTGGACAAATTATTCGTCCATGGGGATGCAATAAATCTCACCTCGGGTGTTTGTGACATATCGTGAAGCAACAGGAATAGCTCACTGCAACTGGAGGTTCACCCGAATATTTATTCGTGTGGGTATAGGGGTCAATATGGGTGTCCACGGCTTCGATGTTGATCATTGATCGGAAGGGGTTCCGGGTCATGTCTATACTTCACCGAACCTATAGGATCACACGCTTAAGGGTCATCTAGCTGCTGAATACTAGACAGGGAGTCTGAGAGAAAATCATCGAAAAAGTATCGGACACCGAAAAGTTTCGGACAGCGGAAAAGTTCCGCAGAGAGAGGTCACCGGATGAGTTTCGGTGAAACCAAAATAGTTGTTTCGGGGTATGCCATTAAGTCAAAATGTTTTCGGCACATGCCTGTTAATTCTTGGAGGGTGCCAGAATCATTCTGGAAACTTTTTGGAATTTTCAGAAATAAAAACCAGAAATGTTCCGAAGCTGCAGGAACCGGTTCAGATGCTTTTTGCAGATGAAAATCACTAAACTGGAATTGTTCCAGAATGCGTTGAAAATTATTATGGTGGGTACTAGAAATGTTCTAAGCCCACATAAATATTTTCAGTTCGAACGGACGCTGAAAAATGTCGTCGTGAATAGTGAAAGTTCTTTTTGGGATATTTTATGGAAAGCCACCTTTTGGGGCTTTGCCCAAAAGATCTAGGGATGACATGGAAGGGTGGGAACCTCCTTTTGGGGGGCCCCACAAGGGGTGGGACGTTCGTGGGTGCAGCTCATCCATGGGGCCCCACTTGTCCCTTGTTTTCACTCTTTAGGTCCTTGGGAAGGACTCCATTTCATGTGGGTTTTGGGTTTTCTTGTAAAACCACCCTACCCCTTGGGATTTCCTATAAATAGAGGTGGAGGGGAAGCCCTCCACTCTCATCCCTTGCTCTCATACACATGCCATGCATTATCTGGCTTCTTCTCTCCCTCCCACGAAAAGAGTTTCGTAGAGCCGTAAGGCTGTCTGGGTTCCGGCAGGAACTAGTTCTGGACGGCGAAGCCCTGCCGGATAGATGACACCGTATGTGTGCAACTCTGTAGAGAGATCATAGTTTCGGTCTTAGTTCGTGAGTGCCTCCCGAAGGGCTGTCCGTGTGACCGTTCGAGTTTCGAAGGTCGTCCCGAAGGGCTGTCCGGGTGACCGTTCGAGTTTCGAAGGTCCTCCCGAAGGGCTGTCCACGACATCGTCCGGGGGGCTGTTCGACCGCCTCCCGGAGGGCTGTCTGAGGAGCAGATGAGGGTATACATCCTCGCGGTTGGGAGGTCATAAATCCTAGCTGCGGGGATCTGCACCGCCGATCGTCATCGACTCTACTTCCCTTTGTGCTACGAGTCGGTAACGAAAAAGATCAAACCATGTATGCAGTCTCCATAGTGGTCCTGGGCTGGTGCGTAGGTCGGAATTTTTTTGTTTTCTGTCGCGTTCCCCTACAGAGGCAACTGCCGGCGCCCTCCCGATGCTTTGTTCACCCGTCATCAGCAACGTCCAAGTCACAAACACCCTCATCTAAGGTGGCGCAGGGCTCAATGTCCTGTCCGTCGAGACATTCGATAGCCTCCAAGTGCCATACGATCAGCTACAGCCTACCAAGCCTTTCTCAGGAGTGACCGACGGATCCACCACCCCGATAGGGCAGGTCCGCCTCCCTGTCACCTTTGGCCAGCGTAACAACTACTGCACCGAGCTCATCGACTTCGATGTCGTCCACATCCGTCTGCCGTACAACGCCATCCTTGGGTATCCAGCATTGGCCAAGTTTATGGAAGTGACCTACCACGGTTGCAACGTCCTCAAGATGCCAGGGAGCGGCGGAGTCATCACGGTCCCCTGCGAAGAAAGAGATGCAGTCTGCTCCCTTGAGCGCGCCTTCGAAGCCGCTGAGATTGAAGACCCCGACAACGAAGGCACCACGTACCCTTCTGAGGCCATCCCTAAGAAGAAGAAGCAGCTAGTCCACCCAGTGCCTAAGGAGAGTGGTGTCTCCAGCGGCACAACCTTAGGACCTGCACCCGCAGCTGGGGCGCTTCCCTCCCTCGCATAGGAAGGCGCGCCCGGCGCCCTCCTCGGTCAACGCTCGGGGGCTCTCTTCTGGAGGGCCTCAGAGCTAGCCAACATCACGAGGGAGGCGCTCGGACACCATGTGGAGGCGTGCTTCACCGCACGTTTCCTTTAGAAGGGCACCGAGCGACGAGCGCCTGGTGCTCAGGAGTTCATCGTCAGGGTGACCAAGGAGCTTCAAGAGGCAAGGGCCATACGTGGCGACCGCCGCCTACCACCTGGCGAGGACGGCGGGCTGCGCGTCTGCTTGGACATTCTAGGGCTCAACAGGGCTGCATCTCGAGAGCTTTTGGCCTTCGCACGTTGGTCGGTGCGAGGGTCCACCTCACAGCTACGTTGGCATGCCATTTGGCTTGCCGAGTGCGAGTGTCACCTACCAGCGCCATCTACGGAGCATCCTGGCGACTCAGGAGGCCAGGCATCACGCCATCCTGGAGGAGATCGCGACGGTTCTCCAGGAGCCACCAGGGCCCGCGGAGCCTCCCGAGGCTCAGGACCCTGACGACTCGTGAGGAACGACTCTTCGACATGCATCATCGGCTACTCCAACATCACTCCAACAGCGTTATCAGGTGACTCTTTCCAGTTCATTTAGTTGGGGGCGCCCCTCGGGCAGCATTATCCCCAAATCGCACGGGTCTGTCCCTGCGACGTGTATCCTTTTGCATCTTTAGCTTACTGTGTTGGGGGCGCCCTCCGGGCTGCATATTCCCCAGGCCGCTCGGGTCCGTCCCAGTGGCATGTATCGTTCTTGCATCTATCTAAGCTAACTTGCCCCTTTGCTTGAGTCATTCTATGGTTATCACTTGCCTGATTGCACTTCGTGGCATCCCGCACTGCTAACCAACCTCTTATCTGCCCCGCGATGGGAGCCCCACACGTCGGCACGACGCTTGTGCTCGGGTCCGTCCCTGCAACGCTGACAAATCTGAGAGATCGAGCTCTGGCTCGCGGCCCACTCCGCGCACGTCACCTCACCAGATCCTCAGTGCCCTTGTCTCTCTCAGGGACGATCTACCTCTGGGTAGCCGGCGCGACCACGGGCTATGTTCCCTCTTCAGCTAACTTGCAGGAACCTCCGGAGCACTAGCTACAGGTGGTCCCGTTGGCTCATTCCTCCTCTCATGCGATTCACTTGCGCGTGGAAGGGAGGGCTCCTGAGCATCGCGCCTTAGGGGCTCTTACTGACTCTCCAGCCCTCACCCCTGGCCTTGACCACGGCATTGCGACCTGGCATACCAGCAGCGGCTGAGCCTTGCTCGAGGGTCGGGACCCAAGAACGCAGAGCACTCAGGAGAGCGCGAGAGGGGGAAGGACCTGACGTGGTACCGACCTGGCAGCACCACAGCCGTAGACGCGCAGGTCGGACGCGGCCCAAGGAATCGATCCTAAAGATAAGTCACACAGTCAAGTCAGCCCAGCACCATAACGCAGAATTCCTAGCCTGTGCAGCCTTGCTACGGCGACGCCACCTACCTTTCCTACCTTCTGGGAGTTGCTTGCACGCTAAGGGGGACCCCCCTGAGCATTGCGCCTCAGGGGATCTTACCGGACCTCGGGCCGCTCACCTCCTGGCCTTGACCACAGCATCGTGACCTGGCATACCAGCAACGGCTGAAGCCTGCCTGAGGACTGGGGCCTGTCAGCGTAGAGCGCCAGGCTACCGCAAGGATGGAAAGGGGGAACCAAGCCGATGCAAGATGCGCGAACATAAGCTTTCATAATGGGGATGATATTAACACAAAAGGAACTACTGACCCTTTACACACCCCCACGGGGTTTATCTCGATTCCTCGCAAGGAACAAAAGAAGAAGGCTTCTAGGAGCCATATCTACAAGCATCGCTGCCGGTGCCATCATCAATAGTGGGTCACGGGAGGCCGACGCCAACCCCATCCAGATCAGCGGCGGCGACGGACGGCCGTCGCCGCCGCGCTCCGGGCACGGCGAGAGCTCGGGGGCACGTAGCTGTCGTCGCTTGTCTCCGGGGTCTCGTAGAGCTCGGGAGAGTCGCTGGACTCCCAAGCGTCATCGTTGCTGTCGGAGGAGCAGATGCCGAGGCCAGTGGCAGGCCCGGCGCCTGCCGCTGTGCCGCCCTGGTGGCCCCCTCCAGGGCAGCACTCCAGGCGGCGGCCTTCCTCGTCGAAGACCTTGAAGAACATCGTGGAGGCGCCGTCGTACTCTAAGTGGATGGCGAGAGCGCCCTCCGCGCGGCAAACAAGGGCGACCTCGCCCCATCCACGGGTCATGAAGATCTTGCCCGGGGAGACGACCTCAACCTTCGCTCCTGTCATCGGGGTGTCGCACTCGGCATGCTGCAGCCACAGCTCAAGTGGCCCCCTCGGTGGCATCTCTTCAGCGAAGAATTGTGGAAATCGGATCCATGTGCGTGGAGGCATGGCCGCCACACCACGAGTTCGTGCGAGGAGCCCTCGGCGTGAGTTCGCGGGGCAGCGGCGCGCGCCACCACCGCACGGCCACCACGGCCGTGGCGCGAGCAGCGCCGGCTGCTGCCTCCTCCTTCGAAGCCTCCTGCCTGAGCGTACAAGGGCAGCGGGTAGCCGGGGGGAGGCCGCTCGTGCCATGGCCTCGTCACTTCCGGCCTCACAACGACATCGCGAGAACGAGCCATCCTCTTCTTCAGCGGGAGTGGCTCTAACTCATCGCAGGGGGTTTTCCCCTTCTCAGCGGCGGAGAATCTCCGTATCGGCGCCATGGGCGTTGCAGCAAGACGGTGGAGGAAGGGAGAAGAAGAAGCATGCGGAATGGAGGAAGAGATGAGCAACGGGGGCTCCACCCCTCTCCCCATTTATAGCCGGGAGGAGGCCAACCGCCGGCCTCCATGATCGCAGGTAATGATGACTTTTCTGCATGCAGCAGGGACTCGTCAAGTCGGGCGGTTGCCGAGGCAGCGTGGGGAAGCGGAGACGCCCATGTCCCGTCAATCACCATGCGTCAATCAAGGCCGCAGGCTATTGGGGCCCGCGGCGCTCCGCTATTGACCCTTGGCTTCACCATGAAGCCAAGTACTAGCGCGCCTTGGGCCCGGGGGCTACTGTCGGCGCCCTCGGAATGGGGTTACCCAGACTTACCTGCCTACGGCCCTGGGCGTGGCTCCTCCAGCGGCCTAGTACGGCCCATCTTCGCCAGCAAACACTCAAGACCCTCGTGTGGGGCCAATCCTCGTGAGGCGGACGACACAAGACCTCCTCAGGGGCGGCCTCCCTAGGCTGGCTCCCGAGGAGCGGAGAGATCTATGCAAGGGGCACCTCGCGAGGTTCGCATGACCTGAGCCATGACGACTGAGGCAAGGCGGACGCCAGGCGAGCGCCAGCGCGCGCAGAGTACCGGTTGCCTCTTTGGTGCTAAAGGGGCAGGCGCAGAGGAGTCCCGAGGCATCAGTCAAAGGTTTCCATATCGGTGCAACGAGACCAAGACCAGCAGGACGGCAGGACGGAGGTCATCGCGGAGCCCATGACAGCGTCACCACCAGAGCCTTTGGCAGGCGAAGACCACCTTTTGTCAGGATAACTTGTACTAGTTGCCCCCCTTCAAATTGGCCATTGTGGGATCCCTTCCCGCCTAATATTTGGGAAGAGGACCCGGGCCTCTATATATAGGACTAGCCACCACCGTAGGGGGCATCTCATCTCATCCGATCTGATCTGATCTTATCTGATCTCAACTCATCTTGGACTAGATCCATTCCACCAAGGCTACCATACAAGCTCACCGAGCTCAAGAACACCTCTCATCAGGAGGCTGTTCATCCCTTGTACCTGTTCATCCTCAGCCTGCAAGGCAATCCACCACACCACACTCGAGTAGGGTATTACACCGCAACGGTGGCCCGAACCAATATAAACTCTTGTGTCACTTGTTCCTCGGGTTCAGCAAGCTAGGCTTTGAGATCGTAGCGAGAGCGTGAGCTAGGGGGAGAAAGATCTTCGTGCGCACCCCAGAGCTCGAACCTTAAGGGTTTTGCCGGAACCCGCAATCCGACACTGTGGCCATGGTTCTTCAAGGTATTCTCCTTTTGTTTTCCCTGCGTGGAATCGTGACGGGCCCCGTGGGGGTGTGTAAGAAACTGTAGTGCTTTTGCCTTAATGTTATTATTCCTAGTTCGGTGTTGTGGTTGCGTATCCCGCTGCGGGATGGTGGTCCTTTTGGTTCTCGTGGTAGCTTAGTGCTCTACGCTGACAGGACCCAGTCCCCAGGCAGGCTTCAGCCGTCGCTAGTATGCCAGGTCCCGATGCTGTGGTCAAGGCCAGGAGGTGAGCGGCCCGAGGTCCGGTAAGAGCCCCTGAGGCGCGATGCTCAGGAGGTCCCCTTTATTGTGCAAGCAGCTCCCTGGAGGCCGAAAAGGAAAGCGACATTGCCTGAGCGAGATCGCGAGAGTCAAAATACAGGGTCGTGAGGTTCACGCCGATATGTATGGGCTGACTTATCTTGGCGAGCCCGCGGCGATTCCCTTGCGTGACGCCTGATCGTGTCCTGGTGGTGGCGCTTCTAGGCAGGGCTCGTGGTGATACCCCCCTTTTTGCTCATATAGATGCTCTACGTCCTCGGGTCCCGGCCCTCGAGCGAGGCTCAGCCGCCGCTGGTATGCCAGGTCGCGATGCCGTGGTCAAGGCCGGGGGTGAGGGCTCGAGAGCCAGTAGGAGCCCCTGAGGCGCGGTGCTCAGGAGCCCCCCTTTAACGTGCAAGCTAATTGCGTGAAAAGGAGTGGCTGGCGGGGCTGCTTGTAGTCAGGCTCTGGAGGTTCATGCGGGTTAATCAGAGAAAGAGATCATAACGCATAGCCACGCTTTCTGCCCTTTCATTGATCTTTCTACAAGAAGGTGAAGGCACTGAGGACCTGGTGAGGTGAGGTGCGCGGGGCAGGCCGCGAGTCAAGCTCGATCTCTCAGGTTTAACAGCGCTGCAGGGACGGACCCGAGCATAGGTGCCATGCCAGCAGCCTCCATGGCGGGATGAGCAATCGGCGGTTTAGCAATGCGCGGAGGCCGCGAAGGGCGACGAAACACCGGACAGGCAGGTGATAATCATAAAGAAACTCATGGAATGGTAAGGCCAGTTCTGATAGATGCAAAGAATGATACATGCCGCAGGGACGGACCCACACGGCTTGGGAATAATGCAGCCCGAGGGGCGCCCCCAACTGAATAAATCAAAAAGTGTCACCTGGCACCGTTGCTGAAGAAGTGTTGAAGTAGCTGAAGACGTGCGTTGCAGAAGTCGCTCCTCACGATTCGTCCAGGTCCTGAACCTCGCGAGGCTCTAGAGGCCCCGGGGTGGGGGGTCGCGAGGATCCAACGCCACCTCCGATAGGATCGCCTGGTGCCTGGCCTCATGACACGCCAGGATGCCTCGCATGTGGCGCTGGTGCGTAGCAGCCCTATTCAGCAAAACCGAAAGGCATGCAAACGTAGCCGTGAGGGGGGCCCTCGCATTAGCCAACGTGGGATGACCAGAAGAGCTCCTGAGATGCGGCTCTGTTAAGCCCGGGGATGTTGACGCAGGCGTGCAGCTCGCTGCCCTTGTTAGGGGAGGGAGCCGCGTTGGGTGGTGCGGGGCGACGCTCGCCCCGCATGGCTCTTGCCTCCCGAAGCTCCTTGGTCGCCTTGGTGTTGAACTCCTGAGCACCTGGTGCCTCGCGCCCTGCGCCCTCCTCGTGAAAACGCGCGTTGAAGCACGCCTCCACATGGTGCCCTAACGCTTCCCTCGTGACGCTGGCTAGGTCAGAGGCCCCCCAGAGGAGAGCCCCCAAGCCCAACCTGAGAGGGGCACCGGGTGCGCCTTCCTATGGGAGAGGGGAAGGCGCCCCGTCAGTGGGCGCAAGTCCTGAGGCACGGCCGTCAGACGCCCCATCCTCCTAAGGTCCTAGGCGGTGCAGCTGCTTCTTCTTCTTGGGGGCGGCCTCAGGAGGGTAGATAGCGCCCTCGTCATCTGGTTTCTCGACCGCCGCAGCCTGGTAGGCGTGCTCGAGGGAGCACACCGTGTCCTTTTTGTCGCAGGCGACCGTGATGCTGCTGCAACTTCTTGGCATCTTGAGGACGTTGTAGCCATGATGAGTCGCAGCCATGAACTTGGTTGGGGCCGGATACCCAAGGATGGCGTTGTACGGGAGGCGAATGTGGGCGACGTTGAAGTCGATGAGCTCAGTGCGGTAGTTGTTGCGCTTGCCGAAGGTGACAGGGAGGCGGATGTGCCCCATCGGGGTGGTGGAGCCGTCGGTCACTCCTGAGAAAGGCTTAGTAGGCTGAAGCTGGTCGTACGGCACCTGGAGCCTGTCGAACGTCTCGATGGAGAGAACATTGAGCCCCGCGCTACCATCGATGAGCGTCTTGGTGACGAGGACATTGCTGATGGTAGGTGAGAAGAGCATCGGGAGGGCGCCAGCGGTGGCCACGCACTTGAGCTGGTTAGTAGAGTCGAAGGTGATGGCGTACTTGGACCACCTGAGCGGATGCGTCGCCTCGAGCTTGGGGAGGGCTGCGTTCACCTCGCGAGCGAATTGCTTGAAGATGCGATGGGAGGTGATGTCTGCTAGACTACGTCGGTATTTCCCCAAAGAGGAAGGGATGATGCAGCACAATGACGGCAGGTATTTTCCTCAGTGATGAGATCAAGGTTATCGAACCAGTAGGAGAACCAAGCAACACTATGTAAACAACACCTGCATACAAATAACAAATACTCGCAACCTGACGTATTAAAGGGGTTGTCAATCCCTTTCGGGCAACGACACCAGAATTTGGCAACGGATGTGAGAGAGTTGTAATAATTTGATAGATCGAACGCAAATAAAATAAAGTGCAACAAGGTATTTTTGTATTTTTGGTTTAATAGATCTGAAAATAAAAGCAAATAAAATAGATCACAAAGGCAAATATATTAGAGAAGAGACCCAGGGGCCATAGATTTCACTAGTGCATTCTCTCGAGAAAATAGCAAACGGTGGGTAAACAAATTACTGTTGGGCAACTGATAGAACTTCAAATAATCATGACGATCTCCAGGCATGATCATTATATAGGAATCACGTCCAAGATTAGTAGACCGACTCCTGCCTGCATCTACTACTATCACTCCACACATCGACCACTATCTAGCATGCATCTAGTGTATTAAGTTCATGGAAAAACGGAGTAATGCAATAAGAACGATGACATGATGTAGACAAGATCTATTTATGTAGAAATAGACCCCATCTTGTTATCCTTAATAGCAACGATACATACGTGTCGGTTCCCCTTCTGTCACTGGGATCAAGCACCGTAAGATCGAACCCATCACAAACCACCTCTTCCCATTGCAAGATAAATAGATCGAGTTGGCCAAACAAAACCTAAATATCGGAGAAGAAATACGAGGCTATAAGCAATCATGCATATAAGAGATCAAAGAAGACTCAAATAACTTTCATGGATAAAGAGATAGATCTGATCATAAACTCAAAGTTCATCTGACCCCAACAAACACACCGCAGAAAGAGTTACATCATATGGATCTCCAAGAGACCATTGTATTGAGAATCAAAAGAGAGAGAGGAAGCCATCTAGCTACTAACTACGGACCCTTAGGTCTATAAAGAACTACTCACGCATCATTAGAGAGGCACCAATGGACATGATGAACCCCTCCGCGATGGTGTCTAGATTGGATCTGGTGGTTCTGGAACTTGCGGTGGCTGGAATTGATTTTCGTCGACTCCCGTAGGGTTTCTGGAATATTGGGGTATTTATGGAGTAAAGAGGCGGTCCGGGGGGCACCCGAGGTGGGCACAACCCACCAGGGCACGCCTGGGCCTCCAGGCATACCCTGGCGGGTTATGCTCCCCTCGGAACAACCCCCAGGTACTTCTTCGGCCCACTGGATGTCTTCTGGTCCAAAAAGAAATCCACAAAAAATTTCGCTGCATTTGGACTCCGTTTGGTATTGATTTCCCGCGGTGTAAAAAACATGCAAAAACAACAACTGGCACTTGGCACTATGTCAATAGGTTAGTACCAAAAAATGATATAAAATGACTATAAAATGATTATAAAACATCCAAGAATGATAATATAACAGCATGGAACAATAAAAAATTATAGATACGTTGGAGACGTATCAGCTTTCCCAAGCTTAATTCCTGCTCGTCCTCGAGTAGGTAAATGATAAAAATAGAATTTTTGATGTGGAATGCTGCCTAACATGCCATCTCATATTCTTCTATTTGTAGCATGTACATTTGGACTTTTATATGGTTCAAAGCAATAGTCTTGTTTTGACATGAGGACTTAAATTCTCAAGCATATCAACAAGCAACCATGTCTTTCAAAATATCAATGCTAAAATAAGTTATCCCTAGCCCATCATGCTCAATCATTGATCCATTCATGAAACACACCCGCATATTAGCTACACCCAATTCTCAAGTACGATCATAGTGCCCCCTAGTTGGTGCTTTATAAGAGAAGATGGAGACTCAAAATAAAAATAAAAATTGCATAAAGTAAAAGAAAGGCCCTTCACGGAGGGAAGTAGGGATTTGTAGAGGTGCCAGAGCTCAATGCGAAAATTGAGAGATAAAAACATTTTGAGAGGCATACTTTTCCCACCAATGAAAATGTCTTAGAGCTCCCAACACTTTACATGCTAGATATATCATGGGCGGTTCCCAAACAGAAAATACAATTTATTCCTTTTTCAACCATACTTTCACTTTCCATGGCTAACCGTATCCATGGGTGCCCTCCATGCCAACACTTTCCAAGGAATTTATTATTTAATAACATAAAGTAAATTCATTTTTTTATTTCGGGACTGGGCATCCCTAATACCTTTGCCTTACTCTCGTGCAATGAAAAGTGAATAAACACTCATCGTGAGAATAACACATCTAGCATGGAAAATATTGGCCACCCCTCGTCGCCTCGCGAGCGGTACGAGCACACAAAAGAGAAATTTATTTTGAAAATTAGAGATGGCACATACAAATTTGCTTAGAACGGTAAAAGAATACCGCATATAGGTAGGTATAGTGGACTAATGTGGCAAAACTGGTTTAAAGGATTTTGGATGCACAATTAGTGATCATACTTAGTGCAAAATGAAGGCTAGCAAAAGATTGAGAAGCGACCAACCAAGAAATGAATAATCTCATAAGCGAGCATTGAGCATAATTAACACCGAATAATGCACCACAAGTAGGATGTAATTTCGTTGCACGACTATTGACTTTCGTGCTTGCATAGGGAATCATAAACCTTAACACCAATATTCTTACTAAAGCATAATTACTCATCAACATGACTCACATATCACATCATCATATCTCAAAAATATTACGAGGAATCAAGTTTATTTTGTCCAATGATCTTCATGAAAGTTTTTATTATATCCTTCTTGGATATCTATCACTTTGGAGCTAATTTTCATGTGTTGCTTTTGGTAAGCTCAAACAAATATAAGTGAAGATCATGAGAATAATATTTCTTTCTCTCAAATTAATTTAAGTGAACCAAGAGAGAATTTCTTAAAAAATACTAAAGCACACCGTGCTCAAAAAGATATAAGTGAAGTACTAGAGCAATTCCATAGAAAAGTGGTTCATTGACGGGATGCGAGTGCCGCTTACCTCCCTGGCAACTATTTGAGGACTCTATTTTATTTAAAAACTTTCAAATCTAAGTATTTTATTAAAACAACAAGCAAAACAAATTAAAATGACATTCTAGGAATATCACACATCATGTGAAGAAGCAAAAACTTGGGCTCAACCGATACTAACCGATAATTGTTGAAGAAGAAAGGTGGGATGCCTACGAGGGCATCCCCAAGCTTAGATGCTTGAGACTTCTTGAAATATTATCTTGGGCATCCCCAAGCATGAGATTTTGTGTCTCCTTAATTCCTCTCATATCACGGTTTTCCTAAATCTCAAAAGCTTCATCCACACAAAACTCAACAAGAACTCGTGAGATAAGTTAGTATAAACCAATGCAAAAACCTTATCATTCTTTGCTGTAGCAAATCACTAACATTATTATTCAACATTGCATACTAAATGCCTCTGCATATTTAATACTCCTATCCTCAAATACAATCATTAAACAAGCAAACATATGCAAACAATGCAAACATAACAGCAATCTGCCAAACCAGTACAGTCTGTAAAGGATGTAAGAGTATCAATACTTATTCAACTCCAAACATTATGAAATTCTACCACACTGTAGAAAATTTATCAGAGCTTATTTTGCAAAAAGTTTCAACATTTTATCACATTCTGACTTTTCTAGGGAATTTTTGCAACATCGATAAACTTTCTGTTTTGAAACAGCAACATGTATACTTGCAAAATAAGCATGGCAAAGGCTATACTTGATATTTTTATTGAAAAGAAAGATGAAAAACATTATTCTAAATAACAGCAACCAAATACTAACAAAATAAATTGTAACGCCCCGGATGTAACTTCCCATATTTGTAACTCCAACTCTTGCCATTTTCGACTATGTGTTATGATATTCCCTTCGTGGTCGGGTTTTGTTTTTCGTTTTGCATTTTGTTCATGTCATGCATCTCATATCATGTCATCATGTGCATCTTATTTGCATACGTGTTCGTCTCATGCATCCGAGCATTTTCCCCGTTGTCCGTTTTGCAATCCGACACTCCCACGTGCACCGGCGCACCCCTCTTGTTTTCTTTTCGTGAGCGGGTGTTGAACGTTCTCGGAATGGACTGAGTCTTGCCAAGTGGCCTTGGTATACCACCGGTAGACCACCTGTCAAGTTTCGTTCCATTTGGAGGTCGTTTGATACTCCAACGGTTAACCGGGTAACCGCAAAGTCCTTTTGTGTGTTGCAGCAAAACCCCTCTTCAAACAGCCCAATAACCCATCTAAGTCACCTCCATGCTCTCGGTCGTTCGATCACGACCGTGTGGGCAAAAACCGCACCTCATTTGGATTCTCCTAGCTCCCTATGCCTATATAAACACCCCTCCCCCGAAAATTCCGGATCAAATCCACCCTAAGCCTAGCCTTCTTCCTCCGTGCGCTGCCGGACGTGTCCAGTCCGCGCCGGACAAAAATCCCGCCGCCGCCCAGCCTCTCCCGCGCTGCCACGTGGCAGTCGCCGTCGATGCCGACCGCAGGCCTGCGAGGCCCACGGCCGGCCCCCGCGGCCGCCCGCCGCTCCGTTCCTCCCCCAGCGCCGCCCCGCCACCCGGCCGCCGTCCGCCGCGCCCGAGCCGGGGAGCTCCGGCGCCGCCGCGCCCGTCGCCTCCGCCCGCGGGAGTCCGCACCCCGTGCGGCCCCATGCTCCACCGCGCCGTCCTCGTCTCCCCCGAGCCCCGGCGAGCTCCTCCGCCTCCGGCCGCCCTCTTCCCCTCCTTCTTCGGCCGGCCAGCCCCGATCTCCGGCGAGCCCGACGGATCCCTCCAGATCTGGAAGAAGGTTGACTTTCCCCTCCCTCCGATTTTCTCCAAGTCCTAAAATTTTGCATTATGTTGCTCTCTTCATCCTACCATAACTCCGTGCATACCGCTCCGTTTCATGCGTGTAATATATAGAAATGTTCATTACGAGATGCTCTTCATTTCGTTCTTTTGTGCGATGCTCATTTGAGTCCATATTGATGCCCAAATCTCTGATGCAAGAGTGCTATATGATGTTTACTGCTATTATTTATCAGAACTTGGAGTTTTGTTATTTTTGTTGCATTGATGTGTGCATCTTATGGGCATGAGCTCTATAGGTGTTTTGATGTATGCCATGCCATCTTTACAGAGGTGTATGCCATGTATTTTTGTGATCTATGTGGTGACTAGCACAAGCATGCAAACTAGGCTTCGTGATGTTTCTGTTTTCAGGGACTTAGAATTTTGCTAGGTCTATGACTGCTGTTATTTTGTTGCTATGTATCCATGTGTCTACAGTGATATCCATGCTTCTTTTGGGCATGTCCAGTAAGGATGTTTTGTAGATATAGTTGTGATCTATCCATCCATGCCCCTGTTTGAAATTATGGTGTGCCCTAGAATGTCTTAATCTTGCTCTACTTTTGCTATAAAATGTTTCTGGCAGAACGTTAACATGATATTCAAGTTTGCCAAGGTTGTTGTAGTTGATCCTTTCATGCTATATATTTTATCTTGCCATGGATAGCCTCATAAACATGCCATCGTGCTGTAGGTATGCTTGTTTTGTCATGCATTGCTTTGTGATGAGTGAATCAAGCTCACCAAGATGCATTCATAATGCTGTTACTGCCATGCTCTGTTTTCTGCCAAGTCTGAAACCTGTTAACGAATCTTGCTATGTTTACATGGGTGCCATCATATCTTCTGATCCTTTTTGGCCCATGGTCATTAAGGGACTTTTGTGCTATGCATTTAGTAGATTCATGCCATGCCTTGTTTTGCTATGTTAAGTTCCTGTAGCATGTTGGTTACTTGCTCTGAACATTGCTTCCTGATGCTGTTTCAGCCATGTCCAGTAATTTCACCAAGTCTGTGATCCTGATATCTTTTGCACTTTTGCCATGATTGTTTGAACCTGTTATTGTGTGATCTAGCCATAGCTCAGTGTTCATCTTTTGTCAAGAATCTCCTGTAGATTACTAATTTATGCTTTGTTGCTATGTTGGGTTGCTGTAGCATAGTTACTTGATGTATGCTAAGTGCTATCATGTTGTTAATCGCAGAATCGTGTCATTCTTGTTTTGCTTGCCATTTGCAAACCGTGCATCCGTTTCCGGTGATCTTTATATCGATTTCGACCGAAATCATCTCATCTTTCCAGTGGCATACTTGGTTTGCCAAGTTACTGCCTTGTTCATCCTTTTTTTTTCCGGAGCACGCATACACATCGCATATCATATCCCGCATATCATGCATGTATTGCATCATGTTGCTTGTGCATTTCCCGTGATTGATTGTGATTCCATTGCTTGTGTTCTTGCTGTGGGTAGAGCCGGGAGACGAGTTCGTGAACGAGGAACCTGTTAAGTACGCTTACGAGGATCAAGCTTTCGACAACTCTGAGAACCTTGCAGGCAAGATGACCTCACTTCTATCTTTGCTTTGCTAGTTGTTCGCTCTATTGCCATGCTGCACTACCTACCACTTGCTATATCATGCCTCCCATATTGCCATGTCAAGCCTCTAACCATCCTTTCCTAGCAAAACGTTGTTTGGCTAAGTTACCGCTTTTGCTCAACCCTTCTTATAGCGTTGCTAGTTGCAGGTGAAGTTGAAGTTGGTTCCATGTTGGAACATGGATATTTTGGCATATCACAATATCTCTTATTTAATTAATGCATCTATATATTTGGTAAAGGGTGGAAGGCTCAGCCTTATGCTTGGTGTTTTGTTCCACTCTTGCCGCCCTAGTTTCCGTCATACCGGTATTATGTTCCTTGAGTTTGCGTTCCTTACGCGGTTGGGTGATTTATGGGACTCCCTTGACAGTTCGACTTGAATAAAACTCCTCCTGCAAGGCCCAACCTTGGTTTTACCATTTGCCACCTAAGCCTTTTCCCTTGGGTTTTCGCGAGCCCGAGGGTCATCTTTATTTTAGACCCCCCCGGGCCAGTGCTCCTTCGAGTGTTGGTCCGAACCGAGCAGCCTGCGGGGCCACCTCGGGGAAACTCGAGGCCTGGTTTTACTCGTAGCTTGACTTATCCGGTGTGCCCTGAGAACGAGATATGTGCAGCTCCTATCGGGATTTGTCGGCTCATCGGGCGGCTTTGCTGGTCTTGTTTTACCATTGTCGAAATGTCTTGTAAACCGGGATTCCGAGACTGATCGGGTCTTCCCGGGAGAAGGTTTATCCTTCGTTGACCGTGAGAGCTTATAATGGGCTAAGTTGGGACACCCCTGCAGGGTATTATCTTTCGGAAGCCGTGCCCGCGGTTATGAGGCAGATGGGAATTTGTTAATGTCCGGTTGTAGAGAACTTGTCACTTGACCCAATTTAAAATACATCAACCGTGTGGGTAGCCGTGATGGTCTCTTCTCAGCGGAGTCCGGGAAGTGAACACGGTTTGAGTTATGCATGAACGTAAGTAGTTTCAGGATCACTTCTTGATCATTTCTAGCTTCGCGACCGTTGTGTTGCTTCTCTTCTCGCTCTCATTTGCGTATGTTAGCCACCATATATGCTTAGTGCCTACTGCAGCTCCACCTCATTACACCATCCTTTCCTATAAGCTTAAATAGTCTTGATCTCGCGGGTGTGAGATTGCTGAGTCCTCGTGACTCACAGATTCTACCAAAACAGTTGCAGGTGCCGACGATGCCAGTGCAGATGATGCAACCGAGCTCAAGTGGGAGTTCGACGAGGAACGTGGTCGTTACTATGTTTCATTTCCTGATGATCAGTAGTGGAGCCCAGTTGGGACGATTGGGGATCTAGCATTTGGGGTTATCTTATTTTCATTTTGATTTGACCGTAGTCGGTCTATGTGTGGATGTTGGATGTTGTATGAATTAATTTATGTATTGTGTGAAGTGGCGATTGTAAGCCAACTCTCGTTATCCCATTCTTGTTCATTACATGGGATTGTGTGAAGATGTCCCTTCTTGCGACAATACCACAATGCGGTAATGCCTCTAAGTCGTGCCTCGACACGTGGGAGATATAGCCGCATCATGGGCGTTACATAAATTGACGCTCCAAGCAAAACACATATCATGTGACGAATGAAAACATAGCTCGAAGTGAGGTTGCCGATAATGTTGGAGACGAAAGAGGGGATGCCTTCCGGGGCATCCCCAAGCCTAGTTGCTTGGATCTTCCTTGAATATTACCTTGGGGTGCCTTGGGCATCCCCAAGCTTAGGGTCTTGTCAGTCCTTATTCTCCTTATACCAACATCTCACCCAAAACTTGAAAACTTCAATCACACAAAACTTAACGGAACATTGTGAGATAGGTTAGTATGATAAAGAGCAAACCATTTCACTTTGGCACTGTCAAAGACAAGATTCATAATTGTTTCCACACAATTCATACTGTAGCATGTCATTTCCACAATCTATATTGAGCAATATAAGCCATAGAAAGTAGAAAACAAGCAAACTATGCATTGAAAACAGAATCTGTCAAAAACAGAACTGTTTGTAATGATCTGGATAACTACCATACTTCTGCTACTCCAACAATTATGAAAAATTAGGACCACGTGAGCAATTTGTCTATTAAACTTCTGCAAAAATAATCAACTCAAAAACGCTCTTCTGTTAAAAATGAGAATTATTTTCGTGAGCGCAAAGTTTCTATTTTTCAGCAAGATCAAATCAACTATCACCAACATGATCCCAAAGGCTTTACTTGGCACTTTGTTGAAACAAAAGCTATAAAACATGATTAGTACAGTAGCCTAATCATGTGAACACAAAAAAACAGTAGGTAAAAGTTTTGGGTTGTCTCCCAACAAGTGCTTTTCTTTAATGCCTTTTAGCTAGGCAAGATGATTTCAATGATGCTCGCATAAAAGATAAGAATTGAGACACAAAGAGAGAATCATGATGCATATGACTAGCACATTTAAGTCTAACCCACTTCCTACGCATAGGGATTTTGTGAGCAAACAACTTATGGGAATAAGAATCAACTAGCATAGGTAGGCAAAACAAGCATAACTTCAAAATTTTCAACACATAGTGAGGAAACTTGATATTATTGCAATTCCTACAAGCATAAGTTCCTCCATCATAATAATTTTCAGTAGCATCATGAAGAAATTCAACAATATAGCCATCACATAAAGCATTCTTTTCATGACCCACAAGCATAGAAATTTTACTACTCTCCACATAAGCAAATTTATTCTCATGAATAGTAGTGGGAGCAAACTCAACAAAGTAACTCTCATGAGAGTGAAAATTAAAATCATGATGACAAGTTTCATGGTTATCATTATTCCTTATAGCACACATGTCATCACCATAATAATCATAGATAGCAACTTTTTTGTCATAATCAATTGCAACCTCTTCCAAAATAGTGGATTCATCATTAAATAAAGTCATGACCTCTCTGAATCCACTTTCATCAATATAATCGTCATAAATAGGAGGCGTGCAATCATCATAATAAATTTTCTCATAAAAACTTGGGGGGCTAAAAATATCATCTTCATCAAATATAACATCCCCAAGCTTATGGCTTTGCATATCATTGGCATCATGGATATTCAAAGAATTCATACTAGCAACATTGCAATCATGCTCATCATTTAAATAATTTGTGCCAAATATTTTATTGACTTCTTCTTCTAACAATTTTGCACAATTTTCCGAACCATCATTTTCAAGGAAGATATTATAAAGATGATCAATAATATGATGCAAACTCAATTCCATTTTTTATGGAGTTTTCTTTTATAAACCAAACTAGTGATAAAACAAGAAACTAAAAGATTCAAATGCAAGATCTAAAGTTATACCTTCATGCACTCACCTCCCTGTCAACGACGCCAGAAAAGAGCTTGATGTCTACTACGCTACTTTATTCTTGTAGACACGTGTTGGGCCTCAAGCGCAGAGTTTTGTAGGACAGTAGAAATTTTCCCTCAAGTGGATGACCTAAGGTTTATCAATCCGTGAGAGGTATAGGCTGAAGATGGTCTCTCTCAAATGACCCTGCAACCAAATACAAGAAATCTCTTGTGTCCCCAACACACCTAATACAATGGCAAATTGTATAGGTGCACTAGTTCGGCGAAGAGATGGTGATAAAAGTGTAATATGGATGGTAGAAATATATTTTTATAATCGGAATAAATAAAAACAGCAAGGTAGCAAATAGTAAACGGGCACAAAAACGGTATTGCAATGCTTGAAAACAAGGCCTAGGGTCTGTAGTTTCACTAGTGCAATCTCTCAAAAGTGCTAATATAATTGGATCATATAACCGTCCCTCAACATGCAACGAAGAATCACTCCAAAGTTCCTATCTAGCGGAGAACATAAGACGGAATTGTTTGTAGGGTACGAAACCACCTCAAAGCTATTCTTTCCGATCAATCTATCCTAGAGTTCGTACTAAAATAACACGAAACTATTCTTTCCGATTGATCTAACCAAGAGTTCGTACTAAAATAACACCAAAGCAAATTCAGATTCATAATATTCAATCCAAAACAAAGAACTTCAAAGAGTGCCCCAAGATTTCCACCGGAGAAACAAAGACAAGAACGTGCATCAACCCCTATGCATAGATTGCCCCAATGTCACCTCGGGAATCCGCAAGTTGAGTGCCAAAACATATATCAAGTGAATCAATACGATACCCCATTGTCACCACGAGTATTCAATTGCAAGACATATATCAAGTGTTCTCAAATCCATAAAAAGTATTCAATCCGATAACAATAAAATCTCAAAGGGAAAAACTCAATTCATCACAACAATATAGAGAGGGGAAAACACCATATGATCCGACTATATTAAGAAAGCCCGTGATACATCAAGATCATGACATCTCAAGAACACGAGAGAGAGAGATTAAACACATAGCTACTGGTACAAACCCTCAGCCCCGAGGGTGGACTACTCCCTCCTCATCGTGGTGGCCGTCGGGATGATGAATATGGCCACCGGAGATGATTCACCCCTCCAGCAGGGTGCCGGAAAGGGTCTAGATTGGTTTTCGGTGGCTACAGAGCCTTGCGGCGGTGGAACTTCTGATCTAGGTTAACCCCGAGGGTTTTCGGAATATTTGTGAATTTATAGGGTAAAGAGGGGGTGCGGGAGGCCACCAAGGTGGGCACAACCCACCTGGGCGCCCCAGGCGCGCCCTGGTGGCTTGTGCCCCCCGGGGCACCCCCAGGTGCTGCTCTGGCCCATCCTGTGTGTTCTGGTCCATAAAAAATCTCCGAAAAGTTTCGTGGTGTTTGGACTCTGGTTGGTATTGATTTCCTGCGATGTAAAAAACAAGCAAAAAACAGCAACTGACATTGGGCACTGGGTCAATAGGTTAGTCCAAAAAATGATATAAAATTGCTATAAAATGATTGTAAAACATCCAAGAATGATAAAATGACATAATACTTCATAAATTATAGATACGTTGGAGACGTATCAGGAGGCAGGGGCCTGAACGCCGCCTAGGATGCAAGTGATGGCACGAGGCTCTTGGAAGCCCCCAGCACCATCATCTTGGTGGTGGTCTTCATTCCTCCTTGGTGGCAGCAACAACGGAGGAAGGCCAGCGTTGCCCTGAGGACGGTCCTCACGAGGCTGATCCCTCCAGGCGCCCTCGCGAGGCTAGCCTTGCCAGCGGTCCTCACGAGGCTGATTGCGCCAGTCCTCGCGGGGGTCGCGGTTGTCCCAGCGTCCTCCGCCTCGGCCTCCTCAATGGCCATAACCTCTGTCGTTACGCTCGGGGCGATGACCAAGGCACCCGTCGCGGATGGCCCTGAGTTCTTGGCAGTCATTGGTGTTGCGGCTGTGCACGTTGTAGAAGACGCAGAATGGGCGGCTGCCCTTGGAGTACTCGCGGTGGTCGCAACCACGCTTCATCTCAGGTTTGGCCGCGAGCACAACTGGGCCCTTGCGCTTCACATCCTTGTCCTTGGCCTTCTTATCTCCTGGGTCGGCCTCTGGAAGCTCAAGGATGGAGAGGCGACCTTCCTCGGCCTCGCGCACCTGGTTGCCATGTTGAACATCTCCAGGCCCGAGCACATGTCCTTGTGTATGGCAAGATCTTCCTTCATCTTGACGTCCCGGACGCCATCGGTGAACGCTGAAATGATGGCCTCGTCCGACACCTTGGGGATCTTCAGGCGAATGTTGGTGAAGCGCTGGATGTATTTGTGCAAGGTCTCTCCTGGCTGCTGCTTGATGCGCCGCAGGTCACCCGCAGCAGGTGCACGGTCGCGAGTGCCGTGGAAGTTGGCGATGAAGCACTCTCGCATCTCATCCTAGGTGGAGATCGATCCCGTGGGGAGGTTCATAAGCCACGAGCGCGCACCATCCTTGAGGGCCATGGGAAACCAGTTCGTCATGACCTTCTCATCGCCGTTGGCCGCCTCGATGCTTAGTTCGTAGAGCTGCAGGAACTCGACAGGGTCGGGGTGCCGTCGTAGTGTGGAGGCAGGTCTGGCTTCAACTTCCCTGGCCAGACGATGTGGCGCAGCTCCGGGGTGAACGCGCGGCAGCCTGCTGCACTCATCAGAGCCCGCCATGGAGATGGGGCCTGATCTTGGCGCTCGCGCACCACCGCCTCAGGCGGCACGCGGTCTTGACGTGGTGGTGCTGGGAGTGCATGCGCCTCTCCTTGTGGCCGCTGCACCACCTGGCAGCTTTCCTCGTCGTGCGCCGGCGCCCTGCGTGGCGGGTCTCGCCGAGGAGCCTCACTCCTTGGCTCGAGGATGACGTCTTACCTGGGAGGTGGAGGAGGTGCACCGTGGGCCACATCACTCGCAAGAGGGGGCAGGGAAGGCAGCGAGCGGGATGGTACAGGGGCCTCTCCCACGGTGCTGACGAGCTCGGCGATGCGGTCCAGCCAGTCCTCGTAGAGGTCATCAGTCGGGCGGTAGAGCAGGAGCTCGCGTGCCATGAGCAACGCATCCTGCATGTTCGTCGGCCCGCGACGAGCATGAGAAGATGAAGCAGCCGCCGGAGTTAGCGACGGAGTGGCGGTGCGCCCATCCTGCCGCACAGAAGGCTGCAGCAACGAAGCCTGCTGCTCATGGGCTGCGGGGCCGGTGGCAGCGTTGGCCGCGGGCGATGGGGAACGAGGGGAGTGCCGTCACCTACAGGCGCTGTCTGGGCGACGCGGGCGGCGAGGGTGGCCCGATGCTCAGCAGGAACTCGACGAGCATCAGCCATGGGAATGGCGAAATGGTGGCAAATCGACTGGCGGAAGAGAGGCTCTGACACACCCCTACCTGGCGCACCAAATGTCGGATTCAGGGCTCCGCAGACCCTAGATGGATTCGAACTCTGGGGCACGTGCGAAGAACTCAACCTCCCCACTCTGCCAACTCATCGATCCCACGGCCTAGCTCGAGGAACTAAGGAAGAACGGGACAAGGCAGTTTACCTAGGTTCGGGCCACCTTGCGGTGTAATACCCTACTCCTGCTTTGTGGTGGATTTGCCTCGAGGTGGGCTGAGGATGAACTGGTACAAAGGGAGAACAACCTCAGGAGGCGTGTTCTTGTGTTTTTGTGAGCTGGTGGGAGTATGGATGGTCTGAATGATCCACCCCCTCTAAGGTGGTGGCTAGGATATACTTATAGTGGCCTTGGTTCTCTTCCCCCAAAATGAAGGCGGGATGGGATCCCACAACAGCCAAATTCGAAGGGAGACAACTAGTACATCTTATCTTGACGAAAGGTAGTCTGCGCCTGCAAAGCTTCTGGTCATGACGCCGTGGTGGGCTCGGTGATGGCCTCCGTCCTGCCGTCCTGACGGTCTTGGTCTTGTTGCATGGAAATGGAAACCTTTGGCTGATTCCTCGGGACTCCGCACCTACGCTTGCCTCTTTACACCAAAGAGGAAACCTGTAGTACTACGCCCGCTGGCGCCCGCCTGGCCTTGGTCGTCATGGCTTGCGTCATTCGAACCTCACGAGGTGAGGGCTCGCATGGAAATCTCCGCTCCTCAGGAGCCACCGTAAAGAGGCCACTCCTTCAGGAGGTCTTGGCGTCGTCCGCCTCGCGAGGCTTGGCCCCTTACGTGGGTCTTGTGTTGTTGATGCTGAAGATGGGCCCTACTAGGCCGCCGATGGGGCCATGCTATGACAGGCAAGTCTGGGTACCCCGGTTCCCAGAACGCCGATAGTCGGGAGCGATGTCTTCGACCTTGAGCCCTTGCATCCACCGATCCTCGCAAAACAGCGCCGATCGGCCATTACCGAGGCGTGTCACAGTTGCCACCTGGAATATGTTACGGACCTCAGTCGGAATCTGTATGTCAAAGCCTGCCCATGGTCTTGTGTCGCCCGTGCGTTGTAGCCACGGCCATCAGGCCTGAAGTGCAAGGTTCAACCACGCCATTTCCGGGATGCCTAGGCCTCCAGCCCAAGTCGGTGTGCAAACCAAGCTCTAGGCGACTACGCACTGTCCACCATTTGCCTCGCTTTTACCACACCATAAGAATTCCCTACAAATTTTCGTTATGGCCTTGAGCGTCTTGGGTGGGATGTTGAGTGCAAGCATGGCATGTAATTGTATGGCACAAAGGACCGACTTGATGAGCAGCACGCGACTACTTTTCGGCAGGGTGCCCCCCTTCCAGTGTGGCAACTTATTCGCTACTTGTTGCACCAAATTGTGTAGCTGGGCCACCGACAGCTTGTGGACGCTCAAGGGAAGGCCAAGATATTTGCAGGGAAACATCTCGATCAGGCAACCCAGGGCATCCGGGATTAGCCTGGTTTGGTCCTCAGAGCATCTTATTGGCACAACCATAGTCTTAGCCAGGTTTACTCGCAGTCCCGACGCATGCCCAAAGGTGTCAAGGATATCTAGGAATAGTTGGAGCTCACCCTCGTCATGCCTAAGGAAGATCATAACATCGTCAGCGAAAATGGACTTCCTTTGGTGCGGTCCAGTACATGCTAGGGGGCGATGAGGCCCCTCTCGGATGCCAGAGAGAACAATCGATGTAGCGGTTCCATCATTAGTATGAATAGCATGGAGGATAGGGCTCCACCCTGCTTGAAGCCCCTACGGTTTCAAATCGGCGCTCCCGGCACCCCATTGACGAGAACCCTAGTTGAGGAGGCAGAGAGAAGGCCCACTATCAAGGAAATCTACCGTGGCCCAAAGCCCAAGATCGAAAGAACCTCGATCGCAAACGGCCATTGATTTGTATCAAAGGCTTTTGATATGTCAAGCTTGACCATGACAGAAGCATTCCATAGTGCATGAAGTTTCTTCGCCATACACTGCACAAGCATGAAATTATGATGCATCGATCTCCCGCGCATGAACGTGCTCTGGTGGGCCCCCACAAGCCATGACAAGTCCTCGGTAAGCCTCATCGAAAGGACCTTATAGAAGATTTTGATGGCCTCGTGTACCAAGCTCATTGGCCGAAAGTCCCGTATTTCCTCCGCGCCATCTCTCTTTGGAACTAGGGTGACAAGGGCTTTGTTGATAGCATGCAGCCCTCTCATGTCACCCCTGAAGAAGCAGTCTAGCGCCCTCATGAAGTCTGCCTTGATGATATCCCAACAAACTGCGTAAAAATGTCAAGAGAATCCATCCAGGCGCGGGGCCTTGTCGCCTGGAATAGCTTTCAACACTTTCTCCACCTCATCTGCTGAGAAAGGAACCTCCAGGTATGCCAAGTCAAACCTTGGCAGGCCCAGAGCGTCAAAGTTGAGGCTCCTCTCCCGTTGCGGCGCCGAGCCAAGAATCCTCCCATAATAGAGGTCCACTACCTCCGCAATTTCCTCCTGGCCAATTATGACGGTATTATTACTTCGAAGGCTCATAATGGCGTTGCACCGTCTCCTGTGGCTGGCATCTTGTTTGAAGAACTAAGCGGATGCGTCGCTGTCATGAAGCCATGTCATTCGAGAATGCTGACGAGCTATGGTTCACTCAAGTGAGCATAGCCCAAGCAATTTCCGCTTGAGGATTCTTCTTAGGACGAGCTATTGATTTAATTCAAAAATTAATCATGAATGATACATCCATTTTGCATCATGTTTTCCTACTGTTATTTATAGTGTTTTTATTCAATATAACACTCTGTTGAGTAATTCTAATGCCTTTTCTCTCATAATATGCAAGGTTTACACAAAGATGGAGAATGCCGACAGCTGGAATTCTAGACCTAAAAAAGCTACGTCAGAGATACCTATTCTGCACATCTCCAAATGAGCTGAACTTTTACGGAGAATTATTTTGGAATATATAAAGAATACTGGAGAAAAGAAATACCAAGGGCGCGCCACCCCATCTAGGCGCACCCTGGTGGGTAGTGGGGGCCTTAGCCCACCTCTCGTGCCCATCTTCTGGTACATAAGGTCTTTTGACCTAGAAAAATAAATAAGGAGAGGACTTTCGGGACGGAGCACCGCCGTCTCGAGGCAGAACTTGGGCAGGAGCACTTTTGCTCTCCGGTGGAGCGATTCCGCCAGGGATACTTCCGTCCGGGAGGGGGAAATCGAAGCTATCATCATAACCAACAACCCTCTCACCTTGGGAGGGCCAATCTTCATCAACATCTTCAATAGCACCATCTCATCTCAAAACCCTAGTTCTTCTCTTGTGTTCAATCTTTGTACCGGAACCTCAATTTGGTACCTGTGGGTGATAGTAGTGTTGATTACATCTTGTAGTTGATGCTAGCCGGTTTATTTGGTGGAAGATTACATGTTGCAAGTAATCATGTGAATTTGATATTCGTTTGATATTCTGGTGATATGTATATTGTGATCCCCTTAGTGGTGTTATGTGAACGTCGACTACGTGACACTTCACCATTGGGCCTAAGGGAATGCATTGTGGAGTAGTTATTAGATGATGGGTTGCTAGAGTGACAGAAGCTTAAACCCTAGTTTATGCGCTATTCCGTAAGAGGCTGATTTGGATCCACATGTTTAATGCTATCGTTATGTTTTATCTTAATTCTTCTTTCGTAGTTGCGGATGCTTGCAAGAGCGGTTAATCATAAGTGGGAGGCTTGTTCAAGTAAGAACAACACCCAAGCACTATTCCACCCACATATAAAATTATCAAAGTAGCGAACGCAAATCAAACCAACATGATGAACACAAATCAAACCCGTGTACCCTCAAGAACGCTTTACTTGCTATAAGAGATTGTTTTGGCCTGTTCTTTGCTACAAAAAGGATCGGGCTACCTTGCTGCACCTATTGTTAGTATTTCTACTTATCATTTGTTACAAATTATCTTGCTATCAAACTACCTGTTCCCGACAATTTCAATGCTTGCAGAAATTACCTTGCTGAAAACCGCTTGTCATTTCCTTCTGCTCCTTGTTGGGTTTGACACTCTTACTTATCGAAAGGACTACTATTGATCCCCTATACTTCTGGGTCATCAAGACTCTTTTCTGGCGTTGTTGCCGGGGAGTGAAGCGCTCTTGGTAAGTGGAAATTGGTAATGAAAAATTTATATAACATGCTGAAATTTACTGCTACTTGTTACTATGGAAACCAATCCTTATTCTCAGGAGGTACGGTGAACAGCTCGTGATGCCGCATGCCACAACATTCCAACCTCAACTTTCCAATCAAACTCACAAGGCCTGACATTTCATAGACAACATTCAGAACAAACTTTTAAAATACCTTACATAAGTCAACATTCATGATTATGCATCTCATCAGAGTCAATATTACTTCTGAACTGAACACATGAATAGGAAAAAACGATCGACACCGCTCACGGCAAAGGGCGTCCCATTCCAAAATATCAAATGCAAGTCTTCTGGATAACATCAATGAGCAAAATTTGACAAGGTTTTCCAATTCCAAAGTAACAAAGGAATGTCTTCTTGCTGACATCAATGATTAAACTTTGATAAGCTTTTCCCATTCAAAATATGTAATGCTTATGATTGTGGAACGGGCAGGGTTTGTCATCAGTTTGCACATTGAAATGGTTCATGGAGCCAGATTAACCAGCTTATCTTTTTGTGCAGTTCCATTGAAATCAAACAATGTATTGCGTAGCATGGTGGATTTCATATTTATATGTTGCAAGGCCTTGAAGACATTGGCAGCTCCATTCAAGTAGATAGTCTAGTGGCTCAAGGTGACAACGAATGATTAGAGAACCTTTCGCTGTATTGTGCAAGATGAAGTATTATGGAGGACATAAACCATCTGAACATTTTGTGCAGTTCCACTGAAATCAAGCTGAGCATCCCTGTCTGCATAAATACAGAAAAAGTGTGATGAATATAATAGTGGTACTAGTTGATTAAACATACACTCACAAATATAATCATCTTCATTATCTTAACAGGAAAAGATAGCAATACAATAGCTTCAATTAAAAGTTTATTAAAAACAATACAACAATATAAGTAGCACAACATAACAAAGCACGATCATGTGGATGAAGGCCGATACCGACCTCGTTTGTGTTGCGTCGGGCACTAACTTGGTCATACCTTTCCTTGTGGCGTGAATTTTGCACTCCACGTGTTGTTGAGTTTCCCTTGGTCTTGATACTTCTTGAGCTTGCGTTGGTTTTTCCCATGAAGAGGAAAGGGTGATGCAGCAAAGTAGAGATAAGTATTTCCCTCAGTTTGAGAACCAAGGTATCAATCCAGTAGGAGACAACGCAGAAATCACCTAATACCTGCACAAACAATCAAACAACTTGCACCCAACGCGATAAAGGGGTTCTCAATCCCTTCATGGTTACTTGCAAAAGTGAGATCTGATAGATATAGATGAAACTAAATAAAAGGTAAAGTAAATATTTTTGGTATTTTTGGTTTATAGATCGGAAAGTAAAAGATTGCAAAATAGTAGTCGGAAACTTATATGATGGAAAATAGTAGATCGGAAACATATATGATGGAAAATAGACCCGGGGGCCGTAGGTTTCACTAGAGGCTTCTCTCAAGATAGCAAATAATACGGTGGGTGAACAAATTACTGTCGAGTAATTGATAGAAAAGTGCAAAGTTATGACGATATCTAAGGCCATGATCATGAATATAGGCATCACGTTTGTGTCAAGTAGACCGAAACGATTCTGCATCTACTACTATTACTCGACACATCGACCGACTCCTTCCTGCATCTAGAGTATTAAGTTCATGAAGAACAGAGTAACACATTAAGTAAGATGACATGATGTAGAGGAATAAACTCAAGCAATATGATGTAAACCCCATATTTTTATCCTTGATGGCAACAATACAATACATGCTTTCATGCCTACTGTCACTGGGAAAGGACACGCAAGATTGAACCCAAAGCTAAGCACTTCTCCCATTGCAAGAAAAACCAAACCAATAATTCGAAGAGAATTACGAAGATATCAAATCATGCATAAAAGAATTCAGAGAAGATTCAAATAATATTCGTAGATAAGCTGATCATAAATTCACAATTCATCGGATCTCGATAAACACAACGCAAAAGAAGATTACATCAGATAGATCTCTAAGAACATCGAGGAGAACATGGTATTGAGAATCAAAGAGAGAGAAGAAGCCATCTAGCTACTGGCTATGGACCCGTAGGCCCGTGGTAAACTACTCACGCTTCATCGAAAGGGCAATAAAGTTGATGTAGAAGCCCTCCGTGATCGAATCCCCCTCGAGCAGGGTGCTGGAAAAGGTCCCTAGATGGATCTCATGGCACTACCAAAAAAATACACTTCCGTGATGATACATGTTTGTCACAGTAGGTCACGTTTTTTGTCATGTATGTACATCCATGATGATTTTATGACAGAATAAAGATAGTCATACCTCTGCTGTCGTAGAAGTGTTCCATGACAATACCAAAATTATCATCATGGAAGTGTTCACTTCCATGACGATAAATGACGCGTCATGGAAGTGCTTTCGTCAAGGGTAACCGACACATGGCATCCACCGTAACGGTCGCCGTTAAGCTATTGGGTCCGGTTTTTGATCCTATAACCCATTAATAGCCCGGACCAGTGGGGATTTTCTACGTGTAAAATTCTCATTGGGTTAGATAGGCGCCTATGATATGTCTACATGTGCGACGGCCCAACACTGGCCCATTTAGCTTACAAAGGCCGACCTGTTTGACTTGGTCAAAAGTTAGTGGGTCGACCCATGAAAAGCCTATTAACGGTCTGTTCGCATATAGCCCATTTTACGGCCCACTAACTCATGGCCTGTTAGGGCCTTCCCGAAATCGGCCCAATAGCGTCATGTGGGCTGTCGAATATAACACCAGCCCGTTTCACTTTCGGCCCATGTATTGCCCACTACGTCTTTTGGCCCATATGAGGCTTTTCGTACCTTTAGGCACTTTAGTGGTCCACGGTGACTCTGGCCCATAATGAACAGTAAATTTCTTTGTACCCATTAATGGCCCATGATTCACATGGGCCGTTTCCAACCTGTGTTAGATTTCGGCCTACTGACGACCCATACGTTCTTGGTCTCCTTTCCGGCCCTCGATTACTTCCGGCCCGTTACTGACCTGTTCCCCTAATGGGCCAAATTCGGCCCATGGTTAGAATCATCCCGTTTGTGTCCTGTTAACCCGTTGCGCCGTTTCCAGCCCATCCTATATTCTGGCCCATTAACAACCCGTTATGCCTGTGATAGAATTAAGCCTTTGATATCTTCCGGCCTATTAACGGACCGTTACCGTGCTGGCCCGATACCAATTACACCCGTTTACGGCCCATGTGGACCCATTTATCCGACGGCCCGAGGCCCACTGATTCTACGGCCCGTTGGAGGCCCATTTATCCGACGGCCCGTAGGAGGCCCATGGATCCTACGGCATGTAGCAGGCTCAAGGTTACCACGGTCCGTATATGGCCCATGGTTGTTGCAGCCACTAGCAAACCAGGGCAAAATAAGACTAGGAAATAAATAAGCCCGAAACTAACGCTAGGCTATTAAGGCGATTGCATAGATTACATCCACTGGGCATCAAAGTTAGCCACCAGTGCAAATATAGGGAACACCCTACACTATACAAAAATGGCTTGCTGTTTTCTTCAGCCGATTGCTGCACATTAAGAACAAATTTTGTATTGCAACAAAACAAATTACAACCATAAAACAAAAGGACGGTTGGCATAAAAGTTAATAGTCTGGCAGATAAATGCACCACTAGAAGTTTAGAAGCTCAGTTCATTTGACCTTACTGTTATGTTTTCATATTGTACTATCCGATGGAGCACCATAACCTTCGCCTTCGTTTCTCCTAGGCTCCTGAACAACATAGCAAATGTCTGATAGTCTAGTTTCAAAACCATGCATATCTTGACAACATCGAACAATGGTTGTCCTTGTTTCACAAAGGGTCTCTGTTAGGGAATGGACTTGTGTCTGGAGCGCAGATATAACATTGTTTTGAGCCTGCATATCTTGATCATGAGGCAGTTTGGACGAGATTGCCTTAACAACCAACCCAGTATTACGCAGGAACGTGCTTTTGGCACTGTTAGTGGATAGGTACTGACCGACTGTAGCAACAGGTGACATTGCGGTTATAGTTGCCTCGTCACCTTCAGAAGGTGGTGGTTCCACCTCCATAGCTTGCTGAAAGTTGAGTTTTTTTACATTAGTAGTACCAGAACAGAAGATATTTAGGAGGTAGCAAAACCAAACAAAACAACTTTAGTCTATATACAGAACTTATTCTAGTAAACCCGTGTAAAATATTAATTGTATTTTACTGCAAAGTACATAATAAAACAAGGTTCCAAACATATAACCATGTACCATGGCTTATGTATTGTATATTTCTTCACATTGTATTGACAGCTAAGGATAAAGAGACAAAGTTTATAATACGGTAAGCATAGTAGGACATCATTCATATAACAAAACAACTGAGAACAGACAAACAGGAAATTGTAACGTTGTGTGGGCAAGTCTAGCACGAAACTAGATTACAAATCAAGATCAAAGGAACATCACTCCTCTCTTTTAAACCTTGTAAGGTGCAATGACATGCTAAGACAATTGTGTATAAAATAGAAAAGAGTAATAGAAATTGGCTGCAAACCATGCAGTTCAATGCACGAGTCAGAGTAAGTAGTAGTTAAAAGGCATGAGGATTAAGGACTTACAACAACGGCTTTGACTGGTGTAGTCATGCCCTTCGTCTTGCTTGTGTGACAGTCCTTGAAGATTTCCATGGCATTTGGTCCAGGTACTTTTTGGTCCTTGCGGGCTTTCCTCTCCATTTGGCACACGTCAATATAAATATGATAATATGGCACAACGAAAAGAGTGAAAAACAGCTAATTACAAGAGCCTCGCAGTCTGCAATATAGCTACGAGATCCTGTCGTATGTTGGAATTTCACTTTCGTACGGTTGGCCTTGTTCTTTGAACAGTTCACCTACAAGAAGATAGATTTGTGAGGCACATGCATAAATAGGAGTTCAACATGTGATCTGATCACATACATATAATGTACTTGATACTTTGGATTAGACTAGTGTTGAAGGAGGCCTCTCCAGTCTTCATCCGATATATTTTCCACTTGAGATGTTTGGGCAAGTTCACTGTTAGCCTTGCCTTCAAAGTGAGTTTTCCTCATGTTATAGTGATACTATCACAGAGAAGACTTGAAAACATGGGTGCAAGCTTGTCTGGTTGCATCATCTTGGCTATCCAACTTGAACCTCATATGTTAAAAATTATGGGAGTCTCATTATTAGCAACCTAGAAAGTATGGGACAGAGCAAGACGATATTACTAGTTTCCATACATAACCATAGTTACAGTTAAATGGTCGAGGAAGCAAGGTGTTGAACGGGGTTTCGTCTTTGTCATTCCTGTACTAAATCCATGTTTGGAGGATACGTGCATGACACCTAATGGCAACCGCTGCCTCTGATACTAACTTGGCTGACTCTGTAGCATCACGTGGCCTTTTTAAACCTGCCTCAAAACAGATCTCCATTCTTCCTGTTCTAGATTTAGTTAACCTATCGAGCATTACCCTTGATGTTTGTTTCCTCTTGCGCCTAGGTGCTACTCCAACAACGAACATAGGAAGTGTTAGTGTACATCAAACTATGAGAGTGATATGTCTCCAACGTATCCACTTTTCCTAACACTTTTCCTCTTGTTTTGGACTCTAATATGCATGATTTGAATGAAACTAACCCCGGACTGACGCTGTTTTCAGCAGAACTACCATGGTGTTGTTTTTGTGCAGAAATAAAAGTTCTCGGAATGGAACGAAACTTTGCGAGGATTTTTTTATGCAATATATGGGAATTTCTGGAGCCAAGAACCACCGGAGGGGGGCACTTGGCGCGCCCCCCCTCCAGGCGCACCCAGGTGGGTTGTCCCCACCTGGTGGCCCCGCAAACCCTGAAACCGACGCTATAAAATCACATTTTTCCAGAAAAAAATCAAAGGGAAAGAATTATCGCGTTCCACGAGATGGAGCCGCCGTCACCTCCTGTTCTTCATTGGGAGGCCAGATTTGGAGTCCGTTTGGGGCTCCGGAGAGGGGGATCTTTGATCTTCCTCATCACCAACCCTTCTCCATCGCCAATTCCATGATGCTCCCCATCGGGAGTGAGTAATTCCTTCGTAGGCTCGCTGGTCGGTGAGGAGTTGGATGAGATTCATCATGTAATCTAGTTAGTTTTGTTAGGGCATGATCCCTCGTATCCACTATGTTCTGAGATTGATGTTGATATGACTTTGCCATGCTTAATGCTTGTCACTTTGGGCCCAGGTGCCATGATTTCAGATCTGAATCGTTTATGTTATCACCATTATATCCATGTTCTAGATCCGATCTTGCAAGTTATAGTCACCTACTACGTGTTATGATCTGGCAACCCCGGAGTGACAATAGTCGGGACCACTCCTGCTGATGACCGTAGTTTGAGGAGTTCATGTATTCACTGTGTGTTAATGCTTTGTTCCGGTTCTCTATTAAAAGGATGCCTTAATATCCCTTAGCTTCCAATTGGACCCCGCTGCCACGGGAGGGTAGGACAAAAGATGTCATGCAAGTTTTTTCCATAAGCACATATGACTATTTACGGAATACATGCCTACATTATATTTATGAACTAGAGCTAGTGCCGTATCGCCCTAGGTTATAACTGTCTCATGATGAATATCATCCAACAAATTACTGATCCAATGCCTACGAATTTCTCTTATATTGTTCCTACCAAGTTACCACTGTTATCGTTACTGTTGCACTTGTTACAAAACTACTGCTATCACTGTTACTGTTACCATTGCTGCTGCTACTATTATCAAAACTATCATACTACTTTGCTACTGATCACTCTGCTGCAGATAATTAATCTCCTGGTGTGGTTGAGTTGAAAACTCAGTTGCTAATACTTGCAAGTATTCTTTGACTCCCCTTGTGTCGAATCTATAAATTTGGGTTGAATACTCAACCCTCGAAAACTGTTGCGATCCCATATACTTGTGGGTTATCAAGACCTTTTTCTGGCGCCGTTGCTGGGGAGCATAGCTATATTTGTTGAGTCACTTGGGACTATTATCAATTTATCACTATGAATAATCTGAAGGATGCTATGACTAAGATTTATCCCTCTAAGACGAGGGGAGGTAAGGGACTGCCATCTAGCTGTGCTTTAGATTCACCTTCTGTTATAAGTAAACTTGCAACACCACCACATGCTATTAATCCTGATATGTCGCATGTTATTGATGATGCTACTTCTGCAATGAATGATACTTATGATGTTGGTTCCCCTACTAGAACTAAAAGCTGAAAATATTGAAACACCTACTAGAATTAGCCCTCCTAGATATGAGTTGCTAAAAGTACCAGAAGGTTATGATATGAATGAGGAGACGACTAGAGATATTCTTGCTTGTAAGGATAGAGATGATCTATAGAAATTATTATGCAAGTATAAAGAAAAATCCTTGAATGCTAGAATGCAATATGATCCTAAGTTTGCTACCTCACCTATCTTTATTGATGATAAGGATTATGAATTCTCTGTCGACCCAGAGTTAGTTACTTTGGTTGAATCTGATCCTTTCCATGGTTATGAAACTAAAACTGTTGTGGCACATCTTACTAAGTTGAATGACATAGCCACCCTTTTTACTCATGATGAGAAAACTCGCTATTACTATATTCTCAAATTATTTCCGTTCTCATTAAAGGGTGATGCTAAAGCTTGGTACAATACTCTTGCTCCTGGTTGTGTGCGTAGTCCCCAGGATATGATTTATTACTTCTCTGAAAATATTTCCCTGCTCATAAGAAACAAGCTGCTTTATAGGAAATATTTAACTTTATGCAAATTGAAGAAGATACTCTCCCACAAGCTTGGGGGAGGCTTTGCCAATTACTTAATGCTTTGCCTGATCATCCTCTTAAGAAAAATGAAATACTTGATATCTTCTATAATGGACTAACCGATGCTTCTAGGAATTTCCTAGATAGTTGCGCTGGTTGTGTTTTCAGGGAACGAACTATTGGGGAAGCTGAAGAATTATTGAATAACATATTGAAAAATTATGATGATTGGACTCTTCCTGAACCACCGCCTAAACCCACTCCGAAGAAGAGAGGTATATTATATCTCAGTCCTGAAGATATGCAAGAGGCAAAGAATTCTATGAAGGAAAAAGGTATTAAGCTGAGGATGTCAAAAATTTACCTCCTATTGAGAAATACATGGGCTTGATACACCATCACCACCTAAGGTGGTAGAGGTAAATTCTCTAATGAAATTCAATGATAATGACAATCCTCATAATATGCACCCTAGACAATGCCTTTATGAGTTTGAAAATTACATTAGAAATCAAGATCACTTCAATGCAAATGTTATGAAACAATTGAAATACATATCTGATATGATTGCCCGCTTGAGTGACTTGTTATTTAGAATTTCAAATGATGTTAGAGATGTGGGGAAGCATGCTTCTATGGTTCAAACTCAGTTAGAACAAGTTGCTAAATCTCAAAGAGAGTTTCTTAATGAATGAATAATAACATAAGTGACTTTGCTGTTAGAGTAGCAACTAGAGGAGGTAAAATGACTCAGGAACCACTTTATCCTGAGGGACACCCAAAAATAAATGAACAAGACTCTCAAAGAGTTAACACTGATGCATATAGTCCTTCAAAAAAGAAAAAGAAGAGGAAACATGATAGGACTTTGCATGCCTGTATTGAACCTGAAGTAGAAAAACCTCCTGATAATGATAATGAAGTTTCTATCTCTGATGCTGAAACTCAATCTGGTAATGAACACTCACCTTCTGATAATGAAAAAGATAATGATGAGGTTCGTGAAAATACTCAAACAAATCGTAAAGAACCAGACAATGATGTTGAGATAGAACCAGCAGTTGATCTTGATAACCCACAACCCAAGAATACACGATATGATAAAAGAGACTTTATTGCTAGAAAACACGGTAAAGAAAGAGAACCATGGGTTCAAAAACCTATGCCCTTTCCACCTAAGTCAACTAAAAAGAAAGATGATGAAGAATTTGAACACTTTGCTGAAATGCCGCGGCCAGTCTTTTTGCGCAGTTGCTTGACTGATATCTTGAAAATGCCTCCCTATGCAAAGTACATGAAAGACATCATCACAAATAAGAGAAAACACCGGAAGCTGAAATCTCCACCATGCTTGCTAATTATACTTTTAAAGATGGGGTACCTAAAAAACTTGGAGATCCGGGAATACCAACTATACCTTGCTCCATCAAAAGAAATTATGTGAAAACTGCTTTATGTGATTTAGGAGCTGGTGTTAGTGTTATGCCTTTCTCTTTATATAAAAGACTTGATTTGAATAAACTCACACCTACTAAAATATCTTTGCAAATGGCTGACAAATCAACTGCTATACCTATCGATATCTGTGAGGATGTGCCCGTTGTTGTTGCTAATGTTACTATTTTGACTGTCTTTGTTATACTTGAGATGCCCGAGGACGACAACATGTCGATTATCCTTGGTAGACCCTTCTTGAATACTGCAGGGGCTGTTATTGATTGCAATAAAAGCAAGGTCACTTTTCATATCAATGGTAATGAGCATACGGTGCACTTTCCGAAGAAACAATTCCACGTGAATGGTATTAATGTTATTGAAAATTCTCCGACAATCACTATTGGAAGTTTTCAACTACCTCTACCTTCTGTTAAAAATAAATATGAAATGCTTATTGTTGGGGACATTCATATCCCCATTGAGGCAACTTAGTGATTTACGAAAGTTCTTCGGTTTCATGCTAATCGAAAGTGGTTGTTAATAAGACTTGATCAACCTTATTAATGGATCATTTTTGAGAGGTATGAAGTTGATGAATTTAGTAAGCACTACCTTATCTCCCTACTTTTTATTTGTTGTTTTTATTAGTTAAAGTAAATAAAATGCCATGTTTTGTCTGTTTTCCGAATTTTCCAGGCAATAAAAAATGACACAAAAATAAAAGTTCTCAGAATGCTCTGAAAATTTAATATGTTTTTTCTGAATATTTAAGAATTTTTGGTGCAAATAATATCAGAGGGAGGTGCACCAGGTGGGCACAACCCACCTGGGCGCGCCAGGATCCCCAGGCGCGCCCTGGTGGGTTGTGGTCGCCACGTGGGCCCCTCACTTATCTCTTCATACCAGTTCATCACCTACCTCCAGAAAAAATCGTCATTGCTCTCTCTCTCTCTCTCTCTCTCTCTCTCTCTCTCGTGTTCTTGCTCTCAAATCCGTGGATTTTGATCTCTTTGCTCGAAGCTCCATTTCCGAAACAGTTTTGGGGGATTGTTGCTTGGTATGTGACTCCTCCGTTTGTCCAATTAGTTTTTGCTTTAGTGGTTTATATTTTAAATAATTAGCTACTCTTGGTGCTGCTGTAGATGAGCTTGCATGTTGAATTCTTAGAGTTCTAAGTAGTTTGAATGCTTACTATGCCTCTATGTATCCCTATGAGGAGTTGCTGTCAATCTTGTAAAGTTTTGTTTATAAATTTTTTTCATCCAAAATTTTCCAGAAAATTGTACGCGAATATGATGAACCTCTTTGGAAGGAGGTCTTCGAAGAGGAGATCCTCGGAGGCATCTTCTAGTGACAGTTCCGTTTGTCGGTCTTATATTGAACCAAGTGGAAGTTTTATACGAGATGCCTCCACCAAAACATGCCTATGGCCATGCGATGATTATATGGTGCGTGTGGGCATTAAGGAGGAATTTGAGCAATATGTTCACAATGCCGGTCTCGGTCCCTACATTTCAGATAAGTGCAATCAACACCACACTCTCACTGAATCATTTGTCAAAGGATTTAAATTCCATCCCCGTGAGTCTAGGGTGTCATTTAAACTATATGAAAATGCATTTACCATTTCACTAGAGAGATTTGCTCACCACTGCAAAATCCCATTCTGGGGTTTGCTTGACGAACCACCAAGGTCTGAGTTCCAAGCATTTTTTACTAGCCTTTGCTATGGTGAGACGAGGGGAGTGACGCAAGGTAGAATAAAGAGCGTTCATTTTCCCTCAGTTCAGTACTTTGCTTTATTTAATGGGAAATGTATTGTAGGCAAACAAGATTGTAGTACACTTTGTGCTCCAGACTTGAACCTCATACGCACCGCTCTCACCGGTGATAGAAGTTATAATGTTGGAGCGATTGTTGCACACAGGTTGCAACACAACGCTAATAGTGGTTATTTCTATGGCGGCACCCGTTGATTCAGACAAGCCGTGGAGTGTGATTGTTGGTGGAGGGGGAGTAAACCTTTACTTTTATCGCTTGGGAACCGCCACTAGCGTGCTTAGCATGGAAGATATTGATAACTGATGGTCGTGAAGTAAACAAGAAGGGTGCATTTCTCAAAATATCATTTACCTCTGCTTGAAAAACTTGAGCTCTGGCACCGCTGCAAATCACTGCTTTGTTCTGCGAAGGGAATTTCTATTTACTTTTATGTTGTGTCATCACCTTCTAAAATAAGCGCGAGAACCTGAGAGCACTGCTGTCATGCTGATGCATTGTGTGTAGCTAATGTTGGGTGCATCATGACTGGATCTTTTCTACCATGAATTACAATGTTTAGTCGCTACTTGAACTTTGGAGGTGCTCTGCATTTATGTTTTGCGGTCTCAGAAAGGGCTAGCGAGATACCACAATTGTCATGTTATATCATGGTTGTTTTGATAACGTGTGCTGATTGAGATATCTTATTATTGCTCGCTAGCTGATTATGTCATTGATATGAGTTAATATAATTTTGAAGAGTTATTGTCGGCATGGTTAGTTATAATGTTGGCTGAAAACCTTGGTGCCGTTTAAGCTTATTTATGCAAACAAGAGCAAAAGAGTTCGTAAATGTTTTTCTTTTTCACTTTCAGTTTATCAACTGAATTGCTTGAGGACAAGCAAATGTTTAAGCTTGGGGGAGCTGATATGTCTCCAACGTATCTACTTTTCCTAATGCTTTTCCTCTTGTTTTGGACTCTAATTTGCATGATTTGAATGAAACAAACCCTAGACTGACGCTATTTTCAGCAGAACTACCATGGTGTTGTTTTTGTGCAGAAATAAAATTTCTCGGAATGGAACGAAACTTTGCGAGGATTTTTTATGCAATATATGAGAATTTCTGGAGCCAAGAACCACCGAAGGGGGGCACCTGGTTGGGCACAACCCACCAGGGCACGCGCCCCTCCAGGCTCGCCCAGGTGGGTTGTCCCCACCTGGTGGCTGCGCAGACCCTAAAACCGACGCTATAAAATCACATTTTTCCAGAGAAATATCAGAGAGAAAGAATTATCGCGTTCCATGAGACGGAGCCGCCGTCACCTCCTGTTCTTCATCGGGAGGCCAGATCTAAAGTCCATTTGGGGCTCCGGAGAGGGGGATCTTCGATCTTCGTCATCACCAACCCTTCTCCATTACCAATTCCATGATGCTCCCCATCGGGAGTGAGTAATTCCTTCGTAGGCTCGCTGGTCGGTGATGAGTTGGATGAGATTCATCATGTAATCTAGTTAGTTTTGTTAGGGCCTGATCCCTAGTATCCACTATGTTCTGAGATTGATTTTGCTATGACTTTACCATGCTCAATGCTTGTCACTTTGGGCCCGGGTGCCATGATTTCAGATCTGAACCGTTATGTTATCACCATTATATCCATGTTCTAGATCCGATCTTGCAAGTTATAGTCACCTACTATGTATTATGATCCGGGAACCCCAGAGTGACAATAGTCGGGACCACTCCCGGTGATGACCGTAGTTTGAGGAGTTTATGTATTCACCGTGTGTTAATGCTTTGTTCCGGTTCTCTATTAAAAGGAGGCCTTAATATCCTTAGTTTCCAATTGGACCCCGCTGCCACGGGAGGGTAGGACAAAAGATGTCATGCAAGTTCTTTCCATAAGCACGTATGACTATTTACGGAATACATGCCTACATTATATTTATGAACTGGAGCTAGTGCCGTATCGCCCAAGGTTATAACTGTCTCATGATGAATATCATCCAACAAATTACCGATCCAATGCCTACGAGTTTCTCATATATTGTTCCTGCCAAGTTACCACTTTTATCGTTACTGTTGCACTTGTTACAAAACTACTGCTATCACTGTTAGCGTTACCATTGCTGCTGCTACTATTATCAATACTATCATACTACTTTGCTACTGATCACTTTGCTGCAGATAATTAATCTCCAGGTGTGGTTGAATTGACAACTCAGCTGCTAATACTTGCAAGTATTCTTTGGCTCCCCTTGTGTCGAATCTATAAATTTGGATTGAATACTCTACCCTCGAAAACTGTTGCGATCCCATATGCTTGTGGGTTATCAGAGACTACATGTAAAGAAGCATGCAACTGTAACTTGACTCCAGCAACTACCTTCTTGCTGTTAAAGCTCACAAGGTTCATCTGATCTTGCCAACTCGTCTTGTGTCAAGAGTGCTTCGGAAGTAGTGTCAGGTGGTAAGGGAGCTTGCGAACGTGCTGCTAGCTGAGTTGATAAATGAGTAACTCGTGCAGCTGGTGGTACTGTGGAAGGTGTTGCAACAACTAGGGTTGTCTCTGCTTGTTTGGTGGCAGCTATTAGTTTATGTTTGCCTTGTTTTGTAGCTCATGTAGTACGGGATACCACGTTTGTAACATTTTCCGCTGGACTTTGACCTTCTATTGCACCATCAGTACCAGCAGAATCTGCATAATTCTTCCGAATCACCCTGCTGCTGTTGGAGCTTTCGTTGGAGGAGGAGCTGCCGCTGCCGGACGAGCCGCGGCCGTCGCCGAGGATGAGTTCACCATCATCCTCGTCACGACCGTCGCCAAGGCCGAGCGCTTCGTCACTATTGTTGTCTTTAGGGCAGCACCCTGTGTGGCGCCCGTCTTCCCCGAACACCCTCATGAAGAGGGTCGCGGCACCATTGTACTTGAAATGGAGGGTGCACTGCCTAATCAGACCACGCGCGCGGGCAAACGTCTGCCAGCCGCAGGCCAGGGCTACGTTGCCCACGACGGAGACCTCCACCGCGACCCAAGAAGCCTTGCTGCAGCAGCCGTCGGCCTGCAGCCAGAGGCCGCCAGGACCCGTGGCCGGCAGCTCGCCGGCAAAGGAGGGCAAAAGCTGAAGCCAGGTGCCGGCCGGGTTCTCCGACCACACGACGAACTCCGACAGCACCTCCGCCGAGTGGAAGCGCGACCGGGGAGGCCGAGTGACCATGGCACGCCTCCCTTCGTGGACGGGACTGCCACGTCTCGAGCGGCTCCGGCCGCGCGAAGAGACGCCGCCGGACCCCGAAGAAGTTTGTCCGCGCCCATGAGGGGTCACAGCGGGGGTTGCGGCGTGCTTGCGCTTAGGCGGTGGCGAGCCGCGCCCCTCCCGGCGAGCCTTCCCCTTCTCTGCGGCCGAGAACCTCTTTGTCGATGCCATGAGTGTCGCTGCAAGGCGGTGGAGCAAAGAGGAAGAAGCAGCAGGCGGAATGGAGGAAGAGATGAGCAACAGGGGCTCCGCCCCTCTCCTCATTTATAGCCAGAAGAAGACCAATCACCGGCCTCCACGATCATAGGTAATGATTGTTTTCTTCTGCATCCAGCAGGGACTTGTCAAGTCAAACGGTTATCGAGGCTGCAAATCGCCACGCGACAATCAAGGCCGCAGGCTGTTGGGTTCCATAGCGCTCCACACTTTCCCTTTGGCTTCACCCCAAAGCCAAGTCCGAGCGCGCCTTGGGCCCGGGGGCTACTCTCGGCGTCCTGGGAACGGGGGTCCCCAGACTTGCCTGCCTGCAGCCCAGGGCGTGGCTCCACCAACGGCCTGGTATGGCCCATCTTTGTCAGCAACTACTCAAGACCCTCGCGAGGGGCCAAGCCTCGCGAGGCGGACAACACCAAGACCTCCTCGGGGGCGGCCTCGCTAGGCTGGCTCCCGAGGAGCGGAGATATCTATGCAAGGGGCACCTCGCGAGGCTCATGTGACGTGAGCCATGATGACCAAGGCAAGGAGGGCACCAACGGGCGCAGAGTACCAGTTTACTCTTTGGTGCTAAAGAGGCAGGCGCAGGCGAGGAGTCTCGAGGCATCAGGCAAAGGTTTCCCTATCGGTGCAACAAGACCAAGACCAGTAGGACAGCAGGATGGAGGTCACTGCAGAGCCCACAGCTGCATCGCCACCAGAGCATTTGGCAGGCGAAGACCACCTTTTTTCAGGATAACTTGTACTAGTTGTCTCCCTTCAAAATTGGCCGTTGTGGGATCCCTCCCCGCCTAACATTTGGGAAGAGGACCAGGGCCTCTATAAATAGGACTAGCCACCACCGTAATATGGACGGATCATTCGGACCGCTCTCACACACACCAGCTCATCGAGCTCAAGAACACCTCTCCTCAGGAGGCTGTTCCCACCTTGTACTTGTTCATCCTCTACCTACAAGGCAATCCACCACACCACACTGGAGTAGGGTATTACACCACAACGGTGGCCCGAACCAGTATAAACTCTCGTGTCTCTTGTTCCTTGGGTTCGGTAGGCTAGGCCTTGAGATCGTTGCGAGAGCGAGCTAGGAAGAGAGAAATCTTCGTGCGCACCCCAGTGTTCGAACCTCAAGGGTTTGACGAAACCCGAAATCTGACACTTGGCGCGCCAGGTAGGGGTGCGCCGAAGCTCCGCTCCTCCACCGGCTTCATCTCTCCGTTCGGCCCCCATGTCCAGTGCCGCTCCTCCGGCTGGACCGACGGACGCTTGCGACAGCGCCATGGGGCTCTGGGCCCTCACCCTCGCCTTATGGCAGGTGCAGTGGCCGCGCATGTTTAGGCCGAGGATGCCACCCCGCTATGACGGCGCGGCGGATCCGTCGACCTTCCTGCTGGCATACGAGGAGGCCGTTCTGGAGGATGGTGGTGCCGACAAGGTCATGGCCAATTGGTTCCCCATGGCCCTCGCTGGCGCGCCGCGCGCCTGGCTGCTCAACCTGCCAGGATACTCTGTGGCTTCTTGGGATGAGCTGGGCGGCCTTTTCGTCGCGCGCTTCGCGGCGCTGGTGCCTGTTGCTGTCGCGACCCTCCTCGATGGCTCACAGGCACCGCCCTCGGACCGTCATGCCAAGCAGTTCTTCCGCCAGATCGGCGCCGCCTCTGTGCAGCATGGAGCCCCTCCAGTATGGGCGGCGCCCAAGGCCGACCTCATCTTCGACTTAGGGGACCACTCCGTTACCACTGCTGGCTCAGGCGCGGTCCCAATGCTCTTCACACCCACCATCTGCAACGTCACCATGACCAAGACCCTCATCAACGACGGAGCTGGCCTCAACGTGCTCTCCATGAAAGCTTTCAGCTTGCTTCACGTGCCATACCGCCGGCTCCTCCCCACCAAGCCTTTCTTCGGAGTAGGTAGCGGACCCACCAGCCCCCTGGGGCAAATACGCTTCCCGGTCACCTTCGGTACCCGGGACCGAGCTCATCACTTCGACATCGCCCGCATCGGCCTCCCATACAACGCCATCCTCGGGTACCCTGCCCTGGCTCAGTTCATGGCCGCGACCCATCCGGCCTACAACCTCATGAAGATGTCGGGTAGCAGCGGCGTGCTCACCGTGGCTGGAGACACCAAGGAGGCTCTGACGGCCCTCAAGCTCGCCTTCAGGGCCGCCGCGGCAGCGCGCCCGACCGACGAAGCCGCCCATGGGGCTAAGGGGGCCGCACCGGCGAAGAAGAAGTAGCTGTTCACTCAGGATCTGGCCGAAATGAAGCAAGTGCCGGTCGAGGAGGATGGATCCTCGGGAGCCACCTTCACCATAGGCGCCAACCTCGACCCGGACCAACAGGAGGCATTGGTGAAGTTCCTGCGCGCGAACAAGGAGGTATTCGCCTGGGAACCCAAGCAGCTGGTAGGGGTCCCCAGGGGGGTAATCGAACATCACTTAAGAGTGTGTCCCAATGTGCGCCCTGTGAAGCAGAAGGTGCGGCGACATCCACGGAGAAGCAGTCCTTCATCGTTCAGGAAGCTCGCAAACTAGAAGCGGCAGGCGTCATTCGCGAGGTCCGGTACCCGGAATGGCTGGCGAACCCTCTCATCGTGCCCAAGAAGGGCGGGAAGGAACACATGTGTGTCGACTTCACCAACCTCAACAAAGCCTGCCCCCAAGACCCGTTCCCGCTCCCGCGCATCGACCAGATCGTCGACTCCACCACCGAGTGCGACCTGCTGTGTTTCCTGGACGCATTCTCGGGTTACCACCAGATCAAGATGGCGGTGGAGGACGTGGAGAAGACGACCTTCTTGACCCCGTGTGGGGTATACTGCTACACCTGCATGCCGTTCGGGCTACGCAACACTGGGACGACCTTCCAGCGGCTGATGCACATCGCCCTGGGCCGGCTGCTAGGGAGAAACGCTGAAGCCTATGTCGACGACATCGTAGTAAAATCTCGGGAGACTTTCGCCAGCCTGCGCCAAGTGGACCTGCGGCTCAACCCGGAGAAGTGCATGTTTGGTGTCCCCTCCGGCAAGTTACTGGGCTTCCTCGTGTCGCACAGGGGGATCGAGGCCAACCCAGAGAAGGTCAAGACAATAGAAGGCATGAGCCTGCTGCAAACTCTCAAGGAAATGCAGAAGCTCGTGGGCTGCGTGACCTCGTTGGGGCGCTTCATCTCCAAGCTAGGGGAGTGCGCCCTGTCGTTCTTCAAGCTGATGAAGAAGAAGGGACCATTCGAGTGGACCCCAGAGGCCGACCTGGCGTTTCAAGACCTCAAGAGATACTTAACCAGCCCTCTGGTGATGGTAGAGCCTCGTCCGCTCGAGCCCCTGGTGCTCTACCTGGCCGCCATGCCCCACTCAGCCAGCGCGACGTTGGTGGCTGTCTGGGAGGAGGGCCAGGCCAAGAGCATGCCGCGTAATACCATACCTCCAGCCGGGACGGTGCGGCGCCAAGACGGCACCGGTAAAGCCACGACGACGCCCGCAGATGATCAGGCCCCACAAGACAGCGTTTCTGGGCCTACGGATGCCCTAATGGGTGACCAAGCTCCTGAAGTCCCCTCACCTCAAGAGGCGCCACAAAACCCGGGGGGCACAGGCTCCATCCACACTCCCGCCCTCGTTGAGCACCCGGTATACTTCATCAGCACGGTGTTACGGGACACAAGAGCACGATATCCCATGTCACAGAAGCTTTTGCTCGCACTCCTGGTGGCCTCACGCAAGCTGCGTCATTACTTCCAAGGACACCCAATTAAGGTCGTCTGAGCCTACCCACTGGAGAGGGTGCTCCAGAGCCCCAACGATGCGGGAAGAGTCGCTGAGTGGAACATTGAACTGCAAGCGTTTCAGCTGGAGTTTAGTACAACTAGGGTCATCAAGGGAGCCGCTCTCGCCGACTTCGTGGCAGAATGGACCGAAGCTCCGAAGCCCGAAGCAGGCGAGAGCCGATCCCTCTCGCCAGGAAGTGAAGCGCCAGATGGCTGGGTCATATACTTCGGCGGCGCTTTCGCACGCCAAGGTGCGGGGCTGGCGACGTGCTCATCTCACCCACCCAAGACAAGCTATACTACACCATGCAGCTCTGCTACGAGCGGGGCGAGAAGGTGTCCAAAAACATCACTGAATACGAGGGGTTGATTGCCGGCCTCAAGGCCACAGCAGCCTTGGGAGTGAAGCGTCTCACCATCAAGGGCGACTAACAGCTCCTCGTCTACTTCTCCAACAAGGTGTACGAGCCGAGGGACGAGCACATGGAGGCGTACCTCGCGGAGGTGCGCAAGATGAGAAGCTATTCTTGGGCCTGTAACTGCAGCATGTGCCGCGCGGGACAAACAAGGAAGCTGATGAGATCGCCAAAAGAGCGTCAAGGTGCCAGCCCCAAGAGCCTGGTGTCTTCGAAGAGGGACTTTTCAAGCCCTCGGATCCCCCTTCAGTCGCAGAGCCTGCACCACCTCAAGAGGAACTCCCCCAGCCACCAGCCTCGGGAGCCCCTGCCTGTGGCCCGACCCCAGGAGCACGCCTGCTCCTGGCGCTCGAGCCTCTGGAGGGGTGCTGGACCGAGGATTTCAAGGCATACATGGCGCAAGGAACGCTGCAAGAGAAAGAGGAGGATGCGGAGCACGTGGCCTGGCAGGCTACGGCATATTGCATTCAGGATGGTGAGCTGTACAGAAAATGACCAAATGATGTTTCCTTGCGATGCATCTCTAGGAAGCACGGGAGCGAGCTACTAGCTGACGTACATGGTGGGGACTGCGGGCATCACTCGTCGTCGCGCGCCCTGGTTGGCAAGGCGTTCCGTAGCGGGTTCTACTGGCCCACGACACTCAACGACGCAACCGAGCTGGTAAGGTCCTGTGAGGCCTGCCAGTTCCATGCCAAGCAAATCCACCAGGCAGCCCAGGGCCTCCAGACTATCCCACTCTCGTGGCCATTCGTGGTCTGGGGGCTGGATATCCTGGGTCCGTTCCCTCGAGCGCCCGTGGGCTACCACTACCTATACGTCGCCATCGACAAGTTCACCAAATGGGCAGAGGTGGAAGCCGTCCGCACCATCCCAGCCGGGTCGGCAGTTAAGTTCATCAAGGGCCTCGTGAGCCGGTTTGGGGTCCCTAACCGCATCATCACCGACAATGGCTCGCAGTTCACTAGCAATCTCTTCAACACATATTGTGCTAACCTTGGAACGCAGATATGCTACGCCTCAGTGGCACAACCCAGGAGCAATGGCCAAGCCGAGCGCACCAACACAGAGGTCCTGAGAGGCCTCAAGACCAGGACCTTCAAGAAGAAGCTTGAGGCCTGCGATAGGGGCTGACACGACGAGCTCTAGTCCGTGCTATGGTCCATGTGCACCACCGCCACCAAGCCAACAGGCGAGACCCCATTCTTCCTCGTCTACGGAGCCTAAGATATTCTCCCTCACGAGGTCAAGCATCGCTCCATGCGGGTCCTGGCGTTTAACGAGGCACATCAGGATGCCATGCGGGGGATGGACCTCGTGCTGGGGGAGGAGCGCCGCCGTCAAGCCTCGCTGTTAGAAGGGAGAGAGAGGAATTGTTGTGGAATAGTTGTTGTATTGCTTGAGCCTCGTGGGCATATATATAGGAGTACGATGATCTACTTGGAGTACAAGCAAGCCAGAACAAATCCTAGTCTATCTCGTCTTTCCTAATAAACATTATACTCAACATCCCCCCGCAGTCACAACGGTAGCGACACAGACGGTGAGACTGGAGAAGAATCTGAAGGGAAGCCGACGGACAACCCCCCACAGTCGTAACGGTCGATGCATCGCGGAGTCGTGGCTGCAGTGAAAACCGATGAGGTTGCTCAAGCAAGGAGGTAGCCCTTTGTGCTGTCTGTCGATGTAGCCGAGAGCGTACGGTGGTGTAGCCGTGGTCGAGGTAGCCGTGCGAAGAATGCCGTGGTCGGTGTTGAGGCGGGGTGGCCGGTGTCGATGAAGTCGCCGTGGGTCCGCGGGCGCAAGGAGGCGCCGAGTTAGCATGCGCGCAGTGGTGCGCCGGGAAGAAGATGTTGTTGACGACGCGTCGCGGCGGGTTTGCCAAGCTCGGGGATACATCATGGACGAAGGCACGCACCGGTGTTGCCAGCACCGGGCATGCGTAGACGGACGAGGAAGAAGTTAAGGAAGCGTCGCACCAGGCTTGCCAGGCCCTGGGACACATCATGGACGAAGGCACGCATCGGTGTTGCCAGCACCGGGCATGCATAGATGAGGGACCTCCACGAGCTGTACGCCATGTCGGAGAGGTCGGACGGGCCAGCAGAGAAGAACTCGACGACGGTTGCGGCGCCAATCGGCGCGAGGCCGATGTTGCCCGCGGTTGTCGGAGTAGACAAAGTGGTCGGGGTAGATGACGGCGACGCTGGCGACGGGCTGGTGCTGGACGTAGACGAAGGAGGTGGACGCGCGGCGGCGACCAAAGAAGAGCGGCGGCGGCTAGGTTAGGAGCGCGGAGGCGGTGCTCGAAGTAGGCGAAGAACCCTGACATTGTGACGAAGACCGGCGCGAACGCTGGCGTTCCCGCGCCAAGGAAGACGGCGCGACGCATACCACGGTAGGTCAACGCGAGGTGATGGCGGAGCGGACCGCGGGCCGCGGCGCTACGGCCTGAAGGGGCGATGCAGTGGCGGCGGGTAGGTCAGGGCAACGATGAGAAGACCTCGAGGCGGCGGCGGGGACCGCGGGCCGCGGTGCTACGGCCCGAAGGGGCGGTGCAGCGGCGGAGCGCGGGCCGGTGCAACCGCGGGGACGGCCTCAGGGCGGCGGCTGAGACCACGTATCGCGGCACTACGGCCCGTAGGGGCGACGTAGCGGCGACGCATGAGCCGATGCAGCCGCGAGGAGAACCACGGGGCGGTAGTGCTGCGGCCCGATGGGGCGACGCAGCGGCAGCCTGTTGCTCGATCGGTGGAGGGGCGAATTGAACTCGGGGACGCTCTTCACGGGGCCTGCGAAGGCGCACGCAATCGACGGGCCAGGTCGGTCGCACGGGATAGCTGAGGCGGATCACAGCGGCGGGCGAGTGATCAATCCGATCGCGCGCGAGGTCGGGGACGCCGCTTGGTGGAGGCGGAATCCGAGATGAAGTCGGCGATGGCGGGCGGTAGGGCGGCTTTGATTGGCTGCCGCATGGTGCGAGGCTGCCGGATCAGGGTGATGCAGGAGTCCCGGTCGGAGCAGGGCGGTGACGGTCGGCATAGATCGATGGGCGGGCCGGCGCGCGAACGGTGGCGGTGAAGGGCCGCCGCATGATGCGAGGCCGCCGGGTCGGGGCGATCGGTGGGCGGACGCGCGAGGCCGCCGGGTCGGGGCGACCGGCGGGCGGACGCACGGACGACCCACGAGGCCACCGGGTCGGTGAAGAAGCCGACCGATCGCGCCGGTGTTGGAGTAGAGGCGCACGGGGTCGACGGGGGCGGTGGGTGACACAAACCAATCAAGATTAGATCGGAAAACCAAAAAGGAATGGCCGATCAAGATGACCAATGGGAGAGAGAAAACCCCGGAGCAAGGGCTCGGGGAAAGACTCTCTAGGGTAGCCGGTCAACACGACCGGTGAATGAACCCTAGGTACGGGCGGTGCGGCCCCCGGCGGCGGTCATGGAGGCCGACCGCCCCAGGGGCGGCGCGCGGGTGCAGAAGCGGCGGTGGCTAGGGTTTAGAACCCAGAAGCGCATGTGAGGAAGCCACATGTGAGGGGGAGTGTTGACGTATAATGTGTTGCCTAGTCTCTTCCATCGGTCTTTTGGTTGCATTGGTTAGAGCATGCACTTCTCCATGGTATCAGAGCCAAGAGGTCTTGAGTTCAAGACCCGGCTGGCGCAATTAAATTGCAGCCCACTTTCGGTCCACGTTTAGGCCTGAGGGAGCCACACGTGAGGGGGAGTGTTGACGTATAATGTGCTACCTAGTCTCTTCCATCAGATCGGTCTTTTGGTTGCATTGGCTAGAGCATGCACTTCTACACTTTCTTCGGGCGGCGAGATACCAGCAGGCGTTGCGACGGTACCACTGCCGCAGTGTCCGCTCCAGGACGCTCGAGGTGGGCGATCTCATCCTGAGGCGGGTGCTGTCCGGGGAGGGGCTGCATAAGCTCTCACCCATGTGGGAGGGCCCATTTAGGATTGCCCGCGTCTCCAGGCCTGGCGCCGTGCGCCTGGAGATGCAGGACGGGATCCCCATCCAGAACGCCTGGAACATCCAGCACCTCTGGAAGTTCTACCCATGAAGCAAGGCCCATCGCCTATGAAGGTCACCCCTCGTGACACTCTCACATAATAATGAGTGGGGCTGTACACGCCCCGGAGTCTCCGGAGTGCCGCCCTCGGGCCTCGGGGGCTCCCTCCCACGTCCTAGTGGCAACACTTAGCTCCGCGCTGGAGAGAAGACTAGACTAGGTGCCGGACGCGGCTGTTCATTTGCTTTCTTTGTTGGCTTGCCCTCCCTTTTTTAATGGAATTTGAAGTTCTGGCGTTTCTCGATGGCTTGATTGAATCCCCTCTTCTCTCTGATTCTTCCCTCGATTCTTTGTTTTGTGCCAGGGAGGGCGGCAGTTGCCCGACGCTCTCCCTCGCACGCCTCGCGAGGGGGCTGGACAGGTGTGCGTGCGTGCGCGCTCCCCTGGTCTCTGCGAGGCGCACTTGATTGAGCTTGTGATCGTCACACCCCCTTTTAAGTCCGTGACCCACGGGTACCGCGATGTGGTGCGTTGGGCCATGATCAGCCCATGCCCGAGGCCTCGCGCAAGGAGGGATAAGGCTTTCCTAACGAATTTTCGCAGCTTTGCGAGGTCACCCGAGTCGGCAGCAGGGAAGCCCCACCAGATGCCAGGAGGCGCGCGCCCTCACAAGGTGGAAGCTACCCCGGGTGTATCAAGCTAAGTTATCCCTCTACGCCTGCATAAAGCATGGATGCCAGAACACAACCCGGAGACAATAAACATAGCACAAAGCAGCATAAGCACTACGGTTCATTACACGCCCTCGCAGGGCCCCATACTTCTTTCTTGTAATACAGGAGGAAAGGAAAGGACATGCAAAAGCGGCTCCTACGGTGCGGCTGCTCACGAGGATCTGTCCCCTCCGGCTCAGCCGGAGCCCTCCTCGCGCTTCACTAGGGCGCGGTGATGGGACGACCCGCCACCATCCTCAAAGCGAGCGCAGCGACGTGGCGGCTGGTCGTAGTTGCTGCTGCTGGAGCTTTCGCCGGAGGAGGAGCTGCTGTTCCCGGACGAGCCGCGGCCATCGCCGAGGGCGAGTTCACCCTCATCCTCATCACGACTGTCGCCAAGGCCGAGCGCTTCATCACCATTGCTGTCTTTAGGGCAGCACCCGGCGCGGCGACCGTCTTCCCCGAACACCCTCACGAAGAGGGTTGCGGTGCCGTCGTACTTGAAGTGGGGGGTGCACCGCCTGCTCAAATTGCGCGCGCAGGCAAATGTCTGCCAGCCGCAGGCCAGGGCTATGTTGCCCGCGACGGAGGACTCCACCGTGACCCACGAAGCCTTGCTGCAGGAGCCGTCGGCCTGCAACCAGATGCCGCCAGGACCCGTGGCCAGCAGCTCTCCGGAAAAGGAGCGTGAAAGCTGAAGCCAGGTGCCGGCCGGGTTCTCCGACCACACGATGAACTCCGGCAGCACCTCCGCCGAGTGGAAGTGCAGCCGGGGAGGCCGAGCGACCATGGCACGCCTCCCTTCGTGGACGGGACTGCCACGTCCCGGGCGGCTCCCACCACGCGAAGAGACGCTGCCGGACCCCGAAGAAGTTTGTCCGCGCCCACGACAGGTCACATTGGGGGTTGCGGCGTGCTTGCGCTTAGGCGGTGGCGAGCCGCGCCCCTCCTGGCGAGCCTTCCCCTTCTCTGTGACCGAGAACCTCTTTGTCGGTGCCATGAGTGACGTTGCAAGGCAGTGGAGCAAAGAGGAAGAAGAAGCAGGCGGAATGGAGGAAGAGATGAGCAACGGGGGCTCCACCCCTCTCCTCATTTATAGCCAGAAGAAGACCAACCGACGGCTTCCACGATCACAGGTAATGATGGTTTTCTTCTGCATGCAGCAGGGACTCGTCAAGTCGGCGAGGAAGCGGAGACGCCCACGTCCCGTCAATCGCCACGCGACAATCAAGGCCGCAGGCTGTTGGGGCCCGCAGCGCTCCGCACTTGCCCTTTGGCTTCGCCCCGAAGCCAAGTCCGAACGCGCCTTGGGCCCGGGGGCTACTGTCGGCATCCTGGGAACGGGGGTCCCCAGACTTGCCTGCCTGCGGCCTAGGGCATGGTCCACCAACGGCCTGGTACGGCCCATCTTCGTCAGGAACTACTCAAGACCCTCGCGAGGGGCCACGCCTCACGAGGCGGACAACACCAATACCTCCTCGGGGGCGCCTCGCTAGCCTGGCTCCAAAGGAGCGGAGATATCTATGCAAGGGGCACCTCACGAGGCTCACGTGACGTGAGCCATGACGACCAGGACCAGGCGGGCGCCAGCGGGCGCAGAGTACCAGTTTCCTCTTTGGTGCTAAAGAGGCAGGCACAGGCGAGGAGTCCCGAGGCATCAGACAAAGGTTTCCATATCGGTGCAACAAGACCAAGACCAGCAGGATGGCAGGACGGAGGTCACCGCGGAGCCTAGAACTATATCACCACCAGAGCCTTTGGCAGGCGAAGACCACCTTTTGTCAGGATAACTTGTACTAGTTGTCTCCCTTCAAAATTGGCCGTTGTGGGTTCCCTTCTCGCCTAACATTCGGGAAGAGGACCAGGGCCTCTATAAATAGGACTAGCCACCACCTGTAGCATGGACGGATCATTCGGACCGCTCTCACACCCAGCAGCTCATCAAGGTCAAGAACACCTCTCCGCAGGAGGTTGTTCCCACCTTGTACTTGTTCAGACTCTGCCTACAAGGCAATCCACCACACCACACTGGAGTAGGGTATTACACCACAACGGTGGCCCGAACCAGTATAAACTCTCGTGTCTCTTGTTCCTTGGGTTCGGCGAGCTAGGCCTCGAGATCGTTGCGAGAGCGAGCTAGGAAGAGAGAGATCTTCATGCGCACCCCAGTGTTCGAACCTCAAGGGTTTGCCTTTACCCGAAGTCCGACAGCTGGAAGACCGCCATCAGTCCCTGCCTTATTTTTTCCTTCCTATTTCTTAATTGTATTGCCTTGTCAAGTCAAACCTACAAGAAAAATGAATAAAAATTTCTTTTCAGAACTCATTGATGTAGGATGCTGACGAGCACTACTTTAATGTAAGGCGACCACATGATAGACAGATTGAATGTGTAAGAGAAAAGGACAGCATTGCATATTTACAACAATGATGTGTAAACTAAGCAGAAGGCATTTCAACAAATTAGAAGCAATAAAAGCTAGAAACCATATGAAAGATGCAACCAATATCACTCTAACAAGTTAAAACTATCTCATCATAAGTGCCATTTCAACAAATGAGAAGTAGTACAAGTTAGAAAATGCAGGTACTCCTCCAGCACACCACCGCATGTGGTCCTATCAAAGTAACAGTCGACTGAAAATAAATAGGTCAGTCGATTTTTTATGAACCGTCTGATCTATAAGGAACGGGTAGATGGCCTTCGTCTACCTCCCGTCAGTCACTGTTGATGATCTTTCTCGAACCTCCAGCAACCACCGGCCGAGACCCATGCCTCCGCCGCCCCGCCCTCCCCTTGACCTCACACCACCGCCGTGCTTGGCAGTGCCCCCCGGCCATCCCTTTAATCCCGACCAACCTCCAGATCGGGCGCCAGCAGCTCCTAGGACCCACACACCCCTAAGATAAACACCGAGGCGCTGCTTCCCCAGCGTAATAGGCGGCCGAGCGCCTGTTATGCCGGGGAATGCTTCCTTTAATTGGGAATGAACTGACCAGGACTTGAAAATCCAGGGGGCGATGGACCTCTAGCTAAGGTGAAATAGTATATGAGGAGAAACCTTGTGCATCATGAGTTACTAGGAACATCTAGTATCAGGAAGAAGCGGTCAACTAGTGTCTTCTGTGGGATGAATACCGTGCAATCATACACGTAAGATTTGCACAAATAAGGGAAGAGGAGTTCCATTTCCGGTTGCCAGTGCTATGTCCTCCAGATGTTGCGGCGATTTTCTTGTATTTACCGGCGGGACCGATGTTTTGGAGGAGGGTGGATCCTTGGCCGAACCCATGGCCAAATTGTTGACTGTGTTGCTGTGGCCGTCTGTCGGCGGAGGGGAAGCTGATCTGAGGCGGTGAAGGACGACGTAGCGGGAACAACTCCGGTGCGGTGGACGGTGGCGAAGTTGGAGTGGCAACAGTGAGGCGCAGGACGGCGTGGTTGAACTGGCTCAGGTACGGCGCACATCGGTGTCCTACAGGCAGCTCGGCCTCGGTATCAACTACTAGCCGTGGAGGGCATTGCGGTTGCGGTTGCGGTGGACGACGACGTCGGGGTATCGGCTCCGACGTGATGGAGGAGGGCGGCGGTTGATGGGTGGGATGGGGTGGCGGACGAAGGATGCCAGGGTTTCACAGCTGGTCGAGAGGTAGTTTTGGCGCCCACGGAGTACGAATGGGGAATCGGACGGGAGGGGGGGTGTGGGGGAGGCTAATGGAGAACCATGTTTTGGTGTGGGACGCGCTTGTTTTTGGTTTTTTTCGAACAGATGGGACGCGCTTGTTTGAAATTTAGGGAAAGTACAAACTTTGCCCCCCTCTTAAATTTCGGACCTAATGCGGGTCGGGGTAGGATGGTAATCCCAGGTGTCCCTAATAGTGGGCGGGAGCGATTTCGGCCGTGCGCATGTGTGCTTAGGCAGCCATTGTGTATGAATGTTTTTCGGAGGCAGTTGCGTGGCGTCTAGATGAAGCTACAAACCTACCCCGGTTTAGACCTTTAGACGTCGAGCCAGTAGGTTCATGGTCGGAGTTAGAAAAGTAATTCCTTCTACCAAACATTGGTCTCACGCGGTTTCAGGAGAGTAGAGGCTCTTTTGGCGCTTCGTTCGAAATTTCAAAACAGAAGGATTCACGTTTAGAGTACTCTTTAACTTTGAGGATTGACCTAAATAGACAACGTTAAATCTGACCTTGTATGTTTGAAAACCTCATTAAATTATGTGCTTCTTTTTGAAATTTTGACACTTGAAAATCCTATAACTACGATTATTTTGGAATGGAGGAGGTAAATTTGAATCTATTTTGTACACGACTATATATGCTATTAGATACAAAAGCACAGCAAAGATTGGTGCCCCCATAATTTAGGTATGATTTACAAATGCCATGATATCGAATTCAAATAATTGAATGGACTTCATGTTGAATTCGAATTTTTTAAACCACCTTAAGTTGAATTCAAATGTATGCTAGTTCATAGCTAGCTATTTATAATGTTCATTGTGTAACTTTTGTATGTATAATGTGCTTTACACACACAACATGAACTATACTCACGTTTATATTCGATTGCTAAAGCGATGTATTGTCCAGAGTTCAAAATACTAACTCTGTGGATCAATTATGTCGAATAATAACATATACATGCTCGAATTCGATAGAATATACATGTCTGATGGATCAATGACCGTTCCTTACACGAATTGCAAATATCATGATCCCCTCCTAACATTTGGATACAATTTATATTTTTAATCAATGTTTACATCAGTCTTTTACATGTAGTTTCACTCTCCATAGGCCCCTCCTCACACACACGCTGACTTTCTCTCTCACACATACGCGCACACGGTGTATATCCATCGGTGGTCTCTCACACATGCTCACACACACTCTCCCGAGGTGTCTTTCTCGCAGACATGCTCTCGATATAACCCTTCCTCCCTCTTGTAACCATTTACGACTGTTTTCACTAACCTTTAACACAAGCACTCTTCCTCTCACAAGCATACACACGCACAATCCCCATCGACCCTTTCTATACACATATACCTGCCTACGTGTCTCCCGCACGCACATTATCTTTAGGCCTATCTCTCACGCATTGTCTCCACATCTCTTCCTAATTGACGAGTATGATTCAGCAGAGCATTCTGTAGGATGCCCCTTAAAGTTAGGTTGGATGAATAGTAATATCAGAGATAAGGGGTTGCCTTAGTACGAGGACCTAGGGTTACAAGTCCTAGTCGGCTTTGTCAGTGGACACATAGTCCTTCACGACTCTGCTATCTTTGTCTTGTACGACTAGTCTTCCATGGGTCTCCCTAAATGCGTCAGTGGACACCTCCATGGATCTCCCTAAATGTGTACGAATAGTAATATCAGAGATAAGGGGTTACCTTAGTCCCAGGACCTAGAGTTACAAATCCTAGCCGGCTTTGTCAGTGGACACAGAGTCCTTCATGACTCTGCTATCTTTGTCTTGTACAACTAGTTCTCCATGGGTCTTCCTGAATGCGTCACGGGTGACCAATGTGGCGCAGGGCGTAACTGAACTAAGGGCCTCACCTCGGCCCACCGGACCTCACGCGGTGACACACCCTCTGCCCCCAGGTCTCGTTATCTTCTCACACCCACACATACCAACACAGACACCACACAAAATATTTTCTCGTCGTGCCTCTATCCCCTCCCCCCTATTCGTCTCTCTCTCTCTAGGCCTCTCTCATTTCTCGTGCTATCTCTCCCATGCCCCCCGCCGGCCCCTCTATCCATGCCTCTCTCGAATATGTAATACATACACATACCTCTCTAGGCCCTGCCAAATACATCAACTACACATTCACACATGTTACATCACGTATCCCATTAATCTAAAAAGCCCTCTCTTCACATTTATTTCTCATACAACATTCCTTTTGAATAAAACCACACAAAGTGTGGCCAAAAAATTATTTTAGAACTTCTACAAATATACAATATTACAAAGTTACATTGAGGAGTATGAACGCTAATTTGCATTGCATGGTGCCCACAATGATATTTAATCCGCACTTTGAATTTTTAAATTTTTATACTATATATAAAGTTAGTCATAATAAAGAGAAACAAAGAGCATCTCTCTCTCCATCGCATACACCCCCTCTATGCCCCTTTCACGTACGCACACAAACTATCTCCAGGTACTATAAAAGTATGTCCCAACACATTCACGCATGTTTCATCTTTCTCTCGCGATATATACAGTGATGATCATTATATTTGAAGCGAAAGCACGATACGTACATTGGAATTCATAATCCACTCATTACGGTCACCATTTACGTTTTGTGGTTGTTATACAGTCACGGGCTCACCGTACAGCTCTGAATTTGCTCAAGACACGACTAGTTGACCAGTTAAACGCTCCACATGGCACCTCTAGTGTTAGATCACATTATCTCACTACCATTGGGCCCACCTGTCGGCGTGTATAAGAATGAAAACACACGATAAAAAATATTGGACGGTGGTTCGAAGTCATGACCGCGGGCACACCGGACGAGGCGGCCTTGTATTGGTATGCTGAGCCGTCCGTTTCAAGACATAGGAGCTAGTGTGGTGATTATACACACACGCACGCATGCACACGAGTTGCATGCACAAAACACTCACACGAACACACGCAGCAACGCACGCACGCAACACTCACATGTACACACACATCCACACACGCACGCAACACCCACACGCACACACGCACGCATGTATGCACACACCACACGACAACCACACACTCTCACGCTCAAGTGCTCATTCTACACGTGCATGTGCACACATCAGGCCCTGACAGACAAATACACAACTAGGTGGTTCCCGTGCACGGGTTGGAGTCTTGTCGCACCTGTGTAAATTTGTGTTTATCTGACCTTTTTCCTATGCGAACTGATAGGTGGGACCCACAAGGAATGTGGTCAATTTAACTAGTCAACATAGTGCCACACAGACTATTTGGCCGGTAAACAGAGTGCAATCCGATGTTGAATGGTTAGCAAGTGACCGTATAATCACCGCAAAACGTTGCAGAGCAGCAGGGGTGAAGCACCCCAGTCATGGCGCCGGCGTAGTAATGAGCAATGAGCCGTCAAATCACAAAGCTACACCTTTCCCACGATCAAGTTGGAGGGACGAAGTAATGATGCTAAAAAATTAGTTGGAGGGATGAAGCAACCATCATTTCACTCGTTGTTGAATCCGCTTCTCCCTCATCTCTTTCAAGTTAACCATGTGTTGCTTCTACTGTTGTTCTGCCTCATGTGGGACGCGGATCGGCTTGGTAAAGCACTGACTCGTGGGACCACATGTTAGCAAACCGCCAAGCCAACGTCCTCTAAATATAAGAAACCTCCCTCGCCACCCGCACGGCAAAATCACCTCCTTTTTACTAATCTTGATACTATAATTTTTTAGATCAATATAATCGAGATTTGTATAGATAACACACAGGAGCAAAACCAAGTGGTACGGTTAAGGGCATCCACAATGTGTAGCCAAAAGTGAAAATAGCTTCTGGCATCGATGTGAACCATTGTGGACGGTGCTGCCAAAGCCAAAAAGATGGAACCGAAGCTCCCTAATTGATTGATTGAAGAAATAGCAAAATGCAACCTCTCTCCTCTTTCTCACGTGCTTGGATGCATGTACAGTATAGAGCACAGAGTCTACTCCCCTGTCCCTTCTATCACAAATCACAAAGCAGTGAGGCGTCAAATCACAAAGCACGGACGAAGCAACCATCATTTCACTCTTCGCTAGCTCCGCTTCTCCATCGTCTTCTTCGAGAAACCACCATACCGCACTAAGCTGGACGGATGACGCTATTGTGTAGTAATAGTACATTTACGCGTCCTTTGGTTCAATGGACTTCCTGGATGCAAATAAGGCGGTTGTCTCGGCTTGCAGGCAGCACTTGCCAACGACTTACCGTGGTATCCCTCAATGGTGTTCTCCGTCGAACGCACTTCGCCAAACCACAACGTTCAAGATATCGTTGATGTCACTGCAATGGGGAAGGAAGTCAAATAGTTACTACCTCCATTTTTTGTAGACAAGGCCAGTATATCAAAATTACAATTTGCAGAAGGCCACTAACACTAGTCGAGGCAAAATTTATGGGGTTTGCCTCGAACTAGCAACCAAGGACATTAATATACTCTTGCATGCATGCGGAAGTGAGAAGGTTGGTTTGCATGGCGCTCCATGAATCAAGTGATGAGGAGTGAGATGTTAGCTATTTGCACATTGGAGAAAAGGTACACATTAATTGACACGTCAAACGAGGATTTGTATCGATCAATCCCACGAAAGAAAACCCACCTTTCTTTTTTAACACAAGTAGTACTCCTACGTCCGTACTTGTATCCTATTTGGGTCCAGGCCTTGCATTGCCATACATTGTCGGATTTAGGGTTCCGCCGACCCTTGAGAGGTTCGAACTCTGGGGTGCGTGCGAAGAACTCTCTCTTCCAAGTCTGCATGCTCAACGATTCCACCGCCTAGCTCGACAAACTCAAGGGACAAGAGACACATTAGTTTATAATGGTTTGGGCCACCTTGCGGTGTAATACACTACTCCAGCTTTGTGGTGGATTGCCTCGAGGGGCTGAGGATGAACCAGTACAATGGATGAACAGCCTCTGGAGGTGAGGTGTTCTTGAGCTCGATGAGCTGATGAGATGGTCAGGGTGGAATCGATCCCCCCTCTATGGTGGTGGCTAAGTCCTATTTATAGTTTCCTTGGTCCTCTTCCCAAATGTAGGCGGGAAGGGATCCCACAACGGCCAAATTTGAAGGGAGACAACTAGTACAAGCTATCCTGACAAAAGTAGTCTTCGCCTGCAAAAGGCTCTGGTGGTGACGCCACGGTGGGCTCTGTGATGACCTCCGTCCTGCCGTCCTGGCGGTCCTGGTCTTGTTGCACCGATATGGAAACCTTTGCTTGATTCCTCGGGACCCCGCGCCTGCGCTTGCCTCCTTAGCACCAAAGAGGAAAATGGTACACTACGCCCGCTGGCGCCCGCCTGGCCTTGGTCGTCATGGCTCACGCCATATGAACCTCGCGAGGTGCGCCTTGCCTTGATATCTCCGCTCCTTGGGAGCCAGCCTAGCGATGCCGCCCCGAGGGAGGTCTTGGCGTCGTCCGCCTCACGAGGCTTGGCCCCTCGTGAGGGTCTTGAGTTGTTGTTGGAGAAGTTGGGCCATACCGGGCCTGTGACTGAGCCACGCGGTGGGCTGCAGGCAGGCAAGTCTGGGTACCCCCGTTCCCAGGACGCCGACAGTAGCCCCCGGGCCAAGGCGCGCTCGAACTTGGCTTTGAGGCGAAGCCAAAGGGCAAGGGCGGAGCGCCGCAGGCCCCAACCGCCTACAGGCTCGGTCGACGCATGGCGTTTGATGGGACGTGGGCGCCTCCACTTCCCCATGCTGCCTTCGCAACTGCTCCTGGATGACAAAAAAGGCTGGCGCCCGCAGCAGAGCTTGCTCCAGATCCCCTTTCTCCTTCTCGCCCAGAGAGCCTCCAGATGCACCGAAACTCTCCCCCAAGCTCGCAGCCGATGGCCACCGACAAGGCAAAGGCCGCGTGCTTGCCCTCCTGGTTCGAGCCTGCCCTGAGTGCGTCTACAGTGATGGAGAAGAACCTCGCCTCTGCGCTCCTAGTGACGGCAGACAACAGCAATGAGGCGGCAGAAATAGCGCTCCGGGCCGGCTCGGTCAAGCCGGAAACCATGGGCGATACCTTCTACCCCTTCTTATTGCACAGCGTCTTCGCAGGGCTGGTCCCCCCTTTCTCCGGATTCTTCTATGCTGTCATTCGCCATTACAATCTCCACGCCCTCCATCTTCATCCCAACTTTGTCCTCCTCCTGTCGATCTTTGCCTTTAACTGCGAGGCATTCATAGGGGTGATGCCGTTCGTGGCGCTACTCCGCCATTTCTTCTACCTCCGGGTCAAGGAGGGCCAGTGCTTGGGATGTGCCAACTTCGTTGCGGCCAACGGCAGCAACGCGATCTCGCGAGCCGGGAAGAAGGTGTAGGACTTCAGGAACAAGTGGGTCCTCATGGATGCCATGCGCTCCTACCCTCGGCTAGGGCTGCCGACCGGGCTGCCAGCGCCTCACGAGGGATGGAATCACGAAAAGCTCACCGATCCCCGGGTGGAGCAGTTGATGGAGAAGATGGTGGCCAACCTGAAGCCGCATGATCCGAAGGCGGAGAAGCTGACGGGGGCCATGATTGTCAAGGAGTTCCTGATGCAGCGCCTGGCTCCACTCCAGGCGTGCTCGCGCTCCTTGTGGAAGCTCATGGACGAGGGAGGCGACCTTCGTCTGTGCCCAGACGACTTGCCCGAAGAGGAGCTGAACAAGGTCTTGCGCCTCCTGGTCGGGAAGGACAAAGGTTTCCCACCAGATACTAATCTCCTACTATACCGCCGCCGGACGGGGACAAGATCGCCGCCGCCATGCCTGTCTTCAACGAGCGCGGGCTCGTACCACTGCGCCCACCGGGCCCCAGGCTCCCCGGTGGCGTTGTCCTCCTGCGAGTCCGACCAGGAGGAGAGGTCGGATTCAGAGGCGACCCGGGAGGGGGCGGGGGAGATTTCTCCTCCCCGCCAGACCGATCTCCTCCGCACCTTCGCCAATGATGACGACACCGGCGAGCACCCAGTGAGGGAGTCGCCGCACTCCGCCGGGGTAACCACGAGGTCTAAGGGCACCCCTCCGAAGAAGCCAAAGGCAGGGGTCCCGAAGAAGAGGTAATCGACGCTGATCCCCCGAGGCGATGCCTCCGCTTTGTCACCGGCCAGTGCTGCTGCGGACCCGGGCGCCGTGCCCTTATCTGCCCCTGGGGCTCGCACGCTGGTGCCCCAGCCTGCGAAGCCTGCGGGCATGGTGCTTCAGAAGAGGGTGAGGGATTACGCCGCCATGGACCAGTAAGTGCTCCGCCTTGACCTTTTGTTCCCTATTCTTCCGTAGTATCTTGATGCGTTCCTCTTGTATGGTTAGGCTAATGCTGGTGGTGAAGAAGAAGGAGACGACCGAGACCACCGGGGCCCGACAGCTTGTCGTGGTTGCACCGCCTCCGCCGCAGAAGGACGGGGCCGACCTGCATCCTACTGCGTCGAGGTCGTCCTCCCGAGGTCCGGAGGCCCGATCTCGTGAGGAGGTGATCTCTGGGGCCGAGCCGACTCCGAAGACGCTCGCCCTCAGCTCCCCTGCTGAAGTCCCGAAGGCTCTGGAGCTCTCGGCCCCTTCTGCTGTGCCCGATGCTCTGGAGGAGGCTCTTTCTACGCTGAACCAGCTATGTGGCGATCTTCAAGGCGCCGACCGACGCCTGGCGTCGGGGCGCCTAGAGCTGATCTCGGGATGGCTCCGAGCTGACGCGTCCATCAGGGCGGCGTGGAGCCAGGCCATGGTAGCCTCAGAGGAGGGCAAGCAAGCTGCCGGCCTGGCCGCAGCCACCCGCGGCGCGGCGGTGAAGGATGCCGAGGCTGCCGAGAAGCGCTGCCAAGCGGCAGAGGCTGAGTTGGAGACCCTGCGCAACAAGCGTGCTGCCGAGGCTCGTCAGCATGAGGCGCAGGAGGAGGAGCTGAAGGCTCGAGAAGACGCGGTCGCCGGCGCGACATTGAGCTAGAGCAATTTGCGTGGGATCTGAAGAAGGAGGTCGAGGCGGAGAAGCCCGACTGGAGGCCAAGGCGAAATCCTTGCCAATGATCGTGCCGCCTTCGATTCTCTTGAGCGGAGGTGCCGCGAGGCACTGCGGGACCTCTACGGGAGTGGGTTGCAGAATCCGTTGGTGACTGCCGAGGAAGGCCCCACCGAGCTGCTCCCCTAGCTGGTCACGGCGCTCGAGGGCGTTGTGCTTGGGGTCGGCCCATGGTGGAAGGAGAGGCCCGCGTGCTCTCCACCTCGGCCATGACCCGCGTGATCAGCCACCTCCATCTTCGCGACCACAAATTCGACTTTGAAGCCTTGCTTGAGCCTGTAGACCTGGAGCGCTGCACTGCCGCTGCCGAAGCCGTGAGGAGCCAGGTGGAGGCCCTGCTGCGGAAGTTCCTTGCCATCGACCCCGCGCCTGTGGCCGATGGCGCCGCTAAACCTGCGGCCACGGCCGACGGCACACGTGACGACGTCATTGTCGACGACGGGGGACACCTTGCGGGCGATGACGATGCCCAAGGCTGAAGAAGAAGCTTGCCGGCAGCGCTTCCCTCCATTTTTATTTCCTGCAACATGCACCGTGCCTCGTGGAGGCGTTAAAACTTATGTGTTCTGCACCTTTTAAGAGACAACGTTTCTTGTAATAATTTGCTAGGATTTTGTGATTTCCTTCCCGTTTGCTTTAATGTTCCGCGTCGGCAGGGCTCGGTTCCACGCATACCTCAGCTGCCGTTGGGTCATCCGGATCACCAAGACGAGACCAAGGGGTGAGGGGCTACGTGACCAGTTAGGCTCCTGAGTCGCGATGCTCAGGAGTCCCCTTTGACATACAAACAGCCCTTGGGAAGGAGATGCGAGAGTAGGGCTTAGCATTCTGCATCGGCAGGCCCCAGCCCCGCGCATACCTCAGCCACCGTTGGGTCGTTCGGATTGCCAGGACGAGACCAAGGATTGAGGGGCTACGTGACCAGTTAGGCTCCTGAGTCACTGTCGGTGTTCGGGGACCGGGGGTGCCCAGACTTGCCTGCCTGCGGGCTTGTGCGTGGCTCCACCAACGGCTTGGTAAGGCCCAGCTTTGGCAGCAACCAGTCAAGACCCTCGCAAGGGGCCATGCCTCGTGAGGAGGACGACACCAAGACCTCCTCATGGGAAGCCTCACCAGGCTGGCTCCTGAGGGGCGGAGATCTCTATGCAAGGGGTACCTCGCGAGGCTCACGTGACGTGAGCCATGATGACCGAGGCCAGGCGAGCGCCAGCGGGCGTAGTGTACCAGTTTCCTCTTTGGTGCTAAAGAGGCAAGCGCAAGCGAGGAGTCCCGAGGCGTCAGGCAAAGGTTTCCATATCAGTGCAACGAGACCAAGACCGGTAGGACGGCAGGACGGAGGTCACCGCAGAGCCCACAGCTGCATCACCACCAGAGCCTTCGGCAGGCGAAGACCACCTTTTGTTAGGATAGCTTGTACTAGTTGTCCCCCTTCAAAATTGGCCATTGTGGGATCCCTTCCCGCCTACATTTGGGAAGAGGACCAGGGCCTCTATAAATAGGACATTGCCACCACCATAGTAGGCACTACAAAAAACACACTTACGTGATGATACGTGTTCGTCACAGTAGGTCATATTTTCTGTCATGCATGCACATCCATGACAATTTTATGACAGAATCAAGATAGTCATACCTATGCTCTCGTAGAAGTATTCCATGACATTACCAAAATTATCATCACGGAAGTGTCCACTTCCATGACGATAAATCACGCGTCATGGAAGTGCTTTCGTCAAAGGTGACCGACACGTGGCATCCACCGTAACGGGTTGCCGTTAAGCTATCGGGTCCGGTTTTGGATCCGATAACCCGCTAACAGCCCGGACCAATGAAGATTTTCCACGTGTAAAATTCTCACTGGCGGAGGAAACATGTGTTGCTCACCGTTGGGACAGATGTCATCCATTCATTGGACAGGAGGCACCTATGATACGTCGACACGTGGCACGGCCCAACAGAGGCCCATTCTGATGAAAAGGCCAGCCCGTTTGACTTGGTCAAAAGGTAACGGGCCGGCCCATGGAAAGCCTGTTAACGGCATGTTCGTATATAGCCCATTTACGGCCCGCTAACTCACGACCCGTTACGGCCTATCGGAATTAAGCCCAGTAGCTTCATCTGGGCCGTCCAATATGATTCCAGCCCGTTGTAACTTCCAACCCATGTATGGCCCATGATGTCTTTCGGCCCATACGAGGCCAGTTGTAACACTTGGCCCATTAACGGCCCATGGTGAATTTGGCCCGCAATGAACAGTGTACCCCTTTATACCCATTAACGGCCCATTATTCCATTGGGCAGTTTCCAACCCGTGTTATCTTTCGGCCTTCTCAGGGTCCATTTATTGTTGGGCTCATTTCTAGCATTCGGTTACTTACGGCCCGTTGTTGGCCTTTTCTGCTTGTGGGCCAAATTCAACCCGCGGTTACAATCGGCCCGTTTGCAGCCTGTTAATCCGTCGGGCCGTTTTCATAGCGTCATCAAATATGGCCGATTAACGACGACTCGTTATTGTCGGCCCATGAACGGACGATTCCAAATCTAGCCCGTTTACGGCCCATAATGCAGTCTATTATTGGCCCATGTTTGCCCTATCCATCATACGACACGTAGAGGGCCCAATGATGGTACGGCCCATAGAAGGCCCATTGTTTTTATGGCCCTTAGAAGGCCCATTGTTTCTACAGCCTGTACGAGACCCATGGTAACTACAGTAAATATGTAGCCCATGGTTATAGTGGCCTAGTTTAAAAAAATAGGTTATTGCGACAACTAGCAAACCGCGGAAAAAGAACTGCCCTGACTACAAGCAAACAAATAAACAAGGCAACAAGGAAATAAATAAGAAAGCAACTTACGCTAGGCTATCATGGCTATTACACATATTACATCCACTGGGCATCAAAGTTCGCCACCAGTGCAAATATAGGGAACAAAGCAGCATATCATATACACTGGTTGTCAAAGTTGGCAACCAGTGCAAATAAACGCCGCAACAAAACAAGTCCAGAACTGAAACCACTTCAGAAGATCTCAAGAAACAATATCCTGGGTACCCATAATGCTGGCAAGATGCTTAGCAAGCATATTAACTTTCTCTTGTTTGGCGCTTAGATCCTCCAGCACTTGATGTTACACCAGGAAGTATGCATCTGAATTCTGCAGGGACTTCCTCAGTTTTTCGGCTTCTTGTCGCATAACATCTGATCGATGTATTTCAGCTTGAAGTTCAGACTCAAGAAGCCGAACTGATTCAGGCAGCGAGTTCGAAGAGCTGGTGCCAGCAGTAGTAGCTAGTAACTCGAACACTACATCAAGACAGGACTTTGGGGTTGTCTCAGTGTCTTTAATATAGTTTTTATCAGCTTTCTTGGAGACCAACAGGGATGTCTCACTATCTTGAACCTTATCTGCATTACTTCCTTTACCATTGCATAACGGGGCACTCTTCTTCAATATTTTATCCGCGTTCTAAAAGAGAAACAAACAAACACATCACATGTTTATACAGAATCTTAGTAGCAGCGCGGCACAAAAGGAGGCGCTGCTGCTAATTAGTAGCAGCGACGTTAGGAAAAGCGCGCTGCTGATGTAAATTTAGTAGTAGCGCGTGATGTCTAAACCACGCTGCTACAAAAATCCACCGACAGTACACAACAACCTAAGTTTACCAGCAGCGCGGCGACAAGAAGCGCGCTACTGCTAATGCAATAGTAGTAGCGCGCTTTTATGTCACGTCGCTGCTGCTAATTTTGAAATTGTCCATAGTTTAGCAGTAGCGCGTGTGGGAAAAGAGCGTTGCTGCTACTCTTAGCAGTAGCGCGTTTTTCCTCCCGCGCTATTGCTAAGACGCACCACCCCACCACCTTTTCCCACCCGTCCTCCCCTCCCCCATCTCCTCTCCTTCCTTTCCCCTACCTCCCAGATCCTCCCTCTCTCACTCTTCTTCTTCCTCAATACTTCTCCCCCATTACTCTCCCTCTTCTACCTACCTTTCTCTCTCTTCATTACTCCTAGCTAACTACACCACCTCCATTAATGCATCTCCTTTCTCTTTTTCCTTCCCCCTCCACTAGTTGAAGTTGCCTCCTCCCAAATTAGCTAGCTAGGTAGATGTAGCATTTAGTTAAGTGACCTATTTGCCCCCTAACTAGATCTATCTTTGTCAAGAAGAGCTTTGTGCACTTTTGATCTCCCTACATCATCATCTTCACCGTGTGCTCGATCTCGAGATAGAGGTGATTAAATTTCATGCTTTTGCAAAATGGAAATATGTGTATGTGTGTGTGATATGATAATTGGGCAATATGATAGAAATTGTGTGTGTGGAATGTGTTGACGCCAAATTGTGCTTTTGAGTTGCCTATGTCCATTTATTTCCGTTTCGGCGAATTCCGGGTAAACTCTAGATCTATATATGTCCTATTTTTTAGGGAAGGTCATGCCGAATTTTTGTATGACTTTGATGCATGATGTTTATTATTACCGTGTAGACGTTCATGATGGTCAGTGGAACGATGGTGGACAGGTGGTTGCGGTCGGCGGTGCAGGACATGAAAGAAAATAACCGGACAGAGGTTTTATGTCCGTGTTGAAAATGCAAAGGAATAGTTTGGCTCGACCCCTACGACGATGGTCGTGTCGAAACGCACCTGCTCATGACTGGTTTCATGGATGGCTATACTCGGTGATAATTGAAGATGAGGATGACGATGTTGAGGACGCCGACGGGACAGGCAATGACGACACGGGGCAAGACGAAGAGATGATCGATAATGGCGGCGGGGAAGAGGCCGGACATGGCGGCGAAGAAGGGGCCGGACATGGCAGAGTAGAAGGGGCCGGACATGGCGGCGGAGAGAACGTGGACTTCATGCAGCAGAGTTCGTCGGTACTAAGTTCAATCGTGCGGGACCCTCATGTTCAAGCACTGCATCGCAAGGAGACGAGTACTAAGAGAGCTGCTTGTAGAGAGGAGGCTAAGCTGGAGCAACTGGTGGTAGGCTCGAACACTCCATTGTATGATGGTTGCAATCCTGAGGTGACCCGCTTGAGTTTCACGCTCCAACTCCTGAAGACGAAGGCTAAAAACAAATGGACCAACACTAGCCTCGATGAGCATCTCAAGTACCTAAAGGATGTTCTCCCCGCGGGGTATCTATGTCCTACTAGTGTTGATGATGCCAAGAAGATCGTGTGCCCTCTTGATCTGCCGCATGTTAGATACCATGCATGCATCAACGATTGCATAATTTATCGGAAGGAGCACGTGGAAAAAACAAGCTGTCCGGTGTGCAATGCTTCTCGATACAAGAAGGCCGGGAAGAAATGTCCCCAGAAAGTTGTATGGTACTTACCGATCACTCCTCGTCTCCAGCGGTATTTCGTAGATCCCAAGGAAGCGAAGCTAATGTGCTGGCACGCGAAGAGGAAGAAGCCCGACGATGGAGATGATCCGAAGCTGAGACACGTCAAGGATGGAAGCCAGTGAAGAGCGTTGAACAGCTTCTATCGGTATTTCGAATGTGATGCAAGGAACATCGTGCTCGGCGCGTGTACCGATGGCATGAACCCGTTTGGCAACCAGAACACCAACCATAGCACATGGCCCGTGTTTGTATGGATGTACAACCTCCCCCTGGTTGTGCATGAAGTCGAAGTACATTCACATGAGCATGCTTATTCAAGGGCCGAAACAACCAGGAAATAATATTAATTTGTATCTGGGGCTACTTCAAGAGGAGTTAGACACTTTATGGAAAACACCGGCCAAGACATGGGACGCCAGCAAAGGCGAGTATTTCTACATGAGAGCCGCGCTGATCACGACGGTGCACGACTATCTCGGTTACGGATATGTCGCAGGCCAGGTGTGCCATGGATATTGCGGATGCACGCGGTGCATGGATGATACGACATCTCAGTAGCTAACGTCAAGGAAAGATGGCGGGTTGTTGACACACGAACACGTCACCGTGTACCCTCGACGCCGGGGGTGATGCACCGCAGCTCACGTCGAAGGAGATCTGACCAACAGCGCGATACGCAGGACAGCCGGCAGATGCTTTTGTAGACCCGAAGCCCCGCTTGCCCGGGAGGGTCCCCGTCAGGGCTCGCGGCGGCTATGGCTGCTCCAGGTTGATTCGCTTGCCCCAAGAGCCTCGTGGATCCGCAGCCCTCCAGCTTGAAGAACTAGCGAAGAACGAGAAGATACAAGGGAGAGATAAAAAGTAGATGAACACGAAAAAGTAGTATATTGATTTGTTCGATTGGTGTTGTTCAATCGGCCGTCACCCCTTAGGTATATAAGAGGGGGCTGGACTTTCCATGCAAGGAAAAGGCTTGGATTCACGTCCAAAACCCTAGTCAAATTCGGATTGGTTTTGTCCGAACTTTCCAAAACTGTTCGGTCTAAAACTGGCTGAATACTGTGGGTCTTTTTTGAGGTGGTAACCGACCTCGGATGGAAACGAGCCCAAAATCAATCTTGACCGTTTGGACGAGGCGAATAACTTTCACGTTGAACGTTTTTTCATCAGAGTTCATCTCGAGGTTCAAATCGCTTGTGCAAGACAGCTAATTATTCACGCAGCACATCAGACATACCCACATATGTGTGTGGTTCCCGGCGTCATATTTTTGCTCATTGGAGGGTCGCGCTGTGCGGGCTCTAACTTTTGCATACGACCTCGGATTGAGACGATCGTTATATCAAAATCGATCATTTCGATGAGACGAAAACAATTCATGTAGATCAGTTTTCAATATGGGGCAGGCTTGGGGGTGTCATCAGCCAAAAACTGTTCTGGATACAAAATCTCAGTACTTCGAACACAACTTCGGCCTTAGAGATGAGATCGGATGGCTATGACCCAAATATCAAAGTTTCTCCTTGTGATGATACGAAACTTTCTCACTTTGAGAAAATTTTCATTTGAGGCCATATTTATTGCGTTTTGTATCATGCCAAAATCGGGTGTCAACACGTGTCTGGGAAAATCGTGTACATGGGGCATCGAAGATGGCTCGAACAGGATGACCCGTGGAGAAACCATGAAGATCTATTCAATGGTCATGCTGAGCATCGAGGACCTCCACGTAAGCGGAGCGGTGCCGAAATGGATGAGCTGTTGAAAAACTGGAAGGAGTGCCCCGCGCCGGAAAGACGATGAAAAAGGCGTCGGAGCCGCTGTTGAAGGTATGGAAGACGAGGTCTGTGTTCTGGGACTTGGAGTACTGGCACAAAGTCGATACACCTCATTGCCTTGATCAAATGCACATCCGTAAGAATGTCCTTGAGAGTTTGCTCGCGACACTGATGAACATGCCGGATAAGACCAAGGATGGGCCGAAGGCAAGAAAAGACTTGCAAGATTTGAAAATCAGGGAAGATCTGCACATGCCGCCCCGTAAACAGTCAGACGAGACAAAGACGGAGACAGAGGCGCGGGAGAAGAAGGGCAAGAAAATAAAGAAAGAGGATTATTTCCCCCCTTCTTGCTTCACGTTAAGTTAGGCTGAGATCGATAAATTATTTAAGTGCCTTACCGGAGTCAAAGTTAGTTCCGGTTACTGTGGCAAGATAAGCAGATATCTAGACACAGACAAGAAAAGCTTCAGCGAGATGAAGTCCCATGACTGTCATGTGATGATGACGTAGATACTACCTGTTGCCCTGCGAGGGATAATGGACAAGCACGTCCGTGACACGCTTATTGGTCTCTGAACCTTTTTCGATATCATCTCTCGAAAGTCGATCAGTCTGAAGCAGCTCCGAAGGCTACAGGAAGAGATCGTTGTGATACTGAATGAGCTTGAGATGTACTTCCCGCCCGCGTTCTTTGACGTGATGGTGCATCTGTGTGTCCATATTGTGGATGACATAATAGACTTGGGGCCGTCATTTCTGCACAACATGATGCCGTTTGAGAGGATGAATGGGATCATCAAAGGATTCGTTCGTAACATGTCCCGTCCGGATGGAAGCATCGTCCAGGGCTATCTGACACAAGAGTGCATCTCTTTCTGCGAGAATTTTCTATATGGCGAAGACCAGCCGCCTGATGTTAGTGTTGGTTTGCCCGTTAACAAGCACGATGGGAGGATCGAAGGAGAAGGTCACTCCAACGGTCGCAGGGAACTGCACGTGGCATACTCAGATCGACACAGCGACTTTGACATAGCAAACTTGGTAGTGCTACAACACCTAGACGCGGTACATCCTTTCGTGGCACTGCACAAAGAAATTATCGCAAAGAAGTATCATGACTGGGGGGTATGCAGGACGGACGCCGAAGTTACTAGAGAGCACAACTCCACTTTCCTGCATTGGTTCGAAGAGCATATTATTGCTAATCCCCTGGAGGAGGGCTCTAAGGACGAATTGCTCATATAAGCCTTTGCACATGGCCCCTCGCCCAACCTCCTAACCTATCAGGCATACGATATCAACGGATACACGTTCTACACGGAGGCCAAAGATATGGACAGTGATGATCAGAACTCAGGGGTGACGATGGAATGCATGACCGGCAGCCACAACGGCGCAACTGAAAGATTTTACGGAAGGGTCGAGGAGATCTGGGAGCTTGACTACTCTGGACTGCACAACATGATGATGTTTCGTGTCAGATGGGCTAAGAATGTCGAAGAGAAAACCGGAATTTCACTACCATGACTATACCCGATGCCAGGAGCGCTACCGTGAACGCTATCGCAAAAAATGAGCCATGGGTACACGCTAAGCACGTGACTCAATGCTTCTTCATAACCGACCCACGCAATCCCAGCCGTGTTGTCGTGAGGAGAAGCAAAAGGAATATCATTGGAATGGATGGAGTCGCCAATGAGGAACACTACGATCAGTACGGCAACCCAATGAGGGAAGATGATGATGATGAAGTATACGTCAAAAGAAGAATCAATACTACATTACCTAAGAAAAATCGTACTCCATGGAAAAGGCAAAGTCAAAATGAGGGGCTCAATTATTCTTCAACGAACAAGAAGGGAAAGAAGCTGACTAAAAAACGAAAACGTCAACGCTGAGGAACGGTATGTTATCGGTCAAATGATGTAATATATATGTTCCTATTTTGTATACACACTTAGCCATTATTATGCATGGGTCCAATGATGTAATATATATGTTCCTATTTTGTATACACACTTAGCCATTATTATGCATGGGTCCAATGATGTAATATATATGTTCCTATTTTGTATACATATTTAACCGTCAAATGATGCAATATATACCGCCTCCAATTCCCTTAGTTAACTGCTCTCGGAAAAAAAATGTGAGAGAAAATAAAGGAAAAGAAAATAGAAGGAAACAAACGGGAAAACTGTTATATAGGTACTGGTTATAGCAGCAGCGCGTTTTTCAGAAAAGAGCTACACCTAGTCAAGGTAGCAGTAGCGGTTTCTACAGGAAACCGCTATAGCTACCTCGAGTACCTATAGCGCGTTTTGACTAAACGTGCTACTACTATGCCCACTTAACCCCGAAAATCCCCACTCCTCTCTTCATCCCACCTCTTTCCCCAAATCCCCACCCTCTCTCTTCCCCCGTCGCGCCGCCGGAGCCCTCTCCGCGCCTCTGCGCTCGCCCCCGACCTCGACGCCGACCGAAACCGGCGCCGGCTCCGGCCCTGACCCCGGCGCCGGCTCCGGCCACCGACCCCGACCCCGGCGCTCGCCCACGGCCCCAGCCCCGACCCCGGCGCTCGCCCACGGCCCCAGCCCCGACCCCGGCGCTCGCCCATGGCCCCGGCCCCGGCTCCGGCCCCGGCACTCGACGCCGACCCCGACCCCTCCCAACCTCGGCCGTCGTCGGGCCTGCACCCTCTATAAGCCCCCCACCTCTCCTCCTCTCTCTGGTAGCTAGGTTTTTTGGTTAATTTAGCTAGGTTTTAGTTAGGGCAGATGGTTAATTAGGTTATATATTTAGTTATGAATTTAGCTAGGTTTTTTCTTCAAATTCTATATTTTTCTTCCTTTTATATGCAAATTTGAAGTGGACATGTGATATGTGGACATGTGATGTTTTGGACATGTCATATTTGGAAATTTGGACATGTCATTTGGACATGATGATTATGTGCGGGATAAATGATCCGAGTGGCCTATGTTACACCGGAATGTCGATTCATTTCCATTCCGGTGAATTTCAGGCGCTCGATATGTCCATTTTTTTTAGCAAAGGTCATGTCGAAATTTTCCGTGAATTTTGGCATGATTTGTGCTAGATAGTAGGCATATCGAGTGCTGGGAAACGACATTCCGGAAAACATAGATTTCTTTTTTATGTCATTTCTCATTTTTTCATAGTTTTAGAATTAAACGAGGAGACTTAATCGTAGGAAACATGTCGAACAACGAAGAAACTGGGCCTTCTGACCAAGATGCAGACGAGATGGATTATGAGGGTGAACAAGAGTACCTCGACTATTTGACTGCTAAGAAAATGCAAAGTCAAGGTTTGCAGGTCGGCCTCGATGATGGTACTGACGCCGACATCGACACCGACGGCGCCGGCACCAATGGTGGCGCGGAGACCGGCGGGGAAGGTACCGGCACCGATGCCGCTACCGAAAAGAAGAAGCAGAAGAAGCAGAGGATACGAAAACTTAACAAACTAGGGATTGGACGACTGGTGATCACAAAGATGGCACCTGGCAAGTTTGAGCCATTAGAGCCGGAAGAACCTCGCAAGTGCTATGGGAACCAAGTAGGACGCATCCTACGGGAATGCGTGAGCATCAACGACGATGACTTAAGGAGTAAAGAACATTTGACGCAGTTTCTCTTGACAAAGTTGCACAAGAGATTCAAGTTCCCCGACCGGGATGATAACATAGAAGAACCATGGGATGATCCGAAGATGAAAAAGATTAACAATCACGCCATGGGCATGTTCAGCAATGATTTAGCCTCCTGGAAAGGGAGGGTGAAACGAGCTATTGAGGCTGAGGAACCCCTGTCCAAGATTCTGGAGGAAAATCCGAAACTTACGGAAGAGGAGTTCGAAAAGTTCAAGGAAACTTGCGCTACCGAGGCAGCCAAGTCTAAGGCTGCGAAATTCAAGAGCCTTCAGCAAAGGAACATGGGGAAGCATCGCCTCGGAAGCCGTGTCTACCTCGGTAAAAGGCCCATATGAGATAAGGAGGACGCGGAACGTGAAGCCGCGGGTTTCCCAGACCCCTTCGCGAAGTTCACCAACCCCTTGGAGCATGACTTCATCAGGGCCGTCTACAAGTGGGACAAGGAAAAGAAGGTTTTTTACACGGACAGATCACGAGGAAATTGATTAGACTACTGGTAATTATTCTTTTACCACCTTACATTTAGCTCCAGATCTAGTCTACTACACATTCCTAAATGGTTCACGCTCCTTCTGCAGGAGAAGCAACACCAACTTGCAGCCGAAAGCCCTACTTCTCCGATGAGTCCCAAGTGGGACACCCCTCTCAACCGGGCCTTGAACGAACTTAAGGGACTCCCTTTGGGCCAGCGGCCGCAATATGGTCATGTGCACGGCGCTGGAGACGGCGCCACGTGGAAGGTGTTTTACAACGAGGGCCCGGAGGCCAAGAAGCAGAAAAAGAAGTTTAGTCAGGCAGACATCAATGAGAAGGTGAAGCTTGCGGTCGAGAAAAAAGCAGCTGAGGACGCGAAAGAAACAGCCGAGGAGAAAAATGAGTTGCTACTGCAGGCAGTCAATGCAGCTGTAACCGCCTGCAGAAATGATTTCCTACTAACTTGGTTCCAGCTATCATCAGCTGGATGAAGGAAAATCCAGACAAGACGGTACATGATTTCCCGTTGCCCAGTTTCGTCGGGAGCAACTCCGTGAACAACAACACCACCGCACGATCACTTGCTCACGCAACCGGGCCTCCTCTCGCAGTCGCTCCCGCTCATAGCAGCCCGTCCTTAGTCTCTGGCGCGCTAGGTGGGCATTCGTCTTTGGCTGAGCTCGACGCCCTCATGGTAATTACATGTCGCACCAACATAGAATATTCCATTTTCATTGCCTTTCGGATGTTTTACGCCACAGACATGTGTTTGTAGGCCGAAGAAACCCCGTACACCATACTCTACTTGATCAAAGACCAGAAGGTGGACGTGGGAAAGGGGATGATAATGAACCCCTTGCAACCCACGTTCCACAACCAGCCGATCCCCGCTGGGCAGTTCAGAGTTAACTTGTCCAGTGTGAAATCGGGGCACGAGGATTTGCCTCCTCCAGTACAGCCTATGAGAGAGGACGACGGGACCCCGCCGCGGATTGGAAGCTGCAAGGGTTGGGTGCTGCTATGGCCGAAGAATCTTATTCGTCTGGAGCCGGCCGAGAGCACACCAATAACCACACATCAACAAGCATGTGCGGAGACCACCACCCCGCCTATGCAATTACCAGCTCCTGTAGTGCCGGGTGAGAGCGGCGGATGATGTGATGAAGGGGGTGCAATAGTACTGGCTGATGTAATCGGTCCTGTAGAACATAGAATGGATGATGACGCGGAGGTCGACCCAATGGGTTTCCTCAATACAAACGCGTATGACTGTGACATAGATATGCTGAGTCAACCATATGACGAATCGGGCTATCAGCATGCTAATGAGGATATGGATGAGCTGCCCGAGCAGGAAGGTCGTAGCAGGGATTGCAAAAAGTCTCTCTTCATGAAATCCTCACAGGACACGCCTAAAGATGCCGCCTCAACACAGGCTCAACTAGCCGAGGGTCGTACAGTGCTTAGCCCAGGAACACCGGGGCAGGGGTTAAGGAAGGGTCTGGAAGGTGTGCCCAAGAAAAAAGGAGAGCAAGAGATCGGGGAAGATAACTGCCTCCAAACAAGCCAGAGCACATAGCAGCCAGATGATGGATTCTGAAGAGCGTGTACCCATGAAAGGTGCGGCCATGTTCCATCTCATGGGCGAGCCGATGCTACCGCCGAAACCGCTGGAGGCACTATCAGGGGATCTCAGGAGACTGCTTGACCATGTGCTGTCGACTGAGAAAAGCCTACTAGCCTCCAAGGATCCAGAATATCCAACATACGCGGCTCGTGTGCTTGAGGGGATGTGCTACGTCGACACATGGCCCGCGGTGGTGTTCTTCCTGCGGTTTGACCATATCTTTGAGATGTTTTTGACAAGGCGGTTCGATTTTACAATCGTCTGCCTTTTTGCGCTACATATGAGCTCCGTCATGAAGAGAGAAGAAGTCTCGCAAATCTGTGTGGTGGATCCGTACTACATGCACGAGTCTTTCTTGAGTCTTGGCGACTTTGAGCGTGAAACTGCTAGGGACTACCTCCAAAACTTCATGGTACAGAATAAGGACCAAGAAATTGTCTCCTACCTTATCATCCAAAGTAAGTCAGTTCCGGACAACCCTTTCATACATTTCAATCATTTCTTCTCGCTCATATGGAGAATAATTTGAGGTGTCTTTTCCCCGCAGCAAGGGGCGCGCTGTCCTTATCGTTCTTTACCCGCGAGTCTCCCACACCGTGTATTTCGACCCTTCCAGAGACTACGAGAAGAAGGACTACACCCACCTAATGAATATTCTAGATGATGCTCTCCAAGGCTTCAGCATTAGAGGAGGCCACATGCAGACCAGGAAACAAAGGAACAAGATGATGGGTTTCGCGCATAAAACTAACTTCTGTTGCGTCCATGTCCCAAAACCAAGCAAGAAGGATGGATTCTAAATCCTCCATCTCATGATTGAGTTCAACACGGATCACCAAAAGCTTCGCATGACAAGCAGAAATGATGATCATATCCACAAGTGGCTAGAATCTCATGGAGAAGCGGATTATAAACTTAGAGATGACTTCTTTCGCATCCAAAGGGACATTGCGACGATCATCATGAAAGAAGTCGTTGATGAGAAGGGGATGTTCCACCACGGCCCTATATCGCGAGCTGACGTCCGAACTCGCATAGGCATGCAATGTCAAGACCTCACGTCGTTCAAGAAGCTAGGGTCCATCCTCGATGATATGGAAGGATGGAACTTCTAGTGATTTACGATGCCGATGATGATGATATGTGTCGGTTGAACTTGTATACTTTCCGTAGGGATGAAACTTTGTGATGTCCATGGTCCCTGCTGAACTTGCGCAACGCTACTTTGTTTGTTTGCATACGATGACCTGCGTACCTCTAGTTAATTAGTTTGCATACTGTAGGTTGCATCTAGTTGCTAATTAACCCTTTCTTTTCCGTGTTGCTCTAATATATTTTGTTGCATATGATCGTACATCCTCTTGATGAACATGCATCTCTAACAGGTACCTAGTTTCTTGATGGCGAGATGGCGGTGCTATGTCGTGTACAAAGGGAAGGTTCCGGGGGTGTACAACGAGTGGCCTGAGTGTCAGGCGCAAGTGAATGGGGTCTCGGGCGCCAGCCATAAAGGCTTCAAAAGCAGACAAGAAGGAGAAGCTAGTTACTTGAGGTTCACGCTAGCGTGAGAGAGGACTCATAACCGCCGCCTCATGTACTGCATAGTTCCGCTCTCACTCATAGTGATAGCTCTTCTCGCGTATACCTTTGTTTAGATGGATGACATTGTAGTTGCAAGTATTCGAGACTTGCATGTATCGCTATTTTCAAGATGATGACGAGATACCACTTTGTATTGGATGATGATTATGATGAGACTATTTGTATGTATATGCCATGATTACATTTGTGGTCTCGCAGCCATTTGTATGTGTATCATGATGACATTTGTATCTGCCAAAGATTCTTGTATAAAGCCTGTTCAAATAGAAAACAAATATGCAGAAAAAAACAAAAACTACTAAAATTAGCAGTAGCGAGTGGACAAAAGTTAGCAGCAGCGCCAAAGTAGCAGTAGCGCGTCCCAGCAAAGCGCGCCAGAGCTATTAGCAGTAGCGAGCTTCCACGAAGCGCGATGCTACTACACTTGTATAGCAGTAGCGCCGGTGAGCACGCGCTACTGCTATGGGTTAGCTGTAGCGCCTTATTAGTAGCGTCGGTCCCCGCGCTACTGATACACCTAAAACCCGCGCTGCTGCTAGCCTTTTCCCTACTAGTGGGAGGTATTGGTGTTGTCCGCCTCACGAGGCTTGCCCCCTCGTGAGGGTCTTGAGTTGTTGGAGAAGTTGGGCCGTACCGGGCCTATGACTGAGCCACGCCGTGGGCTGCAGGCAGGCAAGTCTGGGTACCCCCGTTCCCAGGACGCCGACAGTAGCCCCTGGGCCCAAGGCGCGCTCGAACTTGGCTTTGAGGCGAAGCCAAAGGGCAAGGGCGGAGCACCGCAGGCCCCAACCTCCTGCGGCCTCGGTCGACGCGTGGCATTTGATGGGATGTGGGCGCCTCCACTTCCCCATGCTGCCTTCGCAACTGCTCCTGGCTGACAAAAAAGGCTGGCGCCCGCTGCAGAGCTTGCTCCAGATCCCCTTTCTCCTTCTCGCCAAGAGAGCCTCCAGATCCACCGAAACTCTCCCCCAAGCTCGCAGCCGATGGCCACCGACAAGGCAAAGGCCGCGTACTCGCCCTCCTGGTTCGAGCCTGCCCTGAGTGCATCTACAGTGACGGAGAAGAACCTTGCCACCGCGCTCCTAGTGACGGCGGACAACAACAATGAGGGGGCAGAAACAGCGCTCCGGGCCGGCTCCATCAAGCCGGAAACCTTGGGCGATACCTTCTACCCCTTCTTATTGCACAACGTCTTCGCGGGGCTGGTCCCCCCTTTCTCCGGATTCTTCTATGCCGTCCTTCGCCATTACAATCTCCACGCCCTCCATCTTCATCCCAACTTCTTCCTCCTCCTGTCGATCTTTGCCTTTTACTGCGAGGCATTCATGGGGGTGATGCCGTCCGTGGCGCAGCTCCGCCATTTCTTCTACCTCCGGGTCAAGGAGGGCCAGTGCTCGGGATGTGCCAACTTCGTTGCGGCCAACGGCAGCAACGCGATCTCACGAGCCGGGAAGAAGGTGCAGGACTTCAGGAACAAGTGGGTCCTCATGGATGCCATGCGCTCCTACCCTCGGCTAGGGCTGCCGACCGGGCTGCCAGTGCCTCACGAGGGATGGAATCACGAAAAGCTCACCGATCCCCGGGTGGAGCAGTTGATGGAGAAGATGGTGGCCGACCTGAAGCTGCATGATCCGAAGGCAGAGAAGCTGACGAGGGCCATGATTGTCAAGGAGTTCCTGATGCAGCGCCTGGCTCCACTCCAAGCGCGCTCGCGCCCCTTGTGGAAGCTCATGGACGAGGGAGGCGACCTTCGTCTGTGCCTGGATGACTTGCCCGAAGAGGAGCTGAACAAGGTCCTGCGCCTCCTGGTCGGGAAGGACCAAGGTTTCCCACCAGATACTAATCTCCCGCTATACCGCCGCCCGGACGGGGAAAAGATCGCCGCCGCCATGCCTGTCTTCAACGAGCGCGGGCTCGTAACACTGCCGCCCATCGGGCCCCCAGGCTCCCCGATGGCGTTGTCCTCCTGCGAGTCCGACCAGGAGGAGAGGTCGGATTCGGAGGCGACCCGGGAGGGGGCGGGGGAGACTTCTCCTCCGCGCCAGATCGATCTCCTCCGCACCTTCGCCGATGACGATGACACCGGCGAGCACCCAGTGAGGGAGTCGCCGCACTCTGCCAGGGTAACCACAAGGTCTAAGGGCACCCCTTCGAAAAAGCCGAAGGCAGGGGTCCCGAAGAAGAGCTAATCGGCACTGATGCCCCGATGCGATGCCTCCGCTTTGTCGCGGGCCAGTGCCGCTGCGGACCCAGGCGCCATGCCCTTATCTGCCCCTAGGGCTCGCACGCTAGTGCCCCAGCCTGCGAAGCCTGCGGGCATGGTGCTTCAGAAGAGGGTGAGGGATTACGCCGCCGTGGACCAGTAAGTGCTCCGCCTTGACCTTTTGTTCCCTATTCTTCTGTAGTATCTTGATGCCTTCCTCTTGTACGGTTAGGCTAATGTCGATGGTGAAGAAGAAGAAGGAGACGGCCGAGACCACCGGGGCCAGGCAGCTTGTCATGGTTGCGCCGCCTCCGCCGTAGAAGGACGGGGCCGACCTGCGTCCTCCTGCGTCGGGGTTATCCTCCCGAGGTCCGGAGGCCCGACCTCGTGAGGAGGTGATCTCTGCGGCCGAGCCGACTCCAAAGACGCTCGCCCTTAGCTCCCCTGCTGAAGTCCCGAAGGCTCTGGAGCTCTCGGCACCTTCTGCTGTGCCCGATGCTCTGGAGGAGGATCTTTCTGCGTTGAACCGGCTACGTGGCGATCTTCAAGGCGCCGACCGGCGCCTGGCATCGTCGCGCCTGGAGTTGATCTTGGGATGGCTCTGAGCCGACGCATCCGTCAGTGTGGCGTGGAGCCAGGCCGTGGCGGCCTCAGAGGAGGGCAAGCAGGCTGCCGGCCTAGCCGCGGCGCGGCGGTGAAGGATGCCGAGGCTGCCAAGAAGCGCTGCCAAGCGGCGGAGGCTGAGCTGGAGACCCCGCGCAACGAGCGTGCTGCCGAGGCTCGTCAGCATGAGGCGCGGGAGGAGGAGCTGAAGGCTCGAGAAGACGCGGTCACCGGCGTGACATCGAGCTGGAGCAATCTGCGCGGGAGCAGGCCGCGGAGCGCGACCGCCTGGAGAAGCTGAAGAAGGAGGTGGAGGCGGAGAATCCCCGACTGGAGGCCAAGGCGCAATCCTTGCCAATGATCGTGCCGCCTTAGATTCTCTTGAGTGGAGGTGCCGCGAGGCACTACGGGAGCTCTACGGGAGTGGGTTGCAGAATCCGTTGCTGACTGCCGAGGAAGGCCCCACCGAGCTGCTCCCCCAGCTGGTCGCGGCGCTCGAGGGTGTTGTCCTTGGGGTCGGCCCATGGTGGAAGGAGAGGCCCGAGTGCTCTCCACTTTGGCCATGACCCGCGTCTTCAGCCACCTCCATCTTCGCGACCCCAACTTCGACTTCGAAGCCTTGCTTGAGCTTGTGGACCTGGAGCGCTGCACTACCGCTGCCGAAGCCGTGAAGAGCCAGGTGGTGGCCCTGCTGCGGAAGTTCCTTGCCATTGACCCCGCGCTTGCGACCGACGGCGCCGCTAAACCTGTGGCCACGGCCGACGGCACACGCGACGACGTCATTGTCGACGACGGGGGACACCTTGCGGGCGATGACGATGCCCAAGGCTGAAGAAGAAGCTTGCCGGCAGCACTTCCCTACGTTTTTATTTCCTGCAACATCCACCGTGCCTCGTGGAGGCGTTAAAACTTATGTGTTCTGCACCTTTTAAGAGACAACGTTTCTTGTAATAATTTGCTAGGATTTTGTGATTTCCTTCCCATTTGCTTTAATGTTCTGCGTTGGTAGGGCTCGGTCCCACGCATACCTCAGCCGCCGTTGGGTCATCCGGATCACCAGGACGAGACCAAGGGGTGAGGGGCTACGTGACCAGTTAGGCTCCTGAGTCGCGTTGCTCAGAAGTCCCCTTTGACATACAAACAGCCCTCGGGAAGGAGATGCGAGAGTAGGCCTTAGCGTTCTGCATCGGCAGGGCCCGGCCCCGCGCATACATCAGCTGCCGTTGGGTCGTTCGGATTGCCAGGACGAGACCAAGGAGTGAGGGGCTACGTGACCAGTTAAGCTCCTGAGTCACTGTCGGTGTTCTGGGACCGGGGGTGCCCAGACTTGCCTGCCTGCGGGCTTGTGCCTGTTCCACCAACGGCCTGGTACGGCCCAGCTTTGGCAGCAAACACTCAAGACCCTCGCGAGGGGCCAAGCCTCGTGAGGAGGAAGACACCAAGACCTCACAGGGGAAGCCTCACCAGGCTGGCTCCTGAGGGGCTGAGATCTCTATAAAAGGGGTACCTCGCGAGGCTCACATGACGTGAGCCATGATGACCGAGGCCAGGCGAGCGCCAGCGGGCGCAGTGTACTAGTTTCCTCTTTGGTGCTAAAGAGGCAAGCGCAGGCAAGGAGTCCCGAGGCATCAGGCAAAGGTTTCCATATCAGTGCAACGAGACCAAGACCGGTAGGACAGCAGGACGGAGGTCACCGCGGAGCCCACAGCTGCATCACCACCAGAGCCTTTGGCAGGTGAAGACCACCTTTTGTCAGGATAGCTTGTACTAGTTGTCCCCCTTCAAAATTGTCCATTGTGGGATCCCTTCCCGCCTACATTTGGGAAGAGGACCAGGGCCTCTATAAATAGGACGTCCCCACCACCGTAGCAGGCACTACAAAAAAACACTTCCGTGATGATACGTGTTTGTCACAGTAGGTCACGTTTTCTGTCATGCATGTACATCCATGACAATTTTATGACAGAATCAAGATAGTGATACCTGTGCTGTCGTAGAAGTGTTCCATGACATTACGAAAATTATCATCACGGAAGTGTCCACTTCCATGACGATAAATCACGCGTCATGGAAGTGCTTTCATCAAGGGTGACCTACACGTGGCATCCATCGTAACGGGTCGCCGTTAAGCTATCGGGTCTGGTTTTGGATCCGATAACCCGCTAATAGCCCGGACCAATGAGGATTTTCCACGTGTAAAATTCTCATTGGCCGGAGGAAACATGTGTTGCTCACTGTTGGGACATATGTCATCCATTCATTGGACAGGAGGCACGTATGATACGTCGACATGTGGCACGGCCCAACAGAGGCCCATTCCGATGAAAAGGCCGGCCCGTTTGACTTGGTCAAATGGTAACGGGCCGGCCCACGGAAAGCCTGTTAACGGCATGTTCGTATATAGCCCATTTACGGCCCGCTAACTCACGACACGTTACGGCCTATCGGAATTAAGCCCAGTAGCTTCATCTAGGCCGTCCAATATGATTCCAGCCCATTGTAACTTCCAGCCCATGTATGGCCTATGATGTCTTTCAGCCCATACGAGGCCATTTGTAACCGTTGGCCCATTAACGGCGAGCGGTGAATCTGGCCCGTAATGAACAGTGTACCCATTAACGGCCCATTATTCCATTGGGCCGTTTCCAACCCGTGTTATCTTTCGGCCTTCTCAGGGCCCATTTATTGTTGGGCTCATTTCCAGCATTCGGTTACTTAGGGCCCGTTGTTGGCCTTTTCTGCTTGTGGGCCAAATTCAGCCCACGGTTACAATCGGCCCGTTTGCAGCCTGTTAATCCGTTGGGCCATTTTCATAGCGTCATCAAATACGGCCGATTAACGACGGCCCATTATTGTCGGCCCATGAACGGACGATTCCAAATCTAGCCCGTTTACGGCCCATAATGCGGTCTGTTATTGGCCCATGTTTGCCCTATCCATCATATGGTACGTTGAGGGCCCATTGATGCTACGACCCATAGAAGGCCCATTGTTTCTATGGCCCTTAGAAGGCCCATTGTTTCTATAGCCTGTACGAGACCCATGGTAACTACAGTAAATATGTAGCCCATGGTTATTGTGGCCTAGTTTTAAAAAATAGGTTACTGCGACAACTAGCAAACCGCGGAAAAAGAACTGCACTGACTATAAGCAAACAAATAAACAAGACAACAAGGAAATAAATAAGAAAGCAACTTACGCTAGGCTATCATGGCTATTACACATATTACATCCACTGGGCATCAAAGTTCGCCACCAGTGCAAATATAGGGAACAAAGCAGCATATCATATACACTCGTTGTCAATGTTGGCGACCAGTGCAAATAAACGCCGCAGCAAAACAAGTCCAGAACTGAAACCACTTCAGAAGATCTCAAGAAACAATATCCTGGGTACCCATAATGCTGGCAAGATGCTTAGCAAGCTTATTAACTTTCTCTTGTTTGGCGCTTAAATCCTCCAGCACTTGTTGTTGCACCAGGAAGTATGCATCTGAATTCTGCAGGGACTTCCTCAGTCCTTCGGCTTCCTGTCACATAATATCTTATCAATGTCTTTCAACTTGAAGTTGAGACTCAAGAAGCCGAACTGATTCAGGCAGCGAGTTCGAAGAGCTGGTGCCAGCAGTAGTAGCCAGTAACTCGAACACTACATCAAGACAGGACTTTGGGGTTGTCTCAGTGTCTTTAATATAGTTTTTATCAGCTTTCTTGGAGACCAACAGGGATGTCTCACTATCTTGAACCTTATCTGCATTATTTCCTTTACCATTGCGTAACGGGGTACTCTTCTCCAATATTTTATCCGCGTTCTAAAAGAGAAACAAACAAACACATCACATGTTTACAATGTAGTATATGAAACTCATTTTGGTAAACCAGTTCAGTAGTAAGGTGGACAGGATAACAGCATGAAACAAACATATATCTATGTAGTATGGTCACTCTATGGTCTATATCATTCTAGTTTATGTTGCCAAATCAAGATACATACAGTTCGAATCATATCTATTTAAGACAAAGCAGCATAGACAGAATATAAGTGTGGGAAACTACACAGCAATAACAACACTTGTAATGTGCATAGCATGAGAACATAACTGTTTATTCAATTGAAACTGAAATCAACATAGAGAAAGTTACAACAGCAAACACGTTAAAGAAACAGGTTTTAAACATACCTATTGCGCCATTGGAGTATCAATTACATCCTTCAAATTTGAAATTAGTTGGTATGAGTAAATACAGTGATGCAAGAGCAAAGTAGTATGAATCATAGCTACTGAACCTGACCAGAGAACAATTATTCTTCTGCTTTGGGCACTGCAGTTGCCTTACTAACTGCTGGTGTTCGGGTGCTCTGTGGTGGAGACGGTGTTGTGTCAACTGGAACTGGGTTACTATCTGCTGGGGTTGGGGTTAGAAGGGGTGTAGCTCGTTCTCTGTCCAACTGGGTAGGGGTACAATCTGCGTGAGTCTGGGTTATGTGTGGTGGGGCTGGTTCTTGGGAAAGTACAACCGTGGTTCTATGTACATCGACAGGTAGCACGATCTTTTTCTCAAGACCGTGTTTTTACTCCCACAGATACTGCCATCACCCCCTCCAATTGAAATGGCTGATAAACAAGAAAAGTAATTGAATGTACACACATTGTAAGAGACAGGTGCAATGGATAGTAGGGAATAAAATAGGGCATGAAATAATTCACATTTATGTTGTCTAAGCAAACAGAATAGTAGGACATGATTTCACATATATGATGGCTAATTAAACAGGATAACATGACACAATTTCACATGTATGATGGCAAACTAAACAGGATAGAATGACATACTTAAAAATATGATGACTATGTAAACAGGATGACATGATATAACTATACGATGTGTCTATTAAAGTGGTTGGCATGCCATAAATCAAAAAACATGCCGTCGATGGAAACATGATGGCATGATATAATTCACGGATAGAATGACATAATTCAAAATATGATGACTATGTAAATAGGATGAGATGATATAACTATATTATGTTTTTAGAAAATGGGTTGGCATGCCATAATTCAGATACATGCTGTCTATGTAAACATCTTGGCATGATATAATTCAAATATATGATTTATATACTAAGCAATTGAGCAGAGGGCAATCACATATATGATGTGTCAACTAAGGAGATGACATTCAATATTGTGTATATGATGTAAAAACTAAGCATTGCAATACAACATATGCATGATATGAGTAATATAACCCTGCCAAGTTTGAGCATACACCTTAGGGAACAATAGGACTGGTCATCTGCCCCTGAATCCTCCTCTGAAGAGCTATATGTAACCAGCAAGATATCTGCTTCAGCAGGTAGCATTGTCTGCTCTGAAGACCTTGTTTTCACTCCAGATTTCTCCATCACCAATTCAAATGGCTGATGCACAAGAAGAGCAGTTGAATATACAAACATTGTCGACAAATGCAACGAGAAATACAAAAAAAAGGACAACATGATATAATTCAAATATATGACGCTTGGCTAAATAGCATGGCATTGCATAATTCACATATATAATGCCTTGCAACAAGATAGCATTGCATAATTCACATATATAATGTCTTGTAATAAGACGGCATCGCATAATTCAAATATATGGTAATTAGACACTAAACAGGTGGCATTCACACAAAGCATGTCTAAACTAAGCAAATGACATAGCAATGCATGATACCATACGCACGATATGAGCAACACAACCCTGCCAAGTTAGAGCATGCACCTCGGGGGGAATTAGGACTGGTCATCTGTCTCTGAATCCTCCTCTAAGGAGCTATCCCTAACCAGCAAGACATGCTCTTCGTCAGATAGCGTTGTCTGCTCTGAAGACCTTGTTTCCACTTCAGATTTTTCCATGACCATGGCGAATGGCTGATGCACAGGAAGAGTAATTGAATGTACTAAAATAGTTGACAAATTTAACACGTAATAAGAAAATTATGGCATGATATAATTCACATATAAGATGACTGGCTAACCAGGGTGGCATTGCAAAATTCACATATATGATGCCAGGCTAAACAAGATAGCATTGCATGATTCACATATAAGATAAAGAACTAAACAGATGACATTCACACAAAGCATGTCTAAACTAAGCAGATGACATATTTGATGTATACAGTAAGCAATGCAAGAAACCATATGCATGATATTACCAACATCAGCATGCCAAGTTAGATCGAAGACCTCAGGGGGTAAGTAGGAGTGGTCTTCTCCTTCTGAATCCCCCTCAGAACAGTTATCTTCCTCTTGATTACGATCCGAAATGGGTGGATGGGGGGCTGCCTTTGCGCCCACCATGGAGCGACATATGCATGAAATTTTATTGCCACGCAAGGCTCGTCTCTTTTGCTCTACATGTTCAGTTCCATTGTGTACAATAACTGACATGCATAGGAATAAAACATAGTGAGATTATGTAAGGAGTGCATGCACAAATCCAGAGTGATGGTAGCAAACTGTGGATAGACCCAAAACCAATGATGGCAGGCAGATAATAGCTTTAGTTAAAAAAATACAGATGATGGCTCCTTTAATGTTTGTTTGCACCCAACATGAAACTCATAGTAGACACCTGAGATTAACCAGATAGTAGACAGATAGTACTAATTGCTGCCCCAATATGTACGCCACAACCATTTAAAAACTCAAGTTTTAGCATTAGTTTGGACCTGACTCGGAGTCTAATAGGTGAACACGATGATAAAGTAGCATGTCATCATATTAAGCGATGCATAACGTAAGCAGACATGGAAGAGTGTGACCTCTCTTGCGGACCTGTGTAGTCCTCAAGGTCATCTGCTCAGTTGATGATGGTAATGAAGTTGTCGTGGCTGCTGGCGGCGGGGAAGAAGATCTGAGGTGGCGAAAGGCAGTCTGGAGAGCGGATCCCTGCTGTGGTGAACTCTTCCGTCTTTGGAGCAGCTGAGTTGGGGTGGAACACAGCGCAGCAGGAGCAGGACAAACCACACAAGGTTTTCTTTGACACATATCTATAACAGAAGTAATTGTGTAAGGGCTTGTTTGAATTTGAGGATTCTAACAATGCAGGGATAGCAAATAGACAGGAATAGGATAGGAATGCACGTGCAAAACAGAGAATTTTAAAACACAGGATTTCTGCCAATCTGGGTGTTTGATTCACAAGAATTAGAAGATCACATGATGCAAAGAAGCATGGTGAGATTAAGTCAAACCACAAGTATACAACCTCTTTAGCGAAGCCATGTCGATCTCAGCGTGATTGAATTGGTCGGTGAGGATGCTCCGGCTGACTTGGATGTCGGAGGAGGGGAAGAAGATCTTAGGCATCTGGAGATGGAGCCCGGGGTACCGCTCCGCTGTGATGGAGGGTTTCGTCGTTGGAGCAGCTCTGGTGAGTTGTACGACGCCAAGGCTGAAGCAGGACAAGAGAGACAACGTTAACCTGAGTGGAATTCTAATAGCATCTCCAATAGATGACGTTAAATACATAACCACAAAGTGCTAGATGTAAAATACATCAACCGCTCATCTTTGAACTTAACTGTCGAAACTGAATTTAACTGTCGAAACTGAATTTTTTTGTCAAAACTGAATTTTACTGTCGAAACTGAACGCACTAGTAGCAGAAAAGCAGTAGCAGCAGCAGCTGCGCGTGCGAGAGCCGGGGCAGCTGGTCGTGTAGCAGCATCAGGTGAGGCTACCCTGGGCCGTCAGCCACCACCGGCCAAATAGCCGCCCCCCGACGCCCGCGGCCGGCGGTGCGCCGCCCCGCCCGCCCCAAAACCACTCCCCACCGCCGGTCCGCCGCCGCCCCGACCATCCCTCTAGGCCCCCCCGTGCCGAGCTTTTTCCCCGGTGATCCCCACGCCACCGCCCCACCACCGCCGGCGACCACGGCCCCCACCATGAACCCTAAGATAGATACTGGAGTACATCTCCGGCGAGCCCCCCTCCCCGCTGCGACTGAAGTGTAGCTAAATCGGAGTAGCATCTCAAGCAAGAGCAAGAGTGAGAGCAGCAATGTGAGCAAGAGCAAGAGCAAGAGCAAGAGCAATAGCAAGAGCAGACCAAGCAGGAGACCGAGAGCAAGAGCAGAGCAGCAGCGCGAGCGAGAGCTAAAGCAGCAGCAACTCCTACTGATGTGGACGTCGCCGCCGAGGGAGTTACGCCATGGAGGAAGTGGCCGGCGGCGCCGCCGTGGATGGAGCCGCGCCATGTCGGCTCGGGACTGAGCGCCGGCAGCACCGTGAGATCGAATCAAGAAGAAAATGCAGCGATTAGTGTACAACCTCTTTGGTGGCGCCGAGTAGGCCTCAGCTTCATCCGAGTTAACGATGAGGAAGATGCTCTTCCGGTGGTGCAGGTGAAGACGGCGGGGTGGGAATGGACGTGGCGCGAAATACAAGGGGAACGTCGGGGCAGCTCCTTGGAGGTGGAGGACGGGGTGGATGAACCGGCGGGACGACGAGATCGACGATGGATCCTCATCCGGTACGGTGGATGAGGGACGTCGAGGTGTTGCTGTGGACGACGTCGTCGGGGAAGAGGCTCCGGCTGGGTGGCGGACGGAGGAGGGTGTGGGGCTTCGCAGGTTTTCGCAGCCTCGGTGTATGAATGGGTGGGCAGATGGGATGGGAGTGGCGAACCATGGCTTAGGGGCGCGCTTGTCCGAAATGTGGGGTAAGTTACGAAAGTACCCCCACCGATTTGAGCTAGGCGGTTCTTTCGGTTCAGGGGTATCACGGGCATTTCGTGTGTCGGTATTTCACAGGAGGTGGGAGTTTTCGCACGTGTTGTAATTTTGGAATAGCAAGGCGCGGGTTGAGATGGAGGCAGTTGTCGGAGCACAACGAGACAAAGATATATCTTAAATATTTTGGGAAAACAAGGCACGGGATGAAGAGGCGGGAGTTTCGCAGCACGATAGACACAGAGGCTAGCTTGAAATTTCGGCATAACAAGGCACAGCTTCGAATTTCGGGAGAACAAGCTTAACGTGTACCAAAAAAGACAATTCGCACCTCATCACTAGAGAGAGCCATGTCCCGTTTTACTATATTACTAGAAATGCATTCAAATACAACAAAAAAACTAAAAAAATCGGGAGAACAAACATAATGTGTACAGTACCAAAGCAATTTGCACTTCCCTCAACAATAAAAAAACAATGTGTCTTGTCTAGCATATGGACTAAATTTGAGTACATTTTCCTTGTTTGAATGGGATTGTACTCGGGTTAGTTATACAACCATCTAATCTAAATATTATCTTCACAACACAAGACATGAATATAGGAGAAGTAACTTCCTATATAAATACGAACTACATGTACATACGATCTCAAATTCAAATATATGTATCCATTTTGTGTTGAATTCAAATCATAGTACATGTATGCTCTAGCTAGATGTTCGGAATCTAAACCATGTATGATATACTACGTACAATGTGTTTAACATGCACAACACACACACAAACACCATTTAGACTAGTAAGGTACACGTGCATTGCATGCATGAGATTTGGCAACCAAATTATGAATAAATACCACATTATAGCATGTAAGCTTTGAGTCATATATGCATGATGTAGATGTTCGTTTAATTCTTATAGTTCATTTCATTCAAAATCATCTAGTTTTTATAAGAAAGCTAATCTATTTTAAGATTCATGGAATTGTGCGTTGTAAGGCATAAAGTAAAAACAAATAATGGCAAATCATGTAGAAAAACGTTTGGGAAATTTTGATACGGAAGATTCTAGAACAAAGAAGAAGTGCTTGTGTTATGAGGTTTGTGCATTATGGTTAAGTTCAACCATGGAGTCTTCTAGATTGTACATGTGGCAAAATCTGGTGGAATCTAGATGATATCCGATGGCCAGTAGTGCTCAAATTTGCCATCTCTGCACCATCGGATTGGCCTCATCCAATGACCATCTTTCAAAGTTAAAGTTATCCGCACACTATATAAAAAATAAAAAATATAAAATATATGGGTATAGATATAGATATGTGATGCGAAAGCCACCCATCATCTCCAATTAGAATAGTGTGTCCATGCACGGATGCAATGTGGCCAAACGATGTCTGCCATCGATATCTCAAATTCAAATCAGTCTGACCTTGTTCAATGTGTATACAGTACAACGTGCTCCAAACCACACCGCGCATATCTCAGTTATATTCATGCATGCATGGGTTTCAAACATCATGATCTCTTATCCAAATATTTGAATTCAACTTTACATTGGTTATGACCTCACCTAATCTTTTACACCCACACAGTCGTCTTCTCTTTTATAATTGTACCACTAACTTTCTCCCGTGCATGCATGCACACACAGTACCAGTCGGCATTATCCATCGCACACATGCAATCTTTTTCTTCCGGTCGGTCTCCCATGCATGCACACACACACCTACCCCTCTCCATCATATCGGGCATTCTTTATCTCTCACGTGCATGCGCAACGATCGATGTTCCTCTATGTGTGTGTCTATATAGCTGGGTCTTTCGCATTTTCCCACACAAACCGATCAATCTATATATCTAGTGAGGTCTCACCTCTTTCCCACGTCCACATCGATCAATCTATACCTCTCTATATAGGATTACATAGCTAATACACACACATTAATTATATATCCAACGTCCCCCTCTCATCATCCATGCCTTCCGCTTCATCTCTCAGACGCACGCACAGTGGCGAAGACAGGGGGCAGCAAGGGCCGTACCCCCCTAACATCACTATATATCGAGGCTAATATGAATGTGATCATTAGACAATTGCTGGTAAAATGGTTTAAGTTGATGAATTTGCCCTCCTCGTAAAGGATTAGCAATGCTTGCCCCCCTAGGTCATTTATTTTTCATGGCTCCGCCACTGCGTGCAACGACGCGCGTTCTCGCCCCCTCTGAGGGAGTCCTGGATTAGGGGGTCCTCGGACAGCTGGACTATATGCTTTGGCCGGACTGTTGGACTATGAAGATACAAGGTTGAAGACTTCGTCCTGTGTCCGGATGGGACTCTCCTTGGCGTGGAAGGCAAGCTTGGCAATACGGATATGTAGATCTCCTCCCTTGTAACCGACTCTGTCTAACCCTAGCCTCCTCCGGTGTCTATATAAACCGGAGGGTTTAGTCCGTAGGACAAAAACAATCATACCATAGGCTAGCTTCTAGGGTTTAGCCTCTACGATCTCGTGGTAGATCAACTCTTGTAATACTCATATCATCAAGATCAATCAAGCAGGAAGTAGGGCATTACCTCCATCGAGAGGGCGCGAACCTGGGTAAACATTGTGTCCCCCGCCTCCTGTTACCATCCGCCTTAGACGCACAGTTCGGGACCCCCTACCCGAGATCCGCCGGTTTTGACACCGACACCCTCTCTTTAAATATCGATCTCGCACTTGTGCACTCCTTCATAGTCTCCCTCCACTTGGCCCCTCGCACCATCTACTAGCCCCCACCGGATTTTGCCACATGTACAATCTAGCAGACTCCATGGTCGAACTTAAGCATAGTGCACAAACCTCAAAACACAAGTGCTTCTCCTTTGTTCTAGAATCTTCCGTATCATAACTGCCCAAACTTTTTTCTAGTTGAATTGCCATTATTTGTTTTTACTTTATGCTTTACAAGGCACAATTCCACGAATCATAAAATAGATTAAGGGCTTCTTTGATTCAAAGGATTCTCAAAGGAATTTTGGAGGATTGTAATCCTTAGGAATTTTTCCTATCTTGGTTGTTTGATTCGTTGGATTGTAAACCATAGAATTTTTTCATAGGATTCATTTGGACTAGATTTCATAGGAAACATCCCATCCACTCAAACCTCTTTGAAAGAATCCTGCGTTTTTTCTATGCACAATCAAACACTCGTACAATCCTGTAGGATTCAAGATGACACTCCTCTCTAATCCCATGTTTTTCCTATTCCCGCGTTTTGGAAATCCTACAAATCAAAGAGGCCCTAGCTTTTTTATAAAAACTAATTTATTTTGAATGAGATGAACTATAAGAATTAAATGAAGGTCTACATCAGGCATATAAGACTCAGAGCTTACATGCTATAGTGTGGTATTTATTCATAATTTGGTTGTGCGTGCAATGCCCGTCCTTCGAGTATGTGGAAAACACGTAAATTAGGATTCCAATGGCACGCTACACAGTGTCTCTCTTACAGTTCATGAAGCCACGTGGAACATGTGGAGTTGTTGTCATGACCTCCTTGTGTGGATTGATCACAGTGACGTGCTGCTTGTTCCAAAAGAATGTACTCGTCCTCTCTGAGCCACACTAGCAGTACAAGCACGAAGCAAAGATGTGCACGCACGCCACACACGGACTCATTCTCTCGCACGCACATGCGGGTACACGGGGGACGCATTTTTGTACGAGGATCCACCCCATGTGATAATTTGACGCGTGTAAAGTCCTTCACTTCATTGATGGTCAATTAATACAGCACATGCAAATTGAGTGGACGTGAGGGCAGAAGAAAGACATTACTACTCCACTGTGCGCATGCGAGTAGTTAAATCATGGGTTGCTAGTACTTCCATTGGTCTCCTTCGTATTTTGTGCCAATTTTTGACCATATTTGTAAGTAACATAATATTTATGCATGTCATAAAAAGTGGCACAAAAAAAGGGGGCCAATAAACCAGGACGTAGGCAGCATGATCAATTTTTGCCAGGGCTACTGTTGGTGACCTTTGTATTTAAATATGGACGGAGTGGAGTAGTACTATCTTTATCTTAGCCGCGTAGGGCTCTCCCAGCGCCTAGGCTCGCCTCTCCGCCTCGCCCACCTGATCCCGCCATGGAGGATCCCGCCATGGACAATTTATTTTATATAAGTTACATTGATGACCTAGATACATGTGCAAGCCTTGTAAACTGAGATGGAGGGAGTACTTGAAATTTATATTCCACTAAAATCATCGGGAGCCGTTTCGGGCCTCGAAACCAAAACCATCAATTAATCTTTACCTTGTTCCCATCACATTCCAAATTACTAGTGCTACAATTAAGTGCAAGCCTGCTCACACCTACTAGTACGTACCAAACCTGAACGTGTTCCCACTATGCAGGTTTTAGTACTAGTGCTAGTACTTAGGTTATAAAAAGGGGAACTACCTAACCGAAAATTACTCTACCTTCATCCTCATAAGTCCTTCTTCTTCGTCCGTCCTTGCCATGGCCGGTATGCAGAGCTCTAGGTCGAGAACTACTCGTAACAAGGGAGCGGCAACCAAGGCTGCGAAAAAAAGAGGGCTCGCCGCCATGCAGAGACCTCAAAAGATCTCTCACGGGCAGGCGATGGCTCCCAGGTGCGCCCTAGCCACGGAGGCGAACATGCCGAGCTGGCGGCGCTGGAGTCGTTATCCCTCGACGGCATGCCTGATCAGCTCAATAAGCACCTCAATAAGCAAAAGGAGTTCATCCACGGCTTGGTGGAGCTGCTAAAGGAGAGCCTCGACGACATGCCCGCTGAGCTCAATGAGCAGGGGGGTTGACCGCCGGCTTGGTGATGCTGCTGAAGAAGAGCATTGACTCGGAGAAGAAGGCAACCGGCAAAATCTTGCAACTTCAGGAGGACAAGGCGAAGCTCTGCCACGAGCTCGACCTGCTGAAGGAGGAGAACGCCGGCTGCAGGAAGCTGCATGAGAATAGTAGTTCCTCGATGAAGATGCTGCAGGCCCTCGTCATGGAACAGAAGGAGGAGTTGGCAAAGCTCCGCATCGAGCAGCCGGCTACTGTCAAGGTACGTAATGCGGCTGTGGAACAGATGATGAAGGCTCGCGTCGAGAAATCCCGCGTCATGGATAGAATGAAGAATATGGCGGAGGAGACGCGCAAGGAGATGGAGGTCGTGGATGCGATGAAGAAGCAGTTACGACTCCGCGGCCAGCAACCCTTCATGTAGTAGAGAGCAGCGCCCCAGACTTGTGTGTGCGTCTTCTTTTTTTGGGGTGATAATCTTCCTTCTTCGTTTTGCTCCTGTGTTTCTTCTTTTGCTTCGGGTGTTTCGCCGCACGTGTCACGTTCTCTGCGAGGCATGAATAGAACAATGCTAACAACGAGATGACTAGAAAATTAGATCATTTTTATCGCCATATGGCACTGGGCTGTCGTGTTTCATGCTCCTCCGTCGTATTACTCCAGTGGAAAACTTGAGTATACCACACGGTTCTTTGCTCCTCCTCAGGTCGTCGGCACATTTATACAAGCAGTCAAATCACAAGTAGTAGTATCGATGGATTGCGCCATGGAGCAAAACTAACAAGACGAAATTAAAGAAAAAAGGTGGTACATATAGAGAGCGCTCGTCGCCAAATTATGCATATAGTACTATTAAAAAAGTAGTACGTGCTTAAATGGGGTGCTAAATTATATTAAAGAAATTAGCATATCTATTTAATTCTTGGGTTCTTATTATTTATGCCACCAGTTGTGTATCACTACTCAGTTTTGCCATTAGAAGTTACAACTACTCAAAAATGCCATTGATCCGTGAGATGCCTGCTAAAAAATGCAATTAGATATCTAAAAAATGCCATCGTTAAATTAGATGTTTGCTCAAAAATGCCATTCGACATTGTTATTTTCACGTCAAACCCGTTGACCATGTTATATGACAAAAATAAGCCGATTCTCACAATGATAAGTGTGGCCCCGCTTGTCAGGACTAACCAAGCGAATAATTTTACAGGAAAATAAGAACGCTGTTGGGATCAAGTAGGCCCCACACTTCATTTTACTGTAGTGAGATAGAGGGAGAGCTGGCATGTTGGTCCATAGGTATTTATGTCATTATAAAATGGCCAAAGAGATTTGAGTCACAATAATGGTGTCCAGCAACACACCCCTGAAATTAAACTAAGCACCCTGAAATTCTTTGACAACTAAACTACTGGCTATATGATGTTGGCCATATATATTGTACATATATAATGTGAAGAAATGAGTGGTAGTAATATACCAACTGAAATATGAACTGTAAGAAATACTAGTATGTACGTACTGAAGAGTTAAAGTAACGAGAAGAAACATAACATAGTTCTGCTGGGGGCTCAGCACAACACACCCCTCATATAAAACTAAGCACACCTGAAATTAAACTAAGCAACTAATCCGGTAGACACTGCATTAGAACCACCATGAGCAACGACACTGCCACCTTACTCGAACTCCTCGTCCACGTGCTTGACTTCGTCCTTGTCCCTCTTCCTCTTGGGCGATACTTCTTTGCTTGAACACCACACTTGGCTCTTGCTCTTCATCCAACCCTTGTAGATATTGAAACAAAGGTAGCCATCCATTGCAGCACAATGGATGTGGTCTATATCTAGTACATTCCACTCCCATGCATGATGAAACTTGAACGGAGGTTTCTTCAGTGTACCATATGAAGGATGAACCATGGCTCCTGCCAGGGTCAGCATTAAAGGATGATGACGGGAGGGCACCAACCCTTTCTTCTGGAGGTCGAAGGGGTTGCCTACAACGAGGCCTATCCGATCAAGGATTTCCTCATTGTTCCTAAAGTCTACAGTAACGAATTTGACTCGGCCGTCCTTGAGGAAGTTCTTAAAATCCTGGCACTCAATGTCGGCATGGCATATGTGGTAGAGCAAGCATAAGTCATGCACGCAAACCTCGATCACGCCGGGCTTCTTCTTCTCTGCCTCCTTTAGAGTCTTCTCGCTTCCCAGGACTATGGTGTACTCAACATCTAGCCCAGCGACCCACTCATCATTTGAGTTTTCGAAGATGCGTCTGAAGCGAGCAAGGCATCCTTTCACCGTACCAGAAGAACGGGTGTAGATGACGTCGAATTCATCGCCGGTGATGGTTCTAACCTTTTACTCACTGCCGATCATGGGGATTTGGGACGTCATGGATTTGGGAGGAGGGTTAGGATTAGTGGAACTGCCGTAATGTGAAAGGACGGGACGACTAGGAGCGAACTACCTAATGGTAAAGGACGTTCGAGGACGAGTACGAGCGAGAACTGCCTGCTGTTTTTGTAAAAATGCTGAGTGGGGCGTGCGAACGGCAGGGTAGTGGCTTGCCTGGTGGATAGATGGATTCATGCACAGTACTACGAGGGGCCCAATTAGATGTCATGTCTACTCGACGCCCAATTAAATGGCTTTCGATGTCATGTCAAGCGTCAAGAAAATTACAGGTGATACGAAGCTTTCCATTCTCCCATGATACGGGCTTCCGAGAGCCCTTGGATCTGAGATCGAACGGTTGCATGGCGTGATTCTAGACCTATGGGTGAATATCCTATCCTGGAGGGTTATTCTGCAAATTTGCAGCAACTTAGCATGCGATCGTTTGATCTCAGATCCAAGGGCTGCCAACAGCCCGTATCATGGTCGCGCCTACCACAACCGTCGCCTCGCTTGCGCGGTCGCGCCCTTAGAGATTTAACACAGTGCGTTAGGCTATCTGATGTTGGCATGTCATACATAGTCATCACTTATACAACAAGGTTAGCTATAAGGTTGGCTATAAGAGTATTTTTTTACTTCTCTCTATCTCTTTCTTCGTCGTATTTATTGCATTTGCCAAGGAGTGACCTCTTCCAATGAAATGGTAGTCTCAAGTCATTAAAAGCATGCACACCCCACATCTCTTATTGGTTGATATGTCAAGAAACAAGAAACGATGTATGCACCACGCCTAAGTGTTTTGGGATTACTTCGTTTTCATAAGATGACTTGCACACCTAGACGGAGGGAGTAATTAACTTGCCACATCAGACTTTATGCCTATGTGGCAGGCTGAGCACCTGTACGAGCAAGTACAATAGTGGGCTATAAGCCCACTTACATGGCATTTATGCATATGTGGGGGAAAGGGGCAAGGAAAAAGTGGAGGAGTGGGCTCTCATGCAAGAGCCAGCCTCTACATGGTGGAGCATTGGGAGAGGCACCTGTATACCATGGAGGTGGTCAGGAATCGGGAGACTCACGCCGGTCGTAGCACCGCAGTTAAAATGATAAAATGGCAAGTCAAATCATGGGGCCCCACCTGTCCAGCAGTAACTCGCTGTCAAATCACACATCCCTACATTTGTAGCAGCCTACTCCCTCATCTTCTCGTGTCTCTGTCGAACTGACTAGGTGGAACTGCCCCGCCTACCGCGCGGGAAAAGCCCCGCCCTCGACTTTCATATAGTACAGTATACTAATGTTGTATCCAATGATTGCGCCATGGAGCAAAGCCTCAACAAAACGGCGGTACACATGTACGGAGTATACATCACGCCCGTCGCGTTCGCGTGGCACCCCAGACGGTCGGTCGGTCTGGCACGCCGCTCTCCAAATGGAACGCGGGTCATATTGCGTTTGCACACACATATTGTCTCCTTTGGGTAGTGAGGTTATGGTTTCTTGTCATGTGGCATTTTTTCGTCTTATATTTTATAATCCGGTGCTTCAGATCAAAATGACGACAACTGCGCCTCCGGGGCACGTGCATGAAGACTTCTCGACAGTCATTGACGAGGTCAAGCCGGCTCTGGTAGAGAAAAGAAAACTAGTACTCCACTATATAGGCAGGAGCCTCCACGCTTGCTTGCTAGTGTTGCTCTCTTCACACTGTCTCGTCCTCTCCAGAACTAAACACGACAGCGGTGGCCACACTCTCTCTCTGCTCACCGCTGGTCACAGATCTAGCCGGATCCTCTTCGCCGAGGAAGGTGAAAAGGTGCAACGTTCACGCGGTCGTCCTCGGACGGCTCTTACCCACTGCCGGCGTGTCCCAATCAGGGTGCCTTACTGTTCTCTCCAAAGCACCGCTGCTAGGGAGGGCCTCCGACCCCTTCTTCCTCGCTGCCGGACTGTGGGCAGATCCGGCCTCCCGCCGCCCACCTATCGACATCCCGACGACCCTCAGGTATAACTTCCTTCGAAACCGGCCTTGCTCTACTTCCCGAGCTCCTGACGTCGCTGCATTTGTATCTTTTACTATTTCCCAGGCCCCCTCGTAGATAGGATCGATCGGCTGTTCGAAAGCCACCTAAATTTTGACTGTTAAGAGGTAAAAGTAGTTCATGCACTCGAATCTAGCACTACTTGGTTCAAACAAGGAAGAAAGGGGGTGGGGGTGGGGAAGATCTGTTACCTGAATCTAGGACTTGGTCGAAAGAGGAAATAATGGGGGCAAAAAGTAGCAGAGACTGGCTATCCAACTGGTCTATTGGTCTAATAGGGAAATAAAGGGAAACGCAGTACAAACTCAATATAAACCCGATCTATTGGTTGAAAAAGGAAAGATATCCTATTCTGATGTTTGTTGCCCCGAGCCACTCTCATGTAATGCCACTGGTAAAATGTTGCACTGCTAAAAGTAAGGACACGTTAAACCAATGTTGTTTTCAATGTACTGCCTCCAGTAATATGAATCAATGGAACTTTTTTCATGTCCTGCTAAATTTCCCATTAAGATAAGTTGCTTATTTTCGTTAGAAATGCAACTGTCCTGGTCCGCCTACTCTCCCGTGCCCAAATACCGACTCTGTAGCAGCTGTTAATGTAAAGTTGCTGGTAAAATGAAGCAATGGCACCACTAAAGTAATGTTGTATTTAACGGTTGTCATAGTTAATCCTAATGCCCACACTAATATCTAGCAATGCCGCTGCTTTAGAAATTGCTACTGTCCTTGTAGGATTGCCATTCAGATAAGGAACATGCTTCTTTTCATTTGATGTATGTTTCATCACTTGTTTGTCACCCTCCTTTCCACCTTTTTCTGCAAACAGAGACATACATTTCACGCTTGATCTTAGTTGAACTGCACAAATGATATCCAAATTATAGTTGAACATTCCAGGAGCTTCACAACCAACCTTGATGTTGCTCAATTTTATTGCAACTAATGAAGATGAAGCTTTGTGGGTTTCGTTTTCTGATGGAAATGGAACCGAGGCTGAAGCCCTTTTCTTAAAAAAATGAAGAAGAAGCTGATAGCTCATGGGACATTGCTTCATTTTAGGTGAACTGCACCAAAAGGTCCCATGAATTGAATCATCCATGTTGGTGACTGGTGTCATCCCTTCTACGATGGCGTTGACTGCAGATATGGTTCCCATCACGAGGTATGTGGATTTTTGGTCTGACCGTTTGCCAAAGATCCTGCATGTTGAGTCTGCTCTTGTGCTACCGTTTTGGCACTGCCATGATAAAGCGGTAATGTTATTATTTTGCACCTTAATCTAGTGGCACTATTAATTTGAGGCAATGTTTTGGCACCGCTAGTGCCACAGATTTTTTTATATATCGAAAGAGGGGGTTTCCTCAGATTTCATTAAAGAAACCCTACCATAGAGAACCATTATCCGACAACATCTCAGTGTAAATGGGCAGTTATGCAACTACTACTAGATCGGACTGAGTACTAGCAGGATACAAGTTCACCACATAAGCTAGGCAGGTAGGGGGACGCAGCACCAGCTCGACCAAGTTTGTATTACAACCCAAATGCTACCACAGAAACATCAGGGGGGAAGATAGAGCCAGCTTCAGCATCCCAGTCTAAGCACCCCGACCTCCATCCTTGCGACGCACGGTACAGATCGTTTGCCACCTGCTCGACCCTAGTGCCACTGGTAAAATGAAGTAATAATGCAGTTAAAATAGAGCGAGTGTCCTCTCTATCATTTCATTTCCAATGTAGATAAAGAAAGTGCTTCTCTTTGTTAGTATATGTTTCATCAACTAGTCCCATTGTTAATGTTTAAGCATTTTTGCAAGCTGGGGTGCTTAATTTTATTTGATCTGCACAAAAATAGAGATTGGAATGTCTCAAAGGCCCCTCCTTGTACTACCGTTGTACACTGATGTTCATCACTGGCAGAAGGTGTATCGGGGAGACTTGGGTCGATTACTCGATTTCCAGTATGAGGCGTACCGTATGAGGCATCGCAGGGCCCATCTCGCCCTCGCAGCATGGCATACTATGATACTATCGCAATATTTTCTTCTATTTATTACTGTATGTTTCATCAACTAGTGCCACTATAATGTAATCACGCTTTTTCATTATCTGTGCAAACAGGGTTATTCAGCTGCATTTTGGTGGAACTGCACAAATGTACGGATGGAACCGGCATATATGCAGAGTGCGAGGTGCCAAGTAAAAATTACCGACACCAACCCTACTCCATCTAAGAATTGGCATCCAACACCACTAGTGGCATGTGTGGCGCTCACTGTGGACGGATCTGTCTCGGTAGCAAATCCTCTAACCAAATACTAGTAGCTTCGACTTCAAAAAATATACTAGTAGCTTATATTGGCAGTTTTCTAGGGAGTACTCTTTTCTGAAAGAAGCACCAACCTATTTTTCTTTATTTGTACACAGTGTCACAACTTTGACCCAAAGGTCTAGAGCTATTTTAGGGTGATTGGCATAGTACTTGGAGACTGATTGTAAGCATGATTTTTATTAGCTGTCACACTGATTGTAAGCATGAGCAGATGGAAGATTAGGTTAGCGCGAAGCTTACCTTAAACCCAACCGACGCCGTTGAAACGAGGCGAGCATCGAGGGAACCGTGGAGAACGGCGGGGAAGCGACGTTGCGCCATCCGGCCTCCTCTTGCGGTGGTAGAACGAATACTCATGTCGCTCTGGCTGGCTCTGCACCCTCACGAACGGCACACCGTACTCGATCGATTCGTTATCCTCTGGGTGCTCGACCTTCAACCTGTACGCCCACCACCTCCGCCTGAATTTCGCCTCGGGTGAATCTGTCTGCTCCATCGCCCAGAGGAGATACTCGATGAACTCGAAGGACTGCGGCGTGAGTGTCGCCGAGGAGTACATCGCCGCCCTCGTCGCCGCCGTCTCGCTCTTTCGCATACATTGCCACATGGAATCTCCCACTCATTGTCAAACCAAGTAAGGATCTCCTTCAACCTGGCTAACTTTGCCTGGTTGCCGCCGACGATCTGCCTGATTCGCTGCTGCATCCTCTCCATAGATGTCCTTCTGAGTGGTCGGGTGCTAGCTTTGGAAGATGGGATGAGAGACGGTGGTCTTGCAATAGAGAAGAGGGAGAGGCGAGACGGTGGTTTTGGAATGGAGATGATGGAGAGGAGAGGGGTGGTTTTGCAATGGAGAAGAGGGAGAGGCGAGACGGTGGTTTTGGAATGGAGATGATGGAGAGGAGAGGTTTCCCTACCTTTCGGTCACTGACAGGTGGACCCCGCGCTTGGTGGGACCCATGTGTTAGTGTCTCAATGGAAGGATGGGCTACGTGAGGGGATCCTCGTCCGAGGAGAGAGGAGGTGGTTTTGCAATGGAGAGGAGGGAGAGGCGAGGCGGTGGTTTTGGAATGGAGATGATGAAGAGGAGAGGAGGTGGTTTTGCAATGGAGAAGAGGGAGAGGAGCGTGCGGCAGCGATTTAGGATTGGACGAGAGGGCCGGCGCACTGTGACTGCATCAAAATCAAAATCAATTTACCCTTCAATTAAGAAAGCGACCCCACATTAACTAGTCTCCCTTTTATTCTGGGACATAATTGACCATGATTTTCACAAATAAAATATATGTTATACATTGCAAAAATAATATAATTTGAAAGTACATTCAGATACGAACCAAACGATACAATTTTTGGTGACATGCATTCACATTTTGCTTGTCAAATACAGTACGTGGTCAAACTTTGACCCAAAATACGCAAAACAAAAAAATACTTCCAAGACCAGCGCCGCTCCTCTCCTCTTAAACCACCGCCGCTCCTCTCCTGTTCCAATCTAAATCCAGCGCCGCTCCTCTCCTCTTCCATTTCAAAACGACCGCCCCTCCTCTCCTGTTCCAATCCAAAACCAGCGTCACTCCTCTCCCGTGCTAATCCAAAACCAGCGCTGCTCCTCTCCTCTTCCATACAAAAACCACCGCCGGCGAGTGAAGGTGCTGTGGAGAAGTAGATCGATGGAGGAGTACAACCGATACGTGAGGATCGCAGACGGCGACCCTGTGAAGCTAGCTAGGATGTTGGAGATATAGTCTTGGTTTGACAACAAGGACCAACTAGCGGCGACGGCGACATCCATGGCCAAATATCTGCAATAGAGCGAAAAGGCGGCGATACTCCCGAAGGGAGTCGCGCGGGGGTATATAGAGCTGTTCCTCTAGGCCATGGAGCAGATAGATTCACCGAATCCGATCGTGAGGGAGCGGTGGTGGGAGTATCGATCCCAGATGGAGCATCCACCACAGATTGAAGGATTGAGCATCTACAGGGTGCCGTTTGTGAGGGTGTCATGCCAGAGCGAGCAGGTGGAGTCTTCGTCGACCGAACCCAACTACAAGAGGAGAAAAGCAGTTGGCCCGATGACGCTTCCCTGCCATCCTCTCCCTCTCCGTTCACAACGTCTCACGGGGCGGCTCTCTGCCGCCGAGGAATAGGAGGGGACTGCCCCCCCAGCCCAATAGTCGGGCAGGTTGTGAATTGTCAGGAAGAGCTTAGGGTTGTTAGTATTTGCAGGTTGTGAATTGTGTTTTGTGTTGTGTATTTTGAGAGTACTTTCAGATATGAATGTCTTTTGAATTTCAGATTTGCAGTATTGAGCATATGAAGTATTTTATGAATTCTAGAGATCTATTTTTAGCACTTCAAAAATGTAATTTCATAGGAGTATAAAAGTGCAGACAATGTGATTCTCAGAGAAGAAACTTCAAGTTTCATTTTCAGATAAGAAACTCCAAGTTCAGTTTCAGATAAGAAACTACAACTTTCAGAGGCAGAGCATTTATATTAACACGGCCTTTTCAAACAGGGTTAACATCATGTTGGAAGTTTTATTCATTGTCGAAAATGGAACTACCAGCCAGTTAACATCATGCTGATCAACATTCATGCATAGCACATCTTCATATGATGCACAGTCAAAAATGTATGCTTTTTTCAAAATGCCCACACAATGTCGAGTGTGCGAAAAACAGAGAAAATGAGGGACGAAGTTTCGGCAAGTGTTGGACGTGGTGTGCGTATATGACAATGGGGACCCACATGTCAATAATGGCAGAGGCAAAAAATTTGGAGATATTTTCTCTGCATCAGGTGGAATCGAACCCGGGCGGAAGAGCTGTCGCCTATCGGGTAGTGTCACTTCGCCACTGGGCTAGTTCAGTACTTTCGTTACAAATAGGGCACTGCCTCAGGTGGTCTGATCTCCTCCTGCGCCTTTGTGTGCTCGCCGCGGAGCCGCTGTCTGCCGTTGTGAACATGCTAAACAAACGAGAGGAATCTGGAGAGGACTGTACGTGGAGAGGCGGACAGTCGGGACCCAGCAGATCTATGGCCGTACGCAAGCAAGTGCCTCATCGAAAAAATACTTCCTCCTAATGCTATACTGATGTTGGGGCCCACGGGTTTGTCAATGTAGTTACATATTTTAGGTGCTTCAACGTAGTTACTATAGGAGATAAATTCACAACGAAGCCGGGGACCTGGCATGTATCATTTATTATCACTGGGGCAGCAAGTATCAGCTGGGTTTTGTGCTGCCCCATCTAGGCTTTGTTTTTTAACATGCGCAACACGACATGCCGGCTTGTATTTTTTTGAGGGCCGTCATGTATCAGCCCAATTTATGTATTTTTTTGAAGAAAACGCAGAGGTCTGTTCTATTTTTTATATAAGAATAGGAACGCCTGGTCCAACTTATGTTTCCCTTCTAACTATATTATATATATTTAAATTATTTTATATGTTATTATATACTATTGTTATTGTCATCATATATTTAACAGATACTTACATATGTAAGAAAACAACATCCCACATCTTATTAACTTATAAAAATAATTTCTTAACAATACAATCCTGGATTTTTTTGGCAACGAAAATCCTGGTGATTGTGTACAAAAGCTTGGTAAGATTTAAGGAGCAATGTAATAATAAATCACTTATTATTTAAATATATTTATAACAAAATGCTCAGCCCCTGTTTATTTTTTGATAACATTGCTGCGCTCAGCCCATCATTATAATTAGAATCAGCCGAACAAACTCGTGTATATCGAGAAAGTGCAAATGGCCTGTAATTTTTTAGGAAAAATAAATGGGCCGCATGGACGCTGCATTATTTGTTCACCCAGCCCAGCAAATGGACTGTAATTCTAAAAGAAGAAGATCAAATTGACTGTAAATTCTGAAAAAATGGGTTGAATACGTGCCGCATTTTTGAAGGCTGAAATGTGGGCCAATAGCTCGAAGCCAATGCAAGTCGTTGTCAACTTAGTCAACAAATTATTCTGACATCGTTAGCCATTGGATTTACATCCAACGACCGACATCCATCTTCAATCTCTCGTCTTCTTCCTCCAGCGTCGCCGAGACCACCTGCTCCCCCCTCCTGCTGCTAACAGCTCTGCTTAGCACGCTTCGCTGTGAAGTGCTACCCCACCGTTGGCCAGGCCATCCCTCCACCCCTCCATACCTCCTGTTCTTCTCCACCGACTGCCGAACCACACTTCACCAGAACAAGTTAACCCTCGTACACCTCTCCGTCTGCGATTCTACTCCCGCGTCTTCCCATCTCCGGCTCGTTGCTGTCCGGGGCCTCACCGTCGTCCACCACCTTGGATGCACTCGTCGCAGAGTGGTCAACGAACAACATCCATCGGAAGTAGACTATGCGTGGAGAGGCTGACAGCTGGGTCCATGGCCGCACACAAGGAAATGCCTCCTTATTACGCGCAAAATAATGATTCCCCCACCTGACAGCTGAGACCCACCGGAAGGGCCTCTGTATTTCGCGAAAAAACGCCCCCCCCCCCCCCCGCGCTGACAGGTCGGACGTACCAGCTATATCTTTGCATGCAAGGAATTGCCTCCTTATTACACACAAAAAAAATGAATACCCCCTGCTAGCTGGGACCCACCATAGTGGGAGGCTGACTTGTGGGCCTACTAAGTTGACGGGGACGAAGGGCTTTGTCAACTTAGTCAATATGAACGATTCTAGCTCTAGTGATGGTACAATGTCCATCCAACGGCCCTAGTGCTTCTTCAACCTCTGGTCTTCTTGCTCCAGCCGCCCAAAGCAGCGCCGGTCGTGACGTGTGCTCCTGCCTCCCGTGGCCGGCTGTGATGCCGCGGAGGCCTCACCGCCCCTACTACTCCCACCGCTGGCCTGGCCATCCCTCTACTCACCCACACCCCCTGTTATTCTGCGGCGATGACAGCCTCACACGCAGCTGAACCAGTGAACCCTCGTACTCCTCTCTGCGTGGGCAACCACTGCCGCGTCTTCCCCGGCTCCGCATCGTCCCCTTCCTAGGCCTCGCCGTCGTCCACCGCCCTGGTGCTCTCGGCGTGGTGTGGTCAATGTGGTCAACGAACGACTTCCATCAGGAGAGTACTGTACGTGGAGAGGCTGACAGCTGGGTCCACGGCCGCAACAAGGAAGTGCCTCCTTATTACGCGCAAAATAATGATTCCTCCACCTGACAGCAAGGACCCACCGGACGGGCCACCGTATTTCATGAAAAAACGTATCCCCCTGACTGCTGGGACCCACCAACTACATCTTCGCATGCAAGGAAGTGCCTGATAGTCGGGACCCACCTGGTCGAAGCGTATGTAGCGTTGTCATTCTGGTCGCGAACGTGTACGTACATACGATCGATCTGTCTGCAAGATGCAGTGATGAACCGTGGCCGTGCAAGGAAGGGCACGTGTCGTAGTAGAGGCGCGCACGTAGTATAGACACGTATGTACAGCGGCCAGGTTGCAAGAAAGTAAATATGGCCACGTACGTACATACGGGCAGGATCTCGAACGCCTACTCATGCATACGTACGACCAGGGCTCGTGTACATGGCTGGGTCGGAACGGAGAAACTGCGTCGTCGTGTTCATGGGGAGGCAACAGAATGTGTCGTGTTCATCGAGAGGCAACGGAACGCGTGCTATTCATCGGGAGCCAACCGGCTTGGACGGAACATGCGATGGAAACGAGGCCTGGCGTACCATAGAACGGAGGAAATGGCCTTGTGTTCGACCGGCCACGGTCGAAACGGGATCCTGTTCATCGGGAGGGGTCTGGCGTACCGCAAAATGAATGAAACGGACCTCCTATGGTGGAAACAGGGTCTTGTTGATCGGGAGGGGTGTGGCGTACCGCAAAACGGAGGAAACAGGCTTGTGTTGTAGCGCTACAGTCGAAACGGGGGTCCTGTTCATCGGGAGGTGTGTGGCGTACCGCAAAACGGGACTCCACGGGTTACTGTTCATCTCCATCGTCGAGCTCCTCTAGCCTCCACGGGCTACTGTTCATCCACCGTCGACCTCCTACATCCTCCACATGCGACTGTTCATCCACGGGCTCCTGTTCATCCAGCCTCCACCGCGCGCTCTTCCACCGGCTACTGTTCAACCAGCCCTCTCCACGGGGTCCTGTTCGACCACCCCTTCACGGGCAAGTGTTCATCTAGCCCTCCACCAGCTACTGTTCAACCAGCCCTCCACCAGCTACTGTTCAACCAGCCCTCCACGGGATCCTGTTCATCCAGCCCTTCATAGGGTCTTGTTCATCCACTGGCTCGATCGATCGGGGTACTGTTCATCCAGCGGCAACGGCCTCTACTACCACGGGGTCATGTTCATCCAACCCCCCATCGGGAACTGTTCATCCAAACCCCCTCAACAACGCTCACTGTTCATCCAGGGAAGGAGGCAGTAGTGTTCGATCGGCTTCAGTTAGCAGCAGTAGTGAAGGAATCACTCGAGTTCAGTTAACAACAAGGGATCGATCGATCGTTCGGGTTCAGTAACGCGTAGCCTGCATTGCAATCGCCCGGGTTCAGTTAGAGCCCAACGCCTCGCTCGGGTTCAGTTAGAGCCCAACGCCTCGCACACACGCGCGTACGTACGAGAGGAATGCGCATTGCTCGGCCCCCGACCACCCACCGTAACAGGGAACTCCCCGATATTTTCCTCGCCCTCGCTTCTACCATGGTTTTTTCCGTCATGGACGGCCCAAAGAATGTCATGCAGCTGCGTCTTCGGCCCGCCCAGCACGAAAAGACCATCTTCTGTCATGATTTTTTTGTCATAGAAGTAGGACCCCACCACATCTATGATGATACCGGGTTTTGTCACAATTATCGTCATAGAAGTGTCATAAGTATGACAGAAAAAAAAATTGTTCGGCCCAAAATGTCATGGATGTGTCTTTTTTTGTAGTGAGGGGACGGATCATTCAGACCACCCTCACTCCCACCAGCTCATCGAGCTCAAGAACACCTCTCCTGAGGAGGCTGTTCATACCTTGTACTAGTTCATCCTCAGCCTACGAGGCAATCCACCACACCACACTGGAGTAGGGTATTACACCACAACGGTGGCCCGTATAAAACCTCGTGTCTCTTGTTCCCTAGGTTCGTCGAGCTAGGCCGTGAGATCGTTGAGCGAGTGAGCTAGGAAGAGAGTGTTCTTCGTGCGCACCCCAGAGTTCGAACCTCAAGGGTTTGCCGGAACCCACAATCCGACATTTGGCGCGCCAAGTAGGGGTGCGCCGAAGCTTCGCCTCTCTGCCTGCTTTGCCCTGCTCACATGGCGGGCGCCACTCCTCCGACTGGGACGACGGGCGCGCATGGAGGAGCCGTGGGCATCCGAGCCTTCACCCCCACCTTGCGGCGAGTGCGGTGGCCGCGCAAGTTCAAGCCAGAGATGCCGCCTCACCATGACGGTGCAGCGGATCTAGAGGCCTTCCTGCTGGCGTACGGGGAGGCCATTCTCGAAGCCGGAGGTGACGAGCAAGTCATGGCCAACTGGTTCCCCATGGCCCTCGCCGGCGTGCCGCGCGCCTGGTTGCTCAACCTGCCAGGGTCCTCTGTGGCCTCCTGGGAGGAGCTGCCCAGCCTCTTCATCACACGCTTCGCGGCACAAGCGCCTCCTGCCGTAGCAGCCCTCCTTGGTGGTTCCCAGGTGCCACCCTCGGACCGCCATGTCAAGCAATTCGTCCGCCAGATGGGCGGTGCCCGCGTGCAGCAGGGGGCTCCCCTGGTATGGGCTGCTGATAATCCCCAAGTGCAGGGAATCATCGTAGCAATTCCCAATGGTGGAAGTGATAAGTATGGAGTGTCGAACCCACAAGGAGCTAAAGGCAAGATCAATATTCTCTCAAGTCCTATCTGCCACTGATACGACTCTACCTACACCGAACGTTTGCTTCCAACTAGAAACGAGAAATAAAACTACGTTGTGGGTATGAAGAGGATAACTTTGCATGATATCGGAGAGCTAAAACATAAAAGTAGGTGCTGTTATCATAAAGTTAGAATATATTACTAAATATTATAAATAGCGAGTGTGGAATAATGATGGCTCGGTATGCGCAATTATCCTAGGCAATCGTTAACAAGACCGATAGTCGTCATTGCAATTTCATATGAGGGAGAGGCATAAGCTAACATACTTTCTCTTCTTGGATCATATGCACTTATGATTGGAACTCTAGCAAGCATCCGCAACTACTAAAGATCATTAAGGTGAAACCCAGCCATAGCATTAACATATCAAGTCCCCTTCATCCCATACGCAACAACCCCCTTACTCGGGTTTATGCTTCTGTCACTCAAGCAACCCACTATAAGAGAATTATGAACGTATTGCAACACCCTACAGCGGGAATCCCTCACGCTTGCGCGACACGGAGGGCACAATAGGACAACACCAAAATAAAACATACAACTCATACCAATCTAGATCATCACTCAACCCAAAGACAAAGAATATCTACTCAAAACATCATAGGATGGCAACACATCATTGGATCATAATATGTGGCATAAAGCACCATGTTCAAGTAGGGATTACAGCGGGGTGCGGGAGAGTGGACCGTGTAAAAGAGATGATGATGGTGATGATGATGGTGATGTTGATGAAGACGATCACCACGGCAATGATTCCCCTCCCGATGGCACTCCGGCGCCACCGAGAGAGAGGAGGAGAGATTCTCCCCCTTGTGCTTCCTCCTTCATGGCCTCCCCCCTAGATGGGGAGAGGTTCTCCTTCTGGTCCTTGGCCTTTATGGCGATGATGGCCCCTCCGAGATCCTCCTCCATGGCCTCTGGTGATGATGGCCCCCTCCGGCAGGGTGCCAGAGACGGCCTAGATTGATTTCTCGTGGCTATAGAGGCTTGCGGCGGCCGAACTTCCGATCTAGGTTATTTTCTGGAGGTTTGGGTATTTATAGGAGAGGTTGGCGTCGAGAACAAGTCAGGGGGGCCCACGGGAAGTCCACGAGGCACAGGGGCGCACCCTAGGGGGGTGGGCACGCCCTCCACCCTCATGGGGCCCACGGGCCTCCCCTCCGGTAACTCTTCGTTCCAATATTTTTTATATTTTCCAGAAAAATTCTCCGTTGATTTTCATCGCATTCCGAGAACTTTTATTTCTACACAAAAACAACACCACGGTAGTTCTGCTGAAAACAGCGTCAGTCCGGGTTAGTTCTAATAAAATCATACCAAAATCATATAAAACTATTGTAAACATGGCATCAATACTTCATAAATTATAGATACGTTGGAGATGTATCAGCAGCGCCCCAGGCCGACCTCACCTTTAGCTCGGAGGATCACACAGCAATCAGCACGGGCTCGGGCGGGCTCCTGATGGTCTGCACGCCCACCATCTGCAATGTAGCAGTCACCAAGACCCTCATCGACGGAGGAGTGGGCCTCAACGTGCTCTTTGTAGAAGCCTTCCGCTTGCTCCACGTACCGCTCGACCGGCTCCGCCACACCAAGCACTTCTCTGGGGTCGGCAGTGGTTCCACCATACCCCTAGGGAAAATCTGCCTCCCCGTCACCATCGGCACCTGTGACAACTGCCGCACCGAGCTCATCGACTTCGACACCGCTCACATCGGCCTCCCGTATAACGCCATCCTCGGGTACCCTACCTTGGCCCAGTGCATGGCAGCAGCCCATCCCGCCTACAACCTCATGAAGATGCGAGGGAGCAACGATGTTCTCACAGTGGCCGGGGATACCAAGTTGGCCCTGGTGGCCCTCAGGCTCGCCTTCAGGGCCACAGCGGCAGCTCGCCCCGCTGACGAGACAGTGTCCGGGGCCCAGGGACTGCGCCAGCGAAGAAGAAGCAGCTATTTTCACAAGATTGTGCCAAGACGAAGCAAGTACCGGTCGACCATGACGGGGCCTCAGGAGCCACCTTCACCATAGGCGCCAACCTTGACCCCGACCAACAAGAGGCACTAGTGAAGTTCTTGCGAGCGAACAAAGAGGTATTCGCCTGGGAGCCCAAGCAGCTGGTGGGGGTCCCAAGGGGAGTAATCGAGCACCACTTGAGGGTGTGCCCCAATGTGCGCCCGGTGAAGCAGAAGGCGTGACGGCAGTCCACGGAGAAGCAGTCCTTCATCGTCCAGGAAAACCACAAGCTACAGGCAACGGGTGTCATCCACGAAGTCCAGTACCCAGAATGGTTGGCGAACCCTGTTGTCGTGCCCAAGAAGGGCGGGAAGGAACGCATGTGTGTCGACTTCACCAACCTCAACAAGGCCTGCCCTCAGGACCCGTTTTCGGTTCCGCACATCGATCAGATAGTCGACTCCACCGCCGAGTGCGACCTGTTATGTTTCCTGGATGCTTTCTCGGGTTACCACTAGATCAAGATGGCAGTGGAAGACGTAGAAAAGACGGCCTTCTTGACCCTGTGCGGGGTGTACTGCTACACCTGCATGCCGTTCGGGCTGCCCAACGTTGGGGCGACCTTCCAACGACTGATGCACATCGCCCTGGGTCGGCAGCTTGGGAGGAACGCGGAAGCCTATGTCGACGACATTGTGGTGAAGTCTCGGGAGGCAAGGACCCTCATTCAGGACCTGGAGGAGACGTTCGCCAGCCTGCGCCAGGTGGATCTGCGACTCAATCCCAAGAAGTGAGTGTTCGGCCTCCCATCCGGCAAGCTATTGGGCTTCCTCATATCGCACGGGGGGATCGAGGCGAGTCCGGAGAAGGTCAAGGCAATAGAAGACATGAGCCCACCTGAGTCCCTCAAAGAAATGCAAAAGCTCGCGGGCTGTGTGACCTCGCTGGGGCGCTTTATCTCCAAGCCGGGGGAGTGCGCCCTACCGTTCTTCAAGCTGATGAAGAAGAAAGGCCCGTTCGAGTGGACCCGGAGGCCAGCATTCCAAGACCTCAAGAGGTACCTGACCATCCCACCAGTGATGGTAGCGCCTCGTCCCTCGAGCCCCTGGTGCTTTACCTAGCCACCACGCATCCGTAAGGAACATCAGGCCAAGAGCCAGCCGCACAACGCCTCACCTTCAGTTGGGAAGGTGCGGCACCACGACGGCGCCCCTGAAGCCACAGCGACGTCAGCAGATGACCAGGCTCCGCAAGATGGCTCCCCTGAGACCGCGGTCACCTCGATGGGCAGCCAAGATCCTGAGGTTCCCTGGCCTCAGGAGGCGTCCCTAGCTGCGGAGGCCTTGGACCCCATCGAAGCTCCCAACCTCGTCGAGCACCCAATGTATTTCGTCAGCACGGTGCTAGGAGACGCAAGGGCACGCTATCCCATGCCGCAGAAGCTTCTACTCACGCTCCTTGTGGCCTCGCGCAAACTGCGTCACTACTTTCAAGGCCACCCCATCAAGGTCATCTCGGCGTACCAGCTGGAGAGGATACTCCGGAGCCCCAATGCTGCAGGAAGGGTCGCCAAATGGAACATCGAGTTGCAGGCGTTTCAGCTGGAGTTCAGGACCACCAGGGTCATCAAGGGAGCCACACTCGCCGACTTCGTGGCAGAATGGACCGACGCCCCAAGGCCCGAAGCGGGAGAGGACCGACCTCTCTCACCGGGAAGCGAAGCACCAGACGGCTGGGTCATGTACTTCGACGGCGCTTTCGCACACCAAGGCGCGGGGGCTGGCGCCGTGCTCGTCTTGCCCACCCAAGACAAGCTCTACCATGTTGTGCAGCTCTGCTTCCAGCAGGGCGAGAAGGTCTGCAACAACATCGCAGAATACGAGGGGTTGATCGCTGGCCTCAAGGCTGCGGCAGCCTTGGGGGTGAAATGCCTCACAATCAAGGGTGACTCTCAGCTCCTCGTCAACTTTTCCAACAAGGTGTACGAGCCAAAGGACTAGTTCATGGAGGCATACCTCGGGGAGGTACGCAAGATGGAGAAGCAATTTTTGGGCCTGGAGCTGCAGCATGTGCCTCGCGGCACAAATAAGGAAGCCGACGACACCGCCAAGAGGGCGTCCAAGCGTCAGCCACAGGAACCAGGCGTCTTCGAGGTGCGTCTTTTCAAGCCTTCCATGGCCCCTCCAGCTACGGAGCCAAGACCTCCTCGAGAGGAGCTTCCCTTGCCACCAGCCTCAGGAGCCCCCGCCTGCGGCCCGACCTCAGGAGCAAGCCTACTCCTTGTGCTCGAGCCTCAGGAGGGGTGTTGGACCGAAGAATTTAGGGCATACCCGAGGCAAGGAACACTATCGGAGAAGGAGGACGACGCGGAGCGCGTGGCCCGGCAGGCTACAGTATACTACATCCAGGATGGTGAGATATACAGAAAACAACCAAATGATGTTTCCTTGCGATGCATCTCCGGGAAGCAGGGGTGCGAGCTGTAAGCTGACATACATGACGGAGATTGCAGGCATCACTCGTCGTCGCGCACCCTGGAGGGCAAGGCGTTCCGCAGCGGGTTCTACTGGCCCACGACACTCAACGACGCAACCGAGCTGGTGAGATCCTGCGAGGCCTGCCAGTTCCAAGCCAAGTTAATCCACCATCTGGCTCAGGGCCTCCAGACTATCCCACTCTCGTGGCCGTTCACGGTCTGGGGGCTGGATATCCTGGGTCCGTTCCCTCGAGCGCCTGGGGGCTACCGCTACCTCTACGTCGCCATCGACAAGTTCACCAAGTGGGCGGAGGTGGAAGCCGTCCGCACCATCCCAGCTGGGTCTGCAGTCAAGTTCATCAAGGGCCTTGTGAGCCGGTTTGGGGTCCCTAAACGCATCATCACTGACAACGGCTCTCAGTTCACTAGCAATCTCTTCAAGACATATTGTGCTAACCTTGGAACGCAGATATGCTATGCCTCAGTGGCACACCCCAGGAGCAATGGCCAAGCGAGGGTGCCAACGTGGAGGTCTTGAGAGGTCTCAAGACCAGGACCTTCAAGAAGAAGCTCGAGGCCTGCGGCAGGGGCTGGCATGAAGCTCCAGTCCGTGTTGTGGTCTATCCGCACCACCACCACCAAGCCAACAAGCGAAGACCCCTTTCTTCCTCGTCTACGGAGTCGAAGCGGTTCTCCCTCACAAGGTCAGACATCGCTCCGCGCGGGTCCTGGCGTTTGACAAGGGACGTTAGGACGCCATGCGGGGTATGGACCTCGTGCTGGGGGAGGAACGCCGCCGCCAAGCCTCGCTCCGGGCGGCAAGATACCAGCAGGCGTTGTGACGGTATCACTGCCGCAGCGTCCGCTCCAGGACGCTCGAGGTGGGCGATCTCGTCCTGAGGCGGGTGCTCTCCAGGGAAGGGCTGCATATGCTCTCACCCATGTGGTAGGGACCGTTTAGGATTGCCCGTGTCTCCAGGCCTGGCGCCGCGCGCCTGGAGACGCAGGACGGGATCCCCGTCCAGAACGCCTGGAACATCCAACACCTCCGAAAGTTCTACCCATGAAGCAAGGCCTAGTGCCTATGAAGGTCTCCGCTTGTGACACTCTCATGTAATAATGAGTGGGGATGTACACGCCCCAGAATCTCCGGAGTGCCGCCCTCAGGCCTCGGGGCTCCCTTCCACGTACTAGTGGCAGCACTTAGCTCCGCGCTGGTGAGAAGACTAGACTAGGTGCCGGACGCGGTTGTTCATTTGCTTTCCGTAGTTGGTTTGCACCCCTTTTAATGGAATTTGAAGTTCTGGCGTTTCCCGATCGCTTGGTTGAGTCCCTTCTTCTCTCTGCTTCTTCGCTCGGTCCTTTTGTTTTGCGCCAGGGAGAACAGCAGTCGCCCGACGCTCTCCCTCGTGCGCCTCGTGTAGGGGCTGGGCAGGTGTGTGCGTGCGCTGGGCCAACCCGGTCACGGGCACACCTCGCCGAAGCCCTGTTGCTCCAGAGCTTCAGCTCCCCTGATCTTCGCGAGGCACCATCGATTGAGCTCGTGATCGGCGCACCCTTCTAAGTCTGTGCCCCACGGGTAGCGCGACGTGGTGCGCTAGCCCATGATTAGCCCATGCTTGAGGCCTCGCGCAAGGAAGGATAAGGTTTTCCTAACGAATTTTTGCAGCTTCACGGTACCTGCCGAGGTCAGCGGCTCCCGAGTCGGCAGTAGCGAAGCCTCACCGGATGCCAGGAGGCGCGCCCTCACAAGGCGGAAAATACCTCGGATGTATCAAGCTAAGTTATCCTCCTACGTCTACATGAAGCACAGATGCCACAACACAACACAGAAACGATGAACAAAACATGAGCGGCATAAAAAATTATGGTTCATTACACGCCCTCGCAGGGCCCCATACTTGTTTCTTGGAATGCAAGAAGAAAGCAAAGGACAAGCAAAAGCGGCGCCCACACCCGCAGCTGCTCACGAGGGTTGGCTTCCAGCACCTTCCCCCGGACTCAGCTAGAGTCCTCCTCGCGCTTCACCGGGGCGCGGCGGCGGGATGACCCGCCATCATCCTCATAGCGAGCCCGGCGACATGGCGGTTGGTTGTAGCCACTGCTACTGGAGCTTTGGCCGGAGGAGGAGCTGCCGCCGCCGGACAGGCCACGGCCGTCGCCAAGGGCGAGCCCGCCCTCCGCATCCTCGCGGCCATCGTCAAAACCCAGCTTGTCGTCACCGCCGTTGTCCTCGGGGCAGCACCCTGCACGGTGGCCATCTTCCCCAAAAACCCTCACGTAGAGGGTCGTGACGCCATCGTACTTCAAGTGGAGGGTGCACCTCCTGCCCAGGCCGCGCGCGCGGGCAAACTTCTGCTAGCCGCGGGCCAGGACCCTGTTGCCCGCGGTGGAAACCTCCATCGTGTCCACGAGGCCTTGCTACAGCAGCCGTCGGCTTGCAGCCAGAAACCGTCGAGACCAGAGGCTGGCAGCTCACCAGCGAAGGAGCGCGGGAGCTGGATCCAAGTGCCGGCCGGCTGCTTCGACCATACGACGACCTCCGGGAGCATCTCCGCCGAATGGAAGCGCGACCGGAGAGGTCGGGCGACCACGGAGCACCTCCCCTCGGCGCAACGGCTGCTCCGCCTGGAACGGCCCCCACCGCAGGAGGAGACACCACCACGGCCGCCAATGGCAACGCCGGCCCCCGAAGGAGTACGTCCACGCCCCCGAGGGGCCACAGCAGGGTTTGCAGCGTGCTTGCGGGGGCGACCACCCCCTCTTAGGCGCTGGCGAGCCGGGCCCCTCCTGGCGAGCCTTCCCCTTCTCCGCGGCCGAGAACCTCTTCGTCGACGCCATGGGTGTTGCAGCAAGGCGGCCACACATTTTTGCCAAGCTTGCCTAAAATTTTCATAATGAAAAGGAGGTACACTTGCGCACCGCTGTCGCGGTCACACCGCACCCTCACACAGTCGCTCCTGCACGCCGCAAACCGAACCAAGGGAACACACCCTCACTGACATGTGCTACCGCATGTGATCAAACCAAACTCAGCCATCCTACCGCTGACACATAATTTTTGTTCATACAATATGTTTATCCAACCGAATGTTGGGGAAGATCCCTACGGCCCGTGCGGTGGTCTGTTGGGGAAGAAGAAGAGGTGAGGAAGAAGGGTTAGGGGACGTAGGATATTCATCCAACCGCCTGAAATGGTTGACTGACCCAAATGATGAAAGCCTAGCGACTTGCATAAATATATGTTTTTACACAGCAAAAGAACCCTAAAAACAACAACATAAAGAATACTATCACTGCTCGCGGAACGAGACGGCCTCGCCGTCTTTGGCTGCCGGCGAGAACCAGTCGTAGCCGCCGCTGTGCGTCTCTGCACCGTGGTTGTCCTCGGCCTCCAGCTACTCGTTCACGAAGAGCGAGCGGGCGCTCTGCACAGACGAGAGCACCACCCGGTTCCGCCTGCAGGAGGGCCTCGATGGCAATGGCATCCGCGCGCTCCGCGTTGAGTTAAGCCTCCGCCGCCCGGTTCAAGAGGACATCCGGTTCCGCCTGCAGGAGGGCCTCAATGGTAGCGGCATCCGCGCGCTTCATGTCGAGTTGAGCCTCCTCCACTTGGTTCAAGTCCAGGACGTCTGGTTCCGCCTGCTGGAGGGCCTCGATGGCAGCGGCGTCCGCATGCTCCACGTCAAGTTGAGCCTCCACCGCTAGGTTGTAATCCATGACATCCGGTGCCGCCTGCAGGAGGGCCTCGATGGCAGCGGCATGCATACGCTCCGCGTCGAGTAGAGCCTCTGCCTCCCGGTCTTCCTTTAGTATCGCCAGGTTGAACCACTGGTCCTCCTGCACCATGGGGGACCCGGACCCCGGCACGAAGTCGACGTCCATCGTCTCATACGCATCGGGGGCTTTCTGCGCCGCGACCTCCTCCATGAACATTGGATCGGCTTCCTCCTCCTCGGAGCTTGGCTTCAGATAACTCAGGGATTGGCCCGCCGCAAAGTGAGCTTGGGAAATGAGGTCTGTGGCACCGACCGCCGCCGCGATTTCTGCGCGCCGCTCCAACTGTCGGTGTCAAAACCGGCGGATCTCGGGTAGGGGGTCCCGAACTGTGCGTCTAGGATCGATGGTAACAGGAGACGGGGGACACGATGTTTACCCAGGTTCGGGCCCTCTCTGTGGAGGTAATACCCTACTTCCTGCTTGATTGATCTTGATGAATATGAGTGTTACAAGAGTTGATCTACCACGAGATCGTAGTGGCTAAACCCTAGAAGTCTAGCCTATGAGTATATGGTCATGAATCTGTCCTATCCGGACTATGCTCTCCGGTTTATATAGACACCGGAGAGATCTAGGGTTACACGAGGTCGGTTATATAAGAGGGAATCTTCATAGTCGGTCGCCTAGCTTGCCTTCCACTCCAAGTAGAGTCCAATCCGAACACGGGTATAGTCTTCGGTCTTCATGTCTTCATAGCCCATCAGTCCGGCCCAACGGATAACAGGCCGGACGCCCGAGGACCCCTTAGTCCAGGACTCCCTCAGTAGCCCCTGAACCTGGCTTCAATGACGAGGAGTCCGGCGCGCAGATTGTCTTTGGCATTGCAAGGCGGGTTCCCTTTCTTCCGAACTGCAATGTAGTCTTGGATGCGATGATTGTTTCCGGACCTGTGTATATAATTGCAGAAAATACAATACTCCACGAGTCCAATCTGCCGACAACTGTTTATGACATTGCATCACGCCTGCCCGGTTATTATTTCCAACCGTTGGCTAGTCTGTCGCCCCATGTCTCGGGAAGAGGTTTTATTGGCACGTCTTGTCAAAGCAGAGATCGTGTCCCCTTATTCACGGGATTTTCAATAATGTTGGCATGGGTAACCCAACCATCCTCTGGATACAACTCTTTGAGGTTAGGTAAGTTTCGATACCCAGGAGGGGACGCTCGATATTCTGGGCCTTTATATAGGGACCCGGACTTGTCTTTCTCTTCTGCACTAGCTTCTTCCTCAATCCCAGCCACCTCGAGTTCTATCCCTCGAGTTCCAATCACAACCAGCCCCAATCATGTTCGGGCCCAGCCGTTCAGGCCGGTGGGTGGCCTCTTCCGTCATGGAGGAGGATATTGCGAAGCTCCGCGTAGCGAGGTACCTGACCCAAGAAATTCTTCATCGGCTTCCTGCTGAGGGGCAGATCATTCCCACCCCCAAATCCGGCGAGAGGTAGTATTTGTGTCCCACTTCCATCATGGGCTAGGGTTTGCGCTTAGCCCCTTTGTCCGGGGGCTCATGTTCTACTATGGGCTAGATTTTCACGATCTGGCCCCGGACGCCATTCTTCTCATCTCGGCATTTATCGTCACGTGTGAGGCCTTCCTCCGGACTCCTCCGCACTTTGGTTTGTGGCTCAAGACTTTTCATGTGAGACCGCGAGTGACAGAGGAGGAGCTGGCAGAGTGCGGCAGCGTTGCAATAAGCAAGCTTGCCAGCGCGGTTTGGTTTGAAGGATCTTTCGCCGAGTCTTCCGAACTATGGCAGCAGGGGTGGTTTTATGTCAACGAGCCGCGGGGCTCCAAGTGGATGGCTCCTCCTGCTTTTCGACCCGGCCTTCCAATTCAACTTGCTTCATGGATCAACAAGGGATTGAACTGGGGATCCGTTAATGAGGTGCAGACTCTGCAAAGTCGCATCCGAAGCCTTACTGAGAGAGGCATCAAGCTTGTGACCGTTGTTCAAGTAATGCTAGTCCGCCGGATCCTGCCATGTCAGCGGCGGCCTATCCGTATGTGGGAGTTTAATCCAGAGGGGCGTCGGACTCTTCAGCACTTCTTCGGCACTATGCAGGAAGGAATGTGGAAATTATATTTCCGGGAGCGAGAGCAATGGCCGGACACCACCGAAGATGTTGGCCTCGACTGCAATCATCCGGACACTTCGGTGAGTATTCAACACCTTTTATTCCAACATCTTTTGACAAGATACTGAGCAATCCGTCCCTACAGGACTGGATAAAGAAAGCGGTATTAATCTGGAGTCCGGCACCCCTTCCCGAAGATCCCGCGTCCACCCTGCTGATGCAGATGTTAATTCCGACACCGTACCGGCCGTCTGCAGAGGGGGGTGAGAGCGCGGAACCCAAAGGAGATGCCTGCCACTGCAAGAAGCGGGCTGCTTCTGGAGGCCAGGAGGGGAAACATTCCAAGAAAGGAAAAATTCCATCGTCGGTCGGCTTGAGGCGGGCAAGCGATGTCGATGTAGAGCTTGATGCTAAGGACGAACCTCCGGCCAGAACGTAAGTGAAGCGGGGTACTTTAAGCATACCTCATTCTTTTCTTATTACTAAAGTAGTTCTCCGATATGTGCACGTCCTCGCAGGTTAACGCCTGGTGTTTCTCAATCATCCTCCTCCTCGGGGGACCTTCTTCCAGAGATGATGGACAGTGACACGCCTTCTCCGGCCTCCTCGCCCAACAGGGCGGATGATCTTGAGGTGTCGTCCCGGAGGGCCCCTCCCGACCGGCAAGTAGCACAGGAAATGAGGACAAGCCAAGCAATTGTTTCATACTTTTGATGTTCTCAAACCTTTTCAACTTTCACTCGGACTACTGGAATCTGAATCTTTGCCGTCAGCCAGATCTTTGTCGTCAGCCAGCTGACGGCAAAGAAGGTCTTTGCCATCAGCTTATATAAAACTGACGGCAAAGAAAGAGCTGACGACAAAGATTATGTTTGCCGTCAGCCATATCTTTGCCGTCCGCTAGCGGACGTCATAGAAGCTTTGACGTCTGCTAGAAGAGAGCAAAGAGGGAGGGTGGCCCACTCGCGAGAGCCACCTAACGGCCACTTTCTTTGCCGTCCGCCAGCAAACAACAAAGAAAGTGACCAAATTAACATCTGTTAGCTAGGCTCTTTGTCGTCTGCTAGCAGACGGCAAAGAATCGTGCCCTAACTAAAATGCCAATGACACCCGCGCCCATCTCTCTGTCCCCTCTCTCTCTCTCCGCCCCGTGCCCGAGCCGCCGCCGCCCCGCGCCACCCCACCCCCGTGCCGCCGCCGCCCCACACCATCCCCGTCGCCGCGCCGCCCCACCCCGCCCCGCGCCACCCCCGTCGCCGCGCCGCGCCGCCCCGCCCCCGCTCCCGAGCCGCCAGCACCCCCGTCGCCGCGGCGCCCCCCTCCTCCACCCCGGCGGGCCTGGTGCCCCTCTCCTCCACCACCGTGGCCACCCCGCCGCTCGGCGCACCTCCTCCACCCGGCCGCCCCGGCGCCCCTCTCCTCCACCACTGCGGCCGCCCCACCGCTCCGGCGCCCCCTCCTCCACCCGGCCGCCCCGTCGCCCCTCTCCTCCACCATCGCGGCCGCCCCGGTGGAGAAACTGGACACAGAGGGGCTGGATCAGGCCTCCGTCGACACGCGGCTCACCGCCTCCAACGTCGGCTTCAGGATTCTACAGAAGATGGGATCCAAGTCCGGCAAGGGCCTCGGCAAGAACGAGCAAGGTTTCTTTCTTTCCTCTGCTCTCACCTGCTTGTTTACCCTCTCTCTAGGTTCGATTCAGTTCAGTGGTTCGACATGTGATTCTGTCAAGTGTTGTCAATCATCACCCCTGGTTGTTTCATACTCCATCGTCATCCTGTTCGAGCTCATCAGTTAGCAATTCGTTTAAAAAATTGACATGATTGGTAGATCAGTAGCCCAAGAAGTATAGGAAGAGGCATCATCCCTGGTTTACATTTAGTTTACTTTAGGTTTAGTTTAGGTTAAGAAGAAAGATGAAAAAAAATGAGAAGAAGAAGAAGAAGAGGAAGAAGAAGTGGAGGAAGAAGAAGTGTATTTTTCTCAAGTGCACTCTTGTTTTTTAGTTTGTTTCTGTTTTTTTTTTGTTTTTCAGTTTCATGTAGCCGACAGGAGATTGTGTGAAATTGCCATGTTGTAGGTAAACACTGCCACACTTTGAATAAAAATGAGGATAACACACTTGCTTTAGAACAGTTCGTGTAGAAAACTGCCATGGACCACAATGTCAAATCTGCTATGTTCCTGAAATTTTTGCCATGTCACCTAGTAAATTTCCGTGTAGTGCAATGAGAGTAGTTCCGCGGGGGTTTATGGCTGATTTACAAATTGAACCATATAGGCATGGCATTTTTGTAAAAATAACAAGTCTAAGGGTATATTTGAGCATATACATGGAAGATTGAGGCACACAATAACAGGTCTAATGGTATATTTGAGCATATACCACTATATAGATTGCTCCCTTGAGATTTACTTTTGTGCCTATCAATCTTAACATATCTAGAAGCTAAAGATGGTGAGGATATATATTCTCTTACATTTGATGATCAAGAATATATTCAATAACATGCTACTAGTAAATCTTCTGCTCAGCTCTAGTATGTCAACCTAGAGCCACCTAAAATATGCTCTGTTCTTTAGATTACTATGCTCTGTTTTTCAACATTTTCAGTTTTCTTTCATGTCTAAAGAAATCCCTAGTTTTGAAGGGTTCCAATTGCCATTGCCAACTAACCTAGAAAATTTATTCAGTGTTGTTGATGTTGTTGAGCACCAGTGCATTGCTTTTTTCTCAGTTTTCTTTCATGTCAAAAAACTTGGCTCTGTTCCAACTATTGCCAACTAACCTACCAAATTAATTAAGTGTAGTTTATTATCTTCTGCTCAAAACTTCTGCTGTTGTAATGTTGTATGATAATGTTGTAAGGGTAGTAATTGGTCTCTTCTGCTGCTTATAAGAGATGGGGGGAGGCCACCACCGCAGGCTGCGCTCTGCCACACCAGAGTACGACTTGGAAGGTTTCGAGTTCTTCAAGATCATACTCGAGAATTCCTCGAAGAGGCAGATATATAAAAGGAGATATGTCCCCTTCACCCATCCCTTTATCATAACTCTGTTGTTTGCTACATCACTGCTTGACCCATGCTGCAGAGGCTCCCAGACACTTTTATGAAGATGTTGGATGGCCATCGGCCAAAGAATGTGAAGCTGCGACAGGCCGGTAGCGGGCTTCGCAGGCTGTGGGACCTGGAGGTGGTGTTCAGGTACGACCACATGTACCTGTGTCGTGGCTGGGAGCAGTTCGTCTGTGCCTACGACCTGCGGCATGGGTACTTCCTTGTCCTCGGGTACGACGGCAACGCCACGCTCACCGTGAAGGTGTTCAACACGACTATGTGCCGCATGCGCTACCAGGACGACGACGATGCCAGTACGCTCTGCCTCTTCTTCCTCTTCATTTGGCTTTTGTCTCACACTGATTGTTAAAAAGACTTTGTTGCATTTGGTCAGGCAATGGGAGCAGCATCAGCGACTCTGGCTACAGCAAAAGCATCAGCGAGGATGATCCGGAATGGAGTGGGGAAGAAGAGGAGTAGAGTGGGGATGAGGAGGTGCAGCATATTCTATCTGATGATGACCTCGCGATGGTGGTGGCTCATGATGGCCAAGCGATGGTGGTGGCTGACGATGACCTAGCGATGGTGCTGCTTGAAGACGGCCTCGCGATGGTGGTGGTGCCTGACAATGACCTCGTGATGGTAGTGGCGCCGGCGATCCCACAGCTGGGCGACATGACCATGCCAATTGTGGTAGAAGACTACATCCCACTGCCTCGCCGCTCTAAGCGCATCAAGATGATGAAGGAGAAGGAGAAGAAGGAGGAGTGAAGTATGTCAGGTATGTCAGATCTCCAAAATAATCTATACTTAGCTTTGTTTCCTCCGAAATGACCTAAGTTAGCTATAATATGCTAAGTTATCTCTAATATGCTTAGTTACCTAGGTTTGCTCAATAATGACATACACTTAGCTTACTTATGTAAAAAATGGCATAATTAGCTTACTTAGGTTTGAAATGGCATAACAATCTTGGTAACCTCATATATGTCATATAGTTAGCTTATTTTCCTTGAAAATGACATAATAAGCCTAATTAGCTCCAAAATGATCAATTTTACCTAAGTTAGCTCCAAAATGACCCAAGTTAGCTCTAAAATGCTAAATTAGCTCTAATATGCTTAGTTACATGGGTTATCTCAAGAAAGACCTATACTTAGCTTACTTATGTCAAAGATGGCATAATATGCTTAGTTAACTCAAAAATGGCATAATTAGCTAGGTTAGCTCCAAAATGACCAATTTTACCTAGGTTAGCTCCAATATGATCCATTTTACCTAGGTTAGCTCCAAAATGACCAAGTTTACCTAGGTTAGCTCCAATATGATCCATTTTACCTAGGTTAGCTCCAAATGACCTATTTACCTAGCTTAGCTCTAAAATGACCTACACACTTAGCATTTTTACCTAGCTTAGCTAAAAAATGGCATTTTTACCTACCTTAGTTAGAAGAAGAAGAAGATAAAGAAGAGGAGAGGAGAAAAAGAAAGAGAAGCTAAATTATTCTTCTTCTTTTTCTTCTTCCTTTTCTTCTAGCTAGTCTTCTTCTTCTTCTTCACTTTCATCTTTCCCAATTTGCAGATTTGCTTTAGATGAGGAAGCTTGCATTGATGGAGTGTACTCTTCTCCTTGTGCTTCCTTTTTGTTTATGGAAACTTGTTGGAAACTTCTTTTGGATATGTATGTATATATGGATATGTTGTTGGAAACTTGTTTTGGATATGTATATATATATGGATATGTTGTTGGAAACTTCTTGTTGGAAATCATTGTATGTTGGATATGTTGTTGGAAACTTATTGTTGGTATGCTTGTTGAAATTATTTTCAGATGTGTGTGTGTGTGTATATATATATATCTGTGAAATTCTATCAAATTGAATAAAATTCAGAAAAAGGGGCTTTACAGGCACTTTGCCGTCTGCTGGTAGACGGCAAAGAGCTTTGCCATCAGCCAGCAGACGGCAAAGCTGCCACGTGGTAGGTACCTGTGCAACCTGGGGGGGGCACTAGGCTGGCCTATACGGTTTCTTTGCCGTCTGCTGGAAGAAGACAAAGAACTTTGCATCTTTGTTGTCTGCCAGCAGACGACAAAGCACACCGTGAACCCCTTAACGGCCCTAAGCTGCCACGTGTGCCATCTAGGTCCTTTGCCGTCCGCTAGCTGACGGCAAAGACCATTTCATCTTTGCCGTCCGCCAGCAGACGGCAAAGAACCCTTTGCCGTAGCTTATTCAGCCGGACCTGTTGCCGTCTGCTGGCGGACGGCAAAGGCCTTTGCCGTCCACCAGGCATGCCTTTGCCGTCACCCATGGCAGACGGCAAAGTGCCTGATTCCTGTAGTGTCAATACATGAGCGTGCGCCATGGACATAGCACTATAGGTGGAATAGAATATGTTGGTTGTGGAGAAGACAAAAAGAAGGAGATAGTCTCACATCAACTAGGCGTATCAATGGTCTATGGAGATGCCCATCAATAGATATCTATGTGAGTGAGTAGGGATTTCCATGCAACAGATACACACTAGAGCTACAAGTTTGTGAAAGCTCAAAAATAAACTAAGTGGGTGTGCATCCAACTCGCTAGCTCACGAAGACCTAGGGCAATTTGAGGAAGCCCATCATTGGAATATACAAGCCAAGTTCTATAATGAAAAATTGCCACTAGTATATGAAAGTGAAAACATAGGAGACTCTCTATCATGAAGATCATGGTGCTACTTTGAAGCACAAGTGTGGTAAAGTGATAGTAACTTTGCCCCTTCTCTCTTTTCTCTCATTTTTTTATTGGGCCTTCTCTCATTTTTTGGCCTCTTTTTTTCATCTGGAGTCTCATCCTGACTTGTGGGGGAATCAGAGTCTCTGTCATCCTTTCCTCACATGGGACAATGCTCTAATAATGAAGATCGTCACACTTTTATTTACTTACAACTCAAGAATTAAAACTCAATACTTAGAATAAAATATGACTGTATATGAATGCCTCCGGTGGTGTACCAGGATGTGCAATGAATCAAGAGTGACATGTATGAAAAAAATTATGAACGGTGGCTTTGCTGCAAATACGATGGCAACTATATGATCATGCAAAGCAATATGACAATGATGAAGCGTGTCATAATAAACAGAATGGTGGAAAGTTGCATGGCAATATATCTCGGAATGGCTATGGAAATGCCATAATAGGTAGGTATGGTGGCTGTTTGAGGAAGGTATATGGTGGGTGTATGGTACCGGCAAAAGTTGTGCGTTACTAGAGAGGCAAGCAATGGACTCAACATTAGTCATAAAGAACTCACATACTTATTACAAAAATCTATTAGTTATCGAAACGAAGTACTATGCACATGCTCCTAGGGGGATAGATTGGTAGGAGAAGACTGATAACCCACAAGAATAGGGGATCAATTGTAGCCTCTTTCGATAAGTAAGAGTGTCGAACCCAACGAGGAGCTAAAGGTAGAACAAATATTCCCTCAAGTTCTATCGACCACCGGTACAACTCTACGCACGCTTGACGTTCGCTTTACCTATAACAAGTATGAAACTAGAAATACTTTGAAGGTGTTGTTGGATAGGTTTGCAAGATAATAAAGAGCGCGTAAATAAAAAGTAGGGGCTGTTTAGATGCAGGCACAACTAAATTAGTTTTAGTAAAGAGCTTTTTGTCACGAGAAAGTTATTTGTCCCTAGGCAATTGATAACTAGACCAGTAATCATTATTGCAATCTTATTTGAGGGAGAGGCATAAGCTAACATACTTTCTATTCTTGGATCATATGCACTTATGATTGGAACTCTAGTAAGCATCCGCAACTACCAAAGATCATTAAGGTAAAACCAACCATAGCATTAAAGCATCAAGTCCTCTTTATCCCATACGCAACAACCCCCTTACTCGGGTTTGTGTTTCAGTCACTCACGCAACCCACTATAAGCGAATCATGAACGTATTGCAACACCCTATAGCGGGAATCCCTCATGCTTGCACGACACGGAGAGCACCATAGGACAGCACCAATAATAAAATATGCAACTCAAACCAATCACGATCATCAATTAACCCATAGGACAAAACGGATCTACTCAAACATCATAGGATAGCCATACATCATTGGGAAATAATATATAGCATTGAGCACCATGTTTAAGTAGAGATTACAGCGGGTAAAAGAGGGATTACACTGCTGCATAGAGGGGGGAAGAGTTGGTGATGACGGCGGTGAAGTTGTTGGTGTAGATTGTGGTGATGATGATGGCCCCGGCGGCGCTCCGGCGCCACCGAAAGAGAGGGGGGAGAGCCCCCCTTCTTCTTATTATTCCTTGACCTGAGAAGGGTTTCCCCTCTGATCCTTGGTCTCCATGGCATGGGAGGGGCGAGAGCCCCTCCGAGATTGGATCTGTCTCTCTGTCTCTCTGTTTCTGCGCTCCCAGATCTGGCCCTTCACCGTTTCTTTTATAACCGGAGATCCGTAACTCCGATTGGGCTGAATTTTGGACACGGTCTCTATCTACGTATTAGCTTTCTGGCCACGAAAGAAGGGCTCGAACCGCCTTACGGGATTTCCATGAGGGTCAGGGGCGCGCCCCCTGCCTCGTTGCCCCTCGGGCATCGTCTCGCGTTGATTCCACTTCCCAAAATTCACATTTATTCCAAAAAAAATCTCCGTCAGTTTTTATCCCGTTTGGACTCCGTTAGATATGGATTTTCTGCGAAACAAAAAACATGCAACAAACAGGAACTGGCACTGGGCACTGGATCAATATGTTAGTCCCAAAAATAGTATAAAAAGTTGCCAAAAGTATATGAAAGTTGTAGAATATTGACATGGAACAATAAAAAATTATAGATACGACGGAGACGTATCAGCATCCCCAAGCTTAATTCCCGCTCGTCCTTGAGTAGGTAAATGATAAAAAATATAATTTTTGATGTGGAATGTTACCTAGCATAATCTTGATCATGTAATCTAATCATGGCATGAATATTAAGGCACGAGTGATTCAAATAAATAGTCTATCATTTGACATTAAGACAATAATACTTCAAGCATACTAACCAAGCAGTTATGTCTTATCAAAATAACATAGCCAAAGAAATCTTATCCCTACAAAATCATATAGTTTGGGCATGCTTCATTTTCGTCACAGAAAACGCTCCCATCATGCACAACCCCGATGACAAGCCGAGCAATTGGTTCATACTTTTTAACGCGCTTCAGCCTTTTCAACCCTCACGCAATACATGAGCGCAAGCCATGGACATAGCGCTATGGGTGGAATAGAATGTGATGATGGAGGTTGTGTGGAGAAGACAAAAAAGGAGAAAGTCTCACATCGACGCGGCTAATCAATGGGCTATGGAGATGCCCATCAATTGATGTCAATATGAGGAGTAGGGATTGCCATGCAACGGATGCACTAAGAGCTATAAGTGTATGAAAGCTCAAACTGGAAACTAAGTGGGTGTGCATCCAACTTGCTTGCTCATGAAGACCTCGGGCATTTGAGGAAGCCCATCATCGGAATATACAAGCCAAGTTCTATAATGAAAATTCCCACTAGTATATAAAAGTGATAACTCAAGAGACTCTCTATATGAAGAACATGGTGCTACTTTGAAGCACAAGTGTGGTGAAAGGATAGTAACATTGCCCCTTTTCTTCTTTTCTTTTTTTTCCTTTTTTTCTTTTTTTTGCGGGCTTCTGTGGCCCCCTTTTTTCTATTTAGGCTTCTTTGGCCTCTCTTTTTTTTCTTGGGGAAATGCTCTAATAATGATGATCATCACACTTTTATTTACTTACAACTCAATATTACAACTTGATACTAGAACAAAGATATGACTCTATATGAATGCCTCCGGCGGTGTACCGGGATGTGCAATGATCTAGCTTAGCAATGACATCAAAAAACGGACAAGCCATGAAAACATCATGCTAGCTATCTTACGATCATGCAAAGCAATATGACAATAAATGCTCAAGTCATGTATATGGTGATGCTGGAAGTTGCATGGCAATATATCTCGTCATGGCTATGGAAATGCCATGATAGGTAGGTATGGTGGCTGTTTTGAGGAAGATATAATGAGGCTTATATGTGATAGAGCGTATCGTATCACAAGGTTTGGATGTACCCGCGAAGTTTGCACCAACTCTCGAGGTGAGAAAGGGCAATGCACGGTACCGAAGAGGCTAGCAATGATTGAAGGGTGAGAGTGCGTATAATCCATGGACTCACATTAGTCATAAAAACTCATATACTTATTGCAAAAGTTTACTAGCCCTCGAAGCAAAGTACTACTACGCATGCCCCTAGGGGGATAGATTGGTAGGAAAAGACCATCGCTCGTCCCCGACCGCCACTCATAAGGAAAGCACTCAAAGAACACCCCATGCTTCAAATTTGTCACACAACGTTTACCATACGTGCATGCTACGGGAATTGCAAACCTCAACACAAGTATTTCTCAATTTCACAATTACTCAACTAGCACCGACTCTAATATCACCACCTTTATATCGCAAAACTATTGCAAGGAATCAAACATATCATATTCAGTGATCTACAAGTTTTATGTAGGATTTTATGACTAGCCATGTGGATGACCAATTCCTGTCATCTCTCTAAATAGATATAAGTGAAGCAAGAGAGTTTAATTCTTTCTAAAAAAGATATGCCCACGCTCTAACAAATATAAGTGAAGCAAAAGAGCATTCTACAAATGGCGGTTTTCTATGTGAAGAGAAACAGGCAATCCAAACTTCAAATGATATAAGTGAAGCACATGAAGCATTCTATAAAGCCATACTCAAAATATATAAGTGAAGTGCAAAGAGCATTCTATAAATCAACCAAGGACTATCTCATACCAGCATGGTGCATAAAATAAAATGAAAACTAAATGCAAAATACGCTCCAAGATTTGCACATATCGCATGAACGAAACAAATCCGGAAACATACCGATACTTGTTGAAGAAGGATGGGATGCCTTCCAGGGCATCCCCAAGCTTAGACGCTTGAGTCTCCTTGAATATTTACTTGGGGTGACTTGGGAATACCCAAGCTTGAGCTCTTGCCTCTCCTCCTTATCCTCATATCGAGACATCCTCAATCTTCGAACACTTCATCCACACAAAATTCAACAGAAAACTCGGTAATATCCGTTAGTATAAGAAAGCAAATAACTACTCTAGGTACTGTTGAAAACCAATTCATATTTTGTTTTTGCATTTTATCTACTGTAATATAACTTTTCCATGGCTTAATCCACTGATAGAAATTGATAGTTTCATCAAAACAAGCAAACTATGCATCAAAAACAGAATCTGTCTAAAACAGAACAGTCTGTAATAATAAGAACATTCACCATACCTCTGGTGCTCCAAAAATTCTACCAAAATTAGTAAAAATAAAAAATTTGTATAGAAAGACTGTGCAAAAGGTTTTGGAACCATTTGACGTTCCAGTAAAAAATGTAAAATCGCGCACTACAGCCAAAGTTTCTGTCCTGGACCGTACAAACCAACAAGCATTGTAAACATCCTAAAGGCAAACCTTGGCACATTATTTTTATAATACAATGGAATTTTTCAAGGGGATAATTATTTTTGTTTAAAAGTTTCTGTAATCAAGATTCACAAAGTTTCCGTGAGCATGAACAAAGTTCAAGGCTAGCTCCCACTTTAACAATGCTCGTCTTTCTCAATTTCACTTTCCTTTTTTGAAAAAAATTTAGGTTCCCCTCTTTATATTTTTTTGTTTTTAAACATTATAAAAGCACACAACAGAAATAATTGACTCTCTAAAACTTCTGGGTTGTCTCCCTAGCAGCGCTTTCTTTAAAGCCATTAAGCTAGGCATATAGTGCTCAAGTAATGAATCCACCCGGATCCCAAGGTATATCAAAGCCAATTTTAATTAACAATGATTTGTAATTTAGTAGTGAGCACAAAGTAACATATATCATGTAATGACGAAGTCAAACTCTCTTCCTATGCATCAGCATGTCATAAAAGAACAATTCATGCACGCATAGTAAAGGCCAATGCATAGTATAAACGGTTTCTTGCAATTTAATCATGTTGGAAACATAGAGAGGTGGAGATATAGTTCCTCTCTCATAATAATTGCAAGTAGGAGCAGCAAGCACATGCATATTATACTCATCAAAATCATCATGTGTAATAGTAAAACGCAACCCATCAATATAATCCTTAATAAGGGCAAACTTCTCCGATATAGTGTAGTCAGGAGAATTCAAAAAGATAATAGGACTATCATGCGTGGGTGCAATAGCAACAATTTCATGTTTAACATAAGGAACTATAGCAAGTTCATCTCCATAAGCATAATTCATATTGGCATCTTGGCCACAAGCATAGCAAGCATCATCAAAAAGGGATATTTCAAAAGAATCAACGAGATCATAACAGCCATCATAGCAATCATCCTTCGGTAAGCATGAAGGGAAATTAAACAATGTATGAGTTGAAGAGTTACTCTCATTAGAAGGTGGGCACGGGTAGCTAATCCGCTCTTCCTCCTTTTGTTCTTCGCTCTCCTCATCATCTTTTTCATCCAATGAGCCCACAGTTTCATTAATTTCTTCTTCCATAGACTCCTACAAAATATTAGTCTCTTCTTGGACAGCGGAGACTCTCTCAATATATGGTTTAACATAGGCATTAGAAGCATAATTATCATAACAATATTTAAGTATGGCAAAATTTTCAGATTTGTAAAGAGTAGCATCATACTTTCCAATCAAAGAAGCAATTTCATAAGCACCCTTAAAAGCAACAAATTCTTCAATTTGTTGAACATCATAGTAATTATAAACACCCTTAGCATACAAAGATACGATTCCATTATCACTAAACTCACATTGGTAGGGAAGGTGTTTCTTAGGGTCTTCAGAACAACAAATCATATATTTCACATAAATTCCAAGCATAGCATTGCAAACGATGAATTTGATCCAGTAAAAGTTTCCCTTTTTGAGATAAGCGGTGACACACATAACAAGCATGCTCATCTAAAGATTTGCCCTCAACTAAACTAGTTGGGGTTTCAGCACGAGCACATAGTGGTCGAAGATGATCCAAGTAAAAAGCTTCAGGAGTGTGATAGATTTCGAGTCGTTCTTCAACCATTGGTGTAGTAGGTACAACTATTTTTTTGGTATTTTGCGTTTCCTACCCATAACTAAAGATTGAAAACAAGAGCACAAAATAAAAACAACTTAGTGATAAAGCAAACAAGCACACACGAGAATATTCACCCCACGCTATAACTCCCCGGCAACGGCACCAGAAAAAGGTCTTGATAACCCACAAGTATAGGGGTTCAATTGTAGCCTCTTTCGATAAGTAAGAGTGTCGAACCCAACGAGGAGCTAAAGGTAGAACAAATATTCCCTCAAGTTCTATCGACCACCGATACAACTCTACGCACGCTTGACGTTCGCTTTAACTATAACAAGTATGAAACTAGAAATATTTTGAAGGTGTTGTTGGATAGGTTTGCAAGATAATAAAGAGCGTGTAAATAAAAAGTAGGGTTTGTTTAGATGCAGACACAACTAAATTAGTTTTAGTAAAGAGCTTTTTGTCACGAGAAAGTTATTTGTCCCTAGGCAATCGATAACTAGACCGGTAATCATTATTGCAATCTTATTTGAGGGAGAGGCATAAGCTAACATACTTTCTATTCTTGGATCATATACACTTATGATTGGAACTCTAGCAAGCACCCGCAACTACTAAAGATCATTAAGGTAAAACCCAACCATAGCATTAAAGCATCAAGTCCTCTTTATCCCATACGCAACAACCCCCTTACTCGGGTTTGTGTTTCAGTCACTCACGCAACCCACTATAAGCGAATCATGAACGTATTGCAACACCCAACAGCAGGAATCCCTCACGCTTGCGCGACATGGAGAGCACCATAGGACAGCACCAATAATAAAACATGCAACTCAAACCAACACGATCATCAATTAACCCATAGGACAAAACGAATCTACTCAGACATCATAGGATAGCCAGACATCATTGGGAAATAATATATAGCGTTGAGCACCATGTTTAAGTAGAGATTACAGCGGGTAAAAGAGGGGTTACACCGCTGCATAGAGGGGGGAAGAGTTGGTGATGATGGCGGCGAAGTTGTTGGTGTAGATTGCGGTGATGATGATGGCCCCGGCGGCGTTCCGGCGCCACCGGAAAACAGGGGGAGAGGGCCCCAGTTCTTCTTCTTATTCTTCCTTGACCTTCTCCCTAGATGGGAGAAGCGTTTCCCCTCGGGTCCTTGGTCTCCATGGCATGGGAGGGGCGAGAGCCCCTCCGAGATTGGATCTGTCTCTCTGTTTCTGCGCTCCCAGATCTGGCCTTTCACCGTTTCTTTTATAACCGGAGATCCTAACTCCGACTGGGCTGAATTTTGGACACGATCTCTATCCGGATATTAGCTTTGCGGCGAAAGAAGGGCTCCAACCGCCTTACGGGGTGTCCACGAGGGTCAGGGGCGCGTCCCTGCCTCATGGCCCCCTCGGGCATTGTCTCGCATTGATTCCACTTCCCAAAATTCACATTTATTCCAAAAAAATCTCTGTCAGTTTTTATCCCGTTGGGACTCCGTTTGATATGGATTTGCTACGAAACAAAAAACATGCAACAAACAGGAACTGGCACTGGGCACTGGATCAATATGTTAGTCCCAAAAATAGTATTAAAATTTGCCAAAAGTATATGAAAGTTGTAGAATATTGGCATGGAACAATAAAAAATTATAGATACGACGGAGATGTATCAAAGACCATCTCTCGTCCCCGACCGCCACTCATAAGGAAGACAACCAATAAATAAATCATGCTCCAACTTCATCATATAACGGTTCAGCATACGTGCATGCTACGGGAATCACAAACTTTAACACAAGTATTTCTACAATCCATAATTACCCACTAGCATGACTCTAATATCACCATCTTTATATCTCAAAATAATCATAAGGAATCAAACTTCTCATAGTATTCAATGCACCTTATATGAAAGTTTTTATTATACCCCCCTTGGATGTCTATCATATTAGGACTAAATTTCTAAAAAGAAAATTACCATGCTGTTTAGAGACTCTCAAAATAATATAAGTGAAGCATGAGAGTTCATCAATTTCTACGAAGTAAAACCACCGCCGTGCTCTAAAAAGATATAAGTGAAGCACTAGAGCAAAATTGCCTAGCTCAAAAGATATAAGTGAAGCACATAGAGTATTCTAATAAATAACGATTCATGCGTGCCCCTCTCGAAAGGTGTGTACATCAAGGATGATTGTGGCAAGGTAAAAGAAAAGACTCATATCATACAAGACACTCCAAGCAAAACACATATCATGTGGTGAATAAAAATATAACCTCAAGTAAACTTACCGATAGACGAAGACTAAAGAGGGATGCCTTCCGAGGCATACCCAAGCTTAGGTTCTTCGTTGTCCTTGAATATTACCTTGGATTACTTGGGAACCCCCAAGCTTAGGCTCTTGCCACTCCTTATTCCATATTCCATCAAATCCTTACCCAAAACTTGAAAACTTCACATCACAATACTCAACAGAAAATCTCATAAGCTCCGTTAGTATAAGAAAATAAATCACCACTTTTTGTACTGTTGTGAAATCATTCTTTATTTATATTGGTGTAATATCTACTGTATTCCAACTTTTCCATGGTTCATACCCCCCTGATACTACCCATAGATTCATCAAAATAAGCAAACAACACATAGAAAACGGAATCTGTCAAAAACAGAACATTCTGTAGTAATCTGTAGCTCCCGAATACTTCTGTAACTCCAGACATTCTAAAAAATAGGAAAATCTAAGAAATTGGTTTATTAATATTCTGCAAAAAGAATCAATATTTTATCACGCTTCTGTTAAAATGAGAATTGTTTTTCTGAGCACAAAAGTTTCTATTTTTCAATAAGATCAAATCAACTATGACCATAAGCCATCCCAAAGGTCTTACTTGGCACAAACAGCAAGGAAAAATATTGGGTTGTCTCCCAACAAGCGCTTTTTAAAAGCCTTTTTAGCTAGGCATTGAGTTTTTGATGATGCTCCCATGAAAGACAAGAATTGAAGCGCAAAGAGAGCATCATAAAACATGTGACAAACACACTTAAGTCTAATATACTTCCTATGCATAGGCATTTTATAAGCAAACAAATTATCAAGGCAAGCAAAAACTAGCTCATGCAGGGAAGAAGAAAGAGACGATAGCAATCTCGACATGAAGAGAGGTGATTTAGTAACATGAAAATTTCTAAAACAATATTTTCCTCTCTCATAATAATTACATGTATGATCATAAGCAAATTCAACAATATAGCTATCACATAAAATATTCTCTTCACGATCCACATGCATGCAAATTTGACACTCTTCCAAAATAGTGGGATTATCATTAACGAAAGTCATGACCTTTCCATACCCACTTTTATCAAAAATTTCAGAAGATTGAATATTCTCCAAATATATGGGATCTAAAATTGACACTCTTCCAAACCGACTTTCAATATTATTGAAAACATTATTATCAATCTTATATTCATCATGGGGCTTAAATAAATTTTCAAGATCATAAGAAGAATCACCCCAATCATGATCATTACAATAAGTAATGGACATAGCAAAATTAGCATCCCCAAGCTTAGGTTTTTGCATAATATTAGCACAATTGACATTGACATAATTTATAATAACATCATTGCATTCATGCTTTTTATTCAAGGAGCTATCGTGAATCCCTTCATAAATTTCTTCTTCACAATTTTCAGATTCACAAATTTCAAGCAAAACTTCACAAAGATAATCTAGTGCACACAACTCACTAGCAATTGGTTCATCATAATTGGATCTCTTAAAAATATTAGCAAGTGGATGAGGATCCATAAACTTTGTTTCTAATTTTCAATAACCACACAATTATACCAAGCAAATGAGCAAACAAACCAAGTAAGACATAAGGGCAAACGAATAGATGAACGAAAGAAGGGCGAAGGAAAAGTCGAATCTTTTCAAAAAATCATTTTAGAAGTGGGGGAGAGGAAAACGAGAGGCAAATGGTGAATAATATGATGCAAGAGATGATAGTTTATGATGAGTACTTGGAATGTCTTGACTTGGCGTAGATCTCCCCGGCAACGGCGCCAGAAATTCTTCCTACTACTTCTTGAGCTTGCATTGGTTTTTTCCTTGAAGAGGAAAGGGTGAAGCAGCAAAGTAGAGATAAGTATTTCCCTCAGTTTGAGAACCAAGGTATCAATCCAGTAGGAGACAATGCACAAATCAACTAATGCTTGCAAAAACAATCAAACAACTTGCACTCAACGCGATAAAGGGGTTTTCAATCCCTTCACGGTTACTTGCAAAAGTGAGATCTGATAGATATAGATGAAACTAAATAAAAGGTAAAGTAAATATTTTTGGTTTATAGATCGGAAAGTAAAAGATTGCAAAATAGTAGACCGGAAACTTATATGATGGAAAATAGTAGATCGGAAACTTATATGATGGAAAATAGACCCGGGGGGCATAGGTTTCACTAGAGGCTTCTCACAAGATAATAAATAATACCGTGGGTGAACAAATTACTATCGAGCAATTGATAGAGAAGCGCAAAGTTATAACGATATCTAAGGCAATGATCATGAATATAGGCATCACGTCCGTGTCAAGTAGACCGAAATGATTCTGCATCTACTACTATTACTCCACACATCGACTGACTCCTGCCTGCATCTAGAGTATTAAGTTCATGAAGAACAGAGTAACACATTAAGTAAGATGACATTATGTAGAGGAATAAACTCAAGCTATGATGTAAACCCCATCTTTTTATCCTGATGGCAACAATGCAATGCGTGCCTTGTTTCCCCTACTGTCACTTGGAAAGGACACCGCAAGATTGAACCCAAAGTTAAGCACTTCTCCCATTGCAAGAAAAACCAATCTTGTTGGCCAAACCAAATCGATAATTCGAAGAGAATTACAAAGATATCAAATCATGCATAAAAGAATTTAGAGAAGATTCTAATAATATTCATAGATAAGTTGATCATAAATCCACAGTTCATCGGATCTCGACAAACACGCCGCAAAAGAAGATTACATCGGATAGATCTCCAAGAACATTGAGGAGAACATGGTATTGAGAATCAAAGAGAGAGAAGCCATCTAGCTACTAGCTATGGACCCGTAGGTCTGTGGTAAACTACTGACGCTTCATCTGAAGGGCAATAGAGTTGATGTAGAAGCCCTCCATGACCGAATCCCCCTCCGGCAGGGTGCCGGAAAAGGTCCCTAGATGGGATCTCACGGGTACAGAAGGTTGCGGCGGTGGAAAAGTGTTTTCGTGGATACTTCTGGTGGTTTGGGAATATATGTGAATATATAGGCGAAGGATTTAGGTCAGGGGACTCACGGGGGGCCCACAAGACAGGGGGCGCACCCTACCCCCCTGGGCGCGCCCTCCACCTTGTGTCCGCCTCGTGGCTCCTCCGACTTGATCTCCAAGTCTGCTGGGTGTCTTCTGGTCCAAGAAAAATCATCGCAAAGGTTTCATTCCTCTTGGACTCCGTTTGTTATTCCTTTTCTGCGAAACTCTAGAACAAGGGAAAAACAGAAACTGGCACTAGGCTCTAGGTTAATAGGTTAGTCCCAAAAATAATATAAAATAGCATATTAATGCATATAAAACATCCAAAACATATAATATAGTAGCATGGAACAATAAAAAATTATAGATACGTTGGAGACGTATCAGGTCTCTGCAGACTAGTCATGTCAACAGCGTCTACTAATACTCTGAAGCTTCTCGATCGTTCCTTGTGCAATGTAGCGCAAAGAGTGACTGCTTCTTTCTGCAAAAGGGAAAGATCAACTGGGCCTAATAATGCAACAGTTTGCCTTAAACACATTGGCTCCTTTTGTGTAGTTCAACTAAAATCAAAGTCGAAATAGAACTGAGCAGAAGTTTAGATATCCCTGTATGCACAAATAGGTATAAAGGAAACAATTACTAAGAAATAACAGTTGATGACTTATACGCCGAGAAGAAAAAACATCTACCCTATCTTGATGGGAAACAAAGTAGGATAGTAGCAATTCTCAAACAATGTGATTCATTCATATTAACTAAGGCATTATCTTAACAGTACCTTGGTTGAACATGTATAAAGAATGACAAAGCAGCAAAGTATCATTCCTAAAACAGTGTAACTGATTCATATTAACAGAGACATTATCTTAACAATACCTTGGTTAAACATGTAGAAAGAACTACAAAGCAGGATAGTACCATTTGTAAAACACTGTAACTGATATATAATAACATAGACATTATCTCAACAATTCATTTGTTAAATATGTACTCCCGTCGATCCCTAACAGAAGTGGTACTCCCGCCGATCCCTAACAAGTGTTGCATTTTTGAACTAAGATTCAGTAGTTATTTCTAAGAGTGGCATTGCTTAATTTTACCAGTGGCATTAGATTAACAAAAAGCATAAATAGTTGCAGGGGAGAGTGGGTGCAACAACACCATGTGCTTCCATCTACTTATAAAGGGGGTGATGCAGAGTATGTTGTAATAAAGAAACAATCATCATGTCTGGGTTGGTCCCATTTTTGTTCACTTAATCGGAAAAGATAGCAATACAATATCTTCAATTCAACATTTATTTAAAATAGTACCAATACACGTAGCACAACATCTCAAAGCACACTACACAATCATGTGGATGAAGGCCGGTACTGACCTTTCATGAGGCATACAAGATCAAATATGAATCTGCCAACACGAATAGGAAATCCAATCTCGTTTTGTGTAGTTCAACTAAATCAAGCAAATTTGCCGGTGTGACATTTAAGTTGAACTGCACAAAACACTCCTAAAAAAGTGTTTTGCTTAGTAAAGCAAAAGGTCGCAATACCAACGAGTTGAATAGATATCCCTATTTTCAGAGGTAAAAAAAGAAACAATTACTGGCCAATAAAGGGGGATGAATCATATATATGGCCACAAAAAGAAGCATCTACCTTATCTTGATGGAAAACAAAGTAGGACAGTAGCATTTCTAAAAGGTTGCATTGATTCATATTAACAGAGACATTCTCTTAAAATATCATTCGTTAAAAATGTAGTTTACTTTTACCAATGGCATTACTTCAATTTTCCAGCGGCATTCTTAGATTAACAACAGCAAAATAGTTGTATGGGACATGGGACACGACAATATCCGGACGGCTCCCTCACCAGCTGTGAGGGTGGAGAGAGATAGAGAGAGAGGCCAACGCAGTCTTGTTTAGATCTGATGAAGAGGGTGAGAGATTGTGAATAGAATAAACCCTAGCAAAGGAACGCTGAGCCTCCAGCGAGTGTGTGTGTCTGTCTATATATATATATATATATATATATATATATATATATATATATATATATATATATATATATGTTGTGCAGCGAGAGCGTGAAGAGCGCAAACCCTAGCGACCAAGTGCTGAGGCTCCAGCTTATATAGTACTCGTATATAGTACTAATATAATGGAGTGGTTTTCTTTTTCTCTCCATAACAATGGTTTTAAATTGTCTACGAAATGAAACTCTTTATTTAACGTACCAGTGAAGAAAACTACGACCAACTAACGATCCACGCGTCCTGATCACACTTCTTGTCATTCACGTGCAGTACACTACTCTCCATTAAGTGAACAACCACACACTCGCCAAATTATCGGAAAGGTGTGAGAGTGTGTACAAATAAAGAAATTTAATTTCAATTATTTTGTATGTACAGTTTGCCCTCTCTCAATAATTATGGATTGTTGTGTTGGCCTAAATCTGTGTGTCACCGTATCTCGTACTCCCTCCATTTTTATTTAGTCCACGTATTAGCTTTGGTTAAAGTCAAGCTTCGTATACTTTGACAAAGTTTCTAAAAAAGTATTAACATAGACAATAACAAATCAATACCATTAGATTCATTATTGAATATACTTTCACATCATATAGATTTATTATGGTAAATATTTATATTGTTTTATATAAACTTGGTCAAACTTAACAAAGTTTGACTTCAGTCAAATCTAAAATGCAGAGTAAATAAAAATGGAGGGCTACTACCTCCATCTCGGTTTTTAGTCCACACCATATTTTTAATCAAAGTCAGACCACATATTTAGTTAAAAACTGCATAAATAAATTACAGGGGAGCTGAAGACAAAGTTGTGAGAAGACCTAGAAATCAATACAAGACTTTTGCTCTTAGTACCAACGTCGATGCTTCTTCGAGGAAACACTTGGTTCATATCCAATTGTGTGATAAAATTGCACCAACGTAAATGACTGTGTCTAGGATGAACTGATTAAGGATATCGCCTTTGTGGGTAACAAGCAAAGAGAACTGATGGAAGACAACCCCTTCTTCATTGAACATCGATCAGCTTCACCAGCCGATGCAACCATGAGACGCAACCATAAGCATCGATAGGTCATCGTGGTGATGCATCATCGATTTTGGCATGAAGTTCAGGTCAGGCGCCAATGAAGTTTGACAATCCTCACTGTGGTTTGTTTCTTCTTGGTAATCAAGCTCGGGAAAGGATGAACTACTTGGCAGAGGACAGTGAGCCAGAGCAACAGTGGCCATCCAATTTTGTGCAGTTCCACTAAAATTGAGGAAGACACGCCCGGGTATGGAGATACGCATCGCTATTTGCAAAAATATTAAAAATAATATTTATGTAGTGTCATTACTTTGTTTTAGCAGTGGAACAAGATTAACAACGACATCTTAATTGTCAACAAGAATTAATGAAATGTACAACAAAAAATAGAAGCACCATGATTATCTTCATGGGAACTAAAGTAGGATACCCGAAAAAAACTAAAGTAGGACAGAAGCATTTATCGACGCATCTAGATTGATAGCAATATTACTTAAAAGGGACGTCACTTTAACATGGGAATTGCTTCATTTTACCAGTGATAGTTTTAGATTAGCAGCAGCAATAGGAGCATATGGACAATGACCCCACGACCACAATGTACCTTTTGTTGAAAAAAAACATGTACATACCTCCACCGAGGCATCAATGATAAACAAAACAACTTTTGGAGTGGCATGTACTCTATAATAGTAAAAAATAGGTGATGTTGTACCAGCTGACGTACATGGGGAGCTGGGGTGTAGTGGTATAGAAGAAAACCCGCATGCAGAGTACAATGAAGCATGAAATCCAAAAGAAATTACTACTCTATGATACTATGCACTATGAAGATAGTATCATACACTAGTATCATATGCATGATACTAGTATATGATACTCCCCACTATGAGTAGCCTTATACGCATACAAAAAAGGACCGAACAGAGTACGAAGCTTTCAGATTTTGTTTCATGTATGTATCCTGACTCCAAAGTTGCCCCGTTACAACATTCCATCAAATACAAAGGAGAACTAACACGCATGTTGATGCATCTCAATGATTCATAGATCATAGCCAATATTTACTTCACAACTAAAGACAAAAGTTGTGAGAGTGTGTACAAAAAAACTATTGATGCAGTCTCTAGGCCTTAAACCCTAAACCCTAAACATGATTTAATGTACTGGCTAGGTAGAACCTATCGAAGGAAAGAAGCATGTCACCCTCGGATCATACGATGCTTTTGTGCAGTTCCGCGAAAATCGAGCTGAGCATTCCTGTTGGCAAAGATATTGAAGAAGTGTGATTAGAATAATAGAAGTGGCACTAGTTCATGATACATAAACTCATCACAAACTAATAGAAGCCGGTAGAAGTAGAGAAAGATCCACATAGAGATGGAGCAACGTGGGGAGCTGTGGTTATGGAGCAAAGCCATCTCCAAAAGGAAGTTGTACTACCTCGGACGTCGGGGTGTAGCTAGAAGGCCGGCAGGAGGCGGCATCAGCATATATGTAGCGACCTGACCTCAGACGTTCAAGTCTTTGTGCTTCAGTGTCATCCCTGGACCGGTAATGCTGACACACACAGTACTCGAAGGATTTATAACAGAGTAACTATCACACACGTATTACATCGAATGTCCCAAAAGAGAACTTATTACAATAAATATGGCTTCAGGCCATCTAACACGATAACAGCGGAAGGCTTGGAAGATAAAGTGAGTCCATCAACTCCAACGGCATAGCTGAGTGCATGACAATGACCTATCGCACCTTTACTCGTCGTCTGAAAAGTCTGCAACATAATACGTTAAACGGGTCAGCACATGGAATATGCTATCAAAATAACACAGTAGAGCAATGAACAGATAAATGCTATCACTACATGCATATATAGCTGGTGGAGGCTCTATGGTTATATACTTTTGCGAAAAGTCAATTTTTTCCCTACAACAAAGGAATAAATTTTATTTAACTATCATGGTAGTTGAAACATCATTGAGAAGGTTCCTCCAACTCAATCCCAATTAAAGTAATCATTAAACCCAACAAATTAAATTAGAGTGATGAGATACAATAGGATAATCCAAGTACTAGATACTCAAGATGTCCATAACCGGGGACACGGCTAACCATGATTAGTTTGTACACTCTGCAAAGGTTTGCGCACTTTTCCCCACAAGACTCGATTGCCTCCGTTGGATTTCTCGCACTACATGGTGTTTGAGAAAAGGATGACCGAGACACAGTCTTTCAGAAGCATTAACTCTTTACTCTGGGTGGACAATTACACCTACTTTCCCTCTACATCTGCTAGCCCACCACTGAAAGAGGTCACACAACATACTCAACTATGCCAGAGCCCATAATGGCTTGTGGCTGCACACGGAAGTTTCTAGCATGAATAATCTTAAGATCCCTTTGAGCCTGGGTGGCGGACCGTAGGAGGATCACACGGTATATCCCCGGGATCTCCTAGGACAACACTGGATTCCCCAGGTGCCCAAACAAGCAATCCACCCAGATGTGTATTAAAGTTGCCACCTTAAATTGAACCATTAATTAACAACTCACATATTTCATGGATACACTCAAACCCAATCCACGTCTACGAGCATAGCATAGCAATATATGCATAACGTAGAAGTAACTCCCAGGGTTTGATAATAAAACATGTAATAGGTTCTACCTCATCTACTACTTCCCAAACCCACAAGTTAAGAGATCCTACTCATGCAATGTGTGAGGGTTGTATCTAATGCATAAAAACTAGGTATGAAAAGAGTATGATCAATGTGTTACTTGCCTTGCTGACGATCCGCAAAACCTAGTGACTCGTAGTAGCACACTTCGCACTCCGGGAATTCTATCACAAACAAACAATAACATACATAAGAAATCAAGAAAAGATGCACGGGTAAAACTCAAATAAGAAGATCTAACCAGAAAGTTCCACTTAAGAACTCCGGTTTGCAAAAAGAATCAAATCAAACGGAGCAACGAAACTCAAACTGCGAAAGAAACAAGATCCAATTACTAATCTGAGGTAAAGCCAAATTTTAGAGTGCCAAAATCTTGTTCAAGTTGGTTAAACAGGAAGAGGGCTTCGATACGAAGATCTAGGTGCTTGAATCGCCTGATTCCAATAAACGAGCGAAAAGATAAACTAAAACGAAAATCAGGTCAGAAATCACGATCGAAAAAAATCGCGAAAAACCCTGGAAAAAGAAAAACTGACAAACAGGCTAACAAATGAATGTTCGCTGTCTGTGACTAACGGGTGAACGACGTTTGTTTAAACGAATGAACGGACGAACTTCTGCAAAATAAACAAATCGACGGGAAAAACCGATCTATTCTAAAAAAACGAAACTAGGGTTTTCGAAATAAAACCGAACGGTTTAAAAAAACGGCGGCTACCTCAAAATCCAGGGAGTCGACGGGCGGCGGCGCGGCTCCGGCGAGGCAAGGCAGGGGCGACGAGGTGGTGGGGCGGCGCGGCAGCGCGGCGGCGGCGGCACACTAGGGTTTGGGGAGGCGCGGGCGTCGGGGTGGGCTGCGGGGCTGGCGGCCTCGGCTTAAAAAGGCCGGCCGGGCGGAGTCCCTGTCGGTTACGGCCCGGAGTCGGTTTCTTTTTGTTTTTAATATTCCGACGTGCAGAAAAAGAAAGAATAGAAATACGAAAGGGCTCCAAAAATCATGAAATAATTTTCCCCGTCCTCTAAAAATATGCCGGACAAGGTGAACATTTATTGGGGCCTAAAATGCAATTTTGAGAAACACGTATTTTCCTAATTCAAATAAAATTTCAATAAAATCCGAATAAAATCAAATATTTTATTTTAATACATTTCCTCCAATATTTCATTTATTTTGAAGAAGTCATATTATCTCCTCTCATATATTTTTAATATGAAATATTTTCGGAGAGAAAATAAATTAAAACCAAAGTGATCCTTGTTTCAATATTTGGTAAAAGTCAAACATGAACACGGTGAAATCCCCAACTCTCTCCGAGGGTCCTTGAGTTGCTTAGAATTTTGAGGATCGCACAACGAAATGCAATAAAATATGATATGCATGAATGACCTATGTATAACATTCCAAATTGAAAATTTGGGATGTTACAAACCTACCCCCCTTAAGATGAATCTCGCCCTCAAGATTCGGGTTGGCTAGAAAATAGGTGCGGGTGGTCTTTGCGTAGATCATCCTCTCGTTCCCAGGTGGCTTCATCCTCCGTATGGTGGCTCCACTGAACTTTGCAAAACATGATAACCTTGCTGCGAGTAACTCGGCTGGAAAACTCTAGAATCTTGACAGGTTTCTCCTCATATGTCAAATCACTATGCAACGGAATTGCTTCCAGGGGCATTGTATCTCTCAGCGGAATGTCGGCCATCTCTGCATGGCACTTCTTCAACTGGGAAACATGAAACACATCATGTACTCCCGACAGTCCTTCGGGTAACTCCAACTTGTAGGCAACTTCTCCCATGCGTTCCAAAACACGGTAGGGTCCTACAAATCTCGGGGCTAGCTTTCCCTTAACTCCAAAACGTTTAACTCCTCGAAGAGGTGACACTCGCAGATACGCTCTGTCTCCGATTTCATAGACTACCTCCTTGCGTTTCTAATCTGCATAACTCTTCTGTCAGCACTGAGCTACCTTCAGTCTATCCCGAATCAGCTTAACCTTCTCTTCAGATTCCTTAATCAAATCCGGTCCAAACAACTGGCGGTCTCCAACTTCATCCCACATCAACGGTGTTCGACATCTTCTTCCATACAAGGCTTCGAACGGTGCCATCTTCAAACTGGTCTGGTAGCTGTTATTGTAAGAGAACTCCGCGTAGGGCAAGTTGTAATCCCAACTAGATCCGTAAGCTAGCGCACAAGCTCTCAACATGTCCTCCAGAATCTAATTGACTCTCTTGGTCTGTCCATCTGTCTGCGGGTGAAAAGCTGTACTGAACTCTAGCCTAGTTCCCAAAGTCTGGTGTAGTTGGTGCCAAAACTTTGAAGTAAACTATGTTCCTCTATCTGATACGATGGTCCTCGAAACTCCGTGCAGACAAACGATCCTGGTCATGTATATCTTGGCCAACTTCGCACTTGTATAAGTGGTTTTCACTGGTATAAAGTGGGCTACTTTGGTCAAGCGATCCACTACTACCCAGATAGAATCATATCCCGATCGGGTCCTGGGCAATCCGGTGATAAAATCCATGCCAAGCTTATCCCACTTCCATTCTGGTATCGGCATAGGCTGTAGTAATCCCGCTGGCTTCTGATGTTCTGCCTTCACTCTCTGACATACATCACATATGGCTACATACTCGGCAATATCCTTCTTCATACCAGTCCATCAGAAACACTCCTTCAAATCCAAATACATCTTAGTGTTTCCGGGGTGTATCGAGTATGGCGAGTCATGAGCTTCCTGTAGTATCAACTTCCTGATCTCTGTAGTATTGGGCACATATATACGGTCCTCAAACCATAAGGTGTCGTGCTCATCCTCACGAAAACCTTTGGCTTTCCCTTCACTCATCTTCACCTTTATCTCGGCAATCTCCTTGTCATTCTTCTGTGCTTCTCGAATCTTTCCCAACAATGTAGACTGAACATCCATTGCTGCAACAAATCCTCTAGGGACTATCTCCAAACGTAGTTCCCTGAGATCCTTGGCTAACTCCTTGGGCATCCCTCCGCTTACGAGGGTATTGACATAACTCTTTCGGCTCAAAGCGTCAGCTACGACATTGGCCTTGCCTGGATGATAGTGCATCTTCATATCATAATCCTTTATGAGCTCCAGCCATCTCCTCTGCCTGAGGTTAAGCTCCTTCTGTGTGAAGATGTACTTCAAACTCTTGTGATCCATGTACACATCGCAATGGTTTCCAATGAGAAAATGTCTCCAGGTCTTGAGCGCATGCACCACAGCTGCTAACTCCAAATCATGTGTGGCATAATTCAACTTGTGCGGTTTCAGTTGTCGTGAGGCATACGAAACAACTCTCCCGTCTTGCATAAGTACTCCTCCAAGTCCTAAGTGAGAGGCATCGCAATACACTTGGAAATCCTTGCATATATCCGGCAGAATCAGCACTGGGGCTGTAGTCAAACGTTTCTTCAACTCCTGGAAACTTGCTTCACATTCATCAGTCCAATGGAACTTAGTGTCCTTTTTCAACAATGCCGTCATAGGCTTCGCAATCTTAGAAAAATTCTCAATGAATCTCCGATAGTATCCTGCGAGTCCAAGAAAACTGCGGATCTCTCCAACTGAGGTGGGTGCCAACCACTTAGTGACTGACTGAACCTTGGTGGGATCCACTGCTATACCTTCTCCTGATATAACATGTCCAAGAAATCCAACTTCCTTCAACCAAAACTTACATTTGCTGAACTTGGCATATAACTGATGTTCCATGAGCTTCTCGAGAACTAAACGCAAATGCTCCTTATGTTCCTCTCCATTCTTCGAGTATACCAAGATATCATCTATAAACACCACGACAAATTTATCCAAGAACTCCATGAACACCTTGTTCATCATACTCATGAAATAGGCAGGGGCGTTAGTTAGTCCAAATGACATAACCGTATACTCATATAGCCCATACCTTGTGGTGAAGGCTGTCTTAGGTATATCCTTTTCCCTAATCTTCAGCTGGTGACATCCTGATCGCAAGTCAATCTTCGAAAACACCTTAGCTCCTTGGAGCTGGTCAAACAAATCATTGATCATCGGCAGTGGGTACTTATTCTTGATTGTTACTTCATTCAACGCCCGATAATCAACAACCATCCGTAACGATCCATCCTTCTTCTCAACCAAGAGCACTGGGGCTCCCCATGGTGATGAACTTCTTCGAATGTAGCCTTTCTCCAATAACTCCTTAATCTGCTTCTTAATCTCCTTCGGATCGTTTGCGGGCATCCGGTATGGTCTCTTAGATATTGGCCCGGTGCCTGGCAACAGCTCTATCAAAAACTTGATATCTCGATCTGGTGGCATGCCTGGTAACTCCTCCGGAAATACATCCGGGTAATCCTTCACTACCGGCACTTCCTCCTGAACAACTCCCGTGAGAGAATTTACTTGGGTCCTCCTTGGCGCATGCTTGGATACATACTTGATCCTTTTCCCCTCCGGTGTGGTGAGTAAAATTGACTTACTCGCTCAATCGATGTTTCCTCCATACATCGATAGCCAATCCATTCCTAGTATCCCATCCAAACCTTGTGATTCCAAAATTATCAGATCTGAGGGGAAAACATGGCTTCCAATGGTCAATGGCATCTGAAAACATCCTTGACTTGCCATATACTCCGCTCCTGGTGAACTTACTAACATTGGTGTCCTAAGTACCTTAGTGGGCAACTTATACTTATCCACAAATCCCCTTGATATGTATGAATGCGATGCACCAGTATCAAAAAGAACGATTGCAGTAAAAGACTTAACCAAAAACTTACCGATAACTGCATCAGGCTGCTCCTCAACTTCCTCCACGTTCACGTGGTTCACTTGTCCCCTGTTGAAAGGGCTGGGCTTCTTCCCAGCGCTTCCATTGCCATTTCCGTTCTTCAATTCCGTACAATCATTGGCGTAGTGCCCAGTCTTCCCGCACTTGAAACAAGTAATGTGACTTTGATCCTTCTTGGCGGGTGTGGCTGGGTTAGAGCGGTTCTGATTGCTGCCTGCTCCATTCCCGTTTCCATTCTTGGGGCCATTGTGGTTGTGAGAACTTCCTCCATTGTGAGTGTGGCCTCCATGGTTATGGACAAGTCCTCCCGAGTTCGGGGTGAAACGAGGCTTCTGCTGGGCTCCAGAATTGTACTTTCCTTGTCCATACTTCCTCTTGCGGCCCTCAATCTGCTGCTGCTTCCCTTCAATCATAAGAGTCTTGTCTACCAACTCCTGGTAGATGTTGAAGGTTGCCACCGTCAACTGCATGCTCATCTCATCATTTAGCCCTTCCATAAACTTCTCCTGCTTTGCGGCATCTGTGGCCACATCATCAGGGGCATAACGAGATAGCTTACTAAACTCATCTACGTACTGAGCCACAGTACGATTTCCCTGGCGTAAGTTGCGAAACTCACGCTTCTTCATGCTCATAGGTCCAGTTGAGACATGGGCTGTGCGGAATGCTTGCTGAAACTGATCCCAAGTGACATTGGCTATGGGAAAAGTGGCTGTGTAATTTTCCCACCATGACGCTGCTGGTCCATCCAATTGGTGTGCGGCAAAATGCACCTTCTCAGCATCTGTGCAACCTGCGGTGGTCAGCTCCCTTCCTATCCTGCGTAGCCAGTCATCCGCAACTATTGGCTCGGTGCTAGTGGAAAACACCGGCAGCTGTAACCTCAGAAAACGGGCTAAGTTGTCAACTGGAGGAGGGTTGTTGTTGTTGTTGTTGTCGTTGTTGTTGCCTTGGTTCTGGACTAATATCTGCATCAAGGCATTCTGCTGCTGGATCAATTGGGTGATCTCCGGTGGGAAGACAAATCCGGTGTCACGTCTCGGAGGCATCTGATGGGTTTAGAGGGAAGAGAGTAGAATTGAAATTAGGTCTAGTGAGGAAACACTACCCATATGCACATGAGGCAAACACAATCATATCACTCAATCAATCAAGCAAGGGCATACAATCGAACTAACTATCGTTACAGTGCTTGGACTATACTATTTACATGGGGGAATAATACTACTGATCATATGGTGGTCTACTAGAAATTTTGATCGGTGGAAGACTCCATGATATCCGCTCCAGATTTGTCTTCAAAATCATCATCACTATCATCGGGGTTGAAGTCGGTGTCGTCGATGATGATATAGTTCTCCGGACAAGTGGAATCGTCGTCTTCTCCTCCTGGCACGGGGTCTCCCATGAATACTCCGATCTTCTTAATCAGGTCTTCATTCTTCTCCAATAGTGTCGCGATTTCCTCCTCATACCCATCGCGTGTAGACTTGAGTTCCTCTTCTAGCTCGGTGATCCTTGTCATCGCCTTCTTCAAATCAATCATGCCTGCGCACATCTGGTTCTCCTAGCGTCGAATGTGCTGGTTTAACTCCTAGATGAAAGCTGCAATGGACCTGTCCCTCCTGGGGCTGATCATCTCCCATTGCTCATCTCGGCGCCCACATATCTGATAGATAGTATCCTTGAGATCCTTGTGGTAAACTTCTCCAATGCGTCCCATGGTGATGTGGGCTGCCATGCTCATTCCTAGACTCCAGGTGGGTGCATCAAAGGAAAACTCTATGGGCTCCGTGACTGGCGTGAATGTCCTTCCTGAAACTTGAACTTGAATCATCCAGCGCTCCTCTTCTGGTAATGTGGCGTTGTAGGTCCCGTTGAAGCTTGGTATTCCGATGTTCAGGTATCTAGTGACTTCCTTCAAGTGTCGTCCAAAGGGGGTGTCTTCATCCGGTTGCGCGAACTTGTTCCTCGAGTCTGCCATCCTAAAGAGTAGAAAATGGAGAGGAGTCAGAAATGAGTAGAGAAGAGTGACCTATGGCTTTTCTTAGTGGTCGTGTCCTACATTCAGCGTGTGCTCTGATACCATCTTGTAGCGACCCAACCTCAAACGGTCAAGTCTCTGTACTTCAGTGTCATCCCTGGATCGGTAATGCTGGCGCACACAGTACTCGAAGGATTTATAATAGAGTAACAATCACACACGTATTACATCGAATGTCTCAAAAGAGAACTTATTGCAATAAATATGGCTTAAGGCCATCTAACACGATAACAGCGGAAGTCTTGGAAGATAAAGTGAGTCCATCAACTCCAACGGCATAGCTGAGTGCATGACAACGACCTATCGCACATTTACTCGTCGTCTAAAAAGTCTGCAACATAATACGTTGCAGCCCAAAAACGGGTTAGCACATGGGATATGCTGGCAAAATAACACAGTAGAGCAATGAACAGATAAATGCTATCACTACATGCATATACGGCTGGTGGAGGCTCTATGGTTATATACTTTTGCGAAAAGTCAATTTTTCCCTACAACAAAGGAATAAATTTTATTTAACTATCATGGTAGTTGAAACATCATTGAGAAGGTTCCTCCAACTCAATCCCAATTAAAGTAATCATTAAACCCAACAAATTAAATTAGAGTGATGAGATACAATGGGATAATCCAAGTACTAGATACTCAAGATGTCCATAACCGGGGACACGGCTAACCATGATTACTTTGTACACTCTGCAGAGGTTTGCGCACTTTTCCCCACAAGACTCGATCGCCTCCGTTGGATTTCTCGCACTACATGGTGTTTGAGAAACGGATGACCTAGACACGGTCTTTCAGAAGCATTAACTCTTTACTCTGGGTGGAATGTTACACTTACTTTCCCTCTACATCTGCTAGCCCACCACTGAAAGAGGTCACACAACATACTCAACTATGCCAGAGCCCATAATGGCTTGTGGCTGCACACGGAAGTTTCTAGCATGAATAATCTTAAGATCCCTTTGAACCTGGGTGGCGGACCGTAGGAGGATCACACGGTATATCCCCGGGATCTCCTAGGACAACACTGGATTCCCCGGGTGCCCAAACAAGCAATCCACCCAGATGTGTATTAAAGTTGCCACCTTAAATTGAACCATTAATTAACAACTCACATCTGTCATGGATACACTCAAACCCAATCCACGTCTACGAGCATAGCATAGCAATATAAGCATAACGTAGAAGTAACTCCCATGGTTTGATAATAAAACAGGTAATAGGTTCTACCTCATCAACTACTTCCCAAACCCACAAGTTAAGAGATCCTACTCATGCAATGTGTGAGGGTTGTATCTAATGCATAAAAACTGGGTATGAAAAGAGTATGATCAATGTGTTACTTGCCTTGTTGATGATCCGCAAAACCTAGTGACTCGTAGTAGCACGCTTCGCACTCCGGGAATTCTATCACAAACAAACAATAACATACATAAGCAATCAAGCAAAGATGCACGGGTAAAACTCAAATAAGAAGATCTAACCAGAAAGTTCAACTTAAGAACTCCGGTTTGCAAAAAGAATCAAATCAAACGGAGCAACGAAACTCAAACTGCGAAAGAAACAAGATCTGATTACTAATCTGAGCTAAAGCCAAATTTTACAGTACCAAAATCTTTTTCAAGTTGGTTAAACAGAAAGAGGGCTTCGATACGAAGATCTAGGCACTTGAATCGCCTGATTCCGATAAACGAGCGAAAAGATAAACTAAAACGAAAATCGGGTCAGAAATCGCGATAAAAAATAATCGCGAAAAACCCTGGAAAAAGAAAAACTGACGAACAGGCTAACGAACGAATGTTCGCTGTCTGTGACTAACGGGTGAACGGCGTTTGTTTAAACGAACGAACGGACGAACGTCTGCAAAATAAACAAACCGACGGAAAAACTGATCTTTTCTAAAAAAACGGAACTATGGTTTTCGAAATAAAACCGAACGGTTTTGAAAAAACCGGCGGCTACCACGAAATCCGGCGGGTCGACGGGCTGCGGTGCGGCTCTGGCGGGGCAAGGCGGTGGCGGCGAGGTGGTGGGGCAGCGCGGCGAGGCAGCGGCGGCGCACTAGGATTTGGGGAGGCGCGGGTGTCGGGGTGGGCTGCGGGACGGGCGGCCTCAGCTTAAGAAGGCTGGTCGGGCGGAGTCCCGGTCGGTTACGGCCCGGAGTCAGTTTCTTTTTTTTTTAAAAATATTTCGACATGCAGAAAAAGAAAGAAAAGAAATACTAAACGGACTCCAAAAATCCCGAAATAAATTTTCACCGTCCTCTAAAAATATGCCGACAAGGTGAACATTTATTTGGGCCTAAAATGCAATTTTGAAAAACACGTATTTTCCTAATTCAAATAAAATTGCAATAAAATCCGAATAAAATCAAATATTTGATTTTAATACATTTCCTCCGATATTTCATTTATTTTGGAGAAGTCATATTATCTCCTCTCATATATTTTTAATATGAAATATTTCCAGAGAGAAAATAAATTAAAACCAAAGTGATCCTTGTTTCAATATTTGATAAAAGTCAAACATGAACACGGTGAAATCCCCAACTCTTTCCGAGGGTCCTTGAGTTGCTTAGAATTTTGAGGATCGCGAAACGAAATGCAATAAAATATGATATGCATGAATGACCTATGTATAACATTCCAAATTGAAAATTTGGGATGTTATAATATACCGCGGGGACCCCCGATCGGGACGCACTGATACGTCCATTTTGCATCATGTTTTCCGACTGTTATTTATATTGTTTTTATGTATAATAATGCCTTTTGGAGTAATACTAATGCCTTTTCTCTCATAATATGCAAGGTACACACAAAGAGGGAGAATACCGCCAGCTAGAATTCTGGACTTGAAAAAGCTACATCAGGCTACCTATTCTGCACAACTCCAAATGAGCTGAAACTTTACGGAGATTTTTTATGGAATATATAAGGAATATTGGAGCCAATAAGTACCAGAGGGGGCCCACCAGGTGGGCATAACCCACCTGGGCTCGCCCTGGTGGGTTGTGCCCTCCTCGGCCCACCACCGGTGCCCCTCTTCTGATATATAAGTCATTTTGACCTAGAAAAAATAAGGAGAGGACTTTCGGGATGAAGCGCCGCCGTCTCGAGGCGGAACTTGGGCAGCAGCACTTTTGCCCTCCGCCGGGGGAACTTCCCTCCAGGAGGGGGAAATCATCGTCATCATCATCACCAATAACTCTCCCATCTTGTGGAGGGCAATCTCCATTAACATCTTCAACATCACCATCTCCTCTCAAACCCTAGTTCATCTATTGTGTTCAACCTTTGTACTGGAACTATAGATTGGTACTTGTGGGTGACTAGTAGTGTTGATTACATCTTGTAGATGGTTACTATATGGTTTATTTGGTGAAGATTATATGTTCATTCCTATGTCACTGAGGGAGTCCTGGATTAGGGGGTCCTCGGGCGTCCGGACTGTGATACGTGGGCCGGATTGATGGGCTGTGAAGACACAAGGCCGAAGACTATCTCCCGTGTCCGCATGGGACTTTCCTTGGTGTGGAAGGCAAGCTTGGCGTTCGGATATGAAGATTCCTTTCTCTGTAACCGACTTTGTACAACCCTAGCCCCCTCCGGTGTCTATATAAACCGGAGGGCTTAGTCCATACAGGGGACAATAATAATCATAATCATAGTCATACAGGCTAAACTTTTAGGGTTTTAGCCATTACGATCTCGAGGTAGATCAACTCTTGTAATACTCATATTCATCAAGATCAATCAAGAAGGAAGTAGGGTATTACCTCCATAGAGAGGGCCCGAACCTGGTTAAACATCGTGTCCCCCATCTCCTGTTACCATCGACCTTAGACGCATAGTTCGGGACCCCCTACCCGAGATCCGCTGGTTTTGACACCGACATTGGTGCTTTCATTGCCAGTTCCGTTGTGTCGTCGTCAAGAGGTTCGATGGCCCCGTCAATCATCTACAACAACGTTGTCCAGGGAGAAACCTTCCTCCCCGGACAAATCTTCATATTTGGCGGCTTCGCACTGCGGGCGAACTCGCTTGGCCATCTAGAGCAGATCGATACCTACGCCCCTGGCCATCAGGTCAGATTCGGAAGCTTGAACTATGTTGCGGACATCCGCGGAGACTTGATCTTCGACGGATTCGAGACCGCGGCGGTCGCTCCCCGTCACCTTGATGAACATGGCTTAAATCTGTCACCGGACCACACCCAGGAGATAGCACCTGCAACTGCTCTGGCCCTAGATCCGGAGCAGATCACGCCATCCGAGGACGGGAGGCTTAACCCCGCCACGGAGGCCGCAGACTCAGCGGCGTTGGAGCCGCACACAGACCCAACCTCAAGTGAGATCTGTGTTACCAGAATCTCGGACATGTTTCCGGCTACAGGTTCCAAGGCATGTGCGTCTGCGCACGACGAGCTTGATCGAGCGTCGATCGTCGAATTCCGCTCCGCGGACATCTTTCGGCACTCGCCTTTAGGCGACATGCTAAACTCATTAAGAACACTCTCCTTAGCGGGGGAATCACAGCCGAAGTATATCCGGTTTGAACTGGAGGTTGATGACGGAGAATTTTACTTCCCACCCTCCGCCCACTTCATAGCCACTGTCGAGGACCTAACTGACATGCTCGATTATGGCTCCGAAGACATCGAAGGTATGGACGACGATGCCGGAGAAGACGAGGCCCAAAACCCGCCGTTTACCGTACGTTGGACATCCACTTCCTCATATGACGTATACATGGTGGACACACCTGAAGAGAACAAGGGCGACAACAAGAAGGATCCAGTTGAGGATAAACCTCCTGAGATACCACCAAAGCGTCGGCGTCAGCGGCGCCACTCTAAATCACGCCGCAGCAAAGATAGTAAGACCGGCACAGGAGAACATAATACTCCGGACGGTGCCGAAGATGAACGGGAAGACGGGCAAGTTAGTCCTGATGAGCAGGCCAGACACGAAGACTTGAAGGACAGTAATTTTCTTCTGCCCTTCGAGGATGAGGCGAGCCTCGGCACCGAGGATTTTATCGTGCCTGAGGAACCTCTCGAGCAGGAGCGTTTTAAGCGCCAGCTAATAGCCACTGCAAGGAGCCTAAAAAGAAGCAGCAGTAGCTTCAAGCTGATCAGGAGCTGCTCAACGATAGATGGACTGATGGCCTGGCAGCCGAAGAATACGGCCTCAAGCGCCCAGCCAAAAGTTACCCGAAGCGCAAATTGCTACCTCAGTTCGATGATGAGGCGCTGGAGCCCGTACCATCATCATGCAATGCGGCTGACCAACCACCACGTGCCCGGGATAAAGCGGCAACTCAAGCCAAACACCAGCCTGCCCCACCTCACCGTAAAGGCAGAGATAAAACTGCTCGGGGACATACACACGACCTGCGGCAAGACTTGGACAGTAGAGCAGGTCAGAACAGATCAATCTATGGGTCACGGGGACGTGCCCCGACACGCGACAACGGCTACCTACCGGATGCAACAATCATACCCACGCCCGGTCTGAGAACCGTAGACGGACTCCATTCGAACTACGTCGTGACGTGGCCCGATATAGAGGTGCCCCACACCCCCTTTGCTTCACTGACGAGGTAATGGAGCACGAATTCCCAGAGGGGTTTAAACCCGTAAACATCGAGTCATACGACGGGACAACGGACCCCGCGGTATGGATCGAGGATTTTCTTCTCCACATTCATATGGCCCGCGGCGATGATCTCCATGCCATCAAATACCTCCCACAAAACTCAAAGGGCCAGCCCGACACTGGTTGAACAGTCTGCCCGAAAACTCCATCGGCAGCTGGGAGGACTTGGAAGAGGCCTTCCTTGACAACTTCCAAGGTACATACGTTCGACCTCCGGATGCCGATGACTTAAGTCACATAATCCAACAGCCCGAAGAATCAGCCACTAAACTCTGGACTAGGTTCTTAACTAAAAAGAACCAGATCGTTGACTGCCCGGATACTGAAGCCCTGGCGGCCTTTAAACACAGCATCCAAGACAAATGGCTCGCCCGACACCTCGGCCAAGAAAAGCCGAAGACCATGGCAGCCCTTACGGCAGTTATGACCCGCTTTTGCGCGGGCGAAGATAGCTGGCTAGCCCGTAGCAATAACAATGCAAGCGAACCTGGCACTGCGGGAGCCAGATTTAGCAACGGCAAGCCCTGATGCAATAGACACAAGCGTCGAAACAACGGTGACAATACCGATGACACGATGGTCAACGCCGGATTCAGCGGCTCGAAGTCCGGCCAGCGGAAGAAGCCGTTCAAAAGGAACAGTTCGGGCCCAGCAAGCTTGGACCGCATACTCGGTCGCCCATGCTACATACATGGCACCCCCGACAAACCAGCCAATCACACCAACAGAGACTGTTGGGTTTTTAAGCAGGCCGACAAGTTAAATGCCGAGAACAAGGATAAGGGGTCGCAAAGCAAAGACGACGACAAGGAGCCCCGACCACCGAACACAGGGGGGCAGAAGAAGTTTCCCCTCCCCCAAGTTAAAACGGTGAACATGATATACGCTACCCACATTCCCAAGAGGGAACGCAAGTGCGCGCTCAGGGACGTCTATGCTGTCGGCGTTCTAGGAACGGGGGTCCCCAGACTTGCCTGCCTGCGGCCCACGGCGTGGCTGTGCTAGCAGGCCTGTACGGCCCATCTTCATCAACAAGGCACTCAAGACCCTCGCGAGGGGCCAAGCCTCGCGAGGCGGACGACGCAAGGCCTCCTCAGGAGCGGCCTCACCAGGTTGCCTCGCGAGGAGCGGAGAGACCAAGGCAAGGCCAACCTCGCGAGGTTCTCGTGATGTGAGCCATGACGATCGAGACCAGGCGGGCGCCAGCGCGCGCAGTGTCCTCGTTTCTTCTTTGGTGCTAAAGGAGGCAAGCGCAGGCGCGAAGTACCAAGGCATCAAGCAAAGGTTTCCATATCGGTGCAACGCGACCAAGACCAGCAGGATGGCAAGACGGAGGTCACCATGGACCCCAGGGCGGCGTCACCACCAGAGCCTTTTGCAGGCGAAGACCGCTTTTGTCAGGATAAGCTGTACTAGCTATCCCCTTTCAAATTGGCCATTGTTGGCTCCCTTCCCGCTCAATATTTGGGGAGAGGACCAGGGCCTATATAAGTAGAACTAGCCACCACCGTAGGGGATAACTCATTCAGAGGCATCTCGCCTAATCCTTAGCCACACACCGAGCACAAGAACACCTCAACCTCAGGAGGCTGTTCTTCCCCTTGTACTGTTCATCATCAGCCCAAGAGCCAATCCACCACCACCACACTGGAGTAGGGTATTACACCACAACGGTGGCCCGAACCAGTATAAATCTTGTGTCCCTTGTGTTGTGAGTTCGTCGAGTTCGTTCTTGAGATCTTAGCTAGTTAGGACGTGGATCGGTAGGGAGGAAATCTCCGCGCGCACCCCAGTGTTCGAACCTTGAGGGTTTTGCCAGAACCCGTGATCCGACATTTGGCGCGCCAGGTAGGGGTGCGCCGAAGCTTCCTTTCCGCCGCTCCGCGTCCAGTTGCTCCGTCGCCTCCATGGTGGACGCTCGCCGTGCTCGTGCTGAGCGCCGGGCTGCCCTCACCACCCGTGTTGCTTAGACAACTCCCGTCGGCGGGCCACCTCGTCGTTCTCTGTCGCCCGCCGCCAACGCTGCCACCGGCCCGGCAGGGAACGAGCAGCAAGCGTCCTTGCTGCACCCCTCGGTGCGGCGGGACGGCCGCACTGCCACTCCATCGCTTACCCCAGCCGGTTCTTCGTCCCATGCACGTCGCGCTCTAATGGACGCACGGGCCACGCTCCTCATGGCGCACGAGCTCCTGCGCTACCGCCCAGTCGACGACCTCTACGAGGACTGGCCCGACCACATCGCCGAGTTCGTCCGCGCCGCAGGGGGCTCCCCTGCGCCGTCCCTCTCTCCGCCTCGCCCTCTGCGTGCTACAGGCGACGTAAGTCACGGAACACCTCCACCAGCTCTGCCCCAAGACGGCGCCCTGGCACCAAGCCGCGCGGCTCCACGACGCGACCCACCATGTCCGGCGCCCGCGCGTGAAGAAAGAAGCTGTCAAGAAGTCCCTCGACCGCAAGAGAACGCCCCGCCGCTCCTCGCTCCGTCGCGCCAGGATCGTTTGCTGCGGCAAGGCCCCGTGCCGCTTGCCGTAGCAGCGCGCTGGCACCAAGACCAAGCTCCACCTCCAAGGCGGGCCCCGGTGACCACGGTCGGCTGCCGCGCCTTCACCCCCGAGCTGCGTAGCGTCGCCCGGCCGGGCAAGTTCAAGCCAGATCTGCCTCCTCTCTACGATGGCACCTTCGACGCCGCAGAGTTCTTGCAGCTCTACGACCTGAGCACCGAGGCGGCCAACGGCGACGAGAAAGTCATGGCGAACTAGTTCCCCATGGCTCTCAAGTCAGGAGCCCGCTCCTGGCTCCTGAATCTGCCCCCAGGCTCGATCTCCTCCTGGGATGAGATGCGCAACCGTTTCGTTTCCAACTTCCAGGGCACTCGCGACCGCCCGCCGGCCACGGTTGACTTCCGCCGCGTCAAGCAACAACCAGGAGAGACCCTCCAGAAGTACATCCAGCGCTTCAACAACGTACGCCTCAAGACCCCCAAGGTGATGGATGAGGCCATCGTCTCCGCGTTCTCTGATGGCGTCCACGACGTCAAGATGAAGGAGGAGCTCGCTATCCACGAGGAGTTGTGCACGTCTCTGGAGTTGTCCAACCTGGCGACCAAGTGCGCAAGAGCTGAGGAGGGGCACCTCTCCCTCCTCGAGCTCCCAGCTGCGGACCCGGAGGAGAAGCAAGCCAAGGGCAAGGACGTGAAGCGCAAGGGAGTAGTTGTGCTCGTGGCAGAACCAGACACAAAGTGCGGCAGAGACCAGCCCGAGACAACCAAGAGCAGCCGACCGTTCCGCGCCTTCCATAACCTGCACACCCACAACACCAGCGATTGTCAAGAGATCAGGGCCAATCGAGAAGGACGCTTCGGTCGACGCCCCGGGCGCAGCGACCGGGGCTACGACCGAGGAGGAGGATGTGGTGGCGGAAGCTAGGACGACCGTGGCCCACGCCAGGAGTGGCGCGACCGGTCTCGTGAGGGCCGCTGGCAGGATCAGCCCCGCGAGGGCGCCTGGAGGGACCAGCCTCGTGAGGATCGTCCTCAGGGCAACGCCGGTCTTCCCCCACTACCGCCACCGCCAAGAAGGAATGACGACCACCATCAAGACGAGGGGCTGGGGCCTTCCAGGAGGCGCGCGCTATCGCCTGCATCTTGGGTTGAGGTCAAGCCCCAGCCTCACAGCGTATCTTCAAACAGTTTGCTCGTGAAGTGAATGCAGTCCTCCCCAAGCTCGAGGCCACACGCCTGCTCAGGTGGTCCAAGTGCGCCATCACGTTCAGTTCAGCAGATCAGCTCAAGTGCGCAGCTACCGCTGGCGCCCTCCCAATGCTTTGCTCACCAGTCATCAGCAACGTGCAAGTTACCAAGACCCTCATCGACGGCGGCGCAGGGCTCAACGTCCTGTCCGTCGACACATTCGACAACCTCCAAGTGCCATATGACTAGCTTCAGCCTACCAAGCCGTTATCAGGAGTGACCGACAGTTCCACCACACCGATAGGGCAGGTCCACCTCCCTGTCACCTGCGGAGAACGCAACAACTACCGCACCAAGCTCATCGACTTCGACATCGCCTACATCTGCCTGCCATACAATGCCATCCTCGGGTATCCAGCCCTGGCCAAGTTCATGGCGGTGACCCATCATGGCTACAATGTCCTCAAGATGCCGGGAAGCGGCGGAATCATCACAGTCTCGTGCAAAGAAAGAGATGCGGTGTGCTCCCTTGAGCGTGCCTTCCATGCTGCAGCAATCGACAACCCCGACAGCAAGGAGGAGTGCCCTCCTGAGACCACCCCCAAGAGGAAGAAGCAGCTGCGCCGTGCAGGACCTCAGGAGGGTGGTGTTGCAGCTGGAACCTCGTCAGGATCAGCGCCCTCACCTGGGGCGCCTACCTCCATCGCATAGGAAAGCGTGCCCGGTGTCCCACTTGGGCAGGGCTCGGGGGTTCTCTTCTGGAGGGCCTCATACTTTGCTAACATCACGAGGGAGGCGCTTGGGCACCACTTGGAGGCGTGCTTCACAGCACATTTCCCTCAGGAGGACACAGGGCAAGGAGCACCCACCGCTCATTAGTTCATCACCAAGACCACTCAAGAACTGCAAGACGCAAGGGCCATGCGCGGCGACCGCCGCTCGCCAGGCGCAGCCCCCCATCCAGGCGAGGATGCTGGGCTGCGCGTCTGCATCGACGTCCCATGGCTCAACAGGGCCGCCTCTCAGGAGCTTTTCTGTCCTTCGCGCGTGGGACGCTGCGAGGGCCCACCTCACAGCTACGTTCGCATGCCGTTTGGCCTACCGTGCGTGGCGACCGCCTATCAGCGCAACCTGCGGAGCATCCTAGCGGCTCAGGAGGCCAGGCACCACGCAGTGTTGGCAAAGATGGAGACGGTCCTCAAGGAACCACCAGGACCCCCAGACCCTCCCGAGGCTCAGGGCCCCGGTGGCTCATGAGGAGCAACCCTTTCGTCGCGTACCTTCAGCTGCCTCAACTCTCCTTCGTCAACAGAACCAGGTGACATTTTCCAAGTTCATTTAGCTGGGAGTGCCCCTCGGGTTGCATCATCCCCAGGCCACGTGGGTCCGTCCCTGTAGCATGTATCCCTTTTATGTCTTTAGCTTACCTTGTTGGGGGCACCCCTCGGACTGCATCATCCCCAAGCCGCTCGGGCCTGACCCAGTGACATGTATCTCCCTTGCACTAACTTAAGCCAGTATGCTTTCCATGCTTAATATACCTATGGCTACTACTTGCTCGATCGCCACCCACCATGGGAGCCGCGCGTCGACCGTCTTTCTTCAGGACCCTTTGCGTGAGTAAGTTGAGCACGGCGTCTGTGCTCGGGCTCGTCCCTGCAGCGTCGATAAATCCAACGGCTGAGCTCTGTCTGGCGGGCCGGCCCCGTTCACGTCACCTCCTGGGGCCGTTGGTGCTTGGCTTTCTCACGCGATGACCTCCGGAGATTCGTTCGGCGCAGGTTGACTGACCACCTCGCAGGACAAACACAGCGAACAAGAACCAAGAACAGGCGCAACCCGCCTTGAGGTAGGGCCACGTGAGTCCCGCGCTGGCTCACGAGTGCCCAGATACACCTCGTCTAGCCCTGTCGTGCAAGCCACGTGTCAGGGCGGGGCTATACACGCCCCGGGGGCTCTCTGCGGTAGGGAGTCCCCCTCCCATGCCTAGTGGAAGCACCATGCTCCGCGCTAGCCGTCGACACTGCCGAGGAGCGGCTATGCCCGTGCACAAGCGGAAGCACTATGCTCTGCACTGGTGATAAACAACTAAGGGCGGCCTCACGGCCGTACCAACCTCAGGGAGCCCAGAGCTCAGTGTCCGGCCTCACCGCAACGCCTCCCCTTGGGAGAGTCGCGCGAGGGGGCTGGGCACGGGGGCTGCGCTCGGGTCACGCCCGAGCATACGCCGCCCAAGCCAGGTCCCTCGGACCTGGTCGTCGCACGCCCCTGCCGAGCCGAGCCTCGACGAGGGCAGGTATGGAGATGTTTGCACGTCAAGGGGGACTCTTGAGCATCACGACTCAGGAGCCTAACTGGTCACGTAGCCCCTCGCTCCTTGGTCCGTCCTGGTCTCCGGTCGGCCCAACGGCGGTTGAGGTATGCGCGGGGCCGGGCTCTGCCGACGTAGAACATTAACCTATCCTCGCCTATTATTCCTATAAGTTGTTTGCGCATCAAGGGGGGCTCCTGAGCATCGCGACTCAGGAGCCTAACTGGTCACGTAGCCCCTCACTCCTTGGTCCGTCTTGGTCTATGGTCGGCCCAACGGCGGTTGAGGTATGCGCAGGGCCGGGCTCTGCCGACGCAGAACGCAAAGCAAATAGGAACAAAATCGCAAAATCTCAAAGCAAATATTACAAGCCATATCGTTCTCCCAAATGTCAAGCACGAGTTTAAATGCCTCCACGAGGCATGATGCATGTTGCAGGAATAAACAGGGAAGCAGCCGTAAGCAAGTCACCCCTGGATGCCGCCGTCACCCGCAGAAGGTGCTCCTCCCTTGGTGGCGTCGCCTTTGCCTGCACCGTCAGCCGGGGCCGCAGGATCGGTGGCATCGCCGGTCGAAGGCGCGAGGACGAAGCCGCGGAACTTCTTCAGCAGGGCGTCCACTTGACCTTTCACGGCTGCGGCGATAGCCATACAGTGTTCGTCAGCTACAGGCTCCAGTAGCTCGTCAAGACGAGCATTGGGGTCACGAAGGTACAGATGGCTGAAGACACGCGCCAGTGCAGCTAAAGAAAGGACACGAGCCTCAGCCTTGGCCATGGGACCGATGCCCTCCACGACTTCCTCGAGCGCCTTCACCAAGTGGGGAAGCAGCTGAGCAGGGCCATCCTCGTCGGTGGTCAGCAGCTTCTCCAAGCCCTTCTCGTACAGTGACTTCAGCGCCACGCTGGACCTCTACTCAAGAAGCGAGAACGCCACGCGGTCTTCAGCCAGGACCTTCGCCTTGGCGTCAAGATCGGCCTCCTTCGCCTTCCGCTCCAACTCTTCCAGTCGGCTACGCTCCGCTGCTTGCGCCTTCGCCAGCTTTCCCAGCTCGGTGTCGCGCCCCTTGATCACGTCCTTCCGGGCCCTCATCTCCTCCTCCTTCGCCTGGCGGCCACGTGCTTCTTCTTCGCGCTGGTCGCGCAGGCCCTTCAGCTCGTCCTCTAGCTCTCGGCAGCGGTTGCGGGCGGCCTCGGAGTCCTTCAGCGCCGCCTCACGATCAGCCGCAGCTTTGGCGGCAGCCTGCTTCTCGTTCTCGAAAGCCGCCGCGGCCTGGCTCAGCGATGCTCGAACTGTCGAGTCAGAGTGAAGCCAGCCAGAGGCCAGCTCCAGGCGCCCAGCTACCAGACGCGGGTCCGTGCCGCAGCTGGGCCATCCCCGAAAGGACGCGCTCCAAGGCGGCAGAGGAAGCAGAAGAACCTGGGGCCAGAGGCACAGCAGGAGAAGGGGGCGACATTGTCCCCAGAGCCTGGGAGATCAAGGGCTCCTGAGCCTTTGGGATCTCATCAGCCGAGCCATGCACCAGCACATCCGGAGCCAGCGGGGCTATGGGGGCTGACTCCTCCCGACGATGCTCCTCTTGGCCTCGCGGGGGCGACCGGGCTGGGGAGGTGCGAGTGCTGTCGCCTCCTTTCTCCGCAGAGGGGGGGCGGCCGCTGTATCCTCCTTCCTTTTCTTCGCCGAAGGCATCGGCCTGATCAACCAAGGGTGAACGTCAGAAAATAGCAAGTACAAGCAGGAACAAGACGAAGCTCGAAGCACTTACTGATCCACCGTGACATAGTCCACCCTCCGCTTGGGGAGCCTAAAACCCGAAAGCGTCGGGCCTGAGGAGTGGGAACACGGGCTCTGGGAGCAGAAGATGGCGCAGCAGAAGGGCCAGAGGCAGCTCCAGGCGGCGTCAAGGCGGAGGCAGTACCTCGAGGAATCAGCGACGATCTGCCCCTCGTCGGGATAACGGGCAGCTCTCCCTCCTCCTGGCAGGTGTCGGCCTCAACGTCGTTGGGAAGGGCGCGGAGGATGTCAGCCTTGCTCAAGGGGGAGGTTTCTCCCATCTCCTCGGGGGTCTCCTACGAGTCCTCCTCCCCCTCTTCCTCCCCATGGGACTCATCAGAAGACAGCTCCACCGGCCTCGGCACTGCAGAGGCCCCAGTAGGCACTCGCGGCACCAGCCCGCAACCGTAGAAGGTCTGCCTAGAAGCCACGATCTGCTCCCAGTCCTTGCGGTGGAACAAAGGAAAGAAGGCGCTCGGCGGGTACTCCTGGTTGTCCCCAACCAAGAGGCGCAGAACAGCAGTCAGCTCATAATCAAGCAGGGCCTCCGGGCTCAGGCAAATCTTGTCCTCTTCATCTCCAACCCTCCATAAAGGGCGCGTGGGCGCCTGAAGTGGAGCAACGCGCAGCGTCAAGAATTCCCTCAGGAGCATGGCCCCTGTCACTTTGGCCGCCTTCGCGTTGCCCGGCTTCAAGTCGGTCTTCATCTGCTCCAACACCGACGACTCCCGCTCATCAGTAAGCTGTGCACGAGACCACCCCTGGTCAGACTGGGGCATCTTCGTCGGCAGCGCTAAGCGCGGGTGGATGCACTTGGCGCACATCATGACCCATTTGGCCCTGAGGTTGTGGACCTTCTTCCCGGTGTTCGAGATCGAGTTGGCCATACCGGACGCGATGAAATTGGCGCACCCGGAGATGTGGCCTTCACTGACGCGGAGGAAGAAGAAGTGGCGCAGCAGGGCCACGGACGGCATCACGCCCAGATACGTCTCGCAATAGTAGGAGAAGATGGACAGGAGAAGGATGGAGTTGGGATGGAGATGTAGCACCTACAGCCCGTAGTGGCCGACGACCTCATAGAAGAAATCGGAGAAGGGAGGAACCAACCCGTCGGCGATCCTGCTCGTGAAGAAGGGGAAGAACATGCTCCCCTCGGGCTCCGGCTCAACGGAGGCACCCCGGAGCTCCGTCCTCCCCCATTCATTGCTCTCCCCCACCGTCAATAAGCATGTGGCGGCGAGGCTCTTCTCCGAGTCGTTGGGCGCGTCGAGAGCAGGCTCGTACCAAGCCGGTGACGCGGAGGGCTTGACCTTGCACGGCGCCATTAGTCGCTGCTACGAGAGGAGATGGGAGCAAATCTGAGGATTTCGGAAGCAGGGCGCAAGAAAGGGGATCTGAGCAAGGAGAAGGGAAGCAATGAAGACAAGCGCTGCCCGCGCCAGCCTTTTTGTAAATGCAAGCAGTTGCCGAGGCAGCGTGGGGAAGCGGAGACGCCCACGTCCAATCGACCGAGGCCGCAGGCTTTTGGGGCCCGCGGCGCTCCGCACTTGACCGTTGGCTTCGCCTCGAAGCTAAGCCCGAGCGCGCCTTGGGCCCGGGGGCTACTGTCGGCCTTCATGGAACGGGGGTCCCTAGACTTGCCTGCCTGCGGCCCACGGCGTGGCTGTGCTAGCAGGCTTGTACGGCCCATCTTCAACAACAAGGCACTCAAGACCCTCGCGAGGGGCCAAGCCTCTCGAGGCAGACGACGCAAGACCTCCTCAGGAGCGGCCTCACCAGGTTGCCTCGCGAGGAGCGGAGAGATCAAGGCAAGGCAAACCTCGCGAGGTTCTCGTGACGTGAGCCATGACGATCGAGACCAGGCGGGTGCCAGCGCGCAGTGTCCTCGTTTCCTCTTTGGTGCTAAAGGAGGCAAGCGCAGGCGCGGAGTACCGAGGCATCAAGCAACGGTTTTCATATCGGTGCAACGAGACCAAGACCAGCAGGACGGCAAGACGGAGGTCACCATGGAGCCCAAGGCGGCGTCACCACCAGAGCCTTTTGCAGGTAAAGACCGCTTTTGTTAGGATAAGCTGTACTAGCTGTCCCCTTTCAAATTGGCCGTTGTTGGCTCCCTTCCCGCTCAATGTTTAGGGAGAGGACCAGGGCCTATATAAGTAGAACTAGCCACCACCGTAGGGGATAACTCATTCAGAGGCATCTCGCCTAATCCTTAGCCACACACCGAGAACAAGAACACCTCAACCTCAGGAGGCTGTTCTTCCCCTTGTACTGTTCATCATCAGCCCAAGAGCCAATCCACCACCACCACACTGGAGTAGGGTATTACACCACAACGGTGGTCCGAACCAGTATAAATCTTGTGTCCCTTGTGTTGTGAGTTCGTCGAGTTTGTTATTGAGATCTTAGCTAGATAGGACGTGGATCGGTCAAGAGGAAGTCTCCGCGCGCACCCAAGTGTTCGAACCTGGAGGGTTTTGCCGGAACCCGTGATCCGACATATGCGTTGGAGCCAGTCGCATTCGGCGTTCTGGGAACGGGGGTCCCTAGACTTGCCTGCCTGCGGCCCACGGCGTGGCTGTGCTAGCAAGCCTGTACGGACCATCTTCATCAACAAGGCATTCAAGACCCTCGCAAGGGGCCAAGCCTCGCGAGGCGGACGACACAAGACCTCGTCAGGAGCGGCCTCACCAGGTTGCCTCGCGAGGGGCGGAGAGATCAAGGCAAGGCAAACCTCGCGAGGTTCTCGTGCCGTGAGCCATAACGATCAAGACCAGGTGGGCGCCAGGAGGGTGCAGCGCGCGCAGCGTCCTTGTTTCCTCTTTGGTGCTAAGGGGGCAAGCGAAGGCGCGGAGTACCGAGGCATCAAGCAAAGGTTTCCATATCGGTGCAGCGAGACCAAGACCAGCAGGACGGCAAGACGGAGGTCACAATGGAGCCCAAGACGGCGTCACCACCAGAGCCTTTTGCAGGCGAAGACTACTTTTGTCAGGATAAGCTGTACTAGCTGTCCCCTTTCAAATTGGCCATTGTTGGCTCCCTTCCCGCTCAATATTTGGGAAGAGGACCAGGGCCCCTATAAATAGGACTAGCCACCACCGTAGGAGGCAGGTCGAACAGAGGCAAGCCTTAGCTCATCGAACACACACACACAAGTTGGCCAAGCACAAGAACACCTCAACCTCATGAGGCTGTTCTTCCCCCTGTATTGTTCATCATCAGCCCAAGAGGCAATCCACCACCACACACTGGAGTAGGGTATTACACCACAGTGGTGGCCCAAACCAGTATAAATCTTGTGTCCCTTGTGTTGTGAGTTCGCCTAGTTCGTTCTTATGATCTTAGCCAGTTAGGACGTGGATCAGTAGGGAGGAAATCTTCGCACATACCCCAGTGTTCGAACCTAGAGGGTTTTGCCGGAACCCGTGATCCGACATTTGGCGCGCCATGTAGGGGTGCACCGAAACTTCCTTTCCGTCGCACCGCATCCAGTTCCTCTGTTGTCTCCATGGTGGACGCTCGGCGCGCTAGTGCTGAGCGTCGGGCTGCCCTCGCCGCCCGCGTCGCTCAGACGGCTCCACAATGGAAACGCCTCGTAGCACTTCTAGCAGATTATCCGGTGCCTCTGGATGGACAGAGGTCACCGGCGGTACAGGCACACCTCCTCCCTTCGGAGGAGGTTGCTCGCTTGGCTCCGGAGCTGTGTAAGTCTCCGGGACTATATCCGGCTGGGGGCCGAATTGAATCTGGCCCACATCGCCAGTCTCCATGGGGGCTTTCCCCCCAAGGTGTCCAGCGGCCGAGGAGTCATCCTCTGGCACCGCCCTAACGGCCTCCTGAACCTCTCCCTGGCCAGGGAAGGTCCTTCAGGACAACACCTCGGCGTCGCCCTTGGCCCGGGGAGAGTGAGGCGTCGGTGGTGACTCGTTGGCCATCGCCTCCGAATCCAGCGAACCCCCTGAGGAGGATCGCAGGGAGCTGTCGTGGGCCGGACTGCAATTGCATAATTAAAACATGTTAAAGCTATGAAGTAGAGGTGCCGGATATACGGACGCATCAGGGTTTTTAACACTTACGGTGCGGCCAGGGGCTTGCATCGGGGGCGCGGCTCTGGGCTGCTGTCAACATCCCACGCAGAGTTTTTCGCGAGGGAACCCTTCCCCCTCTTGGACGCCTCCGCCTCCAGATTTTTGGAGGCCGCCCTCTTCTTCCTTCCCCCCTCAAGGGGAGAGCTACTCTCCTCTTCCTCCTCCTCGGCATCTTCGGCGGTGGAGGAAAGAGTCTCGTGGTCTTCGGACATCATGTCCGAAGTTCCTTTGCGGCGGGGGCCACTCCGGACCCCCTGGGCCTTCTTATTGGCCTTCTTCTCCGGCGCCTTGTAGGGCGCCGGAACCAACATCTTCGTTAGAAGAGGAATTGCTGGTTCCTCTGGTAGTGGAGCTGGACACCGAATCCACTCCGCTTTCTCTGTCCGTTCCTGAAAAATATATAGTGGAGCTTAGATATCTACCTCGAATAAGCAAGTAAAGGATACACCTTGGAACATGAAAAACTTACCGCACTGGCGGGATGGGCCAGATCATGCCCATGGTCCTCGATGGTGTCCGGCGGTGTCTCATTGCCCTTAAAGAGCAACTTCCAGATGTCTTCGTGCGTGGTGCCGAAGAGCCTTGCCAAGGTCTGCTGCTTCCCCGGATCGAATTCCCATAAAGGGCAGGTTCGGCTCTGGCATGGAAGGATCCGGAGAACTAGCATCACCTGGATCACAGTGACGAGCTTGATTTTTTGTCCACCATGCTTTGGATGCGCGTTTGCAGCGCTATCAGCTCGTCCGACGAAGACCATTTTGGGCCCTTCTCTATCCAAGAGGTGAGCCGCATTGGGGCACCGGACTTGAACTCGGGGATCTGTGATATAGAACCACAGTTTCTGCCACTCTTTGATAGTCGCCACGAAAGTACCTTTGGGCCATGTGACATTGGGCAGCTTGCTCACCATGGCGCCTCTGCACTCCGCATGTTGGCCATCCACCACCATTGGCTTCACGTTGAAGATCTTAAGCCACAGTCCAAAGTGGGGAGGAATGCGGAGGAAGGCCTCACACACCACAATGAATGCCGAGATGTTGAGGAAGGAGTTTGGGGCTAGAACATGGAAATCTAGCCCATAATAGAACATAAGTCCGCGGACGAAAGGGTGGAGAGGAAACCCTAGCACTACAAAAAAAGACACATCCGTGACATTTTGGGCCGAACGAATTTTTTTTCTGTCATACTTATGACACTTCTATGACGATAATTGTGACAAAACCCGGTATCATCATAGATGTGGCGGGCTCCTACATCTATGACAAAAAATCATGACAGAAAATGGCCTTTTCGTCCTGGGCGGGCCGGAGACGCAACTGCATGACATTCTTTGGGCCGTCCATGACGGGAAAAACCGTGGTAGAAGTGAGGGCGAGGAAAATATCGGGGTGTTCCCGGTTACGGTGGGTGGTTGGGGCAGAGCGATGCATGGAGGTTTGCGCATTTCTCTCATACGCGCACGCGCGTGGGTGCGAGGCGTTGGGCTCTAACTGAACCCAAGCGAGGCGTTCGCCTACTGAACCCGAGCGATTGCACTACAGGCTACGCGTTACTGAACCCGAGCGATTGATCGATGGCTGTTAACTGAACCCGATCGAGCGATTCCTTCGCTACTGCTGCTAACTGAAGCCGACCGTTGCTGCCTCTGGATGAACAGTCAGCGTTGCTGGGGGGTTTGGATGAACAGTTCCCGGTTGGGGTGGATGAACAGGACCCCGTGGTGTTGCCTCTGGATGAACAGGACCCCGGTCGATCGAGCCGGTTGGGGCTGGATGAACAAGACCCCGTGGAGGGCTGGATGAACAGTAGATGGTGGAGGGCTGGATGAACAATAGCCCGTGGAGGGGTGGTTGAACAGGAGCCCGTAAGGAGGGTTGGTTGAACAGTAGCCGGTGGAGTAGCGTGCGGTGGAGGCTGGATGAACAGGAGCCCGTGGATGAACAGTCGCACGTGGAGGCTGGAGGAGGTCGATTGTGAATGAACAGTAGCCCATGGAGGCTGGAGGGGGTCGACGGTGGAGATGAACAGTATCCCGTGGAGTCCCGTTTTGCGGTACGCCACACCCCTCCTAATGAACAGGACCCCCATTTCGACTGTAGCGCTCCAACACAAGTTCGTTTCCTTCGTTTTGCGGTACGCCACACCCCTCCCGATCAACAGGACCCCGTTTCGACCGTAGGAGGTCCAACACAAGTCTGTTTCCTCCGTTTTGCGGTACGCCAGACCCCTCCCGATGAACAGGATCTCATTTCGACCGTGGCCGGTCGAACACAAGGCCGTTTCCTCCGTTCTGCGGTACGCCAGGCCTCGTTTCCATCGGCTGTTCCGTCCAAGCCCTCCCGATGAACACGACGACGCATTCCGTTCCGACCCAGCCGGTTGGCTCCCGATGAACATGACGACGACGTAGTTTCTCCGTTCCGACCCATCCATGTACACGAGCCCTGGTCGTACGTATGCGCGAGTAGGCGTTCGAGACCCCCCGTATGTACGTACGTGGCCATATTTTCTTTCTTGCACACTGGTCGTTGTACGTACATGTACATGCTATGTGCGCGCCTCTACTACGACATGTGCGCGCCTCTACATCAACCAGTATGTACGTACAGGTTTGCGACCAGAATGACAACGCTACGTACGCTTCGATCAGGTGGGTCCCGCCTGTCAGGCACTTCCTTCCGTGCGAAGATATAGCTAGTGGGTCCCAGCACTCAGGGGGGCGAGTCGTTTTTTTTGCCCGGACGCACTTCCTTGCGTGCGAAGATGTAGCTGGTGGGTCCCAACAGTCAGGGGGGAAACGTTTTTTTTCACAAAATACGGTGGCCCGTCCGGTGGGTCCCTGCTGTCAGGTGGAGGAATAATTATTTTACGCATAATAAGGAGGCACTTCCTTGCTGCGGCCGTGGACCCAGTTGTCAGCCTCTCCACGTACAGTCCACGTCCGATGGAAGTCATTCCTTGACCACGTTGACCACGCCGCCCCGAGAGCACCAGGGCGGTGGACGACGGCGAGGCCTAGGAAGGGGACGACGTGGAGCCGGGGAAGATGCGGCAGCGGAAGCCCGCGCGGAGAGGAGTACGAGTGCACTGGTTCGGCTTCGGTGTGAGGCTGCCATCGCCGCAGGGTCTGGCCAGCGGTGGGAATAGTAGGGGCGGTGAGGCCTCCGCGGCAGCACAACCGGCCATGGGAGGCAGGAGCATGCGGCACGACCGGTGCTGCTTTGGGCGGCTGGAGCAAGAAGACCAGAGGTTGAAGAAGCACTACGGCCGTTGGATGGACATCGTACGGTCACTGGAGCTAGAATCGTTCATATTGACTAAGTTGACAAAGCACTCCGTCCCCGTCAACTTAGTAGGCCCACAAGTCAGCCTCCCACCAAGGTGGGTCCCAACTAGCAGGGGGTATTCATTTTTTTTGTGCGTAATAAGGAGGCACTTCCAGTGGGTCCGAGCTGACAGTGGGGGGAACGTTTTTTTCGCGAAATACGGTGGCCCGTCCGGTGGGTCCCAGTAGTCACGGGGGAAACGTTTTTTTCGCCAAATACTATGGCCCGTCGGGTGGGTCCCTGCTGTCAGATGGAGGAATAATTATTTTCTGCGTAATAAGGAGGCACTTCCTTGCAGCTGTCGTGGACCCAGCTGTCAGCCTCTCCACGTACAGTACTCTTCCGATGGAAGTCGGACGTTGACCACATTGACCACGCCGCGCCGAGAGCACCACGGCGGTGGACGACGGTGAGACCTAGGAAGGGGACGACGCGGAGCCGGGGAAGATGCGGCAGTGGATGCCCACGAGAAGAGGAGTACGAGGGTTGACTGGTTCGGCTGTGGTGTGAGGCTGCCGTCGCCGCAGAATAACAGGGGGTGTGGGTGAGTGGAGGGATGGCCTGGCCAGCGGTGGGAGTAGTATGGGGGCGATGAGGCCTCCGTGGCAGCACAGCTGGCCACGGGAGGTAGGAGCAGGCGGCACGACCGGCGCTGCTTTGGGCGGCTGGAGCAAGAAGACCAGAGGTTGAAGAAGCACTATGGTCGTTGGATGGACATCGTACGGTCACTGGAGCTAGAATCGTTCATATTGACTAAGTTGACAAAGCCCTCCGTCCCCGTCAACTTAGTAGGCCCACAAGTCAGCCACCCACTATGGTGGGTCCCAGCTAGCAGGGGGTATTCATTTTTTGTGAGTAATAAGGAGGCACTTCCTTGCGTGCGAAGATATAGCTGGTGGGTCCGACATGTCAGCGGGGGGAACGTTTTTTTTTTCGCGAAATACATAAGCCCATCCCGTGGGTCCTAGCTGTCAGGTGGAGGAATCATTATTTTGCGCGTAATAAGGAGGCATTTCCTTGCGTGCGGCCGTGGACCCAGCTGTCAGCCTCTCCACGTACAGTCCACTTCCGATGGATGTCGTTCATTGACCACGTTGACCAGGCCGCGCCGAGAGCACCAGGGTGGTGGACGACGGCAAGGCCTAGGAAGGGAACGACACGGAGCCAGGGCAGACTTGGCAGTTGTTTCCCGCGCGGAGGAGTATGAGGGTTTACTGGTTCGTCTGTCGTCCCCAGAGAATAACAGCAGGTGTGGGTGAGTAGAGGGATGGCTAGGCCAGCGATGGGAGTACGGTGGGGCGGTGAGGCCTGCGCGGCAGCATAGCCGGCGCGGGAGGAGGGAGCAGGCAGTCCCACCAGCGCTTGTTTGAGCGGCTGGAGCAGGAAGAGCAGGATTTAGGAAGCACGACAGCCGTTGGATGGACATCCAACAGTCAGTCCTCTCTTGTGTTGACTAAGTTGACATGGTGTTGCGTGTGCGTCAACCTTTTTTTAGGAAAGCATATGCGTCAACCTGTAGTAGGCGCACAAGTCAGCCTCAAATCTGTGGAAAACAGCATACAGCCCATCTGCCATTATTTCTAATAATGTACGGCCCATTTGGTAATTCTTAAGAATTTTTTTGGAGCCCATCTTCTTTTTGTTAGCATTACACCCCATATTGTGGCCACGGTTAAAAAGTATACGAAATTTTGCATATTTCGGTGCGGTCAACTGTTTTTAATCCCGAAATATCGATTCACATTCAAATTATTTTGAAAAAAAATTTATATAAATATAAAATCCAAATAATTGTCCACGCATAAAAATCAATGGAATTTAAAATCTTGTAATGAAAAAAATTTGAAACTAATTCCCGGTTTGATGTGTTTAAAAAATGTACAGCCCATTTCTGGGCAAACCGAATGAAACTCTCCTCGTCTTGAAAGATTTGCAGCCCAGCAGGGCTGATAAAGCAAGTAGGCCTCGTTTGGGCATTTCTTTTAAAAAATAGAACTGGGCTAGCCATTTTCAGCAAGAAAAAAACACAACTGGGCTCATGATGTGGTAAACACATATAAAACCCTGGCTAGATGGGCCACAGCCCCCGCACAGCCCCGTTGTTACCCTGATCCATCTCTAAAACTAGTATAAATAACAACTGCTTGTTCCTCAAAAAAACTGCGCGACCTGCTGGGTCCCTGGTGTCAGCCGCTCGTAGTGTAATTCTCTCATTTATTGACTACGTTGACAATGGCGTGAGCCCTAGATGTCCAACCATTAGGAGGAACCATATTTTTGGGCTTGTAATATAGAGGCACTTGCTTGCGTACTGCCATTACGCTGGTGGGTCTCTACTGTCATCCTCTCCACGTACAGTCATCTCCTTGTTCCTCTAGGTTGTTGACGACGTTGACAACGCAAGAGGGCGGCGCATCATGCACGGCAAGCGAACCAAGGCCGCAATGCGGAGGACGACGGCGAGGCCTCGGACGGAACGAACAGGAGCCGTGGAAGATGTGCCGGTCCAGTCGCAGGCGGAGGGGAGTACGAGGGTTCACTGGTTCGGGTGCGGGTGCGTGTTGGGACTGACGTCGCCGGAGAATAACAGGACGTGTGGGGGAATAGAGGGAGGGACTGGCCAACGTTGGAGGGTACGTACGGTAGGGCGGCGAAGGCACAGCCAGCCATGGGAGGCGGGAGCAGGCGGAGCCGACGGGGTGGTTTGGTTTGGGTGGCTGGAGGAAGAAGAAGACAAGAGATAGAAGATACACGACAGATGTTGGATGTCAATCCAACGGCTAGTAGGCAGAATCATTTGTTGACTGGCGAGTAAGTCGACACCACCTTGGATAGGCTATTTCCTCGCGGGTCCCAAATGTCAGAATTCAAATATGTCACGGTCATGCAGCCTTTCCTATGAAAATTTAGAGCCCATTTGATGTGCTAGTTCGAAATAAGTTTGTGGGTGCTGGTGGGGGCTAATCACTTGGCTTCTGTAATGCACAGTGAGCTCAAGCAGCCGGCGAGAGTGATGTTATTTCCCTTGGTTGGGATTTGTTAGTTGTTACAATATTTCACTCTAAATTAAACGACTGGCAAGCCATTTGCCTTGTTTCAAAGAAAATATGACAGTCACAGCTGAGTTGAAAAGGGCAAGAACATCTAACTCCAGCTTACAAACTGTACAAAAGCACGAGGGTTAATTGTTTATCAGGTTTACAAAAAACCCAGGTTGAAAAGGGCAACAACATCTAACTCCAGCACTGTTTGCGGCAGTCACAGTCAAATGGATCGGCCAGGTCCATAGAATGAACATCCTGGGTCTTAAAATTTACTAGATTATGACCACAATATGTTGTAAATAGAAGCCCGGCACATTCAGAAGCTCTTTTGCCCACCTGAAACTCCTTTTTTTGCTCTTCCACATACCCATCCGTCTAAACCATGTTGCTGATAAACTTAAGCCTGATGGACAATAGTAACCTCGCATTCAGCAGGAAGAATGTGACAAATCTAGTGTTTGCACGGTTGGCTACATATCGTTCTAGCGTTATTGTCTTCAATCGAATCTCATGAGAAGTGAGAAAATCCCGATGCTTACGAATCCACCGATTGGTTATAACTTTCTTACCCCGTCATGTTGCCTAAATAGACATGAAGATTGAAAACAGTTAAGGTCTAAAAAAAGAGTGTCGAAAGAGCAACAGCTGAACGGTTAATTTTAGTACACTATATGTGGGCTTCCAATGTGCGTGAAATTATCACCTTTATATACAACTTCTCCAGATATGGAAAGCATTGCAGCAAGCCAATAATCTTGTTCAGATCAAAACTATTCATTTGGATATATAAGATCTTGACAGAATCCAGCACCATTGATAGGCCATCCATGGAGAAACTGTTCATTGAGCATAGAACATAATATTAGTACAAAATGTGTACTCCAAGATGATATATAACTTATGCGCAGAAATTTAAAATGCAGCTTATGGTTACAAGTGTAGATGATAATATAAAGTACGTGAAGAACTGTGGAGCCAAACACCATATTGAAATGAGCACAGAGATCATGTATTACACCCAAGGTCTCCAGTTTAGGCCCAGAGAGGACGGTTATTTGCAACGGTGAATAACTAGAATCAAGGATCAACCTTTGAAGTGAAGGGGCATCTTGGATGATGAGCTGCCTTCCATCAAAAGGAATTCCAATTCTTACAAGGTTAGGCGACTTTATCTGGAGACAACCGATTCTAACTATGAAAACAAGCACCAAGCACTCTAGGGCAGGGCAACTGGAGTGGATGATGCTGTGAAATGAGGCCTCCGATATACGAACCCGCACAAGTGAAAGTTTCTTGAGAAATGGGAGTCGAAGGTTTAGTACCAGATTGTCTGGTAGGTGGCACAGCGCAAAGGTGGCGGTGTGGAGAGAGGAGGAAAACCGCGAGGTGGACATCGGTGCTGAGGGCACAAGTACATGGCGTTCAGTATGTGGTATGTGATTTCCAGGGGAATAGTAGAACTCAAGCAGCTGTAGTTCTGTGAATTCAGGGGATTTCGGCCAGGCGTCCACCGTGCAGGGCATGGTATGCTTGCTCAGGTAGCATGACGGGATGCAGAGGCTTTGAACGGAGCCCTGGTGGGAGGAGATGATGGCTCTGGGGATTTCAAAATCATTGAAGAGAGATAGCTGACGACAGTCGAAATTAAGGGGCACGGCGCGCCATAGAGGGCGCCACCGAATTGAGAGGACTTGGACGCGGCAGCAATCCTTGGTGGGGAGAAGCGAGATGATCTCCCCAAGGACGGCGTCAGGGAGATCGCTGATGCGGTCCACCCGAGATTCTACGGGTTCCTGGGATCCGGTGGGGGCGGGGTCGCCGCTTCTCCCCGCGCTGCCGGGTGCGGGTTCTACAACAGGCGTCGCCGCTCGGGTCAGCCAAATCCATTTTCCTCGAGGGCGTCGCGTTGCGCTCACGGATTTGAGTAGAGTAACGAATGACGAGCCTAGTTGTAGTGCGAGTGAAGAAGGGGAGTTGGGGGTTTTCTGTAGTAATGAGGAAGAAGGGGAGCTGGGGTTTTCTGTAGGAGTGAGGTGAGGAATTTGGCGGTACGAGTGGAGCGAGCTGATGTGAGGTGGGTGGGAGTGAGGAGGAAGAAGAACACCTAGGTTTTTTTGGGGGCCGGTGTGCTGGGTGTGGGTAGCGCCTCTCATTCAGTAAATATATAGGCTTTTGAATTGATTTTACTATTTACTAGGGTGGATGGGCTGTTTTGTCTTGGGCCCAAAGAAACAATTACTACTAGTACAGTGGAGACACTCTACAGCTACCGATGCTCACTCTCTTTTTTGTTTCATTGTCATTGCGATTGTGTTTTCCTTTCAGTGGTCTCCTAGTATTCATCAGTTTCATGATGGACCAAGGAGAACCAGGCAAAGATCTGCCGATATTGGAGAAGACGCGGGAGGGTGATCCCCACGAGACAGAGAGCTCCAAGAAGATGGAGGCAGCCACCGAGCCGACCCCAGATACGCTCACGGCCACTACTGAGATGGTCAACGCGCCGTTTGAGGTTACAGCCCCCGTGACACTGCAGGAGCAGTTTTCCCCCTTCGAGGATGTACCCCCCCCCCCCCGCAGAGCTGCCCAAGGTGATTTTCTTCTTTGACGATCTCGATTGTGGTTTTTCATCTAAGTATGTGGTGATGAATAATGCAAAAATTTATTAGCTTCGATGCCATGCTATACATAGTGGTCTAAATAACTTGTGTTTCTTATACTGGAAAGTAATTCAGAATTTGTTTCTGTTTCAATTAGAGCCCTGATGCAGACAAGGATTGTGTGGTTGTACATGTCACTCGCTATGAGGCGGATGACCTGAATATACACACTGGGAAAACAGAGTTTTTAGGCTGTTGCATCCTGGAAGCCATTTGCGCTTATACCAATGAAGAGTTGTATTCCAGCCTCACTGTTGTCAGGCGTGTTGTCCAGGGTGTACTGAAGCACAAGAAGTTCAAAGATACTCCTTCGTTTGTGAGGCATACTATTCTTGTCAAGCTTATACAGGAAGATGACGTGGCATGCCTCCATAAACAAGTTCATGAGTGGCAAGGCCACAAGGTTGTCTTCATGAAGGTTCACAGGATTGAGCTGCTGCCGGACGTCCTCGATAATGTTCATGGCAAGGTCCGTCTTGTGTCCATCCCAAATTAGATTGAGGCATGAAATAGTTGCCCCAGGTAGTGTTTAATAGTAGTTTGGATTGTGTCTAATTATCCGAACCTTGCGTGTTATCGAGCCCTCTAGGGCTAGTATTCTGTTTGAATCTGTCTATGGGAACTGCTGCTACTTTTGTGTGCCCGTGAATCATGTGAGAACCATCGTAATTGTTGTCGAAACAGATGCGTCCTCACTAGTTTTTTCATGAATATGGCATGGTAAGACATAAGTTGTCACGGTTTATCATACGAGCAGTGTGTGTTTTGATGAAATAGACTACTCGTTCGAGAACTGTGCGCCGACGTATACATAAGTACTTGTAAACACTGTTGGTGCTACCCCACTTGTAAGCAGTTGTGCAAAACACGGCACATTGGCTCAGCTTGCTTCAACACTAGGCTATCGACCAGCTAACAATCAACAATCTGCTGTCTGACATATAAGCAACTATGTATCTTGTTACAGTGGTTCATGCAGTTAACTGAGGCCACAATGTAAATTCCAAACGTTCACACGCTAGTCCAGTGTTCATGTGGAACACTCACATTAAACTCGGCTTCATAAAAAACTTGAAAAGCATCAGTTAAGCAATTTTATAAATCTCAATGATCATAGAACATAACAAACATATACTAGTTCACAGCAAAAGACAAAGTTGTGAGAAGGTTTACAAATCAGGAAAAAACAAGCAAGGCTTCTCTGAGCAAAGGGCCTCCCGGCAGGCTTAAATTTCCTGGAGTTCACTCTGGTTTTTTCTTGTTGCCACCATCCAGGGTTAGGTTCTCTCATTCCAGAATAACCAATTATAATTGTGTTCTCAGATGGAATGTTGAACTGAACCATGTAGTGTACTGACCAGCTGAAAGTCTTGTGCATTCCACTAAATTTAAGCGCCGCTATTTGCAAAAATAAGCAGACCACAATGCCTCTTGTCCGCGCACCTATCCCAAAAACCTCAGTGCAGCGATGCCAGCTAGTCCTCGGTCCATGGATGAACTGGAAGAAAGTGCATTCCGGACTAGGATGCAGATGTTTTCGCTCGTCCCTGCACTGCAATCAGGAAGTAAAAGGTACAAATCAGCTTCTTTTAGATTGCGTCGGTCATTCTACCTAGTAACTACCAATGTAGGAATACCTGGGAGACGAGTGGTTAGACGACGACAGCGAGGGATAGCCATCTCATTTTGCGCAGTTCTACTAAAACTGAGGCGTGTGCTTTTGATTGCATGGATAGAAATGATACGGAGACAGACATCCCGAAACGATATGGAGACAGACATCCCTGTTTGCGCAAATATGAAATACGGTTATTTAAATAGTGATAGATATTTGCAGTGGCGTATGATTAACAGCAGCATCTATTGTGTTATAATTGGCACTAGATTGACAGTATGAAAGTGTCCTTAAGTAAGTAGCATCACATCACATCAACACTGCCACTAGATTAACATGCAGAATAATAGCATTATTATTACTGTCATGAGAGTAGCACACGGTCAGTAAATGTGCAATCAAATTTGTGCAGTTCCACTGGGATGAAGCAATGTTAGCGGTGTGGATTTAAGTGTAACTGCAAAAACACAATTCATGGGAAATAAAGCAGAACGGAAGCACTTCATAAAATGGTGGTGGCATTGCTTCAATTTATCGACGGCACTAGACCATTACTTATACTGACATTAGGTGGCATTGCTTAATGCTTCATGTGATTTTACATTAACGGTAGCGATATGGGCGTAGGGACAACAGGAGCATAAAGTGGTGAGGCAGATGTGGTTGCCGACAGTGGCAAACACTCAGGCAGCATGTCTGCATTTGTCCCATTTTTTATCTCCTCGGCGACATTTTCCTATGTGAGCACAGGAAATCTAGACCTGCTCATTCTCATTTTTGTTGTCCCCCAACACCCGTCACTTTCTTTCCTTTTTCAACCAAGGGATAGGTCCACTTCCCCCCACCCTTCGCCATCCACCATGCTTTCTTCGTCTTTTCAACCAAGAGACCGGTTGGGTAGCCAGTATCTACTACTTTCCCCCGTTTCCTCTTAGAACCAAGTCCTAGATTCATGCTACAGCTTTCCCACTTTCTTCCCTGTTTGAACAACTCTTAGAGTCGACTGTATGAACTAGCTTTACCTCTAATAATAGTAAAAGTCTAGGTGGCGTTGGAACAACAAACAGAAGGAGAAAAAGATCCACACGAAGCCAAGTGGGGAGCTGGGGCAGTAGAGCAAGGCAGGTTTCGAAGGAATATATAGCCGAGGGTCGTCGGCATGTGGCAAAGACGGTGTCGGGAGGCCCCATCTTGGCCACAATACCACAGGGAGGAAGAAGGTGTCAGATCACGGGTTCCGGCAAAACCCTCAAGGTTCGAACACTGGGGTGCACACGAAGATTCCCCCCCTACCGATCCACGTCCTAGCTTGCTAAGATCTCAAGAACGAACTCAAAGAACTCACAACACAAGGGACACAAGATTTATACTGGTTCGGGCCACCGTTGTGGTGTAATACCCTACTCCAGTGTGGTGGTGATGGATTGCCTCTTGGGCTGATGATGAACAGTACAAGGGGAAGAACAGCCTGCTGAGGTTGAGGTGTTCTTGTGCTTGGTGTGTGGCTAAAGATCAGATGCCTGAGGCTTAGTTGTCCCTCTCCATCCTCCTACGGTGGTGGCTAGTCCTATTTATAGAGGCCCTGGTCCTCTCCCCAAATATTGAGCGGGAAGGGAGCCAACAACGGCCGATTTGAAAGGGGACAGCTAGTACAGCTTATCCTGACAAAAGAGGTCTTCCCCTGCAAAAGGCTCTGGTGGTGCCGCCGGTTTGGGCTCCATGGTGACCTCCGTCTTGCCGTCCTACTGGTCTTGGTCTCGTTGCACTGTTATGGAAACCTTTGTTTGATGCCTCAGTACTCCGCGCCTGCGCTTGCCTCCTTTGCACCAAAGAGGAAATAAGGATGCTGCGCGCGCTGGCACCCGCCTGGTCTCGATCGTCATGGCTCACGTCACGAGAACCTCGTGAGGTTTGCCATGCCTTGATCTCTCTGCCCCTCGCGAGCCTGCCTGGCGAGGCCGCTCCTGAGGAGGTCTTGCGTCGTCCGCCTCGCGAGGCTTGGCCCCTCGCGAGGGTCTTGAATGCCTTGTTGATGAAGGTGGGTCGTACATGCCTGCTAGCAAAGCCACGCCGCGGGCTGCAGGCAGGCAAGTCTTGGGACCCCTGTTCCCAGAACGCCAACAGTAGCCCCCGGGCCCAAGGCGCGCTCGGGCTTGGCTTCGAGGCGAAGCCAAAGGTCAAGTACGGAGCGCCGCTGGCCCCAACAGCCTGCGGCCTTGGTCGATGGGTGGCGGTTGATTGGACGTGGGCGTCTCCGCTTCCCCACGCTGCCTTGGCAACTACCCGACTTGGTAAAAAGGCTGGCGTGGGCAGCGCTTGTCTTCACTGCTTCCCTGCGCCTTGCTCAGACCCCCTTTCTTGCGCCCTGCCTCCAAAATCCTCAAAACTGCTTCCATCTTCTCCCGCATCAGCGACTAATGGCACCGCGCTAGGTCAAGCCCTCTGTGTCGCCGGCTTGGTACGAACCTGCTCTCGACACGCCCAACGTCTCGGAGAAGAGCCTCGCCGCCACGCGCTTGCTGACGGTAAGGGAGAGCAATGAAAGGGGGAAGACGGAGCTCCGGGTTGCCTCCGACGTGCCGGAGCCCGAGGGGAGCACATTCTTCCCCTTCTTCACGAGCAGTATCACCGACAGGTTGGTTCCCCCCTTCTCCGATTTCTTCTATGAGGTCCTCGGCCACTACGGGCTGCAGGCGCTGCATCTCCATCACAACTACATCCTTCTCTTGTCCATCTTCGCCTACTATTGTGAGGCGTATCTGGGTGTGATGCCGTCCGTGGCTCTCCTGCGCCACTTCTTCTTTCTCCGCGTCAGCGAGGGCCACATCTCCGGGTGCGCCAATTTCATCGCGGCCGGCAAGGCCAACTCGATCTCAAACACCGGGAAGAAGGCCGACAACCTCAGGGCCAAATGGGTCATGATGGGTGCCAAGTGCATCCACCCGCGCTTGGCGCTGCCGACGGAGATGCCCCAATCCAACAAGGGGTGGTCTCGTGCAGAGCTTACTGATGAGCGGGCGTCATCGGTGTTGGAGTAGATGAAGGCCGACCTGAAGCCGGGAAATGCGAGGGCGGCCAAGGTGACGGGGGCCATGCTCCTGAGGGAATTCTTGACGCTGCGTGTTGCTTCTCTTCAGGCGTGTGTGTGCCCCTTGTGGAGGCTTGGAGATGAAGAAGACAAGATTCGCCTGAGCTCGGAGGCCTTGCCCGATGACGAGCTATCCGCAGTCTTGCCCCTCTTGGTCGGGGACAACCAAGAGTACCCACCGAACGCCTTTGTTCCTCTATTCCGCCGCACGGACTGGGAGCAGGTCGTGGCTGCCAGGCCTACCTTCGATGGTGCGGGCTGGTGCCGCCGGCGCCTACTGGGGTCCTTGCGGCGCCGAAGCCGCTGGAGCTATCTTCTGACGAATCCCGTGGGAAGGAAGAAGGGGAGGAGGACTCGGAGGAGAACCCCGAGGAGATGGGAGAAACCTCCCCCTTGAGCAAGGCCAACATCCTCCACACCCTACCGGACGATGACGAGGCCGAAATCCACCAGGAGGAGGGGGAGCTGCCCGTTGTCCCGACGAGGGGCAGATCATCGCTGGTCTCCCGAGATGCTGCCCCCGCCTTGACGCCGTCCAGAGCTACCTCCGGCCCTTCTGCTAGACCGTCCTCTGCTTCTGGAGCCGGCGCGCCCGCGCCTCAAGCCTCGAGTCTCTCGGGCTTCAAGCTCACCAAGCGAAGGGTGGACTATGCTGCGGTGGACCAGTAACCAGTAAGTGCTCGGGCTCCATCTTCTTCTTGCTTGTACTGCTGCCTCCTGACGTCCGTCCTTGGTTGGCCAGGCTGCTGCCTTCGGTGAAGAAGAGGAAGGAGGATGCAGCGGCCTTGCCCCCTTCTGCGAGGAAAGGAGGTGACGGCACTCGCACCTCCCCGGCCCGGTCACCCTCGCGAGACCAGGAGGAGCGTCGTCACGAGGAGTCAGCCCCCGAGGCCCCGCTGGCTCCGGAAGTGCCGATGTCTGGCTCGGCCGCCGAGGCCCCAAAGGCTCAGGAGCCCTTGGTCTCCCAGGCCCTGGTGACGACGTCGCCTCCTTCTCATGTTGTGCCATTGTTCTCAGGTTCTTCTGCCTCCTCTGCTGTCTTGGAGCGTGCCCTTTCAGAGATGACCCAGCTGCGGGAAGGTCTCCGGGGCACGGATCTGCGCCTGCTGGCCTGGCGCCTGGAGCTGGCATCCTGCTGGCTTCAATCTGACGCGGCGGTCTGAGCAACGCCGAACCAGGCCGCGACGGCCTCCGAGAAGGAGAAGCGAGCCGCCGCGCAGGCTGCGGCCGATCGCGAGGCGGTGCTGAAGGATGCCAAGGCCGCCCACGACCGCTGCCGGGCGTTGGAGAAATAGCTGAAGGGCCTGCGTGATGAGCACGCAGAAGAAGCTCGTGGCCACCGAGCGAAGGAGGAGGAGATGAGGGCTCGGGAGGACGCCAGCAAGAACTGCGGCGCTGAGCTGGGGGAGCTGGTGAAGACCCAGGCCGCTGAATGCGGCCGGCTAGAGCAGCTGGAGCGGAAGGTGGAGGCGGAGAAAGTCGATCTTGAGGCCAAGGCGAAGGTCCTGGCTGAAGACCGTGTGGCCTTCTCGCTCCTTGAGGAGAGGTCCCGCGTGGTGCTGAAGTCACTGTACGAGAAGGGCTTGGAGAAGCCGCTGACCACCGACAAGGATGGCCCTTCTCAGCTGCTTCCCTTCTTGGTGAAGGCGCTCGAGGAAGTCGTGGAGGGCATCAGTCCCATGGCGGAGGCAGAGGCTCGCGTCCTTTCTTTAGCCACCCTGACGCGGGTCTTCAGCCACCTGCACCATCGTGACCCCAGCGCTTGTCTTGATGAGCTGCTGGAGCCTGTAGCTGATGAACATTGCGCAGCTGCCACCATAGACGTGAAAGGTCAAGTGGAGGCCCTACTGAAGAAGTTCTGTGGCTTCACACCCGCGCCTTCGACCGGTAGTGCCACCGATCCCGCGGCTCCAACTGGCGGTGCAGGCAAAGGCGATGCCACCAAGGAAGGAGCACCCCTTGTGGGCGACGGCGGTGTCCAGGGGTGACCTGCGGCTACTTTTCTGTTTTATTCCTGCAACATGCACCATGCCTTGTGGAGGCATTAAATTCGCGTTTGATATTGTGAGAACAATATGTCTTGTAATATTTTCTTTGAGATTTTGTGATTTTCTTCCTATTTGCTTTGTGTTCTGCGTCGGCAGAGCCTGGCCCCACGCATACCTCAACCGCCGTTGGGCCGACCAGAGACCAGGACGGACCAAGGAGTGAGGGGCTACATGACCAGTTAGGCTCCTGAGTCGCGATGCTCAGGAGTCCCCCTTGACACCCAAACAGCTTATAGGAAGGATACACGGGGATAGGTTAATGTTCTACGTCGGCAGGGCCCGGCCCCACACATACCTCAACCGCCGTTGGGCCGACCAGAGACCAGGACGGACCAAGGAGTGAGGGGCTACGTGACCAGTTAGGCTCCTGAGTCGCGATGCTCAGGAGTCCCCCTTGACGTGCAAACAATCTCCATACCTTTGCCCTCGCCGAGGCTCGGCTCGGGAGGGGCGTGCAACGACCAGGTCTGAGGGACCTGGTTGGGTGGCGTACACTTGGGCGTGACCCGAGCGCAGCCCCCGTGCCCAGCCCCCTCGTGCGGCTCTCCCGAGGGGAGGCATTGCGGTGAGGCCGGACACTGAGCTCTGGGGCTCCCTGAGGTTGGTACGGCCGTGAGGCCGCCCTCAGTTGTTTATCACCAGCGCGGAGCATAGTGCTTCCGCTTGTGCATGGGCATAGCCGCTCCTCGGCAGTGTCGACGGCCAGCGCGGAGCATGGTGCTTCCACTGGTGCATGGGTGGGGGACTCCCTACTACGGAGAGCCCCCGGGGCATGTACAACCCCGCCCTGACACATGGCTTGCACGGCAGGGCTAGATGAGGTATGTCTGGGCACTCGTGAGCCAGGACGGGACTCACGAGGCCCTACCTCAAGGCGGGTTGCCCCTGGTCTAGGTTTTGTTCGCTGCGCTGGTCCTGTGAGGTGGTCAGACAACCTACGCCGAACGAATCTCCTGAGGTTATCGCGTGAGAAAGACAAGCACCAATGGCCCCAGGAGGTAATGTGAATGGGGCCGGCCCGCCAGATAGAGCTCAGCCGCTGGATTTATCGACGTTGCAGGGACGGGCCCGAGCACATACGTCGTGCTTAACATACTCACGCGAAGGGTCCTAAAGAAAGACGGCCGGCGCGCAGCTCCCATGGTGGGTGGCGATCGAGCAGGTAATAATCACAGGTAGATTAAGCATGGAAGTAGCAGGCTTAAGTAAATGCAAGGGAGATACATGCCACTGGGTCATGCCCGAGCGGCTTGGGGATGATGCAGCCCGAGGGGCGCCCCCAACAAGGTAAGCTAAAGACATAAAAGAGATACATGCCATAGGGACGAACCCACGCGGCCTGGGAATGATGCAGCCCTAGGGGCGCTCCCAGCTAAATGAACTTGGAAAATGTCACCTGGTTCTATTGATGAAGGTGAGTTGGGGCAGCTGAAGGTATGCGGCGAAGGGGTTGCTCCTCATGAGCCACCGGGGCCCTGAGCCTCGGGAGGCTCTGGGGGTCCAGGTGGTTCCTTGAGGACCGTCTCCATCTCCGTTAGTACAGCGTGGTGCCTGGCCTGCTAAGCCGCCAGGATGCTCTGCAGGTTGCGCTGATAGGCGGTCGCCACGGTCGGCAGGCCAAAAGGCATGCGAACATAGTTGTGAGGTGGGCCCTCGCAGCGTCCCACGCGCGAAGGCCAGAAGAGCTCCTGAGAGGCGGCCCTGTTGAGCCCTGGGACGTCGATGCAGACGCGCAGCCCAGCATCCTTGCCTGGATGGGGAGCTGCGCCTGGTGAGCGGCAGCCGCCGCGCATGGCCCTTGCGTCTTGCAGTTCCTGAGTGGTCTTGGTGATGAACTCCTGAACGGTTGGCACTCCTTGCCTGTGTCCTCCTGAGGGAAACGTGCCGTGAAGTACGCCTCCAAGTGGTGCCCAAGCGCCTCCCTCGTGATGTTGGCAAAGTCTGAGGCCCTCCACAAGAGAGCCCCCGAGCCCAGCCCGAGAGGGGCGCTGGGCGCGCTTTCCTATGCGAAGGAGGGAGGCGTCCCAGGCATGGGCACCGATCCTGACGAGGCACCGCTTCCCTGAGGCCCTGCGTGGTGCAACTGCTTCTTCTTCTTGGGGGTGGCCTCAGGAGGGCGCTCACCCTTGCTGTCGGGGTCGTCGATTGCTGCAGCTTGGAAGGCACGCTCGAGGGAGCACACTGCATCTCTTTCTTCGCATGGGGCTGTGATGATTCCGCCGCTTCCCGGACTCTTGAGGGCATTGTAGCCGTGATGGGTCACCGCCATGAACTTGGCCAGGGCTAGATACCCGAGGATGGCATTGTACGGCAGACGGATGTGCGCGACGCCGAAGTCGATGAGTTCGGTGCAGTAGTTTTTGCGTTCTCCGAAGGTGACGAGAAGGCGGACCTGCCCGATCGGGGTTGTGGAGCTGTCGGTCACTCCTGAGAAAGGCTTGGTAGGCTAAAGCTGGTCATATGGCACTTGGAGGTTGTCGAACGTGTTGACGGACAGGACGTTGAGCCCTGCATCCCCGTCGATGAGGGTCTTGGTAACTTGCACGTTGCTGATGACTGGTGAACAAAGCATCGGGAGGACGCCTGCAGTAGCTGCGCACTTGAGCTGATTTGCCGAACTGAACCTGACGGGGCACTTGGACCATCTGAGCGGGCGTGTGGCCTCGAGCTTGGGGAGGACCGCATTCACTTCATGAGCAAACTGTTTGAAGATATGCTGTGAGGCTAGGGCTTGAGCTCTGCCCAAGATGCAGGCGCTAGCACGCGGCTCCTGGAAGCCCCCAGCCCCCTCGTCTTGATGGTGGTCGTCATTCCTTCTGGGTGGTGGCGGTAGTGGAGGAAGGCCAGCGTTGCCTTGAGGACGATCCTCATGAGGCTGGTCCCTCCAGGCGCCCTCGCGAGGCTGATCCTGCCAGCGGTCCTCACGAGGCCGGTCGCGCCACTCCTGGCGCGGGCCACGGTCGTCCCAGCGTTCGCCACGACGTCCTCCACCTCGGCCGTAGCCCCGATCGCTGCGCTCGGGGCGTCGACCGAAGCGTCCTTCTTGAATGGCTCTGAGCTCTTGACAGTCGCTGGTGTTGTGGGTATGCAGGTTATGGAAGGCGCAGAACGGTCGGCTGCTCTTGGATGACTCGGGCTGGTCTCTGCCGCGCTTGGTGTCCGGTTCCACCGCGAGCACGGCTGCTCCCTTGCGCTTCACGTCCTCGGCCTTGGCTTTCTTCTCCTCTGGGTCCACAGCCGGGAGCTCGAGGAGGGAGAGGCGCCCCTCCTCTGCTCTGGTGCACTCGGTCGCCAGGTTGAACAACTCCAGTGACGTGCACAGCTCCTCGTGGATGGTGAGCTCTTCTTTCATCTTGACGTCGCGGACGCCATCAGAGAACGCGGAGATGATGGCCTCGTCCGTCACCTTGGGGATTTTGAGACGAACGTTGTTGAAGCCCTGGATGTACTTCTGGAGGGCCTCTCTTGGTTGTTGCTTGACGCGACGCAGGTCACCCGCGGCTGGGGGTGGTCGCGAGTGCCCTGGAAGTTGGCGACGAAGCGGTTGCGCATCTCGTCCCAGGAGGAGATCGAGCCTGGAGGCAAGTTCAGGAGCCAGGAGCGGGCGCCATCCTTAAGAGCCATGGGAAACCAGTTCGCCATGACTTTCTCGTCGCTGTTGGCCGCCTCAATGCTCAGCTCGTAGAGCTGCAGGAACTCTGTGGGGTCGGGGGTGCCGTCGTAGCGAGTAGGCAGATCTGGCTTGAACTTGCCCGGCCAGGCGACGCTACGCAGCTCGGGGGTGAAGGCGCGGCAGCCGGCCATGGTCACCGGGGCCCGCCTTGGAGGTGGAGCTTGGTCTTGCGCCCGTGCGCCGCTACGGCAAGCGGCGCGGGGCCTTGCCGCAGCAAACGATCCTGGCGCGGCGGTGCGAGGACTGGCGAAGCGTTCTCTTGCGCTCGAGGGAATTCCTGACAGCTTCTTTCTTCACGCGCGGGCGCCAGATGCGGTGGGTCGCGCCGTGGAGCCGCGCGCCTTGGCGCCAGGGCGCCGTCTTGGTGCAGAGGTGGTGGAGGTGCTCCGCGAGCTACGTCGCCCGTGGCTGGCGGAGGGCGAGGCAGAGAGAGGGACAGCGCAGGGGATCCCCCTGCGGCGCGGACAAGCTCGGCGATGCGGTCGAGCCAGTCCTCGTAAAGGTCGTTGACTGCGCGGTAGCGCAGGAGCTCATGCGCCATGAGGAGCGCGGCCCGTGCATCCGTGGGAACGCGACGAGCGTGAGACGACGAACCAGCGGGAGTCAGCGATGGAGTGGCGGTGCGGCCGTCCTATCGTACCGAGGGGTGCAACGAGGATCCTTGCTGATCGTTCCCCACCTGGCCGGTGGCGGCGTTGGCAGCAGGCGACGGAGATCGATGGGGTGGCCTGCCGACAGGGGCTGTCTGAGCAACGCGGGTGGCGAGGGCAGCCCGGCGCTCGGCGCGGGCGCGGCGTGCGTCCGCCATGGAGACGATGAAGCGACGTGACGCAGAGTGACGGAAGGGAAGCTTCGGTGCACCCCTACCTGGCGCGCCAAATATCGGATCTCGGGTTCCGGCAAAACTCTCAAGGTTCGAACACTGGGTTGCGCACGAAGATTTCCCCCTACCGATCCACGTCCTAGCTTGCTAAGATCTCAAGAACGAACTCAACGAACTCACAACACAAGGGACACAAGATTTATACTGGTTCGGGCCACCGTTGTGGTGTAATACCCTACTCCAGTGTGGTGTGGTGGTGGATTGCCTCTTGGGCTGATGACGAACAGTACAAGGGGAAGAACAGCCTCGTGAGGTTGAGGTGTTCTTGTGCTTGGTGTGTGGCTAAAGATCAGATGCCTGAGGCTCAGTTGTCCCTCTCCGTCCTCCTACGGTGGTGGCTAGTCCTATTTATAGAGGCCCTGGTCCTCTCCCCAAATATTGAGCGGGAAGGGAGCCAACAACGGCCGATTTGAAAGGGGACAGCTAGTACAGCTTATCCTGACAGAAGAGGTCTTCGCCTGCAAAAGGCTCTGGTGGTGACGCCACCTTGGGCTCCATGGTGACCTCCGTCTTAATGTCCTGCTGGTCTTGGTCTCGTTGCACTGATATGGAAACCTTTGTTTGATGCCTCGATACTCCGCGCCTGCGCTTGCCTCCTTTGCACCAAAGAGGAAACAAGGATGCTGCGCGCGCTGGCGCCCGCCTGGCGCCCGCCTGGTCTCGATCGTCATGGCTCACGTCACGAGAACCTCGCGAGGTTTGCTTTCCTTGATCTCTCCGCCCCTCGCGAGCCTGCCTGGCGAGGCCGCTCCTGAGGAGGTCTTGCGTCGTCCGCCTCACAAGGCTTGGCCCCTCGCGAGGGTCTTGAATGCCTTGTTGATGAAGGTGGGCCGTACATGCCTTCTAGCAAAGCCACGCTGCAGGCCGCAGACAGGCATGTCTGGGGACCCCCGTTCCCAGAACGCCGACAGAAGGGGTCGGAGGCCCTCCCGAGCTGCCACTCTCTCGAAGAGAACGGCACGGCCGCCGATCGGGACGCGCGGGCAGCTGTCGGTCTCCTCCCTCGCCGCCGACGACAGCGTGAACGATGCACCTACACCCCTGCCCCGGTCGAGGTTGTCCGGCCAGATTTGTGACCAGCCGTGAGCTGAGAGAGAGTGTGGCCACCTATGTCTTGCCTAGATCTGGAGAGCATGAGAGAGTGAATGAGAGGAACCCTAATAAAGCAAGCGCTAAGGCTCCTGCTCATATATAGTGGAGTGATTTTGTTGTACCGGCTTCAAAAAATGCACTCCTACATGTACCCGCGAGTGGGTGTGAGAGAACTAGTGTGTGCGTGCACTGCTTCTCTTCGTGAGAGTACAATATACTATGCCCAAAGAACGTTCGCCACAAGAGTAATAGTATAAGTGTGTCACGTGTGAGCTAAAATAAAATATGCGCGACGTCTTTTGTTTTTTAGAAGTTCTGAGGGTAGGGTGTGAAGAGCACATATGTGTGTGACGTCTACCTGCAGATAGACGGTGGGTGCGAGAGGACTCGGGAGAGTCGTGACTCGTGAGGGTGCGTGTGCGTGAGAGGGAGGGGGCACGTATCAATGCAATGCATGTGTCCATAAATCATTATCCAACAAACATTCGCCACAAGCCTTTTCCTGACGAACGTCGTAAGAACCGTTAGATCGGCATCCGACAGTGTCAGTTTTGCCATGTCATTTAACAGAACAGCCACTCCTCCTACACACAAATCTTCCATGTGAGTGTTAGCAACTGCCGTATGCTCCCTCCGTTCCAAAATGCAGTGCATATAACTTTATTGAAAATTTGTACCTCGCAAACTTTTACCGAGTTTTCGTGTACCAAATTGCACATGTAGAATACCATGTATATATCATTTCATTCATCTTCGAGAGGTAACTATAAACATGGGGGACGAGTATACAAAGAAAGACCATCGTATCACCTGCAGCAATTTCAACCATCCTTTGGTGTGGAGGAATATCATAGGAACTCTATATGATATGATTTTTATAGGATTTTTTCCTTTAGAGCCAATTGGATCATAGGAATAGATTCATATACTCCACATTTCAAAGGAAATAAACATGATATCATTTCTATAGCTTTAGAGCCACTTGGTTCATATGAATGGATTCCTATACCCCCATAATTTCAAAGGAAAATAAACATTAGCGTATATTCAATAGAAAAGTTACTATGATATGAACCAAATTACATCTCTTTTCTAATCCCTCCTCATAGGAATTGAGATACATGTCATCTCTAGATTCAATAGAAAAGTTCCTATCATGTGAACCAAATGACATCTCTTTTCCAATCCCTCTCATAGGAATTGAGATACTCCATGTCATCTCTTTCCCTACAACTTCCATGTATACATCTTCTATTCCTAAATAGCTAGTACAACCCACTAGTAGCTTTTTTCCAAGACATGCAACTAATGGCACAAGAACTATATAGTGTGCGAATAACTTTGAAAGATGGTCGCTGGATGAAGCTAATCCGACAGTGCAGAGATGGCAAATCCTAGCACTACTGGCCCTTGGATATCATCAACATTCCACCAGATCTGCCGCATGTACAATTTAGAAGACTCCATGATTGAACTTAAGCATAATGCACAAACCTCAAAACACAAGCACTTCTCCTTTGTTCTAGAATCTTCCATATCATAATTGATTTTTTTAAATGAATTGCCATTATTTCTTTTTTACTTTATGCTTTACAATGCACAACCCCATGAATCTTAACATTTTTATAAAACTAAATGATTTTGAATGAGAAGAACTATAAGAACTAAACAAACATCTACATCATGCATATATGACTCAAAGCTTTACATGCTATAGTGTGTATTTATTCATAATTTGGTTTCGAAATCGCATGCGTTCAATGCATGTGTACCTTACTAGTTTTGAGTAGAGTAGCAAATTTCACGCGGCCCCGGGTATATCAAAATGCAAGGCCCATGCATCATTGCCTTTCGGTCGAACCTACGTCCACAATTTTTTGTACGTACTATATCTCCACTGGTCCCCAAACCCAAAATGCTGCCTCGTTCCCCTAAAACCAAGCAGCCCACACATATTTAAGGCGTCGACTTGAACTCAATCCCTCTCCCGTATACTACAACATGGCCCCGCACTCCTACAAACCCTACCGCCGCACGCATCATCGGTTTTCTTCAAGAGGACGAGGGAGAAGCCGATTTGTAGTGGAGGCGCTTTAAAAGAAGGATTTGTAGTGGAGACCCCTACCCTAGGGTGCCCTAGGTAGCTGCCGCATGCATCATTGGTTTTCTCTTTTCTTTATGCTCTTGCGCCCTAGAGTGAAATGATGGTTGCTTCGTCTGTCCAGCTTAATGCGGGAAAGGTGGGGCTTTGTGATTTGACCCCTCATCGCTCATTTTCTACTACTGTGGCGCTACGACCGGGGTGCCTCCAATTCCAACCGCTGCTCCGAACTGTAATTTGGTGCATCGCACGTGGAACAAGACGGTGGATGAGCCACATGTCGGCCAAAGGGGTCCTGTTAAGTGTGTCGCCATTTCGTGTGCAGACTGACCCTGCTTGAGTTGCTACGCCAACACGACAGGAGCAGCCTACCACTTGGTTTTGCTCCTTGGTGAATCCTGACTATATTGATCTAAAAAGATACGTACTGAACTACCCTCTCCGTCTCGTTTTTTAAGGCGTCTCGGTTTATAGGGCGTGCACGTAGCTCTAGGTCATCCATTTGACTAACTAAATATGAGTTACTATGTCACAAAAAGTATATCATTGGATTCCTAAGCGGATGTAGTTTCTAAACATATACTGTTCATCACATATATAGCCAGTTAAATTATCAACCTAGAACGACGTGCATGCCATGTAAACCGATACGAAGGAAGTATAGTAAAAATGAGGTGATTTTACCGAGCGATCGACGGGGGAGCATGGCCTGTCATGCGGTCCCATGTGTCATGATGTACCAAGGCGATGCGCGTGTCCCTCTTGAGGCAGAAGCAATACTACGTGGTTTGAGATGATGGCGAACCGAAGTGTGAAATAATGGTTGCTTCGTCCGTCTGGGAAGGTGCGGCATTGTGATTTGACGTCTCATTGCTCATTACTACTACTGGGGTAGTACGACTGGGGTGCGTCCCCCCTGTTGTTCTGCACTGTTATTTGGTGCTTGACACGTCGACTCGGTTGCTATATGTCCCACATGTCGGCGACAGGAAGTACATAATTCATGAAAGCGAGCGTCGACGGAGGAGTACAAGACACGGCTTGGGTTTTTGCTGCTTCGCGCGATCCATCGATACAAACCCGGACTAAAAAAGGCGAGGGCGGGTCTTTTCCCGCGCGGCAGGCAGGGGAGTTTGGCATAGTCTGTTCGAGGCAAGGAGGCAGGAAGGGAAACAAGCAAATAAAGGTTGAGCGACTTAGTTTTGGGAAAATCTGCTTTTACGGAGTACGTACCCACTAGGGTTTATAAGGCTCGTCTAAAAAACATTCGTTTTTCCATTTTATAAGTTTCAATTCTACTACTAGTAGTAGTACCATCACATGTTAGATTTCGAGGTGCGTTAGATCACCCGATGCAAGCAGTGTCAAGAGGAAACTCACCAATGCATGTAGAAGTTCATGGAAATTTAGTGGTCATTCATGCATTCATTCTAATTAATGCCTCGGTAAACATAACTTCTTGAGAAAAAACAGTGTACTAATTACTTGTGCAAACTAGGAGTACGAAATTAATTCGACCACTCACCGTCTACCTTGGTTGGAGAGATTTTGAAATTGAGCCATAAACTGGAAAGGAGGGAGTAGTAACTTTTGTCTCGATTACTATTTGTGGCCTTGTATAGATGCAAATGTATTTTTTTATAGTGGCCTTGTATAAGTAAATGGAGGGAGTACTAAAGGACATATATATTCCAAACAATATTATATCTCTCTAACCAAGGTAGTAGGGACGAGGAGTAAACGGAGGGAGTAGTAAAATTTTCTCCTCGTCCTGCGAGCCACCGCACGCGTGGGCGAGGGAGCGGGCGTAAGGCGTACAGTACTACTAGTAGTAAGCAAGCTTCACCTCATCCTGCGAGCCACCGCGCCCGTGGGGGGGGGGAGACGGCGTACTAAGCAAGCTTCTCCTCGTTCTGCGGGTTGACAGGACACATCAAAAGTACTCCAGTGTATAGGGCCTTGCCTCTAAGGTAGGCCCCACATGGTTTGCCTCTTTTTTAACATAACGCATCAAGTCGCAATTTGTTAGTTCACCCATGACAGACGATCCTCCCTCCACCAAGTGGACAACCAGTACACGTGTCAAATTACCACGTGGGCTGCCTTTTCGTACAAAAATGAGCTCCACTGTGTACCCACGCGGGTGTGGTTGGGAAAGAGACGGGAGTACGTGCACCATGCGTGCACCTCTTCTCTTCGTGCACGTCCCCCACCTACGTGGGTGTGTGTGAGAGAGATACAAACCTAGACATAATGCGCCGTCCATCCCCATGCCTCCGCCCAGTCCGACCACCAGTCACCACCACGCCCCACTCCTCCTCACCTTATCTCTCATCTTTCTCCCTCCATTTTTATATACAAGGCCACTATCATAATTACAATTTGCAGATATACAAGGCCACTAACACTAATCGATGCAATATTAATGGTGTTTGCCTCGTAGTACTAGCAAAGGAGGACATTAATTATCCCTTGCATGCATGCGGGAGTGTGAGCATTGGCTTGATGTGCATGAAAGAGAAGAATACACATTAATTTACACGGCAAACAAGGAAACAAGGTGGCTTGCAACATTGACTTAGAAGACATTAATTTTTGCCTTCGTACCTATAATATGAGTTTGTGGGCTTGTATACAAAAATGGAGTCCGATAAAATTCTTGAGATATCATTAGTTTTTACAAAATGGGATTACTCCTGCATGGGTCAATCACAACAGGTGTTTTGTAAAAAAATCATCTTGATGTTCCGTGCAATGCACGGGCATCTTGCTAGTCCATGAAAACAACACATGGCAAAATTCCACGGCGAACGAGGGATTTGAATCTGTTGGGAGGGGCTGTTTGGATCTTGCCCGGGGTAGCCAAAATATTGGCGACCCTTTTGTCCACCGGTGCCTTTGCCACCGATGAACGAGGAATGGCTCGGGTGCTCATGCATCCTCCAGCGCACACGTTGGAGACAAGCTCGCACGAGCTGTGTTCTTTTTGTCCCACCACGCCGCCCGAGCCGCCCGCAGACCGACCGGTGACCCACAAATTATACCATCCAACCGTAGCCGCACACATTATGACAGCAACTCAACCAACCGGACGAAATTCACGCAAACACGGCGATATTTCATATAAACAACGACGGAAATCATATAAGATACCGGATTTTCATACAAATATGACGGATTTCATTACATTCAAATGAACTACGCGGTGCTAGTTCTGGACAACACAGGTATATAATACCTGGCCTAAATGGTCGCCCGCCGATCGATTTGTGTTCCTCATGTCTGGCAGCACGATCACCGGACTACGGGGAGCCCCGGAGGTATATGCTTCAGCGCAAAGGACGGCTTGCTTCCCCACTGTCCAATTGATATCATTGGCTGATGCCGAAGATGATGGTGGAAGGGGGCTTCCCCGCTTCCGTGGAGCCAATGCGGGGTCGACGAAGGAACCGCAACAAAAGGATCCGGCAAGACACCTGCTGTGTACGCCGGCGTCGCCTCCGCGGTGGCCTTCATGGGACCCAAGCGGCGGCGGCCTCCCGTGTTCTACTTCTCCTCGATGATGGCGGCGGACGCGGAGGCGCTGGCCACCGACTCGTCGCTCTCCGCGCACCCGGCTTCTATCGCTGCTTGCATGGCGCGGCCGCCGGCATGGGAGTCTCGGCAACAGAAACGGGAGATACGGTACGAGGCGGCGGCGTGGACGGCAGCAACGATGCCCGTGTGTCGCTGCTCGTCGAGCTGGCCTGGAGCAGCGAGTTCCTGAACCGCGCGCCGGCTTGGGGTGGCAACTGGCTCCATCGGGCGAGGGGAGGGAGGTGGATCAGCGAGCTGCATAGCTCGTATCCAGCGGGCTCGGCGGGCCACCCGCCGGCTTGGATGCGGAATAACTACTCTTCGTAAGCCATTGTAAGAGTGGACAAAATGGTGAAGGAGGAGATAGGGGAGCGGCGGAAGTGTGCGATTCTTGGCCGGCGTTTGGCCTCGTTTAAATAGGTGATTAAATAGACGGCGGACGGGAGGAGCTTGGCCGGCATTGCGTTTAATGCCGGCCCGGTCATGAACGGACGTGTGTCCAGAGTGGGTTTCTCGGCTTCCACACGGGCAGGTTTCATGGAGGCGTTTGAATGCGGCAAGGAGGCGTGTTCAGTCGGGCGTGCAGCGAGTGGCGCCCTCGACTCTGACATAGGACACCACGCCGTTCTTCCACTAATGTGTGGGCTCTTTGGGTACATGGCTTGCATGTCAGTGACCCAACGCAGGCAGCGCACAGCAGAGGAACCTTTGGTGGACCAGGGTGGTCAGAAGCGGGCATTTTCATAAACCGATGATTGTTCATTGAGTGTGACGTCATCTTTTTCATGTAGATAAGCCTACTATGTTGATAGCCCATTCGATACGTTGTGATTCATAAAGACCGCTGCAAACATCAATGTTCTGCTTATCACATATAAGATTGATTAATACCCATAACAATCCATGTCCTTAACAAAGGGTACATGCACGTATAGGTTGAGCGTGTGTCTTGCGTCGTGTGTTGTGCGCATGCAGGCATGCGAGTGTTGCGTGCGTGCAAGGGTACGTTTCAGTGTTGCATGCATGTGTGCGTACGTGTGTGTGTTCGTGAGTGCATGTGTACGTGTCAGTGTTGCACACCTGCATGTGTGCGTGTGTTCGTTATGTGTATGTGTCAGTGTTGCACGCCTGCATGCGTGTGTGTCTTGCGTGCGTGCATGTGTACGTGCGGGGTGAGGCTACACGTCAATCGACTAATTTTCTCATCTCTGGTCATTAGATTTTCCAGCCGTTGGATACAAAATCAAGGGCCTGCAGTTTATCATCAAACTCCACCCCCCTGAGCCGCCAGCCGCCACCGGCCGAACCGCCGGCCCCTGCCGCCCTGCCCGCCCCGAAACCACTCCCCACCGCCAGTCCGCCGCCGCACCGGCCATCCCTCTAGCCCCCCCCCCCCGCGCCGAGCTTTTTCTCCGGCGATCCCCGCCCCACCGCCCAATCAACGTGCCCCCCCACCGCCAGCGACTGCCAACCAGAGGTCCCACGACTTTGAGTACCCACCGACCAAATTTATTACCATTTCTATCCTTCATATACGCGCTGATGGGTGGGCCCTATGGTAATGTGCGCTGCTGAATGTGGACCGTTTGACTGGTCAATTGATCGTGTCATCAACAAATTACGGAGCTGTATGGTGAGCCAGTGACCGTATGATCACCCTAAAATGTATTTTATTAACACAGTACAGACCCAAACTACCATTTCTTTCTTTCATATACGGGCTGATAGGTGGGCCCCACAGTTACGCGCCCCGATGGTGCAACAGTAGTTGCGCCACGTGGAACGTTTGACTGGTCAATTGATTGTGTCATCAGCAAAATACGGAGTTGTACGGGTGAGCCAGTGACCGTATAATCATGACATGTATTTTTTAACACCGTACATACGCAAGGGCTCATATATACGCGCAAGCACTCACCGCTATAAGCGCACACACGCAGACCCTGCCCCTATGAGCACCTTCGAGAGAGTGAGCCAGCATATGATCTTGAGATTTTACGAAGTCACCATAGGTGCCTCGTAGTCGAGTGGAACGTCTCCTCCCACTGAACGCACATCGCCGGAAAATACTAAAATTAACCAAGGATAAATGCGAGCACCGGGACTTTTACCCTGGTGGGCTCGAGAAACCACTGTCCTCCTAACCATCCAACCACATGTTGGTTAGCACGACAAAATGTATGTGGTGACCGTGATGAGCTTATTCTGAAGTCCAGTGACCATATCGTGCTTTCGCTTCAAATACAATGACCGTAAGTGTCGTCAACAAAATACGGAGCACGCCTCAAATGCAAAGTCCGTCAGTGTCATCAAGAAAATACGGAGACGTATCGTGAGCTAGATACCGTATGATCACCATGAGAATGTATACGGTGACCGTAATGAGCATATTCTGAAGTCCAATGACCGTATAGTGCTTTAGCTTGAAATACAGTGACCGTCACGCGTGAATGTGTCATGGGCATGCATACTTTTAGAGGGCCGAGAGATAGTTTGTGTGCGTACGTGAAAGTGGCGTAGAAAGAGGGGGTGTCCGGTGGAGACATGGAGAGATATGCCCTTCGTTTCTCTTTCCCGTGACTAATATTTCAGGAGAATATATAAACATTCACAATGAAGAACAAATATTTCTGGATGCACCATGCAATTAACTTTCATGTATAACATTGTACTATTGTATATGCTTATTTTCTTAGTGGCCGATTGCGTGTGTGGTGTGGTGGGCACATCATTTCTAGTTGTGGTGGGTCAACATGAGGACTCATGGGTCGGTTCCATCCTGCGCCACAGAGGTTGGACCGAGACGCGTTATACGAAGACCCATGTGGAGGACTCGGCGTAAAACACGAACCTAGCTACCAGAGTCGCGGAGGACTCTATCCCCACTGGTGATAAGCCGACTATATATGATTTGTAACCCTAGGCCCCCAGTATGTTATAGAAGCTTGGGGGCTAGTTCGTCGATAGCATACACACACGCACAATGTCTGGTATTCACGTGTACTTTGTACACACCCCTATCACTAATATACAGTACCAGGAGTAGGCTTTTTCCTCAACTGCAAGGGTCCGAACTAAGGTAAAACTTTGCCTCGTATTACCATCCAGCCTAACAGTCAGGGATATCCTACCGAATGATATGATGGAATCATATCTGCCAACTACTAAGAGAGAGGTGTGTCTGGGGGGGCAATGTGTGCGAGACAGGCCTAAAGATAATGTGCGTGCGGGAGACACGTAGGCACATATATGTGCATATAGAGGGCTAGTTGAGACCGTGCGTGTGTATATATGCATGTGAGAGAAATAGTGTTTTCCAACTGAGATTAGTGAAAAGAGTGGTACATAGTAGTCAGAAAGAGAGAGAGAGAGAGATACAAAGAGAGCATGTGCGTGAGACACCCCGACACCCCGAGGGAGATTGTGAGCATGTGTGAAAGAGAAATGACGATGCATATAGAGTGTGTGCACTTATGCGTTAGATAGAGAGATATATAGCGCGTTTGTGAGAACGGGCCGAGGCATAGTGCATCTACGTGTAAAAGGCGGTTCTACACATTAAATTAAAATATAAATGGCATTATTATTTTTGGATGAGATCATGAATTTTGCAAATTGCGTATGGATGAAAATCGGTCTATCAGACACCCATACTCTATTGAATTCTAGCATGTGCATGTGTTTATTTCATATTATCGATCCATAGAGTGAGAGCGGTTTGAAATACAGGCAATGGATGCTTTTGCAATTCATATATAAACATTAATTAGTGCACTCCATGTTGTTAATGTGAAGCACTTTATACATTTGTTACTTGCATGGATACATTCCAAATTGCTAGCTACGGAATAGAATACATGTCGAATTCAACATAAAGGGGGTTTCGAAGATTCGAATTCATAGGAAGTGCATTCATCTATTTGAACCCGAGATAATGGCATTTGTAAATCAGATGTAAAAGGGGGCATCAATCTTTGTTGTGCGTTTGAACATGATATATATATTCATACGCATGTCTAACTTTTTTTTGCAACCAAGGAGATTATATCTGGAACCATGCATGAACTGAGGTAAGTTGCATATTTTTTAATATATACTCATGTATAATGTATATTCAAATGTACCCCCTCCATTCCAAAATAATCGTAGCTTTAGGATTTTCAAGAGTAAAGATTTGTGAAGTTTGACAAATCCTGAAAGTTCAATTCAAGAGAACCGAAAACGTTAATGCTTCTGCTCCCAAATATTGAACGAAGCGCCAAATAGGCCTCTGGTCACCCGAAACCGCGCGAGACTAATATTTGGTGGTAGGAAATTACTGTCCTGACTCTGTCCCCTGTAGCCTATCGGCCCGATGTCCAAAGGTCTAAACCGGGGTAGGTTTGTAACTTCACCAAGACGCCAGTCTCAACCGCCTCCGAGGAGCATTCATACACCGTGGGCGCCTAAACACCCATGCGCTCAGCCGAAATCTATCCCGCCCACATTTGGGACACCTGAGATTACTGTCCTACCCCCAACCCGCAATATGTCCGAAATTTTAGATGGGGGCAAAGTTTGTAACTTTCCCCAAATTTCAAACAAGTGCATCCCAAACCGAAACATTGTTCCCCCTTAGTTCCCCGCCTCCCTCCATTTCCCCATTCATACTCTATGGGCGCCAAAACGCCCTCTCCACCAGCCGCGAAACCCCAGCCTCCTCCGTCCTCCACCCCATAGCGCCCAATCCATCGCCACCCTCCTCCATCACGCCGGAGACGGTACCCCGACGTCGTCGTCCAATGCAACCGCAACCGCAACGCCCTCAAGGACTTAGCAGCTGAAGCCGAGGCAAAGCTGCCTCCACGACGCCGACGCCGACGTGTGCCGTACCAGAACCACTCCGACCACGCCGTCCTGTGCCTCACTGCTGCCGCTCCACTGTCCCAACCGTCCACCACACCGGAGCTGTTCTCGCTATGCCGTCGTTCACCGCCTCGGATCTGGTTCCCCGCCGCCGACAAACGGCCACCGCACCACACTCAACAACTTGGGCATGGGTTCGTCCAAGGCTCCACCGTCCTCCATAACTTCTCGTTTCCAGTGAACCACAAGAAGATCATTGGAAAAACAGAAGGAGGCCACAGCACTGCCAGCAGAAAGAGGTACTCCTCTTCCCTTATTCGTGCAAACCTTACGTCTCTGCTCACACCGTATTTATCCCACAAAAGAAACTAGTTGAGCGCTTCTTACTGCATCTTCTTCGTGATACTAAATGCACAAGGTTTCCTCCCTTTACTATTTCACCTTTGCTAGAGGTCAGTAGCCCGCCTGGATTTCAATTCAGGGTCAGTCGAACGGCAATTAAAAGAAGCAGCACCCGCTTAGGCGCGCAGAGCACCTTGTCCGCCTGTTCACTGGGCAAGCAGCGCATCGGTACCTATCATAGTGGTGTGGGGCGCAGGAGCTGCTTGTGCCCGATCTGGAGGTCGGTGGGGCTTGAATGGATGGCCGGGGGCGGTGCCAAGCACGGCGGTGCGGTGAGGTTGAGGGGAGGGCGCAGGCAGGGGACTGGGCCGGTGGTCGCTGGCGTTTCGAGGAAGATCGTCAACACTGATGGCTGGAGGTAGATGAAGGCGATCTGCCCATTCTTTGTACATTGGATTGCGTAGAAAAAATGGACTGATCTATTTGTTTTCAGTCGACTGTTATTTTCATAGAATCCTGTAGTAATTTAGTGTGCCATGGATGTTGTAGAGCTATGATATGTCTCCCGTCATTTATTTCTCACCGACCTGCTATCTGCTACCTTTACATTGTACTAATTGTGCACACACTTCACCCATACTCACACTATTGTTTTTCTATGCATGGGTATTTCAGACTCTAACGCAGTGTTGATGAATGCGGAAAAGAAAAGACAGAAGTCGCTCCAGTGTAATTCGAAGATAAGCACTAAGCGTTTCAGCGCTCGAAAGGGTGCAATGTCAGCAGTTGGAGAAAGTAAACGTAGCTCTGTAGTTCATGATCTCAATTGCCACACACAACCATCCCAGGTGCTTGCTTTAACATCGCGCTGTCAAATGTGGTTGCATGTTGCATATGGTGTCTAGCTTGTATTGCTTCCAATTTGGTTAAATTGCATCTGCTTACTTTACACATTACACCTTTGATAATGACATGCCTTCCTTTTTTTGATACATACTACATATGTCTATTAACCATGTTCGTACATCAAACTAATGCTCTTTTGTATCCCTCGTCAATCACTTATGATGAGACAGCCACTCCAGTGGGTTACTGTGAGACGCCATACTCGTTTAAAGAGTGCAGTGTCATCCTCCCCACATGATTCTCAAGAAACAGCAAGGCTAAATGAAGATAGTCAAGGTAGCTCTCTAGTTGATGACCGCAATTCCCCCACACCACCATCGCAGGTGCTTGCTCTTACTTGGCAGTGTGATATGTGAAGGAAATATGCCCTAGAGGCAATAATAAAGTTATTATTTATTTCCTTATATCATGATAAATGTTTATTATTCATGCTAGAATTGTATTAACCGGAAACTTGATACATGTGTGAATACATAGACAAACAGAGTGTCACTAGTATGCCTCTACTTGACTAGCTCGTTGATCAAAGATGGTTATGTTTCCTAGCCATAGACATGAGTTGTCATTTGATTAACGGGATCACATCATTAGGAGAATGATGTGATTGACTTGACCCATTCCGTTAGCTTGGCACTCGATCGTTTAGTATGTTGCTATTGCTTTCTTCATGACATATACATGTTCCTATGACTATGAGATTATGCAACTCCCGTTTACCGGAGGAACACTTTGTGTGCTACCAAACGTCACAACGTAACTGGGTGATTATAAAGGTGCTCTACAGGTGTCTCCGAAGGTACTTGTTGGGTTGGCGTATTTCGAGATTAGGATTTGTCACTTCGATTATCGGAGAGGTATCTCTGGGCCCACTCGGTAATGCACATCACTATAAGCCTTGCAAGCATTGCAACTAATGAGCTAGTTGCGGGATGATGTATTACGGAACGAGTAAAGAGACTTGCCGATAACGAGATTGAACTAGGTATTGAGATACCGACGATCGAATCTCGGGCAAGTAACATACCGATGACAAAGGGAACAACGTATGTTGTTATGCGGTTTGATCGATAAAGATCTTCGTAGAATATGTGGGAGCCAATATGAGCATCCAGGTTCCGCTATTGGTTATTGACCGGAGACGTGTCTCGGTCATGTCTACATAGTTCTCGAACCCGTAGGGTCCGCATGCTTAAAGTTAGATGACGGTTATATTATGAGTTTATGTGTTTTGATGTACCGAAGGAGTTTGGAGTCGTGGATGAGATCAGGGACATGACGAGGAGTCTCGAAATGGCCGAGACGTAAAGATTGATATATTGGACGACCATATTCGGACTTCGGAAAGGTTCCGAGTGATTCGGGTATTTATCGGAGTACCGGAGAGTTACGGGAATTCGCCGGGGAGAACTATTGGGCCTTATTGGGCCATACGGGAATAGAGTAGAGAGGCCAAAAGCAAGGAGGCGCGCAACCCCCCTCTGGTCCGAATTGGACAAGGGGTGCAGCCCCCTTTTCCTTCTCCCTCTCCCCCTCTTTCCTTCTCTCCTACTCTAACAAGGAAAGGAGGAGTCCTACTCCCGGTGGGAGTAGGACTCCCCCCTTGGCGCGCCCTCCTCCTTGGCCGGCCGCCTCCCCCCTTGCTCCTTTATATACGGGGGCAGGGGAGCACCCCATAGACACAACAATTGATCATTGATCTCTTAGCCGTGTGCGGTGCCCCCCTCCAACATATTACACCTCGATAATATCGTAGCGGTGCTTAGGCGAAGCCCTGCGTCGGTAGAACATCATCATCGTCACCACGCCGTCGTGCTGACGAAACTCTCCCTCAACACTCGGCTGGATCGGAGTTCGAGGCACGTCATCGAGCTGAACGTGTGCTGAACTCGGAGGTGCCGTACGTTCGGTACTTGACCGGTCAGATCGTGAAGACGTACGACTACATCAATCGCGTTGTGTTAACGCTTCCGCTTTCGGTCTACGAGGGTACGTGGACACCACTCTCCCCTCTCGTTGCTATGCATCACCATGATCTTGCGTGTGCGTAGAATTTTTTTTGAAATTACTACGTTCCCCAACAGTGGCATCCGAGCCTGGTTTTATGCGTTGATGTTATATGCACGAGTAGAACACAAGTGAGTTGTGGGCGATATAAGTCATACTGCTTACCAGCATGTCATACTTTGGTTCGGCGGTATTGTTGGATGAAGCGGCCCGGACCGACATTACGCGTACGCTTACGCGAGACTGGTTCTTCCGACGTGCTTTGCACAGAGGTGGCTTGGCGGGTGTCAGTTTCTCCAACTTTAGTTGAACCGAGTGTGGCTACGCCCGGTCCTTGCGAAGGTTAAAACAGCACCAACTTGACAAACTATCGTTGTGGTTTTGATGCGTAGGTAAGAACGGTTCTTGCTAAGCCCAGTAGCAGCCACGTAAAACTTGCAACAACAAAGTAGAGGACGTCCAACTTGTTTTTGCAGGGCATGTTGTGATGTGATATGGTCAAGACATGATGCTAAATTTTATTGTATGAGATGATCATGTTTTGTAACCGAGTTATCGGCAACTGGCAGGAGCCATATGGTTGTCGCTTTATTGTATGCAATGCAATCGCCCTGTAATGCTTTACTTTATCACTAAGCGGTAGCGATAGTTGTAGAAGCATAAGATTGGCGAGACGACAACGATGCTACGATGGTGATCAAGGTGTCGCGCCGGTGACGATGATGATCATGACGGTGCTTCGGAGATGGAGATCACAAGCACAAGATGATGATGAGCATATCATATCACTTATATTGATTGCATGTGATGTTTATCTTTTATGCATCTTATCTTGCTTTGATTGACGGTAGCATTATAAGATGATCCCTCACTAAATTATCAAAGTATAAGTGTTCTCCCTGAGTATGCACCGTTGCGAAAGTTCTTCGTGCTGAGATACCACGTGATGATCGGGTGTGATAGGCTCTACGTTCAAATACAACGGGTGCAAAACAGTTGCACACGCGGAATACTCAGGTTAAACTTGACGAGCCTAGCATATAACAGATATGGCCTCGGAACACGGAGACCGAAAGGTCGAGCGGGAATCATATAGTAGATATGATCAACATAGTGATGTTCACCGTTGAAACTACTCCATCTCACGTGATGATCGGACATGGTTTAGTTGATATGGATCACGTGATCACTTAGAGGATTAGAGGGATGTCTATCTAAGTGGGAGTTCTTAAGTAATATGATTAATTGAACTTAAATTTATCATGAACTTAGTCCTGATAGTATTTTGCAAATTATTTTGTAGATCAATAGCTCGCGTTGTTGCTTCCCTGTGTTTATTTTTGATATGTTCCTAGAGAAAAATTATGTTGAAAGATGTTAGTAGCAAAGATGCGGATTGGATCCATGATCTGAGGATTATCCTCATTGCTGCACAGAAGAATTATGTCCTTGATGCACCGCTAGGTGACAGACCTATTGCAGGAGCAAATGCAGACGTTATGAACGTTTGGCTAGCTCAATATGATGACTACTTGATAGTTTAGTGCACTATGCTTAAAGGCTTAGAATCGGGACTTCAAAGACGTTTTGAATGTCATGGACCATATGAGATGTTCCAGGAGTTGAAGTTAATATTTCAAGCAAATACCCGAGTTGAGAGATATGAAGTCTCCAACAAGTTCTATAGCAAAAAGATGGAGGAGAATAGCTCAAGCAGTGAGCATGTGCTCAGATTGTCTGGGTACTACAATCGCTTGAATCAAGTGGGAGTTAATCTTCCAGATAAAATAGTGATTGACAGAATTCTCTAGTCACCATCACCAAGTTAGTAGAACTTCGTGATGAACTATAGTATGCAAGGGATGACGAAAGTAATTCCCGAGCTCTTCGCGATGCTGAAATCGACAAAGGTAGAAATCAAGAAAGAGCATCAAGTGTTGATGGTTAACAAGACCACTAGTTTCAAGAAAAGGGAAAAGGGATAGAAGGGGAACTTTAAGAAGAACGGCAAGCAAGTTGCTGCTCAAGGGAAGAAGCCTAAGTCTGGTCCTAAGCCTGAGACTAAGTGCTTCTACTACAAAGGGACTGGTCACTGGAAGCGGAACTACCCCAAGTATTTGGTGGATAAGAAGGATGGCAAAGTGAACAAAAGTATATTGGATATACATGTTATTGATGTGTACTTTACTAGTGTTTATAGCAACCCCTCGGCATTTGATACTGGTTCAGTTGCTAAGAGTAGTAACTCGAAACGGGAGTTGCAGAATAAACAGAGACTAGTAAAAGGCGAGGTGACGATGTGTGTTGGAAGTAGTTCCAAGATTGATATGATCATCATCGCACACTCCCTATACTTTCGGGATTAGTGTTGGACCTAAATAAGTGTTATTTGGTGTTTGCGTTGAGCATGAATATGATTTGATCATGTTTATTGCAATATGGTTATTCATTTAAGTTAGAGAATAATTGTTGTTCTGTTTACATGAATAAAACCTTATATGGTTACACACCCAATGAAAATGGTTCGTTGGATCTCGATCGTAGTGATACACATATTCATAATATTGAAGTCAAAAGATGCAAAGTTAATAATGATAGTGCAACTTATTTGTGGCACTGCCGTTTAGGTCATATTGGTGTAAAGCGCATGAAGAAACTCCATGCTGATGGGCTTTTGGAATCACTTGATTATGAATCACTTGATGCTTGCGAACCATGCCTTATGGGCAAGATGACTAAGACTCCGTTCTCCGGAACAATGGAGCGAGCAACTGACTTATTGGAAATAATACATACTGATGTATGCGATCCGATGAGTGTTGAGGCTCGCGGCGGGTATCGTTATTTTCTGACCTTCACAGATGATTTGAGCAGATATGGGTATATCTACTTGATGAAACATAAGTCTGAAGCATTTGAAAAGTTCAAAGAATTTCAGAGTGAAGTGGAAAATCATCGTGACAGGAAAATAAGGTTTCTACGACCTGATCGCGGAGACAAATATTTGAGTTACGAGTTTGGTCTTCAATTAAAACAATGTGGAATAGTTTCACAAATTCGTGCCACCTGGAACAACACAGCATAATGGTGTGTCTGAACATAATAACCGTACTTTATTGGATATAGTGCAATCTATGATGTTTCTTACCGATTTACCAATATTGTTTTGGGGTTATGCATTAGAGACGGCTGCATTCACGTTAAATAGGGTACCATCTAAATCCGTTGAGACAACATCTTATGAACTGTGGTTTGGCAAGAAACCAAAGTTGTCGTTTCTTAAAATTTGGGGTTGCGATGCTTATGTGAAAAAGTTTCATCCTGATAAGCTCAAACCCAAATCGGAGAAATGTGTCTTCATAGTCTACCCAAAGGAGACAGTTGGGTACACCTTCTATCACAGATCCGAAGGCAAGACATTCGTTGCTAAGAATGGATCCTTTCTAGAGAAGGAGTTTCTCTCGAAAGAAGTGAGTGGGTGGAAAGTAGAACTTGATGAGGTAATTGTACCTGCTCCCTTATTGGAAAGTAGTTCATCGCAGAAACCAGTTTCTGTGACGCCTATACCAATTAGTGAGGAAGTTAATGATGGTGATCATGGAACTTCAGATCAAGTTATTACTGAACCTCGTAGGTCAACCAGAGTAAGATCCGCACCAGAGTGGTACGGTAATCCTGTTCTGGAGGTTATGTTACTAGACCATGATGAACCTACGAACTATGAAGAAGTGATGGTGAGCCCAGATTCCGCAAAATGGCTAGAGGCCATGAAATCTGAGATGAGATCCATGTATGAGAACAAAGTATGGACTTTGATTGACTTGCCCAATGATCGGCGAGCCATTGAGATTAAATGGATCTTCAAGAGGAAGACGGACGTTGATAGTAGTGTTACTATCTACAAAGCTAGAATTGTCGCAAAAGGTTTTCGACAAGTTTAAGGTGTTGACTACGATGAGAGTTTCTCACTCGTATCTATGCTTAAGTCTGTCTGAATCATGTTAGCAATTGCCGCATTTTATGAAATCTGGCAAATGGATAAACAAAACTACATTCCTTAATGGATTTATTAAAGAGGACTTGTATATGATGCAACCAGAAGGTTTTGTCAATCCTAAAGGTGCTAACAAAATATGCAAGCTCCAGCGATCCATCTATGGACTGGTGCAAGCATCTCGGAGTTGGAATATACGCTTTGATAAGTTGATAAGTTGATCAAATGATATAGTTTTATACAGACTTGCGGTGAAGCCTGTATTTACAAGAAAGTGAGTGGGAGCACTACAGCATTTCTGATTAGTATATGTGAATGACATATTGTTGATCGGAAATAATGTAGAATTATTCTGCAAAGCATAAAGGAGTGTTTGAAAGGATTTTTTCAAAGAAAGACCTCGGTGAAGCTGCTTACATATTGAGCATCAAGATCTATAGAGATAGATCAAGAGGCTTGATAAGTTTTTTCAATGAGTACATACCTTAACAAGATTTTGAAGTAGTTCAAAATGGAACAGTCAAAGAAAGAGTTTCTTGCTCGTGTTACAAGGTGTGAAATTGAGTAAGACTCAAAGCCCGACCACGGCAGAAGATAGAAAAAGAATAAAGTCATTCCCTATGCCTCGGCCATAGGTTCTATAAAGTATGCCATGTTGTGTACCAGATCTATTGTATACCTTACATTGATTTTGGCAAGGGAGTACAATAATGATATAGGAGTAGATCACTGGACAGCGGTCAAAATTATCCTTAGTGGAATAAGGATATGTTTCTCGATTATGGAAGTGACAAAAGGTTCATCGTAAAGGATTACGTCGATGCAAGTTTTGACACTAATCTAGATGACTCTAAGTCTCGGTCTAGATACATATTGAAAGTGGGAGCAATTAGCTAGAGTAGCTCCGTGCAGAGCATTGTAGACATAGAAATTTGCAAAATACTTACAAATCTGAATGTGACAGACCCATTGACTAAAATTATATCACAAGCAAAACATGATCACACCTTAGTACTCTTTGCGTGTTAATCACATAGCGATGTGAACTAGATTACTGACTCTATTAAACCCTTTGGGTGTTGGTCACATGACGATGTGAACTATGGGTGTTAATCACATGGTGATGTGAACTATTGATGTTAAATCACATGGCGATGTGAACTAGATTATTGACTCTAGTGCAACTGGGAGACTGAAGGAAATATGCCCTAGAGGCAACAATAAAATTATTATTTATTTCTTATATCATGATAAATGTTTATTATTCATGCTATAATTGTATTAACCGGAAACTTGATACATGTGTGAATACATAGACAAACAGAGTGTAACTAGTATGCCTCTACTTGACTAGCTCGTTGATCAAAGATGGTTATGTTTCCTAGCCATAGACATGAGTTGTCATTTGATTAACGGGATCACATCATTAGGAGAATGATGTGATTGACTTGAGCCATTCCGTTAGCTTAGCACTCGATCGTTTAGTATGTTGCTATTGCTTTCTTCATGACTTATACATGTTCCCATGACTATGAGATTATGCAACTCCCGTTTACTGGAGGAACACTTTGTGTGCTACCAAACGTCACAACATAACTGGGTGATTATAAAGGTGCTCTACAGGTGTCTCCGAAGATACTTGTTGGGTTGGCGTATTTCGAGATTAGGATTTGTCACTCCGATTGTCGGAGAGGTATCTCTGGGCCCACTCGGTAATGCACATCACTATAAGCCTTGCAAGCATTGCAACTAATGAGCTAGTTGTGGGATGATGTATTAGGGAACGAGTAAAGAGACTTGCCGATAACGAGATTGAACTAGGTATTGAGATACCGACGATCGAATCTCGGGCAAGTAACATACCGATGACAAAGGGAACAACGTATGTTGTTATGCGGTTTGACCGATAAAGATCTTCGTAGAATATGTGGGAGCCAATATGAGCATCCAGGTTCCGCTATTGGTTATTGACCGGAGATGTGTCTCGGTCATGTCTACATAGTTCTCGAACCCGTAGGGTCCGCACGCTTAAAGTTAGATGACGGTTATATTATGAGTTTATGTGTTTTGATGTACTGAAGGAGTTCGGAGTCCCGGATGAGATCAGGGACATGACGAGGAGTCTCGAAATGGCCGAGACATAAAGATCGATATATTGGACGACTATATTCGGACTTCGGAAAGGTTTCGAGTGATTCGGGTATTTATCGGAGTACCGGAGAGTTACGGGAATTCGCCGGGGAGAAGTATTGGGCCTTATTGGGCCATACGGGAATAGAGTAGAGAGGCCAAAAGGAAGGAGGCGCGCAACCCCCCTCTGGTCCGAATTGGACAAGGGGTGCAGCCCCCTTTTCCTTCTCCCCCTCCCCCTCTTTCCTTCTCTCCTACTCTAACAAGGAAAGGAGGAGTCCTACTCCCGGTGGGAGTAGGACTCCCCCCTTGGCGCGCCCTCCTCCTTGGCCGGCCGCCTCCCCCCTTGCTCCTTTATATACGGGGGCAGGGGAGCACCCCATAGACACAACAATTGATCATTGATCTCTTAGCCGTGTGTGGTGCCCCCCTCCACCATATTACACCTCGATAATATCGTAGCGGTGCTTAGGCGAAGCCCTGCGTGGGTAGAACATCATCACCGTCACCACGCCGTCGTGCTGACGAAACTCACCCTCAACACTCGGCTGGATCGGAGTTCGAGGGACGTCATCGAGCTGAACGTGTGCTGAACTCGGAGGTGCCGTACGTTCGGTACTTGATCGGTCGGATCGTGAAGACGTACGACTACATCAACCGCGTTGTGTTAACACTTCCGCTTTCGGTCTATGAGGGTACGTGGACAACACTCTCCCCTCTCGTTGCTATGCATCACCATGATCTTGCGTGTGCGTAGGAAATTTTTTGAAATTACTACGTTCCCCAACAATATGTGGTTGCATGTTGCATACGGTGTCTACCTTGTAATGCCTCTAATTAGGGTAAATTGCATCTGCTTAGTTAACACATTATACCTGTGAATATGACATGCCTTCCTGTTTTTGGTACATACTACGTCTTTCTATTAACCATGTTCTTACATCAAACTACTTTTCTTGTGTATCCCTCATCAATCACTTCTGACGAGACACCTTCAAGTTGACAGTGTAATATTGGTTGCATCTTGCATATCATTTCAAACATGTATTGCCTCTAATTTGTTGAAGTGCCACTTGTAATGAGACACATCTAACTTGGTAGAGTGATTTTGGTTGGATCTTTCATATGATGTCTAGATTGCATTGCTTCCAATTTGTTGAAATGCCTTCTGCTTAGCGTTTTTCATACATATTCCATCCTCCTACAATGTGGTTGCCATACATAAAAGTTGTGTTCGTCAGTATCATGCATCAACGAATTTGGAAGTGCGAATTTCATTCCTTTTTCTTGTGTGTTTACTTGACAAGGCAAAATCGGAAAGGACGAAGGCACGGAATGATGGTGGTCCTCTGGAGCAACCGAAACAGATGATCTTTGCAGATTCTCCTGCTACTCGTACTGCAGTGCTAGTTCAAAGTCTCATCTCCCCTACTCCACAACCCAAGGTGCTTGCTCTAACATGGCAGTGTGATATCTGGTTGCATGTTGCATATGGTGCCTAGCTTGTATTGCTCCTAATTTGTTAAATTGCATCTCCTTAGCTTACACATTATACATGTGAATATGACACGCCTTCCTGTTTTTGGTACATACTACATCTGCCTATCACACCATGTTCTTACATCAAACTACTGTTCTTGTGTATCCTGCATCTATCGCTTATGATGAGACAGTCACGCCCGTGGGTTAATATGAGATGCGCTACTCTTATAAAGAATGCAATTTCATCCTCTCCACATGATTCTCAAGAAACAGCAAGCCTAAATGAAGATATTGAACGTAGCTCTGTACTTGAAGACCGCACTTCCCCTACACCACCATCACAGGTGCTTGCTCTAACTTCGCAGTGTGATATGTGGTTGCATGTTGCATACGGTGTCTAGCTTGTAATGCTTCTAATTAGGGTAAATTGCATCTGCTTTGTTTACACATTATACCTGTGAATATGACATGCCTTCCTATTTTTGGTACACACTACATCTATGTGTTAACCTTGTTCTTACATGAAACTACCTCTCTTCTGTATCCTGCATCAATCACTTACGATGAGTCACCTTTATTCGTTGCATATTGCATATTATTTCTAGCCTCTTGCCATGTATTGCTTCTAATTTGGTCAAATACATTTGTTAGGGCACCCTTTTAATTTGGCAGAGTGATATTGGTTTCATATTTCATATGGTTTCTAGCTTGCATTGATTCTAACAAGTTCAAGCACCTTGTGCTTAGTTTACACTTTATACATCATACATGTCAATATGTCACGTCGTCCTATTTTTCATACATATTCCATCCTCCTATCATGTGGCTGCCTTACATGAAAGTAGTGTTCATCAGTATCATGCATCAATGAGTTCTGAAGAGCAAATTTTATTCCTTTTTCTTGTGGGTTTGACTTGACAAGGCAAAATCAAGAAAGAGGAAGGAAAAGAGTAAGGAAGGCGATGATGGTGGTCCTCTGCAGCAACGTAAATGGAGCATCTGTACCGATTCTCCTTGTACTGATAGTGCGTTACAAGGTCCAAGTCTCCGCTCCCCTACTCCACCATCCAAGGTGCTTGCTCTAACTTGGCAGTGTGATATCTGGTTGCATCTTGCATATGGTGTCTAGCTTGTATTGCTCCTAATTAGTGTAAACTGCATCTGCTTAGCTTACACATGATACGTGTGAATATGACACGCTTTCCTATTTTTGGTACATACTATATATGTCTATCACACCATATTCTTACATGAAACTACTCTTCTTGTGTATCCTGCATCAGTCACTTATGATGGGACACCTTTAAGTTGGCAGTGTGATATTGGTTTGCGTCTTGAATATGATTTCTAGCATGTATTGCTTCTAGTTTGATGAACGCCACCTATGACGAGACAGTTTTAACTTGGCAGGGTGATATTGATTGCACCTTCCATATGGTGTCTAGATTGCAGTGCTTCTAATTTGTTGAAGTGCCTTCTGCTTAGTTACCACATCATAGGTGTGAATATGTCAAGCCGTCCATTTTTTCGTACATATTCCATCCTCGTATCATGACTTTGCCTTTCATCAGAGTAGTGTTCATCAGTATCATGCATGAATGAGTTCTGAAGAGTGAATTATATTCCTTTTTCTTGTCGGTTTGACCTCACAATGCAAAATCAATAAAGCTGAAGGAAATTGGCAAGGCATTGGATGATGGTGGTCCTTCTGAGCAACTGAAACGGAGGTTCTCTACAGATTCTACTCCGCCATCCTCCCAACAAGATTCGCAAGACAACGCAAGGCTAGACAGTCAACGTAGCTGTGTAGATGATGAGCACATCTCCCCTACTCCACCATCACAGGTGCTTGCTCTAACTTGGCACTATTATATGTGGTTGCATGTTGCGTATGATGTCTAGCTTGTATTGCTTCTAACTTTGTTGAATTGCATCTGCTTACTTTACACATAATGCCTGTGAATATGACATATGTTCCTGTTTCTAGAACATACTATATCTGATCACACGATGTTCTTACATCAGACTACTGTTCTTGCATATCCCGCATGAGTCACTTATGATAAGGCACCTTTAAGTCGCCACTGTGATATTGGTTGTGTCTTGCATATGATTTCTAGCATGTACTGCTTCTAATTTGTTGAAATGCCATACAGTTTGACCTTGGCAGAGTGATATTGGTTGCATCTTTCATATGGTGTCTAGCTTGCAGTTCTTCTAATTTATTGAAATGCCTTCTGCTTAGTTACCACATCATAGGTGTGAATATGGCACGCCATCCTGTTTTTCATACATATTCCATCCTCGCATCATGTGTTTGCCTTTCATCCGAGTAGTGTTCGTCAGTATCATGCATGAATGAGTTCTGAAGAGCGAATTTTATTCCTTTTTCTTATCGGTTTGACTTCACAATGCAAAATCATTACAGCTGAAGGAAATTACTTCGGCAGTGGATGATGGTGGTCCTTCTGAGCAACTGAAACGGAGGTTCTCTACAGATTCTACTCCGCCATCCTCCCAACAAGATTCGCAAGACAACACAAGGCTGGACAGTCAACGTAGTTGTGTAGATGATGAGCACATCTCCCCTACTCCACCATCACAGGTGCTTGCTCTAACTTGGCACTATTATATGTGGTTGCATGTTGCGTATGACGTCTAGCTTGTATTGCTTCTAACTTTGTTGAATTGCATCTGCTTACTTTACACATAATGCCTGTGAATATGGCACGTGTTCCTGTTTCTAGAACATACGTGTACATGATGAGCACATCTCCCCTACTCCACCATCACAGGTGCTTGCTCTAACTTGGAACTATTATACGTGGTTGCCTTTTCCGTATGATGTCTAGTTTGTATTGCTTCTGATTATGTTGAATTTCATCTGCGTAGCTTACAACTTATACCTGCAACGATCACTTACCCATAAGACACATTTAACTTGGGACTATGATGTAGGTTGCATCTTGCATTGTCTTCTAGCTTGTACTGCTTCTAATTTCTTGAAATGGCACTTACGACGAGACACTTTTTTACCTGATAGAGTGATATTGGTTGCATGTTCATATGGTGCCTAGCTTTCATTTCTTCTAATTTTGATGCCTTCCGCTTACTGTTTTTTGATACATATTCCATCCTCCTATCGTACGTGTGAATATGAAATGCTGTCTTCTTTTGTATATAATCCATCCTCCTATCATGCGCTTGCCTTACATCAAAGTAGTGTTCGTCTGTATCATGCATCAACGAGTTATGCCGAGCTAATTTTATTCATCTTCTCGTGGTTTTGACTTCATAAGGCAATATCACAAAATAGGAAGGAAAAGAGTAAGTTAGGGGATGTTGGTGGTCCTCGGCACCGACGCAAACAGAGACTCTCTAGATTTGCCACTGCTACTACTAGACTCTCCTATCATGTGCATATGACATGGCTTTCTGTGTCTAGAATACACTGCATCTATCTATCATACCATGTTCTTACATCAAAGTACTTCTGTTGTGTATCCCGCATCAGTCACTCATGAATGGACGCTTTTAACATGGCAATTTGATAGTGGTTGCATCTTGCATTGATTTCTATGTTGTACTGCTTCTAATTTTTCGAATTGCCACTTATGACAAGACACTTTTAACTTGGCAGAGTAATATTGGTTGCATCTTTCATATGGTGTCTAGCTTGCATTACTTCTATTTTCTTGAAAATCCTTCTGCTTAGTTTACACATCGTAGCTGTGAATATGTCATGCCGTCCTGTTTTTCTTACATATTCCATCCTCATACGGTTGTCTTACATCAAAGTATTGGTTGTCTGTATCATGCATCAATGAGTTCTGAAGAGCGATTTTATTCTTTTGTGTTCTGGGTACGGCTTGACATGGCAAAGTCAAAAAAGAGCAAGGAAAATAATAGAGTAGGGAGTGGTGTTACTCGTCTGGTGAAACGGAAAAGGATCTGCCGTCGAGATTCTGCTGGTACTTATAGTGCAGTAGAAGGTCCAAGTCCACCGGCTAAATCCACAAACACAGTATCACCTGCTCCACCAGCTGCAGCATCCGCTTCAACTATACCAGCATCTCAACGAGTTACTCGTTCGTTTGCTCCGGAACTGGCCAATTTCCAAGCTGCCTTCACACCTAACACTACTTCTGAAGCACTACTGACACAACAGGACTTGGCAAGATCAGATGAACCTCATGAGCATCAACACCAAGACGGTACCTGACCGAGTCAAGTTGCAGTTGCATGCTCCTTTATATGTACTCTCACAGTTTGATGTACCCTAACACTTTCCATATTTGTTGTTGAACTAACACCATGGCGCAAGCGGAAACAGACATCATGGATAATGCTTGACAGATTAACAAAATCTAAAGGAGGAAGAATGGAGATCCATTTTGAGGCAGGTTTAAAAAGGCCACATGATGCTACAGAGTCAGCCAAGTTAGTATCAGAGGCAGCCGTTGCCATTAGGTATCATGCACGTATCCTCCCAACGTGGATCCAGTACAGGAATGAGAAAGACAATACCCATTTTAACACCTTCCTTGAACATTTATCTGTAAGTAATGTTATTCATCGCAATTAGTAATATTGTCTTGCTCTGTCCCATACTTTCTAGCTTCCTCCTAATAAGACTCACATACTTTTTTCAACAGATGAGGTTCAAGTTGGATCCAAAAGATGATGCAACTAAACAAGCATGCACTCATGTTTTTCAGTCTGCTCTGCGACAGTATCGGTACCACCTTAGAAAATCTCACTTTGAAGGCAAGGCTAACAATGAAATCACCCAAACATCTCCAGTGGAATATATTACAGATGAAGACTGGACAGCCCTCATTAAACATTGGTCTGATCCAAAGTATCAGGTAGGCTATATGTATTTGATGAGACCACATATTGAACTTGTATTTATGTATGTGCCTTACAAGTGTATCTTCTTCTAGGCTAACTGTTTGAAGAACAAGACCAACCGTTCTAAAGTGAAATTCCAACAGACAACAGGATCTCGTAGCTGTATTGCACACTGTGAGGCTCTTGTAAATAGCTGCTACTTCCTTATTTTTTCTGTGCCATATTATCATATCTATATTAACTTGTTCCAAATACAGAGGAAAGCCCGTGCGGACCAAAAAGAACCTGAACTGAATGCAATGCAAATCTTCAAGGATTGCCACACCAGCAAGATGAAGGGCATGAGCACACCAGTTCAAGCCGTTGTTGTAAGTCCTTACTCCTCCTGCCTTTGAACTGATTGGTACTGTTATGTGTTCATTTAACTACTTGGTTTGCAGCCAATGTCAGTTACTCTGTTCACTTTTATACACAGTTGTCTTAACATATCATTTCACCTTACATGGTTTAAAAGAGATGAAGGATATTCTTTTGGTCTTGATCTGTAATCTAGTTGTTATGTTCACGTGCGCACACAATGATAAAATATTTTAATCTGTTTGCCCATGATATGAATGATGTCATACTATGTTCATCCTACTTTAAACCATGTCTCTTTATCCTTAGATGTCAACGAATATGCGGAAATAGACAATACAGTAGGCATGCTACATGGACATATGTTCCGTAAGTGATTTTATTATGTAGTTGGCACTACAATACATGCTAATGTATTATAGTAGTTCACCAAAATAAGTTATGTATAAACGTCTAACCTACTTTGTTTTTTTGTCTCATTAGTAACTTATCTGGTACACTAATCTACAACTTCAAACTTTCAGGAAGCTATGGAACAAATGATTGAACAGCCACAACCACCTGAAGGTGACGAGGCTACCACAGGCACAATGTCACCTCTTGCTGCAGTGTGTCAGTATCTCTCCACTAACAGTGCAAAAAGCACCTTCCTACGTAATTCTGGGTTGGTTGTCAAGGTAACCTCATCCAAATCGCCTACTGAACAAAATCTTCCTGCTAGACAGAGTGATATATCTGTGCTCCAGACACAAGTCCAATCCCTAATGGACGTCGTTTTGGAAACAAGAATAGTGGTTGACGAATGTCGTCAAGATATGAATGGTTTTGAAACCAGACTATCAGACATTCGCTTCGTTGTTCAAGAGCAATGGCGGAAAAAAGGTGAAGGTCATGCTGATCCATCAGATTCTACAGCCTGAAACATTAGCACTCAGGTCAAATGATCTGTGCTTCTATACATCTGATGGTGCTTTTATGTGCAAGGACTGTAAACTTTATGCCAACAGGCCTTTTGTTGTATGGTTGGAATTTATTTTGTTGTGATGCAGCATTTATGATGCTGCCAAAGGCTGCAGTAATTACGACGCTATTTTTGTATAGTGTAGGTTTATCTTAGTAATGTATTCGGCCGAAAGCTTCGTAGGAGCCCAACATGCCAACATTCATCGGGCCCATTCCAATTGGGCTAAAAACGATTATGGGCCGAAATTTGAATGTAGCCTACTAAAAATATCTGGGCCTAAATCATCATAAGCTTTCATATTTTTCTGGTAGGCCTGTGCCCATAGTGGGCCTTTAACATGCCTAAACATAATTTGGGCCCTGAGTAACAATAGGCCGTTTACAGGTGTAAATATCTCGAGCCCACAAAAAACATGGGCCTTTAATAGACCGAAAGTGAGATTGGGCCCTGATTGTGCCAAATAACCCACTAGTCTTAGCAGGCCAAAATGGTGGGCCATTTACGATGCGGATCTTTCACAGGTCGAAATTCGGACGGGCCGTAAATGCGCCGACCTAATACACGAGCCTTTAATAGACCGGAAGTTCAGTCGGGCTCGATTATCGTTATTTTTATATGGGCCTTTAATGGGCCCGATGTGACGTTGGGCCACATATGGCCCATGGATTTCGTCCGACGTTAACAGGCCGAAAATCACAACAGGCCGAAAGTGGCCCAAATCTATAGTGGGCCTCTAATAGGCTGAATGTCAGACATGGCCGAATATGACCCAAATCCTTCACGGTCGTTTATGGGCCAAAAGTTTCAATGGCCTGTAAATGGTCCCAAATGAAGCAGGACCTTTAATAGGCCGGAAATACACCGGGCCGTAACTCGGCCCATATACTTAGCGGACTGTTAACGGGCCAGAAGTGACCATGGGTCGCGATGATGACAAGTTTAGGATAGGCCATTGATGGGCCGATTTGACACTACCGTACGGGCCTTAATTGAGAATGTTGGGCCTTTAGCTGGGCCGGCCCATTATGGTCTGCAAAATCTTGTGGGTCTTTAGCTGGGCTGGCCCATTGTGGTCCGCTAAATCTTGTGGGCCTTTAGCTGGGCCGGCCCATTATGGTCTGCAAAGTCTTGTGGGCCTTTAGCTGGGCCGACCCATTATGGTCCGCTACCTCTTGTGGGCCTTTAGTTGGGCCGGCCCATTTAAACTTTATGGGCCACTTTTGGGCCCGTCCACGTGTCAACATATCATAGGCCCATCTTGACCGTTGGATAAGTGACACCTGTGCCAACGCGGAGCTGACGCATGGTTCCGTCGACCAATGAGAATTTTACACATGGAAAATCGGCATTGGTCGTGGCTGTTAGCGGGTTATCAGATCCAAAACCGGACCCGATAGCTTAACGGTGTCCCGTTACGGTGGATGCCACGTGTCGGTCACCCTTGACGAAAGCACTTCTATGACGCGCGATTTATCGTCATGGAAGTGGACACTTCCGTGATGATAATTTTGGTAATGTCATGGAACACTCTACGACAGCACATGTATGACTATCTTGATTCTGTCATAAAATCGTCATGGATGTACATGCATGACAAAAAACGCGACCTACTGTGACAAACACGTATCATCACGGAAGTGTATTTTTTTGTAGTGTAACCCGCGAACGAAGTGGGGGATGAACACCACCCTCTCATTGGGCTTCGGGGTGGGGACGATTTGCCCCTTGGCTGGAAGCCGGTGGGCGAATTCTTTCGCCAGATACCCGGCCTCTCGAAGCTTGGTGATGTCCTTTTCCCTGACGGAGGAGGCCATCCACTTGCCTTGCGCTCCAGATCTGGACATGGTCGAGTGTTTGCTTGAGGTGGAAAAGATGAGGACTTGGGCGCTGGAGCTCGAGAATGGGAGGGTAGAGAGAGAAAGAAGGCGTGGGTGAAAGAAGGGAATCCTTATCTCCTAATAAAGGCCATGAATATCAAGCGCCTCCCCACTAGCCTTAAAACTCGCCTATTCCCAAGGGTTGTGCAAACGGCACGGTTGGATTACCCACGCCCGTATTGATGAGAATCCTGCAATAAGGGGACACGATCTCTGCTTTGACAAGATGTGCCAATGAGACCGCATCTCGAAGCGGCAGGCCGAAAAACGGTTCGAAATAATGACCGGGTGATGACGTAGTGTCACATTGGCAAAAGTTGTCAGCGGATTTGACTCGTAAATTATTATACTCTCTGCAGTTGTGAGTGGGATTTGTTTTGCAGGGTCGGACACGTTCGTTGCGTCCGTAGACTGTGTTGGAATATACGGAGAAGGAACCCGCCTTGCAATGTCGAAGACAATTTGCGCGCCGGACACCTCGTCATTGAAGTCTGGTTCAGGGGCTACTGAGGGAGTCCTGGATTAGGGGGTCCTCGGGCGTCCGGACTGTGATACGTGGGCTGGATTGATGGGCTGTGAAGACACAAGGCCGAAGACTATCTCACGTGTCCGGATGGGACTATCCTTGGCGTGGAAGGCAAGATTGGCATTCGGATATGAAGATTCCTTTCTCTGTAACCGACTTTGTACAACCCTAGCCCCCTCCGGTGTCTATATAAACCGGAGGGCTTAGTCCATACAGGGGACAATAATAATCATAATCATAGTCATACAGGCTGGACTTTTAGGGTTTTAGCCATTATAATCTCGAGGTAGATCAACTCTTGTAATACTCATATTCATCAAGATCAATCAAGCAGGAAGTAGGGTATTACCTCCATAGAGAGGGCCTGAACCTGGGTAAACATCATGTCCCCCATCTCCTGTTACCATCGACCTTAGACACACAGTTCGGGACCCCGTACCCGAGATCCGCCGGTTTTAACACCGACAGTCACCACACAGTTTGGTCGCCCCATACTTGCACTCCAAACCGATAACAGAAAAGAATTTTACAGTGTCGCCGTTCGGGATCTTCTTGCTTCTCATGACACCATGTTCTGACTAACCTGCCCCTACACTTCACAGCAGAATGGACGCGCTGAGCGCATCCTATGCACTCTCAATGATTGTCTTCGCACATTATTCTTTCACTCTAATGTCCCTCCCAGGTTCTAGCCTGATGCTCTCGCCACTGCCACTCTTCTTCTTAACATTCGAACGTGTCGTCCCCGTTGGAACTACGCCCCTCACCACCTCCTCTTTGGCACACCTCCATCGTACGATGGCCTTCGCACCTTTGGGTGTCTCTGCTATCCTAGCATCACATCCACCGCCCCCACAAACTCGCACGACGATCACTTCCTTGCATCTTCCTTGGCTACCCTCCCAACACCAAAGGTTACCGGTGCTATGACCCTGTTCCCACCGTGTGTACACCTCATGGCACGTGTACTTTGACGAGAGGGTATTTTCTTTTTACCAGGTACCACCATCTACAGCGCCTTCAGCAGAGCCGCTTGTCGCACCCCCAGCATGGCGCGTGTCCCAGTCGTGGTCCACCCCCGCCCCTCTGGTTCGGTGGCTACTCCCCACTCCACCACCGGTCGTGACTCCCTCCGCAGCCTCTTCCGGTGCCGCTGCCCCGGTCGCGTCGGACCTGGCGTCTTCCTCGGGTGCCTCGGCTAGCACCCCCTCCTCTGGAGTGGCGGACGACGACGTCGCAGCGACCGTCTCCGTCAGCACCGCTGCTGCTGCTGGCGCTGCTGCCGGTGCTGATTCTGAGTGTTACTATAACCCTCTCTATCTTCTTTAATTCTTTGCCACACAGCATACTTGCTATTTCCGAGTGCATGATACCGGCTATGATACCACCACTATGGCCAGCCTTATAGTGGGGAGTATATATACTATATCATGCATATGATACTATGTACCTTCATAGTGCATAGTATATATCATAGAGTAGTATCATAGATGACCATATTTATGGCCATGCATGACACAAAGTAGTATAGCATTTATTATGTTACGATATCTACCTATGTTACTCTAACCCACTCTCCCTTCTTTAATTCCTTGCCACATCATCATATTTTCTATTACCGAAAGCATGATATCGGCTATGATACCCCCACTATGGACATCCTTAGCAAAGAAGGTGTACAAGTCATTTGTGCGTCGCTTTGGGAGTTTTCATCTGTTTGTCTGAGAAGCGAGAAGTTTCAAACATTTCGGCCCTAAGGTGCGGCCACTAGCGTAGGCCTAGTTGGTATTTTAATTATAGGAAATTCAAATGGAGTCCGGACATCATCAAAATCAATGTGTGCCCGTTGTGATCTCTCACGACCCCATGGAAATTTTTTGGTAAAGTTTGGCACAAGTTTTGATGATCGCTCCTTCCAAACCAGAGCATCTCACATGAAGGATCATGGTTTCCAAAAGGAGACGTGTCAATTCAAACTCCAGTGGCCGGTGACTTCATCGTTTGGCCTCATAAAAATTTCCATGGTGCGCAATCACCATTATACCAGGAGTTTGATTTTCTGGCACATTTCAGGTATCATTAGCTATATTTAAGATATTTTTTGAGTTTAGTGTGCATTTTGTGCATAAAATTAAAATTACAACCTGAACTGCATTTGTTGTCGAAAGGGATGAGGATTGTCGTTCGATCTGGGAGCATCCAACGGTGCAGACGCACGATCCGTGGGGTTTGGGTTCTGGCCAATCAGAAAGCATGACTCAGATCGCGCACGGGGTTTGGTCGGTACACGGGTTTCTTGAACGAACCGTGTGCTATTCGCAAACCACATTGCATATCTTTTGTTCATACATACTGGAGTGAGATCAATTGAGTGTGCTACCTCTATGATATAATAATAATAAGTTCATATTCATTGCCTGAGCTGGCAGCATATCAAGGTCAACATATTAAGGGTTCTTGCATCAACAGAAAACCGGACATAACTCACAAATTTAGTACACGCAACAGTTCTAAATTGAACGAATTAAGTTGCAGGGTAGGCATAAAGATTGGTCTTGCGGCTTGATTCCCATGTACATGGGGGGAATGGGATCATTACGTTGACCATGAATGAACTTGGGTTTTCTGATGGTTTTACGCCTCTCTATTACATGGGTGCGTGATCCCTTGCCTGGCAACTCAGCAAATTCATCGTACTCGTCCTCATCGGCAACATCCTCGACACCCAGTACCCTCCTCTTCCCATGCATCACTACATGCCAGTTCTTATGCAAGGGGTCTTCCGCATAGAAAATCTGGGTAGCATCGCTGGCAAGAATGAACGGGTCCGCGTGATATGCCATCTGAAAGAAATATGCCCTAGAGGCAATAATAAAGTTATTATTTATTTCCTTATATCATGATAAATGTTTATTATTCATGCTAGAATTGTATTAACCGGAAACATGATACATGTGTGAATACATAGACAAAATAGAGTGTCACTAGTATGCCTCTACTTGACTAGCTCGTTGATCAAAGATGGTTATGTTTCCTAGCCATTGACATGAGTTGTCATTTGATTAACGGGAACACATCATTAGGAGAATTATGCGATTGACTTGACCCATTCCGTTAGCTTAGCACACGATCGTTTAGTATTATACTATTGCTTTCTTCATGACTTATACATGTTCCTATGACAATGAGATTATGCAACTCCCGTTTACCAGAGGAACACTTTGTGTGCTACCAAACGTCACAATGTAACTGGGTGATTATAAAGGTGCTCTATAGGTGTCTCCGAAGGTACTTGTTGGGTTGACGTATTTCGAGATTAGGATTTGTCACACCGATTGTTGGAGAGGTATCTCTGGGCCCACCCGGTAATGCACATCACTGTAAGCCTTGCAAGCATTGTAACTAATGAGTTAGTTGCGGGATGATGTATTACGGAACGAGTAAAGAGACTTGCCGGTAACGAGATTGAACAAGGTATTGAGATACCGACGATCGAATCTCGGGCAAGTAACATACCGATGACAAAGGGAACAACGTATGTTGTTATGCGGTCTGACCGGTAAAGATCTTCGTAGAATATGTGGGAGCCAATATGAGCATCCAGGTTCCGCTATTGGTTATTGACCGGAGACGTGTCTCGATCATGTCTACATAGTTCTCGAACCCGTAGGGTCCGCACGCTTAAAGTTCGATGACGGTTATATTATGAGTTTATGTGTTTTGATGTACCGAAGGTAGTTCAGAGTCCGGGATGAGATCGGGGACATGACGAGGAGTCTCGAAATGGTCGAGACGTAAAGATCGATATATTGGACAACTATATTCGGACATCGAAAAGGTTCCGAGTGATTCGGGCATTTTTCGGAGTACCGGAGAGTTACGGGAATTCGCCGGGGAGTATATGGGCCTTATTGGGCTTTAGGGGAAAGAGATAGGAGAAGCTGCGTGCCCCCCCAAGGCCTAGTCCGAATTGGACTAGGGGGAGGGGTTGTGCCCCCTCCTTCCTTCTCTTCTCTCTCCCCTTTCCTTGACTCCTACTCCTACTACTTGGAAGGGGGGAATCCTACTCCCGGTGGGAGTAGGACTCCTCCTAGGGCGCGCCATAGAGAGGGCTGGCCCTCCCCCTCCTCCACTCCTTTATATACGGGGAGGGGGGCACCCCTTGGAGACACAACAATTGATCATTGATCTTTTAGCCGTGTGCGGTGCCCCCTCCACCATAATCCACCTCGGTCATATCGTAGCGGTGCTTAGGCAAAGCCCTGTGTCGGTAGAACATCATCATCGTCACCACACCGTCGTGCTGACGGAACTCTCCCTCAAAAGCTCGGCTGGATCGGAGTTCGAGGGACGTCATCGAGTTGAACGTGTTCTGAACTCAGAGGTGCCGTGCGTTCGGTACTTGATTGGTCGGATCGTGAAGACGTACGACTACATCAACCGCGTTGTGCTAACTCTTCCGCTTTTGGTCTACGAGGGTACGTGGACAACACTCTCCCCTCTCGTTGCTATGCATCACCATGATCTTGTGTGTGCGTAGAATTTTTTTTGAAATTACTACGTTCCCCAACAGTGGCATCCGAGCCTGGTTTTATGCATAGATGTCATATGCACGAGTAGAACACAAGTGAGTTGTGGGCGATATAAGTCATACTGCTTACCAGCATGTCACACTTTGGTTCGGCGGTATTGTTGGATGAAGCGGCCCGGACCGACATTACGCGTACGCTTACGCGAGACTGGTTCTACCGACGTGCTTTGCACACAGGTGGCTGGCGGGTGTCAGTTTCTCCAACTTTAGTTGAACCGAGTGTGGCTACGCCCGGTCCTTGTGAAGGTTAAAACGTCACCAACTTATCAAACTATCGTTGTGGTTTTGATGCGTAGGTAAGAACGGTTCTTGCTCAGCCCGTAGCAGCCACGTAAAATTTGCAACAACAAAGTAGAGGACGTCTAACTTGTTTTTGCAGGGCATGTTGTGATGTGATATGGTCAAGGCATGATGCTAAATTTTATTGTATGAGATGATCATCTTTTGTAACCGAGTTATCGGCAACTGGCAGGAGCCATATGGTTGTCGCTTTATTGTATGCAATGCAATCGCCCTGTAATGCTTTACTTTATCACTAAGCGGTAGCGATAGTCGTAGAAGCATCAGATTGGCGAGACGACAACGATGCTACGATGGAGATCAAGGTGTCGCGTCGGTGACGATGGTGGTCATGACGGTGCTTCGGAGATGGAGATCACAAGCACAAGATGATGATGGCCATATCATATCACTTATATTGATTGCATGTGATGTTTATCTTTTATGCATCTTATCTTGCTTTGATTGACGGTAGCATTATAAGATGATCTCTCACTAAATTATCAAGGTATAAGTGTTCTCCCTGAGTATGCACCGTTGCGAAAGTTCTTCGTGCTGAGACACCACATGATGATCGGGTGTGATAGGCTCTACGTTCAAATACAACGGGTGCAAAACAGTTGCACACGCAGAATACTCAGGTTAAACTTGACGAGCCTAGCATATAACAGATATGGCCTCAGAACACTGAGACCGAAAGGTCGAGCGTGAATCATATAGTAGATATGATTAACATAGTGATGTTCAGCATTGAAACTACTCCATCTCACGTGATGATCGGACATGGTTTAGTTGATATGGATCACGTGATCACTTAGAAGATTAGAGGGATGTCTATCTAAGTGGGAGTTCTTAAGTAATTTGATTAACTGAACTTTAATTTATCATGAACTTAGTCCTGGTAGTATTAGCATATCTATGTTGTAGACCAATAGCTCGCGTTTAGCTCCCTGTTTTATTTTTGATATGTTCCTAGAGAAAACTAAGTTGAAAGATGTTAGTAGCAATGATGCAAATTGGATCCGTGATTTGAGGTTTATCCTCATTGCTGCACAGAAGAATTATATCCTTGATGCACCGCTAGGTGACAGACCTATTGCAGGAGTAGATGCAGACGTTATGAACGTTTTGACAAAAGCTCGGTATGATGACTACTTGATAGTTAAGTGCACCATGCTTTACGGCTTAGAACCGGGACTTCAAAAATGTTTTGAACACCACGGAGCATATAAGATGTTCCAAGAGTTGAAATTGGTATTTCATAATCATGCTCGTGTCGAGAGGTATGAGACCTCTGACAGTACTTTGCCTACAAGATGGAGGAGAATAGCTCAACCACTGAGCATGTGCTCAGATTATCCGGGTACTACAATTGCTTGAATCAAGTGGGAGTTAATCTTCCAGATAAGATAGTAATTGACAGAATTCTCTAGTCACTATCACTAAGTTATTAGAACTTCGTGATGAACTATAATATGCAAGGGATGCCGAAAGTAATTCCCGAGCTCTTCGTGATGCTGAAATCGACGAAGGTAGAAATCAAGAAAGAGCATCAAGTGTTGATGGTTAAAAAGACCACTAGTTTCAAGTAAAGGGACAAAGGGAAGAAAAGGGAGCTTCAAGAAGAAGGGCAAGCAAGTTGCTGCTCAAGTGAAAAAGTCGAAGTCTGGACCTAAGCCTGAAACTGAGTGCTTCTACTGCAAAGGGACTGGTCACTGGAAGCGGAACTGCCCCAAGTATTTGGTGGATAAGAAGGATGGCATAGTGAACAAAGCTATATTTGATATACATTTTATTGATGTGTACTTTACTAGTGTTTATAGCAACCCCTCAGTATTTGATACTGGTTCAGTTGCTAAGAGTAGTAACTCGAAACGGGAGTTGCAGAATGAACAGAGACTAGTTAAGGGTGAAGTGACGATGTGTATTGGAAGTGGTTCCAAGATTGATATGATCATCATCGCACACTCCCTATACTTTCGGGATTAGTGTTGAACCTAAATAAGTGTTATTTGGTGTTTGCGTTGAGCATGAATATGATTTGATCATGTTTATTGCAATACGGTTATTCATGTAAGCTAGAGAATAATTGTTGTTCTGTTTACATGAATAAAACCTTCTATGGTCATACACCCAATGAAAATGGTTTGTTGGATCTCGATCGTGGTGATACATATTTTCATAATATTGAAGCCAAAAGATGCAAAGTTAATAATGATAGTGCAACTTATTTGTGGCACTGCCGTTTAGGTCATATTGGTGTAAAGCGCATGAAGAAACTCCATGCTAATGGACTTTTGGAATCACTTGATTATGAATCAATTGATGATTGCAATCCATGCCCGATGGGCAAGATGACTAAGACTCCGTTCTCCGGAACAATGGAGCGAGCAACTGACTTATCGGAAATAATACATACTGATGTATGCGATCTGATGATTGTTGAGGCTCGCGGCGGGTATCGTTATTTTCTAACCTTCACAGATGATTTGAGCAGATATGGGTATATCTACTTGATGAAACATAAGTCTGAAACATTTGAAAAGTTCATATAATTTCAGAGTGAAGTGGAAAATCATCGTAACAAGAAAATAAAGTTTCTACGATCTGATCGTGGAGGAGAATATTTGAGTTACGAGTTTGGTCCTCATTTGAAACAATGCGGAATAGTTTCGTAACTCACGCCACCTGGAACACCACAGCGTAATGGTGTGTCCGAACATCGTAACCGTACTTTATTAGATATGGTGCAATCTATGATGTCTCTTACCGATTTACCACTATCATTTTGGGGTTATGCATTAGAGACAACTGCATTCACGTTAAATAGGGCACCATCTGAATCCGTTGAGACGACACCTTATGAACTTTGGTTTGGCAAGAAACCAAAAGTTGTCGTTTCTTAAAATTTGGGGTTGCAATGCTCATGTGAAAAGTTTCATCCTGATAAGCTCAAACCCAAATCGGAGAAATGTGTCTTCATAGGATACCCAAAGGAGACAGTTGGGTACAACTTCTATCACAGATCCGAAGGCAAGATATTCATTGCTTATAATGAATCCTTTCTAGAGAAGGAGTTTCTCGCGAAAGAAGTGGGTGGGAGGAAAGTAGAACTTGATGAGGTAACTATACCTGCTCCCTTATTGGAAAGTAGTTCATCACAGAAATTTGTTCCTGTGACTCCTACACCAATTAGTGAGGAAACTAATGATGATAATCATGTAACTTTAGATCAAGTTACTACCGAACCTCGTAGGTCAACAAAAGTGAGATCCGCACCAGAGTGGTACGGTAATCCTGTTCTGGAGGTCATGTTACTTGACCATGATGAACCTACGAACTATGAGGAAGCGATGATGAGCCCAGATTCCGCGAAATGGTTTGAGGCCATGAAATCTGAGATATGATCCATGTATGAGAACAAAGTATGGACTTTGATGGATTTGCCCGATGATCGGCAAGCCATCGAAAATGGATCTTCAAGAGGAAGACGGACGCTGATAGTAGTGTTACTATCTACAAAGCTAGACTTGTCGAAAAAGGTTTTTGACAAAGTTCAAGGAGTTGACTATGATGAGACCTTCTCACTCGTAGCGATGGTTAAGTCTGTCCGAATCATGTTAGCAAATTGCCACATTTTATGAAATCTGGCAAATGGATGTAAAGACTGCATTCCTCAATGGATTTCTGGAAGAAGAGTTGTATATGATGCAACCTGAAAGTTTTATCGATCCAAAGGATGCTAACAAAGTGTGCAAGCTCCAGCGATTCATCTATGGACCGGTGCAAGCATCTCGGCGTTGGAATATACGCTTTAATGAGTTGATCAAAGCATATAGTTTTATACAGACTTGTGGTGAAGCCTGTATTTACAAGAAAGTGAGTGGGAGCACTACAGCATCTCTGATAAATATATGTGAATGACATATTGTTGATCGGAAATAATGTAGAATTTTCTGGAAAGCATAAAGGAGTATTTGAAAGGAGTTTTTCAAAGAAAGACTTCGGTGGAGCTGCTTACATATTGAGCATCAAGATCTATAGAGATAGATCAAGACACTTGATAAGTTTTTTTTCAATGAGTACATACCTTGACAAGATTTTGAAGTAGTTCAAAATGGAACAGTCAAAGAAAGAGTTCTTGCATGTGTTACAAGGTGTGAAATTGAGTAAGACTCAAAGCCCGACCTTGGTAGAAGATAGAAAGAGAATGAAAGTCATTCCCTATGCCTCAGCCATAGGTTCTATAAATTATGCCATGTTGTGTACCAGATCTATTGTATACCCTACACTGAGTTTGGCAAGGGAGTACAATAGTGATAGGAGTAGATCACTAAACAGCGGTCAAAGTTATCCTTAGTGGAATAAGGATATGCTTCTCGATTATGGAGGTGACAAAAGGTTCGTCGTATAGGGTTACGTCGATCCAAGTTTTGACACTCATCCAGATGACTCTAAGTCTTAATCTGGATACATATTGAAAGTAGGAGCAATTAGCTAGAGTAGCTCTGTGCAGAGCATTGTTGACATAGAAATTTACAAAATACATACGGATCTGAATGTGGCAGACCCGTTGACTAAACTTCTCTCACACAAAACATGATCACACCTCAGTACTCTTTGGGTGTTAATCACATAGCGATGTGAACTAGATTATTGACTCTAGTAAACCCTTTGGGTATTGGTCACATGACGATGAGAACTATGGGTGTTAATCACATGGTGATGTGAACCATTGGTGTTAAATCACATGGCGATGTGAACTAGATTATTGACTCTAGTGCAAGTGGGAGACTGAAAGAAATATGCCCTAGAGGCAATAATAAAGTTATTATTTATTTCCTTATATCATGATAAATGTTTATTATTCATGCTAGAATTGTATTAACCGGAAACTTGATACATGTGTGAATACATAGACAAAACAGAGTGTCACTAGTATGCCTCTACTTGACTAGCTCGTTGATCAAAGATGGTTATGTTTCCTAGCCATTGACATGAGTTGTCATTTGATTAATGGGATCACATCACTAGGAGAATGATGTGATTGGCTTGACCCATTCCGTTAGCTTAGCACACGATCATTTAGTATTCTGCTATTGCTTTCTTCATGACTTATACATGTTCCAATGACAATGAGATTATGCAAATCCCGTTTACCGGAGGAACACTTTGTGTGCTACCAAACGTCACAACGTAACTGGGTGATTATAAAGGTGCTCTACAGGTGTCTCCGAAGGTACTTGTTGGGTTGACGTATTTCGAGATTAGGATTTGTCACTCCGATTGTCGGAGGGGTATCTCTGGGCCCACTCGGTAATGCACATCACTATAAGCCTTGCAAGCGTTGTAACTAATGAGTTAGTTGCGGGATGATGTATTACGGAACGAGTAAAGAGACTTGCCGGTCACGAGATTGAACTAGGTATTGAGATACCGATGATCGAATCTCGGGCAAGTAACATACCGATGACAAAGGGAACAACGTTTGTTGTTATGCGGTCTGACCGATAAAGATCTTCGTAGAATATGTTGGAGCCAATATGAGCATCCAGGTTCCACTATTGGTTATTGACCGGAGACGTGTCTCGATCATGTCTACATAGTTCTCGAACCCGTAGGGTCCGCACGCTTAAAGTTCGATGACGGTTATATTATGAGTTTATGTGTTTTGATATACCGAAGGTAGTTCGGAGTCCCAGATGAGATCGGGGACATGACGAGGAGTCTCGAAATGGTTGAGACGTAATGATCGATATATTGGACGACTATATTCGGACATCGTAAAGGTTCCGAGTGATTCGGGCATTTTTGAAGTACTGGAGAGTGACGGGAATTCGCCGGGGAGTATATGGGCCTTATTGGGCTTTAGGGGAAAGAGAGAGGAGAGGCTGCGCCCCCCAAGGCCTAGTCCGAATTGGACTAGGGAGAGGGGCTACGCCCCCTACTTCCTTCTCTTTTCTCTCCCCTTTCCTTGACTCCTACTCCTACTACTTGGAAGGGGGGAATCCTACTCCCGGTGGGAGTAGGACTCCTCCTAGGGCGCGCCATAGAGAGGGCCGGCCCTCCCCCTCCTCCACTCCTTTATATACGGGGAGGGGGCGCCCCTTTGAGACACAACAATTGATCATTGATCTTTTAGCCGCGTGCAGTGCCCCCCTCCAACATAATCCACCTCGGTCATATCGTAGCGGTGCTTAGGCGAAGCCCTACGTCGGTAGAACATCATCATCGTCACCACACCTTCGTGCTGACGGAACTTGTCGTGGTATTCTCACGGGGGGTTGCGAGGCGACAGATGCCACAAGGACTTAGTGTGAGGGTAAGACTGCTGCTGATAGGACCGGGAGCGGGTATGCGAGTAGCACGCGCTAGTTTACCCAGGTTCGGGGCTCTCCGGAGAGATAATACCCCTACTCCTGCATGTCTGAGTATCTGTAGTATATCTGGTACAGAGTTGCTCCTGGAGCTGTATCTGAGCTCAGTGACATAGGCATCTGGCTTTGTATATGCATATGAGCACAAGTGTGTGCATGGCCGCAAGTGCATGAGCATGCATGCGTGAGTGTGTGGGAGTGTGAGTCCATCCCCTGGATGGATAGATGCGTGCCTTTATATAGGCATGGCTAGCTTACTTCCTAAGCTATGTAGTGGCATGGACAAGTGGGCATGGGGGCATGGTGTGGGTGTCATGCTTGTCTCCTGGGTCACTTCATGAATAGTGCCCAGGGACAAGTGACACTATACATGATGGCGTCGCGGTACAGTTGTCTCGTCCGTGGTATGGCCATCTCGTCGGGGTCTTGTCGGTGTCGGGTCCAGCTGCAGTCGGCAACCGACTGATTGGCGCAGTCGGCAGCCGGCTGGTCGGCACAGTCGGACGGTGAGCCGGCAGGAGCAGCCGGGCAGTCGGACTGAGGGGCTTTGCTAGCCCTGATGTCTTGAATTATTGTCTCGCCGTCTTCGTGGTACCTGCGGTCTATTACTTCGTCAGTAGCCTCCAAGCCTCCGGGCATCTTGGCAAAGTTGGGCGAAGGTTTTTTGGCGGGTGTTGATGTAGATAATGTCGATAATGGCCGGCAGCAGGCCGCAGCCGGCGTAGCTTTCTTCGGGCGGGGGCGCGTCAGCGCACCCGCTGGGTGTAGCCTCCGAGCCTCCGGGCAACTTGGAAAAGTTGGGCGGAGACTTTTTGCGTTTGTTGGTGTAGACGATGGCGTCGTGGGTGCCGGACGCGGACACAAAGTCGCGGGATCCGCCGACTGATGGTGTCGGGCGCGGACGCGGGGGTCCGCCGACTGATGTTGTTGCTGACAGCCAGCTGCGGGCTGCAGCCGGCGCGGCTTACTTCCAGTGGGGGCGCGCCAGCTCACCCACTGGGTGTAGCCTTCGAGCCTCCGAGCGAGGGGGGTTCCCCACGAAAATGGTCATGCAAAAGACAAAGTTAATCCGCGCAGATATATCTAATGTTTGCTTTGAGCATTGCAAGTTTTATGCGGAGGGTGCCGACTCGGTTTCGTCCGAGCCCCCTTCAATCTTTTTCATGTTCCCTCCACTCTTTGGCTTGTGCTCTCGCTTGCCGGACAGCCGCTCTGCGGTCTGTGGCTGAGAGTGGGCCGCGGAGTGGAGTGTACAGTACTCAGACTCTGGGAGCAGATTTGACCGAGCAGATACTCGTAAAAGAAACGACCGGGTCGCTCGAACCGTTTTTTCTTCCCGGACGTTTTTCGCGTGGGTGGCCTCCAGCGTTCACTCTTGCTAGCCAGACAGCCGCTCTACGGTCTGTGACTAAGAGTGGGCCTTTGGTACCGCGCACGCTACTAAGCCGTCTGCGGGAACTAACATCTCAGGCCAAGCGGCCAGCCTCCGGGCCAACTCTGGCTGGCGCCGGGGCGAACAGTGGTGCAACTGTAAAAAACGGAGGTGCTCCCCGAGCATCGCTTGAGGTTATCCGTGTTTGCGTGGTGCAAAAATAAGCGGGTGAGGAGCTCACATTGTTTTTGGCGTAGTCGAGGCGAAGGTTGATCTCCGACAGGTGGCCCGAGCCTCCGGGTGCTCGAGGGATGCCACAGCCGATCAAGCCCAACCGCCAGGCGGCGGGGCCCGGCTGGAGCCTCTAGCTGGCAAGGCGTCGAAGCGGACGGCTGGTCAGCTGGCTGAGTGACGACGCGGGCAGTTGTCCAGAGCAACCGTCTAGACTGCTGGCCATGCAGCCCGCCACGCTCATGCGGCCGTGCTCCTGGACGTGCAACCGGCCATGCATGCTTGTATACATGCTTTGCTTTCTCTCTATTTTTCTTTTTTAGTCGGGTGGCCAGTCGGCCACTGACTTTTCTCGCTCCTGGCCACTTTTCTTCTTTTCCAGCCGGCTAGCGGGCAGTCGGCCCTTTGCTTTTTCCTTCAGCTGGATCCTTTCTTTTTTATTATCTTCTGCCCAAGCAACCGGCCGCAGCGGAAGCCAGAGCGCGGGGGCGACGGCGGGCAGCTGGGCGCGGCCAGAGGTGGGGCGGCGAGCCGGGTGCTGGAGCCGGCGGCTGGGTGGCGGAGCCAGGAGGCCGGGTGGCGGGCGAATCCGGTCGGGGGAGGCGGAGCTAGGTGGATGGGCGGAGCCGGCGGGGGCGAGGAGCCGGCCACGCGGGCAGGCGGCGGGGCGGCCGAGTGCGGACCGGGGCAGCAGCCGGACGACGGGAGGCGGCGCAGCCGGCAGCCGGCGGGCGGGCGCGGAGCACCCGGTCGCGGGGAGGAGCGACGGGGCAGACGCCGACTAGCAGGGCAAGGCGAAGCCGGCCCGCGGGAGCCGGCGGGCGGGCGAGGCGGCCCGGCAGGGGCGAAGCAGTGGCCGGCGCGGGTGTGGCGGTGCTCGGGAGCCGGTCGAGCAGGACGGAGGCGACGAGCGGGACGCCGGACGGGACCGAGTCGCGTGGAGCCAGCGCGCGAGCGAGGGAAGGAGCCGGCGCGCGGGGGCCGGAGGCGGGCGCGGCCGAGTCGCGGGACATCGAGCCAGGTCGAGCGAGTGGCGGGGGCGGAGATGCGGATCGAAGCTGCACGAGCGACGGAGCGGAGCGGGTGCGGACGCCGGGGCGCTGGGCAGGCCGGGCGAGGGAGCCGTCGTGCAGAAGCGGCCAGGCGCGACACCAGGCGGAGGGGCGCATGCGACGGACCGGAAGGACGGCTGAGCAGGGCCACGGCCCGGCGTGACGCGGGACACTGGCGCGGAGGCGGCCATGGTTGGTGGCGAGTCGGAGCTGAGGATCCGACACTGATAGAGCAGAGGCGCCGCTAGTGAGCCTCGTGGTGGTCGTCGATCAGCAAAGCCGCGTGTGTGTGGCTGGGTTGGAGCAGCGCGACGGGGCGTACGAAGCAGCAGCGGCAGCTGGGCACTGCTCCGCGTGCGAGGCCGGAGCAGACGCGAATGCGGGGAAGGCCGGCGCAGCCAGGCGCGAGGACGGCCAGAGACGCACGAGGCACAGCGAGCAACAGACCACGCCATAGTCTGACTGTTATCTGAGGCATGTATGGCGATTATCTGTCTAATATATGAGTAGTATCTGACTAATGCATAGGTGGTGTTTGGCTAATGGTTTGACTTGCATCTAGCTAGCTTGCAAGCAGATGCAAGTGAGCGGGACGAGCGTGAGCAGGCTCAGCGGTGTCGAGGCCGATGACGCGGACGCGCCGTCCCGTGCGGCCGCCCCGGGGGCGTGTCGATGTCGATCCCTCGAGCGCGGCCGGAGAGGCGACAGCGACGCAACGGAGGGGACGAGGATGGCGAGGCCGACGGCGAGGACGCACCGCCCCTCGCGACCACTCCAGGGCGTGTCGATGTCGAGCCCCCGACCGCTACTAGAGAGACGGCACGACGCCGCGGCGGTGAAGACGAAAATGGTCCCGCCCGGACTGCGAAACCAGCAGCAGCGTGGTAGCATAGTAGTAGTACCGCCCCACGGTGGGCGCCAACTGTCGTGGTATTCTCACGGGGGGGTTGCGAGGCGACAGATGCCACAAGGGCTTAGTGTGAGGGTAAGACTGCTGCTGATAGGACCGGGAGTGGGTATGCGAGTAGCACGCGCTAGTTTACCCAGGTTCGGGGCTCTCCGGAGAGATAATACCCCTACTCCTGCATGTCTGAGTATCTGTAGTATATCTGGTACAGAGTTGCTCCTGGAGCTGTATCTGAGCTCAGTGACATAGGCATCTGGCTTTGTATATGCATATGAGCACAAGTGTGTGCATGGCCGCAAGTGCATGAGCATGCATGCGTGAGTGTGTGGGAGTGTGAGTCCATCCCCTGGATGGATGGATGCGTGCCTTTATATAGGCATGGCTAGCTTACTTCCTAAGCTATGTAGTGGCATGGACAAGTGGGCATGGGGGCATGGTGTGGGTGTCATGCTTGTCTCCTGGGTCACTTCATGAATAGTGCCCAGGGACAAGTGACACTGTACATGATGGCGTCGCGGTACAACTGTCTCGTCCGCGGTATGGCCATCTCGTCGGGGTCTTGTCGGTGTCGGGTCGAGCTGCAGCCGGCAGCCGGCTGATTGGCGCAGTCAGCAGCCGGCTGGTCGGCGCAGTCGGACGGGGAGCCGGCAGGAGCAGCCGGGCAGTCGGACTGAGGGGCTTTGCTAGCCCCGATGTCTTGAATTATTGTCTCGCCGTCTTCGGGGTACCCGTGGTCAATTACTCTGTCAGAACTCTCGCTCAAAAGCTCGGCTGGATCGGAGTTCGAGGGACGTCATCGAGTTGAACGTGTGCTGAACTCGGAGGTGCCGTGCGTTCGATACTTGATCGGTCGGATCGTGAAGACGTACGACTACATCAACCGCGTTGTGCTAACGCTTCCGCTTTCGGTCTATGAGGGTACGTGGACAACACTCTCCCCTCTCGTTGCTATGCATCACCATGATCTAGTGTGTGCGTAGGAATGTTTTTGAAATTACTATGTTCCCCAACAACATCGTTGTCCTGTTAACACGGGTCTTCCTGTAATCATCAACCTTTACATGACCAAGAGGGATCCATGCGCACCTGAATAATGCTACCTTAACTTTCACATAGTTAAGCTCCCAAATTTCTTTGATGGTTCCATAGTATACCCTTTTATCAACTTCATCTACAGTCATGCATTCTATTCAAATAGAGCTGTTCTGATATGAGGTCTTCTCATCACGTTCCTCAGTGTAGAACGTGTATCCATTTATGTCATATGCTTGGTACGTCAACACCGTAGGTGATGACTTCTGTGCCAACCACGTAGCAATGTCATCGATGGATCCTTGTGCCAAATGATTCTTCAGCCATTCGGCGTAGTTTTTAGTGTGATCCTTCGTCTCCACATCTGATGAAGGCACCATTGGTAAGAAGCTTTGGCGTATCTCCGCCAAGTGTTCTTTGGCATAAGCGCCGAGAACTAGGTTGTTAAGCAGTGCCGTCAAATGGGCATTCTCTGCCAATTCTCCGGGTGCAGCCATTTGCGTGCCAGCAAGGACCGGCTTACCTTTCAGACTTCGCTCGTGGCGAGAGAGGGGCAAACCTATAGGTCTTTGTTTCATGTATTGGGTGCAAAACTCAACCACCTCCTCCGCAGTATAACCTTGTAGGATGCTTGCCTCTGGATGGTCTCGGTTCCAACAATAGCGCTACAGTATTCCCATGACCCGCTCGAAGGGATACATGCTGCGAAGAAACACATGACCAGAATACATTATCTCATCGACAAGGTGCACAGTGAGATGGACCATGACATCGAAGAATGACAGTGGGAAAAACATCTCTAGGTTGGACAATATTCTTGCAATATCATCTTGCATATGATCCAACTCTTCAGGATCTACAACTTTCTGCCATAGTTGGTTGAAGAAATCACATAGCTCAGTGATTGTGCTTCTTATATCTTTGTCCATCAGATTCCTGATGGCCACCGGGAGGATTTGTGTCAACATTACGTGGCAAATCATGTGACTTCATGTGTCCCAACTTCATTTTATCTGAGCTCACATCCACGAGACTTCTGATGTTTGCGGAGTAGGAAGAGGGTGTGTTAACTGACAACAAATAGGTGAAGAACTGTGTTGCTTCTTTTGTACTAAAATTGTAACTCTGGCGAGCTTTGATGAATTTGTCATCATCTTCTGCTTCACTCTTGCGTTTTGATTGATCAGCAAGCATATCGAGCCGTGCACCATCACCATCCTTTGTTTTACCTTTAATCTTGAGCAGATTACCAAGGATGCTTTCACATACGTTCTTCTCTATGTGCATGACATCAATGCAGTGACGTACACGTAGAATCTCCTAGTAAGGTAATTTCCAGAACACCGATTTCTTCTTAAACACTTGACCCTCGGGTGTTTGTTTCACCGTCAAAGCGTGCTTCTTGCCTAGCACAACATTAATTTGTTTAGCCATGTTGTCGACCACCTCCCTTTGTCATCGGTATGTTACTTGCCTGAGATTCGATCGTCGGTATCTCAATACCTAGTTCAATCTCATTACCGGCAAGTCTCTTTACTCATTCCGTAATACATCATTCCGCAACTAACTCATTAGTTACAATGCTTGCAAGGCTTATAGTGATGTGCATTACCGAGTGGGCCCAGAGATACCCCTCCGACAATCGGAGTGACAAATCCTAATCTCGAAATACGCCAACCCAACAAGTACCTTCGGAGACACCTGTAGATCACATTTATAATCACCCAGTTACGTTGTGACGTTTGGTAGCACACAAAGTGTTCCTCCGGTAAACGGGAGTTGCATAATCTCATTGTCATAGGAACATGTATAAGTCATGAAGAAAGCAATAGCAGAATACTAAACGATCGTGTGCTAAGCTAACGGAATGGGTCAAGTCAATCACATCATTCTCCTAATGATATGATCCCGTTAATAAAATAACAACTCATGTCTATGGTTAGGAAACATAACCATCTTTGATTAACGAGCTAGTCAAGTAGACGCATACTAGTGACACTATGTTTGTCTATGTATTCACACATGTATTATGTTTCCGGTTAATACAATTCTAGCATGAATAATAAACATTTATCATGAAATAAGGAAATAAATAATAACTTTATTATTGCCTCTAGGGCATATTTCCTTCAGTCTCCCACTTGCACTAGAGTCAATAATCTAGTTCACATCGCCATGTGATTTACCATCAATAGTTCACATCTTTATGTGGTTAACACCCATAGTTCACACCGATATGTGACCAACACCCAAAGGGTTTACTAGAGTCAGTAATCTAGTTCACATCGCTATGATTAACACCCAATGAGTACTAAGGTGTGATCATGTTTTGCTTGTGAGATAATTTTAGTCAACGGGTCTGTCACATTCAGATCCGCAAGTATTTTGCAAATTTCTATGTCTACAATGCTCTGCACGGAGCTACTCTAGCTAATAGCTCCCACTTTCAATATGTATCCAATATGTCAAAACTTGCATCGACGTAACCCTTTACGACGAACCTTTTGTCACTTCCATAATCGAGAAACATATCCTTATTCCACTAAGGATAATTTTGACCGATGTCCAGTGATCTACTCCTAGATCACTATTGTACTCCCTTGCCAAACTCAGTGGTAGGGTATACAATAGATCTGGTACACATCATGGCATACTTTATAGAACCTATGGCTGAGGCATAGGGAATGACTTTCATTCTCTTTCTATCTTCTGCCGTGGTCGGGCTTTGAGTCTTGTAACACAGGCAAGAACTCTTTCTTGGACTGTTCCATTTTGAACTATTTCAAAATCTTGTCAAGGTATGTACTCATTGAAAAAACTTATCAAGCATCTTGATCTATCTCTATAGATCTTGTTGCTCAATATGTAAGCAACTTCACCGAGGTCTTTCTTTGAAATACTCCTTTCCAATACTCCTTTATGCTTTCCAGAAAATTCTACATTATTTCCGATCAACAATATGTCATTCACATATATTTATCAGAAATGTTGTAGTGCTCCCACTCACTTTCTTGTAAATATAGGCTTCACCGCAAGTCTGTATAAAACTATATGCTTTGATCAACTCGTCAAAGCGTATATTCCAACTCTGAGATGCTTGCACCAGTCCATAGATGGATCGCTGGAGCTTGCACATTTTGTTAGCACCTTTAGGATCGACAAAACCTTCTGGTTGCATCATATACAACTCTTCTTTAAGAAATCCATTAAGGAATGTAGTTTTGACATCCATTTGCCAGATTTCATAAAATGTGGCAATTTGCTAACATGATTCGGACAGACTTAAGCATCGCTACGAGTGAGAAAATCTCATCGTAGTCAACACTTTGAACTTTGTCAAAAACCTTTTTCGACAAGTCTAGCTTTGTAGATAGTAATACTACTATCAGTGTCCGTCTTCCTCTTGAAGATCCATTTATTTTCTATGGCTTGCCGTTCATCGGGCAAGTCAACCAAAGTCCACACTTTGTTCTCATACATGGATCCCATCTCAGATTTCATGGCCTCAAGCCATTTTGCGGAATCTGGGCTCATCATCGCTTCCTCATAGTTCGTAGGTTCATCATGGTCAAGTAACATGACCTCCAGAACAGGATTATCGTACCACTCTGGTGCGGATCTCACTCTGGTTGACCTACGAGGTTTGGTAGTAACTTGATCTGAAGTTACATGATCATCATCATTAGCTTCCTCACTAATTGGTGTAGGAGTCACAAGAACAGATTTCTGTGATGAACTACTTTCCTATAAGGGAGCAGGTACAGTTACCTCATCAAGTTCTACTTTCCTCCCACTCACTTCTTTTGAGAGAAACTCCTTCTCTAGAAAGGATCCATTCTTAGCAACGAATGTCTTGCCTTCGGATCTGTGATAGAAGGTGCACCCAACTGTCTCCTTTGGGTATCCTATGAAGACACATTTCTCCGATTTGGGTTCAAGCTTATCATGTTGAAACTTTTTCACATAAGCATCGCAACCCCAAACTTTAGGAAACGACAACTTTGGTTTCTTGCCGAACCACAGTTCATAAGGTGTCATCTCAACGGATTTAGATGGTGCCCTTTTTAATGTGAATGCAGCTGTCTCTAATGCATAACCCCCAAAAAATAGTGGTAGATTGGTAAGAAACATCATAGATCGCACCATATCTAATAAAGTACGGTTATGACGTCCGGACACACCATTACGCTGTGGTGTTCCAGGTGGCGTGAGTTGCGAAACTATTCCGCGTTGTTTCAAATGAAGACCAAACTCGTAACTCAAATATTCTCCTCCACGATCATATCGTAGAAACTTTATTTTCTTGTTACGATGATTTTCCACTTCACTCTGAAATTATATGAACTTTTCAAATGTTTCAGACTTTATGTTTCATCAAGTAGATATACCCATATCTGCTCAAATCATCTGTGAAGGTCAGAAAATAACGATACCTGCCGCGAGCCTCAATATTCAGTGGACCACATACATCAGTATGTATGATTTCCAACAAATCTGTTGCTCGCTCCATTGTTCCGGAGAATGGCATTTCAGTCATCTTGCCCAAGAGGCATGGTTCGCAAGCATCAACTGATTCCAAAAGCCCATCAGCATGGAGTTTCTTCATGCGCTTTACACCAATATGACCTAAACGGCAGTGCCACAAATAAGTTGCACTATCATTATTAACTTTGCATCTTTTGGCTTCAATATTATGAATATGTGTATCACTACGATCGAGATCCAATGAACAATTTTCATTGGGTGTGTAACCATATAAGGTTTTATTCATGTAAACAGCACAACAATTATTCTCTAACTTAAATGAATAACCGTATTGCAATAAACATGACCAAATCATATTCATGCTCAACGCAAACACCAAATAACACTTATTTAGGTTCAACACTAGTCCAGAAAGTATAGGGAGTGTGCGATGATGATCATATCAATCTTGGAACCACTTCCAACACACACCGTCACTTCACCCATAACTAGTCTCTGTTTATTTTGCAACTCCCGTTTCGAGTTACTACTCTTAGCAACTGAACCAGTAGCAAATACCGAGGGGTTGCTATAAACACTAGTAAAGTACACATCAATAACATGTATATCAAATATACCTTTATCATTTTGCCATCCTTCTTATCCGCCAAGTATCTAGGGGTAGTTCTGCTTCCAGTGACCAGTCCTTTTTGTAGTAGAAGCACTGAGTATCAGGCTTAGGTCCAAACTTGGGCTTCTTCACTTGAGCAGCAACTTGCTTGCCGTTCTTCTTGAAGTTTCCCTTCTTTCCCTTTGCCCTTTTCTTGAAACTAGTGATCTTGTTAACCATCAACACGTGATGCTCTTTTCTTGATTTCTACCTTCGCCGATCTCAGCATTGCGAAGAGCTCGGGAATTACTTTCGTCATGCCTTGCATACTATAGTTCATCACGAAGTTCTATTAACTTGGTGATAGTGACTAGAGAGCTTTGTCAATTACTATCTTATCTGGAAGATTAACTCCCATTTGATTCAAGTAATTGTAGTACTCAGACAATCTGAGCACATGCTCATTGGTTGAGCTATTCTCCTCCATCTTATTGGCAAAGTACTGTCAGAGGTCTCATACCTCTCGACATGGGCACGAGTATGAAATACCAATTTCAACTCTTGGAACATCTTATATGCTCCGTGGCGTTTAAAACATTTTTGAAGTCCTGGTTCTAAGCCGTAAAGCATGGTGCACTAAACTATCAAGTAGTCATCATACCGAGCTTTTGTCAAAACGTTCATAACGTCTGCATCTGCTCCTGCAATAGTTCTGTCACCTAGCGTGCATCAAAGACATAATACTTCTGTGCAGCAATGAGGTTAATCCTCAGATCACGGACCAAGTCCGCATCATTGCTACTAACATCTTTCAACTTAGTTTTCTCTAGGAACATATCAAAATAAAACAGGGGAGCTAAACGCGAGCTATTGATCTACAACATAGATATGCTAATACTACCAGGACTAAGTTCATGATAAATTTAAGTTCAATTAATCAAATTATTAAAGAACTCCCACTTAGATAGACATCCCTCGAATCCTCTAAGTGATCACGTGATCCATATCAACTAAACCATGTCAGATCATCACGTGAGATGGAGTAGTTTTCAATGGTGAACATTACTATGTTGGTCATATCTACTATATGATTCACGCTCGACCTTTCGGTCTCAGTGTTCCGAGGCCATATCTGCATATGCTAGGCTCGTCAAGTTTAACCTGAGTATTTCGCGTGTGCAACTGTTTTGCACCCGTTGTATTTGAACCTAGAGCCTATCACACCCGATCATCACGTGGTGTCTCAGCACGAAGAACTTTCGGAACGGTGCATACTCAGGGAGAACACTTATACCTTGATATTTAGTGGGAGATCATCTTATAATGCTACCGTCGATCTAAGCAAAATAAGATGCATAAAAGATAAACATCACATGCAATCAATATAAGTGATATGACATGGGCATCATCATCTTGTGCTTGTGATCTCCATCTCCGAAGCACCATCATGATCACCATCGTCACCGGCGCGACACCTTGATCTCCATAATAGCATCGTTGTCGTCTCGCCAACTATTACTTCTACGACTATCGCTACCGCTTAGTGATAAAGTAAAGCATTACAGGGCGATTGCATTGCATACAATAAAGCGACAATCATATGGCTCCTGCCAGTTGCCGATAACTCGGTTACAAAACATGATCATCTCATACAATAAAATATAGCATCATGCCTTGACCATATCACATTAGAACATGCCCTCCAAAAACAAGTTAGACGTCCTCTACTTTGTTGTTGCAAGTTTTACGTGGCTGCTACGGGCTGAGCAAGAACCGTTCTTACCTACGTATCAAAACCACAACGATAGTTCGTCAAGTTAGTGTTGTTTTAACCTTCTCAAGGACCGCGCGTAGGCACACTCGGTTCAACTAAAGTTGGAGAAACTGACACCCGCCAGCCACCTGTGTGCAAAGCACGTCGGTAGAACCAGTCTCGCGTAAGCATACGCGTAATGTCGGTCCGGGCCGCTTCATCCAACAATACCGCCGAACCAAAGAATGACATGCTAGTAAGCAGCATGACTTGTATCGCCCACAACTCACTTGTGTTCTACTCGTGCATATAACATCTACGCATAAAACCAGGCTCGGATACCACTGTTGGGGAACGTAGTAATTTCAAAAAAAATCCTACGCACACACAAGATCATGGTGATGCATAGCGACGAGAGGGGAGAGTGTGTCCACGTACCCTCGTAGACCGAAAGCGGAAGTGTTAGCACAACGCAGTTGATGTAGTCGTACGTCTTCACGATCCGACTAATCCAAGTACCGAACGTACGGCACCTCCGAGTTCAGCACACGTTCAGCTCGATGACGTCCCACGAACTCCGATCCAGCAGAGCTTCAAGGGAGAGTTCCGTTAGCAGGACGGCGTGATGACGGTGATGATGATGCTACCGACGCAAGGCTTCGCCTAAGCACCGCTACGATATGATCGAGGTGGAATATCGTGGAGGGGGGCACCGCACACGGCTAAGAGATCAAGAGATCAATTGTTGTGTCTATGGGGTGCCCCCCTCCTCCGTATATAAAGGGGGAGGAGGAGAGGGCCGACCAAGGGGGGTGGCGCGCCCTAGGAGGGGGAAACCTACTCCAAGTAGGTTTGCCCCCTGCCTTTCCTAGTCCAAGAAGGAGGGGGAAGGAAGGAGTGGGAGAGGGGAAAGGCAAGGGGGGCGCCGCCCCCCCCCTTCCTTGTCCTATTCGGACTCAAGGGGAGGGGGCGCGCCTCTTGCCCTGGCCGGCCCCTCTCTCTCCACTAGGGCCCAACAAGGCCCATTAGTTCCCGGGGGGGTTCCGGTAACCCCCGGTACTCCGATAAATGTCCGAAACCTTCCGGAACTTTTCCGGTGTCAAAACAAAGTCGTCCAATATATCGATCTTTACGTCTCGACCATTTCGAGACTCCTCGTCATGTCTGAGATCACATCCGGGACTCCGAACAACCTTCGGTACATCAAAACACATAAACTCATAATATAACCGTCATCAAACTTTAAGCGTGCGGACCCTACGGGTTCGAGAACTATGTAGACATGACCGAGACACGTCTCCGGTCAATAACCAATACCGGAACCTGGATGCTCATATTGGCTCCCACATATTCTACGAAGATCTTTATCGGTCAGACCGCATAACAGCATACGTTGTTCCCTTTGTCATCAGTATGTTACTTGCCCGAGATTCGATCGTTGGTATCTCAATACCTAGTTCAATCTCGTTACCGGCAAGTTCTTTACTCGTTCCGTAATACATCATTCCGCAACTAACTCATTAGTTACAATGCTTGCAAGGCTTATAGTGATGTGCATTACCGAGTGGGCCCAGAGATACCTCTCCGACAATCGGAGTGACAAATCCTAATATCGAAATACGCCAACCCAACAAGTACCTTCGGAGACACCTGTAGAGCACCTTTATAATCACCCAGTTACGTTGTGACGTTTGGTAGCGCACAAAGTGTTCCTTCGGTAAACGGGAGTTGCATAATCTCATTGTCATAGGAACATGTATAAGTCATGAAGAAAGCAATAGCAGAATACTAAACGATCGTGTGCTAAGCTAACGGAATGGGTCAAGTCAATCACATCATTCTCCTAATGATGTGATCCCGTTAATCAAATAACAACTCATGTCTATGGTTAGGAAACATAACCATCTTTGATTCATGAGCTAGTCAAGTAGAGGCATACTAGTGACACTATGTTTGTCTATGTATTCACACATGTATTATGTTTCCGGTTAATACAATTCTAGCATGAATAATAAACATTTTATCATGAAATAAGGAAATAAATAATAACTTTATTATTGCCTCTAGGGCATATTTCCTTCATAAGGGACTACTGACTTCTGCCTTCGAGGAGTTTCGGTCCAGCCTCTGCGTCTACGGCGACGCTTTGACTGTGGGGGGTAGGGATGGCACCCGCAGGGTATGGGTACGGGTGGAGCCTTCCCATACCCTTACCCGTCCACCCTAAACTTACCTATCACCCATACCCATACCCGTCAAGGGTACAACTTTTTCCCATACCCGTCACCCAACAGGGTATATGGGTACTTGTCGGTGTCAAAACCGGCGGATCTCGGGTAGGGGGTCCCGAACTGTGCGTCTAAGGTCGATGGTAACAGGACACGGGGGACACGATGTTTACCCAGGTTCGGGCCCTCTCTATGGAGGTAATTCCCTACTTCCTGATTGATTGATCTTGATGAATATGAGTATTACAAGAGTTGATCTACCTCGAGACCGTAATGGCTAAAACCCTAAAAGTCTAGCCTGTATGACTATGATTATGATCCTTGCCCCTACGGACTAAGCCCTCTGGTTTATATAGACACTGGAGGGGACTAGGGTCGTACAAAGTCGGTTACAGAGAAAGGAATCTTCATATCAGGACGCCAAGGAGAGTCCTATCCGGACATTGGAGAGAGTCTTCGGTCTTGTATCTTCACAGCCCATCAGTCCGGCCCACATACCATAGTCCGGGTGCCCGAGGACCCCTTAATCGAGGACTCCCTCAGTAGCCCCTGAACCACGCTTCAATGACATGTGTCCGGTGTGCAAATTGTCTTCGACATTGCAAGGCGGGTTCCTTCTCCGAATACTCCAACACAGTCTTCGGACACAACGACCGTGTCCGGCTCTGCAAAACGAGCACCATGCACAACCGCAGAGAGTATAATATTTCACGAGTCCAATCCGCTGTCAACTTTTTGTAACGTGATACCACGTCATCACCCGGTTATTATTTCGAACCGTTTTTCGGCCTGCCGCTTCGAGATGCGATCTCATTGGCACGCCTTGTCAAAGCAGAGATCGTGTCCCCTTATTGCAGGATTCTCATCAATACGGGCGTGGGTAATCCAACCGTGCCGTCTGCACGGCCCTTGGGAACTGGCAAGTGGGGAGGCACTTGATATTCGCTGCCTTTATAAGGAGATAAGGATTCCCTTCTTTCACCCACGCCTTCTCTCTCTCTCTCTTCCCTCCCATTATCGAGCTCCAGCGCCCAAGTCCTCATCTTTTCCGCCTCGATAAAGCACTTGACCATGTCCGGATCTGGAGAGCAAGGCAAGTGGATGGCCTCCTCCGTCAAGGAGAAGGACATCACCAAGCTTTGGGAGGCCGGGTACCTGGCGAAAGAAATCGCCCATCGGCTTCTGGCCAAGGGGCAAATCGTCCCCACACCGAAACCTAATGAAAGGGTGGTGTTCATCCCCCACTTCGTCCGCGGGTTAGGGTTTCCTCTCCACCCTTTCGTCCGTGGACTCATGTTCTATTACGGGCTAGATTTCCACGATCTAGCCCCAAACTCCTTCCTCAACATCTCGGCATTCATTGTCGTGTGCGAGGCCTTCCTCCACATTCCACCTCACTTTGGACTGTGGCTTAAGATCTTCAACGTGAAGCCGAAGGTGGTGGATGGCCAACACGCAGAGTGCGGAGGTGCCATGGTGAGCAAGATGCCCAATGTCACATGGCCCAAAGGTACTTTTGTGGAGACCATCAAAGAGTGGCAGAAACAGTGGTTCTATATCACAAAGCCCCGCGATGCCACCTGGGCCGTGGCTCCCGAATTCAAGTCCGGAGCTCCAATATGGCGCACCTCCTGGCTAGAGAAGGGCCCGAATTGGTCTTCGTCGGACGAGCTGACAGTGCTGCAAACATGGATCCAAAGCATGGTGGACAAAAACATCAAGCTCGTCAACGTGATCCAGGTGATGCTAGTTCAACGGATCCTCCCATGCCAGAGTCGGGCTTGCCATTTATGGGAATTCAATCTGGACGAGCACCAAACCTTGGAATGGCTCTTCGGAACCACGCACGAAGATATCTGGAAGGTGCTCTTCAAGGGCAACGAGACACCGCCGGAGACCACCGAGGACCGCGGGCACGCCCTGGCCCATCCCGCCAGTGCGGTAAGTATTTCACGCTTCAAGGTGCATACTTTACTTGCTTAGTCAGGGAAGATATCTAAACCTCACTATTTATTTTTTCAGGGCTGGACAAAGAAGGCGGAGCAGATTTGGTGTCCGGCTCCACTGCCCGAGGAACCAACAATTCCGCTTCTAACTAAGATGCTGGTTCCGGCGCCCTACCAGGCGCCGGAGAAGAAGGCCAAGGGGGTCCGGAGTGGCCCCCGCCGCAAAGGAGCTTCGGACATGACGTCCGAAGACAATGAGACTCACTCCTCCGCCATCGAAGACGATGACGAGGAGGAGGAAGAAAGCAGCTCTCCCCCTTAGGGGAGAAGGAAGAAGAGAGCGGCCTCCACACATCTGGAGGCAGAGGCGTCCAAGAGGGGGAAGGGCTTCCTTGCGGATAACTCCGCGTGGGACGTTGACAGCAGCCCAAAGCCGCGCCCCCGAAACAAGCCCCTGGCCGCATCATGAGTACTAAAAAACCCTGATGCGTCCATATATCCGGCCTCTCTACTTCATAGTTTTAACATGTTGAATTATGCAATTGCAGTCCGGCCCACGACAGCTCCCTGTGATCCTCATCAGGGGGTTCGCTGGATTCAAAGGCGATGGCCAGCGAGTCACCGCCGACAGCTTACTCTCCAAAGGCCAAGGGCGACGCCCAGGTGTTGTCCCGAAGGACCTTCCCAGGCCAGGGAGAGGTTCCTGAGGCCGTCAGGGTGGTGCCAGAGGGTGACCCCTCGACCGCCGGACACCTGGGGGAGAAAACCCCCATGGAGACTGGCGATGGGGGCCATATCCAATTCGGCCCCCAGCCGGATACCATTCCGAAGACCTACACGGCTCCGGAATCAAGCAAGCAGCCTCCTTCGAAGGGAGGAGGTGCGCCTGTTTCGCCGGTGACCTCTATCCATCCAGAGGCACCGGATAATCTGCTGGAAGCGCTACGAGGCGCTTCCATTGTGGAGGAACACCGTATCCTTATGGGTACGGTGGTTGAGAAGGTTCAGTCCGTTAAGAGCGGACTAACCGAAGCCTGCACCAGCCTGCTGGCCGGCTTTGAGGTAAGTGTCACAAAAAAGAAATTCATAGTATAGACAGTAGCCCCTGAGACACTGTCCGGTGTTCGGAAAGAAAAGCCGGACAGAGGATCAAGTAATTTTTGCAGGAAACTAACCGAGGTCCCCGGACTAAAGCAGAGTCTGGAGAGGGCCGAAGAAGAGCTCGGCCTTGTAAAGAGGCAGCTGGAGGACAAGCAAGGTATGTGGTGACCTGTTGTATATTCAGAAAGAATGAATGATGTGTATTGACCATAGCGCCATGATATTTGTAGGAGCGGCTACCGAGGTCGAGGTCCTTAAAAAGGCGCTGGCCGAGGCCGAGGAGAAAGCTGCCAAGGAACAAGCCGCCCATGAAAAGCATGAGGCCAGGCTCGATGAGGTCCAGCAAGAGCTCCAAGATGCCGTGAAGAAATGCGAGTCCTTGGAGCGCGATGTTTCAGCTCAAGATACCGAACTCGCCAAGGCTCGCCAAAGCGCGGAGGAGGCCCGGGTTGAAGCCCGGGGCACCCTCCAGGAAATCCAGGAGGCCAAGAAAATCGCGGCGGGTAAGGCTTTTAGTACGCAAGCAAGTATGTGAAGAAGAGGTATCTCTTACTAACCTGGATTTGGAGTTCTCCAGGGGCGTTTGCGGATTTGCCGCACAGTGTTTCTAACACTGTGGAATTCTTCCGAGCCGAAGAAGGGAGTTCAACGGAGAAGCTGTTCTGGTCACAATACCTTGCGCCAGAACATCCGGTGCCCTTTAGCGATCAGCTAAAACAGCTGGTCGAACTGAATAGGGTGGCCGAACTGGCCATGAAGGACTTGATAATCCGGTCGTGGCCTGCCGAAGCCATACCCAGCAGCTACTTCGGGCTTGTGAAGCGGCTGGTCAGTGCCTGCCCCCGGCTTGACACCATCAAGCAGTCGGTCTGTATCGATGGTGCGCGGATGGCCTTCGCCCGTGTCAAGGTACAGTGGGCGAAGATGAATGCCTTCAAGCTCGCGACCGAGGGACCGCCCGAGGGCAAGGAGCACCGCACGCCCGAGCGATATTTTAGTGATGTCCTGGAGGGATCCCGCCTTGTAGCGGAGCAATGTGCAAAAGATGTAATCTTTGAATGAATACATTTATGTTATCTCGCCCTGTATTCTAAAACAAGTTCGGTTGTGTAATATAATGCTTGTTAATATTTTACCTCCTGTGCAGCCGTGTGTATGAAATTTTGAGAGTTGGCCAGTCGTCGGCTTCAGCCCCCACGTAGGTAGTACGGGGGTGTTCGGGATGGAATCTAAACACTCTTGATCCAATTGTTTGGTCCTTGAAGGAGGTGTTTAGCGCAACGAACCAGGCAATCGGACTATGTGGCTTTATCAACCCCCCTTAGCCATAGGAGTTTGACAATGAAAATTTAGGCGCAGCCCCTAGTATCCGAACTAGGGTGCTGTAAACACCTGATCGAGCAAGAGCCGATTCATCGCGTAATGCGGAAAAAATCGCTAGAGATTTGAGACCTCCGAAGAGCTGACCGGCTCTCGCCGCATCATGACAATCTGTTTTCGGCTTTCTCTACTGAGGTGCTCATCCGGATAAACCAGGACACAATCGCAGTAGTTCTCCCTTTACTACCCTAGCCGATATAGCGGAACGTAAGGTAGTAAGCACAGGAGCCGGGCAACCCAACTATTGACCAAAGACATGATTCGGAGCCAATGCATATAATGCTAAATTCAGGGTGCCGAACTATACTGTAAAAAGTGTTCGGACTTTGTTGCCGTATTATGGGTCGCAATGAAGCCCCTGGCAGATTTAAGGCATACCAAAATGTACGGGTGCCATTTGATAAGAATATCAAAAAAAAGGGGGTAGTAAGCTAGTGCCGCAAAAGCTGGGCCGCAAACTGTTTCCGTTATAGTTTGATTAATACATCAAATCGTATTTGTACAAGTGGTGCAATAAGCAACAGGGTTATTTAACATGCCACAACCAAGGGAGAGCTGCGTGCGGGTCCTGAAAACAGGTAGAGTGATCGTTAAAGAGACCACCTAGAAATTCCCTTATACGTCAGTGCTTCTTGCCATCTTCGTGTATCTATCCTATCGAGAGGACCGATGATCAGGTTGTCAAAAAAGCCTGTGGAAAAGAAACCTGAAAAGGATAAAAAAAAGTGGAAGTATGTGTGTCCAGGGAGGGGTCGAGCCGTATTATGGGTCACAATGTGGTTAAGCCTCCGTCTATGTCCATGGTATTTTGAGTGCGTAGTTATGTACGCGCGGTACGAACACCGCCGCTTGTTCTGGACTGGGACGGAGGCTGAATTGCTAGTCGAGTTCTTGATGAGCTGGGCTGTCCTGCTGCAGAGTAGTCCGGACTCGTTTGACAGTGTCTGGGAGCTCGGCCGCCGAATTAAGGTTCTGCTTGAGAAGGCCGCTCTGTACTTCTGCTGCTAAAGAAGCGGTGTGCTCCTCGGTATGGAGGGAGCGTTCCGTGTTTCCATTGACTGTTATGACGCCGCGTGGTCCGGGCATCTTGAGCTTGAGATAAGCGTAGTGTGGCACCGCGTTGAATCGAGCAAATGCGGTTCGTCCAAGCAATGCGTGATAGCCACTGCGTAAGGGGACGATATCGAAGATCAGCTCTTCGCTTTGGAAGTTGTCCGGGGATCCGAAGACAAACTCTAGTGTGATTGAGCCCGTACAACGGGCCTCTACACCTGGTATGACTCCTTTAAAGGTAGTCTTTGTGGGCTTAATTCTTGAGGGATTAATGCCCATTTTGCGCGTTGTATCCTGATAGAGCAGGTTCTGGCTGCCACCACCGTCCATGAGGACTCGCGTGAGGTGGAATCCATCAATGATTGGGTCGAGGACCAGTGCGGCTGAACCGCCATGATGGATACTGGTCGGATGGTCCCTGCGATCGAAAGTGATTGGACAGGAAGACCATGGGTTGAACTTTGGGGCGACTGGCTCCATCGTGCAGACGTCCCTGAGCGCGCGCTTGCGCTCCCTCTTGGGGATGTGGGTAGCGTATATCATGTTCACCGTTTTGACCTGAGGGGGAAACTTCTTCTGCCCCCCTGTGTTCGGTGGACGGGGCTCCTCATCATCGTCCTTGATTTGCGACCCCTTCTCCTTGTTCTCGGCATTTAACTTGCCGGCCTGTTTAAAAACCCAACATTCTCTGTTGGTATGATCGGCTGGTTTGTCGGGGGTGCCGTGTATCTGGCATGGGCGATCGAGTATGCGGTCCAAGCTGGATGAGCCCGAATTGTTCCTTTTGAATGGCTTCTTCCGCTGGCCGGACTTGGTGCCACTGAATCCGGCATTGACCGCCGTGTCGTCGGTATTATCACCGTTGTCGATGCTTGTGTCTGTTGCGTCGGGGCTTGTCGTTGCTATTTCTGGCTTCCGGAGTGCCAGGTTCGCTTGCATTGTTATTGCTACGGGCTAGCCGGCTATCTTCGCCCGCGCAAAAGCGGGTCATAAGTGCCGTAAGGGCTGCCATGGACTTCGGCTTTTCTTGGCCGAGGTGTCAGGCGAGCCATTCGTCCCGGATGCTGTGTTTAAAGGCCGCCAGGGCTTCGGCATCCGGACAGTCGACGATCTGGTTCTTTTTGGTTAAGAACCTAGTCCAGAGTTTCTTGGCTGACTCTCCGGGCTGTTCAATTATGTGACTTAAGTCGGCGGCATCCGGAGGTCGAACATATGTGCCTTGGAAGTTGTCAAGGAAGGCCTCTTCCAAGTCCTCCCAGCTGCCGATGGAGTTTTCGGGCAGACTGTTTAACCATTGTCGGGCTGGTCCTTTGAGTTTTAGTGGGAGGTATTTGATGGCATGGAGATCATCGGCGCGAGCCATATGAATGTGAAGGAGAAAATCCTCGATCCATACCGCGGGGTCTGTTGTACCATCATATGATTCGATGTTTACGGGTTTAAACCCTTCTGGGAATTCGTGCTCCATTACTTCGCCAGTGAAGCAAAGGGGGTGTGCGGCGCCTCTGTATCGGGCCATGTCGCGACGTAGCTCGGATGGAGTCCGTCTGCGGTTCTCGGCCCGGGCGTGAGTATGATTGTTGTGTCTGGCTAGGTAGCCGTTGTCGCGAGTCGGGGCGCGTCCCCGTGATCCATAGATCGATCTGTTCTGACCTGCTCTACTGTCCAAGTCCTGCCGCAGGTCGTATGTATGTCCCCGAGCTGCTTTATCTCTGCCTTTACGGTGAGGTGGGGCGGGCTGGTGTTCGGCTTGAGTTGCCGCTTTATCCCGACCACGTGGTGGTCGATCAGCCGCATTGTGCGATGATGGTACGGGCTCCAGCGCCTCATCATCAAACTGAGGTAGCAATTTGCGCTTCGGGTAACTTTTGGCTGGACGCTTGAGGCCGTATTCCTCGGCTGTCAGGACATCAGTCCATCTATCGTTGAGCAGATCTTGATCATCTTGAAGTTGTTGTTGCTTCTTTTTCAGGCTCCTTGCAGTGGCTATTAGCCGGCGCTTAAAGCGCTCCTGTTCGAGAGGTTCCTCAGGCACGATAAAATCCTCGTTGCCGAGGCTCACCTCATCCTCGGAGAGCGGAAGATAATTGCTGTCCTCCGAGTCTTCGTGTGTGGCCTATTCATAAGGGCTAACTTGCCCGTCTTCCTGTTCGTCCTGTTCGGAAGTTGCCTCAATGGGTCTTCATTGTCTTCGGCATCGTCCGGAGTATTGTTTTCTCTTGTGCCGGTATCGCTGTCTTTTCCACGGCGTGACTTAGAGCGGCGTCGCTGACGTCGGCATTTTGGCTATATCTCAGGAGGTTTATCCTCGACTGGATCCTTCTCGTTGTCACCATTGTTCTCTTTAGGTGTGTCCACCATGTATACGTCATACAAATAAGTGGCCATCCAACGTCTGGTAAACGACGGGTTTTGGGCCTCCTCTTCTCCGGCATCGTCATCCATACCGTCGATGTCTTCGGAGCCGTAATCGAGCATGTCGGTTAGGTCCTCGACAGTGGCTATGAAGTGGGCGGGGGGTGGGAAGCGGAATTCTCCGTCATCAGCCTCCGGTTCGAACCGAATATAATTCGGCTACGAGTCCCCCGCTAAGGAGAGTGTTTTTAATGAGTTTAGCACATCGCCTAAAGGCGAGTGCCGGAAGATGTCCGCGAAGCTGAATTCGACGATTGATGCCTGATCAAGCTCGACGTGCACGGACGCACATGGTTCAGAACCCTTGGCCGGAAATGAGTCTGAGGTTCCGGTGACACAGATCTCACTCGAGGTTGGGTCTGTGTGCGGCTCCGACGCCGCTGAGTCTGCGGCTTCCGTGGCGGGGTTGAGCCTCACGTCCTCGGATGGCGCGATCTGCTCTGGATCTAGGGCCAGAGCAGTTACAGGCGCTATCGCATGGGTATGGTCCGATGACAGATTTAAGTCATGTTCATCGCGGTGACAGGGAGCGGCTGCCGCGGTCTTGAATCCGTCGAAGATCAAGTCTCCACGGATATTCACGATGTAGTTCAAGCTTCCAAATCTAACCTGATGGCTAGGGGCGTAGCTGTCGATCTGTTTTAGATGGCCAAGCGAGTTGGCCCGCAGTGCGAAGCCGCCAAATACGAAGATCTGTCTGGGGAGGAAGACTTCTCCCTAGACTACATTGTTGTAGATGATTGACGGGGCCATCAAACCTCTGGACGACGACGCAGCGGAACTCTCAATGAAAGCACCAATGTCGGTGTCAAAACCAGCAGATCTCGGGTAGGGGGTCCCGAACTGTGCGTCTAAGGTCGATGGTAACAGAAGACGGGGGACACGATGTTTACCCAGGTTCGGGTCCTCTCTATGGAGGTAATACCCTACTTCTTGCTTGATTGATCTTGATGAATATGAGTATTACAAGAGTTGATCTACCTCGAGATCGTAATGGCTAAAATCCTAAAAGTCTAGCCTGTATGACTATGATTATGATTCTTGCCCCTACGGACTAAGCCCTCCGGTTTATATAGACACCGGAGGGGACTAGGGTCGTACAAAGTCGGTTACAGAGAAAGGAATCTTCATATCAGGACGCCAAGGAGAGTCCTATCCGGACATGGGAGAGAGTCTTCGGTCTTGTATCTTCACAGCCCATCAGTCCGGCCCAGATACCATAGTCCTGATGCCCGAGGACCCCTTAATCTAGGACTCCCTCAGTACCCGCGGGTAAAAATGCCCACATTTACTACAGATCAAATTGAGTAGAAAATAGTTGTGAAAAGCAACATATAAACATAAATTATTAATAACACATAAACAACAATGTACAAAACACATTCTCAAAAAAAACTTGCCCAAAAAGCAACCCATGAAAATGTTAAACAACAACACATAATTATAAATAACAACACATAGTCATACACTTTAAGTTCAAAAATTCACGACGAATTATAGAGATAATTTAACTCCACATTAGAGTTTTTACCTAGTGCGATTAGGAGGGAGTTAATACATTAGAATATTAAAGGAAACCCACTTGTCAACATTTTAGATGGGTACATGGGTATGCGGGCATGGGTTATACGATCCCATACCCGTACCCTCTCTACCTGATGGGTATGATATTTCTCCATTTAAGTACCCATGAGTAAATTTTTGTCCCATACCCTTACCCTAATAGGGTTTTTACCCGCAGGGTGCACGGGTAATGGGTACCCATTGCCATCTCTAGTGGGGGGTGTTGAGTAGACGTTTTCGGTGCACATGTATAGTACTAGGGTCTATATTTTGTACCTCTGTGCCTCCTCTCTCCCCCGTATATTTGTATTCCTTGGGAGACAAGTAGAGGCCGGACACCCTTGTACCTATATATGTGCTCATGCACACAATGAATCAATTGTCGATACATGCAATCCCTACTTTCCCATCTAACATTAATAGTAGGTTCCCACTCATCATAAAGCTTTCTAGGGATAGAAACTTCCAACTTAAGTTTTTCTTCAAAAGATTTTAGCATAGCATCAACGATATGCTTAGTAAAAGCTTTATTTTGATTATAAGCATGAGGTGAATTGAGCATGGATTGCAAAAAGGAAATACAATCTATCAAGGAATAATTATTATAATTAAAGTCCTTGAAATCGAGAAGAATGGGTTCATCGCTACTTCAAATTTTCACCTCTCTAATCCCACTTTTATCATTTTTTTCATTAAGATCTATAAACTCCAAATTGTTGGGATGCCTTCTAGCTAAAGTTGACTCATCTCCAGTCCCATCTTTATACAGATTTATATTAGAAAACAATGATTCAATAGGAGCCACACCAATCACTTTAAGATCTTCATCATTATTTTCACCTAAACTAGAAGAATATGCTTTTACAAACCAATCTCTCTTAGCACGCATCCTAGTGGTCCATTCTCTACTTTCATTAATAGAAACTTGAATAGATTTTAGAGATTCATTAATAATAATCTTAGGTGGCATAGATCTAATCTTTAAAGAATCAATCTCATGAGAAATCCTATCAAACTTCCTAGCCAAATCATCAATCTTGAGCAATTTTTCTTCAACCATGTATTGAAAACTTTTTGAAAATTAATGAAATCTTTAATATTGTTCTCAAGATCATAGGGTATTTTATTATAATTTCCATAATAATTGTTGTAGGAATTACCATAATTATTAGAGGAATTACTAGGAAGCGGCCTAGGGTTGAAATTACCTCGATATGCGTTATTACCTAAATTGTTCCATCCAACAAAATTCACATCCATAGATTCATTATTGTTCTCAATCAAAGTGGACAAAGGCTTAGGGTTTAGACGTTACAGTTAAACGATGTCGGGCAACACACCCCGCCCGAAGACGACGAAGGCATGATAGGCGGCTCAGCGGTCCAGGAAATTGCATCCGCACACGAAGTCATGGCAATGGTCGCACCATGGACCGAGCCGTTCCTCACGTACCTGCTTCGAAAGAGCTCGACAACCAAACTGACGCACGTCGGATCATAAGGCAATCTATAGCCTACAAGGTTCATGAAGGGGAACTATATAAAATGAGCACCATGGGCATCCTCCAGCAATGCATATACTAGGAAGAAGGAAGACTCCTACTCTAGGAGATACACTCCGGCATGAGCAGATATCATGCTGCTGCTCGGACCCTGGTAAGCAAGGCTTTCCGAACCGGCTTCTATTGGCCGACTGCGGGCGCCGACGTCTCGACGTTGGTTCAGTGTTGCCCAGGTTGCCAAGTCTTTGCCAAGCAAAGCCACATGCCTTTGACGACCCTTCGTACCATCCCTATTACCTGGCCTTTTGCGGTCTTGAGGCTAGACATGGTCAGGCCGCTAAAAGGTGGAGCCCACAAAAACAAATATATACTCGTAATGGTAGATAAATTTACCAAATGGATCGAAGCAAAGCCAGTTACCTCGGCCAAAGCTGCCCAAGTCATTGGATTTATTTCTGGGGTAGTACATTGCTTTGGCATCCCGCACAGTCTGGTCATGAACAACAGGACAAACTTCATGGCAAAGGAGGTCAAGGCATGGTACAAGAAAATGGGCACTAAGCTCGACTATGCATCAGTCTACCACCCATAGTCAAATGGTCAAGTGGAGCGAGCCAATGAACTAATCCTTAGCGGTATCAAGCCACGGCTCGTGCGCTCCCTTAAGAAAGCAGACTGCAAGTGGGTCGACGAACTTGATTCCGTCATATGGGGCTTGCGTACTACACCAAACAGATCCACTGGGTACACACTATTTTTTATGGTGTAAGGCACCGAGGCAGTCCTGCCCTGCGACCTCATACACGACGCACCTCGGGTACGCATGTATGAAGAGTTAGAGGCCAAGCTTGATCGGCAGGATGCCTTAGACGCTCTTGAAGAAGAGCGCGATGTTGCACGGGCACGATCAACTATATACCAGTAGTAGACCCGACGCTATCACGGCGGAGAGGTCCACGCAAAGGACTTCAACATCGGGGACCTCGTCATGAGATTACATCCCAAAAAGCAAAAGCACAAACTCTCACCTAAATGGGATGGTCCATTCATCATCAAGCGAGTGCTAATTGGAGCAACCTATCGAATTAGAGATCCATAGGACGACCGCCTAGAGCCCAACCTCTGGAACGCGACGCTACTCTGAAGCTTCTACGGCGGACGCCCTGCACACTGCCGATGTATATAAACTTACACCTTTTCCTTCCTTGTATTTTCTCTTTTTCCTTGTTTTTACACCTTGGACCATTCTTGAAATTATCTTGGAGGCTCAATAAAGCATGTTCTTTTCAAAACGCGCATGGTTCCACCTCTTCTGAACTATTGTCTTTAAAGCCATGATATGCATCAATTCGACCTAAGATATGGCCAAGCTAGGTTGCCCGGCTCCTGTGTTTTCCCCTTACGTTCCTGATATTTCGGCTAGGGGGCAAAGGGAGCACCGATGTGATCATTACTCCCGGATCAACCAGCATAGTACCTCAGACGGACAAAGCCGAAAGCTAGCAGTCTTATGGTTCAAATCGGTCAGCCTTGACATAGGGATAATGTGGAAGGAGGTCTTTTCAAACCTCGACTAGGGGCTTTAACCCTGAGGTCACCCGTCTTCGGACCTATGTGTTCGACACAAAAACCCAAGGAAAGGAACTGTTGGAAGAACTATTTTCCTCAGAAGATGTTTCTTACGTTAAATAGTAATATAACATAACCATTCGTTACCCTCTTGTCTTTTGAGCCACCTAGCCTGATTGCCTTGTCACCCGAAGCATCTGGTCCGATCACTTCGGCTAGTAGTAAGGGACACTCCTCGGTCGTTGGCCGAGGAGGTGGAAGCCGACGGCTGGCTGACAGAGTTTGGATTCACGGATAGAGAATTGACATAACGTACTTTGATACATAAGTCATAAAAAAACAAATTACGCATAGTCTAGCCCGTCTGTTAAGGTGTCCAGCGCGCAACCTTTCTTTGACAATCGCGCTGCAGGCATTACACTTTCGTACGCATGGTTGGTTGGGATTTCTTCCCTGTCATGCCCCATGGGTCCTACCTCGGCCAACCTCGTCGTCTTTAAGCCAGTGAATGGGTTTTTACCATGGCCCATGCCTCCCTTGCACCTTCTCAGCAGGCGTATACTTTCCACACCTAGAGTGGGCGTCGATCTCTTTTCAGTTGTTCAGCCAGAACCGCCATGTCTTCAGGGATCTGCTCCACCTCGGGCCATAAAGCCTAGCAGACGTCTTTCATCGATTTCCGTGCACTTTCATGCACCACGGAAAGATTATTCGCCATCTCCCCAGGCATTGGACCTCAGGCATCAGGCGGTAAACTAGTCAAAGAAGCGGACACATGGGTGATGTTAGTCTAATCATCACCTCGGCAGTACTACATGAAAGACATATTCTTCGGAAAACATGACATACCAAAAATCATGTCACCAGTTTGCCAATTCTTTGATTCGGCGGCAGAAAGCTAAGACTTCAAGCTCTTAGTCTCCTGGGCTTGTTGAGCGTTTTCAGCCCTCAGTGAATTAACATTCTCCACCCTTTGACTAGCCACATGGTGGCTCGCTTGGCGCTGCGACTCTGCATACAAAAAATCTTTGCGGGCCTGTTTCAGGTCTCTCTCAAGATGACCTAGAGCTTCCGCTGCTACAAGGCATTTGGGCATTAGTACTACATCATTTCCTTTATAGCACAGATAGGATCTAGTCGGAGTGCTTACCGTGCGCCTCCCTAGTGAATTTCTTCACCTCCTCCACCTCGGTCAGAGCGGTATCCAGTTTGCCCTTCGTTTGGGCCAGCGCCTCGGTCAGCTGCTTATTCTTCAATCACGCCTCCTATTAAAAGGCAAGCAGACACTGATCATTATTGAAGCCTTGGCACAGTCCCAGGGGCCCATACCAAGCCTTAGGGGCTGCTACCGTAATGGGTAGTCATGTTTGTCCTCGAACAAATATATGAAATCCTGAAATCCCAAGAGTTAGGTAAATCCTTACCAGCAAACCATGCAACAAGACATCCAACGATCGGTTGATGGCACCTCGGGCTGCCCTGAGATAAGAATCCACCACACTTAAATCATTGAACTCCTGATATGAGAACACCGGATTCCTTAAAGAAGCTTTCCGCTGACAGTAATTCGTGGCACATTGGATCTCGGAGGGGGTGGCTGAGCTGGTCGCCGAATCCTTAGGTCGAGGGTTCGGACGTAATCCCCGCAGGGGCATGAACTTCTGCCTCCCTGATCAGGGTCGCGGCTCCGTCGACTCCCACACTTGTTGCTGAGGGTTATCTGCAAGATGATCGAGTAAGTTCAAAAAACTGAAATATCTGTTGCACGGGCAGCAATCAAAACTTACCTGGTGACCGAAGGAGCACTTTCTCCCACCTCTGTGACCTCGGCATGGGCTTCTTGTGCCTCTTGTGGGGGCCTTTTTTGCAAAGTTGCTTCTCTGCGTGAGCGTTTAGAGTACTGCCCCTTTGGAGGACAAGTCAGACGGCTAGGGGCTGGAGAAAGAGGGGCTCTCTTTTGATTAGAGGAAGGGGCATTCCTGATGAAGCGGGCCTCGTCCCGGCATGTCGGGGGTGACAGCAACTCTTGAGCCATCAAGGCTCTCCAGGAAGAACTTTCTCCCTTCGTAAATAAGAGCTAGATCTTCATCCTCATTGAAAAGGGGACCCTCTGCTCGGGAGTGCAGCTCTGGCTCGGCCGCCAGACAGCTCACACCTTCAAGCCAATGCCTCCACCTCTGTTTGAAGAGCCGGTGTGTGGTGGGTTAGATGCTAATGTCGACTTGAAGAAAGTAGGGGATTATGGGGTGAACTTACTATTTCAGCGGGCTTGTAATAAGACAGCCCATCACAGAACTGTCGCCGGGCGAAGTCTTCCGCCATCCCTTGATAGATCCCAGTCAGCGATGTCCCGAAAGGCACTTGGTCATAGAAAATCCCCCGAATGGTTTGTGAGGAATCATCGGTCCCATTAAACTCACATAACAAGTGGGAACGCTTCTGAGGTGGTTAGACTCTTCGGCTTATGGTTGTGGCCATTATGCCAATAATGGTTAGGTCAGTGCACGTCAGTTGTGTCACGTAGGCCGCCAGTTTGGTTACCTCTGCACTTTCTTCTGAGGCCGGGCTCTTGGCCCTCTAGTTGTATTGCCTCTTTGGAGGCTCCATAGAAAATAAGGGGAGTCCTGACCGGACTGGCTCCATGAGGGGGACGTCGTCCATGTAAAACCATTCGGTCGGCCAGACGTCGGTATCCTCCTGAGGTGAGCCGGGTGAGTATTCCGTCCCCTCGATTCGACAAACCTCGGCTGCCCCGACCTCGTATAACTTCTCAGCGGGAGAATAGGGCATTATGCAGAAGTATCTCCGCCACAACTCAAAGTGTGCCTCACATCCCAGGTGCATATCGCAGAGGGCAACGTACCCCGTGATATGGAGGATAGCGTTGGGGTGAGGTGATGGAGCTGCAGCCCGCAAAACTCTAGCAGACCCGGAGGAAGGGGTGAATAGGGAATCCTAATCCACGTAGTAGAAAAGAGATAAAGCACACCCTCTCGCCCTCTCGAGGGGACGGGTGATTCTCTGCATATACTTGACCATTCGTGGATGTAAATCTTGCATGGGTCGCGGTCAGATTTGAATCTGGTAGATAACCTTGCTTGGCTAAACGCTCCAGATGAAGGCGTGAAATTGCACAGCTGCCGAAATCACCTCTGACGGGCCCATGGGGGCACCTGGAGGAGCCCGCATCGCTCTCCATGGGAGCTCTGGAGGATGGACTCGAGAGAAGAAAATGCTAGTGCGATTGGTTTGGAAAAGAAGAGTTGGGCCGGTGTGGTAAATTGGCACGGCTAACCTATGAATATAAAGGGGAGGAGACCGACGCTTCGATGTTTCACCATAAAGTGACTCGCTTCCCCATAAAAATGTGGTTGCCAAGGTTAGGGACGGGAGCCACGTGCGGTGAGTACGGGTCCACCTGGCAGGGCCAATGGAATTCGAATACTCCTTAGAGAGGAACTTGCCTGTCGAGCCGAAGACTCCGTATCCAAAGTCTAGTAGGAATTGTCCTCGGCATCGAAGACTCATTCAGGGGCTACTGACGGTGTCCTGGATAAGGGGGTACTAACCCATTCGGCCCATTGCTCTTCGGATCGGTCCGACGACTCCTCATTCATGGTCAAGATGGACTCTGGAGGCCGCACGAAGGAGAAGTGATCAAGACTGTTTCTCTTGAAGACTTGACGTATACTCCAGGATCTCTGTCGCCGCCTAGCTTCTAGCCACCAACCTTGTAACCCTAGATACCCTCATTGGTGTGTTTATAAGCCATAGTGTTTAGCTCGTAGAGGGGACATCGCGACAAAACCATTCACCTAGCCCTAAAGTTAGACCACACATTACGATCTTGAGGTAGATCAACTATGTACTTGATACATCTTCATCAATATAAACAAGAGCAGGATGTAGGGTTTTACCTCCATCGAGAGGGCCCGAACCTGGGTAAACATCGTCTCCTTCGTTCTTGTTGCCCTCGATCCAAGATCTACAGCTCGGGACCCCCTACCCCGAGGTCTGCCAGTTTTGACACCGACACTGAAGACCTATCCCAACTACAGAGGCCCGATTCCCACATATTGGAACCCCATTCTACTTATTCCTAGTTTAAAAGACAATGCTTTTAATGTTGTTAGGAGCCACGTGCGTATCTTCCCATCATGGTAAGTTTATAATGAAGGCAAATACCATTTTCACATCTTACTATCCCACTTACGTGTAAGTGCTATTATTCATGGTGATTATTGTCTTGTTTTCTGCTAATTGAACACATCAATGATTTACATTACATTCTTCTAAGTAGGCGAGGGTCAATCTGATAGTCATGAAAAGCAAAGCATGCTTGCGCTTTTCAAGGACGTGTTCAGTAGTAACGGTGTTACCTGAGGAAAACACACTTTGATGGCAAGTCTATAAATGGAATTTCGGTGAAGTCTCATGTTGTAAATTTACAAGACACTTAATGGAAAAACCTTGTTATGCGATGGTCTCGTTCCCAGGATGAGGTACTATCTATGATATATCACATGATAATTTGAACTTCTACATTTCCGCATGTGCCTTACAGATCTCTTTTGTAGGAAAACTGCTTAAGGAAGAATACCGGTTTGAAATGGACGACAAGATATCACAACTATGATGCTCGATGCTTTGCTCTTGTTAGTACCTGTTGTCCTGTATCACTCTACTTACATTCATACCTGGTTGATTATGTGACTCCAGTGTGCATGATAGCTTGCTTATCCAATGTTTGCTTCAAATTATCATATCTATATGAATGCTTACATTAACGTAGGATAAACCCAATGCTTATGAAGAAGTTTAGCTCTGCATTGTTCTTGTAAGTACATGTTGTCCTTTAACAATGTACTTATATTGACAACTAGTTGTTCATGTACCATCATTGTGCAGCTTATTTTCCCTTACCCTCCAATTTCTACACATCAGATCTATATTTACTCTTACCAAAATGTTGGATATAACCAATGCCAGTGAAGAAGTTTAGCTCCACATTACTCTTGTCATTACCTTTTGCCTGTATCGTTATACTTATATTTATATCTAGTTGATTATGTAACACCACTCTGCATCTTATCTTAAATATTCTCCATTTTTCCCTATATTATCACATCTATATTTACTCTTAACAAAATGTAGAATAAGGACAATGCTCATGAAGAAGATTCTGTGGTAAACCTATAGAGCCGGTCTTCACTACTAAAGTAAGTTTGTCCTTCTCAAGCCTTCAAACTTTGTTGTGTATATTTGGATAGGCATGACTGCAACTGCTGTTTATTTTTGGCATTTGCATCAAATTGCATGTTTAAAGTTTATTATGAAGAAGTTCATAAACATAACTTTGTCCTTCTCATTTTTAGTTTTTAGTTGTACAACCAAGTTCTTTATTCATACCATGTAAACCAAACTAAACAGAGAAAGGGATCTTCTTCTGCACTGCATGTATGCTTGTGTTCTTGTTCTATAATCCAGTGGTGTGGTGAAACTACCCACTCCGGCACAATGTCATATTCTGCTATGTCTTAACTATGAGCAATGCCATATTATGTTAATGCTATTTAAAGCATGTCTTTTTATTTGCCAATCTGAAATGGGATAAATTGACAGTACACTGACCATTGGTTCTTATACGTTCTCTAACACTACATGTATACTTGTGTTCTTGATCTGTAATCCAGTGGTATGGTGAAGCTGGCCACTCCTACACAATGACATTTCCTGCCATGTCTTCACTATGAACAATGCCATATTATGTTAATGCTATTTTAAATTATGTCTCTTTATTTGCCAATAAGAAATGGGATGAATTGTCGGCACTGATGCTGTGCAAAACCTGTCATCTGTCTGCTTGTTTCCCTTTCAGAGTGATACCTTTAACGCTAGGAAGAACTGCCACAATAATAATGAGACAACCCCATTGCTTGTCTCTCTAACATATACTGCAAGGAAGAAGGCGACACATCTTGGAGATAGCACAACCCCAAAGTCATGTCTTGATGTAGTGTTGAAGTTACTAGCTAATAGCAGTGGCACGAGCTCGATGAAGTCGCCTCCTGAATCTGTTAGACTTCTTCAGTCTTAATTTCAAGCAGAAAGACATGGTTCTGCTCAACCCCTACTGGAACTCCAATCTCTATGGAAGATCAACGAGAAGACCAGTGTGTCCATTGATGCTATGCAGCATCAGTTGGGGGATACAAGCATCAAACAAGTGCGGTCTCATCAACTTGCTCAGCTGCTTGCGCTGCAGCTCTCGAGCAGGGCTAACCTTTCTTGAAGTGTTGTTGGTTATGTATATTATTTTGTCGGCGTGTTTATTTGCACTAGTGACGACTTTCATGTCGAGTGTATGTAATCTGCTGCCCGGTTGCGCTTTATTATCACTAGTGGCGAACTTTGATGCCCAGTGGATGTAATATGCCATAATTTCTTTATCGTATAGTCTAGGGTTATTCTTAGTCAGGATGCTGTAATTTATTTACTATATATGCTATCGTCACTCTCTGAAAAGGTCGTAAGCTTCGACGGAGGCCAACGGGCCAAAACATTGGTATATAAAAAAAGCTATGGTATCAAGCAAGCTGGCCCGCAACTCGCTATATGTGGGCCGAAATGTGGGCCCACAATCATCTCGGGCAATTAGCACGCCTAAACGTAAACTGACACACTAGTAGTTTCGGGCCTCTAACAGGCCGAGTAAACCGTCGGCCTTAGTTGGGCCAGAAAATACCAAGGGCTTTTAACAGGCTAAAAAGTAGATTGGGCCTGAATTGTGCCGAACAATATACGGGCCGACAACAGGCTGAAATATACCTTGGCCCATGATTGGCCCAATTACATGATGGGCCATTAACATGCCAAAATTTATCTCGGACCTTGGTTAGGCCAATCACATTATGGGTTGTAAGCAGGACCCGATGCAAGCGGGCCATAATTAGAGCCAACTATATCACGACCTTTAACTAGCCGATAATCAGGCTGGGCTAAAATTTATCCACGAAGACTGCGTGTCGTTAAGAGGCCGAAAATCACTTCAGACAAGAAATAGGCCCAAGTTGGGTGCTCCCAAACCATAAGCATACATTTAGGGCATATCCAACGCGGACCCTCAAACCGGCCACATACGTTCGGACCACGTGGTCCGGACATGTTCGCCATCCAACACAGTCATGTATCGCTTCGCTCGGCGGTCTGGGCGCACTTTTCCCGCAAATTGGAGACAAACTAGGGGGCTTTGCAGGCATCCGAAGCGCTGCCACGTCCGCTCCTAGCCGCATTGGACCACCAAAAACCCTCCCCCTCGCCTGCATGCATTGCTGCCCGGCGCCAAGCCCCTCGGGCTCCAACAATGATGCGACGCCGGACCCTGCGCTGGTGCATGCCGACCTGGCCATGGAGCAGGCGTAGGCGCACTACGACGCCGTCATGGCGGAGGACCAGCAACCTGCGCCGGCTCCTATGTCGACGTTTCGGCAGGCGCAGGAGGAGCAGAGGTACAAATTGTTCCTCCTTGAGCAGCTCCGGCAGGTGCAGGGCCAAATCTAGGGCGAGCGCGCAAGCGAGGCGGCCGTGGCCGCCATGGCCTTGGAGAACCCGAACTTCATGGTGGAGCAGCGGACGCTCTACGAGGCCGTGCGCGCTCAAGGCACCTTTTGCAACGCAGAGTCAGCGTAGTCGGACGCCGACGCGGCCGCACACGTGCTGGTGACGCAGGCGGTCCAGGACTGCAACTCTGCCAGCCGCGCCTCCTACACGCCGCAGTCCAACTTTCGAGGGCGCACGTGGCAGGTGGACAGTGATGGACCGTCCACGTCCATCATCGACCTCATGTCCACCGGCGACGGCGACGGACAGATCGCGGACTCCTCCAAGAATGAGTAGGGCATGAGAGGCGGCAGGGCATTGTGTCCCTAGTGGGCCGGTCCGTCTCCAAGTTCTACTTTTACTCGTCGAAGACCGCACCTTCGCTTTATGGGTCTGAACCCCGCCGCCGTTCATGGAGACGACAGATGAAAGACGTCGTCGCGGATGCGGAGTACAAAGGAAGTGGACAATGGACGCCGCCGTAGGATAGGTTTAGCGTCGGGCTGCCTTTTTTAATAAAAAAATGTTCCAAATATAATGAATTTCATCCGGTTTACATGAAAATCCGCCAGGTTTGCATGAATTTCATCTGGTTAGTTGAAACGCAACTTGAAATGTATGCGGACAGCGTTGATGGCCGGCTTCCGCATCCGTGTCCATGGACTGGTCTGCCCCTGTCCGCGGACGGATGCCAGAGCAAATTTGCGGGTCATTGCTCTAGCAAAATGACAATAAAAAAGGCTTCGAATTGAATCATCCCGACTGCAGAAGCTACATTTAGCGCTCCCTTTGTCAATTTTATTTGAGAAAATTGCCATTAATCAATATATGACACCCCTGAGTAACTTGAGAATCTTGATTTATACCAGGATATGTTGTCTCCAGAGTTGCAAACTTTGAATTGGGATACTGGGTGTCCAATACCACCATGGAAACAATAGGCAGGTCCTCAATAAATACCATGTACTCCTACTACTACTCCTAGCTTGTTTCAGGTGGTAGAGGGTGGGATCCCTGAGCAGTAGCAGTGGTCCTTTTGTTTGAGGGCAATTCTAGCCTCTAGCTGAGCCTGCCTGCCAAGAGCAACAGCTAGCCTTGCACAGAGATTCCCGCCAGATCTTTTGGCCGCCTAGCTTGATCATTTGCATCTGCCCGCACAGCCACAGCTAGAGCAGCAGCAGACGTAGATGCAGATGATGAGTAGTATGCGTACATTGCTTACAGCAAAAACCAAACAGATACTTGTCCTTGAAAAAGCCACCCAGCTCTCTCTCTCTCCCCCATGGTTTCTCGTGGTGTTCCTCCATGCTGGATCTTCAAAATCATGCACGCTGCTGATTGATCTCGCATGCATGCATGCATGCGCGCGCGCATCTGCGGCACTGTAGGCTGCCGCTGTTGCGTCCTCCCCCACACCCTCCCTGCTGCCAAGGAGCGTTTGGACGCATCGCCTTGGCCTGTTCTCCTCACTCTCACGGTCTCACCCCCTGCCCCTGCCATGGCCCTGCATACTCTGCTTGCTTGCATTTGCTGAAACAAGGGTGAAAGGTGAGCACTCACTCGCTGCTGCATGCAGCCTGGCCGCAAGGGGGGCAGCAGAGGCACTGTAGCGGACGAGAGCAAGTGGCGCCTGCTCGTGCTTAGAAAGAAGAATTGTTCCTTTGCCACAATTGCCAGAAGCCACATGCATGCTATGTATAAACAGTGCACTCATCTCAGGGAGGGAATGAATGAATGAGTGAATGAATGAGCGAATGATACACACGGATACCACCACTGTGGTACTAGCACGATAGATTGCTAGCGGCTAGGCGTATGTTGTTGGTTACTTAACAGACATTCATGAGATAGTCGCAAAAAAAAAAACAGACATTCATGAGATGATGCATTTTATATATTACTACTAATAATCTACTCAGGTGCATGGGGATTGAAACACCACAATCAATCAATCATGAGGCGATAAACCCCCATAAAATAAGCAAACTGAATCCATCACCACATGTTGGATAGCACTGTTCTTCTACACCCTTCCCTCCATGATCCAAGCAAAGGAGCCCCCATGCCCCGTCCTTTTCCCTGCTTTGCTACGTATGGGCATCAGCAACTTTCAGTTTTTGGTATGCATTAAAACGCCGCTGCCCCCCTCCTGGAGCAGAGCAGAGCAGCGTAGGGCCCCTCTCGTCTCTGTTCCTGGTGGCTTGCGTGCGTGTGTGCATGAGAGAGAGAGAGATAGAGAGAGAGAGAGAGAGAGAGAGAGAGCGTCCTCCTGCCGCCCAAGATCTCTCATGATCAGTGCCGAGATCATCAATCAGAGGGGCCTGCCATCCAAGTGGGCATCTCCATTTTTCTTCCTCCTCGTGCTGGTTTCCGAGCCTGATAAAACCACCCTCCATGGCCTCTCCCAATTGCTCCCCAGCTTCTTTCTCGCCTGCTAAGTAGTACTGCAAAGTAGAAACAGAGGGGAGATAGAGAGATCGCCTCAGGGTCGTCGTCACGAGCTGCAGCCCATCCGCATTGCAGCCGTGATATCAGGAAATGCTCTCGTTTCCATTTTAGGGTCCGTATTCTAGCTCCAGCTTCATCTTCTTCCTCCTCTCGCTGATCATCTCCTCTCCTGCGGTGCTTGGAAAGCTCTGCTGCCCCACTCGCCCACGCTAGCTAGCCATTCCAGTTGAAACCTCTGTAGGAGAGGAGCCACTTGAGGTAGGACGGAGGGGTGGTTGGCGGTTCATAGGCCGTCGCCGTCGCCGGTGCTTTCTCTCTCCATGATTGTTTAAGGTTCGGCTACTGATCCCTAGCTCCCGAAGGCTTCCTCGGCTGTTCCCACTTTGGTTCTTCAACATGATTTCCTTCTTGTTTTTGCGATTATTGTCTCTTTGTGTGGTACGGCTTGGAATGGAAGATCTCTAATGCTTGCGCTGTTGGTTCTCATGTTGATTGAATGTAGAAAAAGAAAAAGCTTCCTCAAGGGAATGTTGAATGAGCAGTTGGATAAGCACAATTTCTTATGAGATTGGCTACTGTAACTAACTGATGTCCCTAGCCTTTCTCCATTCATTCCGGCGCTTTTCTTGCGCCGCCCCATTTTGAAATTTCAGGACAAACAGCCTGTTTTACTGTGTGCTTTAGGTGGCTTTTTTCTAGATCAGCTATGCTTTAGATGGCTGCATTTTTGCGCCAAGGCTAGCAAATAGGCGGTGTTTTTTCTGTTCTTGCCACAAAATAGGTGAACTTTTTCCTCCTCCTATGGTCAGTGCTGTGCAATTTCGTGTGCATTGCTGCCTGCTACAATGCGCACAGTAGCTCACCTTGCATCTTCAACTTTGTGAAGGAACAATCTGTTAACTGTGTCCTCAGCAGCGGCGTTGATGTCACCAATTATTTGGCTCACATATACTACTGCTGCTTTGCTTCAGGTCTTTAAAAATTAGTAGTGTGCAAGATTTGGCCTTTGGCGACTACGGAGCTAGGCCTCAAGATGTCTAGCAATCCATCCTATCAGCAGCAGCTGGGGCTGGATGCCATGACCACTTGTTTCTTCGGCGGCAGCGGCATGATCGGTTCTTCCGAAGCGCCATTCTTCTACCCAGGCATGCCGCACGATGCGGGCTTCGGCTCCGGCGGCGCGGAGGTGGCCGCGCATTTCATGGCCAGCAGCGCCGTGATGGTCACTTCGCCGGCGAACCAGCTCGTGTGGTCCGCCGCTCCTTCGCGGGACAGCCACCAAGCGAGCATGTCCACGGACGAGATGAACGACGACGCCTACGCCGTCGCCGGCGAGAGCTGCAGCACCGTGCACTCCATGCTCCCTTCCGCCTCCGGCTCGGCGGACTTCTTCCAATACGGGCCGGCGGAGGTCACCATCGCCCAGCCGTCAAAGATGGCCAAGCTCATTACGGGAGAGCCGCACTGCGGCTGGCCCTACGACGGACCGAGCGCTGCCTCGACCCACCAGCCGTATTACCTGACGGCGTTCTCCGGCGGCGGCGACCTTCCGGACGCGGTCGCCGGCGCGGCGAGCGGCCTGTCGCTCAGGCTAGGTGCCCAGTCTTCCTCGGTCACCATGGCGAGCATGCCGGAGCAGTCCTCGGAGGTGAGCTGCTCCGGCCTGACCCATGTGAACAGCGAAGGCTTTGGCTACCAGCAGCCTCAGGCCGTCAGGGCTCACGCCGGCGCCGGCCAGTTCCATCTGCCTCCTTACGGCGAGGTCGGTGCCGGCGACTACGAGCTGCGGCACGTGTACCCACAGATGTACTCGAGGGCTCCGCACTTCTCGCAGGTGCTGCCGCGGTCGGGATACGCGCACATTGCCCAGGAGCTGCTGAATGGGTTCGCCGGCTGCCTGCTGAAGGACGTGGCCGAGATGACTGACGATTCAGTCAGCGACATTGGCAGCGAGGCGAGCCTCCTGCTCTCCTCGAGCTGCTCGGCGAGGACGCCGTCGTCGGTGAGCTCCAACCAGCTGATGCTGCCCTCCGACGAGCACTCAGCCGACGGCGGGAGGTGGATGGAGGCTCAGAGGGTGAGGAACGATCTCCTGAAACTGCTGCAGCTGGTGAGCGAACTCCTGAATTTCATCTCAACTTCAGACTGTTTTTACCAGAGTAAAAAACAATCTCATGGCAGAGCCTGTTGGATGGATGCAGATGGATCAAAGGTGCAACCGGTGCTTCGACGACATCCAGACGACGGCGTCCAAGTTCAGCAGCATGGTGGCGCATCCGGGCGGCGGAGGCGGCGCCATCGCGCCGCCGCCGTTCGCGCAGCGCGCGCTCTCCGCGGTGTACCGGAGGCTGAGGAAGCGGATCACGGGCCTGATCGTGGCGGTGGCGCAGAGGTCCGGCGGGCACGGGGAGCCGTCGTCGCTGGCGGACAAGGAGCGGAGCTGGGAGTCGTCCTTCATCCAGAAGCACTGGGCGCTGCAGCAGCTCCGGCGCGGCGACCAGCAGTCGTGGCGGCCCCAGCGCGGCCTGCCGGAGAAGTCCGTCGCCGTGCTCAAAGCCTGGATGTTCGAGAACTTCCTCCGCCCGTAAGTTTCACCTCTGCTTTGGACTTGGATAATGGCAATGGTTTTGACTCTGAAGTATTTCAGCATTTTTTGTTAACTGAATGAACATGATATTTCTGGTCACAACTGAGAGATTTATCTGCAAGATGAACCGATCTTTCTGATCCCTTATGCCAGGTACCCGAAAGACCACGAGAAGGACATGCTGGCGGCGAGGAGCGGACTGAGCAGGAGCCAGGTACAAAATACAGATCCCACGCTCACTTTTCACCATGGAAGCTCCATTTCGCTGGAAAAACATGGTATGAAAATGTGTGTTGCTGCGTTGCCAGGTCTCCAACTGGTTCATCAACGCGCGCGTCCGGCTGTGGAAGCCGATGATCGAGGAGATGTACGAGGAGCTCAAGAGGAGCTCGGGGCGCGGCGACGCCGAGCATCAGAGCAGCAAAGACGTCGTCGGCTAGGAAGGGGATGGCCGAGGTTGGAACTGCACGGAGCCCTAGCCGTTGTGCTTTCTTCAGAGCTTCCGTGCAAGCATTGCTGGCCGGCCACTGATGGGTCCTGCTGTTTCTCTGCCCATTGCTCATCATCTCATCCCTATCTATGTAGTAACCTGTAGTTCTCTTGCGTGTACATATGGCTGCCACCCGGTGCCTGCGAGTTGCGATTAAACGAAAACCACTGTCGCATGATCGTTGATTGCTCATGACATCGAGAGGTTTGAAAGATTGCGAGTTGCCCAGGAGAGGAGCAGAAGCACGCTGTGTTGGAAATTTCCCAAGGACGAACACACGATCACGCTGCAGCTTAACTGGTCGTATACGCGCAACTCGCCTTGACATATAAGAGCTAGCTGTAGCACTTGATATCGCGTTGGCGCTCACGCAAACACCGGGACCAGAACACACGCACACGAAGTTGGCCAGAGGCACGGGTCGTGCCTCGTAATTTTCTTTATTACTTTTCACGTTTTCTGGTGATTACAAACGACGCAAGGTGGTGCATATATATAGGTGCATGACCTGACTCCAAAACTAGTGTGATACGGACACAAAGTCATAACCGGACTCACTTGATTTACTTTCCTAATCTAAAACCCGGCAACGCTGATTGCACCGTACCAAATTTAGCTACCTAAACTTACTAGTACTCGGACTACTACTAGACATTCAGCACGTATACTACTAGAGATTGTTTGGATTATCCAACAATCAACCCCTAATTCAAACATTCGACTCGCAGACTCAGAACCAACACATCGTCTGGATTACCAGTCCACGCCGTCACATCTTAGCGTGCTACATATAGACTAAACACATAGCTTTTCATGCAGGAACTCAACTTAACCGGTGCGCATCCATCTTCACGCTGGCCTTCGTCTTCTCGCCGAGACACACGGACGACTCAGACACAAACAAAACTAAAGACACGACTTTTTTTTTTTCAATCACCGCTTCTTCCTTAAAGCAACCTCGGGTAGTTGTAGAGTCCCGTGCTCCTTCTTTGCCTCCCTCCACGGATTAGGACACTCCCGAGAATAGTGTCCATAGTCTTGACAATTGAGCAACGGACTTTAGATTTGTCGAACTTCCGGTACTTCTGCTTATCTTTCTCCCTACTACGTGAGAACATCAACTGCTCTTCTTCTTGGTCGCGTTCACGCCCCTTCAACGTCAACTCATAGGTCTTCAGCTGCCCGATCACCTCCATCACCGACATCTTCGTCACATCTCCCCACTGCTCTATGGTGCCAACGATCGGTAAAAACTTGTCGGGAACAGCTCGTAGTAATTTCTCCACAACCGCGATGTCCTCCATCTTTGATCCGAGAGCTCGCATCTCATTAACTAGGGAGGTTAGCTTCAACGCGAATTCACCGACCCCTTCTGATTCTTTCATGCTCATCCTCTCGAACTCCCTCCTTAGAGCTTGAACACGAGCCTTCTTGACACGATCATCTCCAGCATGCATCTCCTTGAGAGCTTCCCAAGCTTCCTTTGCCGTCTCTTTCTCCGATATTGTCATGAAAACGGCATCAGGCACAGCTTGGGTATGGCGGCGAAAGCCTCTTGGTCCTTTATCTCTTCGACCGCGCCGTCACCTTCCACCGCTGCCCAGACTCCACGTGCACGCATGAAGACCTTCATCTTCGCAGCCCACACCCCATAGTTGTCGCCTTCAAGCATGGGGTACTGGATGGTCACACCACCACCACTCGCCTTCGAAGTCGACATGATCCTCTTCGATTTTCCGTCGTTCGTGACACAACTTGACGGTGACGAAGAATCCTTTAACTTCGCCGTGACGCAACTTGACGGCGAAGCCTTCACACCTTGCTCTGATACCAATTGTTGAAAATTTCCCAAGGATCGAACAGACGATCACGCTGCAGCTCAACTGGTCGTATACGCGCAACTCGCCTTGACGTATAAGAACTAGTTGTAGCACTTGATATCGCGCCGGCGCTCACGCAAACACCGGGACCAGAACACACGCACACGAATGCAGCAACTCGAAGTTGGCCAGAGGCACGTGTCGTGCCTCGTAATTTTCTTTATTGCTTTTCAGGTGATTACAAACGACGCAAGGTGGTGCATATATATAGGTGCATGACCTGACTCCAAAACTAGTGTGATACGGACACAAAGTCCTAACCGGACTCACTTGATTTAATCTAAAACCCGGCAACGCTGATTGCACCGTACCAAATTTAGCTACCTAAACTTATTAGTACTCGGACTACTACTAGACATTCAACACGTATACTACTAGAGATTGTTTGGATTATTCAACACGCTGCCGTTGCTGTTACGGATTGGATCCTTTTTGCATCGCGTTGTTCCATGTTGCAATCGTGCCCTCGGTTTTGCTGACAACGGATCGCGCCGGCACATGAAATGTTCGGCACACGTTTTGGCTTCATGTGTGCGCCAATGCAAGTTGGACACTTGGAAACGCTATCTACTTGGTTTTGTTAGATTAGAGCCGAGCTTGACAAATCCGGCCCTCTATACCTCCGCGAACGGGTCCTCATATTTCGCTTCGGGCATTCACATATTTCAAATCCGGACTCTTGAATCCATGCAAATTCATGCACGTCGATCATACAAGTCATTCTTGCACGTAAACAACAACCTAATTACTTAATAGTGCACATGTGCTATTTCGTTGTATCGAGCGCACCCTCGCACTGGCCGTCTGATGTGAATTAACGAGTACGTGTCAGGGCAATGGTCCACGCATGTGATGTGTAGTTATTTCAGGTGTAGTCTTGTGGTGGATGGTACGTAAAGATTAGTTGCATGCATGTGCTGACATCATCCCACTTTATTCCGTCTCATTTTTTTTAAAAGCTATAACTTCTGAACCAGGCGTCAAAATTAAGATCCGTTTTCATCATTAGGTTTCTCGCGACGAGATCGTCAAAACTATATCTCATATGGACATGTTTCAATGATTTTTTTTCAGAAGCAACTTTGATTCTAGATGAGGCAACTTTAGTGCTAAAAAGAAGCAACTTTCTTACGCTGCGTGTACTAGTGAATTTACCTAGCAAGTATATTGTAGATAACATAAAAACCATGTCAGACAAATTTTCACCATATATAGGCAACTAAGCATCATCCGTAGGCAACTTCGGCATTACATAGAGGCAACTTCAGCACTAAACAAAGCAACTCCCGTTATAAAGGTGCATACACCATATATTACGCATACGCAGTCCTATTATCGCATATCCATGTTTTGTAAAAAGGAGGTAAAACATTCTCCTAGTTTTCTTCGAAGTTGCCTATAGCGTAAAATGTCAATCAAATTAGGATTAGTGCTAAAAAAAGGATAGACAACTTCCCTCCATTAAAAGCAACTAGCAGCCAATGATATGCAACTAGTTTGCAACAGTGAACAACTTCAAAACAGAGGTCGGTAATATCACATCACTTTTTATAAGCAACTCTTTTTCTACGAGAGACAACTTAAGTTATACAAATAGGCAACTTCACTACATTTCGTGTTCAAGATAATTTAGTTTAACAATCTCCTAACTTACTCACTGTTACTTCTAGATTGCATACCATTGAAACTTGTATGTCGTTGTTTCTAAATTCCCTCTTATACTATGAAGTTGTCTATCTTTAATGCTCAGTTACCTGTCATTAGTAGTTAATTGCCTATGATGGATGCTCGATATTGCTAATTAGTTGCCTACCAGTGATGCCCAACATCTCAGCGCTAATTAGTTGCCTACAGTACTATGAAAAGTTGTCTATTGTTGACGCTCAGTTGCCTGTCATTAGTAGTTAGTTGCCTATGATGGGTGTTATACGTTGCTCGATTTTTGCTAATTAGTTGCCTACCAATGATGCCCAACAAAAACTCGTCACTAATCAGTTGCCTACAGTACTATGAAAATTTGTCTATTGTTGATGCTCAGTTGCCTGTTATTAGTAATTAGTTGCCTATGATGGTGCTATAGGTTGCTCGATATTGCTAATTAGTTGCCTGCCAATGATGCCCATCAGCATCTCATCGCTAATCAGTTGCCTACAGTACTATGAAAAGTTGTCCATTGTCGTTGCTCAAGTAGTCTATAATTTGAACCATAGTGTTATGGTAGGCAACTTAGAGGTGGATCTAGTTAACATAATAGTCATGGTAGCCAACTACTCCCTCCGTAAAGAAATATAAGAGTGTTTAGATCACTACTTTAGTGATCTAAATGCTCTTATATTTGTTTACAGAGGGAGTACATAAGGACTTCCCATTGGTAGGGAGTCATATTAGGAAAACTAAGAAATTGCTTTCTTATAGTACTAAAGTTGCCTCCGTAGCACCCAAAGTTGCTCTAAAAAAATTCATCGAAACATACACATATGGGATCTAGTTTTGAAGAACTCGTCACCAGAAACTCAGGGGTGAAAACGGATCTGAATTCTGACACTCGAATCAAAAGTTACAGCTTTTTAAAAATTTGAGTTCCAAATAAATGCATGTGGATCTTGTCTGAGAAAACACAGGGCGGGAGGATGCACGCGAACATGGGGACCAGGTGTTTTTTTTTCCTTTTTGGGGTCTAGACTGTCTGATCGAACCATACTTGCTTTATATGGGAAGTCTGCCCGAACGCTCCATCGAGCGCACGGGCGCTGCCTATCCACGTCCAAATAACAATTGTTGGTACCGAACAAAAATATTGTTTATATAAAAATTATTTGAAGTGCATAACTCAAACATCAGCTCTTTGATTTCCATTGTGGGTCCACATATGCTCCACAAGATCATTATGTAGTTGCGCGTGCAGCTCTTTGATTTCCATTGTGGGTCCACATATGCTCCACAAGATCATTGTGTAGTTGCGCGTGCACCTGATGATTTCGAAGATTCTGATGCATCCGCAGAAAATTCATAAGCCGAGTTGCATCTTGATCTTCCAGGATTAGCACAATTCATAAGCGGTGGCATCCGGGCCAGCGACGACATCTCCCATGGCAAGGACGGGAGACAGGACTGCTTTGCCGGAACTGGCGGCGCAGAAGCTACGAACGGGTGCAGAGTGCGCGTGGTGCTAGAGCTGCAGAGTGCACGTGGAGGAGGAAAAAGAGAGGAGAGAGCAAATGGACCCGGCAGTTTTGGGAGTAGATTTGGTGCAATTTGCAATGGGGTTGGACTGTCGGGTTAGGCGCGCTCAGGCCCCCTCATATCTGTTGGGGAACGTAGTAATAATTCAAAATTTTCCTACGTGTCACCAAGATCAATCTAGGAGATGCTAGCAACGAGAGAGAAGGGGTGCATCTTCATATCCTTGAAGATCACTAAGCGGAAGCGTTACAAGAACGCGGTTGATGGAGTCGTACTCGCGGCGATTCAAATCGCGGAAGATCTGATCTAGCGCCGAACGGACGGCGCCTCCGCGTTCAACACACGTACAGCCCGTGGACGTCTCCTCCTTCTTGATCCAGCAAGGGGAGAGGAGAAGTTGAGGGAGAACTCCAGCAGCACGACGGCATGGTGGCAATGGAGCTCGTGGTTCTCCGGCAGAGCTTCGCTAAGCACTACGGAGGAGGAGTTGGAGGAGGAGAGGGCTGCGCCAGGGAAGGGGGTGCGGCTGCCCTCTCTCTCCCTCGCTATATATAGGGGGAAAGGGGGAGGAGGAGGCGCCCTAGGGTTTCCCTAGGGGAGGGGCGGCGGCCACAGGGGAAACCCTAGATGGGTTTGGGCGCCCCCACCCCTAGGAAACTTGCCCCCCCCCCAAGCCGGGAGGGGTGGCTGCCCTAGGGGAGGCGCCCCCACCTCTCCACGTTACGTGAGATGGGGCGGGAGGGGCGCACAACCCCTTAGTGGGCTGATGTGCCCCCTCCCCTTGGCCCATAAGGCCCCCCAACGCTTGCCGGGGCCTCCGAAACCCCTTTCGGACACGCTGGTCGTCACCCAGTACCCCCGGAACAATTCCGGACTCCAATACCCTTCGTCCAATATATCGATCTTCGCCTCCGGACCATTCCGGAGTTCATCGTCACGTCCGGGATCTCATCCGGGACTCCGAACAACCTTCGGTAACCACATACTATTTCCCATAACAACTCTATCGTCACCGAACCTTAAGTGTGTAGACCCTACGGGTTCGGGAACCATGCAGACATGACCAAGACGTTCTCCGGCCAATAACCAATAGCGGGATCTGGATACCCATGTTGGCTCCCACATGTTCCACGATGATCTCATCGGATAAACCACGATGTCGGGGATTCAATCAATCCCGTATACAATTCCCTTTGTCCATCGGTATGTTACTTGCCCGAGATTCGATCGTCGGTATCCCCATGCCTCGTTCAATCTCGTTACCGGCAAGTCTCTTTACTCGTTCCGTAACGCATGATCCCGTGACTAACTCCTTAGTCACATTGAGCTCAATATGATGATGCATTACCGAGTGGGCCCAGAGATACCTCTCCGTCATACGGAGTGCAAATCCCAGTCTCGATTTGTGCCAACCCAACAGACACCTTTGGAGATACCTGTAGTGCACCTTTATAGCCACCCAGTTACGTTGTGACGTTTGGTACACCCAAAGCACTCCTACGGTATCCGGGAGTTTGCACAATCTCATGGTCTAAGGAAATGATACTTGACATTAGAAAAGCTCTAGCAAACGAACTACACGATCTTGTGCTATGCTTAGGATTGGGTCTTGTCCATCACATCATTCTCCTAATGATGTGATCCCGTTATCAATGACATCCAATGTCCATGGTCAGGAAACCATAACCATCTATTGATCAACGAGCTAGTCAACTAGAGGCTCACTAGGGACATGTTGTGGTCTATGTATTCACACATGTATTACGGTTTCCAGTTAATACAATTATAGCATGAACAATAGACAATTATCACGAACAAGAAAATATAATAATAACCATTTTATTATTGCCTCTAGGGCATATTTTCAACAGTCTCCCATTTTCACTAGAGTCAATAATCTAGTTCACATCACTATTTGATTGTAATGAATCCAACACCCATGGGGTTTGTTCATATATCGCTTGTGAGAGAGGTTATTAGTCAACGGGTTTGAACCTTTCAGATCCGTGTGTGCTTTACAAATCTCTATGTCATCTTGTAGATGCAGCTACCACGCGCTACTTGGAGCTATTCCAAATATCTGCTCTACTATACGAATCCAGTTTACTACTCAGAGTCATCCAGATTAGTGTCAAAGTTTGCATCGACGTAACCCTTTACGACGAACTCTTTTACCACCTCCATAATCGAGAAAATTCCTTAGTCCACTAGTTACTAAGGATAAGTTTGACCGCTGTCATGTGATCCATTCCTGGATCACTCTTGTACCCCTTGACTAACTCATGGCAAGGCACACTTCAGGTGCGCACACAGCATAGCATACTGTAGAGCCTACGTCTAAAGCATAGGGGACGACCTTCGTCCTTTCTCTATCTTCTGCCATGGTTAGGTCTTGAGTCTTACTCAATACTCACACCTTGTAACACAGCCAAGAACTCCTTCTTTGCTGATCTATTTTGAACTCCTTCAAAATCTTGTCACGGTATGTATTCATTTGAAAGTACTATTAAGCGTTTTTGATCTATCCTTATAGATCTTGATGCTCAATGTTCAAGTAGCTTAATCCAGGTTTTTCATTGAAAAACACTTTTCAAATAACCCTGTATGCTTTCCAGAAATTCTACATCATTTCTGATCAACAATATGTTAACAACATATACTCATCAAAAATTCTATAGTGCTCCCACTCACTTCTTTGGAAATACAAGTTTCTCATAAACTTTGTATAAACCCAAAATCTTTGATCATCTCATCAAAGCGTACATTCCAACTCCGAGATGCTTGCTCCAATCCTTAGAAGGATTGCTGGAGCTTTTCATACTTGTTAGCATCTTTCAGAATTGACAAAACTTTCTGGTTGTATCACATACAACCTTTCCTCAAGAAAATCGTCGAGGAAACAATGTTTTGACATCCTATGTGCAAGATTTCATAAATAATGCAGTAACTGCTAATATAATTCCAATAGACTCTTAGCATCGCTACGAGTGAGAAAGTCTCATCGTAGTCAACTCCTTGAACTTGTCGGAAAACATCTTAACGACAAGTCGAGCTTTCTCAACGGTGACACTTACCATCATTGTTCGTCTTCCTTTTAAAATCCATCTGCACCCAACAGCCTTACGACCATCAAGTAGTTCTTCCAAAGTCTATACTTTGTTTTTATACATGGATCCTCTCTCGGATATTATGGCCTCGAGCCATTCGTCGGAATCCGGGCCCGCCATCGCTTCTCCATAGCTCGTAGGTTCATTGTTGTCTAGCAACATGACTTCCAAGACAGGATTACGTACCACTCTGAAGTAGTACGCATCCTTGTTGACCTACGAGGTTTGGTAGTGACTTGATCCGAAGTTTCATGATCACTATCATAAGCTTCCACTTCAATTGGTGTAGGTGCCACAGGAACAACTTCCTGTGCCCTACTACACACTAGTTGAAGTGACGGTTCAATAACCTCATCAAGTCTCCACCATCCTCCCACTCAATTCTTTCGAGAGAAACTTTTCCTCGAGAAAGGACCTGTTTCTAGAAACAATCACTTTGCTTCCGGATCTGAAATAGGAGGTATACCCAACTGTTTTGGGTATTCTATGAAGATGCATTTATCCGCTTTGGGTTCGAGCTTATCAGCCTGAAACTTTTTCACATAAGCGTCGCGGCCCCAAACTTTTAAGAAACGACAGCTTAGGTTTCTCTAAACCATAGTTCATACGGTGTCATCTCAACGGAATTTCGTGGTGCCCTATTTAAAGTGAATGCGGTTGTCTCTAATGCCTAACCCATAAACGATAGTGGTAATTCGATAAGAGTAATCATGGTATGCACCATATCCAATAGGGTGCAGTTATGATGTTCAGACACACCATCACACTATGGTGTTCCAGGCGGTATTAGTTGTGAAACAATTTCCACAATGTCTCAATTGTGTGCCAAACGCGTAACTTAGATATTCATCTCTATGATCATATCATAGACATTTTATCCTCTTGTCACGACGATCTTCAACCTCACTCTGAAATTACTTGAACCTTTCAATAATCCAGACTTGTGTTTCATCAAGTAAATATACTCAGCATCTATCAAATCATCTATGAAGTAAGAACATAACGATATCCACGGCGTGCCTCAGCACTCATTGGACTGCACACATCAAAATGTATTACATCCAACAAGTTGCTTTCTTGTTCCATCTTACTGAAAACGAGGCCTTTCAGTCATCTTGCCCCTGTGGTATGATTTGCATGTCTCAAGTGATTCAAAATCAAGTGAGTCCAAACGATCCATCTGTATGGAGTTTCTTCATGCATATATACCAATAGACATGGTTCGCATGTCTCAATCTTTTCAAAAACGAGTGAGTCCAAAGATCCATCAACATGGAGCTTCTTTATGCGTCCTATACCAATATGACTCAAATGGAAGTGCCACAAGTATGTGGTACTATCATTACTATCTTATATCTTTTGGCATGAACATGTGTATTACTACGATCGAGATTCAATAAACCATTCATTTTAGGTGCAAGACCATTGAAGGTATTATTCAAATAAACAGAGTAATCATTATTCTCCTTAAATGAATAGCCATATTGCGATAAACATAATCCAATCATGTCTATGCTCAACGCAAACACCAAAGCAAACAACATTTATCTGGGTTCAATACTAATCCCGAAGGTAGAGGGAGCGTGCGATGGTGATCATATCATCCTCGGAAACATTTCCAACACACATCGCCACCTCACCCTTAGCTAGTCTCCGTTTATTCCATAGCTTTTGTTTCGAGTTACCAATGTTAGCAACTGAACCGGTATCTAATACCCATGTGCTACTAGGAGTACTAGTAAGGTACACATCAATAACACATATATCAAATATACTTTTGTTGACCTTGCCAGCCTTCTCATCTACCAAGTATCTAGGATAGTTCTGCTTCAGTGACCGTTCCCCTCATTACAGAAGCACTTAGTCTCGGGTTTGGGTTCAACCTTGGGTTTATTCACTAGAGCAGCAACTGATTTGCCGTTTCATGAAGTATCCCTTCTTTCCCTTGCCCTTCTTGAAACTAGTGGTTTTACTAACCATCAACAATTGATGCTCCTACTTGATTTCTACTTTCGCGGTGTCAAACATCGCGAGTTGCTCAAGGATCATCATGTCTATCCCTGATATGTTATAGTTCATCACGAAGCTCTAATAGCTTGGTGGCAGTGACTATGGAGAACCATCACTATCTCATCTGGAAGATTAACTCCCACTCGATTCAAGCGATTGTAGTACTCAGACAATCTGAGCACATGCTCAATAATTGAGCTTTTCTCCCTTAGTTTGCAGGCTTAAGAAACTTGTCAGAGGTCTCATACCTCTTGACGTGGGCACTAGTCTGAAATCCTAATTTCAGTCTTTGGAACATCTCATATGTTCTGCGACGTTTCAAAAAAACGTCTTTGGTGCCACAATTCTAAACTATTAGCATTACGCACTGAACTATCACGTAGTCATCAAAACGTGTATGTCAGATGTTTCGCAACATCTACAGACGACGCTCGAGGTTTAGCACACCGAGCGGTGCATTAAGGACATAAGCCTTCTGCGCAGCAATGAGGATAATCCTCAGTTTACGGACCCAGTCCGCATAATTTCTACTTTCAACTAAATTTTCTCTAGGAACATATCTTAAAAAGTAGAACTAAAGCGTAAGCTACGACATAATTTGCAAAGACCTTTTGACTATGTTCATGATAATTAAGTTCATCTGATTATTTAATGAACTCCCACTTAGATAGATATCCCTCTAGTCATCTAAGTGATACATGATCCGAGTCAACTAGGCCGTGTCCGATCATCACGTGAGACGGACTAGTCATCATCGGTGAACATCTTCATGTTGATCATATCTACTATACGACTCATCTTCGACCTTTCGGTCTCTTGTGTTCCGAGGCCATGTCTATACATGCTAGGCTCGTCAAGTCAACCTAAGTGTTTCACATGTGTAAATCTGGCTTACACCCGTTGTATGTGAACGTTAGAATCTATCACACCCGATCATCATGTGGTGCTTCGAAACAACGAACCTTCGCAACGGTGCACAGTTAGGGGGAACACATCTCTTTAAATTTTAGTGAGGGATCATCTTATTTATGCTACCGTCGTTCTAAGCAAATAAGATGTAAACATGACAAACATCACATGCAAATCATAAAGTGACATGATATGGCCAGTATCATCTTGCGCCTTTTGATCTCCATCTTCGAGGCGTGGCATGATCACCTTCGTCACCGGCATGACACCATGATCTCCATCATCGTGTCTTCATGAAGTTGTCTCGCCAACTATTACTTCTACTACTATGGCTAACGGTTAGCAATAAAGTAAAGTAATTACATGGCGTTTTTATTAACACACAGGTCCTACAATAAATTAAGACAACTCCTATGGCTCCTGCCAGTTGTCATACTCATCGACATGCAAGTCGTAATTCCTATTACAAGAACATGATCAATCTCATACATCACATATATATAATTCATCACATCCTTTTGGCCATATCACATCACATAGCATACCCTGCAAAAACAAGTTAGACGTCCTCTAATTGTTGTTGCATGTTTTACGTGGCTGCTATGGGTTTCTAGCAAGAAGGTTTCTTACCTACGCAAAAGCCACAACGGTGATATGCCAATTGCTATTTACCCTTCATAAGGACCCTCTTCATCGAATCCGATCCGACTAAAGTGGGAGAGACAGACACCCGCTAGCCACCTTATGCATCAAGTGCATGTCAGTCAGTGGAACCTGTCTCACGTAAGTGTACGTGTAAGGTCGGTCCGGGCCGCTTCATCCCACAATGCCGCCGAATCAAGATAAGACTAGTAACGCTAAGCAAATTGAACAAATCATCGCCCACAACTACTTTGTGTTCTACTCGTGCATAGAATCTACGCATAGACCTAGCTCATGATGCCACTGTTGGTGAACGTAGTAATAATTCACAATTTTCCTACGTGTCACCAAGATCAATCTAGGAGATGCTAGCAACAAGAGAGAGGGAGTGCATCTTCATACCCTTGAAGATCGCTAAGCGGAAGCGTTACAAGAACGCGTTTGATGGAGTCGTACTCGCGGCGATTCAAATCGCGGAAGATCCGATCTAGCGCCGAACGGACGGCGCCTCCGCGTTCAACACACGTACAGCCCAGGGACGTCTCCTCCTTCTTGATCCAGCAAGGGGAGAGGAGAAGTTGAGGGAGAACTCCAGCAGCACGACGGCATGGTGGCAATGGAGCTCGTGGTTCTCCGGCAGAGCTTCGCTAAGCACTACGGAGGAGGAGAAGGAGTTGGGGGAGGAGAGGGCTGCGCCAGGGAAGGAGGTGCGGCTGCCCTCTCTCTCCCTCACTATATATAGGGGGAAAGGGGGAGGAGGAGGCGCCCTAGGGTTTCCCTAGGGGAGGGGCGGCGGCCACAGGGGAAACCCTAGATGGGTTTGGGCGCCCCCACCCCTAGGAAAATTGCCCCCCAAGCCGGGAAGGGTGGCTGCCCTAGGGGAGGCGCCCCCACCTCTCCACGTTACGTGAGATGGGGTGGGAGGGGCGCACAGCCCCTTGGTGGGCTGATGTGCCCCCTCCCCTTGGCCCATAAGGCCCCCCAACGCTTGTCGGGGCCTCCGAAACCCCTTTCGGACATGCTGGTCGTCACCCGGTACCCCCGGAACAATTCCGGACTCCAATACCCTTCGTCCAATATATCGATCTTCACCTCCGGACCATTCCGGAGTTCCTCGTCACGTCCGGGACTCCGAACAACCTTCGGTAACCACATACTATTTCCCATAACAACTCTAGCGTCACCGAACCTTAAGTGTGTAGACCTTACGGGTTCGGGAACCATACAGACATGACCGAGACGTTCTCCGGCCAATAACCAATAGCGGGATCTGGATACCCATGTTGGCTCCCACATGTTCCACGATGATCTCATCGGATGAACCACGATGTCGGGGATTCAATCGATACCGTATACAATTCCCTTTGTCCATCGGTATGTTACTTGCCCGAGATTCGATCGTCGGTATCCCCATACCTCGTTCAATCTCGTTACCGGCAAGTCTCTTTACTCGTTCCGTAACGCATGATCCCGTGACTAACTCCTTAGTCACATTGAGCTCATTATGATGATGCATTACCGAGTGGGCCCAGAGATACCTCTCCGTCATACGGAGTGACAAATCCCAGTCTCGATTCGTGCCAACCCAACAGACACTTTTGGAGATACCTGTAGTGCACCTTTATAGCCACCCAGTTACGTTGTGACGTTTGGTACACCCAAAGCACTCCTACGGTATCCGGGAGTTTGCACAATCTCATGGTCTAAGGAAATGATACTTGACATTAGAAAAGCGCTAGCAAACGAACTACACAATGTTGTGCTATGCTTAGGATTGGGTCTTTTCCATCACATCATTCTCCTAATGATGTGATCCCGTTATCAATGACATCCAATGTCCATGGTCAGGAAACCATAACCATCTATTGATCAACGAGCTAGTCAACTAGAGGCTCACTAGGGACATGTTGTGGTCTATGTATTCACACATGTATTACGGTTTCCAGTTAATACAATTATAGCATGAACAATAGACAATTATCATAAACAAGAAAATATAATAATAACCATTTTATTATTGCCTCTAGGGCATATTTCCAACAATATCTACCCCATAGGGATGCGTGTCAGCCCGGACGTCCGAGACCCGTTTGAGGCGCCCGTGTGGGTCAAAATTTTGTGACCGATCAGTGATCGGACGGGCCGCCCGGGCGTTGAGGCCGCACGTCGCCGTCGATCCAAGCGCCGGCTTCCTCCACTATCGCTGCCTAGCCCCCCGCCTCCTCCTCCTGCTCACATCGTGCTCACGCGCAGCCGCAAGTTGCTGGCCAGGAATCCATATGTACTGCAGCGAATCGATTTTCCACCGTTCTCACCTCTCACCTCGGTGTCGCCACACATGACCGTCGCCAAGAGCAAGGCAAGCAAGCACAGTGCCCCGCTGCTCGGCAAGTACAAGCTCGGTCGCCTCCTCGATTGTGGCACCTGCGCCAAGGTCTATCACGCGCGCTCCCTTGTCGGCGGGGAGGCCGTGGCCATCAAGGTTCTTGACAGGCCTGGGTTCGGCGCCACCGGCATGGACGCACGCGTCCTCGGCGAGGTCTCAACATATACGGAGCGCTGGGTCTTCGCCCAGCTTGTCTCTGCGCTCATCTACTGCGACGCGCGCTGCATCTCCCACCATGACGTCAAGCCGCAAAACATTCTCCTCGACGTTGGCCGCAACCTCAAGGTTTGCGACTTCGGCCTCGCCGCACTCCCAGAGTCCCACCGTGCATAGTATGTGGTCAACGAAATGCATGAATCAAATGTAAATTTAACTCTATTAAGTTTAAGGGTTCCTTGCGTATTAAATTTTTTATGTGGTTTGTCCACAAGCAAGTAATACTCACCAAGGACAACATAATTAAGAGGTGATGGGTAGGTAGTTCATGTTGTTGTTTTTGTGATCATGATGAAACAATACAACATTTATTGCTTGAATGCCCAGTCGCCAAATTGCTTTGGAGAACGATTCATATAGCCTTTAACATTAACCCTCCAGCTGACATTGAGTCGTTGTTTGGAACATGGTTAGCTGGGGTTGAACATACTATTGCGGCTCATATTCGGATTGGAATATGTGCGCTTCTGTCGGCTATATGAAACTGTCGGAATGATTTTATTTTTAACAGACAATACAATTTCACTTTCTTGCAGGTTATCTTCAGAGCTACCGCTTGGATCCGTACGTGGTCCTTACTCACTCCTATGGACTCCAGGGAGCCTTTGGTTACTGGGTGCAACCAGTGAGAGATGGTAGCACAGGCTATATTCAACCGGTTCAAATGGCGGTCGCATAACAGGGTAGGACTCTAGGAACCTTATTCTACATATTACCGTACCGGTTGTGATTGTCAGCATGTACTTTTCCTTTTTTCTTTTGCTTCGCTCCGTTTGCGAGCTGTAACACTTTTGCGACTTTGTGCTACTTTGCGTACTTTTAATAAGATGTCTGCATGCATCATTATGATGCAGAGGTCGGGGGTAATCCTCCATTTCCAAAAAAAAGTTTAAGGGTCCAGTTAGAAATGACCATTTTTATAAGAAAAAAATACTCCTTAAAAAATACTCGGTTGTTTACTCTAAATTTCAAGAGGATCGGTTAGAGTTGTTCTAACGGCGAACACATGCTTGTTAGGCTCTCTTAGATGAAATGTTTGAGCACTTTTAGGCCCTGTTTATTTGGGCTGCTGCTTCGGCAGATTCAAATGTGGACTTGGTGTGCTGACAAAACTGTTGCATTGAAGGTTAGCTGTTTTTCCCCGGCCAAAGTTGCCTCTGTTTGTCAATGATTCAAAGCCGATTAAGATTTGGCAAGCTGGAGATTGTTCGGGGGAGCAGCCGCTCGAGTTGGTGAGTAGTAGCTAAGTCCATTTACGTACTAACTCAAAAAAAAGTTGGTTTGGTACAAATTGAACGAGACAGTTACCCCTTGCAAAGGCACTCCCCACTCTTTTAGGTCCTGGCAATTAGGCACACTGCATGTGTGCAATTTGTTGCAACATGAGAGTTTTCTATTTTTTTCTTTATAGTTTTTTTATTTAATGAGTTTTATCTTTTAAATTGTGCGTCTAAATATCGAACCATCTTCATTGTTGGATTTTCACACGTCGAGATCTTCAATACTAGATTTTGATTTTTTTTTAGGAAAAAACTGGAAAAAACAATATTCAAGAATAATGTAAACGGAAAAAAGATACGAAAGAAAAAACAAAGCCCGAAACCACGATTGCGGTCTTCACTTTTTTGAAAAGCACAAACTGTTTTTTTTTTCCTTTTTTCGGGTTGTGCCACTCACGGAAGTAAGGTTATGCTTCTCGTGGAAGCACATCTATTATTTCCCTTTGTGAGTGCTTATCATGGAGCCACGGGTTATGCTTCTCGGGGAAGCACATGTTCGTGGAAGCTTTTTTTTCTTTCAAAAAGCACAACTGTGCTTCGTACAAAAAACTACTTTTTCTTTAAAACCAGAAACGTGTATAGAAATAAAATATCGAAATCCAGAGGGAGCGTCCAGCACATGACATGTGGTGGCGACTAGACGCACCACTTGGTGCGCTCCGAGACCAAAAAAGTGACCCTTGCGAGAGCCACCCAACGTTTGTTAGTTGCTCCCTACATCATGCTTGACGCTCGTTACGATCAACTAGATATTTTTTTAGGCAATATCACAAAAGTAGACGAGGCTTCGCTTGAGCCGGGTGCAAGTGGGCCGGCCTTCTGGCGTGTCTTGCTTAAATAACTTTCTTTTGTTTTCTATTTGGTCTTTAGGTTGTTGTTTTCTTTTGCAAAAAAGGACCATTAATGTTGTTTAGAAAACTGATAGTGGGTTATTTTATGATGCTCCATGATTTAAAGCATATTAAGAAAAAATTGGGAAAATATATTAAAAAATGTTTAGTGTGTGTTTAAAAAGTTTAATGTGTATTAAAAAAAGAAAATATGCATTATAAAAGGTCATCGCATATGAAAAAAGTTTAGTCTGCATTAAAAAATGTTCACTGTATAAAAAAATTCATGTATATTATACAAACGTTCAATGTGTGTTTAAATCTTTTTGACCATGTATTAGAAAAATATTTATAGTATAAAAAAAATAAAAATAAAACACACAAAAAGCACAAAAGGTAGACAAACATATCCAAAAGAAAGGGCCTGAAGAAATAAAAAAACTACATGAAAACCAGAAAGAAAAGAACAGCCAAAACATAAGCTCAGAGCGAAGGCGGAGCCGGGCTAACGGGTCGAAAATGCCGTTGGAGGCCGAGCTGCCTGACGCTCGTTATGCTGCGCGCTAGGCTAGGCAGCGATCAGTGGCAGACGCTGGTAGACGTGTATTTACTCGCTCGTATTTTACCCTGTAGCCATTTACCAGCCAGCGTATTTCTCTTTTATTAACGGTGCTATCCCATCACTCCATGCATTTGAAAAGCGAACCGAAAAACCATATTGAAAATAAACCAAACCGAACCAGTTTTACGGTTTTTATGGTTTCTGGTTTCGGCATGGTATGAACTTTTCATACCGATTTGAACTTTGGTTTTTATGGTATATATCGAAAAACCGAACGGAATAAACCGAAGTTAAAAATAAATTTATATTTTTTGAGATCAACAACCATACAAGTTGTCATTTTTCTTGTACATGAGCCAAATTCACTACTAAGCACGTAAATATTTCTTGTAACATTGTCATTTTTCTCTTTTTAAAATGCTAAGCACGTCCATAATCATCAACAGATGAATCAATGCATGCATATATACTTAGGAAGTTTGGACAGGCATATCAAGCTAACGTTCTCATTTGAACATCTTGGATTGTACGAAGGTACATCCGTACATGTGCATGCGCTGGTACGTCGCATTGATTGAAATGGAATACTAGTCACTCTATGCGTCCGGTTTATTCGGTTTATACGGTTTTTCGGTTTGTACGGTATTTAATAAATACGGTATGAAATTAAAAATACGGTTCTGTTTCGGTATATACTAAATTATTTCAGTATGGTTTCGGTATATATCATAATAACCAAAGTTGACGCGAATTTAAAATGACGTAATAATAATTTGCAAATTTATGACTCAAAACACATATTATTTTACACAAATAGTATATAACTACATATATATGTGGGTGTTTTGGCTCCTAGGTGCATATGCACCCATTGTCTAAATACACATTTTGAAGAGTTAAAAGATTCGGAACAAAAATAACACGGGTTTATCCGGGCATTCTATGTGCATGCACAAAGTTTCGGTGAAAAACAACGTTTTTTGTGGCTTGTGTAAAAAAATAAAGAAATGCAAAATGAATAGTTGTAATGAAGCATCAGAAATTGTCTTTTTTACACAAGCCACAAAAAACCTCGTTTTTCACCAAAAACTTTGTGCATGCACATAGAATGTCCGGATATACACATGGGATTTTTGTTCGAATTTTTTTAACTTTTCAAAATGTGTATGTACACAATGGATGCATATGCACCTAGGAGCCAAAACACCCACATATATATGTAGTTATATACTATTTGTGTAAAATAATATGTGTTTTGAGTCATAAATTTGTAAATTATTATTACGTCATTTTCAAATTCGCGTCAACTTTGGTTATTATGATATATACCGAAACCATACTGAAATAATTTGGTATATATCGAAACAGAACCGTATTTTTAATTTCATACCATATTTATTAAAGTATTAATACTGTACAAACTGAAAAACCGTATAAACCGAACACACAGAGTGACTAGTATCCCATTTCAAACAATGCGACGTACCAGCGCATGCACATGTACGGATGTACCTTCGTACAATCCAAGATGTTCAAATGAGAACGTTAGCTTGATATGCCTGTCCAAACTTCCTATCCATTTAATAGAACATTAATCAAATGCTGGGTACCTAGCAGTTAAATTGTCTTGCAGTCGTATGCGTGTTAGAGCATCTCGAGCAGTTCATAAAAAAAGATCCCCCAATAATCATCTATCGGGGCTACTCGCTAACATTTTTATGGTTTTGGGGATGGACGCTCCAGCAGTTCCCCAACAAATCTCCCCCAATGATCAATTTGACATAATGAGGACACATTTGTTAGGTGATCACGTGACGGTACTCCGGCCGCTATTCCGGCGGTCCGACGAAGGTCATGTGGCACTCTGGCGGATGTACAGCGTCGGCGACGACTCGACGACGCTCCGACGTTTTTTTTATTACATGACGAAGATTTTGAAAAACATGATGACCATTTAATAAAAATACATGTTGAACTTTTTTTAAAACCACGATGAACATATTTAAAGTACGAAGAACCTTTTTGAAGATACGGTGACCATTTTTCTAAAACACAATGACCATTTTTAAGATACACGATGAATATTTCTAAAATACACACTAAGAACAGTTTAGTTCGCAAGGTGCATAAGATGAACTTTTGAAAAACACAACGTGCATTTTTAATACACGAAGAATATTTCTAAAATACTACACACTAAGAACAGTTTAGTTCGTTATGTGCACATGATGAACTTTTGAAAAACACAACGGGCATTTTTAATACACGATGCATATTTCTAAAATACACACTAAGAACAGTTTAGTTCGCGATGTGCACATGACGAACTTTTGAAAAACACAACGGGCATTTTTAATACATGATGGACATTTTCAAGACATGGTGATAATTTTTCTTGCATATACGATGTACATTTTTAAGATGAACATTTTTTGTTACTGTCTATGGCACAAATCTGAAATTTTGTTTCCACATCATGTGTCCGTAGATTTTATCGGCCAAGCGCTGCCGCCACACGAGGCAAATTCAAAGTCGCTCGGGTGAAACCTCATATCCCCGCAATCCTCGAACAGAACGACTGCCCATGTACAGTTTAGGCACATCAGCTTATGGCACCGACATATTTGACCTCAACAGCCAGTGTATATTACCAGTTAAAAGAAGTAGGCACACGTGAACCAACTTATGGTTGGATGGTTAGAGGGACTGTGGTATCTCCAGCCCACCAGAGTTCAAATCCTGGTGCTCGCATTTATTCTTTCAGATGAGGCACACCACCACAAAAAAAATAGACATAGATCGCAATGCCATGTTGGCTGGACGAGATAAAGGGCGCCAGGTAGCCCGCCCTCCAAAATGCTTCACTCGCTAACGGGTGGCTCAGTGGGCCGGCTCAGGCTCCATTTAGCCGGTTTTGGAAAGCTTCTATGATCCATTGGCTGTTTTTTTTGTGCCATTTTTACTCAGGCTTTGTTTGGGTTTTTTAAAATCTTGTTCTGTTCATTGCATATTTTTTAAAAATATATGAAAATTTTACAAGTTAACTTTTTAAAATTTGTGAATATATTTTAAATTGACGAACATTACTGAAATCCCAGACATATTATGATTTCATAAATTTTTATTGATTAAGAAAAAAATAGTAGTTGTTTTTTCTCTTACACAACAGAGTAGCAAATGCAGTAGTCAAGCAAAGAAAAGAGATAACCACATAGGGTGAGCTTCTCAATCCAAACGGCAGAGTGATATAGCAAAAAGCTCCAAACAGGGCGAGGAACAATGTCTTTATTTTATCAGATTCTTTCATCCTAATGTGGTGATAACTAGATTAGGCATATAAGTTCCCTTAGGCCAATACTAACGAGATGCAGCCTCCGCCTCCTCTGCAAGAAAAAACTTAGGATTCCTCCGCATCGCACCAGCGCCGTCACCGGACCGCCTCGTCTCCGGCGGTCCTAGGGCCATGAAGGCGCGGTGGACTCCGGCCCTTGCCGGCGGGAGGGATCTTGCTCCGTTTTAGGTGTTCTTGTGAGTTTGTTTAGGGTTTTGTCCTGCTCACGAAGATGAGACGGTGGTGACTCCGTGAAGATGAAATCATGTTCTCCTCGCCTAGCCCCCGTTCCATTGATGTGTCTAGTATCGTTGGTGGGCGTGTGGACCACAGAGGGTATGTCTTTGCCGGATCTCGCGATTAGTCGATGATGGTCTCCTGTGGATCTATGTGGATCAAATCCTTGTTCATCTTCGTTGGTGTGTCTATAGGTTGGATCCTTTCGATCTATACTTATATTCATAGGCGGCGGTTGCTATTCTGGTGCATTTCTCTCGTAGGGCCTTAGCAAGATGACTTCCCAACTGTCTACTACAACAAATTTGGCCCGACTCCGTGAGGGAGGGTGATGACGGCGGCGCGCCTTCGACTCGCTCCAATGATTCTAGTCGTTGTTAGGTGGTCTATGGACATGGATGTGAATTTTTTATTTATGTGTTCTTTGTACTGTCATGGCATGATGAACAAATCGAAAGTTTCTCGCAAAAAATATAATAGGCATATAAAATGCAGTCACTCACAGTCAACCGTGAAATCCACTATCTAGTCGATACGAGACAGAGGGAAGTTATCTTTGGGGCATATGCAATGATGTTCTTGAAAGCAATGCACATGCTCGAGGACTTGTTTTTTCTTCGGAACCATGACTGAGTTTGCCATCCATTCTAGGTAAAGCACCTCCTTGATGAATGTGGTTACGAGCAGTCATGAGATTTCTTCGCTTATTGCCTAACGCTTGGCCTCAGAGAAATCACGAAGGGTCTACTTGACTAGCGTCGCGTCCTTTATTACATTGAGTGAGTGCTCCACCAACCTCCTTGAAATTCCTGGCATCAGACGGCTTTGATGCAAATATGTCACAATTCTCACGGAGGAAAATGACGAGCGCAAATTCCTATTTCTCATCCAAGTTGGTGGCGACCTAGGCTATCTTGGATGCACCCATTGTATGAACAAGAACCTTCTTGACATCCTTGGTTGACTAGAATGTGGTATCGATGGCCTGCTTTTTTTGAGTGACAATTTTGATGGACCAATCGACTGCTTGTACTGTTCCAGCTCAGAATTGTACGTGTTGAAGATATACCCTACGTTGTTAGGCCGGCGCACCTAATATCTGTTAGAGGTTGTTATAGCTTTGAGATAGTCATGTATTCTGTTTAAGTTTCATCTCTATCTCCCTATGCTTTGTACCCCAAGATTTGTATGCGCATATGGGATAAGCCCCATCTATCAATAAATACTACGCAGCCCTCTCTCGAGAGGGTATAACGCTTCCATCATATTTTCTACATGGTATCAGACAATCCTCTTCCTCTATGTTCTGAAACAAAACACATCTGCACCGAACTTCCAATGGCGTCCTCCTCCTCCGACCAAGCTATCTCAGGCCTCAGTTCTCAGGTTGCAGAGAAGCACCAGGGAGAACCTTCTCCTCTAGAGGGCACATATCCTTCCTCGCGTCCTCAGCGTCGACCTCTACGACTACCTTGACAGCTCCATCGTCACGCCGGAGAAACTCATCTCTGCCAAGGACAAGGAGGGCCAGGAACTGACGATCCCTAACCCAGCATATGATGCATGGGCCAGGCAGGACCAGCAGGTTCTTGGGCACATCTTGAACAATTCGTCAAGGGATGTGATCGTCGTTGCCGTCTCTATCTGGACAGTGCATGCGCTGTGCACATCCCTCGGTAACATGTTCACTTCACAATCCCAGTCGCGCAGCAATAACATTCACATCTCCCTCGCCAATGCCCGGAAAGGCACTTAGTCAGCTCTGGCATACTTTGCTCGGATGCGGGGGTTGGCAGACGAACTTGCTGCTACGGGGCTAAACCTTAACTACAATTATGTGGTCTTTGCTCTGGACGCCCACACTGAGCCGGTCATCGTCAAATTGTTCACTAGTGGCATCGGCGGCGGAGGCTTTAAGTCAGCTGCTAACATCGTTGGTCGCCATGGTGACCCGCCTCCATCACACGGCAAGGCCCGTGACCAGGAGAAGCAAAACGGTGGCGGCGGCTACAAGAAAAAGAAAGGCGGTGGCGGGCATCCTTTCAACACCAACACCAAGGGTGCCCGATCTGGCGGTGGTGGCAGTTCAGGAGGCCCTGGTGATCCCGCACCCGACAAAAACTCCCGGGTCAATGAACCCATATAGTGCCAGATCTGCCATAAGTGGAAGAGAAGGTCACCCAATATGGGGCGGATACAAACTGGTACATTGATAGTAGGGCGACTGACCACCTCACAGGAGAGCTACAGAAGCTGACGGTTCGTGAAAAGTACCATGGACAAAACCAGATTCATGTCGCCAATGGGTCAGGTATGCGAATAGATCACGTTGGTCAGTCAGTATTACAAACATCTAGCCATCATATCTACCTTAGAAAAATTCTTCATTCTCCTCATGCTAGAACAAATCTTCTCTCCGTGTATCGTATTGCTTTGGACAATCATGTGTTCCTGGAGTTTCACCCCTTCTTCTTTTTGAGTAAGGACCAAGCAACGAGGAGAGTTCTCTACACGGGTAGATGCATTGGTGGGATCTATCCATTGATTCCTCGCTTTAGGAGTTCAAATAAACAAGTTCTTGGTGTCACCAAATTATCTTGGCACGATCGATTAGGGCATCCGTCTTTTACTATTGTTCAATGAGTGCTTAGGAAAAATAATCTCCCTTTTGTTGGTGAGCCTAGTAGTGAAACAGTTTGTGATTCATGTCAGAGAGTAAAAAGTCATCAACTTCCTTGCCCCGTGTCAATTAGTGTTTCTTCTAAATCATTAGAAATCATTTTCTCTGGTGTATGGGGGAATGCACCTCTTTCTATTGGTAGAAACATATATTATGTAAGCTTCATTGATGACTATAGCAAATATATGGATCTATCTTATCAAGCATAAATCTGATGTGTTTCAAGTTTTCCAAAATTTCCAAGCAATTGTTGAGTGCAAATTTGATAGTCAAATAATCTTGTTTTGGGTGGCGAGTACGAGAAATTAAACTCATTTTTCTAAAAACTGGGAATTTTCCATAATGTCTCTTGCCCTCATGCAAACCACCAAAATGGTTCCGCAGAACGCAAGCATAGACACATTGTCGAGATTGGGTTTCACTTCTTGCCAATGCTTCGATGCCACTCAATTTTAGGGATGAAGCACTCCTTACTGTTACTCATCTTATCAATATTTTGCCAAGTCGAGTTATCAGTTTTGAAACCCCCAGTGAAAGACTCCTACATATCACACCAAATTATACCTCTCCTAGAGTTTTTAGTTGTGCATATTGGCCTAATCTTCGACCCTACAACTCTGGGAAACTCTCTTATGATTAACATTTTTTCAAATACATGTTTCAAACTTTTTTTGAGTCGTGTTTTTTTTTTCAAATACATGTTGAAACATTTTTTTGAATGATACAAAACATATTTTTCTAAACTATGCAAACATTTTTTATATTGTATAAAGATGTCTTTTCAAGTGTCACAAACATTTTCTTGAAACACATGGACATTTCTGAAAATATATGGTACATTTTTTGAACATGTATAACATTTAATAAAATGCCATGTACATTTTTCGAAAGGCATAGACATTTTTAAAATGTCACATATATTTTTCGAATGGTACAATTTTTTTATAAAAGTTGATTGGACATTGTTTTACACTACATGAACATTTTTCAAATGTGTTATGAACACGTTACAAAAGATTACTAAATTACTTTTTCATAACATATGTACTCTTTTGAAAAAGAAAAAAATAAGTGTGTGGTGTCAGCTTGACAAAACCACATGGCTAACGGGCAGATCTACTACCGGCTCCCTGAAGGCGAGCTGAGCTACTATCTCGCATTAACGCGAGAGCTATATCTCTAGCAAGATGGAAGAAGCTCTCGCATGGTATTTCCCTGCGCGCTACATCACTGGGCTGGCCCGTGTGTTCGCTCACTCGTTGTTGCTTCACTGGTTCTTCGCTTTGGTTTTCTTTTGTTTTTTTTCCTGTTTCTTTGGTTCTTTATTTCTTCAGTGGCTTTCCTCATATTTTTTTCTTTGGTATATTTCTGTTTTCTTGCATTTTTCTCTGTGTGTTTTTGGTTTTTATTCGTTATACTTTGTTTTTTTCTCAGGTTTTCTTCTTTCTCGTTTTTTCAATCTTTTATATTTTATTTACTTATATTTTTATTCAATTTCTGGTTTTCTTCATGGTTTTTCCCACACTAAGTCTACCTTTTTTTGTATAAGGTATATTCTTTTACACATTTAACATTTTCTAAATACGCGAGTAAAATTTAATTGAATACATAATTAAAATGTTTTAAATACTTGTTTTGAAATATATATTTTCATAAATATTTTACATTTTTATATGAGTGTTTAACGTTTCTCTGATATATAATTACTTTTTTGAAAAATATTTTCTTTAAGTCTACTTTTTCCATACACCATGCCGATTTTTTGTATATATCATGAACATTTTTTTAATCATGTTTAACATTTTAAAAATACATGATTAACATTTTTGCAAGCGCTTCAGGCAGGCGCTCATACGGGCTCATGTTAAGGGAGGCATTGTTGCGCCCACAAAGACATAGCTGTGCCCAGATTGTGCAGGAAAACAACATATATCTAGTACATGGGCCATACTCAACATAAACAAGCCCATCATTACCACAACACATGTATTAGTTGTTGAATCAACGGATGCTAAAATAAGTTGTTGAATCAATGACATGGATGCATAATCAACTGAACGGAACTAATTTTTCAGGCAACTGAAAATTAGCAAATTTGTTTCGGAAAATATGTCCTCTTCTACAACTAGAATGATTTTTATTCTTTTTGCTTCTATCTTTATCCTTTATCAATATTACCAGAAAAAGACATAATTAACTTCTACTGATCCTTGTACTTTCCAATTGCTTGCATATTTACTTTGCTTATGAGGTGAGGTGGAGACCCGCCAGTGCATTGCCAAACCCAAACCGACATGGTGCCGATCCACGCCACCGCCCCAGCTCCCTTTTCTGATCCTCTCATCGCATCCTCAATGCCTTTACCAGGTCTTGATATGATGTCTTTGCAGAGGTCTGGAACATGATAGATCAACAATATTGATAGTTCAGTCATGATCTTAATTTTCAGTAGAGATCTAAGTGGATAAATATCTTGAAACAGATGTGGTAATGTGAGAATTCCCTTCTTACCCGGATGGTGTACAAAAAACTGTGAGGTTAAAAATGTTGTCAGCATTTTTGTGTTGGATGATGTTTGAAAGGCTAGACGCCACAATGTCAACTAAGATTTGTGTTGGATGATATTTGGGAGGCTAAACACAAAATACCAATTAAGTTCAGTTCTACTCCCTCCGTTCCGATTTACTCGTCGTGGGGGTTTTAAAATTGGAACTACGAAACATTTACAAGAAACCCCCTGCGCATCTTCAAATTGTACAAAAATAGACCACGACAGGCGTGCGCGGCTTGCGCGTGAAGAATCGACCGCCGGCGAGGCTACAGGCCAGTGGAGCTCCGGCCGTCGGCCTGATCCCGATCCTTATCCCGTGCCAAAAATCTCGTGAAGCTTCTCCGCTGCCTCCGGCCGTGGATCAACGGAATCTAGGCCATCTCCTCCCACCATGACCGCTGCTACCCCCACGAGCTCGACGCCGACGGACGACCTCAGTCCTCCCCGAGCCGTTCAAGATCTTCAGGGTGATCTGCTGGTCCTCCAGAACCCTTTTCCCCGCTCGTTTCCTTGCTGGTTGGCCCGTCCGTCGTGGTCCTCCGCTTGCCGCCGCCGAAGCTCGTCACGGTAGCTCCTCCGGTGAACAAAAAAACGACGGCGCTCGTGCTTCTGCTTCTGCTTCTGCAGCCGGTCGAGCTCGTGCTTCTGCTTCTCCTCTACAGCCGGTGGAGCTCGAGCTGCTGCTGCTTCCCTGCCTTCGAGTTCTTCTCTGAAGAAGTTACAGGTTGCTGCTGCTGCTCCTTGCTCTGAAATTTTCAAACATGAGTATTCTATCTGAAATTGTTGTTTGGATCATGTTATTTGTTTCTGTTGACAGTCAAAAAATTACCTCAGGCTTCGCGAGCCAATCACTTCACATACTTTGGACTTGTTCCCCTGCAGCCTTCTTCTTCCCTTCCCCCCTGGTCCGGACTCTGAAGTCTGAACCATGCAGTTGGAATGGAAGCCTCTTACTGAATCTTTAGGTTTCTGTTGGACTTGTTCCTCAGGTTTTTGTTGACAGTTCTTTCTTTGAAACGGAAGCCTCTTACTGAATCTTCTCAAGCATATCAAGCTGATACACCCACAAATGAAGTGCTAGCTCCCCATCCACGATGCATACAGAATTGCAGACCATAAAGTATAGCCAACACATACTCCAATACAAATGGAGTACTTGGAACACACCAGCTGATACAAATTCGCTGACAGAATGATGAAAGAAAAACCGAATAGCAAAATCACAGCCAATACATATACTGTGGGAACAAACATGCTGATACCGAAGAGTTTTTTTAACTGCTGATACCAAAGTGCTAACAGAAAGATGAAATTTTAACTGGAATAGCAAATTTGGACTGGCACTTAGAAGCACTACAGGGTGTAGGGTTTAGTAGCTTAAGCTTAAGATTGTTTGTTGAGGTTCAATAACTTCTCATTTTCTTATGAGAGTATATTCTTCTCGTCTGCGAAGACAGAGAGCTGGAATGAGTTGTGCTTAGACAAGGACTATAATAAATGTGATCTTGGAGGGGTCCTTCTGAATAACTAACATTTCTGGTACAATGAATTGCTAAGGGAGTATTTGTTTTGTTTCTGTTTCTAGTACAGTCATAAATTCTACTCCAAGCAACATGTTGACACTGCCATACTTGCACTAATGATAATGTTCATCTAGGTTTTTTAAGAAGTTTAGAGGATGTCCACGTAGCGTACCTGATGCAACTGGACGTTTCTCAGAGCAACAACAGCACTGGGTTAGGTTTACCTGCTGATGATGTTTGCTAAGACTACGTCGGTATTTCCCCCAAGAGGAGAGGATGATGTATCACAACAACGGTAGGTATTTCCCTCAGTTATGAAACCAAGGTATCGAACCAGTAGGAGAACCAAGCAACAAAGCGTAAATAGCCCCTACACACAAATAACAGCCACTCGTAACCCGACGTGTTAAAGGGGTTGTCAATCCCTTTTAGGTAACGGTGCCAGAAATAGCTAGTTGACGGGAGAAAATTGTAATAGATTGAAATAATAGATCGCAAATAAAATAAAGTGCAGCAAGATATTTTTGTATTTTTGGTTTAATAGATCTGAATAAAAGCGCAAAGGAAAAGTAGATGGCAAGGCAAATATATGAGGAAGAAGACCCGGTGGCCGTAGGTTTCACTAGTGGCTTCTCTCGAGAAAGATAGTAAACGGTGGGTAAACAAATTACTGTTGGGCAATTGATAGAACTTCAAATAATCATGACGATATCCAGGCAATGATCATTACATAGGCATCACATCAAGATTAGTAGACCGACTCCTGCCTGCATCTACTACTATCACTCCACACATCGACCGCTATCCAGCATGCATCTAGTGTATTAAGTTCATGAAAAAATGGAGTAATGCAATAAGAACGATGACACGATGTAGACAAGATCCATCTGTCTATTGCGGCAGATATTAGATCTCGTCTTTTTATCCTTAGTAGCAACGATACATACGTGTCGGTTCCCCTTCTGTCACTGGGATCAAGCGCCGTAAGATCGAACCCACTACCGGGCACCTCTTCTCATTGCAAGATAAATATATCAAGTTGGCCAAACAAAACCCAAATATCGGAGAAGAAATACGAGGCTATAAGAGATCATGCATATAAGAGATCAAAGAAACTCAAATAACTTTCATGGATATAAAAAGATATAACTGATCATACATTCGAAGTTCATCAGATCCCAACAAACACACCACAAAAAGAGATACATCATATGGATCTCCAAGAGACCATTGTATTGAGAATTCAGCGAGAGAGAGAAAGCCATCTAGCTACTAACTACGGACCCGAAGGTCTACAAAGAACTACTCACGCATCATCGGAGAGGCACCAATGGAAGTGGTGAACCCCTCCGTGATGGTGTCTAGATTGGATCTGGTGGTTCTAGACTCTGCGGTGGCTAGATGAATATTTCGTCGACGCTTCTAGGGTTCTGGTATTTTTGGGGTATTTATAGAGCAAAGAGGCGGTCCTGGGGGTACCCGAGGTGGGCACAACCCACCAGGGCGCGCCTGGGCCTCCTGGCGCGCCCTGGTGGGTTGTGCCCCCCTCGGGGCACCCCCAGGTGCAACCAGGGCCCATTGCCTTCCTTCTGGCCCATAAAAAATCATTGTGGAGTTTCGTGGCATTTGGACTCCGTTTGATATTGATTTCCTGCGATGTAAAAAACATGGAAAAAATAGCAACTGGCAGTATGTCAATAGGTTAGTACCAAAAAATGATATAAAATGACTATAAAATGATTATAAAACATCCAAGATCGATAATAAAACAGCATGGAACAATCAAAAATTATAAATACGTTGGAGACGTATCACCTGCTCTTGAGTTTTCATTCTTTCTCCAATTCCTGGTACTCTGAAATGAACAAGTCCAAAGTATCTGCAGTGATAGGCTTTTCTATATACTACCACAACAAGTTTTTCTGTATACTGCCACAACAAGTTTACGATCAGCGATTAATGTTCACTGTGATGACCCACAAGTATAGGGGATCTATCGTAGTCCTTTTCGATAAGTAAGAGTGTCGAAGCCAACGAGGAGCAGAAGGAAATGATAAGCGGTTTTCAGCAAGGTATTCTCTGCAAGCACTGAAATTATAGGTAACAGATAGTTTTGTGATAAGATAATTTGTAACGATCAACAAGTAACAAAAGTAAACAAAGTGCAGCAAGGTGGCCCAATCCCTTTTGTAGCAAAGGACAAGCTTGGACAAACTCTTATATAGAGAAAAGCGCTCCCGAGGACACATGGGAATTATCGTCAAGCTAGTTTTCATCACGTTCATATGATTCGCGTTCGGTACTTTGATAATTTGATATGTGGGTGGACCGGTGCTTGGGTGCTGTCCTTACTTGGACAAGCATCCCACTTATGATTAACTCCTGTTGCAAGCATCCGCAACTACAAAAGAAGTATTAAGGTAAACCTAACCATAGCATGAAACATATGGATCCAAATCAGCCCCTTACGAAGCAACGCATAAACTAGGGTTTAAGCTTCTGTCACTCTAGCAACCCATCATCTACTTATTACTTCCCAATGCCTTCCTCTAGGCCCAAATAATGGTGAAGTGTCATGTAGTCGATGTTCACATAACACCACTAGAGGAGAGACAACATACATCTCATCAAAATATCGAACGAATACCAAATTCACATGACTACTAATAGCAAGACTTCTCCCATGTCCTCAGGAACAAACGTAACTACTCACAAAGCATATTCATGTTCATAATCAGAGGAGTATTAATATGCATATAGGATCTAAACATATGATCTTCCACCAAATAAACCAACTAGTATCAACTACAAGGAGTAATCAACACTACTAGCAACCTACAGGTACCAATCCCAGACTTGGAGACAAGAATTGGATACAAGAGATGAACTAGGGTTTGAGAGGATATGGTGCTGGTGAAGATGTTGATGGAGATTGGCCCTCTCCCGATGAGAGGAGCGTTGGTGATGACAATGGCGATGATTTCCCCCTCCCGGAGGGAAGTGTCCCGGGCAGAATAGTTCCGCTAGAGCCCTAGATTGGTTCCGCCAAGGTTCCGCCTCGTGTCAGCGGAGTCTTGTCCAAAAAGCTTGCTTATGATTTTTCTTCGGACGAAAGACTTCATATAGCAGAAGATGGGCACCGGAGGGCCAACAGGGAGCCCACGAGGCAGGGGGCGCGCCCAGGGGGTAGGGCGCGCCCCCACCCTCGTGGCCAGGGTGTGGGCCCCCTCTGGTATTTCTTCCGCTCAGTATTTTTTATTATTTCCATAAATAACTTTCGTGGAGTTTCAGGACTTTTGGAGTTGTGCAGAATAGGTCTCTAATATTTGCTCCTTTTCCAGCCCAGAATTCCAGCTGCCGGCATTCTCCCTCCTTATGTAAACCTTGTAAAATAAGAGAGAATAGGCATAAGTATTGTGACATAATGTGTAATAACAGCCCATAATGCAATAAATATCGATATAAAAGCATGATGCAAAATGGACGTGTCAACTCCCCCAAGCTTAGACCTTGCTTGTCCTCAAGCGGAAGCCGATAATGATAAATATGTCCACATGTTTAGAGGTAGAGGTGTCGATAAAATAAAATATGTACATGATGGCATCATGATCATTCTAATAACAGCAACATATATGGATATTGTCATATGATTTCTTATGCTCAAGTAATAATCTATTCACAATGCAAAGTATGAATCAGAAACTCTATTGAGAACCAACAAACTATAATCTCAGTCATTGAGGCAATTGCAATTTATCATAACATCAGAAAGAGTCTATGTCAGAGCTTTTTAGCAAGTCCACATACTCAACTATCATTTAGTCTTTCATAATTGCTAACACTCACGCAATACTTGTGGTTATGGAATTTTAATCGGACACAGAGAAAGATAGGGGCTTATAGTTTCGCCTCCCAACCTTTTACCTCAAGGGTAATGTCAACAATAATAGTTCATGCTAACTTACATCCAATTATATATATATATATATATATATATATATATATATATATATATATATATATATATATATATATATATATATCAGGATCTTTCCAACATACTGTGCTTGCCAAAGGATAAAATGTAAAAAGGAAAGGTGAAGATCACCATGACTCTTGCATAAGGTAGAAGATAAACATAAAAGATAGGCCCTTCGCAGAGGGAAGCAGAGGTTGCCATGCGCTTCAGGGTTGGATGCACAAAATCTTAATGCGAAAGAACGTCACTTTATATTGCCACTTGTGATATGGACCTTTATTATGTAGTCCGTCGCTTTTATTTCTTCCACCTCACAAGATTGTATAAAGCTTATTTCCTCCACACCAATCAATCATACATTTTTAGAGAGCAATTTTTATTGCTTGCACCGATGACAACTTACTTGAAGGATCTTACTCAATCCATAGGTAGGTATGGTGGACTCGCATGGCAAAACTGGGTTTAAGGGTATTTGGAAGCACAAGTAGTATCTCTACTTGGTGCAAATAATTTGTCTAGCATGAGGGGGAAAGGAAAGCTCAACATGTTGGATGATCCATGACAATATACTTTATCTTAGATATAAGAAAACATAACCCATTACGTTGTCTTCCTTGTCCAACATCAACTCTTTAGCATGTCATATTTTAATGAGTGCTCCCAATCATAAAAGATGTCCAAGATATTATGTTTATATGTGAAACCTCTCTTTCCTTATTACTTCCTATTAATTGCAACGATGACCAAAACTATGTTTATCAACCCTCAACAATTTTTGATCATCATACCCTTTCTATGTGAAGTCATTACTCTCCATAAGATCAATATGATCTCTTTTTATCCTTTTTATTCTTTTCTCTTTTCTTTTATTCACTCGAGATCATAGCAAAATAATCAAGCCCTCGACTTAACACTAATCTTTATTATATAGCTCACAGACTCGATTACATAGAGGGATCATAAAGCAAAACTCAAAACTAGATCATACTAAAACTTTTATTCTACTAGATCAAGATACTACTAAAAGGATCAAACTAAGAAAAATAGTAAAGATAGGAGATGTGATGGTGATACGATACCGGGGCACCTCCCCCAAGCTTGGCAGTTGCCAAGGGGTGTGCCCATACCCATATGATTATGTCTCCTTTGTTGGTGAAGAAGATGATGGTTTAGTTGATGGCGTAGGCTTCTTCCTTAATTTGCGCTTGAGGACAGAATTTTGATCCCTCAGTTCATCAATCTCCTGCTCCAGGCTTAATATCTTTTTGCATAATTCCTGCTTGTTTTCCTGCAAGAGGCGAAAAGGGATAAACCCGATCTTAAATTTCTTTGCTCTATCAGGGAGGCTTGACTTTTTGAACTCCACATGCATGTCCCTAGGTTGAGGTAATGGGACTTCATCTTCATCTGAGCTCGTCTCCTCCTTTCTCTTGGGTTCATAGTCCTCTTCTTCCTCCGTAGTCCAACCACAATGCTCCACATCCCCATAGACCATAGGATCTGCAAGGTAATCAGCCACATAGCTTTCTCCTTCCGAATCCTGGGATGACATGTTGCTCTAATCTGCAGCAGGACAGCTCGAAACAAAGTCAGGAGATATTTGCGTGATACGGAAGTCAAAACCTTCGGGAGATTATATAATGAATTTTTACCGACCAAAATATGTATCGTGCAAGAAAACGGAGTCCGGAGAGTGCACGGGGTGCCCACGAGGCAGGGGGCGCGCCCAGGGGGGTAGGGCGTGCCCTCCACCCTCGTGGAGCCCTCGTGTCCTTCCCGGACTGCTTCTTATTTTTCTATTTTTTCTAAATATTCCAAAACAGAGAAAAATTGCCATTAGAACTGTTTTGGAGTCGGTTTACTTACCGTACCACATACCTATTCCTTTTTGGAGTCTGAAACATTCTGGAAAGTGTCCCTTATGTATTCCTCTGGGGTTACGGTTTCAATAACATTGGTTTCAACATTTATAGGATTACCTGAGATATAATGTTTGATTCTTTGGCCGTTCACCACCTTCGGATTTGTGCCTTCGAAGTTGTTGATTTTTATGGCACCGGAACGATAGACCTCCTCGATAACGTAGGGGCATTCCCATTTAGAGAGAAGGTTTCCTACAAAAAATCTTAAACGAGAGTTGTATAGCAATACATAATCACCTACATTAAACTCACGCTTTTGTATCCTTTTGTCATGCCATCTTTTAACCTTTTCTTTAAACAACTTGGCATTCTCATAGACTTGGGTTCTCCATTCATCAAGTGAGCTAATGTCAAATAACCTCTTCTCACCGGCAAGTTTGAAATCACAGTTAAGCTCTTTAATAGCCCAATACGCCTTATGTTATAATTCGAGAGGTAAATGACATGCTTTTCCATAAACCATCTTATACGGAGACATACCCATAGGATTTTTATATGCAGCTCTATAGGCCCATAATGCATCATCAAGTCTCTTGGACCAATTCTTTCTAGATCTATTAACAGTCTTTTGCAAAATTAATTTGAGTTCTCTATTACTCAATTCTACTTGACCACTAGACTGCGGGTGATAAGGGGATGCAATTCTATGATTAACATCATACTTAGCAAGCATTTTACGGAAAGCACCATGAATAAAATGTGAACCACCATCAGTCATTAAATATCTGGGGACTCCAAACCTCGGAAAAATAACTTCTTTAATCATTTTAATAGAAGTGTTATGATCAACACTACTAGTGGGAATAGCTTCTACCCACTTAGTAACGTAATCAACAGCAACTAAAATATGTGTATATCCATTAGAGGCAGGAAACGGTCCCATATAATCAAAGCCCCAAACATCAAATGGTTCAATAACAAGTGAATAATTCATAGGCATTTCTTGACGTCTACTAATATTACGAATTATTTGACATTCATCACAAGATAACACAAACTTACGGGCATCCTTGAAGAGAGTAGGCCAATAAAAACCGGATTGCAATACCTTATGTGCAGTTCTATCTCCAGCGTGGTGTCCTCCATAAGCCTCGGAGTGACACTTGCGTAGGATCTGTTCCTGTTCATGCTCAGGTACACAACGTCTAATAACACCATCTACTCCTTTATAAAGATGTGGGTCATCCCAAAAGTAATGTCTCAAATCATAGAAGAACTTTTTCTTTTGCTGGTTACGGAAACTAGGTGGTATAAATTTAGCAACAATGTAATTAGCATAATCAGCATACCATGGAGTAGTACGAGAAGAATTTATGACATTTAATTATTCATCAGGAAAGCTATCATCAATAGGTAGTGGGTCATCAAGAACATTTTCTAACCTAGACAAGTTGTCTGCAACGGGGTTCTCAGCTCCCTTTCTATCAATAATATGCAAATAAAATTCTTGTAGCAGGAGAACCCATCTAATAAGTCTAGGTTTAGCATCTTTCTTTTCCATAAGATATTTAATAGCAGCATGATCCGTGTGAATAGTTACTTTAGAATCAACAATATAAGGTCTAAACTTATCACAAGCAAATACAACTGCTAAGAATTCTTTTTCAGTAGTAGCATAATTTTTCTGAGCATTGTCTAGAGTTTTACTAGCATATTGAATAACATTTAATTTCTTATCAACTCTTTGCCCTAGGACAACACCTACAGCATAATCACTAGCATCACACATAATTTCAAAAGGTAAATTCCAATCAGGTGACTGAACAATAGGTGCAGAAATCAATGCTTTCTTAAGTACTTCAAATGCTTCTACACAATCATCATCAAAGACAAATGGTATATCTTTTTGCAATAAATTAGTCAGAGGCCGAGAAATTTTTGATATGTCCTTAATGAACCTCCTATAAAATCCGGCGTGACCAAGGAAACTTCTTATACCTTTAATGTCCTTGGGACATGGCATCTTCTCAATAGCTTCAACTTTAGCTTTATCTACTTCAATACCTCTCAGAAATTTTATGCCCCAAGACAATACCTTCATTAACCATAAAGTGGCACTTTTCCCAGTTCAAGACAAGATTAGTTTCTTCACATCTCTGCAAAACTCGACCAAGGTTGCTTAAGCAATCATCAAAAGAGGATCCATAAACGGAGAAATCATCCATGAAAACCTCACATATCTTTTCACAAAAGTCAGAGAATATAGCCATCATGCATCTTTGAAAGGTAGCAGGTGCATTACATAAACCAAAAGGCATACGTCTATAAGCAAAAGTACCGAAAGGGCAAATAAAAGTGGTCTTTGATTGATCATCAGCTGACACAGGTATTTGAGAGAAACCAGAGTAACCATCTAGAAAGCAAAAATGTGTATGTTTGGATAATCTTTCTAGCATTTGATCAATAAAAGGTAAGGGGTAATGATCTTTTTAGTAGCTTTATTTAATTTGCAGAAATCAATTACCATCCTATAACCTGTAATAATTCTTTGCGGAATCAATTCATCTTTATCATTAGGAACGACGGTAATACCTCCCTTTTTAGGGACACAATGGACAGGACTTACGCACTGACTATCAGCAACGGGATAAATAATACCTGCCTCAAGAAGCTTTAGTATTTCTTTTCTTACCACTTCTTTCATCTTAGGATTCAGCCGTCGTTGATGATCACGAACTGGTTTGGCATCTTTCTCCAAAATTATTTTTTGTTGGCATAGAGTGGGACTAATGCCCTTAAGATCATCAAGAGTATATCCAATAGCAGCGCGGTGCTTCTTTAGAGTTTTCAATAATCTCTCTTCTTCATGCTCTGAAAGGTTAGCACTAATAATAACAGGATATATCTTTTTCTCATCAAGATAAGCATATTTAAGAGTATCAGGTAACGGTTTAAGCTCAAACACGGGATCACCCTTGGATGGAGGAGGATCCCCTAGGATTTCAACAGGCAAATTGTGTTTCAGGATAGGTTCCTATTTAAAGAATACTTCATCAATTTCCCTTCTTTCATTCATAAACATATCATTTTCATGGTCTAGCAAATATTGTTCTAAAGGATCACTAGGAGGTACGACAATACAAGCAAGACCAATAATTTCATCCTTACTAGGCAATTCCTCTTCACGGTATTGTCTACGAAATTTAGAAAAGTTAAACCCATGAGACATATCACCTAAACCAATAGTAACAACATCCTTTTCGCAGTCTATCCTAGCATTAACAGTGTTCAAGAAGGGTCTACCAAATATAATGGGACAAAAGCTATCTTGTGGGGAACCGAGAACAAGAAAATCAGCAGGATACTTAGTTTTCCCACACAAGACTTCAACATCTCTAACAATCCCAATTGGTGAAATAATATCTCTATTGGCAAGTTTAATTGTGACATCAATATCTTCTAACTCAGTAGGTGCAATATCATGCATAATTTCTTTGTATAAGTCAATAGGTATTGCACTAGCACTAGCACCCATATCACATAAGCCATGATAACAATGATCTCCTATTTTAACATAAATAACAGGCATGCCTACACAGGTCTATGTTTATCTTTAGCACAAGGTTTGGCAATTCTAGCAATTTCATTGCAGAAATGAATAACATGCCCATCAATATTATCAGACAAGAGATCTTTAACAGTAGCAATATTAGGTTCAACTTTAAATTGCTCAGGAGGTGTATAATTTCTAATATTGCTTTTACGAACCACAGTTGAAGCTTTAGCATGATCCTTTATTCTAACAGGGAAAGGTGGTTTCTCAACATAAGCAGTAGGAACAATAGGATCATTATAAGTGATAGTCTTTTCTTCAACTTTAATAGGTGCAGCTACTTTTACTTCTATGGGAGGATGATATTTAAACCACTTCTCCTTAGGGAGATCAACATGAGCAGCAAAAAATTCACAGAAAGAAGCTACTATCTCAGAGTCAAGTCCATATTTAGTGCTAAATTTACAGAAAACATCGGTATCCATAAAAGATTTAACACAATAAAACTTAGGTGTCATACCTGACTCCTTACCTTCGTCGAGATCCCAATCTTCAGAGTTGCGTTTAATTCTTTCCAATAAATCCCATTTGAATTCAATAGTCTTCATCATAAAAGAGCCAGCACAAGAAGTATCGAGCATGGTGTGATTGTTATCAAAAAGCCGAGCATAATTTTTTTGAATAATTATCTCTCTTGGGAGCTCATGATTGGGGCATGAATATAACATTGATTTAAGCCTCCCCCAAGCTTGAGCGATGCTTTCTCCTTCGCGAGGCCAGAAATTATATATATAATTGCGATCACGATGAACAAGATGCATAGGATAAAACTTCTCATGAAATTCCGATTTCAATCATTTGTAGTTCCATGATCCCATATCATCACATAGTCTATACCATGTCAATGCATCTCCCTTCAAAGATAAAGGGAAGACCTTCTTCTTAATAACATCATCGGGCACACCTGCAAGCTTAAATAATCCACAAACTTCATCCACATATATTAGGTGCTCATCAGGATGCATTGTTCCGTCTCCTGCAAAAGGATCAGCTAGCAGTTTTTCTATCATACCCGAAGGAATCGCAAAGTAGACATTTTCATTTTCAGTAGGTTCAGTAGGTTGAGGAGCAACTCTTTGCTCTACTGGTCGGGGTGAAGATACCCCGAACAAGCCCCTCAGAGGATTACTTTCCATAGTAACAAGTGACAGTAAATTTCAGCACACTATATACATTTTTCCTTACCAAATTCCACCTACCAAAGGCGCTTCACTCTCCGGCAACGGCACCAGAAAAGAGTCTTGATGACCCACAAGTATAGGGGATCTATCGTAGTCCTTTCGATAAGTAAGAGTGTCGAACCCAACGAGGAGCAGAAGGAAATGATAAGCGGTTTTCAACAAGGTATTCTCTGCAAGCACTGAAATAATAGGTAACAGATAGTTTTGTGATAAGATAATTTGTAACGATCAACAAGTAACAAAAGTAAACAAAGTGCAGCAAGGTGGCCCAATCCCTTTTGTAGCAAAGGACAAGCCTGGACAAACTCTTATATAGAGAAAAGCGCTCCCGAGGACACATGGGAATTATCGTCAAGCTAGTTTTCATCACGTTCATATGATTCGCGTTCAGTACTTTGATAATTTGATATGTGGGTGGACCGGTGCTTGGGTGCTGTCCTTACTTGGACAAGTATCCCACTTATGATTAACTCCTATTGCAAGCATCCGCAACTACAAAAGAAGTATTAAGGTAAACCTAACCATAGCATGAAACATATGGATCCAAATCAGCCCCTTACGAAGCAACGCATAAACTAGGTTCAAGCTTCTGTCACTCTAGCAACCCATCATCTACTTATTACTTCCCAATGCCTTCCTCTAGGCCCAAATAATGGTGAAGTGTCATGTAGTCGACGTTCACATAACACCACTAGAGGAGAGACAACATACATCTCATCAAAATATCGAACGAATACCAAATTCACATGACTACTAATAGCAAGACTTCTCCCATGTCCTCAGGAACAAACGTAACTACTCACAAAGCATATTCATGTTCATAATCAGAGGAGTATTAATATGCATATAGGATCTGAACATACGATCTTCCACCAAATAAACCAACTAGCATCAACTACAAGGAGTAATCAACACTACTAGCAACCTACAGGTATCAATCCCAGACTTGGAGACAAGAATTGGATACAAGAGATGAACTAGGGTTTGAGAGGAGATGGTGCTGGTGAAGATGTTGTTGGAGATTGGCCCTCTCCCGATGAGAGGAGCGTTGGTGATGACAATGGCGATGATTTCCCCCTCCCGGAGGGAAGTGTCCCCGGCAGAACAGTTCCGCTAGAGCCCTAGATTGGTTCCGCCAAGGTTCCGCCTCGTGGCGGCGGAGTCTCGTCCCGAAAGCTTGCTTATGATTTTTCTTCGGACGAAAGACTTTATATAGCAGAAGATGGGCACCGGAGGGCCAACAGGGGCCCACGAGGCAGGGGGCGCGCCCAGGGGGTAGGGCGCCCCCACCCTCGTGGCCAGGGTGTGGGCCCCCTCTGGTATTTCTTCCGCTCAGTATTTTTTATTATTTCCATAAATAACTTTCGTGGAGTTTCAGGACTTTTGGAGTTGTGCAGAATAGGTCTCTAACATTTGCTCCTTTTCTAGCCCAGAATTCCAGCTGCCGGCATTCTCCCTCCTTATGTAAACCTTGTAAAATAAGAGAGAATAGGCATAAGTATTGTGACATAATGTGTAATAACAGCCCATAATGCAATAAATATCGATATAAAAGCATGATGCAAAATGGACGTATCACACTGCAAGTTTTTTATTCCAGTAAAATGACATGTTCAGACTGGTCTGTAAAACAGTAGCAGTTGTATTTATCTTGACCAGAATGTTTGTCGGAGTAATTGGACACGGGTATCCCGAAGACGGCAAGGCAATATTTCAAGACATCGGGGCTAGCAAAGCCCCTCAGTCCGACTGCCCGGCCGCTCCTGCCGGCTCCCCGTCCGACTGCTCCACCCGGCCGGCTGCCCGGCCGGCTGCCAGCTGACCGACTGCGCCGACTAGCCGGCTGCCGACTGCAGTCCGACCCGGCATCGACAAGACCCCGACAAGACTGCCATACCGCGGACAAGACAACCGTACCGCGACACCGTCATGTATAGTGTCACTTGTCCCCTGGCACTATTCATGAAGTGACCTAGGGGACAAGCATGACATGCACCATGCCTTGCTCCCATACCCCCACATAGCTTAGATACAAAGCTACCTCACACTATAAAAGGAGACACACATCCATCCATCCATGGATGGACTCACGTACACACAAGCAAGCTAGCTAGCAAGAGAGATAGCTAGCCATCCATCCCCACGGGCAAGCATGCCCAAGCACACACATGCGGCCATGCTCATGGCCGGCCACTAAAGCAAGCTTTATGCATGCATATATGGAGCCAGATGCCCACGGCACTGCCCCAGATACAGCTCTAGGAGCACTTTGTACTGCCCGATGTACACCCCAGATATATATACTCAGACATGTAGGAGTAGGGGTATTATCTCTCCGGAGAGCCCCGAACCTGGGTAAACTAGCGCGTGCTACTTGCATACCCGCTCCCGGTCCTATCAGCAGCAGTCTTACCCTCACACAAAGCCCTTGTGGCATCTGTCGCCTCACACCCCCCGTGAGAATACCACGACAGTTGGCGCCCACCGTGGGTCGGTACTATGCTACCGCGCTGCTACTGGTTTCGCAGTCCGGGCGGGACCATCTTCGCCATCACCACCGCGGCGTCGCGCCGTCCCTCCGATAGCGGCCGAGGGCTCGATATCACACACCCTCGGAATGGCCGCGAGGGGCGGCGCGTCCTCGCCGTAGGCCTCGCCTTCGTCATCATCACCGCGGCGTCACGCCGTCCCTCCGATAACGGTCGAGGGCTCGATATCGACACGCCCTCGGAATGGCCGCGAGGGGCGGCGCGTCCTCGCCGTCGGGACCATCTTCGCCATCACCGCCGCGGCGTCGCGCCGTCTCTCCGGTAGCGCTCGGGGGCTCGACTTCGACACGCCCCCGGAGCGGCCGCGCGGGACGGTGCGTCCTCTTCGTCGGCCTCGCCGCCTTCGTCATCATCACCGTTGCGACGCCGGATGTCCGTCCGCGCGCGCGCCGCGCGCGGGGCCTAGCTTGACCCCGGCCCCGCGCTGTTACGTCTGTGGCCGCGCGCATGCTTCATCGCGGCGCCTCGCTCCGGCCAGCTGGCTCCCCTCCGTACAGGCGCTGGCTGCAGCTTCTGTTCGAGCGGGCCGCCAGCTCCTCCGCGACTTGCCTCCCGTGCGCGAGCCCCCGCCCGTGCTGGTGCAGGCCACCACCCCGAGCTCCCCGCTCCCCGTTTGCGCCTGCCCCGGTCGGCTCCGGCCTCCCGCCGACTCCTGCGCCGCGCCCCCGCGCGGCCCTGGGCTCGTACCGGCGTCCTCCGCCGGGTGCCTGCGTGCTCGGCCTCGCCCAGCCGCCCCGCGCCCCGGCGGCACATCCGGGTCCGCCCCGCCTCAGCCGGCCACAGCTGCGCCCGGGCGCCTCGCTTGGCCTCTGCTCCACCCGAGCTCCTCGCGAGCACCTCCCCCTCGCCTCCGCCTGGCCGGAGCGCCTCCAGCCACCTGCGCGTCCGCGCCACGAGCTCAGCCTCCCGTCGCAGGCGCCGCTTGGCCACCCGTCCAGCTTCGCGCGCGCCGGCCTCCCGCCCTCCGCGCAACCCGGCCCGGCCGGCTCCGCGCCGACTCGCCGCCTTGCCCGCCCGCCGGCTCCCGCGGGCCGGCTTCGCCTTGCCTCGGCCGCCTTGCCCCGCTAGCCGGCGTCCGCCTCGTCGCTCCTCCACGTGGCAGAGTGCCCCACGCCCGCGCCGGCTCCCCTCGCTCATCGCCTGCCGGCTCCAGCCACTCGGACGGCCCGCTCTGTCACCCGGCCGCCCTCCCCCAGCCGGCTCCAGTTCCCGCCGACTCGCCGCCCCACGGGCCGGCCTCCGCGCGGTCGCGCCGCTTCGCCCGCATCGCCTCGCCTCGCCGCGCCGACTCTGGCCGCGCGCCGGCTCCTTCAGCCCTCGCCGCGCCGGCTTCACCGGTGACCCGGCCTGCCGGCTCCCCCCCAACTCGGACGACCGGCTCCGCCGCCTGCCGTCTCCGTCGCCACCCGGCCGGCTCCGCCGCTTGCCGGCCCCGCCCGCATCCCGGCTAGCCGGCTCGCCGTCCGCCCGCACCAACTCCCGCTCTGCCTCGCGGGCCCCTGCCGGGTCAATGCGCCCACGCGTCTGCCCCGCCGGGTCGCCGCGCCCGCCTGTGGCCGCCTCCGCCTCCCGCCCACGGCCGCCTGCTCGCTTCGGCCGGCTCCCGCAGTCGCCGCGCCCGCCTGTGGCCGCCTCCGCCTCTGCCCATGGCCGACTGCGGCTCCGCTCCCGCGCCGGCTGCGCCGGGCCCAGCCGGCTCCGGCCTCCTCCCCCGCCCTGTGGCCGACACCGCTTGCCCGTTGTCCGGCCCGGCCGGCTGCCGGCTCCCGCATTTTGACTGCCCGTGGCCGGCTGGAGAAGAGAAAAAGAAAGGGCCGACTGCCCCACGCGAGGCAAAAAAAAAGAGAGAGAGAGAAAAGAGAAAGTAGTCGCCGGGAGATCCGGCCCGACTGCTCAGCAGTCGGCCCGAATCTCGGGGGCTACACCCAGCGGATGCGCTGACGCGCCCCCGCGAGGAGAGAAGACAAAGTAGTCGCCGAGAGATCCGGCCCGACTGCTCAGCAGTCGGCCCGAATCTCGGGGGCTACACCCAGCGGGTGCGCTGACGCGCCCCCGTGAGGAGAGAAGACAGAGTAGTCGCCGGGAGATCCGGCCCGACTGCTCAGCAGTCGGCCCGAATCTCGGGGGCTACACCCAGCGGGTGCGCTGACGCGCCCCCGCGAGGAGAGAAGAAAAAGTAGTCGCCGAGAGATCCGGCCCGACTGCTCAGCAGTCGGCCCGAATCTCGGGGGCTACACCCAGCGGGTGCGCTGACGCGCCCCCGCGAGGAAAGAAGACAAAGTAGCTGCCGGAAGATCCGGCCCGACTGCTCAGCAGTCGGCCCGAATCTCGGGGGCTACACCCAGTGGGTGCGCTGGTGCGCCCCCACGGAAGATTGCAGACAAGAGAAGAGTTTTGTCCGGTTGCCAGCAGCCGGCAGAAGAAGAAAAAGGGCGCTGCAAAACGCCTCGCCGCCTGGCCGGTCGAGCCTAACCGGCCGGGACCCTCCTTCGAGCGACCGGGGGCTCGAAGGCTACACCCAGCGGGTGCGCCGACTCTTTTCGGCAAACTCCGCCTTGGCTACACGAAAATTAATGTGAGCTCCTCACCCGCATATTTTTTCACCACGAGAGCACGGATAACCTCGAGCGACGCTCGGGGGCTATCTCCGCATTTCATTACAGTTGCATCACTGTTCGCCCCGGCGCTAGCCAGAGTTGGCCCGGGTGCTGGCCGCTTGGCCTGAGACGTTAGTTCCCGCAGACGGCTTAGTAGCGTGCGCGGTATGAAAAGCCCACTCTTAGTCACAGACCGCAGAGCGGCTGTCCGACTGGCAAGAGTGAACGCTGGAGGCCACCCACGCGAAAAACATCCGGGAAGAAAAACGCTTCGGGCGACCCGACCGTTTTCTTTATGAGTATCTACTCGGTTAAATTCGCTCCCAGAGTCCGAGTATTGTACACTCCACTCCGCGGCCCACTCTTAGCCACAGACCGCAGAGCGGCTGTCCGGCAAGCGAGAGCACAAGCCAAAGAGCGGAGGGAACATGAAAAAGATTGAAGAGGGCTCGGACGAAACCGAGTCGGCACCCTCCGCATAAAACTTGCAGTGCTAAAAAAGCAATCATTTGATATATCTGCATGGACTAACTTTGTCTTTTGCATGATCATTTCCATGAACACTCGCGAAAAAACCTCCGCCCGACTTTGCCAAGTTGCCCGGAGGCTTGGGGGCTACTGTCGGAGTAATTGGACACGGGTATCCCGAAGACGGCAAGACAATATTTCAAGACATCGGGGCTAGCAAAGCCCCTCAGTCCGACTGCCCGGCCGCTCCTGCCGGCTCCCCTTCCGACTGCTCCACCCGGTCGGCTGCCAGCTGACCGACTGCGCCGACTAGCCAGCTGCCGACTGCAGTCCGACCCAGCATCGACAAGACCCCGACAAGACGGCCATACCGCGGACAAGACAACCGTACCGCGACACCGTCATGTATAGTGTCACTTGTCCCCTGGCACTATTCATGAAGTGACCTAGGGGACAAGCATGACATGCACCATGCCTTGCTCCCATACCCCCACATAGCTTAGATACAAAGCTACCTCACACTATAAAAGGAGACACACATCCATCCATCCATGGATGGACTCACGTACACACAAGCAAGCTAGCTAGCAAGAGAGCTAGCTAGCCATCCATCCATCCATCCCCACGGGCAAGCATGCCCAAGCACACACATGCGGCCATGCTCATGGCCGGCCACTAAAGCAAGCTTTATGCATGCATATATGGAGCCAGATGCCCACGGCACTGCCCCCAGATACAGCTCTAGGAGCACTTTGTACTGCCCGATGTACACCCCAGATATATATACTCAGACATGCAGGAGTAGGGGTATTATCTCTCCGGAGAGCCCCGAACCTGGGTAAACTAGCGCGTGCTACTCGCATACCCGCTCCCGGTCCTATCAGCAGCAGTCTTACCCTCACACAAAGCCCTTGTGGCATCTGTCGCCTCACACCCCCCCGTGAGAATACCACGACAATGTTCTTTCTTATTGGATCATGAACAGTTACCTGAGCAAGTGCTCCCCCACCGCAATGATGTTTGGGATTGATCTCAACATGAGTCCTCAACAAGATGATGCCTCAGAACCTGCAGATCAACAGGAAGAACACAAAAGTCAACAACGATACAACAATGAAGAACCAGTAAATAATGAAGCAATAGGTACTACCTCCAAAACTATTGCATTTTTATTTTCATTTTCATGATCTACTCCTATTATTTGCAATAGCTACTCCTTATCTTTTGCTCCTTATTTTACAGAGGAGTAAACTTTTTCTCCTTATCTTTACCATTCTTGAGAAGCTATTTACTTGACTATCCATGAACATATTTTGCAAATGGAGTAGATGACTTATATTTTGCTCCTTATTTGACAGGGGAAGAAGCAAGTGGTGTAGAGGAACCAATTCATGAAGAAGCGAGTGGTGTAGAGGAACCAATTCATGAAGAAGCGAGTGGTGTAGAGGAAGCAATTCATGAGGAAGCAAGTGTTGTATAGAAACCAATTCATGAGGAAGGCAGAGAACTCACAAATGAGGAGAGATATGACATTTATTTTGCACTCACTGTGATCAAGACCAAAAACGGACAAGTTCTGAAAAAAGACAAGGAGGTCATTGCTAGCCTACTCGATACAACCGTAAGAACTATTGAGAGAATATGGGAAAGTGCTCTTAAACAGATTGAACAAGGGGAGAAAGTTGATGCTCAAATCAAAGGCCAGGTAGAGTTGGTTGCAAGCGAAAAGATTTGGATCTGTCGAGGGTGGTGACAATCCCATTGAACAGAAGGAGAACATTGCAAGGTCTGTCAAAGGCATTGGGTGTAAGCTGCACGACTTTACACTCAAGGTTCGAGTGGGGTCATTTGAGGCGTCACAGTAATAAGGTGAGGCCCCACTTATACCTATCCAACATTGTAACGAGATTGAAATGGTGCTTGGCTATGTGTGAAGATTATTGGTCTGCGACACGGGAATTAGACAACATAGCCTACATGGACGAAAAGTGGTTCAAAATGACTGGGGAGGTGAACAACTACTATTTGCTTCCCGAAGAACCCGACCCCTTGCGCACCTTGCATCACAAGGATAGCATCGCCAAGGTGTTGTTTCTCATTGCCGTGGCTAAACCAAGATACTGCGAAGGTGGTGAGGTCACGTTTGATGGAAAGCTCGGCATCTGGGCTTTTGTCACAGAGTCTCCTGCTCAAAGAACGAGTGAAAATAGAGATAAAGGGACGCTCAAGCTCAAATCATTGAAAGTCACACGAGATGTAATGAGGTATTACATGTGTGAGAAACTTATTCCTGCGATCCAAGAGCGCTGGCCAGGCGGAGATGGAGGACAGACAATCTATATCCAACAAGATAATGCCACACCACATATTCTTCCCGATGACCCGGTTATCCGACAAGTCATAGAACAGACTGATTTGGATATTAAGTTGCTTCAACAGCCTCCAAACAGTCCCGACATGAATATTCTTGATCTCTGCATATTCAGGTCTCTCCAGTCCCACACCGATAGCAGAGCACCTCAAAGCATCAGGGAACTAATAGAAGGTGTGGAGGAGGAATATCGAAACTACCCGGTTGATAAGCTAGCTAGAAGCTTCGTGACGCTGCAGTCATGCATCCGAGAGGTAATGAGAAAGAAAGGAGCGATAGACTACTCGATCCCTCACATGAGCAAGGAACACCGGCAGGTAGAAGGACGGCTTCCTATAGCTCTACCTATCGATTGTGAGCTAGTTGAATAGACCATAGCCTTTATAGAAGAGGCAGAAGCAATCTTAGCAGCAGAAAAAGAGCAGAAGCAGCAGGAAAAGATCAGCAAGAAAAGAGCCGCAGCAGCCTTCAAGAAGCAGAAACACCCTTCAAATACCAGCAGCCTCCAAGCAGCAGGAAAAGAGAATCAGGAGCCTTCAAGCAGAAGAAACACCCTTCGAGTACCAGCAGTCTCCAAGAAGCAGGAAAAGAGCAGCAGCAGCCTTCAAGCAGCAGGAAAAGAGCACGAGCAGCCTCCGAGCAGCAGGAAAAGAGCAGCCACCTCCTTCAAGCGGCAGAAACACCCTTCGAGTACCAGTAGCCTCCAAGCAGCAGGAAAAGAGAACCACAAGCCTTCAAGTAGCAATAAAAGAGCACCAGCAGCCTCCAAGCAGCAGGAAAAGAGCAGCTCTTCTTTACTTGGGGTCAGCTAGTGCTAGAATCAACTGACAATCGATTCACCTATTCTCTACTGTTGGTTATATTGTGTATTCTGAAGGTAACGATGGGTGATATGCTTTGTGTATTTTGAAGGGATGGAATAAATCAGGAAGTATACAGAAAAACCTGCAGTGAACATTATTTGCACACTGGAATGTTGCTTTGTGTATGCAGACCAGTTTTTCATGACGTTGCTTGCTAAAGTAAATGCAGAACAATTTTCATTGTTAAAATGTAGACCATCATGTCCCTAGCCAATGTGGTATACTGACAATATTAAAATGCAGACCATCATTGTGAAAATGCAGACTAGTTTTCATTGTTAAATTGCTATCTAGCCATTGTTAAAATGCTTCATCATGAAAAAATTAAACAAGCAACAATGTTTTGCTTCATGATTTGTCTCACCAGCCGACAGAGCAGGGGTGATAGAGGCGAGGGTGTCCCGATCTTTCGATGAGATGATAACTATCGATTTGGCGGAGACGACTTTGATGATCCGACTACAAACGTGCACGATGTTGCGCCTTAGCAATCGCTAAACCAATCTCCTGAGGTTACTGACGATGCCGGAAGCACGGTCAGCCTGACCACGAAGGTCTATTCCTGCAAGTAATCGAAGAACGAGAAAGAATATGATAAAGCAATATGAATATTGCGAATATATATGAAGTATTGATAATGGTGGGGATCCGTAAGCGGTCTTGGTCTGGTCGTTGGACACAAACGAAGTACACGAAGTTGCAATGGCTAACTTTTAACTAAACAAATCCCAAGGAAAAAGCTACTAGATGGATCTACTTACATAGGAGCAAGGGGTGGCGGCCAAGGAGGTGGGAGGACGTCCCAAGGCAGGCTAAAACCAACCCTAGGTCGTACAAGGCTCATGGTCCCAAGTGGAGGTGATGCAACACATTTGGACTTGTAGTTTGACTCGGATTCTATTGCAACGTCAGATTGTTTCGTCCATAACTCAACGCTCATGAGTATTTTGAAGGTGAATCCAATTGTGTTGGAAAGTGCAAAAAATCTACTTTCCAACAAAAAAAGAATCACCCAATTCGGAGTTCGTATGAAAGAGTTCTTGGCATTTTGAGTCAGGTATGTCTGTGCAGTCCGAATCTGAATCCAGAACGTGAGAGACTTGGACTCTATCTTCTCTTGGACCAAAAGTGACGTGAGGGGACTTTTTGAACAACACCTAAACTTCTCTTTTCTCCTTATCTTCATATGCGGATTGTACAAATGCCCCATACACCTGCAATTAGACATGACACAAAAGTTTGTGAAGTATTTTTGTCCTGGATGACATAAATAAATTGTTGCATAGTTTGCATTAGAAATCACCTCATAAATATACATGTATGCAATATTTTTGGTCGTATCCAAGGTAATCATGTCCTCATCATCCTCCCCTTCTTGAAAACAAAGCCGTCCTCGGCGTTGCTTAATCTGAAATGTGGCTAACAAAAGAGACAAGGTGTACATGTTGTATATGTATATGTCATCCATTTTTTTCTTCCCTTGGTTTTTGCACATATGACACATGTATACATGAGTAACTTTCATAGTTCATAAAATATAAAGCCCAAATATTATCACAAGAAGTAGAAGGCATGAAAATATTGCAACTCAGTTTGCACATATAAGTGAAGCTCTTATTCATATAAAAAGATTGACAATGTTCATCATTAAATCATCCCAACATTGGTGAATAAATCTTACTTGCAACAAATTTACATGCTACAACATGCTTAAATAAGCAAACATGCAATAAGTCATTGGACACAGAATCATCGCCAAGATTAGAGGTCATATCAAAATGATTAAACACTGGTTCTTTTGCATCAACCGTTAATTCAATGGGTGCACTCAAAATTGTTGGTTTTTCAGTTGTTTGATCACATGACGCATTCATGACACTAACACAATTCTCTAAAATAGGTGGTGTGCTCAAATCAATAGGTAACTCAACACATGATGTATTCAAGTTAACTAGGCATGCATCATTCTCATGTGAAGTTAGATCATCAATACCTTTACTGTTACCTTGTCGCAAAGACGTAGCTGATGTAGGTACAAATGATGACAATGTACCATACTCTTGAGATGATGTCGCCGTGCTCATAATCTGAGGTGTGGCTGCTCTAGTAGGTGCAACGGTGGAGGAATCAACCGATGGTAGTGAGCATGAATTGGAATAGTAGTAGTTGTAGTCACCCAATGCATCCTCCTGTAACTGTCTCTCAAAGGTACAAGCACGAACATACATACTAGTAATGCAACGAGGAATATACTAAAATCTTGCCTGAATATCATGGTTCAAACCACCAAAAAATCTATTCATTGTATCATCCTCAGACTCTTCTATGTCACAATGATGCATATAAGATTTGAACTCTTGGTAGTAAGCATGAACAGTGTTGTTGCCTTGTTTAAATTGTTCAAATTTGTGAAGTAATTCACGACGATAGTAAGGAGGGAAAAATTGTTGTCTCATTACATCTTTCAAATCTTTCCAAGTTGTGGGTTGGTTATCAATGTTTTTCTTACAATGCACACTCCACCAAACAGAAGTAAAACCAGTAAATGCTCTAGTGGTAGCTCGTACTCGCTCAAGTTCAGAAAAGTCATGATGACTAAAAACTTGTTCTACTTCAAGCTCCCAAGCTAGAAAAATAGCAGGATTAAATCTACCCTCAAATGACGGTAAAGAGATAATCTGACCATGTGCTTGTGTGTGTTGTCCCAACTCTCGTGATGGTGAAGATGTGTCCGTCGTCCAAGAACTTCTATCTCCGGAACCTGTCATGATTAGTTGAAACAAGAAACAAAATTCAAGAATAATGTTCCTATGAACTACTAGGATGTGGTTGTAAAGTGCTCACAGTAAAGAAAATATCAATATCTTACAAGTTCTTACCATGCGGCAGGTGGTGACAGGCAACCAGCGGTGTCAAATAACTCCGAAGATTGTGTAAAGCGATTGCCAGGGGAACGTACGTATACGCGGTGTAGAAATATGTGGAGCTGGGTTGGCTATATATGGTAGCAAAAGATTAGCAATAATCAATTCAAAGATGCAATGTTGAATAAACGCTCAACGATGGTACTATGCTGGTCCTAGGCTAGACCGGACTAGAGACGCGAGCCTAGAACACTAATGAGGTCACAACATAGCACAACTAGCATCAGTGAAGGATACTAAGTAGCTCTGGACAGCAAGATATAAGTGAAGATCACAATGGCAGTAAAGATAATGATGAAAAAGAACTGCCAAGCGGGATATACAACAACTCTCTCTCCAACTTTCCTCTTGAAAAGTTTGAGCCAATTTTCTGATAACTTTTTTCAAAGAATGCTACTAACTACTTACCACTTGATAGAGGCGAGGGTGTCCCGATCTTTCGATGAGATGATAACTATCGATTTGGTGGAGACGACTTTGATGATCCGACTACAAACGTGCACGACATTGCTCTTTAGCAATCGCTAAACCAATCTCCTGAGGTTACTAATGATGCCGGAAGCACGGTCAGCCTGACCATGAAGGTCTATTCCTGCAAATAATCGAAGAAAGAGTAAGAATATGATAAAGCAATCTGAATATTGCGAATATATAAGAAGTATTGATAGTGGTGGGGATCCGTAAGCGGTCTTGGTCTGGTCGTTGGACACAAACGAAGTACACGAAGTTGCAATGGCTAACTTTTAACTAACAAATCCCAAGGAAAAAGCTACTAGATGGATCTACTTATATAGGAGCAAGGGGTGGCGGCCAAGGAGGTGGGAGGACGTCCCAAGGCAGGCTAAAACCAACCCTAGGTCGTACAAGGCTCATGGGCCCAAGTGAAGGTGATGCAACACATTTGGACTTGTAGTTTGACTCGGATTCTGCTGCAACATCAGATTGTTTCGTCCATAACTCAACGCTCCTGAGGAATTTGAAGGTGAATCCAATTGTGTTGGAAAGTTCATGGAATCTACTTTCCAACAAAAAAAGAATCACCCAATTCAGAGTCCGTATGAAAGAGTTCTTGGCGTTTTGAGTCAGGTATGTCTATGCAGTCCGAATCTGAATCCAGAACGTGAGAGACTTGGACACTATCTTCTCTTGGACCAAAAGTGACATGAGGGGACTTTTTGAACAGCACCTAAACTTTTCTTTTCTCCTTATCTTCATATGTGAATTGTACAAATGTCCCATACACCTGCAATTAGACATGGCACAAAAGTTTGTGAAGTATTTTTGTCCTGGATGACATAAATAAATTGTTGCATAGTTTGCATTAGAAATCACCTCACAAATATACATGTATGCACTGTTTTTGGTCGTATTCAAGGTAATCATGTCCTCATCAAGGGGCGCCTCACCGGGCTGCCTCTGCAGAGGAGGATGCAGGGAAGGAGGTCTCCCCTGGAGAATTCACTCTGGTTACGAACGCACGGTCCGTCAAATCCCCCAATGCCACTGAATTGTCGCCCAAACCGATCACAAGCAGCCCGTCCACCTGCGCCGAGAATGAACAAACATGAATGACAGAGGGAAACGACGCTTCCCGCCGCGAATGCGGCGACCAGACAGCTCGACCGAGTGTGCATACCTCGAGGAAGCAAGCGTCGAGCACCCAGTGATCGAACCTCGGGAGCCTCTGCTCCAGCTCCGGCCGCACGCCGCCCGCGTTGACGCGCAACCTGAGGAGCTTCACCCTCCTCTCGCCGAACACGGCGACGGTGAGCTCATCGGCAGGGGGCGAGCCGCTAGGGGCACGGAGGCGGGGTTGGATGTCGTGGACGCGCACGCCGTCGAAGACCCGGAAGGAGGCGACGAGCCTAGCGGCCTCCACGTCGTAGACGAGCTGATCCGACCCAGTCCCTGCGACAACCCACGGTGTAATAGGTGAGGTGAGCATGCGGCACGCCAGAGCGCGGGGGGGGGGAGGGGTGGTGTGGTGGAGCGAGAGAGGGGGTGGGGAGGAAGGGAGGTAGGGGAAGTTGCTGGCGAGGAGGAGGGGGCGCGGGGAGGAGGGGAGGAAGGAGAGCGCGGAGATGGCCTCGCATCGACGGAATCCGTCGCCGGCTTGAACTCAAAGGTCCAAGCTTTTTGGAAATTCGCCGCGGGAAGGAGAGGACCGCGGCGAGGCCATGATACGTCTCCGTCGTATCTATAATTTTTGATTGTTCCATGCCAATATTATACAACTTTCATATACTTTTGGCAACTTTTTATACTACTTTTGGGACTAACATATTGATCCAGTGCCAAGTGCCAGTTCCTGTTTGTTGCATGTTTTATGTTTCACAGAAACCCCATATCAAACGGAATCCAAACGGGATAAAAATGGACGGAGAATTATTTTGGAATATTTATGATTTTTGGGAAGTACAATCAACATGAGACGGTGCCCGAGGGGGCCACAAGGCAGGGGGCGCGCCCTGGACCCTCGTGGGCACCCCGTAAGGCAGTTGACGCTCTTCTTTTTCCGCAAGAAAGCTAATTTTATGAGAAAAATCTGGGCGAAAGATTCAACCCAATCGGAGTTACGGATCTCCGGATGTAAAATAAACGGTGAAAGGGCAGCAGAAGAGAACGCAAAAACAGAGAGAGACAGAGAGACAGATCCAATCTCGGAGGGGCTCTCGCCCCTCCCATGCCATGGAGGCCAAGGACCAGAGGGGAAACCCTTCTCCCATCTAGGGAGGAGGTCAAGGAAGAAGAAGACGAAGGGGCCCCCTCTCCCCTTCTCTTCCGGTGGCGCTGGAACGCTGTCGTGGCCATCATCATCACCGCAATCTTCACCAACAACTTCACCGCCATCATCACCAACTCTTCCCCCCTCTATGCAGCAGTGTAACCTCTCTCTTACCCGCTGTAATCTCTACTTAAACATGGTGCTCAACGCTATATATTATTTCCCAATGATGTATGGCTATCCTATGATGTTTGAGTAGATCCGTTTTGTCCTTTGGGTTATTTGATGATCAAGATTGGTTTGAGTTGCATGTTTTATTATTGGTGCTGTCCTATGGTGCTCTCCGTGTCGTGCAAGCGTGAGGGATCCCTGCTGTAGGGTTTGCAATATGTTCATGATTTGCTTATGGTGGGTGGCGTGAGTGACAGAAGCACAGACCCGAGTAAGTAGGTTGTTTGCGTATGGGATAAAGGGGACTTGATACTTTAATGCTATGGTTGGGTTTTACCTTAATGATCTTTAGTAGTTGCGGATGCTTGCTAGAGTTCCAATCATAAGTGCATATGATCCAAGTAGAGAAAGTATGTTAGCTTATGCCTCTCCCTCAAATAAAATTGTAATAATGATTACCGGTCTAGTTATCGATTGCCTAGGGACAAATAACTTTCTCGTGACAAAAAGCTCTTTACTAAAACTAATTTAGTTGTGTCTTTATCTAAACAGCCCCTAGTTTATATTTACGCGCTCTTTATTTCCTTGCAAACCTATCCAAAAACACCTACAAAGTACTTCTAGTTTCATACTTGTTCTAGGTAAAGCGAACGTCAAGCGTGCGTAGAGTTGCATCGGTGGTCGATAGAACTTGAGGGAATATTTGTTCTACCTTTAGCTCCTCGTTGGGTTCCACACTCTTACTTATCGAAAGAGGCTACAATTGATCCCCTATAGTTGTGGGTTATCAAGACCTTTTCTGGCGCCGTTGCCGGGGAGCAATAGCGTGGGGTGAATATTCTCGTGTGTGCTTGTTTGCTTTATCACTAAGTAATTTTTATTTGCTGTTCTTAGTTGTTTTCTATCTTTAGTTATGGGTTCAAAATTTTGGAATGTTCTAATAAACAGATAGATTGGATTGATTGTTTGATTGATTGACTGAAAGTGAGTGAATTCGAAATCTTTTGAAAGTTAAATGAGAGGGAATAAAAGGACTTTCCCAAACTTTCACTTTGCTTTTATGATCTCCATGAATTCAATTTCTTTTCAAATACAAAACCCTGGAGAGAAGATGACATGACTTCTTCCATTTAATTAAATGAAAGAGTATTTGAAAATATTTGAATTCCATTTGGAAATATTTCAATTCATAAACTTCATGCAACTCAATGATTTTCATGAGAGAAGATAAAATGACTTCTTCAAAACAGATGAAATATGAGTTGGAAGTTTAAAAGGATCAAATTAAAAATCCTTTTGAAAATTATTTTCAATTTGGAATTATTCGGGTTTTATTCAAATTATTTTTCTCCAAAAATAAAATATATGGAATTAGGGTAACATGATTCCCTACAACAGAAAATTGGAAATAAATTTGAAATCATTTTGGTATTTTTAAAATGATTTTTACTGGATTTTATTAGAACAGTAGCACTCTTTGCTTTATTTAAATTCGTGTGAATTTTATTTGGCGTTGTAAAAAATGTTCACGTTGTAGAAAATCTTTTTCTGAAAATTTTGATATATTATATGCCTATATAATAGTTTTATTTATTTCATGTTTATTATTTTCCTTTGTCTGGTAAATGTTTAAAAAAAACTCTTCGAACAGTGCCCGGCCGAAGCCCAGCACTGCTCTCTCTCTCCTCTCTCTCCCTCCGCCGAACTGGGCCGGCCCAGCCAACCGGGCTAGGCCAGCCGCAGCCCAGCAGCTCCCCGCGCGCGAACCGCCTTACGCTCGCTCGCCCGCTCGTAGCCTCGATCGGTCGCCGCCTCTCTCTGCCGCCGACAGGTGGGACCCACCTGTCGGGTCCGTCCCCGACCTCGTGACTGGAGTCCGTCTCCAGCACGACTCGCCGGCCGCCGCCGTGTCCAGGCGGGACTCCTCTCCCTCTGCCCCTCGCGCAAGCCGACCCCCTCCTACTATTTATACCGCCGCCCGGGCCCCGTTCCTCCTCCTTTACCGCAAATCGCAGCCACCGCCGCACTCACCGGAGTTCCTGCCTCCGACGAGATCTGCCGCCGCCGCGCCCCGTTCCGTTACCCTCGACCTCCGCCGACGCCGCCATCGCCTTCCCCTCCTTGCGCCGCTTCTCCCAGACCCTGCAGCCACGCCGGAGGACCGCCGGAGTAGCCACCCCGACGCCGCTGCCGACTCCTTCTCCGGCAACGTCGACGCCCACCACCGCGGTAAGCCGTCGGTGCTCCTCGTCTGTCCGATCTAGGTTAGATGGATAGGATTAGATTAGTTATTTTTTTATTTTTTTATTCGAATCGTTTTTTTACTTAGTGAACGTTCACTGCTTTGCGTTCGCAGCGAACGGTTTTTAACCAATAGATTTCTGACACGTGGCCAGGGACCTAGGTGTAGATTTTATTTTTCAGTTCAGTCCCTGATTTTCAAAACACCACAACTTTTCAACCGTTAGTCCAAATTCAGTGAAACCAACGCCAATTTCTTCGTTATGATCCCCTCTATCCAGTAATCCAACTCAAACATGTTTTTTAAATTTTAAAATTTGAATTAGATCAGATTTGAATTTGAATCTTCTTTTGATCGTAACTTGAGTTTCGCAACTCCGATTTAGTTGATTCTTTTTGCAAATTAAAGCTCTTGACCTAAACTTTCTGATAAGGCCAAATTCACATAATTTTGGTACTGTTAGAAATTGTTTTATGTTGCAAGAGTTATTTACTTGGTTCTGATGTTTTCCGAAGTGTCTTCTTCGTTCTTTCCGATCTTTTGAGTGATTGCTTATGTGTGGTTACTATTGCTTGCTTACGATAGATTGACCGGAGTGTGACGAGTAGAACTATCAAGAGTTTTGAGTGCGAATCATCTTCATCAACATTGCAGGCAAGTTCACACTTTGATCATATCCCTTCCATACCCAGTTTTTATGCATTAGTTCACCCTCAAACATTGCATGAGTAGGATTGATAACATGTGGGTATTGGGAAGTAGTTGATGAGGTAGGAACCTATTGCCCTGCATTTAAACCTTGGGAGTTACTTCTACGTTTGCTTATATTGCTATGCTATGCTCGTAGACGTGGATTGGGTTTGAGTGAATTTCCATGACAGATGTGAGATTGTTAATTAATGGTTCAACTTAAGGTGGCACCTAAATCTCACATCTGGGTGGATTGAGGTACCTGGGTATTCCAGGATTGCCTGTTTTTCTTTTGGACCGCCACCCAGGTTTAAAGGGATCATGAGATTATTCATGCTAGAAACTTCCGTGTGCAGCCACAAGCTATTATGGGCTCTAGCATAGTTGAGTAGGTTACATGATCTCTTGAAGAGGTGGGCTAGCAGATGTAGGGGAAAGTAGGTGTAACTGTCCACCCGGAGTAAAGAGTTATTGTTTCTGAAAGACTGTGTCTCGGTCATCCGTTTCTCAAACATCATGTAGTGCGAGAATCAAGCGGAGGCGGTCGAGTCTTATGGGGAAAAGTGCACAAACCTCTGCAGAGTGTACAAACTAATCATGATTAGCCGTGTCCTCGGTTATGGACATCTTGAGTATCTAGTTCTTGGATTATCCCGTTGATCTCATCATGTTACTTTAATTAATTTTGTTGGGTTAATGGTGATACTTAATTGGGATTGAGATGCTGTCAACCATCTCAATGTTTCACAACCACCATGATAGTTAAAGAAAATTTATTCCTTTGCAGTAGGGAAAATTGGCTTTTCACAAAAACATTATAACCATAGAGCTTTTCCACCAGCCATATATGCATGTAGTGATAGCCTTTGTTCATCATTTCTCTATGGTGTGAATTTGCCAGCATATTCCAGGTGCTGACCCATTTCGGGCTGCAACGTTTCATGTTGCAGGATTCTTACGACGAGTAAGTGATACGTTAGGGTTACGATTTCTACACTCAACTTTGCCGTTGGTGTTGATGGGAATCCACAACCTTGTTACTTCCGCATTTTGGATTGAGTTAATAGTATTTACGTTACTTTATACATGTGATTTACCTCTGTTATAAATCCTCGAGTACTGTATGTGTCAGCATACCGATCCAGGGATGACACTTAAGCACAGAGACTTGATCCATTCGGGTCGGGTCGCTACAAGATGGTATGAGAGCACATGTTGACTGTAGGACATGACCCTAGAAACTGGCATGCCCATAGGAAGGATTTTCCCTAAAACTTTCTTTTTCAAAAAGATCTTTTACCTCTCTCCTTTTCCGAGTCTTATTCAAATATTCCCTTTTAGTGAGACCATACCCCTTTCCCTTTTTGACCACTCGAAGATTCGACTGATGAGACCACTCCAAGAAGTACAAGATATCGGACAACTAATATCACTTCGGAATGAAGAGGATTTTACCGTGTATTATAATAATGGAAACTACAACTGTTGAAGACTCTGAAGACTAGGAGAATTGGAGACTCTGAAGAATTCCCAGATTTTTATGACCTAGGAAGGCTACCCTTATGGAACTTGGCAGACTATGGAAGATGTCAATACCCGAGATCAAGTCGTATCGGAGAAAGACCAGAGCATGGAGAGTTAAAAACTCAAAGTTCTGTCAAGGAAAACCCTAAGGCAGGAGATATCAACTATGGAGAGATAGCTCATGGAAATGATAAGAGCAGAAACACGGCTATCCATGATGTTATCACCCGCTTATGCTTTGTCACCGTGCTGAGTTAAGCATGCATATGCATGGAAGGATTGGATGGTAGAAGGCTGATGGAGCACCTATCAGCAAGATGAAGTTTTAACCTTAGCCGGTGTATCACCAGGATCTAGAGTGTTACATCAAGAAGTTAAGATGGAGCTACAAGAAGCCGTATTTGAAAGGAAGCATTTCATGAAGAACTCAGGACCTAGAAGCTGAAAGTAGCCAAGCTGGAGGAGCAAAATTTCGAGATACCGGAGATTCGTCAGGAACTGAAGGACAATAGGACCATGGTTCTTGTCAAGGATGTTGAAACCCAGAAGTTTGGAACGCAACTCCAGAAATATAAAGGACGTCACGAGAGACTTCGCGTCAACAGAGATGATCTGGCAAAAGAACTTGAGAAGGACAAGCACGATGGGAAGAAGCCATCGGAGACATGAACAAGACTTGAAGAGTTTTGCGACTTTGAAGATTTATTGACCTTTAGAAGACCAAACCCCTGTTATACCTACGTTAGATGCGACGTTTGTGAGCTGTCATTTGTTTGTTGTTTTTTCGACAGCCACAATAAAAACCTGTCTCTTCAAAACTATTGTTTGCATTGTGTGTATCCCTCTCTACCTCTCTTATCTCACCCCAAACCCATGGACCCAATAGAGGATGAATGGAGCTGAACTCATATTTTCTGGACCGATGAGTCAATTGGAGACAGACCGATGGATTCTGAACATGGAGGATCACATGGAGAATAACCCTATAGCTGGAAAGGATATGACCCAGCATGCTTTTGAGTGCTTTGAAAGAGGTGACACTACCTGGTAGAGGATGTACCAAACCATCAATGGATGGCAAGGAGTAACCACTTGGAAAGAATTTAAGTTGACTTTGCCAAAGTCTTGGCTTGTGTCCCAGAAATTGAGGCCTTATGGAAAGGATATGAAGAAACCTTGTGCATACAAGCTTTGTGGAGAAATAGGACACAAACATAAAGAAAACAATGATGAATACCCTCATAATCGGAGGATTACCAAAGGAGTTAGCCGAGGATCTCAAGGTACTTCGGTTGGATATTGTTCCCAAAGGTTTTGTTGCAGCAAAGGAAGTTCAGTCTACATTGTTGAGAAAGATCCGTGAAGCTCAGAAGGATGACAAAGAGATTGCTGAGGTAAAAGAGAGGATGAGCAAAGGAAAGGCCTAAGGTTTTCGTAAGGATGAGCACGGCACCTTATGGTTCGAGGACCGTGTATATGTGCCCAATAATGCAAAGATCAGGAAGTTAATACTTTAGGAGGCTCATGACTCCCCATACTCGATTCGCCCTAGAAACACGAAGATGTATTTGGATTTGAAGGAGCGTTTCTGGTGGACTAGTATGAAGAAGGATATTGCGGAGTATGTAGTCGTTTGTGATGTATGCCAGAGAGTAAATGCAGAGTATCAGAAGCCAGCCGGATTACTACAGCCTATGCCGATACCCGAATGGAAGTAGGATAAGCTTGGCATGGATTCCATTACCGGATTTCCCAGAACCCGATCGGGATATGATTCTATCCGGGTAGTAGTTGATTCGCTTGACCAAAGTGGCTCACGTTATCCCAGTGAAAACCACATATACAAGTGCGAAGGTGGCCAAGATATATATGACCAGGATCGTATGTCTGCATGGAGTTCCGAGGACCATCGTATCAGATAGAGGAACACAGTTTACCTCAAAGTTTTGGAATCAGCTGCACCACACTTTGGGTACTAGGCTAGAGTTCAGTACAACCTTTCATCCGCAGACAGATGGATAGACTGAGAGAGTCAATCAGATTCTGGAGAACATGTTGAGAGCGTGTGCGCTAGATTATGGATCTAGTAGGGATGATAATCTACCTTACGCGGAGTTCTCATACAACAACAGTTACCAAGCCAGTTTGAAGATGGCCCCTTTTGAAGCTTTGTGTGGGAGAAGGAGCCAGACACCGTTGATGTGGGATGAAGTTGGAGACCGTCAGTTGTTTGGACCAAATGTGATCAAGGAGTCAGAAGAAAATGTTAAGTTGATTCGAGATAGACTGAAGGTAGCTCAGTCCAGGCAGAAGAGTTTTGCAGACTCAAAAATGCAAGGAGGTAGTCTATGAAATTGGAGACAGAGCATGTCTTCGTGTGTCCCCTCTACGAGGAGTTAAACTATTTGGAGTTAAGGGAAAGTTAGCCCCGAGATTTGTAGGACCATACCGAGTTTTGGAGCGTATGGGAGAAGTGGCCAACAAGTTGGAGTCACCCGAAGGACTATCAGGAGTTCATGATGTGTTTCATGTTTCCCAGTTGAAGAAGTGCCATGCAGAGATGGCCAATATTCCCCTGTAAGGACGCTTGACCCTCGAAAGGATAATGATGTTCCACGAAGTGGAGTATGGACTTCATAAGTATAAGTTTTTTTTTATCTCGGTATGTGGGATATCCCCCGAGGATGAAGAGATGAATTACTATTGGATATAAAGGAGGTATGATGTTGGAAATATGGATCAATGGAAATTCCATGATGAGTCTGAGTAATCACGTCGTAGTTTGGTACCAATAGAAGGAAGAGAAACAGTACCATTGGATGGATTTTAAGTATGCTAGGAAGTTGGATGTTGGAATAATGATCAGTTGCCCTGATGATGAGTTCAAGGTTTGCAAGTGATGAGATGGGCCATAACCCACAGGCTCCAGGACCTGCCAAGAAGCAATCACATTCTTGCTGAAGGAAAAACCCTGGAAAAAGTTACGATTTTATCGACAAACGATCTTATAGGAGTTACGCAAAACCTGAGGGTTGGGAAGGAACGACAGATGTTTGTTTGGCTTGCAGAATCCATGGATTTATCCGAACTTGGTTCGTCGACAAGAGAAATTCTGCAATGCTTGCGAGGATGACCGAGTGTTAGAATGCGAGATTCGCTAAACCATATACAAGGTAATGATTTGGTGCGGGATGGATTGATCACCATACCGACTTACTCTTATTGTTCGCTTTGCTATCTGGGATGGTAAATCTGAGTGACCTACCTATAGTAGAGAGACGACGGTATTAAACCTTAGAATGGTATAAGAATGTTTCCCTTGTACACGGCAGTTGTTGCCAATCGTAGGTTATACGGTGAGGATCAACCAGACCCATTCCCTGCAGGAGAAACCATAAATCGTTGACCACCATGAGATATCGATAGTTGTTTAGTTTTGGCGCCAAACCCGTCAGCTAAGAAGACCCAGTCATGGAAGAACCTTACCAAGATGAAAGGACAGAAGAATTGTGGTAAAGGTTATGCCACTACCTGAAGAGCCAGAGAAGGAATTATCTCGAGAATTTGAGAAGACCGGCCCCGTCAAGAATAAGGATGGAGTATATGAGTACTGATGGGACCATGACAATGTTTCTAAGGGTGGTAGCACCCCAGACCCCCTGTGATGATCGATGGATTTTGAGAAGACCCAAAACCTAACCTATTTCTTTCTAGTCTCTCCGAATCTCGAGGACAAGATTCATTTTAAGGGTGGTAGGTTTGTAACATCCCAAAATTCTGAATTTTGGAATGTTATAATAAACAGATAGACTGGATTGATTGACTAAAAGTGAGTGAATTCGAAATCTTTTGAAAGTTAAATGAGAGGGAATAAAAGGACTTTCCCAAACTTTCACTTTGCTTTTATGATCTCCGTGAATTCAAATTATTTTCAAATACAAAACCCTGGAGAGAAGATGACATGACTTCTTCCATTTAATTAAATGAAAGGGTATTTGAAAATATTTGAATTCCATTTGGAAATATTTCAATTCATAAACTTCATGCAACTCAATGATTTTCATGAGAGAAGATAAAATGACTTCTTCAAAACAGATGAAATATGAGTTGGAAGTTTAAAAGGATCAAATTAAAAATCCTTTTGAAAATTATTTTCAATTTGGAATTATTCAGGTTTTATTCAAATTATTTTTCTCAAAAAATAAAATATATGGAAATTAGGGTAACATGATTCCCTACAACAGAAAATTGGAGAGAAATAAATTTGAAATCATTTTGGTATTTTTAAAATGATTTTTACTGGATTTTATTAGAACAGTAGCACTCTTTGCTTTATTTAAATTTGTGTGAATTTTATTTGGCGTTGTAAAAAACGTTCACGTTGTAGAAAATCTTTTTCTGAAAATTTTGATATATTATATGCCTATATAATAGTTTTATTTATTTCGGTTTTATTATTTTCCTTTGTTTGGTAAATGTTAAAAAAAACTCTTCGAACAGTGCCCGGCCGAAGCCCAGCACTGCTCTCTCTCTCCTCTTTCTAACTCCGCCGAACTGGGCCGGCCCAGCCAACCGGGCCAGGCCAGCCGCAGCCCAGCAGCTCCCCGCGCGCGAACCGCCTTACGCTCGCTCGCCCGCTCGCAGCCCCGATCGGTCGCCGCCTCTCTCTGCCGCCGACAGGTGGGACCCACCTGTCGGGTCCGTCCCCGACCTCGTGACTGGAGTCCGTCTCCAGCACGACTCGCCGGCCGCCGCCGTGTCCAGGCGGGACTCCTCTCCCTCTGCCCCTCGCGCAAGCTGACCCCCTCCTCCTATTTATACCGCCGCCCGGGCCCCGTTCCTCCTCCTTTGCCGCAAATCGCAACCGCCGCCGCCCTCGCCGGAGTTCCTGCCTTCGACGAGATCTGCCGCCGCCGCCGCGCCCCGTTCCGTCACCCTCGACCTCCGCCTCCATCGCCTTCCCCTCCTTGCGCCGCTTCTCCCAGACCCCGCGGCCACGCCGGAGGACTGCCGGAGCAGCCACCCCGACGCCGCTGCCGACTCCTTCTCCCGCGACGTCGACGCCCACCATCGCGGTAAGCCGCCGGTGCTCCTCGTCCGTCCGATCTAGGTTAGATGGATAGGATTAGATTAGTTATTTTTTTATTTTTTTATTCGAATCGTTTTTTTACTTAGTGAACGTTCACTGCTTTGCCTTCGCAGCGAACGGTTTTTAACCAATAGATTTGTGACACGTGGCCAGGGACCTAGGTGTAGATTTTATTTTTCAGTTCAGTCCCTGATTTTCAAAACACCACAACTTTTCAACCGTTAGTCCAAATTCAGTGAAACCAACGCCAATTTCTTTGTTATGATCCCCTCTATCTAGTAATCCAACTCAAACATGTTTTTGAAATTTTAAAATTTGAATTAGATCAGATTTGAATTTGAATCTTCTTTTGATCGTAACTTGAGTTTCGCAACTCCGATTTAGTTGATTCTTTTTGCAAATTAAAGCTCTTGACCTAAACTTTCTGATAAGGCCAAATTCACATAATTTTGGTACTGTTAGAAATTGTTTTATGTTGCAAGAGTTATTTACTTGGTTCTGATGTTTTTTGAAGTGTCTTCTTCGTTCTTTCCGATCTTTTGAGTGATTGCTTATGTGTGGTTACTATTGCTTGCTTACGATAGATTGACCGGAGTGTGACGAGTAGAACTATCAAGAGTTTTGAGTGCGAATCATCTTCATCAACATTGCAGGCAAGTTCACACTTTGATCATATCCCTTCCATACCTAGTTTTTATGCATTAGTTCACCCTCAAACATTGCATGAGTAGGATTGATAACATGTGGGTATTGGGAAGTAGTTGATGAGGTAGGAACCTATTGCCCTGCATTCAAACCTTGGGAGTTACTTCTACATTTGCTTATATTGCTATGCTATGCTCGTAGATGTGGATTGGGTTTGAGTGAATTTCCATGACAGATGTGAGATTGTTAATTAATGGTTCAACTTAAGGTGGCAACCAAAACTCACATCTGGGTGGATTGAGGTACCTGGGTATTCCAGGATTGCCTATTTTTCTTTTGGACCGCCACCCAGGTTCAAAGGGATCATGAGATTATTCATGCTAGAAACTTCCGTGTGCAGCCACAAGCTATTATGGGTTCTAGCATAGTTGAGTAGGTTACATGATCTCTTGAAGAGGTGGGCTAGCAGATGTAGGGGAAAGTAGGTGTAACTGTCCACCCGGAGTAAAGAGTTATTGTTTCTGAAAGACTGTGTCTCGGTCATCCGTTTCTCAAACATCATGTAGTGCGAGAATCAAGCGGAGGCGATCGAGTCTTGTGGGGAAAAGTGCACAAACCTTTGCAGAGTGTAGAAACTAATCATGATTAGCCATGTCCCTGGTTATGGACATCTTGAGTATCTAGTTCTTGGATTATCCCGTTGATCTCATCATGTTACTTTAATTAATTTTGTTGGGTTAATGGTGATACTTAATGGGGATTGAGATGCTGTCAACCATCTCAATGTTTCACAACCACCATGATAGTTAAAGAAAATTTATTCCTTTGCAGTAGGGAAAAATTGGCTTTTCACAAAAACATTATAACCATAGAGCTTTTCCACCAACCATATATGCATGTAGTGATAGCCTTTGTTCATCATTTCTCTATGGTGTGAATTTGCCAGCATATTCCAGGTGCTGACCCGTTTCGGGCTGCAACGTTTCATGTTGCAGGATTCTTACGATGAGTAAGTGATACGTTAGGGTTACGATTTCTACACTCAACTTTGCCGTTGGTGTTGATGGGAATCCACAACCTTGTTACTTCCGCATTTTGGATTGAGGTAATAGTATTTAGGTTACTTTATACATGTGATTTACCTCTGTTATAAATCCTCGAGTACTGTGTGTGTTAGCATACCGATCCAGGGATGACACTTAAGCACAGAGACTTGATCCATTCGGGTCGGGTCGCTACAGGTAGGAATCGCAAAATACCAAAAAAATTAGTTGTACCTACTGAACCAATGGTTGAAGAACCACTAAAAATCTATCACACTCCTGAAGCTTTTTACTTGGATCATCTTCGATCCCTATGTGCTCGTGCTGAAACCCCAACTAGCTTAGTTGAGGGCAAATCTTTAGATGAGCCTGCTTGTTATGTGCGACACCGCATATCTGAAAAAGGGAAACTTTTACTAGGTCAAATTCATCATTTGCAATGCTATGCTTGGAATTTATGTGAAATATATGATGTTACTTGTTGTTCTGAAAACCCTAAGAAACACCTTCCCTACCAATGTGAGTTTATTGATAATGGAATCTTATCTTCTTATGCTAAAGGTGTTTATAATTACTATGATGTTCTACAAATTGAAGAATTTGTTGCTTTTAAGGGTGCTTATGAAATTGCTTCTTTGATTGAAACGTATGATGCTACTCTTTACAAATCTGAAATTTTTGCCATACTTAAATATTGCTATGATAATTATGCTTCTAATGCCTATGTTGAACCATATATTGAGGACTACCCCGCTGTCCAAGAAGAGACTAATATTTTGCAGGAGTCTATGGAAGAAGAAATTGATGAAACTGTGAGCTCATTAGATGAAGAAGATGATGAGGAGAGCGAAGAACAAAGGGAGGAAGAGCGGATTAGCTACCCATGCCCACCTTCTAATGAGAGTAACTCTTCAACTCATACATTGTTTAATTCCCCTTCGTGTTTACCGAAGGATGATTGCTATGATGACTATTATGATCCTGTTGATTCTCTTGAAATATCCCTTTTTGATGATGCTTGCTATGCTTGTGGCCAAGATGCCAATATGAATTATGCTTATGGAGATGAACTTGCTATAGTTCCTTATGTTAAACATGAAATTGTTGCTATTGCACCCACGCATGATAGTCCTATTATCTTTTTGAATTCTCCCAACTACACTATATCGGAGAAGTTTACCCTTATTAAGGATTATATTGATGGGTTGCCTTTTACTATTACACATGATGATTTTGATAGATATAATATGCATGTGCTTGCTGCTCCTACTTGCAATTATTATGAGAGAGGAACTATATCTCCACCTCTCTATGTTTCCAATATGGTAGAATTGCAAGAAACTGCTTATACTATGCATTGGCCTTTACTTGGCATGCATGAATTGTTCTTTTATGACATGCCGATGCATAGGAAGAGAGTTAGACTTCGTCTTTGCTTGATATATGTTAATTTGTGCTCACTACTAAATTACAAATCATTGCTAATTAAAATTGGCTTTGATATACCTTGGGATCCGGGTGGATTCACTACTTGGGCACTATATGCCTAGCTTAATGGCTTTAAAGAAAGCGCTGCCAGGGAGACAACCCGGAAGTTTTAGAGAGTCATTTATTTCTGTTGAGTGCTTTCATATAGTTGAAAAACAACAAATAAAGAGGGGAACCCAAAACTTTTTCAAAAAGGAAAGTGAAAGTGAGAGAGACAAGCATTGTTGAAGTGGGAGATAGCCTTGAACTTTGTTCATGCTCACGGAAACTTTGTGAATCTTGATTACAGAAACTTTTCAACAAAAATAATTATCCCCTTATACAATTCCATTGTATTAGAAAAATAATGTGCTAAGGTTTGCCTTTAGGATGTTTACAATGCTTGTTGGTTTGTACGGTGCAGGACAGAAACTTTGGCTGTAGTGCACGATTTTACATTTTTTACTGGAACGTCGAATGGTTCTGAAACTTTCTGCACTGTCTTTATATACAAATTTTTTATTTTTCCTAATTTTGGAAGAATTTTTAAAGTATCATAAGTATGGTAAATGTTCATATTGTTACAGACTGTTCTGTTTTAGACAGATTCTGTTTTTGATGCATAGTTTGCTTGTTTTGATGAAACTATCGATTTATATCAGTGGATTAAGCCATTGAAAAGTTATATTACAGTAGCTATAATGCAAAAAAAATGAATTGGTTTGCAACAGTATTTAGAGTAGTGATTTGCTTTATTATACTAACGGATCTTACCGAGTTTTCTGTTGAAGTTTTGTGTGGATGAAGTGTTCGATGACCGAGAAGGTCTCGATGTGAGAAGAAGGAAGAGAGGCAAGAGCTCAAGCTTGGGGATACCCGAGGCACCCCAAGTAAATATTCAAGGAGACTCAAGCGTCTAAGCTTGGGGATGCCCCGAAAGGCATCCCCTCTTTCTTCAACAAGTATCGGTATGTTTTCAGATTCGTTTCGTTCATGCAATATGTGCAAATCTTGGAGCGTCGTTTGCATTTAGTTTTCACTTTTTTATGCACCATGCTGGTATGAGATGGTCCTTGGTTGATTTATAGAATGCTCTATGCACTTCACTTATATCTTTTCAGTATGGCTTTATAGAATGCTTCATGTGCTTCACTTATATCATTTGAAGTTTGGATTGCTTGTTTCTCTTCACATAGAAAACCGCCATTTGTAGAATGCTCTTTTGCTTAACTTATATTTGTTAGAGCGTGGGCATATCTTTTGTAGAAAGAATTAAACTATCTTGCTTCACTTATATCTATTTAGAGAGATGACAGGAACCGGTCATTCACATGGTTAGTCATAAAATCCTACATAAAACTTGTAGATCACTGAATATGATATGTTTGATTCCTTGCAATAGTTTTGCGATATAAAGATGGTGATATTAGAGTCATGCTAGTGGGTAGTTGTGGATTGTAGAAATACTTGTGTTGAAGTTTGTGATTCCCGTAGCATGCACGTATGGTGAACCGTTATGTGATGAAGTTGGAGCATGATTTATTTATTGATTGTCTTCCTTATGAGTGGCGGTCGGGGACGAGTGATGGTATTTTCCTACCAATCTATCCCCCTAGGAGCATGCGCGTAGTACTTTGTTTCGATGACTAATAGATTTTTGCAATAAGTATGTGAATTCTTTATGACTAATGTTGAGTCCATGGATTATACGCACTCTCACCCTTCCATCATTGCTAGCCTCTTCGGTACCGTGCATTGCCCTTTCTCACCTCGAGAGTTGGTGCAAACTTCGCCGGTGCATCCAAACCCCGTGATACGATATACTCTATCACACATAAGCCTCCTTATATCTTCCTCAAAACAGCCACCATACCTACCTATCATGGCATTTCCATAGCCATTCCGAGATATATTGCCATGCAACTTCCATCATCGTCATATACATGACTTGAGCATTTATTGTCATATTGCTTTGCATGATCGTAAGATAGCTAGCATGATGTTTTCATGGCTTGTCTGTTTTTTGATGTCATTGCTACGCTAGATCATTGCACATCCCGGTACACCGCGGAGGCATTCATATAGAGTCATATCATTGTTCTAGTATCGAGTTGTAATATTGAGTTGTAAGTAAATAAAAGTGTGATGATCATCATTATTAGAACATTGTCCCATGTGAGGTTATCAAAATAAAAGAGGCCAAAGAAACCCAAATAAAAAAAAGAGGCCAAAGAAACCCAAATAAAAAAAGAGGCCAAAGAAACCCAAATAAAAAAAAGAGGCCAAAGAAGCCCACCAAAAAAATAAAAAAATAAAAAAAAGAGAGAAAAAGAGAGAAGGGGCAATGTTACTATCCTTTTACCACACTTGTGCTTCAGAGTAGCACCATGTTCTTCATATAGAGAGTCTCTTGAGTTATCACTTTCATATACTAGTGGGAATTTTCGTTATAGAGCTTGGCTTGTATATTCCGATGATGGGCTTCCTCAAATGCCCGAGGTCTTCATGAGCAAGCAAGTTGGATGCACACCCACTTAGTTTTCAGTTTGAGCTTTCATACACTTATAGCTCTAGTGCATCCGTTGCATGGCAATCCCTACTCCTCACATTGACATCAATTGGTCGGCATCTCCATAGCCCGTTGATTAGCCGCGGCGATGTGAGACTTTCTCCTTTTTTGTCTTCTCCACATAACCCCCATCATTATATCCTATTCCACCTATAGTGCTATGTCCATGGCTCACGCTCATGTATTGCATGAAAGTTGAAAAGGTTTGAGAACGTCAAAAGTATGAAACAATTGCTTGGCTTGTCATCGGGGTTGTGCATGATTTGAATATTTTGTGTGGTGAAGATGGAGCATAGCCAGACTATATGATTTTGTAGGGATAACTTTCTTTGGCCATGTTATTTTGAAAAGACATGATTGCTTTATTAGTAGGCTTGAAGTATTATTGTTTCCATGTCAAATGATAGACTATTGCTTTGAATCACTCGTGTCTTAATATTCATGCCATGATTAGATACATGATCAAGATTATGCTAGGTAGCATTCCACATAAAAAATTATCTTTTTTATCATTTACCTACTCGAGGACGAGAAGGAATTAAGCTTGGGGATGCTGATACGTCTCCGTTGTATCTATACTTTTTGATTGTTCCATGCCAATATTATACAACTTTCATATACTTTTGGCAACTTTTTATACTATTTTTGGGACTAACATATTGATCCAGTGCCCAGTGCCAGTTCCTATTTGTTGCATGTTTTATGTTTCGCAGAAACCCCATATCAAACAGAATCCAAACGGGATAAAAACGGAAGGAGAATTATTTTGGAATATTTATGATATTTGGGAAGTAGAATCAACGCGAGACGGTGCCCGAGGGGGCCACGAGGCAGGGGGTGCGCCCCAGGGGCAGGCGCGCCCTGGACCCTCTTGGGCACCCCGTAAGGCGGTTGACGCTCTTCTTTTGCCGCAAGAAAGCTAATTTTATGAGAAAAATCTGGGCAAAAGATTCAACCCAATCGGAGTTACGGATCTCCGGATATAAAATAAACGGTGAAAGGGCAATAGAAGAGAATGCAGAAACAGAGAGAGACAGAGAGACAGATCCAATCTCGGAGGGGCTCTCGCCCCTCCCATGCCATGGAGGCCAAGGACCAAAGGGGAAACCCTTCTCCCATCTAGGGAGGAGGTCAAGGAAGAAGAAGACGAAGGGGCCCCCTCTCCCCTTCTCTTCCGGTGGCGTCGGAACGCTGCCATGGCCATCATCATCACCGCAATCTTCACCAACAACTTCACCACCATAATCACCAACTCTCCCACCTCTATGCAGCGGTGTAACCTCTCTCTTACCCGCTGTAATCTCTACTTAAACATGGTGCTCAACGCTATATATTATTTCCCAATGATGTATGGCTATCCTATGATGTTTGAGTAGATCCGTTTTGTCCTTTGGGTTATTTGATGATCAAGATTGGTTTGAGTTGCATGTTTTATTATTGGTGCTGTCCTATGGCGATCTCCGTGTCGCGCAAGCGTGAGGGATCCCCGCTGTAGGGTTTGCAATATGTTCATGACTTGCTTATGGTGGGTGGCGTGAGTGACAGAAGCACAGGCCCGAGTAAGTAGGTTGTTTGCGTATGGGATAAAGGGGACTTGATACTTTAATGCTATGGTTGGGTTTTACCTTAATGATCTTTAGTAGTTGCGGATGCTTGCTAGAGTTCCAATCATAAGTGCATATGATCCAAGTAGAGAAAGTATGTTAGCTTATGCCTCTCCCTCAAATAAAATTGTAATAATGATTACCCGTCTAGTTATCGATTGCCTAGGGACAAATAACTTTCTCGTGACAAAAAGCTCTTTACTAAAACTAATTTAGTTGTGTCTTTATCTAAACAGCCCCTAGTTTATATTTACGCGCCCTTTATTTCCTTGCAAACCTATCAAAAAACACCTACAAAATATTTCTAGTTTCATACTTGTTCTAGGTAAAGCGAACGTCAAGCGTGCGTAGAGTTGTATCGGTGGTCGATAGAACTTGAGGGAATATTTGTTCTACCTTTAGCTCCTCGTTGGGTTCGACACTCTTACTTATCGAAAGAGGCTACAATTGATCCCCTATACTTGTGGGTTATCAGGCCACCGAAGGTGGGGGATGAGAGCGCGGCGACGTGATAGAAGGTGGGGGGAGAGCGCAGTGGCAGCGCGGCGGCGAGCCGGAGAAGAGCACCTAGCGGTCGACGGCGACCAACCAGAGAAGAGAGAGAGAGGGCGAGGACCGCGGGTTCGGTCGGAAATAGATGGAGGGGGTTTTCACAAAAAGACCATCGCGATGAGTAAATCCGAACGGAGGGAGTATAAGAGCATCTATAGCTGAAGACACCAAATCCCCCCTCCCCCAAACGCTCGCGGACGCGCCCGTAGATCAAGGAACTAGCACAAAATCTGGTTAAATCGAGTATAATTCTAGTATAAACGATCATCGGACAACCAAAAAATAAGATGCAGTTTCAATCGGACAACCAAAAGATAAGATGTAGTTTCAATCGGACAATACCCTAAACATACGATAAAAAACTTAATTAAATAGGGAAGGGCAAAGGAAATCACCATTTCCTCGTCGCCCCATTCCCCTTGCGGTTGGCGATGCTGCTTTGGCGTCGGTGTAGGATTCGGCTGCCGAAGGGTCGTCATCGAAGCTTAATCCGTCGTCGGAGTCATTCGACAGCTCCATTTGTGCCCGACAAGCCTCCGGTGCAAGCACTCCTGCTCCTGGGCATGCCTCCTTGCCTTCGCCTTCGCCGAAGCCTCGCGCTTCGACAGCTCGATAGAGAGCCGGAGCGCTCACATCTGTCTGGGAGCGCCGGAGGACGGACGCAATGAGCATGTCCTTGGGATCAACCGGCATGCGCGAGTGCCTGGTATCTCTCCGACGCGTCTCCCTCCCGCCAAGGCCACCCTCGCGCATTGCTGCTTGCTCTGTGCAGCCCACCCCTTTGACTTGGTTGTCCTGGACCGACCCAACAGCGACGAGGGCACAAGCACCCAATGGTGCTTGTGGTCGCCCTCCGGAGGTACAATGGATGTGGTGGGGGGGACGGCTACCTGGAGTGGGGCGGAGTGGGCTACGCTCCCACCGGTGTTGCGCGCCAGATGGGAGGGCCCAACAACGTTGCCCGCATTGACGGTGGGCAAAGGGGGACGACAGATCGCTCCCTGAGCTGCCGCCCTGATCTAGACATGAGTGGCGCAGAGTGATACGAAGAGAGACCGCATCAACGTCGCTCTCGTCGTCGCCGGAGCCGGAGCCACTAAGGTCATTCGCCATGGATTGGAAGCGGAGAGGACAAGACGGATTGGGAAGAGGAGAGGATGGAGAGAGTGGAGTGGACTGAGCGGACTGTGGTCTAGGGTTCATCGGAACGAATATTTATGTGGTCGGGGGTAGGCCGGGCTGACGTGGTGGACATACCCAGGCCGTCCCATATCCGCCTCATATTTGGGCTGGATATGAGGGGCGCCGAATAGTCCGGGCGTTTGAGAACGATTTGAGGCGCCCGGGTAGGTTGATTTTTTGTGACCGATCACTGACCGGTCCGTCCGCCCGGGAGTTTGAGCGGGTTTGAGGCCCCCGGTTGTAGATGCTCTAACCGTGTCATTCAAATATCAAGTACATATTCTTTTATGGTGTTTAATCTTCTCTGTCCAAATATATCAATTACATAATCTTTTCTGGTGTTAATCTTCTCTGCCAAATATAAAATACATAAAAATACTCAAAAACTAATTGTCAAATTACGATATAACATTGGAAATGTTTCAAATAATGGAGGGCCCCAGACATGAGACAATTCTTTTTCGAAAAACTGACGCCCACACGTGTGACATCTTGCACATCGTCCACGCGCCTCCATCACCACTCATTTTGCCACGTATGGACATATGACATTAGCAGAAATCTTTTTTATTTTCGGCTTAAAAATGTTTTATCTCCTAATAAAAAAATGAATTAAAACAATCCGTTTTCACCATTAAATCCGTCTCGACGAGATCTTCAAAACTAGACCCATGTTGATATGTTTCGACGAATTTTTTTTCCAAAAGTTGCCATGATGTTTACACTGTTGTTGCCATAGTGCTTAAACTAAAGTTGCCATGTGGCAATTTTAGTTTATAGAGCATGGCAATTTTAGTTTTTTGATGATGGCAATTCCAGTACTTTGACCATGAAATTTATTTTTTGTATGAACCATGGCAATTTTAAGTGCATGTATCATGGCAATTTTAGTTTATGGTTCATGGCAAGTCTAGTTTCTTAATTTCCCGTTTTATAATATGTAAAAATTTACTTTTAAATGTAGAAGAAAATAGCTGAAACATACCATGGCAACTTCAGTGTAAACATCATGGCAATTCATATGCAATAGACATGGCAACTTTTAACCCCCCAAAAAATTCGCCGAAATATATTGATATGAGATCTAGTTTTCAAGATCTCGTCGCGAGGGATTTAATGGTGAAAACGGATCTTCAATCGGAATTTTCATTTAAGAGATAAAACATTTTAAAAATTAAAAATCGAAAAAGATTCCCACATGCATGCATGCGGTGACGTGGTGCAGTCTGTGTGTTATAGGGCGTGTGGACGGGTTTAGCTCCTACGACACGTGTGGACGTTAGCATTATCCTTCTTTTTAATATGTCACTAAGTGAATTTGTTTCTTTTGTAGTATAACGTCGTATTTTTCGCCAAAAGTTGTATTTTGATAATTTAGAGTTTTTATGCTTTATTTTTAATTTTTGAATAAACTAAAAAGTATTTCAGGTAAGAATTTTTAAATCATAGTAGGCACTTTCACTGCTATAACTCAATCTAGTTATGTTAAGAAAATTAACACAATACAATCACATATGCTCCCATACACTCATCCCTATAAACATACATGTGTACAACATGCACCTCGTAGTCGAGGGAAACGTCTCCTTTCACTGAATAAACATGATTATCTGTGCCAAGTCTAAGATTTAAACCCTGGTGAGCTAGTTGCACGGCAAGGAAAACCTAACCATCCGAGATGGTATTATTGTTAATTTGTTTTATGCATGTTACTACCATGCATATTATTGCTCGACAGCCACATGTGTGTAATGTGCATGGGACATTGGGACATTTTTGTCCTTGGCCCCGCTCCTATTTGCTAACAATTTTACATTTTTTACTCAAAAAAACAATTTTACTTTTTGTTATTTTCTCAAAACATGTTATAGTAGTAAATAAGTTCAGCATGGCCCGGTTTAGTATCCACAGATAAGCATGATTGCACCAGATTTGCCGGTAGATCGTCGACTAGCAAATTCATGAAGATAAACCGGTCTCGAATCGAACGCTATCGAAATTCGAACTAAAATATCAGCAGGATATCAAGCGCGCCGGAGGTAACAGGTATGGACGCGGGCGGAGCCAAAAGAGGCATGCGGCTGCCTACGTAGAGACTCTGTCTGAAGTCCATGCGCCTCACGGCATCAGCCGCACGCGCAGAGGCTGGGACGACGGGCATGACTCGCGTGGCGTCAAACTCCCCAACGGCGCGCGGGGAAATACGATGGGAGAGACGGATGGATCGATCTGGAGAGTCCATCCATCCACCATGCATGCACGATCCGTCCAAGCAGCGCTGCTCAGCTCAGGTGGCTGGCGCGGAGCTGGAACCAGCTCCTTGTCCATTTCCCTGCGACGCACACGGGACACCTGATCTTGTTCAGCTCCGTCCAAATCAGCCCTGCACGCTTGTCCCTCCCGCATAGGACCTCCCGGCCTGCAAATTGCAGCCACGCAGAGACATCGAGACAGCGAGAGGATAGGGTGTGGGGCGGAGGCGGGAGAGGCTACGTTCCAAGGAGGCTGCGCAGTTGTGTGCATGCATGCGCGCGCGGGCAGATTTGCGCGCGCATGGACGGACGACGCCGTGTGGGACGACCAACAACTGGCGCCGTTGCCGGGGGCTTTGGGAATAGGCTTTTCGTCAGCAAGCCGCCTGGCCGGCCCCGCCGCACATGCGACGCGATCTTTCTTGTGTTTTCAGATGCGGCATGCACATGCATGCCTCTTGCTTACTGCCGTTGGTTCTCGTGGCCGATTTCACTTTTTGGACCCTTTTTGAAAAGTTAAGTAAAATCTAATCCTGGTTTGTAAAAATTTCAGGATATAATTTTTCTTATCGCCATGGACTTCGGCGGCAAGGTTGCACAACCTATCACCTAGGTCTCCAGCGATAGGACTAATTTGCGCCGTCACACCCGCTTGATGTAGAAAATACTCTACTGCCATGGTCCTTGGCGGTAGGTTGTGTTACCTACCGCTGTCCTTGGGGGTAGAGACTTCACCTTTGTTTATTGCATGTATGCCTCTATAATAATTGCATGCATGTCCCCTTTAGCGGTAGGGTTTTTTCCACATCAAACGGGCGTAATCGCGCGGGTATGTCCTACCGCCAGAGACCCGGACAGTAGAAAAGTTGGGTCAGATCTTGCTGAAGTTTCGAAAAAAGGTCAAAACAACGAATTTGGCCGGTTCTCGTCAGCGCTAAGCGACATGCCTTCACCCATATAAGGGCATCCCCAAGGCTTCTCACGCAAATTTGCTTCGGCATCCGTCCACAGAGGGAGTTGGCCATCCAATTTTATCCTGTATATGTCTGCCAGTAAAGTGCACTTTCAAATTCAAATGAAGTCCGACCTATAGCGAGTGCCGAATCACACAAGATCACATGTCCGATCACAACAAAAAAGAGGCAATTATGCTTAAGCTTTTACATGCCCGATCACAAAAGAATATCAGCCCGTGCAAAATTTTTAAGATTATTGGCCCTGCCGGACCGGCAATCCAAGCCTCCACGCTCAAGGTACTATTGCTGTCGTGCTGGGACAAAGCTAAAAAAAAGTTTGATAGTGGGGCCATATTCAATTAATGGGCAGTAATCAGTATTAAACTAATGAAGGATTACCTAATTTCGTTGGGCTCAATTGACCCCAATGCTTACATGGGAGCTCCGTCCCTACTGCGGTGTCTGTAGCCTCCGCCTCCTCATCCTCCTTGTCCGCCACCTCCAACTCATCTTTCTGACGCCGCAACATCTTGTAGCAGATGGCTTGCATGATCATCCTTGCGTCGGCATCCAAAGACTCCAAATTCAAGGACAACATCTTGGTGTCCTCCGAATCGGCTGCGATTTTCACCTTCTTTTCATCTAGCACTGCCTTCTTCTCCACGACCATGGCCTTCTTCTCTTCGATCATGGCTCTCTTCTCTTCTAGCACTAGCTTCTTCACGGTCACCTCATCAATAGTTTGAATCTCTCCGCCTTTTTCTCCTTGATGTCTGAGCGCTTGATGTATGCATCCTCCTTCTTGGACAATATGTCCTCGAACCTCTCCGTCATCATCACAGCCGCACCTTCTTGCTTCACCCTCTCCTCCTCCCACTTCTTTCCATGAAACCCTTTTCTAACCTTCTTGGGTAGTTCTTTTGTTGGGCCGGTAGGGTCATTGGTTTCTCCATCGGTGGCTTGGGTGACAGACGACGGTCTTGGCTATGAACAGGTTCCACTTCGGTTACCCATTCAATTTCAACCAACAATGCATGATGGTGAAGTTTTTCTTCTCCAACTTCTTGAACACCGTACACGCACGAGAAGGCTACAAAATGAGACATGGTCAACAAATCTATTCATATCCGGCTATAGATTGACAAAACTATGTATATACAGCCAATGATTAACAAACCTATGCATATCTGGCTAGTGATCAACAAAAGTATGCATATCCGGCTAGTGATCTAACACAAGTATGCATATTCGGCCAATGATAAACAAACCTATGCATATTCGGCTACAAAAGTAAGCATGTCTGGCTACTGAACAATAAAACTAGCCATATCCGACTAGTGATCAACAAAAGTATGCATATCCGGCCAATGATCTACAAAAATATGCATATCCGGCTACAAGACTAAGCATATCCGGCGAAATGAATTTACTTGGTTGGCGATTTGGGCACCACTAGGTCACTGATACGTCTCAAACGTATCTATAATTTTTTATTGTTCCATGCTATTATATTATCTGTTTTGGATGTTTATATGCATTAATATGCTATTTTATATGATTTTTGGGACTAACCTATTAACCTAGAGCCCGGTGCCAGTTTTCTGTTTTTTCCTTGTTTTAGAGTTTCGCAGAAAAGGAATACCAAACGGAGTCCAAACAGAATAAAACTTTGGCCATGATTTTTTCTTGGACCAGAAGACACCTAGGAGACTTGGAGTGCAAGTCAGAGGAGCCTCGAGGCGGGCACAAGGGTGGAGGGCGCGCCCCCTGACCTTGTGGGACCCTCGTAGCTCCCCTGACCTAATTCTTCCTCATATATATACTCTTATACCCCCAAAACATCTAGGGGATCCACGAAACCACTTTTCCACTGCCGCAACCTTCTGTACCCGTGAGATCCCATCTTGGGGCCTTTTTTGGCATCTTGCCGGAGGGGGAATCGATCACGGAGGGCTTCTACATCAACACCATTGCCTCTCCGATGAAGCGTGAGTAGTTTACTTCAGACCTACGGGTCCATAGCTAGTAGCTAGATGGCTTCTTCTCTCTCTTTGATTCTCAATACAAAGTTCTCCTCGATGTTCTTGGAGATCTATTCGATGTAATACTCTTTTGCGGTGTGTTTGCCGAGATCCGATGAATTGTGGATTTATGATCAGCTTATCTATGAATATTATTTGAATCTCCTCTGAATTCTTATATGCATGATTTGATATCTTTGCAAGTCTCTTCGAACTATTGATTTGGTTTGGCCAACTAGATTGGTTTTTCTTGCAATGGGAGAAGTGCTTAGCTTTGGGTTCAATCTTGCGGTGTCCTTTCCAGTGATAGTAGGGGCAGCAAGGCACGTATTGTATTGTTGCCATCGAGGATAACAAGATGGGTTTTTTATCATATTGCTTGAGTTAATCCTGCTACATTATGTCATCTTGCTTAGTGCGTTACTCTGTTCTTATAAACTTAATACTCTAGATGCAGGCAGGAGTCGGTCGATGTGTGGAGTAATAGTAGTAGATGCAGGCAGGAGTCGGTCTTCTTGATGTTGGGAAACGTAGTAATTTCAAAAACTTTCCTACGCACACTCAGGATCATGGTGATGCATAGCAACGAGAGGGGAGATTGTTGTCCACGTACCCTCGTAGACAGAAAGCGGAAGCGTTAGCAGAACGCGGTTGATGTAGTCGTACGTCTTCACGATCCGACCGATCCAAGTACCGAACGTACGGCACCTCCGAGTTCAGCACACGTTTAGCTCGATGACGTCCCGCGAACTCCGATCTAGCAGAGCTTCACGGGACAGTTCTATCAGCACGACGGCGTGATGACGGTGATGATGTTGCTACCGACGCAGAGCTTCGCCTAAGCACCGCTACGATATGACCGAGGTGGAATATGGTGGAGGGGGCACCGCACACGGCTGGAATAGATCAACAGATCAACTTGTGTGTCTAGAGGTGCCCCCTGCCCCCGTATATAAAGGAGCAAGGGGGGAGGCGGCCGGCCAGGAGGAGGGCGCGCCAAGGTGGGAGTCCTACTCCCACCGGGAGTAGGACTCCTCCTTTTCCTTGTTGGAGTAGGAGAAGGAAGGAAGGGAGAGAGGAGGAGAAGGAAAAAGGGGGGGGGGGCGCCGCCCCCCTCCTTGTCCAATTCGGACTAGAGGGGGAGGGGGCGCGCGGCTGCCCTGGCCGCCCCTCCTCTTCTCCCACTAAGGCCCATGAGGCCCAATTAACTACCCGGGGGGTTCCGGTAACCCCCCGGTACTCCGGGTTTTCTCCGAAACCACTCGGAACACTTCCGGTGTCCGAATATAGTCGTCCAATATATCGATCTTTACGTCTCAACCATTTCGAGACTCCTCGTCATGATCGTGATCATATCCGGGACTCCGAACTACCTTAGGTACATCAAAACACAAAAACTCATAATACCGATCGTCACCAAACTTTAAGCGTGCGGACCCTACGGGTTCGAGAACTATGTAGACATGACCGAGACACGTCTCCGGTCAATAACCAATAGCGGAACCTGGATGCTCATATTGGCTCCCACATATTCTATGAAGATCTTTATCGGCCAAACCGCATAGCAACATACGTTGTTCCCTTTGTCATCGGTATGTTACTTGCCCGAGATTCGATTGTCGGTATCTCAATACCTAGTTCAATCCCGTCACCGGCAAGTCTCTTTACTCGTTCCGTAATGCATCATCCCGCAACTAACTCATTAGTCACATTTCTTGCAAGGCTTATAGTGATGTGCATTACCGAGAGGGCCCAGAGATACCTTTGGGACGATCGGAGCGACAAATCCTAATCTCGAAATACGCCAACTCAACAAGTACCTTCGGAGACACTTGTAGAGCACCTTTATAATCATCCAGTTACATTGTGACGTTTGGTAGCACACAAAGTGTTCCTCCGGTAAACGGGAGTTGCATAATCTCACAGTCATCAGAACATGTATAAGTCATGAAGGAAGCAATAGCAACATACTAAATGATCAAGTGCTAAGCTAACGGAATGGGTCAAGTCAATCACATCATTCTCCTAATGATGTGATCCCGTTAATCAAATGACAACTCATGTCCATGGCTAGGAAACTCAACCATCTTCGATTAACGAGCTAGTCAAGTAGAGGCATACTAATGACACTATGTTTGTCTATGTATTCACACATGTATTATGTTTCTGGTTAATACAATTCTAGCATGAATAATAAACATTTATCATGATATGAGGAAATAAATAATAACTTTATTATTGCCTCAAGGGCGTATTTCCTTCAGTCTCCCACTTGCACTAGAGTCAATAATCTAGATTACACAGTAATGATTCTAACACCCATGGAGTTTTGGTGCTGATCATGTTTTGCTCGTGGAAGAGGCTTAGTCAACGGGTCTGCAACATTCAGATCCGTATGTATCTTGCAAATCTCTATGTCTCCCACCTGGACTTGGTCCCGGATGGAATTGAAGCGTCTCTTGATGTGCTTGGTCCTTTTGTGAAATCTGGATTCCTTTGCCAAGGCAATTGCACCAGTATTGTCACAAAAGATTTTCATTGGACCCGATGCACTAGGTATGACACCTAGATCGGATATGAACTCCTTCATCCAGACTCCTTCATTTGCTGCTTCCGAAGCAGCTATGTACTCCACTTCACACGTAGATCCCGCCACGACGCTTTGTTTAGAACTGCACCAACTGGCAGCTCCACCGTTCAATGTAAACACGTATCCGGTTTGCGATTTAGAATCGTCCCGATCAGTGTCAAAGCTTGCATCGACGTAACCATTTACGACTAGCTCTTTGTCACCTCCATAAACGAGAAACATATCCTAAGTCCTTTTCAGGTATTTCAGGATGTTCTTGACCGCTATCCAGTGATCCACTCCTAGATTACTTTGGTACCTCCCTGCTAGGCTAATAGCAAGACACACATCAGGTCTGGTACACAGCATTGCATACATGATAGAGCCTATGGCTGAAGCATAGGGAATATCTTTCATTTTCTCTCTATCTTCTGCAGTGGTCGGGCATTGAGTCTGACTCAACTTCACACCTTGTAACACAGACAAGAACCCTTTCTTTGCTTGATCCATTTTGAACTTCTTCAAAACTTTGTCAAGGTATGTGCTTTGTGAAAGTCCTATCAAGCGTCTTGATCTATCTCTATAGATCTTGATGCCTAATATGTAAGCAGCTTCACCGAGGTCTTTCATTGAAAAACTCTTATTCAAGTATCCTTTTATGCTATCCAGAAATTCTATAGCATTTCCAATCAGCAATATGTCATCCACATATAATATCAGAAATGCTACAGAGCTCCCACTCACTTTCTTGTAAATACAGGCTTCTCCAAAAGTCTGTATAAAACCATATGCTTTGATCACACTATCAAAACGTTTATTCCAACTCCGAGAGGCTTGCACCAGTCCATAAATGGATCGCTGGAGCTTGCACACTTTGTTAGCTCCCTTTGGATCGACAAAACCTTCTGGTTGCATCATATACAACTCTTCTTCCAGAAATCCATTCAGGAATGCAGTTTTGACATCCATTTGCCAAATTTCATAATCATAAAATGCGGCAATTGCTAACATGATTCGGACAGACTTAAGCATCGCTACGGGTAAGAAAGTCTCATCGTAGTCAATCCCTTGAACTTGTCGAAAACCTTTCGCAACAAGTCGAGCTTTATAGACAATAACATTACCGTCAGCGTCAGTCTTCTTCTTGAAGATCCATTTATACTCAATGGCTTGCCGATCATCGGGCAAGTCAACCAAAGTCCACACTTTGTTCTTATATCCCATCTCAGATTTCATGGCCTCAAGCCATTTTGCGGAATCTGGGCGCACCATCGCTTCTTCATAGTTCATAGGTTCGCCTTGGTCAAGTAACATGACCTCCAAAATAGGATTACCGTACCACTCTGGTGCGGATCTTACTCTGGTTGACCTACGAGGTTCAGTAGTAACTTGATCTGAAGTTTCATGATCAATATCATTAGCTTCCTCACTAATTGGTGTAGGTGTCACAGGAACCGGTTTCTGTGATGAACTACTTTCCAATAAGGGAGCAGGTACAGTTACCTTATCAAGTTCTACTTTCCTCCCACTCACTTCTTTTGAGAGAAACTCCTTCTCCAGAAAGGATCCATTCTTAGCAACAAATGTTTTGCCTTCAGATCTGTGATAGAAGGTGTACCCAACAGTTTCCTTTGGGTATCCTATGAAGACACATTTCTCCGATTTGGGTTCGAGCTTATCAGGTTGAAGCTTTTTCACATAAGCATCGCAGCCCCAAACTTTAAGAAACGACAACTTTGGTTTCTTGCCAAACCACAGTTCATAAGGCGTCGTCTCAACGGATTTCGATGGTGCCCTATTTAATGTGAATCCAGCCGTCTCTAAAGCATAACCCCAAAACGATAGCAGTAAATCAGTAAGAGACATCATAGATCGCACCATATCTAGTAAAGTACGATTACGACGTTCGGACACACCATTACGCTGTGGTGTTCCGGGTGGCGTGAGTTGCGAAACTATTCCGCATTGTTTCAAATGTAGACCAAACTCGTAACTCAAATATTCTCCTCCACGATCAGATCGGAGAAACTTTATTTTCTTATTACGATGATTTTCCACTTCACTCTGAAATTCTTTGAACTTTTGAAATGTTTCAGACTTATTGTTCATTAAGTAGATATACACATATCTGCTCAAATCATCTGTGAAGGTGAGAAAATAACGATACCCGCCGCGAGCCTCAACATTCATCGGACCACATACATCAGTATGTATGATCTCCAACAAATCTGTTGCTCGCTCCATTGTTCCGGAGAACGGCGTTTTAGTCATCTTGCCCATAAGGCATGGTTCGCAAGTACCAAGTGATTCATAATCAAGTGATTCCAAAAGTCCATCAGTATGGAGTTTCTTATGCGCTTTACACCAATATGACCCAAACGGCAGTGCCACAAATAAGTTGCACTATCATTATCAACTTTGCATCTTTTGGCTTCAACATTATATATATGTGTATCACTAATATCGAGATTAACAAAAATAGACCACTCTTCAAGGGTGCATGACCATAAAAGATATTACTCATATAAATAGAACAACCATTATTCTCAGATTTAAATGAATAACCGTCTCGCAAAAAAAAAGATCCAGATATAATGTTCATGCTTAACGCTGGCACCAAATAACAATTATTTAGGTCTAAAACTAATCCCGAAGGTAGATGTAGAGGTAGCGTGCCGACGGCGATCACATCGACTTTGGAACCATTTCCCACGCGCATCGTCACCTCGTCCTTAGCAAGTCTTCGCTTAATCTGTAGTCCCTATTTCGAGTTGCAAAAGTTAGCAACAGAACCAGTATCAAATACCCAGGTGCTACTATGAGCTCTAGTAAGGCACACATCAATAACATGTATATCACATATACCTTTGTTCACCTTGCCTTCCTTCTTATCCGCCAAATACTTGGGCCAGTTCCGCTTCCAGTGACCAGTCTGCTTGCAGTAGAAGCACTCAGTCTCAGGCTTAGGTAGAGACTTGGGTTTCTTCTCTTGAGCAGCAACTTGTTTCCTGTTCTTCTTGAAGTTCCCCTTCTTCTTCCCTTTGCCCTTTTTCTTGAAACTGGTGGTCTTGTTGACCATCAACACTTGATGCTCCTTCTTGATTTCTACCTCCGCAGCTTTTAGCATTGCGAAGAGCTCGGGAATTGTCTTATCCATCCCTTGCATATTATAGTTCATCACGAAGCTCTTGTAGCTTGGTGACAGTGATTGAAGAATTCTGTCAATGACACTATCATCTGGAAGATTTACTCCCAGTTGAATCAAGTGATTGTTATACCCAGACATTTTGAGTATATGTTCACTGACAGAACTATTCTCCTCCATCTTGCAGCTGTAGAACTTATTGGAGACTTCATATCTCTCAATCCGGGCATTTGCTTGAAATATTAACTTCAACTCATGGAACATCTCATATGCTCCATGATGTTCAAAACGTCGTTGAAGTCCCGGTTCTAAGCCGTAAAGCATGGCACATTGAACTATCGAGTAGTCATCAGCTTTTCTCTGCCAGACGTTCTTAACATCGTCAGTTGCATCTGCAGCAGGCCCTGCACCCAGCGGTGCTTCCAGGACTTAATTCTTCTGTGCAGCAATGAGGATAATCCTCAAGTTACGGACCCAGTCCGTGTAATTGCTACCATCATCTTTCAACTTTGCTTTCTCAAGGAACGCATTAAAATTCAACGGAACAACAGGACGGGCCATCTATCTACAATCAACATAGACAAGCAAAATACTATCAGGTACTAAGTTCATGATAAATTTAAGTTCAATTAATCATATTACTTAAGAACTCCCACTTAGATAGACATCCCTCTAATCATCTAAGTGATCACGTGATCCAAATCAACTAAACCATGTCCGATCATCACGTGAGATGGAGTAGTTTTCAATGGTGAACATCACTATGTTGATCATATCTTGTATATGATTCACGCTCGACCTTTCGGTCTCAGTGTTCCGAGGCCATATCTGCATATGCTAGGCTCGTCAAGTTTAACCCGAGTATTCCACGTGTGCAAAACTGGCTTGCACCCATTGTAGATGAACGTAGAGCTTATCACACCCGATCATCATGTGGTGTCTTGGCACAACGAACTTTGGCAACGGTGCATACGCAGGGAGAACACTTTTATCTTGAAATTTAGTGAGAGATCATCTTATAATGCTACCGTCAATCAAAGCAAAGATGCATAAAAGATAAACATCACATGCAATCAATATAAGTGATATGATATGGCCATCATCATCTTGTGCTGGTGATCTCCATCTCCGAAGCACCATCATGATCACCATCGTCACCGGCGCGACACCTTGATATCCATCGTAGCATCGTTGTCGTATCGCCAACTATTGCTTCTACGACTATCGCTACCACTTAGTGATAAAGTAAAGCATTACAGGGCGATTGCATTGCATACAATAAAGCGACAACCATATGGCTCCTGCCAGTTGCCGATAACTCGGTTACAAAACATGATCATCTCATACAATAAAATATAGCATCATGCATTGACCATATCACATCACAACATGCCCTGCAAAAACAAGTTAGACGTCCTCTACTTTGTTGTTGCAAGTTTTACGTGGCTGCTACGGGCTGAGCAAGCACCGTTCTTACCTACGCATCAAAACCACAACGATAGTTCGTCAAGTTAGTGCTGTTTTAACCTTCTGAAGGACCGGGCGTAGCCACACTCGGTTCAACTGAAGTTGGAGAAACAGACACCCGCCAGCCATCTGTGTGCAAAGCACGTCGGTAGAACCAGTCTTGCGTAAGCGTGCGCGTAATGTCACTCCGGGCTGCTTCATCCAACAATACCGCCGAACCAAAGTATGACATGCTGGTAAGCAGTATGACTTGTATCGCCCACAACTCACTCGTGTTCTACTCGTGCATATAACATCTACGCATAAAACCAGGCTCGGATGCCACTGTTGGGAAACGTAGTAATTTCAAAAAAATTCCTACGCACACTCAGGATCATGGTGATGCATAGCAACGAGAGGGGAGAGTGTTGTCCACGTACCCTCGTAGACCGAAAGCGGAAGCGTTAGCACAACACGGTTGATGTAGTCATACGTCTTCACGATCCGACCGATCCAAGTACCGAACGTACGGCACCTCCGAGTTCAGCACACGTTCAACTCGATGACGTCCCGCGAACTCCGATCCAGCAGAGCTTCACGGGAGAGTTCTGTCAGCACGACGGCGTGATGACGGTGATGATGTTGCTACCGACGCAGGGCTTTGCCTAAGCACCGCTACGATATGACCGAGGTGGAATATGGTGGAGGGGGGCACCGCACATGGCTGGAATAGATCAACAGATCAACTTGTGTGTCTAGAGGTGCCCCCTGCCCCCGTGTATAAAGGAGCAAGGGGGAGGCGGCCGGCCAGGAGGAGGGCGCGCCAATGTGGGAGTCCTACTCCCACCGGGAGTAGGACTCCTTTTCCTTGTTGGAATAGGAGAGGGAAGGAAGGGAGAGAGGAGGAGAAGGAAAAAGGGGGGGGGGTGGCGCCGCCCCCCTCCTTGTCCAATTCAGACTAGAGGGGGAGGGGGCGCGCGGCTGCCCTGGCCGCCCCTCCTCTTCTCCCACTAAGGCCCATGAGGCCCAATTAACTCCCCGGGGGGTTCTGATAACCCCCCGGTACTCCGGTTTTTCTCCGAAACCACTCGGAACACTTCCGGTGTCCGAATATAGTCGTCCAATATATCAATCTTTACGTCTCGACCATTTTGAGACTCCTCGTCATGTCCGTGATCAAATTCGGGAGTCCGAACTACCTTCGGTACATCAAAACACAAAAACTCATAATGCCGATCGTCACCAAACTTTAAGCGTGCGGACCCTACGGGTTCGAGAACTATGTAGACATGACCGAGACACGTCTCCGGTCAATAACCAATAGCGGAACCTGCATGCTCATATTGGCTCCCACATATTCTATGAAGATCTTTATCGGTCAAACCGCATAACAACATACGTTGTTCCCTTTGTCATCGGTATGTTACTTGCCCGAGATTCGATCGTCGGTATCTCAATACCTAGTTCAATCTCGTCACCGACAAGTCTCTTTAGTCGTTCCGTAATGCATCATCCCGCAACTAACTCATTAGTCACATTGCTTGCAAGGCTTATAGTGATGTGCATTACCGAGAGGGCCCAGAGATACCTCTCCGACAATCGGAGTAACAAATCCTAATCTCGAAATACGCCAACTCAACAAGTACCTTCGGAGACACCTGTAGAGCACCTTTATAATCTCCCAGTGACGTTGTGACGTTTGGTAGCACACAAAGTGGTCCTCCGGTAAACGGGAGTTGCATAATCTCATAGTCATAGGAACATGTATAAGTCATGAAGGAAGCAATAGCAACATACTAAACGATCAAGTGCTAAGCTAACAGAATGGGTCAAGTCAATCACATCATTCTCCTAATGATGTGATCCCGTTAATCAAATGACAACTCATGTCCATGGCTAGGAAACTCAACCATCTTCGATTAACGAGCTAGTCAAGTAGAGGCATACTAGTGACACTATGTTTGTCTATGTATTCACACATGTATTATGTTTCCGGTTAATACAATTCTAGCATGAATAATAAACATTTATCATGATATGAGGAAATAAATAATAACTTTATTATTGCCTCTAGGACATATTTCCTTCACTTGACACGGACGTGATGCCTATATTCATGATCATTGCCTTAGATATCGTCATAACTTTGCGCTTTTCTATCAATTGCTCGGCAGTAATTTGTTCACCCACCGTAATAATTTCTATTTTGAGAGAAGCCTCTAGTGAAACCTATGGCCCCAGGTCTATTTTACATCATATCAGTTTCCCGTCAACTTTCCAATTTCTGTTGCCGTTCTCTTACTTTGCAATCTTTACTTTCCGTTTCATAAACCAAAAATACCAAAAATATTACTTTACCGTTTATCCATCTCTATCAGATCTCACTTTGTGAATAACCGTGAAGGGATTGACAACCCCTTTGTCGCGTTGGTTGCAAGTTGGTGTTTGTTTGTGCAGGTATTCGGTGGCTTGTTGCGTAGTCTCCTACTGGATTGATACCTTGGTTCTCAAAACTGAGGGAAATACTTACGCTCCTTTGCTGCATCACCCTTTCCTCTTCAAGGGAAAAAACAACGCAAGCTCAAGAGGTAGCAGTCACCGTGCGATGAGATGCACCAAGTGGCTGCAATACTTAGACGTGGCCTCCTGGATGGTGTACCAACGATGTTTGAGGGACTATCGTTCACGGTTGCGGATGAACGCGTCAGAGTAGGGCGCGAAATGCTTGTGTTCATGGAAACATGTATGAATGTTTGCCCAAAAACCTGAGACCTTTTGGTCCGTGCCATGGATCGATCGAGGCTAGTGTCCAACCATGCATCGCACAACAACTCATCCTACCGCATGTTGAACCTTTCTCCTCTATCCTTCTTATTAGGATCGCTGGCAAAATCATCCGGGTCATCGTCTTCGTCGTCCTCATCCTGATCCACCTCCTGCTGCTGCTGCTGATGTGTACCCATGCCAGTCTGGGTGTAGGTCTGCTGCATGTCTGTCTAGGTGTAGCCTCATAACCCACAAGTATAGGGGATCGCAAGAGTTTTCGAGGGTAGTATTTCACCCAAATTTATTGATTCGACACAAGGGGAGCCAAAGAATATTTATAAGTATTAGCAGTTGACTTGTCAATTCAACCACACCTGGAGAACTAAATATCTGGAGAATTGTGTTTAATAGCACAGTAGTATGATAGTTTGATATCAGTGGTAACAGTAGCAATAGTAAGGGTAACAGTAACAATAGCAGTTTTGTAGTGATTGTAACAGCAGCAACAACGAAAGTAACTTAGCAAAGATCAATATGCGAAAAGCGTAGGCATTGGATCAGTGATGGATATTTGTGTTGTATGACATTCATCATGTAATAGTCACAACCTAGAGCGATACACAATAGCTCCAATTCATCAATGTAATGTAGGCATGTATTCTGTATATAGTCATACGTGCTTATAATAAGAACTTGCCTGACATCTTTTGTCCTACACTCCCGTGGCAGTGGGGTCCATAAGGAACCTAAGGGATATCAAGGCCTCCTTTTAATAGAGAACCAGAACAAAGCATTAACACATAGTGAATACATGAACTCCTCATACTACGGTCATCACCGGAAAGAATCCCAACTATTGTCACTTTGGGGTATGCGGATCATAACACGTATTAGCTACATACAACTTGCAATATAGGATCAAGAACTGAAATATATTAATGAAAACATAAAGGGTTCAGATCTGAAATCATGGCACTAGGGCCCTGATAACCCACACGTATAGGGGATCGCAACAGTTTTTGAGGGTAAAGTATTTAACCCAAATTTATAGATTCGACACAAGGGGAGCCAAAGAATATTTGAAGGTATTAGCAGCTGAGTTGTCAATTCAACCACACCTGGAGATTAATTATCTGCAGCAAAGTGATCAGTAGCAAGGTAGTTTGATAGTTTTGATTGTAGTGACAGTAGCAACGGTAACAGTAACAGTGATAGCAGTAATTTCATAGCAAGTGTAACAGTGATGATAGCAGTAGTAACGCAGCAGAAACAATATAAGATAAATTCGTAGGCATTGGATCGGTGAATTGTTGGATGATATTCATCATATGATAGTTATAACCTAGGGCGATACGACACTAGCTCCAGTTCATCGATATAATGTAGGCATGTATTCCGTAAATAGTCATACGTGCTTTATTAAAAGAACTTGCATGACATCTTTTGTCCTACCCTCCCATGGCAGCGGGGTCCATATTGAAGCTAAGGGATATTAAGGCATCCTTTTAATAGAGAACCGGAACAAAGCACTAACACACAGTGAATACATGAACTCCTCAAACTACGGTCATCACTGGGAGTGGGACCGGTTGTTGTCACCCCGGGGTTGTCGGATCATAACCGTAGTAGGTGACTATAACTTGCAAGATCGGATCTAAAACATGGATATAATCATGAATTCATAAACGGTTCAGATCTGAGTTCATGTTACCTGGGCCCAAAGTGACAAGCATTAAGCATAGCAAAGTCATAGCAACATCAATCTAAGAACATAGTGGATACTAGGGATCAGGCCCTATCAAAACTAACTCGATTACATGATGAATCTCATCCAACTCCTCACCGACCAGCGAGCCTACGAAGGAATTACTCACTCCCGGTGGGGAGCATCATGGAATTGGCGATGGAGAAGGGTTGGTGATGACGAAGAACGAAGATCCCCCTCTCCGGAGCCCCAAACGGACTCCAGATCTGCCCTCCCGAGGAAGAACAGGGCTTGGCGGCGACTCTGTCTCGTGGATCGTGATAATTCTTTCTCCCCGATTTTTTCTGGAAATATGTGATTTTATAGTATCAGGGGGGTCGTCCGCGGGGCCACCAAGTGGGTACAACCCACTTGGGCATGCTAGGAGAGGGGGGCGCGCCCTGGTGGGTTGTGCGCACCCAGGGGCCCCTCTCTGGTGGGTCTTGGCTCCAATAATTCTCTTTTATTCCATAAAAAATCCCCGCAAAGTTTCATTCCATTCCGAGAACTTTTATTTCTGCACAAAAACAACACCATGGTAGTTCTGCTAAAAACAACGTCAGTCCAGGGTTAGTTTCATTCAAATCATGCAAATTAGAGTCCAAAACAAGAGGAAAAGCGTGAGAAAAAGTAGATACGTTGGAGACGTATCAACTCCCCCAAGCTTAAACCTTTGCTTGTCCTCAAGCAATTCAGTTGATAAACTGAAAGTGAGAAAGAAAATTTTTTATGAACTCTTTTGCTCTTATTTGCATAAATAAGCTTAAACAACACCAATCTTTTCAGCCAACATTATAACTAACCATGTCAACAATAACTCTTAAAGATTATAATGACTCATATCAATGACATAATCAGCTAGCGAGCAATAATAAGATATCTCAAACAGCAACATGTTGTCAAAACAACCATGATATAATATGACAATAGTGGTATCTCGCTAGCCCTTTCCGAGACCGCAAAACATAAATGTAGATCACCTCCAAAGTTCAAGCAACGACTAAACATTGTAATTCATGGTAGAAAAGATCCAGTCATAATGCACCCAACATTAGCTACGCACAATGCATAAATCATGACAGCTGTGCTCAACTCAGTTTCTGGCGCTTGTGTTTAGAAGGTGGTGACACAACATAAAAGTAAATAGATAGTCCATTCGCAGAGGGAAGCAGTGATTTGCAGAGGTGCCAGAGCTCAATTTTTAAAACAGAGAAAATGATATTTTGTGACATGCACCCTTCTTATTCACTTCACGACTATCAGTTATCAACATCTTCCATGCTAAGCACGCTAGTGGCAGTTCCCAAGCGATAAAAGTAAAGGTTTTGACTCCGTTGGGAGTTTTTGTTTGATTATTTCAGGGATGAACTCTTTTTCATGTTTGCAGTTTGGGACTGGGCATCCCTATTACCGCCCATTTCCTCATGCGATGGCGAGTGAATAACACTCGACCTAAGGATAACCTGCTTAGCACGGAAGATATCGACCACCTCATGTCGTTCCATGAACGATCCAGGCACACAAAACGGATATTTTTTTAGAAGTTTTTAGAGGTGGCACATGCAAATTTACTTAGGACCGCAGGGTAATACCGTATATAGGTAGGTATGGTGGACTCATCTGGAATAACTTTGAGTTCCAGGTTTTTGATGTACAAGAAGAATTCCCACTTAGTACAGGCGAAGGCTAGCAATTAAGATTGAGAAGCGGCCAACTAGAGAGCAACAACGATCATAACCATGCATTATGCATAAGTAACATTGGACACTAGCATGAGTAGGATATGGACACCATGAACATAAATATCATAGAGGCTATGTTGGTTTTGATTCAACTACATGCATGAACATGTACCAAATCAAGCCACTCGAACATTCGGAGGAGGATACCATATCATCATACTACATCACAATCATGTTAACGCTATGTTGATATCCAAGATAAATCATTATCAACTCCTAGCTACTTATGCATGGCATGAGAAACTATAATCTCTAATTTTCATTGCAAACATGTTTAATCATAATGGGCTGAAGCCTGGATACTAGGTTAAACATATTTACACAAACAGAACAAGTCGATTTCATACCAGTTTCTCTTTGCCACGGCCAGCTCATCGAATGTCGTCATTATTGCCTTTCACTTGCACGACCGAATGATATGAAAATAATAATAGTGCAAGAGTACCATGGACTAAGCTGGAATCTGCAAACATTTTATTCAAAAGGAGAAGACAAGGTAAAATTGGCTCTTTATTAGTTCAACAATTATTCATATGAGAGCCACTCAACATTTTCATCCTGGTCTTCTCCTCGGTATAACTCGAATAAAAAGAAAAGAAATTCAGAGAAACACATTGAAATATTTTTGGACTTTTTGGTTTTCTACGACAAGCAAATAAAAAGCAAAAACGAGAAAAACTATTTACACCGGAAAGCTCCCAACAAGCAAAAGAAGAACAAGGAAATCTTTTTGGATTTTCTTTTTAGTGCTACTACTAAGCATGCATAGAAAGTAAATTACTACAACTAATTTTTTTTTGGTTTTTCTAAAGTTTTTCAAACACACAAGAAGAAAGCAAGAAAATAAATCTAAGCATGGATGATACACAATGAAAAGGTGTGAACACCGACAAGTGGTATAAATGAACATGAATGTAAAGTCGGTGGAAACACGTACTCCCCCAAGCTTAGGCTTTTGGCCTAAGTTGGTAATCGATCAGTAGCCTGGAGGGTAGTAGGGATCCTGAGCAGCGGGCATCCACTCATCCCACTGCCGGGGTACTTGTGTAGCCTCTGCAGCAGCGTGAGCATTCCAATAGGCGATGATGTCTGCAGGCATAATCCTATATCTGCCCCTGGCAACAGAATCAAACAAAGCAGGTGCATGCAAGGGGATAACATCACGAGTTCTAACGCTATAGACCAGGTTATAAGGAATGGCAATATCAGGACGATCATGTGCAAGAAAGTGATGGTGATCCATGGCTGCTCGATCTAGGTAAACCTTGGTTAGAGGGTAATCATGGGGGCTTTTATTTTTGGGTCACTTTTTTATTGGACTGGCAATTCAGAAAACAGACAAAACATGGCATTTTATTTTATTTAACTAATAAAAACAGAAAACAAAAGGTAAGGACAGAAGGTAGTTCTTACTAAATTCATCAACTTCATACCGTTCAAAAATGATCCATTAATAAGGTTAATCAAGTCTTATTAACAACCACTTTCGATTAGCATGAAACCGAAGAACTTTTGTAAATCACTAAGTTACCTCAATGGGGATATGCATTTCCCCAACAATAAGCATTTCATATTTCTTGTTGATAGTAGGTAGAGGTATTTGAGAACTTCCAATAGTTATTGTTGGAGATTTTTCAATAACATTAATACCATTCACTTGGAATTGTTTCTTCGGAAAGTGCACCGTATGCTCATTGCCATTAATACGAAAAGTGACCTTGCTTTTATTGCAATCAATAATAGCCCCTGCAGTATTCAAGAAGGGTCTACCAAGGATAATCGACATGTTGTCGTCCTCGGGCATCTCAAGTATAAAAAAGTCAGTCAAAATAGTAACATTAGCGACAACAACGGGCACATCCTCACATATACCGATAGGTATGGCAGTTGATTTGTCAGCCATTTGCAAAGATATTTCAGTAGGTGTGAGTTTATTCAAGTCAAGTATTTTATATAAAGAGAAAGGCATAACACTAACACCAGCTCCTAAATCACACAAAGCAGTTTTCACATAGTTCTTTTTGATAGAGCAAGGTATAGTTGGTATTCCCGGACCCCAAGTTTTTTAGGCAATCCATCTTTAAAAGTATAATTAGCAAGCATAGTTGAGATTTTAGCTTCCGGTATTTTTCTCTTATTAGTGATGATGTCTTTCATATACTTTGCATAAGGAGGCATTTTCAAGATATTAGTCAAGCGAGTATACAAAAAGACTGGCCTCAACATCTCAGCAAAGCGTTCAAATTCTTCATCATCTTTCTTTTTAGTTGACTTGGGTGGAAAAGGCATATGTTTTTGAACCCACGGTTCTCTTTCTTTACCGTGTTTTCTAGCAATGAAGTCTCCTTTATCATATCTTTTATTTTTAGGTTGTGGGTTATCAAGATCAATAGGTGGTTCTGTCTCAACATCATTATCCAATTCTTTTTCATTAGTTGGTTGAGAGTCTTCATGAACCTCATCATTATCTTTTTCATTATCACTAGGTGAGTGTTCATTACCAAATTGAGTTTCAGCATCAGAGATAGAAGTTTCATTTTCATTATCAGGAGGTTTTTCTATTTCAGGTTCACTAGAAGTATGCAATGTCCTATCATTTTTCTTCTTCTTTTTCTTTTTAGAAGGACTAGGTGCACTAGTGTTATTTCTTTGTGAATCTTGTTCAATTCTTTTTGGGTGTCCCTCAGGATAAAGTGGTTCCTGAGTCATTTTACCTCCTCTAGTTGCAACTCTAACAGCAAAGTCATGCATATTATGATTCATTTCATCAAGTAATTCTCTTTGTGATTTAGCAACTTGTTCTAACTGAGTTTGAACCATAGAAGCATGTTTTCCCACACCTCTAACGTCATTTGATAGTCTAAATAACAAGTCACTCAAGCGAGCAATCATATCATAATTATATTTCAACTGTTTCATAACATTTGCATTGAAGTGATCTTGTTTTCTTATATAGTTTTCAAACTCATAAAGGCATTGACTAGGATGCATATTGTGAGGATTATCATTATCATTGAACTTCATAAGAGAATTTACCTCTACCACCTTAGGCAGTGGTGGTGTATTAAGCCCATGTATTTCTTCAATAGGAGGTAAATTTTTAACATCCTCAGCTTTAATCCGAGTCCGTGAAACATAAATGCAGAGCACCTCCAACGTTCAAGCAATGACTAAACATTGTAATTCATGGTAGAAGAGATCCAGTCATGACACACGCAATATTAACTATACTCAATGCATAAGAATGACAGTAGCGTTCTCAAGACTGGTGCTTTAATTGAGAAGGTGATGACTCAACTAAAAGTAAATAGATAGGCTCTTCGCAAAGGGAAGCATGGATTTGCAGAGGTTCCAGAGCTCGAAGGTTAAAACATAGATGAATACATTCTGAGAGGTATGCTTTTCCTGTCAACGTCACGATCAAGGATTTTCAATATCTTCCGTGCTAAACACATTATTGGCAGTTCCCAAGCGGAAAGGTAAAGTTTACTCCCCCTCAACCATTCAAACATAAGCCATGGCTAGCCGAATTCACGAGTGCCCTCGATACCAACAACTTTCCGAGGGAGTTTGTTTCATTATTTTTTTCTTTATTTTGATTACGGGACTGGGCACCCCAATTACCAGCCTCTCTCGTGCAATGACAAGTGAATAAACACCCATCGTGAGAATAACCCACTTAGCATGGAAGATACTGACCGCCCCCTGTCGCTCCATTAGAGGTACTAGCACACAAAATAGATGATTATTTGAAGGATTAGAGGTGGCACATGCAAATTTACTTAGGACGGCAGAGTAATACCATATATAGGTAGATATGGTGGACTCATGTGGAACAACTTTGCTTTAAGTATTTGGATATACAAGCAGCATTCCCGCTTAGTACAGGTCAAGGCTAGCAAATAGATTGAGAAACGACCAACTAGAGAGCGACAATGGTCATAATCATGCATTGCGAATAACTATCATTGAATACTAGCATGAGTAGGATATAAGCACCATGAACATAAATATCGCGGAGGCTATGTTGGTTTTGAATCAACTACATGTGTGAACTATTGGGGAACGTTGCATGGAAAACAAAAAAATTCTACGTACATGCAAGATCTATCCATGGAGATGCATAGCTACGAGAGGGGGAGAGCATCTATATACCCTTGTAGATTGCTAAGCGGAAGTGTTTATCAACACGGTTGATGTAGTTGTACACCTTCACGATCCATCCCGATCAAGTACCGAACGTACGGCACCTCTGCGTTCAGCACACGTTCAGCTCGATGACATCCTCTCTTTCTCGATCCACCAAGAGAGGCGAAGTAGTAGATGAGTTCTGGCAGCATGACGATGTGGTGACGGTGGTGGTGAAGAACAATCTCCGCAGGGCTTTGCCAAGCACAATGGAAACTATGACAGAGGATAAACTAGAGGGGGCGGGGTTGCCGGCACATGGCTTGGTGAATCTTGATGTGTACCGGGTGCTAGCCCTGCCCCTCTATTTATATGTTGAGCCCTGGTGTCGTTTCTTGGAGAAAGAGCCTCCTCAAAGTCGGTTTAGCCCGCAAGGTAAGAGTCCTTCTCGGACTCCAGGACCAGATGCCACGGTCCTCGGCGTCTGGCCCAGATGCCATGGGCCTCGACGTATGGCCCAGGGCCAGACTCCAGGGTCCCTGGCGTCTGGTCCCTGACCTTCGCAAAAGTTCCTTTTGCACCGACCTAAAGCCCCGTTGGCCTTACCCCTTGGCCCAACCATATCATCCTATATATCAATCTTTACCTCCGGACCAATCCGAGCTCCTTTTCATGTCCATGATCTCATCCGGGACTCCGAACAGCATTCGGTCACCAACATACATAACTCATATAATACTATATCATCAACGAACATTAAGCGTGCGAACCCTATGGGTTTGAGAATGATGTAGACATGACCGAGACGCTTCTCCGGTCAATGACCAGTAGTGGGACCTGGATGCCCATGTTGGTTCCTACATATTCTACGAAGATCTTTATCGATCGAACCTTTATGACAACGTACGTAGTTCCCTTTGTCCCTCGGTATGTTACTTTCCCGAGATTCGACCGTCGGTATCTCCATACCTAGTTAAATCTCGTTACCAACAAGTCTCTTTACTCGTTCTGTAATACATCATCACTAACTCCTTAGTCACTTTGCTTGCAAACTTCTTGTGATGCTGTATTACCGACAGGGCCCAGAGATACCTCTCCATTACAAGGAGTGACAAATCCCAATCTCGATCCATGCCAACTCATCAGACACCTTCGGAGATGCCTGTAGAGTGATAACCCACAAGTATAGGGGATCGATTGTAGCCTCTTTCGATAAGTAAGAGTGTCAAACCCAACGAGGAGCTAAAGGTAGAACAAATATTCCCTCAAATCCTATCGACCACCGATACAACTAAACGCACGCTTGACGTTTGCTTTAGCGGAAAAAAGTATGAAAATATTTTGCAAGGATAAAACTATGAGTACTTTGTGGGAATAAAACTACGAATAAATTGCAAGGTAATAAAAGTGGAAAGCTTTTGTCAACAAGAAAGTCATTTGTCCCTAGGCAATTGATAACAAGTACCGGTAATCATTCTTGTAATTTTATATGAGGGAGAGGCATGAGCTAACATACTTTCTCTACTTGGATCATGTGCACTTATGATTGGAACTCTAGCAAGCATTCACAACTACTAAAGATCATTAAGGTTGTGGAACCCAACCATAGCATTAAGTATCAAGTCCTCTTTACTCCCATACGTCATACCCCACCTACTCGGGTTTAAGTTTCTGTCACTCTCGCAACCCACCGTAAGCGAACCATGAACATATTGCAACACCCTACAGTGGGGGCCCCTCATGTTTGCGCGAGAATGGAGGGCACCGTAGGACAGGACCATAAATAAAATATACAATCATACCAACCAAGATCACGATTAACCCACAGGATAAAACGGATCTACTCAAATATCATAGGATAACCATAGATCATTGGGAAATAATATATGGAGTTGAGCACCATGTTTAAGTAGAGATTACAACAGGGGGAAGAGGTGTTCCACCACTGCATAGAGGGGGAGAAAGTTGGTGTTGACGGTAGCAAGATTGTTGATGTAGATCACCGTCCCGATCGTTGCCCCGGCGGCACTCCGGCGCCACCGGAAGTGAGGTGGAGAGAGCCCCCCCTCCTTATTATTCTTCCTTGGCCTCCCCCCTAGATGGGAGGAGAGTTCCCCCTCTGGTCCTTAGTCTCCATGGCACCTGAGGGGCGGGAGCCCCTCCGAGATTGGATCTCCCTCTCTGTTCTCTTCTGTTTCGCGCTCCCTAGATCTGGCCGAAAACCGTTTCTTATATTCCCGGAGATCCGTAACTCCGATTGCGCTGAAATTTTAACACGATTTTTTCCGAATATAAGCTTCCTTACGCCCGAAGTAGAGGTCCAACCGACGTACGAGGTGGGCACAACCCACCACCGCGCGCCAGGGGCCTCTAGCGCGCCCTGGTGTCTTGTGCCCTGTGCGGGCCTCCGTTTGCGGTGATTCCAACTCTCAAAATCACATATATTCCAAAATAATTCTCCGTGAAATTTTATTGCATTTGGACTTCGTTTGATATGGATACTCTATGATACAAAAAACATATAGAAAATAGGAACTGACACTGGGCACTGGATCAATAGGTTAGTCCAATAAATCATATAAAAAGTTGCCCAAAGTGTATAAAAGTTGTATAATATTGGCATGAAACAATAAAAAATTATAGATATGACGGAGACGTATCAGCATCCCCAAGCTTAATTCCTGCTCGTCCTTGAGCAGGTAAATGATAAAAAAGATAATTTTTGATGTGGAATACTACCTAACATAAACTTGATCGTATATCAAATCATGGCATGAATATTAAGACATAAGTGATTCAAAGGAATAGTCTATAATTTGACATAAAGACACATCAATACTCAGGCATCCCAACAAACAATCATGTCTTTCAAAATATCAACTCTAAAGAAAGCTATCCCTACAAAATCATATAGTCTTGTCATGCTCTGTCTTCTTAACACAAAGTATTTATCATGCACAACCCCGATGACAAGCCGAGCAATTGGTTCATAATTTTTAACGCGCTTCAGCTTTTTCAACCCTCTCGCAATACATGAGCGCAAGCCATGTATATAGCACTACGGGTGGAATAGAGTATAATGATAGGGGTAAATATAAAGAAGACAAAAAGTAAGAAAGTCTCACATCGACGTGGCTAACCAACGGGCTATAGATATGCCCATCAATTGATATCAACGTGAGGAGTAGGGATTGTCATGCAACGAATGCACTAAGAGCTATAAGTGTATGAGAGCTCAATATGAAACTAAGTGGGTGTGCATCTAATCCTATAATGAAATATTCCCACTAGTATATGAAAGTGACAACATAGGAGACTCTCCATATGAAAAACATGGTGCTACTTTGAAGCACAAGTGTGGTAAAGGATACTAACAATGCCCCTTCTCTCTTTGTTTATTTATTTATTTTCTTTTTTCTTTTTTTATTTTTCTTCTTTTTCTTCTTTTTTCTCTCTCATTGTACGGAGCCTCATCCCGACTTGTGGGGGAGTCATAGTCTCCATCATCCTTTCCTCACTGGGGCACTGCTCTAAAAATGAATAATGATGATCATCACACTTCTATTTACTTATAACTCAAAAGAAATAAAAATTACAACTCGATACCTATGACAAAGTATGACTCTATATGAAAGCCTATGGAATGTACTAGGATGTGCAATGATCTAGTGTAACATGTATGAAAAATGATAAACGGTGGCTGAGCCAAAACTACTATGTCAGCTATATGATCGTGCAAAGCAATATGACAATGAATGCTCAAGTCATCAAACGGAAGCGGTGGAAGTTGCATGGCAATATATCTCGGAATGGCCATGGAAAAGCCATAATAGGTAGGTATGGTGGCTGTTTTGAGGAAGATATAGTAAGGCTTATGTGTGATAGAGCGTATCATATCACGGGGTTTGGATGCACCTGCGAAGTTTGCACCGACTCTCGAGGTGAGAATGGGCAATGCACGGTACCGTAGAGGCTAGCAAATTGCGGAAAGGTAAGAGTGCATATAATCCATTGACTCACATTAGTCATAAAGAACTCATATACTTATTGCAAAAGTTTATTAGCCCTCGAAGCAAAGTATTACTATGCATGCCCCTAGGGGGATAGATTGGTAGGAAAAGACCATCGCTCGTCCCCGACCGCCACTCATAAGGAAGACAATCAATAATAAATCATGCTCCAACTTCATAGCATAACGAGAGACCATACATGCATGCTTTGGGAATCACAAACCTTAACACCAATATTCTTACTAACCACAACCGTCTACTAGTACCTCCCACATATTCCATCTCTATATCGCAAAACTATTGCAAGGAATCAAACATATCATATTCAGTGATCCATAAGTTTTATGTAGGATTTTATGACTAACCATGCAATTGACAAATTCCTGTTGACTCTCTAAATGGATATAAGTGAAGCATGAGAGTTTAATTCTTTATGCAAAAGACCATGCTCTAATAAATATAAGTGAAGAAAAAGATCATTCTTCAAACAACGGTTTTCTATGTGAAGAGAAACAGGCAATGCAGATTTCAAATAATATAAGTGAAGCACATGAAGCATTCTATAAAGGCCATACTCAAAAGATATAAGTGAAGTGCAATAAGCATTCTATAAATCAACCATGGAATATCTCATACCAGCATGGTGCATAAAAGAAAAATGGAAACTAAAAGCAAAAGACGCTCCAAGGTTTGCACATATCACATGAACGAAACGAAACCGAAAACATATCGATACTTGTTGAAGAAAGATGGGATGCCTTCCGGGGCATCCCCAAGCTTAGACGCTTAAGTCTCCTTGAATATTTACTTGGGGTGCCTTAGGCATCCCCAAGATTGAGCTCTTGCCTCTCCTCCTTCTCCTCATATCGAGACCTCCTCGGTCTTTGATCACTTCATCCACACAAAACTCAACAGAAAGTTCGGTAAGATCCGTTAGTATAATAAAGCAAATCACTACTCTAAGTACTGGTGCAAACATTCATATTTTGTTTTTGCATTGTAGCTACTGTAGTATAACTTTTTCATGGCTTATACCACCGATAAAAATCGATAGTTTCATCAAAACGAGCAAAACAATGCATCAAAAACAGATTCTGTCTTAAACAGGACAGTCTGTAGTAATCTGAACATTCACCATACCTCTGGTACTCCAAAAATTAAGAAAAAATTAGGAAAAATAAAAAATTTATATAGAAATACAGTGTAAAAAGTTTCATAACAATTTGACGTTCCAGTAAAAAATGTAAAATCGTGCACTACAGACAAAGTTTCTGTTTTGCATCGCACAAACCAACAAGCAATCTAAACATCCTAAAGGAAAATCTTGGCACATTATTTTTATAATACAATGGAATTGTACAAGGGGATAATTATTTTTGTTGAAAAGTTTCTGTAATTAAGATTCACAAAGTTTACGTGAGCATGAACAAAGTTCAAGGAGCTCCCCCACTTCAACAATGCTTGTCTCTTTCACTTTCACTTTCCTTTTTGAAAAGTTTTGTGTTCCCCTCTATATTTTTTGGTTTTTAAAACTTATAAAAGCACTCAACAGAAATAAATGACTCTATAAAACTTCTAGATTGTCTCCCTGGTAGCACTTTCTCTAAAGCCATTAAGCTAGGCATAAAGTGCTCAAGTAATGGATCCACCCGGATCCCAAGGCATATCAAAGCCAATTTTAATTAGCAATGATTTGGCATTTAGTAGTGAGCACAAAGAAACATATATCAAGCAATGACGAAGTCTAACTCTCTTCCTATGCATCGGCATGTCATACAAGAACAATTCATGCACATCAAGTAAAGGCCAATACATAGCATAAGCAGTTTCTTGCAATTTTATCGTGTTGGAAACATAGAGAGGTGGAGATATAGTTCCTCTCTCATAATAATTGCAAGTAGGAGCAGCAAGCACATGCATATTATATTCATCAAAACCATCATGTGCAACGGTAAAAGGCAACCCATCAATATAATCCTTAACAAGAGCAAACTTCTCTGATATAGTGTAGTTGGGAGAATTCAAAAATATAATAGGACTATCATGTGTGGGTGCAATAGCAACAATTTCATGTTTAACATAAGGAACAATAGCAAGTTCATCTCCATAAGCATCATTCATATTGGCATCTTGGCCACAAGCATAGCAAGCATCAAGTTCATCAAAAAGGGATATTTCGAAAGAATCAACGGGATCATAGCAATTATCATAGCATTCATCCTTTGGTAAGAACGAAGGAACATTAAACAATGTATGAGTTGGAGGGTTACTCTCATTAGAAGGCGGGCACGGGTGATCAATCCGGTCTTCCTTCGCTTGTTCTTCACTCTCCTCATCATCTTTTTCATCCAATGAGCTCACAGCTTCATCAATTCCTTCTTCCATAGACTCCTGCAAAATATTAGTCTCTTCTTGCACAGCGGAGACTTTCTCAATAAATGCATCAATATCGGAATTGTATTTATAATTATCATAGCAATATTTAAGGATAGCAAAATTTTCAGGTCTATAAACTGAATCATCAAAATCTTCAAACTTTTCAAACAAAGATTCAATTTCATAAGCACCCTTAAAAGCAACAAATTCTTCTATTCGTTCCACATCATAGTAATCATATATATCTCTAGCATCAAAAGCCAAGGTTTCATTATCATTAAATTCACATGAAAAGGGAAGATGTGGAGCATTCATCCTAGAGCAACAAGTATAATCATATCTCTGGCATAAATCCCAAGCATACCAATGTAACATATGAATTTGATCCCATAAAAGTTTTCCTTTTTGAGTCAAGCGATAATACCTAAAGTATTCGCGTTGATCCAACGTTACTCCCATTATCAAGTTGAATGGGGTTTTCTCAGGATTATCAAAGTAGTGCACAATATCTTTTACATAACGGGCATCGAGGGTTTTAGGAGGTTCCCCATCTCCATGAGTAGCAAGTACCACTAATTTTTTTGGTATTTCGCGTTCCATATCCATAACTAAAGATAGGGAACAACTTAGAACAGAAAATAAAAACTACTTTAGTGATAAAGCAAACAAGCAGACACGAGAATATTCACCCCACGCTATTGCTCCGCGGCAACGGCGCTAGAAAAAGGTCTTGATAACCCACAAGTACAGGGGATCAATTGTAGCCTCTTTCGATAAGTAAGAGTATCGAACCCAATGAGGAGCTAAAGGTAGAACAAATATTCCCTCAAGTTCTATCGAGCATCGATACAACTCTACGCACGCTTGACGTTTGCTTTAGCGGAAACAAGTATGAAACTATTTTCCAAGGATAAAACTACGAGTACTTTGCGGGAATAAAACTACAAATAAATTGCAAGGTAATAAAAGTGGAAAGCTTTTGTCAACAAGAAAGTCATTTGTCCCTAGGCAATCAATAACAAGTACTGGTAATCATTCTTGTAATTTTATATGAGGGAGAGGCATGAGCTAACATACTTTCTCTACTTGGATCATATGCACTTATGATTGGAACTCTAGCAAGCATCCACAGCTACTAAAGATCATTAAGGTTGTGGAACCCAACCATAGCTTTAAGTATCAAGTCCTCTTTACTCCCATACGTCATACCCCACCTACTCGGGTTTAAGTTTCTGTCACTCTCGCAACCCACCGTAAGCGAACCATGAACATATTGCAACACCCTACAGCGGGGGCCCCTCACGTTTGCGCGTGAATGGAGGGCACCGTAGGACAGCATCGTAAATAAAATATACAATCATACCAACCAAGATCACGATCAACCCACAGGACAAAACGGATCTACTCAAACATCATTGGATAACCATAGATCATTGGGAAATAATATATGGAGTTGAGCACCAGGTTTAAGTAGAGATTACAGCAGGGGGAAGAGGTGTTACACCGCTGCATAGAGGGGGAGAAAGTTGGTGTTGACGGTAGCAACATTGTTGATGTAGATCGCCATCCCGATCATCGGCACTCCGGCGCCACCGGAAGCGAGGGGAGAGAGCCCCCTCCTTCCTCTTCTTCCTTGGCCTCCCCCTGATACGTCTCCAACGTATCTACTTTTCCAAACACTTTTGCCCTTGTTTTGGACTCTAACTTGCATGATTTGAATGGAACTAACCCGGACTGTCGCTGTTTTCAGCAGAACTGCCATGGTGTTATTTTTGTGCAGAAATAAAAGTTCTCGGAATGACCTGAAACTTCACGGAGAATATTTTTGGAATTAATAAAAAATATTGGCAAAAGAATTAGCACCAGGGGGCCCACACCCTGTCCATGAGGGTGCAGGGCGCGCCCCCTGCCTCGTGGGCTCCCTGAGACTCCACTGACCTCAACTCCAACTCCATATATTCGCGTTCGGGGAGAAAAAATCAGAGAGAAGGATTCATCACGTTTTACGATACGGAGCCGCCGCTAAGCCCTAATCTCTCTTGGGAGGGCTGATCTGGAGTCCGTTCGGGGCTCCGGAGAGGGGAATCCGTCACCATCGTCGTCATCAACCTTCCTCCATCACCAATTTCATGATGCTCACCGCCGTGCGTGAGTAATTCCATCATAGGCTTGCTGGACGGTGATGGGTTGGATGAGATTTACCATGTAATCGAGTTAGTTTTGTTAGGGTTTGATCCCTGGTATCAATTACATTCTAAGATTGATGTTGCTATGACTTTGCTATGCTTAATGCTTGTCACTAGGGCCCGAGTGCCATGATTTCATATCTGAAACTATTATATTTTCATGAATATATGTGAGTTCTTGATCCTATCTTGCAAGTCAATAGTCACCTACTATGAGTTATGATCCGGCAACCCCGAAGTGACAATAATCAGGACCACTCCCGGTGATGACCGTAGTTTGAGGAGTTCGTGTATTCACTAAGTGTTAATGCTTTGGTCCGGTACTCCAATAAAAGGAGGCCTCAATATCCCTTAGTTTTCAATAGGACCCCGCTGCCACGGGAGGGTAGGACAAAAGATGTCATGCAAGTTCTTTTCCATAAGCACGTATGACTATATTCGGAATACATGCCTACATTACATTGATGAACTGGAGCTAGTTCTATGTCACTCTATGTTATAACTGTTGCATGAGGAATCACATCCGACATAATTATCCATCATTGATCCATTGCCTACGAGATTTTCACATATTGATCTTTGCCTAGTTACTTTTCCGTTGCTGTAACATCCCAAATTTCCAATTTGGAATGTTATGCATTAGATATAATTGCATATACTGCTTTATTGCATTTTGGCTTGATTCTAGAAATTCTACGCAACTCAAGGACCCACGGAGAGAGTTGGGGATTTCGTTATTTTCATATTTGAGTTTTCTCAAAATTTAAACTCTTCGAATATTTCTTTTAGGAAAATAAAAGAGAGGGGATAAAATGACTTCCCCAAAATAAAAGGAATATTTCTCGCCGCCAGCCGCGCCGCCACCGCCCGTCCCGCTGCCGGAGCCGCTGCTCGCCCTGCCGCCAGAGCCGCTCGCTGCCGCCACCACCAACCCCGCCGCCGACGAGGTAGCCGCCGCCGCCGGTTTTCGCCGGAAAACCGATCGGTTTTTTTGAAACCCTAGATCTAGATCGGTTCATTTTTTTCCGGTTTAGTTATTTAGCGAACGCCTGTTCGTATGTTCGTTTTAACGAACGGTTTTCACCCGTTAGCTGCGGACAGCGAACGTTTGTTCGTTAGCCTGTTAGTCAGTTTTTCTTTTTCCAGGGTTTTTCCGCCATTATTTTCGATCGCGATTTCTGACCCGATCTTCGTTCTAGTATAACTTTTCGCTCGTTTATCAGAATCAGGCGATTCAAGCGCCTAGATCTTCATCTCGAAGCCCACTTTCTGTTTAATCAACTTGGTCAAGATTTTGCTACCGTAAAATTTGACTTTAGGCCAGATTAGTAATCAAATCTTGTTTCTTTCGCAGTTTGAGTTTCGTTGCTTCATTTGAATTGATTCTTTCTGCAGACCGGAGTTCTTAAGTTGAACTTGCTGGTTAGATCTCTTATTTGAGTTTTACCTGTGCTTCTAGTTGAGTGCTTATTGTATGCTTGTTTGTTTGCGATAGAGTACCCGGAGTGCGAAGCGTGCTACTACGAGTCTCTAGGTTTCACGGATCATCAGCAAGGCAAGTAACACTTTGATCATACCTCTGTACTACCCAGTTTTATTGCATTAGATCAATCCTCAAACAATTGCATGGTTAGGATTTGATTAACTTGTGGGTTTTGGGAAGTAGATGAGGTAGTACCTATTCACCTGTTTATTTCCAAACCTATGGGAGTTGCATCTACGTTTCTTATATTGCTATGCTATGCTCGTAGACGTGGTTTGGGTTTGAGTGTATTCATGACAGATGCGAGTTTGTTAATTAATGGTTCAACTTAAGGTGGCAAATTAAATACACATCTAGGTGGATTGCTTGTGGGCACCTGGAGAATCAAGTGTTGTCCTAGGATATCCCGGAGGACCCGTGTGATCATCCTACGGCCCGCCACCTAGGCTCAGAGGGATCATAAGATTATTCATGCTAGGAACTTCTGTGTGCAGCCACAAGCCATTATGGGCTCTGGCATAGTTGAGTAAGTTGCGTGAAGCTCTTGAAGAGGTAGACTAGCAGATGTAGTGGGTTGTAGGTGGTACTGTCTACCCAGAGTAGAGACTTAATGCTTCAGAAAGACTGTGTCTCGAATCTCCGACCGTGGATGTATTCGAGTCTTGTGGGGGAAAAGGGCGCAAACCTCTGTAGAGTGTACAAACTAATCATGGTTAGCCGTGTCCCCGGTTATGGACATCTTGAGTATCTAGTTCTTGGACTATCATGTGGATCTCATCACTCTTAATATAATTTGATTGGGTTAATGATGATGCTTAATTGGGATTGAGTTGGAGGAACCTTCTCAATGTTTAACAACCACCATGATAGTTAAATAAAATTTATTCCTTTGTTGTAGGAAAAAATTGGCTTTATGCAAAACTGTAACCCTAGAGGTTACCACCAGCCAAATATGCATGTAGTGATAGCATTTATTCTGTTCATTACTCTATGTGTTACCTTGCCTGCATATTCCATGTGCTGACCCGTTTCGGGCTGCAACGTTCATGTTGCAGACTTTTCAGACGATGAGTAAGGAGCCATAGGTCGTTGTCTTTCACTCAATGATGCCGTTGGAGTTGATGGACCCACTTTATCTTCCAAGCCTTCCGCTGTTATCGTTTTAGATGGCCTTAAGCCATATTTATTGCAATAAGTTCTCTTTTGAGACATTCGATGTAATAAGTGTGTGATTGCTACTCTGTTATAAATCCTCAAGTACTGTGCGTGTCAGCATTACCGATCCAGGGATGACACTGATGCACAGAGATCAGACTGTTTGAGGTCTGGTCGCTACAAGATGGTATCAGAGCACACGCTGACTGTAGGACACGACCACTAAGCTAAAACCCTAGATCACTACTCTCTTCTCATTTCTGACTCCTCTCCCTTTTCTACTCTATAGGATGGCGGATGCAAGGAACAAGTTTGCTCAACCGGATGAAGACACACCCTTTGGACGACACTTGAAGGAAGTCACTAGGTACCTGGACATCGGAATACCAAGCTTCACCGGGACCTACAACGCCACTTTACCAGAAGAAGAGTGCTGGATGATTCAAGTTCAAGTTCCAGGAAGGACGTTCACGCAAGTTACTGAGCCCATAGAGTTTTCCTTTGATGCACCCACCTGGAGTCTAGGAAAGAGCATGGTATCCCACGTCACCATGGGACGCCTTGGAGAAGTGTACCACAAGGATCTCAAGGATACTATTTACCACAGAGATCAGATTGTTTCAAGTGCGGGAAGAATGGACATTATGCCACGGAATGTTCCAAAGCAAAGAATGGGAATGGCAATGGAAGCTCTGGGAAGAAGCCCAATCCTTTCAACAGGGGACAAGTGAACCACGTTAGCGTGGAGGAGGTTGAAGCGCAACCCGATGCAGTAATAGGTAAGTTTTTGGTTAAGTCATTTACTGCAATCGTTCTTTTTTGATACTGGTGCATCGCATTCATACATATCAAGTGGATTTGTGGATAAGTTTAAACTGGCAACCCAAGCCCTTAGGTCACCCATGTTAGTAACCTCGCCACGAGCAGAGTATATGGCTATCCTATGGTGTGATCGGTTACCATTAAGGATTGGTAACTACCTGTTCCCCTGAGACCTAATAGTATTGCAGTCATAAGGACTGGATGTGATATTGGGCATGGATTGGTTATCGAAGTATGGAGGGAACATTGACTGCGTCAGTAAGTCAATTTTGCTTACCACCCCAGAAGGAAGAAGGATCAAGTATGTATCCCGGCATGTGCCGAATAGGACTCAAGTGAATTCCTTATAAGGAGTTGTACAGGAGGAAGTACAGTGGTGAAGTATTTCCCGGATGTATTTCCAGAAGAGGTTCCAGGCATGCCACCGGATAGAGACATTGAGTTTTTGATCGAGCTTTTGCCAGGCACAGGGCCAATATCTAAGAGACCGTATAGGATGCCCGCTAAGGATTTAGAGGAAATTAAGAAGCAGATTAAGGAGTTACTGGATAAAGGCTATATTCGCCCAAGCTCGTCACCTTGGGGATCACCAGTGCTTCTAGTGGAGAAGAAGGATGGATCATTGAGGATGGTTGTTGATTATCGAGGGTTGAATGAAGTAACAATCAAGAACAAGTACCCACTTCCGATGATAAATGATTTGTTTGACCAGCTGCAGGGAGCTAAGGTGTTTTCCAAGATCGATCTGTGATCAGGGTACCACCAGCTGAAGATTCGAGAGCAGGATATACCTAAGACAGCTTTTACCACAAGGTACGGGCTATATGAGTATACCGTTATGTCATTTGGTCTGACTAACGCACCTGCCTATTTTATGAACATGATGAACAAGGTGTTTATGGAGTTTTTGGATAATTTCGTCGTGGTGTTCATTGATGATATTCTAGTCTACTCAAAGAATGAAGAGGAGCATAAAGAGCATTTGCGTCTAGTACTTGGGAAGCTCAGAGAACACTAGTTATATGCCAAGTTCAGCCAGTGTGAGTTTTGGTTCAAGGAAGTTGGATTCCTCGGACATGTTATATCCGGAGAAGGAATAACAGTAGACCCTACCAAGGTTGTCACTGTGACAAATTGGGAAGCACCCACGTCAGTTGGAGAGATCCGGAGTTTTCTTGGACTTGCAGGATACTACCGGAGGTTCATTGAGAATTTCTCGAAGATTGCAAAGCCCATGACGGAGTTGCTAAAGAAGGACACCAAGTTCAAATGGACTGAGGAATGTGAGGCCAGTTTTCAGGAGTTGAAGAAATGCTTGGTTATAGCTCCAGTGTTGATTCTTCCAGACCAACGCAAGGATTACCAGGTGTATTGCGACGCTTGTCGTCGAGGACTTGGAGCAGTGCTCATGCAGGAGGGAAGAGTGGTTTCATATGCCTCACGACAGCTTAAACCCCATGAGTTGAATTATGCTACCCATGATTTGGAGTTAGCAGCCGTAGTGCATGCGTTGAAGACATGGAGACATTTTCTCATCGGAAACCATTGTGAGGTGTACACGGATCACAAGAGTTTGAAGTATATCTTCACGCAGAAGGAGTTGAATCTCAGGCAGAGGAGATGGTTGGAGCTCATTAAGGATTATGATATGAAGTTGCATTATCAACCCGGAAAGGCTAACGTAGTAGCCGATGCGTTGAGCCGCAAGAGTCATGTCAATACACTCATGACCGGAGAGTTACGCAAGGAGTTAGCAGAGGATCTTCGTGAGCTATGTTTGGAAATAGTTCCGAGGGGTTATGTAGCAGCATTGGAGATTCAGTCTACTTTAATGGATAAGATCAGGGAAGCTCAGAAGACGGACAAGGAGATTGCCGAGATAAAAGAGAGGATGAGCAAATGAAAAGCTAAGGGATTTCGTGAGGATGAGGACGATACCCTATGGTTTGAGGACCGCGTATATGTGCCAAATGATCCGGAGATCAGGAAGTTGATTCTGCAAGAGGCCCACAATTCACCGTATTCGATTCAGCCAGGAAATACCAAGATGTATCTAGATTTGAAGAATAGCTTCTGGTGGACCGGAATGAAGAAGGATATTGCGGAGTATGTAGCAGTTTGTGATGTATGTCAGAGAGTGAAGGCAGAACATCAGAAGCCAGCTGGATTGCTACAGCCATTGCCAATACCCGAATGGAAGTGGGATAAACTAGGCATGGATTTCATCACGGGATTACCCAGGACTCATTCAGGCTATGACTCGATATGGGTTGTAGTCGATCGTTTGACGAAGGTAGCTCATTTCATCCCGGTGAAGACCACCTACACCAGTGCTAAGTTGGCAAACATATACATGACCAGGATCATATGTCTACATGGAGTTCCGAGGACCATTGTATCAGATAGAGGAACCCAGTTTACCTCTAAGTTTTGGAATCAGTTGCATGAGACTTTGGGAACCAGGCTAGAGTTTAGTACAACCTTTCACCCGCAGACAGATGGACAGACTGAGAGAGTCAATCAGATTCTGGAGGACATGTTGAGAGCTTATGCGCTAGACTATGGACCTAGTTGGGACGACAATTTGCCTTATGCAGAGTTCTCTTACAACAACAACTATCAAGCCACTTTGAAGATGGCCCCTTTCGAAGCATTGTACGGAAGGAGGTGCAGGACACCGTTGTTGGGGGATGAAGTTGGAGACCGTCAGTTGTTTGGACCAGATTTGATTAAAGAGTCTGAAGAGAAGGTTAAACTGATACGCGATAGACTCAAGGTAGCCCAGTCCAGGCAGAAGAGCTATGCGGATTCTAAATGCAAGGAGACAGTTTACGAAGTCGGAGACAAAGTGTATCTTCGTGTATCACCACTTCGAGGAGTGAAGCATTTTGGAGTTAAGGGAAAATTAGCACCACGTTTTGTGGGACCATACAAGGTTTTGAAACGTATGGGAGAAATTGCTTACAAGTTGGAATTGCCCGAAGGATTGTCAGGAGTTCACGATGTGTTCCACATTTCTCAGTTGAAGAAGTGCCACACAGAGATGGCTGACATTCCTCTGAGAGATACAGTGCCACTGGAAGTGATTCAGTTGGATACCGATTTGACCTACGAGGAGAAACCAGTCAAGATTCTTGAGTTTGCCAGCCGAGTCACACGCAGTAAGGTTATCAAGTTCTGCAAAGTTCAGTGGAGCCACCATACCGAGGCTGAAGCCACCTGGGAACGAGAGGAAGACCTACGGAAGGATCACCCTCACCTATTTTCTAGCCAACCCGAATATCGAGGGCGAGATTCATCTTAAGGGGGGTAGGTTTGTAACATCCCAAATTTCCAATTTGGAATGTTATGCATTAGATCATCATTGCATATCATGCTTTATTGCATTTTGGCTTGATCCTAGAAATTCTACGCAACTCAAGGACCCACGGAGAGAGTTGGGGATTTCGTTATTTTCATATTTGAGTTTTCTCAAATTTTGAAAAGAGGATCATTTGATTTTAATTATTTTCTCTTCGAATATTTCTTTTAGGAAAATAAAAGAGAGGGGATAAAATGACTTCCCCAAAATAAAGAAATATTGGAGATTTAATATTAAAATCAAATAAGATTTTATTCGGAGTTTTTATCGCTATTTTATTTGAATTAGGAAAAATATGCGTTTTCCAAAATTGCATTAGAGGCCCAAATAAATGTTCACCTTGTCCGGTAGATTTTTACAGGACGGGGAAAATTTATTTCAGGATTTTTGGAGGCCGTTCAGTATTTCTTTTCTTTGTTTTTCTGCGCGGAATTATTTAAAAAAAAAGTCAACCGACTTACCGGGCCGTGTCCGACCTGGACACTGCGCCCGGGCGGCCTTTATAAGCCGAAGGCCTGAGCCGCCGCAACCCAAGCCGCCGCCCGCGCCAAACCCTAACCCTAGCCCCGACCCCGCCGCTGCCGCTCGCCGCCGCCGCCCGCTGCCGCTCGCCGCGCCGCCGCCGCCTGTCCCGCCGCCCGCCGCCGGAGCCGCCGCCCGCCGCCGCTCGCCTCGCCGCCGAAGCCGCTCGCCCCCGCCACCACCAACCCCGCCGCCGACGAGGTAGCCGCCGCCGCCGGTTTTCGTCGGAAAATCGATCGTTTTTTCGAAACCCTAGATCTAGATCGGTTCGTTTTTTTTCTGGTTTAGTTATTTAGCGAACGCCCGTCATATGTTCGTTTTAACGAACGGTTTTCACCCGTTAACCGCAGAAAGTGAACGTTCGTTCGTTAGCTTGTTCGTCAGTTTTTCTTTTTCCTGGGTTTTAACGCGATTATTTTCGATCGAGATTTCTGACCCGATCTTCGTTCCAGTATAACTTTTCGCTCGTTTATCGGAATCAGGCGATTCAAGCGCCTCGATCTTTGTCTCGAAGCCCTCTTTCTATTTAATCAACCTGGACAAGATTTTGCTACTGTAAAATTTGACTTTAGTCTAGATTAGTAATCGAATCTTGTTTCTTTCGCAGTTTGAGTTTCGTTGCTTCGTTTGAATTGATTCTTTTTGCAAACCAGAGTTCTTAAGTTGAACTTTCTGGTTAGATATATTATTTGAGTTTTACCTATGCTTCTAGTTGAGTGCTCATTGTATGCTTGTTTGTTTGTGATAGAGTACCCAGAGTGCGAAGCGTGCTACTACGAGTCTCTAGGTTTCACGGATCATCAGCAAGGCAAGTAACACTTTGATCATACCTCTTTACTACCCAGTTTTATTGTATTAGATCAATCCTCAAACAATTGCACGGTTAGGATTTGATTAACTTGTGGGTTTTGGGAAGTAGATGAGGTAGTACCTATTCACCTGTTTATTTTCAAACCTATGGGAGTTGCATCTACATTGCTTATACTGCTATGCTATGCTCGTACACGTGGTTTGGGTTTGAGTGTATTCATGACAGGTGTGAGTTTGTTAATTAATGGTTCAACTTAAGGTGGCAACTTAAATACACATCTGGGTGGATTGCTTGTGGGCACCTGGAGAATCCAGTGTTGTCCTAGGATATCCCGGAGGACCCGTGTGATCATCCTACGGCCCGCCACCTAGGCTCAGAGGGATCATAAGATATTCATGCTAGAAACTTCCGTGTGCAGCCACAAGCCATTATGGGCTCTGGCAAAGTTGAGTAAGTTGCGTGAAGCTCTTGAGGAGGTAGACTAGCAGATGTAGTGGGTTGTAGGTGGTACTGTCTACCCAGAGTAGATAGTTAATGCTTCAGAAAGACTGTGTCTCAAATCTCCGACCATGGATGTATTCGAGTCGTGTGGGGAAAAGCGCGGAAACCTCTGCAGAGTGTACAAACTAATCATGGTTAGCCGTGTCCCCGGTTATGGACATCTTGAGTATCTAGTTCTTGGATTATCATGTGGATCTCATCACTCTTAATATAATTTGATTGGGTTAATGATGATGCTTAATTGGGATTGAGTTGGAGGAACCTTCTCAATGTTTAATAACCACCATGATAGTTAAATAAAATTTATTCCTTTGTTGTAGGGAAAAATTGGCTTTATGCAAAATTGTAACCCTAGAGCTTACCATCAGCCAAATATGCATGTAGTGAAGCATTTATTCTGTTCATTACTCTATGTGTTACCTTGCCAGCATATTCCATGTGCTGACCCGTTTCAGGCTGCAACGTTCATGTTGCAGACTTTTTAGACGATGAGTAAGGAGCCATAGGTCGTTGTCTTTCACTCAGTGATGCCGTTGGAGTTGATGGACTCACATTATCTTCCAAGCCTTCCGTTGTTATTGTTTTAGATGGCCTTAAGCCATATTTATTGTAATAAGTTCTCTATTGAGACATTCGATGTAATAAATGTGTGATTGTTACTCTGTTATAAATCCTCAAGTACTGTGCGTGTCAGCATTACCGATCCAGGGATGACACTAATGCACAGAGATCAGACTGTTTGAGTTCTGGTCGCTACAAGATGGTATCAGAGCACACACTGACTGTAGGACACGACCACTAACCTAAAACCCTAGATCACTACTCTCTTCTCATTTCTGACTGCTCTCCCTTTTCTACTCTATAGGATGGCGGATGCAAGGAACAAGTTTGCTCAACCGGATGAAGACACACCCTTTGGACGACACTTGAAGGAAGTCACTTGGTACCTGAACATCGGAATACCGAGCTTCACCGGGACCTACAACGCCACTTTACCAGAAGAAGAGCGCTGGATGATTCAAGTTCAAGTTTCAGGAAGGACGTTCACACCAGTTACTGAGCCCATAGAGTTTTCCTTTGATGCACCTACCTGGAGTCTAGGAAAGAGCATGGCAAGCCACATCACCATGGGACGCATTGGAGAAGTGTACCACAAGGATCTCAAGGATACTATTTACCAGATTTGTGGGCGTCGAGATGAGCAATGGGAGATGATCAGCACCAGGAAGGATAGATCTATTGCAGCTTTCATCCAGGAGTTAAACTAGCACATTCGTCGCCAGGAGAACCAGATGTGCGCAGGCATGATAGATCTGAAGAAGGCAATGACCAGGATCACGGAGCTGGAGGAAGAACTCAAGTATACACGCGATGGATACGAGGAGGAAATAACGATACTCGTGGAGAAGAATGACGATGTGACAAGGAAGCTAGGAGTATTCATTGGAGACCCCGCGCCTGGAGGAGAAGTCGACGATTCCACTTGCCCGGAGAACTACATCATCATCGACGACACCGACTCGGACCCCGACGATAGCGATGATGACTTTGTTGATGAAGCTGGAGCAGATATTATGGAATCTTCCACCGATTAATTTTTCTAGTCGACCACCATATCAGTAGTAGAAATTTCCCCCATGTATATAGTATAGTCCGAGCACTTTTGTAACGATAGTTAGACCGATTGTATGCCCTTGTTTGAATTGATTGAAGTGATATGATTGTGTTTGTCTCATGTGCATATGGGTAGTGTTTCCCCCTAGACCTCATTCTATTCTGTTTTCTCACTGAGGGAGTCCTGGATTAGGGGGTCCTCGGACAGCCGGACTATATCCTTGTGCCGGACTGTTGGACCATGAAGATACAAGACTCAAGACTTCATCCCGTGTCCGTATGGGACTCTCCTTGGCGTGGAAGGCAAGCTTGGCAATATGAATATGTAGATCTCCTCCCTTGTAACCGACTCTGTGTAACCGTAGCCCCCTCTGGTGTCTATATAAACTGGAGGGTTTTAGTCCGTAGAACAACAACAATCATACCATAGGCTAGCTTCTAGGGTTTAGCCTCTACGATCTCGTGGTAGATCAACTCTTGTAATACTCATATCATCAAGATCAATCAAGCAGGAAGTAGGGTATTACCTGCATCGAGAGGGACCGAACCTGGGTAAACATTGTGTCCCCCGCCTCCTGTTACCATCCGCCTTAGACGCACAATTCAGGACCCCCTACCCGAGATCCGCCGGTTTTGACACCGACATTGGTGCTTTCATTGAGAGTTCCACTGTGCCGTCACCATAAGGCTTGATGGCTCCTTCGATCATCGGCAATGATGCGATCCAGGGTGAGGTTTTCCTCCCCGGACAAATCTTCGTATTCGGCGGCTTCGTACCGCGTGCCAATTCGCTTGGCCATCTGGAGCAGATCGAGAGCTACGCCCCTGGCCATTAGGTCAGGGTTGGAAACTTGAACTATACTGCCGACATCCACGAAGACTTGATCTTCGACGGATTCAAGCCCATGTCAGGTGCGCCGCACAACCACGACAAGCATGATTTAGCTCTGCCGCCGGACAGTGTTCGGGAGATCACACCTGCAACTACTCCGGGCCTCAATCCGGAACAAATTGGGTCATCTGAGGATAGGTGGGTGGACCCCGCCACGGAGGCCGCACACTCAGCGGCGATAGAGCCGAATACTGACTTCACCTCCTCCGAGACCCGTGTTGCCGAACCGTTGGATTCGTCCCCGGCCATGGACTCCGAGCCGCCTGCGTCCGTGCCTATCGAATCCGATTGGGCACCGATCATGGAGTTCACCTCCGCGAATATCTTTCAGCACTCGCCCTTTGGCGACGTGCTAAACTCGTTGAGGTCTCTCTCCCTGTCAGGAGACCCTTGGCCGAACTATGTCCGGCTAGAATGGGATGCGGACGACGAAGAAATTCGCTCCCCACCCACCACCCACTTAGTAGCCACTGTCGACGATTTAACCGACATGCTCGACACCCATTCCGTTAGCTTAGTACTCGATCGTTTAGTATGTTGCTATTGCTTTCTTCATGACTTATACATGTTCCTATGACTATGAGATTATGCAACTCCCGTTTACCGGAGGAACACTTTGTGTGCTACCAAACGTCACAACGTAAATGGGTGATTATAAACGTGCTCTACAGGTGTCTCCAAAGGTACTTGTTGGGTTGGCGTATTTCGAGATTAGGATTTGTCACTCCGATTGTCGGAGAGGTATCTCTGGGCCCACTCGGTAATGCACATCACTATAAGCCTTGCAAGCATTGTGACTAATAAGTTAGTTGCGGGATGATGTGTTACGGAACGAGTAAAGAGACTTGCCGGTAACGAGATTGAACTAGGTATCGAGATACCGACGATCAAATCTCGGGCAAGTAACATACCGGTGACAAAGGGAACAACGTATGTTGTTATGCGGTCTGACCGATAAAGATCTTCGTAGAATATGTGGGAGCCAATATGGGCATCCAGGTCCCGCTATTGGTTATTGACCGGAGACGTGTCTCGGTCATGTCTACATAGTTCTCAAACCCGTAGGGTCCGCACGCTTAACGTTACGATGACAGTTTTATTATGAGTTTATGTATGTTGATATACCGAAGGAGTTCGGAGTCCCGGATGAGATCGGGGACATGACGAGGAGTCTCGAAATGGTCGAGACGTAAAGATCGATATATTGGACGACTATATTCGGACTTCGGAAAGGTTCCGAGTGATTCGGGTATTTTTCGGAGTACCGGAGAGTTACGGGAATACGTATTGGGCCTTATTGGGCCATACGGGAAAGAAGGAAAAGGGCCTCAAGGGTGGCCGCACCCCTCCCCTTGGTCTGGTCCGAATTGGACTAGGGAAAGGGGGCGCCCCCTTCCTTCCTTCTCTTTTTCGCTTCCTCTTTTCCTATTCCATATGGGAGGTGGAATCCTACTAGTACTAGGGAGTCCTAGTAGGACTCCACACTTGGTGCGCCCCCTCCTAGGGCCGGCCTCCTCCTCCCTTGCTCCTTTATATACGGGGGCAGGGGGCACCCCATGGACACACTTGATATACGATATTCTTAGCCGTGTGCGGTGCCCCCTCCACCATATTACACCTCGATAATACCGTTGCGGAGCTTAGGCGAAGCCCTGCGTCGGTGGAACATCATCATCGTCACCACGCCGTCGTGCTGACGAAACTCTCCCTCAACACTCGGCTGGATCGGAGTTCGAGGGACGTCATCGAGCTGAACGTGTGTAGAACTCGGAGGTGCCGTGCGTTCGGTACTTGATCGGTTGGATCGTGAAGACGTACGACTACATCAACCGCGTTGTGACAACGCTACCGCTGTCGGTCTACGAGGGTACGTGGACAACACTCTCCCCTCTCGTTGCTATGCATCACCATGATCTTGCGTGTGCGTAGGAATTTTTTTGAAATTACTACGTTCCCCAACAGGACGATGATGCAGGAGACGAACAAGAACCACCGCCCACAGGGCGCTGGACTGCCACCTCATCGTATGACATATACATGGTGGACACCCCAAAGAAAACAATGACGAGGAACAGAAGGATGCAGCGAAGGATAGCTCCCTCGAGAAGTAACCAAAGCGACGGCGTAGGCGCCGCTCCAAATCCCGCCTCGGCAAAAATAGCGATAACAGCGCAAGAGAAAATAACACCCAGTCGACTCCAGAGGAAACGACGACCACATTGACCCAGCGATAGAGCAGGATGAACCAGCGAACGGCGAACATAGTACGGATCCGCTGTTCGAACACGGCGACGCCGAGGATAAAGCTCATCAACCTCCCTCCGGAGAGGGAAACAGTCCGGACGAGGATGCACACATCATCCCGGAAAGGCGCTTGGAACAAGAGAACCTCCGTAGAAGGCTTATTGCCACCGCGAGGAGTCCGAAGAAGCAGAAGCAAAGGCTTAAGGCCGCGCAGTATACGCTCAACAGTAGATGGAAGAAAGTGCTTGACACTGAAGAAAAGTATGGTGGCAGTCGCCACACAAAGAGCTATCCAAAGTGCAAGCTGTTGCCCGAATTCGATGATGAGGCCTTAGAGCCCACACAGCCGAAAAATAAACCGGCCGACTGGTCGGATCGACCACCTCGTGGCCGCGATAGAGCGGCTAACGAGACCGCACATAAGTCAGCACACGACCCACGCGAGGACTCACATCAAAAGGCCGGCGTGACCAGATCCATCTATGGATCTAGGAAGCGCCCTCCAGTGCATAATCAAAACCGAACACTACAACCGTCAGAATGCCATGACACATCCAAATATAGGGGTGCCGTGCACCCCCTATGTTTCACCGATGAGGTGCTAGATCACGAATTTCCAGAGGGATTCAAACCCATGAACATAGAGGCGTACGACGGAACAACAGACCCTAGGGTCTGGATTGAGGACTTCATCCTCCATATTCATATGGCTCGCGGAGACGGTCTCCACGCCATCAAATACTTGCCCCTCAAGTTGAAAGGACCAGCTCGGCACTGGCTTAAGAGCCTCCCCGAAAATTCAATTGGAAGTTGGGAGGAGCTTGAGGATGCTTTTAGGGCTAACTTTCAAGGGACCTATGTTCGACCTACGGATGCAGACGATTTAAGTCATATAATTCAACAACACGGAGAGTCAGCTTGAAAGCTTTGGAACAGATTTCTCACTAAGAAGAACCAAATCGTCGACTGCCCGGATGCCAAAGCCTTAGCAGCTTTCAAACACAGCGTCGGAGATAAATGGCTCGCCAGACACCTCGGCCAAGAAAAACCAAGGACAATGGCAGCCCTAACAAGCCTTATGACCCGCTTTTGCGCGGGCGAAGATAGCTGGCTGGCCCATAGTAGCACCAGCGACCCAGGCACATCTGAAGTCAGGGATGGTAATGGAAAACCACGACGTAATAAAAGCAAGCGTCGGAATAACAAAGACAGCCCAGACAACACGGCGGTAAACACCGGATTTAGGGGCTCTCGACCCGGTCAGCGGAAAAAGCCTTTCAAAGGCAACAGAGATGGACTGTCCAGCCTAAACAAGATTCTAGACAAATTATGTCAGATTCATGGCACCTCCGATAAACCTGCAAACCACACCCACAGAGAATGCTGGGTCTTCAAGCAGGCTGGCAAGTTAAACGCCGAACACAAGGGGAGGGATACACCAAGTGAAGACGAGGACGAGCCTCGCCAGCAAAGCACTGGGGGACAGAAAAAATTCCTACCAGAGGTCAAAACAGTGAACATGATTCACGTGACGAAGAGGAGAGGCAAACATGCACTCCGAGACATACGTGTCGTAGAGCCCGTCACCCCTAGGTTCAACCCTTGGTCGGCCTGCCCGATCACTTTTGATCGCAGGGATCATCTGACAAGTATCCGGCACGGAGGATTGGCTGCCTTGGTGCTAGACCCAATTGTCGACGGATACCATCTCACCCAAGTCCTCATGGACGGCGGCAGTAGTGTTAATCTGATATATCAGGACACAGTCCGCAAAATGGGGATAGACCCGACAAGAATCAGCCACAGTAATACTAACTTTAAAAAGGAGTAATACTAGGCCCAGAGGCCCGCTGTACGGGCTCTCTAGTACTAGAGGTTGTATTTGGTTCTCCCGACAACTTCCGAAGTGAAAAGTTAACCTTCGACATCGCTCCATTCCGATGCGGCTATCAAGCACTACTCGGAAGAACAGCTTTCGCTCGTTTTAATGCAGTACCACATTACGCTTCTCTTAAGCTTAAGATGCCCGGTCCACGTGGCATCATCACAATTAGCGGAAATATTGACCGTTCCACGCGCGCGGAAGAACGTGTGGCGGGTTTAGCAGCCGAACACTAAACGGCCTCTCCAACCAGAATAAATGATCGGTCATCAAGACCGCAGACACGGCTAGACGAGTCCGGCGCATCACTAGCTGTAACAGCTTAGTTAAACATGAGATTGGTTTGATGGATATACCCCCATAGGCGGTACCAGGGGCTTCCCGCATGTAAAAAGGAATACAGTTCGGCTCGACCTTACCTATCTTGAATTTTAATGGTTTATTGAGAATAACCAATTTTTCGCACGACAACTTTCACCTAAGTTCTTCTCTTTTACAGATGATAATCGTGTTGCACCCTTCCAGGATACGACACAACGGAGACACAGGCGCAGACGTGAAGCAGGGCCCCGCTCAAAGGTTTCTTTTTTAGATTAAGACCCTGTGTAAACCTTTTTTACTGTCTCTTGTTGTTTCACATCCTTCGGATACTCAGTACAACCGAGAGGGATGCTGACGTTATTGGCATTTCGCCACGTCAGAATAATGCACGTACCTGACACTCGGGGTTCATTATCAAGGGCGTTACTCAGCCCGGTATATGTTGCAAAGACCGAATACCTTAGGGAGTGTTCGGCGTCGCGAGTTTGGCCTTATATGCATCCGCTCCGAATCATGTCTTTGGTCAAATGTTGGGTTTGCCCGGCTCCCGCGTTTTGCTACCTTACGTTCCGCTCTATCGGCTAAGGTGGCACCGGGAGAACTACTGCGATTGTGCCCTGGTTCATCCGGACGAGCACCTCAGTAGAGAAAGCCGAAAACTGACTGTCATGATAAAGCGTGAGACTGGTCAACCACTCGATGACTCATCAGAATCTTCGGGATTCCTCCGCATTAACAAAGGACCGGTTTCCCCGGTCATGTACGTACGCGCACCGTATTCGGATAGCCGCGGAAATACCAGGGGCTTTATAGTAGCCCCACTGTCAAACTCCTATGGTTAAGTGAAAGTGTTAAAGCAATATAGTCCGATTGCCTCGTTCGCCGTGCTACCACCTCCTTAATGGACCAAGACGTTGGATCAAGTGTGAAGACGCGCTTTTGCGAACACCCCCGCATTATATGCGTGGGGGCTGAAGCCGACGACTGCAAACTTTCAGGATATATATATATATATATACATAAACGACCGCACAGGAGGCACAATAATACTTTCAGGCAAAAGTATAAACACAGCCTTTATAATTCAAATAACATTGTTCTTACAATTGGGATACATGTCACTAGAACATGATACTCTTCGAGCACTGCCCCTCTATTAAACGAGCGCCTTCTAAGACTTCTTCAAAATAGTGCTCAGCCGGTACCCGGCCTACCGCCGAACTCTGGGATGCAATAGCGGCGGCCTCCATCTCTGCCCAGTATGTCTTGACACGGGCAAGAGCCATCCGCGCACCCTCTATGCACGCCGACCTCTTCACAGCGTCGATATGCGGCACGGCACCAAGGAATTGTTGCACTAAGCCAAAATAACTATTCGGCTTTGGTTCTTCTGGCCAAAGATGATCCACAACAGACCTCATGGCAAGCCCGGACAACCTATGGAGCTCGGCCCACTCGGCCATTTGCTCATTTAACAGCAGCGGACGCGCCGGAGCATTGAACTGCGACCAAAACAACTTTTCCACTTCATGATCTTTTTGATCTTTGAAAAACTTGGTCGCATCAGCAGCACTTGCAGCCAAATCCAGGTACGCGTCCGCAGAACTACATAATTGATCCAGAAGGGCATACTTAGGATCTCCGAACTTTGTCCGCAACAAAAAGGGCTTCCCAGCCGTGATATTTCCGGCTTGACGTAGCTCCTCCTTCACCGCTTTGATTTTAGAGCGGGCTTCCTTGGCTGCTACCGTGGCTTTCTCCAGGTCCACCGTCTTTGTTCGGTTTTCCTTTTCAAGAAGCTCATAACGGTCGGCGGCATCTTTCAGCTCAACAGCCATCTTGGCTATTTTCTCTTTCCTCTGGCAATGGGCAGCGTGTTCGGCTCTTAGCTCTTCGACCACCTTTAGGGCGGCCGCATCACTCCTCCTGGCTTGTTCCTTGGCTCGGGCAAGTTCCGCCCGAAGGGTCTCCACGGCGGCAGCTCCATCTGCAGTCACAGCATATTACAGATACTAGCATCATGCTCCTCTTAATATGTGTTGATCATAGGAGAATACGTACCCTGTGCCTCGTCAAACCGCTTGTTTACAAGCACGATGTCGGCATCTGCCGCATCAAGTTGCCGCTTCAGTTCGGCAAACTCACTAGTCCGGCTAGCCACCGGACCCTCAGCCGCCTGCACATGAAAGCAGCACAGTTATTACCTGGGACTATGATCCTCTATTTGCCGTCTTTTTTGACAGCAACCAGAGTCTCAGGGGCTACTATCTGCATAGGGCACACCTAGCGTGTGCGGTACCGTCAAAAAATACATATTACTTTGCGTACCTCAAAGCCTCTCAGCAGGCTCATAAAAGCTTCATGCAACCCGCTTTCGGCGGATGAAATCCTCTCAACCACCGTACCCATTAGCATACGATGCGCTTCTGAGATAGCCGCTTGCTCCAGAAGATTCATCAGTGCGTCTGGTCGCGCACTGGGCAGTCCCGGACTTCGGGTGGCCAAAGGGTGACCCTCTGGCCTGGGCGGATCAGGAGAAATCCTCCGTGATGACACCTCAGGGTCATCCGCCTCACGAGGCGGGGAGGCACGGGGAGGCGTTTTGCTCTCCATCATCTCCGAAAGAAGATCCCCCGAAGACGAACTCTGTCGAGAAGGGCTATGATCCGAACTACAAGACATACGTCTCGGTTATTTTTCTCAGAGATAAAGCAGGGTATATTTACTATGAAGTACTTTTGTTTACTTACAGCTCGGTGGAGGGCTGGTCCCCTTGCGGGTACTGTGCGGTAAGGATGCCCTCCGGGGTAGGGCCCCCTGACGAAGGTTTCTTCCCTCGTTTGGAAACCATTGTTTCCAAGTCTTCAGAGGCGGCCCTCTTCCTTCCTTGGGGAGAAGGAATTTTAGATTCTTCTTCCTGGTTATCCTCCATCTCGGAGGCACTAATTCCCCCGGTCTGGATGAATAATGAGTGCGGCCCGCTTTCGGCTGCTTTGTTCCTCCCTTTATCTTCCCCTGATGGCGCTTGATAAGGCGCAAGCTCAAGCATCCTGGCTAGTACAGGATCCGGTGGGCCTTCGGGAAGGGGGGCCGAACACCTGACCATCTTCGCCTTTTTTATCCAGCCCTGGTCAGAAGGCGAATTTTCAGAATGATGTTGTGGCAAATTAAAAGACAACGTGTTCGGCCGCGGAATTACTTACTTGGGTATCTGGACGATTGCAGCTCAGACCCGCATCCTCGGTGGTGTCCGGACACTTTACTTGTGATCCGAAGAACAATCCGTACATATCTTCGTGCGTCATGCCGAAGAAGTGCTGAATAGTTCGCGGTCCTTCCGGGTTGAACTCCCACATACAGAGAGGTCGACATTTGCAAGGCAGGACTCCACGAACTAGCATGACTTGCATTACCTTGATAAGGCTAACATCTCTCTCGAGGAGATCTCGGATGCGGCTCTGCAACGTCGGCACATCATTTACTGGCCCCCAGTCCAGCCCCTTGTTGACCCATGACGCCAGTTGTGGTGGGGGGCCCGAGCGGAAAGCAGGAGCGGCAACCCACTTAGTACCACGGGGAGCTGTGATGTAAAACCACTCTCGTTGCCATAAGCTGGACACCTCCGGGAAGGAACCCTTTGGCCATGGAGCATCGGCCCCTTTGCTTACTACGGCACCTCCGCATTCTGCGTGTCGCCCATTAATCATCTTTGGCTTCACGTTAAAGGTCTTGAGGCACAAGCCGAAGTGTGGGGTGACGTGGAGGAAGGCCTCACACACGACGATGAACGACGAGATGTGAAGGATGGAATCCGGGGCCAGATCATGGGAATCGAGCCCGTAATAGAACATGAGCCCTCTAATGAAGGGATCTAGACTAAAGCCAAGCCCTTGGAGGAAGTGGGAAACGAATACGACACTCTCGTTGGGCTCGGGAGTAGGAACGACCTGCCCTCGAGCAAGCAGCCTGTGCGCGACTTCGGCGGTCAGATACCTGGCTTCTCTTAGACTCTTGATGTCCTCCTCTGTGACGGAGGAGGGCATCCACCGACCTTGAAGGTTGGATCCGAACATGATTGAAGGTCTGAAACGCCCAGCCTGAGCCTTGGGTGTTGGAACTCGGGGTGGGGGAAGGATTCGATTGAGCACGAGAAGAAAAGGACAGGCCTTGGCCCCTTTATAAAGAGGGTGAATATCAAGCGTCCTCCGCGTGGCCGTTTGGAACTTGCCTAAAATCGAGGAGTCGTACCGACAGGCCTGATTGGGTTACCCACACCCGTATTGATGAGAATCCCGTGAAAAAAGGGACACATTCTCTGCTTCGACAAGACGTGCCAATAAAACCGCCTCGCGAAACATGCAGTGGCAGGCTGGGGGAAACGGTTCGAATAATGACCGGGCCATGGTATGATGCCACGTCATGAAAAGTTGTCAGCAGATTAGATTTGTGGAAATATTATTCTCTCTACGATGATATGTGGAATTTGTTTTGCAGAGCCGGACACTATCCTTGTGTTCAAAATCTTCTGTGGGGTATTCGGAGGAGGAACCCGCCTTGCAATGCCGAAGACAATCTGGACGCCGGACTCATCGTCATTGAAGCCTGGTTCAGGGGCTACTGAGGGAGTCCTAGATTAGGGGGTCCTCGGACAACCGGACTATATCCTTCTGCCGGACTGTTGGACCATGAAGATACAATACTCAAGACTTCGTCCCGTGTCTGGATGGGACTCTCCTTGGCGTGGAAGGCAAGCTTGGCAATACGAATATGTAGATCTCCTCCCTTGTAACCGACTCTGTGTAACTCTAGCCCCCTCCGGTGTCTATATAAACTGGAGGGTTTTAGTCCGTAGAACAACAACAATCATACCATAGGCTAGCTTCTAGGGTTTAGCCTCTACGATCTCGTGGTAGATCAACTCTTGTAATACTCATATCATCAAGATCAATCAAGCAGGAAGTAGGGTATTACCTCCATCGAGAGGGCCTGAACCTGGGTAAACATTGTGTCCCCCGCCTCCTGTTACCATCCGCCTTAGACGCACAGTTCGGGACCCCCTACCCGAGATCCGCCGGTTTTGACACCGACACTCACCTTTTCTAAACCCAACAGATGCCTCTGAGATGCGACAATGGATTTGCTTTCCCGCCGGAGCTCACTCAGTTGATCCAGCAGCAGAATGCATTGATGCAGATACTAGTCTAGAATCAGAATCAGGGGAACAACAACAACAACAACCCACCAGCACCACCACCTGTTGATCACTTAGCCCGTTTTCCAAGGCTGAATCCGCCGGTGTTCTCCAGTAGCACCGAGCCGATAGTTGCAGATGATTGGATCCGCAAGATTGGAAGGGAGTTGACCATTGCAGGATGCACAGATGCGGAGAGAGTGCGTTTTGCCGCACATCAGCTTGATGGACCCGCAACATCATTGTGGGAGAATTTCACAGCCACTTACCCCATCGACATTGTTACATCGGACCAGTTTTAGCAGGCTTTTCGTACTGCCCATGTATCAGTAGGAGCTATGGCCATGAAGAAGCACGAGCTTCGCAACTTACGCCAAGGAGGACGCACCGTTGGCCAGTATGTGGATTACTTTAGTAAGCTAGCACGTTATGCCCCAGATGACGTCGCTACAGATGCAGCTAAACAGGAGAAGTTTCTGGAAGGACTGAATGATGAGCTGAGCATGCAGTTGATGGTGGCAACCTTCAATAAATACCAGGAGCTTGTAGATAGAGCTATCATGATTGAAGGGAAGCAACAGCAGATTGACAACCGCAAGAGGAAGTATGGACAAGGGAAGTACAATTCTGGAGATCAGCAGAGACCCGGTTTTACCCCGAACACGGGAGGACCCCTTCAACATAACCATGGAGGTCACAATCACAATGGAGGGATTGCGCACAACCATAGTGGCCCCCGGAATGGGAATGGTAATGGAGGAAGCAACGGCCAGAACCGTACCACCCCGGCAACGCCCGCCAAGAAGGATCTAAGTCACATTACTTGTTTCAAGTGCGGGAAGAATGGACATTATGCCACGGAATGTTCCGAAGCAAAGAATGGGAATGGCAACGGAAGCTCTGGGAAGAGGCCCAATCCTTTCAACAGGGGACAAGTGAACCACGTTAGCATGGAGGAGGTTGAAGCGCAACCCGATGCAGTAATAGGTACGTTTTTGGTTAAGTCATTTACTGCAATCGTTCTTTTTGATACTGGTGCATCGCATTCATACATATCAAGGGGATTTGTGGATAAGTTTAAAGTGCCAACCCAAGCCCTTAGGTCACCCATGTTAGTAACCTCGCCAGGAGCAGAGTATATGGCTAGCCTATGGTGTGATCGGTTACTATTAAGGATTGGTAACTACCTGTTCCCCTCAGACCTAATAGTATTGGAGTCACAAGGACTGGATGTGATATTAGGCATGGATTGGTTATCGAAGTATGGAGGGAAGATTGACTGCGCCAGTAAGTCGATTTTGCTTACCACCCTAAATGACTCTATAAAACTTCTAGATTGTCTCCCTGGTAGCACTTTCTTTAAAGCCATTAAGCTAGGCATAAAGTGCTCAAGTAATGGATCCACCCGGATCCCAAGGCATATCAAAGCCAATTTTAATTAGCAATGATTTGGCATTTAGTAGTGAGCACAAAGAAACATATATCAAGCAATGACGAAGTCTAACTCTCTTCCTATGCATCGGCATGTCATACAAGAACAATTCATGCACATCAAGTAAAGGCCAATACATAGCATAAGCAGTTTCTTGCAATTTTATCGTGTTGGAAACATAGAGAGGTGGAGATATAGTTCCTCTCTCATAATAATTGCAAGTAGGAGCAGCAAGCACATGCATATTATATTCATCAAAACCATCATGTGCAACGGTAAAAGGCAACCCATCAATATAATCCTTAACAAGAGCAAACTTCTCTGATATAGTGTAGTTGGGAGAATTCAAAAATATAATAGGACTATCATGTGTGGGTGCAATAGCAACAATTTCATGTTTAACATAAGGAACAATAGCAAGTTCATCTCCATAAGCATCATTCATATTGGCATCTTGGCCACAAGCATAGCAAGCATCAAGTTCATCAAAAAGGGATATTTCGAAAGAATCAACGGGATCATAGCAATTATCATAGCATTCATCCTTTGGTAAGAACGAAGGAACATTAAACAATGTATGAGTTGGAGGGTTACTCTCATTAGAAGGCGGGCACGGGTGATCAATCCGGTCTTCCTTCGCTTGTTCTTCACTCTCCTCATCATCTTTTTCATCCAATGAGCTCACAGCTTCATCAATTCCTTCTTCCATAGACTCCTGCAAAATATTAGTCTCTTCTTGCACAGCGGAGACTTTCTCAATAAATGCATCAATATTGGAATTGTATTTATAATTATCATAGCAATATTTAAGGATAGCAAAATTTTCAGGTCTATAAACTGAATCATCAAAATCTTCAAACTTTTCAAACAAAGATTCAATTTCATAAGCACCCTTAAGGCAACAAATTATTCTATTCGTTCCACATCATAGTAATCATATATACCTCTAGCATCAAAAGCCAAGGTTTCATTATCATTAAATTCACATGAAAAGGGAAGATGTGGAGCATTCATCCTAGAGCAACAAGTATAATCATATCTCTGGCATAAATCCCAAGCATACCAATATAACATATGAATTTGATCCCATAAAAGTTTTCCTTTTTGAGTCAAGCGATAATACCTAAAGTATTCGCGTTGATCCAACGTTACTCCCATTATCAAGTTGAATGGGGCTCAGGATTATCAAAGTAGTGCACAATATCTTTTACATAACGAGCAACGAGGGTTTTAGGAGGTTCCCCATCTCCATGAGTAGCAAGTACCACTAATTTTTTTGGTATTTCATGTTCCATATCCATAACTAAAGATAGGGAACAACTTAGAACAGAAAATAAAAACTACTTTAGTGATAAAGCAAACAAGCAGACACGAGAATATTCACCCCATGCTATTGCTCCGCGGCAACGGCGCTAGAAAAAGGTCTTGATAACCCACAAGTACAGGGGATCAATTGTAGCCTCTTTCGATAAGTAAGAGTAGAGAACCCAATGAGGAGCTAAAGGTAGAACAAATATTCCCTCAAGTTCTATCGAGCATCGATACAACTCTACGCACGCTTGACGTTTGCTTTAGCGGAAACAAGTATGAAACTATTTTCCAAGGATAAAACTACGAGTACTTTGCGGGAATAAAACTACAAATAAATTGCAAGGTAATAAAAGTGGAAAGCTTTTGTCAACAAGAAAGTCATTTGTCCCTAGGCAATCAATAACAAGTACTGGTAATCATTCTTGTAATTTTATATGAGGGAGAGGCATGAGCTAACATACTTTCTCTACTTGGATCATATGCACTTATGATTGGAACTCTAGCAAGCATCCACAGCTATTAAAGATCATTAAGGTTGTGGAACCCAACCATAGCTTTAAGTATCAAGTCCTCTTTACTCCCATACGTCATACCCCACCTACTCGGGTTTAAGTTTCTGTCACTCTCGCAACCCACCGTAAGCGAACCATGAACATATTGCAACACCCTACAGCGGGGGCCCCTCACGTTTGCGCGTGAATGGAGGGCACCGTAGGACAGCATCGTAAATAAAATATACAATCATACCAACCAAGATCACGATCAACCCACAGGACAAAACGGATCTACTCAAACATCATTGGATAACCATAGATCATTGGGAAATAATATATGGAGTTGAGCACCAGGTTTAAGTAGAGATTACAGCGGGGGAAGAGGTGTTACACCGCTGCATAGAGGGGGAGAAAGTTGGTGTTGACGGTAGCAACATTGTTGATGTAGATCGCCATCCCGATCATTGCCCCGGCGGCACTCCGGCGCCACCGGAAGCGAGGGGAGAGAGCCCCCTCCTTCCTCTTCTTCCTTGGCCTCCCCCTGATACGTCTCCAACGTATCTACTTTTCCAAACACTTTTGCCCTTGTTTTGGACTCTAACTTGCATGATTTGAATGGAACTAACCCGGACTGTCGCTGTTTTCAGCAGAACTGCCATGGTGTTATTTTTGTGCAGAAATAAAAGTTCTCGGAATGACCTGAAACTTCACGGAGAATATTTTTGGAATTAATAAAAAATATTGGCAAAAGAATTAGCACCAGGGGGCCCACACCCTGTCCATGAGGGTGCAGGGCGCGCCCCCTGCCTCGTGGGCCCCCTGAGACTCCACTGACCTCAACTCCAACTCCATATATTCGCGTTCGGGGAGAAAAAAATCAGAGAGAAGGATTCATCACGTTTTACGATACGGAGCCGCCGCTAAGCCCTAATCTCTCTTGGGAGGGCTGATCTGGAGTCCGTTCGGGGCTCCGGAGAGGGGAATCCGTCACCATCGTCGTCATCAACCTTCCTCCATCACCAATTTCATGATGCTCACCGCCGTGCGTGAGTAATTCCATCATAGGCTTGCTGGACGGTGATGGGTTGGATGAGATTTACCATGTAATCGAGTTAGTTTTGTTAGGGTTTGATCCCTGGTATCAATTACATTCTAAGATTGATGTTGCTATGACTTTGCTATGCTTAATGCTTGTCACTAGGGCCCGAGTGCCATGATTTCAGATCTGAAACTATTATATTTTCATGAATATATGTGAGTTCTTGATCCTATCTTGCAAGTCAATAGTCACCTACTATGAGTTATGATCCGGCAACCCCGAAGTGACAATAATCAGGACCACTCCCGGTGATGACCGTAGTTTGAGGAGTTAGTGTATTCACTAAGTGTTAATGCTTTGGTCCGGTACTCCAATAAAAGGAGGCCTTAATATCCCTTAGTTTCCAATAGGACCCCGCTGCCACGGGAGGGTAGGACAAAAGATGTCATGCAAGTTCTTTTCCATAAGCACGTATGACTATATTCGGAATACATGCCTACATTACATTGATGAACTGGAGCTAGTTCTATGTCACCCTATGTTATAACTGTTGCATGAGGAATCACATCCGACATAATTATCCATCATTGATCCATTGCCTACGAGATTTTCACATATTGATCTTTGCTTAGTTACTTTTCCGTTGCTGTAACATCCCAAATTTCCAATTTGGAATGTTATGCATTAGATATAATTGCATATACTGCTTTATTGCATTTTGGCTTGATTCTAGAAATTCTACGCAACTCAAGGACCCACGGAGAGAGTTGGGGATTTCGTTATTTTCATATTTGAGTTTTCTCAAAATTTAAACTCTTCGAATATTTCTTTTAGGAAAATAAAAGAGAGGGGATAAAATGACTTCCCCAAAATAAAAGGAATATTTCTCGCCGCCAGCCGCGCCGCCGCCGTTCGTCCCGCTGCCGGAGCCGCCGCTCGCCCTGCCGCCGGAGCCGCTCGCTGCCGCCACCACCAACCCCGCCGCCGACGAGGTAGCCGCCGCCGCCGGTTTTCGCCGGAAAACCGATCGGTTTTTTTTTCGAAACCCTAGATCTAGATCGATTCATTTTTTTCCGGTTTAGTTATTTAGCGAACGCCTGTTCGTATGTTCATTTTAACGAACGGTTTTCACCCGTTAGCTGCGGACAGCGAACGTTTGTTCGTTAGCCTGTTAGTCAGTTTTTCTTTTTCCAGGGTTTTTCCGCCATTATTTTCGATCGCGATTTCTGACCCGATCTTCGTTCTAGTATAACTTTTCGCTCGTTTATCAGAATTAGGCGATTCAAGCGCCTAGATCTTCATCTCGAAGCCCACTTTCTGTTTAATCCACTTGGTCAAGATTTTGCTACTGTAAAATTTGACTTAAGGCCAGATTAGTAATCAAATCTTGTTTCTTTCGCAGTTTGAGTTTCGTTGCTTCATTTGAATTGATTCTTTTTGCAGACCGGAGTTCTTAAGTTGAACTTTCTGGTTAGATCTCTTATTTGAGTTTTACCTGTGCTTCTAGTTGAGTGCTTATTGTATGCTTGTTTGTTTGCGATAGAGTACCCGGAGTGCGAAGCGTGCTACTACGAGTCTCTAGGTTTCACGGATCATCAGCAAGGCAAGTAACACTTTGATCATACCTCTGTACTACCCAGTTTTATTGCATTAGATCAATCCTCAAACAATTGCATGGTTAGGATTTGATTAACTTGTGGGTTTTGGGAAGTAGATGAGGTAGTACCTATTCACCTGTTTATTTTCAAACCTATGGGAGTTGCATCTACGTTTCTTATATTGCTATGCTATGCTCGTAGACGTGGTTTGGGTTTGAGTGTATTCATGACAGATGCGAGTTTGTTAATTAATGGTTCAACTTAAGGTGGCAAATTAAATACACATCTAGGTGGATTGCTTGTGGGCACCTGGAGAATCAAGTGTTGTCCTAGGATATCCCGGAGGACCCGTGTGATCATCCTACGGCCCGCCACCTAGGCTCAGAGGGATCATAAGATTATTCATGCTAGAAACTTCTGTGTGCAGCCACAAGCCATTATGGGCTCTGGCATAGTTGAGTAAGTTGCGTGAAGCTCTTGAAGAGGTAGACTAGCAGATGTAGTGGGTTGTAGGTGGTACTGTCTACCCAGAGTAGAGACTTAATGCTTCAGAAAGACTGTGTCTCGAATCTCCGACCGTGGATGTATTCGAGTCTTGTGGGGGAAAAGGGCGCAAACCTCTGTAGAGTGTACAAACTAATCATGGTTAGCCGTGTCCCCGGTTATGGACATCTTGAGTATCTAGTTCTTGGACTATCATGTGGATCTCATCACTCTTAATATAATTTGATTGGGTTAATGATGATGCTTAATTGGGATTGAGTTGGAGGAACCTTCTCAATGTTTAACAACCACCATGATAGTTAAATAAAATTTATTCCTTTGTTGTAGGAAAAAATTGGCTTTATGCAAAACTGTAACCCTAGAGGTTACCACCAGCCAAATATGCATGTAGTGATAGCATTTATTCTGTTCATTACTCTATGTGTTACCTTGCCTGCATATTCCATGTGCTGACCCGTTTCGGGCTGCAACGTTCATGTTGCAGACTTTTCAGACGATGAGTAAGGAGCCATAGGTCGTTGTCTTTCACTCAATGATGCCGTTGGAGTTGATGGACCAACTTTATCTTCCAAGCCTTCCGCTGTTATCGTTTTAGATGGCCTTAAGCCATATTTATTGTAATAAGTTCTCTTTTGAGACATTCGATGTAATAAGTGTGTGATTGCTACTCTGTTATAAATCCTCAAGTACTGTGCGTGTCAGCATTACCGATCCAGGGATGACACTGATGCACAGAGATCAGACTGTTTGAGGTCTGGTCGCTACAAGATGGTATCAGAGCACACGCTGACTGTAGGACACGACCACTAAGCTAAAACCCTAGATCACTACTCTCTTCTCATTTCTGACTCCTCTCCCTTTTCTACTCTATAGGATGGCGGATGCAAGGAACAAGTTTGCTCAACCGGATGAAGACACACCCTTTGGACGACACTTGAAGGAAGTCACTAGGTACCTGGACATCGGAATACCAAGCTTCACCGGGACCTACAACGCCACTTTACCAGAAGAAGAGTGCTGGATGATTCAAGTTCAAGTTCCAGGAAGGACGTTCACGCAAGTTACTGAGCCCATAGAGTTTTCCTTTGATGCACCCACCTGGAGTCTAGGAAAGAGCATGGTATCCCACGTCACCTTGGGACGCCTTGGAGAAGTGTACCACAAGGATCTCAAGGATACTATTTACCAGATTTGTGGGCGCCGAGATGAGCAATGGGAGATGATCAGCACCAGGAAGGATAGATCTATTGCAGCTTTCATCCAGGAGTTAAACCAGCACATTCGTCGCCAGGAGAACCAGATGTGCGCAGGCATGATAGATCTGAAGAAGGCAATGACCAGGATCACGGAGCTGAAGGAAGAACTCAAGTCTACACGGGATGGATACGAGGAGGAAATAACGGTACTCGTGGAGAAGAATGATGATCTGTCAAGGAAGCTAGGAGTATTCATGGGAGACCCCGCGCCAGGAGGAGAAGACGACGATTCCACTTGCCCGGAGAACTACATCATCATCGACGACACCGACTCGGACCCCGACGATAGCGATGATGACTTTGTTGATGAAGCTGGAGCAGATATTATGGAATCTTCCACCGATCAATTTTTCTAGTCGACCACCATATCAGTAGTAGAAATTCCCCCCATGTATAAAGTATAGTGCGAGCACTTTTGTAACGATAGTTAGACCGATTGTATGCCCTTGTTTGAATTGATTGAAGTGATATGATTGTGTTTGTCTCATGTGCATATGGGTAGTGTTTTCCCCCTAGACCTTATTCTATTCTGTTTTCTCACCTTTTCTAAACCCAGAAGATGCCTCCGAGACGCGACAATGGATTTTCTTTCCCGCCGGAGCTCACTCAGTTGATCCAGCAGCAGAATGCATTGATGCAGATACTAGTCCAGAATCAGAATCAGGGGAACAACAACAACAACAACCCACCACCACCACCACCTGTTGATAACTTAGCCTGTTTTCTAAGGCTGAATCCGCCGGTGTTCTCCAGTAGCACCGAGCCGATAGTTGCAGATGATTGGCTCCGCAAGATTGGAAGGGAGTTGACCACTGCAGGATGCACAGATGCGGAGAGAGTGCGTTTTGCCGCACATCAGCTTGATGGACCCTCAACATCATGGTGGGAGAATTTCACAACCACATACCCCATCGACACTGTTACATGGGACCAGTTTCAGCAGGCTTTTCGCACTACCCATGTATCAACAGGAGCTATGGCCATGAAGAAGCGCGAGTTTCGCAACTTACGCCAAGGAGGACGCAACGTTGGCCAGTATGTGGATGACTTTAGTAAGCTAGCACGTTATGCCCCAGATGACGTCGCTACGGATGCAGCCAAACAGGAGAAGTTTTTGGAAGGACCGAATGATGAGATGAGCATGCAGTTGATGGTGGCAACCTTCAATAACTACCAGGAGCTGGTAGATAGAGCTCTCATGATTGAAGGGAAGCAGCAACAGATTGACAACCGCAAGAGGAAGTATGGACAAGGGAAGTACAATTCTGGAGCTCAGCAGAGACCCCGTTTTACCCCGAACTCGGGAGGACCCCTTCAACATAACCATGGAGGTCACAATCACAATGGAGGGATTGCGCACAACCATAGTGGCCCCCGGAATGGGAATGGTAATGGAGGAAGCAACGGCCAGAACCGTACCAACCCGGCAACATCCGCCAAGAAGGATCTAAGTCACATTACTTGTTTCAAGTGCGGGAAGAATGGACATTATGCCACGGAATGTTCCAAAGCAAAGAATGGGAATGGCAATGGAAGCTCTGGGAAGAAGCCCAATCCTTTCAACAGGGGACAAGTGAACCACGTTAGCGTGGAGGAGGTTGAAGCGCAACCCGATGTAGTAATAGGTAAGTTTTTGGTTAAGTCATTTACTGCAATCGTTCTTTTTTGATACTGGTGCATCGCATTCATACATATCAAGTGGATTTGTGGATAAGTTTAAACTGGCAATCCAAGCCCTTAGGTCACCCATGTTAGTAACCTCGGCACGAGCAGAGTATATGGCTATCCTATCGTGTGATCGGTTACCATTAAGGATTGGTAACTACCTGTTCCCCTCAGACCTAATAGTATTGCAGTCATAAGGACTAGATGTGATATTAGGCATGGATTGGTTATCGAAGTATGGAGGGAACATTGACTGCGTCAGTAAGTCAATTTTGCTTACCACCCCAGAAGGAAGAAGGATCAAGTATGTATCCCGGCATGTGCCAAATGGGACTCAAGTGAATTCCTTATCAGGAGTTGTACAGGAGGAAGTATTAGTGGTGAAGGATTTCCCGGATGTATTTCCAGAAGAGTTGCCAGGCATGCCACCAGATAGAGACATTGAGTTTTTGATCGAGCTTTTGCCAGGCACATGGACATTATCTAAGAGATCGTAGAGGATGCCCGCTAAGGATTTAGAGGAAATTAAGAAGTAGATTAAGGAGTTACTGGATAAAGGCTATATTCGCCCAAGCTCGTCACCTTGGGGATCACCAGTGCTTCTAGTGGAGACGAAGGATGGATCATTGAGGATGGTTGTTGATTATCGAGGGTTGAATGAAGTAACAATCAAGAACAAGGACCCACTGCTGTTACTTCCATACTACTTTGCTACTAAATACTTTGTTGCAGATATTAAGTCTTACAGGTGTTGTTGAATTGACAACTGCTAATACTTGAGAATATTCTTTGGCTCCCCTTGTGTCGAATCAATAAATTTGGGTTGACTACTCTACCCTCGAAAACTGTTGCGATCCCCTATACTTGTGGGTTATCAAGACTATTTTCTGGCGCTGTTGCTAGGGATCATAGCTCTATTCTTTGAGTCACTTGGGATTTATATCTGTTGATCACTATGAGGAACTTGAAAGATGAAAGAACCAAGATTTTCCCCTCAACTACGAGGGGAGGTAAGGAACTGCCAACTAGCTCTGCACTTGATTCACCTTCTGTTTTGAGTAAACTTGCGACACCTACACCTGTTATTGATGCTGATATGTTGCATGTTATTGATGATGCCACTTCTGTTGTGCATGATGCTTATGATGAAACTACTTCTATGCTTGATAATACTGTGCCACTAGGTGAATTTATTGATGAACAACTCGCTAGGGTTAGAGAGAATGAAATTATTGAAACTGATAATATTGATGAAAGTGATGATGAAGATTCTCCCCTATATATGAATTGCCTGATGTGCCTGAGGGTTATGTTATGGATGAAGAAACTGCTAAAGACCTTTTTGCTTGCAAAGATAGATATGATCTTAAGAAACTGTTAGTTAAGCTGAAAGAAAAGTCTTTGAATGCTAGAATGAAATATGACCCTGCTTTTGCTAATTTACCTATCCGTATTTCTGATAAGGATTATGATTTCTTTGTCGATCCTGAGTTAATTACTTTGGTTGAATCTGATCCTTTTTATGGCTATGAATCTGAAACTGTTGCGGCACATCTTACTAAATTGGATGATATAGCCACCCTATTCACTAATGAGGAAAAAATTCATTACTACTTTATCCTTAAGTTATTTCTGTTCTCAGTAAAGGGTGATGCTAAAATATGGTTTAATTCTCTTACTCCTGGTTGTGTGCGTAGTCCCCAGGATATGATTTATTACTTCTCTGCTAAATATTTCCCCACTCATAAGAAACAAGCTGCCTTAAGGGAAATATGTTGGGGATCGTAGCAGAATTTTAAAATTTCCTACGCATCACCAAGATCCATCTATGGAGTATACTAGCAACGAGGGGAAAGGAGTGCATCTACATACCCTTGTAGATCGCGAGCGGAAGCGTTCAAGTGAACGGGGTTGATGGAGTCGTACTCGCCGTGATCAAAATCACCGATGACCGAGTGCCGAACGGATGGCACCTCCACGTTCAACACACGTACGTAGCAGCGACGTCTCCTCCTTCTTGATCTAGCAAGGGGGAAGGAGAGGTTGATGGAGATCCAGCAGCACGACGGCGTGGTGGTGGAAGTAGCGGGGATCCCGGCAGGGCTTCGCCAAGCGCAAGCGGGAGGGAGAGGTGTTGCAGGGGGAGAGGGAGGTGCCAGGGGCTGTGGTGCTGCTGCCCTCCCTCCCCCCACTATTTATAGGGGCCCTGGGGCGGGCGCCGGCCAACCTGGAGATCCCATCTGAGGGGGGGCGGCGGCCAAGGGGGTGGCTTGCCCCCCCAAGGCAAGTGGGGCGCCCCCCACCCCTAGGGTTTCCAACCCTAGGCACAGGGGGAGGCCCAAGGGGGGGCGCCCCAGCCCACTAAGGGCTGGTTCCCTTCCCACTTCAGCCCATGGGGCCCTCCGGGATAGGTGGCCCCACCCGGTGGACCCCCGGGACCCTTCCGGTGGTCTCGGTACAATACCGATAACCCCCGAAACTTTCCCGGTGGCCGAAACTGGACTTCCTATATATAATTCTTCTCCTCCGGACCATTGCGGAACTCCTCGTGACGTCCAGGATCTCATCCGGGACTCTGAACAACTTTCGGGTTTCCGCATACTAATATCTCTACAACCCTAGCGTCACCGAACCTTAAGTGTGTAGACCCTACGGGTTCGGGAGACATGCAGACATGACCGAGACGCCTCTCCAGTCAATAACCAACAGCGGGATCTGGATACCCATGTTGGCTCCCACATGTTCCACGTTGATCTAATCGGATGAACCATGATGTCGAGGATTCAATCAATCCCATATACAATTCCCTTTGTCAATCGGTACGTTACTTGCCCGAGATTCGATCGTCGGTATCCCAATACCTTGTTCAATCTCGTTACCGGCAAGTCACTTTACTCGTACCGTAATGCATGATCCCGTGGCTAACTCCTTAGTCACATTGAGCTCATTATGATGATGCATTACCGAGTGGGCCCAGAGATACCTCTCCGTCATACGGAGTGACAAATCCCAGTCTCGATCCGTGCCAACTCAACAGACACTTTCGAAGATACCCGTAGTGTACCTTTATAGTCACCTAGTTACGTTGTGACGTTTGGCACACCCAAAGCACTCCTACGGTATCCGGGAGTTGCACGATCTCATGGTCTAAGGAAATGATACTTGAGATTGAAAAAGCTCTAGCAAACGAACTACACGATCTTTGTGCTATGCTTAGGATTGGGTCTTGTCCATCACATCATTCTCCTAATGCTGTGATCCCGTTATCAATGACATCCAATGTCCATAGTCAGGAAACCATGACTATCTGTTGATCAACGAGCTAGTCAACTAGAGGCTTACTAGGGACACGTTGTGGTCTATGCATTCACACATGTATTACGATTTCCGGATAACACAATTATAGCATGAACAATAGACAATTATCATGAACAAAGAAATATAATAATAACCATTTATTATTGCCTCTAGGGCATATTTCCAATAGTCTCCCACTTGCACTAGAGTCAATAATCTAGTTACATTGTGATGAATCGAACACCCATAGCGTTCTGGTGTTGATCATGTTTTGCTCTAGGGAGAGGTTTAGTCAACGGATCTGCTACATTCAGGTCCGTATGTACTTTACAAATATCTATGTCTCCATTTTGAACACTTTCACGAATGGAGTTGAAGCGACGCTTGATATGCCTGGTCTTCCTGTGAAACCTGGGCTCCTTGGCAAGAGCAATAGCTCCAGTGTTGTCAAAGAAGAGAGTCATCGGGCCCGACGCATTGGGAATCACCCCTAGGTCGGTAATGAACTCCTTCATCCAGATTGCTTCTTACGCTGCCTCTAAGGCTGCCATGTACTCCGCTTCACATGTAGATCCCGCCATGACGCTTTGCTTGCAACTGCACCAGCTTACTGCCCCTCCATTCAAAATATACACGTATCCGGTTTGTGACTTCGAGTCATCCAGATCTGTGTCGAAGCTAGCGTCGACGTAACCCTTTACGACGAGCTCTTCGTCACCTCAATAAACGAGAAACATATCCTTAGTCCTCTTCAGGTTCTTCAGGATATTCTTGACCGCTGTCCAGTGTTCCATGCCGGGATTACTTTGGTACCTTCCTACCAAACTTACGGCAAGGTTTACATCAGGTCTGGTACACAGCATGGCATACATAATAGACCCTATGGCCGAGGCATAGGGGATGTCACTCATCTTTTCTCTATCTTCTGCCGTGGTCGGGCATTGAGCCGTGCTCAATTGCACACCTTGCAATACAGGCAAGAACCCCTTCTTGGACTGATCCATATTGAACTTCTTCAATATCTTGTCAAGGTACGTACTCTGTGAAAGACCAATGAGGCGTCTTGATCTATCTCTATAGATCTTGATGCCCAATATATAAGCAGCTTCTCCAAGGTCCTTCATTGAAAAACACTTATTCAAATAGGCCTTTATACTTTCCAAGAATTCTATATCATTTCCCATCAATAGTATGTCATCCAGATATAATAAGAGAAATGCTACAGAGCTCCCACTCACTTTCTTGTAAACACAGGCTTCTCCATAAGTCTGTGTAAACCCAAACGCTTTGATCATCTCATCAAAATCAATGTTCCAACTCCGAGATGCTTGCACCAGCCCATAGATGGAGCGCTGGAGCTTGCATACCTTGTTAGCATTCTTAGGATCGACAAAACCTTCCGGCTGCATCATATACAATTCTTCCTTAAGAAAGCCGTTAAGGAATGCCGTTTTGACGTCCATTTGCCATATCTCATAATCATAGAATGCGGCAATTGCTAACATGATTCGGACAGACTTCAGCTTCGCTACGGGTGAGAAAGTCTCATCGTAGTCAACCCCTTGAACTTGTCGATAACCCTTAGCGACAAGTCGAGCCTTATAGATGGTCACATTACCATCCGCGTCTGTCTTCTTCTTAAAGATCCATTTATTTTCTATGGCTCGCCGATCATCGGGCAAGTCAGTCAAAGTCCATACTTCGTTTTCATACATGGATCCTATCTCGGATTTCATGGCTTCTAGCCATTTGTCGGAATCCGGGCCCGCCATAGCTTCTTCATAGTTCGAAGGTTCACCGTTGTCTAACAACATGATTTCCAGGACAGGGTTGCCATACCACTCTGGTGCGGAACGTGTCCTTGTGGACCTACGAAGTTCAGCAGTAACTTGATCCGAAGCTTCATGATCATCATCATTAACTTCCTCCCCAGTCGGTGTAGGCACCACAGAACATCTTCCCGCGCCGCGCTACTTTCCGTTTCGGAAGGGGTGACTATCACCTCATCAAGTTCCACTTTCCTCCCACTTAATTCTTTCAAGAGAAACTCTTTCTCCAGAAAGGACCCGTTCTTGGCAACAAAGATCTTGCCTTCGGATCTGAGGTAGAAGGTATACCCAATGGTTTCCTTAGGGTATCCTATGAAGACGCATTTTTCCGACTTGGGTTCGAGCTTTTCAGGTTGAAGTTTCTTGACATAAGCATCGCATCCCCAAACTTTTAGAAACGACAGCTTAGGTTTCTTCCCAAACCATAATTCATACGGTGTCGTCTCAACGGATTTTGACGGAGCCCTATTTAAAGTGAATGCGGCAGTCTCTAAAGCATAGCCCCAAAATGAGAGCGGTAGATCGGTAAGAGACATCACAGATCGCACCATATCCAATAGAGTGCGATTACGACGTTCGGACACACCGTTTCGCTGAGGTGTTCCAGGCGGCGTGAGTTGTGAAACGATTCCACATTTCCTTAAGTGCGTACCAAATTCGTGACTTAAATATTCTCCACCACGATCTGATCGTAAGAACTTTATTTTCCTGTCACGTTGATTCTCAACCTCACTCTGAAATTCCTTGAACTTTTCAAAGGTTTCAGACTTGTGTTTCATTAGGTAGACATACCCATATCTACTTAAGTCATCAGTGAGAGTGAGAACATAACGATAGCCACCGCGAGCCTCAACACTCATTGGACCGCACACATCGGTATGTATGATTTCCAATAAGTTGGTTTCTCGCTCCATTGTTCCGGAGAACGGAGTCTTGGTCATCTTACCCATGAGGCATGGTTCGCATGTGTCAAATGATTCGTAATCAAGAGACTCCAAAAGTCCATCTGCATGGAGCTTCTTCATGCGTTTGACACCAATGTGACCAAGGCGGCAGTGCCACAAATATGTGGGACTATCGTTATCAACTTTACATCTTTTGGTATTCACACTATGAATATGTGTAACATCACGTTCGAGATTCATTAAGAATAAACCATTGACCAGCGGGGCATGACCATAAAACATATCTCCCATATAAATAGAACAACCATTATTCTCGGATTTAAATGAGTAGCCATCTCGAATTAAACGAGATCCTGATACAATGTTCATGCTCAAAGCTGGCACTAAATAACAATTATTGAGGTTTAAAACTAATCCCGTAGGTAAATGTAGAGGTAGCGTGCCGACAGCGATCACATCGACCTTGGAACCATTCCCGACGCGCATCGTCACCTCGTCCTTCGCCAGTCTCCGCTTATTCCGCAGCTCCTGTTTTGAGTTACAAATATGAGCAACCGCACCGGTATCAAATACCCAGGAGCTACTACGAGTACTGGTAAGGTACACATCAATTACATGTATATCACATATACCTTTGGTGTTGCCGGCCTTCTTGTCCGCTAAGTATTTGGGGCAGTTCCGCTTCCAGTGACCACTTCCCTTGCAATAAAAGCACTCAGTCTCAGGCTTGGGTCCATTCTTTGACTTCTTCCCGGCAACTGGCTTACCGGGCGCGGCAACTCCGTTGCCGTCCTTCTTGAAGTTCTTCTTACCCTTGCCTTTCTTGAACTTAGTGGTTTTATTCACCATCAACACTTGATGTTCCTTTCTGATCTCCACCTCCGCTGATTTCAGCATTGAATATACCTCAGGAATGGTCTTTTCCATCCCCTGCATATTGAAGTTTATCACAAAGCTCTTGTAGCTCGGTGGAAGCGACTGAAGGATTCTGTCAATGACCGCGTCATCCGGGAGATTAACTCCCAGCTGAGACAAGCGGTTGTGTAACCCAGACATTCTCAGTATGTGCTCACTAACAGAACTATTTTCCTCCATTTTAGAGCTGAAGAACTTGTCGGAGACTTCATATCTCTCGACCCGAGCATGAGCTTGGAAAACCATTTTCAGCTCTTCGAACATCTCGTATGCCCCATGCTTCTGAAAACGCTTTTGGAGCCCCGGTTCTAAGCTGTAAAGCATGCCACACTGAACGAGGGAGTAATCATCAGCACGTGATTGCCAAGCGTTCATAACGTCTTGGTTCTCTGGGATGGGTGCTTCACCTAGCGGTGCTTCTAAGACATAATCATTCTTGGCAGCTATGAGGATGATCCTCAGGTTTCGGACCCAGTCCGTATAGTTGCTGCCATCATCTTTCAGCTTGGTTTTCTCTAGGAACGCGTTGAAGTTGAGGACAACGTGGGCCATTTGATCTACAAGACATATTGTAAAGATTTTAGACTAAGTTCATGATAATTAAGTTCATCTAATCAAATTATTCAATGAACTCCCACTCAGATAGACATCCCTCTAGTCATCTAAGTGAAACATGATCCGAGTTAACTAGGCCGTGTCCGATCATCACGTGAGACGAACTAGTCAAGATCGGTGAACATCTCCATGTTGATCGTATCTTCTATACGACTAATGCTCGACCTTTCGGTCTTCCGTGTTCCGAGGCCATGTCTGTACATGCTAGGCTCGTCAAGTCAACCTAAGTGTATTGCGTGTGCTCCGAGGCCATGTCTGTACATGCTAGGCTCGTCAACACCCGTTGTATGCGAATGTTAGAATCTATCACACCCGATCATCATGTGGTGCTTCGAAACAACGAACCTTCGCAACAGTGCACAGTTAGGGGGAACACTTTCTTGAAATTATTATAGGGGATCATCTTACTTACTACCGTCGTTCTAAGCAAATAAGACGCAAAACATGATAAACATCACATGCAATCAAATAGTGACATGATATGGCCAATATCATTCTGCTCCTTTGATCTCCATCTTCGGGGCGTCATGATCATCTTCGTCACCGGCATGACACCATGATCTCCATCACCATGATCTCCATCATTGTGTCTTCATGAAGTTGTCACGCCAACGATTACTTCTACTTCTATGGCTAACGTGTTTAGCAATAAAGTAAAGTAATTTACATGGCATTATTCAATGACACGCAGGTCATACAAAAATAAAGACAACTCCTATGGCTCCTGCCGGTTGTCATACTCATCGACATGCATGTCGTGATTCCTATTACAAGAATATGATCAATCTCATACATCACATATATCATTCATCACATCTTCTGGCCATATCACATCACAAGGCACATGCTGCAAAAACAAGTTAGACGTCCTCTAATTGTTGTTGCAAGTTTTTACGTGGCTTCTATAGGTTTCTAGCAAGAACGTTTCTTACCTACGTAAAACCACAACGTGATATGCCAATTTCTATTTACCCTTCATAAGGACCCTTTTCATTGAATCCGTTCCGACTAAAGTGGGAGAGACAGACACCCGCTAGCCACCTTATGCAACTAGTGCATGTCAGTCGGTGGAACCTGTCTCACGTAAGCGTACGTGTAAGGTCGGTCCGGGCCACTTCATCCCACAATACCGCCGAAACAAGATAAGACTAGTAGTGGCAAGAAAAATTGACAACATCTACGCCCACAACTGCTTTGTGTTCTACTCGTGCATAGTAACTACGCATAGGCCTGGCTCATGATGCCACTGTTGGGGATAGTAGCAGAATTTTAAAATTTCCTACGCATCACCAAGATCCATCTATGGAGTATACTAGCAACGAGGGGAAAGGAGTGCATCTACATACCCTTGTAGATCGCGAGCGGAAGCGTTCAATTGAACGGGGTTGATGGAGTCGTACTCACCGTGATCCAAATCACCGATGACCGAGTGCCGAACGGACGACACCTCCGCGTTCAACACACGTACGGAGCAGCGACGTCTCCTCCTTCTTGATCCAGCAAGGGGGAAGGAGAGGTTGATGGAGATCCAGCAGCACGACGGCGTGGTGGTGGAAGTAGCGGGGATCCCGGCAGGGCTTCGCCAAGCGCAAGCGGGAGGGAGAGGTGTTGCAGTGGGAGAGGGAGGCGCCAGGGGCTGTGGTGCTGCTGCCCTCCCTCCCCCCCACTATTTATAGGGGCCCTGGGGGGGCGCCGGCCACCCTGGAGATCCCATCTGAGGGGGGCGGCGGCCAAGGGGGTGGCTTGCCCCCCAAGGCAAGTGGGGCGCCCCCCACCCTAGGGTTTCCAACCCTAGGCACAGGGGGAGGCCCAAGGGGGGTGCCCCAGCCCACTAAGGGCTGGTTCCCTTACCACTTCAGCCCATGGGGCCCTCCGGGATAGGTGGCCCCACCCGGTGGACCCCCGGGACCCTTCCGGTGGTCCCGGTACAATACCGATAACCCCCGAAACTTTGCTGGTGGCCGAAACTGGACTTCCTATATATAATTCTTCACCTCCGGACCATTCCAAAACTCCTCGTGATGTCCGGGATCTCATCCGGGACTCCGAACAACTTTTGGGTTTCCGCATACTAATATCTCTACAACCCTAGCGTCACCAAACCTTAAGTGTGTAGACCCTACGGGTTCGGGAGACATGCAGACATGACCGAGACGCCTCTCCGGTCAATAACCAACAGCGGGATCTGGATACCCATGTTGGCTCCCACATGTTCCATGATGATCTCATCGGATGAACCACGATGTCGAGGATTCAATCAATCCCGTATACAATTCCCTTTGTCAATCGGTACGTTACTTGCCCGAGATTCGATCGTCGGTATCCCAATACCTTGTTCAACCTCGTTACCGGCAAGTCACTTTACTCGTACCGTAATGCATGATCCCGTGGCTAACTCCTTAGTCACATTGAGCTCATTATGATGATGCATTACCGAGTGGGCCCAGAGATACCTCTCCGTCATACGGAGTGACAAATCCCAGTCTCGATCTGTGCCAACTCAACAGACACTTTCAGAGATACCCGTAGTGTACCTTTATAGTCACCCAGTTACGTTGTGACGTTTGGCACACCCAAAGCACTCCTACGGTATCCGGGAGTTGCACGATCTCATGGTCTAAGGAAATGATACTTGACATTGAAAAAGCTCTAGCAAATGAACTACACGATCTTTGTGCTATGCTTAGGATTGGGTCTTGTCCATCACATCATTCTCCTAATGATGTGATCCCGTTATCAATGACATCCAATGTCCATAGTCAGGAAACCATGACTATCTGTTGATCAACGAGCTAGTCAACTAGAGGCTTACTAGGGACACGTTGTGGTTTATGTATTCACACATGTATTACGATTTCCGGATAACACAATTATAGCATGAACAATAGACAATTATCATGAACAAAAAAATATAATAATAACCATTTATTATTGCCTCTAGGGCATATTTCCAACAAAATATATAATTTCATGCAAATTGAAGAAGAGAGTCTCCCACAAGCTTGGGGGAGGCTTCTCCAATTACTTAATGCTTTGCCTGATCATCCTCTCAAGAAAAATGAAATACTTGATATCTTTTATAATGGACTAACCGATGCTTCCAGAGACCACCTGAATAGTTGTGCTGGTTGTGTTTTCAGGGAAAGAACTGTTGAGCAAGCTGAATTGCTATTGAATAATATATTGAGCAATGATAATGATTGGACACTTCCTGAACCAACTCCTAAGCCAACTCTGAAGAAAAGGGGTATTCTATTTCTCAGTCCTGAAGATATGCAAGAGGCAAAGAAATTTATGAAAGAAAAGGGTATTAAAGCTGAAGATGTTAATAATTTACCACCTATTGAAGAAATACATGGTCTTAATAACCCGGCACAGGTAGTAAAGGTAAATTCTCTATAGATTTGACGAAGGTGATATTCCTCGTAATAAGTCTGCTAGCCAATGTTTGGATGAGTTTGATAATTTTATAGTTAAACAAGAAAGCTTCAATTCTTATGTTGGTAGACAATTGAAACAAAATGCTTATATGATTGAACACTTGAGTGATTATATATCTAGAGTTAAAGGTGAACTTAAACTTATTAGTAAACATGCTTCTATGGTTACCACTCAAGTAGAACAAGTGCTTAAAGCACAAGATGATTTGCTCAATGAATTAAATAATGAGAAAAATGATAATGCTGTTAGAGTTGTGACTAGAGGGGGTAGAATGACTCAGGAACCTTTGTATCCCGAGGGGCACCCTAAGAGAATTGAGCAAGATTCTCAGAGAACTAATGTTGATGCACCTGGTCCTTCTATGAAGAAGAAAAAGAAAAATGATAGGACTTTGCATGCTCCTAGTGAACCTGTTGTTGACACACATGAGAATCCCAATGATATTTCTATTTCTGATGCTAAAACACAATCTGGTAATGAACATGAACCTAGTGATAATGTTAATGATGATGTTCATGTTGATGCTCAACCTAGCAATAACAATGACGTAGAGATTGAACCTGCTGTTGATCTTGATAACCCACAATCAGAGAATCAATGTTATGATAAGAGAGACTTCGTTGATAGGAAGCACGGTAAAGAAAGAGAGCCATGGGTTCAGAAACCCATGCCCTTTCCTCCTAAACCATCCAAGCAAAAAGGATGATGACGATTTTGAGCGCTTTGCTGAAATGATTAGACCTATCTTTTTGCATATGCGTTTGACTGATATGCTTAAAATGAATCCTTATGCTAAGTATATGAAAGATATTGTCACAAATAAAAGAAAGATACCGGAAGCTGAAATTTCCACCATGCTTGCCAATTATAGTTTTAAAGGTGGAATACCAAAGAAACTAGGAGATCCTGGAGTACCAACTATACCATGGTCCATTAAGAGAAACTATGTTAAAACTGCTTTATGTGATCTTGGAGCCGGTGTTAGTGTTATGCCTCTCTCTTTGTATCGTAGACTTGATTTGAATAAGTTGACACCTACTGAGATATCTTTGCAAATGGCCGATAAATCAACTGCTATACCTATCGGTATTTGTGAGGATGTGCCTGTTGTGGTTGCAAACGTTACTATTTTAACGGACTTTGTGATTCTTGATATTCCCGAGGACGATAGTATGTTGATTATCCTCGGTAGACCCTTTTTGAATACTATAGGGGCTGTTATTGATTGCAACAAAGGCAATGTCACTTTTCATGTTAATGGTAATGAGCATATGATACACTTTCCGAGGAAACAACCTCAAGTCCATAGTATCAATTCTATTGGAAAAATTTCAACGATTATTATTGGAGGTTTTGAATATCCTCTTCCTACTGTCAAGAAGAAATATGACATTCTTATTGTTGGGGACGTGCACATCCCCGTTGAGGCAACCTAGTGCTATTCAAAAATTCTCCGGTTTCATGTGATTCGGAACCTTGTTAATGGATTCCTTTTGATGAGCATGAGATGGATGAAGTTAGAAAGCACAACTTTCTGTACCCTCCTTTTACTTTCTATTATTTAGATTAAATAAAGCAAAAATAGTATTTTCTGTCTATTTTGTGAATTATCCTTGCAATAAAAAATACCCCGAAAATAAAAGTTCTCCAAATGTCCTGAAAATTATATATGATTTTTTGTAGAATATTTAAGAATATTTGGCACTGAGAACAGAACAGGGGGACCCACCATTTGGCCACGAGGGTGCAGGGCGCGCCCAACCCCCTGGGGTGCCCCCCCCGCCTCATGGACCCCACGTGGACCCCCTCCACTTATTCCAACACCCACTCACTTCGTCTTCCTCCAGAAAAAATCCTCCCATAGCTCAAACCCGTGTTCTAGCTCATCTTGCTGGCATTTTCGATCTCCTTGCTCAAAGCTCCATTCACAAAACTGTTTGGGGAGATTGTTCTTCGGTATGTGACTCCCCCAATGGTCCAATTAGTTTTTGTTCTAATGCTTTATTTATTGAAATTTTTTGCTGCTTAGGTGAACCTGTTCTTGAGATTGCATGTCAAATTTATATGGTCAAATGTAGTTTTAATGCATGATATAGCCTCTAGGCACTTGTGGGAGTAGTTGCCATCAATCTTGTTGAGTTTGTTTCACTCTTATTTTGAGTCGCTAAAATTTTCAGAGGAAGAAAATGTTGAAGAGATTGTTGAGAGGCTCTTCGAGCCGAAGCTCGAAGGATAAGCAGAATGAGGAAAAATAAAAAGCCCAAATACAATCTTCCTCGCACTGCGGAGGTTCGGCCATGTGAATGGCCTTGTGATGCGTTCTTGAGAGATGCCAGAATTTATGATGAATTTTATCACTTGGCTGAGAATGCAGGCCTCACCGACTTCCTCCACGGCCAGCGCGAACAGTATCTCCTACTCACTAATATTTTCGTGCAATTTTTTATTTCCATGCTAAGAAATCACCACCTTCAGTGGAGTTTCATTTATATGATGAGGTTAAGGAGATGTCACTTCATGATTTTTGTCGGGTCTGCAAGATACCCTTTGTGGGCAGCATCGAGTAACCACACCGTAGTGATGTGGATGAATTTATTGATAGAATTGCTGTAGGGGAAACGAGGAAAGTTTCAGATGCAAGAATTACTAGTATACATTTTCCTGTTCTACGTTACTTTGCAATATTTGCTAGTAGATGCTTAATTGGTCGCGGGAATAGTGGAAATCTTAGTGCTCTTAATCTTGTCATTTTGCGCCATGCTTTACTTCATGATACAACTTTCAGCTTAGGCGCTATTATTGCTAAACAATTAAGTCTGAACCATACAAAGGGCCCCATCTTCGGTGGCATCTTTGCTTCATGCCTTGCTGAACACTTTGAGATACCTATTAGGCATTATGAGAAAGAGGAAAAGTTGCTGCCCCCTGTTTTTCTAGATTATAAGAGTATGGTAGCACATGATTTTATTGTTAAAAATAAGAAGAAGATGCTTAAGTACAATTTGATATTCGGTAAAATTCACTGTGAGATTATTACCTTGCCTGCACCCTCTTTGTTTAACATACTTTCAGGCACGTACCTCATATTGCCAGAGGACATTTATGCATACTGGAGGCTGACACAAGTCCCAGAGCCAGAGCCAGAGCCACCACTTGACCCTTATCGGCAGTCTGTTTATCAGTTTGATCCGGAGGAGATCGCCAACCAGTGGCACCCTGAGGACACTCCTCCGTACACCGGAGAGAGTAGCTTTGAAGCATGGGCATAGACCAACTTAGGCCAAAAGCCTAAGCTCGGGGGATTACGTATTTCTCACCGACATTACGTTCATGTTCACACACTCATGCCAGTTGTCGGTGCTCATACTTTTTCATTGTACTATCCATGCTAGTTTATTTTATTTTCTAAGCCTTTTTCTTGTGTGTTTGAAAAAACCTTAAGAAAAACCAAAAAAAAGTAGTTGTAGCTTTTAGCTAGTTTACTTTCCATGCCTGCAGTAGTAGTAATTAAAAAGAAACCCCAAAAGATTTCTCGTTCTTCTTTTGCTTGTTGGGAGCTTTCCCGTGTAAATAGTTTTATTTCTTTTCTTTTCTTTTCTTTGGGGGTCGAGAGGAGAAGACCATGATGAAAATGTTGAGTGGCTCTCATATATGCATTATTGTTGATTTAACCAAGAGCACATATTACCTTGTGCTTATCCCTTGTATTGAATGCTTGCAGATTCCAGCTTAGTCCAATGCTCGTGCACTATTATTATTATCCACACCGTTCGGTCGTGCGACTGAAAGGCAATAATGACGATATAAGATGGACTGATTGAGATGAGAGAAGCTGGTATGAACTCGACCTATCTTGTTTTTGTAAATATGATTAGTTCATCGTTCCTGATTCAGCTTATTATAAATGAAACATGTTTGCAATGACAATTAGAGATTATAGTTGCTCATGCCGTGCTTAATTTGCTAGGAGTTTATAATGGTTTACCTTGCGTGCCAACATGCTACTAAGATGGTTGTGATATGGTATGATAGGGTGGTATCCTCCTTTGAACGATTCGAGTGGCTTGACTTGGCACATGTTCATGCATGTAGTTGAAGCAAAATCAACATAGCCTCCACGATATTTATGTTCATGGTGATTCATATCCTACTCATGCTTGCACTTAGTGTTGATTAATTTTAATGCATGTTCATGACTGTTGTCGCTCTCTAGTTGGTCGCTTCCCAGTCTCTTTCTAGCCTTCACTTGTACTAAGCGGGAATACTGCTTGTGCATCCACTTCCATAAACCCCAAAGTTATTCCATATGAGTCCACCATACCTTCCTATATGCGGTGTTTACCTACCGTTCCAAGTAAATTCGTATGTGCCAAACTCTAAACCTTCAAATGAAATTCTGTTTTGTATGCTCGAATAACTCATGTATCAACTAGGGCTGTCTATATCTTCCATGCTAGGTGGGTTATTCTCACGAGGAGCGGACTCCGCTCCTCATTCACGAGAAAATGGCTGGTAACCGGGATGCCCAGTCCCATGCTTAAATCAAAATAATTGCAAACAAAACTCCCCCAGGATTGTTGTTAGTTGGAGGCACCCGTTGTGTTGGACAAGCCATGGATTGATGTTTGTTGGTGGTGGGGGAGTATAAACTTTACCATTCTGCTTGGGACCGCCTATAATGCGTGTAGCATGGAAGATATCGAGATCTCTTGGTTGTTATGTTGACAATGAAAGTATACCACTCAAAATATTATTTATCTTTGTTTCAAAACTCGAGCTCTGGCACCTCTGCAAATCCCTGCTTCCCTCTGCGAAGGGCCTATCTATTTACTTTTATGTTGAGTCATCACCCTTTTATTAAAAAGCACCAGCTGGAGAGCACCGCTGTCATTTGCATGCATTCCTATTAATTTACATTGAGTATGACTGTGACCGGATCTCTTTTACCATGAATTACAATGTCCAGTCAGTCCTTGATCTTCAGGGGTGCTCTGCATTTATGTTTTGTGGTCTCAGAACGGGCGAGCGAGATACCATCTTGTTATATCATGTTATGATTGTTTTGAGAAAGTGTTGTCATCTAAGATTTATTATTATTGCTCGCTAGTTGATTATGCCATTGATATGAGTAAATATGAGACCTAAATGTTATTGTGAATATGGTTAGTTCATAATCTTTCCTGAAAACTTGAATGCTGGCTTTACATATTTGCAACAACAAGATCAAACATAGTTTGTAAAACTTTTTCTTTATCACTTTCAGTTTGTCAACCGAATTGCTTGAGGACAAGCAAAGGTTTAAGCTTGGGGGAGTTGATACGTCTCCAACGTATCTACTTTTCCAAACACTTTTGCCCTTGTTTTGGACTCTAACTTGCATGATTTGAATGGAAGTAACCCAGACTGACATTGTTTTCAGCAGAACTGCCATGGTGATATTTTTGTGCAGATATAAAAGTTCTCGGAATGACCTGAAACTTCACGGAGAATATTTTTAGAATTAATAAAAAATACTAGCGAAAGGATCAGCACCAGGGGGCCCACACCCTGTCCACGAGGGTGCAGGGCGCGCCCACCCCCTGGGGCGCGCCCCCTGCCTCTTGGCCCCCTGAGACTCCACCGACCTCAACTCCAACTCCATATATTCATGTTCGGGGAGAAAAAATCAGAGAGAAGGATTCATCGCGTTTTACGATACGGAGCCGCCGCCAAGCCCTAATCTCTCTCGGGAGGGCTGATCTGGAGTCCGTTCGGGGCTCCGGAGAGGCGAATCCGTCGCCATCGTCATCATCAACCTTCCTCCATCACCAATTTCATGATGCTCACCGCTGTGTGTGAGTAATTCCATCGTAGGCTTGCTGGACGGTGATGGGTTGGATGAGATTTACCATGTAATCGAGTTAGTTTTGTTAGGGTTTGATCCCTTGTATCCATTATGTTCTAAGATTGATGTTGCTATGACTTTGCTATGCTTAATGCTTGTCACTAGGGCCCGAGTGCCATGATTTCAGACCTGAACCTATTATATTTTCATGAATATATGTGAGTTCTTGATCCTATCTTGCAATTCAATTCCACCTACTATGAGTAATGATCCGGTAACCCCGAAGTGACAATAATCGGGACCACTCCCGGTGATGACCGTAGTTTGAGGAGTTCATGTATTCACTAAGTGTTAATGCTTTGGTATGGTACTCTATTAAAAGGAGGCCTTAATATTCCTTAGTTTCCAATAGGACCCCGCTGCCACGGGAGGGTAGGACAAAAGATGTCATGCAAGTTCTTTTCCATAAGCACATATGACTATATTCGGAATACATGCCTACATTACATTGATGAACTGGAGCTAGTTCTGTGTCACCCTATGTTATAACTGTTGCATGAGGAATCGCATCCGACATAATTATCCATCATTGATCCATTGCCTACGAGCTGTTCACATATTGATCTTTGCTTAGTTACTTTTCTGTTGCCACTGTTACGATTACTACAAAACTGCTACTGTTACTTTTGCCACCGTTACTGTTACTTCCATACTACTTTGCTACTAAATATTTTGCTGCAGATATTAAGTCTTTCAGGTGTGGTTGAATTGACAACTCAACTGCTAATACTTGAAAATATTCTTTGGCTCCCCTTGTGTCGAATCAATAAATTTGGGTTGAATACTCTACCCTCGAAAATTGTTGCGACCCCCTATACTTGTGGGTTATCACCCCTTAGATGGGAGGAGAGTTCCCCCTCTGGTCCTTAATCTCCATGGCACCGGAGGGGCGGGAGCCCCTCCAAGATTGGATCTCCCTCTCTGTTCTCTTCTGTTTCGCGCTCCCCAGATCTGGCCGAAAACTGTTTCTTATATTCCCAGAGATCCGTAACTCCGATTGCGCTGAGATTTTAACATGATTTTTTTCCGGATATAAGCTTCCTTGCGCCCGAAGTAGTGGTCCAACCGACGTACGAGGTGGGCACAACCCACGACCGCGCGCCAGGGGCCTCTGGCGCGCCCTGGTGTCTTGTGCCCTGTGTGGGCATCCATTTGCGGTGATTCCAACTCTGAAAAATCACATATATTCCAAAATAATTCTCTGTGAAATTTTATTGCATTTGGACTTCGTTTGAAATGGATACTCTGCGATACAAAAAACATGCAGAAAACATGAACTAGCACTGGGCACTCGATCAATAGGTTAGTCCAATAAATCAAATAAAAGTTGCCAAAAGTGTATAGAAGTTGTATAATATTAGCATGAAACAATAAAAAATTATAGATACCACAGAGACGTATCATAGAGCATCTTTATGGTCACACAGTTATGTTGTCATGTTTGATAACACAGAAGATATTCCTCCGGTATCCGGGAGTTGCATGATCTCATGGTCGAAGGAATATGTATTTGACATAAAAAAGTAGTAGCAATAAACTGAACGATTGATGTCTACTACGCAACCTTCTTCTTGTAGACTCGTGTTGGGCCTCCAAGCGCAGAGTTCTGTCGGACAGTAGCAATTTTCCCTCAAGTGGATGACCTAAGGTTTATCAATCCATGGGAGGCGTAGGATGAAGATGGTCTCTCTCAAACAACCCTGCAACCAAATAACAAAGAGTCTCTTGTGTCCCCAACACACCCAATACAATGGTAAATTGTATAGGTGCACTAGTTCGACAAAGATATGGTGATACAAGTGTAATATGGATAGTAGATATAGGTTTTTGTAGTCTGAAAATATAAAAATACCAAGGTAACTAGTAACAAAAGTGAGCAAAAACGGTATTGCAATGTTTGAAAACAAGGACTAGGGTTCATACTTTCACTAGTGCAAGTTCTCTCAACCATGATAACATAGTTAAATCATACGGCAATCCCTCAACATGCAATAAAGAGTCACTCCAAAGTTCTATCGGGGAGAACATAAGATGAAATTGCTTGTAGGGTATGGAACCACCTCAAAGTTATTCTTTTCGATCAATCCATTGAGCTATTCCTATAAGTGTCACAAACAGCCCTAGAGTCCGTAGTAAAATAACACCATATGACACACATCAATCAACCCTAATGTCACGTAGATACTCCAATGTCACCACAAGTATCCGTGGGTCAATTATACAATATGCATCAAACAACTTCAGATTCATAATATTCAATCCAACATAAAGAGCCTCAAAGAGTGCCCCAAGATTCCTACCGGAGAAACACGGACGAAAACATGCATCAACCCCTATGCATAGGTTACCCCAATGTCACCTCGGGAATCCGCGAGTTGAGTGCCAAAACATACATCAAGTGAATCAATAGAACACCCCATTGTCACCACGGGTATCCCACACAAGACATACATCAAGTGTTCTCAATTCCATACTAGTATTCAATCCGATAATTGTGAAACCTCAAAGGTAAAACTCAAATCATCACAAGAAGATAGAGGGGGAGAAACACCATATGATTCAACTATAGTAACAAAGCTCGCGGTACATCAAGATCGTGCCATATCAAGAACACGAGAGAGAGAGAGAGAGAGAGATCAAACACATAGCTACTGGTACATACCCTCAGCCCCGAGGGTGAACTACTCCCTCCTCGTCATGAAGACTGCCGGGATGATGAAGATGACCACCGGTGATGGTTTCCCCCTCCGGCAGGGTGCCAGAATGGGCTCCCGATTGGTTTTTCATGGCTACAGAGGCTTACGACGGCGGAACTCCCGATCTAGGTTTCTTTCTGGGGGTTTTGGGATTAATAATAATTTTTGGCACCGGTTTCACGTCAGCGGGGTCCACGAGGCAGCGGCAAGACAAGGGGCGCACCCTAGGGGGGCGCGCCCTCCACCCTTGTTGTCACCTCGGGACTCTTCTGGCCCAACTCCGATGCTCTGTGGGCTTCTTCTGGTCCATAAAAAATCACCGTAAATTTTCAGCTCGTTTGGACTCCGTTTGATATTCCTTTTCTGTAAAACTCAAAAACAAGGAAAAACAGAAACTAGCACTGAGCTCTAGGTTAATAGGTTAGTCGCAAAAAATAATATAAAATAGCATATAAATGCGAAACATCCAATATGGACAATATAATAGCATGGAACAATAAAAAATTATAGATACGTTGGAGACGTATCTGTTGGGGAACGTAGTAATAATTCAAAATTTTCCTATGAGTCACCAAGATCAATCTAGGAGATGCTAGCAACGAGAGAGAGAGAGGGAGTGCATCTTCATACCCTTGAAGATCGCTAAGCGGAAGCATTCAAGAACGCGGTTGATGGAGTCGTACTCGCGGTGATTCAAATCGCGGAAGATCCGATCCAAGCGCCGAACGGACGGCGCCTCCGCGTTCAACACACGTACAGCCCGAGGACGTCTCTCCCTTCTTGATCCAGCAAGGGGAGAGGAGAAGTTGAGGGAGAACTCTAGTAGCACGACGACATGGTGGCGATGGAGCTCGTGGTTCTCCAGCAGAGCTTCGCTAAGCACTACGGAGGAGGAGGAGGAGTTGGAGGAGGAGAGGGCTGCGCCAGGGAATGGGTGCGGCTGCCCTCTCTCTCCCTCACTATATATAGGGGGAAGAGGGTGGAGGAGGTGCCCTAGGGTTCCCTAGGGGAGGGGTGGCGGCCACAGGGGAAACCCTAGATGGGTTTGGGTGCCCCCACCCCTAGGAAACTTGCCCCCCAAGCCGGGAGGGGTGGCTGCCCTAGGGGAGGCGCCCCCACCTCTCCATGTTACGTGAGATGGGGTGGGAGGGGCGCACAGTCCCTTAGTGGGCTGATGTGCCCCCTCCCCTTGGCCCGTAAGGCCCCCAACGCTTGCTGGGGCCTCCGAAACACCTTTCGGTCACGCTGGTCGTCACCCGGTACTCCCAGAACAATTCCGGACTCCAATACCCTTCGTCCAATATATCGATCTTCACCTCCGGACCATTCTGGAGTTCCTCGTCACGTCCGAGATCTCATCCAGGACTCCGAACAACCTTCAGTAACCACATACTATTTCCCATAACAACTCTAGCGTCACCGAACCTTAAGTGTGTAGACCCTACGGGTTCGGGAACCATGCAGACATGACCGAGACACCTCTCCGGCCAATAACCAATAGCGGGATCTGGATACCCATATTGGCTCCCACATGTTCCACGATGATCTCATCGGATGAACCATGATGTTGGGGATTCAATCAATCCCGTATACAATTCCCTTTGTCAATCGGTATGTTACTTGCCCGAGATTCAATCGTCGGTATCCCTATACCTTGTTCAATCTCGTTACCGGCAAGTCTCTTTACTCGTTCCGTAACGCATGATCCCGTGACTAACTCCTTAGTCACACTGAGCTCATTATGATGACGCATTACCGAGTGGGCCTAGAGATACCTCTCCGTCATATGGAGTGAAAAATCCCAGTCTCGATTCGTGCCAACCCAACAGACACTTTCGGAGATACCTGTAGTGCACCTTTATAGTCACCCAGTTACGTTGTGACGTTTGATACACCCAAAGCACTCCTACGGTATCCGGGAGTTACACAATCTCATGGTCTAAGGAAATGATACTTGACATTAGAAAAGCTCTAGCGAACGAACTACACGATCTTGTGCTATGCTTAGGATTGGGTCTTGTCCATCACATCATTCTCCTAATGATGTGATCCCGTTATCAATGACATCCAATGTCCATGGTCAGGAAACCATAACCATCTATTGATCAACGAGCTAGTCAACTAGAGGCTTACTAGGGACATATTGTGGTCTACGTATTCACACATGTATTACGGTCTCCGGTTAATACAATTATAGCATGAACAATAGACAATTATCATGAACAAGGAAATATAATAATAACCATTTTATTAATTCCTCTAGGGCATATTTCCAACAGTCTCCCACTTGCACTAGAGTCAATAATCTAGTTCACATCGCCATGTGATTAACACTCAAGAGTTTACTACTAGAGTCAATAGTCTAGTTCACATCACCATGTGATTAACACTCAATGAGTTCTAGGGTTTGATCATGTTATGCTTACAAGAGAGGTTTTAGTCAACGGGTCTGCAACATTCAGATCCGTGTGTTCTTCGCAAATCTCTATTTAATATTGTAGATGTTGCTACTATGCTCTACTTGGAGCTATTCCAAATTGTTGCTCCACTATACGTATCCGGTTTGCTACTCAGAGTCATCCGGATAGGTGTTAAAGCTTGCATCGACATAACCCTTTACGTCGAACTCTTCATCACCGCCATAATCGAGAAACATTTCCTTATTCCCAAGGACAATTTTGACCACTGTCCAATGATCCATTCCTGGATCACTTTTGTACCCCCTTGCCAGGCACGTGGCAAGGCACATATCAGGTGCGGTACACAGCATGGCATATCGTATAGAGCCTATGGCTAAGGCATAGGGGACGACCTTCGTCCTTTATCCTGCCGTGGTCGAGCTTTGAGTCTTACTCAACTTCACACCTTACAACTCAGGCAATAGCTCCTTCCTTGACTGATCCATTTTGAACTCCTTCAAAATCACGTCAAGGTATGTGCTCTGTGAAAGTCTTATCAGGCGTCTTGATCTATCTCTATAGATCTTGATACCCAACATGTAAGCAGTTTTACACAGGTCTTCCTTTGAAAAAATCCATTCAAACAACCCTTTATGCTTTCCAGAAATTCTACATCATTTCTGATCAACAATATGTCATCCACATATATTTATCAAAATGTTGTAGTGCTCCCACTCACTTTCTTGCAAATACAAGTTTCTTGCAAACTTTGTATAAACCCAAAAGCTTTGATTACCTCATCAAAGCGTATGTTCCAACTCCGAGATGCTTGCTCCAGTCCATAGAAGGATCGCTGGAGTTTGCATACCTTTTAGCATCCTTAGGATCGACAAAACCTTCTAGTTGTATCACATACAGCCTTTCCTCATGGAAACCGTCAAGGAGACTTTGTTTTGACATCCATCTGCCAGATTTCGTAAATGAAAATGCAGCAACTGCTAACATAATTCTAATAGACTTTAGCATCGCTATGATTGAGAAAGTCTCATCAAAGTCAACTCCTTGAACTTGTCAGAAACTTCTTTGAGACAAGTCGAGCTTCATAAATGGTGACATTACCATCATCGTTTGTCTTCTTCTTAAAGATCCATTTATTCTCAATGGCTTGCCGATCATCGGGCCAGTCCACCAAAGTCCATACTTTGTTCTCATACATGGATCCTATCTCGGATTTCATGGCTTCCAGCCATTTGTTGGAATCCGGGCCCACCATCGCTTCTCCATAGCTCATAGGTTCATCGTTGTCCAACAACATGACCTTTAAGACAGTGTTACCACTCATAAGTTGTACACACCCTTGTCAACCTATGAGGTTCGATAGTAACTTGATCTGAAGCTCCATGATCATCATCATTAGCTTTCTCTTCAACTGAGGTAGGTGCCACAGAAACTTTTTTTTCTGTGCTGCGCTATTCTCTGGTTGAAGTAAAGGTTCAACAACCTCATCAAGTTTTATCTTCCTCCCACTCAATTCTTTTGAGAGAAACTCTTTCTCGAGAAAGGACCTATTCCTCGCGACAAACACTTTGCCCTCAGATCTGAGATAGAAGGTATACCCAATCGTCTGGTTTGGGTATTCTATGAAGACACAATTTTCCGCTTTGGGTTCGAGCTTTTCTGGCCGAAGCCTATCGACATAAGCATCGTAGTCCCAAACCTTAAGAAACAACAACTTAGGTTTCTTGCCAAACCATAGTTCATACGGTGTCGTCTCCACGGACTTAGATGGTGCCCTATTTAAAGTGAATGCAATTGTCTATAATGCATAACCCCAAAATGACAGCGGTAGATCGGTAAGAGACATCATAGATCACACCATATCCAATAGGGTGCGATTACGACGTTCGGACACACCATTACGCTATGGTGTTCCAGGTGGCGTCAACTGTGGAACGATTCCACCTTGTCTTTAGTGATTGCCAAACTCATAACTCAGATACTTTCCCCTTGACCAGGTCATAGGAACTTGATCTTCTTGTTCTGATGATTCTCAACTTCACTCTGAAATTGCTTGAACTTTTCAAACGTTTCAGACTTACGCTTCATTAAGTAAATATACCCATATCTACTCAATTCATCGGTGAAGGTGAGAAAATAAGGATATCCACCGCGTGCGTCAACACTCATCGGACCGCACACATCAGCATCTGTGATTTCCAACAAGTCACTTGCCCGTTCCATTATAAAAGAACGGGGTTTTAGTCATCTTTCCAACGAGGCATGGTTCGCATGTGTCAAGTGATTCAAAATCAAGTGACTTTAAAAGTCCATCGGCATGGAGGTTCTTCATGCGTTTTACACCAATATGACCTAAGCGGCAGTGCCACAAGAAAGTGGTACTATCATTATCAACTCTACATCTTTTGGCATCAATGTTATGAACATGTGTACCACTACGACCGAGATTCAATAAACCATTCACATTGGGTGCATGATCATAGACGGCGTTACTCATGTAAACAGAATAACCATTATTCTATGACTTGAATAACCGTATTGCAATAAACATGATCTCATCATGTTCATGCTCAACGCGGACACCAATGCAAACAACATTTATCTAGGTTCATCACTAATCCCGAAGGTAGAGGGAGCATGCGATGGTGATCATATCATCCTTGGAAATACTTCCAACACACATCGTCACCTCGCCCTTAGCTAGTCTCCGTTTATTTCGTAGCTTTTATTTCGAGTTACCAAACTTAGCAACTGAACCGGCATCTAATACCGATATTCTACTAGGAGTACTAGCAAGGTACACATCAATAACACATATATCAAATATACTTTTGTTGAAGTTACCGGCCTTCTTATCTACCAAGTATTTGAGACACTTCCACTACCAGTGACCGTTCCCCTAATAAAAGCACTTCGTCTCGGGTTTTGGGTTCTTGGGTTTCTTCACTAGAGCAGCAACTGGCTTGCCATCCATGAAGTTTCCCTTCTTGCCCTTTCCCTTCTTGAAACCAGTGGTCTTGTTAACCATCAACACTTGATGCTTCTTCTTGTTTTCTACCTTCACGGCCTTAAGCACGACGAACAGTTCTGGGATCAGCTTCCCTTGCATGTTATAGTTCATCACGAAACTCTAGTAGCTTGGTGATAGTGACTGGAGAACTTTGTCGATCACTCTCTTATCTGGAAGATTAACTCCCACTTGATTCAAGCGTTTGAAGTACCCAGACATTCTAAGCACATGCTCACTGGATGATCTATTCTCCCCATCTTGTAGGCAAAGATCTTGTCAGAGGTCTCAAACCTCTCAACACGGGCATGAGCCTGAAATACCAATTTCAGCTCTTGGAACATCTCATATGTTCAATGGCGTTCAAAACGCTTTTGGAGCCCCAAATCTAAGCTGCAAAGCATGGCGCACTAAACTATCAGGTAGTCATCAGAACGTGTCTGCCAGATGTTCACAACATCCACGGACGACGCCAAAGGGGTTGGCACACCGAGCGGTGCATCAAGGACAGAAGCCTTCTATGTAGCAGTGAGGACAATCCTCAGACTACGGCCCTAGTCCGCACAATTGCTTACAATATCTTTCAACTAAGTCTTTCTCTAGGAACGTATTAAAACAAGGAGCTAAAGCGTGAGCCATTAATCTACAACATAATTTGCAAAGACAATTTAGACTATGTTCATGGTAATGAGTTTAATTAATCAAATTATTTAATGAACTCCCACTCAGATAGAAATCCCTCTAGTCATCTAAGTGATACATGATCCGAAACGACTAGGCCGTGTCTGATCATCACGTGAGACAGACTAGTCATCAACGGTGAACATCTCCATGTTGATCGCATCTACTATACGACTCATGTTCGATCTTTCGGTCTCTCGTGTTCCGAGGCCATGTCTGTACATGCTAGGCTCGTCAAGTCAACCTAAGTGTTTCGCATGTGTAAATCTGGCTTACACCCGTTGTATGCAAACGTTAGAATCTATCACACCCGATCATCACGTGGTGCTTCGAAACAACGATCCTTCGCAATGGTGCACGGTTAGGGGGAACACTTTCTCGAATTTTTTTGAGGGATCATCTTATTTATGCTACCGTCGTTCTAAGCAAATAAGATGCAAACATGATAAACATCACATGCAATTCAGAAAGTGACATGATATGGCAAATATCATCTTGCGCCTTTGATCTCCATCTTCGAGGCGCGGCATGATCATCATCGTCACTGGCATGACACCATGATCTCCATCATCATGATCTCCATCATTGTGTCTTCATGAAGTTGTCTCGCCAACTATTACTTCTAGTACTATGGCTAACGGTTAGCAATAAAGTAAACTAATTACATGGCGTTTACATTGACTCGCGGGTCATAAATAAATTAAGACAACTCCTATGGCTCGTGCCGGTTGTCATACTCATCGACATGCAAGTCGTGATTCCTATTACAAGAACATGATCAATCTCATACATCACATATATAATTCATCACATCCATTTGGCCATATCACATCACATAGCATACCCTGCAAAAACAAGTTAGACGTCCTCTAATTGTTGTTGCATGTTTTACGTGGCTGCTATGGGTTTCTAGCAAGAACGTTTCTTACCTATGCAAAAGCCACAACGGTGATATGCCAATTTCTATTTACCCTTCATAAGGACCCTCTTCATCGAATCCGATCCGACTAAAGTGGGAGAGACAGACACCCGCTAGCCACCTTATGCATCAAGTGCATGTCAATCGGTGGAACCTGTCTCACGTAAGAGTACGTGTAAGGTCGGTCCGGGCCGCTTCATCCCACAATGCCGCCAAATCAAGATAAGACTAGTAACGATAAGCAAATTGAACAAATCATCGCCCACAACTACTTTGTGTTCTACTCGTGCATAGAATCTACGCATAGACCTAGCTCATGATGCCACTATTGGGGAACGTAGTAATAATTCAAAATTTTCCTACGTGTCACCAAGATCAATCTAGGTGATGCTAGCAATGAGAGAGAGGGAGTGCATCTTCATACCCTTGAAGATCGCTAAGCGGAAGCGTTACAAGAACGCGATTGCTGGAGTCGTACTCGTGGCGATTCAAATCGTGGAAGATCCGATCCAAGCGCTGAACGGACGGCGCCTCCGCGTTCAACACACGTACAGCCCGGGGACGTCTCCTCCTTCTTGATCCAGCAAGGGGAGAGGAGAAGTTGAGGGAGAACTCCAGCAGCACAACGACATGGTGGCGATGGAGCTCGTGGTTCTCCAGCAGAGCTTCGCTAAGCACTACGGGGGAGGAGGACGAGTTGGAGGAGGAGAGGGCTGCGCCAGGGAAGGGGTGCGGCTGCCCTCTCTCTCCCTCACTATATATAGGGGGAAGGGGGGTGGAGGAGGCGCCCTAGGGTTCCCTAGGGGAGGGGTGGCGGCCACAGGGGAAACCCTAGATGGGTTTGGGTGCCCCCACCCCTAGGAAACTTGCCCCCCAAGCCGGGAGGGGTGGCCGCCCTAGGGGAGGCGCCCCCACCTCTCCGCGTTACGTGAGATGGGGTGGGAGGGGCGCACAGCCACTTAGTGGACTGATGTGCCCCTCCCCTTGGCCCATAAGGCCCCCAATGCTTGCCGGGGCCTCCGAAACACCTTTCGGTCACGCTGGTCGTCACCCGGTACTCCCAGAACAATTCCGGACTCCAATGCCCTTCGTCAAATATATCGATTTTTACCTCCGGACCATTCTGGAGTTCCTCGTCACGTCCGAGATCTCATCCGGGACTCCGAACAACCTTCGGTAACCACATACTATTTCCCATAACAACTCTAGCGTCACCGAACCTTAAGTGTGTAGACCCTACGGGTTCGGGAACCATGCATACATGACTGAGACACCTCTCCAGCCAATAACCAATAGCGGGATATGGATACCCATATTGGCTCCCACATGTTCCACGATGATCTCATTGGATGAACCACGATGTCGGGGATTCAATCAATCCCGTATACAATTCCCTTTGTCTATCGGTATGTTACTTGCCCGAGATTCGATCGTCGGTATCCCTATACCTTGTTCAATCTCGTTACCGGCAAGTCTCTTTACTCGTTCCGTAACGCATGATCCCGTGACTAACTCCGTAGTCACACTGAGCTCATTATGATGATGCATTACCGAGTGGGCCCAGAGATACCTCTCCGTCATATGGAGTGACAAATCCCAGTCTCGATTCGTGCCAACCCAACAGACTCTTTCGGAGATACCTGTAGTGCACCTTTATAGTCACCCAGTTACGTTGTGATGTTTGATACACCCAAAGCACTCCTACGGTATCCGGGAGTTACACAATCTCATGGTCTAAGGAAATGATACTTGACATTAGAAAAGCTCTAGCGAACGAACTACACGATCTTGTGATATGCTTAGGATTGGGTCTTGTCCATCACACCATTCTCCTAATGATGTGACCCCGTTATCAATGACATCCAATGTCCATGGTCAGGAAACCATAACCATCTGTTGATCAACGTGCTAGTCAACTAGAGGCTTACTAGGGACATATTGTGGTCTACGTATTCACACATGTATTACGGTCTCCGGTTAATACAATTATAGCATGAACAATAGACAATTATCATGAACAAGGAAATATAATAATAACCATATTATTATTGCCTCTAGGGCATATTTCCAACAGTATCAAGCATCCCCAAGCTTAATTCCTGCTGATCCTCGAGTAGGTAAATGATAAAAACAGAAATTTTGATGTGGAATGCTAACATATTTATCCATGTAATCTTCTTTATTGTGGCAAGAATATTTAGATCCATAAGATTCAAAAAAAAGTTTAATATTGACATAAAAACAATAATACTTCAAGCATACTAACAGAGCAATCATGTTTTCTCAAAATAGCATGGCCAAAGAAAGTTATCCCTACAAAATCATATAGTCTGGCTATGCTCCATCTTCATCACACAAAGTATTAAATCATGCACAATCCCGATGACAAGCCAAGCAATTGTTTCGTACTTTCGATGTTCTCAAACATTTTGAACTTTCACGCAATACATGAGCGTGAGCCATGGATATAGTACTATAGGTGGAATAGAATTTGGTGGTTGTGGAGAAGAGAAAAATAAGGAGAAAGTCTCACATCAACTAGGCAAATTAATGGGCTATGGAGATGCCCATCAATTGATATGGATGAAAGTGAGTAGGGATTGTCATGCACCGGATGCACTAGAGCTATAAGTGTATGAAAGCTCAAAAGAAACTAAGTGGGTGTGTGCTACCTCTTGTGCATGCGTTGGTTTTGCCTTGAAGAGGAAAGGGTGATGCTGCAAAGTAGCGTAAGTATTTCCCTCGGTTTTTGAGAACCAAGGTATCAATCCAGTAGGAGACAACGCACAAGTCACCTAGTACAAGCACAAACAATCAAGAACCTTGCAACCAACGTGATAAAGGGGTTGTCAATCCCTTCACGGTCACTCGCAAAAGTGAGATCTAATAGAGATAGTAAAATAAATATTTTTGGTATTTTTGTTGTATAGATTGAAAAGTAAAGATTGCAAAATAGTAAACGAGATGCGATGTAAATAAAAGAGATGCAATATAATAAGAAAGAGACCCGGGGGCCATAGGTTTCACTAGTGGCTTCTCTCAAGATAGCATGTATTACGGTGGGTGAACAAATTACTGCCGAGCAATTGATAGAAAAGTGCATAATTATGAAGATATCTAAGGCAATGGTCATGAATATAGGCATCACGTCCGTGTCAAGTAGATCGAAACAATTCTGCATCTACTACTATTACTCCACACATCGACCGCTATCCAGCATGCATAGAGAGTATTAAGTTCATAAGAATAGAGTAACGCATTAAGCAAGATGACATGATGTAGAGGGATAAACTCAAGCAATATGATATAAACCCCATCTTTTTATCCTCGATGGCAATAATACAATACGTGCCTTGCTGCCCCTACTGTCACTAGGAAAGGACACCGCAAGATTGAACCCAAAGCTAAGCACTTCTCCCATTGCAAGAAAGATCAATCTAGTAGGCCAAACTAAACCGATAATTCGAGGAGACTTGCAAAGATATCAAATCATGCATATATGAATTCGAAGAAGAACCAAATAATATTCATAGATAATCTTGTTCATAAATCCACAATTCATCGGATCTCGGCAAACACACCGCAAAAAGTATTACATCGAATAGATCTCCAAGAACATCGAGGAGAACTTTGTATTGAGAATCAAAGAGAGAGAGAGAGAGAAGAAGCCATCTAGCTAATAACTATGGACCCGAAGGTTTGTGGTAAACTACTCATGCTTAATCGAAGAGGTATGGTGTTGATGTAGAAGCCCTCCATGATCAATTCCCCCTCCGGCGGATCGCCGGAAAAGGCCCCAAGATGGGATCTCACAGGTACAGAAGGTTGCGGCGGTGGAAAAGTGGTTTCGTGGCTCCCCCTGATGTTTCTAGGGTATACGAGTATATATAGGCGAAAGAAGTACGTCAGTGGAGCTACGAGGGGCCCATGAGGGTGGGGGCGTGCCTACCCCCCTGGGCGTGCCCTCCTGCCTCGTGGCCGCCTCATGGAGTTCCAGACTTCGACTCCAAGTCTTCTGGATTGCTTTCGGTCCAAGAAAGATCATCGCGAAGGTTTCATTCCGTTTGGACTCCGTTTGGTATTCCTTTTCTGCGAAACTCTAAAATAGGCAAAAAAAAAAACAGAAACTGGCACTGGGCCTCTGGTTAATAGGCTAGTGCCAAAAATAATATAAAAGAGCATATTAAATCCCATTAAACATCCAATACACATAATATAATAGCATGGAACAATAAAAAATTATAGATACATTGGAGACGTATCAGTGTGCATCCAACTCGCTTGCTCACGAAGACCTAGGGCAATTTGAGGAAGCCCATCATTGGAATATACAAGCCAAGTTCTATAATGAAAATTTCCCACTAGTATATGAAAGTGACAAAATAGTAGACTATCTATCATGAAGATCATGGTGCTACTTTGAAGCACAAGTGTGGTAAAAGGATAGTAACATTGTCCCTTCTCTCTTTTTCTCTCTTTTTTTTATTTTGGGCTCTTTGGCCTCTTTTTTATTTTTTTATTTGGGCACTTTGGCCTCTTTTTTCTTTTAATTTATTTTTGTCCGGATCCTCATCCCAAGTTGTGAGGGAATCATAGTCTCCATCATCCTTTTCCTCACATGGGACAATGCTCTAATAATGATGATCATCACACTTTTATTTACTTTACAACTCAGGAATTACAACTTGATTCTAGAACAAAATATATGATTCTATATGAATGCCTCCAGCGGTGTACCAGGATGTGCAATGACTCAAGAGTGACATGTATAAAAAATATGAAAGGTGGCTTTGCCACAAATACTATGCCAACTACATGATCATGCAAAGCAATATGACAATGATGAAACGTGTCATAATAAACGGAACGGTGGAAGTTGCATGGCAATATATCTCGGAATGGCTATGAAAATGCCATAATAGGTAGGTATGGTGGCTGTTTTGAGGAAGAGTATATGGTGGGTTTGATGCACCGGCGAAAGTTGCACGATACTAGAGAGGCTAGCAATGGTGGAAGGGTCAGAGTGCGTACAATCCATAGACTCAACATTAGTCATAAAGAACTCACATACTTATTGCAAACATTTATTAGCTATCGAAACAAAGTACTACACACATGCTCCTAGGGGGATAGATAGGTAGGAAAAGACCATCGCTCTTCCCCGACCGCCACTCATAAGGAAGACAATCAATAAATAAATCATGCCTCGACTTCATCACATAACGGTTCACCATACGTGCATGCTACGAGAATCACAAACTTTCACACCAGTATTTCTACCAATCCACAATTGCTCGCTGGCATGACTCTAATATCACCATTTTATGTCTCAAAACAATCATAAGGAATCAAACTTCTCATAGTATTCAACGCTCTTTATATGAAAGTTTTTATTATATCCCTCTTGGATGCCCATCATATTAGGACTAAATTCCCATGCTGTTTAGAGACTCTCAAAATAATATAAGTGAAGCATGAGAGTTAATCAATTTCTATAAAATAAAACCACCATCGTGCTCTAAGAAGATATAAGTGAAGCACTAAGGCAAATGACAAACTGCTCCAAAAGATATAAGTGAAGATCAATGAGTAGTCGAATAATTATGTAACTATGTGAAGACTCTCTAACATTTAAGAATTTCAGATCTTGGGATATTATTCAAATAGCAAGAAAACAAAATAAAATGACACTGCAAGGATAGCACATATCATGTGAAGAAGCAAAAACTTAGGCTCAACCAAAACTGACCGTTAGTTGTTGAAGAACAAAGGTGGGATGCCAACCGGGGCATGTCCAAGCTTAGATGCTTGAGACTTCTTGAAATATTGACTAGGGAAGCCTTAGGCATCCCCAAGCTTGAGCTTTTGTGTCTTCCTAATTCCTCTTATATCACGGTTTCCCTAATTCTTAAAAACTTCATCCACACAATACTCAATAAGAACTCGTGAGATAAGTTAGTATAAATCAATGCAAAACCTTATCATTCTCTACTGTAGAAAATCACTAAAATTATAATTTGACATTGCATACTAAATGCCTCTACATATTTAACACTCATATCCTGAAATAGAATCATTAAACAAGCAAACATATGCAAACATAGCAGCAATCTGTCAAAACATAATAGTCTGTAAAGAATGCAAGAAAATTCATACTTCTATAACTCCAAAAATTCTGAAAAATTACCACGCTGTAGAAAATTTGTTGTACATTACTGTGTACAAATTTCAAGATTTTATCATGTTCTGACTATTCACGAATATTCAAAACATAACAAAAAACTTTTTGTGTTCAAACAACAACATATAGACTTGCAAAATAAGCATGGTAAAGGCTATACTTGACACTTTCATTGAAATAAAAGATGAAAAACATTACTCTAAATAACAGCAAGCAAATCCTAATAAAATAAAATGATGCTCCAAGCAAAACACATATCATGTGGTGAATAAAAATATAGCTCCAAGTAAGGTTACCGATGAACGAAGATGAAAGAGGGAATGCCATCCGGGGCATCCCCAAGCTTAGATGCTTGGTTGTCCTTGAATATTACCTTGGGGTGCCTTGGGCATCCCCAAGCTTAGGCTCTTGCCACTCCTTATTCCGTAGTCCATCGAAACTTCACCCAAAACTTGAAAACTTCACAACACAAAACTCAACAGAAAACTCGTAAGCTCCGTTAGTATAATAAAGCAAATCACCACTTAGGTACTGTTGTGAACTCATTCTAAATTTATATTGGTGTTATATCTACTGTATTCCAACTTCTCCATGGTTCATACCATCCGATACTACCCACAGATTCATCAAAATAAGTAAACAACACAATGAAAACAGAATCTGTCAAAAACAAAACAGTTTGTAGTAATTTGGAAACTTAGTATACTTATGTAACTCCAAAAATTCTGAAAAATTAGGACAATCTAGGCAATTTGTATATCAATCTTGTTTAAAAAATTCGGATCACACTTCTGTGAATTTTTAAAATTCTGGCAATGAGCGCAAAAGTTTCTATTTTCAGCAAGATCAAATCAACTATCACCATAGACCATCCCAAGGGTCTTACTTGGCACTTCATTGAAACAAAAGCTATGAAACATGATTACTACAGTAGCATAATCATGTGGACACACAAAAACAGTAGGAGTAAATGTTGGGTTGTCTCCCAACAAGCGCTTTTCTTTAATGCCTTTCTAGCTAGGCATGATGATGTCAATGATGCTCATATAGAAGATAAGAATTGAAACATAATGTGAGCATCATGAATAATATGACTAGCACATTTAAGTCTTACCCACTTCCTATGCATAGGGATTTTGTGAGCAAACAACTTGTGGGAACAAGAATCAACTAGCATAGGAAGGTAAAACAAGCAAAACTTCAAAACTTTCAACACATAGAGAGGAAACTTGATATTATTGCAATTTGTAAAAGCATATGTTCCTCTCTTATAATAATTTTAAGTAGCATCATGAATGAATTCAACAATATAACCATCACATAAAACATTCTTTCCATGATCCGTAAGCATAGAAAGTTTACTACTCTCCACATAAGAAAATTTATTCTCATGAATAGTAGTGGGAGTAAACTCAACAAAATAAGTATCATGTGAGGCATAATCCAATTGAAAATTAAAATCATGATGACAAGTTTGATAGTTGTCATTATTCTTTATAGCATACATGTCATCACAATAATCATTATATATAGCAAATTTGTTCTCATAATCAATTGGAACCTCTTCGAAATAGTGGAATCATCATTAAATAAAGTTATGACCTCTCCAAATCCACTTTCCTAATTATAACAATAAGATTCAACACCTCCAAAATAGTGGGATCATTATTACCTAGAGTTGACACTCTTCCGAGCCCACTTTCATCAATATAATCATCATAAATAGGAGGCATGCTTTCATCATAATAAATTTTCCCATCAACACTTGGGGACTAAAAATGTCATCTTCATCAAACATAGCATCCCCAAGCTTGTAGATTTGCATATCATTAGCATCATGGATATTCAAAGAATTCATACGAACAACATTGCAATCATGCTCATCATTCAAATATTTAGTGCCAAACATTTTATTGACTTCTTCCTCTAAAACTTGAACACAATTTTCCTTTCCATCATTTTCACGAAAGACATTAAGAAGATGAAGCATATTAGGCAACCTCAATTCCATTTTTTTCTAGTTTTCTTTTATAGACTAAACTAGTGATAAAACAAGAAACTAAAAAAGTTCAATTGCAAGATCTAAAGATATACCTTTAGGCACTAACCTCCCCGACAATGGCGCTAGAAAAGAGCTTGATGTCTACTACGCAACCTTCTTCTTGTAGACTCGTGTTGGGCCTCCAAGCACAGAGTTTTGCAGGACAGTAGCAATTTTCCATCAGGTGGATGACCTAAGGTTTATCAATCCACGGGTGGCATAGGATGAAGATGGCCTCTCTCAAACAACCCTTCAACCAAATAACAAAGAGTCTCTTGTGTCCCCAACACACCCAATACAATGGTAAATTGTATAGGTGCACTAGTTCGGCGAAGAGATGGTGATACAAGTGTAATATGGATAGTAGATATAGGTTTTTGTAATCTGAAAATATAAAAACAACAAGCTAACTAGTAACAAAAGTGAGCGAAAATGGTATTGCAATGCTTGAAAACAAGGCCTAGGGGTTCATACTTTCACTAGTGCAAGTTCTCTCAACAATGATAACATAATTAAATCATATGGCAATCCCTCAACGTGCAACAAAGAGTCACTCCAAAGTTCCTATCACGGAGAACATAAGATGAAATTGCTTGTAAGGTACGAAACCACCTCAAAGTTATTCTTTTCGATCAATCCATTGAGCTATTCATATAAGTGTCACAAACAACCCTAGAGTTCGTAGTAAAATGACACCATATGATACATATCAATTAACCCTAATGTCACCTAGATACTCCAATGTCACCACAAGTATTCGTGGGTCAGTTATACGATATGGATCAAACAACTTTAGATTCATAATATTCAATCCAACATAAAGAACCTCAAAAAGTGCCCCCAAGATTCCTACCGGAGAAACACGGACCAAAACATGCATCAACCCCTATGCATAGATTACCCCAATGTCACCTCGGGAATCCGCGAGTTGAGTGCCAAAACATACATCAAGTGAATCAATAGAACACCCCATTGTCACCACGGTATCCCACGCAAGACATACATCACGTGTTCTCAAATCCATAATAATATTCAATCCGATAATAGTGAAACCTCAAAGGTAAAACTCAATTCATCACAAGAAGATAGAGGGGGAGAAACACCATATGATTCAACTATAGTAACAAAGCTTGCGGTACATCAAGATTGTGCCATATCTAAAACACGAGAGAGAGAGAGAGAGAGAGATCAAACACATAGCTACTCGTACATACCCTAAGCCCCGAGGGTGAACTACTCCCTCCTCGTCATGCAGACCGCTGGGACGAATAAGATGGCCACCGGTGATTGTTTCCCCCTCTAGCAGGGTGCCGGAACAGGCTCCCGATTGGGTTTTCGTGGCTACAGAGGCTTACGGCGGCGGAACTCCCCATCTTGGTTTCTTTTTGGTGGTTTCGGGATTTATAAAAATTTTGGCGTCGGTTTCACGTCATGGGGGTCCACGAGGCAGCGGCAAGACAGGGGGCGCGCCCTAAGGGGCGCCCTCCACCCTTGCCGTCACCTCGGGACTCTTCTGGCCCAACTCCAATGCTCCGTGGGCTTATTCTGGTCCATTGAAAATCACCGTAAATTTTCAGCTCGTTTGGACTCCGTTTGATATTCCTTTTCTATCAAACTCAAAAACAAGGAAAAAACAGAAACTGGCACTGGGCTCTAGGTTAATAGGTTAGTCCCCAAAAAATATAAAATAGCATACAAATGCATATAAAATATCCAAGATGGATAATATAATAACATGTAACAATAAAAAATTATAGATACGTTGGAGACGTATCAACGATCATATGCTATGGTAACGGTTGGGTCTTTTCCATCACATCATTCTCCTAATGATGTGATCCCGTTATCAAATGACAACTCATGTCTATGGTTAGGAAACCTTAACCATCTTTGATCAACAAGCTAGTCTAGTAGAGGCTCACTAGGGTCACGATATTTGTTTATGTATCCACACATGTATTTAAGTTTCCGGTCAATACAATTCTAGCATGAATAATAAACCTTTACAATGATTCAGGAAATATAATAATAACCATTTTATTTTTGCCTCTAGGGCATATTTACATCATGAACATGTGCCAAGTCAAGCCACTTGAAACATTCAGAGGAGGATACCATACTAACATACTACATGATAACCCACAAGTATAGGGGATCAATTGTAGCCTCTTTCGATAAGTAAGAGTGTCGAACCCAACGAGGAGCTAAAGGTAGAACAAATATTCCCTCAAGTTCTATCGACCACCGATACAACTCTACGCACGCTTGACGTTCGCTTTACCTAGAACAAGTATGAAACTAGAAGTACTTTGTAGGTGTTGTTGGATAGGTTTGCAAGATAATAAAGAGCGCGTAAATAAAAACTAGGACCTGTTTAGATAAAGAAATAACTAAGTTAGTTTTAGTAGAGAGCTTTTTGTCACGAGAATGTTATTTGTCCCTAGGCAATCGATAACTAGACCAGTAATCATTATTGCAATTTTATTTGAGGGAGAGGCATAGGCTAACATACTTTCTCTTCTTGGATCATATGCACTTATGATTGGAACTCTAGCAAGCGTCCGCAACTACTAAAGATCATTAAGGTAAAACCCAACCATAGCATTAAAGCATCAAGTCCTCTTTATCCCATACGGAACAACCCCCTTACTCGGGTTTATGCTTCTGTCACTCAAGCAACCCACTATAAGCGAATCATGAACGTATTGCAACACCCTACAGCGGGAATCCCTCACGCTTGCGCGACACGGACAACACCATAGGACAGCACCAATAATAAAACATGCAACTCAAACCAATCACGATCATCAATTAACCCATAGGACAAAACGGATCTACTCAAACATCATAGGATAGCCATACATCATTGGGAAATAATATATAGCGTTGAGCACCATGTTTAAGTAGAGATCACAACGGGTAAAAGAGAGGTTACACTGCTGCATAGAGGGGGGAAGAGTTGGTGATGATGGCGGTGAAGTTGTTGGTGTAGATTGCGGTGATGATGATGGCCCCGGCGGCGTCCCGGCGCCACCTGAAGAGAGGGGGAGAGGGCCCCCCTTCTTCTTCTTCTTCTTCTTCTGCTTCTTCCTTGACCTTCTCCCTAGATGGGAGAAGGGTTTCCCCTCTGGTCCTTGGTCTCCATGGCATGGGAGGGGCGAGAGCCCCTCCGAGATTGGATATGTCTCTCTGTCTCTCTCTGTTTGTGCGTTCTCAGATCTGGCCTTTCACCGTTTCTTATATTCCCGGAGATCCGCAACTCCGATTGGATTGAAATTGAACATGATTTTTATCCGGATATTAGCTTTCTTGCAGCGAAAGAAGCGCAACAACTGCCTTACGGGGTGTCCACGAGGGTCAGGGGCGCGCATGTCCCCCGGCGCGCGCCCCCTGCCTCGTGGCCCCCTCGGGCATCGTCTCGCGTTGATTCCACTTCCCAAAATTCACATGTATTCCAAAAAAATCTCCATCAGTTTTTATCTCGTTTGGACTTAGTTTGATATGGATTTTCTGCGAAACAAAAAACATGCAACAAACAGGAACTGGCGCTGGGCACTGGATCAATATGTTAGTCCTAAAAATAGTATAAAAAGTTGCCAAAAGTATGTAAAAGTTGTAGAATATTGGCATGGAACAATAAAAAATTATAGATACGACGGAGACGTATCACTACATCATAACCATTTTAATGCATGTTGACAATCAAGATAAATCATTATCCACTCCTAACTACTTAAGCATGGCATGAGCAACTATAATCTCTAATTGTCATCATAAACATGTTTACTCATAATATGCTGAATCATGGGCGCTCAGTTAAACATATTTACAAAAACAAAAAGAAGAAGAGTTCATACCAACTTTATTTGCCACAGTCACTTCATCAAATCATCGTCATTATTGCCTTTCACTTGCACTACCGAATGATGTGAAAATAATAATAGTGCAAGAGTGACGTGGACTAAAATGGAATCTGCAAACGTTTTAATCAAAGGAGAAGACAAGGTAATATTGGCTCTTTGTTAGATCAATAATAATGCATATGAGAGCCACTCAACATTTTCATCACGGTCTTCTCCTTACGGCGAATCAACTAAAAGAAAAGAAATTCAGAGAAACACACTGAAATGTTTTTGGAGTTTTTAGTTTTTCTGAAGAAAGCAAATTAACGAAGGAAAAATGAAAAAGCGAGAAAAACTATTTACACGAGAAAGCTCCCAACAAGCAAAACACGAAACGAGAAATGTTTTTGGGTTTTCTTTTGATATTGCGAACTAATTAAAGCGAGAAATATTTGTGGATTTTTCAAAGTTTTTCAAACACACAAGAAGAAAACAAAAATAAAACTAACATGGATATACAATGAAAAAGGATGAACACCAACAACTGGAATAAATGTGTGAACATGAATGTAATATCGGTGAGAAAACATACTCCCCCATGCTTAGGCTTTTGGCCTAGCTTGGAAATCACCACTCTTAGTAGCCATCGGGTCCAGTAGGATAGTGGCGAGGCAGTGGCACTCGAGCATCCCAAGGCTAGGCCTCGTTCTCCGCCGCATCCAACTCGTTCTTGTAAGCAGTGATGTCCGGCGGCATGATCGCATACCCATGCCTGGCATGAAAATTATCAAACAAAGAGGATGCAGGCACTGGAATAATATCGCAAGTGTTCTCCCTAAATACCAAGTTATAACAAAATGGTGAGGAGGCTCAGGGTCATTAATAAAGTGGTGATATATCATGGAGTGATGATCTAAATAAATCTTAGGCATCAAATACTCATTGTAGTATATATCAACATGGAAACATCTCGCCAAGCAAGTAGCATAAATACCACCATGAACTTTACCCCTAGTCCTATTAGTGTGCAAGCGGTGCGCAATGATAGCTCTGAGGCTATAAGTGTTGTCACCGAAATGTGCACGACATAAAATGGCGAGGGCAGGGGCACTGAGCGTACCACCTTCCTCCCTAGCATCCAAACATTTCCCTATGAATAAAGAAAAGTAATGCACAACGGGGAAATGCAAACTAGTTGCTCTAGCTCTCGACACGCCCCTACCCTCTCCCATAGTTAAGGTATGGAGGAAGTTCTCAAACTCCTCCTGCCGAGGATCTCTTAATTCCCCATCACAGGGAATCAAATATATCTCACACAATTCCGCAAGTGGTATCTCATGATGTTCAACATATAAATCAGAGCATACCATGGGAATATCAAGCCTATGCAAGAAATGGAATTTTTTCACAAAAGAATTTGTAGGGAGGTGGTATTGATCACACTCATATGCGAGGAAGTCGGTCAACCCAACATTTGTAACGAATTGCATGAACTCTGGGTGAAACTCGTCTTTGTTCATGAAGGCATTGTGTGGCCATTCGCACGGCCAGACCTATGTCCTACGCAGAATGTTGAGGTCATGATCCAGGGCATCCCCGATGATCCCCTTGGGACTCCGGCTCGAAGAACCACTCCTGAAGATGTTCATTTCCTAAGAATAAATTTCTGAAATTTTTGGACCACAAAAAGATGTTAACAAAACTTCACAAGATTGATAACAACTACTCATATGGATGTCTAGAGGCTATATCAAGCATTCAAACTACTTGGAACTCAAAGAATTCAACATGTAAGATCATTTTAAGTAGCACTAATAATAGTAAAATATGCAAAATATAATCCACTAAAACAAAAACTAACTGGAGCAATGGAGGATTCACATACCAAGGGGCAATCCCCCAAAACAATTTCAGAAACAGAGCTCCGAGCAAAGAGATAAAAAATCTCAGGTTTGGGAGCAAGAACACGAGGGAGAGAGCTACAAGGAAAGGATTTTTTTTCTGGAGGTAGGAGATGGAGTGGGCTGAAGTACTTAGTGAGTGGGGTCTTATGGGCCCCACAAGGCATCTTGGTGCACCCTAGGGGGTGGATGCGCCCTATTGCCTTGTTAGCAACAGGGGCATGCCCAGGATGTATTCAGTGCCAAAAATTCTTAAATATTCCAAAAAAATCATGTTAAAATTTTACAACATTCTGAGCACTTTTATTTTTGGGCCATTTTTTATTGCACGGATAATTCAGAAAACAGGATAATCATGGCATTTTACTTTATTAAACTAGAAATAACAGAGAGCAAATTATGGATACAGTAGGTTGTGTCTACTAAATTCATCACAGACATGCCCATCAAAAAGAATCCGTTAATAAGTTTGATCAAGTCTTATTAGCAAATTATTTTCGAGTAACATGAAACCAAAGATCTTCGTATAACACTAGGTTACCTCAATGGGGATATGCATCGCCCCAACAATGAGAGTTTAATATTTCTTTTTGACGGATGGAAGAGAGAATTCAAAACCTCCAATGATGATTGTCATAATTCTTTCAATGGAGTTGATACTATTCACTTGGAGTTGTTTCTTCGGAAAATATACCATATGCTCATTACCATTGACATGAAAAGTGACCTTGCTTTTGTTGCAATCAATAACAGCCCCTGAAGTATTCAAAAAGGGTTTGCCAAGGATAATCGACATGTTGTCATCCTCAGACACATCAAGTATAACAAAGTCTGTTAAGATAGTAACATTTTCAACTACAACAGGCACATCCTCACAAATACCGATAGGTATGGCAGTTGATTTGTCACCCATTTGCAAAGATATTTTAGTAGGAGTGAGTTTAATCAAATTAAGTCTTCTATATAAAGAGAAAGGCATAATACTAACACCGACTCCCAAGTCACATAAAGCAGTTTTGACATAACTTCTTTGAATGGAGCATAGTATAGTGGGTATTCCTGGATGTCCTAGCTTCTTAAGTACTACACCCTTAAAAGAAAAAATTGCAAGCATGGCGGAAATTTTGGCTTCAGGTATCTTTCTTGTATCAGTGACAATATCTTCCATGTATTTAGCATATGGAGCCATTTTCAAAATATCAGTCAAGTGAGTGTGCCAAAATACAGGTCTAAGCATTTCAACAAAGTGTTCAAAATCCTCCTCATCCTTATTTTTCGGAGGCTTGGTAGGAAAAGTCATGGGTTTATGAACCCATGGTTCTCTTTCTTTACCATTTTTTCTAGCAATGAAATCTCTTTTATCATATCTTTTATTTTTAGGAGGTGGGTTATCAAGATCAAATCAGGTTCTATTTCTACATCATTATCAAGTTCTTTATCATTATCTGGTTGAGCATCAACATGAACATCATTATTATCATTATCACTAGGTGGATGTTCATTACCATATTGTGTCTCAGCATCAGAAATAGAAACATCATTATGATTCTTAGAAGGTTTTTCTACCCCAGGTTCACTAGAAGCATGCAAAGTTCTATCATTTTTCTATTTCTTCTTAGATGAACTAGGTGCATATATATTAATTCTCTGAGAATCTTGCTCAATTCTTTTAGGTTGACCTTCAGGATATAGTGGCTCCTGAGTCATTCTACCTCCTCTAGTCATTACCCTAACAACATGATCATTCATTTTATTATTCATCTCATTAAGCAAATCATTTTGTGACTTAGCAACTTTTTCTAACTGAGTATGAACTATGGATGCATGTTTACCCAAACCTTTAGCATTAGTAGCAATTCTAAACATCAAGTCACTCAAGCGATCAATCAAAATAGAATTCCGTTTCAATTGATTCTTGACATACATATTAAAGTTTTCTTACTTAACAATGTAATTATCAAATTCATCCAGGCATTGACTAGCAGAATTATTATAAGGAATATCACCTTCATAGAATCTATAATGAGAATTTACCTCTACTACCTGTGACGGGGTATCGAGTCCATGTATTTCTTTGATAGGTGGTAAATTCTTAACATCTTCAGCTTTAATACCCTTTTCTTTCATAGATTTCTTTGCATCTTGCATATCTTCTGGACCAAGGAATAGAATACCTCTCTTCTTCGGAGTTGGTTTAGGTGGTGGCTCAGGAAGTGTCCAATCATTTTCATTTCTCAATATATTATTCAGTAATTCTTCAGCTTTTCGATAGTTCCTTCCCTGAAAACACAACTAGCACAACTATCTAGGTAGTCCCCAGAACCATCGGTTAGTCCTTTATAAAAGATATCAAGGATTTCATTTTTCTTAAGGATGATCAGGCAAAGCATTAAGTAACTAGATAAGCCTCCGCAAGGTTGAGGGAGGTTCTCTTCTTCAATTTGCACAAAGTTAAATATTTCCTGTAAGGCAGCTTGTTTCATATGAGCAGGAAAATATTTTTCAAAGAAGTAATAAATCATATCTAGGGGACTACGCACACAATCAGGAGCAAGAGTATTAAACCATTTCTTAGCATCAACCTTTAAAGAGAAAGGAACCAACTTAGGATATAGTAGTAGCGATTTTTTCCTCATGAGGAAATAGGGTGGCTATATCATTCAATTTAGTAAGATATGCCAGAATAGTTTTAGTTTCTTAACCATGAAAAGGATCATATTCAACCAAAGTAATTAACTCATGATCGACAGAGAATTCATCATCCTTATCACTATCAAAGATAGGAGAAGTAGCAAACTTAGGATTATATTTCATTCTAGATATCATAGATTGTTCTTTCAGTTTACTCTGTAATTTCTTAACATCATCTCTATCATAACAAGCAAGAATTTCTCTAGCTATCTCCCCAACCACAACATATCCCTCAGGTATCTTAGGCATTTCAATTCTAGGAGAGCTAGGTCTAATAGGTGATTCATAATTTTCATCAGTTTCAATAGTTTCAAGTTCTTTAGCTTTAGCAAGTTGGTCATCGAGAAATTCACCCAGTGGCATAGTTTTATCAAGAAGAGTACTAGCATCACCAACAACATCATTCATAGCAGAAGTAGCATCATCAATAACTTGTGACATATCACTACTGCAGGATGCTACTAACGTGACACTACGTTCAGAGACCCTTTGACGAAACTGTGTGCGATGCATTAATCATAAATGGTGATGTAAAAAAACCGTCAAAAAAGACACAAAATGTTTGCGATGAATGATACATCAAACATGGTTCAGATTTTAGTTGCGTGTGTGATTCTGGGCATATGGTTGATCCATACGAACTATTTGCGATGAGACAAAACAACATAAACGGGCAGCCAGATCAAGGTGTGTGCGATATACGGCATACAGTTTGCTCCAATGAACTGTTTGCGATGATCGAGGTGAACACAAACAATTTGGCGTAACAAGATGTGTGTGATACCCGGCAAACAGGTCGGTAATCAGAATTGTGTGCGATCATTATAGACAACCCATATGGTATTTTTTGTGAATTGTGTGCTTGTCAGGGCACACAGTTCAACAAACCAACCTGTGGGCGATAATGTAGAAGATCTCTGTCGAATATGTATTACTAACCGTCTGTGATGAGATTGACAGGATAAACGGAGATAACAAATTAATATGAGCAAACAGAAACAGAGATATATACAGTCTACTTAATTAGTCCTTCTTCTTCTTCTTCTTCTTCTTCTTCTTCTTCTACTTCTTCTTGTTGTTGTTGCTATTGTTGGATGGCCCCGCGACATCGTCTTGGTGAGGACGCTTCTTTCTACTGATCGTTGGCTTTTCGTCACCGCCGCCGTCGTCATCGTCGTTGTTGTCGTCTTCCTCCTCCTCCTTGTTTGACCATTCCTCCTGCTCCTCATCATCGTCCTCTTCTTCGTCCTTCGACGGCTCCTCGTCGGTCTGGTTGTCGTCTGACGACTCCGGAGGCGGCGTCCCTTCCATGATCCGGATATAATTGAGGTCTGGGCTCGACGCCGGACTCATGGAAGACGAGCGAGATGATTCTGATGTTGTCCTATCATCGGGCGCCAGACTGCTGGCCGAACTGTCGTCCTTGCTGTCGCTCGACATGGCTGCAGAGTGTGTGCCGGTGTGTAGTGCGGCCTGTCGGGGATGATGAAGATGGTGGATACTTAAGTGGGGTATGCAGAGAAGAGGAACTGCCAATTGAAGCGGGGGTTGACGTATTATCTAACCGCTGATATAATCAACCGCAATTATTTGTACCCAGTCGCTCCAAATTCCCGGGATTGCGTAGGACTCCTATTGGCTATTTGGCTGGTTTCTTTTTTTAGGACAAAAACAAGGAATGAGTTTTGGGATTATGCACCGGTACCAGTACGAACGGAGTAGGATAGTTGGCAAGCAATACATTGAGCTCTACTTATTGATAAAGCCAGTAATAATCAAACTACAAAGGAAAAGAAAAAAAAGACAAAGGAAAATATCTGCACGATTCTTCCCGTAGCATCAATGGCATAGGACCTAGATGTGCATTACTTAGAGCACATCTAGATGTCCTTTAGCAATACTGTTAAACAAAACCCCTAATCATCATTGCAAACCACGCATAGAACATGGCTAATGCGACAACCACAACTACACATGGTAGTTCCTTCTTGTCTCTTGCTTACATCTGTTGCATGTGATTGATTCTTTCTTGCTTCATTGTACTGATTGTACATTCTAGATCAACCAGTTTCTTCTTCAGCTTTACGTTATCTTCTACGAGCTTGGTGATAACACTCCGAGCCCTGCCATGCCATTCTTCACCTAGCCAGTTAACAAAGGCACAAGCCTCATATCCCTGCCAATGTTAAATAGTATTCAGGATGAGCGGTGGCATTAACTCAAGTAAAATGATGAACTTAGCACTAACCTCTAAGGGTCAACTAAGAAACTTCCCGCCAATGTCGAATCCCTTCGTGCATACATGTCGAGCGGGAGTGCGCCTGTGCACACAACTCAGCTTTTGGTACTTATCGGTGGCGCAAAACTCGGAGTCAAACTCGTGTTGCGGGAGTCTGGAATCATGCTCTGGATCCGGCGACAGATCTCTTCCCTTGGGGGGGGGGGTTCATTCAGGAAAGATTCAACAAAGGAGCTACTTTGGACATGCTAAAAAAGACCAGGATAGATTGAACGTAACAGGACGATTCAGATCCGTAGTGCACTTGCATTCTGATGACCTTAGGCAAGTGCTCGGTGGCAACCGCTGTTGTGGCGGCGATACGAGCAGGAGGAGCCACACCGAAACCATCAGCACCACTCGTCCGCATTCCCCCGATGTCAGCGCCACGCGAGGGAATTTGGAGGCTATGTAGGGACTTGGGGGAAATGGGGAAACTGTAGGGATAAGCTAATGGTCGGGAACTACTTAGGGCACTATATGTTGTATACGGCACATAGTTTATACATGTCGTTTGTGTTAGGTATTACAATGTCACACACGATTTCCGCACCAAACCGTGTGAGAAGACAACATAGATGAGACATGGTTGTTGTTACATAACCGTATGTGACTGATACGTCCATTTTGCATCATGCTTTTATATCGATATTTATTGCATTATGGGCTGTTATTACACATTATGTCACAATACTTATGCCTTTTCTCTCTTATTTTATAAGGTTTACATGAGGAGGGAGAATGCCGGCAGCTGGAATTCTGGGCTGGAAAAGGAGCAAATATTAGAGACCTATTCTACTGTAACATCCCAATTTTCAATTTGGATGTTATACATAAGTCATCATATGCATATCATATTTTATTTGCATTTTGGTTGTGATCCTAGAAATCTTAAGCAACTCAAGGACCCAAGGAGAGAGTTGGAGATTTCACCAATTTTCATATTTGAATTTTTTTTCAAATTTGAAAAGAGGCTCGATTTGATTTTAATATTTTTCTCTCCAATTATATCCAATAATAAAAATATAAATGAGAGAAGATAAAATGACTTCTTCAACAGAAGAGAAATATTGGACAAGAAATTTTAAAATAATGTTATTTTATTTGTATTTTATTTGCTATTTTATTTGAATTAGAAAAAATATGCATTTTTGAAAATTACATTTTAGGCCAGAAAAAAGTTCACTTTGTCCTAAATATTAGGTTTGGACGGTGCAAATTGTTTCTGGTATTTTTACACTTTTATTTTATATTTTATTAGGATTTTTCTTTCAGGCGAAATTTTATTTAAAAAAACAACTTCTTCGCCCGACTAGGCCGAAGGCCTAGCCGAGCCAGGCCGCCACGGTAGCCCACTTGTCGGAGTTCTGGGAACGGGGGTCCCCAGACTTGCCTGCCTGCGGCCCATAGCATGGCTAAGCAGCAGGCCGTACGACCCATCTTCATCAACAAGGCATCCAAGACCCTCGCGAGGGTCCGAGCCTCGCGAGGCGGACGACGCAAGACCTCCTCTGGAGTGGCCTAGCCGGGCAGGCTCACGAGGAGCGGAGATATCAAGGCAGGACAAACCTCACGAGGCCCTCGTGACGTGAGCCATGACGAACGGCGCCAGGCGGGCGCCAGCGCGCGCAGTGTCCTTATTTCCTCACTACTAGGAAAAGGGCTATAGATGGAATGGCCACTAATGGCGCACCAGACATGTGGTGCGCCACTACTATATAGTAGTGGCGCACCATGTGCTGGTGCGCCATTAGTAACAATTTTTTTTCCAAACATACTAATGGCGCACCAGCTACATAGTGCGCCACTACTATATATTTTTTATTTTTTATTTTTTTGCAAAACTACTAATGGCGCACCAGGGTGCAGTGTGCCATTACTAGTTTAAACTAGTGATGGCGCACTGTTCCCTGGTGCGCCATTAGTGTTTTTTTTGCAAAAACTACTAATGGCGCACCACCAGCAGGTGCGCCATTAGTAACCAGGGTTACTAATGGCGCATTAGGTGGTGGTGCGCCATTAGTAACCTGGGACGAGCTAGATATTTTGGACAGCCACACCTACCCACTCACTTTCCCCACTTCATTCTCTCCACCTCCTCCTCCAAGCTTGTCTCGGCTGCCTCCTCCTCCTCACCTCATTTGCACCATAAAGTCATCCAAATTAAGTGGTTAAATTACCTTTTTTGATAGGTAAGTAAGGGGCAAGCTATCTTTATGTTGTTCTCCCTCTCGAACAACGTGCACATGCACTTTTTATGGCCTAGCTAGATCTATGTATGTTAGTGGTGTTGCATATGTTTGTGGTGTTGCATATATGTTTGTGTTTGCAGGTACCGGTATTTGAAATGCGATAGTTGCCAATAGTTTGCCGGAATGTTGATTCATTTTCGTTTCGGCGAGAATTTTGGCACTATGCATTCTTTTTGGTCCTATTTTTAGGCAAAGTCATGCCAAATTTTTTCTTGGTTCTAAAATATCGTTTTGCTCTACCCCGCAGGCGACCATGGTCCGCACGATGACCGAAGGCATCGTGAATAGGTTTTTGAGCTCCGCGAAGGCCGAGATGCTTGAAAAGAACGAGACGGAGATAAGATGTCCGTGTCGAAGATGCAAGCTGAAGAGCCTTATTGCGGACCCGGATTCCGGGCAGGTGCGGGACCACCTGCTCTTGCGTGGTTTCATCGATGGCTATCGGTGGCAAGGTGATGAAGATGACTATGAAGTCGTCCATGGGGGTCGGGCAAGAAATGAGGATGGGCAGCAAGACAAGCACCGCGGCTCGGGCGGGCGAGAAGACGAAGAATCTCCGGGACATGATCACGACGGTGATGCTGTAGACAGTCATCATGTAGAAGATGCCGGACATGATGATGAGGAAGATGCGGGAGCAGACGAAGGGCATGATCATGAAGATGAAGATGCCGGTGGAGCAGACGATGATGAACCATCGATGGGCTGGGTGCAGGACCCTCATATTCAAGAGCTGCTTCTCAAGCAGACGGATAACGCAAGAGCTGCCGTCCGAGAAAAAGCCAAGGTGGATCAACTGGAGATAGACGCGGTTACTCCATTGTATGAAGGATGCAGGCCCGAGGATACCCGCCTGAAAGTAACGCTCATGGCTCTGGAGATGAAGGTAAAACACAAAATGACCGACGCATGCTTCGAGGAGAACATGTCATTCTGGCACGAACGTCTTCCCAAGGGGAACAAGTGCCCGACCAGTTTCGAGGAGGTGAAGAAAATCGTGTGTCCTCTGGATTTACCGCACGTGAAATACCATGTGTGCATGAACAATTGCATCATTTATCGGGACGAGCACGCGGAGTCTACCATATGTCCGGTGTGCAGCGTCACTCGATACAAGAAGAGGAAGAAAGCTCCTCGAAAAGTGGTGTGGTACTTTCCGATCACTCCTCGTCTGCAGCGGTATTTCGCGGACCCTAAGGTAGCAAAGCTCCTGCGTTGGCACGCGGAAAGGGAGGAGAAGAAGCGAGAAGATGACGCAAATGATTCGGAGATAAATAAAAAAGACAAGATGCTGAGTCACCCTAAGGATGGGAGCCAGTGGCAAGCGTTGAACTTCGAACACCGAGAATTTGGGAAGGATCCAAGGAACATCGTGCTGGGCGCGAGCACCGATGGAGTCCATCCGTTTGGCAGCCAGAGAAGCACACATAGCACCTGGCATGTGTTTGTGTGGATGTACAACCTTCCCCCCTGGTTGTGCATGAAGAGGAAGTACATTCACATGAGTATGCTAATTGAAGGGCCGAAACAACCAGGGAACGACATCAATCTGTATCTAGGGCTGCTGAAAGAGGAGCTAGACACGCTGTGGAAAACGCCAGCCAATACGTGGGACGCCACAGAGAAAGAATATTTCCCTATGAGAGCCGCAGTGCTCACGACGGTGCACGACTATCTCGGTTACGGATATCTCGCGGGGCAGGTGGTCCACGGATTTTCTGGATGCATCAGGTGCATGGATGACACAACGTATCACCAGCTAGATAAAGATCCCGGGTCTTCGAAAACCGTGTTCATGGGACATCGAAGGTGGCTTCGCGACGATGACCCGTGGAGTAAACGCAAGGATTTGTTCGATGGTGAAACCGAACCCCGAAGACGCCCGCGTACGAGGAGCGGCGAGGAAATAGACGAGCTGTTGAAAATTGGAAAGATTGCCCACTGCCGGGAAAGAAGCGAAAGGCGCCAGAGCCACTTCTGAAGGTATGGAAAACGAGGTCTGTTTTCTGGGACTTGCTGTACTGGAAGATCCACCATGTGCCTCACAGCCTTGATGTCATGCATATCAGGAAGAATGTGTGCGAGAGTCTGCTTGGTACCCTGCTCAACATGCCAGAGAGGACCAAAGATGGGCCGAAAGCAAGGGCAGACTTGAAATCAATGGGCATCAGGGGGGAGCTTCATGCTAATGATGATGATGATGATGAGGCGAAGTAGGACACGGGAAGTCGTCGCAAAGGCAAAAAGGCCAAGAAGACCGGAAATGACTTCCCTCCCGCGTGCTTCACTCTAAGTCAGGAGGAGATCGATCAGTTTTTCACCTGCCTCGTAGGAGTAAAACTTCCTTACGGTTACGCGGGGAAGATAAGCAGATACCTAGATTCAGCGAGGCAGAAGTTCAGCGGGATGAAGTCTCACGACTGTCACGTGCTAATGACGCAGATACTTCCAGTTGCAATCCGTGGGATCATGGACGCGCACGTCCGTGAAACGCTATTTGGCCTATGCAACTTTTTCGACGTCATCTCTCGGAAGTCGGTTGGCATGAGGCAACTCAGAAGGCTACAGGAAGAGATCGTGGTGATACTATGCGAGCTTGAGATGTACTTCCCGCCCGCATTCTTCGACGTTATGGTGCATCTGCTGGTCCATATCGTGGAGGATATCATCCAACTCGGGCCGACGTTCCTGCACAGCATGATGCCATTCGAAAGGATGAATGGTGTCATCAAAGGATACGTTCGCAACATGTCACGTCCAGAGGGAAGCATAGCCAGGGGCTTTCTGACCGAAGAGTGCATCTCCTACTGCATGAATTATCTAGGCATCGAGAACCCCATTGGTCTGCCCGTCAACAGGCACCTCGGCAGGCTCGCTGGATGGGGTCACCGTGAGGGTCGCCACGAAATGCATGTCGACTTCGATGGTCGACTCGCCGACTTTGAAAGAGCAAGCCTAGTCGCGCTACAACACATAGACGTGGTCGATCCTTGGGTGGTAGAGCACAAAACCTTTATTGAGAAGACGTACAATGACCGAGGCCAACAGAGGACGGATGGAGATATAATCAAAGAGCACAACTCATGTTTCACGCGTTGGTTCAAGCAGAAGCTTCTGTCGTACCCTTTACATGAGGATTCTTCCGCGGAAGAACAACTCATATTCGCCTTGTCACAGGGCGCCGAGCACAACCTGATGACGTATGAGGCGTACGATATCAACGGCTACACATTCTACACCGAGGACAAGGACATGAAGAGCGATGGTTATCAGAACTCCGGGGTAACGATGGAATCCTACACCGGTAACGACAAGGACAGATACTACGGAAGGATCGAGGAGATCTGGGAGCTGAGCTACGCTGGAGAGAAGGTCCCGATGTTCCGTGTCAGATGGGCCAAGAGCGTCATAAAAGAAGACCAGTATTTCACCACCATGGTTATACCCGAAGCCAAATCCGAGACCGCAGGCGCGAACGTCACCGCGAAAAATGAGCCATGGGTACTGGCTTCCCAAGTGGACCAATTCTTCTTCATTACCGACCCGTCAAAGCCCAGTCGTGTTGTCGTGAGGAGAAGCAAAAGGAAGATCATCAGAATGGATGGAGTTGCCAATGAGCAAGACTTCGACAAGTACGGCGACCCGAAGATGGAACATGACGACGACGATGAAGTATCAGCATAGACCACAAGAAGAAGCAGGAGCACCCTACCTAATGGACGTCCGTTCAAGAGAAGAACTCCATTTACGAAAAATAAGGGCAAGAAGATTGTGAACAGATAGCTAGCTAAGATCGATTGTATTTAAATTGTAGCCTTCATTTCTCGATTGTATTTCATGGGCACTTTTTGAACTCATGAATATTTTTAAATTTCATGGACACTCGATCTCGATCCCCCTCCATCTCGATCGCTATCCCACCTCGCCAGATCCTGTCCCCCTCGCCGCCGAGCACCCCCCGCACCCTCTACCCCGCTCCATCGGCCGCCGTCGCCGACCCCCCGCACCCTCCCCCGCTCCACCGCCGCCGACGACCCCCCGCACCCTCCCCAGCCCGCTCCACCATCACAAATGAATGCAACTAAAATTGCAAAAAAAAAATTGATTATATTTTCAAATAATAAATTTGATGATTTTTTTCATATTCATAAATATTATTACTGTTTTTATAAAAAATTATTACTGTTTCATATTCATATTCATTTTCTAAAAAATTATTAGATGCAACAAAAAATAATAATAATAATAAAGATTACTAATGGCGCACCTCTGGCTGGTGCGCCATTGCTATATAGAAAAAAGTTTACTAATGGCGGACCGACCGTGGGTGCGCCATTGCTATATAAAAAACATTCTAATGGCGCACCGCTTCGTGGTGCGCCATTAGTAAATTTCCCCCTATAGCTAATTCCTCCCTCTCCCTCGCCAGTTCCCCTTCGTCCCTCTCCCTCGCCAAGATCCACCCGCGCGCTCCCCCGACCCACGATGCCGCCGCCCCGACCCCCGCCGGACTCCACCCTCACCGCCCCCCACCACTGCAGCTCCCCCGCGCCGCGCCCCCGCGCCCCCGCGCCCCCCATCACTGCAGCTCCCCCGCGCCCCCCATCACTGCAGCTCCCCCGCGCCCCCGCACCCCCACCACTGCAGCTCCCCCGCGTCGCCGCCCCCGCGCCCCGAGCCGGAGGAGGAGGACCGGTAGGAGGACGAGGAGGAGGTCTTCCTCTTCGACTACGAGGACCCGGACGAGCTCGGACGCCCTCGAGCCATCCGTTCGACGCCCGCTGATTTCCTCCGCCTCGGCCACCATCGCCACCGCTCGACGCCGAATTCGCGCCGCCTCGACTAGCTCCGGCTACCCCGAGTCGCCCTCGACCTCCCCAGTGAGCACCCGAGCCGCTTCCCCCTCTTCCCCCTCTTGATTTCCTTCTGATGTGTTCTAGGGTTGGGGGTTGGAGAATTTTGGACAAGGAAAGGGGGTTGGAGAATTAAGTAGCTAGGGTTGGGGGTTTGCAAGAGAAGAATCTTCAGGCTTACTCACTGTTCAATTTGTTGCTGTGAGTTTGAATTTGCTGTTCTCAGTACAGTAGTTTACACTAGTTGTCAAGCTGTAGAGGAAATTCAGTCAGTGGATACGAAGGTAGAGAAAAAATCCAGGACAAAGGTTGTACACTGCTGCTAAATGATGAATATATTATAGTGAAAATTCAGTTTGATGCCATCAAATTCATTTATAGTGCCTGTTATTCAGTTATGACTCCTTCACTGAAACTGTAGTGTTAGCTAAAACTGAGATGTAAACTAAAGGAGTTTGTGATTTGCAGAAGCTGTAGCATACTCCAACAAGTGATAAATGCACTCAAAAGTTCACTAAGAAAATGCAGATGCTTCTCACTTGTTACTGAAAGTTTTCTGGAGTAGATCAAATTGCAACAGATTATTTGCAGTAGATCAAACTGCAGTAGATTACTCCATATTCTTGCCATTTGTTGATATGTTATAAATATTGACCATAAATAAGAATGAATATTGACCATTTGTTGCTGCTAGCACATGTTGAAGTGTACCTGATGATGCTTCTGTAGAAAATTCAATCTTCCTCCTCAGGCATGTGTTGTGTGACCTGACAAAATATAAATGTGTTGTGTGCCATGCGTTGGTAATTCAGTAAAGTCAAACAAGCACTGGATTTAGGCATGTTGCTTGCTGAAATTGTAGCAGCAACAACAACTATGGCTGAATGATGAACAGGTTATACTTGTCAGATTAGTTCAGCAACAACAACTATTTTTAGTTTGTCTTATGGGTCATCTAAAAAGATTAGCTCAACAAGTTGCATCTAGCTTTTACAAAGTTGTTTTGGCTTAAGAGGATAAGTTGTTGTATATACTGTCATAAAGTTCAGCAAGAACAGGGCATCAACAGTGCTACTCTAGTATCTAGTTGGGGAGGGACAAATGGACATGGCATCTTGCAGTTTTGAAAATTCAGTTTATTCGGTTACTGAAAATTCAGTTAATTCAGTTAGGCACACAAATTTCAGAACTTTTGTGTGCCCTAGTACTTGGTGTTTGTAGAAAACCAGGAGTGTCAATGTGACTAGAATTCACTTGTTCTTATATGGGTGAAACTGTTGGGAATCGTAGCATAATTTAAAATTTTCCTACGCTCACCAAGATGCATCTATGGAGTCTACTAGCAACGAGGGGAAAGGAGTGCATCTACATACCCTTGTAGATCGTGAGCGGAAGCGTTCCAATGAATGTGGATGACGGAGTCGTACTCACCGTGATCCAAATCACCGATGACCGAGTGCCGAACGGACGGCACCTCCGCGTTCAACACACGTACGGTGCAGCGACATCTCCTCCTTCTTGATCCAGCAAGGGGGAAGGAGAGGTTGATGGAGATCCAAGAGCACGACGGCGTGGTGGTGGATGTAGCGGGTCTCCGGCAGGGCTTCGCCGAGCTTCTGCGAGAGAGAGAGAGAGGTGTTGCAGGGGAGGAGGGAGGCGCCCAAGGCTGTAGGTTGCTGCCCTCCCTCCCCCCTTTATATAGGCCCCTGGGGGGCGCCGGCCCAGGGAGATGGGATCTCCAAGGGGGGGCGGCGGCCAAAGGGGGGGAAGGGGTGCCTTGCCCCCCAAGGCAAGGGGGAAGCTCCCCCCCTTAGGGTTCCCAACCCTAGGCGCATGGGGGAAGGCCCAAGGGGGGCGCCCCAGCCCACTAAGGGCTGGTTCCCTTCCACTTTCAGCCCACGGGGCCCTCCGGGATAGGTGGCCCCACCCGGTGGACCCCCGGGACCCTTCCGGTGGTCCCGGTACAATACCGGTAACCCCCGCAACTTTCCCGGTGGCCGAAACTGGACTTCCTATATATAATTCTTCACCTCCGGACCATTCCGGAACCTCTCGTGACGTCCGGGATCTCATCCGGGACTCCGAACAACTTTCGGGTTTCCGCATACATATATCTCTACAACCCTAGCGTCACCGAACCTTAAGTGTGTAGACCCTACGGGTTCGGGAGACATGCAGACATGACCGAGACGCCTCTTCGGTCAATAATCAACAGCGGGATCTGGATACCCATGTTGGCTCCCACATGTTCCACGATGATCTCATCGGATGAACCACGGTGTCGAGGATTCAATCAATCCCGTATGCAATTCCCTTTGTCAATCGGTATGTTACTTGCCCGAGATTCGATCATCGGTATCCCAATACCTTGTTCAATCTCGTTACCGGCAAGTCTCTTTACTCATACCGCAATGCATGATCCCGTGACTAACGCCTTAGTCACATTGAGCTCATTATGATGATGCATTACCGAGTGGGCCCAGAGATACCTCTTCGTCACACGGAGTGGCAAATCCCAGTCTCGATCCGTGCCAACCCAACAGACACTTTTGGAGATACCCGTAGTGCACCTTTATAGTCACCCAGTTACGTTGTGACGTTTGGCACACCCAAAGCACTCCTACGGTATCCGGGAGTTGCACGATCTCATGGTCTAAGGAAAAGATACTTGACATTGGAAAAGCTCTAGCAAACGAAACTACACGATCTTTTATGCTATGCTTAGGATTGGGTCTTGTCCATCACATCATTCTCCTAATGATGTGATCCCGTTATCAATGACATCCAATGTCCATAGTCAGGAAACCATGACTATCTGTTGATCAACGAGCTAGTCAACTAGAGGCTTACTAGGGACACGTTGTGGTCTATGCATTCACACATGTATTACTATTTCCGGACAATACAATTATAGCATGAATAATAGACGATTATCATGAACAAAGAAATATAATAATAACCATTTATTATTGCCTCTAGGGCATATTTCCAACAGTCTCCCACTTGCACTAGAGTCAATAATCTAGTTACATTGTGATGAATCGAACACCCATTGCGTCCTGGTGTTGATCATGTTTTGCCCTAGGGAGAGGTTTAGTCAACGGATCTGCTACATTCAGGTCCGTATGTACTTTACAAATATCTATGTCTCCATTTTGAACACTTTCACGAATGGAGTTGAAGCGACGCTTGATATGCCTGGTCTTCCTGTGAAACCTGGGCTCCTTCGCAAGGGCAATAGCTCCAGTGTTGTCACAGAAGAGAGTCATCGGGCCCGACGCATTGGGAATCACCCCTAGGTCGGTAATGAACTCCTTCATCCAGACTGCTTCCTGTGCTGCCTCCGAGGCTACCATGTACTCCGCTTCACATGTAGATCCCGCCACGACGCTTTGCTTGCAACTGCACCAGCTTACTGCTCCTCCATTCAAAATATACACGTATCCGGTTTGTGACTTCGAGTCATCCAGATCTGTGTCGAAGCTAGCGTCGACGTAACCCTTTACGACGAGCTCTTCGTCACCTCCATAAACAAGAAACATATCCTTAGTCCTCTTCAGGTACTTCAGGATATTCTTGACCGCTGTCCAGTGTTCCTTGCCGGGATTACTTTGGTACCTTCCTACCAAACTTACGGCAAGGTTTACATCAGGTCTGGTACACAGCATGGCATACATAATAGACCCTATGGCCGAGGCATAGGGGATGACACTCATCTCTTCTATATCTTCTGCCGTGGTTGGGCATTGAGCCGTGCTCAATTGCACACCTTGCAATACAGGCAAGAACCCCTTCTTGGACTGATCCATACTGAACTTCTTAAATATCTTGTCAAGGTATGTACTCTGTGAAAGACCAATGAGGCGTCTTGATCTATCTCTATAGATCTTGATGCCTAATATATAAGCAGCTTCTCCAAGGTCCTTCATTGAAAAACACTTATTCAAATAGGCCTTAATACTTTCCAAGAATTCTATATCATTTCCCATCAATAGTATGTCATCCACATATAATATGAGAAATGCTACAGACCTCCCACTCACTTTCTTGTAAACACAGGCTTCTCCATAAGTCTGTGTAAACCCAAACGCTTTGATCATCTCATCAAAGCGAATGTTCCAACTCCGAGATGCTTGCACCAGCCCATAGATTGAGCGTTGGAGCTTGCATACTTTGTTAGCATTCTTAGGATCGACAAAACCTTCCGGCTGCATCATATACAACTCTTCCTTAAGGAAGCCGTTAAGGAATGCCGTTTTGACGTCCATCTGCCATATCTCATAATCATAGTATGCGGCAATTGCTAACATGATTCGGACGGACTTCAGCTTCGCTACGGGTGAGAAAGTCTCATCGTAGTCAACCCCTTGAACTTGTCGATAACACTTAGCGACAAGTCGAGCTTTGTAGATGGTCACATTACCATCCGCGTCCGTCTTCTTCTTAAAGATCCATTTGTTTTCTATGGCTCGCCGCTCATCGGGCAAGTCAGTCAAAGTCCATACTTTGTTTTCATACATGGATTCTATCTCGGATTTCATGGCTTCTAGCCATTTGTCGGAATCCGGGCCCGCCATCGCTTCTTCATAGCCCTATTTAAAGTGAATGCGGCAGTCTCTAAAGCATAACCCCAAAATGAGAGCGGTAAATCGGTAAGAGACATCATAGATCGCACCATATCCAATAGAGTGCGATTACGACGTTCGGACACACCATTTCTCTGAGGTGTTCCAGGCGGCTTGAGTTGTGAAACTATTCCACATTTCCTTAAGTGTGCACCAACCTCGTGACTTAAATATTCTCCACCACGATCTGATCGTAAGAATTTTATTTTCCTGTCACGTTGATTCTCAACTTCACTCTGAAATTCCTTGAACTTTTCAAACGTTTCAGACTTGTGTTTCATTAGGTAGACATACCCATATCTACTTAAATCATCAGTGAGAGTGAGAACATAACGATATCCTCCGCGAGCCTCAACACTCATTGGACTGCACACATCGGTATGTATGATTTCCAATAAGTTGGTTGCTCGCTCCATTGTTCCGGAGAACGGAGTCTTGGTCATCTTACCTATGAGGCATGGTTCGCACGTGTCAAATGATTCGTAATCAAGAGACTCCAAAAGTCCATCTGCATGGAGCTTCTTCATGCGCTTAACACCAATGTGACCAAGGCGGTAGTGCCACAAGTATGTGGGGCTATCGTTATCAACTTTACATCTTTTGGTATTCACACTATGAACATGTGTAACATCACGTTCGAGATTCATCAAAAATAAACCATTGACCAGCGGGGCATGACCATAAAACATATCTCTCAAATAAATAGAACAACCATTATTCTCGGATTTAAATGAGTAGCCATCTCGAATTAAACGAGATCCAGATACAATGTTCATGCTCAAAGCTGGCACTAAATAACAATTATTGAGGTTTAAAACTAATCCCGTGGGTAGATGTAGAGGTAGCGTGCCGACGGCGATCACATCGACCTTGGAACCATTCCCGACGCGCATCGTCACCTCGTCCTTCGCCAGTCTCCGTTTATTCCGTAGTTCCTATTTTGAGTTACAAATATGAGCAACCGCACCGGTATCAAATACCCAGGAGCTACTACGAGTACTGGTAAGGTACACATCAATTACATGTATATCACATATACCTTTGTTGTTGCCGGCCTTCTTCTTGTCCGCTAAGTATTTGGGGCAGTTCCGCTTCCAGTGACCACCTCCCTTGCAATAAAAGCACTCAGTCTCGGGCTTGGGTCCATTCTTTGACTTCTTCCCAGTAACTGGTTTACCGGGCACGGCAACTCCCTTGCCGTCCTTCTTGAAGTTCTTCTTACCCTTGCCCTTCTTGAACTTAGTGGTTTTATTCACCATCAACACTTGATGTTCTTTTCTGATCTCCCCTTCCGCTGATTTCAGCATTGAATATACCTCGGGAATGGTCTTTTCCATCCCCTGCATATTGTAGTTCATCACAAAGCTCTTGTAGCTTGGTGGAAGCGACTGGAGGATTCTGTCAATGACCGCGTAATCCGGGAGATTAACTCCCAGCTGAGACAAGCGGTTGTGCAACCCAGACATTCTGAGTATGTGCTCACTAACAGAATTGTTCTCCTCCATTTTACAGCTGAAAAACTTGTCGGAGACATCATATCTCTCGACCCGGGCAGGAGCTTGAAAAACCAGTTTCAGCTCCTCGAACATCTCATATGCTCCATGTTTCTCAAAACGCTTTTGGAGACCCGGTTCTAAGCTGTAAAGCATGCCGCACTGAACGAGGGAGTAATCATCAGCACGTGATTGCCAAGCGTTCATAACGTCTTGGTTCTGTGGGATTGGTGCATCACCTAGCGGTGCTTCTAAGACATAATCATTCTTGGCTACTATGAGGATGAGCCTCAGGTTCCGGACCCAGTCCGTATAGTTGCTGCCATCATCTTTCAGCTTGGTTTTCTCTAGGAACGCGTTGAAATTGAGGACAACGTTGGCCATTTGATCTACAATACATAGTGTAAAGATTTTAGACTAAGTTCATGATTATTCAGTTCATCTAATCAAATTATATAATGAACTCCCACTCAGATAGACATCCCTCTAGTCATCTAAGTGAAACATGATCCGAGTTTAACTAGCCCGTGTCCGATCATCACGTGAGACGGACTAGTCAAGATCGGTGAACATCTCCATGTTGATCGTATCTTCTATACGACTCATGCTCGACCTTTCGGTCCTCCGTGTTCCGAGGCCATGTCTGTACATGCTAGGCTCGTCAAGTCAACCTAAGTGTATTGCGTGTGTGCCGAGGCCATGTCTGTACATGCTAGGCTCGTCAACACCCGTTGTATTCGAACGTTAGAATCTATCACACCCGATCATCACGTGGTGCTTCGAAACAACGAACCTTCGCAACGGTGCACAGTTAGGGTGAACACTTTCTTGAAATTATTATAAGGGATCATCCTACTTGCTACCGTCGTTCTAAGCAAATAAGATGCAAAAACATGATAAACATCACATGCAATCAAATAGTGACATGATATGGCCAATATCATTATGCTCCTTTGATCTCCATCTTCGGGGCACCATGATCATCTTCGTCACCGGCATGACACCATGATCTCCATCATCATGATTTCCATCATTGTGTCTTCATGAAGTCGTCACGCCAACGATTACTTTTACTTCTATGGCTAACGCGTTTAGCAACAAAGTAAAGTAATTTACATGGCATTATTCAATGACACGCAGGTCATGCAAAATAATAAAGACAACTCCTATGGCTCCTGCCGGTTGTCATACTCATCGACATGCAAGTCGTGATTCCTATTACAAGAATATGATCAATCTCATACATCACATATATCATTCATCACATCTTCTGGCCATATCACATCACATAGCACTTGCTGCAAAAACAAGTTAGACGTCCTCTAATTGTTGTTGCAAGTTTTTACGTGGTTTGTAGGTTTCTAGCAAGAACGTTTTCTTACCTACGTATGACCACAACGTGATTTGCCAATTTCTACTTACCCTTCATAAGGACCCTTTTCATCGAATCCGTTCCGACTAAAGTAGGAGAGACAGACACCCGCTAGCCACCTTATGCAACTAGTGCATGTCAATCGGTGGAACCTGTCTCACGTAAGCGTACGTGTAAGGTCGGTCCGGGCCACTTCATCCTACAATGCCGCCGAAACAAGAAAAGACTAGTAGCGGCAAGAAGAATTGGCAAACTCAACGCCCACAACTGCTTTGTGTTCTACTCGTGCATAGTAACTACGCATTGGCCTGGCTCATGATGCCACTGTTGGGAATCGTAGCATAATTTAAAATTTTCCTACGCTCACCAAGATGCATCTATGGAGTCTACTAGCAACGAGGGGAAAGGAGTGCATCTACATACCCTTGTAGATCGCGAGCGGAAGCGTTCCAATGAACGTGGATGACGGAGTCGTACTCGCCGTGATCCAAATCACCGATGACCGAGTGCCGAACGGACGGCACCTCCGCGTTCAACACACGTACGGTGCAGCGACGTCTCCTCCTTCTTGATCCAGCAAGGGGGAAGGAGAGGTTGATGGAGATCCAACAGCACGACGGCGTGGTGGTGGATGTAGCGGGTCTCCGGCAGGGCTTCGCCGAGCTTCTGCGAGAGAGAGAGAGAGGTGTTGCAGGGGAGGAGGGAGGCGCCCAAGGCTGTAGGTTGCTGCCCTCCCTCCCCCCTTTATATAGGCCCCCTGGGGGGGCGCCGGCCCAGGGAGATGGGATCTCCAAGGGGGGGGGCGGCGGCCAAAGGGGGGGAAGGGGTGCCTTGCCCCCCAAGGCAAGGGGGAAGCTCCCCCCCTTAGGGTTCCCAACCCTAGGCGCATGGGGGGAGGCCCAAGGGGGGCGCCCCAGCCCACTAAGGGCTGGTTCCCTTCCACTTTCAGCCCACGGGGCCCTCCGGGATAGGTGGCCCCACCCGGTGGACCCCCGGGACCCTTCCGGTGGTCCCGGTACAATACCGGTAACCCCCGAAACTTTCCCGGTGGCCGAAACTGGACTTCCTATATATAATTCTTCACCTCCGGACCATTCCGGAACCTCTCGTGACGTCCGGGATCTCATCCGGGACTCCGAACAACTTTCGGGTTTCGGCATACATATATCTCTACAACCCTAGCGTCACCGAACCTTAAGTGTGTAGACCCTACGGGTTCGGGAGACATGCAGACATGACCGAGACGCCTCTCCGGTCAATAACCAACAGCGGGATCTGGATACCCATGTTGGCTCCCACATGTTCCACGATGATCTCATCGGATGAACCACGGTGTCGAGGATTCAATCAATCCCGTATGCAATTCCCTTTGTCAATCGGTATGTTACTTGCCCGAGATTCGATCGTCGGTATCCCAATACCTTGTTCAATCTCGTTACCGGCAAGTCTCTTTACTCGTACCGCAATGCATGATCCCGTGACTAACGCCTTAGTCACATTGAGCTCATTATGATGATGCATTACCGAGTGGGCCCAGGGATACCTCTCCGTCACACGGAGTGACAAATCCCAGTCTCGATCCGTGCCAACCCAACAGACACTTTCGGAGATACCCATAGTGAACCTTTATAGTCACCCAGTTACGTTGTGACGTTTGGCACACCCAAAGCACTCCTACGGTATCCGGGAGTTGCACGATCTCATGGTCTAAGGAAAAGATACTTGACATTGGAAAAGCTCTAGCAAACGAAACTACACGATCTTTTATGCTATGCTTAGGATTGGGTCTTGTCCATCACATCATTCTCCTAATGATGTGATCCCGTTATCAATGACATCCAATGTCCATAGTCAGGAAACCATGACTATCTGTTGATCAACGAGCTAGTCAACTAGAGGCTTACTAGGGACACGTTGTCGTCTATGCATTCACACATGTATTACGATTTCCGGACAATACAATTATAGCATGAATAATAGACGATTATCATGAACAAAGAAATATAATAATAACCATTTATTATTGCCCCTAGGGCATATTTCCAACAGAAACTTCACTTGTTTTTAGGCTAGTGCAGGGTGTTGCTTTATTCTGTCATCATTTGTAACTATGTCCCAAATAAATTGTTCCTTCTTCTGTATTTGACAAGTAATGACTGTTGATAAGTTGAGGCATGGATTAAGCTGTTTCTTTGCTGTACATATTGTATATCACTCCACAATGAAATACATTACATATTGATGTGCTTTGTAAAACTTGTTCATGTACTGAACTACTAATGCCTTGTGATGCTCTGAATTACTTGTGATGCCTCTGAATTACTTGTGATCCCATTGAGAAAGACTTGTAAAGATGATGATCATCTTTTACAGAAAACAATTTCTGTAAACACCGAGAGGCCTTGAGTTTGCTGGAATGTCGATTAACTTCCGTTCCGGCAAATTCGGGTACTCCATATGTCCTATTTTCAGCAAAGGTCATGCTGAAATTTTCCGTGAATGTTAGCATGACTTTGCTAAAAATAGGACATATGGGGTACTTGTGACTAATGCATGGGCCGGGGTCTTAGTACTTAATTAAGTAGGATCAACTGCCCCTTTATTCTTGCTGCATTAAACCATAGGTGGCAATAGAGCCAAGTGATTAGGCCCAACTTAGAATTCTCCTTCCCAGCTTAGCTTTTAGGGTGCCTCGGTGTCGATGAGAACCTAAATGATGTACGCTTAGGCTTTTAGGGTGCCTCGGCGTCGACAAACCCTAAATGATAAAAGCTTAGCTTTTAGGATGCCTCGGTGTCGACAAACCCTAAATGATGAGACCATGATCTTGTTCCTTGACAATAACCAACTTTTTGACCAAACTTTTTTCCTATTTAGAGCGAAACATGGCCCACAACGATGAGGCCGGCGGTTCGGGCGGCAAGCAATTCTGGGAGCTGTCCTAGGAGATGGAGGAAGAACCTCACCGCTATGAGGACGCCGCCACGGAAGACACCGATCCTGACTACACAACCCCTAGTGGCGTCGGGGATGACACCACTGATGGTGCCACCGAGGATGCCACCACTGATGATGGCGGCGCACGCACAGATGGCAGCCAACCGAAGAGGCCACGGAAGGACCGGCGCCCGAACATGCTCGGCACCGTCAAGGAGGAATTTACTGAAGTGAACTCCGACGGGCATCCAACGGTGCCCAAACAAGTAGTCAAGGGGTACTCGGTTCAGCTCGGGTGCATTCTCTGGAGCACCGTCTCGATCAACACCGAGAACCTAAGGCATAAGGACCGAGGGAATTTGCGCAGCCTACTCTTCACGAAGCTGCACGAACGTTACAAGTTCCCCGCTGAGTTTGCAAACACACGCCTCTCAGGGAATAAAGTGAACAGTGCCGCCCTCACGAGGATGAGCCCGGCCCTGTCTACATGGAGAAGCACGATGAAGGCAATGATTGAAAAAGGTGATAGTTATGAGAAGATGAAGGCGAAATATCCTTTGATGAGCGAAGATGACTACAAGGAGTTCAAGATCAAGTGCGAGAGCAGCGCAACCTCCGAATCAAGTCAATGGGGGAAAGAAATGCGGGAGTTGAACTTAGGGGTCCACCAACTCGGTCCCGGCGGTTACAGAGTGGCGGAGCCTATATGGGACAAGGAGGACGCGGAGCGTGCCGAGCAAGGCCTACCGCCCTGCTTTGAGAAATTACATGACAAGGAGACCAGGAACTTTGTCAGGGCCCGGTACAAGGAGGACCCGGTAAAAAAGGAGCTTACCACGGATCCGAAGACCAGGGCGCTTGAGCTTGTTCTGGTAAGGAATACACCCCCGGGTAATTAGCTCCATATGGTTGCATTCTAATTAATGAAGCCAAATTTCTAAATGGTTCACATTCCTTCCGCAGGAGGCTGAAAGCAGTAGCGCGGGGTCATCTCAGAGCTCCCCTTTTGACACCCCTTTAAATAGGGCGTTGAACGTAATGAAAAACAAGGATAAGCTCAGTAAGCCGTCGTCAGCTGGTCGTGTGGCCGGCAAAGGCTTGTCCACAAAATGGTCGCCATACTATACCGCTGGTGGGAGAAAGGAGAAAAAGACCAGCTCGAAAAGCCAGTCGCACGAGGTTCAAGAACTCAAGGCACAAGTGGCGCAGATTCCGGAGATTGTCCAAGAGCAAGTGCAACAACAACTGGGAACGACGCTCACCGCCATTGTGCCTACCTTGATTCAGGGGCTGACGACGTGGATTGCGGGCGGCCAACAGGGGCCTCCCCCGGTTCCCAGCTTCACGGCCAGCAACTCGCACAACGCGCAGGTGGCGCCATTGGTGTCTGCGGCGGAGGCGGTATTCGTGTCTCCGGCGCCGGCACGGGCATTGGAGCTTAATGCACCCGGGTGTACGCCGGCCGGCCCCTCCGTCAGTTGCACGCCCGCCGTTGGCGGTGCCTCGACATTAGCCGAGCTCGATGGCATCACGGTAACTAAGCCTCTCGGCCGATGACTTCATCTCCTTGCCTTTGACTGGGCATCCCTGACGCCCTACATGTTTTCGCAGGGCGCCACCGATGTTCCTTGCACTCTCCTGCACTTCATGGGCGGCGAGTTGGTCGATGCCGCCAAGGGCAGAATCGTTCAACCGGGCAACCGCGTGTTCCACGGTAATCCGATGCCACCCACCTTGTATAGGGTTGAACTGGTTCGGGTGCTGCCAGGCTGCGACGAGTTGTTACCTCCAATTCGACCCGCTGGGGCCGACGAAGATGATGTGATGACCCTCAGTGCCTGTGTAAGCTGGCCCCTGCTTTGGCCGAAGAGCCAAATTCGTTTGGGGGCGGGGGACACCACCCCACAGACAAGACCGCCAGTCGTGCCAGCGCCAAGCCATGGCAAGACCGCAGCAACGCTACCGGACATGTCGGACATCCCTATGTCACAGGATCCGGACATGCATATGGCACAGGATCCGGACGACGACGACAATGACGGCGGTACATTTACCAACATCGATAAGTACTTTGCCGAACATGGGTACGATGATGAGTTCTGCGGGCCTCCTTCTCAAGAACCCAACCCTGAAAAAGACGACCGCGATCTAGCTGGTACAGCGGAGAAACCCAATTGCAACAGGCGTCGCCTGGCGTTCAGTTCTCAGGAGACGCCTCCAGCTGCCGCCTTCACCGAGCCTCAGATAGCTGAGGTGCGAAATATTATCAGCCCCAACACGCTCAAGAAGGCGGTCTGTGAGCAGAACTCGATCCCATTACAGCAGATCAGGAAGAAGGGACGGAAACGAAAGACTAACAAGGGCGCCAGTGCGAGCCAGCCGGCACCGAGTACGATCCGTGCTAAGGACGGGCCACCTTCACCTAAGGATATCCCGAGGAGGGTGCATGTGGCGGCTAGGGCGATGCTACCGACAAATATGCTCAATGCTGCAACCGGTGCTATGCGGAGTCTGCATGACAGTGTTCTTTCTTTGGAGAAGCGGCGTCTCAGAGAGAATGATGTGGCATACCCGGTTTTCGTGGCCAAGGTGCCAGAGGGCAAGGGCTTTGTGGATAGCGCCGTCGGGGGTACGATCGTCCTGCGGTTTGATGACATCTTTGCTATGCTTAACCTTCATCCGCTGCACTACACCTTCGTTCAGCTGTTTTCGCTGAGTATGGAGATGCGGATCATTAGAGACAAGACCCCGGACATCGTGATAGTCGACCCCTTCTACATGCGTGCCAAGATCCTGGGCAGCGCTGGGGACCGGCAAGTCGCGAGTTCACACCTCGAAGGCGTCATTCTGGCAAACCCAGATAAGGATAACTTCCTCGTGCCTTACTTTCCCGAGTAAGTCATCCCCTAACCACCTCGTAACATATGATTTCTTAGATTTTGATCGTTCTTTTTTTTTCTAACATTCCGTGTTCTGTGCAGTGACACACATTGCACACTCATCCTCTTAAGCCCGAAATATTCCATGGCCACGTATTTCGAACCGGACCGTGACTCCAAGATAGACTACACAAATATCAAGAAAGTTCTTGATGATGCTCTCCCCGGCTACACCGCATCTGGAGGCACCTTTAAGAGGCCACTTCGTTGGTACGGCAGGCACGTGTTCACCCACAATACGACGTTCCCCTGCGTCAAGCAGCCGCTTGGCGGTCAGAAGGATGCCTACTACGCCCTCCATCACATGCGGGCGATCGTACGGGACCATAATCACCTTCTGCTACCAAATAATCTCAAAGATTGGGCCGCAAGCTTGGCAGCAATCCAGGACGCGGACATCCGACAAGAATTCTTTCGCATCCAGTCGGAGTTTGCAGAAATCATCCATCAAGATGTCCTTCATACCTCGGGGCAGTTCTACCTCAAATTTCAACCGTCCAACAGTGAGATAGACACAACGCTACAAATGCAGGCTGGCAACGCCCGCGACTTCATGACCATCACGACAGACGGCGGCTTCATCCACGCTCCGGTCCCATGAGTCGAGTCGAAAGTAGTGATGCTATGTGTAGTTCTGAAACATTGATTAGCTCATGTTGTAATTAAACTTTAATGAACTTGTATGTCTCTTTGGTTTGGACAGTCGTTCAACTTAGATGTAATCGATGCTATTTATTAGTAGGACCATGAATCGTGCTATTAATGTCTTGCTTTTCTCTTCCGATCCTTTTGTTACATACTTATATATTGCTTATGTATTGTCTGTTGTTTGGCTAGTGCATAGAGATGCCGTCGTATGTCGTGTACAAGGGTAAGGTTCCGGAGTCTACGACGACTGGGAGGAGTGTCGGAGACAGGTTCACCATTTCAGCGGTAACAGTTACAAAGGGTACACCACTAGGGTGGAGGCAGAATCTAGATACGCGCGCTATCTAGCGGGAGAGAGGAGGGAGCGTTGGAGGAACCGGATGAAGACCAGTTTCATCGCGATGATGCTCATCGTGATGACTGCAGCTCTCTTCTATGTGATGGTAGTTCAGATGATCGATATCGACTTGTAATGTGAAGACAAACTCGCTACTCGCGGTCTCGAGACTTGTAATGTTCTATCTTTGTTCGGTCTTTTGAATTCGGAGACTAATATGATGAATTGTATTCGGAGACTAATCTTCTATTGTATTCGATGAATCTGCTGTTGCTGTGTGGTGCTGCTTATATTCTGTCCAATCATATATTTTGTAATCTGTGCAAAAATCAGAAAAGAAAAAAAATAATCCCTAATATACATACTAATGGCGCATCACCCCAACGTGCGCCATTAGTATCCTTCATTAGTATGCCAAAGGATACTAATGGCGCATCACACCGCAGTGCACCATTAGTATGCCAAAGGATACTAATGGCGCATCACCCCGCAGTGCGCCATTAGTATGCCAAAGGATACTAATGGCGCATCACCCCCCAGTGCGCCATTAGTATGCCAAAGCACATGGGTAAATATGGCCCCCAGGGAGGCATACTAATGGCGCACCGTGGCCTATACTAATGGCGCACTGCCTGGTGCGCCATTAGTATACCAGATACAAATGGCGCACCGGTGGTGCGCCATTAGTAAAAAATACTAGTGGCGTGGTACTAGTGGCGCACCAGTAGTGCGCCATTAGTAGGCAAAACTGGTGCGCCACTAGTAGGCCTTTTCCTAGTAGTGCCTCTTTGGTGCTAAGGAGGCCAGCGCAGGCGAAGAGTACCGAGGCATCAGGCAAAGGTTGCTATATTGGTGCAACAGACGGCAAGACGGAGGTCATCATGGAGCCCAAGATGGCGTCACCACCAGAGCTTTTCGCAGGCGAAGACCGCTTTTGTCAGGATAGCTTGTACTAGCTGTCCCCCTTCAAATTTGCCCGCCGTTGTTGGCTCCCTTCCTGCTCGATATTTGGGAGGAGGACCAGGGCCTATATAAGTAGAGCTAGCCACCATAGTAAGGGAGAACCTGATCTCATCTTATCTTGATCCAACCCGATCGAGAGCCTAGCCACAAGAATACCTCAACCTCAGGAGGCTGTTCTTCCCTTATACTGTTCATCATCAGCCCAAGAGGCAATCCACCACCACCACACTGGAGTAGGGTATTACACCACAATGGTGGCCCGAACCAGTATAAACCTCGTGTCTTTCTGTGTTGCGAGTTCGTCGAGTTCGTCCGCGAGATCTTAGCAAGCTTGAGCGTAGATCGGTAGGAGGGAAAGACTTCGCGCGCACCCCCGTGTTCGAACCTTAAGGGTTTTCCAGAACCCCACATACAACATTTGGCGCGCCAGGTAGGGGTGTGCCATAGTGCTCGAGCTAAGCGTCGGGCTGCCCTCAGTTCGTCGCTCCATCAGTTCGTCGCTCCATCGCTCCGTCGTCTCCATGCCAGACGCTCGTAGTGCTCGAGCTAAGCGTCGGGCTGCCCTCACCGCCCGCGTCGCTCAGATGGCTCCCGTTTGCGGGCCACCTCGTCGTTCTCCGTCTCCCACCACCAACGCTGCCACCGGCCCGGCGGGGAACGAGCAGCAGGCGTCCTCGCTGCATCCTTTGGTGCGGCAGGACGGCCGCACCGCCACTCCATCGCTGACCCCTACCGGTTCTTCGTCTCACGCGCACCGCGCTCCCATGGAGGCACGGGCCGCGCTCCTCGCAGCGAACGAGCTCCTGCGCTACCGCCCCGTCGACGACCTCTATGAGGAGTGGCTTGACCGTGTCGCCGAGCTCGTCCGCGCCGCAGGGTGCTCTCCAGCGCCGTCCCACTCTCTACCTCCCCCTCAACCAGCCGCGGGCGACAAGGCTCATGGCGTGCCTCCACCACCTCTGCCCCAAGACGGCGCCTTGGCACCAAGGCGCGCGGCACCGCGGCGTGATCCGCCGCGCCCGGTGCCCGCACGCGAAGAGAAAAGCTTCCAAGAAATCCCGCGGCCGTCAGAAGCTGCACCTGCGCTCCCCACGCCACCTTGTCAAGACCGCGCGCCGCCTGCAGCGGCGCAGCGCGGACCTTGTCAAGACCAAGCTCCACCTCCGAAGCGGGCCCCGGCAACCACGGCCGGTTGCCGCGCCTTCACCCCCGAGCTGCGTAGCGTCGCTTGGCCAGGCAAGTTCAAGCCGGACCTGCCTCCTCGCTACGACGGCACCGCCGACCCCGCGGAGTTCCTGCAGCTCTATGAGCTGAGCATCGAAGCGGCCAACGGCGACGAAAAAGTCTTGGCGAACTGGTTTCCCATGGCTCTCAAGGATGGAGCTCGCTCCTGGCTCCTGAACCTGCAGCACGGCTCGATCTCCTCCTGGGACGAGATGCGCGATCGCTTTGTCGCCAACTTCCAGGGCACTCGCGACCGCCCGCCCGCCATGGGTGATCTACGCCGCATCAAGCAGCAACCAGGAGAGACCCTCCAGAAGTACATCCAGCGCTTCAACAACACCCGCCTCAAGATCCCCAAGGTCACGGATGAGGCCATCATCTCCGCGTTTTCCGACGGCGTCCGTGACGTCAAGATGAAGGAAGAGCTCACCATCCACGAGGAGCTCTGCACCTCTCAGGAGTTGTTCAACCTGGCAACCAAGTGCGCAAGAGCTGAGGAGGGGCGCCTCTCTCTCCTTGAGCTGCCAGCCGTGGGCGCGGAGGAGAAGAAGGCCAAGGCCAAGGACGTGAAGCGCAAGGAGGCAGCTGTGCTCGCAGCGGAGCCCGACACCAAGCGGGACAGAGATCAGCCCGAGTCATCCAAGAACGGCTGACCGTTCTGCACCTTCCACAACCTGAACACCCACAACACCAGCGACTGTCAAGAGCTCAGAGCCATACGGGAAGGACGCTTCGGTCGACGCCTCGAGCGCAATGACCGGGGCTACGACCATGGAGGAGGACATGGAGGCGGACGCTGGGACGACCGTGGCCCGCGCCAGGAGTGGCGCGACCGGCCTCGTGAGGACCGCTGGCAGGACCAACCTCGCGAGGGCGCCTGGAGGGACCCGCCTCATGAGGATCGCCCCCAGGGCAACACCGGTCTTCCCCCGCTGCCGCCACCAAGAAGGAACGACAACAACCACCAGGACGAGGGGGTTGGGGGCTTCCAGGAGCCGCGTGCGATCGCCTGCATTTTGGGTGGCGCCCAGGCCCCAGCCTCTCAGCGCATCTTCAAACAGTTCGCTCGCAAGGTGAACGCGGTGCTCCCCAAGCTCGAGGCCACGCGCCCGCTCAAGTGGTCCCAATGCACCATCATTTTCAACTCGGCGGATCAGCTCAAGTGCGCAGCCACCGCTGGCGCCCTCCCTATGCTGTGTTCCCCAGTCATCAGCAATGTGCAGGTCACCAAGACCCTCATCGACGGTGGCGCAGGGCTCAACGTCCTGTCCGTCGACACATTCGACAACCTCCAAGTGCCATATGAACAGCTCCAGCCCACCAAGCCTTTCTCAGGAGTGACCGACGGTTCTACCACACCGATAGGGCAGGTTTGCCTGCCTGTCACCTTCGGAGAGCGCAAGAACTACCGCATCGAGCTCATCGACTTCGACGTCGCGCACATCCGCCTGCCGTAGAATGCCATCCTCGGGTATCCAGCCCTGGCCAAGTTCATGGCAGTCACTCATCACGGCTACAACGTCCTCAAGATGCCGGGAAGCGGAGGAATCATCACGATCCCGTGTGAAGAGAGGGATGCGGGGTGCTCCCTCGAGCGCGCCTTCCAAGCCGCAGCAATCGACGACCCCGACAGCAGAAGTGAAGGCCCTCCGGAGGCCATCCCCAAGAAGAAGAAGCCGCGCCGCGCAGGACCTCAGAAGGATGGCGTCGCAGCAGGAGCCTCGTCAGGATCAGTGCCCGCTCCAGGGGCGCCCCCTCCATCGCATAGGAAAGCGCGCCCGGCGCCCTCCTCGGGATGGGCTCGGGGGCTCTCTTCTAGAGGGCCTCTGACCTTGCCAACCTCACGAGGGAGGCGCTTGGGCACCAATTGGAAGCGTGCTTCACGGCACATGTTCCTCAGGAGAGCACAGGGCAAGGAGTGCCCACCACTCAGGAGTTCATCACCAAGACAACTCAGGAACTGCAAGATGCAAGGGCCATGCGCGGCGACAGCCGCTCACGAGGCGCAGCTCCCCATCCAGGCGAGGATGCTGAGCTGCGCATCTACATCGACATCCCAGGGCTCAACAGGGCCGCATCCCAAGAGCGCTTCTGGCCATCGCGTGTGGGCCGCTGCGAGGGCCCACCACACAGCTACGTTCGCATGCCCTTCGGCTTGCCGAGCGTGGCGTCAGCCTATCAACGCGACCTGCGGCGTGTCCTGGCGGCTGAAGAGGCCAGGTACCACGCCGTCCTGGAGGAGATGGAGACGGTCTTCAGGGAACCTCCCGAGCCCCCAGGGCCTCCCGAGGCTCAGGGTCCCGGTGGCTCATGAGGAGTCATTTCTTCGACGCACGCCTTCCGCTGCCCCAACTCTACTTCGTCTACAGAACCAGGTGACATCTTCCAAGCTCGTTTAAGCTGGGAGCGCCCCTCGGGCTGCATTATTCCCAGGGCACATGGGTCCGTCCCTATGGCATGTATCCCTTTTGCTTACGTCTTTAGCTTACCTTCTTGGGGGCGCCCCTCGGGCTGCATCATCCCCAAGCCGCTCGAGCCGGACCCAGTGGCATGTATCTTCCTGCATTTACCTAAGCTAATCTGCTCTCCATGCTTGGCCTGCTCACGGCTATCGCCTGCTCGATCGCCGCCCGCCATGGGTCTTTTCATCCTATGCAATTCGCTTGCACGTTAAAAGGGGGGCTCCTGAGCATCGCGACTCAGGAGCTCTTACTGGCTCTCCAGCCCTCACCCCCTGGCCTTGACCACGGCATCGCGACCTAGCATACCAGCGGCGGCTGAGCTCGCTCGAGGGCTGGGACCTGAGGACGTAGAGCGCTTGCATATAACCGCCTTGCAGGAACATACAGTCACCAAGACTCAAGACCAGGCGCAACCCGCCTTGAGGTAGGGCCTCGTGAGTCCCGTGCTGGCTCACAAGTGCCCAGATATACCTCGCAGCCCTGCCGTGCAAGCCACGTGTCAGGGCAGGGCTGTACACGCCCCAGGGGCTCCTCTCGGAGGGGGCCCCCATCCCACGCCCAAGTGGAAGCACCATGCTCCGCGCTGGCTCTCGACACTGCCGAGGAGCGGCTATGCCCGTGCACAAGCGGAAGCACTATGCTCTGTGCTGGTGATAAACAACTGAGGGCGGCCCCACGGTCGTACCAACCTCAGGGAGCCTAGAGCTCAGCGCCCAGCCTCACCACAACGCCTCCCGTCGGGAGAGCCGCACGAGGGGGCTGGGCACGGGGGCTGCGCTCGGGTCACGCCCAAGCGCACGCCACCCAACAAGGTCCCCCGGACCTGGGCGTCGTGCACCCCTCCCGAGGCCTCGGCGAGGGCAGGTATGGAAATTGTTTGCGCGTCAAGGGGGACTCCTGAGCATCGCAACTCAGGAGCCTAACTGGTCACATAGCCCCTCACTCCTTGGTCCGTCCTGGTCTCCGGTCGGCCCACTGGCGGTTGAGGTATGCGCGTGGCCGGGCTCTGCCGACGTAGAACATTAATCTATCCTCACGAACTCTCCCTATATGTTGTTTGCGCGTCAAGGGGGACTCCTGAGCATCGCGACTCAGGAGCCTAACTGGTCACGTAGCCCCTCACTCCTTGGTCCGTCCTGGTCTCCGGTCGGCCCAATGGCGGTTGAGGTATGCGCGGGGCCGGGCTCTGCCGACGCAGAACGCAAAGCAAATAGGAAGGAAATCGCAAAATCTCGAAGCAAATATTACAAGCATATTGTTCTCACAATACCAAATGAAAAGTCTAAACGCCTCCACGAGGCCTGATACATGTTGCAGGAACGAAACGGGAAGAATAGCCACAGGTCACCCCTGGATATCGCCATCGCCTGCGGAAGGTGCTCCCCCATGGGCAACGATGTTCTCACCTTCACCACCAGCCGCAGGATCCGCGGCGTCGCCAGACAGAGGATCGGATACAAAGCCGCGGAACCTCCCCAGCAAGGCCTCCACTTGACCTTGTACAACTACGGCGGCGGCTTCGCAGTGATCTTCAGCCACAGGCTCCAGCAGCTCGTCAAGGCGAGCGTTGGGGTCGCGGAGGTGCAGATGGCTGAAGACGCGAGTCAGTGCGGCTGAAGACAGGAAGCGAGCTTCTGCCTCCGCCATGGGACCGAGCCTTAACGGGACGAAACAAAAGTTGATACTAAGGGGAATCCTATCTACACCCTTCCGTGGCGGACGCCATCATCAACAGTGGGCCACGGGGGGCCGACGCCAACCCCATCCAGATCAGCGGCGGCGACGGCCGGGCGCCGCAGCTGTGCTCCGAGCGCGGCGAGAGCTCGAGGGCACGTAGCTGTCATCGCTCGTCTCCGGAGTCTCGTAAGGCTCAGGATCCTCTCCGGAGCAGCACTCCAGGTGGCGGCCCTCGGCGTCGAATACCTTGAAGAAGAGCGTGGAAGCACCGTCGTACTCGAAGTGGATTGCGAGGGCGCCCCTCGCGCGGCAGACCCGTGCGATCTCCCCCCAGCCGCGGGTCATGAAGATCTTGCCGATGGGAACCGCTTCGATCTCCGCTCCGGTCGCCGGAGCGCTGCAGTCGGCATGCTGCAACCAGAGCTCGAGAGGCCCCCTCGGCGGCATCACGTCGGAGAAGAACCGCGGGAAGCTGATCCAGGAGCTTGGGGGCATCGGCGCCCACAGCACCAACTCGCGCGAGGAGTCAGCGGCATGGATTACAGGGGCGACGACACGCGTCGCCGTGGCGCGGCGACCCCGGACACGGCGCGGGCGGCGCTGCTCGTCGCTCCGACCTCCCGAGCCCTCGGCTCGGGCGTACAAGGGTAGCGGGTACCCGGAGGAGGCCGCTCGCACCAAGGCCTCGACACCACCTCAATCGCCGCTTCATCACGGTGATGGATCGACCTCTTCTTCGGCGGAAGTGGTCCCGGATCATCACGGGGAGCCTTCCCTTTCTCTTTGGCAGAAAACCTTCTGATAGGCGCCATTGCTGTCAGCAGTGGAGCGGGGAGGAAGAAGCAAGCAAGCGAGGAAGAGATGGGCGACGGGGGCTCCGCCCCCTCCCCATTTATAGCAAGAGAAGGCTAACCGGCGTCTCCCATGATCGCAGGTAATGATGGTTTTCCTTGCATGTCGCAGGGACTTGTCAAGTCATACAGTTGCCGAGGCAGCATGGGGAAGCGGAGACGCCCACGTCCAATCAACCGCCACACGTCAACCGAGGCCGCAGGCTTTGGGGGCCCGCGGTGCTCCGAACTTGACCCTTGGCTTCGCCACGAAGCCAAGCCCGAGCGCACCTTGGGCCCAGGGGCTACTGTCGGCGTTCTGGGAACGGGGGTCCCCAGACTTGCCTGCTTGCGGCCCACAGCGTGGCTAAGTAGCAGGCCGTACAGCCCATCTTCATCAACAAGGCATCCAAGACCCTTGCGAGGGTCCGAGCCTCGCGAGGCGGACGATGCAAGACCTCCTCTGGAGTGGCCTAGCCGGGCAGGCTCACGAGGAGCGGAGATATCAAGGCAGGGCAAACCTCACGAGGCCCTCGTGACGTGAGCCATGACGAACGGCACCAGGCAGGCGCCAGCGCGCGCAGTGTCCTTATTTCCTCTTTGGTGCTAAGGAGGCCAGCGCAGGCGAAGAGTACCGAGGCATCACGCAAAGGTTGCTATATTGGTGCAACGAGACCAAGACCAGGAAGAAGGCAAGATGGAGGTCATCATGGAGCCCAAGACGGCGTCACCACCAGAGCTTTTCGCAGGCGAAGACCGCTTTTGTCAGGATAGCTTGTACTAGTTGTCCCCCTTCAAATTTGCCCGCCGTTGTTGGCTCCCTTCCCGCTCGATATTTGGGAGGAGGACCAGGGCCTATATAAGTAGAGCTAGCCACCATAGTAGGGGAGAACCTGATCTCATCTTATCTTGATCCAACCCGATCGAGAGCCTAGCCACAAGAACACCTCAACCTCAGGAGGTTGTTCTTCCCTTGTACTGTTCATCATCAGCCCAAGAGGCAATCCACCAGCGCCACACTGGAGTAGGGTATTACACCACAACGGTGGCCCAAACCAGTATAAACCTCGTGTCTTTCTGTGTTGCGAGTTCGTCGAGTTCGTGCGCGAGATCTTAGCGATCTTGAGCGTAGATCGGTAGGAGGGAAAGAATTCACGCGCACCCCAGTGTTCGAAACCTTAAGGGTTTGCCGGAACCCCACATCCGACACCACTGCCTCGCTGTGACGGAGTCCGGCTGGCGCACGCGCCCGTCGCCGAGTCTGGGGAGGACTCCTCCTCCCGGCGACCCCCTCCCCAAGCCGAGTTGCCCCTTCCCCCTATTAATAAACCGCACCCTCCCGCCGCCTGCGCCGCTAGTGCCGCCACCCGCGCAAGCCGCCCGCTGTTGTCGCTGCCGCCTGCTGCCCTTGCTGGAGCCACCGCACGCCGCGGAAGCCGCCGTCGACGCCTCGCCCGACGCCGCCGTCGATTGGATCTCGTCGTCGTTTTTTTTCGAAAACCGGTAAAAACCGCAAAGACCCGCTTGGTTTTCTTTTGTTTTTTTCGTTTTAGGTTAGATCGGTTTTTTTATTTAGTTCATTAATTAACGAACGTTCATCGGTTAGTTTCTTTTAACGAACGGTTTTCGTTCATTAGTTTCTGTTAGCGAACGTTCGTTCGTTAGGTTTTTATTTTTCTGTTTTATTTTTCGGCCAGGGACCTATCTGCGAATACTTTTCTTACAAATTAGTCCCTGGTCTTCAAACCCTCGCTACTTTTTGCTCGTTTGTCCAAATCCAGTGAAACCAACGCCAAAATCTTCGTCTTGTACCCCTCTTTCCAGATAATCAACTTGAACATGGTTTTGACAAATTAAAATTTGGTTTCAAGCAGATTTGAATTCAAACTTCTTTTGACCGTAGTTTGAGTTTCGTAGTTCCGATTCGACTGATTCTTGTTGCAAATCGAAGCTCTTCAGTTGAGCGTTCTGTTCAGATCTTTACTTTTGAGTTTTAACCTTGCATCTTATGCTTGAGTGCTTATGTATGCTATTATTTGTTCACGATAGAGTTTCTGGAGTGCAAGGCTTGCTACTACGAGTCACTAGGGTTTTCAGATCGTCAGCAAGGCAAGTAACACTTTGATTATATCCCTTTATTACCCAGTTTTTATGCATTAGTTTCAACCCTCAAACATTGCATGAGTAGGATTGATAACATGTGGGTTTTGGGAAGTAGTTGATGAGGTAGCACCTATTGTCTTATATCAAACCCTGGGTATTTCTACGTATGCTTATACTGCTATGCTATGCTCGTAGACGTGGTTTGGTTTGAGAGAACTCATGAAAGATGTGAGAGATTATTGTTAATTAAGGTTTAACTTAAGGTGGCTACTTTAATACACATCTGGGTGGATTGGTTTATGGGCATCTGGGGAATCCAGTGTTGTCCAAGGAGATCCCGGGGAATCCGTGTGATCATCCTATGGTTTGCCACCCAGGCTCAAAGGGATCATTATGTTATTCATGCTGGAAACTTCCGTGTGCAGCCACAAGCCATTATGGGCTCTGGCATAGTTGAGTATGTTGTGTGACCTCTTAGAGTGGTAGACTAGCAGATGTAGGGGATGTAGGTGGTACGGTCTACCCATGTAAAGAGTTAATGCTTCTGAAAGACCGTGTCTCGGTCATCCATTTCTCAAACAACATGTAGTGCGAGAAATTCAACGGAGGAGTTTTTGGACGAAGAGTAAGGTGCTCTAGGTCGTTGTCGTGCACTCAGCTATGCCGTTGGAGTTGATGGACTCATTTACTTTCGAAGCTTCCACAGTTATCTTATTTAGATGGCCTTCAGCCATATTATTGTAATAAGTACTCTCTTTGAGATATTCGATGTAATAAGTGTTTGATTTCACTCTGTTATAAATCCTCGAGTACTGTATGTGTCAGCATTAACGATCCAGGGATGACACTTATGCACAGAGATTTGACTGTCTGAGGTCGGATCGCTACAAGATGGTATCAGAGCATACACTGACTGTGGGACGACGCGACCACTAAGATAAGCCATATGATACTCTTCTATACTCATTTCTAACTCTTCTCCATTTTCTACTCTATAGATGGCGGACCCAAGGAACAAGTTTGCTCAACCAGATGAAGACACACCTTTTGGACGACACTTGAAGGAAGTCACTAGGTACCTGAACATCGGAATACCAAGCTTCACCGGGACCTACACCGCCACTCTACCTGAAGAAGAGCGTTGGATGATTCGAGTTCATGTTCCAGGAAGGACATTCACGCCAGTTACTGAGCCCATAGAGTTTTCCTTTGATGCACCAACCTGGAGTCTAGGAAAGAGCATGGCAGCCCACATCGCCATGGGACGCATCGGCGAGGTATATCACAAGGATCTCAAGGACACCATCTACCAGATATGTGGACGCCGAGATGAGCAATGGGAGATGATTTGCACCAGGAGGGATAAATCCATTGCAGCCTACATCCAGGAGTTAAACCAACACATTCGTCGTCAAGAGAACCAGATGTGCGCCAGCATGATAGACATGAAGAAAGTGATGACCAGGAACGTGGAGCTTGAAGAGGAACTCAAGTCTACATGCGACGGATATGAAGAGGAAATTGCAGTACTATGGGAGAAGAATGAAGACCTGAAGAAGAAGCTAGGAATAGTCATGAGAGATCCCGTACCTGAGGAGGACAACCATCCCGAAGATTACATCATCATCGACGAAACCGACTCCGACCCCGATAGTGATGATGATTACGAAGACGAAGCTGGAGCAGATATCATGGAATCTTCCACCGATCAAAATTTCTAGCCGACCACCAAATTATCATTAGTATTCCCCCATGTATATATTAATAGTTCGAGTATTTTGTATCGGTAGATTAGATAGTTTGTATGCCCTTGTTTGAATTGAGTGGTGTGAAATGAATGTGTTTGTCTCATGTGCATATGGGTAGTGATTTCTCCTTAGACCTCACTCTATTCTATTCTCACCCCTCTAAACCTATCAGATGCGTCCGAGACGTGACCCCGGATTTGTCTTCCCACCGGAGCTCACTCAGTTGATCCAACAGCAGAATGCCTTGATGCAGTTGCTAGTCCAGAACCAAGGCAACAACAACAACAACAACAACAACAACAACAACAACAACCCACTACCACCACCTCCAGTTGACAACTTAGCCCGTTTTCTGAGGTTGAATCCGCTGGTGTTTTCCAGTAGCACCGAGCCGATTGTTGCTGATGACTGGCTCCGCAGGATTGGAAGGGAGCTGACCACCGCAGGTTGCACAGATCCTGAGAAGGTACGCTTTGCCGCACATCAACTGGATGGACCCGCAGCCTCATGGTGGGAGAATTACACAGTCACTTTCCCCATAGCAAATGTCACTTGGGATCAGTTTCAGCAAGCTTTCCGCACATCACATGTCTCAACTAGAGCAATGAGTATGAAGAAGCGTGAGTTTCGCAACTTACGCCAGGGAAATCATACTGTGGCACAATACGTGGATGAGTTCAGTAAGTTAGCTTGTTATGCCCCCGATGATGTGGCCACAGATGCCGCAAAGCAGGAGAAGTTTATGGAAGGGCTGAATGATGAGCTGAGTATGCAGTTGATGGTGGAACATTTGCTAACTACCAGGAGTTGGTAGATAGGGCTCTTATGATAGAAGGCAAGCATCAGCAGATAGAAAGCCACAAAAGGAAGTATGGACAGGGGAAGTATAATTCTGGAGCTCAGCAGAAGCCTCCTTTACCCCTAACTTGGGAGGACATATCCACCATAACCATGGAGGCCACACTCACAATGGAGGAAGCTCACATAACCATTATGGCCCTAAGAATGGAAATGGGAATGGAGGAAGCAGCAAGCAAAACCGTTCCAACCCAGCAACACCCGCTAAGAAGGACCTGAGCCATGTCACCTGTTACAAGTGCGGGAAGACTGGACACTACATCAATGATTGTTCTGAGTTGAAGAATGGCAATGGAAATGGAAACTCTGGGAAGAAGCCCAATCCCTTCACCAAAGGTCAGGTGAACCACATCAACGTGGAGGAAGTTGAAAATCAGCCTGACGCAGTGATTGGTAAGTTTTTGATTAAGTCATTTACCGCTCTCGTTCTTTTTGACACTGGTGCATCGCATTCATACATGTCAAGGGGATTTGTGGACAACTTTAAGTTTCCAACCTTAGCCCTTAGGTCACCCATGTTAGTAAGCTCGCCAAGAGCAGAGTATATGGCCAGTCGATGGTGTGATCGGTTACCATTAACCATTGGTAGCCATGTTTTCCCCTCAGACCTAATAATTTTGGAGTCACAAGGATTGGATATAATACTAGGTATGGATCGATCCGAAAGAATAACTTTAAGGTGGTTTCGTACCATACAATAATCTCTTCGTTAGTTCTCCGCTATTAGTGACTATGGAGTGACTCTTTGTTGCATGTTGAGGGATAGTTATATGATCCAATTATGTTATTATTGTTGAGAGAACTTGCACTAGTGAAAGTATGAACCCTAGGCCTTGTTTCCTAGCATTGCAACAACGTTTGTGCTCACTTTTATCATTAGTTACCTTGCTGTTTTTATATTTTTAGATTACAAAAACCTATATACCACCCATATTGCACTTGTATCACCATCTCTTCGCCGAACAAGTGCACCTATACAATTTACCATTGTATTGGGTGTGTGTAACGCCCGCATAATCATGCTACAGTAATCCCACGCTAATGATGCCACGTCACCTCCGTTACTGTTGCTAAACTTTCGTTAGTTCAAAACCGATTCAAAAATCAATTCAAAATATGGCAAACAAACAAATGTCTTCAAACATTGAAACAAAAATGTTCGGTTTGTGCCGAATATTACAAAGGTAATTATAGTAAAGAAAACACAAATTTATAAAATACTTAAATGCCCTAAGTTGAATTAAACATTAAAAGAAAATAAATAAAGAAAAAGAATAAAAAACAGAAAAACAAAAGACAAAAAAATAATAGAAGAGAACCCCCCGGGCTTCGGCCCAGCTGACCACAGGCCCAACTGGGCCAACCCACCAGGCCCAGCCGGCCACTCCCCCCACTTCCCCTTATCCCTGGACCCTGAAACCCTATCCACCCCACCGACACCCCACGTTCCCCACTCCTTGCACCCACTCCTCCCGCTGCATCTGGATCGGGGCGCGACGCCCCGACCCCGCCGCCCGACGCCGCACCACTGCTGTCGCCGTCACCGCCTCGCCGGAGCGCTCCCTCACCGGTCTGCCTCCCCCTCGCCGTCGTCCTCCCCAAGCAACACTGCCACGAACCCTGCATCTCGCCGTCAGCCTCGCTCCCTCCCTCTCCCTCACGCGCTCGCGCTCGTCGCCGCAGCCCCCGCGCGCGCGCTCACCGCGCTCACCACATCGGCCGCGCGCCCCGGCCGAATCGCCCGCGCCACGCCCTCTCCCCCCTCTCGCGCTGTCCCGCACGCGCACGTCGCCCACGCACCACGTCCCCTCCCGCGCCCGCTCGCGCTCCCCCGCGACATCCACGGCCTCCGCCCGCACCTCGCGCCTTGACCGCGCCCCGCCACGCCTACCACGCCCGCCTCCGCGCGCCTTTGCGTCCGGCCACGCCTGCGCCTCGCCACTGCCTGCCGTCGCCCGCCTCTGCCGCTAGCTCCGGCACTGCCGCCCTGTTCCTATCCCGAGCCGCCTCTGCTTGCTGGTCGGCGCTGCCATTCCGCCTCGTCCCACCGCTGCTCTGCTGCTGCCCCGCGCCTCGGCGTCCTCCCCGCTCGCCCTTCTACCTGCTGCCACGGCTCCGCCTCTCGCCGCTGCGCTGCGCCGCGTTCGTCGCAGCCGCCCAGTCCGCTTCCCGGCCGGCGCCGATGGCCTCGCACGAGCCCGCGCCCGGCCTCGCCCTATCGCCCGCACCTGCTGCGTCTGTTCGGGCGGCGGCCGCAACGCCCGAACCCACTATGGCCATGGGCCAATGACACGAGGGGCCCGGGCCTAGAACGTTTAATAATAATAATAATAATTTAAATAATAATAATAGTAATAGATTTAATTAATTAATTAATTAATTAAGTTAATTAATCTTGTTTAATTAATCTAATTAACTAGTTAGTTTAATTAAACCGTAATTAGATTAGTTAACCATAATTAGACTAAACAGTCAATGACGAACGGGACCCACACGTCAGTTGACCAGTCAACTCCTCTGTTGACTGCTGATGTCATGCTGACGTCAGCGTGCACTGTTCTGGATAATGTTGTTTTAAAATAATTAAATAAATCCTAAAAATGATTTAAATCTTCTAAAATTAATATAAAATAAATCGTAGCTCGAATGGAAAAACTTTGTATATGAAAGTTGCTCAGAACGACGAGACGAATCCGAGTACGCAGTCCGTTCATCCACCACACATCCCTAGCATAGCGAACACGCAACTTTCCTCCTCCGGTTCATCTGTCCAAAAACGCGAAACACCGAGGATACTTTCCCGGATGTTTCCCCCCTTCGCCGGCATCGCCTAGTACCACGTTAGGGCATACCTAGCACCGCGTATTGCCTCATTATGTTTTGTGATGCTTTGTTTGCTCCGTATTTACTGTTTCTTGCCCCTCTTCTTCTCCAATAGACCCCGAGGCTGTTGCTGATGCCACTGAGTTCGACTACGTTGTTGACGACCCCTCCTTGCCAGAGCAATCAGGCAAGCCCCCCCTGATCACCAGATATCGCCTATTCCTTTTCTATACTGCTTGCATTAGAGTAGTGCAGCACGTTACTGCTTTCGGTTAATCCTATTCTGATGCATAGCCTGTCATTGTTGCTACAGTTGTTACCCTTACCTGCTATCCTACTTCTGAGTATAGGATGCTAGTGTTCCATCAGTGGCCCTACACTCTTGTCCGTCTGCCATGCTATACTACTGGGCCCTGATCACTCGGGAGGTGATCCCGGGCATATGCTATATACTTTATACTGTTACATTACTTATGATACTGTTCGGAGATGGGGGCTGAAGGGGCAGGTGGCTCCATCCCGGTAGAGGTGGGCCTGGGTTCCCGACGGCCGCCGACTATTACTTTGTTGCAGAGCGACAGGGCAGGTTGAGACCACCTAGGAGAGAGGTGGTCCTGGCCCTGGTCGGCGTCCGCGGTTACATCAATTAACACGCTTAACGAGATCTTGGTATTTGATCTGAGTATGGCGACTGGCCTATACGCACTAACCAACTACACGGGAACAGTTATGGGCACTCGACGTCGTGGTATCACTCGAAGCCTTCGTGACGTCAGCGACTGAGCGACGCGCGCCGGATTGGACTGGAACGCCTGCTAGGCTAGGTCTGCTTCCGACCGCGTTCGCAATGTGCAGGTGTGCAAAGGGCGATGGGCCCAGAGCCCTGCGCCAGAGGATTTAGACCGGCGTGCTGAACTCTCTGTTGTGCCTAGGTAGGGCTGCGACGTGTTGATCTTCCGAGGCCGGGCATGACCCAGAAAAGTGTGTCCGACCAAATGGGATCAAGCGTGTTGGGTTATGTGCTGCACCCCTGCAGGGAAGTTTATCTATTCGAATAGCCGTGATCTTCGGTAACAGGACGACTTGGAGTTGTGCCTTGACCTTATGACAACTAGAACCAGATACTTAATAAAACACACCCTCCCAAGTGCCAGATATAACCCGGTGATCGCTCTCACACAGGGCGACGAGGGGAGGATCGCCGGGTAGGATTTATGTTATGCGATTCTACTTGGTGAACTTACCGTCTACTCTCTCCTACATGCTGCAAGATGGAGGTGGCCAGAAGCATAGTCTTCGACAGGATTAGCTATCCCCCTCTCATTCTGGCATTCTGCAGTTCAGTCCACCGATATGGCCCTTTACACATATACCCATGCATATGTAGTGTAGCTCCTTGCTTGCGAGTACTTTGGATGAGTACTCACGGTTGCTTTTCTTCCTCTTTTCCCCCTTTCCCTTCTACCTGGTTGTCGCAACCAGATGTTGGAGCCCCGGAGCCAGACGCCACCGTCGACGATGACCCCTAATACCCAAGAGGTGCCTACTACTACGTGTAGGCCGCTGACGATGACCAGGAGTAGTTTAGGAGGATCCCACGCAGGAGGCCTGCGCCTCTTTCGATCTCTATCCCAGTTTGTGCTAGCCATCTTATGGCAACTTGTTTAACTTATGTCTGTACTCAGATATTGTTGCTTCCGCTGACTCTTCTATGATCGAGCACTTGTATTCGAGCCCTCGAGGCCCCTGGCTTGTATTATGATGCTTGTATGACTTATTTATGTTTTAGAGTTGTGTTGTGATATCTTCCCGTGAGTCCCTGATCTTGATCGTACACGCTTGCGTGTATGATTAGTGTACGATTGAATCGGGGGCGTCACAAGTTGGTATCAGAGCCGACTGCCTGTAGGAATCCCCCTTCCACACTCCTTGGCCGAAGTCGAGTCTAGACATTGCAAAACTTTTACTAACATGGCTGTGCGGCTTACGGGCCCACGTCGCCATTGGGTGGTAGTAGGATCTTTTATTCCTCGTCTATACTCTGGGATTCTGATCTCTCTTCTATTCGGGTTAAATGATTTTCTAAAATCTAACTTTAGGTTCTCGAAAACACTTTCTCCCGGAGAGCCCCTTCAGTCCAGATGATCGCCGGCTGCACCAGAAGATTTTAAAGTTACTCTCCGATACTCTTTTGAGACTTTGTGCCCGTTACTTTTGCAGTTCCCTACCACCGAAACATCCCTATGGATAAATACATACACTTGCCGTTCTTACTTTTATTCTCAGTTGATCTTGTTATTACAAGATACCCTAAAATTCTCTCTATTGTTCCGGGTATACTTTGTGCCTACTGCCTTGCAGTTCCTTGCCACATAAATAACCCTACGGATAATTCCTTGCACATGCCGAGTATCCGCTCATCCCTAGCTGTTCACGTGTTTCACAAAAGTCCTCAATATACCATTCGACTTTTTGAAGATCCTTAGCAGCCCGTTGCTCTTGATTTCCTTGCCTTCCTGCATTATGGTTAAGTCCATACTTCAAGTAATCTCCGTTAACATCCTCTGTCACTATCATTTCGAGTCACTTGATTCGATATGTTGCGAATGCTCGCGATCCTCAATCAGATCCTAGAATTCATCATTCCGGCTCAGACGTCATTTTGAACATGAGCTGGTCCTCGACCAATCAAGTTGTCGTTGAATGTACCCCTAAGTCTATTCAACTTATCCATTCTTAATCAGAGCAATTGCTTCTGATCCCTTGTCTTGGAATTCATAATTCCTTTGCATTTAAGCTTTGAGTTAGTCATTTGTTTCTATAATTCGATGCACTTGCATTCCTTCTTCCTTTGATAGAGTACCGATACTCACATCAGCTCCGTTGTAGACCACCGGACCTCTTGTTGGATTATTATCCGACAGTGTCCTTCATATTCAAATAACCTTGTGAGTCTTTCCACGGATATATAATGCCTTTGGTAAATTGTATACTCTGATTTGGCCAACCATGCTCTCCTTTCAAGCTGGTGATATTTACTATTGAATCTTATGGTCTATGTTTCCACGATGCCCCGATGGGTTGACCTATGCCTTCTTTAATATGTGTGAACGTGAAAGTTTTCACTAGTCGTACTCTTCTGGTATTTTGCCAGATAAAAAATCAACACTACAATTTCATCGAACGCGAGAAGTGAATGAAAGGTTATGCATTGGAGAAGTGGGAGTCGACCTTGAACTTTGTGTTCATGCCCATGGACACGATGTAGATCTTCTCATCAAAGCTTCTTTAAAATAATTATTCCCTTAGTATAAGTTCATATTATATCTGGGATTTGGTCTTTTGCAATCGTGGTTTCGATCATATTATCTTTCCTTGATCCCATTTCTCGGACGAGTAAAATACTTGCTTCTCAGATCAGTACGCCTGCCCAACCTCCTTTTATGATCTACCTTCAAGTATTACCCTGTGGTATCTCGATAATATCACAGAACCATATTACTTCTTATGAGTTCTTCTTCAAGTATTATTTCTCGCCGATTCCAATTTCCCCTGGGTTCTGAGTTGTTAGAAACTCAAGGACACCGATAAGTGAATCAATTCCGCAATCCGATTCAATAATTCTAAGTAATCTTTGTTGCTTATGAGCTTAGAATCCTTCGAGTCATTCCTAGCCTGATCGGCTATATCATTATCATGCAACTTTTTAACTGTGCTACCTGGTCCTTCTTCCCGAAGCACAATTTTTGACGATGAGCTAAGCTTACGTCGAATTTCCTCATCATATCTTTTTGCCTTGAACAACAAGCTGGATTTCGAGTTTGTGACGTACTCGTGGTTCCAATAACTTTTCGCTTCATCATTCCTTTGACTTGATGTCATCGCCGATCGACACCTTCATGAAATCTCTCGACAATTCTGTTGTGATCATCATCAAAATTTTGAGCTCTTCCAGTATATCAATCGAATTCATGATGGGAAATACCATCCTTGCCCCTCGATGATTTGTGTTATCATTGACAACATTTTTGCCTTCCCCCAACCCAAATGTGTTCGTGTTTTGTGTTATACCTTGTGTTCCTTGCTATCCAGCATTTGTTCTTTACACTGGAGTATTACCATCTTTTATGTCAAGAATGTCGTGAGAATTTCACCACCTCTTAAGAATTCTTGATACAGGTGATACTTCTTGCCATATCTGTTCATTCCTTGGCCCCCGTGTTGTTTCTAACCGGAAAACCGACAATTGAACTATGATGTGCGACTTCAAAACTTCTAGCAACCCTATTGCTTTGAAGTTAATGGTCGATATTTCATTCTTAGACCATTGGTTATCGAATCACCATTCTAACATTGATCATGCTACCTAACCCATATTTCGGGTGCACTTTTCAACCAATGTTTAACTGTGTATGTTTTCCTTGAGCATACCTCATTATATAATTTGATCTGACAAATGTTATCGCCTTGTTGTGGAAATCCATCTTTTGGAAATCTCATTGAATTGTCATTAGGTTCATCAGCCACCTCCTTGTCCTCTCCTTGGTTTAATGATGAACTCTTGTTTTGGAACTCGTTTCCATAGTTCATTTCCCGAGAATCTTACATTGTCATCTCGTCAATTTGTGTTGCACCTCTTCTTCTCAGGCATCCTGAGTCTGAGGTATCCTGACGCCAGTCATATCTGAATCTCGGTCAGATATGATGGCTGCGACATATTTCCAAGAGTTATAACATTAGTATTTGGCCCGATAAGGTGATGTCATGCCTACCTCACCTGGCCGGAGGACCTATTGTTATAGTTCTTCCTTTTCAGCAATGCTATCCATTCTTCCATGAGGAAACCGTAAGACTTATTCTACAAGTTGTTCCTGATGAATCCTTCGTGTATCCAAAGTCTGAGCTTTGCTTGAAGACCATTTCAATGCTATCTTGAGGCATGTGTGTGGTACTCCGATCTTCAATGAGAACACTTGAAGCGAATGTTAAATTTTCTTTATCAGTCATCCAAACACCGTTGGTAATGTCATGAAATTCCTCCCCCTTACCTAAATGGGTTTCTACTTCCTATCCTGTCATGGATATCGTGCTCCGCTTGTCCTTGGAAAGGATATACCCCTGAAATATGTGTTTAAACACATTTTCCTTTCCATTGTTCTGTTAATCTGATAAACACCTTTTCCTTTCCATTGTTTTGTTTAATTATGACCTAAGCAGTATTAATTCCCTGCTTATGTAAACCCCTCGGTGTACAATCTGTCAGTAGGACCCTGTTACTTTTGTTGATGACATTTCGGTAACCACCGATGGACGAGAACTTTGCCTATTGGTCCGCCTCGTTGCAACGAGCAGGAAAATGGTTCTCTTCGTCCCTCGCCCTTGGTACCAATGTTGTTGCCGATATAACTGACATGGTACTCTCTGACATGCCTTGCTATCATGACCGTGGAAGATGTCACTGCTCCTATTAAAAAAACACATGGTGGGCCCATAACCCACAGTTCCACAGGATCGAAACCTGACCCTCCTGTACACCCCCTATTCCCAAAGTTATTCCTCACGCGTGGCCTCGTATGCAATCCACGGGCCACCGTCCTAGTGATCTATTCTGGTAACAGACGCAATATTCAATCTCGTTGCTCTGGACCCCTTTCGCATGTTGTTTCAGACATCGAACGATTGCCTATCCATTTGAAACTTCTCATGGTACCTTCTTACTTTACTCTTGATATTTTCTTAAGTATCTATTCGAGAGTTACTTTCTACCACATTCCTTGAGTTATCTGCCAGATAGTCAACCTTGTAAGGTCCGTTCTTCCGAAGTTACCCCTTGTCCTTTCGTAAGTATGATGAAATTTCCGAAGAAAGGATGCCTACTTCATCATGATGACCGAAGTAGAGAAATGAAGACATCAACGAAAGGGATTAACTTCTTCGAGAAGAGCAGCCAAGACCGAGAAGATCCGTTAGAATATCGTAACCAAACCTCTCCCCCTTGCTCTACCTCTTAAATCTCGGGACGAGATTTCTTGTAGTGGAGGAGATTTGTAACGCCCGCATAATCATGCTACAGTAATCCCACGCTAATGATGCCACGTCACCTCCGTTACTGTTGCTAAACTTTCGTTAGTTCAAAACTGATTCAAAAATCAATTCAAAATATGGCAAACAAACAAATGTCTTCAAACATTGAAACAAAAATGTTCGGTTTGTGCCGAATATTACAAAGGTAATTATAGTAAAGAAAACACAAATTTATAAAATACTTAAATGCCCTAAGTTGAATTAAAACAGTAAAATAAAATAAATAAAAGAAAAAGAATAAAAACAGAAAAACAAAAGACAAAAAAATAATAGAAGAGAACCCCTCTGGGCTTCGGCCGAGCTGACCACAGGCCCAACTGGGCCAACCCACCAGGCCCAGCCAGCCACTCCCCCCACTTCCCCTTATCCCTGGACCCCAAAACCCTATCCACCCCACCGACACCCCACGTTAACCACTCCTCACACCCACTCCCCCCCCGCTGGATCTGGATCGGGGCGCGACGCCCCGACCCCGCCGCCCGACGCCGCACCACTGCTGTCGCCGTCACCACCTCGCCGGAGCGCTCCCTCACCGGTCTGCCTCCCCCTACGCACGTCGTCGCCGTCGTCCTCCCCAAGCAACACTGCCACGAACCCTTCATCTCGCCGTGAGCCTCGCTCCCTCCCTCTCCCTCGCGCACTCGCGCTCGTTGCCGCAGCCCCCGCGCGCGCTCACCGCGCTCACCACATCGGCCGCGCGCCCCGGCCGAATCGCCCGTGCCACGGCCTCCTCTCCCCCCTCCCGGGCCGTCCCGCACGCGCACGCCGCCCGCGCACCACGTCCCCTCCCGCGCCCGCTCGCGCTCCGCCACGACGTCCACGGCCTCTGCCCGCACCTCGCGCCTTGACCGTGGCCCGCCACGCCTACCACGCCCGCCTCCGCGCGCCTTTGCGTCCGGCCACGCCCGCGCCTCGCCACTGCCTGCCGTGGCTCGCCTACCGTCGCCCGCCTCTGCCGCTAGCTCCGGCACCGCGGCCCTGTTCCCGTCCCGAGCCGCCTTTGCTTGCTGGTCGGCGCTGCCATTCTACCTCGTCCCACCGCTGCTCTGCTGCTGCCCCGCGCCTCGGCGTCCACCCCGCTCGCCCTTCTACCTACAGCCATGGCTCCGCCGCTCGCCACTGTGCTGCTCCGCGGTCGCCGCAGCCGCCCAGTCTGCTTCCCGGCCGGCGCCAATGGCCTCGCCCGAGCCAGCGCCCGGCCTCGCCCTATTGCCCGCACCCGCTGCGTCTGTTCGGGCGGCGCCCGCTACGCCCGAACCCACTATGGCCATGGGCCAATGACACGAGGGACCCGGTCCTAGAACGTTTAATAATAATAATAGAAGATTTTAAATAATAATAATAGTAATAGATTTAATTAATTAATTAAGTTAAGTTAATTAATTTGTTTAATTAATCTAATTAACTAGTTAGTTTAATTAAACCGTAATTAGATTAGTTAACCCTAATTAGACTAAACAGTCAATGACGAACGGGACCCACACGTTAGTTGACCAGTCAACTCCTCTGTTGACTGCTGATGTCATGCTGATGTCAGTGTGCACTCTTCTGGATAATGTTGTTCTAAAATAATTAAATAAATCCTGAAAATGATTTAAATCTTTTATAATTAATATAAAATAAAACCGTAGCTCAGATGGAAAAACTTTGTACATGAAAGTTGCTCAGAACGACGAGACGAATCCGAATACGCAGTCCGCTCATCCGCCACACATCCCTAGCATAGCGAACACGCAACTTTGCTCCTCCGGTTCATCTGTCCGAAAACGCGAAACACCGGGGATACTTTCCTGGATGTTTCCCCTCTTCGCCGGCATCGCCTAGTACCACGTTAGGGCATGCCTAGCACCGCATATTACCTTGTTATGTTTTGTGATGCTTTGTTTGCTTCGTATTTACTGTTTCTTCCCCCCTCTTCTTCTCCGATAGACCCCGAGGCTGTTGCTAATGCCACTGAGTTCGACTACGTTGTTGATGACCCCTCCTTGCCAGAGCAATCAGGCAAGCCCCCCCTTGATCACCAGATATCGCCTATTCCTTCTCTATACTTCTTGCATTAGAGTGGTGTAGCATGTTACTGCTTTCGGTTAATCCTATTCTGATGCATAGCTTGTCATTGTTGCTACAGTTGTTACCCTTACCTGCTATCCTACTGCTTAGTATAGGATGCTAGTGTTCCATCAGTGGCCCTACACTCTTGTCCGTCTACCATGCTATACTACTGGGCCGTGATCACTCGGGAGGTGATCACGGACATATGCTATATACTTTATACTGTTACATTACTTATGATACTGTTCGGAGATGGGGGCTGAAGGGGCAGGTGGCTCCATCCCGGTAGAGGTGGGCCTGGGTTCCCGACGGCCCCCGACTGTTACTTTGTGGCGGAGCGACAGGGAAGGTTGAGACCACCTAGGAGAGAGGTGGGCCTAGCCCTGGTCGGCGTCCGCGGTTACATCAATTAACACGCTTAACGAGATCTTGGTATTTGATCTGAGTCTGGCCACTGGCCTATACGCACTAACCAACTACGCGGGAACAGTTATGGGCACTCGACGTCGTGGTATCAGCCGAAGCCTTCGTGACGTCAGCGACTGAGCGGCGCGCGCCGGATTGGACTGGAACGCATGCTAGGCTAGGTCTGCTTCTGGCCGCGTTCGCAACGTGCAGGTGTGCAAAGGGCGATGGGCCCAGACCCCTGCGCCATAGGATTTAGACCGGCGTGCTGACCTCTCTGTTGTGCCTAGGTAGGGCTGCGACATGTTGATCTTCCGAGGCCGGGCATGACCCAAAAAAGTGTGTCGGCCAAATGGGACCAAGCGTGTTGGGTTATATGGTGCACCCCTGCAGGAAAGTTTATCTATTCGAATAGTCGTGATCTTCGGTAACAGGACGACTTGGAGTTGTACCTTGACCTTATGACAACTAGAACCGGATACTTAATAAAACACACCCTTCCAAGTGCCAGATATAACCTGGTGATCGCTCTCACACAGGGCGACGAGGGGAGGATCGCCGGGTAGGATTTATGCTATGCGATGCTACTTGGTGAACTTACCATCTACTCTCTCCTACATACTGCAAGATGGAGGTGGCCAGAAGCGTAGTCTTGGACAGGATTAGCTATCCCCCTCTTATTCTGGCATTCTGCAGTTCAGTCCACCGATATGGCCCTTTACACATATACCCATGCATATGTAGTGTAGCTCCTTGCTTGCGAGTACTTTGGATGAGTACTCACGGTTGCTTTTCTTCCTCTTTTCCCCCTTTCCCTTCTACCTGGTTGTCGCAACTAGATGTTGGAGCCCCGGAGCCAGACGCCACCGTCGACGATGACTCCTACTACCCCAGAGGTGCCTACTACTATGTGCAGGCCGCTGACAACGACCAGGAGTAGTTTAGGAGGATCCCAGGCAGGAGGCCCGCGCCTCTTTCGATCTGTATCCCAGTTTGTGCTAGCCATCTTATGGCAACTTGTTTAACTTATGTCTGTACTCAGATATTGTTGCTTCCGCTGACTCATCTATGATCGAGCACTTGTATTCAAGCCCTCGAGGCCCCTGGCTTGTATTATGATGCTTGTATGACTTATTTATGTTTTAGAGTCGTGTTGTGATATCTTCCCGTGAGTCCCTGATCTTGATCGTACACGTTTGCATGCATGATTAGTGTACGATCGAATCGGGGGCGTCACAGTGTGTTGGGGACACAAGAGACTCTTTGCTATTTGGTTGCAGGGTTGTTTGAGAGAGACCATCTTCATCCTACGCTTCCCATGGATTGATAAATCTTAGGTCATCCACTTGAGGGAAATTTTCTACTGTCCTACAAACCTCTGCACTTGGAGGCCCAACAACGTCTACAAGAAGAAGGTTGTGTAGTAGACATCAAGCAGTTTCTGGCGCCGTTGCCGGGGAGGTGAGTGCTTGAAGGTATATCTTTAGATCTTGTAGTTGAATCTTTTAGTTTCTTGTTTTATCACTAGTTTAGTTTATAAAAGAAAACTACAAAAAAATGGAATTGAGGGTGCCTCATATGCTTCATCTTTTAAATATCTTTCATGAGAATAAGGATTCCGATAATTGTGCTCAGTTACTAGAGGAAGAATGCATTAGAATGTTTGGCACTAAATCTTTGGATGATGAGCATGATTGAATGTCGTTAGTATGAACTCTGTGAATATCCATAGTACTAATGATGATTGCACTAGTCATGATGAAAATGTCTCTTATAAGCATGTCAACTTTTGTGGAGTGCATAGAGTTTGCAAGTACACACCAAATAGGGAAGATATATTTTGCAAGAGGCATAAGTATTTATAAACCAAATGGTTGCAAGAGAGGCTAGATGTTTGTGCTGAGAATTTAAACTTTCTTTGCCGTCCTTGTGAACTTTGCAATGAACGTGATCATTTCAATACCCAATGCAAATTGTTTTATGATCGTATCTTGTCCAAAAATTGTGATGACTTGATTTCCCTTGCACATCATAATGAACTTAGTTTGCTTTTGGGTTATGAAGAAATGAAACGTATAACTAAGGATCTTCCAGAATTTGTCCTTGATAAAGTTCTTGATTTTGATCTAGAAGAAATTTTTATGTATTGTGCGGTGAATTGCATTGAAATCCTTATATTGCCAATTACATAAAGAAAAGAAAACAAATAGAGGATGAAGAGAATACTAACGAAAGGGAAGAGACTTCCCAATACCCTCCTATTATTTCTTATGATGAATCAGGTAACGAGGAGGAGCCTTCCATTCAACCAATCTCATTAATAAGGAGCTCAAAAGAGAGGGTTAAACCCACACATGATGTGAAGAAGAAAAAGAAAAGACAGAGGAGCAAAGGTAGAAAGGTATCCCTCCCAAATGATGTTGCTCCTATTACTCATTGTGATGATGATAATTGCTATACTATTGGTGCTATCCATACTATTAATGATGTGAGTGATTATGCTTATGATATGAAAAGGCCCAAGCTTGGGGATGCTATGTTTGATGAGAATGACATGTTTGAGAATATATTTTCTGCAATTAATGTTTGTCCCAAGCTTGGGGATGCTATTTTTAATGAAGATGATATTTTTAGCCACCCAAGTTTTGATGAGCAAATTTATTATGATGATAGAATGCCTCCTACTTATGATGATTATATTGATGCAAGTGGGTTCTGAAGAGCTTCAAATTTAGGAAGTAATGATCCCACTATTTTGGAGGGTGTTGAATCTTATAATATTTATGAAAGTGGATTTGGAGAGGTCATTGCTTTATTTAGTGATGCATCCACTATTTCGGAAGAGGTTTCAATTGATTATGATGAGAACAAAGTTGCTACTTATGATGATTATTGTGATGAAACTTATGCTATAAAAAGTAGTGATGATTATATTTATAAAACATGTCATGATTATGATTACCTTTTTTCTGAACATTATTCTTTCAATGTGGAAACAATTTATAGTATTCGAGTTTCTTATGATACTCCCACTGTTCTGAATGAGAAGAATTTTGCTTATGTGAAGAGTAATAAAATTCTATGCATGTAGATCATGAAAAGAATGCTTTATGTCATGGTTATATTTTTGAATTCATTCATGATGCTACTGAAAATTATTATGAGGGAGGAGTATATGCTTGTAGGAATTGCAATAATATCAAGTTTCCTCTCTATGTGCTTAAAGTTTTAAAGTTATGCTTGTTTTGCCTTCCTATGCTAGTTGATTATTGTTCCCATAAGTCATTTTCTCACAAAATCCCTATGCATAGGAAGTGGGTTAGACTTAAATGTGCTAGTCATATTCTTCATGATGCCCTCTTTATGTTTCAATTCTTATCTTTTATGTGAGCATCATTGAAATCATCATGCCTAGCTAGGGGTGTTAAACGTTAGCGCTTGTTGGGAGGCAACCCAATTTTATTTTTGTTTCTTGCTTTTTGGTTCTGTTTAATAATAAATAATTAATCTAGCTTGTGTTTATATGTGGTTTTATGTTTTAATTAGTGTTTGTGCCAAGTAGAACCTTTGGGAAGACTTGGGTGAAGTCTTTATGATCATGCTGTAAAAAACAGAAACTTTAGCGCTCACGGGATTAGCTGCCATTTTTTACTGTATAGTGCATTTAGGTTGATTCTTTTTGCAGATGATTAATAGCCAAATGCCTCAGGTCCACCAATTTATTTCAGAATTTTTGGAGTTCCAGAAGTATGCGTTTGATACAGATTACTACAGACTGTTCTGTTTTTCACAGATTTTGTTTTCTATGTGTTGTTTGCTTATTTGATGAATCTATGAGTAGTATCGGAGGTTATGAACCATAGAGAAGTTGGAATACAGTAGGTTTAACACCAATATAAATAAATAATGAGTTCATTACAGTATCTTGAAGTGGTGTTTTGTTTTCTTTCGCTAACGGAGCTCACGAGATTTTCTGTTAAGTTTTGTGTTGTGAAGTTTTCAAGTTTTGGGTAAAGATTCCATGGACTATGGGATAAGGAGTGGCAAGAGCCTAAGCTTGGGGATTCCCAAGGCACCCCAAGGCAATATTCAAGGACTACCAAGAGCCTAAGCTTGGGGATGCCCCGGAAGGCATCCCCTCTTTCGTCTTCGTTCATCGGTAACTTTACTTGGAGCTATATTTTTATTCACCACATAAAATGTGTTTTGCTTGGAGCGTCAATTTATTTTGTTAGGATTTGCTTTATGTTATCTAGAACAATGTTTTGCATCTTTTATTTCAATAAAAGTGGCATTGATAGCCTTTACTATGCTTATTTTACAAGTCTACATGTTTCTGTTTGAAAACAGAAAGTTTACCACTGTTGCAAAAATTCCCTAGAAAAGTAAAAATGTGATAAAATGTTGAAACCTTTTGCATAATAAGCTCTGATAAATTTAATACAGTGGGAATTTTCTTTCATAATTTTTGGAGCTAGGGAAGTATGGATGTTGCTGCATTCTTTACAGATTGTCCTGTTTAGGCAGATTGCTGTTATGTTTGCATTGTTTGCATATGTTTGCTTCTTTAATGATTCTATTTGAGGATAGGACTATTAAATATGCAGAGGCATTTAGTATGCAATGTTGAATAATAATTTTAGTGATTTGCTACAGTAGAGTATGATAAGGTTTTTGCGTTGGTTTATACTAACTTGTCTCACGAGTCCTTGTTGAGTTTTGTGTGGATGAAGCTTTTGAGATTTAGGGAGATCGTGATATGAGAGGAATTAAGGAGACACAAAAGCTCAAGCTTGGGCATGCCCAAGGCATCCCAAGATAATATTTCAAGAAGTCTCAGGCGTCTAAGCTTGGGGATGCCCCAGTTGGCATCCCACCTTTCTTCTTCAACAACTATCGGTTAGTGTCGGTTGATCCTAAGTTTTTGCTTCTTCACATGATGTTTGCTATTCTTAGATGTCATTTTATTTTGTTTTGCTTGCTGTTTGAATAAAATATCAAGATCTGAAATCATTAAATGGGAGAGTCTTCACATAGCTAAATAATTATTTAACTACTCATTGATCTTCACTTATATCTTTTTGGAGTAGTTTGTCATTTACTCGTGTGCTTCACTTATATCCTATGAGTAAATAGTTGAATTATTTGAATATCATAAATCTGAAATTATATATGTTTTATATGCTTATCCCATGGGGAGTAATGACTTCACATATAAGAAGTAGAGGTGGTAAATTTATTGAAGGTTAGCAAACATTGTATTGGTCACTTGAACAAGTCATGAAAGAATATTGAGGGAAGAGAGATTTCACATATAAATATACTATCTTGGACATCTTTTGTAACTGTGAACACTCATTAAAATATGACGTGTTAAAATGTTGATGTTGGACAAGGAAGACAATGTAATGGGTTATGTTTTCTTGTATCTGAAATAAAGTATATTGTCATGGATCATCCAACATGTTGGGCTTGCCTTTCCCCCTCATGCTAGCCAAACTCTTTGCACCAAGTAGAGATACTACTTGTGCTTCCAAACATTCCTTAAACCAGTATTGCCATGAGAGTCCACCATACCTACCTATGGATTGAGTAAGATCCTTCAAGTAAGTTGTCATCGGTGCATGCAATAAAAATTGCTCTCTGAATATGTATGATCTATTAGTGTGGAGAAAATAAGCTTTATATGATCTTGTGATGTGGAAGCAATAAAAGCGACAGACTGCATAATAAAGGTCCCTATCACAAGTGGCAATATAAAGTGACGTTCTTTCGCATTAAGATTTTGTGCATCCAACTATAAAAGCGCATGACAACCTCTGCTTCCCTCTGCGAAGGGCCTATCTTTTATTCTTGTTTTATACCTTATGCAAGAGTCATGGTGATCTTCACCTTTCCTTTTTACATTTTATCCTTTGGCAAGCACATTGTGTTGGAAAGATCCTGATATATAGATATCCAATTGGATGTAAGGCATCATGAGCTATTATTGTTGACATTACCCTTGAGGTAAAAGGTTGGGAGACGAATCTATAAGCCCCTATCTTTCTATGTGTCTGATTAAAACTTTGAACCCATAAATATCGTGTGAGTGTTAGCAATTGTGAAAGACTAAATGATAGTTGTATGTGAAGTTTGCTGAATCAAAGCTCTGACATAGACTCTTCCTGAAAATAAGATGAATTGTAATTGTTTGATGACTAATAACACGGTTTGTTAGTTTTCAAGAAAGTTTATGATCTATACTTTAACATGTGAACAGTTTGTTACTTGATCATGAAAAGTTCTATGAGATGAGCTACTGTTATGACATATGATGATGCTAGAAAAGGTGATTGAAATTATCATTGATCAAACTAGTGCACCTGCTAGCATTCACACTTCATAAATTATTTCTTTTATCATTTACCTACTCGAGGACGAGCAGGAATTAAGCTTGGGGATGCTGATACGTCCCCAACGTATCTATAATTAATGAAGTATTCATGCTATTATATTCTCTGTTTTGGATGTTTATGGGCTTTACTAAACATTTTTATATTGTTTTTGGGACTAACCTATTAACCGGAGGCCCAGCCCAAATTGTTGTTTTCTTGCCTATTTCAGTGTTTCGAAGAAAAGGAATATCAAACGGAGTCCAAACGGAATGAAACCTTCGGGAGAGTTATTTTTGGAACGAAAGCAATCCAGGAGACTTGGAGTAGACATCAGGGAAGCTTCAAGGAAGCCACGAGGCAGGGAGGCGCGCCCTACCCCCTGGGCGCTCCCCCACCCTCGTGGGCCTCTTGTGGCTCCCCTGACCGACTTCTTTCACCTATATATATATCCATATACCCTAAAATCATGGGGGAACAGAATAGATCGAGAGTTCCGCCGCCGCAAGCCTCTGTAGCCACCAAAAACCAATCGGGACCCTGTTCCGGCACCCTGCCGGAGGGGGGATCCCTCACCGGTGGCCATCTTCATCATCCCAGCGCTCTCCATGACAAGGAGGGAGTAGTTCACCCTCGGGGCTAAGGGTATGTACCAGTAGCTATGTGTTTGATCTCTCTCTCTCTCTCTCTCGTGTTCTTGAGATGATACGATCTTGATGTACCACAAGCATTGCTATTATAGTTGGATCTTATGATGTTTCTCCCCCTCTACTCTCTTGTAATGGATTGAGTTTTACCTTTGACGTTATCTTATCGGATTGAGTCTTTAAGGATTTGAGAACCCTTGATGTATGTCTTGCATGTGCTTATCTGTGGTGACAATGGGATATCACGTGATTCACTAGATGTATGTTTTGGTGATAAACTTGCGGGTTCCGTGACCTCGTGAACTTATGCATAGGGGTTGGCACATGTTTTCGTCTTGACTCTCCGGTATAAACTTTGGGGCACTCTTTGAAGTTCTTTGTGTTGGTTGAATAGATGAATATGAGATTGTTTGATGCATATCGTATAATCATACCCACGGATACTTGAGGTGACATTGGAGTATCTAGGTGACATTAGGGTTTTGGTTGATTTGTGTCGTAAGGTGTTATTCTACTACGAACTCTATGATAGATCGATCCGAAAGAACAACTTTGAGGTGGTTTCGTACCATACAATAATCTCTTGGTTTGTTCTCCACTATTAGTGACTTTGGAGTGACTCTTTGTGTTGGGGAACATAGTAATTTCAAAAAAATTCTACGCACATGCAAGATCATGGTGATGCATAGCAACGAGAGGGGAGAGTGTTGTCCACGTACCCTCGTAGACCGACAGCGGAAGCGTTATTACAACGCGGTTGATGTAGTCGTACGTCTTCACAATCCGACCGATCAAGTACCGAATGCACGGCACCTCCGAGTTCAGCACACGTTCAGCTCGATAACGTCCCTCGAACTCCGATCCAGCCGAGTGTTGAGGGAGAGTTTCATCAGCATGACAGCGTGGTGACGATGATGATGTTCCACCGACGCGGGGCTTCGCCTAAGCTCCGCAACGGTATTACCGAGGTGTAATATGGTGGAGGGGGGCACCGCACACGGCTAAAATATCATATATCAATTGTGTGTCCTTGGGGTGCCCCCCTGCCCCCGTATATAAAGGAGCAAGGAGGAGAGGGCCGGCCAAGGGGAGGTGGCGCCCAAGGGGGGAGTCCTACTCCCACCGGGAGTAGGACTCCTCCTTTCCTTGTGGGATTAGGAGAAGGGAAGGGGGAAGGAGAAAGAAGGAAGGGGGCGCCCCCTCCCTAGTCCAATTCGGACTAGCCCATGGGGAGGGGTGCGGCCACCCTTTGGGTCCTTTCTCTCCTTTCCCGTATGGCCCATTAAGGCCCAATACGAATTCCCGTAACACTCCGGTACTCCGAAAAATACCTGAATCACTCGGAACCTTTTCGAAGTCCGAATATAGTCGTCCAATATATTGATCTTTACGTCTCGGCCATTTCGAGACTCCTCGTCATGTCCCCGACCTCATCCGGGACTCCGAACTCCTTTGGTACATCAACATACATAAACTCATAATAAAACTGTGATCGCAGCGGAAGCGTGCGGACCCTACGGGTTCGAGAACTATGTAGACATGGCCGAGACACCTCTCCGGTCAATAGCCAATAGCGGAACCTGGATGCTCATATTGGCTCCCACATATTCTTCGAAGATCTTTATCGGTCAAACCGCATAACAACATACGTTATTCCCTTTGTCATCGGTATGTTACTTGCCCGAGATTCGATCGTCGGTATCTCGATACCTAGTTCAATCTCATTACCGGCAAGTCTCTTTACTCGTTCCGTAATACATCATCCCGCAACTAACTCATTAGTCACAATGCTTGCAAGGCTTATAGTGATGTGCATTACCGAGTGGGCCCAGAGATACCTCTCCGACAATCGGAGTGACAAATCCTAATCTCGAAATACGCCAAACCAACAAGTACCTTTGGAGACACCTGTAGAGCACCTTTATAATCACCCATTTACGTTGTGACGTTTGGTAGCACACAAAGTGTTCCTCCGGTAAACGGGAGTTGCATAATCTCATAGTCATAGGAACATGTATAAGTCATGAAGAAAGCAATAGCAACATACTAAACGATCGGGTGCTAAGCTAACGGAATGGGTCAAGTCAATCACGTCATTCTCCTAATGAGGTGATCTCGTTAATCAAATGACAACTCATGTCTATGGCTAGGAAACATAACCATCTTCGATTAATGAGCTAGTCAAGTAGAGGCATACTAGTGACACTCTGTTTGTCTATGTATTCACACATGTATTATGTTTCCGGTTAATACAATTCTAGCATGAATAATAAACATTTATCATGATATAAGGAAATATATAATACTTTATTATTGCCTCTAGGGCATATTTCCTTCAGTCTCCCACTTGCACTAGAGTCAATAATCTAGTTCACATCGCCATGTGATTTAACATCAATAATTCACATCACCATGTGATTAACACCCATAGTTCACATCTCTATGTGACCAACACTCAAAGGGTTTACTAGAGTCAATAATCTAGTTCACATCGCTATGTGATTAACACCCAAAGAGTACTAAGGTGTGATCATGTTTTGATTGTGAGATAATTTTAGTCAACGGGTCTGTCACATTCAGATCCGTAAGTATTTTGCAAATTTATATGTCTACAATGCTCTGCATGGAGCTACTCTAGCTAATTGCTCCCACTTTCAATATGTATATAGACCGAGACTTTAGAGTCATCTAGATTAGTGTCAAAACTTGCATCGACGTAACCTTTTACGATGAACCTTTTATCACTTCCATAATCGAGAAACATGTCCTTATTCCACTAAGGATAATTTTGACCGCTGTCCAGTGATCTACTCCTAGATCACTATTGTACTCCCTTGCCAAAATCAGTGTAGGGTATACAATAGATCTGGTACACAGCATGGCATACTTTATAGAACCTATGGCCAAGGCATAGGGAATGACTTTCATTCTCTTTCTATCTTCTGCCATGGTCGGGTTTTGAGTCTTTACTCAATTTCACACCTTGTAACACAGGCAAGAGCTCTTTCTTTGACTGTTCCACTTTGAACCATTTCAAAATCTTGTTACGGTATGTACTCATTGAAAAAGCTTAAAGCGTCTTGATCTATCTCTATAGATCTTGATGCTCAATATGTAAGCAGCTTCACCGAGGTCTTTCTTTGAAAAACTCCTTTCAAACACTCCTTTATGCTTTGCAGAATAATTCTACATTATTTCCGATCAACAATATGTCATTCACATATACTTATCAGAAATGTTGTAGTGCTCCCACTCACTTTCTTGTAAATACAGGCTTCACCACAAGTCTGTATACAACTATATGCTTTGATCAACTTATCAAAGCGTATATTCCAACTCCGAGATGCTTGCACCAGTCCATAGATGGATCGCTGGAGCTTGCATATTTTGTTAGCACCTTTAGGATTGACAAAACCTTCTGGTTGCATCATATACAACTCTTCTTTAATAAATCCATTAAGGAATGCAGTTTTGTTTATCCATTTGCCAGATTTCATAAAATGCGGCAATTGCTAACATGATTCGGACAGACTTAAGCATAGATACGAGTGAGAAACTCTCATCGTAGTCAACATCTTGAACTTGTCGAAAACCTTTTTGCGACAATTCTAGCTTTGTAGATAGTGACACTACTATCAGCGTCCGTCTTCCTCTTGAAGATCCATTTAATCTCAATGGCTCGCCGATCATTGGGCAAGTCAATCAAAGTCCATACTTTGTTCTCATACATGGATCCCATCTCGGATTTCATGGCCTCAAGCCATTTTGTGGAATCTGGGCTCACCATCGCTTCTTCATAGTTGGTAGGTTCGTCATGGTCTAGTAACATAACCTCCAGAACAGGATTACCGTACCACTCTGGTGCAGATCTTACTCTGGTTGACCTACGAGGTTCAGTAAAATCTTGATCTGAAGTTCCATGATCATCATCATTAACTTCCTCACTAATTGGTGTAGGAGTCGCAGAAACTGATTTCTGTGATGATCTACTTTCCAATAAGGGAGCAGGTACAGTTACCTCATCAAGTTCTACTTTCCTCCCACTCACTTCTTTCGAGAGAAACTCCTTCTCTAGAAAGGATCCATACTAAGCAACGAATGTCTTGCCTTCGGATCTGTGATAGAAGGTGTACCCAACTGTCTCTTTTGGGTATCCTATGAAGACACATTTCTCCGATTTGGGTTTGAGCTTATCAGGATGAAACTTTTTCACATAAGCATCGCAACCCCAAACTTTAAGAAACGACAACTTTGGTTTCTTGCCAAACCATAGTTCATAAGGCGTCGTCTCAACGGATTTTGATGGTGCCCTATTTAACGTGAATGTAGCTGTCTCTAATGCATAACCCCAAAACGATAGTGGTAAATTGGTAAGAGATATCATAGATTGCACTATATCCAATAAAGTACTGTTACGATGTTCGGACACACCATTATGTTGTGGTGTTCCAGGTGGCACGAATTTGTGAAACTATTCCACATTGTTTTAATTGAAGACCAAACTCGTAACTCAAATATTTGTCTCCGCGATCAGATCGTAGAAACTTTATTTTCTTGTTATGATGATTTTCCACTTCACTCTGAAATATATGAACTTTTCAAATGTTTCAGACTTCTGTTTCATTAAGTAGATATACCCATATCTGCTCAAATCATCTGTGAAGGTCAAAAAATAATGATACCTGCTATGAGCCTCAATATTCATCGGGCCACATACATCTGTATGACGATTTCCAACAAATCTGTTGCTCTCTCCATAGTTCCGGAGAACGGCGTTTTAGTCATCTTGCCCATGAGGCACGGATCGCAAGTATCAAGTGATTCCAAAATCCCATCAGTATGGAGTTTCTTCATGCGCTTTACACCAATATGACCTAAATGGCAGTGCCACAAATAAGTTGCACTATCATTATTAACTTTGCATCTTTTGGCTTCAATATTATGATTTATGTGTATCACTACGATCGAGATCCAACAAACCATTTTCGTTGGTCTGTATGACCATAGAAGGTTTTCATTCATGTAAACAGAACAACAATTGTTCTCTAACTTAAATGAATAACCGTATTGCAATAAACATGATCAAATCATATTCATGCTCAACGCAAACACCAAATAACACTTATTTAGTTTCAACACTAATCCCGAAAGTACAGGGAGTGTGCGATGATGATCATATCAATCTTGGAACTACTTCCAACACACATCGTCACCTCGCCTTTTACTAGTCTCTGTTTATTCTGCAACTCCCGTTTCGAGTTACTACTCTTAGCAACTGAACCAGTATCAAATACCGAGGGGTTGCTATAAACACTAGTAAAGTACACATCAATAACATGTATATCCAGTATACCTTTGTTCACTTTGCCATCCTTCTTATCCACCAAATAGTTGGGGTAGTTCCGCTTCCAGTGACCAGTCCCTTTGCAGTAGAAGCACTTAGTCTCAGGCTTAGGACCAGACTCAGGCTTCTTCACTTGAGCAGCAACTTGCTTGCCATTCTTCTTGAAGTTCCCCTTCTTCCCTATGCCCTTTTCTTGAAACTAGTGGTCTCGGCAACCATCAACACTTGATGTTTTTCTTGATTTCTACCTTCGTCGATTTCAGCATCACGAAGAGCTCGGGAATTACTTTCGTCATCCCTTGCATACTATAGTTCATCACGAAGTTCTACTAACTTGGTGATGGTGACTAGAGAATTCTGTCAATCACTATTTTATCTGGAAGATTAACTCCCACTTGATTCAAGCGATTGTAGTACCCAGACAATCTAAGCACATGCTCACTAGTTGAGCGATTCTCCTCCATCTTTTAGCTATAGAACTTATTGGAGACTTCATATCTCACAACTCGGGTATTTGCTTGAAATATTAACTTCAACTCCTGGAACATCTCATATGGTCCATGACGTTCAAAACGTCGTTGAAGTCCCGATTCTCAGCCGTTAAGCATGGTGCACTAAACTATCAAGTAGTCATCATATTGAGCTAGCCAAACGTTCATAACGTCTGCATCTGCTCCTGCAATAGGTCTGTCACCTAGCGGTGCATCAAGGACATAATTTTTCTGTGCAGCAATGAGGATAATCCTCAGATCACGGATCCAATCCGCATCTTTGCTACTAACATCTTTCAACATAATTTTTCTTTAGGAACATATCAAAAAATAAACACAGGGAAGCAACAACGCGAGCTATTGATCTACAACATAATTTGCAAAATACTATCAGGACTAAGTTCATGATAAATTTAAGTTCAATTAATCATATTACTTAAGAACTCCCACTTAGATAGACATCCCTCTAGTCATCTAAGTGATTACGTGATCCAAATCAACTAAACCATGTCCGATCATCACGTGAGATGGAGTAGTTTCAATGGTGAACATCACTATGTTGATCATATCTACTATATGATTCACGGTCGACCTTTCGGTCTCTGTGTTCTGAGGCCATATCTGCATATGCTAGGCTCGTCAAGTTTAACCTGAGTATTCCGCGTGTGCAACTGTTTTGCACCCGTTGTATTTGAACGTAGAGGCTATCACACCCGATCATCACGTGGTGTCTCAGCACGAAGAACTTTCGCAACGGTGCATACTCAGGGAGAACACTTTTATCTTGAAATTTTAGTGAGAGATCATCTTATAATGCTACCGTCAATCAAAGCAAGATAAGATGCATAAAGGATTAACATCACATACAATCAATATAAGTGATATGATATGGCCATCATCATCTTGTGCTTGTGATCTCCATCTTCGAAGCACCGTGCTCGTGATCTCCATCTCCGAAGCACCGTCATGATCACCATCGTCACCGGCGCGACACCTTGATCTCCATCGTAGTATCGTTGTCGTCTCGCCAACTTATTGCTTTTACGACTATCGCTACCGCTTAGTGATAAAGTAAAACTATTACATGGCGATTGCAATCATACAATAAAGCGACAACCATATGGCTCCTGCCAGTTGCCGATAACTCGGTTACAAAACATGATCATCTCATACAACAAATTATATCACATCATGTCTTGACCATATCACATCACAACATGCCCTGCAAAAACAAGTTAGACGTCCTCTACTTTGTTGTTGCAAGTTTTACGTGGCTGCTACGGGCTTAGCAAGAACCGTTCTTACCTACGCATCAAAACCACAACGATAGTTTGTCAAGTTGGTGCTGTTTTAACCTTCGCAAGTACCGGGCATAGCCACACTCGGTTCAACTAAAGTGAGAGATACAGACACCAGCCGGTCACCTTTAAGCAACGAGTGCTCGCAACGGTGAAACCAGTCTCGCGTAAGCGTACGCGTAATGTCGGTCCGGGCCGCTTCATCTCACAATAACGCTGAACCAAAGTATGACATGCTGGTAAGCAGTATGACTTATATCGCTCACAACTCACTTGTGTTCTACTCGTGCATAGCATCAACGCATAAAACCTGGCTCGGATGCCACTGTTGGGGAACGTAGTAGTTTCAAAAAAATTCTACGCACATGCAAGATCATGGTGATGCATAGCAACGAGAGGGGTGAGTGTTGTCCACGTACCCTCGTAGACCGACAGCGGAAGCGTTATTACAACGCGGTTGATGTAGTCGTACGTCTTCATGATCCGACCGATCAAGTACCGAACGCACGGCACCTCCGAGTTCAGCACACGTTCAGCTCGATGACGTCCCTCGAACTCTGATCCAGCCGAGTGTTGAGGGAGATTTTCGTCAGCACGACGGCGTGGTGACGATGATGATGTTCCACCGACGCAGGGCTTCGCCTAAGCTCCGCAACGGTATTATTGAGGTGCAATATGGTGGAGGGGGGCACCGCACACGGCTAAAATATCGTATATCAATTGTGTGTCCTTGGGGTGCCCCCCTGCCCCCGTATATAAAGGAGCAAGGAGGAGAGTGCCGGCCAAGGGGAGGTGGCGCGCCCAAGGGGGGAGTCCTACTCCCACCGGGAGTAGGACTCCTCCTTTCCTTGTGGGAGTAAGAGAAGGGAAGGGGGAAGGAGAAAGAAGGAAGGGGGCGCCCCCCTCCCTAGTCCAATTCGGACTAGCCCATGGGGAGGGGTGCGGCCACCCTTTGGGGCCTTTCTCTCCTTCCCCGTATGGCCCATTAAGGCCCAATACGAATTCCCGTAACTCTCTGGTACTCCGAAAAATACCCGAATCACTCAGAACCTTTCCGAAGTCCGAATATAGTCGTCCAATATATCGATCTTTACGTCTCGGCCATTTCGAGACTCCTCGTCATGTCCCCGATCTCATCCGGGACTCCGAACTCGTTCGGTACATTAACATACATAAACTCAATATAAAACTATCATCGCAGTGGAAGCGTGCGGACCCTACGGGTTCGAGAACTATGTAGACATGGCCGAGACACCTCTCCGGTCAATAGCCAATAGCGGAACCTGGATGCTCATATTGGCTCCCACATATTCTTCGAAGATCTTTATCGGTCAAACCGCATAACAACATACGTTATTCCCTTTGCCATCGGTATGTTACTTGCCCGAGATTCGATCGTCGGTATCTCGATACCTAGTTCAATCTCGTTACCGGCAAGTCTCTTTACTCGTTTCGTAATACATCATCCCGCAACTAACTCATTAGTCACAATGCTTGCAAGGCTTATAGTGATGTGCATTACCGAGTGGGCCCAGAGACACCTCTCCGACAATCGGAGTGACAAATCCTAATCTCGAAATACGCCAACCCAACAAGTAACTTTGGAGACACCTGTAGAGCACCTTTATAATCACCCATTTACGTTGTGATGTTTGGTAGCACACAAAGTGTTCCTCCGGTAAACGGGAGTTGCATAATCTCATAGTCATAGGAACATGTATAAGTCATGAAGAAAGCAATAGCAACATACTAAACGATCGGGTGCTATGCTAACGGAATGGGTCAGGTCAATCACGTCATTCTCCTAATGAGGTGATCTCGTTAATCAAATGACAACTCATGTCTATGGCTAGGAAACATAACCATCTTTGATTAATGAGCTAGTCAAGTAGAGGCATACTAGTGACACTCTGTTTGTCTATGTATTCACACATGTATTATGTTTCCGGTTAATACAATTCTAGCATGAATAATAAACATTTATCATGATATAAGGAAATATATAATACTTTATTATTGCCTCTAGGGCATATTTCCTTCACTTTGTTGCATGTTGAGGGATAGTTATATGATCCAATTATGTTATTATTGTTGAGAGAACTTGCACTAGTGAAAGTATGAACCATAGGCCTTGTTTCCTAGCATTGCAATACCGTTTGTGCTCACTTTTATCATTAGTTACCTTGCCGTTTTTATATTTTCAGATAACAAAAACCTATATCTACCATCCATATTGCACTTGTATCACCATCTCTTCACCGAACTAGTGCACCTATACAATTTACCATTGTATTGGGTGTGTTGGGGACACAAGAGACTCTTTGCTATTTGGTTGCAGGGTTGTCTGAGAGAGACCATCTTCATCCTACACCTCCCACGGACTGATAAACCTTAGGTCATCCACTTGAGGGAAATTTCCTACTGTCCTACAAACCCTGCACTTGGAGGCCCAATAACGTCTACAAGAAGAAGGTTGTGTAGTACACATCAGCCACCAGATCGAGACATAGAGTTTTTGATAGAGCTGTTTCCAGGCACCGGACCAATATCGAAGAGACCGTACCGGATGCCCGCAAATGATCTGGTGGAAATTAAGAAGCAGATTAAGGAGTTACTAGAGAAAGGTTATATCCGACGAAGTTCATCACCGTGGGGAGCCCCAGTGCTCCTAGTTGAGAAGAACGATGGATCTTTGAGAATGGTTGTTGATTATCGTGCATTGAATGAGGTGACGATCAAGAACAAGTACCCACTACCAATGATTAACGACTTGTTTGACCAGCTACAGGGAGCTAAAGTATTCTCCAAAATCGATCTTCGATCAGGATACCACCAGTTGAAGATCCGAGAATAGGATATACCTAAGACATCTTTTACCACAAGGTACGGGCTATATGAGTACACGGTCATGTCTTTTGGATTGACTAACGCCCCTGCCTAGTTTATGAGTATGATGAACAAGGTGTTCATGGAATTTTTTGATAAGTTTGTTGTGGTGTTCATTGATGATATTTTGGTGTACTCGAAGAATGAAGAGGAACATAAGGAGCATTTGCGCTTAGTTCTCGAGAAGCTCAGGGAACATTAGCTATACGCCAAGTTCAGCAAATGTGAATTTTTGTTGAAGGAAGTTGGATTTCTTGGACATGTTATATCAGGAGAAGGTATAGCAGTAGATTCTACCAAGGTTCAGTCTGTCAGTGAGTGGTTGGCACCCACCTCAGTTGTAGAGATCGGCCGTTTTCTGGGACTCGCAGGATACTATAGGAGGTTCATTGAGAATTTTTCCAAAATTGCGAAACCCATGACAGAGGTTTTGAAGGACACCAAGTTCAAATGGACCGAGGAATGTGAGGCCAGTTTTCAGGAGTTGAAGAAACGTTTAGTTACAGCCCCAGTGCTGATTCTTCCAGATATACGCAAGGATTTTCAAGTGTATTGCGACGCTTCTCGCTTGGGACTTGGAGGAGTACTTATGCAAGATGGAAGTGTTGTTTCATATGCCCCACGTAAGCTTTGACCTCATGAGTTGAATTATGCCACGCATGATTTGGAGCTAGCAGCCATAGTGCATGCGCTCAAGACCCGGAGACATTTTCTTATTGGAAACTGTTGTGATGTATACATGGACCATAAGAGTTTGAAGTACATTTTCACACAGAAGGAGTTGAATCTCAGGTAGAGGAGATGGTTGGAGCTCATAAAGGATTATGATATGAAGTTGCATTATCATCTAGGAAAGGCCAATGTCGTAGCCGACGCTTTGAGCAGCAAGAGTTATGTCAATACCCTCGTAAGTGGAGGATTACCACAGGAGTTAGTCAACGATCTCAAGGAACTTCATTTGGAGATAGTTCCAAGAGGTTTTGTTGCAGCCATGGAGGTTCAGTCCACATTATTGGGAAAGATTCGAGAATCTCAGAAGGATGATAAGGAAATTGCTGAGATAAAGGAGAAGATGAGCAAAGTAAAAGCCAAGGGTTTTCTTGAGGATGAGCACGAAACTTTATGGTTTGAGGATTGTGTATATGTGCCCAATAATGCGGAGACCAGGAAGTTAATACTTCAGGAAGCTCATGACCCACGATACTCGATTCACCCCGGAAACACCAAGATGTATTTGGATTTGAAGGAATGTTTCTGGTGGATAGGTATGAAGAAGGATATTGCCGAGTATGTAGCAGTATGTGATGTATGTCAGAGAGTGAAGGCAGAACATCAGAAGCCGCAGGATTACTTCAGCCTATGGCGATACCCGAATGGAAATGGGACGAGCTTGGCATGGATTTCATCATCGGATTACCCAGGACACGATCGGGATATGATTCTATCTGGGTATTAGTTGATCGCTTGACCAAAGTGGCTCACTTTATCCCAGTCAAAACCACCTATACGAGCGCGAAGTTGTCCAAGATATATATGACCAGGATCGTATGTCTGCATGGAGTTCCAAGGACCATCGTCTCAGATAGAGGGACACATTTTACCTTGAAGTTTTGGAATCAGCTGCACCAGACTTTGGGTACCAGGCTAGAGTTCAGTACAGCCTTTCATCCGCAGATAGATGGACAGACCGAGAGAGTCAATCAGATTTTGGAAGACATGTTGAGAGCTTGTGCGCTAGATTATGGATCCAGTTGGGATGATAATTTGCCTTACGCAGAGTTCTCATACAACAACAGTTACCAGGCTAGTTTGAAGATGGCCCCTTTCGAAGCTTTGTATGGAAGAAGGTGCAAGACACAGTTAATGTGGGATGAATTCGGAGAACGTAAGTTGTTTGGACTAGATTTAATTAAGGAGTCTGAAGAGAAGGTTAAGTTGATTCGTGATAGACTGAAGGTAGCTCAGTCCAGGCAAAAGAGTTATGCTGATACTAAACGCAAGGAGGTAGTCTACGAAATTGGAGTCAGAGCATATCTTCGTGTGTCACCACTGCGAGGAGTTAAACGATTTGGAGTTAAGGGAAAGTTAGCCCCGAGATTTGTAGGACCATATCGTGTTTTGGAACGTATGGGAGAAGTGTCCTACAAGCTGGAGTTACCAGAAGGATTGTCAGGAGTTCATGATGTGTTTCACGTTTCCCAGTTGAAGAAGTGCCATGCTGAGATGGCCGATATTCCTCTAAGAGATACAGTGCCACTGGAAGCAATTCAGTTGGAGAGTGACCCAACTTAAGAGGAGAAACCCGTCAAGATTCTCGAGTTTGCCAGCCGAGTTACACGCAGCAAGGTTATCAAGTTTTGCAAAGTTCAATGGAGCCACCATACCGAGGAAGAAGCCACCTGGGAGCGAGAAGAAGACCTATGAAAAGACCACCCACACCTATTTTCTAGCCAACCCGAATCTCGAGGACGAGATTCATCTTAAGGGGGTTAGGTTTGTAACATCCCAATTTTCAATTTGGATGTTATACATAGGTCATCATATGCATATCATATTTTATTTGCATTTTGGTTGTGATCCTATAAATCTTATGCAACTCAAGGACCCAAGCAGAGAGTTGGAGATTTCACCAATTTTCATATTTGTTTTTTTTTTCAAATTTGAAAAGAGGATCGATTTGATTTTAATATTTTCTCTCCAATTATTTCCAATAATAAAAAAATAAATGAGAGAAGATAAAATGACTTCTTCAACAGAAAAGAAATATTGGAGAAGAAATTTTAAAATCAAATTGTTATTTTATTTGTATTTTATTTGAATTAGAAAAAATATGCATTTTCAAAATTTGCATTTTAGGCTAGAAAAATGTTCACTTTGTCCTAAATATTACGTTTGGACAGTGAAAATTGTTTCTGGTATTTTTAGAATTTTCTTTTATATTTTATTAGGATTTTTCTTTTGGGCGTAATTTTATTTAAAAAAAAACTTCTCCGCCCGACTGGGCCGAAGGCCCAGCCGAGCCAGGCCGCCGCCGCAGCCCACTGCCTCGCCCCAACCGACTCCAGGCGGAGTCCGGCCGGCGCACGCGCCCGCCGTCGAGTCCGGGGAGGACTCCTCCTCCTGGCGACCCCCTCCCCAAGCCGAGTCGCCCCTTCCCCCTCTTTATAAACCGCACCCCCCTAGCCGCCTCCTCCCCACCACCCGCACCGCTAGTGCCGCCGCCGCTGCCCGCGCAAGCCGCCCGTTGTTGCCGTTGTCGCCGCCGCTAGTGCCGCCGCTAGTGCCGCCGCCGCCACCCGCGCAAGCCGCTTCCGCCTGCTACCGCCGCTGGAGCTGCCGCACGCCGCGGAAGCCGCCGCTGCCGCCTCGCCCACCGCCGCCATCGATTGGATCTCGTCACTGTTTTTTTCTTCAAAAACCGGTAAAACACCGCAAAGACCCGCTTGGTTTTCTTTCGTTTTTTGGTTTAGGTTAGATCGGTTTTTTATTTAGTTTGTTAATTAACGAACGTTCATCGGTTAGTTTCTATTAACGAATGGTTTTCGTTCGTTAGTTTCTGTTAGCGATCGTTCGTTCGTTAGGTTTTTCTTCTTCAGTTTTATTTTTCGGCCAGGACCTATCCGTGAATACTTTTTTTACAGATTAGTCCCTAATCTTCAAACCCTCCCTACTTTTTGCTCGTTTGTCCAAATCCAGTGAAACCAACGCCAAAATCTTCGTCTTGTTCCCCTCTTTCCAGATAATCAACTTGAAAATGGTTTTGACAAATTAAATTTTGGTTTCAAGCAGATTTTAATTCGAATTTATTTTGACCGTAGTTTGAGTTTCGTAGTTCCGATTCGATTGATTCTTGTTGCAAATCTAAGCTCTTTAGTTGAACGTTCTTTTAAGATCTTTTCTTTTGAGTTTTACCCTTGCATATTATGCTTGAGTGCTTATGTATGCTATTGTTTGTTGACGATAGAGTTTCCGGAGTGCGAGGCTTGCTACTACGAGTTACTAGGGTTTTCAGATCGTCAGCAAGGCAAGTAACACTTTGATCATATGCCTTTATTACCCAGGTTTTTATGCATTAGTTTCAACCATCAAACATTGCATGAGTAGGATTGATAACATGTGGGTTTTGGGAAGTAGTTGATGAGGTAGCACCTATTGTCTTATACCAAACCCTGGGTATTTCTACGTATGCTTATACTTCTATGCTATGCTCGTAGACGTGGTTTGGTTTGAGAGAACTCATGAAAGATGTGAGAGATTATTATTCATTAAGGTTTAACTTAAGGTGGCTACTTTAATACACATCTGGGTGGATTGGTTTGTGGGCACGTGGGGAATCCAGTGTTGTCCAAGGAGATCCCAGGGAATCCGTGTGATCATCCTATGGTTTGCCACCAAGGCTCAAAGGGATCATTATGTTATTCATCCTGGAAACTTCCGTGTGCAGCCACAAGCCATTATGGGCTCTGGCATAGTTGAGTATGTTGTGTGACCTCTTACAGTGGTAGACTAGCAGATGTAGGGGATGTAGGTGGTACGGTCTACCCATTGTAAAGAGTTAATGCTTCTGAAAGATTGTGTCTCGGTCATCCGTTTCTCAAACAACATGTAGTGCGAGAAATTCAACGGAGGAGATTGAGTCTTGTGGGGAAAAGTGCGCAAACCTCTGCAGAGTGTACAAACTAATCATGGTTAGCCGTGTCCCCGGTTATGGTCATCTTGAGTATCTGGTGCTTGAATTATTCTGTTGATCTCAACACTTTACTTAATTAATTTGTTGGGTTAATGATTAGTATTTTGGGGTTGAGATGGGGTTACCATCCTCAACATTTATCAACAAACTTGGTAGTTAAATAAAATATATTATTTTGTTGTAGGGAAAAAACTAGCTTTCTGCAAATGATAAGCATAAAGCCTCCACCAGCCATATATGCATGTAGCGATAGTTGTTATCTGTTCTTTGCTCTATAGTGTTATTTTGCCAGCATATTCCATGTGCTGACCTACACAGGCTGCAACGTATCATGTTGCAGAGTTTTCGGACAAAGAGTAAGGTGCGCTAGGTGGTTGTCGTGCACTCAGCTATGCCGTTGGAGTTGATGGGCTCATTTACCTTCGAAGCTTCCGCAGTTATCTTATTTAGATGGCCTTCAGCCATATTATTTTAATAAGTACTCTCTTTGAGATATTCGATGTAATAAGTGTGTGATTGCACTCTGTTATAAATCCTCGAGTACTGTGTGTGTCAGCATTACCGATCAAGGGATGATACTTATGCACAGAGATTTGACCGTCTGAGGTCGGATCGCTACATCTACCCAACTCCAAAAGTCCTGAAACTCCACGAAAGTCAGTTTTGGAATATATTAAAAATATTGGGCGAAGAAAGCACTAGAGGGGGGCCACCCACTGTCCATGAGGGTGGAGGGCGCGCCCCCTGCCTCGTGGGCCACCTGGAAGCCCCCGGATGCCCATCTTCTGGTATAAGGTGTCTTTTTCCCTGGAAAAAATCATAAGGAAGCTTTCGGGACGAAGCGCCTCCCTCTCGAGGCGGAACCTTGGCGGAATCAATCTAGGGCTCCCGCGGAGCAGTTCTGCTGGGGAAACATCCCTCTGGGAGGGGGAAATCGTCACCATCGTCATCACCATCGATCCTCTCATCGGGAGGGTGTCAATCTCCATCAACATCTTCACCAGCACCATGTCCTCTCAAACCCTAGTTCATCTCTTGTATCCGATCTTTATCTCAAAACCTCCGATTGGTACCTGTGGGTTGCTAGTAGTGTTGATTACTCCTTGTAGTTGATGCTAGTTGGTTTATTCGGTGGAAGATTATATGTTCAGATCCTTTATGCACATTAATACCCCTATGATTATGAACATGATTATGATTTGTGAGTAGTTACATTTGTTCCTGAGGACATGGGAGAAGTCTTGTTATAAGTAGTCATGTGAATTTGGTATTCGTTCGATATTTTGGTGAGATGTATGTTGTCTTTCCTCTAGTGGTGTTATGTGAACGTCGACTACATGACACTTCACCATTGTTTGGGCCTAGGGGAAGGCATTGGGAAGTAATAAGTATATGACGGGTTGCTAGAGTGACAGAAGCTTAAACCCTAGTTTATGCGTTGCTTCGTAAGGGGCTGATTTGGATCCATATGTTTCATGCTATGGTTAGGTTTACCTTAATTCTTCTTTCGTAGTTGCGGATGCTTGCGAGGGGGGTTAATCATATGTGGGATGCTTGTCCAAGGAAGGGCAGTACCCAAGCACTGGTCCACCCACATATCAAATTATCAAAGTAACGAACGCGAATCATATGAGCATGATGAAAACTAGCTTGACGATAATTCCCATGTGTCCTCAGGAGTGCTTTCCTTTATATAAGAGTTTGTCCAGGCTTGTCCTTTGCTACAAAAAGGATTGGGCCACCTTGCTGCACCTTGTTTACTTTTGTTACTTGTTACCCGTTACGAATTACCTTATCACAAAACTATCGGTTACCGATAATTTCAGTGCTTGCAGAGAATACCTTGCTGAAAACTGCTTGTCATTTCCTTCTGCTCCTCGTTGGGTTCGACACTGTTACTTATCGGAAGGACTACAATAGATCCCCTATACTTGCAGTTCATCAACACTCTTTTCTGGCGCCATGGCCGGGGAGTGAAACGCCTTTGGTGGGTGGAATTTGGTAAGGAAAAATTTATATAGTGTGCTGAAATTTACTGCCACTTGTTACTATGGAAAATAATACTTTGAGGGGCTTGTTCGGGGTATCTTCACCCCAACCAGTAGAGCAAAGAGTTGCTTCTCAACCTACTGAACCTACTGAAAATGTTTACTATGAAATTCCTTCAGGTATGATAGAGAAACTGCTTGCTAATCCTTTTACAGGAGATGGAACATTACATCCCGATATGCACCTAATCTATGTGGATGAAGTTTGTGGATCATTTAATCTTGCAGGGAAAGGCATTGACATGGTTTAGGCTATGTGATGATATTTGATCATGGAACTACAACCGATTGAAATTGGAATTTCATCAGAAGTTTTATCCTATGCATCTGGTTCATCGTGATCGTAATTATATATATAATTTTTTTCCTCGCGAAGGAGAAAGTATCGCTCAAGCTTGGGGGAGGCTTAAGTCAATGTTATATTCATGCCCCAATCATGAGCTCTCAAGAGAAATTATTATTCAAAATTTTTATGCTCGGCTTTCTCTCAATAATCGCTCCATGCTCGACACTTCTTGTACTGGTTCTTTTATGATGAAGAATATTGAATTCAGATGGGATTTATTGGAAAGAATTAAACGCAACTCTGAAGATTGGGAACTCGATGAAGGTAAGGAGTCAGGTATAACACCTAAGTTTGATTGTGTTAAATCTTTTATGGATACCGATGCTTTTCGTGAATTTAGCACTAAATATGGACTTGACTCTGGGATAGTAGCTTCTTTCTGTGAATCATTTGCTACTCATGTTGATCTCCCTAAGGAGAAGTGGTTTAAATATCATCCTCCCATTGAAGTAAAAGTAGTTGAACCTATTAAAGTTGAAGAAAATACTATCACTTATAATGTTGATCCTATTGTTCCTACCGCTTATATTGAGAAACCACCTTTCCCTGTTAGAATAAAGGATCATGCTAAAGCTTCAACTGTGGTTCGTAAGAGTAATGCTAGAACACCTACGCCCCCTGAGCAAATTAAAGTTTAACCTAGTATTGCTATGGTTAAAGATCTCTTGGTCGATAATATTGATGGGCATGTTATTTACTTCTATGATGAAGCTGCTAGAATTGCTAGACCTAATACTAAAAATAAACATAGACCTGTTGTAGGCATGCCTGTTGTTTCTGTTAAAATAGGAGATCATTGCCATCACAGCTTATGTGATATGGGTGCTAGTGCGAGTACAATACCTCATTCCTTATATGAATAAATTATGCATGATATTGCACCTGCTGAGATATAAGATATTGATGTTACAATTAAGCTTGCCAATAGAGATACTATTTCACCGATTGGGACTGGATGTTGATGTCTTGTGTGGGAAAATTAAATATCCAACTGATTTTCTTGTTCTTGGTTCCCCACAAGATGACTTTTTCCCATTATATTTGGTAGACCCTTCTTGAATACTGTTAATGCTAAGATAGACTGTGAAAAGGATACTATTACTATTGGTTTAGGGGATATGTCTTATGATTTTAATTTTGCTAAATTTCATAGACAACCCCATGATAAAGAATTGCCTAGTAAAGATGAAATTATTGGTCTTGCTTCTATTGCCGTGCCTCCTAATGATCCTTTAGAACAATATTTGCTAGACCATGAAAATGATATGTTTATGAATGAAAGAAGGGAAATAGATGAAGTATTCTTTAAACAAGGACCTATTTTGAAACACAACTTGCCTATTGAAATTCTAGGGGATCCTCCTCCACCCAAGGGTGATCTCGTGTTTGAGCTTAAACCATTACTTGATACTCTTAAATATGCTTATCTTGATGAAAAGAAGATATATCATGTTATATTAGTGCTAACCTTTCAGAGCAGGAAGAAGAGAAATTATTGAAAACTATGAAGAAGCACCATGCTGCTATTGGTTATACTCTTGATGATCTTAAGGGCATTAGTCCCACTCTATGCCAGCACAAAATAAAATTGGAGAAAGACGCTATACCGGTTGTTGATCACCAACGACGGTTAATTCCTAAGATGAAAGAAGTGGTAAGAAATGAAATACTAAAGCTTCTAGAGGTAGCTATAATTTATCCTGATGCTGATAGTCAGTGGGTAAGTCCTGTCCATTGTGTCCCTAAGAAGGGAGGTATTACTGTTGTTCCTAATGATAAAGACGAATTGATCCCACAAAGAATTGTTACAGGTTATAGAATGGTAATTTATTTCCGCAAATTAAATAAATCTACTAGAAAGGATCATTACCCTTTACCTTTTATTGATCAAATGCTAGAAATATTATCCAAACATACACATTTTTGCTTTCTAGACGGTTATTCTGGTTTCTCTCAAATACCTGTGTCAAAAGAGGATCAGGAAAAGACCACTTTTACTTGCCCTTTCGGTACCTTTGCTTATACACGTATGCCTTTTGGTTTATGTAATGCACCTGCTACCTTTCAAAGATGTACGACTGCTATATTCTTTGACTTTTGGGAAAAAATGTTGAGGTTTTCATGGATGATTTCTCCATGTATGGAACTTCTTTTGATGATTGCTTAAGCAACCTTGATCGAGTTTTGCAGAGATGTGAAGAAACTAATCTTGTCTTGAATTGGGAGAAGTGCCACTTCATGGTTAATGAAGGTATTGTCTTGGGGCATAAAATTTCTGAAAGAGGTATTGAAGTTGATAAAGCTAAAGTTGATGCTATTGAAAATATGCCGCGTCCTAAGAACATTAAAGGTATAAGAAGTTTCGTTGGTCATGCCAGTTTTTATAGGACGTTCATTAAAGACTTCTCAAAAATTTCTAGGCCTGTGACTAATCTCTTAAAAAAAGATGTTCCTTTTGTCTTTGATGATGATTGTGTAGAAGCATTTTAAATACTTAAGAAAGCCTTGATTTCTGCACCTATAGTTCAGCCACCTGATTGGAATTTACCCTTTGAAATTATGTGTGATGCTAGTGATTATGCTGTAGGTGATGTTCTAGGACAAAGAGTTGATAACAAATTAAATGTTACCAATATGCTAGTAAAACTCTAGACAGTGCCCAGAGAAATTATGCTACTACTGAAAAAGAACTTTTAGCAGTTGTATTTGCTTGTGATAAGTTCAGAACTTATATTGTTGATTCTAAAGTGTCCACACTGATCATGCTGCTATTAAATACCTTATGGAAAAGAAAGATGCTAAACCTAGACTTATTAGATGGGTTCTCTCGCTACAAGAATTTGATTTGCATTTTATTGATAGGAAGTGAGCTGAGAACCCCGTTGTAGACAACTTGTCTAGGTAAGAAAATGTTCTTGATGACCCACTCCCTATTGATGATAGTTTCCCTGATGAACAATTAGCTATCATAAATGCTTCTCGTACTGCTTCAAGGTATGCTGATTATGCTAATTACATTCTCGCTAAATTTATACCACCTAGTTTCACATACCAGCAAAATAAAAAAAATCTATGATTTAAGACATTACTTCTGGGATGACCCACACCTTTATAAAGAAGGAGTAGATGGTGTTATTAGACGTTGTGTACCTGAGCATGAACAGGAATAGATCATATGCAAGTGTCACTCCGAGGCTTATGGAGGACACCACGCTGGAGATAGAACTGCACATAAGGTATTGTAATCCGGTTTTTATTAGCCTACTCTTTTCAAAGATGCACGTAAGTTTGTCTTGTCTTGTGATGAATGTCAAAGAATTGGTAATATTAGTAGACGTCAAGAAATGCCTATGAACTATTCACTTGTTATTGAACCATTTTATGTTTGGGGCTTTGATTATATGGGACCGTTTCCTTCCTCTAACGGGTATACACATATTTTAGTTGTTGTTGATTACGTTACTAAGTGGGTATAAGCTATTCCAACTAGTAGTGCTGATCATAACACCTCTATTAAGATGCTTAAAGAAGTCATTTTTCTGAGGTTTGGAGTCCCTAGATACTTAATGACTAGTGGTGGTTCACATTTTATTCATGGTGCTTTTCGTAAGATGCTTGCTAAGTATGATGTTAATCATAGAATTGCATCTCCAAACCACCCACAGTCTAGTGGTCAAGTAGAACTGAGTAATAGAGAGATTAAATTAATTTTGCAAAAGACTGTTAATAGATCTAGAAAGAATTGGTCCAAGAAACTTGATGATGCATTATGGGCCTATAGAACTGCATATAAAAATCCTATGGGTATGTCTCCGTATAAAATGGTTTATGCAAAAGCATGTCACTTACCTCTCAAACTAGAACATAAGGCATATTGGGCCATTAAAGAGCTCAATTATGATTTCAAACATGCCAGTGAGAAGAGACTATTTGACATTAGCTCACTTGATGAGTGGAGAACCCAAGCCTATGAGAATGCCAAACTGTTTAAAGAAAAAGTTAAAAGATGGCATGGCAAAAGGATACAAAAGCGCGAGTTTAATGTAGGTGATTATTTTCTATTATACAACTCTCGTTTAAGATTTTTGCAGGAAAACTCCTCTCTAAATGGGAAGGTCCTTACGTAAGGAGGTCTATCGTTCCGGTGCCATAAAAATCAAAAACTTCGAAGGCACAAATCCGAAGGTGGTGAACGGTCAAAGAATCAAACATTATATCTCAGGTAATCCCATAAATGTTGAAACCAATGTTATTGACACCGTAACCCCGGAGGAGTACATAAGGGACACTTTCCAGAACGTTTCAGACTCCGAAAAGGAATAGGTGGTACGGTAAGTAAACTGACTCCAAAACAGTTCTAAGAGCAGTTTTTCTCCGCTTTGGAATATTTTAAAAAATAGGAAAATAAGAAGTAGTCCTAAAGGGACATGAGGTATCCATGAGGGTGGAGGGCGCGCCCTACCCCCTGGTGCCTCGTGGGCACCTTGTGTGCCCTCCTGACTCCGCTTTCTTGCACGATACTTGTTTTGGTTGGTAAAAATTCATTATATAACCTCCCGGCGGTTTTGACCACCGTACCATGACACAATCCTTTGCTTTTGTTTCGAGCTCTTTTCTGACAGATCTAGATCACCATGACGTCTTCAAGCACCCCCAAAGACAAATTTTTCGAGAAGGTCATCAACCCCTACTTCGCGGAGGTGCTGAAACACCCTCAAACCATTGAGATGCGTGAGGGGGTGCTGCACATCAGCGATGTTGAGGGACCAAGGAGGACCGGAAGCGTGGAGACAAGACTCGAAGCAATGGAGCAACAAGTTTTCAAGTGCCAGGGGATGGTGGAACGCGGACTCAACGCCAACTACATGATGATCGCGGAGTTCAGCAACCACCACAAGCTGGATGCCAAGAACATTGGGGAGACCATCTTCAAGCTTCACGAGAAAATCGAGCACCTCCAAGCCCAGATCTATGACCTGCAAAACCAAAAATGTGAGTATGAATATAGATTCAAGAGGATGAGTTTGGCTGCAGATTTGAGGATCCCGGAGACTCGATCATCCTTCTATGATGGTGAGGCTATGCCTTGGAAGATGGACGACAAGCCTACATCATCAACAACTCCATCATCACCACCTCCTAAGAAAGAGACATAAATACATGGGTATGAGCACTCCCCTTGGCAACTGCCAAGCTTGGGGGAGGTGCCCCGGTATCGTATCACCATCACACGTCTATCTTTACCATTTTTCTTAGTTCGATCCTTTTGGTTATATCTTGATCTAGTAGAATAAAGCTTAGTATGATCTAGCTTTGAGTTTTTGTGTTTATCCTTATCTATGTAATCACTACAAAAAAAAGACACATCCGTGACATTTGGGCCGAACGAAAAAAAATTCTGTCATACTTATGACACTTCTATGACGATAATTGTGACAAAACCCGGTATCATCATAGATGTGGTGGGCTCCTACTTCTATGACAAAAAATCATGACGGAAAATGGGCTTTTCGTCCTGGGCGGGCCGGAGACGCTGTTGCATGACATTCTTTGGGTCGTCCATGACGTAACAAACCATGGTAGAAGCGAGGCCGAGGAAAATATCAGGGTGTTCCCGGTTACGGTGGTTGGTCGGGGCCGAGCGATGCGCGTTTCTCTCGTACACGCACGCGCGAGGGTGCAAGGCGTTGGGCTCTAACTGAACCCGAGCGAGACGTTGTGCTCTAACTGAACCCGAGCGATTGCACTGCAGGCTACGCGTTACTGAACCCGAGCGATCGATCGATGGCTGTTAAATGAAACCAATCGAGCAATTCCTTCGCTACTGCTGCTAACTGAAGCCGATCGATGCTGCCTCTGGATGAACAGTTACCGTTGCTGGGGGCTTTGGATGAACAGTTCCCGGTGGGGGTGGATGAACAGGACCCCGTGGTGTTGCCTCTGGATGAACAGGACCCCGATCGATCAAGTCGGTTGGGGCTGGATGAACAGGACCCCGTGGAGGGCTGGATGAACAGGACACCCCGTGGAGGGCTAGATGAATAGTAGCCTGTGGAGGGGTGGTTGAACAGGAGCCCGTGGAGAGGGCTGGTTGAACAGTAGCCGGTGGAGTAGCGCGCGGTGGAGGCTGGATGAACAGGAGCCCGTGGATGAACAGTCGCAGGGTGGAGGCTGGAGGAGGTCGACGCTGGATGAACAGTAGCCCGTGGAGGCTGGAGGGGGTCGACGGTGGAGATGAACAGTATCCCGTGGAGTCCCGTTTTGCGGTACACCACACCCCTCCCGATGAACAGGACCCCCGTTTTGACCGTAGCGCTCCAACACAAGTCCGTTTCCTCCGTTTTGCGGTACGCCACACCCCTCCCGATCAACAGGACCCCGTTTCGACCGTTGGAGGTCCGTTTCGTCCGTTTTGCGGTACGCCAGACCCCTCCCGATGAACAGGATCCCGTTTTGAACGTGGCCGATCGAACACAAGGCCGTTTCCTCCGTTCTGTGGTGCGCCAGGCCTCGTTTCCATCTGCTGTTCCGTCCAAGCCCTCCCGATGAACACGACGACGCATTCCGTTCCGACCCAGCCGGTTGGCTCCCCATGAACATGATGACGACGTTGTTTCTCCGTTTCGACCCAGCCATGTACACGAGCCATGGCCGTACGTACGTGACCGGATTTACTTTCTTGCACCCTGGCCGCTGTACGTACGTGTACATGCTACGTGCGCGCCTCTAGTATGACACGTGCGCGCCTCTACATCGACCAGTATGTACGTACACGTTCGCGACCAGAATAACAACGCTACGTACGCTTCGACCAGGTAGGTCCCGACTGTCAGGCACTTCCTTGCGTGCGAAGATGTAGCTGGTGGGTCCCAGCAGTCAGGGGCGAATCATTTTTTTGCCCGAACGCACTTGCTTGCGTGCGAAGATGTAGCCGGTGGGTCCCAGCAGTCAGGGGGGAAACGTTTTTTTTTTGTGAAATACGGTTGCCCGTCCGGTGGGTAACTACTGCCGGGTGGAGGAATCATTATTTTCCGTGTAATAAGGAGGCACTTCCTTGCTGCGGCCGTGGACCCAGCTGTCAGCCTCTCCACGTACAGTCCACGTCTGATGGAAGCCGTTCCTTGACCACGTTGACCATGCCGCGCCGAGAGCACCAGGGTGGTGGACGACGGCGAGGCCTAGGAAGGGGACGACGCGGAGCCGGGGAAGACGCGGCAGTGGATGCCCACGCGTAGAGGATTATGAGGGTTCACTGGTTCGCTGTGGTGTGAGGCTGCCATCGCCACAGAATAACAGGGGGTGTGGGTGAGTAGAGGGATGGCCTGGCCAGCGGTGGGAGTAGTAGGGGGCGGTGAGGCATCTGCGGCATCGCAGCCGGCCATGGGAGGCAGGAGCAGGAGGCACGACCGGCGCTGGTTTGGGCGGCTGGAGCAAGATGACCAGAGGTTGAAGAAGCACTATGGCCGTTGGATGGACATCGTACGGTCACTAGAGCTAGAATCGTGCATATTGACTAAGTTGACAAAGCCCTCCGTCCCCGTCAACTTAGTAGGCCCACAAGTCAGCCTGCCACTATACTAGGTCCCAGCTAGCAGGGGGAGTATTTTTTTTTGTGTGTAATAAGGAGGCACTTCCTTGCGTGCGAAGATATAGCTCATGGGTCCGAGCTGTCAGCGGCAGTAACGTTTTTTTCGCGAAATACAGAGGCCCTTTCAGTGGGTCCCAGATGTCAGGTGGAGGAATCATTATTTTGCACGTAATAAGGAGGCATTTCCTTGCGTGCGGTCGTGGACCCAGCTGTCAGCCTCTCCACGTACAGTCCACTTCAGATGCATGTCGGTCGTTGACCACGTTGACCAGGCCGCGCCGAGAGCACCAGGGCGGTGGATGACGGCGAGGCCTAGGAAGGGAACAGCAAGGAGCCAGGGAAGACTCGGCAGTTGTTTCCCACGCGGAGGGGAGTATGACTGTACGAGGGTTTACTGGTTCGTCTGCCGTCGTCGGAGAATAACAGTAGGCATGGGTGAATAGAGGGATGGCTAGGCCAGCGATGGCAGTACAGTGGGGCGGTGAGGCCTGCGCGGCAGCACAACCGGCTGCGAGGAGGAGGGAGTAGGCAGTCCCGCCGGCGCTTGTTTGAGCGGCTGGAGCAGGAAGAGCAGAGATTGAAGAAGCACGACGGCCGTTGGATGGACATCCAACAGTCACTGCTTGTGCGTCAACTTTTTTTAGGAAAGCCTCAAATCTGTGGAAAATAGCATACAACCCATCTGCCATTATTTCTAATAATTTACAGCCCATTTGCTAATTCTTAAGGTTTTTTTGGAGCCCACATTCTTTTTGTTAGCATTACAGCCCATATTGTGGCCACGGTTAAAAAATTACATGAAATTTTGCATATTTCGGTGCGGTCCAAACTGTTTATAATCCCGAAATTTCGATTCACATTCAAATTGATTTTAAAAATAAATTTATATCAATATAAAATCCAACAAATTGTCCACACATAAAAATTAATGCAATTTAAAATCTCGAAATGAAAAAAAGAAATTTGAAACTAATTGCCGGTTTGATGTGTTTTAAAAATGTACAACCCATTTCTCATTACTGATAGGACATTTTCTCGGCCAGCCAAATGAAGCTCTCCTCGTCTTGAAAGATTTGCAGCCCAACAGGCCTGACAAAGCGACTTACTTGGCAAATCACAAAAAAACTGGGCTAGCCATTTTCAGAAAGAAAAAAAACTACTGGGCTGGTCTCTGGTCAACATAAAAGAGAAGGCTGTCTATGCCAGAGTGCCCCGCACAGCCCAGTTGACACCCTGCTTCCGTCTCAAAAACAAATTAGATAAATGCCACTCCAATTATGGCGATTCATAAAAATGCCACTGCAATTTCTAAACTTTGAAAAATGCCACTGCAATTTTTGCAAACTTTGGAAAACGCCACTGCAATTTGCAAACTTTGAAAAACGCCACTCCAGACTTTGAAAAATGCCACTGGAAAAGGCATGAAATGGCATTTTTCAAAGTTTGGAAATTGCAGTGGCATTTCTCGGAAACACTAGATTTGGAGTGGCATTTATCAAATTAACCCAAAACAAAAATAACTGGGTGAGCTGCTGGGTCCCTGGTGTCAGCCGCTCGTTGTGCAATTCTCTCGTTTATTGACTACGTTGACAATGGCATGGGGCCAAGATGTCAGAAATCCATTAGGAGGAGTTTTATTGGCTTGAAATAAGGAGGCACTTGCTTGCGTACTGCCATGACCTTGGCGGGTCCCTGCTATCATCCTCTCCACGTACAATCATCTCCTGATTGTGTACGCGTCAACTTGGTAGGCCCACAAGTCAGCCTCTAAACCCGTGGAGGACAAATACAACCCATTAAAAAATAACAGCCCATTCCATATGTTCAAACGGAAAGTTCAACATTCAGAGCAAAGTAACAGGTCTGATCCACATATAGAGTACTGAACTTCCACGTTGACAACCATCATAGCCAAGTTAACTATCTACTCCCACTAATACTCTAGTAGCGTACAAGTACTAACTTACTCTTAGCTAACTAGACGATGCCGACCGCCATCTGCGGTACACGCTAAACGCCGGCACCGGCATCCTCCGCCTCGCCTCGGACTTGCCAGAGGTGCGATAGGGCGCGTTGCTCGCGCGCGTTGGTGAAAGTGCTAGTTATCGACTAGAGGGGGGTGAATAGGCGATTTTTATGGAAGTCTTCAAAACATGGGAGATTTGAAGACAAACAATGGAAATGGACCTATTGATATGCAGCGGAAGGTAGACTACACTATACAAGCCATGGTCAATCAAGTAATGAGGCTAAAGCACGAAGAATATTAGCAGCTAGGTAGTATGGATCAAGATGGAAGATAGTATGAAGCCAAACAACAATATTCGTCACACAGTGAAGTCAAACAGATAAGGCAGGCAAGCAAATGACTTCACGAAGACAAACTGTAAATAAGTGAGGGAAGGGATAAAACCAGTTGCTTGGTGAGGACAAGGATTTGTTGGACCAATTCCAGTTGCTGTGACAACTGTACGTCTGGTAAGGGAGGCTGAGATTCAACTCAGAAGACCGCGTCTTCACCTTATTCCCCTTGAGCTAAGGACACTTAGTCTTCGCCCAATCACTCTGGTAAGTCTTCAAGGTAGACTTCCAAACCTTCACAGACTTTGTTCACCGGCAATCCACAATGACTCTTGGATGCTCAGAACGCGACGCCTAACCGGCTGGAGGATTCACAGTCCTCAAGTGTAACAAGTCTTCAGGTCACGCGGACAGAAATACTTCAGTGATTCCAAACACTCTTTGGCTCTGGGTGTTTTGGGCTTTGTCCTCGCAAGGATCTTTCTCTCAAAGGCTTCGTGGGGGGTTGCTCTCAAACGACAAAAGCCGTGCACTAACTCTGAGCAGCCACCAATTTATGGTGTAGGGGGTGGGCTATTTATAGCCACTAGGCAACCCGACCTGATTTGTCCGAAATGACCCTGGGTCATGAAGGAACTGACATGTGTCCAACGGTCGGATTTCAAACACACGCGGCAGCTTGACTTGGGCTACAAGTAAAGCTGACTCATCCAGCTCTGGATAAGATTTGCTCTCATTGTCTTCGCTCGAAGACTTAGGATTTTGTTGAGCATCACTTCAGTCACTCTGACTTTGTTCACTTGGACCCCACTTAACAGTACGGTGGTTCCTATGACTCAACAAAGAAGAAAAGGAAACTACGAAGTAGCTATGTCTTCGCACTCCATAGTCTTCACATGAATGTCTTCTCGAGTCATAATCTTCGTTGTGATTATCTTCACATACCACCATTGTCTTCATTGTCTTCACACATTTTTAGGGGTCATCTCCGGTAGGTAAACCAAATCAATGAGGGACTACTACCTGTGTTATCCTGCAATTCTCACAAACACATTAGTCCCTCAACCAGGTTTGTCGTCAATACTCCAAAACCAACTAGGGGTGGCACTAGATGCACTTACAATCTCCCCCTTTTTGGTGATTGATGACAAACTGGTTGAAGTTTTCAACGGGGATAAAAGTATGTGAAATTGTAAGGGTTAAGATATTGTCTTCATAAGTAGCACAAGGCTCCCCCTGAAGATGTGCATGTAAATAGTTTGCATTTGAATGCAAATGCACATGGCAGGTTTTACTTGTGGAGATCCTCTTCAACTAATGAAGACAACTCATCATGCATGGAAGATATAGCTAAGGTAATGACATGCATAATGAAAAATGGACGTCTGCGGAATGACTTCATGTGGAATTTATCCTCGCATCACAGAATAGCAAGCATAGTAGCAGACGACCATCAAGTTTAAGTGTTACAACCCAAGAGAACCAAATGTCTCAAAAATAGAGTTGTAACCACTTGGAAAAATATAAAGCAACCACCCATATGGACCCGCTTGAAGACTATCAACACATATGCTTCTCCCCCTTTTGTCAGTAATGACCAAAAAGGTTTGAAGACATGGAGCATATATTCGTTCCCATCGGGAGAAGATGAAGGAGCAGGGTCAACATTGGAGTTTGGTGGTGCAGAGGGGCCTGGTGCAGTGTCGAGACGCGACGAAGTAGTGGTTGGCAAAGTAGCATCATCTTCGTCATCAATGACTCTGGCATTGACATTTGCCGCTGAGGAGGAGTACTCAGTGTCTTCGAGTGAGGGAGTCCGATGCAAGACAGCGTTCCTAGGAGGAGTGGAATCAAATTTGAATCTTTCTGTGAAGCCATCTTGTTGAAGATCATCTTCAGAACTGAGCAAAGTCAGACTCTTCCACGATCGCCGACAGGTTTCATGAGTGACAAATGCATTCTTGGTGGCAAGATTTCAAATGCGATTAACATCCACCAAGAGGCTCTGCATCTTATGCTTGAGCCAGTCATGATGCTTATCATGTTTTTGATGCAGTGCCACCAGAAGCTCTCGGTCATTGAGAACGCGAGATCACTTCTGAGGCCTTTGTGCAATTGTGCTCTCAGTGGCTTCAGTTGTTGCACAATGAGGTGCACTTGTGTTACCAGCCAGAGGATAAAATCGAGTCACAGCAAGAACTCCTTCAATGGGTTGCGTGAAGCTTTGGTGATCTGCATTGTGAAGATATATAGGCTCCTTGGCAGGTTCAGGGTATATGGCTTCGACAAACATATCAACCTCTGGCAAGAAGATAAGATGGTTGCACGCAGAGGGCTGATAGTTGATAGTAGAGTGAAGCTTAATGAGGCGCATTACCCATGGAGCATAAAACTTCAGGCCAAAGAGATCAGAACCGGATGCTGCAAGTTGCCTGATGAAGAAATGTAACAGCCTGGTTTTTGGCCCTTTTCTTTTTCTTTTTGATTTATTGGTTTTTGGTCTGTTTTTCTTTTTGGAGTGGTTCTGTGGCCTTGTCACCTAGGAAATCATCTTCATTTCTTCTCCCAAGTGGCTCATGTTCTCAAAACCTTCCCAAGATCATGTCACTCCCCTGCTTGACCAAACCCTAATTTCTTTTTCTCAGGAATATTCCTTTTTCTATTAAAGGAATAACCCTGTCTGCCCTAGGTTGTGAAGCAACCTATATTTCTGTCCATCCAAAAATTCCCAAATAATTCTCATAATTCCTTTGGGTCATATGTTGCTCAAATATGCCCAAACTTTCCTATCCTAGCCCAAGAATAATTCTCCAAAAATTATTCTTCGTTTCTGTCTAGTGTGGCTTTCTGTGAAGGAAGTGCCACCTATCCAATCTTGTTTGCTCCCAAACTTGTTGGGCATTCTCTCATGTCCAAATCATTGCCTCATGCCAAAATTCAACTTTATTTGCCTATCCAATCTTCCTTAGTGAATTTTCAAACTTTCTGTCAGATAGAAGGCATTGTGAACGAAGTGCTAGCTAGGAGTACCCAAATGAGTTGAAATTTTGCATGCCTCTTCTTGTCCACATATTATGACACTCCTCCAAATTTCAGACCAATCCAATCATCTAGGTGAGCACAGGACCAAATCTTTGATTCTGGCAATATTTTCAGGTTGTGAAGCAAGTGCATTTTATATTGCTTCATTAATTCTGATAAATTACCAGATTGTTCTCCTACCCTAATAACATCTCTCCGCCAAATTTGGCACCATTTCACTTAGCCAATATTTCTCCAAAATTATTGCAAGTTTCTGGCCAGTGTGGATGATTGTGAAGCAAGTACCACTTTGGCTTGTCCATTTGGTATGAAATCTCTACAACATACTCTTATGAACAAATCATGATGCCTTGCCCAATTTCAGCCCAAGTGGCCACACCATGCGAGTGCATCATCCAAATCTTGATTCTGGACCAATTTTGGGGTTACACATCAACTATGTTAGTTTGTGCTCCATTACGCTCAAAAACCTACAGGATTATAGTCCTTCCTAAGCTGATCACCCCAGACAAACTCTGTGGCTCCAATCCCTTTCCTGTTGATCAGCAGTTCTTGGCCAAGGTTACTGCAGTAAACTTCTGACGGTGATTACCATTTAACCACTGCGTCTTTAACCGAACTACCACCGCAGTTGGAACCTACCCAGGAAGGACTTACCACTAGACAACCCATTCCAGTCCATCGCCCCCGCTACATGCCAGTGCACACGGTGACTGCATTAATGGCATAACAGTGTGCGCGCTCTGCTGCCATTGGCCGCGCCCTGGATGGCTTCTTGCTCAGGCCCCTCTCCCCCTCGTCGGCTTCACGCTCGTGAGAATGTGCAACAGCTAGCCCGCGTCGCCACCGTCCTCCTGGAGCGATCTCCCCCTCCGTAAGCCCTCCGTCAGCGCTCGTCGCTGCGCGACGACGGACGCACTGTGGCCGACCGAGCAGTTAAGGCGTTCAGCCGCTTCTCCCCTGCGCCCCTCGGCCCCTCCTGCCCTGTGCCCCTCTGTAGAGCGTCCGCTTCTCCCTCGTCGCGTTCCCGAGCCTCCCCGTGATCGCTGTCGTCGCCAGAGCCTTGGCCGAGCGCGAGCGGCGACACCCGAAGCCGTGCCCCTTGCCCGGCTATAAATAGCCCTCCCCGAGCCCGTTCGACCTCACCACCAGCCTCGCCTCACTCCCATAGCCTCGCCTAGCCACTTCCTGGAGCTCGAACCGCCCCCTCGCCCTCCTCTGTCCGCCAATGCCGCCGACGGCCTCTGCTCGAATTTGAGCAAGCTCGAGCCTCTCCCCACCTTTTTTCTCCACTGGCGGCTCACCCACAGGCCGGAGATCCTCCCCACCCCATCTTCTTCTCGCCGGAGCCCTTGTGGCCGTGCTTCCTCAAGTCCGGCCGCCGCCCCTTGTTCTCTGCCTCCACGAGCCGCGGCCGCTCTGCACTTTCCCCGACGCTCGTGGACCCCTGGTTGGGTGCGGCTTCGCCTCCCGCATCCGCTGATGGCCGGAGCTAGGCCGGAGACTGCCGGAGCTGCCCGGACCATCGGCAGCGTTGCCCCTCCCCTGCCCTATCCTCTGCTTCAGTCGGGCCAGCGAGAGGAAGAAGGAGACAGGAGCCAAGCGGGCCCCGCGTCTTTCCCCGACCCCACCTGGCAGCGACCCAGGCGGCCGGTCCCGCCTCTGCATGTGTTGACCCGGTCGACTGACGTGGATAAGTGACGGGCCCCACCCCGCGGGACCCTCACGTCAGCGACCCCATGCTCGGCGCCGCCACCGTCCACGTGGTTAAGTGGAAGCGTACTTCAGAAAGTACTTTTTTGCGTGAAGTAAGCGTATTCTTCCTCTGCTTTATCCAAAAATGCGATTTCTCCATTCTGAAGACGTATTACCTGAGAATACGTTTTCTGTTTTTCAGCTCAGGGGCCTGTTTGTAGAGATTCTTTTTATAGATTAGTCCTTGAACTTCGTCGGGCTATAACTTTTTGCTCGCAACTCCGTTTGAGGTGAATCCAAAGCCCACTTCTTCATTTCATCGAGCCCGTTCTGTTGGAATCATTTTCATTATGTTCCAACATTCTGAAAATGACCATTTTGCCCTTGCGCTAAGTCAGCCCCCTCCGAGAGAGAATGTTTTCCGGCGATTCTTTCCGCAAGCTTCTCGCACTTTGTCCCGGTGATTTCTTCCACCCCAGGCATGCCACAATACCCACTTGCATGATAGTCATGCAGTAGCCATGGTTTTCAACTTGAATATTTATTAAATGTTTGCTTGTTTAAAATATGGGTATCGTTGTTTCGGTAATGCTTCTGGGTTAGTGCTTACTTTCTTGCTATGTTGTTATGCACCTGGTTACCATGCCCTGCTAGTTGCTAGTATTCCTATCATATGCTTATGCTTGCTAGTAGTACATGTTGATGTTGGTGATGGTCATCGGTGCATGACTGCCGTCTGTCCCGAGTACCGTTGTTATGCATGTTCCATTGTATCCAGTTGGTTAAATGCTTGCATGATGGCATTGTTGATATGTTCTTGCATGATATTTATTGTTGATGCTAGTGGTCATGCTATGTTTCTGAGAAGTATGTACTTGCGATGTTCATGCTAGTCAGTATGCCATGCTCAGTTGGATATGGTTCATTGTTGATATGGTTAATAGTTATGTTGCACCTCCATGCTTATGTTGATATCATGTTCATGCATTGTAATTTGCATCATGTTATTTTATCATGGCTCAGCATATTTGCATTCAAGTTTAACCGGATTAAATTGAACTTGAACAACTGTTGGCTGAGTCATGGTGCCACCATATCGAGCTGACCAGTGCAACCACGCTTGTTTTATTGGAAGGTCCTAACTGGGTCTATTGTCGTGCCTCTCGCCGGTGCCTCCAACGAGGGAAGGTTATGGGCGTGCGGTACCCTGGCCCGGTAAGCAGACATAACCTTGTGTGCCCGTTGTTGTTATAACCGGTTTGTCCCCATTTGGGACCATTTTTGCCACGATGGTGGCAGTTGGTGTCTTTGGTAGACACGGGGCCACCCAAGACTAGCCCAGTGGGGAGTGAGTCGGAGTGGCCGGGAGAGTGTCATGGCAGTACGACGGTTTTGTCGGAACGCCGTTGGTCCACCCGAATGGGAGTGCGAGGCCATGGGTTCCGTGGTGTGGGTACATTGTACTAACCTCTGCAGAGTGTATACTAAATCTATCGATAGCCGTGCCCGCGGATAAGGGCCCTGTTCGTGTCGGTCACACTATGGGTCAACAATAATAATAATAATGATGTGCTTAATAACAACCTCTACAAAAAAAGACACATCCGTGACATTTTGGGCCGAACGAATTTTTTTCTGTCATACTTCTGACACTTCTATGATGATAATTGCGACAAAAACCGGTATCATCATAGATGTGGTGGGGTCCTACTTCTATGACAAAAATCATGACAGAAAATGGGCTTTTCGTCCTAGGCGGGCCAAAGACGCAGCTGCATGACATTCTTTGGGCCGTCCATGACGGAAAAAACCGTGGTAGAACCTAGGGCGAGGAAAATATCGGGGTGTTCCCGGTTACGGTGGGTGGTCGGGCCGAGCGATGCACATTTCTCTTGTACACGCACGCGCGTGGGTGCGAGGCATTGGGCTCTAACTGAACCCGAGCAATTGCACTGCAGGCTACGCTTTACTGAACCCGAGAGATCGATCAATGGCTGTTAACTGAACCCGATCGAGCGATTCCTTCGCTACTGCTGCTAACTGAAGGTGATCGATGCCGCCTCTGGATGAACAGTGAGTGTTGCTGGGGGGTTTGGATGAATAGTTCCCGGTGGGGGTGGATGAACAAGACCCCGTGGTGTTGCCTCTGGATGAACAGGACCCGATCGATCGAGCCGGTTGGGGCTGGATGAACAAGACCCCGTGGAGGGCTGGATGAACAGGACCACCCCGTGGAGGGCAGGATGAACAGTAGACGGTGGAGGGCTGGATGAACAGTAGCCCGTGGAGGGGTGGTTGAACAGGAGCCCGTGGAGAGGGCTGGTTGAACAGTAGCCGGTGGAGTAGCGCGCGGTGGAGGCTGGATAAACAGGAGCCCGTGGATGAACAGTCGCAGGTGCAGGCTGGAGGAGGTCGACGGTGGATGAACAGTAGCCCGTGGAGGCTAGAGGGGGTCGACGGTGGAGATGAACAATATCCCGTGGAGTCCCGTTTTCCGGTACGCCACACCCCTCCCGATGAATAGGACCCCCGTTTCGACCGTAGCGCTCCAAAACAAGTCCATTTCCTCCGTTTTGCGGTATGCCACACCCCTCCCGATCAACAACACCCCCGTTTTGACCGTAGGAGGTCCGTTTCCTCTGTTTTTTGCGGTACGCCAGACCCCTCCCGATGAACAGGATCCCGTTTCGAACGTGGCCGGTCGAACACAAGGCCGTTTCCTCCGTTCTGCGGTACGCCAGGCCTCGTTTCCATCGGCTGTTCCATCCAAGCCCTCCCGATGAACACGACGAGGCATTCCGTTCCGACCCAGCCGATTGGCTCCCCATGAACACGACGACGACGATGTTTCTCCGTTCTGACCCAGCCATGTACATGAGCCCTGGCCGTACGTACGCGCGAGTAGGCGTTCGAGACCCCGCCCGTATGTACGTATGTGGCCGTATTTACTTTCTTGCACCCTGGCCGCTGTACGTACGTGTACACGTGCGCGCCTCTACATCGACCAGTATGTACGTACACGTTTGCGACCAGAATGACAACGCTACATACGCTTTGACCATGTGGGTCCCGACTGTCAGGGACTTCCTTGCGTGCGAAGATGTAGCTGGTGGGTCCCAGCAGTCAGGGGGGCGAATCGTTTTTTTCTTACCCGGACGCACTTCCTTGCGTGCGAAGATGTAGCTGGTGGGTCCCAGCAGTCAGGGGGAAACGTTTTTTTCACAAAATACGGTGGCTCGTCCGGTGGGTCCCCGCTGTCAGATGGAGGAATAATTATTTTGCGCGTAATAAGGAGGCACTTCCTTGCTGTGGCCGTGGACCCAGCTGTCAGCCTCTCCACGTACAGTACTCTTCCGATGGAAGTCGTTCCTTGACTACGTTGACCACGCCGCGCCGAGAGCACTAGGGCGATGGACGACGGCGAGGCCTAGGAAGGGGACGACGCGGAGCCGGGGAAGACGCGCCAGTGGAAGCCCGCGCGGAGTGGAGTACGAGGGTTCACTGGTTCGGCTGCGGTGAGAGTCTGCCGTCGTCGCAGAATAACAGGGGGTGTGTGAGAGTAGAGGGATGGCCTGGCCAGCGGTGGGAGTAGTAGGTGGCGGTGAGGCCTCCGCGGCATCGCAGCCGGCCACGGGAGGCAGGAGCATGAGGCACGACCGGCGCTGGTTTGGGCGGCTAGAGCAAGAAGACCAGAGGATGAAGAAGCACTAGGGCCGTTGGATGGACAACGTACGGTCAATGGAGCTAGAATCGTGCATATTGACTAAGTTGACAAAGCCCTCTGTCCCCGTCAACTTAGTAGGCCCAGAAGTCAGCCTCCCACTATAGTGGGTCCCAGCTAGCGGGGGGTTTTCATTTTGTTGTGCGTAATAAGGAAGCACTTCCTTTCGTGCGAAGATATAGCTGGTGGGTCCGAGCTATCAGCGGTGGTAACATTTTTTCGTGCAATACAGAGGCCCTTTCGGGGGGTCCCAGATGTCAGGTGGAGGAATCATTATTTTGCGCGTAATAAGGAGGCATTTCCTTGCGTGTGGCTGTGGACCTAGCTGTCAGCCTCTCCACGCACAGTCCACTTCAGATGTATGTCTATCGTTGACCACGTTGACCTGGCCGCGCCGAGAGCACCAGGGCGGTGGACGACGGCGAGGCCTAGAAAGTGAATGACACGGAGCCAGGGAAGACTCGGTAGTTGTTTCCCACGCGGAGGGGAGTACGACTGTACGAGGGTTTACTGGTTCGTCTGCCGTCGCCGAAGAATAACAACAGGTGTGGGTGAGTAGAGGGATGGCTAGACCAGCGATGGGAGTACGATGGGGTGATGAGGCCTGCGCGGCAGCACAGCCGGCCGCGGGGAGGAGGGAGCAGGCAGTTCCGCCGGCGCTTGTTTGAGCGGATGGAGCAGGAAGAGCAGAGATTGAAGAAGCACGATGGCCATTGGATGGACATCCAACAGTCACTGCTTGTGCGTCAACCTTTTTTTAGGAAAGCCTCAAATCTGTGGAAAATAGCATACAACCCATCTGCCATTATTTCTAATAATTTACAGCCTATTTGCTAACTCTTAAGGTTTTTTTTGGAGCCCATATTCTTTTTGTTAGCATTACAGCCCATATTGTCGCCATGATTAAAAAATTATACGAAATTTTGTATATTTCGGTGCGGTCCGAACTGTTTTTAATCCCGAAATTTCGATTCACATTCAAACTGATTTTAAAAATAAATGTATATCAATATGAAATCCAACAAATTGTCCACGCATAAAAATCAATGCAATTTAAAATATCGAAATGAAAAAAGAAATTTGAAACTAATTGCCGGTTTGATGTGTTTTAAAAATGTACATCCCATTTCTCATTACTAATAGGCCATTTTCTCGGCCAGCCGAATGAAGCTCTCCTCGTCTTGAAAGATTTGTAGCCCAACAGGCCTGAAAAAGTGACTTACTTGGCAAATCACAAAAAAACTGGGCTGTGGCCGTGGACCCAGCTATCAGCCTCTCCACGTACAGTACTCTTCCGATGGAAGTCGGTCGTTGACCACATTGACCACGCCGCGCCGAGAGCACCAAGGCGGTGGACGACGGCGAGGCCTAGGAAGGGGACGGCGCGGAGCCGGGGAAGACGCGGCAGTGGATGCCCACGCGGAGAGGAGTATGAGGGTTCACTAGTTCGGCTGCGGTGTGAGGCTGCCGTCGTCGCAGGGCCTGGCTAGCGGTGGGAGTAGTATGGGGCGGTGAGGCCTCAACGGCAACACAGCCGGCCACTGGAGGCAGGAGCAGGCGGTCTCGCCGGCACTGGTTTGGGCGGCTGGTGCAAGAAGAGCAGCGATTGAAGAAGCAGCAGGACCGTTTGATTCAAATCCAACGGTTACTGCTGCTAGAATCGTTTGTTGACTAAGTTGACAAGCCATGCGTACGTGTCAACTTAGTAGGCCCACAGGTCAGCCTCCCAACCGGTGTGCCCCAGATGTCAGTGGGAGGAATAGTTTTTTTTCGCGTAATAAGGAGGCAGTTGATTGCGTGCGGCCAGCCCAGCGGAGGGAGTAGGGTGGGCCGGGGAAGTTGCGCGGCAGCACAGCGGGCCACAAGAGGAGGGAGCAGGCAGTCCCACCGGCGCTAGTTTAGGCGGCTGGAGCAGGAAGATCAGAGATTGAAGAAGCACGTCGACCGTTGGATGGACATCCAACAGTCACTACTGCTAGAATCGTGTGTTGACTGACAAAGCCTTGTGTAAACAAGTCAGCCTCGAAATCTGTGGCGTGTACAGCCCATTTGCTATTATTTTTATAATTTTTACTCATTTTCTAATTCATATAGAATTTATTGCAGCCCGTTTTCCATTTTCTAATTCATATGGAATTCAGTACCTGTTGGGGAACGTAGTAATTTCAAAAATTTCCTACGCACACGCAAGATCATGGTGATGCATAGCAACGAGAGGGGAGAGTGTTGTCTACGTACCCTCGTAGACCGAAAGCGGAAGCGTTAGCACAACGCGGTTGATGTAGTCGTACGTCTTCATGATCCGACCGATCAAGTACCGAACGTACGGCACCTCCGAGTTCAGCACACGTTCAGCCCGATGACGTCCCTCGAACTCCAATCCAGCCGAGTGTTGAGGGAGAGTTTCGTCAGGATGACGGCATGGTGACGATGATGATGTTCTACCGACACAGGGCTTCGCCTAAGCACCGCTACGATATTATCGAGGTGGACTATGGTGGAGGGGGGCACCGCACACGGCTAAAAGATCAATGATCAATTGTTGTGTCTCCAAGGGGTGCCCCCCTCCCCGTATATAAAGGAGTGGAGGAGGGGGAGGGCCGACCCTCTCTATGGCGCGCCCTAGGAGGAGTCCTACTCCCACCGGGAGTAGGATTCCTCCCTTCCAAGTAGTAGGAGTAGGAGTCGAGGAAAGGGGAGAGAGAAGAGAAGGAAGGAGGGGGCGCAGCCCCTCCCCCTAGTCCAATTCGGACTAGGCCTTGGGGGACGCGCAGCCTCTCCTCACTCTTTCCCCTAAAGCCCAATAAGGCCCATATACTCCCCGGCGAATTCCCGTAACTCTCCGGTACTCCGAAAAATACCCGAATCACTCGGAACCTTTCCGATGTCTGAATATAGTCGTCCAATATATCGATCTTTACGTCTCGACCATTTAGAGACTCCTCGTCATGTCCCCGATCTCATCCGGGACTCCGAACTACCTTCGGTACATCAAAACACATAAACTCATAATATAACCGTCATCGAACTTTAAGCGTGCGGACCCTACGGGTTCGAGAACAATGTAGACATGACCGAGACACGTCTCCGGTCAATAACCAATAGCGGAACCTGGATGCTCATATTGGCTCCAACATATTCTACGAAGATCTTTATCGGTCAAACCGCATAACAACATACGTTGTTCCCTTTGTCATCGGTATGTTACTTGCCCGAGATTCGATTGTCGGTATCTCAATACCTAGTTCAGTCTCGTTACCGGCAAGTCTCTTTACTCGTTCCGTAATACATCATCCCACAACTAACTCATTAGTTACAATGCTTGCAAGGCTTATAGTGATGTGCATTACTGAGTGGGCCTAGAGATACCTCTCCGACAATCAGAGTGACAAATCCTAATCTCGAAATACGCCAACCCAACAAGTACCTTCGGAGACACCTGTAGAGCACCTTTATAATCACCCAGTTATGTTGTGACGTTTGGTAGCACACAAAGTGTTCCTCCGGTAAACGGGAGTTGCATAATCTCATAGTCATAGGAACATGTATAAGTCATGAAGAAAGCAATAGCAACATACTAAACGATCAAGTGCTAAGCTAACGGAATGGGTCAAGTCAATCACATCATTCTCCTAATGATGTGATCCCGTTAATCAAATGACAACTCATGTCTATGGTTAGGAAACATAACCATCTTTAATTAACGAGCTAGTCAAGTAGAGGCATACTAGTGACACTCTGTTTGTCTATGTATTCACACATGTATTATGTATCCGGTTAATACAATTCTAGCATGAATAATAAACATTTATCATGATATAAGGAAATAAATAATAACTTTATTATTGCCTCTAGGGCATATTCCTTCAGTCTCCCACTTGCACTAGAGGCAATAATCTAGATCACATCGCCATGTGATTTAACATCAATAGTTCATATCATCATGTGATTAACACCCATAGTTCACATCATCATGTGACCAACACCCAAAGGGTTTACTACAGTTAGTAATCTAGTTCACATCGCTATGTGATTAACACCCAAAGAGTACTAAGGTGTGATCATGTTTTGCTTGTGAGATAATTTTAGTCAACGGGTCTGTCACATTCAGATCCGTAAGTATTTTGCAAATTCTATGTTTACAATGCTCTGCACGGAGCTACTCTAGCAAATAGCTCCCACTTTCAATATGTATCCAGATTGAGACTTAGAGTCACCTGGATCAGTGTCAAAAACTTGCATCGACGTAACCCTTTACGACGAACCTTTTGTCACCTCCATAATCGAGAAACATATTCTTATTCCACTAAGGATAATTTTGACCGCTGTCCAGTGATCTACTCCTAGATCACTATTGTACTCCCTTGGCAAAATCAGTGTAGGGTATACAATAGATCTGGTACACAGCATGGCATACTTTATGGAACCTATGGCCAAGGCATAGGGAATGACTTTCATTCTCTTTCTATCTTCTGTCGTGGTCGGGCTTTGAGTCTTACTCAATTTCACACCTTATAACACAGGCAAGAACTCTTTCTTTGACTGTTCCATTTTGAACTACTTCAAAATCTTGTCAAGGTATGTACTCATTGAAAAAACTTATCAAGCGTCTTGATCTATCTCTATAGATCTCTATGCTCAATATGTAAGCAGCTTCACCGAGGTCTTTCTTTGAAAAACTCCTTTCAAACACTCCTTTATGCTTTGGAGAATAATTCTACATTATTTCCGATCAACAATATGTCATTCACATATACTTATCAGAAATGTTGTAGTGCTCCCACTCACTTTCTTGTAAATACAGGCTTCACCGCAAGTCTGTATAAAACTATATCCTTTGATCAACTTAGCAAAGCGTATATTCCAACTCTGAGATGCTTGCACCAGTCCATAGATGGATCGCCGGAGCTTGCATATTTTGTTAGCACCTTTAGGATTGACAAAACCTTTTGGTTGCATCATATACAACTTTTCTTTAATAAATCCATTAAGGAATGCAATTTTGTTTATCCATTTGCCAGGTTTCATCAAATGCGGCAATTGCTAACATGATTCGGAAAGACTTAAGCATAGATACGAGTGAGAAACTCTCATCGTAGTCAACACCTTGAAATTGTCGAAAACCTTCTGCGACAATTCTAGCTTTGTAGATAGTAACACTACTATCAGCATCCGTCTTCCTCTTGAAGATACATTTATTTTGATGGCTTGCCGATCATCGGGCAAGTCAACCAAAGGCCATACTTTGTTCTCATACAGGGATCCCATCTCAGATTTCATGGCCTCAAGCCATTTTGCGGAATCTAGGCTCACCATCGCTTCTTCATAGATCGTAGGTTCGTCATGGTCTAGTAACATAACCTCCAGAACAGGATTACCGTACCACTCTGGTGCGGATCTTACTCTGGTTGACCTACGAGGTTCAGTAACTACTTGATCTGAAGTTTCATGATCATCATCATTAACTTCCTCACTAATTGGTGTAGATGTCACAGGAACCGGTTTCTGTGATGAACTACTTTCCAATAAGGGAGCAGGTACAGTTACCTCATCAAGTTCTACTTTCCTCCCACTCACTTCTTTCGAGAGAAACTCCTTCTCTAGAAAGATTCCAAATTTAGCAACAAAAGTCTTGCCTTCGGATCTGTGATAGAAGGTGTACGCAACAGTCTCTTTTGGGTATCCTATGAAGACACATTTCTCTGATTTGGGTTCGAGCTTATCAGGTTGAAGCTTTTTCACATAAGCATCGCAGCCCCAAACTTTAAGAAACAACAACTTTGGTTTCTTGCCAAACCACAGTTCATAAGGCGTCGTCTCAAGGATTTTGATGGTGCCCTATTTAACGTGAATGTAGCTGTCTCTAAAGCATATCCCCAAAACGATAGTGGTAGATCGGTAAGAGACATCATAGATCTCACTATATCTAATAAAGTACGGGTATGACGTTCGGACACACCATTACACTATGGTGTTCCAGGTGGCGTGAGTAGTGAAACTATTTCACATTGTTTTAACTGAAGGCCAAACTCGTAACTCAAATATTTTACCTCTGCGATCATATCGTAGAAACTTTTATTTTCTTGTTACGATGATTCTCCACTTCACTCTGAAATTCTTTGAACTTTCCAAATGTTTTAGACTTGTGTTTCATCAAGTAGATATACCCATATCTGCTCAAATCATTTGTGAAGGTCAGAAAATAACGATACTTGCCGTGAGCCTTAACACTCATCGGACCGCATACATCAGTATCTATTATTTCCAATAAGTCAGTTGCTCGCTCCATTGTTCCGGAGAACGGAGTCTTACTCATCTTTCCCATGAGGCATGGTTCGTAAGCATCAAGTCATTCATAATCAAGTGGTTCCAAAAGTCCATCAGCATGGAGTTTCTTCATGCGCTTTACACCAATATGACCTAAACGGCACTGCCACAAATAAGTTGCACTATGATTATTAACTTTGCATCTTTTGGCTTCAATATTATGAAAATGTGTATCACCACGATCGAGATCCAACAAACCATTTTCATTGGGTGTATGACCATAGAAGGCTTTATTCATGTAAACAGAACAACAATTATTCTCTAATTTAAATGAATAACCGTATTGCAATAAACATGATCAAATCATATTCATGCTCAACGCAAACACCAAATAACATTTATTTAGGTTCAACACTAATCCAGAAAGTATAGGCAGTGTGCAATGATGATCATATCAATCTTGGAACTACTTCCAACACACATCGTCACTTCACCCTTAACTAGTCTCTGTTCATTCTGCAACTCCCATTTTGAGTTACTACTCTTAGCAACTGAACCAGTATCAAATACCGAGGGGTTGCTATAAACACTAGTAAAGTACACATCAATAACATGTATATCAAATATAGCTTTGTTCACTTTGCCATCCTTCTTATCCACCAAATACTTGGGGCAGTTCCGCTTCGAGTGACCAGTCCCTTTGCAGTAGAAGCACCTAGTCTCAGGCTTAGGTCCAGACTTGGGCTTCTTCACTTGAGCAGCAACTTGCTTGCCGTTCTTCTTGAAGTTCCCCTTCTTTCCTTTGCCATTTTTCTTGAAACTAGTGATCTTGTCAACCATCAACACTTGATGCTTTTCTTGATTTCTACCTTCGTCGATTTCAGCATCACGAAGAACTCGGGAATCGTTTTCATCATCCTTGGATACTATAGTTCATCACGATGTTCTACTAACTTGGTGATGGTGACTAGAGAATTCTGTCAATCACTATTTTATCTGGAAGATTAACTCCCACTTGATTCAAGCAATTGTAGTACCCAGACAATCTGAGCACATGCTCACTGGTTGAGCTATTCTCCTCCATCTTGTAGCTATAGAACTTGTTGGAGACTTCATATCTCTCAACTCGGGTATTTTCTTGAAATATTAACTTCAACTCCTGGAACATCTCATATGGTCCATGACGTTCAAAACGTCTTTGAAGTCCCGATTCTAAGCCGTTTAAGCATGGTGCACTAAACTATCAAGTAGTCATCATATTGAGCTAGCCAAACGTTCATAACATCTGCATCTGCTCCTGCAATAGGTTTGTCACCTAGCGGTGCATCTAGGACATAATTCTTCTGTCCAGCAATGAGGATAATCCTCAGATCACGGATCCAATCCGCATCATTGCTAGTAACATCTTTCAACTTAGTTTTCTCTAGGAACATATCAAAAATAAAACAGGGGAGCTAAACGCGAGCTATTGATCTACAACATCGATATGCTAATACTACTAGGACTAAGTTCATGATAAATTAAAGTTCAATTAATCATATTACTTAAGAACTCCCACTTAGATAGACATCCCTCTAATCCTCTAAGTGATCACGTGATCCATATCAACTAAACCATGTCCGATCATCACGTGAGATGGAGTAGTTTCAATGGTGAACATCACTTATGTTGTTCATATCTACTATATGATTCACGCTCGACCTTTCGGTCTCAGTGTTCCGAGGCCATATCTGTTATATGCTAGGCTCGTCAAGTTTAACCTGAGTATTCCGCGTGTGCAACTGTTTTGCACCCATTGTATTTGAACGTAGAGCCTATCACACCCGATCATCACGTGGTGTCTTAGCACGAAAAACTTTCGCAATGGTGCATACTCAGGGAGAACACTTATACCTTGATAATTTAGTGAGAGATCATCTTATAATGCTACCGTCAATCAAAGCAAGATAAGATGCATAAAAGATAAACATCACATGCAATCAATATAAGTGATATGATATGGCCATCATCATCTTGTGCTTGTGATCTCCATCTCCGAAGCACCGTCATGATCACCATCGTCACCGGCGCGACACCTTGATCTCCATCGTAGCATCGTTGTCGTCTCGCCAATCTTATGCTTCTACGACTATCGCTACCGCTTAGTGATAAAGTAAAGCATTACAGGGCGATTGCATTGCATACAATAAAGTGACAACCATATGGCTCCTGCCAGTTGCTGATAACTCGGTTACAAAACATGATCATCTCATACAATAAAATTTAGCATCATGCCTTGACGATATCACATCACAACATGCCCTGCAAAAACAAGTTAGACGTCCTCTACTTTGTTGTTGCAAGTTTTACGTGGCTGCTACGGGCTGAGCAAAAACCGTTCTTACCTACGCATCAAAACCACAACGATAGTTTGTCAAGTTGGAGCTGTATTAACCTTCGCAAGGACCGGGCGTAGCCACACTCGGTTCAACTAAAGTTGGAGAAACTTACACCCGCCAGCCACCTGTGTGCAAAGCACGTCGGTAGAACCAGTCTCGCGTAAGCGTACGCGTAATGTCGGTCCGGGCCGCTTCATCCAACATTACCGTCGAACCAAAGTATGACATGCTGGTAAGCAGTATGACTTATATCGCCCACAACTCACTTGTGTTCTACTCGTGCATATGACATCTACGCATAAAACTAGGCTCTGATACCACTGTTGGGGAACGTAGTAATTTCAAAAATTTCCTACGCACACGCAAGATCATGGTGATGCATAGCAACGAGAGGGGAGAGTGTTTCTCTACGTACCCTCGTAGACCGAAAGCGGAAGCTTTAGCACAACGCGGTTGATGTAGTCGTACGTTTTCACGATCCGACCGATCAAGTACCGAACGTACGGCACCTCCGAGTTCAGCACACGTTCAGCCCGATGATGTCCCTTGAACTCTGATCCAGCCGGGTGTTGAGGGAGAGTTTCGTCAGCACGACGGCATGGTGACGATGATGATGTTCTACCGATGCAGGGCTTTGCCTAAGCACCGATACGATATTATCGAGGTGGACTATGGTGGAGGGGGCACCACACACGGCTAAAAGATCAATGATGAATTGTTGTGTCTCCAAGGGGTGCCCCCCTCCCCGTATATAAAGGAGTGGAGGAGGGGGAGGGCCGGCCCTCTCTATGGCGCGGCCTAGGAGGAGTCCTACTCCCACCGGGAGTAGGATTCCCCCCTTCCAAGTAGTAGGAGTAGGAGTCAAGGAAAGAGGACAGAGAAGAGAAGGAAGGAGGGGGCACAGCCCCTCCCCCTAGTCCAATTCGGACTAGGCCTTGGGGGCGCGCAGCCTCTCCTATCTCTTTCCCCTAAAGCCCAATAAGGCCCATATACTCCCCGGCGAATTCCCGTAACTCTCGGGTACTCCGAAAAATACCCGAATCACTCGGAACCTTTCCGATGTCTGAATATAGTCGTCCAATATATCGATCTTTACGTCTCGACCATTTCGAGACTCCTTGTCATGTCCCCGATCTCATCCGGGACTCCGAACTACCTTCGGTACATCAAAACACATAAACTCATAATATAACCGTCATCGAACTTTAAGCGTGCGGACCTTACGGGTTCGAGAACAATGTAGACATGACCGAGACACGTCTCCGGTCAATAACCAATAGCGGAACCTGGATGCTTATATTGGCTCCCACATATTCTACGAAGATCTTTATCGGTCAAACCGCATAACAACATACGTTGTTCCCTTTGTCATCGGTATGTTACTTGCCCGAGATTCGATCGTCGGTATCTCAATACCAAGTTCAATCTCGTTACCGGCAAGTCTCTTTACTCGTTCCGTAATACATCATCCCGCAACTAACTCATTAGTTACAATGCTTGCAAGGCTTATAGTGATGTGCATTACTGAGGGGGCCCAGAGATACCTCTCCGACAATCGGAGTGACAAATCCTAATCTCGAAATATGCCAACCCAACAAGTACCTTCGGAGACACCTGTAGAGCACCTTTATAATCACCCAGTTACGTTGTGACGTTTGGTAGCACACAAAGTGTTCCTTCGGTAAACGGGAGTTGCATAATCTCATAGTCATAGGAACATGTATAAGTCATGAAGAAAGCAATAGCAACATACTAAATGATCAAGTGCTAAGCTAACGGAATGGGTCAATTCAATCACATCATTCTCCTAATGATGTGATCCCATTAATCAAATGACAACTCATGTCTATGGTTAGGAAACATAACCATCTTTAATTAACGAGCTAGTCAAGTAGAGGCATACTAGTGACACTCTGTTTGTCTATGTATTCACACATGTATTATGTTTCCGGTTAATACAATTCTAGCATGAATAATAAACATTTATCATGATATAAGGAAATAAATAATAACTTTATTATTGCCTCTAGGGCATATTTCCTTCAGTACCAGGGTTAAAAAATTAACTAAATATGTTGGAAATTTTGAAAATTATCAAATTTTTGCTGGGGAAAAAATATTTTTAATCCAAAAATTACTAGCCATACTAAAACAAATTTAAAAATAAATTAGTACTATGTCATGTTAAATCCAATGAAATACTCCCTCCGTTCCAAAATTCTTGTCTTAGATTTGTCTAAATACGGATGTATCAAGTCACGTTTTGGTATTAGATACATTCGTATCTAGACTAATCTAAGACGAGAATTTTGGGACGGAGGGAGTATAAGATATCAGTGAAGAACAAAAACAAAAAAAGAAACTAATATCCCATTTGCTATAATTTTTTTGGAATTTTCAACCCCTTTTGATATTACTTTTAACAGACACTGACCATACTCTTTGGCCAGGCCGGAATGCATCCCTCCTCGTCTTGAAAGATTTGCAGCCCAGTAAGTCAGAGAAAACAAATAGGCCTAGCTTGGGTATTCTTCAAAAAGAAATATTGAGCTACCTATTTTCCCAAAGAAAAAACTGCTAGGCTGGTCATGTTGTTAGACGGGCCACAGAGACCGCACAACCCAGTTTATAGCCTGCTCCTCCGAATTACTACTAAAAAAAGTTGTGCAATTCTGTCGTTAATTGACTATACATTGAAGATGATGTGGGTCCCAGATATCAGCATGGTGGATTAGAGTAAAAAAATGAGGGGTTCATCTGAGTAGTAAAAGAGGCGCTTGCTTGTGTTCGGGAGTGGACCTGGTGGGTCCGTACTGTCATACTCACAACTACAGTCCTCTCTCAATTCACTATGTTGACAGGGACCGTTTCAAAAAAAACTAGGTTGACTGGGCCGGACGGCGGCGCCGCGGCGAGCGCACCAAGGCAGAGGATAAAGTGTTGTCGCCAATGTGCTGGGCTGGGTTGGACATTCTTATTGAAAAATAAAAATGGACCGGATCTATTTCCGACGTTGACTATGATTTGCATGTGTCCGCTGGTTGCAGGAAGAAAATGCTGGGAGAAATAAGACTAGTCGCTATCTTTGTCGAAGAATAATATCGACTGAATGTAACGACACTATCATAGGAAATAATATCCTCCTGTTAAATCGTGAATTTAAAGAACTGGTGCATGAGCATTTAGCTTTATTTATTTATTTACTTATTTATGTTTAGGGGACCATGAGCATGTACCTGGGCCGGATTCATGTGAGAGCCTCCCTTCCAGTTGATTATGGGCTTCTCTATTGGGCCTTCATCAGTGGGCTGCATGTTATCAACAAGTGGAAAATGTGTTCCGTACGAAAAATAGTATGCGCTACGTACGGTACGGGGCACTAAAGGATCGAAGCGTGCAACGACTTCCAAAACATTGTGTTTGTCATTCTAACAACACATTTATTCAACCAACAGACGAAATATACTACTGATTGTACATTGAAAACAGCAGCAGCAGCAACCAGGACTGGGGGTGCAACAGAAGCAGTAAGTAGGCCAGAAGAGTGAAGACGCAGCTCTCTCTTCCAAACCAAACATCAGCCATCATTACAAAAGGGCTACCAAAAAAGAACAAGTGTATGCATCAAACTAAATAAAGATCCTACTACACTAAGTGTACGCATCTAACTAACTAGCTCAGTTAGACGTTACTATTTATTAAGCTATGGAAATTGGCTGACGGCTTGAACCAGATGGGTGCCTGACGGGGGAAACTCCAGCCAGCATGTCGAAGTCTGACACTTGCGACCCTCTCTCCTACTTTGGGCTGCAGAGCGTGAAGGCACATATCATGGTATGGTGCATGCAGAGACGCATGGTACGCTATGTACACACAGTTTTGCCTGATGAACGAAACCGCACTGCCATCATGATCCTTGCCGTCGATTATCTCCTGGTTAATCGGATAATTCAGTCCGACAAACAGAGAGCGTGTACCAAGGCTACTTACCAACCTCCAGCCAAAAATTCCTGAAGGCCTAGAGAAGCTGGGATCCTGCTCAAAGACCTTGGAGTGACTGTGATTGTATTTTGCGAAACAACACGTCCGGTACGTGCGCACGATCATCAATCGTTCGCCGTCGTCTGATCGAGCCAGGAACCACCTGCAACTGCCATGCCGATTTTCTTTGAAAGGTTCTGGGATTAGGAAGGGTAGGGACACCAGGCGGCCTACAACATCATATCAAGTTGGAGTCAAATAACCCTCAAAAAAAGTTGGAGTCAAATAAAAAAGGGCTCTTGATGTAGTCAATCTTAAGAACAACATGTTATGAGCATGAATATTTTTCAGTAAATGTTGACAGTAATATAAGAAAGCCATCATGATGTCATAGGAAAGTAACATACTGCTGTAACAGCCGTTTGTAGCGATGACTGGAGTAGGCCAGCAATACGTCCAGCCATAGAAGGAGTCGACAGCGTAAATGAAGCCCTTGTGTTCAATGGCATCAGAGAACCATGGAGGATGTATGATCCTGCGATGGACGTGCAGATTTATCCACTTACCGCAATGACCTGTCAGATAGGCGAGACTGCAGTTGAAGAACGCAATTAGCCCGAAGTCTTTATAATTTGCAGATCTTGTGGGCACATGGCAGATTACAACCTTGAGCAAATCAAACTTGGTATCATGTTGGCTACTATAAGATTCTGAGTATTCTGGGCCGCGGTGCCAAAGCCGTGCAGTGTTAATCGAAGGAAGGGGTATCAATCGCCGGGTGTAGACCTCCACGAGCATCCAGCTGCCGCGACCATCGACGAGCACCATCCAAAACGTGTTCATGCCGACCTAGTACATACCGTTAATGTAGTTGAGGGTGACGGGGATCGGATCACAGTCAAGGGGGTTGATGCTTGCCACCCTACAATCGTTATGCTGCGTGACACGCGGTTTCGGAAGATCAGGCCGCATCAGCAAGTAAGGAGCTGGCTTAAAAAGCTCCGGCCTGAGGGCTTTGAGTAAACGGTACAGCCTGGATGAGCACGCGGCGAGCGGCATGGTACTGAGATTGTTCACACGCGAAACAATGAGCTTGATTACCTCTGTGGGGAGCGAATTCCAGCCACTCTTTCGGCGGACGCTGCTCGGTTCTGCCATTGTTAGTGCTTGGGTTTCGGACGAGGGGGGGAGGCGCCTTAGTGGGGATGGAAGATTGGACGAGGGGGGAGGCGCCTTAGCGGGGATGGAAGAGCGGACAAAGATGGAGAAGCGAATATGTGCTGCGGGAAGTGGACAGGTGATGATGACTACAGCACGCCGCTTGACTTACGAGACACATGCCAGCAGCATAGGGTCATATCGAAGTCAGAGAACTTGCTTGAGTGATCACAGTACTGGTCCAATCATTGTTATATTAAAAGTAAACTGTTTGGAGTGAAACATAAGATATTTTTAGTGATATGTATATCAAAAGTAAACTGTTTTCTTTCAAATTTGTGAATATGTATTATTCTACTTTGGATCCATTGCAACGGACGGGCTCAATGTTATAAAGGTTTATCTCTTGCATTCTCCGCAACCAACACCTAGTGTACTAGTCCGGGCCGGATGCTTGCAACGCGATGACCTGAGTTTGAATTCTGTCCTAAACTTTAGCTTTTTTTAATATATACTATACTTCTTTCGCTACTGTACTGGCAGTGGAACCCACAGAGTACTTAGAATACAGGATTAAGGATGGATTTGTTTCTTTTTAACTTTCTGTATGAATCTGTAGCCAGCCTGCAAGTCATGTACACTATACTGACAGTAGAATCCACAGAGTACTTAGAATACAAGATTAAGGATGCAATTAACTTTTTATAGAGGGAGAATCATACACGCAATTAACTCAAATGGATTGGACGTGACTCTATTATTCTCCAACGGCAACCGGCAAATTTCTTCCCGCGGGCCAGAGTAGGTTTCTCGGTTTGTATGCAGGTTTAACGGAGGGGTTTGATGGAGGCGAGGAGGCGTGTTCAGCCGGGCGTGCAGTGGACGGCGCAGTACTATTCGATTTGACAACTACAACTAGTATATTATAAAAAACAAAGAAGAGTAGTAGAGATAGAGATAAGAATAGAGACTAGGGAGGAGGACCATCTACTGCTTCGTGGGCTTCTCCTGCGCTCCATTCGCGGCTGCAACGTCCCCTACAGCCACTCCCTCCTGCGCTCCATTCGGCGGGTGCTGTTGAAATTTGGGGAGCGCACTCTTGCGACTGCTAGCAGCAACGACTTAACCGACGACGACTTCTTCCCCAACCTCGGCAACCTCTTCCTCAACAACATGGGCGACAACCTCAACGCCAATGGTGCTGCTCCCGTTGCACCGTATGTGTTTCTGTCCTTCCTGTTCGAAATCGTGGGAGAATTCATGTTTCTAGTCTGTGTCCTAGATTCGACCTGTTCATCTACTATGCTAGTCCGCATGATTAGTTTAATCTGTGTTATAGCCGTCATGATTTATTTTGTGCTTATTCGGACTAAATCTCGTAGTAACTTGCTCATATATTCAACTGGCGGAACGTCCCCTACAGCCACTCCCGTTTCATGGACGGCCTGGTCAATGCTTCCAAGGAGCCCTTCGTCTACTGCTATGAGTGCCCGGTGCCGTTTTGGGGCTCGCCGGCGGACATCGTGCATCACCTGACGCTGGCGTGCGGCGATCACTACTGGCCCTTGGCGAAGAACATCAAGTATGAGACGTGCTACCCGTTCACCGTGCCGGAGTCACTGGAGGATCACCGCCGCCTGCTAGTCCCAGAGGAGGACGGCAGCGTCTTCCTCTTGATCTTGGGCACCGGCGAGGCCCGCGCAGGCCGCCGCCCTGTCCCTGTAGTGTGCGTCAGGGGCGATGCCGCTGACGCTGACACTGACACGAGGCCGATGTACGGGTGCGTGCTCACTATTACTACCCCTCGGAGGTATGTGGGCGGCGACACTGGCTACGTCAAGCTGACTTGGACTCTGCCGAGCTGGGACCTTCCCGCCGATGTGGACATGGAAGACGCACGGTATTATTTGACCCCCAACAATGTGCACGGGGACTCCAAGGAGGTTCACCTGGACATCTGCATTATCAAGTTAAATGTTGATCATTAGTCTTCACTCAATGTAATCCGCTGTCTAATCATGTGGAGACTTCCGTGCATGATCTTGCTCTATTGGAGTATCGCGCATGAATAAAAGTGTATCCATTTATGGTTTAGTCTAGAATCTTCCATGTATGAATTTTTACTACTTTACTGGTGAAAGACTTATGATGAACCATTTCTTACATATCCTCTGCCCCCTTCCAAGTCATCCTGATTTAATCCCTCCGTCTAGGTGTATAAGGGCATGGTTAATACTTAAATAGTATAGCCAACTATTGACTATAAGAAGGTGCCATGTCATCTGTAGCCAACATGTATAACAATGGATACTCACAAACTAATTCTTGATGATCATTTCATGCAAATCACAATAAGAGTTATTTCTTCACAAGTTTTGGATGCAGGTTGAACAGTTGAACGCTTTTGTTTGCAAAATATACTTTTTATCTATTTCACCCAGATGTATGTGAGCTCTAGAGATGAAATAATATCCGAAGAAACCTATCGATACCCGTTACACATGAGATGACCCCCACATCCTTTGTCAAAATAAACAACTCCCCGATCAATGCATTTCACTCTTCCGTGCAACGCACGGGCACCTTACTATAGATTAGTACAACTAAAAATTGAACTAACATTATATATAGTACGATAAATGATGATGCATGTCACCTAAAATTATATCATTGAAAACTATGTTCAAATACGAATCCAACGATATTGTTTTTGTTGACGTGCACTAACATTTTGTCAGTTAAATCTTCAGTCAAATTCAATGGGGCATAAACCACGACCGATGTAGTAAACCACGACCGAGTACTAGTGTAGAGGGCGGCGCTGCACGGGAGTCTCACCCCGCTCGTGGCGCGGCAGTAAAGCCGTCATATCACAAAACCCAACCACTCCCAGTAATAAGTGGCCTACTAAAATAAACGGACAAGCAACCATCACATCCCTCCGTCTTTTTTGCATTTCATCTCTCTGTATTTACTTTCTCCGGTTCATCTAGCACACTCGATCCCTAGCTACTACTCCTAGGGCCAGTTCTTTTGGCGGCTTCCCCAGCTTTTCCCATAAGACTAGTCACGGTGGAGAGTAACATTAAGGCGCCTCACTCATTTATTTGGGCGTCTAAACTACTACTTGTAGTACCTCCGTTCTGGTTTATTCCTCACCATTGTAATTTGTGCTAAATTTTGACCAAAGATAACATTTCATTAGTTAAATTTATGATCAAAATTTAACACAGATTACAATGGGGACCAATAAACGAGGACAGAGGTAGTAGTTATGGGATTACTAATCTAGAAGCCTAAAAGAACTGGCCCCTGGTACTCCTACTAGTAGTAGTACTCAAGTTGGAATTCCAATTGCACGGCACAACTTGTTAGGCAAAAAATTCGATACAGGGTGTAGGAAGCGGTTTGGGAATTTGCATGCCTTTCCGACCAGTGAGATACTCCGTACAAAGTACGACAGAGAAATAACCACAGAGAAGGAAGCTAAAAGTAAACAATCAAACGAGCATTTTTGCATTTGTTTTGCATTGAATCGTTTCACAAGCTTGACTAGTGCTGTTTTTCTACTTTTACAAAAACCGCATTGTAATGTTAAAACGTGCATTTGCACGTACATAACTAATAGTAGTACTCCCTCTGTCTAGGTGTATAAGTCTTCCCTCCTTCTTGGTCACGGTGCACAACCAAAGATGACTTATTGACCTGGACGGAGGGAGTAGCACAGTCTGCAAGCATATATAGAGAGAGACGTGTAGTGCGATAGTATATAGTAAAGTTTGTGCTATATGCACGTACTTACAAAATGCGTACGAATACACAAGGTTTCCAAACTTTCCCTTTTACATACTTAATTAAGGACGCTAATAATTCCTGAACATTCGGGATTTATCATTTGCGTCCCAAAACTAATGAGATCGCCTTACGAAACAAAAATTATACTCCTACTAAAAGCCACGACGCTCGCAGGAGCGCTTGCGGCGCGCCACGAGTGCCCTGGTGCGCGGCCGTTTCCCATCGCGCCGACACAACACCTCTTCCTCAGCCTCACAACTCGCGAGGTGCTGATTGGCGGCTTGCCGGCGGGCGAGCGCGATCTCACCGGTGTGGTGATCCGGCGCCAACAGGTACTCCTCCTCGCTGGAAGCGTGCACCCGGTCCACGTACCGCCAAGCGTAGATGAGGCGCTTGGGCCCGACTGCACCCAGAGCTTCGGCACGGGTGTCCTCCGCCACCCTCACGGCCCTCGCACGAGCCTTTTGCCAAAGAGCCAATTGCCTGACTCTCTCGGATGCGACATAGGCCTGCCAGGCAGCTTGTTCCGCGGTGCGCTTCTCTTCCTCGGCCTTCTTTTCCGCCTCTATTTTGGCGCGCTCTGCTGGAGGCAAAGCCTCCCACAAGGCGACATCCATTTCTTTCCAAAGCTCCTCAAGGCTGGGGGCTCAGCGGGCGGCGCGGCGTTCTCCTCGTAGCGGGGAGCCGACGCGTCCTCCGACGCGCGTGCTGGCGAGATTGGGAACGCCGACGCGTCCACCTCGACGCGTCGCGGCGGGGAGCGGAATGCCGACGCGTCCTCCTCGACTACTGGCGGCGAGGAACCGAACGGCGACGCATCCACCTCGATGCATCGCGGCGAGGAGCGGAACGCTGACGCGTCCTCCTCGACTAGTGGCAGCGAGGAACGGAACAGCGACGCGTGACCGTCCGCGTGGTGCAGCAAGGGGCGCCTAGGGCTTGGGAGGGGCGATGCCATGGTGGTCCATGTGAGAGGGAGGGGGAGGACATAGCGATGAACGTGAACGTGAGGGGGAGGAGATAGCGATGCCGTGGGAGGTGCCGTATTTATAGCGATCAATGGCACACCTACATAAGATATGGATTGAGCTGCACTGACTTAACTGCAGGTCGAGTTGCATCACTGACATGTGGGCCAGACCCCTGTTGGGCCCATATGTCTGTGATCCAATGCACCTGCAGTTAAGTAACTGAAGTAGCGTCCCGGAAGATATGTTGCGTGATTAATGTACTCCCTCCTTTCCGGTTTATAAGGCTCAATTCAAAAATCTCACCAACCAAGGTAGATGGTGAGTGGTGGAATACTTTTTGTAGTTTGCAAAAGCACCCAATTAATGCTCTTGCTTTCCTCAAAAAAGTATGTTTACCAATGCATTAATTGCAATGCATGCATGCATAAATTACATGCATTGGTCAATTTTCTCTTAATACTTGCATGCAATGGTTTAATGCACCTTGGAATCTGAACATATGATGGGAAACAACCAAATTGAGCCTTATAAAATGGAAAAACTAAAATTTTGAGACAAGCCCTATAAACCGGAAAGGAGGGAGTAACACCTACGTGGGCATATTTGTTGGAGTAAATTACGGGGGAGGGAAGGAGTGGAAATATTGCTGGTCACAACGGATTGGACAAGCGCGGGGGGAGGAGAGTCATGCATGCAGATTTTTTACACACGGGGTGGAGTGGTGGGACCGCCGGAGGGAGAAGGAGAGTCTGGCAGGCATATTGTTTCCACACATGGAGAGGAAAAGATTTGGAGACGAACGGGCTTCCTGCAGGTATGGGGAACGGTGCATAATAAGTCTCATCTTGCATGCCGGGCTAGGTATAGTCTCAAGTCATAAAAAACATACACGCCCCACACATGTTCATATTTCAAGGTGCACTAAATTATTGCATGCGATGATTAAGGCTGGCCATAATGTTGGTATCTTAGCTGGTATCATGCACACGGGAATAGCAAACATGCTGATGTGGCAAAGAATTAAAGAAGAGAGGGGGGTTAGAGTAACTAGTGTTCATGCATGCATTGGTAAACACATTTTTTGTGAATAACTACAAAAACTATTCCACCGCCTCTATCTTGCTAAGAGTAGGTGAAAATTTTGAATCGAGCCCTTTAAACTAGAAGGGAGGTAGTAGTACTCTAATAGCTAACCTTGGCCCTGTTTGGATCCATGTGTTAGAGTTAGTTTGGGTTAGTTTGAACTCAACTAACCCAAAAAAAATCTAACCCACCCAAGAGGTGCTTATTTGTGTTAGTTCTTCTCGGGACACTAAAAAACACATTTTTCTCTCGCTCTCCCCGCAGCAGATCCCTCCCCACTTCCTCGTAGGTTCTCGTCCTCTCCCTCCCTCCCTCCCTCTCGCACCGCCCATGAAGGCACCTCGCCGTATCCGCGCTCCATCTAACCCTGTCATCCAAACACCTCTTTCGCTAGAGTTACTTCAGGGTTAGTTCAGCATTAGAATCTTTCACTCATCTAACTCATCTAATAGTAGTTCTTATACTCATTATAATCAGTATTGTAGATATTGATATTTTTAGTATAAATTTGGTGAAACACTTTGCAAACGGTTCACGGAAGTCAAAAGGACCAGAGGGAGTATCATGCATGCGGAGTAGGCAAAAAAATTGCTCATTTATAGCCGGTCGAAGTCTCAAAGGGCGCGACCGCGCGAGGGAGGCGAAGGTCGTGGGAGGCGCGACGGTTGACGGAATTAAGGAAGTTACCCATGCGCCGGCATGGCGTGTGAATAGGCAGAAGCTATACCGTCAGGCCTACGATATGGGTCTAGTAGACATGACATCTAGTGGGTCCCGCATAGTTCTCGAGAACTCTTTGGGGGCTTGCAGCCGTTTATCCACCGGGCAAGCCAGCACCCCACACTGTTCGCACGCCCTACTCGTCCCCGTCTTCTACTAGTACAGTACCTTACAATAGTTCGCTCCATGTCATGACGTCCTTTCACATTACACCAGTTCAACTTCTCCTAACCCTCCTCCAAAATCCATGGACTCCCAAATCTCCATGGTCACCGCTGAGTACTAGGTTAGAGCCATCACCGGTGATGAGTTCTTCGTCATCTACACACGTGGATCCGCGACGGTGAAAGCATGCCTTGCTCGCTTCCTACGCATGTTCAACAGTTCAACGGATGAGTGGGTCGCTGGGCTAGATGTTGAGTACACCATATTCCTGCAAAGAGAGAAGAAATTAAAGGAGGCAGAGAAGAAGAAGCCCGCCGTGATCCAGGTTTGCATACTTAACGTGTGCTTGGTCTACCACATATGCCATGCCGACATTGAGTGCTAGGATTTTAAGAACTTCCTCAAGGACGAAAGAGTGAAATTCGTTACTGTAGACTTTAGGAACGACAGGGATGTCCTGGGTCGGATAGGCCTCATTGTAGGCCAGCCCCTCGATCTCCAGAAGGCAAGCCTGGTGTCCTCCTCTCAGCCTTCAATGCTGACCCTGGAAGTAGCCATGATTGATCCTTCGTACGCTAAACTGAAGAAACCTCTCCACGAGTTTCATCATGGATGAAAGTCGAAGACATTAGATGAAGATCACATCCTGTACGCAACAATGGATGCCTACCTTTGTTTAAATATCTACAAGGGTTGGATGAAGAAGTAGAGCCTAGTGTCCGGTTCAAGCAAAGAAGCGTCGGTGAAGAGGAAGAGGAAGAGGGTCGAGGATGAAGTCGAGGACGTGGACTCGGACTCCGAGTAGGTGGCAGTGCCGTGGCTCATGTTGGTTCTACTGCAGTGCCAAGCGGACTAGTTGCTTAGTTTATCTTCAAGGGTGTTTTGTGCTGAGGCCCCAGCAGAACTATGTTTATGTTCTTTCTCGTTATTTGAACTCTTTAGTACGTACAGTAGTACTAGTACTATGTCTTGCTACTGTTCTTCTTGCAGTTGGTACTACTGCTCGTATCTTCGTGTTCCTACTATACTTAATACGTTCGTACTAGTAGTATAATTTGGGTCAGTCGATTTGTGAAAGAAGTTCGATGGAGCAAAGGAAGAAGACGGCAGAGAAGCTACCCTAGTATCTATATTAGGGTGGCAGGCTGCCCATGATCTATCTTATGAGTGTTGGGTGTGGAATGCAGTTCGCCGGAAAAAAATGGATCGTGCCCGGGGTTAAACGGATGGAGGGGGTGGGGGGAGCATGGCGGTAGCAGGCGGTTCAGGGGAGGGCGCGGCCGTGGCGGCAGGCGGTTAGGCGTGTGGCGGGCTGAGAAGATGAACCGTGCATCAATTTCGGAGGTTGAAGAAGCCCTTCTAGCCATCCATGTTGCATCAAACGGCTCACAAGAGTCGACTGACCCAAATTTCTCCTTCAGATTGCAGGATCCACGTGGCGTTCAAGGTCTCGAAGGTAGATTCCACGTCCGCAGCCAGTTTGCGGGCTCGACGCGCGCGCGACCGGCTTCTGCCGCGACAGCCACCATGCGCGCCTACTCCGCGCGGGTGGAGATGACAATGACACGCTAGTTCCTCCTCGCCGACGTGCTGGAGCGCGCGCTCGTCCTCCTCTTCGTACGCTACGTGCATAGACGCAGCTCCACCAGCTGCTCGCGTGCTTGGCAGCGCGGCGGCATCGCGAGGGACTACAGACGATGTGAGCGGGCGAGCCTTCGGCTCGGCGGCGACACGGCGGTGATGGGCGAGAAATTGTTGGCCGGAACAGGCTGGCGCCAGCATGCGCAACGGCGGCGGCATATTGATGAGTGCGCATATGGGAGCTTAGTTTAGTTTTCTGTAGGGTTGGTCAAACTTAAAAGAAAACCGTACTAGTGCACGGAAAAATTAGACTTAGGCAGTGCTTTTATTAGTTACCACAGCCATGATTCGGAATCATGTGCAAGCGCGTGAACCGCGGCCGCGCCATCGATCGAACGGTGCGTCACCGTGTCGCGCTCGAAGGACATCGACCGAACCTTTTTGTGTGTGTGAAAACAATCCCCGAATATGACTCAACTTTTTTTCCGGGAAAGTTCTTGACGCTACAATATTTCCATATATTTGAATTTAGCTCCAGTTCGTGTTTATTTGGATTTGGACGTTTTAGCTGCGCCCTAGTTTTTTAATACTGATTTTGTGTGTGTGACTGAGAGAGAATGTGTGTATGTGTCCATATGTGTGTTGTGGCGGAAGGGCAATGTGGAGACGGTGTGCGTGTGATAGAGACATAGAGAGGTGTGAATGTGCAAATGATCATGCATGAGTCAGACATAGACAGATGCCGATACGTTGTGTACTTGTGTATACATGAGAGAACGGTTTTCTATTTTACTTGTGTGTGTGTGTGAGAGAGAGAGGAGCATCCGTAACACAACAACCATCTCTCTCGATTTGTCCGTCCCTCACACGATCACATGTAACACATGCATCAGTGCGCATATTTTGACACCCTCACCCGGCCCCTGCCCACCTCAAGGCCCGCACGTCGCTCTCTATCTCGCACGCACAATCTCTTTGTAAATACCCTGTTTAGCATGTAGCTTTCCGTCACATACACACACATTTCTCTCCTTAGGTTTGTTTTTTCTCAATATCTGACACACACACACACAACACATAGCACACACACACCCCCTCCCCCGTGCACACAATTCATCCCCATCCAAGGTTATATGGCGACCACTCTCACTTGTGCTTCTCTGCACCCCAGCATGCACAACACCTCAATCTTCAAAGAGGGCATCAAGGAGATCGAATACGGCGACCACACTACGCTAGAGAATGTGGGGCCATTTGGAAGCAGGATGATGTGACGACTGCTGACTGACTCCTCCCCCCACCCTCTCTCTCTCGCACAAAATTACCAATCCCTCTCTCCCCGCACAAATTTATCAATCCCTCAACCCACGAGATCCTTCCCCTCTCGTCCATGTTTTTCCATCTCTCTCATCAAACCTGTTGTCTCTTCTCCTTCCACGTGTACAGAATCCGGATGGACACGCATCTCACGTATATTACATGTCTCCATCTTTCTCACGGACCTAACTTCTTCCTATCTCTTTCTCTCTCTATCTCCCTCTCTCCGTTTCGTTAGGTTTGTCTCCTACTCTCTCGTCCACATACATACAGTCTTTCCCGCCCTATCTGCTCCATCTTTGCAAGCTCTCTCTGCACGTTTCATTCACACATTGGGATATGTTCAAAATGTTAATTTTATAATGGCTGATGTAGAGTTATTGTTGGTTTTGTTGCATCCTACAAAGTAATAACTATGAAATGCATTTTGATTGTCATTTGACTGGGATTATGCGAGTTTGAGCATGTTGTGAAGTACTATAGACCTCGTATACATCTTGGAATTCAACAATGATTGTAACTATTGAATTGTATAGACCATTACATTCAAAGTCAATAGCCTAATATATTTATTTCACAATTTCAACAAATGATTAATTCACTACATGCTAAGAAAACAAATGTGTACACCCTCCGTTTTTATTTAAGTCCGCGTATTAGCACTGGTCAAAGTCAAGTTTTGTAAACTCTCAGAAAGTTTATAACAAAAAATATTAACATATACAATAACAAATAAATACCATTAGATTCATTATTGAATGTACTTTCACATCATACATATCTGTTATGGTAAATGTTTATATTTTTCTATAAACTTGGTCAAACTTTAGGAAGTTTGACTTCGGTCAAACCTAATATGCAGAGTTTACTAGTACTACTCGCTAGTTGCTTAGTCGAATCACCCATGCCACACGGGGAGTTCAGTGTCACAAAATTTTGAGGTCGGCGGGAAAATCTCCCGCGACCCTGATTCGGGCAGTGGGAGGTTACCATCATAGCCTTCGGAATAGGCCTACGGATGAAGGTTGGTAGGGAGCTGTTTTCGTAACTTCTGGTTCACCCTACCCAGCCAACCCCACCCCGGCACCCAGAGTAGTACACTTAAATACTCCCCATTTTCTATCCCCACCGCAAAATAGACTTCTCCACGGCACCGCAGCCTTCGTGCTCCTCCCCATCTACATCGGCGCACTCGTCCACCGCAGCGCATCTGCCTCATCGATGACCTCGTACACCGCACTGGAGCCGGTCCACCGTCATCGTCGTACACGGAGCCTCTTCCCCGGCACCATCTTCCATGGTCTAGGATCTGCTTCCCGGAAGCCGACGCCAAGCGCAGATGCACCACCGTCGTGGACAATGAACTGACTCCCGTTGCCGACAATGACTCACAGAGGCCGCCGCGACCATCGTTCTCCTCCTCGATTGGTAATGTGTGTATTGAATCACTTAGCAGTACATGTGCAGTTCCAATTTTGTTCATACCTACCCTTCAAATTTCCTGGGTGCTATTGTTCCCGTAAAAGTAATTGGTTATAGCCTCCATTTTTCTTGCCATGTTGAGATTTTAAAACCACGAGTGCGAACATGCAGAGGAGCAATGAAGACCAAACACGGGATATTGGGGACATCTTCAAGGAGCGTGGCAAGTTAAAGAGGAGCTGCACCGAACCTGTAAAACGAGCTTTGGTAAGTAACACCCTTTCAATTACTTCCGTTTAGCATCGTGTTCTTCGATGTGTATATGTTGTAGTTTCTGTTTCTCTTAAGCCTCATGTTCTTCTATGTGTCATAAGAAGAGTCTTAATCGTCCTAATGCTTTCGTTTTTAGCTTGATGTAGGAAGTGGGTGTTCTCACCTTGTAGTCTGTTTTTATATTTTTTCCTTTTGAATTCACTTCTCCCAGTTCTGTTTATCTGGCTTCTACTAAATGGATCTGGGTTGCTCTGAGTATTGATCTAAAAAAGAAGTAACTTCATGTCAGGATGCAGTTCCTGCGAGGAGGGAAGTATGGTCAACCTCGAGATCATGTTTCTAGAATGAGGCTGGATTACACACAAGGTGCAAGTTCCCTAATGATGCTGGATTAGACACAAGGTGCAAATTCCCAGATGATGCTGGATTACACACAAGCCAGGTGGAGTCGTCAGCTGTTCGTGTCCTCGTGGCTCTAGTAAAGGCTGAAAGAAAGCGTGCAGCAGCCCTTGAGAATGTAGCTGAGTTCCTGAAGAAGCTAAAAGAGCAATGAGATGCTCTCTTCACCCATGCCAAAGAAGAGATGGAAGAAGCCAGAAATAAGCTAGCAGAGGCAGAGCAGGCTAGGCATCTCCTGCTATCTGAAGCTGTTGTCAATACAAAATTTCCTTCATAGTAGCTAGGTTCAAATGTTTATCCAGTCAGCATGCCTGCTGTGATGTTCGTGCATCTACTGATGTGGCACAAAATATATTTTTCGGGTCGTGTAATAACAGCAGTTACTTTCTAAACAATAACAGACGAAGCATTGGACATGGTATAGTTCACGCGCAAGCCCGACATTCCAAGTTCAACTTCCACATCAAACTCATGTTCACAGATATCTCCACATTCATACATAATGTCCACAACCATGATTCACTTCAAAGCCAAAACAAAATTGAGGAGAGTTATGAATAAAGAAAAACCTCTAGTTCCTGCTACCAGTGCGAGCACAACAAGTCAAGACCATGCGTAATTAATTATATTTTGGTCATTTTGTGTCCTAAAATGCCGGCCAGCTCACAGAAGGACGTGTTGCCGACACATGCACGGATTCAATGAAGGCGGGCGGGACAGTCTGAAGCCGGTTGCATGCGGCGAGGAGGTGTGTTCAGCCGGGCCTGCAGCGAGTGGGGCCCTCTTGGCCGGCGCGCCGGTTCAATGCCCGCCCTATGAGAGGTCGCGTCTGTGTCAGAGCAATCACTCCCTCCAGTCCTTTTTTGTTTGCGTATAACAAAATCTCGTTTTCCATTCACATTTTACAAGTAAAATTCGTGGACAAACATTGACCCAAAATACGATGGGGACTAGTAAACCAGAACGGAGGTAGTAGTTTTTTTTATTCAAAGAAGGGTTTCCCCCTTCCGATTTTCATTACTGAAAACCATCATCTAAATATAAACCATAGTATTTGCCCTAGAACTACCAGGTTCAACTTCTCGCAACATAAACCCATACAACCATACGCTAAGGAGGTACATAGTACTATGAATTACATTTTCGCTCCATACCAGTCGTTCTAAAAACTACTTAGTACTTATAACGCGCCATTGAAAATCGGAACTCTTAACCCTGCTAAAAATGATATTTGAAACGTGGCTACTCGATCTGTGGCAACTGGCGAGCCACCACCTCCAAGTCGTTCACCTGTGGTCCCGACCATCAACTCCTACGGATCCAATTATCATGCGAGCTGACTATTCCTACAAAGGTGCGCTCCACCACGCACCCGTTACCCGCGAATGCAACAATCGTGCACCTAGGGTTTTAGGGTTTATTTGTTAACGTTGCCTTTACATAACACTCATGTGTGCGAGACAGCGAGAGACCGACTGTGTGCGTGTGCCTCTTCTCTTCGTATATGTACTCCACCGTTTGTCTGGTGTCCAAAAAATTATAATAACTACTAGCAATGTGCCAATGCATTGCCACACAATCAGAGTAGATTAATACATATTCACCGATTTGATAGAAAACAAAAGTCTAGTTTTGAAATACGTATATCACTAAAAAAATGTTATGTTTCACTCAAAATATATTCCTTTGGCGGTTTTGATGAGATAAGGGAGGAATGTTGTTGGTTTCAAGATTCGAGAAGTGGTATATGTCTAATTTCTACTCTTACTAGCAAGATGCCCGTGCGTTGCACGGAACATCAAGATCTTGTGGGATAAAAGGATGAACGAGGGAAGGCCTTCTCTGCAAATGTGGAGAGGAGTACGGGTAAATTGCCATAGTTTCGTTCCTATCCGTCAGATATAAATCGGACGGCCTATATTGCAGGATGGCAGGCCCACCATCATCACCAACTCTGTTTTTTATCCCTACTCTTATAAAAAGCATAGTCGGTGATGATCATGTGCCTAACTTGATTACTATGGTACTGTTTATACCAAGCTTGATTCGATCCTGAGATGATCGTGTGATGTCCGAGGTTGGTAAGTAATGCATGTGATGGTTATGAGGTAACCCGAGCAGAATAAGTGGTGCATATAACGTTATCATGTTGCATGATAGTATCATCATGTTTATATGTTCATGCCGTGCTCATATTGTTCTAGCTGTATCATTTTCATGTTATTCATGCAATGTTATCCTGATGACCTCATGATAATTCCTGCTTAATCTGTAATTGCCATGCTGTTGTTTGTCTTGAATTGTTGCGACCAGACCTCAAACAGTCTGATATCTGTGCATCAGTGTCATCCCTGGATCGGTAATGCTGACACGCACAGTACTTGAGGATTTATAACAGGGTAGCAATCACACACTTATTACATCGAATGTCTCAAAAGAGAACTTAATACAATAAATATGGCTTAAGGCCATCGAAAATCGATAACAGTGGAAGGCTTGGAAGATAAAGTGAGTCCATCAACTCCAACGACATCACTGACTGAAAGACAACGACCTAAGGCTCCTTACTCGTCGACTGAAAAGTCTGCAACATGAATGTTGCAGCCCGAAACGGGTCAGCACATGGAATATGCTGGCAATGTAACACATAGAGTAATGAACAGAATAAATGCTATCACTACATGCACATTTGGCTGGTGGAGGCTGTATGGTTAATATGTTTTGCGAAAAGCCAATTTTTCCCTACAACAAAGGAATATATTTTATTTAACTATCATGGTGGTTGTTAAACATTGAGAAGGTTCCTCCAACTCAATCTGAATTAAGCATCATCATTAAACCAATCAAATTATAATAAGGGTGATGAGATCAACATGATAATCCAAGAACTAGATACTCAAGATGTCCATAACCGGGGACACGGCTAACCATGATTAGTTTGTACACTCTGCAGAGGTTTGCGCACTTTTCCCCACAAGACTCGAATACATCCATGGTCGGAGATTCGAGACACAGTCTTTCTGAAGCATTAACTCTCTACTCTGGATAGACAGTACCACCTACAACCCACTACATCTTCTAGTCTACCTCTTCAAGAGCTTCACGCAACTTACTCAACTATGCCAGAGCCCATAATGGCTTGTGGCTGCACACAGAAGTTTCTAGCATGAATAATCTTATGATCCCTTTGAGCCTGGGTGGCGGGCCGTAGGATGATCACACGGGTCCTCCGGGATATCCTAGGACAACACTGGATTCTCCAGGTGCCCACAAGCAATCCACCCGGATGTGTATTTAAGTTGCCACCTTAAGTTTAACCATTAATTAACAAACTACATCTGTCATGAATACACTCAAACGCAATCCACGTCTACGAGCATAGCATAACAATATAAGCAACGTAGAAGTAACTCCCATATGTTTGAAAATAAACAGGTGAATAGGTACTACCTCATCTACTTCCCAAAACCCACAAGTTAATCAAATCCTAACCATGCAATTGTTTGAGGATTGATCTAATGCAATAAAACTGGTTAGTAAAGAGGTATGATCAAAGTGTTACTTGCATTGCTGATGATCCGCGAAACCTAGAGACTCGTAGTAGCATGCTTCGCACTCCGGGTACTCTATCGCAAACAAACAAGCATACAATAAGCACACAACTAGAAGCATAGGTAAAACTCAAATAAAAAATCTAACCAGAAAGTTCAACTTAAGAACTCCGGTTTGCAAAAAGAATCAAATCAAACGAAGCAACGAAACTCAAACTGCGAAAGAAACAAGATCCGTTCACTAATCTGGACTAAAGTCAAATTTTACAGTAGCAAAATCTTGTTCAAGTTGGCCAAACAGAAAGAGGGCTTCGAGACGAAGATCTAGGCGCTTGAATCGCCTGATTCCGATAAACGAGCGAAAAGTTATACTAGAACGAAGATTAGGGCAGAAATCGCGATCGAAAATAATCGCGGAAAACCCTGGAAAAAGAAAACTGACGAACAGGCTAACGAACGAACGTTCCCTGTCTGCGATTAACGGGTGAAAACCGTTCGTTAAAATGAACGCACGAACGGGCGTTCGCTAAATAACTAAACCGGGAAAAAAATAAAACCGATCTAAATAAAGAAAAAACTAGGGTTTTCAAAAAAACGTCTGGTTTTCTAACGAAAACCGGCGGCGGCGGCGGGCTACCTCAGTGAGGTCCGGCGAGGTCGGCGGCGACTCGGCTGGAGGCGATGGCGGCGAGGGGATCCGGCGGCCGGGTGGCGGAACGGGGCGGCGGCGGCGGCGCTGCGAGGAGACGAGGGCGACGCGGCGGCGTCGGCGGCGCGGAACCGGTGGCGGCGGGGCGGTTCGGGCGGCGGCGCTAGGGTTTTGGGCGGGGCACTGGCGGCTCGGGCCCCCGCAGCTTTAAAGGGCCGTCCGTGCTAGTGTCCCAGGCAGACACGGCCCGGTTAGGCCGGTTGACTTTTTTTAAAAATAATAATTCCATGCAGAAAAACGAAGAAAAGAAATACTAAATGGACTCAAAAAATCCTAAAATATATTTTCCCCGTCCTCTAAAAATCTACCGGACAAGGTGGACATTTATTTGGGCCTCTAATGCAATTTTAAAAAACGCATATTTTTCCTAATTCAAATAAAATAGCGATAAAAACTCCGAATAAAATCTTATTTGATTTTATTATTAAATCTCCAATATTTCTTTATTTTTGGGAAGTCATTTATCCCCTCTCTTTTATTTTCATAAAAGAAATATTCGAAGAGAAAATAATTAAAATCAAACGATCCTCTTCTCAAATTTGAGAGAACTCAAATATTAAAATAATGAAATCCCCAACTCTCTCCGTGGGTCCTTGAGTTGCGTAGAATTTCTAGGATCAAGCCAAAAATGCAATAAGATATGATATGCAATGATGATCTAATGTATAACATTCCAAATTGAGAATTTGGGATATTACATGAATGCTTCTGGTTATTGTGAGCTTGCAAGTACATTCAATGTACTGACCTGGCGTGTCATGCTAGTTTGCAGGTCATGTCGGATTTGATTGCTTGTTTGCTTGTCGTGGATTCCGTTCGGGCGAGCTAGGATAAGCGTTCCAGCCAGAGTCCCTGCGGAGTGGAGTTCACCACCGTCGTCGTTGTTCCGCTGCTAGAAGTTTTTCCGCTGCTTCGAGTTGTTCTGCTGCTTGCATAGAGCAACTAAGGATGGCGTAGTGTCACCGTGCCGATGTTATTCATTGTAATACCGGGGACCTTATATTCATATTCGTGTAATAATAGAAAGCTGGTTTGTTCTATGCTAAGAAGTCCGTATTCCAGAAGACTTCTCCTCGATCTCTGGGCTGGAATACGGGGCGTTCCGGTTTCTCTGAGCCGGTGTGCCACAAGAAATCCTGAGCATTGAAGCTGATGCCATGGAGGATATAGAAAACCAATGTCTTCATTGCTCCTGCAAGCTTCGCTGTAGGAGAATGTCCTTTGACAGGCCATAGAGTTCGCCTGATGATATGATAAATGGTGCGGGGCAGATACTCTAGGTCTTCAACAAAGAATTCCGTTGGATATTCAGCATCTCTAGGCAGTGGCTTCATCATACTCAGCATTTGGCTCATATTCGGCTCAGGCTTCTTGAATATGCTTTCCAAGGCATTGTGGTGAAGCTGACAACCAGGTTCATAAAGTTCTCCTGGAGTGGGCAGTGCAGTAAGCTCAATAATATCTTGGGCTTTGGCTCCATGGTGTACATTGCCTGTCATCCACTCAAGGACCCAAGTCTTCGGATCCCTGTTGTAGCCGCGAATATGAAGAGTGGCAAAGAATTGCAGCAGAAGCTCCTCATTCCAATTTTCTTTGTCAGTCACAAACTGGAGAAGACCAGCATCTCTGAAGCAGTCTAGGGCTTGTTCCAAGCAAGGCAGACCAGCAATGGCTCCGCAGTCTAGACGCATATGGGGGAAAATGCGCCCTTGATTGTATAAGATACAGGAATAATAACTGCGCTGCTGATAGCTCCAGAACCGATCAGATGAAATTCGTAGCTTCGAATATGGGTTCTTCTCACTATCAAAGAAGGTGTTGTGTGCTTTGAAGCCATTCACATTGAACGATCCGGGCGAAGATGCAGTACCTGGAAACCTTGGCAGCCTGGGCTTTGGCTTCTGGACCTGAGGCCTGTGCTCGACATGGTAGTCAAATTGTGGTCCGGCATCAGGAGGAGGAACTAGAATAGGCCATCTGACAGTAACCAGCTGACCGTGATCAAATGCTTGCTCAATGGTGTCTGGCCTTGGGGGCGGTACAGGAGCAGTGGCATTGACTTGGGCTTCGCGCTGCACAATGGTTGCAGGTGCAACATTAGCTTCAGGCATCAAATTCACTTCAGGCGCCACATTAGCTTTAGCCATGACCACGTCATTGGCTTCAGTAGTGTTGTGGGTGGCCGCCTCAGTGTTGTCAACCTCAACTTGAGTAGCTGGAGGGTCAGGCACAAACTCGTTCTCCTCAAGAACATCTTCTTGGTTGGTAGGGGTGTGGCAGCTCGCTCTTCATCTTGACGGGGTTCTTGTTGGTCATCGGCTGATGTAGCCGGAATGTCTTCAACAGCTTTGGCTTCAGACTCAGAGACATTAACAGTTGGAGTGGCGTCAGGAAACACTTGTCGTGCCACTGAGTTGTGTTGCTCTTCTCCTTCTGGAATGCTCGACAGAGCGACTTGTGGCCTTGGTCCTTTGCGAAGCCTGCGGAATGCGGGCGACGCTTTTGGAGAGGGAGTTGGCTGGCTCACATAGTCGTCATCGTCAAGCACCGGAGTGGTGACTTGAGGTGGGGGAGTACTGGGTGATTCTTGACTTGGTGTGTCTTGTTGGGGGTGATCAGCCCACAATGCATCCTTTGCGATTGGCGTCAAGGGACAACCAATGCTGATGAGTTCGCTGTTCGTGAGAACAGGCGATGATACTGGTTGGTGCTCGATATGAGGAAGGACTTCATCATCATCTACATTGTCTTGATGACCAATGTCTTCAGCTGTGATGGGGTCAACAGCTGGAATGTCTTCAGCTTCAGGAGCCTCTGTGAAAGCAGGCTCATGAAGTACTAGCTGACGCTCTCGGTTGGTGGATGCAGGACGAGCAACTGAGATGGGCTCGGCAACAAGGGGCTCTGTGGGAGCAGCCCGATCTTTCTTCGAAGACTTCGTCTTCCGCTTCTTGGTCTGTGGTGCATCATCAGTGGCATTCTTGTTCTTGCGCTTTCTGGCTTCGGCCTCAGTTGCCTTTGTCTTCTTCAGTTCGGAAGCAGCTGTGGGGGCCTTAGGCTTCACGCCTGTCATGCTGGCAGGGAAGACAATGTGAGGGGCTTCCCGCCCTGATGCTTCAGCTTGGACCACAGTAGGCTTCTTCTTTTTGGCAGCCATCTTGGGGTCGATGCCTGGACACCCAAGAGCCTTGCGCTTTTCTACTTCATTGTGAGCTTGAACACATTTTGTAGTGAGTTGTTTCATTCGCTCTCTTGAACCTTTTGCTTCCTCATGTTTCTTGTGAAACACCTCCTTGAGGTCATGCAACATCTGCTTGAAGTTTTGAACATCAGCCACGCTGAGCTTGGCCATGTGCTTCTTGAATTGAGCCTTCTCATAGTCAATATTGTTCTTTAGTTCGACAATCTTCTAAGCCAGGGCCAGCTCATGAGCAATGGCTCCATGGAAGGAGACATTGATGCCAATTGGGAGCTGAAGATCATCGATACTGAGGCTTGGGTTGTCAAACCATTCATCAATGAAGTTGTTCAAGATGTCCACATCAAAGAGGGGCAGATCGTTGAAGATCTCCGCCTCTTGCTTGCTCTTTATCAATGGTTCAAGAGCATCATCGCCAAGATCTTCGTCACTTGACAGATCAATGGCTTCATTCTCGTTCCTCAGAACGGCAGCTGGGGTCAGTGCTTGACCAGAACTCTGGATGGGCTTCTTCTTCTTTAAAGACTTCTCGGTCTTGGAGATGCGAGAAAGATCTTCAGACTGCACACTTGCTTCAGGAGGGGCAGTGGCCAGAGGCTTCGCACGGGAAGCTTTAGGTGCAGTGGAGGGCTTTGAAGCCTTTAGTCTCTTCTGCTTCTGTGGCTTAGGAGGAGCAGGCGCTTCATCAGAATCAGCGTCGTCAGCAGAGTGCTCCACGGATGTCCCCTGAACAGCAATGTGTGTGATGAGACCTTCGAGGTTGTAGAAGGGCCCGACGATATTGGGTTCAACATCACGTGTGCCATCAGCCCGAGGAGCAGATGGACCGGGGTTGAAGTCGTGTCCAAATGCTTTCTTGTTTTTCACAGCAGAATCCTTGGCAAACTTGTAGTTGGGCTTGAACAGATTGTCGTCACGACACCATAGCAGAGAAGACGGGTCAGCATTCTCTGGCTGTCGTCCACGAACCATGCAAGGATAGAAACCTTGAGCGATGGCTTCAGTTCTGGACCTGGGTGGAAGATTTTTGAAGAGAATATCTCCCCATGGTCGCTTGATGCAATTCTTCTCTGCATACTCTGCAGTCACAAATCTGTACAGAAACCATTGTTCAGCCCAGTATCTGCGAATCCATTGGATTCGAGTCTTGCGTTCGCCATAGGTTTCTTCAGTGTCTGTCTTGTATAACTCATAGAGATCTGGTGGCAAATATTTGGATGTATTCCGACGGTGTTGTCTGCCGCCCTTTCTTGCTGACTTTTCTGTGGCCATGAAGTTCAAACTGAATGGCTTCAGAACATGCAAAGGCTTCCGTCTGCTGGTCTGACAGGAACTGGCTTCAGGAGAATTGATGTGACGCTGTAAGAATTCTGCAAATGAATGCAGACTATGATAACCAAGGGATTCTCCCACGGACATGTACCTGTGACAACATTAGAGATGCGAGGGAAGGGGAAGAGGTCATAGGCATTCTCAGAAGATTTTGAAGATAAATCAGTTTGAAGACATTGACCTCATAGCGCGAAGACATTCACTTATATGTTGAGAGTTGGTTCCAGATTTGTACGAATCCAAGAATAGGTACAAGTGAGGAATCTAACTAGTTGTGAAGCATAAGTGAATATACTAGGCATGATATGAGATGCAGAATAGGATAGATCCAATTTTGTAGGTTTAGAAACCACTTTTGGTGGAGAAGGATGAATCTATCGGATCAAAAAGGCAGTAAAAGTAAGTTTTAATTACCACACGAAGAACTGCTAGACGGAGTGGAGTGAGAGGCCGAGCAGTTCAATCTCCCATGCCCTAACTTGGCGATGGAAGACACCTACGGCGGCGGCGGAGGAGACGTGGTCCGCGGTCGGCGTGAGGACGGCGTCGATGAGGTCGCGGCAGCTAAGCGCTTCGTCGCCGGTGTCGTCGAGAGCTAGTGGTGGCGCTAGGGTTTGTGTGAGGTGGAGAGGTGGGAGAAGGATTTTGACCGCGCTGTGATGTGTATTTATAAGGAAAGAGACAACACATCACAATTACGCAGGTGCCCCTGGCGGTCCACATCTGAGGGACACGTGGCAAACATGCAACACATTGGAAGTTGTCCAATGTTCCCACGCACGCATGGACTGTCGGGTGGTCGTTCCGGCTTCTCCGGTTTTCAGGCAATAAGGATATAGCATTTAAAACAGATTCAATTTTTGTCTCTCTATCTTCTGCTGACAAGGACGTGGAGAAGACATTTGACGGTTTCAATAGAATGCATATGATTTGGATAGATAGAATTTGAGATAGAAGCATAGAAGAGGTTAGGGTCCGATCACATTCACTTAGATCAAAAGATTCAAGCAAGAAGACATAGCTATAAGTGAATGCTGTAGAGGACAGAACACAAATATATGTATATATCTGAGTAAGACCAAATCAACATTGTGAAGATAAACATGAAGTAAAATTAAGGTCGAAGATGAATTAAATGCGAAGACTTTGCAAATGAGACGCCCAATGAAATACTTCAAGCAAAGGTTTGGTGGTGGCGTTACCCACCATATAGGAAGTATTAGACCCAGACACGGCGCACAATTATCGGGGCGCTCCGAAGACAAATTTCACGTTAATGTATTCACACTTAGAGTGTATGTCTTCATTGATTGAAGATATACTTTACTTCGTGTGTTGCACATCTAAGTCATCAACATGCATAAGTGTTAGGATGGGTGTCCAATTACAGGACATTTGAGGATTCTAAGATATTTAGCTCACACCGCAACTTGCAAAACCTTTTCTCATCCAAGGGCTTTGTGAAGATATCTTCTAATTGCTCTTTAGTGTTGACGTGAATGATATAAATATCTTCCTTCATAACATGATCTCTGAGAAAGTGATGACGAATTTCAATGTGCTTTGTCTTCGAGTGCTGAACTGGGTTGTTGGCAATCTTGATGGTGCTTTCATTGTCGCAGTAGAGAGGTACTTGCTTCAGATGGATGCCATAGTCCTTGAGAGTTTGCTTCATCCATAGAAGCTGAGCGCAGCAAGATCCAGCAGCAATGTATTCAGATTTAGCAGTGGAGAGAGACACACAGTTCTGCTTCCTTGAAGACCAACAGACAAGTGATCATCCCAGAAGGTACCGTGTGCCTGATGTAGATGTCGGCGTTCTGGGAACGGGGGTCCCCAGACTTGCCTGCCTGCGGCCCACGACCTGGCTTTGCTAGCAGGCCTGTATGACCCATCTTCATCAACAAGGCATCCAAGACCCTCGCGAGGGGCCAAGCCTCGCAAGGCGGACGACGCACGACCTCCTCAGGAGCGGCCTCGCCAGGCAGGCTCGCGAGGGGCGGAGAGATCAAGACAAGGCAAACCTCGTGAGGTTCTCGTGACGTGAGCCATGACGATCGAGACCAGGCGGGCGCCAGCGCACGCAATGTCCTTGTTTCCTCTTTGGTGCTAAGGGGGCAAGCGCAGGCGTGGAGTACCGAGGCATCAAGCAAAGGTTTCCATATCAGTGCAACGAGACCAAGACTAGCAGGACGGCAAGACGGAGGTCACCATGGAGCCCAAGGCGGTGTCACCACCAGAGCCTTTTGTAGGCGAAGACCGCTCTTGTCAGGATAAGCTGTACTAGCTGTCCCCTTTCAAATTGGCCGTTGTTGGCTCCCTTCCCGCTCAATATTTGGGGAGAGGACCAAGGCCTCTATAAATAGGGCTAGCCACCACAGTAGGAGGCAACTGGAACCAAGCTTGAGCTAATCGAATCCACACACACACAAGTTCGCCAATCACAAGAACACCTCAACCTCAGGAGGCTGTTCTTCCCTTTGTACTGTTCATCATCAGCCCAAGAGGCAATCCACCACCACTAAACTAGAGTAGGGTATTACACCACATCGGTGGCCCGAACCAGTATAAATCTTGTGTCCCTTGTGTTGTGAGTTCGTCGAGTTCGTTCTTGAGATCTTAGCAAGCTAGGACGTGGATCGGTAGGGGGGAAATCTTCGCGCGCACCCGAGTGTTCGAACCTAGAGGTTTTTGCTGGAACCCGTGATCCGACATTTGGCGCGCCAGGTAGGGGTGCGCCGAAGCTTCCCTTCCGTTGCTTCATCGTCTCCATGGCGGATGCACGCCGCGCCCGCGCCGAGTGCCGGGCTGCCCTCGCCGAGTGCCGGGCTGCCCTCGCCACCCGCGTTGCTCAGACGGCCCCTGTCGGCGGGCCACCCCGTCGCTCTCCTTTGCCTGTCGCCAACGCCGCCACTGGTCCGGCGGGGAATGAGCAGCAAGCATCCTCGCTGCACCCTTCGGTGCGGCGGGACGGCCGCACCGCCACTCCATCGCTGACTCCCGCTGGTTCGTCGTCTCACACTCGTCGTGCTCCCGCGGATGCATGGGCCGCGCTCCTCATGGCGCACGAGCTCCTGCGCTACCGCCCAGTCGACGACCTCTACGATGACTGGCTCGACCGCATCGCCGAACTTGTCCGCGCCGTAGGGGGCTCCCCTGCGCCGTCCCTCTCTCTACCTCGTCCTCCGCCAGCCACGAGCGACGTGGCTCACGGAGCAGCTCCACCACCTCTGCACCAAGACGGCACCCTGGCGCCAAGGCGCGCGGCTCCACGGCGCGACCCACCGCGTCCGGCGCCCGCGCGTGAAGAAAGAAGTGGTCAAGAAGTCCCTCGACCGCAAGAGAATGCTCTGCCACTCCTCGCACCGCTGCTCCAGGATCGTCTGTTGCAGCAAGGCCCCGCGCCACTTGCCGTAGTGGTGCGCGAACGCCAAGTCCAAGCTCCACCTCCAAGGCGGGCCCCGGTGACCACGGCCGGCTGCCGCGCCTTCATCCCCGAGCCGCGTAGCGTCGCCTGGCTGGGCAAGTTCAAGCCAAATCTACCTCCTTGCTATGATGGCACCCCCGACCACGCGGAGTTCCCGCAGCTCTATGAGCTGAGCATCGAGGCGGCCAACGGCGACGAGAAAGTCATGGCGAACTGGTTTCCCATGGCTCTCAAGGATGGTGCCCACTCCTGGCTCCTGAACCTGCCTCCAGGCTCGATCTCCTCCTGGGACGAGATGCGCAACCGCTTCGTCGCCAACCTCCAGGGCACTCGCGACCGCCCCCCCCCCCGGCCGTGGGTGACCTGCGTCGCGTCAAGCAACAACCAGGAGAGACCCTCCAGAAGTACATCCAGCGCTTCAACAACGTTCGTCTCAAGATCCCCAAGGTGACGGACGAGGCCATCATCTCCGGGTTCTCTGATGGCGTCCGTGACATCAGGATGAAGGAGGACCTCGCCATCCACGAGAAGCTGTGCACGTCTCTGGAGTTGTTCAACCAGGTGACCAAGTGCGCCAGAGCTGAGGAGGGGTGCCTCTCGCTCTTCGAGCTCCCAGCTGTGGACCCGGAGGAGAAGAAAGCCAAGCCAAGGACGTGAAGCGCAAGGGAGCAGCCGTCCTTGCGGCGGAACCGGACACCAAGCGCGGCAGAGACCAGCCCGAGTCATCCAAGAGCAGCCGACCGTTCTGCGCCTTCCATAACCTGCATACCCACAACACCAATGACTGTTAAGAGCTCAGAGCCATTCACGAAGGACGCTTCGGTCGACGCCCCGAGCGCAGCGACCGGGGCTACGGTCGAGGAACAGGACGTGGTGGCGGACGCTGGGACGACCGTGGCCCGCGCCAGGAATGGCGCGACCGGCCTCGTGAGGACCGCTCGCAGGATCAGCCTCGTGAGGGCGCCTGGAGGGACCAGCCTCGTGAGGATCGTCCTCAGGGCAACGCCGGTCTTCCCCCACCACCGCCACCGCCAAGAAGGAATGACGACCACCATCAAGACGAGGGGGCTGGGGGCTTCCAGGAGCCGCGCGCTATCGCCTGCATCTTGGGCGGAGCTCAGGCCCCAGCCTCGTAGCATATCTTCAAACAGTTTGCTCGTGAAGTGAATGCAGTCCTCCCCAAGCTCGAGGCCACACGCCCGCTCAGATGATCCCAGTGCCCCATCACGTTCAATTCGTCAGATCAGCTCAAGTGCACGGCTACCGCAGGCACCCTCCCAATGCTTTGATCCCCGGTCATCAGCAACATGCAAGTCACCAAGACCCTCATCGACGGCGGCGCAGGGCTCAACGTCCTGTCCGTCAACATGTTCGACAACCTCCATGTGCCATATGACCACCTTCAGTCTACCCAGCCTTTCTCAGGAGTAACCGACGGCTCCACAACCTCGATCGGGCAGGTCCGCCTTCCCGTCACCTTCGGAGAACACAAAAACTACCGCACCAAACTCATCGACTTCGACGTCGCGCACATTCGCCTGCCGTACAATGCCATCCCCGGGTATCCTGCCCTAGCCAAGTTCATGGCGGTGACCCATCACGGCTACAATGTCCTCAAGATACCGGGAAGCGGCGAAATCATCACAGTTGCGTGCGAAGAAAGAGATGCGGTGTGCTCCCTCGAGCGTGCCTTCCAAGCTGCAGCAATCGACGACCCCGACAGCAAGGGCGAGCGCCCTCTCCTGAGGCCACCCCCAAGAAGAAGAAGCAGCTGCACCACGCAGGGCCTCAGGCAAGCGGCGCCTCGTCAGGATCAGTCCCCGCGCCTGGGGCGCCTCCCTCCATCGCATAGGAAAGCGCGCCCGGCGCACCTCTCGGGCAGGGCTCGGGGGATCTCTTCTGGAGGGCCTCAGACTTCGCCGACATCACGAGGGAGGCGCTTGGGCACCACTTGGAGGCATGCTTCACGGCACGTTTCCCTCAATAGGACACAGGGCAAGGAGTGCCCACTGTCGATGTCAAAACCGGCGGATCTCGGGTAGGGGGTCCCGAACTGTGCGTCTAAGGCGGATGGTAACAGGAGGCGGGGGACACGATGTTTACCCAGGTTTGGGCCCTCTCGATGAAGGTAATACCCTACTTCCTGCTTGATTGACCTTGATGATATGAGTATTACAAGAGTTGATCTACCACAAGATCGTAGAGGCTAAAACCTAGAAGCTAGCCTATGGTATGATTGTTGTTGTCCTACGGACTAAACCCTCCGGTTTATATAGACACCGGAGGGGGCTAGGGTTACACAGAGTCGGTTACAAGGTGGGAGATCTACATATCCTATTGCCAAGCTTGCCTTCCACACCAAGGAGAGTCCCATCCGGACAGGGGACGAAGTCTTCAATCTTGTATCTTCATAGTCCAACAGTCCGGCCAATGGATATAGTCCGGCTGTCCGAGGACGCCCTAATCCAGGACTCCCTCAGTAGCCCCCGAACCAGGCTTCAATGACGATGAGTCTGGCATGCAGATTGTCTTCGGCATTGCAAGGTGGGTTCTTCTCCAAATTCTGAGTACCTGTCGAGTAGTGTCCGGCTTCCCATGAATGTTGCACTCCTCGGCTTCTGCGCCTAATAATGGCTATCCTCCACGTGTTGAGCGAATGCGAGAAGTCAGGGCATTTTTGCACTTGCTACCCTAACCATGTGAGCAAATCGTCTATTTAAGGGACCGGGGATCCTCAGATCCAGATCACACCATCCTCCCTCACCGAGTATCCATCGAGCGCGCCCGGAAAAATCCATCCTATCATGGCCGGTCGTCGCAGCTCCTTCTGTCGCTCCCGTAGCCCTAAGCCAAGCAACTGGAAGAAGTGTCCCGTTTCCCACAGACAGTTAGTAGAGTTACAGACCCAGGGGTTTCTTCCTCCTGCGTATATGGTCCCCGTCCGAGCTGGACTAGCCACTTACAATGGCGGGGAACAAGCGGAGAGCTTTCCCAACCCGTCGATGGGGGAGCGGGTATGCCTTGTCCCGTACTTGTTAAGGGGACTTGGATTTCCAATCCATCCGTTCCTCCGTGGGCTCCTGGAGTTCTACGGTCTCCAGCTGCATAATTTTACTCCTGCCTCCATATTACACATCGCAGGCTATGTCGCCCTTCGCGAGCTGTTTTTGGGCTATGAAGCTCATTTCGAGTTATGGAAGAGGCTATTCTGCCTCGTACCCCGTACACAGGAGGGGTCGATATATCAAGTGGGCGGAGCCGAGATATGGCGCATCGCCGGGACCGGATACCTGTCCGGTACTCCGAAGAAGACATCCGAAGACTGGCCTTCGGAGTGGTTTTATATGGAGGACGTCCCCCTTCCGGACCATGTTCGGATGGGCCTTCCTGAGTTTAATAACGCCCTTTGAAGAAACGCCGTAGCTGGCGCCCTCAGAGCCCCCAGAAGGAAGATAACAGAGAGGTCCTTTACCTGATGGGCCAGATACAAACGCTGGCCAAATCAGGATTGACAATAATCGAGGTTATGTCAATATGTATAATGCGGAGGGTGCAGCCACTTCAATATCGGGGACAACCCATGTGGCACTTCAATGGAGAAGACGATGCCACCCGTTGCGGTCGTAAAGGTCGGGACTCCGTCGATGCTCTAGCGAAAATACTGTCCGATTTATACAAAGGAGAGGAAGAGGAGTTCATCCGTATCAAGCCACGGGATGGATTCTCCATGTACAACCCCCAAACTCGGTGAGCTGCTACTTTTTACTCCAGACCTTCCCGCATTCTTTGTCATAAATATTTACCTTGCTATTTCATAGCAGGAACTGCGAAAAGCTGTGAGGGAGGTCCACAACCCGCCTCCACAACCAGAGGACCCTGACCGGGCCCTCGACCCCGGACTCGAAGAGGATCCGGACACATTTGTGGAGCTTATTGACATGACGTTCTATCAATTGAGCTACGACGGTGCCATGGTGGCCATCGTAGCCGATTATCCTGGACTACTCCCTGCATCGCATGTAAGTAAAACCGGAGTCCCAACTTTTGAGAAGGATCCCTTTTTCTGCACTTCACCTACCGCACACATATGGTGTCTTACAGGGAAGGCCCTCGGGACGCAATATCAAACCCGCAGTGACTCACCAACAAGGGGCACCGAAGCCGGGTAGGCTTAGAAGGAAGGCGGTCAGAACTGAGACACCGTCGCAGAGGTATGAAAAAGAACCCCGCTCCGTGGTTGTCGTCTTTTAAAATATAATAACGTCCATGTTTCCTAGTAGGAAAAACGCTCGCCGGACTATATCCGGAGAGGTTGCCGGCCATGCCTCCACCAGCCGGGCTCCAGAGCCGGACTTAGAGGCGGATGCTAACATGGGGCCAACACCGGATGTTCCTCCTACAGAGGATGCGGATAGGCTGTCCACTACGAATTCCGAAGTGGAGAGTGCCATGAATCACAGGCATCGCCGGGCCGTACTTCGCGACGCTTGTTTCTCCCAAGAGGCGTTTGATGCCTTTAACTCAGGTGACGAGTACATCCGAGATGCTCAAAATGGTCTTGCTAGAGCCATGGACCAGTATGTGAAGGATATACGGGTAAGAAAATCTAATAATTATGTATATCAGTAGCCCCTGAGACTTGAAACAGTTGGCACAACTGATTTAAGGATCATTGTTTGCATAGGTTCTTACGGAGAAGAATACCCGGTTGTCTCAAGAGCTGGAGGAGTGCAAAGCCCAGCTTCAGGCCGCAGTGAAGGAGTCCGAGAAGGCCCCATCTGGTAACACTTATTTCTATTGCAAAGAAAGACATGTACCAGGTAGTATGTGGCATACATGCAAATCTAACAATAGATTCTGCAGATGACTCCGTAGTGAATCCGGAGGTCGTGCGAGGGGATGAGCAACATGCTCAACGACAGCTAAAGGCTGGCGAGCGCGTGCTTACACGGGTTAGGCGGGAGAAAAACGATCTCCAAGACGCCAATACCCGGCTGGGCGTTGAACTGAAAGATGTTCGAGCCCAGCTTGCTGACTCCGTAAAGGAGAATAAGAGGCTTCGACGCAGCATTTTCAGTAAGTGCTTGAACGAACTTTTAAAGAGTTCGGCGAAGAAAACGGCTAACAGAGTTATGTCTATAGGTATGCTGACGGGTCGTCCCGCGGAGGAGATGCTCGGGTCTGCGGGTGATATTCTGCCAGAGTTCTTACAACTGCACGAACAAGTTCAAGGGAGCGTGGCGGCGCTTCCGATTATGGAAGATATCAGCCTGCCGACAAGGTGCAAGGGAAGCCTGGGCCATGGTGAAGACGCGATATACCAAGGCTGACCCGAACCACATGGCCGAGGTCGGACCTGTGGGGTCCGATGGGAAAGAGATCCCCGTCAGTTTAGTGTATGAACAAGTAGAATTAGCCACAAAGTATTCCCAACAGGATTGTAGGCTAGACAACCTGTTGGATGGTATAGAAGAAGAATTTAGTCAGTCTAAGTGACTGTGTACTTCAAGTGACATGTGTTGTCCCTAGCCGGATTGTAAATCATTTGTCATGGCGGACCTTTTCGCTTCGACCTCTGGACCCGACAGTCCGCAGTGTATTCGAATACCCGCTCAGTTATGTAAAAACCGGGGTACGCGTGGAAACCAGGTGTAGGGGTCATAAGTGCTTGAGCAGACAAGTACCCAACTAGCTATGTTATATTACATGGATAGTAAGAAACATCTTCCAGGGAGAATAGTTCCGTTAAGGGTTCCTTTCCCTGGGTACGCATGCATTAATGTGCATGTCCGAACTGCAAAAAGAGACGCTGGATATAAACATCTTGAGGCATGTATTACAATAAATAAAGGTCATCTTTTGTTCACCGACCGAATATTCCCTTAAGAACGCTAGCTTTCGGCTTCACCCAGTCTGAGGTACACATCCGGCTGACCCGGCAGTAACAATCGTAGAGGTGCTCCCCTTATGCCCTAGCCGAATTAACGGGAACGTAGGGCATAAACACAAGAGCTAGGCAACCCAGCTTGGCCAAAACTTAAGTCATATCGGTGCATATAATGGCGAAAAAAGGTACATGTGGAGGAATAACACATGTGTGGGGCATAGAGCCCGGAAAATAGTTATATTAAGCTTCTGTATAAGAAGCCCCCAGGTATAATGAGCGCGGCTAGCGCGTCAAGATTGTGTAGTCAAGACACATTTTAGCCTTTTAAGGCCTTGAAGAAAAAGGGAAGAAAGAAAGAAAGAAAGAAAAGACAGATAAAGGATATATAAAAAATTGACGGAGGTAAGGAGACGAACATAGAGTCCGGCACTAGGCGTAGAACCATCGGAGTCTGGCTACGTTCCATGGGTTTGGCTCGAGTCGATTGTACGATGCATCCCGCAGACGATACGCTCCACCGGTCAGAACTTGGTCAATAACGAAGGGACCTTCCCATTTGGGCTTGAGCTTGTTCTTTTTCTTCTCCAGTAGGCGTAGAACGAGTTCGCCGACGTTATAAGTTTTGGCCCATACTTCTCTGCTTTGATACCTTTGAGCCTGTTGCTGATAAAATGCGGAACGGGCTTTTGCCACATCACGCTCCTCCTCCAGGGCGTCCAAACTGTCCTGCCGATTAAGCTCGGCTTCTTTCTCTTCGTACATGTGCACTCGACGTGAGTCATGAATTATGTCGCAGGGCAGTACCGCCTCTGCGCCGTACACCATAAAAACGGTGTGTATCCGGTAGTGCGACTCGGCGTGGTCCGCAGCCCCCATAGTACGGAGTCGAGCTCCTCTACCCAGTGTGTATCTGATTCCTTCAAGGATCGCACCAATCTGGGTTTAATGCCTCTCATGATAAGACCATTTTCTCGCTCGACTTGACCGTTAGTTTGCGGGTGATAGACAGAAACATAATCGAGCTTAATGCCCATGTTGCTGCACCAAATTTTTACCTCGTTGACTATAAAGTCCGAGCCGTTATCGGTGATGACGCTGTGGCGGACTCCGTAACGGTGTACAACCCCGGATATGAAGTCTATCACTGGTCCGGACTCGGCCGTTTTAACTGGTTTGGCTTCTATCCATTTGGTGAATTTATCCACCATGACCAATAAGTATTTTTTTCTTATGGCTTCCCCCTTTGAGGGGTCCGACCATATCAAGCCCCCAGACCACAAAGGGCCAAGTGATGGGGATTGTTTGGAGAGCGGTAGGCGGCATATGGCTTTGATTTGCAAAAAGCTGGCAACCGACGCATCGTTGAACGAGATGCTGTGCGTCTGCTTGGGCCGTCGGCCAGTAAAAACCTGTACGGAAGGCCTTGCTTACAAGGGCCGGGGCTGCGGCGTGGTGGCCGCCAAGTCCAGCATGAATTTCTGCCAAAAGTTGCCGTCCTTCCTCTTCGGAGATGCATCTTTGAAGGACTCCGGTAGCGCTTTTCTTATAAAGCTCTCCCTCGTGGACCTTGTAGGCTTTAGACCGCCGCACAATGCAACGTGCCTCGTTTGGGTCCTCAGGTAGTTTCTGCCTAGTTAGGTAGGCCAAGAAGGGTTCTGTCCACGGGGCGATGACAGCCATAATCACGCGGGCGGAAGGTGTTATTTCGGTGGTAGAGCCTCCGATTACGTCAGGGTGTTCGGGATCTGGCATTGTGTCCGGGTCCGGACTATTATTTCCGGTCTCTCCTTCCCATACCATAGGTGGCTTAAACAGCCTTTCCAAGAAGATATTAGGTGGGACAGGGTCGCGCTTAGCGCCGATGCGGGCAAGGATATCTGCCGCCTGATTGTTTTCCCGGACCACATGGTGGAATTCAAGCCCCTCGAACCGAGCTGACATTTTGAGGATGGCGTTGCGATAAGCCGCCATTTTTGGATCCATGACGTCGAAGTCTCCATTTATTTGAGATATTGCGAGGTTCGAATCCCCACGCACCTCTAGGCGTTGAATGCCCATGGAGACTGCCATCCGGAGACCATGTAACAGGGCCTCATATTCTGCTGCATTGTTGGAGTCTATTTATAGTATTTGGAGTACGTATTGGACTGTATCTCTGGTGGGGGATGTCAGGACGACACCAGCCCCCAGACCAGCCAACATTTTAGAGCTGTCAAAGTGCATGATCCAATTGGAGCACGTGTCGTACTCTTTAGGGAGTTTGGCTTCTGTCCATTCGGCGATAAAATCAGCCAGTACTTGTGACTTAATGGCTCGCCGTGGTTTGTATATTATGTCAAACGGGAGGAGCTCAATAGCCCATTTAGCAATCCGGCCCGTGGCATCGCGGTTGTTTATTATGTCATTGAGTGGTACTTCAGAGGCCACCATAATTGAACACTCTTGAAAGTAGTGTCGTAGTTTCCGGGATGCCATGAAGACCGCGTATGCTATCTTTTGATAATGTGGGTACCGTGATTTGCATGGAGTGAGGACAGTGGATACATAGTATACCGGCTTTTGAAGTGGGAACTTATGTCCGTCCGTCTCTCGTTCGACGACGAGCACTGCGCTTACAACTTGGTGTGTTGCCGCTATATATAACAACATTGATTTGCCGACATTTGGCGCGGCCAAGATTGGGTTTGTGGCAAAAACGGCTTTTATTTCCTCTAATCCGGCCATGGCCGCATCCGTCCACTCGAAGTGTTTGGTGCGTTGAAGAGGGCGATAAAGAGGCGGTGCCTTTTCTCCTAATCGGGAGATGAAGCGGCTTAAGGCAGCCACACATCCAGTTAGTTTCTGGATTTGCTTGAGGTCTGTTGGGATGGCCAACTGTGACACAGCTTAGATTTTAGCCGGATTTGCTTCAATTCCTCTGTTGGAGACGATGAAGCCTAAGAGCTTTCCGGCGGGCACGCCGAAGACGCATTTTTCCAGATTGAGCTTAATGTCGTATGTTCGGAGATTGTCGAACGTAAGCCTCAAGTCGTCTATTGAGGAGTCGACGTGTCTGGTTTTAATGACCACATCGTCTACGTATGCCTCCACTGTTTTGCCGATCTGTGTCTCCAAGCATGTCTGAATCATGCGTTGATAGGTTGCACCGGCGTTTTTGAGCCCGAAAGGCATGGTGTTAAAACAGAAGGGGCCATATGGAGTGATAAATGCCGTTGCGGCTTGATCGGACTCCTCCTTCTTAATTTGATGGTATCCGGAGTATGCGCCGAGGAAACACAATGAGTCGTGTCCTGGGGTAGCGTCGATAATTTGATCGATGCGAGGGAGGGGGAAGGGATCCTTGGGGCAAGCCTTGTTAAGGTCCTTGAAGTCGACACATAGGCGCCAGGATTTGTCCTTCTTTGGTACCATCACCAGGTTTGCTAGCCAGTCCGGATGATTTATTTCTCGAATGAATCCGGCCTCCAGTAACTTGGCTAGCTCCTCTCCCATGGCTTGTCGCTTAGGCTCAGAGAAGCGCCGAAGAGTTTGCTTGACCGGCTTGAATCCCTTTAGAATGTTAAGGCTATGCTCGGCCAGCCTGCGTGGGATTCCTGGCATGTCTGAAGGATGCCAGGCGAAGATGTCCCAATTCACGTGCAAGAACTCCCGTAGTGCGGCGTCTACTGTGGGGTTTAACTGTACCCCGATGGATGCTGTTTTTGTAAGGTCCGTTGGATGGACTTGGAATTTGACTATTTCATCCGCTGGTTTAAAAGAGGTGGACTTGGATCTTTTGTCGAGTATCACGTCGTCCCTGTCCACTGTGGAGCGTAGCACAGTTAATTCTTCGGCCACGAGGGCTTCGGATAACGCCTCGAGGGCCAGTGCGGCTGTTTTATTTTCGGCGCGGAGTGCTATGTCCGGATCACTAGCTAGAGTGATGATTCCATTGGGCCTGGGCATTTTGAGCTTCATGTACCCGTAATGGGGTATAGCTTGGAAGATCGTGAATGCCTCCCGCCCTAGAAGGGTGTGGTATCTGCTATTGAACGGAGCCACTTGGAATGTGATTTCTTCGGACCTATAATTCTCCGGCGTGCCGAATACCACATCTAGTGTGATTTTCCCAGTGCATTGTGCCTCCCGACTAGGGATGATTCCTCTGAAGGTCATGCTGCTTTGCTCAATGCGGGTTTTGTCTATTTCCATGTTTCGAAGAGTCTCCTCATAGATGAGGTTTAATCCGCCGCCGCCGTCCATGAGCACTTTAGTAAGCCGGAAGACGTCCACAATTGGACTAAGGACCAAGGCGGCTGGTGCTCGGGCTGTTCGGAATTTAGGTTCGTCACTGGCATTGAAGGTGATAGCCGTATGACTCCATGGATTTATTGCTGCCACGTGGAAGACTTCGGCAAGGCTGCGGAGTGCTCGCTTACGCCTATTATTTGAGGCGAAGGTCTCAAAGACTGTCAATACTGTATTGCTGTTTTCCACGGGATGGTGCTCTGCGGTATTGTTGATGAGGAGATCCTCACCGCTCTTGGCCACCTGCCGGAGTACCCAACATGCTCTAAGGCTGTGTGTTGGCATGGTATTCGCTGTACTGTGAATTTTGCATGGCCCATTAAGCCATCCCTCCAATACGGTTCCGCGCCCTGTAGTGGGCTTTTGTTTCTTTGTAATTGGATCGGGTGACTTACGAGAGTACACCCTTTTAGTTCGGACGGGGGGTTTTGTGAGAGCCAGAGGATCCCAAAATTTTGTTTGGGTTTTCCAGGCGCTTTCCATCGGACAGTACTTCCGTACTATGGCCGCCAAGTCAGCGAAGTGTGCTATGTCACGACGACTTATGGCGTTGAGGATTTCCCTGTCCGTGCAATTTTTGCAAAAGAATGAAATTGCGTCTTCCTCGCGACAGTCCTTAACCTTGCTCATTACAAGGAGGAATCTGGCCCAATAGTGGTGTACTGTCTCTTGGGGCTCTTGTCTAATGTGGTAAAGATCATTTATATCTGGGTGGGTGGGTGGATTTAGGTCCGAACCCTGACCCGATCTGAGACCCAAGGGCGGAGGAGTTTCCGAGCTTTGCAGTTCGGGCTTCGGGATGTCGCCCAATGGGTTTGGCCCGCTGCCTGATCCTAGGTTCAAGGCTTGGGCCATGTCCTCCCGTAGACGGGTATCCGGCTCGGAGAGCTCGGGAATCCGGACATAGTTTGTCCTCAAGATAGAGGAAGAATTGCTGCATTGCTCCTCCACCACCGCTATCTGATGGGTGACCGACGGGGAGTTAATCTCCCTTTGGTCGGGTTTAAGACCGATCTGATCATAGTTCGTAGCGACTCCCAAGGCGGCGATGCGATCCAAGAGCTTGTTCAAGGAAGAGAGCTCCATTGGATCTAACTGCTCAGCGAATTCTGAGCCGACATGGAGGCTATTTTCGATGACCCGAGAAGTCATCGTCGGCGCAGCGGCCGAATGGGCGGTCATGACGAAACCGCCTAGCCGGAGAGTTTGGCCTACAGCCAGGGCTCCCCCAGAGGTGATGTTGTCCTTGACAACGAGACGAGCCATCCAGCCTTATGATGACGGCACAGTGGAACTCTAAATGAAAGCACCAATGTCGGTGTCAAAACCGGCGGATCTCGGGTAGGGGGTCCCGAACTGTGCGTCTAAGGCGGATGGTAACAGGAGGCGGGGGACACGATGTTTACCCAGGTTCGGGCCCTCTCGATGGAGGTAATAACCTACTTCCTGCTTGATTGATCTTGATGATATGAGTATTACAAGAGTTGATCTACCACGAGATCGTAGAGGCTAAACCCTAGAAGCTAGTCTATGGTATGATTGTTGTCTTCCTACGGACTAAACCCTCCAGTTTATATAGACACCGGAGGGGCTAGGGTTACACAGAGTCGGTTACAAGGGGGGAGATCTACATATCCGTTGCCAAGCTAGCCTTCCACACCAAGGAGAGTCCCATCCGGACATGGGACGAAGTCTTCAATCTTGTATCTTCATAGTCCAACAGTCCGGCCAAAGGATATAGTCCGGCTGTCCGAGGACCCCCTAATCCAGGACTCCCTCACCCACCATTCAGGAGTTCATCACCAAGACCACTCAGGAACTGCAAGAGGGCCATGCGCGGTGGCCGCCGCTCACCAGGCGCAGCTCCCCATCCAGGTGAGGATGCCGGGTTGCGCATCTGCATCGACGTCCCAGGGCTCAAAAGGGCCGCCTCTCAGGAGCTCTTCTGGCCTTCGCGCGTGGGTCGCTGCGAGGGCCCACCTCATAGCTATGTTCGCATGCCTTTTGGCCTGCCGAGCGTGGTGATCGCCTATCAGCGCAACCTGCGGAGCATCCTGGCGGCTCAGGAGGCCAGACACGACGCTGTGCTAGCGGAGATGGAGACGGTCCTCAAGGAACCACCTAGACACCCACAGCCTCCCGAGGCTCAAGGCCCCGGTGGCTCATGAGGAGCAACCCCTTCGCCGCATACCTTCAGCTACCCCAACTCTCCTTCATCAACAGAACCAGGTGACTTTTTCCAAATTCATTTAGCTGGGAGCGCCCCCAGGGCTGCATCATTCCCAGGTCGCGTGGGTCCGTCCCTGTGGCATGTATCCCTTTTATGTGTTTAGCTTACCTTGTTGGGGGCGCCCCTCGGGCTAAACCATCCCCAAGCCACTCGGGCCTGACCCAGTGGCGTGTATCTCCCTTGCATTTACTTAAGCGTGCTGCTTCCATGCTTAATCTACCTATGACTATTACCTGCTTGATCGTCACCCACCATGGGGGCTACTCGCGCTGGCACGACGCTTGTGCACGGGTCCGTCCCTGCTACGTCGACAAATCTGAGCGGTCGAGCTCCGGCTCGCGGCACGCCCCGCGCACGTCACCTCACCAGGCCCTCAGTGCCTTTGTCTGCTCGCGAAGCAGCCGGCGGCGGACTGGCAACCATAATGGCAAACTGTGTTTCTCCTTGTGCTGGCTCGCAGGAATCTCATGAGAATGACAGTAGGCAGCGCCACGAGCTCCCTCTCCTCCCATGCAATCCGCTTGCGCATTAAAAGGGGGGCTCCTGAGCATCGCGACTCAGGAGCTCCTACTGGCTCTCCAGCCCTCACCCCCTGGCCTTGACCACGGCACGCGACCTGGCATACCAGCGGCGGCTGAGCTCGCTCGAGGGCCGGGACCTGAGGACGTAGAGCACGAAGGAGAGCGTGGAGAAGAGGGGGAGGCTCGCACGGACGCATTAACGCGATGCATCGCAAGGAATCAACCCCAGACCGCCAAGATAAGTCTCGTGCTCAGATCGGTAATCGTTGGAGCCTAGGGGTCACGCTCGCCGCAGCCCTGTTGTGGCAACATCGCCTTCCTTTTTTACCTTACCACGGCTGCTTGAGCGCTAAAGGGGACCCCCTGAGCATCGCGCCTCAGGAGCTCTTATTGGACCCCGGGCTGCTCACCTCCTGGCCTTGACCACGGCACGCGACCTGGCATACCAGTGACGGCTGCAGCTTGCCCGGGGACCGGGACCTGTCAGCGTAGAGCAACAAGCCATCGCGAGGTTGGAAAGGGGAGACCGAGCCTAAACAGGACATGCGTTCACAAGTTTCCATAATCGGGATAATATCAACAAAAGACATCACAGACCCTTTACACGCCCCCGCGGGGTACTTCTTGATTCCTCGCAGGGAACAAAAGACGATAACCTAGGAGAATCCTATCTACACGCTCCCGCGGCCGACGCCATCATCAACAGTGGGCCACGGGAGACCGGCGCCAACCCCATCCAGATCAGCGACGGCGGCGGCCGGACGCTGCAGCCTTGCTCTGGGCACGGCGAGAGCTCGGGGGCACGTAGCTGTCGTCGCTCGTCTCCAGAGTCTCATAGAGCTCAGGAGAACCGCTGGACTCCCTAGAGTCGCTGCCGCTGGTGGAGCCACGAGCGGAGCGCGCATCAACCTGGCGCTCCCCTCCGGGGCAGCACTCTAGGCGGCGGCCCTCCGCATTGAAACCCTTGAAGGACAGCGTGGAAGCGCCGTCATAATTGATGTGGATCGCGAGGGCGCCCTCAGCACGGGAAACCCGCGCGACCTCACCCCAGCCGCGGGTCGTGAAGATCTTGCCGGGGGAGACTGCTTCAACCTCTCCTCCGGTCGCCGGAGCGTCCCAGTCAACATGCTGCAACCAGAGCTCGAGGGGTCCCCTCGGCGGCATCACATCGGAGAAGAACCGCGGGAAGCGGATCCAAGAGCTCGGGGGCATCGCCGCCCACAGCACAAGCTCGCGCGAGGAGTCCGCCGCGCGGACTCCCGGAGCGGCGACGCGCGTTACCGCGGCATGTCAACCTTGGCCACGGCGCGCGCGCCGACACTCGTCGCTCCTTCCTCCTGAGCCCCCGGCTTGGGCATACAGGGGTAGCAGATACCCAGGAGGAGGCCGCTCGCACCAAGGCCTCGTCACCACCTACATCGCCGCTGCGGTGAACCAGCCTCTTCCTCGGCGGGAGCGGCGCCGGCCCGTCGAGGGGAGTCTTTCCCTTCTCCACAGCTGAAAATCTTCGGATGGGCGCCATTGCTACTAGATGAGGATCGAGGAGGAAGCAGCAAACAGGATGGGGAGAAGTGGCGCCGGGGGCTCTGCACCGCTCCTCATTTATAGCAGGAGAAGACCAAACAGCCCCCCCACGATCACAGGTAATGATGGTTTTCCTTGGATGTCGCAGGGACTTGTCATGTGGGCAGTTGCCGAGGTAGCATGGGGAAGCGGAGACGCCCACGTCCAATCAACTACCACGCGTCGACCAAGGCCGCAGGCTTTTGGGGCCTGCGGTGCTCCGCGCTTGACCTTTGGCTTCGCCACAAAGACAAGCCCGAGCGCGCCTTGGTCCCGGGGGCTACTGTCGGCGTTCTGGGAACGGGGGTCCCCAGACTTGCCTGCCTGCGGCCCACGGCGTGGCTTTGCTAGCAGGCCTGTACGGCCCATCTTCATCAACAAGGCATCCAAGACCCTCACGAGGGGCCAAGTATCGCGAGGCGGACGACGCACGACCTCCTCAGGAGCGGCCTCGCCAGGCAGGCTCACGAGGGGTGGAGAGATCAAGGGAAGGCAAACCTCGCGAGGTTCTCGTGACGTGAGCCATGACGACCGAGACCAGGCGGGCGCCAGCGTGCGCAGCATCCTTGTTTCCTCTTTGGTGCTAAGGGGGAAAGCGCAGGCGCGGAGTACCGAGGCATCAAGCAAAGGTTTCCATATCAGTGCAACGAGACCAAGACCAGCAGGACGGCAAGACGGGGGTCACCATGGAGCCCAAGGCGGCGTCACCACCAGAGCCTTTTGCAGGAGAAGACCGCTTTTGTCAGGATGAGTTGTACTAGCTGTCCCCTTTCAAATTGGCGGTTGTTGGCTCCCTTCCCGCTCAATATTGGGACTAGCCACCACAGTAGGAGGCAACTGGAACCAAGCCTGAGCTTATCGAATCCACACACACACACACAAGTTCTCCAATCACAAGAACACCTCAACCTCAGGAGGTTGTTCTTCCCTTTGTACTGTTCATCATCAGCCCAAGAGGCAATGCACCACCACACTGGAGTAGGGTATTACACCACAACGGTGGCCCGAACCAGTATAAATCTTGTGTCCCTTGTGTTGTGAGTTCGTGGAGTTCGTTCTTGAGATCTTAGCAAGCTAGGACGTGGATCGGTAGGGGAAATTTTCGCGCGCACCCCAGTGTTCGAACCTTGAGGGTTTTGCCGGAACCTGTGATCCGATAGTAGACTTGCGATCCACCTTGTCACCAGCATAACCAGCATCCGAGAATCCAACTAGATCAAACTCTGAGCCCTTTGGATACCATAATCCTAGTGTTGGGTTGTAAGCCAAATATCGAAGAATTCGCTTCACAGCTAAGTGATGTGATTCCTTTGGTGCCGCTTGGAATCGGGCACACATGCAAAAACTAAGCATGATATCTGGCCTAGATTCACATAAATAAAGTAAAGAACCAATCATGGCGCGGTATACCTTTTGATCGAACTCTTTACCATTGGCGTCAGGACCCAGATGACTTTTGGTTGGCATTGGCGTCGTGTAACCTTTGCAATCTTGCATCCCAAACTTCTTCAGGCAGTCTTTGAGGTATTCCTCTTGAGATATGCAGATGTCGTTGCTTTGCTGACGAATTTGAAGACCTAGGAAGAACTTCAGCTCACCCATCATGGACATCTGATATTGTTCTTGCATCATGTGCCCAAACTCATCACTTTATTTCTGGTTAGTGCACCCGAAGATAATGTCATCCACATAGATTTGGCACACAAACAGTTTGAATCCTGTTTGTGAAGAGTGTAGGATCTAGAGAACTAGGTTTGAATCCTTTGCTCTTCAGGAAGTCCTTGAGTGTGTCATACCAAGCACGAGGGGCTTGTTTGAGGCCATACAGTGCCTTGTTGAGCTTGTATACCATGTCGATGTTTTGGATCTTCAAAGCCAGGTGGTTGTGCAACATACACTTCTTCAATATTGCCATTGAGAAAAGCACTCTTCACATCCATTTGGTACAGAAGGATGTTGTGATGGTTGGCATAGTAGCAGTATGTGAATGGCTTCAAGCCTAGCCATGGGAGCAAATGTTTCATCGAAGTCAATCCCTTCAACTTGAGTGTACCCTTGGGCAACGAGACGAGCCTTGTTTCTGACCACTTGACCATGCTCATCTTGCTTGTTGCGATATATCCATTTGGTGCCTATGATGTTGTGCTTGCGAGGGTCAGGACGCTTGACCAATTCCCACACACTGTTCAGCTCGAACTGTTGAAGCTCTTCTTTCATAGCTTGAATCAACTCAGGTTCCATGAAGGCTTCAACAACTTTCTTGGGTTCAGATATTGAGACAAATGCAAAGTGCCCACAAAAATTAGCTAGTTGTGTTGCTCTTGAACGAGTGAGTGGACCAGGTGCATTGATGCTATCAATTATCTTCTCAATTTGTACTTCATTTGCAACACGAGGATGAATTGGACGAAGATTTTGCTTTTGCTGATCATTGTCTTCATTTTGAGCATTGACTTCAGGCTGAGCATTGTCTTCAGGTTGATTAGGTGCAGAAATGATAAGTTCCTCTTCAGCCTGTGCCTCAGAAGGTATGATTTCTCCAGTTCCCATAAGCTTGATGGATTCACTAGGTGGAACTTCATCTAGCACATTTGGTAGGTGCTCTCTTTGCAAGCCGTTAGCCTCATCGAACCGCACATCTATAGTTTCAACCACTTTATAGTGAAAGAGGTTGAAGACTCTGTAGGAGTGTGAATCCTTTCCGTAACCAAGCATAAAACCTTCATGTGCTTTCGGTGCAAATTTTGAAGTGTGATGTGGATCCTTGATCCAGCACCTAGCACCAAATACTCTAAAGTAACTGATGTTTGGCTTCTTACCAGTTAGGAGCTCATAGGATGTCTTCTTCAGAAGCTTGTGAAGATAAACACGGTTGATGACGTGACATGCAGTATCAATGGCTTCGGGCTAGAACTTCCTTGGAGTCTTATATTCATCAAGCATCGTCCGAGCCATCTCGACAAGTGTTCTGTTCTTGCGCTCCATGATGCCATTCTGCTGGGGTGTGTATGGAGCAGAGAACTCATGAGTGATGCCTAAAGTATCAAGGTAAAGATCGAGGCATGTGTTCTTGAACTCTGTGCCGTTGTCACTTCTGATGTGCTTGATCTTGATGCCATAGTTCGTCATGGCACGATTGGCGAAGCGTCTGAAGACATCCTGCACTTCATTCTTGTAGAGGATTATGTGCACCCAAGTATATCTTGAATAATCATCAACAATGACGAAGCCATAGAGGCAAGCAGTGGTAGTAAGAGTAGAGTAGTGAGTAGGACCAAATAATTCCATGTGTAGTAGCTCGAAGGGTTGAGATGTTGTCATGATTGTCTTCGAGGGATGCTTGGCCCTCGTCATCTTTCCAGCTTCGCAGGCACCACACAAATGATCCTTCTTGAAATTGACGCCCTCAATGCCTATGACGTGTTTCTTCTTAGCGAGAGTGTACAAGTTCCTCATGCCAGCATGCCCTAGCCTCCGATGCCAGAGCCAGCACTCTGAAGCTTTTGCTAGAAGACATACGGCCAACTGTGGTCCTGCTGAGAAATCTACCATATATAGATCATCTTTCCGGTACCCTTCAAAGACTAGAGACTTGTCAGATTCCATTAGAACAAGGCAACGATATTTTCCAAATATCACAATCATGTTCAAATCACAAAGCATTGAGGCAAACATTAAGTTGAAACCAAGGGATTCAACAAGCATCACTTTATCTATGTGCTGATCCTTTGGGATTGCAACTCTATCTAGACCCAATACCTTGCTTTTACCAATGTTAGCAAATGTGATGTGACACTTGTCAGATGAACGTAAGGTTGAGTCCATGAGAAGACTTCGATCACCAGTCATGTGATTAGTGCATCCACTGTCCATAATCCATTCTGAAGCATTTGGTGTCATACCCTACAGTACATTTAGGGGGGTAGGCTTCACCAAGAGTATTGTGAACCATAAACATTTGACGGACAAGAGGATTATCAAAGCTCAGATCAAGGTTAGGACTGATAGGATGATTGGCAAGCGATTCAGGAACAAAACACATAGGAAGACCATTTGGGCATTTTATCTTGCGCTCCACAAGATGTTTTAGGTCCCCAGCATAAGCATCAGACGCCTTTGATTTCCGGCTGGAGACCTTTCCCTGCAAAAGAGAGTTAAGTTTTCTTAACCACCCACATTTTCAGGGTGGCTTCGAAGCAATGAGTCTAAGTGCAGCATCTGAGAACTTTGGCTTTGGAGCCCTAGCAAATAGCCTTGCAGGTGGTGAATAATACTCATATGAATAAGCGGAATAGTTCTTAGTCTTATGAACATAGCGGTTTGATGATACACGCTCATATTCATAAGTCTGAGTATGATTTCCCTGCAAAACATTGGCGTTAGGGTGACTCTGGTGAGTCCTCTGTCTGTATGAAGCCTTTGGACCATATGAAGCCTTTGGTTTGGGGTTTGTCTTCTTCCCTGGTGGTGTCATGATGACATTCACAGGGAAGATTCTCAAGACAGCTTTTGGGCACCCAGATCTTCTTCATGGGTGGTCCATTCCTGCACTTAGTACCAATATACCTGGCAAACACTTCACCATTCTAATTCTTAAACAGTTTATAGTTTGCATCAAAGGACTCATCAATGATGATAGGGTTAGCACAAGTGAAGCCAGATAAGGTGGATGGGTCCACTGAAGGTCCCTTTGCAGCAACCCATGTGGTTTTGGGGTACTGCTCAGGCTTCCAGTAAGAACCATCAACATTCATTTTCCTCTCGAACCCAACACCCTCTTTCCTAGGGTTTCGGTTCAGAATCTGCTTTTTGAGGACATCACATAGTGTCTGATGCCCTTTGAGACTTTTGTACATCCCAGTCTCAATCAATGTCTTCAGCCTGGCATTTTCATCATCAATACTAGTGGCATCCTCAGCAGAGGGGTTAGTTACAACATCAGCAGTTGAAGATATTGCAGCAGTAGCAGTAGTGGAACATTCAGCAACAGAAGTAGCGTTATCACGCTCAAGGCATTTTAGACATGGTGGTTCAAATCCTTCCTGAGCGGGACTGATCTGTTGAGCGCGAAGTGACTCGTTCTCTTTTTGAAGATCTTCATGAACTGCTCTCAATTTCTCAAGTTCTTGCTTCCGTTGAAGATAATCATAGGAAAGCTTTTCATGAGTTGTTGAGAGCGTTTCATGACGACTTTCAAGTTCCTCGTACTTAACATGAAGATTTTTGATGTCTTCAATTAAGGACTGAGATCGGGACATTTCCGCGTCCAACAGGTCATCGCTTTTGTCTAACAATTTTTGAATATGTTCCATAGCTTTCTGTTGTTCAGTTGCAATTTTAGCAAGTGTTTTGTAGCTAGGTTTGGATTCACAATCAGAGTCATCTTCACTTGATGTTTGAAAGTAAGCATCGCGTGAGTTTACCTTGGCACCACGTGCCATGAAGCAGTAGGTGGGGGCAGAGTTGTCCTTGTCATTACCATCAGCGTTGGTGACGGAGCCATTGTCTTCAGTGTTGAAGATGGACTTGGCAACGTAGGCTGTGGTTAGAGCCAGACTTGCAACGCCAGAGTCGGACTCCTCCTCAGACTCCACCTCTGCCTCCTCAGAAGCAGACTCCTCCTCTGAATCCATCTCCTTGCCAAAAAAAGCACGAGCCTTGCCGGATGAGCTCTTCTTATGTGATGAAAACTTAGACGAAGACTTGAAAGAAGACTTTGAGGATTTCTTCTTCTTCTTGTCATCGGAATCATATTCCTTGCTCTTCTTCTTGTTTTCATTGTCCCACTGAGGACACGCAGAGATGTAGTGACCAGGTTTCTTGCCTTGTGAGATGTTCTCTTCTTGTGGTCATGAGTGGAAGCTTCGTCATTTCTCGAGATGGATCTTGAAGACTTTCTGAAGCCTTTCTTCTTGGTGAATTTCTGGAACTTCTTCACAAGCATAGCAAGCTCCTTTCCAATGTCTTCAGGATCCCCAGAACTGCAGTCAGATTGTTCTTCAGATGAGGAGACAGCTTTGGCTTCAAAGCGCGAGTACGTTCATAGCTAGAACCATAGATCTCTCTTTTCTCAGATAACTAGAACTCATGTGTGTTGAGCCTCTCAAGTATGTCAGATGGATCGAGAGTCTTGAAGTCAGGGCGTTCTTGGATCATCAAGGCTAGGGTGTCAAACAAGCTGTCAAGTGATCTTAGGAGTGTTGTAACGCCCCGAGACCGACTCTCCACACGCCTTCCATGTTTTTCGTTATCGTCGCGTGTATTTATTTGTTTGTTGCATTCATCATCGCATTGCATCTGCATGTTTTCATAAAACTTGTAGTTGCCGCGTTCCCTTTGCCTTCGTTGACGTTCCATGACCAACCAGATTTTGTTTCCCTCTTGCCTGGCTTCCAAACCTCTCTGCACATCCCTCAGACCCCTCGCGCGCGTCCGAAAGTGTCCCGATCCCGATCCGCTCAGTCATCACCGTTGCATTCAGATCATCTCCTAACATCAGTAAAACATCTCTGTTTTCTTATTTGGACTCCCTAACCTATCTATTCTCGACCGCCCGATTACGATCGGATGGACCAGATTAACCCCTACCCAAAATGAAGCTACTGTATAAACGGCCTAACCCTAGTCCAATCCATCCATCCCGTTTCCGCCGCCAGCCGACCAACTCCCTCCTTCCTCGGGATCCTGCCAGATCCCCTTCGCTCCAATCAGCGCAGCCAAGCCTCCACCTTCTCCTCCAAATTCCCACGCCGCCGTCACCCTCTCCATTTCCCTCGGGATCACCAGCAAGCCAACCACTAGCGCTCAACTCCAGATCCACAAATCCATCCATCCCGCAGCCACCTCGCGCGCCTGCAGTCCGTTTGCCCGAGATCCCGAGAAGGAGCGCTCGGCTTCGTCTCCTCCGCCCGCTGGCTGCACCTCACCTCCTCCCGTGCGCCTCCATCTCGCGCAGCCAGCCGTGCCTGCCCCCCGGCGATGAGCAGCAGCACCCGAGCCCCTGTGGCATGCTCCTCCTCGCCTCGTCGGTGCACGCCGTCAGGTCGTCGTCTCGTTTTTCTCCTCCTCCCTTCCCATTATTTTCTCTCCCGTGCTCTCTCTCTAATCCTTCTCCCTCTCCATGCGTTTGCCTTCTCTGCCAGGATCCGCATGGAGCGCCGGCCGGCCTGAGCCGCCCTTCTCCCTCCGCCTTGCCCGCTCGCCGGAGCTCGTGCGCTGCTCTGCATCGCGCCGCCGCGCCTGCTGGCCCCTGTCGTGCTGCTCTGCTTCACTCGCTCGTCCCCGTTGACCCAGCCACGAGCCGACCCTGCCTCATCGCCTCCCCGACGCGAACTGGCCTGATCCGGCCATCTTCGAAGCCTGCTCGCCGACCCGCTGCTTCCCGCGCCGCCGGACCCCGCAGGTCACCGACCCCTTCTCTCCGTCCTCCGCTCCTCCTCTGTTTTCCTCTCTCTCAATCACTGTCTCTCTGTCTCAGGGACGAACAAGGACGACCCGCCCTTTGCTTCGATCGCCTGGACGCACAGCCGGTCGCCCCGTTGACCGTGGCCCTCGCCTGCTTGTGCCATATCTGCGTCAGGCCCAGCGCGCCTCAGCCGCATGCATCGACCGGGCCAAGGCCCACTAGGTGAGGCCACACCCTAGCGCCCTTCCTCTGTTATTTTTTCCTGTTGGGCCAGCATGCCAGATTCAGCCCGCATCGTTTTTTTTCCAGTTCTAGACGATTTGCTAGTTATCCAGAGAGTGCAGGTTTACCGAAAAATCCTCATGTTCATGCATGTAATAACTAATTAACCATGCATCATATGTAAAAACTTCATATATGTAAAGTGCTTAGAATTTCATCTAGTTTCATAATATGCAACTTTCATCCATGTTTAAAATGTTTAACTTGTTGTTTGCTTTAATTTGCATAAATGCCATGTTAAAATGATTTATTTCATAACTAATTAACCGTAGCTCTGAATTTAATAAACTTTATATGTAAATGGGGTAGAAAAATGCATAGATTAACATGGTGCACTTTATTTTGCTTTTTAACAATATTAAAATATGGTTTAGGGCAGAACAGTAGCGAATTCGAAATATGCATATGAGGATTTTCCGGAATTGTTGTTTGTTATTCCGGCCTCATTTAGACTTGCCTAAATAGGTAGTTTTCATATGCTTCACCCCTTGCCATGTTTAACAACATTTAATATTGTTGGGTACATAAATGAGAGAGAACTAAATAATTGATGTGGTGTTTCGTCAATATGCAATTCGTTGCATATTGAGCTCCACTTAATTTCTAGTATTGTTTGTGCACTTTGCCATGCCATGCCTACTTAAGCCGGACATGCATCATACTTGATTGTGCATCATGCCATGTTTATGCTTGTGTGTTTACCATGTTGTTTGCTTCTTTCCGGTTTGCTTCTCTCGTTAGCTTCGGTTTCGTTCCGGCGTTGTGAGGATTCGTTCGACTACATCCGTTTGTCTTCTTCATGGACTCGTTCTTCTTCCTAGCGGGATTTTCAGGCAAGATGACCATACCCTCGATATCACTTCTATCTTTGCTTGCTAGTTGTTCGTTCTATTGCTATGCCGCGCTACCTACCACTTGCTATATCATGCCTCCCATATTGCCATGTCAAGCCTCTAACCCACCTTTCCTAGCAAACCGTTGTTTGGCTATGTTACCGCTTTTGCCCAGCCCCTCTTATAGCGTTGCTAGTTGCAGGCGAAGATGAAGATTGTTCCATGTTGGAACATGGATATGTTGGGATATCACAATATCTCTTATTTTAATTAATGCATCTATATACTTGGTAAAGGGTGGAAGGCTCGGCCTTATGCCTGGTGTTTTGTTCCACTCTTGCCTCCCTAGTTTCCGTCATACCGGTGTTATGTTCCTTGATTTTGCGTTCCTTACGCGGTTGGGTGATTTATGGGACCCCCTTGACAGTTCTCCTTGAATAGAACTCCTCCAGCAAGGCCCAACCTTCGTTTTAACATTTGCCACCTAAGCCTTTTTCCCTTGGGTTCTGCAGACTCAAGGGTCATCTTTATTTTAAACCCCCGGGCCAGTGCTCCTCTGAGTGTTGGTCCAACCTGTCAACCGCCGGTGGCCACCAGGGGCAACTCTGGGCTCGCCTACCGGAAGGTTGGACAATCCGGTGTGCCCTGAGAACGAGATATGTGCAGCTCCTATCAGGATTTGTCGGCACATTCGGGCGGCTTTGCTGGTCTTGTTTTACCATTGTCGAAATGTCTTGTAAACTGGCATTCCGAGACTGACCGGGTCTTCCCGGGAGAAGGAATATCCTTCGTTGACCGTGAGAGCTTATAATGGGCTAAGTTGGGACACCCCTGCAGGGTATAAACTTTCGAGAGCCGTGCCCGCGGTTATGTGGAAGATGGGAATTTGTTAATGTCCGGTTGTAGAGAACTTGACACTTGACTTAAATTAAAATACATCAACCGCGTGTGTAGCCGTGATGGTCTCTTTTCGACGGTGTCCGGGAAGTGAACATGGTTTGGTTTATGTATGAACGTAAGTAGTTTCAGGATTACTTCTTGATCACTTCTAGTTCACGACCGTTGCGTTGCTTCTCTTCTCGCTCTTATGTTTAAAATGTTAGCCACTATATTTGCTTAGTGCTTGCTGCAACTCCACCTCACTACCCTTTCCTACTCATAAGCTTAAATAGTCTTGATCTCGCGGGTGTGAGATTGCTGAGTCCTCGTGACTCACCAGATACTTCCAAACAGTTGCAGGTGCCGATGATACCAGTGCAGGTGAGGCTTCCGAGCTCAAGTGGGAGTTCGACGAGGAACTTGGTCGTTACTATGTTTTGTTTCCTGATGATCAGTAGTGGAGCCCAGTTGGGACGATCGGGGTTCTAGCATTTGGGGTTATCTTCTTTTTATTTGGATTTTACTGTAGTCGGTCTATGTATGTATCTTGAATGATGTATGAATTTATTTATGTATTGTGTGAAGTGGCGATTGTAAGCCAACTCTCTTTATCCCATTCTTGTTCACTACATGGGATTGTGTGAAGATGATCCTTCTTGCAACAAAACCTACAATGCGGTTATGCCTCTAAGTTGTGCCTCGACACATGAGAGATATAGCCGCATCGTGGGTGTTACAAGTTGGTAATCAGAGCCATCCCCGACTTAGGAGCCCCCTGCTTGATCGAATCGCTGACGTTGTTGAGTCTAGAAAAAAATGTTTTGAGTCTTACGATTATATATATGGGAGAGTAGGATTCTTTTTACTCTCCCTTCATCGCTCTGGTGAGGTCTCCTGATGTAGATGTTTTGACTTTCCTCTCCTCAAATTTCACTAATTTTTTTTTAGGATCACGCGGGTATCTTGGAATCGTTCCGATGGTTTTGTGACGAGAACATTGTTCTTGGTGCCTCCTGGGATTTAGGGGTTGTGGCAGTGTCCTAGGGAGTTGAGCTCCGAGGTGTTGTCGTCACAATTTTATCGTTGCAGTTCTGGAATACCTGAGTTTTGCCGACATCGAAAATCTCTTTTATGCAGTTGTTGGTGAGATCACCTCGACGCCACCCAGTACTGGGGTGGGAGTTCGGGAGTATTGCCATAACTCGTATAACGGATGCTTTTCAAAGGTTGAGGTACACGATTTCCGGAGTTTTTCTTGGTTATGTGTTGACAGATGGATACAGCTGGATCTAGGGATTGTTAGTTTGGGTGAGATATATTGCGTCCCCTGTATCCCCAACACCTGATTGCATAACCAGAAAGTTTCGGGAGTTTATAGGTGGGAATTCAAGTAGCTCCTAGAATATCTTTTCGACAGATGTATGATTTGAGATTGGGATCCAACGTCTAGTGGTTCGCTTTTCACGGTCGATTTACAGTGGTCACGATACGTCTTAAATAATCCTTGGCTATGCCGATTCGGGGACGTCTTGTTTGTCATTCGTGATGTCCGCTGTACGTCGTGCCTGTGGGGCCTCATCACGAACACTTTGGGCGAAATCTCTATCATATGTTTGTTTCCGGCTTATTCTGCAAGTCAAATCCTTTGTTTTGTTTTATTTGTGGTATTCGAGTTGCTTCGGTGTCAAGTGTTGATTCCCTACCTTTTCTAAGTGGTGTTCTCATATTCCTATGTGGATACTAATCCTTCTTGATCATCGAGATTGCCATCTTAATTCTATTTCCTACCGGTGCATTTCTCTTCGAGATGATCCCATCATTCTCCCCATTCGGAAGATCAGTTATAAGTTTCTCAACGGTGTTTATTCCATCTGCCCCAAGTTGCCCTTGTTTTCCCACCCTCCCACCCTTTTTCTTCAAGGACTCAGATTTCTTAACCAAGTATCCATTTTATTGAGTGAAGTTTCTTCATTCTTTTCCTTTAATGTTTTTATCTGGTGATTTCTCATGAAGACGCTAAGGAAGCTTCAACTTTATCATTGTTCCATTCTAATTTTCTTCTCCGGTGGATTTAATTCAAGATTTCGGTGTTGATCTTATCCCTTTTCCTCTTTTCACAATGCTTTCCCATTCCGGTGCACCAATTAATCATTCACCTCTCGTTATTCATTTGTTCCGGAGTGTTGAAGATATCTCAGAAGATTCAAGTTTCCATTCTCAATTCACTCAAGTTCTTTTGAGGATGCTATCTCATTCAAGCCATTTAATTCAACCGGTGCAATCTCTCTTTTCAAGCAATCGTTCAACGGTGGTTCTTTTGAGTGGGCCCTAACCCACATGTCTTTTCCCAGGATCTTACCCGACTCTTCTAATTTTCTCGGAGCTTCTAAAAATTCTTTTCAAAGTTTGACGTAAGAATGAATTGTCACCAGTCAAATGTCTTTCTCCAAGATCTTTCAAATTCTTTCATCGTTGGTTCAACCTTCTATTCTTCATTTCGGAGTGCCTCAATAATTCATGGTGGTGTTTACCGTCGTCATTCTCGGATTTTGAAGACTGAAGAAGAGTTCCTCTTAAACCCTTACCCGTTCTTCCAAAGATTCATGGTTCTAGCGTCATGCCATCCTCTCATAATTGTTTTCAATTGTTAGAATTATTTTCACCCATCCGGAGCAATTCATGAGTCTTTTCAGTTTGATTCTCCGAAGGCCATCATTTCAGAAGATTTATTCGTTCTCAACATTCAGCTCTCGTTCTCCAAATCTTACGGGTGCATCATTCAAGTATTCTCTAATCAGTTCATGATCTCTTCATTTCACTTGTATCTAAATTCTCTCAAGTATCTTCGTTCATTTTCTAATTCTTCCCGGTGTTTCTTTATCTTTTCTTCGTTCATTTTCAATTCTTACGGTGGTTCGATCAAGAGTTCTCTTCCTTTGTTATCATATAGATTCATTCGTTCTTTCCAATCCTACCGGTGGTTCGTTGAAGACCTTCCCAAGTTTGCGCCATATATATCTTAATCCCTTATACGAGAATAAGTAGTATGCCAAATCCATTGCTTGTCATCAATTTAGTTGGTGAAGGATGAGCATAATGTAATTCTTATTCTTGTTTCATTGAGTAAATTCAATTCCTTATTCCAGAGGTTCATCAAAATTCTTGTTTTCATTTGTTCATCTTTCTTTCCGGAGTTCCAAGTTTTCTCAGTTATATCATTTCAAAGCTTCATCTTATCACTGCAAGGCTTCACCTTGTGTTTTCAACTTCTCTTTCTTTCTATCATCCTTTTATTACCGGAGTTCTTCATGGAGTTTCTTCATGGTGGTTCATCAAGGATTTAATTCATTCTCGAAGTGTTCTAAAGATTCTTGTTAGAAGAGCTCAAATATTCTTCTTCCTGTATTCCAAAGTGCAATTCGTTCTACCTTATCATTTGAGGTGGTGTTATGTCATTCTTGAAAATTTGAGTTCGCGTTTCATGATTCACATGTTGTCAAGAATGAGATATTTTAAATCCACCAATCTCTTCGTTGGATTTATCTTGTGTCATGTTTCACCTAAAGCCTTCCCTAAGGAATGTTGCTTATTGTGGCGTCTATCAATGATCCAAGTTTTTTTCACCTATCCTCTCGGCGAAAGGAGTTGTAATCTCCTTGTTGACCTCAATCCAATCTTTTGTTTCCATAGTGGCAGTATTTCGCCTCAATTTTGAGAAGTTTTCCATAAGCCCACTACAAGTTTATTCGTTTCGTTGTTGGTTTTCCCAACAACTCTGTTATAACCATCTTGGAAGGGTGCTCTCCAAGCTCTTTTGTCCCAGAAGTTGCATTTTCTTCTCCATTCTTTCATTCCAATGATCTATCTTCTATTCTTTCTTCCGGAGGCATTGTGACGTTGCTCTCTTCGCTCATCATCTCGAATTGTGAGGATCGTGTTCTTTTCTTACTTATCCATTTAACCGGAGTGTTGTGTCTATCATTCCTCTTTTAACCGGAGTCTCATCCAAGTGCTTTCATTTTGCCAAGTTCATATTCTACCCCTTCCATTTTCCTACCGGAGCGTTATCGTAATTGATCATTATCGTTCCTTGTACATCTCGTTTCAACCGGAGTGCTTGCATGTACTTCTCGTCCATTGTTCTCGTCATTCATAGCCTTGCAAACTCCAAGGTCCACATGGTGTTCCTTGTTTCTCTTTTCTACAGGTGTGGTCATATTCTTTTGGTTCTTGAAGCACTTATTTCATGTCTTTCAACCTACAAGGTTCTCGAATGTTCCTTTTTCCTCTTTGCTAACGGAGTGTTTGCAATCTCGTTCATTCCATTGTATTCTTTCTTTCAATTTGTTCAACCTCTTAAGGTTCGTGGTTTCACTCGTTTGTCAAAGAAGCAACTTAGCTTTACCTCTTCTCTTCCTCTTTCGCTTTTCTACCGTGCCGTCCTTAGATCTCGGGACGAGATCCTCTTGTAGTGGTGGAGTGTTGTAACGCCCCGAGACCGACGCTCCAGACGCCTTCCATGTTTTTCGTTATCGTCGCGTGTATTTATTTGTTTGTTGCATTCATCATCGCATTGCATCCGCATGTTTTCATAAAACTTGTAGTTGCTCGTACTTGTCGCGTTCCCTTTGCCTTCGTTGACATTCCGTGACCAACCAGATTTTGTTTCCCTCTTGCCTGGCTTCCTAACCTCTCTGCACATCCCTCAGACCCCTCGCGCGCGTCCGAAAGTGTCCCGATCCCGATCCGCTCAGTCATCACCGTTGCATTCAGATCATCTCCTAACATCTATAAAACATCTCTGTTTTCTTATTTGGACTCCCTAACCTATCTATTCTGGACCGCCCGATTACGATCGAACGGACCAGATTAACCCCTACCCAAAATCAACCTACTATATAAACAGCCTAACCCTAGTCCAATCGATCCATCCCGTTTCCGCCGCCAGCCGACCAACTCCCTACTTCCTCGGGATCCTCCCAGATCCCCTTCGCTCCAACAAGCGCAGCCAAGCCTCCACCTTCTCCTCCAAATTCCTACGCCGCCGTCACCCTCTCCATTTCCCTCGGGATCACCAGCAAGCCAACCACTAGTGCTCACCTCCAGATCCACAAATCCATCCATCCCGCAGCCACCCCGCGCGCCTGCAGTCCGTTTGCCCGAGACCCCGAGCAGGAGCGCTCGGCTTCGTCTCCTCCGCCCGCTGGCTGCACCTCACCTCCTCCCGTGCGCCTCCATCTCGTGCAGCCAACCGTGCCTGCCCCCCGGCGATGAGCAGCAGCACCCGAGCCCCTGTGGATGCTCCTACTCGCCTCGTCGGTGCACGCCGTCAGGTCGTCGTCTCGTTTTTCTCCTCCTCCCTTCCCTTTATTTTCTCTCCCGTGCTCTCTCTCTAATCCTTCTCCCTCTCCATGCGTTTGCCTTCTCTGCCAGGATCCGCATGGAGCGCCGGCCGGCCTGAGCCGCCCTTCTCCCCCCGCCTTGCCCGCTCGCCAGAGCTCGTGCGCTGCTCTGCATCGCGCCGCCGCGCCTGCTGGCCCCTGTCGTGCTGCTCTGCTTCGCCCGCTCGTCCCCGTTGACCCAGCCACGAGCCGACCCTGCCTCCTCGCCTCCCCGACGCGAACTGGCCCAATCCGGCCATCTTCGAAGCCTGCTCGCCGACCCGCTGCTTCCCGCGCCACCGGACCCCGCAGGTCACCGACCCCTTCTCTCCGTCCTGCGCTCCTCCTCTGTTTTCCTCTCTCTCAATCGCTGTCCCTCTGTCTCAGGGACGAACAAGGACGACCCGCCCTCTGCTTCGATCACCTGGACGCGCAGCCGGTCGCCCCGTTGACCGCGGCCCTCGCCCGCTTGTGCCATATCTGCGTCAGGCCCAGCGCGCCTCAGCCGCATGCATCGACCGGGCCAAGGCCCACTGGGTGAGGCCACACCCCAGCGCTCTTCCTCTGTTATTTTTTCCTGTTGGGCCAGCCTGCCAGATTCAGCCCGCATCATTTTTTTCCAGTTCTAGACGATTTGCTATTTATCCAGAGAGTGCAGTTTTACCGAAAAATCCTCATGTTCATCCATGACTAACTAATTAACCATGCATCATATGTAAAAACTTCATATATCTAAAGTGCTTAGAATTTCATCTAGTTTCATAATATGCAACTTTCATCCATGTTTAAAATGTTTAACTTTCTGTTTTCTTTAATTTGCATAAATGCCATGTTAAGATGATTTATTTCATAACTAATTAACCGTAGCTCTGAATTTAATAAACTTCATATGTAAATGGGGTATAAAAATGCATAGATTAGCATGGTGCACTTTATTTTGCTTTTTAACAACATTAAAAGATGGTTTAGGGCAGAACAGTAGCAAATTCGAAATATCATATGTGGATTTTCCGGAATTGTTGTTTGTTATTCCGGCCTCATTTAAACTTGCCTAAATAGGTAGTTTTCATATGCTTCACCGCTTGCCATGTTTAACAACATTTAATATTGTTGGGTACATAAATGAGAGAGAACTAAATAATTGATGTGGTGTTTCGTCAATATGCAACTCGTTGCATATTGAGCTCCACTTAATTTGTAGTATTGTTTGTGCACTTTGCCATGCCATGCCTACTTAAACCGGACATGCGTCATACTTGATTATGCATCATGCCATGTTTATGCTTGTGTGTTTACCATGTTGTTTGCTTCTTTCCGGTTTGCTTCTCTCGTTAGCTTCGGTTTCGTTCCAGAGTTGTGAGGATTTGTTCGACTACATCCGTTTGTCTTCTTCATGGACTCGTTCTTCTTCCTAGCGGGATTTCAGGCAAGATGACCATACCCTCGATATCACTTCTATCTTTGATTGCTAGTAGTTCGTTCTATTGCTCTGCCGCGCTACCTACCACTTGCTATATCATGCCTCCCATATTGCCATGTCAAGCCTCTAACCCACCTTTCCTAGCAAACCGTTGTTTGGCTATGTTACCGCTTTTGCTCAGCCCCTCTTATAGCGTTGCTAGTTGCAGGCGAAGATGAAGATTGTTCCATGTTGGAACATGGATATGTTGGGATATGACAATATCTCTTATTTTAATTAATGCATCTATATACTTGGTAAAGGGTGGAAGGCTCGGCCTTATGCCTGGTGTTTTGTTCCACTCTTGCCGCCCTAGTTTCCGTCTTACCGGTGTTATGTTCCTTGATTTTGCGTTCCTTACGCGGTGTGGTGATTTATGGGACCCCCTTGACAGTTCACCTTGAATAGAATTCCTCCAGCAAGGCCCAACCTTGGTTTTAACATTTGCCACCTAAGCCTTTTTCCCTTGGGTTCTGCAGACTCAAGGGTCATCTTTATTTTAAACCCGCGGGCCAGTGCTCCTCTGAGTGTTGGTCCAACCCGTCAGCCGTCGGTGGCCACCAGGGGCAACTCTGGGCTCGCCTATCGGAAGTTTGGACAATCCGGTGTGCCCTGAGAACGAGATATGTGCAGCTCCTATCAGGATTTGTCGGCACATTCGGGCGGCTTTGCTGGTCTTGTTTTACCATTGTCGAAATGTCTTGTAAACCAGGATTTCGAGATTGATCGGGTCTTCCCGGGAGAAGGAATATCCTTCGTTGACCGTGAGAGCTTATAATGGGCTAAGTTGGGACACCCCTGCAGGGTATAAACTTTCGAGAGCCGTGCCCGCGGTTATGTGGCAGATGGGAATTTGTTAATGTCCGGTTGTAGAGAACTTGACACTTGACTTAAATTAAAATACATCAACCGCGTGTGTAGCCGTGATGGTCTCTTTTCGACGGTGTCCGGGAAGTGAACATGGTTTGGTTTATGTATGAACGTAAGTAGTTTCAGGATCACTTCTTGATCACTTCTAGTTCACGACCGTTGCGTTGCTTCTCTTCTCGTTCTTATTTGCGTACGTTAGCCACCATATTTGCTTAGTGCTTGCTGCAGCTCCACCTCACTACCCTTTCCTACCCATAAGCTTAAATAGTCTTGATCTCGCGGGTGTGAGATTGCTGAGTCCTCGTGACTCACCAGATACTTCCAAACAGTTGCAAGTGCCGATGATACCAGTGCAGGTGAGGCTTCCGAGCTCAAGTGGGAGTTCGACGAGGAACTTGGTCGTTACTATGTTTCGTTTCCTGATGATCAGTAGTGGAGCCCAGTTGGGACGATCGGGGTTCTAGCATTTGGGGTTATCTTCTTTTTATTTGGATTTGACTGTAGTCGGTCTATGTGTGTATCTTGAATGATGTATGAATTTATTTATGTATTGTGTGAAGTGGCGATTGTAAGCCAACTCTCTTTATCCCATTCTTGTTCACTACATGGGATTGTGTGAAGATGACGCTTGTTGCGAAAAAACCTACAATGCGGTTATGCCTCTAAGTCGTGCCTCGACACGTGAGAGATGTAGCCGCATCATGGGTGTTACAAGTGTCTTGACGATTTCATGCTTGGTGATCTCTGTGGCGCCAAGAGCATGAAGCTCATTCGTGATGTCAGTGAGGCGATCAAACGTGAGCTGGACATTCTCATTGTCGTTTCTCTTGAAGCGGTTGAAGAGGTTGCGAAGAACACTGATCCTTGAGTCTCTATGGGTTGAGACGCCTTCGTTGACCTTGGAAAACCAGTCCCAGACTAGCTTCAAAGTTTCCAGAGCACTCACACGGTCATACTGTCCTTTGGTCAGATGACCACAGATGATGTTCTTAGCAGTAGAATCCAGTTGAATGAACTTCTTGACATCCGCAGGGGTGACACCTTCACCGCCCTTGGGAACGCCGTTCTTGACGATATACCAGAGGTCGACATCAATGGGTAATCAGTGCCATCGAAGACAGGGCACGCAGCGGAGACTTTGATTGTCCGTGCAGTCGACATAGCTAAAACTCCAGGTGGTTAAACCGAATCACACAGAACAAGGGAGTAACTTGCTCTGATACCAATTGAAAGTGCTAGTTATCGACTAGAGGGGGGTGAATAGGCGATTTTTATGGAAGTCTTCAAAACATGGGAGATTTGAAGACAAACAATGGAGATGAACCTATTGATATGCAGCGGAAGGTAGACTACACTAGACAAGCCATTGTCAAGCAAGTACTGAGGCTAAAGCACAAAGTCTATTAGCAGCTAGGTAGTATGGATCAAGATGGAAGACAGTATGAAGCCAAACAACAATAGTCGTCACATAGTGAAGTCAAACAGATAAGGCAGGCAAGCAAATGACTTCACGAGGACAAACTGTAAATAAGTGAGGGAAGAGATAGAACCAGTGGCTTGGTGAGGACAAGGATTTGTTGGACCAGTTCCAGTTGCTGTGACAACCGTACGTCTGGTTAGGGAGGCTGAGATTCAACTCAGAAGACCGCGTCTTCACCTTATTCCCCTTGAGCTAAGGACACTTAATCCTCGCCCAATCACTCTGGTAAGTCTTCAAGGTAGACTTCCAAACCTTCACAAACTTCGTTCACCGGCAATCCACAATGACTCTTGGATGCTCAGAACGCAATGCCTAACCGGCTGGAGGATTCACAGTCCTCAAGTGTAACAAGTCTTCAGGTCACGCGGACAGAAAGACTTCAGTGATGCCTAACACTCTTTGGCTCTGGGTGTTTTGGGCTTTGTCCTCGCAAGGATCTTTCTCTCAAAGGCTTCGAGGTGGGTTGCTCTCAGACGACAAAATCCGTGCACTAACTCTGAGCAGCTACCAATTTATGGTGTAGGGGGTGGGCTATTTATAGCCACTAGGCAACCCGACCTGATTTGTCCGAAATGACCCTGGGTCACTAAGGAACTGACACGTGTCCAACGGTCAGATTTCAAACACATGCGGCAACTTGACTTGGGCTACAAGTAAAGCTGACTCATCTAGCTCTGGATAAGATTTGCTCTCATTGCCTTCGCTTGAAGACTTAGGATTTGGTTGAGCATCACTTCAGTCACTCTGACTTTGTTCACTTGGACCCCACTTAACAGTACGGTGGTTCCTATGACTCAACAAAGAAGAAAAGCAAACTATGAAATAGCTATGTCTTCGCACTCCATAGTCTTCACGTGAATGTCTTCTCGAGTCATAATCTTCGTTGTGATTATCTTCACATACCACCATTGTCTTCACACATTTTTAGGGGTCATCTCCGGTAGGTAAACCGAATCAATGAGGGACTACTACCGGTGTTGTCCTGCAATTCTCACGAACACATTAGTCCCTCAACCAGGTTTGTCGTAAATACTCCAAAACCAACTAGGGGTGGCACTAGATGCACTTACAGTTGGCCCTTTCCATGCCGGCGTGCTCCACCGAAGCTTCGGCTTCTAAGCGGGAAACCCACTTGACGAGCTGGTAGTAAAAATAGGCGTCGCGAACGCGTGCATGCCCGACAGCCTCCAGGGCTATTTGCCGGGCGCCAGCCTCCATGTAGTCGGCCCAGTTGCGGGCGCTCTGCTCGCGACTCAGAGCGTCAGTGCGCTGCTACTCCATGTCCCGCTGGCGGCGCAAATCGGCAATACTGCCTCCTTGACAAAAATGATTCCACCACTCATCATCTACCTTGGTTGGTTAGATTTTTGAATTGAGCCCTGCAAACCGGAAAGGAGGTAGTACGTGCGTGATCCGCTATTTATCCGTGTAGGATCGAGTAGGTCAGATCGTGTACGTGTAGGATCGAGTAGGTCGGATGGTGTACGTGTACGATCGCATTAGCTGATGAACGTTCGCTGGGAGATAAGGCATTTGCGAACGTTTCTGTTGGCAGTTTCTTCAGATTCGCATGGCATTTTCTTCAGAGCAGCTTGTCAGTTTCTTCAGAGGTAGGCATTTTTATTCAAAAAAATACCACTTCGGATCTTGCGTCGGAACTAAAACTGCCAGGAGCACATTAGTAGGCTAGCTAGTGATCGATCGGTAACTTGTAAACACTGAGCGAACAGAAATAAGGAACTGTTAGTAACTTGTAAACAGTGAGAACACAGAAATAAGGATCATGTTGTGCACAGCAGTAAGAGCCGGTCCGTTCAAAATGTTCACACGAGACTGACAGGCCTGGCATTGTAATATGTTCACATTAGTAGCCCAAATTCAAAACCAACTAGTACGATTTCCATACATAAGATCAACATGTTAATGCATCTCAATGATTCACATATCATATATAAATATGTAGCTCCAAAAGCAAAGATCTAGAAAAAACATATGTTCTTCCTACTAACATGGATGCTTCTCTTGGCCAACTTTCAGTACAGACTGAAAGACAAATTTTTTTGTGAAGTCTACAATTCCTCTTGCAAACGTAAGTGGTTTCACCAACAGCTGGAACCATGAGAATGAACCACACATGATGGAGGAACATCCACTGCAATATGATTTGGTCTTCTCTCGATCACACGACGAGACTATTTTCGGAATACAAAATTTAACTTAGGCAAAATGATGTCCATTGTATAATAACACCAAAGAAGTGAAGCACCTAGTGTTGGCCAATAAATAGTACAGTACTACTTTTCTGCAGTCCATGAAGTGACTATCCAATCTTTCTGTGTCTATTTTGAAATGGCACTGCATCCAGTGACTATACTATTCTCTTGTGCAATTCAACCAAAATTACGGTCACTTTGTGTGTTTGCCAAATAGCAACGGCAGACATCTCTGTCTGCACAAATATCAAGCATCTTGTAAACATATACCCCACCTTATATTTTTGGTTTAAACATGTCTCTTCCGCTTAGCATCTGTCATGTTTTGCACTGGACAATTTGATACAGTCATGTTTTGCCCTGGACAATTTCATACTGAATTGATTTGCTGGTTCAGAGCAGAAATATAGCGCCTATTCTTCATCATACCAAGGATATCCATGTTCGCAGTGATGGAAGAGGTGAAATTAATACAACCGAAATTGAGCATCCAATCATTGAATCCTGTCCTGCACCTCCAATGTAGGTCCACCCTGCCAATAAATTCACATGCAAACCACTAGTATTACTATCTAATGACAGTACAAAAAGAGTAGCAAGATAGTAGCAAACCATGTACATTTGTAATGAACAGCTCATAGTGCCACCAATTGGATATAAAGGTTTGGAAGAAAACATGCTCCTAATGTTGAACCAGTTGGACTTTTTGTGCAGTTCCACTAAAATCGAGCATCCCTGTTTGCATAGATATTGAAAGTGTGATTACTATAAAAGTGGCACTAGTTGAACCATAGAATCACAAATATAAGCATTCCAATTTCTTAATGGGAAAACGTAGCAAGACTGTTTCTAACCACCTGTTTGAAGGAATAAATAAGGCAACATCGGCTGATGACAGAAAGGCATATATTGTTCTTTCTGAAAGAATGATCGATTCCCGACCTTTCCTCTTCTTTTAAGCATATTTTGTGCAGTTCAACTAAAATAAAATGCCATCACTACCTTGACAATTCAGTGACACTGTACAAAAGGAAATTACTTAACATTACATCATGATGTCAGGTATGTAGTCGACAGGCATTAAAGACAAACATACAGACCTCGTCCGATAACATAATGAACATTAATTTTAACAAAGGTGTGACTAGCTTTACCGGGATAATTTGAGTGAACTCTACACCCTCTGTTCCTTAATATAAGACGTTTTCGCAGTTCAATTTAAAGTACCCAAACGTCCAATATTTAGAAAAACAGGCAGTAGTTTTCTTGAGCACATATCTGGGAAAGCTTGCCACACTTTATATATGTCCATACACTAATGCAACACCATTCAAATAGTACAAATATACACTAATCCAGTGGCTAGTGCAACAGTAGAGTAGTTATTTTATTACAGGGTACAGTACAATGGTTTTACTGAACAGATTTCCATAAGCTCTAGCACTGGAAGATTTCTATAAGAATTAACAATACAAAATGTAAAGGTAACAAGTTTCAGCATTGGTATACTAGTTGTGCAAGAGCATTAAACCAAATACAAAAGTCTGAAGGTAACTAGCATTATTAACTAATGACAGTATTAAAAAATTGCAAACCATGTACCTTCAAGGTAAATATCATTTCGAACTCGAGTCGACATGAAAAATTGCTATCCCAATCTTGATAATCGATCAAACATAAAAACTTGATCGAACGAATCAATACAATAGTGAAAGGAGGAGGTGCCTACTCTTGACCTTTCCTCTTGTCTTCATAATTTTCTGTGCAGTTTAACCAAAATAAAATGACATCAGCGCCTTGGCATTTTGGTGACACTGTACAAAAAATTCACTTATCTCATGAAAGTGAGGTATGTAATCTATAAGCATTAACAGTGCAAAAATCTGAAGGTAGTAACAAGTTTCATCGTTGGTATACTGGCTATGCAACAACATTAGAATGCCTTAGCTGAAAAATCTTTAATACATCCACAATCAACAGCTAACCCTGAAATAATCCAGAGACATTAAATGACATTGCTTAAATTTATCGGTGGCATTAGACTGAGTGCGGCATTAGTTAAATGTGGCATCACTTTAGCAGTAGCATTGGTTGACTTTACCGCTGGCGTTATACTAACAACAAAAAAGTGGCAATAAGAGCATGGGAGACCCATTCGGATAGTGGGCGCACCAGTACGATGTACCTCCACGGACGCATAGAGTAGTGAGGGAGGTATGGTTGCCCAGAGCAACAAATATCCAGGCAGCATATGTGGATTACGTCCCATTTTTGTTCTCTTTAGCCACCTTTTTCCTATGTGAGGAAAACAAACCGACCGACCTGGTCATTCTCTATTGCGTTGTCATGCCTTTCTACCCTTGTTCAACCAAGAGACACGAGACTCGTTCCTTAGCTACTGATTTTCCCCTTTTCAACCTAGATGCGGGTTCGATGCCTACTCTCTTGGATAGTACAATCTCCCTTCCTTTCCTTATTCAACCCAGACATGGATTAGTCTGCATGAACTAGGGTTTCCTTTAATAGTGAAAATTAAGGTTTTCGTCTGCGTGACCAGCAGAGAAGAGGATAGGAAATTGGGAAGATGGTGGAGTGGAAAAAGATCCACATGCAGCGATGTGGCAGATGGGGCAATAGAACAAGGGTATGGTTCCAAAAGAGGTAGCATACCTGAGGGTCGGCGGGAAGTGGCTTCGCTCGTGGTCGTCGTCCTACGCACGCACTACGGCAGCGAGCTTGGGGAAGGAGGCCATCGCGCGCAGGCGCTAGGTCTGAGAGGACGGCCTTGTCGTCAGTGCGTGACCTCGCTCGCCGACGATGAGTGTGTCAATGTTGCACGTCCTTTTATTCCCCGGTGGATCTGTGACCACCGGTGAGGAGGGAGAGAGAGGCCATCTTTTTTAGATTTGGAGAGAGGGTTATAGTGTGAGAAGCAAGTGGGCAGCCCTTATCAAGAAAGCTTTGAAGCTCCAGCCTATATATCTTTTTTATACTACTAGTACTATAGGTGGACTAGTGGTAGAGTAGTTTATATTTTCTCTGCAAACAGTACCAGTTAGTCGTGCTTCAAAACTGAACGGCACGCCATTAAAAAAATAACGGTTAATAACTAATGCGGCACCTCAGGCCAACGCTGCCAGATCACATTTTGCACGAGAAATTACACACCATGTTCCGTTGACAAGTGGTCGCGTACAACATGTCAGTGAGACGACGGCGAGTCCTTTTGTACAATTTCCGAAAGGACGTGTAGGCCGGGGCGCCTCTTCCTGTACCGTGGCAAACTGGCAACCGTCTACCGACTCTTCGCCTTTCCCGCTCGATTTGGAACTGCTGTCGCACGCTCTTCCTCCCTCCTCCATTTGCCTTCACCCTTCCTTCTGCCATTGTTCGATTGTCTTCTCCATGGAGGGAACAAGCCGGAAACGACCCCTTTATTCTTACCCCGATCTGAAAGATGACGTGGTGGGGGAACTCATTGACTGGTGCGACATGATCACCTAGGCTAGCATGGCAGGTTCGTTCAAGACCATTCTCGACTCAACTAATAACATCATTACAAGGAACCCAAGGGTCCAGGAGCGATTTGATCTCCCTTATCTTCTTCGCTATAAGCCTGTTCGCATGGGCGCGGACGATGGAGGCCTCGCCTTGTGCAAGTTGATGCCGCTTAATAATGATACGTGTGATGTCAAGATGTCATCGCTTAATGGTAAGGTCTGGGCTGGCGCAAATGGAGATTGGGTTATTTATATTGGGTACAACTGCGAGTGGGAACTTGTGAATGTGTACACTCGTCAGCGGATTCCACTTCAAAAAATCTCAGAGTGCCCTGAGGTTGAGCACACAGATGATCTACGTACGTTCAAATACGATCATGGTGGTTGTCGTCTACGGAAGATAGCAATTTGTTGAGTTCCCAACCGCACTTGGAATTACAAGAACTATGAAGTTGTTGCTATCTTCGACAAGCTTGTTGCCGTCGTTACTGATTCCACGGTTCGTCCATGGATATTGCTCAAAAATCTGTTTCTTACATGGTTGAGTACTGTGATGCAATTGAATACGAGGATCTTGTGTTTGCTGCCACCACTTGTGGCACTGTTTTTTGCATGGGATCCTCGTAGTTTCGGTACGTTTGTCTTCCACCGTAATTATAATTGTTTCATCCATATGCATGCGGGTTAGCAAGTTTCCCTTTACTAATTAACCTTCTTCTTGTGTTTCCAAGGTCCTGTGAACATTCCACCACCTATACTTGAAAAAATTTATAAACAAGGGGGAGATGACGATGGTGATGATCACGAGCATGAGGACGAGCAGAACTTATATACTCAGTGGCGCCTGGCAACTAATTCCGATGGATCACCTCTTCTTGTCTGTATACAGTGCACTGAGATTGTTACTACTGAGGGAGCAGGTGTTGTCTCCCATGGTCGCCCTCTCCGGACCTATTACAACACCCGTTGCAGGGTATTCGGGATGGATACTGGTGTTCTAGCACCAACACCTTCACCCTGGTTCAATTTTGATAGTCTTGGAGAAAACTCGCTCTTCCTTGGACAAAACTATCCAATGATGGTGAAAGGCGATCCAACTGCTGTTGACACAACGTTACTACCATTTATGAGAAGCAACTGTATCTATACCTCAGACATTGCGGTGGTTCCCTACCTTGGTCCTGATATATGCCGCTTCAGCCTGGATGATCAGTCCTGCGTTGCTCTCGATATTGACAATAGCTGGCCCTTCCCAGAGCACCTATGGTTCAAAGCAAGCGTTTCCAATGCCGAGGACCGGTTCAGTTGAAGTTCATTTCATTGCTTGTTATTTGTTGTGTGATGAAAACTTTAGTATTTACTAGAATGTTTTGTTGGAAATAATCTATAATCCAACATGTATCCTCGTTGTTGTTGTGTGTTGATGACTTGTGCGTTGTTGTATGTAATGAATAGACTCAATTTATTAATGGTTTTCGAGTCACTTCTTGGAGTGTGAGTACCGTAGTAGTATGGCCAGCATCCGGTTAGTATATGAAGTTGCCACATCACATAGAGCCAACCTAATATTGGAGTATGCTAGCCCTCCAGCGGCGTGCCGCTTCAAATGGCGGAGGAAGTGATAGGTCGCATCGCCTTGTGTCCAGATCTGAGATGCCACGTGTACTAGATGAATGACTCCAAGTTCGACCACCGTGATGCTAAGTGCAAGCCGAGGAACACTGTTGGAGAGACCCCCCTCATAGGATAGAATGCTATAGGATTTTTTCCTATGTAATCATGTTTTAATTGGCTATCTAGCATCCACTCCAACTTTTGTTTCACTTCCTTTGTTCCTACGAAGAGAGTACTTGCTCTAAATGATGTGCCGCTGCACGAGCCGCCTATATTAATTAACCATGCTCTAAAAAGGTGGACCAGCTTTGGCTATAGTAGTACTGTACTAGGTTAGTAGGTGACCTTGCGCTTGTCTCTTCTCCTCTTCCGGAAGTCGAACAATAATGATGGTACTACAGTAGTACTTCTGGCAATCTGACACCAAATGAACTGCTGCACCTCCACCGCTTGTAAGCAAAAGTTTCTCCTCGTGCTGCGAGCCACCGCGCACGCGTTGGCGAGGGAGAAGGTGTAGTAAGCAAGCTTCTCATCGTTCTGCGAGTTGACGGGACACATCAAAGTTATTTATTAGTACTCTCTTCAAAAAGGGCCGACCATGTCAATGGCTACCATCCCGTGCTTTGTCATTGAGTACGTGCACTATTCACATGCCATCAAGGAGAAAAAATACTGCGTAGTACTAGGTGCCCTCGAAGTGCACGACTCACTTACGCACTGCATATCTCCATTTTCTTGCATGACACGCCACCTTGATGCTAGATGTCCCGCGTGTCATGGAGGCATATAGTATGATTTTGTAAAATGGAGGCATATAGATGTCCCACGTGTCGGCAAAATTATGAACAAGAGCTCATGTCTTAGACGAAAGAGTGGAAGAACATAGATTCCCGACGACCGAGAAGGAGCAACAAACCTCGGGGTGGAGTGTCTGCACTCATAATATTTTATATTATTCAGCAATATAAAATCAACCAAATCTCTCCACGTTCCTATACCATTCTATAGTATGAGAATAACTTTGAACGTAAGCCATTGATTCACTCTATCCAATGGTCATAGTTGGAAAATCCAAACAAAACCAAGCATTGGATCAACTCTTTTTTCAATATCAACTCTTTTAGCACTTAGATTGTTGCTGCCTGCCCACCTAGCCCACCTATATATCCGCTCACGTGTGATGGCCACAGGAGCTATCCACTCAGATTGTATGTTAAAAAAATAAAGGTCGATAACTAATGCGGCACCTCGGGCCAACGTGGCCAGATCGCATTTTGCATGAGAAATTACACACCATGTTTCGTTGACATGTGGTTCCGTTCCAACATGTCAGTGAGACGATGGCGAGTCCTTTTGTACAATTTCCGAAAGACGTGTAGGCCGGGGCGCCTCCTCGTGTACCGTGGCAAACTGGAAACCGTCCACCGAATCTTCGCCTTTCCCTCTCGATTTGGAACTGTTGTCGCATGCTCTTCCTCCCTCCTCCATTTGCCTTCACCCTTGCTTGTGCCATTGTTCGATTGTCTTCTCCATGGAGGGAACAAGCCGGAAACGACCCCGTTATTCTTGCCCCGATCTGAAAGATGACGTGGTGGGGGAACTCATTGATCAGTGCGACGTCATCACCTCGGCTAGCATGGCAGGTTCGTTCAAGACAATTCTCGACTCAACTAATAACATCATTACAAGGAACCCAAGGCTCCAGGAGTGGTTTGATCTCCCTTATCTTCTTCGCTATAAGCCTGTTCGCATGGGCGCGGACGACGGAGGCCTCGCCTTGTGCAAGTTGATGCCGCTTAGTAATGATACGTGTGATGTCAAGATGCCATCGCTTAAGGGTAAGGCCTGGGCCGGCGCAAATGGAGATTGGGTTGTTTATATTGGGTACAATTGCGTGTGGGAACTTGTGAATGTGTACACTCGTTAGCGGATTCCACATCCAAAAATCTCAGAGTGCCCTGAGGTTGAGCACACAGATGATCTAATTATGTTCAAATACGATCATGGTGGTTGTCGTCTACGGAAGATAGCAATTTGTCGAGTTCCCAACCGCTCTTGGAATTACAAGAACTATGAAGTTGTTGCTATCTTCGACAAGCTTGTTGCCGTCCTTCATGGTTCGACTGGATGGATATTGCTCAAAAATCAGTTTCTATACACGGATGTGTACTGTGATGCAATTCATTACGAGGGTCTTGTGTTTGCTACCACCACTCGTGGCACTGTTTTTGCATGGGATCCTCGTAGTTTCGGTACGTTTGTCCTCCACCGTAATTATAATTGTTTCATCCACATGCATGCGAGTTAGCAAGTTTCCCTTCTCTACTAATTAACCTTCTTCTTGTGTTTCCAAGGTCCTGTGAACATTCCACCACCTATACTTGAAAAATTTTATAACCAAGGGGGAGATGACGATGGTGATGATCATGAGCATGAGGACGAGCAGGGCCCATATACTTAGTGGTGGATGGCAACTAATTCCGATGGATCACCCCTTCTTGTCTGTATACAGCCCACTGCTGATGTTACTACTAAGGAAGCAGGTGTTGTCTCCCATGGTCGCACTCTCCGGACCTATTCCAACACCCGTTGCATGGTATTCGGGACGAATACTAGTGTGCTAGCGCCAACACATTCTCCCTGGTACAGTATTGATAGTCTTAGAGAAAACTCGCTCTTCCTTGGACAAAACAATCCAATGATGGTGAAAGGCAATCCAACTGCTGTTGACACAACGTTACTACTACCATTTATGAGAAGCAACTGTATCTATATTTCGGACATTGCCGTGGTTCCCTACCCTGGTTGTGATATAGTAGGCCGCTTCAGCCTGGATGATTAGTCATGCGTTGGTCTCGAGATTGACAGTAGCTGGTCCTTCCCAGAGAATCTGGTTCAAAGCAAGCGTTTCCAACGCCGAGGGTTGGTTGAGTTGAAGTTCATTTCATTGCTTGTTATTTGTTGTGTGATGAAAACTTTAGTATTTATAATGTGTCCTCGTTGTCGTTGTGGGTTGATGACCTGTTGTATGTAATAAAATGTTATGCCTGTGATAAACTTACTAAATTTATGAATGGCTTTCGAGTCGCTTCTATGAGTGGGTGCTGCGACGAGGCAAATAAATATTTTCCGAATAAATAATTGTACGTGCATTGCAACAGGTTATCGGATAAGGCCAATCAACAATAGTACACTATTTGTACTAGCTTCACATGCTGCACTATCTCTACGTCTACGTACGTAATACAACAAGTTTTAAACTTGAGACCAGCCACCCATCCTCACAAAGAACACCTTTTAACCTAGCACAGACTCCAGGAAATTTGGCCACAGTGTGAGGTGGGCCATATGTTAATGTGTTCGCTGTACGTAACCAGCACCTCGAATCCTCGATACTACTACTATAAGTAGTAGGAGTAGTAGGGTGGCATGGGCCAGAACAAGCATTCACGTCCAGGAGTACGGCACATGCCACCAGCACGACTTCCATCTGACACCATATTTCTTGGAGTCCGTGCTACAGCAATCTCTTCAACCTCGTCGTTTCTCTAACTCAGCCATCGCGCGGCGGGCGAGGTGGGGGTTTGCCGATAGTCGGTTTCCTCAACTGCGGTCCCACTTGTAAGGCCAACTCCAACGCACGACCCCAAACGGTCCTCCGTTTTGCCCGGATTCTGTCCGTTTGGGTAGGGCAATGGGGTCGTGTCCGGGCCATTTCTCGGATGCGGTGGCCGTGGCCGAACCCGCGGACGCATCCCGGCCGCGTACATTTTTCTTTGCAAACACAGCTTTTTTTCATCATTGATTTTTTGGTACATGCAAATACATCACCAAAATTTTGACTATAAAAGCAAGACCAAAGAAAACAAGAACCACAAGAATACGTTTTAGAAGATATCCAACTTCCATAACTGCTCCTGTAAGTTGGATTAGTGCCTTCTCGATGCATTCATTGTTGATTTGCGGAGGCTCGATCTTGCGTGCTTCTTTCTTCTTTGAGTGTAAAGTAGTAGACGTGTCTAGCCTCTATTCTATCAACAAGTGCACTAGTCTCATCTCTAGCCTCTATGCTAGCTAAAGGTGCTAGAACATCTACTAAATTGCGCTCTATCAATGTATCATTGTACTCTTCTTCCCAATACCAAAACTTGCATCCATTCTACACAATAAAATTTGAAGTTAGCACAACTAGTCTAATCCGAGAGCACAACCGAAGATTTGGTCTAGTTCTTCCTCCTTTTGCCGACACGTGGGACATCCAGCATCCAGGTCGTGTCATGCAAGAAAATAGAGTGGTAGTTGAAGCCACGTGATGTGCATCTTGGGTTAAACTGTAAATAAAATCTTACTACTCTTGAGTAACTCCAAAAGCGGCCACTGAAGATCTTTATTGGATTTGTTTTTCATCACCAGCACGTCGAGGTGAAAGATGTGCAGGTTCAGTGGGTCCTCTTGCGTTTTCACTGACATGTGGGACCGCATATGAGCAAACACACGATGGGCTCCGGGCGTCTGCTGGCTGGCTGGGAAGAGAGATAGAGGAGGGCTGAGCACGGACTCTAGGAAATTTGTTCTACGTAACCAGCACCTCAATATAGTGGGGTGGCATGGGCCATAACTAGCATTCATGTCTAGCAGTACGGCACACGCCACCCACACGAGTCCCATCCGACACCAATTTTCTTGGAGTCCGTGCTACAGCCATCTCTTCTCCCTCATGTTTTCTCAGCCATCGCGCGGTGGGTGGGGTGGGGGCTTGCCGATAGTCGGTTCGCACAACTGCGGTCCCACTTGTAAGTGAAAATGCAACACAGCATGCATTCCCCCTTGAGCGGCGTGCCGGACCAACCGTGTGGGGGTGCGACGCGAACACGGCAGCCTTTTCCTTTTGAAATTGTAACTTGGAAAATTTGGTTCTGCTCCATGGCGCGACCGATAGATAGAAATAATGATTTTCCCTAGAGCAATGAGAAGTTTGGTTCTGGCGCGGTTCATGCATGGAGTACGTACTAAATGCGAAAGGTAAGATAATTACTAGTAGTTGTTGGGGAATGTAGCAATAATTCAAAATTTTCCTACGTGTCACCAAGATCAATCTAGGAGATGCTAGCAACGAGAGGGGAGGAGTGCATCTACATACCCTTGTAGATCGCGAAGCGGAAGCGTTACAAGAACGCGGTTGATGGAGCCGTACTTGCGGCGATTCAAATCGTGGAAGATCCGGTCTAGCGCCGAACGGACGGCGCCTCCGCGTTCAACACACGTACAGCCCGGGGACGTCTCCTCCTTCTTGATCCAGCAAGGGGAGAGGAGAAGTTGAGGGAGAACTCCAGCAGCACGACGGCATGGTGGCAATGGAGCTCGTGGTTCTCCGGCAGGGCTTCGCCAAGCACTACGGAGGAGGAGGAGATGTATGAGAGGGAGGGGCTGCGCCAAGGAAGGGGTGTTGCTGCCCTCCCACCCCCTCACTATATATAGGGGGAAGGGGAGAGGGGCCGGCCCCTCTAGATGGATCTAGAGGAGGAGGCGGCAGCCAGGGGAACCCCTAGATGGGTTTGGGCGCCCCCACCCCCTAGGAAACTTGCCCCCCAAGCCAGGAGGGGCGGCTGCCCTAGGGGTGGCGCCCCCACCTCTCCTAGTTACGTGAGAGGGGTTGGGAGGGGCGCACAGCCCCTTAGTGGGCTGGTTTGCCCCTTCCCCTTGGCACATAAGGCCCGCCAACGCTTGCCGGGGCCTCCGAAACCCCTCTCGGACATGCTAGCCATAGCCTGGTACCCCCGGAACAAGTCTGGACTCCAATACCCTTTGTCCGATATACCGATCTTCACCTCCGGACCATTCCTACGCACCTCGTCATGTCCGGGATCTCATCCGGGACTCCGAACAACATTCGGTAACCACATACTATTTCCCATAACAACTCTAGCGTCACCGAACCTTAAGTGTGTAGACCCTACGGGTTCGGGAACCATGCAGACATGACCGAGACACCTCTCCGGCCAGTAACCAATAGCGGGATCCGGATACCCATATTGGCTCCCACACGTTCCACGATGATCTCATCGGATGAACCACGATGTCGGGGATTCGATCAATCCCGTATTCCATTCCCTTTGTCAATCGGTATGTTACTTGCCCGAGATTCGATCGTCGGTATCCCAATACCTCGTTCAATCTCGTTACCGGCAAGTCTCTTTACTCGTTCCGTAACGCATGATCCCGTGGCTAACTCCTTAGTCACATTGAGCTCATTATGATGATGCATTACCGAGTGGGCCCAGAGATACCTCTCCATCATACGGAGTGACAAATCCCAGTCTCGATTCGTGCCAACCCAACAGACACTTTCGGAGATACCTGTAGTGCACCTTTATAGCCACCCAGTTACGTTGTGACGTTTGGTACACCCAAAGCATTCCTACGGTATCCGAGAGTTGCACAATCTCATGGTCTAAGGAAATGATACTTGACATTATAAAAGCTCTCTAGCAAAACGAACTACACGATCTTGTGCTATGCTTAGGATTGGGTCTTGTCCATCACATCATTCTCCTAATGATGTGATCCTGTTATCAATGACATCCAATGTCCATGGTCAGGAAACCATAACCATCTATTGATCAATAAGCTAGTCAACTAGAGGCTTACTAGGGACATGTTGTTGTCTATGTATTCACACATGTATTACGGTTTCCAGTTAATACAATTATAGCATGAACAATAGACAATTATCATGAACAAGGAAATATAATAATAACCATTTTATTATTACCTCTAGGGCATATTTCCAACAGTCTCCCACTTGCACTAGAGTCAATAATCTAGTTCACATCACTATGTGATTGTAATGAATCCAACACCCATGGGGTTTGTTCATATCTCACTTTTGAGAGAGGTTATTAGTCAACGGGTCTGAACCTTTCAGATCCGTGTGTGCTTTACAAATCTCTATGTCATCTTGTAGATGCAACTACCACGCGCTACTTGGAGCTATTCCAAATAACTGCTCTACTATACGAATCCGGTTTACTACTCAGAGTCGTCTGGATTAGTGTCAAAGTTTGCATCGACGTAACCCTTTACGACGAACTCCTTTACCACCTCCATAATCGAGAAAATTCCTTAGTCCACTAGTTACTAAGGATAAGTTCAACCGCTGCATGTGATCCATTCCTGGATCACTCTTGTACCCCTTGACTGACTCATGGCAAGGCACACTTCAGGTGCGGTACACAACATAGCATATTGTAGAGCCTACGTCTAAAGCATAGGGGACGACCTTCGTCCTTTCTCTCTCTTCTGCCGTGGTCAGGTCTTGAGCCTTACTCAATACTCACACCTTGTAACACAGCCAAGAACTCCTTCTTTGCTGATCTATTTTGAACTCCTTCAAAATCTTGTCACGGTATGTATTCATTTGAAAGTACTATTAAGCGTTTTTTATCTATCCTTATAGATCTTGATGCTCAATGTTCAAGTAGCTTAATCCAGGTTTTCCATTGAAAAACACTTTTCAAAATAACCCTATTCTACATCATTTCTGATCAACAATATGTCAACAACATATACTCATCAGAAATTCTATAGTGCTCCCACTCACTTCTTTGGAAATACAAGTTTCTCATAAACTTTGTATAAACCCAAAATCTTTGATCATCTCATCAAAGCGTATATTCCAACTCCGAGATGCTTACTCCAGTCCTTAGAAGGATTGCTAGAGCTTTGCATACTTGTTAGCATCTTTCAGGATTGACAAAACCTTCTGGTTGTATCACATACAACCTTTCCTCAAGAAAATCGTTGAGGAAACAATGTTTTGACATCCTATCTGCAAGATTTCATAAATAATGCAGTAACTGTTATATAATTCCATCAGACTCTTAGCATCGCTACGAGTGAGAAAGTCTCATCGTAGTCAACTCCTTGAACTTGTCGGAAAACATCTTAACGACAAGTCGAGCTTTCTTAATGGTGATACTTACCATCATTGTCCATCTTCCCTTTTAAAATCCATCTGTACCCAACAGCCTTAGGACCATCAAGTATTTCTTCCAAAGTCTATACTTTGTTTTCATACATGGATCCTCTCGGATTTTATGGCCTCGAGCCATTCGTCGGAATCCGGGCCCACCATCGCTTCTCCATAGCTCATAGGTTCATTGTCGTCTAGCAACATGACTTCCAAGACAGGATTACATACCACTCTGAAGTAGTATGCATCCTTGTCGACCTACGAGGTTTGGTAGTGACTTGATCTGAAGTTTCATGATCACTATCATAAGCTTCCACTTCAATTGGTGTAGGTGCCACAGGAACAACTTCATGTGCCCTGCTACACACTAGTTGAAGTGATGGTTCAATAACCTCATCAAGTCTCCACCAACCTCCCACTCAATTCTTTCGAGAGAAACTTTTCCTCGAGGAAGGACCCGTTTCTAGAAACAATCACTTTTACTTCCGGATCTGAAATAGGAGGTATACCCAACTGTTTTGGGTATTCTATGAAGATGCATTTATCCGCTTTGGGTTCGAGCTTATCAACCTGAAACTTTTTCACATAAGCGTCGCAGCCCCAAACTTTTAAGAAACGATAGCTTAGGTTTCTCTAAACCATAGTTCATACGGTGTCGTCTCAACGGAATTGCGTGGTGCCCTATTTAAAGTGAATGCGGTTGTCTCTAATGCCTAACCCATAAACGATAGTGGTAATTCGATGAGAGACATCATGGTATGCACCATATTCAATAGGGTGTTCGGACACACCATCACACTATGGTGTTCCAGGCGGTATTAGTTGTGAAACAATTTCCACAATGTCTTAATTGTGTGCCAAACTCGTAACTCAGATATTCATCTCTATGATCATAGACATTTCATCCTCTTGTCACGACGATCTTCAACTTCACTCTGAAATTACTTGAACCTTTCAATAATTCAGACTTATGTTTCATCAAGTAAATATACTCAGCATCTACTCAAATCATCTGTGAAGTAAGAACATAACGATATCCACTGCGTGCCTCAGAACTCATTGGACTGCACACATCAAAATGTATTACTTCCAACAAGTTGCTTTCTTGTTTCATCTTACTGAAAACGAGGCCTTTCAGTCATCTTGCCCATGTGGTATGATTTGCATGTCTCAAGTGATTCAAAATCAAGTGAGTCCAAACAGTCCATCTGTATGGAGTTTCTTCATGCATATATATACCAATAGACATGGTTCGCATGTCTCAATCTTTTCAAAAACGAGTGAGTCCAAAGATCCATCAGCATGGAGCTTCTTCATGCGTTTTATACCAATATGACTCAAATGGCAGTGCCACAAGTATGTGGTACTATCATTACTATCTTATATCTTTTGGCATGAACATGTGTATCAATACGATCGAGATTCAATAAACCATTCATTTTAGGTGCAAGACCATTGAAGGTATTATTCAAATAAACAGAGTAACCATTATTCTCCTTAAATGAAAAACCGTATTGCGATAAACATAATCCAATCATGTCTATGCTCAACGCAAACACCAAATAACAATTATTTAGGTTTAGCACCAATCCCGATGGTAGAGGGAGCGTACGATGTTTATCACATCAACCTTGGAAACACTTCCAACACATATCGTCATCTCACCTTTGGCTAGTCTCCGTTTATTCCGTAGCCTTTTATTTCGAGTTACTAAAACTTAGCAACCGAACCGGTATCTAATACCCTAGTGCTACTAGGAGTACTAGTAAAGTACACATTAATATAATGTATATCCAATATACTTCTGTCGACCTTGCCAGCCTTCCCATCTACGAAGTATCTAGGGTAGTTATGGTTCAGTGACCGTTCCCCTCATTTCAGAAGCACTTAGTCTCGGGTTTGCACTACTAGGAAAAGGGCTATAGATGGAATGGCCACTAATGGCACACCAGACATGTGGTGCACCATTGCTATATAGCAGTGGCACACCATGTGCTGGTGCGCCATTAGTGTGAAAGACACTAATGGCGCACTAGACACACGGTGCGCCATTAGTAACAATTTTTTTCCAAACATACTAATGGCGCACCAGGGCACAGTGCGCCATTACTAGTTCTAACTAGTAATGGCGCACCAGCCACATAGTGCGCCACTACTATATTTTTTATTTTTTATTTTTTGCAAAAGTACTAATGGCGCACCAGAGAACAGTGCGCCATTATTAGTTTAAACTAGTAAGGGCGCACTGTTCCCTGGTGCGCCATTAGTGTCTTTTTTTTGCAAAACTACTAATGGCGTACCACCAGCAGGTGCACCATTAGTAACCAGGGTTACTAATGGCGCATTAGGTGGTGGTGCGCCATTAGTAACCTGGGACGAGCTAGATATTTTGGACAGCCACACCTACCCACTCACTTTCCCCACTTCATTCTCTCCACCTCCTCCTCCAAGCTTGTCTCGGCTGCCTCCTCCTCACCTCATTTGCACCATAAATTCATCCAAATTAAGTGGTTAAATTACCTTTTTTTTGATAGGTAAGTAAGGGGGAAGCTATCTTTATGTTGTTCTCCCTCTCGAACAACGTGCACATGCACTTTTTATGGCCTAGCTAGATCTATGTATGTTAATGGTGTTGCATATGTTTGTGGTGTCGCATATATGTTTGTGTTTGCAGGTACCGGTATTTGAAATGCGATAGTTGCCAATAGTTTGCCGGAATGTTGATTCATTTCCGTTTCGGCGAGAATTTTGGCACTATGCATTCTTTTTGGTCCTACTTTTAGGGAAAGTCATGCCAAATTTTTTCTTGGTTCTAAAATATCATTTTGCTCTACCCCGCAGGCGACCATGGTCCGCACGATGACCGAAGGCATCGTGAATAGGTTTTTGAGCTCCGCGAAGGCCGAGATGCTTGAAAAGAACGAGACGGAGATAAGATGTCCGTGTCGAAGATGCAAGCTGAAGAGCCTTATTGCGGACCCGGATTCCGGGCAGGTGCGGGACCACCTACTCTTGCGTGGTTTCATGGATGGCTATCGGTGGCAAGGTGATGAAGATGACTATGAAGTCGTCCATGGGGGTTGGGCAAGAAATGAGGATGGGCAGCAAGACAACCACCGCGGCTCGGGCGGGCGAGAAGACGAAGAATCTCCAGGACATGATCACGACGGTGATGCTGTACACAGTCATCATGTAGAAGATGCCGGACATGATGATGAGGAAGATCCGGGAGCAGACGAAGGGCATGATCATGAAGATGAAGATGCCGGCGGAGCAAACGACGATGGACCATCGATGGGCTGGGTGCAGGACCCTCATATTCAAGAGCTGCTTCTCAAGCAGACGGATAACGCAAGAGCTGCCGCCCGAGAGAAAGCCAAGCTGGATCAACTAGAGATAGACGCAATTACTCCATTGTATGAAGGATGCAGGCCCGAGGATACCCGCCTGAAAGTAACGCTCATGGCTCTGGAGATGAACGTAAAACACAAAATGACCGACGCATGCTTCGACGAGAACATGTCATTCTGGCACGAACGTCTTCCCAAGGGGAACAAGTGCCCGACCAGTTTCGAGGAGGCGAAGAAAATCGTGTGTCCTCTGGATTTACCGCACGTGAAATACCATGTGTGCATGAACAATTGCATCATTTATCGGGACGAGCACGCGGAGTCTACCATATGTCCGGTGTGCGGCGTCACTCGATACAAGAAGAGGAAGAAAGCTCCTCGAAAAGTGGTGTGGTACTTTCCGATCACTCCTCGTCTGCAGCGGTATTTCGCGGACCCTAAGGTAGCAAAGCTCCTGCGTTGGCACGTGGATAGGGAGGAGAAGAAGCGAGAAGATGACGCAAATGATCCGGAGATAAATAAAAAAGACAAGACGCTGAGTCACCCTAAGGATGGGAGCGTTGAACTTTGAACACCCAGAATTTGGGAACGATCCAAGGAACATCGTGTTGGGCGTGAGCACCGATGGAGTCAATCCGTTTGGCAGCCAGAGAAGCACACATAGCACCTGGCCTGTGTTTGTGTGGATGTACAACCTTCCCTCCTGGTTGTGCATGAAGAGGAAGTACATTCACATGAGTATGCTAATTAAAGGGCCGAAACAACCAGGGAACGACATCAATCTGTATCTGGGGCTGCTGAAAGAGGAGCTAGACACGCTGTGGAAAACGCCAGCCAATACGTGGGACGCCGCAGAGAAAGAATATTTCCCTATGAGAGCCGCACTGCTCACGACGGTGCACGACTATCTCGGTTACGGATATCTCGCGGGGCAGGTGGTCCATGGATTTTCTGGATGCGTCAGGTGCATGGATGACACAATGTATCGCCAGCTAGATAGAGATCCCGGGTCTTCGAAAACCGTGTTCATGGGACATCGAAGGTGGCTTCGCGACGATGACCCGTGGAGGAAACGCAAGGATCTGTTCGATGGTGAAACCGAACCCCGAAGACGCCCGCGTACGAGGAGCGGCGAGGAAATAGACGAGCTGTTGAAAGATTGGAAAGATTGCCTAGTGCCGGGAAAGAAGCGAAAGGCGCCAGAGCCGGGAAAGAAGCGAAAGGCGCCAGAGCCACTGCTGAAGGTATGGAAAACCAGGTCTGTTTTCTGGGACTTGCCGTACTGGAAGATCCACCGTGTGCCTCACAGCCTTGATGTCATGCATATCACGAAGAACTAGTGCGAGAGTCTACTTGGTACCCTGCTCAACATGCCAGAGAGGACCAAAGATGGGCCGAAAGCAAGGGCAGACTTGAAATCAATGGGCATCAGGGAGGAGCTTCACGCTAATGCTGATGATGATGATGAGGGGAAGCAGGACACGGAAAGTCGTCGCAAAGGCAAAAAGGCCAAGAAGACCGGAAATGACTTCCCTCCCGCCCGCATTCTTGGCCTATGCAACTTTTTCGACGTCATCTCTCGGAAGTCGATTGGCATGAGGCAACTCAGAAGGCTACAGGAAAAGATCGTGGTGATACTATGCGAGCTTGAGATGTACTTCCGCCCGCATTCTTCGACGTTATGGTGCATCTGCTGGTCCATATCGTGGAGGATATCATCCAAGTCGGGCCGACGTTCCTGCACAGCATGATTCCATTCGAAAGGATGAATGGTGTCATCAAAGGATACGTTCGCAACATGTCATGTCCAGAGGGAAGCATAGCCAGGGGCTTTCTGACCGAAGAGTGCATCTCCTACTGCATGAATTATCTAGGCATCGAGAACCCCGTTGGTCTGCCCGTCAACAGGCACTTCGGCAGGCTCGCTGGATGGGGTCACCGTGAGGGTCGCCGCGAAATGCATGTCGACTTCGATGGTCGACTCGCCGACTTTGAAAGAGCAAACCTAGTCGCGCTACAACACATAGACGTGGTCGATCCTTGGGTGGTAGAGCACAAAACGTTTATTGAGAAGACGTACAATGACCGAGGCCAACAGAGGACGGACGGAGATATAATCAAAGACCACAACTCATGTTTCACGCATTGGTTCAAGCAGAAGCTTCTGTCGTACCCTTTACATGAGGATTCTTCCGCGGAAGAACAACTCATATTCGCCTTGTCACAGGGCGCCGAGCACAACCTGATGACGTATGAGGCGTACGATATCAACGGCTACACATTCTACACCGAGGACAAGGACATGAAGAGCGATGGTTATCAGAACTCCGGGGTAACGATGGAATCCTACACCGGTAATGACAAGGACAGATACTACGGAAGGATCGAGGAGATCTGGGAGCTGAGCTACGCTGGAGAGAAGATCCCGATGTTCCGTGTCAGATGGGCCAAGAGCGTCATAAAAGAAGACCGGTATTTCACCACCATGGTTATACCCGAAGCCAAATCCAAGACCGCAGGCGCGAACGTCACCGCAAAAAATGAGCCATGGGTACTGGCTTCCCAAGTGGACCAATGCTTCTTCATTACCGACCCGTCAAAGCCCAGTCGTGTTGTCGTGAGGAAAGGCAAAAGGAAGATCATCGGAATGGATGGAGTTGCCAATGAGCAAGACTTCGACAAGTACGGCGACCCGAAGATGGAACATGACGACGACGATGAAGTATCAGTATACACCACAAGAAGAAGCAGGACCACCCTACCTAAAGGACGTCCGTTCAAGAGAAGAACTCCATTTACGAAAAATAAGGGCAAGAAGATTGTGAACAGATAGCTAGCTCAGATCGATTGTATTTAAATTGTAGCCTTCATTTCTCGATTGTATTTCATGGGCACTTTTTGAACTCATGAATATTTTTAAATTTCATGGACACTCGATCTCGATCCCCCTCCATCTCGATCGCTATCCCACCTCGCCAAATCCGGTCCCCCTCGCCGCCGAGCACCCCCCGCACCTCTATCCCGCTCCACCGGCCGCCGTCGCCGACCCCCCGCACCCTCCCCCGCTCCACCGCCGCCGACGACCCCCCGCACCCTCCCCCGCACCCTCCCCGGCCCGCTCCACCGTCACAAATGAATGCAACTAAAATTGCAAAAAAACAAATTTGATTATATTTTCAAATAATAAATTTGATGATTTTTTTCATATTCATAAATATTATTACTGTTTTTATAAAAAATTATTACTGTTTCATATTCATTTTCTAAAAAATTATTAGATGCAACAAAAAATAATAATAATAAAATATTACTAATGGCGCACCTCTGGCTGGTGCGCCATTGCTATATAAAAAAAAGTTTACTAATGGCGCACCGATCGTGGGTGCGGCATTGCTATATAAAAAAAACATTCTAATGGCGCACCGCTTCATGGTGCGCCATTAGTAAGCTTCCCCCCACACTAAAATCAATCACTCTAATCCCTCCCCTGCCTCATCTCACCCGCGCCCGACCACCATCGACCACCACCGCCCCCGTGCTCGCCGTCCCCGGCCGTGCTCGCTGCCCCCGCCGCAGCCGACCACCACCGCCCCCAACGCCCCCTCCCCGAGCCGAGCGCCGCCTCCCTCGCTGTCCCCCCTCTGCCCGCGCTCGCGCCCTAGACGTCCTCCCGCCCAACCGCCCCCTCCGCCCGCGCCCGCGCCCTCGTCGTCCCCCTCCCCCGCGGCCCCACCTGCGTCAACCTCGTGCTCGCCGTCCAACACCGCGCGGCCTGCCCAGGAGGACCGCCGCCATCTTCCTCTTCTTCACCCCTCGGCGTGAGCTCGGCGGCGACAAGGAGTGGCGACCGCAACGACCCCGTCGCCGGCGTGATTCTCCCCCGACGCTGGACTGGTCAGGCCCCGCTCCTCCCCCTCTTCTTCACCCCCCGCTTGTCCTCTTAATTTCTATTCTCTTTGGTTCATTAATTTGTAGTACTGTTCTTGGTCTGGTTCTCTGGATAATTTCTAGGGTTCTTGGTCTGGTGCCAAGATTGGTTGTGTTTGTTAATAGTACAACTTAGCTCACATGTCTTCTAGAGAGATCCCTGTTCTAGGATTTGAGCTCTCTCTTCTCTGAATTCAACTAAGGCATGAGGAACAAGGGGGGAGATAGCTACTGTCAAATTTTTTAACACTGCCTTACTTGTTTGTCAAATACAGTTAGCTACTATCAAAAAATTTTAAACTAGGTCTGAATTTTTAACACTGCCTTAACAAATTACTAACTGTCCAAAAATACAGTTAGCTACTGTCAAAAAATTCAGTTAGGTACAGTTAGCATCATATATGAAAATGGCCATAATGTGCCTGATAATGATTTATTTTGTCATAAAAATAAATAGTGTACTGCCATGATAATGACATGGTCCTGTGTTTGCAAGCTGTCATAATGTTTTCATTCAAAAACCATGGAAAAACACTCATCCAAGTTTCCAGAATGGCAGCATATTTTCAGAATGAAACAAAACAAAGTTCCTCTGTACATACATATATGGCTTTGCCACAATGGTACACTAGAGTGAAAGAAGAAGCATAGGCTTAATTGAGCTGTGGAGTTCTTGTTACCTTGTCTGTCCGTCCTCGTTAGTTACATGTATCTCTCTGTTTGTGTTTCTGCGTAACAGGTTCGATCGCGGTTGGAGAAAAATTGAGGCGTTTGTTGGCTCCAAGACAGTGTGATACAGGTATATACATGTGCTCTGCTTACTTGTTTGGTTTGCAATAGTTATCATCTGACAATGTATGCTTAGTTGTTTGGTTTGCAACCCATATTTTATAGTTGATAATACATTTCCCAGATCTGCTTGGCTGCAATCTTTTATCTGAACGCGGTCATTATAAGTTTATAGCTTTCCCACTGTCAGGCTTGTTCCAATAAGTAGATGCACTTGCTCCTTTCTTACATATTTGTGCCTGACGAACGCGGTCATCAAGTCTACTTCCATGTTGCTGCTAGTAGTAACCTGGCAGCACAACCATACTTAGCCACTGTTCATTAACAGCAAGTCAACAACAACATCAGTAAAATTCAGTTAACAACAACATCAGTAAAATTCAGTTAATTAACTGAAGAAGAGAAGAGAGAAAGTAGAGAGCAAGAGGAGTACTTGCATTAACTAAAATGTTTTACTTTAAACTTGCAAACTTGCAGTACTCCCTAAAACTACTACAAGCAAGAACTACTGTTGGAGGGCACTACTGTAGGGATATTCTCTGGTCTACTGAAACTTGTTGGATGTATGTTCAGAAACGTGTTAACAGGTGTATTATTTACAGTAGTTGTTGCAGATGGTTTCTCTTGTCTTAACTGAATAATCATGTATTACATAGTGTTCTTATTTTTCTTCATAGTTTGCAGCATTTTCAGATGTACACTGTTTTCCTATGTCTCAAAATGTTCCTAATTTGATATTTGAAAGTAAGTGTGTGGTTTGAAATTTTGATCTGATTATGGCATCTAGAATTATGTCAGTTTTGTTTTGTAACTAGAAGACCAAAGTGTGTTACTCACCTAGGATCTTAACTGTTAAGTTTGTAATATTCCTTATATTGAAATCAAACATGATGGTGCTACTTGATATTTTTGAGACATGGCATCTCCCATGACTGAATCAGCAACAAGGGGAGTTGATTCCATTTCTTGGTTTCTGTAAGAATTTAATGGACCTGGGCCTAGTTAAGTATAGGCTTGGGCTTGTGGTTGAATGCTACCGTTGTCCTAGCCATGTATTTTCAGAATTGAGCTAAAGATTTGGGGGTAGTATTTCTGATTTTAGAGCACCTTTGCTGGATGTATTTTACAGCAGCTGTCGGAATCAAAACAATGCTTGTGGGTTGTCCTGTTAAGTTGAGTGAGTCATTAGAGGGCAGATAGGGTCACCCACACCATTTAATGTTTATGAAGAAGAAGAATAAACCTGCTGCTGCTGTTATGCTTGTATTCACTGCTGCTGCTGCTGTACTTGTGATGATGTTGTACTTGTGATGATGCTACTTGTGATCTTCTGTAATGACCCATTGGCGACTTCATTACGCGGGGATAATGATTTTGCAGGTACCCCGAGAGGCCCCTGAGTTTGCCGGAATGTCGATTAACTTCCGTTCCGGCAAATTCAGGTACTCCATATGTCCTATTTTCAGCAAAGGTCATGCTGAAATTTTCCGTGAATTTTAGCATGACTTTGCTAAAAATAGGACATATGGGGTACTTGCGACTAATCCATGGGCCGGGGTATCTTAGTACTTAATTCAGTAGGATCAACTGCCTCTTGTGTTATACATATAGAAGTGTGATATGTTTACTGTCTCTTGGTGTTTGTCCTTAATTAAGTAGGGTATATTATTAGAAGATACCCATATATATCAGTCAACCTAGGGTGCCTCGGCATCGATAAACCCTAAATGATGAAAACTTAACTTAGCATTTAGGGTGCCTCGGCGTCGACAAACCCTAAATGATAAAACCTTGGCTTTTAGGGTGCCTCGGTGTCGATGAGAACCTAAATGATGTACGCTTAGGCTTTTAGGGTGCCTCGGCGTCGACAAACCCTAAATGATAAAAGTTTAGCTTTTAGGATGCCTCGGTGTCGACAAACCCTAAATGATGAGACCATGATCTTGTTCCTTGACAATAACCAACTTTTTGACCAAACTTTTTTCCTATTTAGAGCGAAACATGGCCCACAACGATGAGGCCGGCGGTTCGGGCGGCAAGCAATTCTGGGAGCTGTCCCAGGAGATGGAGGAAGAACCTCACCGCTATGAGGACGCCGCCGCGGAAGACACCGATCCTGACTACACAACCCCTAGTGGCGTCGGGGATGACACCACTGATGGTGCCGCCGAGGATGCCACCACTGATGATGGCGGCGCACGCACAGATGGCAGCCAACCGAAGAGGCAACGGAAGGACCGGCGCCCGAACGTGCTCGGCACCATCAAGGAGGAATTTACTGAAGTGAACTCCGACGGGCATCCAACGGCGCCCAAACATGTAGTCAAGGGGTACTCGGTTCAGCTCGGGTGCATTCTCCGGAGCACCATCTCGATCAACACCGAGAACCTAAGGCATAAGGACCGAGGGTTTGCGCAGCCTCCTCTTCATGAAGCTGCACGAACGATACAAGTTCCCCGCTGAGTTTGCAAACACACGCGTCACAATGAATAAAGTGAACAGTGCCGCCCTCACGAGGATGAGCACGGCCCTGTCTACATGGAGAAGCACGGTGAAGGCAATGATTGAAAAAGGTGATAGTTATGAGAAGATCAAGGCGAAATATCCTTTGATGAGCGAAGATGACTACAAGGAGTTCAAGATCAAGTGCGAGAGCAGCGCAACCTCCGAATCAAGTCAGTGGGGGAAAGAAATGCAGGAGTTGAACTTAGGGGTCCACCAACTCGGTCCCGGCGGTTACAGAGTGGCGGAGCCTATATGCGACAAGGAGGACGCGGAGGGTGCCAAGCAAGGCCTACCGCCCCGCTTCGAGAAATTACGTGACAAGCAGACCAGGAACTTTGTCAGGGCCAGGTACAAGGAGGACCCGGTAACAAAGGAGCTTACCACGGATCCGAAGACCAGGGCGCTTGAGCTTGTTCTGGTAAGGAATACACCCGCGCATAATTAGCTCCATATGGTTGCATTCTAATTAATGAAGCCAAATTTCTAAATGGTTCACATTCCTTCCGCAGGAGGCTGAAAGCAGTAGCGCGGGGTCATCTCAGAGCTCCCCTTTTGACACCCCTTTAAATAGGGCGTTGAACGTAATGAAAAACAAGGATAAGCTCAGTATGCCGTCGTCATCTGGTCATGTGGCCGGCAAAGGCTTGTCCACAAAATGGTCGTCATACTATACCGCTGGTGGGCGAAAGGAGAAAAAGACCAGCTCGGAAAGCCAGTCGCGCGAGGTTCAAGAACTCAAGGCACAAGTGGCGTGGATTCCAGAGATTGTCCAAGAGCAAGTGCAACAACAACTGGGAACGACGCTCACCGCCATTGTGCCTACCTTGATTCAGGGGCTGATGACGTGGATTGCGGGCGGCCAACAGGGGCCTCCCCCGGTTCCCAGCTTCACGGCCAGCAACTCGCACAACGCGCAGGCGGCGCCATTGGTGTCTCTAGCGGAGGCGGTATTCGTGTCTCCGGCGCCGGCACGGGCATTGGAGCTTGATGCACCCGGGTGTACGCCGGCTGGCACCTTGCTAGAAAGCGGCCCCTCCGTCAGTTGCACACGCATGCCCGCCCTTGGCGGTGCCTCGACATTAGCCGAGCTCGACGGCATCATGGTAACTAAGCCTCTCGACCGATGACTTCATCTCCTTGCCTTTGACTGGGCATCCCTGACGCCCTACATGTTTTCGCAGGGCGCCTCCGATGTTCCTTGTACTCTCCTGCACTTCGTGGGCGGCGAGTTGGTCGATGTCGCCAAGGGCAGAATCGTTCAACCAGGCAACCGCATGTTCCACGGTAATCCGATGCCACCCACCTTGTATAGGGTTGAACTAGTTCGGGTGCTGCCAGGCTGCGACGAGTTGTTACCTCCGATTCGACCCGCTGGGGCCGACGAAGATGATGTGATGACCCTCAGCGCTTGTGTAAGCTGGCCCCTGCTTTGGCCGAAGAGCCATATTCGTTTGGGGGCGGGGGACACCACCCCACAGACATGACCGCCAGTCGTGCCAGCGCCAAGCCATGGCAAGAACGCCGCAACGCTACCGGACATGCCGGACATCCCTATGGCACAGGATCCGGACATGCATATGGCACAGGATCCGGACGATGACGACAACGACGGCGGTACATTTTCCAACGTCGATAAGTACTTTGCCGAACATGGGTACGGTGACGAGTTCTGCGGGCCTCCTTCTCAAGAACCCAACCCTGAAAAAGACGACCGCGATCTAGCTGGTACGGCGGAGAAACCCAATTGCAACAGGCGTCGTCTGGCGTTCAGTTCTCAGGAGACGCCTCCAGCTGCCACCTTCACCGAGCCTCAGATAGCTGAGGTGCCAAATATTATCAGCCCCAACACGCTCAACAAAGCGGTCTGTGAGCAGAACTCGATCCCATTACAGCAGATCAGGAAGAAGGGACGGAAACGAAAGACTAACAAGGGCGCCAGTGCGAGCCAGCCGGCACCGAGTACGATCCGTGCTCAGGACGGGCCACCTTCACCTAAGGATATCTCGAGGAGGGTGCATGTGGCGGGTAGGCCGATGCTACCGACAAATATGCTCAATGCTGCAACCGGTGTTATGCGAAGTCTCCATGACAGTGTTCTTTCTTTGGAGAAGCGGCGTCTCAGAGAGAATGATGTGTCATACCCGGTTTTCGTGGCCAAGGTGCCAGAGGGCAAGGGCTTTGTGGATAGCGCCGTCGGGGGTACGATCGTCCTGCAGTTTGATGACATCTTTGCTATGCTTAACCTTCATCCGCTGCACTACACCTTCGTTCGGCTGTTTTCGCTGAGTATGGAGATGCGGATCATTAGAGACAAGACCCCGGACATTGTGATAGTCGACCCCTTCTACATGCGTGCCAAGATCTTGGGCAGCACTGGGGACCGGCAGGTCGCGAGTTCACACCTCGAAGGCGTCATTCTGGCACACCAGATAAGGATAACTTCCTCGTGCCTTACTTTCCCGAGTAAGTCATCTCCTAACCGCCCCGTAACATATGATTTCTTAGATTTCGATCGTTCTTTTTTTTTCTAACATTCTGTGTTCTGTGCAGTGACACACATTGCACACTCATCCTCTTAAGCCCGAAATATTCCATGGCCACGTATTTCGACCCGGATCATGACTCCAAGATAGACTACACAAATATCAAGAAAGTTCTTGATGATGCTCTCCCCGGCTACACCGCATCTGGAGGCACCTTTAAGGGGCCATCTCGTAGGTACGGCAGGCACGTGTTCACCCACAATACGATGTTCCCCTGCGTCAAGCAGCCGCCTGGCGGTCAGAAGGATGCCTACTATGCCCTCCATCACATGCGGGTGATCGTACGGGACCATAATCACCTTCTGCTACCAAATAATCTCAAAGATTGGGCCGCAAGCTCAGCGGCAATCCAGGACGCGGACATCCGACAAGAATTCTTTCGCATCCAGTCGGAGTTTGCAGAAATCATCCATCAAGACGTCCTTCGTACCTCGGGGCAGTTCTACCTCAAATTTCAACCATCCAACAGTGAGATAGACACAACGCTACAAATGCAGGCTGACAACGCTCGCGACTTCATGACCATCATGACAGACGGCGGCATCATCCACGCTCCGGTCCCATGAGTCGAGTCGAAAGCAGTGATGCTATGTGTAGTTCTGAAACATTGATTAGCTCATGTTGTAATTAAACTTTAATGAACTTGTATGTCTCTTTGGTTTGGACAGTCGTTCAACTTAGATGTAATCAATGCTATTTATTAGTAGGACCATGAATCGTGCTATTAATGTCTTGCTTTTCTCTTCCGATCCTTTTGTTGCATACTTATATATTGCTTATGTATTGTCTGTTGTTTGGCTAGTGCATAGAGATGCCGTCGTATGTCGTGTACAAGGGTAAGGTTCCCGGAGTCTACGATGACTAGGAGGAGTGTCGGAGACAGGTTCACCGTTTCAGCGGTAACAGTTACAAAGGGTACACCACTAGGGCGGAGGCGGAATCTAGATACGCGCGCTATCTAGCGGGAGAGAGGAGGGAGCGTTGGAGGAACCGGATGAAGACCAGTTTCATCGCGATGATGCTCATCGTGATGACCGCAGCTCTCTTCTATGTGATGGTAGTTTAGATGATCGATATCGACTTGTAATGTGAAGACAAACTCGCTACTCGCGGTCTCAAGACTTGTAATGTTCTATCTTTGTTCGGTCTTTTGAATTCGGAGACTAATGTGATGAATTGTATTCGGAGACTAATCTTCTATTGTATTCGATGAATCTGATGTTCCTGTGTGGTGCTGCTTATATTCTGTCCAATAATATATTTTGTAATCTGTGCAAAAATCAGAAAAGAAAAAAATAATCCCTAATATACATACTAATGGTGCAACATCCCAACGTGCGCCATTAGTATGCCAAAGGATACTAATGGCGCATCACACCGCAGTGCGCCATTAGTATGCCAAAGGATACTAATGGCGCATCACCCCGCAGTGCGCCATTAGTATGCCAAAGGATACTAATGGCACATCACCCCGCGGTGCGCCATTAGTATGGCTAGGCACATGGGTAAATATGGCCCCCTGGGAGGCATACTAATGGCTCACCGTGGCCTATACTAATGGCGCACCAGTGGTGCGCCATTAGTAAAAAGTACTAGTGGCGTGGTACTAGTGGCGCACGAGTAGTGCGCCATTAGTAGGCAAAACTGGTGCGCCACTAGTAGGCCTTTTCCTAGTAGTGTTGGGTTCAACCTTGGGTTTCTTCACTAGAGCAGCAACTGATTTGCCGTTTCATGAAGTATCCCTTCTTGCCCTTGCCCTTCTTGAAACTAGTGGTTTTACTAACCACCAACAATTGATGCTCCTACTTGGTTTCTACTTTCGCGGTGTCAAACATCGCGAACAGCTCAAGGATCATCATATCTATCCCTGGTATGTTATAGTTCATCACGAAGCTCTAGTAGCTTGGTGGCAGTGACTTTGGAGAACCATCACTATCTCATCTGGAAGATTAACTCCCACTCGATTCAAGCGATTGTAGTACTCACCCAATCTGATCACATGCTCAACAATTGAGCTTTTCTCCCTTAGTTTGCAGGCTTAAGAAACTTGTCGGAGGTCTCACACCTCTTGACGTGGGCACGAGCCTGAAATCCCAATTTTAGCTCTTGGAACATCTCATATGTTCCGCGACGTTTCAGTGCCTCAATTATAAACCGTTTAACATTACGCACTGAACTATCACGTAGTCATCAAAACGTGTATGTCAGATGTTCGCAACATCCACAGACAACGCTCGAGGTTCAGCACACTGAGCGGTGCATTAAGGACATAATCTTTCTGCGCAACAATGAGGACAATCCTCAGTTTACGGACCCAGTCCGCATAATAGCTACTATCAACTTTCAACTAAATTTTTCAGTAGGAACATATCTTAAACAGTTGAACTAAAGGGTAAGCTACGACATAATTTTCAAAGACCTTTTGACTATGTTCATGATAATTAAGTTCATCTAATCAAATTATTTAATGAACTCCCACTCAGATAGACATCCCTCTAGTCATCTAAGTGATACATGATCTGAGTCAACTAGGCCATGTCCGATCATCACGTGAGACAGACTAGTCATCATCGGTGAACATCTCCATGTTGATCGTATCTACTATACGACTCATGTTCGACCTTTCGGTCTCTTGTGTTCCGAGGCCATGTCTGTACATGCTAGGCTCGTCAAGTTAACCTAAGTGTTTTGCTTGTGTTCCGAGGCCATGTCTGTACATGCTAGGCTCGTCAACACCCGTTGTATGCGAACGTTAGAATCTATCACACCCGATCATCACGTGGTGCTTCGAAACAACGAACCTTCGCAACGGTGCACAGTTAGGGGGAACACATCTCTTGAAATTTTAGTGAGGGATCATCTTATTTATGCTACCGTCGTTCTAAGAAAATAAGATGTAAACATGACAAACATCACATGCAAATCATAAAGTGACATGATATGGCCAATATCATCTTGCGCCTTTTGATCTCCATCTTCGAGGCGCGGCATGATCACCTTCGTCACCGGCATGACACCATGATCTCCATCATCATGATCTCCATCATCGTGTCTTCATGAAGTTGTCTCGCCAACTATTACTTCTACTACTATGGCTAACGGTTAGCAATAAAGTAAAGTAATTACATGGCATTTTTCATTGACACGCAGGTCATACAATAAATTAAGACAACTCCTATGGCTCCTACCGGTTGTCATACTCATCGACATGCAAGTCGTGATTCCTGTTACAAGAACATGATCAATCTCATACATCACATATATATCATTCATCACATTCTTTTGGCCATATCACATCACATAGCATACCCTGCAAAAACAAGTTGGACGTCCTCTAATTGTTGTTGCATGTTTTACGTGGCTGCTATGGGTTTCTAGCAAGAACGTTCCTTACCTATGCAAAACCACAACGGTGATATGCCAATTGCTATTTACCCTTCATAAGGACCCTCTTCATCGAATCCGATCGGACTAAAGTGGGAGAGACAGACATCCGCTAGCCACCTTATGCATCAAGTGCATGTCAGTCGGTGGAACCTGTCTCACGTAGGAGTACGGGTAAGGTCGGTCTGGGCCACTTCATCCCACAATGCCGCCGAATCAAGATAAGACTAGTTACGGTAAGCAAATTGAACAAATCATCGCCCACAACTACTTTTTGTTCTACTCGTGCATAGAATCTACGCATAGACCTAGCTCATGATGCCACTGTTGGGGAACGTAGCAATAATTCAAAATTTTCCTACGTGTCACCAAGATCAATCTAGGAGATGCTAGCAACGAGAGGGGAGGAGTGCATCTACATACCCTTGTAGATCGCGAAGCGGAAGCGTTACAAGAACGCGGTTAATGGAGTCGTACTCGCGGCGATTCAAATCGCGGAAGATCCGATCTAGCGCTGAACGGACGGCGCCTCCGCGTTCAACACACGTACAGCCCGGGGACGTCTCCTCCTTCTTGATCCAGCAAGGGGAGAGGAGAAGTTGAGGGAGAACTCCAGCAGCACGACGGCATGGTGGCAATGGAGCTCGTGGTTCTCCGGCAGGGCTTCGCCAAGCACTACGGAGGAGGAGGAGATGTATGAGGAGGGAGGGGCTGCGCCAAGGAAGGGGTGTTGCTGCCCTCCCACCCCCTCACTATATATAGGGGGAAGGGGAGAGGGGTCGGCCCCTCTAGATGGATCTAGAGGAGGAGGCGGCGGCCAGGGGAACCCCTAGATGGGTTTGGGCGCCCCACCCCCTAGGAAACTTGCCCCCCAAGCCGGGAGGGGCGGCTGCCCTAGGGGTGGCGCTCCCACCTCTCCTGGTTATGTGAGAGGGGTTGGGAGGGGCGCACAGCCCCTTAGTGGGCTGGTTTGCCCCTTCCCCTTGGCCCATAAGGCCCCCCAATGCTTGCTGGGGCCTCCGAAACCCCTTTCGGACATGCTGGCCATAGCCTGGTACCCCCGGAACAATTCTGGACTCCAATACCCTTCGTCCAATATACCTATCTTCACCTCCGGACCATTCCGGCGCACCTCGTCATGTCCGGGATCTCATCCGAGACTCCGAACAACATTCGGTAACCACATACTATTTCCCATAACAACTCTAGCGTCACCGAACCTTAAGTGTGTAGATCCTACGGGTTCGGGAACCATGCAGACATGACCGAGACACCTCTCCGGCCAATAACCAGTAGCGGGATCCGGATACCCATATTGGCTCCCACACGTTCCACGATGATCTCATCGGATGAACCACGATGTCGGGGATTCGATCAATCCCGTATTCAATTCCCTTTGTCAATCGGTATGTTACTTGCCTGAGATTCGATCGTCGGTATCCCAATACCTCGTTCAATCTCATTACCGGCAAGTCTCTTTACTCGTTCCGTAACGCATGATCCCGTGGCTAACTCCTTAGTCACATTGAGCTCATTATGATGATGCATTACCGAGTGGGCCCAGAGATACCTCTCTGTCATACGGAGTGACAAATCCCAGTCTCGATTCGTGCCAACCCAACAGACACTTTCGGAGATACCTGTAGTGCACCTTTATAGCCACCCAGTTACGTTGTGACGTTTGGTACACCCAAAGCATTCCTACGGTATCCGGGAGTTGCACAATCTCATGGTCTAAGGAAATGATACTTGAAATTAGAAAAGCTCTAGCAAAACGAACTACACGATCTTGTGCTATGCTTAGGATTGGGTCTTGTCCATCACATCATTCTCCTAATGATGTGATCCTGTTATCAATGACATCCAATGTCCATGGTCAGGAAACCATAATCATCTATTGATCAACGAGCTAGTCAACTAGAGGCTTACCCGGGACATGTTGTTCTCTATGTATTCACACATGTATTACGGTTTCCAGTTAATGCAATTATAGCATGAACAATAGACAATTATCATGAACAAGGAAATACAATAATAACCATTTTATTATTGCCTCTAGGGCATATTTCCAACAGTAGTACCATATACTACTACATTGATTTGACGGAAAGATAAAGATACATACGGATACATCAACGATATCCTCACGCCCTAGTGCACCGAGTCACCAACCGACGTGTGAGGAGCAGCGGCGTTGGCGGCAAGCTCAACGTGCTTCTGAACAATGCCGTCCAAGATTGCCCTGCGGTCCAAGAAGGCCAGCGTCCTATCGTCCTCCTCTTGCATGTAGTAGTCCTTGTGGACGATTTGCGCGTAGACGTGGGTGATTATGTCGATGGTGCCTTGCTGCACCAGGCGCTGCGCGGCGAGCGCGACCTCGAGGTGGACATTCTCCGGTGCGACGGCGGGTAGTTGCAGGGCCACCAGTGCGTCGAACAGGTTGTCACCATAGAGACCGTTGAGGGTGGCAGGCATCGCAGAGCCTGGGCGCATGGGCTGGAGGCGTACGTCAAGGTCGTCCGCCAGCTTCTTGATGATGGTGAACTTGTCAAGGAAGCCGACGAGGACCTCGTCGAACAAGGAGACGAAGCTGTCGTCCAAGCGGCCCCTCGCCCTGGCGGCCTCAAGCACTACCTAGAGACGTTCCTCGGTGTCGGGCCGCAGGCCGGCGTCGTGGACCATCTGGCATAGCCAGCTGATGCTCGCGCTCATCGCCTCCATGGGTCTAGCTTCTAGTCAACTGATCTTGCGATTGGAGTGATCACTCTTGCCCTTGGGTGCGTAGGTGCGTAGGATTTCGTAGATTGGACTGGCGGGAGCCTTTATATGAGAAGTGCAGACTACGTTGAATTGACGTGCGTGTTGGCCATCTACTCCTCGCCCCTCTACTGCACCTGCCTTTGGTTGTATGACAGGTTGGCCATCCACCCATTGGGCCCACGTGTCATACACCCAAAGGCAGGTGCAGTAAGTCAATGAAGCTGCGTCCCCCTCCGTGCCGGTGTAGTATAGTCATCTCACCGGACCTAGAGGTTGGGGCCAAACGAGAGAACTTTGATGTTTACTGGTTTATTTGTCCCCTTTGCATTTTGCGCGAAGTTTTGACCTTTGATTTAACTAATAAAATGTTAATGCATGTAACCAAAAATGTTGTGTAAGTCACCTTACGAAAACCAAATAATCCCAAAACACTTAGGCACGGTACATTAACTCCCTCCTTGTTTCTTATTTTGTGACATATCAACCAATGAGAGATGTGGGCCATGCATGCTTTCAATGACTTGAGACTACCAAACATCACATGCAGTGGTTAGTTCATTGCATGTAATCCTATTAAGTAGCAAAAAGACATTAAGTTATCTCGCCGACAGGAATAAAACAATACACTATGTATTTATTTACAGAGGGAGTAGTACATTTTTTGTGACATGCATTACTAGATATTGCTAGTCAAATACTAAATCCAGATGGACGTGGTAGTACTACTAAATCCAGACGGTGGTGCTAGTACTAGTAGTAGTACTACCAATGTAGTAGCACTGTACTACCCGTTGGTCAAATTATTACGTGCTGCTCCTCACAGTGAAGTGACAAGACCCTACGCCGGAGATGACACCTGAGTATAGGCGTCGTGTTCGTCATACCATAGTCAGCCTCACCCTCTGCAGTCACTATCATCATGGCTGTAGACCTAGCCTGCTTACAACTCTCCGTGTTCGACATAATTTCCCGTGCGTAGATGCCCGTGCATTGCAAGGAACACCAAGATTGGGGGCTGGACGGCGCCGGCAGCGGCCATCACGCCAGATTTTTCCATGGCCTTCTAGATGTGGTGGGGAGGAGATAAGGCTGATTGTGAGAGACAAGGAGTTGTTTGTAAATAGGGAACAAGTGCGGGCATCTTTTTTCAAAACTGGAGAAGTTTGGTTTGTATGCGTCAGATCTAGATCCGATGGCTATTGGTGAAAGATGGCAGGCACAACATCATCACCAACTCAGGACCTGTTTGATTCGCAGGATTTTGAAAACGCAAGAATAGGACACGGCAATATTACAAGTTTCAAACTGATATTACAAATGTTAGGAGTAATGCTACACCTAGGAATTACTAGGAAGTTTACGTAAGAACTTTCGTTACTTTAGGTGGATGCAGCATTATTGTACAAACTAAAGTCCACCGCCCTAACAAGTCACTAATGGGCAAATAAGTTTTCGAGTCTCTGGCCACTTGATGTTTCAAAAATAAATTCAGCTTTTGCGGAGACTTTGTCATTTAGGCTTAGACGCTTGCGGTGATCAGCACGCCATTCATTGTTGCGCCAGAGAACGCCAAACCTCATTACCTTGAGCACACTTGCCTCCAGAACAAAGAACCTGGCCAATTTAATCTCAGATGTGCTGCCTCGGTAGTCGATCAAATCAATTTCTGTAAGATGGAGATCAAGGTATTCGATGAGATTGTTATAGTGCAGCACATTTTTCACTTTCGGGTCTTTTTTTATTTGCAAAAGAAGAGAACATATTAGAGCAGATGGCTCTATAAGATTGCCGTGTCATCAAGAGGTAACAATATCATTCGCTCATACGATAGGGTTGGCTGGCTAGTGATATTTTTTCACTCTCTCTCTCTCTCTCTCTCTCTCTCTCTCTCTTTCTCTTTCCTGTCATTTACCTAGGGGTATGTGAAGAGCTTGGGCATTTGTTGCCTTCCACTATGTGGCCGATGCCATATTTCGCAAAAGTATGCCACATAATACGCATCGATGTCAAAGCAAATGATTTTGGCACCACTCTCGCGATGTGAGAGAGTTGGCACCGCTGTGCACACAGACCCACATGTATAAACAAATCAATCAAACCAACTACACCAGCCTCTCACTCTCCCAAACAAGTTTTTTTTTATTGCCTCGGTCCTCTCTCTCCCACGCAAGTGTTTTTTCATTGCATGAGTTAATTTGGCACCGGAGCAAAGTAGGTGATCCAAATTGGGGCACCAGGTGAGCAATGGAAGGGAATCGATGCCAAATGCATCACAAGTGAATTTGGCACGTGTTTTGGCCTACATAGTGGAGGGCTGTTATAGCCCACTTTTGTACTACCTCTTATTTAGTATAATATTTTGACCATAGATTTACGTAAGAAAATGCCAATGCATGTCACTAAAAATTACACCATTTGAAATTATGTTCAAATACGAATCCAACGATATAGTTCTTAGTTACATGCATTAACATTTTGAGTTAAATCTATGGTCAAATTTTGATACTACAAAATAGGAAGAGTAAACTAGGACGTAGGTACTACTTGCTCTTAGGGTAAACATAGAGTTACTGGAGTAGTCTAAGTTACTTTCCACTATGGCTAGCCTAGGATACTATGTAGTACAACAAAAAAACGATGCAGGTGATCACATGAGAAAAAAAATACTAAAAACATTTCCTTCGGTGCAGTGCATAGATGCAGTTTTGAACACTACACTTGTCATCGTAATTTGGGAAAATTACGAAAAAATTGAGCTACGTTGTGATTACCGTTTACTAATAGGAAAGAAGTTTCACCTCGATGAGTAACTTCTCCGTGCACGGAAAGCATTTAAGGAATCCAACAACTTGATCCAGATTGGGGCCGGCAGAATTTATTGCCAAGATCTTCACTGTGCGCATAGACTGGGTCAAGCTTGTGGGAATCATTTTCTGGAAGACGGTCGTAAATACATCAAGAAGAAATTTAAAAATGTGAATTTCAAGAAGACGGAGAAGAAGATGAGTGTTGTACCTGAACGATTACATATCCAATAAAGAGTTCGGAGAATTTGGCAGACGAGTGCACCAACGCTGTCAATTTCGACGCGTCAATGACCCTGATTTTTGTTGGACCTTCTAGATCCGATACAAGCAATCTCTCAAGGAAAGGTGCATTCTCAATGACCATAACGTGGAACAGCTGGAGTGATCTCTTCCCAATTGATGTCCTGTTGCGGGCCCAGCAAGACACATAAATCCATCGGAGATTCGTCGAGGCGATGTGGAGGCTAATGAACCCGTGGATCTGCTCAAGACGAAGGTACTCGAGCACAGTATAGCTGCAGAGCAGGTGCTCCATAGCCTTCTTCGAGATGACAACGTCGAAGAGGTCGAGCTGCTTGAGTTGAGGGAGAAGAAGGGCGGGCGCGGCATTAATCTGGGGAAGATAGCAGGAGCTGAAGCTGGCGCGGCGCAGCGTTGGCGCGAGGCGGAGGGCGGACGGCGGCAGAGAGCGACATCGTCCAGCTTCAAAGCTGAGCTCCTCGAGCTAATCTAGGGCGGGGGATAAGAACCACTCGTCAAACTTGGTTTGGACCTTGCAGTTGGTACTGAACATGCGGATGTCAAGGCGTCTGGATGGCCCACGGTGCAATGAAAGGATCTTGGAGACTGCGGCCATGCGTTTGCAATCCCCGTCGCAGAGGCAGCTATCGACGCTGAGGTTGAGGGTGATGCGACGCCAGAGGGGGCGCCACCGCCGGGAGAGCAGGGCGGTCCGCACTGCAGATTTGGTGGGGAGGAGGCCGATGATGACGAGCAGCATGTCGTCGGGGTGGCTGCTGATGAAGTCCAGGCTCGCCGGATGCGGTTTTGGCTCGAGCCGCCTCCTCTTGTTGGCTGCCTCGCCGTCCATCTCAACCGGCGGCGACCACTACTAGGAAAAGGGCTATACCTAATATGGACATTAACGGCGCACCATGTATGTGGTGCGTCACTGCTATATAGCAGTGGCGCACCAGATACAGGTGCGCCATTAGTGTCCTCATTACTAATGGCGCACCAGACACACGGTGCGCCATTACTAGCAAATTTTACTTTATTTTTATTTTTCCAAAACTATTAATGACGCGCCAGGGCACAGTGCGCCATTACTAGTTTTAACTAGTAATGGCGCACCACACGCTCCGTGCGCCACTGCTAACAATTTTTTCTACTTTTTTTTCGAAACTAGTAATGGCGCACCGTGGTACAGTGCGCCATTACTAGTTTGAACTAGTAATGGCGCACCCCAGTCACGGTGCGCCACTACTAACAATTTTTTTTTGCAAAACTAGTAATGGAGCACCACGTAACAGGTGCGCCATTAGTAACCAGGGTTACTAATGGCGCATTTTTATGTGGTGCACCATTGGTAACCTGGGACCAACTAGATATTTTGGACAGCCACCTACCACACTCACTTTCCCCCACTTCATTCTCTCCACCTCCTCCTCCAAGCTTGTCTCGGCTGCCTCCTCCTCCTCACCTCATTTGCACCATAGATTCACCCAAATTAAGTGGTTAAATTACCTTTTTTGATAGGTAAGTAAGGGGAAAGCTTTCTTTATGTTGTAGATTTACTTTTTTCTCCCTCCAACAACGTGCACATGCACTTTTTATGGCCTAGCTAGATCTACGTATGTTTGTGGTGTTGCATATGTTTGTGGTGTTGCATATATGTTTGTGTTTGCAGGTACCGGTATTTGAAATGCGATAGTTGCCAATATTTTTCCGGAATGTTGATTCATTTCCATTTCGGCGAGAATTTGGCACTATGCATTCTTTTTGGTCCTTTTTTAGGCAAAGTCATGCCAAATTTTTTGTTGGTTATAAAATATAGTTTTTCTCTACCCCGCAGGCGACCGTGGTCCGCACGATGACCGAAGGCATCGTGAATAGGTTTTTGAGCTCCGCGAAGGCCAAGATGCTTCAAAAGAATGAGACGGAGATAAGATGTCCGTGTCGAAGATGCAAGCTGAAGAGCCTTATTGCGGATCCGGATTCCGGACAGGTGCGGGGCCACCTGCCCTTGCATGGTTTCATGGATGGCTATCGGTGGCAAGGTGATGAAGATGACTATGAAGACGTCCATGGGGGCCGGGCAAGAAATGAGGAAGGGCAGCAAGACAACCACCGCGGTGAGGGCGGGCGAGAAGACGAAGAATCTCCAGGGCATGATCACGGCGGTGATGCTGTACACAGTCATCATGTAGAAGATGCCAGACATGATGATGAGGAAGATCAACATGAAGGGCATGATCATGAAGATGAAGATGCCGGAGCAGACGACGATGGACCATCGATGGGCTGGGTGCAGGACCCTCATATTCAAGAGCTGCTTCTCAAGCAGACGGATAACGCAAGAGCTGCCGCCCGAGAGAAAGCCAAGCTGGATCAACTGGAGATAGACACGGTTACTCCATTGTATGAAGGATGCAGGCCCGAGGATACCCGCCTGAAAGTAAAGCTCATGGCTCTGGAGATGAAGGTAAAACACAAAATGACCGACGCATGCTTCGACAAGAACATGTCATTCTGGCACGAACGTCTTCCCAAGGGGAACAAGTGCCCGACCAGTTTCGAGGAGGCAAAGAAAATTGTGAGTCCTCTGGATTTACCGCACGTGAAATACCATGTGTGCATGAACAATTGCATCATTTATCGGGACGAGCACGCGGAGTCTACCATATGTCCGGTGTGCGGCGTCACTCGATACAAGAAGAGGAAGAAAGCTCCTCGAAAAGTGGTGTGGTGCTTTCCGATCACTCCTCGTCTACAGCGGTATTTCGCGGACCCTAAGCTAGCAAAGCTCCTGCGTTGGCACGCGGATAGGGAGGAGAAGAAGCGAGAAGATGACGCAAATGATCCGGAGGTAAATAAAAAGACAAGACACTGAGTCACCCTAAGGATGTGAGCCAGTGGCAAGCGTTGAACATCGAACACCCAGAATTTGGGGACGATCCAAGGAACATCGTGCTGGGCGCGAGCACCGATGGAGTCAATCCGTTTGGCAGCTAGAGAAGCACACATAGCACCTGGCCTGTGTTTGTGTGGATGTACAACCTTCCCCCCTGGTTGTGCATGAAGAGGAAGTACATTCACATGAGTATGCTAATTGAAGGGCCGAAACAACCAGGGAACGACATCAATCTATATCTGGGGCTGCTGAAAGAGGAGCTAGACACGCTGTGGAAAGCGCCAGCCAATACGTGGGACGCCGCAGAGAAAGAATATTTCCCTATGAGAACCGCACTGCTCATGACGGTGCACGACTATCTCGGTTACGGATATCTTGCGGGGCAGGTGGTCCACGGATTTTCTGGATGCGTCAGGTGCATGGATGACACAATGTATCGCCAGCTAGATAGAGATCTCGGGTCTTCGAAAACCGTGTTCATGGGACATCGAAGCTGGCTTCGCGATGATGACTCATGGAGAAAACGCAAGGATATGTTCGATGGTGAAACCGAACCCCGAAGACGCCCGCGTATGAGGAGCGGCGAGGAAATAGACGAGCTGTTGAAAAATTGGGAAGAGTGCCCAGAGCCGGGAAAGAAGCGAAAGGCGCCAGAGCCGCTGCTGAAGGTATGGAGAACGAGGTCTATTTTCTGGGACTTGTTGTACTGGAAGATCCACCGTGTGCCTCACAGCCTTGATGTCATGCATATCACGAAGAACGTGTGCGAGAGTCTGCTTCGTACCCTACTCAACATGCCAGAGAGGACCAAAGATGGGCCGAAAGCATGGGCAGACTTGAAATCAATGGGCATTAGGGAGGAGCTTCACGCTAATGATGATGATGATGAGGCGAAGCAGGACACGGAAAGTCGTCGCAAAGGCAAAAAGGCCAAGAAGACCGGAAATGACTACCCTCCCGTGTGCTTCACTCTAAGTCAGGAGGAGATCGAGCAGTTTTTCACCTGCCTCGTAGGAGTAAAACTTCCTTACGGTTACGCGGGAAAGATAAACAGATACCTAGACTCAGCGAAGCAGAAGTTCAGCGGGATGAAGTCTCATGGCTGTCACGTGCTAATGACGTAGATACTTCCAGTTGCAATCCGTGGGATCATGGACGCGCACGTCCGTGAAATGCTATTTGGCCTATGCAACTTTTTCGACGTCATCTGTCGAAAGTCGGTTGGCATGAGGCAACTCAGAAGGCTACAGGAAGAGATCGTGGTGATACTATGCGAGCTTGAGATGTACTTCCCGCCCGCATTCTTCGATCTTATGGTGCATCTGCGGGTCCATATCGTGGAGGATATCATCCAACTTGGGCCGACGTTCCTGCACAGCATGATGCCGTTTGAAAGGACGGATGGTGTCATCAAAGGATACGTTCGCAACATGTCACGTCCAGAGGGAAGCATAGCCAGGGGCTTTCTGACCGAAGAGTGTATCTCCTACTGCACAAATTATCTAGGCATCGAGAACCCCGTTGGTCTGCCCGTCAACAGGCACCTCGGCAGGCTCGCTGGATGGGGTCACCGTGATGGTCGCCGCGAAATGCATGTCGACTTCGAGGGTCGACTCGCCGACTTTGAAAGAGCAAACCTAGTCGTGCTACAACACATAGACGTGGTCGATCCTTGGGTGGTAGAGCACAAAACCTTTATTGAGAAGACGTACAATGACCGAGGCCAACAGAGGACGGACGGAGATATAATCAAAGAGCACAACTCATGTTTCACGCGTTGGTTCAAGGAGAAGCTTCTGTCATACCCTTTACATGAGAATTCTTCCACGGAAGAAAAACTCATATTCGCCTTGTCACAGGGCGCCGAGCACAACCTGATGACCTATGAGGCGTACGATATCAACGGCTACACATTCTACACCGAGGACAAGGACATGAAGAGCGATGGTTATCAGAACTCCGGGGTAACGATGGAATCCTACACCGGTAACGACAAGGACACATACTACAGAAGGATCGAGGAGATCTGGGAGCTGAGCTACGCTGGAGAGAAGGTCCCGATGTTCCGTGTCAGATGGGCCAAGAGCGTCCTAAAAGAAGACCGGTATTTCACCACCATGGTTATACCCGAAGCCAAATCCAAGACCGCGGGCGCAAACGTCACCGCAAAAAATGAGCCATGGGTACTGGCTTCCCAAGTGGACCAATGCTTCTTCATTACCAACCCGTCAAAGCCCAGTCGTGTTGTCGTGAGGAGAGGCAAAAGGAAGATCATCGGAATGGATGGAGTCGCCAATGAGCAAGACTTCGACAAGTACGGTGACCCGAAGATGGAACATGACGACGACGATGAAGTGCCATACACCACAAGAAGAAGCAGGACCACCCTACCTAAAGGACGTCCGTTCAAGAGAAGAACTCCATTTGCGAAAAAGAAGGGCAAGAAGATTGTGAAAAGATAGCTAGCTAAGATCGATTGTATTTAAATCGTAGTCTTCATTTCTCGATTGTAATTCGACATATTGAAATGATATTTCTTTTGTTCTAGTCCTCATGAATATTTATTTATGTTTATTATGGTATTGAATTTCTAACTCACAAAAAGTATTGAATTTGTTAATATTTTTTGAACTCATGAATATTTTTAAATTTCATGGGCACGTTTTGAATTCATGAATATTTTTTCAAATTTGATGATATTTTTTCATATTCATAAATGTTTTACCAATTCCCAAATGAATGCAATTAAAAATCCAAAAAAACAAATTTGATGATATTTTTTCATATTCATAAATATTTTCAAATAACAAATTTGTTGATATTTTTAAAAAATTATTACTGTTTTTATAAAAAATTATTACTTTTTCATATTCTTATTCATTTTCTAAAAAATTATTAGATGCAACAAAAAATAAAAAAAGTTACTAATGGCGCACCATAGGTGGGTGCGCCATTGCTATCACTGTTTTATAAAAAAATATTACTGTTTCATATTCATATTCATTTTCTAAAAAATTATTAGATGCAACAAAAAATAAAAATAAAAGTTACTAATGGCGCACCAGAGGTGGGTGCGCCATTGCTATCACTGTTTTATAAAAAATTATTACTGTTTCATATTCATATTCATTTTCTAAAAAATTATTAGATGCAACAAAAAATAAAAAATAAAGTTACTAATGACGCACCAGAGGTGGGTGCGCCATTGCTATCACTGTTTTTATGGCGCACCCCTAGATGGTGCGCCATTGCTAACCTTCCCCCCTTGTGTGTGCTGTCCATCTCGCCAGCCGTTCGTCGACCTTCTCCCAATCTCGCATCTCTCTCAGCGCCCGACCCACTGCGCCGCCGCCCCACCCACTGCACCGCCGCCCGTCCTCCTCCGCCCGTAAGCCCCCTCCTCCTCCGCCCGTCCATCGCCTTCGGCCTCCTGCCCCTGACTGACTCGACCGCCCTAGGCTCTGCGCGCAGTTCACTGTCCCAGATCTCCGCCCCGGCACGCTCGACTCCCTACTCGCCCTCAGCGACGACCTCGTCAAGGTACCTGCTTTCCATCCCGATCTTGCCCCCCACCCTAACTCTTCTTGGCCCCAGCCTGATCTGGCCTCTGGCTGCAGTCCAACATCTTCATCGAGGACGTCTCGCACAAGATCCGCCGGCAGCTCGAGGACCTGGAGCGCGCCGGAGGGGTCGAGCCCGGCACCCTCACCGTCGACGGCGTCCCCGTGGACAGCTATCTCACCAGGTCCGTCTCTGCCTGTGGCCAGTGCTGCTGCTTACATTCCTCATCTGCCCACGAGCGCTTGCTTATCTGCTGAGGATGGATGGATGGATGCAGGTTCGTGTGGGATGAGGGAAAGTACCCCGTCAACGCCCGCTCAAGGAGACCGTCGCCAGCATCCAGTCCCAGGTCAGTGTGCTCTGTTTCCTGTAAGTAGTGTCATGGTGTGGTACTGAAAACCTTTTGTATGCAAATGCAATAGGATAATAGTCTGCTCGAAAGCTTGCTGAAATGTTGGGTATACCTTCTACCTCAGATCCGAAGGCAAGATCTTCGTTGCCAAGAACGGGTCCTTTCTAGAGAAGGAGTTTCTCTCGAAAGAATTGAGTGGGAGGAAAGTGGAACTTGATAAGGTGATAGTCACCCCTTCCGAACCGGAAAGTAGCGCAGCGCGGGAAAATGTTCCTGTGGTGCCTACACCGACTGGGGAGGAAGTTAATGATGATGATCATGAAACTTCAGATCAAGTTACTGAACTTCGTAGGTCCACAAGGACACGTTCCGCACCAGAATGGTACGGCAACCCTGTCCTGGAAATCATGTTGTTAGACAACGGTGAACCTTCGAACTATGAAGAAGCGATGGCGGGCCCGGATTCCGACAAATGGCTAGAAGCCATGAAATCCGAGATAGAATCCATGTATGAAAACAAAGTATGGACTTTGACTGACTTGCCCGATGAGCGGCGAGCCATAGAAAACAAATGGATCTTTAAGAAGAAGACGGACGCAGATGGTAATGTGACCATCTACAAAGCTCGACTTGTCGCTAAGGGTTATCGACAAGTTCAAGGGGTTGACTACGATGAGACTTTCTCACCCGTAGCGAAGCTGAAGTCCGTCCGAATCATGTTAGCGATTGCCGCATAGTATGATTATGAGATATGGCAGATGGACGTCAAAACGGCATTCCTTAACGGCTTCCTTAAGGAAGAGTTGTATATGATGCAGACGGAAGGTTTTGTCGATCCTAAGAATGCTAACAAAGTATGCAAGCTCCAACGCTCAATCTATGGGCTGGTGCAAGCATCTCGGAGTTGGAACATTCGCTTTGATGAGATGATCAAAGCGTTTGGGTTCACACAGACTTATGGAGAAGCCTGTGTTTACAAGAAAGTGAGTGGGAGCTCTGTAGCATTTCTCATATTATATGTGGATGACATATTGTTGATGGGAAATGATATAGAATTCTTGGAGAGTATAAAGGCCTATTTGAATAAGTGTTTTTCAATGAAGGACCTTGGAGAAACTGCTTATATATTAGGCATCAAGATCTATAGAGATAGATCAAGACGCCTCATTGGTCTTTCACAGAGTACATACCTTGACAAGATATTGAAGAAGTTCAATATGGATCAGTCCAAGAAGGGGTTCTTGCCTGTATTGCAAGGTGTGCAGTTGAGCATGGCTCAATGCCCGACCACGGCAGAAGATATAGAAGAGATGAGTGTCATCCCCTATGCCTCGGCCATAGGGTCTATTATGTATGCCATGTTGTGTACCAGACCTGATGTAAACCTTGCCGTAAGTTTGGTAGGAAGGTACCAAAGTAATCCCGGCAAGGAACACTGGACAGCGGTCAAGAATATCCTGAAGTACCTGAAGAGGACTAAGGATATGTTTCTCGTTTATGGAGGTGACGAAGAGCTCGTCGTAAAGGGTTACGTCGACGCTAGCTTCGACACAGATCTGGATGACTCGAAGTCACAAACCGGATACGTGTATATTTTGAATGGAGGAGCAGTAAGCTGGTGCAGTTGCAAGCAAAGCGTCGTGGCGGGATCTACATGTGAAGCGGAGTACATGGCAGCCTCGGAGGCAGCACAGGAAGCAGTCTGGATGAAGGAGTTCATTACCGACCTAGGGGTGATTCCCAATGCGTTGGGCCCAATGATTCTCTTCTGTGACAACACCGGAGCTATTGCCCTTGCGAAGGAGCCCAGGTTTCACAGGAAGACCAGACATATCAAGCGTCGCTTCAACTCCATTCATGAAAGTGTTCAAAATGGAGACATAGATATTTGTAAAGTACATACGGACCTGAATGTAGCAGATCCGTTGACTAAACCTCTCCCTAGGGCAAAACATGATAAACACCAGGACGCAATGGGTGTTCGATTCATCACAATGTAACTAGATTATTGACTCTAGTGCAAGTGGGAGACTGTTGGAAATATGCCCTAGAGGCAATAATAAATGGTTATTATTATATTTCTTTGTTCATGGTAATTGTCTATTATTCATGCTATAATTGTATTGTCCGGAAATGGTAATACATGTGTGAATACATAGACCACAAAGTGTCCCTAGTAAGCCTCTAGTTGACTAGCTCGTTGATCAACAGATAGTCATGGTTTCCTGACTATGGACATTGGATGTCATTGATAACGGGATCACATCATTAGGAGAATGATGTGATGGACAAGACCCAATCCTAAGCATAGCATAAAAGATCGTGTAGTTTCGTTTGCTAGAGCTTTTCAAATGTGAAGTATCTTTTCCTTAGACCATGAGATCGTGCAACTCCCGGATACCGTAGGAGTGCTTTGGGTGTGCCAAACGTCACAACGTAACTGGGTGACTATAAAGGTGCACTACGGGTATCTCCGAAAGTGTCTGTTGGGTTGGCACGGATCGAGACTGGGATTTGTCACTCCGTGTGACGGAGAGGTATCTCTGGGCCCACTCGGTAATGCATCATCATAATGAGCTCAATGTGACTAAGGCGTTAGTCACGGGATCATGCATTGCGGTACGAGTAAAGAGACTTGCCGGTAACGAGATTGAACAAGGTATTGGGATACCGACGATCGAATCTCGGGCAAGTAACATACCGATTACAAAGGGAATTGTATACGGGATTGATTAAATCCTCGACACCGTGGTTCATCCGATGAGATCATCGTGGAACATGTGGGAGCCAACATGGGTATCCAGATCCCGCTGTTGGTTATTGACCGGAGAGGCGTCTCGGTCATGTCTGCATGTCTCCCGAACCCGTAGGGTCTACACACTTAAGGTCCGGTGACGCTAGGGTTGTAGAGATATATGTATGCGGAAACCCGAAAGTTGTTCGGAGTCCCGGATAAGATCCCGGACGTCACGAGAGGTTCCGGAATGGTCCGGAGGTGAAGAATTATATATAGGAAGTCCAGTTTCGGCCACCGGGAAAGTTTCGGGGGTTACCGGTATTGTACCGGGACCACCGGAAGGGTCCCGGGGGTCCACCGGGTGGGGCCACCTATCCCGGAGGGCCCCGTGGGCTGAAAGTGGAAGGGAACCAGCCCTTAGTGGGCTGGGGCGCCCCCCTTGGGCCTCCCCCCATGCGCCTAGGGTTGGGAACCCTAGGGGGGAGTTCCCCCTTGCCTTGGGGGGCAAGGCAACCCCTTCCCCCCTTGTGGCCGCCGCCCCCCTTGAGATCCCATCTCTTGGGGCCGGCGCCCCCCCAGGGGGCCTATATAAAGGGGGGGAGGGAGGGCAGCACACAACAGCCTTGGGCACCTCCCTCCTCCCCTGCAACACCTCTCTCTCTCTCGCAGTAGCTCGGCGAAGCCCTGCAGGAGAACCGCTACATCCACCACCACGCCGTCGTGCTGTTGGATCTCCATCAACCTCTCCTTCCCCTTGCTGGATCAAGAAGGAGGACACGTCGCTGCACCGTACGTGTGTTGAACGCGGAGGTGCCGTCCGTTCGGCACTCGGTCATCGGTGATTTGGATCACGGCGAGTACGACTCCGTCATCCACGTTCATTGGAACGCTTCCGCTCGCGATCTACAAGGGTATGTAGATGCACTCCTTTCCCCTCGTTGCTAGTAGACTCCATAGATGCATCTTGGTGAACGTAGGAAAATTTTAAAATTATGCTACGATTCCCAACAGTGGCATCATGAGCCAGGTCTATGCGTAGTTACTATGCACGAGTAGAGCACAAAGCAGTTGTGGGCGTTGAGTTTGCCAATTCTTCTTGCCGCTACTAGTCGTGTCTTGTTTCGACGGCATTGTAGGATGAAGCGGCCCGGACCAACCTTACACGTACGCTTACGTGAGACAGGTTCCACCGACTGACATGCACTAGTTGCATAAGGTGGCTAGCGGGTGTCTGTCTCTCCTACTTTAGTCGGAACGGATTCGATGAAAAGGGTCCTTATGAAGGGTAAATAGAAATTGGAAAATCACTTTGTGGTCATACGTAGGTAAGAAAACGTTCTTGCTAGAAACCTACAAACCACGTAAAAACTTGCAACAACAATTAGAGGACGTCTAACTTGTTTTTGCTGCAAGTGCTATGTGATGTGATATGGCCAGAAGATGTGATGAATGATATATGTGATGTATGAGATTGATCATATTCTTGTAATAGGAATCACGACTTGCATGTCGATGAGTATGACAACCGGCAGGAGCCATAGGAGTTGTCTTTATTATTTTGTATGACCTGCGTGTCATTGAATAACGCCATGTAGTTTACTTTACTTTGTTGCTAAACGCGTTAGCCATACAAGTAGAAGTAATCGTTGGCGTGACGACTTCATGAAGACACAATGATGGAGATCATGATGATGGAGATCATGGTGTCATGCCGGTGACGAAGATAATCATGGTGCCCCGAAGATGGAGATCAAAGGAGCATCATGATATTGGCCATATCATGTCACTATTTGATTGCATGTGATGTTTATCATATTTTGCATCTTATTTGCTTAGAACGACGGTAGTAAGTAAGATGATCCCTTATAATAATTTCAAGAAAGTGTTCACCCTAACTGTGCACCATTGCGAAGGTTCGTTGTTTCGAAGCACCACGTGATGATCGGGTGTGATAGATTCTAACGTTCGAATACAACGGGTGTTGACGAGCCTAGCATGTACAGACATGGCCTCGGAACACACGCAATACACTTAGGTTGACTTGACGAGCCTAGCATGTACAGACATGGCCTCGGAACACGGAGGACCGAAAGGTCGAGCATGAGTCGTATAGAAGATACGATCAACATGGAGATGTTCACCGATCTTGACTAGTCCGTCTCACGTGATGATCGGACACGGCCTAGTTGAACTCGGATCATGTTTCACTTAGATGACGAGAGGGATGTCTATCTGAGTGGGAGTTCATTAAATAATTTGATTATATGAACTTAATTATCATGAACTTAGTCTAAAATCTTTACACTATGTATTATAGATCAAATGGCCAACGTTGTCCTCAATTTCAACGCGTTCCTAGAGAAAACCAAGCTGAAAGATGATGGCAGCAACTATACGGACTGGGTCCGTAACCTGAGGCTCATCCTCATAGTAGCCAAGAAAGATTATGTCTTAGAAGCACCGCTAGGTGAAGCACCAATCCCAGAGAACCAAGACGTTATGAACGCTTGGCAGCAGCGTGCTGATGATTACTCCCTCGTTCAGTGCGGCATGCTTTACAGCTTAGAACCGGGTCTCCAAAAGCGTTTTGAGAAACATGGAGCATATGAGATGTTCGAGGAGCTGAAACTGGTTTTTCAAGCTCATGCCCGGGTCGAGAGATATGGAGTCTCCGACAAGTTCTTCAGCTGTAAAATGGAGGAGAACAGTTCTGTTAGTGAGCACATACTCAGAATGTCTGGGTTGCACAACCGCTTGTCTAAGCTGGGAGTTAATCTCCCGGATGACGCGGTCATTGACAGAATCCTCCAGTCGCTTCCACCAAGCTACAAGAGCTTTGTGATGAACTACAATATGCAGGGGATGGAAAAGACCATTCCCGAGGTATATTCAATGCTGAAATCAGCGGAAGGGGAGATCAGAAAAGAACATCAAGTGTTGATGGTGAATAAAACCACTAAGTTCAAGAAGGGCAAGGGTAAGAAGAACTTCAAGAAGGACGGCAAGGGAGTTGCCGCGCCCGGTAAACCAGTTATTGGGAAGAAGTCAAAGAATGGACCCAAGCCCGAGACTGAGTGCTTTTATTGCAAGGGAAGTGGTCACTGGAAGCGGAACTGCCCCAAATATTTAGCGGACAAGAAGGAGGCCGGCAACACCCAAGGTATATGTGATATACAAGTAATTGATGTGTACCTTACCAGTACTCGTAGTAGCTCCTGGGTATTTGATACCGGTGCGGTTGCTCATATTTGTAACTCAAAGCAGGAACTACGGAATAAACGGAGACTGGCAAAGGACGAGGTGACGATGCGCGTCGGGAATGGTTCCAAGGTCGATGTGATCGCCGTTGGCACGCTACCTCTGCATCTACCCACGGGATTAGTTTTAAACCTCAATAATTGTTATTTAGTGCCAGCTTTGAGCATGAACATTGTATCTGGATCTCGTTTAATTCGAGATGGCTACTCATTTAAATCTGAGAATAATGGTTGTTCTATTTATTTGAGAGATATGTTTTATGGTCATGCCCCGCTGGTCAATGGTTTATTTTTGATGAATCTCGAACGTGATGTTACACATGTTCATAGTGTGAATACCAAAAGATGTAAAGTTGATAACGATAGTCCCACATACTTGTGGCACTGCCGCCTTGGTCACATTGGTGTCAAGCGCATGAAGAAGCTCCATGCAGATGGACTTTTGGAGTCTCTTGATTACGAATCATTTGACACGTGCGAACCATGCCTCATGGGTAAGATGACCAAGACTCCGTTCTCCGGAACAATGGAGCGAGCAACCAACTTATTGGAAATCATACATACCGATGTGTGCGGTCCAATGAGTGTTGAGGCTCGCGGAGGATATCGTTATGTTCTCACTCTCACTGATGATTTAAGTAGATATGGGTATGTCTACCTAATGAAACACAAGTCTGAAACCTTTGAAAAGTTCAAGGAATTTCAGAGTGAGGTTGAGAATCAACGTGACAGAAAAATAAAATTCTTACGATCAGATCGTGGAGGAGAATATTTAAGTCACGAATTTGGTACACACTTAAGGAAATGTGGAATAGTTTCACAACTCACGCCGCCTGGAACACCTCAGAGAAATGGTGTGTCCGAACGTCGTAATCGCACTCTATTGGATATGGTGCGATCTATGATGTCTCTTACCGATTTACCGCTCTCATTTTGGGGTTATGCTTTAGAGACTGCCGCATTCACTTTAAATAGGGAACCGTCTAAATCTGTTGAGACGACACCGTATGAATTATGGTTTGGGAAGAAACCTAAGCTGTCGTTTCTAAAAGTTTGGGGATGCGATGCTTATGTCAAGAAACTTCAACCTGAAAAGCTCGAACCCAAATTAGAAAAATGTGTCTTCATAGGATACCCTAAGGAAACTATTGGGTATACCTTCTACCTCAGATCCGAAGGCAAGATCTTCGTTGCCAAGAACGGGTCCTTTCTAGAGAAGGAGTTTCTCTCGAAAGAATTGAGTGGGAGGAAAGTGGAACTTGATGAGGTGATAGTCACCCCTTCCGAACCGGAAAGTAGCGCAGCGCGGGAAAATGTTCCTGTGGTGCCTACACCGACTGGGGAGGAAGTTAATGATGATGATCATGAAACTTCAGATCAAGCTACTGAACTTCGTAGGTCCACAAGGACACGTTCCGCACCAGAATGGTACGGCAACCCTGTCCTGGAAATCATGTTGTTAGACAACGGTGAACCTTCGAACTATGAAGAAGCGATGGCAGGCCCGGATTCCGACAAATGGCTAGAAGCCATGAAATCCGAGATAGAATCCATGTATGAAAACAAAGTATGGACTTTGACTGACTTGCCCGATGAGCGGCGAGCCATAGAAAACAAATGGATCTTTAAGAAGAAGACGGACGCAGATGGTAATGTGACCATCTACAAAGCTCGACTTGTCGCTAAGGGTTATCGACAAGTTCAAGGGGTTGACTACGATGAGACTTTCTCACCCGTAGCGAAGCTGAAGTCCGTCCGAATCATGTTAGCGATTGCCGCATAGTATGATTATGAGATATGGCAGATGGACGTCAAAACGGCATTCCTTAACGGCTTCCTTAAGGAAGAGTTGTATATGATGCAGCCGGAAGGTTTTGTCGATCCTAAGAATGCTAACAAAGTATGCAAGCTCCAACGCTCAATCTATGGGCTGGTGCAAGCATCTCGGAGTTGGAACATTCGCTTTGATGAGATGATCAAAGCGTTTGGGTTCACACAGACTTATGGAGAAGCCTGTGTTTACAAGAAAGTGAGTGGGAGCTCTGTAGCATTTCTCATATTATATGTGGATGACATATTGTTGATGGGAAATGATATAGAATTCTTGGAGAGTATAAAGGCCTATTTGAATAAGTGTTTTTCAATGAAGGACCTTGGAGAAACTGCTTATATATTAGGCATCAAGATCTATAGAGATAGATCAAGACGCCTCATTGGTCTTTCACAGAGTACATACCTTCTACCTCAGATCCGAAGGCAAGATCTTCGTTGCACTACACCTTCGTTCGACTATTTTCGCTGAGTATGGAGATGCGGATCATTAGATACAAGACCCCGGACATCGTGATAGTCGGCCCCTTCTACATGTGTGCCAAGATCTTGGGCAGCGCTGGGGATCGGCAAGTTGCGATTTCATACCTCGAAGGCGTCATTCTGGCAAACCCAGATAAGGATAACTTCCTCGTGCCTTACTTTCCCGAGTAAGTCATCCCCTCACCGCCCCGTAACATATGATTTCTTAGATTTCGATCGTTCTTTTTTTTCTAACATTCCGTGTTTTGTGCAGTGACACACATTGCACACTCATCCTCTTAAGCCCGAAATATTCCATGGCCACGTATTTCGAATCAGACCGTCAGTCGAAGAAAGACTACACAAATATCAAGAAAGTTCTTGATGATGTTCTCCCCGGCTACGGCAGATCTAGAGGCACCTTCAGCAGGCCAGTTCGTAGGTACGGCAAGCACGTATTCACCCACAATACGATGTTCCCCTGCGTCAAGCAGCCGCCTGGCGGTCAGAAGGATGCCTACCACGCCCTCCATCACATGCGGGCGATCGTACGGGACCATAATCACCTTCTGCTACCAAATAATCTCAAAGATTGGGCCGCACGCTTGTCGGCAATCCAGGACGCGGACATCAGACAAGAATTCTTTCGCATCCAGTCGGAGTTTGCGGAAATCATCCATCAAGATGTCCTTCGTACCTCTGGGCAGTTCTACCTCAGATATCAACCGTCCAACAGTGATATAGAAACAACGCTACAAATGCAGGCTGACAACGCCTGCGATTTCATGACCACCATGACAGACGGCGGCTTCATCCACGCTCCGGTCCCTGAGTCGAGTCGAAAGTAGTGATGCTATGTAGTTCTGAAATATCGATTAGCTCATGTTGTAATTAAACTTTAATGAACTTGTATGTCTCTTTGGTTTGGACAGTCGCTCAACTTATATGTAATCGATGCTATTTATTAGTAGGACCATGAATCGTGCTATTAATGTCTTGCTTTTCTCTTCTGGTCCTTTTGTTGCATACTTATATATTGCTTATGTATTTTCCGTGAATTGCTACTAACGTTTTGTTTGGCTAGTGCATAGAGATGCCGTCGTATGTCGTGTACAAGGGTAAGGTTCCCGGAGTCTACGACGACTGGGAGGAGTGTCGGAGACAGGTTCACCATTTCAGCGGTAATAGTTACAAAGGGTACACCACTAGGGCGGAGGCGGAAGCTAGATACGCGCGCTATCTAGCGGGAGAGAGGATGGAGCGGAGGAGGAACCCGATGAAGACCAGTTTCATCGCGATGATGCTAATCGTGATGACCGCAGCTCTGTTCTATGTGATGGTAGTTTAGATGATCGATATCGACTTGTAATGTGAAGACAAACTCGCTACTCGCGGTCTCGAGACTTATAATGTTGTAACTTTGTTCGGTGTTTTGAATTCGGAGACTAATATGATGAATTGTATTCGGAGACTAATCTTCTATTGTATTCGATAAATCTGATGTTTATATGTTGTGCTGTCTATATTCTGTGCAGTAATATATTTTGTAACATGTGCAAATATCAGAAAAGAAAAAAATCCTAATATTCATACTAGTGGCGCACCACACAGCACTTTAGTGGCGCACTGCAATAAACACACTAGTGGCGCACTATGTACCAGTGCGCCATTACTAACCCAGAGCACAAGGTAAATATGGCCCCCTGGGAGGCATAGTAATGGCGCACCGTTTGATATACTAATGGCGCACTCCCTGGTGCGCCACTACTGTCTGGTATACTAATGGCGCACCAGTGGCGCGCCATTAGTATTAGTTACTAATGGCGTGATGATAGTGGCGCACCTTTAGTGCGCCATTAATGGCCAAAATAGGTGCGCCACTAATTAGCCTTTTCCTAGTAGTGGACGCCGGTGTACACATGTGCTGGTGTGTGTTGTGTGCTGGGTGTGCGCGAGTGCGTCCTTCTATGCATGCCGCCGCGCGGTGGTGAATTGTGCGCGAGTGCGTCCTTCACGCGGAAGAAGTGTGTCCTCAATGCGCCCTCAGTTTACTAGCGTGCGGGGTGCTACCCCGAGTGGTTTCAACCTTGTTTACTTCACCGCGTGTCATATGGGCCTCTAGTTTACTTATTTTCACCCACTGCCACATGGGCCAGCACACGAAGATACAGAACACGTGCTGACAAGGGAGCATGTGGACTGGTTGACCGGTCAACTAAACAATATATGGAGCTATACGCTCACACAGTGAGCGTATAATCCGTCGGTATAGAGTGTTCGAGTGAGAGGGGGGCCGTGAGAGATAGCAGAGAGAGAGAGAAAGAGCTACTCCCTCCGTTTGATAATGTAGTTCCAACATTTTTTTAAAGTCAGACTTTTGAAACTTTGACCAAGTTTATAAAGAAATTACTTATATCTACAATACCAAAGATAAATGATAGTATGAAGTAAGTACATGTTGTGATGAATCTAATGATCGTTCTAGATGTAAATGTTTTTCTCCACATATACCTGGTCAAACTTTTCTGAGGTTTGACTTTTCAAAACATCCATATTCTTATGGACGTGAGAGAGTCCCTACCTAGAGAGAGAGAGAAATAGAAAGAGTGGGTGAAAAAAGTGTGTGTGTGTGTGTGTGTGTGAAAGAGACATGGACAACACTCGATAAAAGTCGAGAAAAAACGTGTGTGTCTTATGCAAACATATCACACATGCATCTTCGACAACGGAAGCAAGGTGAGGAGATAGTGTGTGGTTGTTTGCAACCGAGAGAGCAAGACCCCTAGCACGTGGCCAAGAGGGGTCTGACAAACAAGGGAGAGAGGTCGAGAGAGACGTACGGAGAAAATGCAGACATGGGGAGGAGAGAGTGTATGTTTGTCACAGAGAGATCCCCTGGAGATCGTGATGGGACTACATGGGTGGGAGATCGAGTGACAAGGTGTGTGCACGATAGAAGATACCCCGAGAGATATCGAGATAGACGTATGGATGGAAGGAGACAATACGTGTGTTCCTGATGGCTAGTGAGAGATAATCATTCTTCGGGGGGGAGTGCTTGCGCCTATGATGGAGTGAGGGATTATGGTACTTATTAGGGGGGTGCGTGCCACATAGAGAGAGAACAAGGGCGGAGAGTGTTGGATGGGTCTATATGTATAGCGCGAGCGAGACATGTGTATGTGTGAACCAGGGAGATATAAAGTTTGAGAGAGATTGAGGAGCCCCGATAAGGTTGAGTGGTGCGTCAGATAGCTGAGAGGGGGAAAGAGATATTCCATCCGCTCGATAATGCAGTGCATGTAAATTTTTTAGAAGTCAAACTTTGGAAACTTTGATCAGGTTTACGCAAATGTTATTTATATCTACAATACTTACATCATACAAAACTACATCTCATGGTGAATCTAATGGTATATGTTTGCCGTTCTAGATGTAATTGTTTTTCTCCACGTAGATGGTCAAACTTTGTGATGTTTGACTTTTCAATAAATCAATATGCTATGGACCGAGGAGAGTGCCTAAGTCGAGAGAGATCAAGTGCGTGTGAAGGAGAATGAGTAAGTGTGCAAAAAGAGTTTGTGTGTGAAAGAGAAAGTGACAACAAACGATAAATTAGAGAGAGTGTGTGTTTTTTCGTTTCTTAGGCGAACAGCTCACGCATGCATCTCCAAGATAGAAAAGCGAGGCGAGGAGATACACGAAGATAGCTAGTGTGTGATTGTTTGCAACAGAGAGAGACACCCCTATAGCACATGTCCAATAGAGGTCTGGCCAACAAGAACAAAGGTCGAGAGGGACACATGGAGAACATGGACCCATGGGGAGGGCGAGAGGGTGTGTTTGTGATAGAGAGATCCCCTCAAGATCGTGAGGGGACTATATGGGTGTGAGATCGAGGGAGGTGCGTGTGCGATAGAAAGATGCCCCGAGAGAAATCGAGATAGACCATGCACATCTTTGTGATGGAGACTAAGATTAGCTAGTCATATACATATAGGGGGACTGCGTGTGCCTACAATTGAGTGAGAGACCATCATACTTGGCTAGCTAGGCATGAGATTGTGTATGTGTGCGTGTGATATGGAGAGAGAACGAGGGAGAGAGATAGAGTTTTAGATGGGCCTATCAAGTGCGAGTGAGATATGCATGTGTATGTGTGACCCAGGTAGATGGAGAGTTTGAGAGAGAGGAGGGAGAGCTCCAAGATGACAGAGTGGTGCGTGAGAGAGTTACGGGCAACGAGCCAAGGAATTTGTGTGCGTACGACGAGCGCACCCAAGATATCTAGCTTGGACTAGAGAATCATACATAGTGTGCGAGAGAGTTCTATAGATGGAGTATATATGCATGCGAACTAGAAAGACCCCCCCCCACACACACACAAAGAGAGAGAGAGATGGAGAGAAAGTGAGAGGGACCAACAAGGTTTTTGTGTTGGATGCGTGCGACAGAATTGAAGATTGTCGGCGAGAGAGAGAGAGAGAGAGAGAGAGAGAGAGAGAGAGTGAGAGAGAGAGAGAGAGAGAGAGAGAGAGCAGGAGTCCGGGAGAGGGGGAGGTCGCGTTTTGTGCATCAAAGACTGATATAAACCATGTTTCGATATAAACTTGCATTCAAATATTTAAATTGGAGAACATGTTGTCTGCAATCCACACATGAACGGATATATGCGTATATCAAACAAGTTCATTAATTTGACTTTCAACATGTTCATGGAGTACAATAATACTGTACAACATGCTACTCGATTGAGGTGTTCAATTTTGGATTTAGTTCACTATTTTGACCTGGTGAACGAGCTATTTCATTGAATCGAGATATTTCATTTTGGGTTTGATTCTCGTTTATGAGTGGGTCAACTATTTGTCATATAGTAAATCGCTAGCAACGAGCATGTAAAAACACATTACTCCCGAGCATCATCTCTCCATCTAAAAAAGAAGTGGCAAGCTAATATTTCAAAATTTGATTGGAATCGACTTGGTAAGGTAGACGTGGATGCTCGTTCTCCCAAATTTTGAACGAACTGTTAAACATCCTCTGCTCGGTGGAATTCGCCCGAGCAAATAAATGGGAGATGCAAAATTACTGTCCTATGTGGGACACGCATTAATTGGCCCGTTGTACATCGAGGGTAGGTTCGTAACTTCATCCAAGCGCGCCTTCTCCTCGGCCGAAATGACATGTGCCGAATAATTCATAAACCATGGTCGGCAAAACACGCTCTCCTCGCCCGAAATAGCTCGCGCCCACTATTTCAAAACATGCTCTCCTCGCCCAAAATCGCTCGCGCCAACTATATTTCAAAACATGCCCTCCTCGCCCGAAATCGCTCCCGCCCACTATTTCGGGAGAAGCAGAGTTACTCTACTATCCCCGACCCTCAGTACACAGACCCAAGCCGAGAAGCCTAAAGGCAGGGGTAGAACTGTAAGTCCCCCTCACATTTTAGACAAATGCGTCCGTAAAACATGGTTCCACTCCCCTCCCAATCCCCCCCATTCATACCTCGTGGGCGCCAAATCACCTTCTCCCCGGAAGCTCACTTCTCCAGAGCCGTGAAACCTCAGCCCCTCCTCCATGGCGCCCCCACCGCACCAATTTTACTGCCGCCCTCCTCCCTAATGCCGGAGACGCTGTCCATTTGCCGTCGTGCACTGGGCCGTGTGCCTCTTACTCCATGCTGCTGGAGCTGCCTCGACGACGGCCTTGTGAACCGTACCGGAGCCGATTCACCCCCGCCGTTGTTCACGGCGCCGGAGCGGCTCCAACTTTGGATCCGTCCAGAGTCCCGATGCTGCTTCCCCGTAGCCGTCGACCGTCGCGACATCGTTGTTTCCCTGCCGCCGGTCGCCACCGCAAACGCGCCGGCCTCACCGACTCGGCAGCTGGACCTTCCTACTTCACCATGCCGCCAGATAGGTCGCACCCTCATCTCAAATCACTTTATTTAGGCGTCAGTTGTTTGAATTTTTATTCTGGGACAATCGATTCCCAATGGGAAGCAGCACCCCTCGAGGCGGCGGAGATGCTAGGCTGCCGGTTGGCTGGTGTCTAACGTAAGGGTGCGGGGCCGCAAGTTCGCCGCGGAAGCAGCGCTTAGATGGCTATCTTAGAGTTGTGTGGGTTGGCCCAGGGGCGGCGCAACCACGGCAGTGCATTGGGGCGGGGAGCAGGGTTTTGGCCGGGGCCACGGACGATGGAGGCAGGCTGCTCTACCGTTGGTCGCTGGCTCTTCGGGGAAGATTCCTAACAGTGTCAGCCGAGAGGCACAAGACGGCCATCAAGCCACCCGGCGTAGATCGGACAGTACCGAAATAAAATAAAATCGTGTGACCCCAATTTAGTCTTCGGTCAACAGACGTGTGACCACTCTCGTACCTTGCTGTTGATCTCTTAGTGTATTTCTTCAGATCAAAGAGATGTCTCGTTCTTAACATTATGCGTTATCTGCATCTTCAGCCACACCGTCTTCCGACTCACCGCATCTTCTCCAACAAGGGAAGCCTACACCAGAAGGGAGCTATAGTCCCCACACAACAGTTCCCTGCATTGAATGCGCGTGCCCGACATGGACAGCCACAACAACTGCAGGGCCATCGACAAGTCAGCACATGATGCTCACTCCTATGGATGGCGGCCAGATAGGTGTTACCCTCATCTTACTTGTGTGCAACATTTATGGCTTTGTTATTCATCTAAGCATGGAAAATAGATTATCACATTTCACTGTATATTCATGCTGATCTCTTACGGGTCTTGTTCAGGAGTTAACGCTGTTCTATAGTTCAGCTAAGATACTTGTTCTTTAGGTAACGCTGTTCCATAGTTATCATCCATCAGCCAATGCTATCCCAAAGGCTAGTGATTATAGTATTATACCACTTCTAGTATTACCTATGTTGTTCTTTAATACTTTTGTGTGCCATCTAGTTAATCTCGAGTACAAACGATACATATTCTGTAGCTTTCATATGTGTTCTCCCTTTAGTTTTTGAGACCTGTTGCTGCTAGTTAACCCCAGTCCTACTATTTATGTCGTCTCCTATAGGCACTCATTACATAAATCTAACTACTAGTTGTCTTCCATGCATGTCAGATATAATTGCACACACTGATATATCCACAAGAACCTCACGGAGCAATGTAAAGGGCAATAAACTTGATGTCAATGATACCCAATATGATGGAACATGTAAAGGCAGTTCTTCAGAAGGCTTGCAAAAAGATGTTGAATCCTCTTCACCCCACAAGGTCCTTGCTCTAACTTGGCCCGTGATATGGGTACAACATGCATATAATGTCCTGGAGTGTATCTACTCTGTTGCAATGACATGTGCTTAGCATGCTGATCATGCATGTAAATATGTCATGCCTTCCTGTTTTTCAGTACCTATTCCATTCATGATAACATGTTTTCAAATTCAAGTACTTTCATTCTACTCTATCGCAATGCCATCTGCTTAATTTGTGCATCATGCTTCTGAATATCTTATGCATTGTTATTCATCAGTATGTACTTCATCTATCTACCATACCATTGAACTGTTGTTCTAGTGCTCTGTTGCAATGCCATCTTAGTTTCCCAATCATACACGTGTATGTTGCCTTAGTTTTTTCTGTACGTATTTCGCTAGCATACAGTTTTACATTAACCTGGTGTTTTTTTACTGTGTTGTCCTGTCGTATCCCTAGCTCTTACACCATACTCCCTCCGTCCGGATTACATGTTGCTGAAATGGATAAAATATGATGTATCTAGAACTGAAATACGGCTAGACCCATCCATTTTTTCCGGATGGAGGGAATACATGTCAATATGTCATGCCTTTCTATTCTTTAGTACCTATTCCATCTCTCTGCTGTAGCATGTTTTATAATTGAAGCACCATTCTTCTATACAAGGCATGCAAGGGGAAGACGACTATGTTAGAATCTGAAGGGTTACAAACCAGGTCTTCGCAAAAGATCCAAACGTCAGGAGATAATAAACCAACTCTAGTTTTTATAGATACTGCTCCAGCATAGAGAAACCCAACTCCTACTGATAATAAGCAGATTCCAGTGGCCAAAGAACTAGTCCGCTCTAGTCCAGCAAAAATATGTCAACTCCATTCTAAGAAGCGTGTGCGTATCCTTGCATCATGAAATTTTATAGCATGCTGATCATATTTTCTACATGTTTCTTACCCATCTCTCTTTTAGAAAATAAGCTTAACAGATAGAAGAATTTCTGCACTGGTATCGTCTGTGTGGAAAGATTCTTGCAGGAATTCTTTGTGCTCCAATGCAGATGTAAGTACCTGTTGTATATCACTATATTTTTACATCAGCATGTATTTTGTTAATCGACGTGAATCCAACATTTATCTGATCTAAATTTAGTTGTAGCAAATGTATGATTAAAGGCCACAATGTTGATTTTTGTAAGGAAAACTGCCTGGTAGTTTTGCATCCTGAGCTGCATGAGTGTACTATCTCATATCAGTGGGTTTGATTACTTTGGTTCTGCAGTGGGATTTCAATGTTTTTTTATTGTTGTCCTGTCGTATCCCTAGCTCTTACATCATACTCCCTCCGCCCGGATTACATGTCGCAGAAATGGATAAAACTGGATGTATCTAGAACTGAAATACGCCAAGACCCATCCATTTATTTCCGGATGGAGGGAATACATATCAATATGTCATGCCTTTCTATTCTTCAGTACCTATTCCATCTCTGATGTAGCATGTTTTATAATTGAAGCACCATTCTTCTATATAAGGCATGCAAGGGGAAGACGGCTATGTTAGAATCTGAAGGGTTACAAACAAGGTCTTTGCAAAAGATCCAAACGCCAGGAGATAATAAACCAACTCCATTTTTCATAGATACTGCTCCAGCACAGAGAAACCCAACTCCCACTGATAATAAGAAGATTCCAGTGGCCAAAGAACTAGTCCGCTCCAGTCCAGCAAAAGAATGTCAACTCCATTCTAAGAAGCGTGTGCGTATCCTCGCATCATGAAATTTTATAGCATTCTGATCATATTTTCTACATGTTTCTTACCCATCTCTCTTTTAGAAAATAAGGTTAAATGATAGAAGACTTCCTTCATTGGGATTGTATTCGAGGAAAATATCTTGCGAGAATTCTCTGTGCTCCAATGCTGATGTAAGTACCTGTTGTATATCACTATATTTTTACATCAGCATGTATTTTGTTAATCGGCGTGGATCTAACCTTTATCTGATCTAAAATTTGTTGTAGCAAAATGTTAAAGGCGCCAATGTTGATTTTTGTAAAGAAAACTGCCGGGCAGTTTTGCATACTGAGCTGCATGAGTGTACTATCTCATATCATGCACATTACTGAATTTTAGTGCTGCTCTGGTTGCCCATTCATTCATTATGTCAATGTTGCTTTCGTATTACCTTACCTGGCTGATGATAGTTGTGCCATATTGTGTTAATTTGGTGTTGGCTAGTTGCCCAAACATTCGTTGTGCCAATGTTGCTTTCTATTATCTGACTTGGCCAATGATAGCAATGCTAGTGTCTTAATTTGGTGCAGGCTGCTGAAGATAAGAAGACAAACTCTGAAAACAGCAAGGCAACCCCATTGTTTCTTTCCAATAAATCTAGGCCAGGTAATATGCCAATAACTCATGATTAATCTGTTTGGTTCCCCTCCTAATTTATGTTATGATGCAGTGGTCGAGACACTCATCACAATATCAATAATACAAGCCTGCCAAAATCGCCATCTGAACCTGTTCAGTTTCCTCTGTCTCGAATGCAACGGAAAAAATGTATGTTTGTGAACCAATTAATGGCTGAAAGAATGATGGAAATGGTGGAGGAATCAGAGGTGCAGAGTCGTGCGACACAACAACTGATCAATGTTTTCAGAGACAGTGTAGCAAAGTAGCAAGAACTTGCCCACATGCTTATGGGCGTCATCCGTCCTGAGGTTGCAGATTCTGACGTTGTATATCGTTAGGTTCTGTTCACTTATTTGCACTGGCATCAATCTTTGATTGCCCAGTGGATGTAATTTCCTGTAATATATGCTGAATGTGTAACATTTTTCCCTGTATGCGATACCTTTGCTTGATCGGTCTTGGTCCTGTGCATAATTGCTCGTCGTAATGGGCTCAAATTATATAATTTGGCCTAAAGACATGTACGAACTTTAGTGGGCCCATTAAGTTAATGGGCCGTTACCAGGCCGAAAGTTAATGGTCGGCCCTCTTAACTCCCGGGTCGTTAACAGGCCAACATCGAAGCGGGCAACAGGTGGGCCCAATTGATTTCACGGGCCGTTAATAGGCCGTTACTAAGTTCGGGCTACATATGGCCCAACTATACTGTGGGCCTTGAGCAGGCCGAAAGAGACAGCGGGCTTGTACTGGACCATGAAGAGCATGGGCCGCTAAGAGGCTGAAAGTCAGGTCGTATTGTAAATGGCCCAACTGTGTTGCGGGCCTTTAGCAGGCCGAAAGAGAAACCGGGCTGGTATTGGACCATGAAGGGCATGGGCCGTTAAAAGGCCAAAACTCAGGTCCGACTACAAATGGCCCAACTCATTTATGGTCCGTTAACAGGCTGAAAGGCACACAGGGCCGGGAATTGGCCCAACACATAAATGGGTCGCTAAAAGGCCAAAACTCAGGTCTGACTACAAATGGCCCAACAGATATATGGGCCGTCACCAGGCTGAAAAACACACCGAGCCAGAAATTGGCCCAACACTTAAATGGGTCGCTAAAAGGCCGAAACTCAGGTCCGACTACAAATGGCCCAACTGATTTATGGGCCGTCAACAGGCTGAAAGACACACCGGGCCGGAAATTAGCCCAACATTTAAATGGGTCGCTAAAAGGCCGAAAGATGTACATCGTGAAAATTGGCCCATCCACTGAATGGGCCGTTAACTGGCCGAAATCTCATCGGGCCGATATTTAGCCCAAATATATAGCGGGCTCTTAACGGGCTTGAACTGACGATGGGCTGGAATGGTGTCAAATCTTTAAGGGGCCGTTGACGGGCCAAATTGGCACATCTCGTATGGGCCGAGGGCTTAAATGGACTTGACACAAATAGGCCTTATATGGGCCGGCCTGCTAATTTTTACTGGGCCGGCCTTTTTCATCAGAATGGGCCACTGTTGGGCCGTGCCACATGTCGACCTATCATAGGCGCCTCCTGTCCAATGATTGGATGACATCTGTCCCAACGGTGAGGCAACACGTGTTTCCTCCGGCCAATGGTGATTTTACACGTGGAAAATCCCCATTAGTCCGGGCTGCTAACGGGTTATCGAATCCAAAACCGGACCCGATAGCTTAATGGCGTTCCGTTACGGTGGATGCCACATGTCGGTCACCCTTGACGAAAGCACTTCTGTGACGCGCGATTTATCGTCATGGAAGTGGACACTTCCGTGATGATAATTTTGGTAATGTCATGGAACACTTCTACGACGGCACAGGTATGACTATCTTGACTCTGTCATAAAATCGTCATGTATGTACATGCATGACAAAAAACGCGACCTACTGTGACAAACATGTATCATCATGGAAGTGTATTTTTTTGTAGTGAATCGATTCCGTGAGCTATATATAGTAAAGATTAGTCTTGAGTTGAGGGCTTGGTAATCTTGCTATGATCTTGAGATAATAAAAGAAAAAAGAAAGAATAAAAAGAAATAAAGAGATCATATTGATCTTATGGACAGTAATGACTTCACATATAAAGGGTATGATGAATAAAAGTTGTTGAGAGTTGACAAACATAGTTTTGGTCATCGTTGCAATTAATAGGAAGTAATAAAGAAAGAGAGGGTTTCACATATAAATATACTATCTTGGACATGTTTTATGATTGTGAGCACTCATTAAAATATGACATGCTAAAAAGTTGATGTTGGACAAAGAAGACAACGTAATGGGTATGGTTTCTTATATCCAAAATAAATTATATTGTCATGGATCATCCAACATGTTGAGCTTGCCTTTCCCCCTCTTGATAGCCATATTCTTTGCACCAAGTAGGGATACTACTTGTGCTTCCAAATATCCTTAAACCCAGTTTTGCCATGAGAGTCCACCATATCTACCTATGGATTGAGTAAGATCCTTCAAGTAAGTTATCATTGTTGCAAGCAATAAAATTGCTCTCTAAATATGTGTGATCTATTAGTGTGGAGAAAATAAGCTTTATATGAGCCTGTGATATGGAAGAAATAAAAGCGACAGACTGCATAATAAAGGTCCCTATCACAAGTGGCCATATAAAGTGACATTCTTTTGCATTAAGATTCTGTGCATCCAACCATAAAAGCACATGACAACCTCTGCTTCCCTCTGCGAAAGTCCTATCTTTTATTTTTGTCGTATACCTTATACAAGAGTCACCGTGATCTTCACCTTTCCTTTTTACACTTTATCCTTTGGCTATGTAGCCTGGGATTGCATATTTAGTCATTCAGTACAATGCATGTTGCTATGTAGCCTCAGATATATTAAATATGGCCCTAGTTAACCTACCGATAAATGGGTTACAGATATATTCAGTGAAATGTCCAATTCGATGATTAATCCCTTATCAGCCCCCAGGCTATATGGTACCTGCTACCAATATCCTGAAAAGTGAGTACATATAAGCAATGCGATGAAACTAACCTCGACGGAAAATAGCACTGTTCTCAATATTGTCCTGTATACATAGAAAGGCATGTTAAGCACAACAGGCTAAACATGAACCAAATATATCTAAGGTAGACAACATAATCTATAAATGATAGCTTTAGTGTGTAGGTTTAAGCATGCTAGTTAAGCAAAACAAGAGGCGGAAAGGTGTGTTAACTGCAACATGCATAACATTTAAAAACCATCAAATATAGACATTCAAACTGGTGTTGTGCAGGTCTAAAGTACACTAGTTATTGTTAAAAAATGAAAAGGCATGTTAACTGCAACATCCTTAACAACAACCAAATATCGTAATTCATAGTGGTATTGTTGAAACTGTTATTGATGAAATCGAACTGGATGAAAAATAGTTGCACATATAGAGCATCACAATGTGAAGGACTGAAATAAAAAAAGGCATAAGGCTATCTCTAGCCGATCCTTTAAAAGTTAACGGACTAAACCCTTTACTCTAGCAATTTTTGGTTGTTTCTAGTTGATCCCGTAAACTTAACGTTGTAAACTTCAATTTGATCGAGCTGAAACCAGGTTAAACATAAACATAGATAGTTTTGCATAACTGAACATAACTTTAAACTAATCTAAACTACTTTCGGTTCAAGTGGAGGTCGAGCCAATCTTTCCTCGTCGGATACGGTGTGCCGCGAACAGGCTCTGAGCCGGTGCTGTCGTCTGGGTCGTTGGGGAAGACACTCCTCTACTCGCCGACGTTGATCTCCTTGTCCTCGCCGCCCACCTCGACGCCATCCGTGCCGCTGACCTTGCCGCCTTCGACCTTGTCATCAGAAGAGAGCACGATAACCTTGCCGCCCTCCGTGCTGTCAAAGATCATCCGCTCTGCCTCCACGGCTCCGGGTGCTGCCGACATAGCTCTTGCATGTAGGCCTCGTCGGTGGCCTCGGCCTCGAGGCGCTCCCACGCCTAGCGGTCCTCCCGCACCATAGTAGAGCTCTGTACCCCTAGCTTCGGTGGGACGAGGTCGACCGCACGTGTGCCGAAGGGGAAATTGAGCCTAGCCACCGCGCCGTGGTAGCGGATCTGCCAGCGGTCGTACACGATTGCCGCGAGCTCGGCCGTGTGGAAACTACCGAGCCACCGGCGGGCGTTGATCTCACGATCCATTATCTTGGCAACCCACGTCTCCTACCGCTGCTGCCGGACCCCGAGTTAGGTCCTCGTTGGTGGCCGAGCACGGGGGAGGACGGGGAAGTCCTCGAACTGGCGTAGGGGCGCGGCGGTGGGCGGATCGGGCGACTAGCGATGGCGGATCGATAAAGAGCCCGCGGAGGACGACGGGGCCACCTTGCCGGCGTCGGGCGAAGAGGCCGCGATAAACCTCTTTTGGGCCATTGGCTCCTCGAGCTCCCCGGCACACGGGCAGAGGTTGAGGATGGAGGCGGCGAGGGCGATGGTTTCGAGCGAGGGAGGGGTGGTATGTGTCTGTGTGAGCGGAGGTTTTGGGGTGTGTGTTGAGGGGGGGCAAGGTGGTGTTTGAGGAAATACCGCGGCAAGTAAAAAATTTACTAGGTGGGAGTAAAAATGGCGGGCTACTGAAAATTTGGATCAAGGGCGGGCAAATATTTTTTAGATTGCGAGGCATGCAGAGGCGGGAGGAAATGCTGGGGCTACTGAAAATTTGAATCAAGGGCGGGCAGATATTTCTGGGATTGCGAGGGATGCAGAGCAGGAGTAACAAGGCGGGGCTACTGAAAATTTGAATCAAGGAATTGAAGAAGAGTGGGAGTAACAGACTTTGCACACGGTCCACACATACTAATCTTGTGCTATCAAACATAAAAACCTTCCAGGCGGTAGATATTTTCGAGATTACGAGGTAGTAGATATTTTCGAGAGCGGGAGGTAAGCCTCGTGGAGCCCAATCTACTATGCTGATGTGAGTAACTGCAGGGGCACGGGCGTGGCACACGGGTAGTCTGGATGAACCGTGTCTGATGCGTCCCCAATCACATATGGTTTTTACATCCAACTCATGTGCTGTTTATAAATTTGGCAAAAAGAATAACGTGGGAAAGCGTCAGAACACGAACACACTTGCATGTGGACCAAATATATGTATGAAAGGGTGGTTTGATGTTTGAATACCCAATGCACAACTTTGATGTGACACCTGTCGCACAAAAGCACAGTATTGCTAGTCAGCCACCCCCTACGAACCCCACTTCGTGTTGGCGGTAAGGGAATCCTATCTACGAATGCATGCCCCCAAGTAGCTAGGTATGAAATCTCACCCTACCGTAACACAAAACATATAAGAGTTCATCATATATATGATCAAACTTCCCCTTTCGCTTCCTGACAAAGGTGGACCGTGTGCCGACCCACAAATGTGAGCTTGTGGTGCGAGATGGGTGAGACCACATACGAACCACCTGCGGGTGGCCCTACTATATGTACAAAAGGGTGTGGTGTCATATTTAACTACCATTCACAACTTTGATGTGGCACGTGTGCCTCGAAAATTAACCGGACTTCCCTGACCCCACGGAGGTGGCAAGTAGTGCGAAGTAGCCCCCACCCCCCACACACACGTCGGGGGGCATCTCACCAAGACGTACTATAACACGGAAAATCTGTAGAGATGTTCCGGTTCAGGTTCCGTGCCTCGGGACGACAAACACCAACTCCTACCATTCTATTTTCCTTCCTCTCTTTTTTGCCATGTCAAGTCAAACACACATTCAAAAGGAATAAAAATGTACTTCTTCGGAACTAAGTGATGCATGATACAGAGAATTGTACTTTCATGTTAGTAACCGCATGATAGGAGGATGTAATATGTACAAAATAGGACGACATGAGATAATCAGACCTATGATGTGTAAACTAACCAGAAAGCATTTCAATAAATTAGAAGCAATGTAATGCAAGCTAGACACCATATGAAAGATGTAACAAATATTACTCTAACAAGTTAACAATGTCTCGTCATAAGTGGCATTTAAACAAATTTGAAGTTGTACAAGCAATAAATCATATGCAAGATGCAAACAATATCACAGTACCAAGTTAAAGATGTGTCGTCATAAGTGATTGATACAGGATAGACACGAACAATGCATTGATGTTAGAACATGTAATAGACAGATGTAGTATATGAAAAAACAGGAAGAAATGCCGTATTCACATGTATAATGCGTAAAATAAGTAGATGCAATTTCATCAAATTAGAAGCAATACAAGCTAGAAACCGTATGCAACATGGAAGCAAATATCACACTGCCATGGTAGAGAAAGCACCTGGGATGGTGGTGTAGGGTTGTTGGGCCCACCATATTTAGTTGGACGTTCTACTGCACTAGCAGTACTAGTAGAATATGTAGAGTCCGTCCCTTCAGGTTGCGCCAGATGACCGTAATCAGCCCCTGCATTACTTTTTTCCTTTCTCTTTCTTTTTTTATTGCCTTGTCAAGTCAAACCCACAAGAAAAATGAATAAAATTCGCTTTTCAGAACTCATTGATGCATGATACTGAAGAACACTACTTTCATGTAAGGCAACCAAATGATAGGAGGATTGAATATGTAAGAAAAAGGACATCATTGCATATTGATAGCAATGCTCACTGGTGCAGAGACGGTGCTATACAAACGGTTTTTACCCCCTTTCCGCGATAGAGTTTTAAACGGTCGCCTTGCCTATGTGTGCGATAGGGGTCCTTCCCACAAGACCCAGAAACCATCGGTGATAGGTCCTCCAGTCACACATGCGGGGTAAAAAGATCTCATGTGCGATCGGGCAAGCCATCAAAGACAATTATACAAGCCCAATCATTTGCGCTCAGAAGTACATCCGACACAGTGAACTCTAGACAAACGTTTCCATTTGTATGTACATCACACACAATTTTTTATGTGGAAACGTTTGTGCAAGGTGGCCTAAAGCAAACATTTGTCGGGCGGAAGTCATGTGTGATTGTTCATTTGATACAACACACCTACTTTCTAGAAATAGTGTGGGTTGTTTGAGTTCATTGCCCACGGTGTTGTCTAAGAAACTGTCTGCAATAGAAAACCCCAATAAGCAGACTAATTGTCCTATTATTGATAATCCATTTTGTAATCAAATTGACATTTCATATCAAACACACCATATATTTCATATCCATATTACAGCAACCACGATTTCATAATTGAATTACATCAGAGTACAAAATCAGATAGCTTTAGCACTCAGTTACACCATATAGGCATATAGCTAGCTACGCATTACACAACAGCACGAAGTTTCACATGCAACATCTAAACCTTTGGAAAGTAGCATCATACTGAAAGTGCGTTAAGTCGACTAGAGGGGGGGTGAATAGGCGATTTTTATGAATTCTTCAATGAGGAATTCAGGGTGAGGAAATTCCTAAGAGAAGAACTACTTGAAGCGGAATAAGTACTCAGATACAAACATAACAGAACATAAGCATGGTCATCATGATGAAATGAAAACAAGCACATAGTAGAGAAAGCGTAAACACAGGATACACAAGATGAAGACAAACAGACTGAAGCAATTGAACTGAGGAAATTGAGAAAGTCTTCAGTCAAAGTCTTCAAACAGATATGAACAAGCACACAACACAGTAATGATGAAATGAAAGAATTGAGGAAATAGAACCAGTAGGCTTGGTCAAGACAATGATTTGGTAGACCAGTTCCAACTACTGTGACAGTTGTACCACTACAAAAAAAGACACATATGTGACATTTTGGGCCGAACGAAAAAAAATTCTGTCATACTTATGACACTTCTATGACGATAATTGTGACAAAACCCAGTATCATCATAGATGTGGTGGGGTCCTACTTCTATGACAAAAAATCATGACAGAAAATGGGCTTTTCATCCTGGGCGGGTCGGAGACGCAGCTGCATGACATTTTTGGGGCCGTCCATGACGTAAAAAACCATGGTAGAAGCGAGGGCGAGGAAAATATTGGGGTGTTCCCGGTTACGGTGGGTGGTCGGGGTCGAGCGATGCGTGTTTCTCTCGTACACGCACGCGCGTGGGTGCGAGGGGCTCTAACTAAACCCGAGCGAGGCGTTGGGCTCTAACTGAACCCGAGCGATTGCACTTTAGGCTACGCGTTACTAAACCTGAGCGATCGATCAATGGCTGTTAACTGAACCCGATCGAGCAATTCCTTCGCTACTGCTGCTAACTGAAGCCGATCGATGCTGCCTGTGGATGAACAGTGAGCGTTGCTGGGGGGGGGGTTGGATGAACAGTTCCCGGTGGGGGTGGATGAACAGGACCCCGTGGTGTTGCCTCTAGATGAACAGGAACCCGATCGATTGAGCCGGTTGGGGCTGGATGAACAGGACCCCGTGGAGGGCTGGATGAACAGGACCACCCCGTGGAGGGCAGGATGAACAGTAGATGATGGAGGGCTGGATGAACAGTAGCCCGTGGAGGGGTGGTTGAACAGTAGACGGTGGAGGGGGCTGGTTGAACAGTATCCAGTGGAGTAGCGCGCGGTGGAGGCTGGATGAACAGGAGCCCGTGGATGAACAGTCGCAGGTGGAGGCTAGAGGAGGTCGACGGTGGATGAACAGTAGCCCGTGGAGGCTGGAGGGGGTCGACGGTGGAGATGAACAGTATCCCGTGGAGTCCCGTTTTGCGGTACGCCACACCCCTCCCGATGAACAGGACCCCCGTTTCGACCGTAGCGCTCCAACACAAGTCCATTTCCTCCGTTTTGCGGTACGCCACACCTCTCCCGATCAACAGCACCCTTGTTTCAACCATAGGAGGTCCGTTTCCTCCGTTTTGCGGTACGCCAGACCCCTCACGATGAACAGGATCCCGTTTCGAACGTGGCCGGTCGAACACAAGGTTGTTTCCTCCGTTCTGCGGTACGCCAGGCCTCGTCTCCATCGGTTGTTCCGTCCAAGTCCTCCCGATGAACATGACGACGCATTCTGTTCCGACCCAGCCGGTTGGCTACCCATGAAAACGACGACGACGCTGTTTCTCCGTTCCGACCCAGCCATGTAGATGAGCCCTGGCCGTACGTACGCGCGAGTAGGCGTTCGAGACCCCGCCCATATGTACGTACGTGGCCGTATTTACTTTCTTGCACCCTGGCCGTTGTACGTACGTGTACATGCTACGTGCATGCCCCTGCTACGACACGTGCGCGCCTCTACATTGACCAGTATGTACGTACACGTTCGCGACTAGAATGACAATGCTATGTACACTTCGACCAGGTGGGTCCCGACTGTTAGGAACTTCCTTGCGTGCGAAGATGTAGCTGGTGGGTCCTAGCAGTGAGGGGGCGAATGTTTTTTTATCCCGGACGCACTTCCTTGCGTGCGAAGATGTAGCTCGTGGGTCCCAGCAGTCAAGGGGAATCGTTTTTTCGTGAAATACGGTGGCCCGTCCGGTGGGTCCCTGCTGTCATGTGGAGGAATAATTATTTTGCGCGTAATAAGGAGGCACTTCCTTGCTACGGTCGTGGACCCAGCTATCAGCCTCTCCACGTACAGTCCACGTCTGATGGAAGCCGTTCCTCGACCACGTTGACCATGCCGCGGCGAGAGCACCAGGGCAATGGACGACGGCGAGGCCTAGGAAGGGGACGACGAGGAGCCGGGGAAGACACGGCAGTGGATGTCCACGCGTAGAGGAGTACGAGGGCTCACTGGTTCGCTGCGGTGTGAGGCTGCCGTCGCCGCAGAATAACAGGGGGTGTGGGTGAGTAGAGGGATGGCCTGGCAAGCGGTGGGAATAGTAGGGGGTGGTGAGGCCTCCGTGGCAGCACAGCCGGCCACGGGAGGCAGGAGCATGCGGCACGACCGGCGTTGCTTTGGGTGGCTGGAGCAACAAGACCAGAGGTTGAAGAAGCACTACGGCCGTTGGATGGACATCGTACGGTCACTTGAGCTAGAATCGTTCATATTGACTAAGTTGACAAAGCACTCCGTCCCCGTCAACTTAGTAGGCCCACAAGTCAGCCTCCCACCAAGGTGGGTCCCAACCAGCAGGGGGAGTATTCATTTTTTGTGCGTAATAAGGAGGCACTTTCGGTGGGTCCGAGCTGACAGCGGGGGGAACATTTTTTTCGCGCAATACAGTGGCCCGTCCGGTGCGTCCCAGCAGTCAGGCGGAAACTTTTTTTCGTGAAATACGGTGGCCCGTCCGGTGGGTCCCTCCTGTCAGGTGGAGGAATCATTATTTTCCGCGTAATAAGGAGGCACTTCCTTGCTGCCGTCATGGACCCAGCTGTCAGCCTCTCCATGTACAGTCCACGTCCGATGGAAGCCGTTCCTTGACCACGTTTACCACGCCGTGCCGAGATCACCAGGGCAGTGGATGACGGCGAGGCCTAGGAAGGGGACGACGTGGAGCCGGGGAAGACGCGGCAGTGGAAGCCCGCGCGGAGAGGAGTACGAGGGTTCACTGGTTCGGCTGCGGTGTGAGGCTGCCGTCGCCGCGGAATAACAGGGGGTGTGGGTGAGTAGAGGGATGGCCTGGCCAGCGGTGGGAGTAGTAGGGGGCGGTGAGGCCTCCGCGGCATCACAGCCGGCCATGGGAGGCAGGAGCACACGGCACGACTGGCGCTGGTTTGGGCGGCTGGAGCAAGAAGACCAGAGGTTGAAGAAGCACTACGGTCGTTGGATGGACATCGTACAGTCACTGCAGCTAGAATCGTTTATATTGACTAAGTTGACAAAGCCCTTGGTACGCGTCAACTTAGTAGGCCCACAGGTCAGCCTCCGAAACGGTGCGCCCTAGATGTCAGGGGGAGGAATCATTTTTTGGGCGGCTGAAGCAAGAATATCGGAGATTGAAGAAGAAGCACGACATCCGTTGGATGGACATCCAACGGCCACAGCTGTCAGAACCGTGTGCTGTTGACAAAGCCTTGCATACGCGTCAACTTAGTTTTTTTAGGGGACGCTTCAACTTAGAAGGCCCACAAGTGTGTGGCAGAGAACATTTTTAATTCTAATGGAATTTACTACAGCCCATTTACAGTTTTTTAAAAGTACAACCCATTTTCTAGCTAGGACAACGATTAATAATTTCAACCAACCGCTCAAAACAGAATTCAAAAAAAATTCCCACATTTTTATGGGATCCGAAATATTTTTATCCGAAATTTCTAGTTAGATTAAATATAATTTCAAAATAAATTTGTATTACGTTAAAATCCAACGAAATATTGCGTGCGCAACAAGTAATGAAATTAAAATTTTGAAATTCTGAAAATAATATATTTTTTAAACTAATTACGCGTTTGGTGCATTTTTTATAGTTACTGCCCAGTTATTATAATTACATCCCATTTATTATTTCTTAAAGTCCATTTTCTTGGTAAGCCTAATGCATACGTCCTAGGAAAGTTTGCAGCCCAGCGGGGCAGAGAATAACAAGTTGACCCGAATATTATGTACAACTGACGGCCCAGTTGCATTGCTGATGTTGAAAAAAAGGCATGTGTAGTACAATACAAGCTAACATGGCTACTCAGCCCACATTCAGCAACGCCGGAAAGGCTCAAACAAGGCTTCTGTACAACTTTTTGAAGTCACTAAGCTCAATTAATAACTTAAGGAAAAAGTTAGATTACAGTGGAACCTAATTAAAAGTTGTCACGAGCAAAGAAATAATTCAACGGGTCCCACTTGTGCGTGTGTGCATGTGTGCGTGTGTGTGTGTGAGAGAGAGAGAGAGAGAGACCCATTGGTCGATGCTCGTAAATACATCTTTCAACCATATGCATTCCTGATGCTCAGTAAAAACTTATATAGTTGACACAATCATATAGAACATCATAGCACACTGAACTTGCATACAAAAATTTCACGCAGGCGGCACAATCAGGATGGAAGCAGTGGATCGCTACGGGCAGGGCTATGTTGAAACCAACGAGCTCGTACATAATGGTTCATCGTCTTTATCAATGACAGGGAAATATCTTGAATGTTGTGCAAAGAAAACAGACAGACAACACAATAAGTTGTGCTAGCACATTAAGTTGACGTACAGCCCTTTCTAAAAAAAGTTCAGGTACAAAATTAGAACATGTCACAATCAAATGTACTGGCACATCAGTGCTTCACACCCATAGCTTGGATTTAACTAGTATCTGACAAGATTCAGTTGTTACCTCAAATTAGAGCACATCCAGGCAGCCAGCCCTTCCTCTTGTCCCAAAGAAGCAGTGGCCTCCGCCGCGCGATGGAGTAGGCCCTGTGCCATCCATTGTTCCGAGCAAGACGGGGAAAGTCTGACGTTGACTCCTGTAATGGACGTCGTTGATGGACCCTGGCACCAGCGGCGGCGGCACGAACACTTGATACAGGTACATCCCTAACGTGGTCCGCGGCGGCCTTGGTGGCGACGAATACTACAACCCCGGTTTCTGCACCAATATCTCAACACCAATCACCTTCGGTATGGTGGACGGCTGCTTCGTCCATGGCATAACCGTCAGAGCCCAGCTATCTGGAGGAACAAACATACTTACGACCTCACCACCAAGGTCATTGATAAGCTCATTCATGGACTCGCTGTTCCAAGCACGTCGAGGGATGCCGTGGAAGGTAAGCTTTGTTAAAAACTCAAGCTCAGAGGGCACCGAGCCCCATCCTAGGTGCCACCGATCAAAGCTCACCAGCGCGCCATCGCAGAACAAACGCTAGGAAGATTCGAACACATGACTGCAGTCGAATGTTGTCCGGAACCTAATGAAGAAATCAGCCAGTGGCGGACAGACTTCAACAAGCAAGTCACTTATTTGGATGCCGTGCGCAATGCCAAGAGCTTTGACAAGGTCGTCCGGCGAGACGGGAGGCCGGTCTCCGTTGATGGTTACCATCAGCACTTTGCCGGCAAACTGGTCGTCAATCGCCGCCATGCCACTGTTGAGCGCCAGCACGCAGCGATCGAAGGCAGGATGGAACTCAGGATCTCCGGCTCGGCGATCCGCGTTGACCGGCGACATGATAGTGAGCTTGAGTACAGGGAGTACAGGAGGGGGATTTTGGGGAACTGGAGTAGGAATCGAGATTCCAGAGGTGGGGGAGGGGCGGGAGATTGCAGATGAAAAGGTAGCTTGAATTTCGAACACGCGCCAATATGCTCTCGGCGTGCAAGCGCACAAAAATACCGGTGGCGCCCACATGTCGGCCTAAGAGTCCTTATTCTTTCTTTTTTGGAGAGCCCGGCCTTTTTTGAGGATCTTTTGAGAGCCTGGCCTGAGAGTCATAATTGACCTGTTTGGCATTGCGTTACTACTCGGCCCATATTCAACAACACCTCACTGGCCAAACAAGTGTACATCATCGAAAAGACACTGAGCTCAAATTATATAACTTGAAAAAAGGAGATACACTCTGAACACTGGAGAATGGTGATGCCCTCATTTAGCCCACCAGTAGTTCGAGACAATAAACAGTTCAAAACAATGATATATAAAACATTCAAACACTTACTAGTGACTACTACTGACATAAATAGCAAGACATGATAGTTCATAAGAAGTCTTGCTGCACCACCAAAACGCACCCATCTGCAGCACTCAGACTCTCGTGATCCAGACGAGAATGACATTCTCAACAGAGCCAACTATTACATAGTAAGAGTGACATAGACGAGGATGACCAAATGACAAGGAATATGCATAACAAAAGAAAGAACTACCCATCCAGAACAAGCAGCAAAGACAACAAAGTCATTCGAAGAGATGATCCAACACCATCATAATTTGCAGCCCCGCTTCAGTGACCAATGATCCGGAGACACCAGTACTCCACCCTTTCGACGCAACAGCCCAATTACCTATCAACCTGAACGCTTGAACCACATCACTGCCTGTCGTAATTGAGACATCCAAGGATCAAAGTTAATCCGGATGCCTTTGTCATTCTCACCTTCTTTTGGCTGCAGGCTGTATCGTTGACAATCAGGGGAGTTTGCTCCCGAACTCCTAGGGCTCGCCGTGTAGACACAGTTTTCCATAGCAAACAGAGCCTCTCTGCCATCAAGGTCCTTGCCAACGGTGATCTCCTGGTTAATCGGATAATTGAGTCCGAGAAACATAGAGTGTGAACCAAGGCTGTTTACCCACCTCCAACTAAAAAATCCTGAAGGCCCCAACAAGCTGGTATCCTGCTCATAGACGTAACAGCCACTCTCCGGATACTCACGTATTTCACGATGCTTGTATACAGTGGGGTTTTTGCAATATAACTTTTCCGGCTCATGTGTTTGAATGATCATCAGTCTTTTGCCATCGTCTGATCGAGCGAGGAACCAGTTGTGCTTCCCTATTTTTGGAAAAGGTGGTGTGATTACAAAGGGCGGTAACTGTAGGGACGCTGCATCATATAAAAAAGGACAGGCATTGTTAATGTAAGATCAGCATTGTTCAGAGTATGAGTAGGATAATGCAAGAAACAGCATTGATATGTCCCTATTGGAACTAGGAGGAAAATACAGGGAAATGTATACTGGGTTCGAAAATATAGAAGTGCCATGCATGCTTATACTCATGTTATCTCTCAATCGATTCTTCATAGGAAACTACCTTGTCATGCATGTTATGGAATCATGTTCTGTCCTCACAAACAAATTCTTCAAGGTAACTAACAGACCATGCATTGTTATATACTCGTGTTCTGTGGGCAAATTTTTTGTGAGGATATTATTCTAGCCATTGATTGCTGAAGGGCGAATATAGGTATGTACACATGGTAAGCATTACAGGATTTCACTACTTCCAAATATAGAGTTCTCCATATGCACATTTACTTCCCTAATGTATGGTTAGATGAAACCAACAGTGTGGTGCATGTTTCTACATCATGAAAATGAGGAAACTAACATGGCCATTGATACACACTCATATTTAGTAGTAGTATTTAGATTACTGTAAAATAAGGAGAATATCCATATATTCCTAACCGTTTGATTATTTAGGGGTACAAATTGGCTGTAATGACATGATCACAATCGCATGAATTAACTCATTCCAAATATAGCTGATTTCCGGCGTCTCTAATACATTGCCATAGTTCTACTCAAATTCTTCTCAAACGGGGATATGCCAATCATCACAAAAAGTTCAAACAGTGTCATGGCGTCATCATTAACATGAGACAGAAACAACTTACAAGCGCCGTCCCAGCAATACGGGGTGCCATCTGCTTTGTCGATCGTGTGGATGATGCCATTGTGTTCAATAGCATCACAGAAGTGTGTATCAACTTTGACGATGATCCACTGCGAGCTGAGTTGTCTCAAGCTAAAGAAGGCACCGGCATAAAGATAGGCGAGTCCGCGGTCGAACAAGGCAATTAGCTTGAGGTCTGCGTAATTCGCATGTCGTGTGGGCACTCGGCAGATTACAATCTTCTGCAAAACAAGATCCGTCCAACTGACATGGTAATCTAGATGACTAGGACCGCGATGGTAAAACTCTATATAATCCAACAGAGGAAGGATAATCTCATGGGAGGTCTGGATGTTCACGAGCACCAACTTTTTACCGTCTTCTCTGAAGGCATCCATCCAGTGGGAGTTCATGCCGACCCAGTACATACCTGCCAAGAAGTTTTGGGCGATGGTGATCGGATCGAAGTCGAGGGAAATGAATACGGCGACCCACTACATACCTGCAAAGAAGTTTCGGCTAATGGAGATCGGATTGAAGTCGAGGGGCATCATGTATGCCTCTATATCATGGTTAGCCAATCTCGCAAGACCAGATAGCAGCAAGCAGGGTGTCTTGAAAAGCTTTGGCCTTGCTTCGATGATGGCCGTGTGCATGCCCCTCGAGCATGCAACCAGCCGCAGGGCGCTCAACATATCCATACACGAACAACAGAGGTCGAGGACGTCACTGGGGAGATTGCTTCAATCGCGGCTCATATGGATCCTGCACGGTTCACGCCAAGGTGGAGTTTGGAAGGTGGGGTTTTGGGGGGCTTGATTTACGGGGGAGAAGGCTGTCGGTGCTGGAGCGGCTAGCGAGGGAATAGTGGTACTGGGGGAGGCGAGCGAGGCGAGGGTATGCGGGGGCACAGTGACATAATGAAGAGTGACCTTAGGATCTCCGGCGAGACGGAGATGGAGATGGAGTGGTGCTAGGGGAGAGGGAGACGAGGCGAGGCATGCTATACAGCGGCGGTGACAGAGACTGCACAGTGCACAAGGTGAGGCTGACTTTGGTAACCCGGACACGCCGCCTAGACTGGTGTCACCTCGGGCGCAGGGTCTTGTTACTTCACTGTGAGGACCGGATGAATGATAGTATTTTGACCATCAAATGTACCACAATTGTACTACTATTACTACTAGTAGGAGTAGTAGGAACATGAGTACACTCCCGTGCTAGCATGCCTCTGGGTTCACTTCATCCTCCAGCTATCATCCATATTGCAAGAAGAACCAAATTCTCGTGCATGCGGAAGCGCGAAGAAGGACTTTTCTTTTTTGAGGATAACCGCATATTCCTTAACCGTAGTAGGAACATGTGTAGTACTCCCTCCGGTCCTCTTTTGTCTGCGTGTAACTTTTTTCAGTATTTCTCTAATTAGTCTGCGTATATACCCTTTTGCATGCGCCCATTTCCCTCCAAGCTCCGCATTCACAGCATTAATTAGCGTACGCATGAGCAGCTGCAGCCAGACTCCAGCCAATAAACTGCAGCATGCAAGTGGGTCACTCTGTGCACGTGGGAGAGAGAAAAGGCAACCGAAGAGCCCGTCCAATCCATTGCATGCAGCAGTCAAACCACCGCACCTCTCCTCATGCATGCGCATAACTTCTCCCACTTACTTCTCCATCGGGAACCGATTTTCCTCGGCTTTTTCACTACTCCTTGATCTTCATTTGCATCCAAACCGCACTGCATTCACATTGTTTTAACCTCTTCACATCCTCCTGGAGTAATTCCGAAGCCCCTATAAATAATCATCTTCTTCAGTTAGACTAGCCATCTAATCCTAATTCTCCAAACCATAGCCCTCCAGTCCAGCAGTTCCAAATGGCGAAAGAGATCGAGACGCAGGTTTTTAGCGTCCAACATGTCCTCGTCGAAGGCTCGTTGAGCATAGTTGCCACAGTCACCGACCACCCAAGGGTTGTTCGGAAGTGGATCAACAATGTATCCAACTCCGTCCAAAAGGTGGAGATGAATGTCATTGGTCTCGACGCAGAGTACACGGAGCGTGCCACTGTGCAGATCCAACGTGCCGCTGTCCTTCAGTTGTGCCTCGAAGATGATGTTTTGGTGTACCACATCATACACGCGCCCTCCATACCAGGTGAGCTTCATGATTTCTTGTCTCGGGAGGACATATACTTCTGTGGGGCTGCCATCGCAGGGGACAAACAGAAGTTGGAGCCGTACAACATTGATTTGAAAAGCATCGCTGACCTACAAACCAGAATAAAAATTCCTGTAGAAGATTGTGATAAACCGACACCATCCCTATTTGACATAGCAAATTTTGTGCTAGGAACAAATATCAGAAGGGTGACGAGACACTGGCATTAAGGTCGTCTGGATGGGAGAATTATCCCTTGATGTACGAGCGGATAAAATATGCTGCCCTCGATGCCCGTGTGAGTTTCGAGATAGCTGCAAGGTCCAGAGAGCTTGTTGCGAAGCCGTCTCCCACAAAAAATGAGAAGAAGAAGAAGAAGAAGAAGAAGAAGAAGAAGAAGAAGAAGAAGAAGAAGAAGAAGAAGAAGAAGAAGAAGAAGAAGAAGAAGAAGAAGAAGATGCACCGGCTGCAGGGCATTATGGATGGATGAACTATTTCCTCTCTTGTAAAAAAATATTCCCTCTCTATGTATATTGATATAGATGGATTATTTCGATGGTGTGCATGTCTTTGGAACAGGTAGTAGCGTGGGTCCGCTTGACTATAAGGAACTATTTATCCACCTAGCTTTCTCTACTACTCCTTCCAGTGATCGGTATGCAATGCATGTGTCCATAGACATGATAGCTTGTGCATGGAAGTTCAACTACGGCAACCACCACGTTTCATCCACTACCACTCGCGATTCCCAAGACGCCGCTCCAACCCATGACACCACGTCCCCCGACATGCGCCTCACCCCTCTCGGCCGCACCGCCCCTCTGCCTTTGTGTGCATGACATGTGGGCCACCTTAAATGCGGCGAGCATCAAGTTTCTACCACAGTCACACGCGATTCCCACGACGCTGCACGAACCCATGACACCACACGTCCCGCACCATCGAATTTTCATCCAGCTGCTATGACACATTTCGTCCCGGGCATCAATCCTCAGCTGGAGTACTTCTGTACTACAGGTAGTACCCGCCTGTGTGGCCATCTACGCCTTGTAACGCCCCGACGCCCAGCTGTGGCACCCACGCCTCGGCCACGCCACCACCGGCCGGTTCATCTCGAACGAGTGAGTCATGAACCACACCACCACCATGAGAATGACATGTGGGCTAGCCGCATTTAAGGTCCGCATGTCATTGACTCATAGGCCGGGCACGAAGCCACTGAAGTTCGGTCCCGTGGGCCCCGAGAGGGAAATGTAACTCCTGCGGCAGCCATGTGGTGCTCCCACAGTACGCGCTTGTGCCAAACCCAGAATTTGTTTCTTACTACTACCAACTACTAGTAAGGTACACGTGCATTGCACGCATGAGATTCTGGTGGTTTGTGCATTATGCTTCTACATGTGGAGTCTTCTAGATTCTATATGTGGCAAAATCTGGTGGAATGTAGATGATATCCAACGGCGAGTAGTGCTCGGATTTGCCCTCTTTGTACCGTCGGATTGGCTTCATCCAACGACCAACTTTCAAAGTTATGGTATGGTTTGCAGCCTAAGGTTGCCACGCCTAAGCTTAGGCGTGCCGGCATGTGTTTGGTTCATTGCTACACTTGTGGCTTGCCACACTTTTCTAGCTACATGGTCCACATGTCATAGACTCAACTTCTTGCCAAATCTTGCCACACTTGTGGTGGCCATTTTGTTAGCCACATTTTTTGTGGCAGACACACTTTGCCTAAGCTTAGTTGTGGCAAATGAAGTTCAACCATGAAGTCCTCTAGATTCTACATGTGGCAGAATCTGGTGGAATGTAGATGATATCCAATGGCCAGTAGTGCTTGGATTTGCCATCTTTGTACCGTCGGATTGGCTTCATCCAACGACCAACTTTCAAAGTTATGGTTTGGTTTGCAGCCTAAGGTTGCCACGCCTAAGCTTAGGCGTGCCACAAGTGTGTTTGGTTGCGTTCTCGTCTCAGCATAGTTGTTCCCTCTTCATGCATGCTCAACTCAACACCTCTCTTCATGCATGCTTCTAGTGTATTTGTGCTAATCTAGTGTGGACTCATGCACCCTCCATACACTCCACCAAACACCCAAAAATGGGTCGAGAAGGGAACTCTTGGGATCATGCACCCTTCATACACCCTACCAAACACACCAGGCATGTGTTTGGTTCATTGCCACACTTGTGGCTTGCCACACTTTTCTAGCTACATGGTCCACATGTCATAGACTCAACTTCTTGCCAAATCTTGCCACACTTGTGGTGGCCATTTTGTTAGCCACATTTTTGTGGCAGACACACTTTGCCTAAGCTTAGTTGTGGCAAAGTTAGTCATGAATGAAGTTCAACCATGGAGTCTTATAGATTCTACATGTGGCAGAATTTGGTGGAATGTAGATGATATCCGACAGCCAGTAGTACTCGGATTTGCCATCTTTGTACCGTCGGATTGGTTTCATCCAACGACCAACTTTCAAAGTTATTCACACACTATATAGGGGGTATAGATATAGATGTGCCGGCCCGTTGCAATGGATCCAAAGTATATTTGTTTAGTGGAGTGCACTCTAAACACATTATCTATTTATTTTTCTCTAACCTTTCGTAGCCATGCAACCAAGCCACATAAGCTTCATGGGTGCCCCCCACATCATATTATTCATACTACATTGACAGACAAAAAGATAAATCACCCAAAACAAGATCTTCCCTTTTTTGTCCCTACGATGCTGTGGCGTGCACGTACCTACTAGTTGTATAGTGGTAGTACTAGTTTTATAGTACAAACTTGGTACTAGTAGGAGTAGAGTAGTACGGAATGCTCCTACTCTATCAACGTGCCCCGTCTGACACCAAATTTCTTGGCTTCCGTGCTACAGCTAGATCTTCCCCTCATTTCTGTTTTCCAACCCGGCGGCGGGCGGGGTGCGGTTTGCCAATAGTCAGTTTGCTCAACGGCGGTCCCACATGAAAGTGAAAATGCTAGGCAACACGCCTTCCCTAAGCTATGTGTCGTGCCGGACGGGCCGTGGAGTACTCCCGATTCCCGGGCGTGTGGGGGGGTGCAACGCGAACGCGGCAGGCCTTTTCCTTTTACTAACAATGTGCCCATGCGTTGCGACGGATCCAAAGTAGTAGAATAGTAGTACTTGTTCACAAACTTGAAAGAAATCACTCTTGTTTTGATATACTCCTAATATATTACTCCCTCCGTTCCTAAATATTTGACTTTTTAGAGATTTCAAATGGACTATCACATACGGATTATATAGACATATTTTGCAGTGTAGATTCACTCATTTTGCTCCGTATGTAGTCACTTCTTGAAATCTCTAGAAAAACAAATATTTAGGAACGGAGGGAGTACTTTCACTCAAAATATATTTCTCAAGCTGTTTTGATGAGGTGAGGGAGGGATGTGGTTGCTTTCAAGATAATAAGGGGTTTTCTGCAAATTGGAGCAGAGAAGTGGGCTATTGTTGCAAAAATGCCACAACTTACCTCACAGCCGTTAGATGCAGATCTAATGGTCAGAAACGACGGATGGCAGACACACCACCATCACCAACTGAGTCTTTTATAGGAGTATATATATATATTTCTCAGGCTGTTTTGATGAGGTGAGGGAGGGATGTGGTTGCTTTCAAGATAATAAGGGGTTTTCTGCAAATTGGAGCAGAGAAGTGGGCTATTGTTGCAAAAATGCCACAACTTACCTCACAGCCATTAGATGCAGATCTAATGGTCAGAAACGACGGATGGCAGACACACCACCATCACCAACCGAGTATTTTATAGGAGTAGGAGTAGGAGTAGAGAAACATGTATAAATTGTAACATTTTGGTTCTGCTCCTTGGCACGATCGATAGATAGAAATGACGATTGGAAACGCTAGGCCGGGCTATTTCCGCCAGATAAGTAGGGTACGTAGTAGCTAGGTTGGCGCATTATCGGTTTGGTCACACGCGGTCCGACATGTTCTAGTGTTTCTAGCAAGATGCCTGCGCGTTGCACAAAGTTGATGGAAAAGGTAAGCACAACTTATAAATTGACGGATGGAGTACTAGTTACAGTGATGCATATAATTAAGCAAAGGAATCGCACATGTCGGTATTGACTGGAACGAGAATACAACAGCACAATAAGAATTTAGGCCACGATGATGATGCGATCGCAGTGGTGGTTACAGAAGGCAAGAAGAAAGATGCATCCATCAACGTACGACCTCCTCCTCCTCAACTTAGTGCGCCGGGCCACCGACCGGCGGCTAAGGAGCAGCGGCTTTTGTGGCGAGGTCGAGGTGCTTCTCAACAAAGGCATCCAAGGCTTCCAGCCGGTTGAGGAAGGCCAACGTCGTAGCGTCCTCACTGGCCTTGTAGATACCTATGTACACGATTTGCTCGTACACGTGGATGTGTAGGTCGACGAATTCTTGCAGGGCGAGGCGCCTCGCGGCGAGCGCGACCTCCAGGTGGACATTCTTCGTGGCGTCTGAAGGAAATATGCCCTAGAGGCAATAATAAAGTTATTATTTATTTCCTTATATCATGATAAATGTTTATTATTCATGCTAGAATTGTATTAACCAGAAACATAATACATGTGTGAATACATAGACAAACAGAGTGTCACTAGTATGCCTCTACTTGACTAGCTCGTTGATCAAAGATGGTTATGTTTCCTAAGCCATAGACATGAGTTGTCATTTGATTAACGGGATCACATCATTAGGAGAATGATGTGATTGACTTGACCCATTCCGTTAGCTTAGCACTCGATCGTTTAGTATGTTGCTATTGCTTTCTTCATGACTTATACATGTTCCTATGACTATGAGATTATGCAACTCCCGTTTACCAGAGGAACACTTTGTGTGCTACCAAACGTCACAACGTAACTGGGTGATTATAAAGGTGCTCTACAGGTGTCTCCAAAGGTACTTGTTGGGTTGGTGTATTTCGAGATTAGGATTTGTCACTCCGATTGTCGGAGAGGTATCTCTGGGCCCACTCAGTAATACACATCACTATAAGCCTTGCAAGCATTGTGACTAATGAGTTAGTTGCGGGATGATGTATTACGGAACGAGTAAAGAGACTTGCCGGTAACGAGATTGAAGTAGGTATCGAGATACCGACGATCGAATCTCGGGCAAGTAACATACCGATGACAAAGGGAACAATGTATGTTGTCATGCGGTCTGAACGATAAAGATCTTCGTAGAATATGTGGGAACCAATATGAGCATCCAGGTTCCGCTATTGGTTATTGACCGGAGAGGTGTCTCGGTCATGTCTACATAGTTCTCGAACCCGTAGGGTCCGCACGCTTAACGTTACGATGACAGTTATATTATGAGTTTATATGTTTTGATGTACTGAAGGTTGTTCGGAGTCCCGGATGTGATCACGGACATGACGAGGAGTCTCGAAATGGTCCAGACATAAAGATTGATATATTGGAAGCCTATGTTTGGACATCGGAAGTGTTCCGGGTGAAATCGGGATTTTTCCGGAGTATCGGGAGGTTACCGGAACCCCCCGGTAACTTAATGGGCCTTAGTGGGCCTAGGTGGAAGAGAGGAGAGGAGGCCAGGGCAGGGCCGCACGCCCCTCCCCCCAGTCCGAATAGGACAAGGAGTGGGGGGCGGCGCCCCCCCTTTCCTTCCTCCCCTCCACCTCTTCGCCTTCTCTCTCCTAGTCCAACATGGAAAAGGGGGGGAGTCCTACTCCCGGTAGGAGTAGGACTCCTCCTGGCGCGCCTCTCCCCTTGGCCGGCCGAACCCCCCCCCTTGCTCCTTTATATACGGGGGCAGGGGGCACCTCTATACACACAATTGATTATTGATCTCTTAGCCGTGTGCGGTGCCCCCTCCACCATATTACACCTCGATAATATCGTAGCGGTGCTTAGGCGAAGCCCTGGGTCGGTAGAACATCATCATTGTCACCACGCCGTCGTGCTGACGAAACTCTTCCTCAACATTCGGCTGGATCGGAGTTCGAGGGACGTCATCGAGCTGAACGTGTGCTGAACTCGGAGGTGCCGTGCGTTCGGTACTTGATCGGTCGGATCGTGAAGACGTACGACTACATCAACCGCCTTGTGTTAACGCTTCCGCTTTCGGTCTACGAGGGTACGTGGACAACACTCTCCCCTCTCGTTGCTATGCATCACCATGATCTTGCGTGTGCGTAGAATTTTTTTGAAATTACTACGTTACCCAACAGTGGCATCCGAGCCTGGTTTTATGCATTGATGTTACATGCACGAGTAGAACACAAGTGAGTTGTGGGCGATATAAGTCATACTGCTTACCAGAATGTCATATTTTGGTTCAGCGGTATTGTGAGATGAAGCGGCCCGGACCGACATTACGCGTACGCTTACGCGAGACTAGTTTCATCGTTGCGAGCACTCGTTGCTTAAAGGTGACTGGCGGGTGTCTGTCTCTCTCACTTTAGTTGAACCGAGTGTGGCTACGCCCGGTCCTTGCGAAGGTTAAAACAACACCAACTTGACAAACTATCGTTGTGGTTTTGGTGCGTAGGTAAGAACGGTTCTTGCTAAGCCCGTAGCAGCCACGTAAAACTTGCAACAACAAAGTAGAGGACGTCTAACTTGTTTTTGCAGGGCATGTTGTGATGTGATATGGTCAAGACATGATGCTATATTTTATTGTATGAGATGATCATGTTTTGTAACCGAGTTATCGGCAACTGGCAGGAGCCATATGGTTGTCGCTTTATTGTATGCAATGCAATCGCCATGTAATTGTTTTACTTTATCACTAAGCGGTAGCGATAGTCGTAAAAGCAATAGTTGGCGAGACGACAACAATGCTATGATGGAGATCAAGGTGTCGCGCCGGTGACGATGGTGATCATGATGGTGCTTCGGAGATGGAGATCACAAGCACAAGATGATGATGGCCATATCATATCACTTATATTGATTGCATGTGATGTTTATCTTTTATGCATCTTATCTTGCTTTGATTGACGGTAGCATTATAAGATGATCTCTCACTAAAATTTCAAGATAAAAGTGTTCTCCCTGAGTATGCACCGTTGCCAAAGTTCGTCATGCCCAGACACCACGTGATGATCGGGTGTGATAAGCTCTACGTCCATCTACAACGGGTGCAAGCCAGTTTTGCACACGCAGAATACTCAGGTTAAACTTGACGAGCCTAGCATATGCAGATATGGCCTCGGAACACTGAGACCGAAAGGTCGAGCGTGAATCATATAGTAGATATGATCAACATAGTGATGTTCACCATTGAAGACTACTCCATTTCACGTGATAATCGGTTATGGTTTAGTTGATTTGGATCACGTAATCACTTAGATGATTAGAGGGATGTCTATGTAAGTGGGAGTTCTTAAGTAATATGATTAATAGAACTTAAATTTATCATGAACTTAGTACCTGATAGTATCTTGCTTGTCTATGTTAATTGTAGATAGATGGCCCGTGCTGTTGTTCCGTTGAATTTTAATGTGTTCCCTGAGAAAGCAAAGTTGAAAGATGATAGTAGCAATTACACGGACTGGGTCCGTAACTTGAGGATTATCCTCATTGTTGCACAGAAGAATTACGTCCTGGAAGCACCGCTGGGTGCCAGGCCTGCTGCAAGAGCAACACCAGAAGTTATGAACGTCTGGCAGAGCAAAGCTGATGACTACTCGATAGTTCAGTGTGCCATGCTTTACGACTTAGAACCAGGTCTTCAACGACGTTTTGAACGTCATGGAGCATATGAGATGTTCCAGGAGTTGAAGTTAATATTTCAAGCAAATGCCCAGATTGAGAGATATGAAATCTCCAATAAGTTCTACAGCTGCAAGATGGAAGAGAATAGTTCTGTCAGTGAGCATATACTCAAAATGTCTGGGTATAATAATCACTTGATTCAACTGGGAGTTAATCTTCCGGATGATAGCGTCATTGACAGAATTCTTCAATCACTGCCACCAAGCTACAAGAACTTCGTGATGAACTATAACATGCAAGGGATGAATAAGACAATTCCCGAGCTCTTTGCAATGTTAAAGGCAGCGGAGGTAGAAATCAAAAAGGAGCATCAAGTGTTGATGGTCAATAAGACCACTAGTTTCAAGAAAAAGGGCAAAGGGAAGAAAAAGGGGAACTTCAAGAAGAACAGCAAGCAAGTTGATGTTCAGGAGAAGAAACCCAAATCCGGACCTAAGCCTGAGACTGAGTGCTTCTACTGCAAGCAGACTGGTCACTGGAAGCGGAACTGCCCCAAGTATTTGGCGGATAAGAAGGATGGCAAGGTGAACAAAGGTATATGTGATATACATGTTATTGATGTGTACCTTACCAGAGCTCGCAGTAGCACCTGGGTATTTGATACTGGTTCTGTTGCTAATATTTGCAACTCGAAACAGGGACTACGGATTAAGCGAACACTGGCCAAGGACGAGGCGACGATGCGCGTGGGAAACGGTTCCAAAGTCGATGTGATCGCCGTCGGCATGCTACCTCTACATCTACCTTCGGGATTAGTATTAGACCTAGATAATAGTTATTTGGTGCCAGCGTTGAGCATGAACATTATATCTGGATCTTGTTTGATGCGAGACGGTTATTCATTTAAATCAGAGAATAATGGTTGTTCTATTTATATGAGTAATATCTTTTATGGTCATGCACCCTTGAAGAGTGGTCTATTTTTAATGAATCTCGGTAGTAGTGACACACATATTCATAATGTCGAAGCCAAAAGATGCAGAGTTGATAATGATAGTGCAACTTATTTGTGGCACTGCCGTTTAGGTCATATCGGTGTAAAGCGCATGAAGAAACTCCATAATGATGGACTTTTGGAATCACTTGATTATGAATCACTTGGTACTTGCAAACCGTGTCTCATGGGCAAGATGACTAAAACACCGTTCTCCGGAACTATGGAGAGAGCAACTGATTTGTTGGGAATCATACATACAGATGTATGTGGTCCGATGAATATTGAGGCTCGTGGCGGATATCGTTATTTTCTCACCTTCACAGATGATTTGAGCAGATATGGGTATATCTACTTAATGAAACATAAGTCTGAAACATTTGAAAAGTTCAAAGAATTTCAGAGCGAAGTTGAAAATCATCGTAACAAGAAAATAAAATTTCTACGATCAGATCGTGGAGGAGAATATTTGAGTTACGAGTTTGGCCTACATTTGAAACAATGCGGAATAGTTTCGCAACTCACGCCACCCGGAACACCACCGCGTAATGGTGTGTCCGAATGTCGTAATCGTACTTTACTAGATATGGTGCGACCTATGATGTCTCTTACTGATTTACCGCTATCATTTTGGGGTTATGCTTTAGAGACGGCTGCATTCACTCTAAATAGGGCACCATCGAAATCCGTTGAGACGACGCCTTATGAACTATGGTTTGGCAAGAAACCAAAGTTGTCGTTTCTTAAAGTTTGGAGTTGCGATGCTTATGTGAAGAAACTTCAACCTGATAAGCTCGAACCTAAATCGGAGAAATGTGTCTTCATAGGATACCCAAAGGAGACTGTTGGGTACACCTTCTATCACAGATCCGAAGGCAAGACATTTGTTGCTAAGAATGGATCCTTTCTAGAGAAGGAGTTTCTCTCGAAAGAAGTGAGTGGGAGGAAAGTAGAACTTGATGAGGTAACTGTACCTGCTCCCTTGTTGGAAAGAGATCATCACAGAAACCAGTTTCTGCGACACCTACACCAATTAATGAGGAAGTTAATGATAATGATCATGAAACTTCAGATCAAGTTATTACTGAACCTCGTAGGTCAACCAGATTAAGATCCGCACCAGAGTGGTACGGTAATCCTGTTCTGGAGGTTATGTTACTAGACCATGACGAACCTATGAACTATGAAGAAGCGATGGTGAGCCCAGATTCCGCAAAATGGCTTGAGGCCATGAAATCCGAGATGGGATCCATGTATGAGAACAAAGTATGGACTTTGGTTGACTTGCCCGATGATCGGCAAGCTATTGAAAATAAATGGATCTTCAAGAAGAAGACTGACGCTGACGGAAATGTTACTGTCTATAAAGCTCGACTTGTTGCGAAAGGTTGTTGACAAGTTCAAGGGATTGACTACGATGAGACCTTCTCACCCGTAGCGATGCTCAATCTGTCCGAATCATGTTAGCAATTGCCGCATTTTATGATTATGAAATTTGGCAAATGGATGTCAAAACTGCATTCCTGAATGGATTTCTGGAAGAAGAGTTGTATATGATGCAACCGGAAGGTTTTGTCGATCCAAAGGGAGCTAACAAAGTGTGCAAGCTCCAGCGATCCATTTATGGACTGGTGCAAGCCCCTCGGAGTTGGAATAAATGCTTTGATAGTGTGATCAAAGCATTTGGTTTTATACAGACTTTTGGAGAAGCCTGTATTTACAAGAAAGTGAGTGGGAGCTCTGTAGCATTTCTGATATTATATGTGGATGACATATTGCTAATTGGAAATGATATAGAATTTCTGGATAGCATAAAGGGATACTTGAATAAGAGTTTTTCAATGAAAGACCTCGGTGAAGCTGCATATATATTAGGCATCAAGATCTATAGAGATAGATCAAGACGCTTAATTGGACTTTCACAAAGCACATACCTTGACAAAGTTTTGAAGAAGTTCCAAATGGATCAAGCAAAGAAAGGGTTCTTGCCTGTACTACAAGGTGTGAGATTGAGTAAGACTCAATGCCCGACCACTGCAGAAGGTAGAGAGAAGATGAAAGATGTTCCCTATGCTTCAGCTATAGGCTCTATCATGTATGCAATGCTGTGTACCAGACCTGATGTGTGCCTTGCTATAAGTTTAGCAGGGAGGTACCAAAGTAATCCAGGAGTGGATCACTAGACAGCGGTCAAGAACATCCTGAAATACCTGAAAAGGACTAAGGATATGTTTCTCGTTTATGGAGGTGACAAAGAGCTCATCGTAAATGGTTACATTGATGCAAGCTTTGACACTGATCCGGACGATTCTAAATCGCAAACCGGATACGTGTTTACATTGAACGGTGGAGCTGTCAGTTGGTGCAGTTCTAAGCAAAGTGTCGTGGCGGGATCTACGTGTGAAGTGGAGTACATATCTGCTTCGGAAGCAGCAAATGAAGGAGTCTGGATGAAGGAGTTCATATCCGATCTAGGTGTCATACCTAGTGCATCGGGACCAATGAAAATCTTTTGTGACAATACTGGTGCAATTGCCTTAGCAAAGGAATCCAGATTTCACAAGAGAACCAAGCACATCAAAAGACGCTTTAATTCCATCCGGGATTTAGTCCAGGTGGGACACATAGAAATTTGCAAGATACATACGGATCTGAATGTTGCAGACCCGTTGACTAAGCCTCTCCCACGAGCAAAATATGATCAGCACAAAGACTCCATGGGTGTAAGAATCATTACTGTGTAATCTAGATTATTGACTCTAGTGCAAGTGGGAGACTGAAGGAAATATGCCCTAGAGGCAATAATCGAGTTATTATTTATTTCCTTATATCATGATAAATGTTTATTATTCATGCTAGAATTGTATTAACCAGAAACATAATACATGTGTGAATACATAGACAAACAGAGTGTCACTAGTATGCCTCTACTTGACTAGCTCGTTGATCAAAGATGGTTATGTTTCCTAAGCCATAGACATGAGTTGTCATTTGATTAACGGGATCACATCATTAGGAGAATGATGTGATTGACTTGACCCATTCCGTTAGCTTAGCACTCGATCGTTTAGTATGTTGCTATTGCTTTCTTCAGGACTTATACATGTTCCTATGACTATGAGATTATGCAACTCCCGTTTACCAGAGGAACACTTTGTGTGCTACCAAACGTCACAACGTAACTGGGTGATTATAAAGGTGCTCTACAGGTGTCTCCAAAGGTACTTGTTGGGCTGGCGTATTTCGAGATTAGGATTTGTCACTCCGATTGTCGGAGAGGTATCTCTGGGCCCACTCAGTAATACACATCACTATAAGCCTTGCAAGCATTGTGACTAATGAGTTAGTTGCGGGATGATGTATTACGGAACGAGTAAAGAGACTTACCGGTAACGAGATTGAACTAGGTATCGAGATACCAACGATCGAATCTCGGGCAAGTAACATACCGATGACAAAGGGAACAACGTATGTTGTTATGCGGCCTGACCGATAAAGATCTTCGTAGAATATGTGGGAGCCAATATGAGCATCCAGGTTCCGCTATTGGTTATTGACCGGAGACGTGTCTTAGTCATGTCTACATAGTTCTCGAACCCGTAGGGTCCGCACGCTTAACGTTACGATGAAAGTTATATTATGAGTTTATATGTTTTGATGTACCGAAGGTTGTTCGGAGTCCCGGATGTGACCACGGACATGACGAGGAGTCTCGAAATCGTCGAGACATAAAGATTGATATATTGGAAGCCTATGTTTGGACATCGGAAGTGTTCCGGGTGAAATCGGGATTTTTCCGGAGTACCGGGAGGTTACCGGAACCCCCCGGTAACTTAATGGGCCCTTAGTGGGCCTAGGTGGAAGAGAGGAGAGGAGGCCAGGGCAGGGCCGCACCCCCCTCCCCCCAGTCCGAATAGGACAAGGAGAGGGGGGCGGCGCCCCCCCCTTTCCTTCCTCCCCTCCACCTCTTCCCCCTCTCTCTCCTAGTCCAACATGGAAAAGGGGGGGAGTCCTACTCCCGGTAGGAGTAGGACTCCTCCTGGTGCGCCGCTCCCCTTGGCCGGCCCAACCCCCCCTTTCTCCTTTATATACGGGGGCAGGGGGCACCTCTATACACACAATTGAGTATTGATCTCTTAGCCGTGTGCGGTGCCCCCCTCCACCATATTACACCTCGATAATATCGTAGCGGTGCTTAGGCGAAGCCCTGCGTCGGTAGAACATCATCATTGTCACCACGCCGTCGTGCTGACGAAACTCTCCCTCAACACTCGGCTGGATCGGAGTTCGAGGGACGTCATCGAGCTGAACGTGTGCTGAACTCGGAGGTGCCGTGCGTTCGGTACTTGATCGGTCGGATCGTGAAGACGTACGACTACATCAACCGCGTTGTGTTAATGCTTCCGCTTTCGGTCTACGAGGGTACGTGGACAACACTCTCCCCTCTCGTTGCTATGCATCACCATGATCTTGCGTGTGCGTAGAATTTTTTTGAAATTACTACGTTACCCAACAGCGTCGGCGGGCAGTCGCAGGGCCACCAGTGCTTGAAAGAGGTTCCGGCCATGGAGGCCGATTAGGGTGTGATACGTATCCAACGTATCTATAATTTTTTATTATTCCATGCTATATTATATTCTGTTTTGGATATTCAATGGGCTTTATTATACACTTTTATATTATTTTTGGGACTAACCTATTAACCGGAGGCCCAGCCCAAATTGCTGTCTTTTTGCCTATTTTAGTGTTTCAAAGGAAAAAGATATCAAACGGAGTCCAAACGGAATGAAACCTTCGGGAACGTCATTTTCGGAACAAACATGATCCAGAGGACTTGGAGTCCGCGTAAAGCAATCAACAAGGAAGGCACGAGGTAGGGGGCGCACCCACCTCCCCCAGGCGCGCCCTCCACCCTCGTGGGCCCCTCGTTGCTCCACCGACGTACTTATTCCTCCTATATATACCCATGTACCCTGGAAACATCAGATACGGAGCCAAAACCCTATTTCCACCGCCGCAACCTTCTGTACCCGTGAGATCCCATCTTGGGGCCTTTTCCGGCGCTCCGGCGGAGGGGGCATTGATCACGGAGGGCTTCTACATCAACACCATAGCCTCTCGATGATGTGTGAGTAGTTTACCTCAGACCTTCGGGTCCATAGTTATTAGCTAGATGGCTTCTTCTCTCTCTTTGGACCTCAATACAAAGTTCTCCTCAATCTTCTTGGAGATCTATTTGATGTAATCTTCTTTTGCGGTGTGTTTGTCGAGATCCGATGAATTGTGGGTTTATGATCAAGATTATCTATGAACAATATTTGAATCTCCTCTGAATTCTTTTATGTATGATTGGTTATCTTTGCAAGTCTTTTCAAATTATCAGTTTGGTTTGGCCTACTAGATTGATCTTTCTTGCAATGGGAGAAGTCCTTAGCTTTGGGTTCAATCTTGCGGTGTCCTTTCCCAATGATTGCAGGGGCAGCAAGGCACGTATTGTATTGTTGCCATCGAGGATAAAAAGATGGGGTTGATATCATATTGCATGAGTTTATCCCTCTACATCATGTCATTTTACTTAAAGCGTTACTCTGTTCTTATGAACTTAATACTCTAGATGCATGCTGGATAGCGGTCGATGTGTGGAGTAATAGTAGTAGATGCAGAGTCGTTTCGGTCTACTTGTCATGGACGTGATGCCTATATACATGATCATACCTAGATATTCTCATAACTATGCTCAACTCTATCAATTGCTCGACGGTAATTCGTTTACCCACCGTAATACTTATGCTCTTGAGAGAAGCCATTAGTGAAACCTATGGCCCGCGGGTCTATTTTCCATCATATTAATCTTCCAACACTTAGCTATTTATATTGCCGTTTATTTTACTTTGCATCTTTATTTACTCTTTATCATAAAAATACCAAAAATATTATCTTGTAATATCTATCAGATCTCACTCTCGTAAGTAACCGTGAAGGGATTGACAACCCCTTTATCGCGTTGGTTGCGAGGTTCTTATTTGTTTGTGTAGGTGCGTGGCACTCGAGCGTGATCTCCTACTGGATTGATAACTTGGTTCTCAAAAACTGAGGGAAATACTTACGCTACTTTACTGCATCACCCTTTCCTCTTCAAGGGAAAACCAATGCAGTGCTCAAGAGGTAGCAAGAAGGATTTCTTGCGCCGTTGCCGGGGAGATTCGCGCCAAGTCAAGTCAAGATTTTACTCCCAACAACAAGCCATTTTTGGCGCCGTTGCCGGGGAGATTCGCGCCAAGTCAAGTCAAGATTTGACTCCCAACAACAAGCCATTTTTGGTGCCGTTGCCGAGTTTACGCACAAGTCAAGACATACCAAGTACCCATCACAAACTCTTATCCCTCGCATTACATTATTGTCCATTTGCCTCTCATTTTCCTCTCCCCCACTTCACCTTTGCCGTTTTATTCGTCCCTCTTTTCTGTTCGCCTTTTTCTCGTTAGATCTTTTGTTTGCTTGGGTTGCCATGTGCCTTCTATATGCTTGCATCTTCGCTTGCTGAAAATCTATTGTTATGGATCCTCATCCCTTGCTAATCTTTTTAAGAGATCCAATTATGATGAACCAATTCCTAGTGATTTGGGTGCACTAGATTATCTTTATAAGGTTTTGCTTGAAATACGTGAATCTGAAAATTGTGATGAAGTGCTTTATGAAGTGATTCACAATAGATCTTTGAATAAAAAGCATGATTGCAATGATGTTATTATAAACTCTATTAATGTCAATTGTGTTAATAATATGCAAAATCCTAAGCTTGGGGATGCTAAGTTTTCTATGTCTACTACTTGTTGCAATGATCATGATTGGGGTGATTCTTCTTATGATCTTGAAAATTTATTTAAGCCCCATGATGAATATGAGATTGATTATAATGTTTGAAATAATATTTAAAGTGGTTTTTTAAGAGTGTCAACTTTAGATCCCACATATTTGGAGAATGTTCAATCTTATGTTTTTGACAAAAGTGGGTTTGGAGAGGTCATGACTTTAGTTAATTTTAATCCCACTATTTTGGAAGAGTGTCAACTTTGCATACATGTGGATAGTGTTAAGAATATGATTTGTGATAGCTATATTGTTGAATTTGCTTATGATCCTACATGTAATTATCATGAGAGAGGAAAATATGGTTGTAGAAATTTTCATGTTACTAAATTACCTCTCATTATGTTGAGATTGCTATTGTTTCTTTCCGCTTCCTTGCATATGCTAGTTTTTGCTTGCCTTGATAATTTGTTTTCCTATAATATGCCTATGCATAGGAAGTATGTTAGACTTAGATGTGTTTGTCATGTGTTTTATGATGCTCTCTTTGTGCTTCAATCCTTGTCTTTCTTGTGAGCATCATTGAAATCTCCATGCCTAGCTAGGGGTGTTATAGTGCTTGTTGGGAGGCAACCCAATTTTATTTTAGTTTTTTTGCTTTTTGCTTCTGTTTAGGAATAAATATTTGATCTAGCCTTTTGTTAGATTTGTTTTTATGTTTTAATTAGTGTTTGTGCCAAGTTAAACCTATAGGATCTTCCTGGATGATAGTTATTTGATCTTGCTGAAAATTCCAGAAACTTTCTGTTCACGAAAACAATTGTTTAAAATCACCAGAACGTGATAAAATATTGATTCCAATTGAATTAGATCAATAAACAAATTGTCTAGGTCTTCCTATTTTGGTATAATTGTTTGAGTTCCAGAAATTTGCGTTAGTTACAGATTACTACATACTGTTCTGTTTTTGACAGATTCTGTTTTTCGTGTGTTGTTTGCTTATTTTGATGAATCTATGGCTAGTAAAAGAGTTTATAAACCATCGAGAAGTTGGAATACAGTAGGTTTAACACAAATATAAATAAAGAATGAGTTCAATACAGTACCTTGAAGTGGTGTTTTGTTTTCTTTCGCTAACGGAGCTCATGAGATTTTCTGTTGAGTTTTGTGTTGTGAAGTTTTCAAGTTTTGGGTAAAGATTTGATGGATTATGGAACAAGTAGTGGCAAGAGCCTAAGCTTGGGGATGCCCATGGAACCCCAAGGTAATCTAAGGACACCAAAAAGCCAAAGCTTGGGGATGCCCCAGAAGGCATCCCCTCTTTCGTCTTCATCCATCGATAACTTTACTTGGAGCTATATTTTTATTCACCACATGATATGTGTTTTGCTTGGAGCGTCTTGTATGATTTGAGTCTTTGCTTTGTAGTTTACCACAATCATCCTTGCTGTACACACCTTTTGAGAGAGACACACATGATTCGGAATTTATTAGAATACTCTATGTGCTTCACTTATATCTTTTGAGCTATATAGTTTTTGCTCTAGTACTTCACTTATATCTTTTAGAGCACGGTGATGGATTTGTTTTATAGAAACTATTGTTCTCTCATGCTTCACTTATATTATTTTGAGAGTCCTACAAAACAGCATGGTAATTTTCTTTAATCATAAAGATTGGTCCTAATATAATAGGCATCCAAGATTAGTAAAAAAATCTTATGAGTGTGTTGAATACTATGAGAAGTTTGATGCTTGATAATTGTTTTGAGATATCAAGATGGTGATATTAGAGTCATGCAGGTTGAGTGGTTATGAATTTGAGAAATACTTGTGTTAAATTTTGTGAATCCCGTAGCATGCATGTATGGTGAACCGTTATGTGATGAAGTCGGAGCATGACTTATTTATTGATTGTCTTGCTAATGAGTGGCGGTCGGGGACAAGCGATGGTCTTTTCCTACCAATCTATCCCCCTAGGAGCATGCGCGTAATACTTTGCTTTGATAACTTGTAGATTTTTGCAACAAGTATATGAGTTCTTTATGACTAATGTTGAGTCCATGGATTATACTCACTCTCATCCTTCCACCATTGCTAGCCTCTCTAATACCGTGCACTTTTCGCCGGTATCATACACCCACCATATACCTTCCTCAAAACAGCCACCATACCGACCTATCATGGCATTTCCATAGCCATTCCGAGATATATTACCATGCAACTTACCACCGTTCCGTTTACTATGACATGCTCCATCATTGTCATATTGCTTTGCATGATCATGTAGTTGACATCGTATTTGTGGCAAAGCCACCGTTCATAATTCTTTCATACATGTGACTCTTGATTCATTGCATATCCCGGTACACCACCGGAGGCATTAACATAGAGTCATATTTTGTTCTAAGTATTGAGTTGTAATTCTTGAGTTGTAAGTAAATAAAAGTGTGATGATCATCATTACTAGAGCATTGTCCCAAGTGAGGAAAGGATGATGGAGACTATGATTCCCCCACAAGTCGGGATGAGACTCGGGACGAAAAAAAAGAGGCCATAAAAAAAGAGAAAAGGCCCAAATAAAGAAATGATTAGAGAAAAAGAAAGAAGGGACAATGCTACTATCCTTTTTCCACACTAGTGCTTCAAAGTAGCACCATGATCTTCATGATAGAGAGTCTCCTATGATATCACTTTCATATACTAGTGGGAATATTTCATTATAGAACTTGGCTTGTATAGTCCAATGATGGGCTTCCTCAAAATGCCCTAGGTCTTCATGAGCAAGCGATTTGGATGCACACCCACTTAGTTTCTTTTGTTGAGCTTTCATATATTTATAGCTCTAGTGCACCCGTTGCATGGCAATCCCTACTCACTCGCATTGATATCTATTAATGGGCATCTTTCATAGCCCGTTGATATGCCTAGTTGATGTGAGACTATCTTCTACTTTTTTTGTCTTCTCCACAACCACCATTCTATTCCACATATAGTGCTATGTCCATGGCTCACGCTCATGTATTGCGTGAAGATTGAAAAAGTTTGAGAACACCAAAAGTATGAAACAATTGCTTGGCTTGTCATCGGGGTTGTGTATGATTTAAATATTTTGTGTGGTGAAGATAGAGCATAGCCAGACTATATGATTTTGTAGGGATAACTTTCTTTGGCCATGTTATTTTGAGAAGACATAATTGCTTAGTTTGTATGCTTGAAGTATTATTATTTTTATGTCAATATTAAACTTTTATCTTGAATCTTTCGGATCTGAATATTCATACCACAAATAAGAGAATTACTTTGAAAATTATGCTAAGTAGCATTCCACATCAAAAATTCTGTTTTTATCATTTACCTACTCGAGGACGAGCAGGAATTAAGCTTGGGGATGCTTGATACGTCTCCAACGTATCTATAATTTTTTATTGTTCCATGCTATATTATATTCTGTTTTGGATGTTTAATGGGCTTTATTATACACTTCTATATTATTTTTGGGACTAACCTATTAACCGGAGGCCCAGCCCAAATTGCTGTTTTTTTGCCTATTTTAGTGTTTCGAAGGAAAAAGATATCAAACGGAGTCCAAACGGAATGAAACCTTCGGGAATGTGATTTTCGGAACAAACGTGACCAGGAGGACTTGGAGTCTACGTAAAGCAATCAACGAGGAAGGCACGAGGTAGGGGGCACGCTCACCTCCCCCAGGCACGCCGTCCACCCTCGTGGGCCCCTCGTTGCTCCACTGACGTACTTCTTCCTCCTATATATACCCATGTACCCTGGAAACATCAGATACGGAGCCAAAACCCTATTTCCACCGCCGCAACCTTCTGTACCCGTGAGATCCCATCTTGGGGCCTTTTCCGGCGCTCCGCCGGAGGGGGCATTGATCACCGAGGGCTTCTACATCAACACCATAGCCTCTCCGATGATGTGTGAGTAGTTTACCTTAGACCTTCGGGTCCATAGTTATTAGCTAGATGGCTTCTTCTCTCTCTCTTTGGATCTCAATACAAAGTTCTCCTCGATCTTCTTGGAGATCTATTCGATGTAATCTTCTTTTGCGGTGTGTTTGTCGAGATCTGATGAATTGTGGGTTTATGATCAAGATTATCTATGAACAATATTTGAATCTCCTCTGAATTCTTTTATGTATGATTGGTTATCTTTGCAAGTCTCTTCGAATTATCAGTTTGGTTTGGCCTACTAGATTGATCTTTCTTGCAATGGGAGAAGTGCTTAGCTTTGTGTTCAATCTTGCGGTGTCCTTTCCCAGTGACAGCAGGGGCAGCAAGGCACGTATTGTATTGTTGCCATCGAGGATAAAAAGATGGGGTTTATATCATATTGCATGAGTTTATCCCTCTACGTCATGTCATCTTACTTAAAGCATTACTCTGTTCTTATGAACTTAATACTCTAGATGCATGCTGGATAGAGGTCGATGTGTGGAGTAATAGTAGTAGATGCAGAATCGTTTCGGTCTACTTGTCACGGACGTGATGCCTATATACATGATCATGCCTAGATATTCTCATAACTATGCTCAATTCTATCAATTGCTCGACAGTAATTCGTTTACCCACCGTAATACTTATGCTCTTGAGAGAAGCCATTAGTGAAACGTATGGCCCCCGGGTCTATTTTCCATCATATTAATCTTCCAACACTCAGCTATTTATATTGCCGTTTATTTTACTTTGCATCTTTATTTACTCTTTATCATAAAAATACCAAAAATATTATCTTATCATATCGATCAGATCTCACTCTCGTAAGTAACCGTGAAGGGATTGACAACCCCTTTATCGCGTTGGTTGCGAGGTTCTTATTTGTTTGTGTAGGTGCGTGGGACTCGAGCGTTATCTCCTACTGGATTGATACCTTGGTTCTCAAAAACTGAGGGAAATACTTACGCTACTTTACTACATCACCCTTTCCTCTTCAAGGGAAAACCAACGCAGTGCTCAAGAGGTAGCAGGGTGGCAGGCAATGAGGAGCCCGGGCGCGCGGGCTGGAGGAGTACGGCGATGTCGTCCGCGAGCTTCTTGAGGATGGTGAACTTGTTGGTGGTGGCAATGATCATCTGGTCCAACTGAGAGTCGTAGTTGGCGTCGACGGCGACCATCCACCAGCCGGTCTCCAACACCGTCTGGAGACGATCCTCGGTGCCATGCCGCAGGCCGACGTTGTGGACCATCTGGCACAGCCGCTGGCCGCTCGCGCGCATCGCCGCCATGGGTCTGGAGTGAGCTCTTTTGCGCTTAGTGTAGGTGCTTAGGCAAATTCTGAAGTGCGTACGATGTGGTAGATGCATTGGAATGGAGGGGCGCCTTTATATGAGGGCAAACTTCATTGCATTCACATCGTGCAACCTCTTTTCCTGGTCCTCCTCCCATTACTTCCCTCATGCATTAATTGAAGGAGGATAAATTGGCCGTTCAACATTTCGGGAACCGCTACTCCCTCCCTCGTCTGCATTAAAGCCGTAACGGGAACTGCGCCTCCCACTTTCAAATCGAATAGTACTGCGCCGCCCGCTGCACGCCTGGCTGAACACGCCTCCTCGCCTCCATCTAACCCCTCCGTTAAACCCGCATGCAAACCGAGAAACCTACTCCGGCCACACGTCCGTTCATGAGCGGGTCGGAATTGAACGCAACACCGACCGAGCTCCTCCCATCCGCCCTCAGTTTAAACGAGGCCAGACGCCGGCCAAGCTCCTACCGTCCGCCCTCTATTTACACGAGGCCAGACAGACAGCAGGCAAGAATCGCACCCCTCCGCCGCTCCCCCATCTCCTCCTTCATCATTTTCTCCAATCTTCCCTACTAGTGCGTTGATTTCCTCCAAGTAATCTTCGCGGGTAGCCTTGAGTTCTCCTTGGAGTTCCTTGATCTTCGTGAATGCCTTCTTCAGTTCTTCCTTGTCCGTGCATATCTGGTTCTCCTGGCGTCGAATATGTTGGTTCTGCTCCTGGATGAAAGCTGCAATTGATCCATCCTTCTTGGTCTTGATCATCTCCCATTGCGCGTCTCGACGTCCACAAATCTGATAAATTGTATCCTTAAGCTCCTGGTGATAAAGTTCTCCAATGAGTCCCATGGCGATATGTGCGGCCATGCTCTTCCCTAAGCTCCAAGTTGGTGCTTCGAAAACCAATCTCATGGCACTAAACATCCTTCCTGGAATGATAACTTGAATCTTCCAGCTCTCCTCTTCAGGTAAGGTGGCATTGTAGGTTCCGGTGACGCTTGGTATTCCTATGTTCAAGTACTTGGTGACTTCCTTCAAGTGTCGTCCAAACGGCGTGTCTTCATCTGGTTGCATGAACTTGCTCCTTGCATTCGCCATTCCTAAAAGAGTAGAAAGTGGAGAGGGGTCAGAAATGAGAAGAGAGAAGTTTTCTAGGGCTTAAGCTTAGTGGTCGTGTCCTATAGTCAGCGTGTGCTCTGATACCAACTTTGTAGCGACCAGACCTCAAATGGCGTGTGCTGCTGTGCACCAGTGTCATCCCTGGATCAGTAATGGTGACACGCACAGTACAAATGGTGGATTTATAACAGAGTAGCAATCACACACTTATTACATCGAATATCTCCAAAGAGATTAAGTATAAACATGGCTTAAGGCCATCTAATAACGATAACAGCGGAAGACTTGGAAGATAAGTGAGTCCATCAACTCCAGTGGCATCACTGAGTATAAGACCACGACCTAAGGCACCTTACTCGGCGTCTGAAAAGTCTGCAATATGAAACGTTGCAGCCCGAAACGGGTCAGCACATAGAATATGCTGGCAATGTAACACATAGAGAGCAATGAACAATAGTAATGCTATACTATATGCATATATGGCTGGTGGAAAGGCTCTATGGTTACAGTTTTGCGAAAAGCCAATTTTATCCTACCGCAAAGGAATAAATTTTATTTAACTATCATGGTGGTTGAAACATTGAGAAGGTACCTCCAACTCAATCCCAATTAAGTGTCATCATTAACCCAACAAAATTAATCATAAGTATCACGGTGATGAGATTCAAATGATAATCCAGATACTAGATACTCAAGTTGTCCATAACCGGGGACACGGCTAATCATGATCAGTTTGTACACTCTGCAGAGGTTTGTGCACTTTTCCCCACAAGACTCGATCGCCTCCGCTTGATTCTTGCACTGCATGATGTTTGAGAAACGGATGACCGAGACACAGTCTTTCAGAAACAATCACTCTCTACTCTGGATGGACCGGTACACCTACTTTCCCCTACATCTGCTAGTCCACCTCTTCAAGAGATCCTGTAACCTACTCAGCTATGCTAGAGCCCATAATAGCTTGTGGCTGCACACGGAAGTTTCTAGCATGAACAATCTTATGATCCCTTTGAGCCTGGGTGGCGGACCTTATACAAACAGACAACACTGGGTTCTCCAGGTGCCTCAATCCACCCAGATGTGAGTTTTAGTTGCCACCTTAAGTTGAACCATTATTAAGCATCTCACATCTGTCATGAATATCTCTCAAACCCAATCCACGTCTATGAGCATAGCATGGCAATAATAAAAGCAACGTAGAAGTAACTCCCAAGGGTTTGATAAAGAACAGGTAATAGGTACTACCTCAACTACTTCCCAATACCCATAGTTTAATTAGATCCTAATCATGCAAGTGTTTGAGGAAATAGATCTAATGCAATAAAAACTGGGTATGAACGGGGTATGATCAAAGTGTTACTTGCCTTGCTGATGATCCGCAAAACCTAGTGAGTCGAAGTAACAAGCGGCACACTCCGGGTACTCTATCGCAAACAAACAAGCATACATTCAGTACTCATCTAATGCACAGGTAAAACTCGAATGAAAAATCCAACCAGAAAGTTCAACTTAAGAACTCCGGTTTGCAAAAAGAATCAACTCGAAAGAAGCAACGAAAGTCCAACGGCGAAAGAAAGAAACTTCGTTTGCTAATCTGGATCTAGGTCAAATTTTACTGTAGCAAAAACTTGTTTGAGTAGGTTAAACGGAAAGAGAATTTCGACATGAAACTCTAGGCGCTTGAATCACCTGATTCCGATAAACGAGCGAGAAGTTAAACAGATTCGAAAATTCGATCAGAAATCGAATCTGAGAAAATAACGAGAAAATCCGACAAAAAAGAAAACGGACGTTCGTTAATAGAGAAAAACCGACGAACGCGTTCGTTAAAACGAACGGTTCGGTGAACGCTCGCGAAATAAGAAAACCGAAAAAAAATCGATCTAGGGTTTTTTTTAAACAAAAGGGTTTTTTTTTACAAAAAAACCGGTCAACACGAGACGACCGGCGGCAGTACCTCGGCGACGGCTCGGCGGCGAGGGGCTCCGGCGGGCGGGGCTCGGCGGCGAGGGGGCGGGGCTCCGGTGACTCCCGGCGGCGGGCGACGAGGCAAACGGCGGGCGGCGGCGGCGGGCGATGCGGGCGGCGGCGGGCTCCTCCGGCGGCGGTGATGAGGAAAATGGAGGGGGGTATTTATGTAGGGGGGTGCGGGCGGCTTGGGGGAGGGGTAAACCCGAGGCGGCGGCTCCCGTGGCGAGCTCGGACTCCGGCGGCGGCGGGCGTGCGGGAAGAGGAGAGGGCGACGGGGCGGGCCGTCGGCTGGGCTCGGCCCAGTCGGCGCGGGCGCGTTTGTTTTTTTTAAATAAGTTCCGCGAAAAACATTGCGTAGGAAAATAAATAAAAATCAGAAAAATATGAAATAAATTTTCCCTGTCTAGTTAGAAAATCTAGCATAGGGTGAACATTTTAAAATCAAAAATAAAGATTTTGAAAACATGCATATTTTTAAATGCAATAAAAATTGCAAATAAAATCCAGATAAATTCGAAATAATTATTTTAACATTTTTCCTCCAGTATTTCAATGTTTTGGAGAAGTCATATTTTCTCCTCTCGTTTATTTAAAATGAAATATTTTTCCGGAGAGAAAAATAATTAAAAATCCCAATCCTCGTTTGAAAAATCAAATAAGAAAATTCGAGAAAATCCCCAACTCTCTCCGAGGGTCCTTGAGTTGCTTAGGATTTATCGAGGATTTGTCAAAATGCAACAAAACATGATATGCAAATGATGATCTATGTATAACATTCCAAATTGAAAATTTGGGATGTTACAGGTAACAACGAAGGAATTGGAGATTTTGTAGACTGGAATTTGTGCTATCTAAATCCGGCCAATCCTATTTTCTGAAGAGATTATAGTTCAAATTGTAAGTTATGTTGATGCGCGTCCATGATGTATGAGCTATATTTGCCCAGTGTATGTAATTTGCTGTTTGTGTATGCTTTATTATCATTGGTGTCGAACCATAATGCCAGTGGGTATAATCGGCTGTAATTTCTTTATTTTATAGTGTAGGATTATTCTACGTTTCTATGCCTTAGTCTCTTTATTGTATAGTGTATGTTTTTTAGAGGTGACAATATAGAGTAGGATAATTCTTTGAATATGCTATATCGTTCAAACGAGGGCCAACTCGCCCAAACGTTGTAGTGACCATGGCCCTCGATAGGCCGTACGATCCATGGGCCATCTATGGGACGGACGATCCATGGCCTTCTATGGCCATCGGATTCGTGGGCTTTCTATGGGCTGTCGGATCCGTGGGCCTTCTATCGGCTTTCGGATCCATGGGCCTTCTATGGGCCGTCAGATCAATGGGCCTTCTATGGGCCGTCGGGTCAATGGGCGTTCTATGTCCCGTAGGATCCATGGGCCTTCTACGGGCCGTCTCATCTATGGGCCTTGTACGGGCCGTATAAGGGGCCGTAAATGGGCTAGAGTGGAAATCGTATGTTTTATGGGCTGACCATAACGGGCCGTTAATAGGCCATATTTGATGATGCTACGAAAATGGCCCAACAGATTAACGTGCCACAAACGGGCCGACTGTATCCACGGGCTGAATTTGGCCCACAAGCAGAAAATGCCAGTAACGGGCCGTAAGTAACCGAATGCTGGAAATGAGCCCAAGAATAAATGGGCCCTCAGAAGGCTGAAAGGTAACACGGGCTGGAAACGACCCAGTGGAATAATGGGCCGCTAATGGGTATAAAGCGATACACTGTTCATTACGGGCCGGTTTCACCACGGGCCATTAATGGGCCAAGAGTTACAAAGGGACTCATATGGGCCGAAATACGTCATGGGCCATACATGGGCCAGAAGTTAAAATGGGCTGGAATTATATTGGACGGCCCAGATGATGCTACTGGGCCTAATTCGGATAGGCCGTAAACGGGCCCTGGGTTAGCAGGCTGTAAATGGGCTATATGCGAATAGGCCGTTAACAGGCTTGCCGTGGGCCGGCCCGCCACCTTTTGACCAAGTCAAACGGGCCGGCCTTTTCACAAGAATGGGCCTCTGTTGGGCCGTGCCATGTGTCGACGTATCATAGGTGCTTTGGGTCCAATGAGTGGATGACATCTGTCCCAACGGTGAGCCGACACGTGTTTCCTCCAGCCAATGATGATTTTACACGTGGAAAATCCCCATTGGTCGGGGCTGTTAACGGGTTATCGGATCCAAAACCGGACCCGATAGATTAACGGTGTTCCGTTATGGTGGATGCCACGTGTCGGTCACCCTTGACGAAAGCACTTCTGTGACGCGCGATTTATCGTCATGGAAGTGGACACTTTCATGATGATAATTTTGGTAATGTCATGGAACACTTCTACGACAGCACAGGTATGGCTATCTTGATTATGTCATAAATTTGTCATGGATGTACATGCATGACAGAAAACGTGACCTACTGTGACAAACACGTATCATCACGGAAGTGTATTTTTTTGTAGTGTACGTCTGGTGGGAGTGACTAGGTATTTAAACCTGAGGACACACAGTCCCGGACACACAGTCCTCACTGTATTCTCCTTGAGCTAAGGTCACACAGACCTCGCCCAATCACTCGTGGTAAGTCATCAAGTGACTTCCAAACCTTCACAAACTCGGTCACCCGGCGATCCACAATTTCCTCTTGGATGCTCTAGACCATGATGCCTAACCGTCTGGAAGATGCACAGTCTTCAAAGGTAACAAGCATCGAATCCACATAGGATCAATCCCTTCAGTGATGCTCAATCACTTTGGGTTTGTAGGTGTTTGGGTTGGGTTTCCTCCCTTGATGATTTTCGCTCAAAGTCCTCGAAGGATGGGATGCTCTCAAATGACAAGTGTCAGTTTCTCTCGGAGCAGCCAACCTGCTAGTGGTTGTAGAGGGCGGCTATTTATAGCCTAGGGAGCAGCCCGACATGATAAGACATAAATGCCCTTCAATGATATGACCGTTAGGTGGGAAGATATTTTGGGACAGCTGGCACATAGCACAGCAACGGTCGGAAATTTGACTATCAAATTCCTCAGGGCTATCATGCTCCTCACTTGTAGGCAATCCGCACTGGCGAATTACTAACTCCTCAGTCAGAACAAATTCCTCAGAGACCAGAAGAACTTCGTCTCTGTCACTGAAGAAATTGACTGAATTGTATGGGATTTCCAATGGCTTCACTTGAAGGGATTGGTAGGTGTAGGATTTTGAGTTGAGCATCACATGGAAATTTTTCCTTTGTATTTCCTCGAACCCCTTTAACAGTACGGTGTTTCCTATCACTTAAGAAAGAGAAAATGAAACTAAGAAAAGAAAAGTCTTCACGCTTCATGTTCCTTGAATGAATACCAAGTCTTCAGGGTCACACCAATTTCTTCATTTTCAAAGTCTTCAGAAATCCAAAGTCCTCAGTCGAAGAACTTCATTTTTAGGGGTCGACTTTCTTTGTAAATATCAAACTCCTCATAGACTTATAGACCTGTGTACACTCACAAACGCATCAGTCTCTTATCCTATAAGTCTTCAATACAACAAAATCACTAAGGGGCACTAGATGCACTTACAGTTTCCCCCTTTTTGGTGATTGATGACAAGATAGGTTAATTTTTCAACGGGGATAAACATATGAAGTGTAAATACTGATATTGAGGAATTTGATTGCAAGATATAGAAGAACTCCCCCTGAAGATGTGCATAGTGAGGAATTTTCTTTTGAAGCAATGCACATTTGAAGAGTAGAATCATGGAGATCTCCCCCTATATCTTGTAATTCATACACGCATTTGACATATAATATGAAGAATTTGAAATGCATGATGAAATATGATGACTGATGTAATTCAGCATGCGTGCATTAACATTAATGAGGAATAAGCATGCAGAAAAACACGGCAAAAGTATCAGACCACCATAGGGTTTAAGTTTACAACTTGATCGAGCAAAGTCTTCAAAATAACGAGAGTTGTAACTTAGCAAAAAAACACCCATATAGGTAGACCTACTTGAAGACTAATTAGAATTTCTCCCCCTTTGTCATCGAATGACCAAAAGGATTTGAAAATGAGGACTAACGCCCCTGAAGAATATCATGATGATGAAGGAGCGCCAGCGTTCTTGGGGTCCGTTGTGGTAGTAGGGCCTGCCGCAGTGTCGTCCAAGTCTTCATGCTCATCCGTGTCGCGCGACGAAGAATATGAGCTGGCCACCAAGGAGGGAACTTTGACCTTCTTGAATTTCTTCGCTGGTGGTTGAGACCAGTCAAAGTCCTGCTTGAGACCCATTTGCTTCAGATCTTCTTCACCATACAGATGTGACAGAACAGCCCAGGTGCGACCGAAGACTTCATGGAGGTACTAATGGTTTTTCTTCACTGCATTGTGTGTAACAGTCATGTTGTGAAGCATTGAACCAAACTGACGCTTAACCCATTTGTGGTTGCGATCGACCTTCTGGTGAAGACTGAGGAGAAGCTCACGATCAGTCATCACCCTTGGAGCAGTGCCTTGAGGATTTTGCTTTGAAGCATTTGCGGCAGAGTCATGAGCGGCAGAGTCATCATTGATGGAGTAAGATGCAGCTTTGCGAAACTGACCATCAAATGGACGAATGCCTTCATCAATAACAGCAGCGGCCTTGCCCTTTTCATCAGCTGAGGAAAATGTCCGCTTGAGGACTTCAGTGGGGGGCAAGTAGCTGCCATGGTTGAGAGTGTCAACCTTGTAGTTGAGTGAAGACCTTGATCTGATGAATCTCATAATCCAAGGAGCATAAGGCTTCAACTCAAATGGAGAGAGTGCAACATTTGCCAGAGTCCTCATGAAGAAATCATGATAGTTGACAGGAATGCCATGCATGATGTTGAAAAGCAGATTCTTCATGATGCCAACAACTTCTTCATCATTCGAGTCGTGGCCTTTGATTGGACTCAATGTCTTCGACAGAATGCGATAGATAGTTCTAGGCACATACAACAATTCCTTCACGAGGAATTTGGTCCTTGGGGCTTGACCGGGCTTCAGCGGCTTCATTAATACTTGCATGTAATGAGCGGTAAGTTCAGGTTCATGGTATAGGCAACGAGCACCTTCAAGGGGAGGACTGGCAGGCAGGCCATGAAGCAATTCAGTTGTCGGTGCTCTGTAGTGTGTATTCTCTGTCATCCAGTCCAATACCCAAGAGTTCACATCATTAGCATCTCCTGTGATGTGCGGCGTTGCATAGAACTGAAGAATTAGCTCTTCATTCCAATCAACGATGTCCGTGCAAAAGTTGAGCAGTCCAGCATCATGAAGCACACTGAGGACTGGGGCGAAGCAAGGCAGTGATTCCATGTCCACGTGAGGAATATGCTTATGGTCAAAGACTTTGTCTTTGTTGAAAAGCAGTGAAGAATAGAAGTTGGCTTGGCTGGCAGTCCAGAAATGCTTTCTTCTAAGACGAGCAGAGTCATATGGGTTATACTCGGTGAAGAACACATGCTCGCCGAAGAAGTCATCAGCCTTGATTTTTTGCTTCTTCGAGAAGGGATCCTTTGGCTTGGGCAGAGGATTGTCAGTCCATTTGCATCACTACCTCTGGAATCGCAATCTCGGGATCCACAGGCTGAGGAATTTCAGTTTCTTCAGTGGCAGCCTGGGTCTTCAATCCTTCATCAATATTAACATCAGCTCTAGTGGCTGGAATCTCTTCATGAATAGATGAAGTGGGGTGTGGTTCTTCAGATCCCATTTGAACTTCAGTATTCACTGGGGACTGAGGAATTTGTTGCAGAGGTGTGAACAGAGGAGAATTGGGGTGCTGACTTTCCCAAAAGTCATCGTTCATCACAGGTGTAGTGCACCTAATGTCCACATCCTCATCTTCATCATTCTTTTCTTCAACGCCGGCCTCTTCAGCTGTAAACTGAGGCATGGGCGATGAGACGATTGGTGTTGAAGGGATTGCATCCACTTCAATTTCTTCATCCAACTGCTCTGAGGATGCAGCAGAAGGAAAATCTTCATCGGATCCGCTTGGGATCACATATTCTTCATCAAAAGGGGCGAGTTCCTTTGATGGCATGATTGAGACGGGAACAGCATTAATCGGATTCTCAAAAGAGCTAGTCAATTTCTTCATCTTCTTCGGAGCTGAAGAATCTGATGAAGTTGATGCTTTCCTTTTCTTCACAGCTGCACGCTCCGCAGCCTTGGTCTTCTTCACTTCTGATGCTGAAGGAAGAATTGGACTTGGTGTAGGTGCCGGAGGAGCAGAGGAAATTGGCTCAATTACTTCAGGCACAACTGATGCAGTTGCCCTGTCATTTGCAGTTACTTCAGGCACAACCGTTGAAGCTTCAGCTGTCCGAACAGTTTCTTCAGGCGCAACACTAGTGGTTGCCCTGGCAGAGTCATCAGAGGCTGGAATGCAGTCATCAGCCCTGACACTAGCAGTTTCATCAGCAGCCTGATTTTCATCAGCGGTGCTGGCATGTTCTTCTGTAGGCTGAGCAGATGCCTCAGCCTGAGGAATTTCCTGTTGTGTTGGGGCTGCAACATTGGTAGTGAACTTCTTAGTTATCTTCACAAATCTGACTTTGGCTCCAAGCTAGTCAGCATAGTAGTGATCAAATTCATCACTCAGTTTCTTGATCTCTGATTGCAGAGCTACAAGTTCTTCAGGTGAAAGCTTCAAGACGTTTTGCTTCAAAAAGCGCTCTTTCTTGTACTACGCTTTCTTCACCTTCCTCCCCTGTTCATATTTCCATTTTTCCTCATTAATGAAGGCTGTCAACACATGACTTTGACCAGGAGTGAGGTTCATCTCAGGCAGAGATGTGTTGGGGTCCTTGTGCCACAGGTCGATGAAATCGAGGATCAACTTTGGATCCAGCATCAATGGCACATTACCGCCTTTGGCTCTAGCGGCCCTGTGCTGCCTGTCTCTGATGATTCCAGCAAGTTCTTCATCATCAGCTTCGTCGTTGTCAGACAGTACATGAAAGGCGACATGCTTCTTGTGAGGACTTGGTTGAGAACCTCGTCCAGCAGTGGGCTTTGTCTTCAGCAGTGTGGGGCCTGTTGAGGAATTTGGAGGAGCTGAAGAACTAGCAGAGGCTCCTGAGGCAATAGAGATGCCTGTTGTCCTTTGGCACAAGGCGAGATGCGCAGGTGCTGAGGATTTGGACGGAGAAGCTGAGGACTTTGGAGGAGCTTGTGCAGCTTGAGGAATTGGCTGTGAGGGCTTCGCTGAGGAGCTGGGCCGTGAGGGCATTGCAGATGAGCCCGGCTGTGAGGACTTTGATGCAGAAACCATGGGCTTGTGTGCGGGCTTCTTTTCCATGGCCTTCTTAGCCTTGCTTGCATAGGCCTCAACAGCAGCAGCAGAATCTTCATTGAATTTCCTCACTGCTTCTTTTGCCACTTTGGCCAGCTTAGCTTGATGCTTAGCCCACTCCTTGGGAAATTCTTCACCTCTTCTGATGCTAGAGGGGTCAGCTTCTTGGCCATGTGCCAATGAAGGTCTTGGGCATGGAGGGTGTATAGCGAATTTCTTCATGTACTTGGGCGTAACATATCGATATTCTCTCCATTCCCGTGCCCATCTCCTCTCTATCTTCTGAATGCGCACTTTGCGTTCATTCTTTGTTTCCTCAGGGGGTGTGCAGTACCCTGCATAGACATTATCATGGATCTCAAACACAGTGTTGACTTCAGGTTTCTTTCCTCCTTTCTGAGGTTTCTTGCCGTCAGCCATTTTCTTCAGCTGAGGATTTTGAACTATTGAGTTCTCAGATGAGGTGTGCAACTTTTCTTTGAGGAACGCTGCAAATGAGTTAAGTTGATGAGAACCTAGTGATTCAGCAGCGGACATGTGTACCTGTGAACAGAATATAGTTGTGAAGAATTTGGAGAGGTCATATGCGTTCTCAGAAGTTTTTGCAAAAAGAACAAGTATGGGGAATTTGACAAGAAGAGTCTTCAGGAATTTCACTAAGTCTTCTTTGACTTAGGTTCCCGAGTTGTATTTGAAAATCCACACAATTGAGGAATCTTGAAGAAAAATGTTGCTTAGGGAAACAGATCAAGAACAGATGATATGAGAGGTGTTTAATGTGTGAAGATTTGAGGAATAAAACACCTTTTGAAGATTTTGTTGAAACATCAGAATCAACAAGGGCAGTAAAAGTGACTTTTAATTAACCTTGACGAAGAACATGACAAACTGGAAAGTGTAGATTTGAAGCTCGTCGGTTCAGATCTTCCAAGCCCTAACTTGGCAGTACCATGGGTGTTGAATGAATACCTTGCTCGCCTCTTGACCATGTAGGTGGTTTGAGAGGTAATCATTGGTGAACTGCTTTGGAAAGGACTGAAAACAAAGATATGCATAAATATCTGTTCTAAATTTTAAATGGTGCAAAGGAAAAAAAAGGTTAAAGAGTTAGTACCATCCTATAGTTGACGAATGTCTTCTTCATTGTGAAAACAAAGATCTTGTTGTTATTCTTCGCTACTTTCTTTATCCTAACAATCTTTCCGAGTTTCCTGACATGAATGATATTCATGTACATCTCATTTCCCCATATGCAAAATGGGTCGAACAGTGGGTCTAAACCTCTGACATCAGGACGTACATATGCGAGACCAAATTGTTAAAAACCTAAGTATTAGAATGATTTATGTAATTGCACAATAGTGTGTTATTAGCCAAAGGACCATGCATGTGGAAACCTCGATGGTAAACTTGAGTGCCTCCCATTGTTTCCTTGCAACACATATAAGGCAGATATTGATCATGTTGAGTGAGAGTTGGCATACTATCAGTAGAATATGTTAATGAAAAATAAACAAATTGCGGATCCAACAGATTAATTCGATACACATGGGAAAGCCAGTTAACCAAACAAAGCTTCCTAAACAACTTGGAAATATAGCAATAGTATATGTTTCTCATGTATTTAGTACAACCAAATTCGATGTATTTGTCACATGCATATCAATACAAAATTGTACACACAATAAATGAATATCACATTGCAGAATTTAACCAAATAGTTAACTCGACAACACAACAAATGAACCACACAGTTAACTAAGCACCACATTGTAGAATAGAACATGTACTAGAAGATCAGAAAGTTAGCCAAACCAAGCATGCCTAATTAAGAACTACTAGGAAATATACCAATTGTGGAAGCAAACTATTAACTGAACATCACATTTCAGAAGATCAGATTGCATACTAACATTACAGAGGACAATTCACTAGCAGGCACCGACAATGGCCTCGAGAAAACACCACGAACTATCGTTTAAATCAGCCAACTGATAACCCACAAGTATAGGGGGTCATTTGTAGCCTTTTTCGATAAATAAGAGTGTCGAACCCAACGAGGAGCTAATGGTAGAACAAATATTCCCTCAAGTTCTATCGACCACCGATACAACTCTACACATACTTAACTTTTGCTTTACCTAGAACAAGAATAAAACTACAAGTACTTTGCAAGAATAAAACTACAAATAAATTGCAAGACAACTCTACACATACTTAACTTTTGCTTTACCTGGAACATCTAGCACCTCCGAAATTTCTAACCATGAAGCAAGGCCCAGTGCCTGTGATGGTCTCCGCTCGTGACACTCTCACGTAATAATGAGTGGAGCAGTACAAGCCCCGGAGTCTCCGGAGTGCCGCCCTCGGGCCTCGGGGGCTCCCTCCCACGTCCTAGTGGCAGCACTTAGCTCCGCACTGGTGAGAAGAATAGTCTAGGTGCCGGACGCGGCTGTTCATTTGGTTGCTTTCTGTAGTTCGTTTGCACACCTTTTAATGGAAATTGGAGTCCTCGCGTTTTCGATTGCGAAGTTGGATTTCCCCTTCGTCTTCTCTCTCGCTCTTCGATATTGGCCCAGGAGGAGTGGCATTTGTCCGTCGCTCTTCATCGTGCGTCTTGCGCGCGGGGGCTGGGCAGGTGTGTGCGTGCGCCGGGCCTTCCCCACACCGCAAACACACTTCGCCATGGCCCTGTTCCCCCAGGGCCTTGGCTTTTTCTATCCTCGCGAGACACTCTCAAACAAGCTCATGGATATGCGCCTCCCCTTAGTTCGTACCCCCGGGGTAGCGTGACACGGTGCACTAAGTCACGACTGGCCCGTGCTTGGGAGCTCGCGCAAGAAGAACAAGACACCCGACAAATTTTCTAACAACCATGCAGTTTTACGATGTATCCGGAGGCCAACGGCTCCTGAGTCGGCAGCAAGGGGGCTTCAACGGATGGTGAAGGATGCACCCTCATCAGGTGGGAAACTACCGCGAGTGTATCAAGCTAAGTTATCCTACTGCACCTACTCAGAACATGAACATCACAGCATAACATCAGGACAATAAACATAGCATAGTGGCATAAGTACCATGGTTCATTACATGCCCCAGCAGGGCCCTCTACTTTTTTCAAAATGCAAGAGAAAGGAAAGGTTAAACAAAAGTGGCCCGCGCGACCACAGCTGCTCCCGAGGCCATGCTCCGGAGGCCCCCCGGGCTCAGCCCGAGCCTTCCTCCTGCTTCAACGGAGCGTGGCGACGAGATGATCCGCCACCTTCCTTGAAGCGAGCCTGGCGACGTGGCGGCTGGTCATAGCCGCCACTGCTCATGCTCTCGCTGGAGGAGGAGCCGCCGTTGCTGGACGAGCCGCGGCCGTCGCCAAGGGCAAGCCCACCCTCAGCGTCGTCACGACTGTTATCAAGGCCAAGCTCATTGTCGGCACCGTTGTCTTTGGGGTAGCACCCTGCGTGACGGCCATCTTCCCCAAACACCCTCAGGTAGAGGGTCGCGAGGCCATCGAACTTGAAGTGGAGGGTACAATTCCTGCTCACACCGCGCACGCGGGCAAACGCCTGCCAACCGCGGGTCAGGTCCATGTTGCCCGCGGCGGTGACCTCGACCCCGGCCCACGAGGCCTTACTGCAGCAGCCATCAGCCTGCAGCTAGAGGCCGTAAGCCCTATGGCCGGCAGCTCGCCAGCTAAGAAGCGCGGAACCTGGAGCCAGGTGCCGGCCGGACTCTCCGACCACACGACGAACTACGGGAGCACCTCCGCCGAGTGGAAGCGCGGCCGAGGAGGCCGGACGACCACGGCGCGCCTCCCTCCATCGCAGGGGCTGCCTCGCCCCTGGCGCCTTCCGCCACAATAAGAAGCGCCGCCGCGGCCGCTCGAGGCGCGCCCGCGCCCACGAGGAGCCACCGCAGGAGTTGCGTCGTGCTTGCGGAGCGACCTCGCCCTCTCCTAGGCGGCGGCGAGCCAGAGCCCTCCTTGGGGGCCTTTCCCTCCTCGGCAGCGGCGAACTTCCTCGTCGGCACCATGGGTGCCACGACAAGATGGCGAGGCAAGACAGAAGAACAAGGAGCGGGTGGCGAGAAGACAGAGATGAGCAAGGGGGCTCTGCCCCTCCCCTCATTTATAGCCAGAGGAAGGCCAACCGACGGCCTCCACGATCGCGCGCAATGATGATTTTTCCGTGCATGTAGCAGAGTCTCGTCAAGTCGGACGGTTGCCGAGGCAGCATGGGGAAGCGAAGACACCCACGTCCCATCAATCGCGACGCGTCGACCAAGGCCTCAAGCGGTTAGGGCCCGCGGCAGTCCGCACTTACCCTTTTGCTTTGCCTCGAAGCCAAGTTCGAGTGCGCCTTCGGCCTGGGGACTACTTTCGGCGTTCTGGGCACGGGGGTACCCAGACTTGCCTGCCTGTGGCCCACGGCGTGGCTCCATCAACGGCTCGGTACGGCCCAGCTTCAACAACAACAATTCAAGACCCTCACGACGGGCCAAGCCTCATGAGGAGGATGACACCAAGACCTCCCTGGGGGCGGCCTCCCCAGGTTGGCTCCCGAGGAGCGGAGATATCTATGCAAGGTGCACCTCGGGAGGTTCATATGACGTGAGTCGTGACGACCAAGTCCAGGCGGGCGCCAGCGAGAGCGCAGTGTACCGGTTTCCTCTTTGGTGCTAAGGAGGCAAGCGTAGGCGCGGGGTCCCGATGAATCAAGCAAATGTTTCCATTTCGGTACAACAAGACCAAGACCGCCGGGACGGCAGGACGGGGGTCATCGCGGAGCCGACCGTGGCGTCACCACCAGATGCTTTTGCAGGCGAAGACTACTTTTGTAAGGATAACTTGTACTAGTTGTCTCCCTTCGAATTTGGCCATTGTGGGATCCCTTCCCGCCTACATTTGGGAAGAGGACCAAGGCCACTATAAATAGGACCTAGCCACCACCGTAGAGGGGGGAGACAGGATCAGATCCATTCCACCCTGACTAGCTCACCAGCTCATCGAGCTCAAGAACACCTCACCTCCTGAGGCTGTTCATCCTTTGTACTATCCACAGCCCCTCGAGGCCAAACCACCACAAAGCAGGAGTAGGGTTTTACACCACAAGGTGGCCCAAACCTGGGTAATTTATTGTGTCTCTTGTTCATTTGGTTCAACGAGCTAGGCCGTGGGATTGGTGCATAGGCAGACCGGGAAGGATGAGTTCTTCGCACGCACCCCAGAGTTCGAACCTCTCAAGGGTCTACGGAACCCAGAATCCGACACTATCCCTACAAAATCATATAGTCTTCTCATGCCCTGTCATCCTAACACAAAGTATTTATCATGCACAACCCTGATGACAAGCCGAGCAATTGGTTCATACTTTTTAATGCGCTTTAGCTTTTTCAACCATCACGGAATACATGAGCGCAAGCCATGGATATAGCACTATGGGTGGAATAGAGTATGATGATAGGGGTAAATATAGAGAAGACAAAAAAGTAAGAAAGTCTCACATCGACGCGGGTAACCAACGGGCTATGAAGATGCCATCAATTGATATCAATGCGAGGAGTAGGGATTGCCATGCAACGAATGCACTAAGAGCTATAAGTGTATGAAAGCTCAATATGAAAACTAAGTGGGTGTGCATCAAACTCTATAATGAAAAATCCCCACTAGTATATGAACGTGACAACATACGAGACTCTCTATATGAAAAGCATGGTGCTACTTTGAAGCACAAGTGTGGAATTAGCATGCCCTTTCTCTCTTTTCTCTCATTTTTTCTTTTCTCTTTTTTTCGTTTTTTTCTTTTTCTTGGGCTCTTTTTGGCCTCACCTTTTTTCTTTTTTTTTATATTTATCCGGAGCCTCATCCCGACTTGTGGGGGAATCATAGTCTCCATCATCCTTTCCTCATTGGGACATGCTCTAATAATGAATAATGATGATCATCAAACTTATATTTACTTACAACTCAAAAGAAAAAAAGAAAACTCGATACCTGGAACAAAGTATGACTCTATATGAATGCCTCTGGCAGTGTACTAGGATGTGCAATGATATAGCGTAACAACAATATCAAAAAACAGACAAGCCATGGAAATATCATGCTAGCTATCTTCCGATCATGCAAGGCAATATGACAATGAATGCTTAAGTCATCAAAACAGAAGAAGTGGAAGTTGCATGGCAATATATCTCGGAATGGCTATGGAAAGACCATAATAGGTAGGTATGGTGGCTGTTTTGAGGAAGATATAATAAGGCTTGTGTGTGAGAAAGGGAAATGCACTGTACCATAGAGGCTACCAAATTGTGGAAAGGTAAGAGAGTGTATAATCCATGGACTCATATTAGTCATAAAGAACTCAAATACATATTGCAAAAATTTATTAGCCCTCGAAGCAAAGTACTACTACGCATGCCCCTAGGGGAGATATATTGGTAGGAAAAGACCATCGCTTGTCCCCAACCGCCACTCAAAAGGAAGACAATCAATAATAAATCATGCTCCAACTTCATAGCATAATGAGACACTATACAAGCATGCTTCAGGAATCACAAACCTTACCACCAATATTCCTACTAACCACAACCGTTTACTAGTACCTCCCACATATTCCATCTCTATATCACAAAAATATTGCAAGGAATCAGACATATCATATATTCAGTGATCCACAAGTTTTATGTAGGATTTCATGACTAACCATGCAAATGACCAATTCCTATTGAGTCTCTAAATAGATATAAGTGAAGCAACAGAGTTTAATTCTTTCTACAAAGACCATGCTCTAACAAATATAAGTGAAGCAAAAGGGCATTCTAACAAATATAGTAATAATGCAAATCACTACTCTAAGTACTGTTGCAAACCCATTCATATTTTGTTTTTTCATTTTAGCTACTATATCAAAACTTTTCCATGGCTTATACCACTGATACAATCGGTAGTTTCATCAAAACAAGCAAAACAATGCATCAAAAACAGGACAGTCTGTAGTAATCTAAAAATTGACCATACTTATGTAACTCCAAAAATTCTGCAAAAATAGGAAAAAAAATAAAAAATTGCACAGCAGTACTGTGTAAAAATGTCAGAAACTTTTGTCGTTCCAGTAAAAAAAATGTAAAATCACGCACTACAACCAAAGTTTCTGTTTTTGCACCACACATACCAACAAGCAATCTAATCATCCTAAAGGCAAATATTGGCACATTATTTTTATAATACAATGGATTTGTAAAAGGGTATAATTATTTTTGTTCAAAAGTTTATGTAATTCAAGATTCACAAAGTTTGAATGGGCATGAACAAAGTTCAAAGCATGCTCCCTCTTCCACGGTGCTCGTCTTTCTTACTTTCACTTTTCTTTTTGTAAGGTTTTAAGTTCCCCTCTATTTTTTGTTTTTAAACTTTATAAAAGCACACAATAGAATAAAAGGACTCTCTAAAACTTATGGATTGTCTCCCTGGTAGCGCTTTGTTTAAAGCCATTAAGCTAGGCATAAAGTGCTCAAGTAATGGATCCACCCGGATCCCAGGTATATCAAAGGCAATTTTAATCAACAATGATTTATAATTTAGTAGTAAGCACAAATCAACTTATATCATCCAATGACGAAGTGCAACCCTCTTCCTATGCATCAGCATGTCATAGAAGAACAATTCATGCACACAAAGTAAAGATCGATACATAGCGTAAACAGTTTCTTGCAATTTTATCGTGTTGGAAACATAGAGAGGTGGAGATATAGTTACTTTCTCATAATAATTGCAAGTAGCTGCAGCAGGCAGATGCATATTACATTCATCAAAACATCATGTGCAACGGTAAAACACAACCCATCAATATAATCCTTAGTAAAAGCAAACTTCTCTGATATAGTGTAGTTGGAAGAATTCAAAAAGATAATAGGACATTCATGTTTGGCTGCAATAGCAATAATTTCATTCTTAACATAAGGAACTATAGCAAGTTCATCTCCATAAGCATCATTCATATTGGCATCATGGCCACAAGCATAGCAAGCATCAATTTCATCGGAAGGGATATTTCAAATGAATCAACCGGATCATAGAAATTATCATAGCATTCATCCTTCGGTAAGCACGAAGGGAAATTAAACAATGTATGAGTTGAAGAGTTACTCTCATTATAAGGTGAGCACGGGTAGCTCAGGCGCTCTTCTTCCTTTTGTACTTCACTCTCCTCATCATCTTTTTCCTCCAATGTGCTCACAGTTTCTTCTATTTCTTCCTCCATAGATTCCTGCAAAATATTAGTCTCCTCTTGGATAGCGGAGACTTTCTCAATAAAATCATTAATATTGGCATTATGTTCATAATTCTTGTAGCAATATTTAAGTATAGTAAAATTTTCAGGTCTATAAACAGCGTCATCAAAATCTTCATACTTTTCAAACAAAGATTCAATTTCATAAGTGTCGGCATTCTGGGAATGGGGGTCCCTAGACTTGCCTGCCTGCGGCCCACGGAGTGGCTCCACTAAAGGCCCTGTACGGCCCATCTTCACCAGCAAACACTCAAGACCCTCGCGAGGCGGACGACAAGAGACCTCCTCAGGGGCGGCCTCACCAGGCTGGCTCACGAGAAGCGGAGAGATCAAGGCGAGAGGCACCTCGTGAGGTTCCCATGACGTGAGCCATGACGACCAAGGCCAGGTGGGCGCCAGGTGGGCGCGGAGTCCTGGTTTCCTCTTTGGTGCTGAAGGAGCACGCGCAGGCGAGGAGTCCCGAGGCATTAGGCAAAGGTTTTCATATCGGTGCAATGAGACCAAGACCGGCGGGACGGCAGGATGGAGGTCATCGCGGAGCCCACGACAGCGTCACCGCCGGAGCCTTTGGCAGGCGAAGACCACCTTTTGTCAGGATAGCTTGTACTAGTTGTCCCCCTTCAAATTGGCCGTTGTGGGATTCCTTCCCGCATAAACATTTGGGAAGAGGACCCGGGCCTCTACAAATCGGACTAGCCACCACTGTAGGAGGCATCGGATATCTGATCTTGGACTGGATCCATTCCACCAAGGCCACCACACAAGCTCATCGAGCTCAAGAACACCTCTCCTCAGGAGGCCGTTCATTCCTTGTACTTGTTCATCCTCAGCCTACTAGGAAATCCACCACACCACACTAGAGTAGGGTATTACACCACTACATCAGTGGCCCGAACCAGTATAAACTCTTGTGTCCCTTGTTCTTCGAGCTCTACGAGCTGAGCTTTGGAATGCGGTGAGAGCGTGAGCTAGGGGGAGAGAGATCTTCGTGCGCACCCCAGAGTTCGAACCTCAAGAGTTTTGCCCGAACCCGTAATTCGACATTTGGCGCACCAGGTAGGGGTGCGCTGAAGCTTTCCTTCCGTCGATCCACGCTCCACCGCGCCCATGGCGGACGCGCGTCGAGCCCGCGCCGAGCGTCGGGCCGCCCTCGCCGCCCGTGTCGCTCAGACAGCCCCTGTCGGCGGGCCTCCCTGTCGTTCTCCGTCACCCGCCGCCAATGCCGCCACTGGCCCGGCGGGAAATGAGCAGCAAGCGTCCTCGCTGCACCCCTCTGTGCGGCGGGACGGCCGCACCGCCACCCCGTTGCTTACTTCGGCCGGCTCAACGTCCCACGCTCATCGCGCGCCCACGGACGTGCAGGCCGCGTTGCTCATGGCACGCGAGCTGCTGCACTACCACCCGGTCGACGACCTCTACGAGGGCTGGCTAGACCGCATCGCCGAGCTCGTCAGCACCGTTGGGGGCTCTACCGCACCGTCCCTCTCGCTGCCTCGCCCTCTGCCAGCTGCGGGCGATGTAGCTCACGGAGCACCTCCGCCACGTCCGCACAAAGACGGCGCCTTGGCACCAAGACGCGCGGCCCCTCGGCACGACTCGCCGCACCGGGCGCCCATGCGTGAAGAAGGAAGCTGCCAAGAAGTTTCCCGACCGCAAGAAGACGCTCCCGCACTCCCGACACCACCATGTCAAGACCCCATGCCGCCTGCGGTAGCGGTACGTGGGCACCAAGACCAAGCTCCTCCCCCATGGTGGGCCCCGGTGGCCACAGCAGGCTGCCGCGCCTTCACTCCAGAGCTGCGCAGTGTCGTTTCGCCAGGCAAGTTCAAGCCAGACCTGCCTCCGCGCTACGACGGCACCCCTCACCCTGCGGAGTTCTTGCAGCTCTACGAGCTGAGCATCGAGACGGCCAACAGCGACGAGAAAGTCATGGCGAAATGGTTTCCCATGGCTCTCAAACACGGTGCTCCCTCTTGGCTCCTGAACCTGCCCCCAAGTTCGATCTCCTCCTGGGGTGAGATGCGCGACCGCTTCATCACCAACTTCCAGGGCAGCCACGACCGCCCGCCGGCAGCGGGTGACCTACGCCGCATCAAGCAGCAGCGAGGGGACACCCTGCAAAAGTACATCCAGCGCTTCAACAATGTTCGCCTCAAGATCCCCAAGGTGACAGACGAGGCCATCATTTCAGCATTCTCTGATGGTGGCCACGACGTCAAGATGAAGGAGGAGCTCACCATCCATGAGGAGCTATGCACGGCTCTGGAGCTATTCAACATGGCGACCAAGTGTGCAAGAGCTGAAGAGGGGCCCCTTTCCCTCCTATAGCTCCCTACTGCCGACCTAGAAGAGAAGAAAGCCAAGGCCAAGGACGTGAAGCACAAGGGGGTAGCCGTGGTCGCGGCAGATCCAGATACAAAGTGCGGCCAGGACCACCCCGAGCCGTCCAAGAGCAGCCGTCCGTTCTGCGCCTTCCACAACGTACACATCCACAACACCAATGACTCCCAAGAGCTCAGGGCCATTCAAGATGGGCGCTTTGGTTGACGCCCCGAGTGTAACGACCGGGGCTACGGCCGAGGAGGAGGACGAGGTGGAGGACGGTGGGACGACCACAACCCCCATCAGGAGTGGCATGACCAGCCTCGCGAGGGCGCCTGGAGGGACCAACCTCGCGAGGGCGCCTGGAGGGACCAGCCCTCTGAAGACCGCCCCCAGGGCAATCCTGGCCTTCCTCCGCTGCCGCTGCCACCAAGAAGGAACGACGACCACCATCAGGACGAGGGGGCTGCGGGCTTCCAGGAGCCGCGCGCTATCGCTTGCATCTTGGGCGGTGCTCAGGCCCCAGCTTCCCAACGCGTCTTCAAGCAGTTTGCTTGCGAGGTGAACATGGCCCTCCCCAATCTCGAGGCCACGCGCCCGCTCAGGTGGTCCAAGTGCGCCATCACCTTCGGCTCATCGGACCAGCTCAAGTGCGCGGCCACTGCTGGCACACTCCCCATGCTTTGCTCACTCGTCATTAGCAGTGTCCAAGTCACCAAGACCCTCATCGACGGCTGCGCGGGGCTCAATGTCCTGTCCGTCAAGACGTTCGATAGTCTCCAAGTGCCATACGATCAGCTACAGCCTACCAAGCATTTCTCAGGAGTGACCAACGGCTCCACCACCCCGATAGGGCAGGTCTGCCTCCCTGTCACCTTCGGCCAGCGTGACAACTACCGCACGGAGCTCATTGACTTCGACGTCACCCACATCCGTTTGTCGGGTTTCGCGTTTCGGCAAAACCCTTGAGGTTCGAACACTAGGGTGCGCACGAAGATCTCTCCTTCCCCTAGCTCACACCCTCACTGCGATCTCAAGGCTCAGCGCGTCGAACACACAGAACAAGGGACACAAGGTTTGTACTGGTTCGGGCCACCGATACGGTGTAATACCCTACTCCAGCATGGTATGGGATTGCCTCTTGGGCTGAGGATGAACAGTTACAAGGGAAGAACAACCTCCTGAGGAGAGGTGCTCTTGTCCTTGGTGAGTTTGCGTGGATGAGGATGATCTGAATGGCCCCAGATCAGTTGCCTTGGATCCGTCTGTGCCTACTATGGTGGCTAGTCCTATTTATAGAGGCCCTGGTCCTCTTCCCAAATGCTGGCGGGAAGGGATGCCACAATGGCCAATTTTGAAGGGAGACAACTAGTACAAGTTATCCTGACTAAAGGTGGTCTTCGCCTACCAAAGGCTCTTGGTGGTGACGCCGTCTTGGGCTCCACGGTGACCTCCGTCCTGCCGTCCTGCTGGTCTTGGTATTGTTGCACCGATATGGAAACCCTTGCCTGATGCCTCGGGACTCCTCGCCTGCGCTTGCCTCCTTAGCACCAAAGAGGAAACGAGTACACTGCGCACGCTGGCGCCCGCCTAGCCTTGGTCATCATGGCTTGCGTCACAGAAACCTCGCGGGGTGCCCCTCGCCTTGATCTCTCTGCCCCACGCGAGCCAGCCTGGTGAAGCTGCCCCCGAGGAGGTCTTGCGTCGTCCGCCTCGCGAGGCTTGGCCCCTCGCGAGGGTCTTGAGTGTTTGCTGGTGAAGATGGGCCGTACAGGGCCGCTGATGGAGCCACGCTGTGGGCCGCAGGCAGGCAAGTCTGGGGACCCCTGTTCCCAGGACACCGACAGTAGCCCCTGGGACCAAGGCTCGCTCGAACATGGCTTCGAGGCGAAGCCAAGGGGAAAGTGCGGAGTGCCGCGGGCCCCAACAGCCTGCGGCCTCGGTTGACGCGTGGCAATTGATTGGATGTGGGCGTCTCCGCTTCCCCGCGCTGCCTCGGCAACTGCCCGACTTGACGAGTCCCTACTGCATGCAAAGGAAAATCATCATTACCTATGATCGTGGGGATCGCCGGTTGGCCTTCTCCCGCTATAAATGAGGAGGGGGCAGAGCCCCCGTCGCTCATCTCTTCCTGCTCCGCTCACTTCTTCTCCCTTGCTTCATTGCAAGCACCGACGCTCATGGCACTGATACGGAGGTTCCCGGTCGCAGAGAAGGGAAAAACCCCCCGCGAGGAGCCCGGGCCACTTCCGCCGAAGTAGAGGCTAGCCCACCGCCGCGACATAGTCGTGGGGCCTGAGGTGTCGAGGCCTTGGTGCGAGCGGGCTCCTCCCGGGTACCCGTCGCCTCTGTACGCCCAAGCCGAGGGCTCCGGAGGGAGAGGCCGCAAGCAGTGCCGCCCACGCGATGGCCGTGGTCGCCGCGCCATGGCGACGCACGCCGTCGCCCCAGGAGCCCATGCCGTGTACTCCTCACGCGAACTCGTGATGTGGGCGGCGATGCCTCCGCGCACTTGGATTTGCTTTCCGCAGTTCTTCTCTGCCGAGATGCCGCCGAGGGGCCCCCTCGAGCTTTGGCTGCAGCACGCCGACTGCGACGCCCCGGTGACTGGACCGGAGATTGAAGCCGTCTCCCCGGGCAAGATCTTCATGACCTGTGGCTGGGGCGAGGTTGATCGAGTCTGCCGTGTGGGAGGCGCCCTCGCCATCCATTTTGTGTACGACGGCGCCTCCACGATGCTCTTCAAAGTCTTCGACGAGGAGGGCCGCCGCCTAGAGTGCTGCCCCGGAGGGGGTCGTCAGGACGGCGCAGCGGCCAACGCCGAGCATGTTGCTGGCTTCGCCAGCGGCTCCACCAGCAGTAGCGGCAGCGCTTGGGAGTCCAGCGACTCCCCTGAGCCCAACGAGACCCCGGAGACTGTCGATGACAGCTACGTGCCCTCGAGCTCTCGCCGCGCCTGGAGCAAGGCCGCAGCATCCGGCCGCCGCCGTCGCTGATCTGGATGGGGTTGGCGCCGGCCTCCCATGGCCCATTGTTGATGATGGCGTCAGCCATGCTGGCGCGTGTAGATAGGGCTCATAGAAACTCCCTTCTTTTGTTCCCTGCGAGGAATCAAGATGGACCCCGTGGGGGCGTGTAAGGGTCTGTAATGCCTTTTGTTGATATTATCCTTATTATGAAAATTTGCGAACACATGCCTGTTTTGGCTCGGTCTCCCCTTTCCAACCCCGCGGCAGCCTGGTGCTCTACGCCGACAGGTACCGGTCCCTAGGCAGGCTGCAGCCGTCGCTGCTATGCCAGGTCACGATGCCGTGGTCAAGGCCAGGAGGTGAGCGGCCCGAGGTCCAGTAAGAGCTCCTGAGGCTCGATGCTCAAGAGGTCCCCTTTAGCGTGCAAGCAGCCACCGAGAGGTAGGAAAGGGGAGCGACCTTGCCGTAACAAGGCTGCAACAAGTGAGAATCCTATGCCGTAGCGCTTGGTCGATCCGGGCGCGAAACTTATCTTGGCAGTCCAGAGTTGGTTCCTTGTGCTGCGCCAGACTCGTGCGTCGACGACCGTAGTGTAGCTAGGTTAGGCCCATGCGAGCCTCCCCCTCCTCTACGTTCTTCTATGTGCTCTACGTCCTCAGGTCCAGGCCCTCGAGCGAGCTCAGCCGCCGCTGGTATGCCAGGCCGTGATGCCGTGGTCAAGGCCAGGGGTGAGGGCTGGAGAGCCAGTAAGAGCTCCTGAGTTGCGATGCTCAGGAGCCCCCCTTTTAACGCGCAAGCGAATTGCATGGGAGAAGAGGGAGCCCGCAGTACCGCCTGTTGTTGTCCTCGGGAGGTTCCTGCAGGTTAGCACGAGGAGGGACACAAATTTCCACTACGATTGCCGGTCTGCCACTGGTCGCTCCGCAAGAAGATGAAGGCACTGAGGGCCTGGTGAGGTGACGTGCGCGGGGTTTGCCATGAGTCAGAGCTCGACCGCTCAGATTTATCAACGTTACAGGGACGGACCCGAGCACAAGCATCGTGCCAGCGTGAGTAGCTCCCGTTGCGGCATGAGCATGGGGAAGATCGGCGACACGGGCGGTCACGCTGGGTGACAATCAAGCAGGTAATAACCATAGATAGCTTATGCAAGGGACAAACTGGCTTAGATAAATGCAAGAACGATACATGCCACTGGGTCGGACTCGAGCGGCCTGGGGATGATGCAGCCCGAGGGGCGCCCCCAGTAGAGTAAGCTAAAGACGTAAAAGGATACATGCCGCAGGGACAGGCCCACGCGACCTGGGAATGATGCAGCCCGGGGGCGCTCCCAGCTAAATAAACTTGGAAAATGTCACTTGGTTCCGTTGTCGAAGGAGTGTTGGGGTAGCCGAAGACGCGTGACGAAGGATCCGCTCCTCATGAGCGACCAAGAACCTGAGCCTCGGGAGGCTCTTGGGGTCCAGACGGTTCCTTGAGGACCGCGTGATGCCTGGCCTCCTGGGTCGCCAGGACGCTCCACAGGTTGTGGTGGAAGGCGGCCGCCATGCTCGGCAGGCCAAATGGCATGTGAACATAGCTATGAGGTGGGCCCTCGCAACGTCCCACGCGCAGAGGCTAGAAGCCCTCCTGAGATGCGGCCCTGTTGAGCCCTGGGATGTCGATGCAGACGCGCAGCCCGTCATCCTCGCCAGGGGAGCTGCGTCAGGTGGGCGGAGGTCGGCGCGAATGGCTCTTGCTTCTTGTAGCTCCTTAGTGGTCTTGGTGATGAACTCCTGAGCGCCGGGCGCTCCTTGCCCAACGCCCTCTTGAGGGAAACATGCCGCGAAGCACGCCTCCATATGGTGCCCGAGTGCCTCCCTCGTGATGCTGGCTAGGTCTGAGGCCCTCCAGAAGAGAGCCCCCGAGCCCTGCCCGAGGAGGGCACCGGGCGCGCCTTCCTATGCGAGGGAGGGAGGCGCCCCCGGTGCGGGCACTGATCCTGACGTGGCACCGGTAGAGGCGCCGCTCCCCTGAGGTCTTGTGCAGAGGAGCTGCTTCTTTTTCTTGGGGAAGGCCTCAGGAGGGTACTGCGCACCATCATTGTCGGGGTCTTCGATTGCTGCGGCTTGGAAAGCGCGCTGGAGGGAGCACACCGCATCTCTTTCTTCGCAGGGGACTGTGATGATCCCGCCGCTCCCGGGCATCTTGAGGACGTTGTAGCCGTGGTGAGTCACTACCATGAATTTGGCCAAGGCTGGGTACCCGAGGATGGCGTTGTATGGCAAACGGATGCGGGCGACGTCGAAGTCGATGAGCTCGGTGCGGTAGTTGTCGCGCTGCCCGAATGTGACAGGGAGGCGGACTTGCCCTATCGGGGTTCTGGAGCCGTCGGTCACTCCTGAGAAAGGCTTAGTAGGTTGTAGCTGATCATAGGGCACTTGGAGGCTGTCGAATGTCTCGACGGACAGGACGTTAAGCCCCGCGCCGCCGTCGATGAGGGTCTTGGTAACTTGCACGTTGCTGATGACGGGTGAGCACAACATTGGGAGGGCGCCGGCGGTCGTCGCGCACTTGAGCTTGTCCGCTGAGCTGAAAGTGATGGCGTACTTGGACCACCTAACCGGGCGCGTGGCCTCGAGCCTGGGAAGGGCTGCATTCACCTAGCGAGAGAACTGCTTGAAGATGCGCTGGGATGCTGGGGCCAGACCTCCGCCAAAGATGCAGGCGATAGCACGCGGTTCCTGGAAGCCCCTAGCCCCCTCGTCCTGATGGTGGTCATCGTTCCTCCTTGGTGGCGGCAGTGGAGGAAGACCGGCATTGCCCTGAGGGCGGTCCTCCTGAGGCTGATCCCTCCAGGCGCCCTCACGAGGCTGGTCCTGGCAGCAGTCCTCACAAGGTCGGTCGCGCCACTCTTGGCGGGGGCCGCCTCGTCCTCCTCCTCGACCGTAGCCCCGGTCGTTGCGCTCGGGGCGTCGACCGAAGCGTCCATCTCGAATGGCCTTGAGCTCTTGACATTCATTGGTGTTGTGGCTGTGTACGTTGTGGAAGGCGTAGAACAGACGGCTGCTCTTGGACGACTCGGGGTGGTCCCGGCCGCGCTTCGTGTCCGGCTAAGCCGCGAGCATGGCCACCCCCTTGCGTTTCACGTCCTTGGCCTTGGCTTTCTTCTCCTCTGGGTCGATAGCAGGGAGCTCGAGGAGGGAAAGGCGCCCCTGCTTAGCCCTTGCGCACTTGGTCGCCATGTTGCACAGCTCCAGAGCCGTGCACAGCTCTTAATGGATGGCAAGCTCCTCCTTCATCTTGATCGCGGACGCCATCGGAAAATGTTGAAATGATGGCTTCGTCCGTCACCTTGGGGATCTTGAGGCGAATGCTGTCGAAGCGCTGGATGTACTTCTGCAGAGTCTCCCCTGGCTGCTGCTTGATGCGGCGTAGGTCACCCGTGGCCGGCGGGCGGTCGCGAGTGCCCTAGAAGTTGGCGACGAAGCAGTCACGCATCTCATCCCAGGAGGAGATCGAGCCAGGGGGCAGGTTCAGGAACCCCGAGCGGGCACCATCCTTGAGAGCCATAGGGAACCAGCTTGCCATGACTTTCTTGTCGCTGGTTGCTGCCTCGATGCTGAGCTTGTAGAGCTGCAAGAACTCCGCAGGGCCGGGGGTTCCGTCGTCGCGAGGAGGCAGGTCTGGCTTGAACTTGCCCGGCCAGACGATGCTACGCAGCTCTGGAGTGAAGGCGTGGCAGCCTGCTGTGGCCACCGGGGCCCTTTGCAGAGGCGGGGCCTGCCCTTGATGTCCACGTGCCGCTGCCGCAGGAGGCACACGGCCTTGTCGCGGTGGCGCTGGGAGCGCGGGAGCATTCTCTTGCGGCCAGGGAACCTCTTGGCAGCTTCCTTCTTCTCGCGCAGGCGCCCGACGCGATGGGTCACGCCGGGGGGCCACGCGCCTTGGCGCTAGAGGGTCGTCTTGTTGCGGAGGTGGTGGAGGTGCTTCGTGAGCTACATCGCCCGCAGCTGGCGGAAGGCGAGGCGGCTAGAGGGATTGTGCGGGGGAGCCCCCTGGGACATGCTCGGCGATGCGGTCCAGCCAGTCCTCATAGAGATCGTCAACTGGGCGGTAGCGCAGGAGCTCGTGTTCCATGAGCACCGCGACCTGTGCGTCGGTGGGTGCGCGGCGAGCGTGAGACGATGAGCTGGCTGGGGTTAGCGACGGAGTGGCGGTGCGGCCATCCCGCCGCACGGAAGGGTGCAGTGAGGACGCTTGCTGCTCGTTTCCCACTGGGCCGGTGGCGGCATTGGCGGCGTGTGACGGGGAACGACGGGAAGGCCCGCCGACAGGGGCTGTCTGAGCAACACAGGCTAGGGCGGCCTGGCGCTCAGCGCGGGCTCGACGCGCGTCCGCCATGGATGCGGTGGAGTGATGGGATGCGGATCGGCGGGAGGAAGCCTTTAGAGCACCCCTACTTGGCGCGCCAAAATGTCGGATTTCGGGTTCCGGCAAAATCCTTTAGGTTCGAACACTGGGGTGCGCACAAAGATCTCTTCTCCCCCTAGTTCATACCCTCACCGCGATCTCAAGGCTCGGTGCGTCGAACACACAAAACAAGGGACACAAGGTTTATACGGGTTCGAGCCACCGATGTGATGTAATACCCTACTCTAGTGTGGTGTGGTGGATTGCCTCTTGGGGTGAGGATGAACAATTACATGCGAAGAACAGCCTCCTAAGGAGAGGTGCTCTTGTGCTTGGATAGTTTGCGTGGATGAGGATGATCAGAATGGCCCCAGATCAGTTGCCTTGGATCTATCTGTGCCTACTGTGGTGGCTAGTCCTATTTATAGAGGCCCTGGTCCTCTTCCCAAATGCTGGCGGGATGGGATGCCACAACAGCCAATTTTGAAAGGAGACAACTAGTACAAGTTATCCTGACTAAAGGTGGTCTTCGCCTGCCAAAGGCTCTGGTGGTGACGCCATCTTGGGCTCCACGATGACCTCCGTCCTGCCGTCCTGCTGGTCTTGGTCTTGTTGCACCGATACGGAAACCCTTGCCTGATGCCTCGGGACTCCTCGCCTGCGCTTGCCTCCTTAGCACCAAAGAGGAAACGAGTACACTGCGCGCGCTGGCGCCCGCCTGGCCTTGGTCGTCATGGCTTGCGTCACAGAAACCTCGCAAGGTGCCCCTCGCCTTGATCTCTCTGCCCCTCGCGAGCCAGCCTGGTGAGGCTGCCCCCGAGGAGGTCTTGCGTCGTCCGCCTCGCGAGGCTTGGCCCCTCGTGAGGGTCTTGAGTGTTTGCTGGTGAAGATGGGCCGTACAGGGCCGCTGATGGAGCCACGCCGTGGGCTGCAGGCAGGCAAGTCTGGGGACCCCCGTTCCCAGGATGCCGACACCGTCTGCAATACAATGCCATCCTTGGGTATCCAGCATTGGCCAAGTTCATGGCGGTGATCCACCACGGCTACAACGTCCTCAAGATGCCGGAGAGTGGCGGCATCATCACGGTTCCGTGTGAAGAAAGAGATGCGGTGTTCTCCCTTGAGCGCGCCTTCCAAGCCGCAGCAATCGAAGACCCCGACAACCGAGGCTCCTTGTACCCTCCTGAGGCCATCCCCAAGAAGAAGAAGCAGTTGCTCCACCCAGCGCCTCAGGGAAGCAGTGTCACCAATGGTACCACTTCAGGATCCGCTCCCCCGGACGGGGCGCCTCCCTCCCTCTCATAGGAAGGCCCGCCCGGCGCCCTCCTCAGCCTGGGCTCGGGGGCTCTCTTTTGGAGGGCCTTAGACCTAGCCAACGTCACAAGGGAGCCGCTCGGGCATCACATGGAGGCGTGCTTCGCTGCACGTTTCCCTCAGGAGGGCACCAGGTGAGGAGCGCCTGTTGCTCGGGAGTTCATCACCTAGGCAATCCAGGAGCTTCAGGAAGTAAGGACCGTACGCGGCGACCGCCACCCACCACTGGGCGCAGCCCCCCATCCCGGCGAGGACGGCGGGGTACGCGTTTGCGTCGACATTCCAGGGCTCAACAGGGTCGCATCTCAGGAGCGCTTTTGGCCTTCGCACGCTGGCCGGTGCGAGGGTCCACCTCACAGCTATGTTCGCATGCCGTTTGGCCTGCCGAACGCGGTTGTCACCTACCAGCGTCATCTACGGAGCATCCTGGTGGCTCAGGAGGCCAGGCATCACGCAACCCTCGCAGGAATGGCGACAACCCTCAAGGAACCACCCGAGCCCTCGGAGCCTCCTGAGGCTCGGGGCCCTGGTGGCTCGTGAGGAGCGGCTTCTCCAGCGCACTCCTTCAGCTAACTCAACACCCCTTCGATGACGGAACCAGGTGACATTCTCCGGTTTACTCAGCTGGGAGCGCCCCTCGGGCTGCATCATTCCCAGGTCGCACGGGCCTGCCCCCGCGACATGTATCTTTTTGCATCTTTAGCTTACTCTATTGGGGGCGCCCCTCGGGCTGCATCATCCCAAGCCACTCGGGTCCGTCCCAGTGGCATGTATCATTCTTGCATCTATCTGAACTAGCTTACCTTCCTGCGTGGTTTCCCTACGGCTAGCACTTGTTTGATTACATCTTGCGGCGTCCCGCGTCACTAACCGATCTCCTGTTTACCCCGCGGTGAGAGCTCTACACATCGGCACGGCGCTTGTGCTTGGGCCAATCCCTGAAACGCTGATAAACCTGAGGGGTCGAGCTCTGGCTCACGGCCTGCTCCGCGCACGTCACCTCACCAGATCCTCAGTGCCTCCTCCTTCCTGTGGAACAATCGACAGCTGGGTAGCCAACGCGATCACAAGCTATATTCCCTCTCCGCATCGCATGGAGCAAGGTGTCGCCCGGAGGTAGGTCCTCTGTCGGGGAGGCACTGGCGAGCCTTTCCCCCCGGCAGAGGGCCCGTGGTCGCCGAGGGCGCCGCTAGCGTCCCCTTTGCCCCTTGGCGTCGTGCTGGTTTCCGGACGCCCCAACGGAGGTCAAGGGCGACGCAAGGCGGGGCCCTCGTCTGGCGATATGAAACAAGGCTAACGCCTGTGAAGGTCTCCGCTCATGACACTCTCACGTAATAATGAGTGGAGCTGTACAGGCCCCGGAGTCTTAGGAGTGCCGCCTTCGGGCCTCGGGGGCTCCCTCCCATGTCCTAGTGGCAGCACTTAGCTCCGCGCTGGTGAGAAGACTAGACTAGGTGGCGGACGCGGCTGTTCATTTGCTTTATGCGGTTGGTTTGCCCCTTTTTATGGAATTTGGAGTTCTGGTGTTCTCTGTTGATTGCTCGGTTGGGTTTTCCTTTCCTTTTGCTGCCTTTTTGCTCGTTCCTTGTTTTATGCCTGGGAGGGCGGCAGTTCCCCGACGCTCTCCCTCGCTCGCCTCACGCGGGGGCTCGGCAGGTGTGTGCATGCACTAGGCTAGCCAAACCGTGAACACACCTCGCCGAAGCTCTGTCGCTCGAGTGCTCCGGCTCTCCTAATCTTCGCAAGGCGCCCTCGATTGAGCTCGTGCTTGGCGCTCCCTCCTAAGTCCATGCCCCACGGGTACCGTGACGTGGTGCACCAGGCCATGACTAGCCCATGGCTGAGGCCTCACACAGAGAAGGATAAGCACCCAATGGATGACCTAACAAATTTTGCAGCCTTACGACGACTCCCGAGGTCAACAGCTCCTGAGCCAGCGGCTGGGAGGTGTCAGCAGGTCCCAGAAGCCGCACCACGAGACGTGAAACTACCCCGGGCTCACCAAGCTAAGGAAGAAAGGAAAGAACAAGATAAAAGCAGCGCGCGCACCCGCAACGGCTCGCGAGGGTAGGCCCTCGGCGCCCCCTGGACTTAGCCAGACCCCTCCTCGCGCTTCACTGGGGTGTGGCGATGAGACGACCCGCCACCCCCCTCGAAGCGGGCACGGCGGCGTGGCGGTTGATCGTAGCCGCCGCTGCTGGAGCTGTCGCTGGAGGAGGAGCTGACGTAGCTGGACGAATCGCGGTCGGCGCCGAGGGCGAGTTCATCTCCCCCTCGTCACGGCCGTCGCCAAGGCCGAGCACCTCGCCGTCGTTGTTGTCCTCAGGGCAGCATCCGACACCGCGACCATCTTCCCCGAATACCCTCACGTAGAGGGTCGCTTCGCCGTCATACTTGAAGTGGAGGGTGCACCGCCTGCCCAGGCCGCGCGCGTGGGGGAACGTCGGCCAACCACGGGCCAGGGCGACATTGCCCGCGACGGAGACCTCCACCGCAACCCATGAAGCCTTGCTGCAGCAGCCATCCGCCTGCAGCAAGAGTCTGCCTGTACCCATGGCCGGCAGTTCGCCGGCGAAGGAGTGCGGGAGCTGAAGCCAGGTGCCGGCCGGGTTCTCCGACCATACGACGAACTCCGGCAGCACCTCCGCCGAGTGGAAGCGCAGCCGGGGAGGCCGCGCGACCATGGCGCGCCTCCCTTCATGGACTGGGCTGCCGCGACCTGGGCGGCTCCCGCCGCGCGAAGAGGCGCAACCGCGGCCGCGAGGGGCCATGGCGGGGGTCGCGACGTGCTTGTGTGGGCGACCGCGTCCCCTCTTAGGCGGTGGCGAGCCGGGCCTCTCTTGGCGGGCCTTCCCTTTCTTTGTGGCCGAGAACCTCTTCATCGGCGCCATGGGTGACGCCCTAGCAGCGAAGCAAGGAAGAAGAAGCAAGCGGAACAGGAAGAGATGGGCGACGGGGGCTCCGCCCCCTTCCCATTTATAGCAGGAGAAGGCCAACCGGTGACCCCCACGAACACAGGTAATGATGGTTTTTCTGCATGCACCAGGGACTCGTCAAGTCGTTCAGTTGCCGAGGCAGCGTGGGGAAGCGGAGACGCCCACGTCCCGTTAGTCGCCACGCGTCAATCAAAGCCGCAGGCGGTTGGGGCCCGCGGTGCTCCGCACATGCCCCTTGGCTTCGCCGCGAAGCCAAGTCCGAGCGCGCCTTGGGCCCGGGGGCTACTGTCGGCGTTCTGGGAACGGTGGTCCCCAGACTTGCCTGCCTGCGGCCAGCGGCGTGGCTCCACTAGCGGCCCTGTACGGCCCATCTTCACCAGCAAACACTCAAGACCCTCGCGAGGGGCCAAGCCTCGCGAGGCGGACGACACAAGACCTCCTCAGGGGCGGCCTCGCCAGGCTGGCTCGCGAGGAGCGGAGAGATCAAGGCGAGGGGCACCTCGTGAGGTTCCCGTGACGTGAGCCATGACGACCAAGGCCAGGTGGGCGCCAGCGGGCGCAGAGTACGGGTTTCTTCTTTGGTGCTAAAGGAGCAGGCGCAGGCGAGGAGTCCCGAGGCATCAGAAATGTTTCCATATTGGTGCAACGAGACCAGGACCGGCGGGACGCCAGGATGGAGTGCATCGTGGAGCCCACGATGCCGTCACCACCAGAGCCTTTGGCAGGCGAAGACCACTTTTTGTCAGGATAGCTTGTACTAGTTGTCCCCCTTCAAATTAGCTGTTGCGGGATCCCTTCCCGCCTAAACATTTGGGAAGAGGACCCGGGCCTCTATAAATAGGACTAGCCACCACCATAGGAGGCATCGGATATCTGATCTTGGACTGGATCCATTCCACCAAGGCCACCATACAAGCTCATCGAGCTCAAGAACACCTCTCCTCAGGAGGCCGTTCATTCCTTGTACTTGTTCATCCTCAGCCTACTAGGAAATCCACCACACCACACTGGAGTAGGGTATTACACCACATCGGTGGCCCAAACCAGTATAAACTCTCGTCTCCCTTGTTCTTCGAGCTCTACGAGCTGAGCTTTGGGATTGCGGTGAGAGCGTGAGCTAGGGGGAGAGAGATCTTCGTGCGCACCCCAGAGTTCGAACCTCAAGGGTTTTGCCAGAATCCGTAATCCGACAATAAGCACCCTTAAAAGCACTAAATTCTTCTATTTGTTCCACATCATAGTAATCATATCTACCATTAGCATAAGAAGCCAAGGTTTCATTATCACTAAATTCACATGAAAAGGGAAAGTGTCGAGCCTTCATCCTAGAGCAACAAGTATAATCATATCTAGAGCATAAATTCTAAGCATGCCATTGCAACATTTCAATTTGATCCCATAATAGTTTCCCTTTTTGAGTCAAGTGATAATCCCTAATGTATTCACATTGATCCAACGTGTCTCCCATTATTAAGTTGAATGGGGTTTTCTCAGGATTATCAAAGTAGTGTTTAATATTTTTCACATAACGAGCATCGAGAGTTTTAGGAGGTTCCCCGTCTCCATGAGTAGCAAGTACCACTAATTTTTTTGGTATTTCTTGTTCCATATCCATAACTAAAGATATAAAACAACTTAGAACAGGAAATAAAAACTACTTAGTGATAAAGCAAACAAGCACACACGAGAATATTGACCCCACGCTATTGCTCCCCGGCAACGGCGCGAGAAAAAGGTCTTGATAAGCTACAAATATAGGGCATAATTTGTAGCCTTTTTTGATAAATAAGAGTGTCGAAAACAACAAGGAGCTAAAGGTAGAATAAATATTCACTCAAGTTCTATCGACCACCGATACAACTCTTTGCACACTTAAAGTTTGCTTTACCTAGAACAAGATTAAAACTAGAACTACTTTGCGAGAATAAAACTACAAATAAATTGCAAGACAATAAAAGTAGATAGCTTTTGTCACACAAGAAATTAATTTGTCCCTAGGTGATCGATAACTAGACCGGTGATCATTATTGCAATTTTATATGAGGGAGAGGCATGAGCTAACATACTTTCTCTACTTGGATCATATGCACTCATGATTGCAACTCTAGCAAGCATCCACAACTACTAAAGATCATTAAGCTAAAAATCAACCATAGCATTAAGTATGAAGTCCTCTTTACTCCCATACGCAACAACCCACTTAGTCGGGTCTGTTTATTCTGTCACTCACGCCACCCACCATAAGCGAATCATGACGTATTGCAACACCCTACAACGGGGGTCCCTCACGTTTGTGCGACATGGAGGGCACCATAGGATAGCACCAAAATAAAACATACAACTCACACCAATCACGATCATCTATCAACCCATTGGACAAAACGGATCTACTAAAACATCATAAGATAGCCATAAATCATTGGAGAATAATATATAGTGTTGAGCACCATGTTTAAGTAGAGATTACAATGGGTAGAAGAGAGGTTGCACCGCTGCACAGAGGGGGAGAGAGTTGGTGTTGACGGTAGAAAGGTTGTTGATGTAGATCATCGTCACGATCCTTGCCCCGGCGGCACTCCGGCACCACCGGGAGAGAGGGGGAGAGAGCCCCCCATCTTCTTCCTTGGCCTCCCCCCTAGATGGGAGGAGGGTTTCCCCTCTGGTGCATGACCTCCATGGTAGCAGAGGGGCGGGAGCCCCTCCGAGATTGGATCTATCCCTCTGTTCTCTTCTGTTTCGCGTTCCTGTTTTCTGGCCGAAAACTGTTTGTTATATTCCCGGAGATCCTTAACTCTGATTGCGCTGAGATTTTAACAAGACTTTTTCGGATATAAGTTTCCTTGTGCCCGAAGTAGACCTCCAACCGACTTATGAGGAGGGCACAACCTGCCACCATGTTCTTGGGCCCTCGGGTGCGCCCTAGTGTCTTGTGGTGGCTTTGGGTCTCCGTTTGCATTGATTCCACATCCGAAAAATAAAAAATATTTCCAGAATAATTCTTCGTAAATTTTTATCGCGTTTGGACTTCGTTTGACATGGATATTCTACAAAACAAAAACATGGACCAACAGGAACTGGCACTGGGCACTGGATCAATAGGTTAGTCCAACCACGTGGCAGCGTCCGTGCGTGAGGCGTCGATGGTGGCGTCGATGGCGAGGTTCTCCTCCAAGATCTAATGGTCGACACGCATGGCAGCCATCACGACCTCATTCGAACGTGCGGCCGTGATTTGCTTCTCCACTGCAAGATGCTCCTTGAGCTCCTCGCTATACTACCTGCAAAATGGCTCTGGGCGGCGCTTATTTGGAGGATGGGGCAGTGATTTGGGTCGAAGGTGTCACGTTAGCGGTCAGGGTATGTGGGATGGAGAAGGAGGAGGAGGATGGGGGTGGGGTGTGGATTGCCTGGCTACATGGACGTGGTCGCGCAGCATGAAGGAGTGTTGGCGATGAGGAGGCCGCGCTACAAGCAAGCAGTGAAGGTTAGAACTTGAAAATGAAGGAAGAAACAGTGGAAATGTGGCTTTTGGTCGGTGAGAGGGGGCAGGGAGCTAGATATTTCGCGGTTGTCAAATTTTTTTCGCTCGGTGGAGCGAAAACTTGTGCGCAAGTGTGGTTGATGCGTGGACGATGGACTATAGCCGACGAAGCTTCTGTCTCAAGCCATTTATGAGTGCGCCCCAAGATATTTCATGCTACATCGCACACGATTCATGCTAATAAACTGTTTCTGGTGTATTTGATTTATTCATTCTAATTTGGAAAAAATGGGGTTATGGTGGGAAAGGACAGTATTTGAATTGCTAGAAAATTTATCCGCAGTGAACATGCAACTGTAGGAGTGTCATGTTAAAATTTGGAATTATTTAGGGTTCGTTTGGCCTTTTTTATACATTAATTGAGTTTCCAGGCATTTAATGTGCATAATTCCAATTTGAACTATAGGCACATGCTCCAGTGCACCAAAATGGGTTGAAAAATCATATATGTTTCTGGGAAGCGGATGGCAAAGGATTATGCCGTCCGCCGTCGGAGGCCAGCAGACGGCAAAGACAGTGGACGGCGGTGCGGTGGTGTGAGAGCCATTAGGTGTTTAACGGCGCTCTTTGCCGTCTGCCAGCGGACGGCAAAGAGTCGTAGCTCTATGCCGTCCGCTGACGGACGGCAAAGAGCTCAGCTAGGCAGCACTGGGAAGCTGCCACGTGTCCATCTATGCCGTCTGCCAGCAGACGGCAAAGAGGTTTGAATCTTTGCCGTCTGCTGGCAGATGGCATAGCTGGTCACTTTGCCGTCCGCCAGCAGACGGCAAAATGACCAAATAGGCAGCCAGTGTTCCCAGTTTGCCTAGGTGACTGCCACGTGTCCTCTTTGCCGTCTGCTAGCTGACGGCAAAGCTCTTTGCCGTCTGCTAGCGGACGGCAAAGAGGCTATATATCCCCAGTTTTTATTTAAATCCCATTAATTAGACATGGTTTCAAACACAGATATACATGCATACATCTCCAACATATCCAACAGCATGTCCAACAACATATTTCATCAAATCCAACAACATAGGTCAACAAAGTCCAACATATCCATATATACATAACCAGAAACAAGTTTCCAACAACGTATCCAAACAAGTTTTCATAAACAACAAGGAAGCACCAGAAGAATAGTACACTCCATGAATCCAAGCTTCCTCATGTAAAGCAAATATGCAAATTGGGAAAGATGAAAGTTAGAAGAAGAAGAAGAAGAAGACTAGTTAGAAGAAGAAGACTTTTTTCTTCTCTTTCTTTTTCTCCTCTCCTCTTCTTTATCTTCTTCTTCTTCTAACTAAGGTAGGTAAAAATGTCATTTTATTGCTAAGCTAGGTAAAAATGCTAAGTTTAGGTCATTTTAGAGCTAAGCTAGGTAAATAGGTCATTTTGGAGCTTAGTAAGGTTATTATGCCATTTTCGAGGAAAAAAAGCTAAGTCTATATCATTTTGGAGCTAACAAAGATTATCATGCCATTTTTTACCTAAGTATGTCATAAGTGAACTGAATAAGCTAAGTATAGCTCATTTTTTATCTAACTTAGGTAATTATGCCATTTAGGAGGAAAATAAGCTAGGTATCCATTTGTAAAGCAAAACACTAGAGAAAACTTACCCTCATCACAACAAATGTGATGAAGATCGCAACTAAGGTAACAATTGATCCAACGGCATAATGATACCAAGCCTCATTATCAATGGCATATTTTCTAATCTTGTTAAGCTTCAGGCGCATTGCATCCATCTTCAAGCGCATTGCATTCATCTTCATCTTGTGATCATCGATGACATCGGCAACATACAACTCCAATGTCATCTTCTCTTCTTCAATTCTTTTAATTTTTTCTTTCAAATACTCATTTTCTTTTTCAACTAAATTTAACTTCTCGACAAGAGGGTCCGTTTCAAATTCCGGTTCACATACCTCCTAGATTAAAATATATCTATGTCAACTTGATGGCCATAATTGTCATAAATTCAAAATGCAACAAATAGTTATGAAAGAGAATTTACCACATCCGAATCATAAAGCGGGCGAGGACCGACGGGGACGGACATCAAGACCATGGCACTATGTATAAGAAACAATCATACAAAGTAAGAAAATTATAAATACCAACTATATAAATCATACAATCATACAAATAACTATATAAATCAAGTATAACGTAAAAGTTTGAATACCTAAGAATCACTATCGGTAATGACGTGCTCATCATCATCATTAATAAAAGCATCATCATCATCACTATCGGTAATGACGTGCTCATAAAATCATTAATAAATGCATCATCATGTGGAAGGCCACCTTTACGTAATCGTTCAAGCATTGACAGGTCATCTGCAGCAGTAACTTCTTCTTCTTCCGGCTCTTCTTGTTCCGGCTCAGGGGTGAAGTCGGATTCACTATCGTTGTCTACTTCAATGTTCTGGGGTGGAGTAGAGTGGTTCTTGAAACATTTTTTGGAAAGACGTGTTTCTTGGAAGAATGCTCCTTCGTCATATGTGTCTTGATTAATGTGAGGTTCATAATCCTTTTCATTGGGGGGAGGTGGTCTAACACGTGGCGGCACTTCATAAACGACGTCCCAACCACTGAGATTTGGATCACTTTGGCAGGCCCACGGTAGATAGAAAACTTGGGTTGCCTGTTGAGCCATAATATAGACATCGGGAACATCCAAATGGGTGCTTTGTTTGATTTCGACTAGCCCTATATGTTCATGAGTCCTTCTAGTCTCCCTCGGCTAGAACCAATAACATCTGAAGACTACGACGTATGGTGGGTTTTCACCATAGAATTCAAGTTCATAAATTGCTTCAACTCTTTCATAATACTCGATACCTCCTTCCCCGATAGCAGAGACACAACAAGTTGTAGACTTTCGGTCGGCCATAGATAGCTCTTTGCCATAGGTACGAAAGCGATACCCGTTGATGTTGTATTTGTCAAATGAACGGACCTTATAGTCAAAACCATTAGCTATTTTTCTCAATTCGGCATCCATAATCTCTGAATTAGCCTACAAGTTTAATACGAAAGGATTGTTGCATTAGTCGCAAATTAGCCAAAGAAATGAAAGGGTCAAATGGAAATTACCCTTTTTTGAACCAAGAGATGAAACCAGGATATTCGGCTCCTTGTTTTGCCAGAAGCTCATACTCTTCGACGGAATCCTTTTGGATCACTGCTCCATACGAGAATATGGCGACGTATTGACTGCATCAAATATCCAGGAATAAGAGAAGTTCAAAGGAATTAGAAGTTGTGAAACAATGTACCAAGATCTTACTTGATGTACGGCTGCACTTCTGTTAGGTTGTTGATGAGATACAGCGAAATGGTCCGCCATTCTTCAAAGTCCAACCTTACTAGTTTCCAACCACTGGCTGGTGCGAGATTCCCTTTGAACAGGCTGAGGTTGGATTGACCCTTTTGAGGTTCGTTAGCATTGTACCAAGGCTTCATATTATGCAAATGACGTTTTTTGGCTTCGTAGTGTGCTGTCACGAAGTTTGCCGCCTCCTCAGTGATGAATGCCTCTGCCATCGATGCTTCTATTCTACGTTTATTTTTACATTTTGCACGAAGCGTCTTCTGCATCCTCTCAGTTGAGTAGCACCAACGATTTTGCACAGCCCCCCCAATCCTGCCTCGGTCGGGAGATGCAAAATCGAGTGTTGCCTTGGATTAAAGAAGCTTGGCGGAAAGATCATCTCTAACTTGCAGGTCAACTCCGGCGCCAACTGTTCCATTTCTTCTAGGAGGCCAGACGATAGTTCTTTCGCACAAAGAACACAGAAGAAATAGCTTAGCTCTGCCAGTACTAGCCATTCATCCTCAGGGATGACGCCACGCAACATCACCGGCATTATCCGCTCAATCCATATGTGCCAATCATGAATTTTTAGACCAAATATTTTCAATTTTTGAAGACTCGTGCCCTCTTTAGATTTGCTGCATACCCATCAAGGAACGTCAACTGCATTTTCACCCACAAAATAATTTCCTTCAAAGCTGGCCTTCCAAGATTGAACCATGCCTTTCACTTTGTCCAGTTCCCCTTTCCTTTCGGTTCTTTCATGTTTTGTAACAGTCTATCACGTAGCTCCTCTTGATCGACTCTAGCGTTAGTATTATCCTTTGATTTCCCCTCTATGCCAAACAATGTACCAAAAATGGCTTCGGCGATATTCTTTTCAGTGTGCATCACGTCGATGTTGTGTGGGCAAAGGAGGTCTTTGAAGTAAGGCAGATCCCAGAAGCATGTCTTGTGAGTCCAAGCGTGTTCCTTATTATACCCCTTGATATACCCTGGACGCTCTGGATCTGGCTCGAGAGCGTTTAACCGATCTAGGGTTTGTTGGCCTGTCAACGCAGGTGGTGCAGAGTGTTTGACAACTCTACCTTTGATGAAGTTCTTCTTGTCTTTCCTGAACTTATGACCAGGATGTAGAAACGGTCTATGCAAGTCGAAGCAACTATACTTGTGCCCTGCCGTCAGCCAACGAAACTCAAGAGCTCCCTTGCATGTGGGGCACGAGAACCTTCCATGCACACACCAGCCAACGAATAGCGCATACGCCAGCAAGTCATGCGTCGAGTACATGTACCAGGCACACATTATGAAGTTCTCTTTGCTAAAGGCGTCATATGCCCTGAACCCATTATCCCGAGCTTCTTGCAATTCGTCCTTAAATGGCTGCATGTACACATTCATATTCTTCCCCGGATAGTTGGGCCCTGGAATTATCAACGTCAGGAAAATGTTCTTTCTTTGCATAATCTGCCCGGGGGAGGGAGATTGAGTGGAATGACAAACACGGGCCAACAGCTGTATGGGGTTGCCATCTGACCAAACACACTGAACCCATCTATGCTGACAGCGACTCGAGGATGCCTTGGATCTGCCTTTTTTCCTTATGTAATGCACCGAAGCGCTTCCATGCTTCACTATCCGATGTGTGCACCATCATCATTCCCATCTGCATCTAGTTCGGTTCTTTTGCCTGTTGTGTGCCATGTCATCTGTTTGGCCATCTCTTCGACCATGAAAAGACGTTGAAGTCTTGGTACGATTGGCATATACCGAAGAACATTAACAGGTATTTTGGTCTGCGTCTTCTCACCCATACCGTTGTCTACCACAACATACCTGGAAGAATTGCAAATGGGACAATAGTTCAAGTCCTCATACTGAAGCCTAAATAAGACACATCCTTTCTCACAGGCATGTATCTTCTCATAGGGCATCTTAAGAGCACGGAGGAATTTGTCTGACTGGTACAGGTTTGGAGGTAGCACATGGCCTTTGGGTAGAAATCGTCCGAATACTGTCATCATCGCGTCGTAGCATTCTCTGCCCAAGTTGAAGTGAGCCTTCAGAGCCATTATTTGTGAGATGGCATCCAGCTGACAAAGCTCAGTGTGCTCGTCCGTGCTCGTGGAGAGGACGTTTTGAGGACTCCAACATTTCAGTGAAGGCCTTTGCAGATTCCTCCATCTCCTCGTCCGAGTCCCGAGCATCGTCAAAGTCTTGCACCATGTCTGCGGTCCCGGTACCATGCTTGTCGGTGCGACGACGAACCACCTCGGCTCGGGCACGTTGGGCAGACTCAACATGTAATTTCCAGACCGTGTAACCAGGCGTAAAACCAAACTTCTGCAGGTCTTTACTCATTTCAAGCTCGTCCCTCTTTTTATAGTTGTCGCAATGGGCACAGGGGCACCAGCTTAATTCTTGGCCATTTGCAAATGCGGCTCTAACAAACCCCTTGGTTTTTGTTAACCATTCCTCGGTCCAAACTTTCTGACTAGTGTAACCGATGTACATCCATGCACGATCACTCATATTGACCTCCAACTGGACACACAAGAAATATATACATAATTAAGCAAACCATATCCATCAGTTAATGGATTTTGTCAGTTTTATTACGTCCATGCAACCTACACGCTAATAGGTAAAGATAGGTCCTAATCCCACCCGAGTATGTGTAGATTGGGTTCGTTTTCCCATGCTCTGCTCCGGATCCGACGCAAAATTTCGGCAGCACCTCCCCGCTGTTCTCCTGATACACGTTTCGGCAATAAGCAGAGTGGATGTGTACCCAGAGAACAACAGGGAGGCACTGATGAAATTCTGCATCGGATCCGAAGCAGAGCATATGGGAAAACTAACCCAATCTACACATACTCGGGCTGTCCATGGATAACGTTGGACAATTCGAAAGAATCACGATTATAAATATGCAAATGCATGCATATTTATAGATGTAACCCTTTCGAATGGGAGACGCATAGTGGTTACGCATACTGATGATTGACACCTATAGCTAGCAAGTTTCATCAGGAGATGTCATTTGTGCTCACCAACAAACGCAGGGGCGGAGCTCGTCGAACACTAGACCCTCGCAGCGACGAAATAACTGCACATTTAAATCCAAAGATGAGTAATATACCAATTATGTTTCTTCCGTCGACCTAACTAAATATTGACAACAGGACGAGCGGGTTAGGGGGTCCTTAGCGTCGATTGAACCCTAAATAGCAAGTATCATCTGTGCTAGATACATGTGGCGCTCGGCGTTGAACACTAGATCCACATTCCACAAGTGAAGCCGGCGCCCGGCATCCCACAACAATAGTTCTGGTGGCCGATGACGGTCGAACACCATCGCGAATTTGTCTGGCAGCCTCTGCGATGAGGATTAAAGCCCAAGTTTTGAAACTTCAAACAACCAAACCGACTTGAGTCAGTTTGGGCGTTTCAAGTTTCAACACTTGCCTTTTAATCGTCATCGCAGAGGCTGCCAGACAAATTCGCGATGGTGTTCGACCGCCATCGACGCCGAGAACAGTTGCTTTGGGACGCCAGACGTCGGCGTCTCTTGTGGGACATGGATGTAGTGTTCGACACCGACGACCACATGTATCTCGCATCGACGATACTTGTTATTTAGGGTTCCATCGACACCGAGGAACCCCCTAATTAACCCGCTCGCCCCCGGGCGCCCCCTTTTCCTACTTCTTTTTTTCATCTACAACTTCTACTTCTTTTTTTCATATTCTTCTTCTTCTTATACTTATTGTTCTTTTTCTTCTTCTTCTTCTTCTTCTTCTTTTTCTTTCATCTTTCTTGATTATTCTTAAAAACAGGAAAAAAACCTAAACAAAACTATAAACTAAATGTAACCTAAAATAAACTAAATTAACCTAAACTAACCAAAATAACCTAAACTAAACTAACCAAATAAACCTAAACTAAACAAACATAAACTAAATCTAAAAAAACAGAAAAAAAACTCACCATGGTGAGGGGCAGTGCAGCGGCGGGGCGGGGCCGGGCGGTGCGGTGCGGCCGGGCGGCGGCGGCTCGGGACGGGGGCGGGGCGGTGTGGGGCGGCCGGCCACTCGGGACGGGGGCGACGCGCCCGGGGGGCGGGGCGGCGCGGGCGGCAGCCACGGCTCGGGTGGGCGGGGTGGGGCGGCGCGGGCGGCGGCGGCCCAGGCACGGGGTCGGGGCGGGGCGGCTCTGGCCGGGGCAGGGCGGCACGGGGCGGGCGGGGCGGCGCTGGCGATGGCGGCCCACGACGGGGGTGGCGCGGGGCGGCGGCGGCTCTGGCACGAGGCTAGGGTGGGGCGGTGCGAGGTGGTCGGCGATGGGGGTGGCACGGGGCGGCCGGCGATAGGGGTGGCGGCGCGGGTTAGGGGCGGCGGCAGGGGTGAGGGGTGGCGGCGGCTCGGGCAGGGGACGGACAGATCAGAGAGGGGGGCACGGGCGCGGTCCCTTTTCTGCTAGCTACTAGGTCACGGCTCTTTGCCGTCTGCTAGCGGACGGCAAAGAGCGTACCTAGTGGGGTGGGGCCGGGGGGAAACGGACGACCTAAAGGCCATTTTCTTTGCCGTCCGCTGGCTGACGGCAAAGAAAATGGCCGTTAGGTCATCCTCGTAAGCCCACCACCCATCCACTTTGCCGTCCGCCAGCGGACGACAAAGATATGATGATGGCAAAACCTTCCGTTCCCGTCCGCTGCCTCTTTGCCGTCCGTTTTCTGTTGGCTGATGGAAAGCCTTTCTTTGCCGTCCGCTAGTTGACGGCAAAGAGTCAGCAGACGGCAAATCTGCTGATTCCAGTAGTGGCATGGTGTCTCAGCCAGAAACATTGAGAAACTTGGCTTTAAAATCCCTGTAAATCCAAAACTCGCCTGAAAATCATGAAACTTGGCATAAAGTCACGACATGGCACCAACATGTTGTGGTAAAAAATTTGTCCGATTTGGGACAAGTTTGGTATAAGCTTCTTACAAACCATAGCTTCTCTCAAGAAGCCTCATGGTTCTGAGAGGGAATGTGTCACCTCTATGTGCGAAACGACATTTGCTGCCTCTTCCCGCCTTCATTTATTTTACAGAGGCAACATGTTGGAGTGTCGTGTTAAAATTTGGAATTATTCAAGGATCGTTTGGCCTTTTTATACATTAATTGTGTTTCTAGGTATTTAATAGGCATAATTCAAATTTGAACTACAGGCACAACTCCAGTGCACCAAAATTGGTTGAAAAATCATATATGTGTACTTGGGTGAATGTTTAGATCCCATGCAAGAAATGTGAATGAATTTCAAACATCTGGGGGTTGCGGCTCGGTCGGAAAAATTGAGAAACTTGGTTTTAAAATTCGTGTAAATCCAAAACTTGCATGAAAATCATGAAACTTGGCATGGTGTCATGACATGGCACCAACATGTTGTGTTAAAAAAATTGTTTGATTTGCGAGAAGTTTTGGTATAAGCTTCTCACAAACCGGAGCTTCTCTCAAGAAGCCTCATGGTTCCGATAGGGAACATGTCACCTGTGTGTGCGAAGCGACATACATTGCCACTTCTAGCCTTGATTTATTTTGCAGAGGAAACATGCAACTATAGGAGTGTCGTGTTAAAATTTGGAATTATTCAGGGTTTGTTTGGCTTTTTATACATTCTAGGCATTTAATGTGTATAATTCAAATTTGAACTACAAGCGCATGCTCCAGTGCACCAAAATGGGTTCAAAATCATATATGTGTCCTTGGGTTAATATTTAGGTCCCATGCGAGAAATGAGAATGAATTCAAACATCTGGGCGTTGTGGCTCGACTGGAAACATTGAGAAACTTGATTTTAAAATTCCTGTAAATCCAAGACTCGCGTGAAAATCATGAAACTTTCCATGATGTCATGACATGGCACCAACATGCCGTGGTAAACAAATTGTCTGATTTGGGACAAGTTTTGGTATAAGCTTCTTACAAACCGGAGCTTCTCTCAAGAAGCATCATTGTTCCTAGAGGGAACGTGTCACCTCTGTGTGCGAAATGACATACCTTGCCTCTTGCCGCATTGATTTTTTTACAAAGGCAACATGCAACTATAGGAGTGTCGTGCTAAAATATGAAATTATTCAGGGTTTGGCATTTTTATACATTATTTGAGTTTTCTATGTGTTTTGGAACAAATAGCTGCCATGTTATTATCGCAAATAGTTATATTATTCGACACGTGGGTGTTTCACTAACCTTTTACGTACCACCACGTGTCGCTATTTATTTATTCAAAAGGAGGTGCACTGGGGGCAGTTGTTTGATTAGACAGGACGTGTGTGAGTTGTCTGCTGCGCAGGCTCAATGGGACGTGTGCGAGCACTCCACCGCGCATGCTCTCTGGGAAGCGAGCCCTTTGACCTGCCAGTGAGCGTTGCCAAAAATTTATTGATGTTTTTGGTTTCGGCCGCCTTGGGAAGGTACGTAGAACAATTTCTAATGCTCCTCCTGCTCCTCAGTTCTTATCTATAAGCATTGCATCGAGGATCACCGCCTACTCCGATGGAGGATGAGCTGGCCAACAAGTAGGGGCAGGTCGAGCTAGAACCGCAAGAGCTTCCGGCGAGCGTGGACTTCATCTCATCAGCCTCCCCGACGAGATGTTTGTAACCATCACATCCCTCCTCCCCATAAAACCTGGCGTGTGGACCACTGTCCTCTCCCGGCAGTGGCGCCCCCTCTAGCACTCCACCCCTAGCCTCACGATGATGATGAGCCCTGAAGCGGGGAGCTCAAATGCTTGGACGCATTGTCGCGCATCCTTGCCACGCACCCTGGGCCAGTTAGATGCCTTGCCATCGACAAGTTCCATTCCAACTGCAAGGATGAACCCAAGTTTCATGAGTGGTTCCTATCCCCCGCCCAAGATCATCTCGAGGATCTCAGCTTTCATGCTGGACATCCGCGCTCCACCTCGCGCACATGTTGTGCCGCGCTACATTCTGTCGGTGTGGAACGACACCTATGGGATCACAAGAATCCCTACTACGGTTGCCGGGGAGCAGGGTTGCGAGAAGAGCAGGATTAGTAATCAGCACAAGGATCGTTTACCCAGGTTCGGGCCGCAAGGATGCGTAAAACCCTAGTCCTGCTTTGGTGGATGTATTTCAGAGAGTTCTTGAGCTCTCGAACTAGCTATGGTGGGTGCGTGGTTCCAAAGAGCCGAATCCCTCTCCAGTATGCCATGGGCCTCCTTTTATAGTTGAAAGGGGCTACCACAGTGGCATACAGGAGGTGGAAAGGCGTACAGTATTGTGAGCTTATCGCTCGTATTATAGGACAAGACGCATTTAATGCGCCGCTGAGGTGTCCCCTAGCTTTATCGGGGACGGGGGCGAGGCCCGTCCCGTCCGTCGCCGCTCTTCCTCGCTTTGACACGCGCCCTGGCCAGCGATGCGTGCGCCGCCATGTAGGCAGGCAGGCAGCTGAGGTGGCGCGGTGGTAGGGTCTTCACGAAGATCTGCATGCCGTCACGTAGGCGCTTGGTGAGTTGGCCTAGGATCTGCATGTTGCCACACAGGTGCCTGCCCAGCTGGTTGGGCTGGCAGCTGCATGCGAACGGCGGTGGAGACTTGGTTGGTGTGGGCCTGGTAGTGGCCCCGTTGACACCCTCGGTGAGAGCCTTGCCGGGTGGCCCAGCAAGGGTCTTGCCATGGCGCGCTGTTGTCCCCGGCAAGGATCTTGCCGGGGGTCTTGTGGCTTTCCTCGGCAAGGATCTTGCCGACGGTCGTTTTCCTTTAATCCTCATCTGATCTTGAATATTCCTTGTCTTTGCAAAGATCTGCATGCCACCATGGAGGTGCCTCCCGGGCCCTAGTTCCAACGTGGTTGGTTGAGTTGGAACCAGTGGGCTCGAGGGTGGCTCAGTCCGCTGGTGTGGGTGAGCCGCCCCGACAAGGGTCTTGCCGGGGCCGCTGAGGCTGCCCCCGGCAAGATCCTGCTTCGCCTCTCTGCTTCTTTGCGTTCTCGGTCTTGGCGTTGCCTCTGGCTGTCTTGGGCTTCGGTTTTACCTTGGTTCACCTCCCCTGTTCTGCTTGGCATGGCCGCAGGCGCGGCTCCGACTATCCGTGCACAGGTAAAGGGGTACAAAGGAGCGCCCCTTCTTTTGTACACCGACAGGAGCCCCCGGGCCTGGGCCACACATAAGCGCGACACGTTGTTGGGCCAGGCCCAAAACGGTGCGCGGGCAGGCAGGGCGGTTTTTACCGCGGTAAAACTTTTCACGCGCCGCACTTCCCACGACCCGCATTGAATGCGCGACATGGAGGGGCGCGCGTGATGTGGGCGGCATGCGTGGGGTGGTTTCCGCACGCATGCGTCACATCGTGGTTAATGGGAAAGTAGGCGGCCCGCGCCTTCCCCGTAAAAAGGAATAACCGCGGGCGCGCTGCTCACTTTACCCCTTCTGCGCTTCTTCCAATCTCAGAGCCGCCGCTCCCTTCTCCTTCCTCCCTAGGCTTCGTCCTTGTTCGCCGCCGTCGCGTTCTCGCCGTCTTCTGCCTCTTGGCCCCTTTCCCCAGCCACCATGTCACCAAAATCCACCAAGGGCAAGGGAGTGGCCAAGGACGCCGGGGGCCGGAGCCGCCGGAGAGTGCGCTGGCGGTGCAGCGGACGCAATCTGCCTTCTTCCCCTCGACATTGGATGTGTTCGAGCTCTGGGAGGCCTTCAAACCCTTGTGGGGGGTGAAGACGGGGGGGAGAGAAGACGGGGCACCCAGCCACGTGCGTCATCCCTGCCAACTGCGTCGAGGCCGCGCCGAATCGGTACCCCTTCTTTGTCGACTATTTCTCTTGCGGGCTTTGTCCTCCCTTCTCCGACTTCTTCAGCGACATCATGCATACCTTTGGCTTCTGCCTTTTGGATTTCACCCCGAATGTTGTGGTGTGCATGGCCCTTTTCGCGCACCTCTGCGAAGGATTCGCCGGGGTGCACCCCAACACGGCGCTCTTCCGCCATTACTTCTTCCCTCGGATCCAAACGGGAGGCGCCATTTCTGGTTGCATCACCTGGATACCAAGGTCCAAGGGAGCATACCCGGATGGCGCCATGAAGGATAGGTGGGAAGAATGGCGGGTCCAGTGGTGCTGGATCAAAGAGAAGGACCCGCCGGCGTTCTGCGAAGTTCGCCGGGCGCCGCCGGTCCGCAGAGGCGATTGGAGCGACGTCGATGCCGACGACGAGAAACTCACGATCGCGACCACCAGGATCCTTCGGCTCACCGAGGCCGGGCTCACCCTCGAGATGATCGGGGCGGAATTCACCCGCCGCCGGATCGCTCCACTACACAACAAGGGGGGACCGACCTGGCTCTTCACGAACCCCGCCGACATCATGCGGCTTTACCCCGGCCTCGACTATAATTTCACAGTGATGGGGCATGCCCATTTCTGCCAGCGACTCTTCCAGCTCGATGTGGGCCGCGACAGCGAGGTCGAGCGAACCGGCAAGGTCGCGAGGGCCGCCGCGAAGGCCGGCAAGGTCTTCAAGGGGCCCTTGTTCAAGTTGCCGGCGGGAGTGGTCCCGCTGTGCAATAATTCACGCCGGACCGAGATCATCGCCATGATGCCGGACTGCAACGCGCATGGCCCTGACCCGAGCTAGAAGGAGCCGGAGGACATTGAGGTGCAGCAGTTCTTTGTCACTCTGCACGAGGGGTACATCAACGCCGAGTGGCTGCTCGTCCAGGACACCACCCAGGCGGAACTGGACTACATCGCCACCAGGGCGAGGGAGGCGCAGCTTGCCGAGGAGGCCGGCAGCGCTGGTGTTGTGGAGGACAAGGCCGCGACGGCCGCGGAGGAGGAGGAGCTCGCCCGGTGGGCGGCGACCGCCGGGGAACCCAGCAGCGCCGGCACCGAGGCTCCTCTGGTTGAGGATGCGGTCGACGAGTCGTCGGAGGAGGGAGCCGGGGCTGTTGACCCTCCGGCCACGGGGAGATGGTGAGTCCTGCGGCGGGCCACTTCCGGAAGCTCCAGGCGCTTCACCGCGCCCGCCTGGACAAGGCTAAGTCCAGGACGGCGATGGCGGAGAAGGCGGAGGCGGACTTCCAGAAGCGCGTCGCCGAGACGCAGGACTGGTTCCGCCAGGGCCGCGACAAGCTGAAGGCCGCCCAGGGCGAGCTGGCCAAGCGTGATGTGGAGCTCACCATGAAGCTGGCCGACATCAAGAAGGACCAGGAGACGGCGGCGGGCTTGGCCGCGACAGCCGAGGCCGCCCGAACCCAGCACCAGGCCGCGCTGAACTCCCAGGAGGAGGACCTCGCCAAGCGCGAGCGGGAACTCGACGCCCGACTCCACGCCAAGGACAGGGAAGTGGAGAAGCTTGTCTTGCAGCGGACCCAAGAGCTGGAGCAGAGGCACAGGGAAGCGCTCGATGCCCAAGCTCTAGTTCACGCCGGCAATGTGAAGCAGCTGGAGGTGGAGCGGGACGAGCTAAAGGAGCAGGCCCTGAAACTGTCCCAGGAGAAGGACACGCTCAACGGCGCCCTGACGGAGGCGCAGGGCGCGGCCATCAACAAGGCCGGGGAGCTCTCCGAGGCCAACAACTCCATCAAAGACCTCAAGCTGAAGCTGGAGGGCCTCGAGAAGATGCTGTCGGAGGCCAGGGCCTGGGAGGGGACCCTGACCAAAAACCTGGAGGCCGAGAAGCAATTGCGGAAGAACGAGGCCCTCAACTTCATGGATCACGTGGAGGGTGAGAACCGCTGGCTCGATCGCCTCACCACCGTCGCCAACCAGGCCGCCGCGCAGCTGGCCACCATGGGGATGCCGGACGTGAGGTACGCCCCGGAGCGGAGTGTGAGTGCCAACTGCAGCTTGACCCTGTTCTTTGAGAAGGTCGTCGGTGCCTTGGAGCGGCTTCACGCCAACCGGGCGGCCTTGCTGGCCGATGAGGCCCGGCGGCTTTGCCAGGGCGCCATGACCAAGGTTCTCACCAAGGTGGCATACTGGTACCATGACCTCGACTTCGACGCCGCGCTGGAGAGCTTGCCGGAGGATACTGACCTCGCGCCGCTCAGGGAGCGCATCAAGCCCATCATAAGCCGTGTCGGCAGAATTCTGAGGGTGGAGGGCCAGCGCCGGAATTAGGCACCCCGTTTCTTATCGCCGCTGTAGGTTCACAACCAAGACAATTTCTATCTTTAGTTAGAACCGCAGCAACAATTTGATGTAATATAACTCTGCAACACTTTTAATATTATGCTTGTTATTTTCCTGTTCGATTTTCCTTTGTATGTCCACCCTACGTTAACTGGGTAGGTGCCGGCGCGTAAACCCAGGGCGGCGTCTTGGGGACGGATCCTCATTGGCCTGTCGGGTGTGCTTGCTGCCAGGCGAACCACCTTACCGCCCTTAGCATGGCCGCCTGAACTGTCGAGCTTGACTCGAGTCAGAATCGAGGGCGTTGCTAAGTGCGGAAGGCTACCCCACCACCCTCGACGCGGCCGCTTGAGCTGTTGAGCAGACTCGAAACAGAACAAGGGCGTTGCCAATTGCGGGAGGGCCCCTTTGCGTGCAGGTTTTTCATACATAGGCAAGATCTCCGAGGACGATAACCTTATATATAAGAGGAAATAACTCAAGGCTCTGAATTACTTAGCTTTTCTGTTGCCGCGCTGGCGTCCTTCACATTCGCAGGCGGCGCCCTTTTCTCCTGGCCGTCTCCTTCTTGGGAGCCATGGCGATGAAGAACTGCTAGGCCAACTACTAGACCAGATTCTCACAATTGCGCCCCCTACCTGGCGCGCCAAAGATGTCGGTGTGGAACGACACCTATGGGATCACAAGAATCCCTACTACGGTTGCCGGGGCGCAGGGTTGCGAGAAGAGCAGGATTAGTAATCAGCACAAGGATCGTTTACCCAGGTTCGGGCCGCAAGGATGCGTAAAACCCTAGTCCTGCTTTGGTGGATGTATTTCAGAGAGTTCTTGAGCTCTCGAACTAGCTATGGTGGATGCGTGGTTCCAAAGAGCCGAATCCCTCTCCAGTATGCCATGGGCCTCCTTTTATAGTTGAAAGGGGCTGCCACAGTGGCATACAGGAGGTGGAAAGGCGTATAGTATTGCGAGCTTATCGCTCGTATTACAGGACAAGACGCATTTAATGTGCCGCTGAGGTGTCCCCTAGGTTTATCGGGGACGGGGGCGAGGCCCGTCCCGTCTGTCGCCGCTCTTCCTCGCTTTGACACGTGCCCTGGCCAGCGATGCGTGTGACGCCATGTAGGCAGGTAGGCAGCTGAGGTGGCGCGGTTGTAGGGTCTTCACGAAGATCTGCATGCCACCACGCAGGTGCTTGGTGAGTTGGCCTGGGAGCTGCATGTTGCCACACAGGTGCTTGCCCAGCTGGTTGGGCTGGCAGCTGCATGCGAACGGCGGTGGAGACTTGGTTGGTGTGGGCCTGGCAGTGGCCCCATTGACGCCCTCGGTGAGAGCCTTGCCGGGTGGCCCGGCAAGGGTCTTGCTGTGCCGCGCTGTCGTCCCCGGCAAGGATCTTGCCGGGGGTCTTGTGGCTTTCCTCGGCAAGGATCTTGCCGAGGGCCGTTGTCCTTTAATGCTCATTTGATCTTGAATATTCCTTGTCTTCGCAAAGATCTGCATGCCACCATGGAGGTGCCTCCCGAGCCCTAGTTCCAACGTGGTTGGTTGAGTTGGAACCAGTGGGCTCGAGGGTGTCTCACTCCGCTGGTGTGGGCGAGCCGCCCTGGCAAGGATCTTGCCGGGGCCGCTGAGGCTGCCCCCGGTAAGGATCTTGCCGGGGGAACCTGCTTCGCCTCTCCGCTTCTTTGGGTTCTCGGTCTTGGCGTTGCTCTGGCTGTCTTGGGCTTTGGTTTTACCTAGGTTCACCTCCCCTGTTCTTCTTGGCGTGGCCGCGGGCGCGGCTTCGACTGTCCGTGCACAGGTAAAGGGGTGGAAAGGTGCGCCCCTTCTTTTGTACACCGACACATTCAGGCAGTGCTCTTTCCCCCAGATTAATGTCGCGCCCGTTCTTCATCTCCCTAAACTGAAGCTCCTCGAGCACATGTACGTCAGCATCTCGAAGGAGTATTTGGAGCACTTGCTACGCGGCTGTACAATGCTCAATAACCTTCGTCTTGAGGTGATGGATGGGTTCAGTGGGCTCCACTTCGCCTCGACAAATGTTCGTACGATTTATGTGCATTGCTGGTGCCGCAACACGCTGCCAGTTGAGGTGTTTCATGATATGGTCATTGAGAATGCACCTTTCCTTGAGAGGTTGTTTATACATGATAAAGAAGGTCCAACAAGAATCAGGGTCATTGACGCATCGAAATTCACAGTGTTGGGCTACTCATGTGCTGAATTCTCCGAACATGTTACTAGATCATTATCCATTTAGGTACAATAGTCTTCTTGTTCTCCTTCTTATTGGACATCACATTTCATCTAATTTTTGTTGATCTATGTTCGGCTGTCATTTAGAAAATGATCCCCACAAGCTTGATCCCATCTCTGTGCACAGTGAAGATCTAGGCACTACAATCTTTTGGTCCTGATCTCGATGAAGTTGTTAGATTCCTTAGATGCTTTCCGTGCACGAGAAGCTATACATCGAGGTGATGCTCCTTTCTTGTTAATTGTTAACCAAAACGGAGTTCAATTTGTTGTTACTTTCACCCATGATGGTGATGAAAAATGTACTATGATTTCTAAAGGAAATTTGGAGGATTTCAATACATTTATTTTTTTGAGATGTTAATCATGAACGATTGAAGATGGCATGTCACTCTATTCGTGTATTTTAGAAATCCTACAAATCAAAGAGGCCCGTAGTGTTCAAAACTGCAGCTAGGCACTAATATGTTGTCTTCTTTTGGAGATACAAGCAGGTCCGAAAGTGGAAAATGTGGCTCAATATAACAACCCCATTGAATGCCTTGATCTTCATCTCACAGAAATTAATTTGAATCAGTACCGAGGCACCACACTAGAGATTAAATTTGCCAGGTTCTTTGTTCAGAAAGAAAGTGTGCTCAAGGTAATGAGGTTTGCCCCTTGTTTAGTGCGCAAAAGTGAATGGTTTCCTAATCAGTGCAAACGTCTATAGTTGAATGGAAAAGGTGTTGTATCAAGCTGATATATGACGTTTCGGTGGCTGATCCTATCGCATAAATAATGGATGACTCAGATTATGAAGAAGATGAATTTGATTTGTAAGAACAGTTTGGACCTTGGAATCTTTGAATTTGGGCCTTGTAATTCTAGAATTTGAACATTGCAATATTTTTGCTATTCATGATACAATGTTTGAAATGGCATTGTGTTATTTTTTTTCTTTGAAATATTATGTCGTTACACATGTCGAGTACCATCCGACTATGGATGCAAGCAGACAGCGTCCGCAAGGAAAGGGATTGAGATGATAAAAAAGGAAAGTTATTCTTTTGTACGAACAAACTTTCTTGTTGACCACCTATCGGCTTGAAGACATTTTAGATTAACTCTTACATAATGCAATATATTTCTATGTGATCATATTTTCCCGTTCATGCTCTCATAGTTCACTACAGTGAGAGCATGCACGGAAAAATAATCAATGTATTTTGATAAGAGCATTCGAACCTGAAATAAGAATGTTGTTATGTGTGTAGTCACTTATGTAATTGGGTGTTTAATTTGGTTATGGAATCATGTTGTTATAAGCATATACAAATGTTTTTGTTCTGTAGACAGAGCATAGATGTTGTGCAGACTATGCAAATCACATCACATATGGATTAAACTACATAATCTGTTGGTGATGATTTTTTCAATCGCTCACAATTCTTAACCAGCAACCGTTTGCCCACAACACACACAACTTATTAGGAGGAATCGCCTAGGTTATTATGGGTCTTCCCACACAATTCTTATTGCTCACCTGTTTGCCATGTATCACACACATCTTGTTCACCCGAATCATTTGTGTTCTTCTGGATCATCACAAACAGTTCATCCGAGTGACCTGTATGCCATCTATCGCACACATCATGTCCTAGGTAATCGTTTGCATTTATTTTGGCTCATCGCAAACAGTTCATCCGACTGACATGTATGTCATCTATCGCATACACCTTGATCTATCTAACCATTTATGTTGTTTTGGCTCATCGAAAACAGTTCATATGTATCAACTGTATGCCACATGTTACACACACAACTCTTTTTTGAATCATATTGATGGATTTGCCATCGCACACTATTCATCTTATTGGTGGCGGTTTTATTACCATACCATTTGCAATTCATGCATCGCACGCAGTTTTGTCGATTGGTCTTCGATACATGTGTCATGTTAGGACCATCCCGTAGTAGTGGGTGCGTAAACTAAGCAGAAGGCATTTCAATAAATTAGAAGCAATGGAAGCTAGACACCATATGAAAACAAATATCACTCTACCAAGTTAAAAATGTCTCGTCATAAGTGTCGTTTCAACAAATGAGAAGTAGTACAAGGTAAAAAAACAATGCAAGATGCAACCTATACCACACTCCCAAGTTAAAGGTGTCTTATGATAAGTGATCGTTGTAGGTCACACAATAATAGTACTTTGATGTAAGAACATGGTGTGATAGACAAATATTGTATGTTCTAGAAACAGGAACACATGTTATATTCACAAGTACAATGTGTAAACTAAGCAGATGCAATTCAAAAAATTAGAAGCAATACAGGCTAGACACTATACGCAACATGCTACTACATATAACAGTGCCAAGTTAGAGCAAGAACCTTTGATGGTCAAGTAGGGCTGATGTGCTCATCATCAACACAACTATGTTGACTGTCTAGACTTGCATTGTCTTGCATGTCTTGTTGGGAGAATGGCGGCGGAGTATAATCTGTAGAGGCCCTCCATTTCAGTTACTCGGAAGGAGCACCAGCACCAATGATAACCCACAAGTATAGGGGATAGTTTGTAGCCTTTTTGGATAAGTAAGAGTGTCGAACCCAACGAGGAGCTAAAGGTATAATTTATATTCTCTTCAAGTTTTATCGACCACCGATACAACTCTCCACACACCAATGTTTGCTTTACCTAGAACAAGTATAAACTACTTTGTAGGTGTAATGGGATAGGTTTGCAAGATAATAACGAACCTGAAAATAAAAGGTAGGTAATGTTCTAATAAAAGAACAATTACGTTAGTATAGCGAGTGTGGAATAATGGTGGTAGGATTTGCGAGATTATCCTAGGCAATTGATAACAAGATCGATAATCATTATTGCAATTTTATACGAGGGAGAGGCATGAGTTAACATACTTTTTGTATGATTGGAACTCTAGCAAGTGTCCACAACTACTAAATATCATTAAGGTAAAACCCAACCATAGCTTTTAAGTGTAAAGTCCCTTGAATCCTATACGCAACAATTCTCTTACTCGGGTTTAGGCTGCTATCACCCCCGCAACCAACTATAAGTGAATCATGACCATATTGCAACACCCTATAGTGGGAAGCCCCCACGTGTGTGCGTTATGGAAGGCACCATAGGATAGCACTAAAAGAAAACATAGAACTCAAACAAATCAAGATCATCAATCAACCCATAGGACAAGAAGAATCTACTCAAACATCATAGGATGGCTACACATAATTAGATAATAATATATAGCATAAAGCACCATGTTCAAGTAGGGGGTACAACGTGTTGCGGGAGAGAGGACCGCTGATAGTAGATGAGGGAAGGTGATGGTGATGATGGTAGCAAAGTTGTTGATGTAGATCGTCGTCACGACGGTTCCCCCGGCGGCACTCCGGCGGCACTGGGAGAGAGAGGGAGACAGCCCCCCTCCTTCTTCTTCTTCTTCCTTGGCCTCCCCCCTAGACGGGGGGAGAGTTTCCCCTCTGGTTCTTGGCTTCCATGGCTCCTGGAGGGAAGGTGTCCCTCCGATATTGGATCTCTCTGTGTGTGTGTGTGTGTGTGTGTGTTTCGCTTCTATTTTCAGAGCCCTTCACCATTTCTTATATACCCGGAGATCTCTAACTCTGATTGGGATGAAATTTGGAGGGAATCTCCGGAAATTATCTTTCTTGCAGCGAAAGAAGGACTTGAACTGACCTACGAGGTGACAACAAGACATCAGGGTGTGCCTGGGGGGTAGGGCGTGCCCTGTCATCTTGTGGGCCCCTCGGGCACTATCTTCCTTTGTTTCTTTTCCCCAAAAATCACATATATTCCAAAAAAATCTCTGTAAAATTTTATCACGTTTGGACTTTGTTTCATATGGATTTTCTGTGAAACAAAAAACATGCACCAAACAGGAATTGGCACTAGGCACTAGATCAATATGTTATTCCAAGAAAATCTTATAAATTGTTGCCAAAAGTATGTGGAAGTAGTAAAATATTGGCATGAAACAATAAAAGATTATACATATGGCGGAGACGTATCAACATCTACAAGCTTAATTCCTACTCATCCTCGAGTAGGTAAATGACAAAACAATATAATTCTTGATGTGGAATGCTCTCTAACATAGTCTTGATCAAATAATCTAATCATGGCATGAATATTTAGATACGAGTGGTTCACGGCAATAGTCTATCATTTGACATAAAGACATCAATACTTAGGCACTAACAAACAATCATGCCCTTTAAAATAAAGAAGAGAGAATTCATTATTTAACATTGTCTTAAATTTTCTTTCCCTATTGACATTGCATTTTTTTCTTCCTTATTTAACACAAAGTCTAAATTTTGTTCCTTTTGTGACACTTTCATCAATTTTGACTACTAATGATGGTAAATGACAGCTGAAAAGACGACTATACCCCTGATGCAAATTGTGACCAGAATTATTCACATGATCAAAGCAGTAGATATTTACATAGTCGTGCAAGGTAGCGGACAAAAGCAGAGCCGTCTTTACCCTTGCTGCACACGTACATAAACATGAAGTAAAACTGGCATGTGCTAGCATCAATCGGATCGCTCATATCGATGGTCTTGCCATAGAGCAAACATGCACATGGCCTGGCAAAGTTTATGGTGTTACCTGTGTGCTATTGATACATGTTGATACGGGAATCAATCACGCTACCTCCTAGTCTGTTTCTTGAGCAAGCTCTGCTTGTACGCAATTTCTGATGACTTGATTTAGAGTTTTAGAAACCAACATTAGGTTCCGGCCACCACCAGCACTGTACACGGCGACCGGGGTAATTAGGCCAACCGAACTTAATAATGGATGTCGAAACATGATGCCAGGCAGCTTAGTGGCCGAGTAAACTAAACAAATTTGCCAACATAATTTAAGCTGGATGTTAGGGGGTGTTTGGTTCAGAAGTCCTAGGACTTTTTCTAGTCCCAGGGACTAATCAAAAAAGACTCTCTAGTAAAGTCTTTTTCTAGTCCCTGTAGAAAAAGTCCCTCCCGTTTGGTTCCTAGGGACTTTTTAGGGACTTTTTCTAGTCTCTGGGACTAAAAAGTCCCTGAACCAAACACCCCCTTAGTGATCGCGTGCGCAATCAGGCCATCACTGCAGTAAATTGTGGTCATTAATTAGTCGATCAACAATATATAGTTCCTTTTTAGTCATGTGAATAATGCACTAGGGGTAATATCGTCTTTTCACAATCAATTAACACCTTTAGTATTTAAAATGGACGAAAGTGTCATAAAGGGAACAAAATTTAGATTTGGTGTAAGGAAGAAAAAGTATTTCAGTGTTGAATAGGGAAACAACATTTAAAATAGTGTTAAATAGGGAATTCTTTCGATAAACAATGCTAAAGAATGTCATCCCTACAAAATTATATAGCCTAGCATGCTTATTCTTCCTAGCATAAAAAATCATGAGCACCCTGGTGCCAAACCAAGCAATGTGTATCATACCTTTTCTCGCTTTGGCATTTTCAACTACACTCAATACATGAGTGTGAGCCATGGACTTACCACTTTGGATGGCAAATGATATGATGACTAGGTTCGTACGGGAAGCTAAAAATATAAGGAAGTCTCACATCGATGCGGCTGATCGTTAGGCGATGAAGAGGCCTTACAATCAATGGTAATGTGAGGAGTAGGAATTACCATGCAACAGATGCACCAGCTATAAGTGTATGAAAGCTCGCTATGAAACTAAGTGGGTGTGTATCCTACTTGCTTGTTGATACGTCTCCAACATATCTATAATTTTTAATTGTTCCATGCTGTTATAGTATCAATCTTGGATGTTTTATATAACTTTTTCTGGTATTTTATATCATTTTTTGGAACTAATCTATTAACCCAGTGCCAAGTGCCATTTGTGGTTTTTTTGCTTGTTTTTGTTTTCTAGTAAATCAGTACGAAACAAAGTCCAAACGCTACGAAACTTTTTGACAAATTTTTTGGACAAGAGAGACCCTAGAAGCTCTAGGAGGAGAGTAGACGAGAAGCGAGGAGACTCCAAGGCAATAGGGCGCGCCCAGGGGGTAGGCGTGCCGTGATGCCTTGTGGGCCCCTCATGGCTCTGTCTTACTTAATTACACCTATATAAATTCTCTAAAATAGGGAAACCAACAGAGAGCCACCCAAAACAACTTTTTCGCCGCAACAAGTTTCTGTTCTCCGTGATCCCATATGGAGGCTATTTCCAGCACTATCATGGTTTTGTCACGGCACATGTCCTCGAAAAAGGACTTAGTCATGAGGCCATCGCAGCTAGGTAGTAGCTTGAATAGGTTTGATCGGAATTGCGAGACACAAGTTTACCAAGGTTCGCCCCCTCACGGTGGAGGTAAAAGCCTACTTCCTGCTTGATTGATTATTGGTTGAGATCTCAATTACAAGGGTGCAACGTTGGCTAACCAAGTACTTGAGAGATTGTAACTTAGTCCTTACTTTCATAGGGTCTCCCCTTTATACAATAGGTGAGTCCCCCGGTTTACAATTGACTCTGGGTCGTAGTACAACCTGCGTCTTAGTCTATTTCCTACTTATCTTGTTCCTCACGTAAAGGAGAGTCCTTCTTGCTTCCTCCTTCATTCGGTCCTTTCAAACTCAGGGCTGTGAGCCGGACTTTTCCTCAACCCCCGCCCCCTGGGTCTTGAATCCTGTGGCTGGTCACGGCCCAACGGCGTCTTCAAAGCCGCCCCATGACTGCTGGGTCATATCGCTGGCCGAGTCATACAGTGGGGTATATCACCAACATTAGCCCCCAGTTTAATTTGGGTTTACCCATGTTAAACTTCACCCCGGACAAACAAATAAAGAAGGGAATGACTCAAGGTAAATTCCGAGTCATCTTTGTTAAGTCGGAAAGTCTTCTTGCTTCTTCAGCTTTGCCCCTAACTGGGCCACGCATGATTAGCTGGCTGGTGATGTCTTCACACTTAGCATTTTTCGCTTCTTCATTTGAAGATGTCACTTCTTCGGTTCTCATATCTCACGCGTGACATCATAGAAGATCTTTGAGTGGATCTTATAGGCGCAAGAATTGTGGCGCCTTTCCATCCAAAATCCATGCCACCCGAATTTTCGCACCTGTCGTTCCACACTCATACCACCTTATAAATACGCATGAGGAGCCCGAGGTTAAGTTTTTTACCCCTGCACACCCTCATCTTCTTCCTCCGTATTTGGCTTCTACTGTGCCCAAGCGAATACTCCGCCTGTGGTGACGCCCTCAAGAACAAGTGCCACCATTGCCGGATCTCTGTCGAAACCGCTCCAGCCACACCTGAAGTGCTCCGGTGCCCTAGAAGCTTCTTATTTAGATCTGTAAGTTCCCATTTTCTTCCTCGTAGCTCATTTAGCAGTTCATCAGCGTTCGTTGCTGTTCATCCCCCGTAGATTTAGACCCAGTCAAACAACTTGTGAAAGCCTTGCAACCGCTGCGGCAACGCTAATCACCCCAAATAGGACCTTTTTGATGTTTTTAGGAGACTCCCATCGGTAGCCCGATTCCTGCATTTGTGTCACGTTTAGGTTTTTGACTTTTCTTTTCGAGGCATTTTCCAGATCCATCAACATAGTTTCTTCGTAGGATTTCTGGTTACAGCGAGGTTATCTCAACAGGCCACTCAAAACTTGGTAGAGATTCATAAAGTTTCAGGATAGCCAGGGCCGGCTCACTGATTGGCCGGCTTATAGATGCCTCAGTATGCTTGCCATGATCGACTTAAATCCAATAATCATAACTGGCCAAGTATAAATGGCTTATCGTATTCCAGTTTATTTGTCTCATGGCTTAGATGATTTGCCGGCTTACCGCACACGAACATAGTACGCTGGCTTATGTTTGTAACCTTCATCTTGCAACTGAATTCTATTGGAGTCTTGATGGTCCCTAAAACCAACAAGGCTGACGACTGGGTTAAATCCCAAGTATCTGCCCTCATGTTGGATGATCTTGTGAGCCAAGGTCTTTTGCCGACTCAAGCAAAAATTGGCTAGTGCGTGCCTGAAGAAGAGACTCCATCCAGCCTCAATAGGGGAAGTTATCATATTTGCAGATCATCTGCACAGGGGTTTCCGACCACCCGGGTCAAAAAATTCCTAGACGTGCTCAAATTCTTCAACTCGGGCCTCAGGATCTCAGCCCCAACTCGATCACGAACTTATGGCAGTTCCAAGTCTTTTGCAAGGTATACCTCCAGATGGAGCCAACTGTTAGTCTCTTCCGGGAATTCTTCTATATCAACCACCAGACTGAGTTCAAAGATGGACCCAACATAGAGCTCAGAGGAATCTCTATCCAAAAGAGGAAAAATTGAGCTCTCCCTAAGGCCAAGTTGGCGAGTCATCCCAAAGGTTGGCACAAGAACTGGATTTTCTGTAGAATTACTGCTCCACAAGATCAAAACCCCCTGCCGGGTTATAGTTTGGAATGGCTCAATGCTACCTCGCCTTTCCGAGTTGGCCATGAGAAGACGATCGGAAGAAGATAGCACCTTATTATTCTAAGTTGAGAGCTGTGACGGCTCATGGCCTCAGCGGGATCTGTCGGCGTCCTGGGAACGGGGGTCCCCAGACTTGCCTGCCTGCGGCCCACTGCGTGTCTCCACCAGCGGCCCTGTACGACCCATCTTCACCAGCAAAACACCCAAGACCCTCGCGAGGGGCCAAGCCTCGAGAGGGGCCAGCGCGTGCAGTGTCCTCGTTTCCTCTTTGGTGCTAAAGAGGCAGGCGCAGGCGAGGAGTCCCGAGGCATCAGGCAGAGGTTTCCATATCGGTGCAACGAGACCAAGACCAGCAAGACGACTGGACGGAGGTCACCGTGGAGCCCAAGACGGCGTCACCACCAGAGCCTTTGGCAGGCGAAGACCACCTTTAGTCAGGATTGCTTGTACTAGTTGTCCCCCTTCAATTTTGGCCGTAGTTGGATCCCTTCCTGCTCAATATTTGGGGAGAGGACCAGGGCCTCTATAAATAGGACTAGCCACCACCAAAGGAGGCAATCGGGATCTCACCAAGAGCAGAGCCACCACCAATGTTCATGTGCACCCCAGTGTTCGAACATCAAGGGTTTTGCCGGAACCCGAAATCCGACATTTGGCGCGCCAGGTAGGGGTGTGCTGAAGCTTCCTTTCCACCGATCCGCGTCCCGTCGCTCCGTCACACAGGAGAGGTCGCGCTGAGCGCCGGGCCACCCTCGCCGCCCGCGTCGCTCAGACCGCTCCTGTCGGCGGGCCTCCCCGTCGTTCCCCGTCGCCTGCCGCCAACGCCGCCACCGGTCCGGCGGGAAACGAGCAGCAGGCATCCTCGCTGCACCCCTCGGTGCGGCGGGACGGCCGCACCGCCACTCCATCGCTGACCCTGGCCGGCTCGTCGTCGCACGCTCGTCGCGCTCCCACGGACGCGCAGGCCGCGCTGCTCATGGCGCGCGAGCTCCTGCGCTACCGCCCAGTCGACGACCTCTACAAATACTGGCTCGACCGCATTCCCGAGCTTGTCAGCGCCGTAGGGGGATCCCCTGCGCCATCCCTCTCACTGCCTCGCCCTCTGCCAGGTGCTGGCGACGTGGCTCATGGAGCGCCTTCACCACATCTGCACCAAGACGGCGCCCTGGCACCAAGGCGTGCGCCCCCCCCGGCGTGACCCATCGCGTCGGAAGCCCGCGCAAGAAGGAAGCTGCCAAGAAGTTCCCCGGCCGCAGGAGAATGTGCCCGCGCTCCCGGAACCACTACGACAAGACCGCGTGCCTCCTAAGGCGGCGGTGCGCGGGCACCAAGGGCAGGCTCCACACCAGCAAAGGGTCCTGGTGGCCACCGCGGGCTGCCGCGCCTTCACTCCCGAGCTGCATAGCGTCACCTGGCCGGGCAAGTTCAAGCCGGACCTGCCTCCTCACTACGACGGCACCCCCGACCCCGCGGAGTTCCTGCAGCTCTACGAGCTGAGCATCGAGGCGGCCAATGGCGACGAAAAAGTCATGGCGAACTGGTTCCCCATGGCTCTCAAGGATGGCGCTCGCTCATGGCTCCTAAACCTGCCTCCCGGCTCGATCTCCTCCTGGAACGAGATGCGCGACCGCTTCGTCGCCAACTTCCAGGGCACTTGCGACCACCCGCCAGCCGCGGGTGACCTGCGTCGTATGAAGCAGCAGCTAGGAGAGACCCTCCAGAAGTACATCCAGCGCTTCAACAACGTTCATCTCAAGATCCCCAAGGTGACGGACGAGGCCATCATCTCCGCTTTTTCTGACGGCGTCCGTGATGTCAAGATGAAGGAGGAGCTCGCCATCCACGAGGAGCTGTACACAGCTCTGTAGCTATTCAACCTGGCAACCAAGTGCACGAGAGCTGAGGAGGGGCGCCTTTCCCTCCTCGAGCTTGATGTCTACTACGCAACCTTCTTCTTGTAGACGTTGTTGGGCCTCCAAGTGCAGAGGTTTGTAGGACAGTAGCAAATTTCCCTCAAGTGGATGACCTAAGATTTATCAATTCGTGGGAGGCGTAGGATGAAGATGGTCTCTCTCAAACAACCCTGCAACCAAATAACAAAGAGTCTCTTGTGTCCCCAACACACCCAATACAATGGTAAATTGTATAGGTGCACTAGTTCGGCGAAGAGATGGTGATACAAGTGCAATATGGATGTTAGATATAGGGTTTTGTAATCTGAAAATATAAAAACAGCAAGGTAACTAATGATAAAAGTGAGCACAAACGATATTGCAATGCTAGGAAACAAGCCCTAGGGTCCATACTTTCACTAGTGCAAGTTCTCTCAACAATAATAACATAATTGGATCATATAACTATCCCTCAACATGCAACAAAGAGTCACTCCAAAGTCACTAATAGCGGAGAACAAACGAAGAGATTATGGTAGGGTACGAAACCACCTCAAAGTTATTCTTTCCGATCAATCCATTGGGCTATTCCTATAATTGTCACAAACAACCCTAGAGTTCGTAGTAAAATAACACCTTAAGACACACATCAACCAAAACCCTAATGTCACCTAGATACTCCAATGTCACCTCAAGTATCCGTGGGTATGATTATACGATATGCATCATACAATCTCAGATTCATCTATTCAACCAACACATAGAACCTCAAAGAGTGCCCCAAAGTTTCTACCAGAGAGTCAAGACGAAAACGTGTGCCAACCCCTATGCATAGGATCATGGGCGGAACCCGCAAGTTGATCACCAAAACATACATCTAGTGAATCAATAGAATAACTAATTGTCACCATGATTATCCCGCGCAAGACATACATCAAGTGTTCTCAAATCATTAAAGACTCAATCCGATAAGATAACTTCAAAGGGAAAACTCAATCCATTACAAGAGAGTAGAGGGGGAGAAACATCATAAGATCCAACTACAATAGCAAAGCTCGCGATACATCAAGATCGTGCCAAATCAAGAACACGAGAGAGAGAGAGATCAAACACATAGCTACTAGTACATACCCTCAGCCCCGAGGGTGAACTACTCCCTCCTCGCCATGGAGAGCGCCGGGATGATGAAGATGGCCACCGGTGAGGGATCCCCCTCCGGCAGGGTGCCGGAACAGGGTCCCGATTGGTTTTTGGTGGCTACAGAGGCTTGCGGCGGCGGAACTCCCGATCTATTGTGTTCCCCGAAGGTTTTGGGGGTATATTGGTATATATAGGAGGAATAAATACGTCAGGCGAGCCACGAGGGGCCCACGAGGGTGGAGGGCGCGCCCAGGGGGGTGGGCGCGCCCCCTTCCTCGTTGATCCCCTGACATGCACTCCAAGTCTCCGAGATTGCTTTCTTTCCAAAAATAACTTTTTTCCGAAGGTTTCATTCCGTTTGGACTCCATTTGATATTCCTTTTCTGCGAAACATTGAAACAAGGGAAAAAACAGAAACTTGCACTGGGCTCTGGGTCAATAGGTTAGTCCCAAAAGTAATATAAAAGTGCATAGTAAAGCCCATAAAACATCCAAGATGGATAATATAATAGCATGGAACAATCAAAAATTATAGATACGTTGGAGACGTATCAGCATCCCCAAGCTTAATTCCTGCTCGTCCTCGAGTAGGTAAATGATAAAAACAGAATTTTTGATGTGGAATGCTACTTGGCATAATTTCATTGCAATTCTTCTTAATTGTGGTATGAATATTCAGATCCGAAAGATTCAATATAAAAGTTCAATATTGACATAAAAATAATAATACTTGAAGCATACTAACTAAGCAATTATGTCCTCTCAAAATAACATTGCCAAAGAAAGTTCATCCCTACAAAATCATATAGTTTAGTCATGCTCCATTTTCGTCACACAAGAATGCTCTCATCATGCACAACCCCGATGACAAGCCAAGCAATTGTTTCATACTTTAGTAATCTCAAACTTTTTCAACCTTCACGCAATACATGAGCGTGAGCCATGGATACAGCACTATGGGTGGAATAGAATATAATGATGGGGGTTATGTGGAGAAGACAAAAAGGGAGAAAGTCTCACATCAACGCGGCTAATCAATGAGCTATGGAGATGCCCATCGATTGATGTTAATGCAAGGAGTAGGGATTGCCACGCAACGGATGCACTAGAGCTATAAATGTATGAAAGCTCAACAAAAGAAACTAAGTGGGTGTGCATCCAACTTGCTTGCTCACGAAGACCTAGGGCATTTGAGGAAGCCCATTGTTGGAATATACAAGCCAAGTTCTATAATGAAAAGTTCCCACTAGTATATGAAAGTGACAAAACAAGAGACTCTATCATGAAGATTATGGTGCTACTTTGAAGCACAAGTGTGGTAAAAAGGATAGTAACATTGTCCCTTCTCTCTTTTTCTCTCTTTTTTTGGGGCCTTTTTTTATGGCCTTTCTCTTTTTTTTCCTCACTTGGGACAATGCTCTAGAAAATGATGATCATCACACTTCTATTTATTTACAACTCAATGATTACAACTCGATACTAGAACAAAGTATGACTCTATATGAATGCCTCCGGCGGTGTACCGGGATAGGCAATGAATCAAGAGTGACATGTATGAATGAATTATGAATGGTGGCTTTGCCACAAATACTATGTCAACTACATGATCATGTAGAGCAATATGACAATGATGAACGTGTCATGATAAACGGAACGGTGGAAAGTTGCATGGCAATAATATCTCGGAATGGCTATGGAAATGCCATAATAGGTAGGTATGGTGGCTGTTTTGAGGAAGATATAAGGAGGTTTATGTGTGAAAGAGTGTATCAAATCATGGGTTTTGGATGCACCGGCGAAGTTTGCACCAACTCTCAATGTGAGAAAGGGCAATGCACGGTACCGAAGAGGCTAGCAATGATTGAAAGGTGAGAGTGCGTATAATCCATGGACTCAACATTAGTCATAAAGAACTCACATACTTATTGCAAAAATCTACAAGTCATCAAAAACCAAGCACTACGCACATGCTCCTAGGGGGATAGATTGGTAGGAAAAGACCATCGCTCTTCCCCGACCGCCACTCATAAGGAGGACAATCAAAGAACACCTCATGTTTCAAATTTGTTACATAACGTTTACCATACGTGCATGCTACGGGACTTGCAAACTTCAACACAAGTATTTCTCAAATTCACAACTACTCAACTAGCACAACTTTAATATCACTACCTCCATATCTCAAAACAATCATCAAGCATAAAACTTCTCTTAGTAATCAACACACTCATAAGAAAGTTTTTACTTGTCTTGAATACCTAGCATATTAGGATTAATTTCCCAATTTAAGAAAATTACCATGCTGTTTAAGACTCTCAAAATAATATAAGTGAAGCATGAGAGTTCATCTATTTCTTCAAAATAAATCCACCGCCGTGCTCTAAAAGATATAAGTGAAGCACTAGTGCAAACAACAAACTACTCCAAAAGATATGAGTGAAGATCAATGAGTAGTTGTATAATTATGTAACTATGTGAAGACTCTCTAATATTTAAGAATTTCAGATCTTGGTATTTTATTCAAACATCAAGCAAAACAAAATAAAATAAAATGACGCTCCAAGCAAAACACATATCATGTGGTGAATAAAAATATAGCTCCAAGTAAAGTTACCGATGAACGAAGACGAAAGAGGGGATGCCATCCGGGGAATCCCCAAGCTTAGGCTCTTGGTTGTCCTTGGATATTACCTTGGGGTGCCTTGGGCATCCCCAAGCTTAGGATCTTGCCACTCCTTATTCCATAGTCCATCAAATCTTTACCCAAAACTTGAAAACTTCACAACGCAAAACTTAACAGAAAATCTCGTGAGCTCCGTTAGCGAAAGAAAACAAAACACCACTCCAAAGGACTGTAATTAACTCATTCCTTATTTATATTGGTGTTAAACTTACTGTATTCAAACTTCTCTATGGTTTATAAACTACTTTACTAGCCATAGATTCATCAAAATAAGCAAACAACACACGAAAAACAGAATATGTCAAAAACAGAACAGTCTGTAGTAATCTGTATCAAACGTATACTTCTGGAACTCCAAAAATTCTGAAATAAATTGGTGAGGGATTTGTCTATTAATCTTCTGCAAAAAGAATCAACTAAATAGCACTCTCCAGTAAAAAGTTTTAGCTAATCTCGTGAGCGCTAAAGTTTCTGTTTTTTTACAGCAAGATCATAAAGACTTCACCCAAGTCTTCCCAAAGGTTCTACTTGGCACAAACACTAATTAAAACATAAAACCACATCTAACCAGAGGCTAGATAGATTATTTATTACTAAACAGAAACAAAGAGCAAAAAACTAAAATAAAGTTGGGTTGCCTCCCAACAAGCGCTAACGTTTAACGCCCTTGGCTAGGCATGATGATTTCAATGATGCTCACATAAAAGATAAGAATTGAAACATAAAGAGAGCATCATGAAGAATATGACTAGCACATTTAAGTCTAACCCACTTCCTATGCATAGGGATTTTGTGAGCAAACAACTTATGGGAACAATAATCAACTAGCATAGGAAGGCAAAACAAGCATAACTTCAAAACTTTAAGCACATAGAGAGGAAACTTGATATTATTGCAATTCCTACAAGCATAAATTCATCCCTCATAACAATTTTCAGTAGCATAATGAATGAATTCAACAATATAACCAGCACCTAAAGCATTCTTTTCATGATCTACAAGCATAGAAAATTTACTACTCTCCACATAAGCAAATTTATTCTCATCAACAATAGTGGGAGCAAACTCAACAAAATAACTATCATGTGATTGAAATTTAACATCAAGATGACAAGTTTGATGGTTATAATTATTCTTTAAAGCATACGTGTCATCACAATAATCATCATAGATAGGAGGCATGCTTTCATCATAGTAAATTTGCTCATCAAAGCTTGGGGGACAAAAAATATCATCTTCATCAAACATTGCTTCCCCAAGCTCGTGGCTTTGCATATCATTAGCATCATGGATATTCAAAGAATTTATACTAACAACATTGCAATCATGCTCATCATTCACATATTTTATGCCAAGCATTCTATGTAATTCTTCTTCTAGTACTTGAGCACAATTTTCCTTCCCATCATTTTCACGAAAGACATTAAAAAGATGAAGCATATGAGGCACCCTTAATTCCATTTTTTTGTAGTTTTCTTTTATAAACTAAACTAGTGATAAAACAAGAAACTAAAAGATTCAATTGCAAGACCTAAAGATATACCTTCAAGCACTCACCTCCCAGGCAACGGCGCCAGAAACTGCTTCATGTCTACTATGCAACCTTCTTCTTGTAGACGTTGTTGGGCCTCCAAGTGCAGAGGTTTGTAGGGCAGTAGCAAATTTCCCTCAAGTGGATGACCTAAGGTTTATCAATCCGTGGGAGGCGTAGGATGAAGATGGTCTCTCTCAAACAACCCTGCAACCAAATAACAAAGAGTGTCTTGTGTCCCCAACACACCCAATACAATGGTAAATTGTATAGGTGCACTAGTTCGGCGAAGAGATGGTGATACAAGTGCAATATGGATGGTAGATATAGGGTTTTGTAATCTGAAAATATAAAAACAGCAAGGTAACTAATGATAAAAGTGAGCACAAATGATATTGCAATGCTAGGAAACAAGGCCTAGGGTTCATACTTTCACTAGTGCAAGTTTTCTCAACAATAATAACATAATTGGATCATATAACTATCCCTCAACATGCAACAAAGAGTCACTCCAAAGTCACTAATATCGAGAACAAACGAAGAGATTATGGTAGGGTACGAAACCACCTCAAAGTTATTCTTTCCGATCAATCCATTGGGCTATTCCTATAAGTGTCACAAACAGCCCTAGAGTTCGTAGTAAAATAACACCTTAAGACACACATTAACCAAAACCCTAATGTCACCTAGATACTCCAATGTCACCTCAAGTATCGGTGGGTATGATTATATGATATGCATCACACAATCTCAGATTCATCTATTCAACCAACACATAGAACCTCAAAGAGTGCCCCAAAGTTTCTACCGAAGAGTCAAGACAAAAACGTGTGCCAACCCCTATGCATAGGTTCATGGGCGGAACCCGCAAGTTCATCACCAAAACATACATCAAGTGAATCAATAGAATAACCCATTGTCTCCATGGTTATCCCACGCAAGTCATACATCAAGTGTTCTCAAATCATTAAAGACTCAATCCGATAAGATAACTTCAAAGGGAAAACTCAATCCATTACAAGAGAGTAGAGGGGGAGAAACATCATAAGATCCAACTACAATAGCAAAGCTCGCGATACATCAAGATCGTGCCAAATCAAGAACACGAGAGAGAGAGAGAGAGAGAGATCAAACACATAGCTACTAGTACATACCCTCAGCCCCGAGGGTGAACTACTCCCTCCTCGCCATGGAGAGCGCCGGGATGATGAAGATGGCCACCGGTGATGATTCCCCCCTCCGGCAGGGTGCCGGAACAGGGTCCCGATTGGTTTTTCGTGGCTACAGAGGCTTGCGGCGGCGGAACTCCCGATCTAGGTTTCTTTCTGGGGGTTTCTATATTTATAGGAATTTTTGGCGTCAGTCTCACGTCAGGTGGGTCTCCGAGTCGTCCACGAGATAGGGGGGAGCGCCCAGGGGGTAGGGCGCGCCCTCCACCCTCGTGGATGGCTCGGGACTCTTCTGGTCCAACTCTTTTACTCCGGAGGCTTCTTTTGGTCCATAAAAAATCATCAAAAATTGGCACGTCAATTGGACTCCGTTTGGTATTCCTTTTCTGTAAAACTCAAAAACAAGGAAAAAACATAAACTGGCACTAGGCTCTAGTAAAGCCCATAAAGCATCCAAGATGGATAATATAATAGCATGGAACAATAAAAAATTATAGATACGTTGGAGACGTATCAGAGCTCCCAGCTCCAGACCCAGAGGAGAAGAAAGCCAAGGCCAAGGATGTGAAGCGAGGGAGTAGCCGTGCTCGCGGCGGAGCCAGATACAAAGAAAGCTCGGGACCAACCCGAGTCGTCTAAAAGCAGCCAACCGTTCTGCGTCTTCTACAATGTACACAGCCACAACACCAATGACTACCAAGAGCTCAGGGCCATTCGAGATGGACGCCTCGGTCGACGCCCCGAGCGCAACGACTAGGGCCATGGCCAAGGAGGAGGACGAGGCGGAGGACGCTGGGACGACCGCGGACCTCGCCCGGAGTGGCACGACCGGCCTCGCGAGGACCGGTGGCAGGACCAGCCTCGTGAAGGTGCATGGAGGGACTAGCCTTGCGAGGATTGCCCCCAGGGCAATGCTAGCCTTCCTCCGCTGCCACCACCGCCAAGGAGGAACGACGACCACCATCAGGACGAGGGGCTGGGGGCTTCCAGGAACCGCGTGCCATCGCCTGCATCTTGGGCGGGGCTCAAGCCCCAGCCTCTCAGCGCATTTTCAAGCAGTTAGCTCGTGAGGTGAACGCAGTCCTTCCTAGGCTCGAGGCCACGCGCCCGCTCAGGTGGTCCAAGTGCGCCATCACTTTCAGCTCAGCTGACCAGCTCAAGTGCGCGGCCACCGCTGGCGCTCTCCCAATGCTCTACTCACCCGTCATTAGCAACGTGCAAGTCACCAAGACCCTCATCGACGGCGGCGCAGGGCTTAACGTCCTGTTCGTCAAGACATTCGACAGCATCCAAGTGCCATACGATTAGCTTCAGCCTACCAAGCCTTTCTCAGAAGTGACCGACGGCTCCACCACCCCGATAGGGTAGGTCCGCCTCCCTGTCACCTTCGGACAGCGCAACAACTACCGCACCGAGCTCATCGCCTTCGACGTTGCTCACATCCGTCTACCGTACAATGCCATCCTCGGGTATCCGGCCCTGGCCAAGTTCATGGCGGTGACTCACCATGGCTACAACGTCCTCAAGATGCCAGGGAGCGGTGGGATCATCACCGTCCCCTGCGAAGAAAGAGATGCAGTGTGCTCTCTTGAGCGTGCCTTCCAAGCTGCGTCAATAAAGGACCCTGACGGCCAAGGCACGATATACCCTCCTAAGGCCGTCCCCAAGAAGAAGAAGCAGCTGCTCCGCACAGGGCCACAGGGGAGCGATGCCTCTGGAGGTGCAGCGTCAGGATCGGCGCCAGCGCCTGGGGCGCCTCCCTCCCTCGCATAGGAAGGCATGCCCGGCGCCCTCCTCGGGCAGGGCTTGGGGGCTCTCTTCTGGAGGGCCTCAGACCTTGCCGACGTCATGAGGGAGGCGCTCGGGCACCACGTGGAGGCGTGCTTTGTGGCACATCTCCCTCAGGAGGACACCAGGCAAGGAGCGCCTGGCACTCAGGAGTTCATCACCAAGGTCACACAGGAGCTGCAGGATGCAAGAGCCATGCGCGGCGACCGCCGCTCACCCGACGCAGCTCCCCATCCAGGCGAAGATGGCGATCTGCGCGTCTGCATCGACATTCCAGGGCTCAACTGGGGCCGCATCTCAGGAGCTCTTCTGGCCTTCGCGCATGGGACGCTGCGCGGGCCCACCTCACAGCTATGTTCGCATGCCATTTGGCCTGCCGAGCGTGGCAGCCGCCTTCCAGCGCAACCTGCAGAGCATCCTGGAGGCTCAGGAGGCCAGGCATCATGCAGTCCTGACGGAGATGGAGACGGTCCTCAAGGAACCGCCCAAGCCCCCAGAGCCTCCCGAGGCTTAGGCCCCGGTGGCTCGTGAGGAACAACCCCTTCGCCACGCATCTTCAGCTGCCCCAACGCCCCTTCGACAACGGAACCAGGTGACATTTTCCAAGTTTATTTAGCTGGGAGCGCCCCTCGGGCTGCATCATTCCCAAGCCGTGTGGGTCTGTCCCTGCGGCATGTATCCCTTTTTACATCTTTAGCTTACCTTGCTGGGGGCGCCCCTCGGGCTGCATCATCCCCAAGCCGCTCGGGTCCAACCCAGTGGCGTGTATCGTTCCCGCATTTGCTTAAGCTCGTTTGCTTTTCATTCGTAATCTATCTATGGTTATCACCTGCTTGATTGTCACCCACCATGGGAGCTGCGTGCCGATCGTATTTTAGGATCCTCGTATAAGAAGGCTAGGCACATCGTCTGTGCTCGGGCCCGTCCCTGCAGCATCGATAAATCCAACGGCTGAGGTCTGTCTGGCGGGCCGGCACCGTTCACGTCACCTCCTGGGGTCATCAGTGCTTGGCCTTCTCATACGATAACCTCGGGAAATTCATTCGGTGCAGGTTGCCTAACCATCTTGCAGGACCACCACAGCCATCAAGAACCAAGACCAGGCGCAACCTGCCTTGAGGTAGGGCCTCGTGAGTCCCGCGCTGGCTCACGAGTGCCCAGACACACCTCGTCTAGCCCTACTGTGCAAGCCATCTGTCAGGGCGGGGCTGTACACGCCCCAGGGGCTCTCCGCAGTAGGGAGTCCCCTCCCACGTACCAGTGGAAGCACCATGCTCCGCGCTGGCCGTCGACACTGCCGAGGAGCGGCTATGCACGTGCAAGTGCGGAAGCGCTATGCTCCGCACTCGTGATAAACAACTGAGGGCGGACTCATGGCCGTATCAACCTTAGGGAGCCCTTGAGCTCAGTGTCTGGCCTCATCGCAACACCTCCCCTCGGGAGAGTCGCACGAGGGGGCAGCACTCGGGTCACGCCCAAGCGTACGCTACCCTGCCAGGCCCCCCGGACCTGGTCGTCGCGCGCCCCTCCCGAGCCGAGCCTCGGCGAGGGCAAAGGTATGAAGGTCGTTTGAGCGTCAAGGGGGAGTCCTGTGCATCGCGACTCAGGAGCCTAACTGGTCACGTAGCCCCTCACTCCTTGGTCTCGTCCTAGTGATCCGACGACCCAACGGCGGTTGATGTATGCGCGGGGCCGGGACCTGCCGACGTAGAACACTAGACCTATTCCTGCATTTCCTTCCCATAGGCTGTTTGCGCGTTAAGGGGGACTCCGGAGCATCGTGACTCAGGCGCCTAACTGGCCATGTAGCCCGTCACTCCTTGGTCTCGTCCTGGTGATCCGGACGACCCAACAGCGGCTGAGGTATGCGCGGGGTCAGGCCCTGCCGACGTAGAACGTAAAGCAAATGGTAATGAAATCGCAAAATCCCAAGCAAATATTACAAGACATATGGTTCTTCCAACACCAAACGCAGGTTTAAATGCCTCCACGAGGCACGGTAAGGAGCCGCCGGCAAGCCATCTCGTCACCCTCGGACGCCGCCGTCGTTGCCAGCAAGGGACGCTTCTTCTTCAACGGCGTCACCATCACCTGTACAACCAGCCGGAGTTGCAGGATCAGTAGCACCGCCGGTCGAGGACGCGGGAGCGAAGGCGCAAAACTTCTTCAGCAGAGCCTCCACCTGATCCTTCACAGCTGTGGCAGCGGCCGCGCAATGCTCGTCGTTCACAGGCTCCAGCAGCTTGTCAAGGCGGGTGGTAGGGTCACCAAGGTGGAGGTGGCTGAAGACGCGCGTCAACGCGGCCGAGGAAAGAACGCGGGCTTCTTCCTCTGCCATGGGGCCGATACCGCTCACGACGTGCTCAAGCGCACCAACCAGATAAGGAAGCAGCTAGGCGGGGCCCTCGTTGTTGGCGGCCAGCGGCTCCTCTAGGTCCTTCTCATAGAGTGACCGCAGCGCCGTCCGAGACCTCACCTCGAGGAGCTTGAAGGCCTCGCGGTCCTCATCCAGGACCTTCGCCTTGGCTTTAAGCTCGACTTTCTCCGCCTTCAGCTTCTGCTCCAGCTCCTCCAACCGGCCGCGCTCCGTGGCGTGCGCCTTCGCCGACTGCTCCAGCTCGGCGTCGTGGCCCCTGACGGCGTCCGCCCGAGCCTTCGTCTTCTCCTCCTCCGCCTTGTGGTCTCGGGCTTCTTTTGCGTGCTCCCCCCGCGCGGTCTCGAGCTCGCCTCCAGCGACCGGCAGCGGTCCTTGGCGGCCTCGGCATCCTTCAGTGCCACCTCGCGGGCGGCCACAACTTGGGCGACGGCCTCCCTGTCTTTCTTGGAGTCCGCGGCAGCCTAGCTCAGCGTCGCCCGGACTGACACATCAGAGGGAAGCTAGCCAGAGATCAGCTCCAGGCGCCCGGCCACCAGGCGACGGTCGGCGCCTTGGAGATCTTCTCGCAGCAGGGTCATCCAGAAAGAGCGCGCTCTAGAATGTTAGGGGAGGGCGAAGGACCTAGAGGAAGCAGTGCGGCGGAAGGGGGAGGAGGCGACATCGTCACCATGGCCTGGAAGGACGGAGGCTCCTGAGCCTTCGCGACCTCGGCGACCGAGCCAGGCATTGGCGCATCCGGAGCCAACGGGGCCACGGGGGCTGACTCCTCCCGAGGATGCTCCCCCAAGCCTCACGTGGATGATCGGGATGGAGAAGCACGGGCGACGCTGCTGCCCTTACCCATGGAGAGGGATGCGTACGCAGGAGGCGATCCGGTCTCGAGTGGGACCACCTCGCCCTCCTTCCTCTTCTTCACCGCGGGCGTCGGCCTAATTGCACAATAGAGAAGCATCAAGGGTAAGCAGTAGAATCAAGAACAACAGGACAAGAACACTTATTGGTCCACCGCGGCGTAGTCCCTCCATTTCTTGAGCTTGAAGCCCGAGAGCCTCGCAGCCTGAGGCGCAAGTGCGCGGGCTCCAGGAGCGGAAGAAGGGTCAGTAGATGGCCCGGAAGTAGTTCCAGGTGGAGTCACAGCAGGAGCATCATCTCGGGAGATCAACACCGACCTGCCCCTCATCGGAACCGCCGACGGCTCCCTCTTCTCCGGGAGGGCATCGGCCTTGTCGTCGCCGTCAGGCAAGGTGCGGAGGATGTCGGCTTGCGCATGGGGGAGGTCTCCCCCATCCCTTCGGGGGTCGCCTCCGAGTCGCGCTCCTTGCCATCCACCTCTTCCTCCTCCTTGCGGGAGTCGCCAGAAGACACGTCCACCGGCGCCGTCGCCTCCGGGACCACAAGGGGCGCCGGCAGCACCAGGCCGCGCTCGTTAAAAGTGGGCATGGCGGCCACAACCTGCGCCCCATCCTTGCTATGGAAAAGAGGGACGATGGCACTCGGCGGATACTCTTGGTCGTCCCCGACCAAGAGGCGGAGAGCCACAGCTAGCTCCTCGTCGGACAAGGCCCCTGGGCTGAGGCGAAGCTTGTCTTCTTCGCCCCCAAGCGTCCTCAAGGGGCGCGAGCGTGGCTGGAGCGGAGCCACCCGCAGCATCAACAATTCTCTCAGAAGCATGGCCCCCGTCAGCTTTGCCACCTTCGCGTTGCCCGGCCTCAGATCGGCGGTCATCTTCTCCAGCACCAGCGCCGCCCGGTCGTCAGTGAGCCTTGCGCGGGACCACCCCTCGTCAGACTGGGGCATCTCTGTCGGCAGCTTCAACCGTGGGTGGACGCACGTGGCGTCCATCATGACCCACTTGCTCCTGAAGCCATCGTCCTTCTTGCCAGCCTTCGAGATCGCGTTGGCCTTGCTGGCTACGATGAAATTGGCGCACCCTGAGGTGTGGCCGTCGTTGATTCGGAGGAACAAGAAGTGGCGGAGCAGTGCCACGGACGGCATCACCCCGACATACGCCTCACAGTAGAAGGCGAAGATCGACAAGAGAAGACCGGAGTTGGGATGGAGATGGAGAGCTTGCAACCCGTAATGGCGGAGGATGGCGTAGAAGAAGTCGGAGAAGGGGGGAACCAGGCCCGCGATGATGCTCCTCATGAAGAAGGGGTAGAAGGTGCTCTTCGAAGCCTCCAGCTCAACGGAGCCAGCCCGGAGCTCGGTCTTCCCCCTCTTGTTGCTCTCCCCCGCCGTCAGCAGGCCCATCGCGGCGAGGTTCTTCTCCGAGACGTTGAGCGCGTCCAGAGTCGGCTCGTACCAGGCGGGCGACGAAGAAGTCTTGACCTTCCGGGGCGCCATTGGTGGCTGGCTCGGAAGGAGATTGAAGCGGATCTGGAGATTTCGGAAGCAAGGGGCAAGAAAGGGGATCTGGAGCGAGACGAAGGAAAGCAATGAAGGCAAATGTTACCCGTGCCAGCCTTCTGTCAGACGGGCAGTTGCCGAGGCAGCATGGGGAAGCGGAGACGCCCACGTCCAATCAATCGCCACGCGTCGACCAAGGCCATAGGCTGTTGGGGCCCGCGGCGCTCCCCACTTGCCCATTGGCTTCGCCTCGAAGCCAAGTTCAAGCGCGCCTTGGGCCCAGGGGCTACTGTCGACGTCCTGGGAACGGGGGTCCCCAGACTTGCCTGCCTACAGCCCACTGCGTGGCTCCACCAGCGGCCCTGTACGACCCATCTTCACCAGCAAAACACCCAAGACCCTCGTGAGGGGCCAGGCCTCGCGAGGCAGACAACACAAGACCTCCTCGGGGGTGGCCTCACCAGGCTGGCTTGCGAGGGGCGGAGAGATCAAGCCAAGGGACACCTCGCGAGGTTCCTGTGATGCAAGCCATGACGACTGGAGCCAGGCGGGCGCCAGGGCAGTGTCCTCGTTTCCTCTTTGTTGCTAAAGGGACAGGCGCAGGCGAGGAGTCCCGAGGCATCAGGCAGAGGTTTCCATATCGGTGCAATGAGATAAAGATCAGCAAGACAAGAGGACGGAGGTCACCGTGGAGCCCAAGACGGTGTCACCACCAGAGCCTTTGGCAGGCGAAGACCACCTTTAGTCAGGATAGCTTGTACTAGTTGCCCCCCTTCAAATTTGGCCGTTGTTGGATCCCTTCCCGCTCAATATTTGGGGAGAGGACCAGGGCCTCTATAAATAGGACTAGCCACCACCAAAGGAGGCAATCGGGATCTCACCCGGAACAGAGCCACCACCAAGCACAAGAACACCTCTCCTCAGGAGGTTGTTCTTCCCTTGTAACTGTTCATCCTCAGCCCAAGAGGCAATCCACCACACCACACTGGAGTAGGGTATTACACCACAACGGTGGCCCGAACCAGTATAAACTCTTGTGTCTCCCTCTCTGTAGTTTCGTCGAGCTAGGCTTTGGGATCGCGGTGAGGACGAGGGCGTGATTAGGTAGGGAGAGATCTTCGTGCGCACCCCAGTGTTCGAACCTCAAGGGTTTTGCCGGAACCCGAAATCCGACAGGATCGACTTGACCCGGTGCTGGATAAGCTGGCACATCCAACCCCTCATCTAGAGTGGCGCCTTAATGTGCAACTACACCGGTGAGCCGGCTGATGCTCAACTCTTTAGCCTAGTAAATTTGTCTGAGGATGAAATTAACAAGGCAACAAAGAAACTATTGAGTGACCCCAAGGAAAAATGCAAACTGACAGGGCTAGCTCCCTTCTGCTTAACTAACCCAGTGCCCCCCGTAAGTATATCTGGACTTGCTTACCCATTTTATCCATGACTTGTTCTCTTTCTTGTACTTAATCACCGGCTCATCATTCGTGGTGGCGAACTCCGACTTTTGGAAGATCGGGCCTTGAAACCCAACTCCTCCCCTAGTTGAGGAATGAAACAAGCCAGTTGGTGCTGATGAGGCGGCTACTGAAGAAGAGTCTGAGGTAGAGCTTGATTCACTTGGCCATCGTTTTGTTGAACTTGCTGACGCTCCCTCTTCTCAGGATAATACAGAGACCAGCCGAGCCAAAAATGTTGAGGTCATTTCAATCTCATTCAACTGGGAAACATTTATCCTAAAGAAAACGATACGAGTGATACGTCTCTGGCGTATCTACTTTTCCTAATGCTTTTGCTCTTTGTTTTGGACTCTAATTTGCATGATTTGAGTGAAACTAACTCAGACTGACGTTGTTTTCAGCAGAACTACCATACTGTTGTTTTTATGCGGAAATAAAAGTTCTCGGAATGGAACGAAACTTTTTGGAGAATTTTTTATGAAATAAAAGAAAAATACTTGAGCCAAGAACCACTAGAGGGGGGGTCCCTGGGTGAGCACAACCCACCAGGGCGCCCCCTCCAAGCGCGCCCAGGTGGGTTGTGCCAACCTGGTGGCCCCGCTGACCCTATCTCCGATGCTATAAAATCCTATTTTCGGAGAAAGAATTATCATGTTTCACGAGACGGAGCCGCCGCCACCTCTTGTTCTTCATCGAGAGGCTAGATCTGGAGTCCGTTCAGGGCTCGGAGAGGGGAATCTTCAATCTTCGTCATCATCGACCCTTCTCCATCGCTAATTCCATGATGCTCCCCACCGGGAGTGAGTAATTCCTTCATAGGCTCGGTGGTCGGTCAGGAGTTAGATGAGATTCATCATGTAATTGAGTTAGTTTTGTTAGGGCTTGATCCCTAGTATCCACTACGTTCTAAGAATGATGTTTCTATGACTTTGCCATGCTTAATGCTTGTCCCTTTGGGCCCGGGTGCCATGATTTCAGATTTGAACCATTTATGTTATCACCATTATATCCATGTTCTAGATCCGATCTTGCAAGTTATAGTCGCCTACTACGTGTTATGATCCGGCAACCCCGGAGTGACAATAGTCGGGACCCCTCCCGGTGATGACCGTAGTTTGAGGAGTTCATGTACTCACCGTTTGTTCATGCTTTGTTCTGGTACTCTATTAAAAGGAGGCCTTAATATCCCTTAGTTTCCAATTGGACCCCGCTGCCACAGGAGGGTAGGACAAAAGATGTCATGCAAGTTCTTTCCATAAGCACATATGACTATTTTTACGGAATGCATGCCTACATTATATTTATGAACTGGAGCTAGTGTCGTACCGCCCTAGGTTATGACTGTTATATGATAAATATCATCCAACGAATTCACCGATCCAATGCATACGAATTTCCTACATATTGCTTTTGCTAAGTTACTGCTGCTGCTGTTACTGTTACACTTGCAAGAAAATCATTGCTATCACTGTTACCGTTGCTATTACTCTTACCACTATTACCAAAACTATCATACTACTTGATACTTATCACTTTGCTGCAGATAATTCATATCCAGGTGTGGTTGAATTGACAACTCAGCTGCTAATACTTGCAAATATTGTTTGGCTCCCCTTGTGTCGAATCTGTAAATTTGGGTTGAATACTCTACCCTCGAAAACTGTTGCGATCCCATATACTTGTGGGTTATCAAGACCTTTTTATAGCGCCATTGCCGGGGAGCATAGCTATGTTTGTTGAGTCACTTGGATTATTATCTATTTATCACTATGAAGAATCTGAAGGATACTGAGACTAAGATTTTTCCCTCTAAGACGAGTGGAGGTAAGGAACTGCCATCACACTCTGCACTTGACCACCACATGCTATTAATCTTGATATATTGCAAGGTTTTGATGATGCTACTTATGCTATGAATGATTCTCATGATGATGCAAGTACCTTGCTTGATGATAATATGCCACGAGGTGAATTTCTTGATGAACAACTTGCTGTAGCTAAAGATATTGAGACTGCTGAAATTATTGAAACTGATGAAGTACTTGAAACTAAAAATCTTGAAACATCTATTAGGCCTAGCCCTCCTAGATATGAATTGCCCAAGATACCTGAAGGTTATGTTCTGGAAGAGGAGACAACTAGAGATTTTCTTGCTCGCAACAATAGAGATGATCTTAAGAAATTATTATGCAAACTGAAAGAGAATTCTTTGAATGCTAGAATGAAATGTGATCCTAAGTTTGCTACTTCACCTATCTGTGTTGATGATAAGGATTATGAATTCTCTGTCGATCCAGAGTTAATTACTTTGGTTGAATCTGATCCTTTCCATGGTTATGAAATTGAAACTGTTGGGGCACATCTTACTAATTTGAATGATATAGCCACCCTATTTGCTCATGATGAGAAAATTCGCTACTATTATATTCTCAAGTTATTTTGGTTCTCATTAAAGGGTGATGCTAAGACTTGGTATAATACTCTTGCTCCTGGTTGTGTGTGTAGTGCCTAGTTTATGATTTACTACTTCTCTGAAAAATATTTTCCTGCTCATAAGAAACAAGCTACCTTATAGGAAATATTTAACTTTGTGCAAATTGAAGAAGAGAGTCTCCCACAAGCTTGGGGCAGGCTTCTCCAATTGTTGAATGCTTTGACTGATCATCCTTTTAAGAAAAATGAAATACTTGATATCTTCTATAATGGACTAACCGATGTTGCTAGGTACTTCCTAGATAGTTGTGCTGGTTGTGTTTTCAGGGAACGAACTGTTGAACAAGGCGACGATTTATTGAATAATATATTGAAAAATTATGATGATTGGACTCTTCCTGAACCACCGCATAAATTCACTCCAAAGAAGAGGGGTATCTTATATCTTAGTCTGGAAGATATGCAAGAGGCAAAGAAATCTATGAAAGAAAAGGGTCTTAAAGTAGAGGATGTTAAAAATTTACCTCCTATTGAATAAATGCATGGACTTGACACACCACCACCCAAGGTGGTATAGATAAACTCTTTAATAAAATTTGATCAAAGGGACAGTCCTTATAATATGCATCCTAGTCAATGCCTTTATGAGTTCAATAATTACATTAGGAGGCAAGATCACTTCAATGAAAACGTTATGAAACAATTGAAATACAACTTTGTTATGATTGCTCGCTTGAGTGACTTGTTATTCAGAATGTCCAATGATGTTAGAGGTGTAGGAAAACATGCCTCTATGGTACAAACTCAGTTAGAACAAGTTGCTAAATCTCAAAGAGAATTACTTGATGAAATGAATAATAATGTGAATGATCATGCTATTAGAGTAGTGACTCGGGGAGGTAGAATGACTCAGGAACCACTTTATCCCGAAGGTCACTCTAAAAGAATTTAGCAAAGACTCTCAAAAAAAGTAACACTCATGCACCTAGTCCTTTTAGAAGGAAGAAGAAAAATAAATGGTAGGACTTTGCATGCCTCTAGTGAACCTGAAGTAGAAAAACATGCAGATAATAATGATGTTTCTATTTGTGATGCTGAAACTCAATCTGGTAATGAACATTCACCTAGTGATAATGAAAAAGATAATGATGATGTTCATGAAGACACTCAACCAGACAATGATAAACAACCAGATAATGATGTTGAAATAGAACCAGCTGTTGATCCTGATAACCCACAATCTAAAAATAAAAGATATGATAAAATAGACTTTGTTGCCAGAAAACATGGACGAGAAAGAGAACCATGGGTTCAAAAACCCATGCCCTTTCCACCTAAATCGACTAAGAAAAAGGATGATGAAGAATTTGAACGCTTTGCTGAAATACTTAGGCCAGTCTTTTTCGCACTCGCTTGACTGATATTCTAAAGATGGCCCCTTATGCAAAATATATGAAAGACATCATCACTAATAAGAGAAAAATACCTGAATCTAAAATCTCCACCATGCTTGCTAATTATTCTTTCAAGGGCGGAGTACCTAAAAAACATGGAGATCCAGGAATACCAACTATACCTTGTTCCATCAAAAGAAATTATGTTAAAACCTCTTTGTGCTATTTAGGAGCTGGTGTTAGTGTTATGCCTTTCCCCTTATATAAAAGACTTGATTTGAATAAACTCACACCTACTGAAATATGTTTGCAAATGGCTGACAAATCAACTGCCATACCTATTGGTATTTGTGAGGATGTGCCCATTGTTTTCGCAAATGTTACTATCTTAACTGACTTTGTTATACTTGAGATGCTTGAGGACGACAACATGTCGATTATCCTCGGTAGACCCTTCTTGAATACTGCAGGGTCTATTATTAATTGCAATAAAATCAAGGTCACTTTTCATATCAATGGTAATGAGCATAGGATGCACTTTTCGAAGAAACAATTCCAAGTGAATGGTATTAATGTTATTGAAAAATCTCCGACACTCACTATTGGAAGTTTTCTGTCTTTCTTAGTCAAATAAAATAAAATGGAATGTTTTGTCTGTTTTCTGAATTTCTTGTGCAGTAAAAAATAACCCAAATATTGTCAGCATCCTGGGAACGGGGTTACCCGGACTTGCCTGCCTGCGGCCCGTGGTGTGGCTCCATCAACAGCCCAGTATGGCCCAGCTTCGGCAAGCAACAACTCAAGAACCTCGTGAGGCGGACAACACCAAGACCTCCCTGGGGGCAGCCTCACTAGGCTGGCTCCCGAGGAGCGGAGATATCTATGCAGGGCGCACCTCGCGAGGTTCACATGACGTGAGCCATGACGACCAAGGCCAGGCGGGCACCAACGGGCACAGTGTACCAGTTTCCTCTTTGGTGCTAAGGAGGCAAGCTCAGGCGCGGAGTCCCAAGGAATCAAGCAAAGGTTTCCATTCCGGTGCAACGAGATCAAGACCACCAGGACGGCAGGACGGAGGTCATCGCGGAGCCCACTTCAGCATCACCACCAGAGCCTTTTGCAGGCGAAGACTACTTTTGTCAGGATAGCTTGTACTAGTTGTCTCCCTTCAAATTTGGCTGTTGTGAGATCCCTTCCCACCTACATTTGTGAAGAGGACCAAGGCCAATATAAATAGGACTTAGCCACCACATAGCGAGGCATCTCAAATTGGGGCCATTCTACCCTGACCACCTCACCAGCTCATTGAGCTCAAGAACACCTCACCTCCTGAGGCTGTTCATCCACTGTAATAGTTCATCCTCAGCCCCTCGAGGAAATCCACCACAAAGATGGAGTAGGGTATTACACCGCAAGGTGGCCCAAACCAGGATAAATCCCTGTGTCTCTTGTTCTTTGGGTTCGTCGAGCTAGGCCGTGGCATCGTTGAGCGGGCAGACTGGGGAGAGAGTGTTCTTCATGCGCGGCCCAGAGTTCGAATATCTCAAGGGTCTGCGGAACCCTAAATCTGACATTTGGCACGCCAGGTAGGGGTGCGTCGAAGCTCCGCCTCTCCGACTGCCTCGCTGTCGGCGTTCTAGGAACGGGGGTCCCCAGACTTGCCTGCCTGCGGCGCACAACATGGCTAAGCCAGCAGGCCGTACGGCCCATCCTCATCAACAAGGCATCCAAGACCCTCGCGAGGGTCCAAGCCTCGCGAGGCGGACGACGCAAGACCTGCTCTGGAGTAGCCTAGCTGGGCAGGCTCACGAGGAGCAGAGAGATCAAGGTGGGGCAAAACCTCACGAGGCTCTCGTGACTTGAGCCATGACGAACGGCACCAGGCGGGCGCCAGCGCGCGCAGCGTCCTATTTCCTCTTTGGTGCTAAGGAGGCCAGCGCAGGCGAAGAGTACCGAGGCATCAAGCAAAGGTTGCTATATTGGTGCAACGAGACCAAGACCAGGAGGACGGCAAGACGGAGGTCATCGTGGAGCCCAAGACGGTGTCACCACCAGAGCTTTTCGCAGGCGAAGACCGCTTTTGTCAGGATAGCTTGTACTAGCTGCCCCCCTTCAAATTTGCCCGCCGTTGTTGGCTCCCTTCTTGCTCGATATTTGGGAGGAGGACTAGGGCCTATATAAGTAGGGCTAGCCACCATAGTAGGGGGGATCTTATCTCATCTCATCTGAGCTCGATCCAACCCGATCGAGAGCCTAGCCACAAGAACACCTCAACCTCAGGAGGTTGTTCTTCCCTTGTATTGTTCATCATCAGCCCAAGAAGCAATCCACCACCATCACACTGGAGTAGGGTATTACACCACAACGGTGGCCCAAACCAGTATAAACCTCGTGTCTTTCTGTGTTGCGAGTTCGTCGAGTTCATCCGCAAGATCTTAGCGAGCTAGAGCGTAGATCGGTAGGAGGGAAACACTTCGCGCGCACCCCAGTGTTCGAACCTTAAGGGTTTGCCGGAACCCCACATCCAACATTTGGCGCGCCAGGTAGGGGTGCGCCGTTGCTTCCCTTCCATCAGTTCGTCGCTCCATCATTCCGTCGTCTCCATGGCGGACGCTCGCCGTGCTCGAGCTGAGCGTCAGGCTGCCCTCACCGCCCGCGTCGCTCAGACGGCTCCCGTTGGCGGGCCACCTCATCATTCTCCGTCTCCCACCGCCAACGCTGCCACCGGCCTGGCGGGGAATGAGCAGCAGGCGTCCTCGCTCCATCCTTCGGTGCGGCAGGACGGCCGCACCGCTACTCCATCACTGACCCCCGCCGGTTCTTCGTCTCACGCGCGCCGCGCTCCCATGGAGGCACAGGCCGCGCTCCTCGGGGCGAACGAACTCATGCTTTACCGCCCCGTCCACGACCTCTATGAGGAGTGGCTCGACCGCGTCGCTGAGCTCGTCCGCGCCGCAGGGGGCTCCCCGGTGCTGTCCCTCTCTCTACCTCCCCCTCAACCAGCCATGGGCGACGAGGCTCATGGCGTGCCTCCACCACGTCTGCCCCCAAGACGGCGCCTTGGCACTAAGCGCGCGGCTCCGCGGCGTGACTCGCCGCACCCGGTGCCCGCGCGCGAAGAGAGAAGCTACCAAGAAATTCCATGGCCGCGAGAAGCTGCACTTGCGCTCCCCGCGCCACCTCGTCAAGACAGCGCGCCGCCCGCAGCGGCGCAGCGCGGACCTCGTCAAGACCAAGCACCACCTCTGAAGCGGGCCCCGGAAACCACGGCCGGCTGCCGCGCCTTCACCCCCGAGCTGCGTAGCGTCGCCTGGCCAGGCAAGTTCAATCCGGATCTGCCTCCTTGCTATGACGGCACCGCCGACCCCGCGGAGTTCCAGTAGCTCTATGAGCTGAGCATTGAAGAGGCCAACGGCGATGAAAAAGTCATGGCGAAGTGATTTCCCATGGCTCTCAAGGATGGAGCCCGCTCCTGGCTCCTGAACCTGCAGCACGGCTCGATCTCCTCTTCGGACGAAATGCGCGACCGGTTCGTCGCCAACTTCCAGGGCACTCGCGACCGCCCACCGGCCGCGGGTGATCTACGCCGCATCAAGCAGCAACCAGGAGAGACCCTCCAGAAGTACAACCAGCGCTTCAACAACACCCGCCTCAACATCCCCAAGGTCACGGACGAAGCCATCATCTCCGCAGTCTCTGACGGCGTCCGTGACGTCAAGATGAAGGAAGAGCTCGCCATCCACGAGGAGCTCTGCACATCTCAGGAGCTGTTCAACCTGGCGACCAAGTGCGCGAGAGTTGAGGAGGGGTGCCTTTCTCTCCTCGAACTACCAGCCGCAGGAGCAGAGGAGAAGAAGGCCAAGGCCAAAGACGTGAAGCGCAAGGAGATGGTGGTGCTTGCAGCGGAGCCCGACACCAAGCGGGGCAGAGATCAGCCCGAGTCATCCAAGAACGGCTGACCGTTCTGTGCCTTCCACAACCTGAACACCCACAACACCAGCGACTATCAAGAGCTCAGAGCTATACGGGAAGGACACTACGGTCGACGCCCCAAGCGCAACAACCAGGTCTACGGCCATGGAGGAGGACGAGGAGGCGGACGCTGGGACGATCGTGGCCCGTGCCAGGAGTGGCGCGACCGGCCTCGTGAGGACCGCTAGCAGGACCAACCTCGCGAGGGCGCCTAGAGGGACCCGCCTCGTGAGGATCGCCCCCAGGGCAACACCGGTCTTCCCCCGCTGCCGCCACCAAGAAGGAACGACGACCACCACCAGGACGAGGGGGCTGGGGGCTTCCAGGAGCCGCGTGCAATCGCCTGTATTTTGGGTGGCGCCCAGGCCCCAGCCTCTCAGCGCATGTTCAAACTGTTCGCTCGCAAGGTGAACGCGGTGCTCCCCAAGCTCGAGGCCACGCGCCCGCTCAAGTGGTCCCATTGCGCCATCACTTTCAACTCGGCGGATCAGCTCAAGTGCGCAGCCACCGCTGGCGCCCTTCCTATGCTGTGTTCCCCAGTCATCAGCAATGTGCAGGTCACCAAGACCCTCATCGACAGCGGCGTAGGGCTCAACGTCCTGTCCGTCGACATGTTCGACAACCTCCAAGTGCCATATGAATAGCTCCAGCCCACCAAGCCTTTCTCAGGAGTGACCGACGGTTCCACCACACCGATAGGGCAGGTCCGCCTACCTGTCACCTTCGTGGAGCACAAGAACTACCGCACCAAGCTCATCGACTTTGACGTCGCGCACATCCGCCTGCCGTACAATGCTATCCTCGGGTATCCATCTCTGGCCTAGTTCATGGCAGTCACTCATCACGGCTACAACGTTCTCAAGATGCCGGGAAGCAGAGGAATCATCACGGTCCCGTGTGAGGAGAGGGATGCGGTATGCTCCCTCGAGCACGCCTTTCAAGCTGCAGCAATCGACGACCCCGAGAGCAGAAGTGAAGGCCCTCCGGAGGCCATCCCCAAGAAGAAGCAGCCGCGCCGCGCAGGACCTCAGGAGGATGGCGACGCAGCAGGAGCCTCATTAGGATCTGCGCCCGTCCCAGGGGTGCCTCCCTCCATCGCATAGGAAAGCGCGCCCGGCGCCCTCCTCGGGCAGGGCTCGGGGGCTCTCTTCTGGAGGGCCTCTAACCTTGCCAACCTCACGAGGGAGGCGCTTGGGCACCACTTGGAAGCGTGCTTCGTGGCACATGTTCCCCAGGAGAGCACAGGGCAAGGAGTGCCCACCACTCAGGAGTTCATCACCAAGACCACTCAAGAACTGCAAGATGCAAGGGCCATGCGCGGCGACAGCCGCTCACGAGGCCCAGCTCCCCATCCAGGCGAGGACGCTGAGCTGCGCGTCTGCATCGACGTCCCAGGGCTTAACAGGGCCGCATCTCAGGAGCGCTTCTGTCCATCGCGTGTGGGCCTCTGCAAGGGCCCACCACACAGCTACGTTCGCATGCCCTTCGGCTTGCCGAGCGTGGCGTCAGCCTATCAATGCGACCTGCGGCGTGTCCTGGCGGCACAGGAGGCCAGGTACCACGCCGTCTTGGAGGAGATGGAGACGGTCTTCAGGGAACCTCCCGAGCCCCCAGAGCCTCCTGAGGCTCAGGGTCTCGGTGGCTCATGAGGAGTCATTTCTTCAACGCACGCCTTCAGCTGCACCAACTCTACTTCGTCTACAGAACCAGGTGACACCTTCCAAGCTTGTTTAGCTGGGAGCGCCCCTTGGGCTGCATTATTCCCAGGCCACATGGGTCCGTCCATGTGGCATGTATCCCTTTTGCTTATGTCTTTAGCTTAGCTTGCTGGGGGCGCCCCTCCGGCTGCATCATCCCGAAGCCGCTCGGGCCGGACCCAGTGGCATGTATCTTCCTGCATTTACCTAAGTTGATCTGCTCTCCATGCTTGGCCTGCTCACGACTATCGCCTGCTCGATCGCCGCCCGCCACGGGTCTGTTCATCCTATGCAATTCGCTTGCACGTTAAAAGGGGGGCTCCTGAGCATCGCGACTCAGGAGCTCTTACTGGCTCTCCAGCCCTCACCCCCTGGCCTTGACCACGGCATCGCGACCTGGCATACCAGCGGCGGCTGAGCTGGCTCGAGGGCCGGGACCTGAGGACGTAGAGCGCTTGCATCTAACCGCCTTGCAGGAACATACAGTCACCAAGACTTAAGACCAGGCGCAACCCGCCTTGAGGTAGGGCCTCGTGAGTCCCGCGCTGGCTCACGAGTGCCCAGATACACCTCCCAGCCCTGCCGTGCAAGCCACGTGTAAGGGCGGGGCTGTACACGCCCCGGGGGCTCCTCCCGGAGGGGGGCCCCCATCCCACGCCCAAGTGGAAGCACCATGCTCTGCGCTGGCCGTCGACACTGCCGAGGAGCGGTTATGCCCGTTCACAAGCGGAAGCACTATGCTCCGCGCTGGTGATAAACAACTGAGGGCGGCCCCACGTGTTGGGGAACGTAGTAATTTCAAAAAAAATTCTACGCACACGCAAGATCATGGTGATGCATAGCAATGAGAGGGGAGAGTGTTGTCCACGTACCCTCGTAGACCGAAAGCGGAAGCGTTCACACAACGCGGTTGATGTAGTCGTACGTCTTCACGATCCGACTGATCAAGTACCGAACGCACGGCACCTCCGAGTTCAGCACACGTTTAGCTCGATGACGTCCCTCGAACTCTGATCCAGCCGAGTGTTGAGGGAGAGTTTCGTCAACACGATGGTGTGGTGACGATGATGATGTTCTACCGACGCAGGGCTTCGCCTAAGCTCCGCTACGATATTATCGAGGTGTAATATGGTGGAGGGGGCACCGCACACGGCTAAAAGATCGTTGATCAATTGTGTGTCTAGAGGTGCCCCCTGCCCCCGTATATAAAGGTGCAAGGGGGAGGCCGCCGGCCTTGGAGGTAGAGACGCGCCCGGAGGAGTCCTACTCCTACCGGGAGTAGGACTCCCCCCTTTTCCATGTTGGACTAGGAGTGGAAGGGGGAAGAGGTGGAGGGGAGGAAGGAAGGGGGGGCGCCGCCCCCCTCTCCTTGTCCTATTCGGACTGGGGGGAAGGGGGGCGCGGCCCTTCCCTAGCCTCCTCTCCTCTCTTCCACCTAGGCCCAATAAGGCCCATTAAGTTACCGGGGGGTACTGGTAACCTCCCGGTACTCCGGAAAAATCCCGATTTCACCCGGAACACTTCCGATGTCCAAACATAGGCTTCCAATATATCAATCTTTATGTCTCGACCATTTCGAGACTCCTCGTCATGTCCATGATCACATCCGGGACTCCAACAACCTTCGGTACATCAAAACATATAAACTCATAATATAACTGTCATCGTAACGTTAAGCATGCGGACCCTACGGGTTCGAGAACTATGTAGACATGACCGAGACACCTCTCCGGTCAATAACCAATAGCGGAACCTGGATGCTCATATTGGTTCCCACATATTCTACGAAGATCTTTATCGGTCAGACCGCATAACAACATACGTTGTTCCCTTTGTCATCGTTATGTTACTTGCCCGAGATTCGATCGTCGGTATCTCGATACCTAGTTCAATCTCGTTACTGGCAAGTCTCTTTACCCGTTCCGTAATACATCATCCTGCAACTAACTCATTAGTTACAATGCTTGCAAGGCTTATAGTGATGTGCATTACCGAGTGGGCCCAGAGATACCTCTCCGACAATCGGAGTGACAAATCCTAATCTTGAAATACGCCAACCCAACAAGTACCTTTGGAGACACCTGTAGAGCACCTTAATAATAACCCAGTTACTTGTGACGTTTGGTAGCACACAAAGTGTTCCTCCGGTAAACGGGAGTTGCATAATCTCATAGTCATAGGAACATGTATAAGTCATGAAGAAAGCAATAGCAACATACTAAACGATCGAGTGCTAAGCTAACGGAATGGGTCAAGTCAATCACATCATTCTCCTAATGATGTGATCCCGTTAATCAAATGACAACTCATGTCTATGGCTAGGAAACATAACCATCTTTGATCAACGAGCTAGTCAAGTAGAGGCATACTAGTGACACTCTGTTTGCCTATGTATTCACACATGTATTATGTTTCCGGTTAATACAATTCTAGCATGAATAATAAACATTTATCATGATATAAGGAAATAAATAATACTTTATTATTGCCTCTAGGGCATATTTCCTTCAGTCTCCCACTTGCACTAGAGTCAATAATCTAGATTACACAGTAATGATTCTTACACCCATGGAGTCTTGGTGCTGATCATGTTTTGCTCATGGAAGAGGCTTAGTCAACGGATCTGCAACATTCAGATCCGTATGTATCTTGCAAATTTCTATGTCTCCCACCTGGACTAAATCCCGGATGGAATTGAAGCGTCTTTTGATGTGCTTGGTTCTCTTGTGAAATCTGGATTCCTTTGCTAAGGCAATTGCACCAGTATTGTCACAAAAGATTTTCATTGGTCCCGATGCACTAGGTATGACACCTAGATCGGATATGAACTCCTTCATCCAGACTCCTTCATTTGCTGCTTCCGAAGCAGCTATGTACTCCGCTTCACACGTAGATCCCGCCATGACACTTTGCTTAGAACTGCACCAACTGACAGCTCCACCGTTCAATGTAAATACGTATCCGGTTTGCGATTTAGAATCGTCCGGATCAGTGTCAAAGCTTGCATCAACGTAACCATTTACGACGAGCTCTTTGTCACCTCCATAAACGAGAAACATATCCTTAGTCCTTTTCAGGTATTTCAGGATGTTCTTGACCGCTGTCCAGTGATCCACTCCTGGATTACTTTGGTACCTCCCTGCTAAACTTATAGCAAGGCACACATTAGGTCCGGTACACAGCATTGCATACATGATAGAGCCTATGGTTGAAGCATAGGGAACATCTTTCATCTTCTCTCTATCTTCTGCAGTGGTCGGGCATTGAGTCTTACTCAATCTCACACCTTGTAGTACAGGCAAGAACCCTTTCTTTGCTTGATCCATTTTGAACTTCTTCAAAACTTTGTCAAGGTATGTGCTTTGTGAAAGTCCAATTAAGCGTCTTGATCTATCTCTATAGATCTTGATGCCTAATATATATGCAGCTTCACCGAGGTCTTTCATTGAAAAACTCTTATTCAAGTATCCCTTTATGCTATCCAGAAATTCTATATCATTTCCAATTAGCAATATGTCATCCACATATAATATCAGAAATGCTACTGTGCTCCCACTCACTTTCTTGTAAATACAAGCTTCTCCAAAAGTCTGTATAAAACCAAATGCTTTGATCACACTATCAAAGCGTTTATTCCAACTCCGAGAGGCTTGCACCAGTCCATAAATGGATTGCTGGAGCTTGCACACTTTGTTAGCTCCCTTTGGATCGACAAAACCTTCCGGTTGCATCATATACAACTCTTCTTCCAGAAATCCATTCAGGAATGCAGTTTTTCCATCCATTTGCCAAATTTCATAATCATAAAATGCGGCAATTGTTGGAAATATGCCCTAGAGGCAATAATAAATCGGTTATTATTATATTTCCTTGTTCATGATAATCGTTTATTATCCATGCTAGAATTGTATTGATAGGAAACTCAGATACATGTGTGGATACATAGACAACACCATGTCCCTAGTAAGCCTCTAGGAGACTAGCTCGTTGATCAATAGATGGTTACGGTTTCCTGACCATGGACATTGGATGTCGTTGATAACGGGATCACATCATTAGGAGAATGATGTGATGGACAAGACCCAATCCTAAGCCTAGCACAAGATCGTGTAGTTCGTTTGCTCAGAGCTTTTCTAATGTCAAGTATCACTTCCTTAGACCATGAGATTGTGCAACTCCCGGATACCGTAGGAATGCTTTGGGTGTGCCAAACGTCACAACGTAACTGGGTGGCTATAAAGGTGCACTACGGGTATCTCCGAAAGTGTCTGTTGGGTTGGCACGAATCGAGACTGGGATTTGTCACTCCGTGTAAACGGAGAGGTATCTCTGGGCCCACTCGGTAGGACATCATCATTATGTGCACAATGTGACCAAGGAGTTGATCACGGGATGATGTGAGTTACGGAACGAGTAAAGAGACTTGCCGGTAACGAGATTGAACAAGGTATAGGGATACCGACGATCGAATCTCGGGCAAGTAACATACCGATGGACAAAGGGAATTGCATACGGGATTGATTGAATCCCCGACATCGTGGTTCATCCGATGAGATCATCGTGGAACATGTGGGAGCCAACATGGGTATCCAGATCCCGCTGTTGGTTATTGACCGGAGAACGTCTCGGTCATGTCTGCATGGTTCCCGAACCCGTAGGGTCTACACGCTTAAGGTTCGATGACGCTAGGGTTATAGGGAAAGTATGTATGTGGTTACCGAATGTTGTTCGGAGTCCCGGATGAGATCCCGGACGTCACGAGGAGTTACGGAATGGTCCGGAGGTAAAGATTTATATATGGAAAGTTGTTGTTCGGGTTCCGGGAAAAGTTCGGGTTTTTCGGTATTGTACCGGGAAGCTTCCAGAAGGTTCCGGAGGATTCCGGAGGGGTCCGGAGGTCCGGAAAATGTTCCACCACGTCCAATACAGCAGCATGGGCTGTAAGGGGGCGCCCTAGCCTTAATGGGCCAGGGGCACCAGCCCCCCAAGGCCCATGCGCATGGGAGAGGGGAAACCCTAAGGGGGAGAGCCTCCACTTGACTTGGGAGGCACTCCTCCCCCCTTTGGCCGCCCCCCCAAGCCCCATCTAGGGCTGGCCGCACCCCTTGAGGGGAAACCCTAGATGGGGGCGCAGCCCTTCCCCTCCCCTATATATATTGAGGTTTTGGGGCTGCCATACACATGAGAACGTCTCCTTTTTGGCGCAGCCCTACCCCTCTTCCTCCTCCTCCTCTCCCGCGGTGCTTGGCGAAGCCCTGCGGGATTGCCACGCTCCTCCACCACCACCATGCCGTCGTGTTGCTGCTGGATGGAGTCTTCCCCAACCTCTCCCTCTCTCCTTGCTGGATCAAGGCGTGGGAGACGTCACCGGGCTGCACGTGTGTTGAACGCGGAGGCACCGTTCTTTCGGTGCTTAGATCGGAATCAACCGCGATCTGAATCGCTATGAGTACGACTCCCTCATCCGCGTTCTTGCAACGCTTCCGCATCGCGATCTACAAGGGTATGTAGATTCACTCCCCTTCCCCTCGTTGCTAGATTACTCCATAGATTGATCTTGGTGATGCGTAGAAAATTTTGAATTTCTGCTACGTTCCCCAACAGTGGCATCATGAGCTAGGTCTATGCATAGTTTCTATGCACGAGTAGAACACAAAGTAGTTGTGGGCGTCGATGTTGTCAATTCTTCTTGCCGCTACTAGTCTTATCTTGTTTCGGCGGCATTGTGGGATGAAGCGGCCCGGACCGACCTTACACGTACGCTTACGTGAGACAGGTTCCACCGACTGACATGCACTAGTTGCATAAGGTGGCTAGCGGGTGTCTGTCTCTCCTACTTTAGTCGGAACGGATTCGATGAAAAGGGTCCTTATGAAGGGTAAATGGAAATTGGCAAATCACGTTGTGGTCATACGTAGGTAAGAAACGTTCTTGCTAGAAACCTACAAACCACGTAAAAACTTGCAACAACAATTAGAGGACGTCTAACTTGTTTTTGCAGCATGTGCCTTGTGATGTGATATGGCCAGAAGATGTGATGAATGATATATGTGATGTATGAGATTGATCATATTCTTGTAATAAGAATCACGACTTGCATGTCGATGAGAATGACAACCGGCAGGAGCCATAGGAGTTGTATTTATTATTTTGTATGACCTGCGTGTCATTGAATAACGCCATGTAAGTTACTTTACTTTATTGCTAAGCGTGTTAGCCATAGAAGTAGAAGTAACCATTGGCGTGACAACTTCAAGAAGACACAATGATGGAGATCATGGTGTCATGCCGGTGACAAAGATGATCATGGTGCCCCGAAGATGGAGATCAAAGGAGCATGATGATATTGGCCATATCATGTCACTATTTGATTGCATGTGATGTTTATCATGTTTTTGCATCTTATTTGCTTAGAACGACGGTAGCAAGTAGGATGATCCCTTATAATAATTTCAACAAAGTGTTCACCCTAACTGTGCACCGTTGCGAAGGTTCGTCGTTTCGAAGCACCACGTGATGATCGGGTGTGATAGATTCTTACGTTCGAATACAACGGGTGTTGACGAGCCTAGCATGTACAGACATGGCCTCGGCACACACGCAATACACTTAGGTTGACTTGACGAGCCTAGCATGTACAGACATGGCCTCGGAACACGGAGGACCGAAAGGTCGAGCATGAGTCGTATAGAAGATACGATCAACATGGAGATGTTCACCGATCTTGACTAGTCCGTCTCACGTGATGATCGGACACGGCCTAGTTGAACTCGGATCATGTTTCACTTAGATGACTAGAGGGATGTCTATCTGAGTGGGAGTTCATAATCAGATGAACTTCATTATCATGAACATAGTCAAAAAGGTATTTGCAAATTATGTCATAACTTGCGCTTTAAGTTCTACTGGTTTAGATATGTTCCTAGAGAAAATTTAGTTGAAAGTTGGTAGTAGCAATTATGCGGACTGGGTCCGTAAACTGAGGATTGTCCTCATTACTACACAGAAGGCTTATGTCCTTAATGCACCGCTCGGTGTGCTGAACCTCAGCGTCGTCTGTAGATGTTACGAAACATCTGACATACACGTTTTGATAACTACGTGATAGTTCAGTGCGGTTTAGAATTGTGGCACCTAGGACGTTTTGAAACGTCGCAGAACATGTGAGATGTTCCGAAGACTGAAATTGGGATTTCAGACTAGTGCCCATGTCAAGAGGTATGAGACCTCTGACAAGTTTCTTAAGCCTGCAAACTAAGGGAGAAAAGCTCAATCGTTGAGCGTGTGCTCAGATTGTCTGAGTGCCACAATCGCTTGAATCGAGTGGGAGTTAATCTCCCAGATGAGATAGTGATAGTTCTCCATAGTCACTGCCACCAAGCTAGTAGAGCTTCGTGATGAACTATAACATATCAAGGATAGTTATGATGATCCTTGAGCTATTCGCGATGTTTGACACCGCGAGAGTAGAAATCAAGAAGGAGCATCAATTGTTGATGGTTAGTAGAACCACTAGTTTATGAAGGGCAAGGGCAAAAGGGATACTTCATGAAACAGCAAGTCATTTGCTGCTCTAGTGAAGAATCCCAAGGTTGAACCCAAACCCGAGACTAAGTGCTTCTGTAATAAGAGGAACGGTCACTGAAGCAGTACTACCCTAGATACTTGGTAGATGAGAAGGCAGGCAAGGTCGACAGAAGTATATTGGATATACGTTATATGAATGTGTACTTTACTAGTACTCCTAGCAGCACCAGGGTATTAGATACTGGTTCGGTTGCTAAGTGTTAGTAACTCGAAATAAAAGCTGTGGAATAAATGGAGACTAGCTAAAGGTGAGATGACGATATGTGTTGGAAGTGTTTCCAAGGTTGATGAGATCAAGCATCGCATGCTCCCTCTACCATCGAGATTTGGTGGTTGCGTTGAACATGATTGGATTATGTTTACCGCAAAACGGTTATTCATTTAAGGAGAATAATGGTTACTCTGTTTATTTGAATAATACCTTCAATGGTCTTGCACCTAAAATGAATCTCGATCGTAGTGATACACATGTTCATGCCAAAAAGGGTATATGATAGTAATGATAGTACCACATACTTGTGGCACTGCCACTTGAGTCATATTGGTATAGAACGCATGAGGAAGCTCCATGTGGATGGATCTTTGGACTCACTCATTTTTTGAAAAGATTGAGACATGCGAACCATGTCTATTGGTATATATGCATGAAGAAACTCCATGCAGATGGATCGTTTAGACTCACTTGATTATGAATCACTTGAGACATGCAAATCATACCACATGGGCAAGATGACTGAAAGTCCTCGTTTTCAGTAAGATGGAACAAGAGAGCAACTTATTGGAAGTAATACATTTTGATGTACGCAGTCCAATGAGTGCTGAGGCATGCAGTGGATATCGTTATGTTCTTACTTCAAAGATAATTTGAGTAGATGCTGAGTGTATTTTCTTGATGAAACACTAGTCTGAATTATTGAAAGGTTCAAGTAATTTCAGAGTGAAGTTGAAGATCGTCGTAACAAGAGGATAAAATGTCTGTGATATGATCATAGAGATGAGTATCTGAGATACGAGTTTGGCACACAATTGAGACATTGTGGAAAGTGTTTCACAATTAATACCGCCTGGAACACCGTAGTGTGATGGTGTGTCCGAACATCATAACTGCACCCTATTGGATATGGTGCATACCATGATGTTTCTTATCAAATTACCACTATCGTTTATGGGTTAGGCATTAGAGACAACCGCATTCACTTTAAAAGGGGCACCACGCAATTCCGTTGAGACGACACCGTTTAGAGAAACCTAAGTTGTCGTTTCTTAAAAGTTTGGGGCTGCGATGCTTATGTGAAAAAGTTTCAAGCTGATAAGCTCAAACCCAAAGCGGATAAATACATCTTCATAGAAAACCCAAAACAGTTGGGTATACCTCCTATTTCAGATCTGGAAGCAAAAGTAATTGCTTCTAGAAACGAGTCCTTTCTCGAGGAAAAGTTTCTCTCGAAGAATTGAGTGGGAGGATGGTGGAGACTTGATAAGGTTATTGAACCGTCTCTTCAACTAGTGTGTAGCAGGGCACAGGAAGTTGTTCCTGTGGCACCTACACCAATTGAAGTGGAAGCTTATGATAGTGATCATGAAACTTCGGATCAAGTCACTACCAAACCTCGTAGGACGACGAGGATGCACCCTACTTCAGAGTGGTACGTGATCCTGTCTGAGATATCATGTTGTTGGACAATACTGAACCTACGAGCTATGGAGAAGCGATGGTGGGCCCATATTCAGACAAATGGTTAGAAACCATGAAATCCGAGATAAATGGATCTTTGAGAAGAAGACGGGCGTGGACGGTAATGTTACCGTCTATGAAGCTCGACTTGTGGCAAAGAGTATTTTCACAAGTTCAAGGAGTTGACTACGATGAGTTTTTCTCATCCGTAGCGATGCTTAGGTCCGTCGGAATCATGTTAGCATTAGCTACATTTATGAAATCTGGCAGATGGATGTCAAAACAAGTTTCCTTACCAGTTTTCGTAAGGAAAGATTGTATGTGATACAATCAGAAAGGTTTTGTCGATCCTAAGGATGCTAAAAGGTATGCTAGCTCCAGCGATCCTTCCATGGATTAGAGCAAGCATCTCGGAGTCAGAATATACGCTTTGATGGGGTGATCAAAGTTTTTGGGTTTATACAAAGTTTGTTAGAAACTTGTATTTACAATAAAGTGAGTGGGAGCGCTACAACATTTCTGATAAGTATATGTGAATAACATATTGTTGATCCGAAATGATGTAAAATTTCTGGAAAGCATAAAGGGTTGTTTGAAAGGAGTTTTTCAAAGGAAGACCTGGATAAAGCTACTTACATATTGGGCATAAAGGTCTATAGAGATAGATCAAGACGCCCGATGATACTTTCAAAGAACGCACACCTTGACATGATTTTGAAAGAGTTCAAAATAGATCAGCAAAGAAGGAGTTCTTGGTTGTGTTACAAGATGTGAGTATTGAGTAAGACTCAAGACCTGACCACAGCAGAAGAGAGAGAAAGGACGAAGGTCGTCCCCTATGCTTTAGACGTAGGCTCTACAGTATGCTATGCTGTGTACCGCACATGAAGTGTGCCTTGCCATGAGTTGGTCAAAGGGTACAATGGTGATCCGGGAAAGAATCTCATGACAGCGGTCGAACTTATCCTTAGTACCTAGTGGATTAAGGAATTTTCTCGATTATGGAGGTGGAAAGGAGTTCGTCGTAAAGGGTTACGTCGATGCGAACTTTGACACTAATCCGGATGACTCTGAGTAGTAAACCGGATTCGTATAGTAGAGCAATTATTTGAAATGGCTCCAAATAGCGCGTGGTAGCATCCACAAAGATGACATAGATATTCGTAAAGCACACACGAATCTGAAAGGTTCAGACCCGTTGACTAATAACCTCTCTCACAAGCATAACATGATCAAACCAGAACTCATTGAGTGTTAATCACATAGAGATGTGAGCTAGATTGTTGACTCTAGTAAACTCTTGGGTGTTGGTCACATGGTGATGTGACCTGTCAGTGTTAATCACATGGTGATGTGAACTAGATTATTGACTCTAGTGCAAGTGGGAGACTGTTGGAAATATGCCCTAGAGGCAATAATAAATAGGTTATTATTATATTTCCTTGTTCATGATAATCGTTTATTATCCATGCTAGAATTGTATTGATAGGAAACTCAGATACATGTGTGGATACATAGACAACACCATGTCCCTAGTAAGCCTCTAGGAGACTAGCTCGTTGATCAATAGATGGTTACGGTTTCCTGACCATGGACATTGGATGTCGTTGATAACGGGATCACATCATTAGGAGAATGATGTGATGGACAAGACCCAATCCTAAGCCTAGCACAAGATCGTGTAGTTCGTTTGCTCAGAGCTTTTCTAATGTCAAGTATCACTTCCTTAGACCATGAGATTGTGCAACTCCCGGATACCATAGGAATGCTTTGGGTGTGCCAAACGTCACAACGTAACTGGGTGGCTATAAAGGTGCACTACGGGTATCTCCGAAAGTGTCTGTTGGGTTGGCACGAATCGAGACTGGGATTTGTCACTCCGTGTAAACGGAGAGGTATCTCTGGGCCCACTCGGTAGGACATCATCATTATGTGCACAATGTGACCAAGGAGTTGATCACGGGATGATGTGAGTTACGGAACGAGTAAAGAGACTTGCCGGTAACGAGATTGAACAAGGTATAGGGATACCGACGATCGAATCTCGGGCAAGTAACATACCGATGGACAAAGGGAATTGCATACGGGATTGATTGAATCCCCGACATCGTGGTTCATCCGATGAGATCATCGTGGAACATGTGGGAGCCAACATGGGTATCCAGATCCCGCTGTTGGTTATTGACCGGAGAACGTCTCGGTCATGTCTGCATGGTTCCCGAACCCGTAGGGTCTACACGCTTAAGGTTCGATGACGCTAGGGTTATAGGGAAAGTATGTATGTGGTTACCGAATGTTGTTCGGAGTCCCGGATGAGATCCCGGACGTCACGAGGAGTTCCGGAATGGTCCGGAGGTAAAGATTTATATATGGAAAGTTGTTGTTCGGGTTCCGGGAAAAGTTCGGGTTTTTCGGTATTGTACCGGGAAGCTTCCAGAAGGTTCCGGAGGATTCCGGAGGGGTCCGGAGGTCCGGAAAATGTTCCACCACGTCCAATACAGCAGCATGGGCTGTAAGGGGGCGCCCTAGCCTTAATGGGCCAGGGGCACCAGCCCCCCAAGGCCCATGCGCATGGGAGAGGGGAAACCCTAAGGGGGAGAGCCTCCACTTGACTTGGGAGGCACTCCTCCCCCCTTTGGCCGCCCCCCCAAGCCCCATCTAGGGCTGGCCGCACCCCTTGAGGGGAAACCCTAGATGGGGGCGCAGCCCTTCCCCTCCCCTATATATATTGAGGTTTTGGGGCTGCCATACACATGAGAACGTCTCCTTTTTGGCGCAGCCCTACCCCTCTTCCTCCTCCTCCTCTCCCGCGGTGCTTGGCGAAGCCCTGCGGGATTGCCACGCTCCTCCACCACCACCATGCCGTCGTGTTGCTGCTGGATGGAGTCTTCCCCAACCTCTCCCTCTCTCCTTGCTGGATCAAGGCGTGGGAGACGTCACCGGGCTGCACGTGTGTTGAACGCGGAGGCACCGTTCTTTCGGTGCTTAGATCGGAATCAACCGCGATCTGAATCGCTACGAGTACGACTCCCTCATCCGCGTTCTTGCAACGCTTCCGCATCGCGATCTACAAGGGTATGTAGATTCACTCCCCTTCCCCTCGTTGCTAGATTACTCCATAGATTGATCTTGGTGATGCGTAGAAAATTTTGAATTTCTGCTACGTTCCCCAACAACAATTGCTAACATGATTCGGGCAGACTTAAGCGTCGCTGCGGGTGAGAAGATCTCATCGTAGTCAATCCCTTGAACTTGTCGAAAACTTTTTGCAACAAGTCGAGCTTTATAGACAGTAACATTACCGTCAGCGTCAGTCTTCTTCTTAAAGATCCATTTATTTTCAATGGCTTGCCGATCATCGGGCAAGTCAACCAAAGTCCATACTTTGTTCTCATACATGGATCCCATCTCGGATTTCATGGCCTCAAGCCATTTTGCGGAATCTGGGCTCACCATCGCTTCTTCATAGTTCGTAGGTTCGTCATGGTCTAGTAACATAACCTCCAGAACAGGATTACTGTACTACTCTGGTGCAGATCTTAATCTGGTTGACCTACGAGGTTCAGTAATAACTTGATCTGAAGTTTCATGATCATTATCATTAACTTCCCCACTAATTGGCGTACGTGTCGCAGAAATTGGTTTCTGTGATGATCTACTTTCCAATAAGGGAGCAGGTACTGTTACCTCATCAAGTTCTACTTTCCTCCCACTCACTTCTTTCGAGAGAAACTCCTTCTCTAGAAAGGATCCATTCTTAGCAATGAATGTCTTGCCTTCGGATCTGTGATAGAAGGTGTACCCAACAGTCTCCTTTGGGTCTCCTATGAAGTCACATTTCTCCGATTTAGGTTCGAGCTTATCAGCTTGAAGTTTCTTCACATAAGCATCACAACCCCAAACTTTAAGATACGACAACTTTGGTTTCTTGCCAAACCATAGTACATAAGGTGTCGTTTCAACGGATTTTGATGGTGCCCTATTTAGAGTGAATGCAGCCATCTCTAAAGCATAACCCCAAAACGACAGCGGTAAATAAGTAAGAGACATCATAGATCGCACCGTATCTAGTAAAGTACGATTACGACGTTCGGACACACCATTACGCTGTGGTGTTCCGGGTGGCGTGAGTTGCAAAACTATTCCGCATTGTTTCAAATGAAGACAAAACTCGTAACTCAAATATTCTCCTCCACGATCAGATCGTAGAAATTTTATTTTCTTGTTACGATGATTTTCAACTTCACTCTGAAATTCTTTGAACTTTTCAAATGTTTCAGACTTATGTTTCATTAAGTAGATATACCCATATCTGCTCAAATCATCTGTGAAGGTGAGAAAATAACGATATCCGCCACGAGCCTCAATATTCATCGGACCACATACATCTGTATGTATGATTTCCAATAAATCTGTTGCTCTCTCCATAGTTCCGGAGAACGGTGTTTTAGTCACCTTGCCCATGAGGCACGGTTCGCAAGTACCAAGTGATTCATAATCAAGTGATTCCAAAAGTCCATCAGTATGGAGTTTCTTCATGCGCTTTACACCGATATGACCTAAACGGCAGTGCCACAAATAAGTTGCACTGTCATTATCAACTCTGCATCTTTTGGCTTCAACATTATGAATATGTGTATCACTACTATCGAGATTCAACAAAAATAGACCACTCTTCAAGGGTGCATGACCATAAAAGATATTATTCATATAAATAGAACAACCATTATTCTCTGATTTAAATGAATAACCGTCTCGCATCAAACAAGATCCAGATATAATGTTCATGCTTAACGCTGGCACCAAATAACAATTATTTAGGTCTAAAACTAATCCCGAAGGTAGATGTAGAGGTAGCGTGCCGACCGCGATCACATCGACTTTGGAACCATTTCCCACGCGCATCGTCACCTCGTCCTTAGCCAATCTTCGCTTAATCCGTAGCCCCTGTTTCGAGTTGCAAATATTAGCAACAGAACCAGTATCAAATACCCAGGTGCTACTGCGAGCATTAGTTAGGTACACATCAATAACATGTATATCACATATACCTTTGTTAACCTTGCCATCCTTCTTATCCGCCAAATACTTGGGGCAGTTTCGCTTCCAGTGACTAGTCTGCTTGTAGTAGAAGCACTCAGTTTCAGGCTTAGGTCCAGACTTGGGTTTCTTCTCCTGAATAGCAACTTGCTTGCTGTTCTTCTTGAAGTTCCCCTTCTTCTTCCCTTTGCCTTTTTTCTTGAAACTAGTGGTCTTACTGACCATCAACACTTGATGCTCCTTTTTGATTTCTACCTCCACTGCCTTTAGCATTGCGAAGAGCTCGGGAATTGTCTTATTCATCCCTTGCATGTTATAGTTCATCACGAAGCTCTTGTAGCTTGGTGGCAGTGATTGAAGTATTCTGTCAATGACGCTATCATCCGGAAGATTAACTCCCAGTTGAATCAAGTGATTATTATACCCAGACATTTTGAGTATATGCTCACTGACAGAACTATTCTCTTGCATCTTGCAGCTGTAGAACTTATTGGAGACTTCATATCTCTCAATCCGGGCACTTGCTTGAAATATTAACTTCAACTCCTGGAACATCTCATATGCTCCATGACGTTCAAAACGTCGTTGAAGACCCGGTTCTAAGCCATAAAGCATGGCACACTGAACTATCGAGTAGTCATCAGCTTTGCTCTGCCAGACGTTCATAACTTCTGGTGTTGCTCTTGCAGGAGGCCTGGCACCTAGCGGTGCTTCCAGGACGTAATTCTTCTGTGCAGCAATGAGGATAATCCTCAAGTTACGGACCCAGTCCGTGTAATTGCTACCATCATCTTTCAACTTTGCTTTCTCAAGGAACGCGTTAAAATTCAACGGAACAACAGCACGGGCCATTTATCTACAATTAACATAGACAAGCAAGATACTATCAGGTACTAAGTTCATGATAAATTCAAGTTCAATTAATCATATTACTTAAGAACTCCCACTTAGATAGACATCCCTCTAATCATCTAAGTGATTACGTGATCCAAATCAACTAAACCATGTCCGATCATCACGTGAGATGGAGTAGTTTCAATGGTGAACATCACTATGTTGATCATATCTACTATTTGATTCACGCTCGACCTTTCGGTCTCCGTGTTCCGAGGCCATATCTGCATATGCTAGGCTCGTCAAGTTTAACCTGAGTATTCCGCGTGCGCAACTGTTTTGCACCCGTTGTATTTGAACGTAGAGCCTATCACACCCGATCATCACGTGGTGTCTCAGCACGGAGAACTTTCGCAACGGTGCATACTCAGGGAGAACACTTTTATCTTGAAATTTTAGTGAGAGATCATCTTATAATGCTACCGTCAATCAAAGCAAGATAAGATGCATAAAAGATAAATATCACATGCAATCAATATCAGTGATATGATATGGCCATCATCATCTTGTGCTTGTGATCTCCATCTCCGAAGCACTGTCATGATCACCATCGTCACCGGCTCGACACCTTGATCTCCATCGTAGCATCGTTGTCGTCTCGCCAACTATTGCTTTTACGACTATCGCTACCGCTTAGTGATAAAGTAAAACAATAACATGGTGATTGCATTGCATACAATAAAGCGACAACAATATGGCTCCTGCCAGATGCCGATAACTCGGTTACAAAACATGATCATCTCATACAATAAAATATAGCATCATGTCTTGACCATATCACATCACAACATGCCCTGCAAAAACAAGTTATACGTCCTCTACTTTGTTGTTGCAAGTTTTACGTGGTTGCTACGGGCTTAGCACGAACCGTTCTTACCTACGCATCAAAACCACAATGATAGTTTGTCAAGTTAGTGTTGTTTTAACCTTCGCAAGGACCGGGTGTAGCCACACTCGGTTCAACTAAAGTGAGAGAGACAGACACCCGCCAGTCAACTTTAAGCAACGAGTGCTCGCAACGGTGAAACCAGTCTCGCGTAAGCGTACGCGTAATGTCGGTCCGGGCCGCTTCATCTCACAATACCTCTGAACCAAAGTATGGCATGCTGGTAAGCAGTATGACTTATATCGCCCACAACTCACTTGTGTTCTACTCGTGCATAACATCAATGCATATAACCAGGCTCGGATGCCACTGTTGGCACGTAGTAATTTCAAAAAAATTATACGCACACGCAAGATCATGGTGATGCATAGCAACGAGAGGGGAGAGTGTTGTCCACGTACCCTCGTAGACCGAAAGCGGAAGCGTTAACACAACGCGGTTGATGTAGTCGTACGCCTTCACGATCCGACCGATCAAGTACCGAACGCACGGCACCTCCGAGTTCAGCACACGTTCAGCTCGATGACGTCCCTCGAACTCCGATCCAGCCGAGTGTTGAGGGAGAGTTTCGTCAGCACGACGGCGTGGTGACGATGATGATGTTCTACCGACGCATGGCTTCGCCTAAGCTCCGCTACGATATTATCGAGGTGTAATATGGTGGAGGGGGGCACCGCACACGGCTAAAAGATCGTTGATCAATTGTGTGTCTAGAGGTGCCCCCTGCCCCCGTATATAAAGGTGCAAGGGGGAGGCCGCCGGCCTAGGAGGTAGAGGCGCGCCAGGAGGAGTCCTACTCCTACCGGGAGTAGGACTCCCCCCTTTTCCATGTTGGACTAGGAGTGGAAGGGGGAAGAGGTGGAGGGGAGGAAGGAAGGGGGGCGCCGCCCCCCTCTCCTTGTCCTATTCGGACTGGGGGGGAAGGGGGTCGCGACCCTGCCCTAGCCTCCTCTCCTCTCTTCCACCTAGGCCCAATAAGGCCCATTAAGTTACCGGGGGGTTCCGGTAACCTCCCGGTACTCCGGAAAAATCCGGATTTCACCCGGAACACTTCGGATGTCCAAACATAGGCTTCCAATATATCAATCTTTATGTCTCGACCATTTCGAGACTCCTCGTCATGTCCATGATCACATCCGGGACTCCAACAACCTTCGGTACATCAAAACATATAAACTCATAATATAACTGTCATCGTAACGTTAAGCATGCGGACCCTACGGGTTCGAGAACTATGTAGACATGACCGAGACACCTCTCCGGTCACTAACCAATAGCGGAACCTGGATGCTCATATTGGTTCCCACATATTCTACGAAGATCTTTATCGGTCAGACCGCATAACAACATACGTTGTTCCCTTTGTCATCGTTATGTTACTTGCCCGAGATTCGATCGTCGGTATCTCGATACCTAGTTCAATCTCGTTACCGGCAAGTCTCTTTACCCGTTCCGTAATACATCATCCTGCAACTAACTCATTAGTTACAATGCTTGCAAGGCTTATAGTGATGTGCATTACCGAGTGGGCCCAGAGATACCTCTCCGACAATCGGAGTGACAAATCCTAATCTTGAAATACGCCAACCCAACAAGTACCTTCGGAGACACCTGTAGAGCACCTTTATAATCACCCAGTTACGTTGTGACGTTTGGTAGCACACAAAGTGTTCCTCCGGTAAACGGGAGTTGCATAATCTCATAGTCATAGGAACATGTATAAGTCATGAAGAAAGCAATAGCAACATACTAAACGATCGAGTGCTAAGCTAACGGAATGGGTCAAGTCAATCACATCATTCTCCTAATGATGTGATCCCGTTAATCAAATGACAACTCATGTCTATGGCTAGGAAACATAACCATCTTTGATCAACAAGCTAGTCAAGTAGAGGCATACTAGTGACACTCTGTTTGTCTATGTAATCACACATGTATTATGTTTCCGGTTAATACAATTCTAGCATGAATAATAAACATTTATCATGATATAAGGAAATAAATAATACTTTATTATTGCCTCTAGGGCATATTTCCTTCACCACGGTCGTACCAACCTCAGGGAGCCCAGAGCTCAGCGCCCAGCCTCACCACAACGCCTCCCCTCGGGAGAGCCGCACGAGGGGGCTGCGCTCGGATCACGCCCAAGCGCACGCCACCCAACCAGGTCCCCCGGACCTGGGCGTCGCGCACCCCTCCCGAGGCCTCGGCGAGGGCAGGTATGGAAATTGTTTGCACGTCAAGGGGGACTCCTGAGCATCGCGACTCAGGAGCCTAACTGGTCACATAGCCCCTCACTCCTTGGTCCGCCCTAGTCTCCGGTCGGCCCAATGGCTGTTGAGGTATGCGCGGGGCCGGGCTCTGCCGACGTAGAACATTATTCTATCCTCACGAACTCTTCCTATATGATGTTTGCGCGTCAGGGGGGACTCCTGAGCATCGCGACTCAGGAGCCTAAATGGTCACGTAGCCCCTCACTCATTGGTCCGTCCTGGTCTCCGATCGGCCCAATGGCGGTTGAGGTATGCGCGGGGCCAGGCTCTGCCGACGCAGAACTCAAAGCAAATACGAAGGAAATCGCGAAATATCGAAGCAAATATTACAACCATATTGTCCTCACAATACCAAATGAAAAGTCTAAACGCCTCCACGAGGCCTGATACATGTCGCAGGAACGGAACGGGAAGAATAGCCGCGGGTCACCTCTAGACGTCGCCGTCGCCTGCGGAAGGTGCTCCCCCGTGAGCAATTTTTTCTTCACCTTCACCACCAGCTACAGGGTCGGCGACATCGTCGGACAGAGGAGCGGAGACAAAGCCGCGGAACTTCTTCAGCAAAGCCTCCACCTGACCTTGCACGGCCGCAGCGGCCGTCTCGCATTGATCTTCAGCTACAGGCTCTAGCAGCTCGTCAAGGCAAGCGTTGGGGTCGCGAAGGTGCAGGTGGCTGAAGATGCGAGTCAGCGCAGCCGAAGACAGGACGCGAGCTTCTGCCTCCGCCATGGGACCGAGGCCATCAACGACCTCTTCAAGCGCCTTCACCAAGAGAGGAAGTAGCCGGGCGAGGCCGTCCTCGTCGGTGGCCAGCGACTTTTCCAGGCCGTGCTCGTAGAGCGTCTTCAGCGCCTTGCGATACCTCTTCTCGAGGTCGGCGAAGGCCGCCCGATCTTCGTCCAGGACACGCGCCTTGGCGTCAAGATCGGCCTCCCTCGCCTTCGGCTTCCACTCCAGCCCTTCCAACCGGCTCCGCCCGGTGGCCTGCGTCTTCTCCAACTCCGCCAGCTCGGCATCGCGGTTCTTCACGGCGTCCTCCCGGGCCTTCACCTCCTCCTCCTCCTTCGCTTGGCGGCAACGTGCTTCTTCGGCGTGCTTGTCGCGCAGGCTCTACAACTCATCCTCAAGCGCTCGGCAGCGGTCACGGGCGGCCTTGGCGTCTTTCAGCGCCATCTCACGATCGGCTGCGGCGTTGGCGGCACTCTGCTTCTCCTTCTCGGAAGCCGCAGCGGCCTGGCCCAGCGCCGCGCGAACAGCCTAGTCGGAGTGGAGCCAGCCCGAGGCCAGCTCTAGGCGCCCGGCCACAAGACGTGGGTCCACGCTTAGAAGATCTGCCTGCAGCTGAGTCATCTCCGAAAGAGCACGCTCCAGAGCAACAGCAGTAGAAGAACCTAGGAGTCGAAGTGCAGCAGCGGGAGGAGGCGACATCCTCACCAGGGCCTGGGGGATCGCGGGTTCTAGAGCAGCTGGGACCTCATCAGCCGCGCCAAATACCGGCGCCTCCGGAGCCAGTGGGGCCGTGGGGGCTAATTCCACACGGCGATGCTCCTCTTGGCCTCGCGAGGATGATCGAGCTAGGGAGATGTGGGCGCTGCTACCTCCTTTCTCCGCGGGAGGCACGGCCGCTGCGTCTTCCTTCCTCTTCTTCGCCGAAGATATCAGCCTGATCAACCAAGGGCGAGTATCAGGAAATGACGAGTACAAACAAGGACAAGGCGAAGCTTAAGACACTTACTGATCCACCACAACATACTTCCGCTTGGGGAGCTTGAAGCCTGACAACTTCGGGACCTGAGGAGCAGGCGTTCGGACACCGGCGGTGCCAGGCGGTGCGGAGGCAGAACCGGGTCCAGCCCCACGAGGTGTCGGGGCGGAGGCGGCACCACGGGGCACCAGTGACGACCTAACCCTCGTAGGGACGAGAGGTTGCTCCCTCTCCCCTTGGTGGGCGTCGGCCTCGGCATCATCAGGAAGGGCGCGGAGAATCTCGGCCTTGCTCAGAGGGGAAGTCTCCCCCACCTCTTCCAGAGTCTTCTCCGAGTCCACCTCCTCTTCCCCCTCTCCGCGGGACTCGCCAGAAGACACCTCCACCGGTTGTGCCATGGAAGCTCCCGGAAGCGCCGGCGGCACCAGCCCACGCGCATCAAAAGTCGGCCTGGAGGCGAAGAATTCCTCCCGGTCCCTGCGTTGGAACAAGGGAACGAAGGCGCTAGGCGGATACTCCTGGTTGTCCCCGACTATGAGGCGCAGGACGGCATCCAACTCATTGCCAGGCAGGTCCCCCAGCCTCAGGCGGGTCTTGTTTCCCTCTTCTTCAAGCTCCCACAAGGGGCGCGCGCGTGCCTGAAGTGGGGCAACCCGCAGCGTCAAGAACCTCGTTACCTTGGCCGCCCTCGCGTTGCCCGGCTTCAAGTCGGTCATCATCTGCCCCAACACTAATGATGCTCGCTCGTCGACAAGCTCCGCCTTGGGCCACCCCCCGTTGGAAGGGGGCGCAGCTGTTGGCAACGCCAGACGCGGGTCGGCGTGCTTGGCGTCCATCATGACCCATTTGGATCGAATGTTGTCGGCCCTCTTCCCGGTGCTCGAGATCGAGTTGGCCTTGCCGCATGCGATGAAATTAGCGCATCCAGAGATGTGCGTTTCGCTGACACGGAGGAAGAAGAAATGGTGCAGGAGCGCCACAGACGGCATCACGCCCAGGTACGCCTCACAGTAGTAGGCGAAGATGGATAGGAGGAGGAAAGAGTTGGGATGGAGATGCAACGCCTGCAGACCGTAGTGGTCGAGGACTTCATAAAAGAAATCGAAGAAAGGGGGGACCAACCCAACAACGACGCTGCTCGAGAAGAAAGGGAAGAAGGTGCTCCCTTCAGGCTCCGGCTCGTCGGAGGCGAGCCGAAGCTCCGTCTTCCCCCACTCATTGCTCTCCCCCGCCGTCAGTAGATGCACGGAGGCGAGGCTCTTCTCTGTGACGGTGGGCTCCTCAAGAGCGGGCTCATACCAAGCCGGAGCCGAGGAAGTCTTGACCTTGCACGGTGCCATGGGCGGCAGATGCAGAGCAAGGTTGGAGCAGATCTGGAGGTAGCGGCGGCGTGTAGCGAGAAAGGGGATCTGGGGTGAGGTGATGAAGAAGCCATGAAGGCAAGAACTGCCCGCGCCAGCCTTTTGTCAGGTCAAGCAGTTGCCGAGGCAGCATGGGGAAGAGGAGACGCCCACGTCCAATCAACCGCCACGCGTCAACCGAGGCCGCAGGCTTTTGGGGCCCGCGGTGCTCTGAACTTGACCCTTGGCTTCGCCGCGAAGCCAAGCCCGAGCGCACCTTGGGCCCGGGGGCTACTATCGGCGTTCTGGGAATGGGGGTCCCCAGACTTGCCTACCTGCGGCCCACAGCGTGGCTAAGCCAGCAGGCCGTACGGCCCATCTTCATCAACAATGCATCCAAGACCCTCGCGAGGGTCCAAGCCTCGCGAGGCGGACGACGCAAGACCTCCTCTGGAGTAGCCTAGCCGGGCAGGCTCACGAGGAGCGGAGATATCAAGGCGGGGCAAAACCTCGCGAGGCTCTCGTGATGTGAGCCATGACGAACGGCACCAGGCGAGCGCCAGTGCGCGGAGCGTCCTTATTTCCTCTTTGGTGCTAAGCAGGCCAGCGCAGGCGAAGAGTACCGAGGCATCAGGCAAAGGTTGCTATATTGGTGCAACGAGACCAAGACCAGGAGGACAGCAAGGCGGAGGTCATCGTGGAGCCCAAGACGGCGTCACCACCAGAGCTTTTTGCAGGCGAAGACCGCTTTTGTTAGGATAGCTTGTACTAGTTGTCCCCCTTCAAATTTGCCCGCCGTTGTTGGCTCCCTTCCCGCTCGATATTTGGGAGGAGGACCAGGGCCTATATAAGTAGGGCTAGCCACCATAGTAGGGGGATCTGATTTCATCTCATCTTAGCTCGATCCAACCCAATCGAGAGCCTAGCCACAAGAACACCTCAACCTCAGGAGGCTGTTCTTCCCTTGTACTGTTCATCATCAGCCCAAGAGGCAATCCACCACCACCACACTGGAGTGGGGTATTACACCACAACGGTGGCCCGAACCAGTATAAACCTCGTGTCTTTCTGTGTTGCGAGTTCGTCGAGTTCGTCCGCGAGATCTTAGCGAGCTAGAGCGTAGTTCGGTAGGAGGGAAAGACTTCGCGCGCACCCCAGTGTTCGAACCTTAAGGGTTTGCCGGAACCCCACATCCGACACTCGCTTCTCCGCCCGCTTCACCTCCCTGCTCAGCTCTCATGGTAAGAACCGCTCCTTTGGCCGGGCCGACGGGCGCGCAAGGAGACACTGTGGGGCTCCGGGCCTTCACCCCTGCCTTGCGGCAGGTGCGGTGCCCGCACAAGTTCAAGTCAGAGATCCCACCTTGCTACGTTGGCGCGGCAGATCCAGCAGCCTTCCTCAAGGTGTACGAGGAGGCCATTTGGGTAGCTGGAGGCGATGACAAGGTCATGGCCAACTGGCTTCCCATGGCCCTCGCCGGCGTGCCACGCGCCTGGCTGCTAAACCTGCCAGGATCCTTCATGGCCTCCTCGAAGGAGCTGCGCCACCTCTTCGTCGCGCGTTCCGCGGCACCGGCGCCCCTCGCCGTTGCAGCCATCCTCGATGGTTCGCAGGCGCCGCCCACAGATCGCCATGTGGGCACCGCCCGTGTGCAGCAGGGAGCACCTCCGGGATGGGCGGCACCCAAGGCCGACCTCACCTTCGACTCAGGGGACCATCCGGCGACCACCGCTGGCTTGGGCTTGCTCCCGATGGTCTGCACACCCACCATCTACAATGTAGCGGTTACCAAGACCCTCATCGACGGCGGAGCTGGCCTCAACGTGCTCTCTGTGGAAGCTTTTGGCTTGCTCCACGTGCCGCACGGCCGGCTCCGTCCCACCAAGCCCTTCTCCGGGGTTGGCGATGGTTCCACCAACCCCCTAGGGTAGATCCGCCTCCCTGTCACCTTCGGCTCCCGCGAAAATTACCACACCGAGCTCACCGACCTCGACATCGCTCGCATCAGCTTCCCGTACAACGTCATTCTCGGGTACCCTGCCCTGGCCAAGTTCATGGCGGCAACCCATCCTTCCTACAACCTCATGAAGATGCCAGGGAGCAGTGGCGTCCTCACCGTGGCTGGAGACACCAAGGAGGCGCTGACGGCCCTCAACCTTGCCTTCAGGGCCGCAGCGGCAGCACGCCCCGCGGACGAAACAGCATCTGGGGCCTAGGGGGCTGCACCGACGAAGAAGAAGAAGTTATTCTCTCAAGATCGGGCTAAGATGAAGCAGGTACCGGTCGACGAGGACGGGGCCTCAGGAGCCACCTTCACCATAGGTGCCGACCTCGCCCCGGACCAAGAAGAGGCATTGGTGAATGTCCTGCGCGTGAATACGGAGGTATTCGCCTGGGAGCCCAAGCAGCTGGTTGGGGTCCCGAGGGGGATAACCGAGCATCACCTGAGGGTGTGCCCTAATGTGCGCCCGGTGAAGCAGAAGGCGCGACGACAGTCCACAGAGGAGCAGTCCTTCATCGTCCAGGAGACCCACAAACTACAAGAACCAGGTGTCATCCGCGAGGTTCGGTACCCAGAGTGGTTGGCGAACCCGGTCGTCGTGCCCAAGAAAGGCGGGAAGGAACGAATGTGCGTCGAGTTCACCAACCTCAACAAGGCCTGCCCTCAAGACCCATTCCCGCTTCCGCGCATTGATCACATCGTCGACTCAACCGCCGAGTGCGACCTGCTGTGTTTCCTAGATGCCTTCTCAGGTTACCACTAGATCAACATGGCGGTGCAGGACGTAGAGAAGACGGCTTTCTTAACCCCGTGTGGGGTATACTGCTACACCTGCATCCCGTTCTTGCTGCGTAACGCTGGGGCGACCTTCCAGTGGCTGATGCACATCGCCCTAGGCCGATAGCTCAGGAGGAACGCTGAGGCCTACGTCGACGACATTGTGGTGAAATCTCCGGAGGCAACGACCCTCATCCAGGATCTGGACGAAACCTTCGCCAGCCTACGCAAGGTCGACCTACGGCTCAACCCGGAGAAATGTGTGTTTGGCGTCAGGTAAGTTGTTGGGTTTCCTTGTGTTGCACAGGAATCAAGGCGAACCCAGAGAAGGTCAAAGCGATAGAAGAGATGAGCCCGGCGCAGACTCTCTAGGAAATGCAAAAGCTTGCGGGCTGCGTGACCTCGCTGGGGTGATCCATCTCCAAGCTGGTGGAGCGCACCCTCCCGTTCTTCAAACTGATGAAGAAGAAGGGCCCGTTCGAGTGGACTCCGGAGGCCGACGTGGCGTTTCAAGACCTCTAGAGATACCTCACCAGCCCGCCAGTGATGGTGGCGCCACATCCTCTCGATCCCATGGTGCTCTACCTGGCCACCACACCTCACTTAGCCAGTGCAGCGCTGGTGGCCGTCCGGGAGGGGCGCCAGGCCAAGGACCTGCCGCACAGCACCACGCAGCCGATCGAGATGACGCAGCACCAAGACGGCGCCCCTGAAGCCACTGCAGCGCCAGTGGACGGCTAGGTTCCACTAGGGGGCGCTCCTGAGGCTGTGGTTGCCCAAATAGGCGCCCCGGCTCCCGAGGTCTCCCAGCCTCAGGAGGTGCCCCAGTCCCAAGAGGCCTCGGACTCCACCAATACTCCCGCCCTCGTCGAGCACCCGGTGTACTTCGTCAGCATCGTACTCCGTGATGCACAGGCGCGCTACCCCATACCACAGAAGCTTCTGCTCGTGCTTCTCGTTGCCTCGAGCAAGCTGCGCAACTACTTCCAAGAACACCCCACTAAGGTCATCTAAGCTTACCCGTTGGCGAGGGTGCTCCGGAGCCCCAATGCTGCGGGGAGGGTCGCCGAGTGGAACATCGTATTACTGGCATTCCAGCTGGAGTTCAGCACCACCAGGGTCATCAAGGGTGCCACGCTCGCCGACTTCGTGGCAGAGTGGATTGATGCTCCGGGGCCTGAGGCAGGCGAGGTCCGGTCCCTCTTGCCTGGGAGCGAAGCGCCAGACGGCTGGGTCATGCACTTTGATGGCGCCTTCGCACGTCAAGGCGCGGGGGCTGGAGCCGCGCTCATCTCGCCCACCTAGGACAAGCTCTACTACGCCCTGCAACTCTGCTTCCAGCGGGGCGAGAAGGTCTCCAACAACATCGCAGAGTACGAAGGTTTGATCGCCGGTCTCTAGGCTGCGGCGGCCTTGGGAGTGAAGCGCCTCACCATCAGGGGCGACTCTCAGCTCCTTGTCAACTTCTCCAACAAAGTATACGAGCCGAAGGACAAGCATATGGAGGCATACCTCGCGGAGGTACGCAAAATGGAGAAGCAATTCTTGGGCCTGGAGCTGCAGCATGTGCCTCGTGGCATGAACAAGGAAGTCGACGATATCGCCAAGAGGGCGTCCAGGCGCCTGCCCCAAGAGCCCGACGACTTCGAGGAACGGCTCTTCTAGCCTTCAGCAGCCCCTCCGGCTGCGGAGCCGGCATCGCCTCATGAGGAGCTCCCCCCGCCACCAACCTCAGGAGCCCCCGCCTGCGGCCCGACCTCAGGAGCGCGTCTGCTCCTCACGCTCGAGCCTCAGGAGGGAAGGTGGACCGAAGAACTCAAGGCATACCTGCTGCAAGGAGCCCTGCCGGAGGAGGAAGATGCAGAGTGCGTGGCTTGGCAGGTCACAACCTACTCCATTCGGGACGGTGAGCTATATTGAAAACTACCGAAAGATGTTTCTTTGCGATGCATCTCCAGGGAGCAGGGACGTGAGCTGTTAGCCGACATACACGGAGGGGGCTGCGGACATCACTCATCATCGCGCACCTTGGTGGGTAAGGCGTTCCGCAGCGGATTCTATTGGCCCACGGAACTCAACAACGCAAACGAGCTGGTGAGATCCTGTGAAGCCTGCCAGTTCCATGCCAAGCAAATCCACCAGCCTGCCCAGGTCCTCCAGACTATCCCACTCTCGTGGCCGTTTGCGGTCTGGGGGCTGGACATCTTGGGACCGTTCCCTCGAGCGCCCGGGGGCTACCGCTACCTCTACGTCGCCATCGACAAATTCACCAAGTGGGCGGAGGTGGAGCCAGTCCGCACCATCCCGGCCGGCTCGGCGGTCAAGTTTATCAAGGGCCTCGTGAGCCGATTCAGAGCATCATCACCGCCAACGGCTCGCAGTTCACCAGCAACCTTTTCAAAACATATTGTGCTAATCTTGGAATGCAGATATGCTACGCCTCAGTGGCACACCCCAAGAGCAACGGACAAGCCGAGCGTGCAAACGCAGAGGTCCTAAGGGGCCTCAAATCAAGGACTTGCAAGAAGAAGCTCGAAGCCTGTAGCAGGGGCTGGCTGGACGAGCTCCAGTCCGTGCTATGGTCCATCCGCACCACCGCGACCAAGCCGACCGGCGAAACTCCATTCTTCCTCATCTACGGAGCTGAAGCGGTTCTCCCACATGAGGTCAGGCATCGCTCCGTGCGGGTCCTGGCATTTGACGAGGCACGCCAGGACGCCACGCGGGGGATGGATCTCGTGTTGGGGGAAGAACGCCGCCATCAAGCCTCGCTCCGAGCGGCAAGGTACCAGCAGACATTGTGGCGGTATCACTGCCGCAGCATCCGCTCCACGACGCTTGAGGTGGGTGATCTCGTCCTATGGCGGGTGCTCTCCAGGAAAGGGCTGCATAAGCTTTCACCCATGTGGGAGGGCCCGTTTTGGGTCGCCCGCGTATCCAGGCCTAGCGCCGCGCGCCTGGAGACGCGGGACGGGATCCCTATCCAGAACGCCTGGAACATCCAGGACCTCCGGAAGTTCAACCCATGAAGCAAGGCCCAGTGCCTATGAAGGTCTCCTCTCGTGACACTCTCACGTAATAATGAGTGGGGTTGTACACACCCGGAGTCTCCAGAGTGCTGCCCTCCAGCCTCGGGGGCTCCCTGCCACGTCCTAGTGGCAGCACTTAGCTCTGCGTTGGTGAGAAGACTAGACTAGGTGCCGACCGCGGCTGTTCATTTGCTTTCTGTAGCTCGTTGCAACCTTTTTAATGAAATTTGGAGCTCTGGCGTTTCTCAGTTGCTTAGTTGGGTTTTCTCCCTTTTACTTTGCTTATTCTTCGCCTTGCGGGAGGGAGAACGGCAGTTGCCCATCGCTCTCCCTCGTGCGCCTCGCGCGGGGGCTGGGCCAGTGTGTGCGTGCGCTGGGCGAGCCCACGCCGCGAGCACACCTCGCCAAAGCCCTGTTGCACCAGAGCTTCGGCTTGCTTGATCTTCGCGAGGCGCCCTCGGATGAGCCCAGGATTTGTGCACCCTCTTAAGTCCGTGCCCCCCGGGTACCGCGACGCGGTGCATGAAGCCACAATTGGCCCATGCCCGAGGGCTCACGCGAGGCGCCCGACAAATCTTCTAACAAAACTTGCAGCTTTATGACGCCTCACGAGGCTAGCAGCGCCGGAGTCGGCAGCAAGGAGGCCTCGCCAGATGCCAAAGGGGCACGCCCTCCCGAGGCGGGAAGCCACCCCGAGCGTATCGAGCTAAGTTACTCCTCTGTATCTACGCGGAGCACGAACACCATGGCATAACATGAGAACAATAAACATAGCATAGTGGCATAGGTACCATGGTTCATTAAACGCCCCTACGGGGCCCCCTACTATTTTCAAATGCAGGAAGAAAGGAAAGGTTAAACAAAAGCGGCCCACGCGACCGCAGCAGCACAAGGCCTAGCTCCATGGGCCTCCCGGACTCAGCTCGAGCCATCTTCGCGCTTCACCGGAGCATGGTGACGGGATGACCCGCCACCGTCCTCGAAGTGAGCCCGGCGACGTGGCGGCTGGTCGTAGCCGCCGCTGCTGGTGCTCTCGCTGGAGGAGAAGCCGCCGTCGCTGGACGAGCCGCGTCCATTGCCAAGAGCAAGCTCGCCCTCAGCGTCGTCGCTGCCGTCGTCAAGGCCAAGCTCGTCTTCGCCGCCGCCGTCCTTGGGGCAGCACCCTGCGTGGCGACCATCTTCCCCAAACACCCTCATGTAGAGGGTCACGTGTCGTCATACTTGAAGTGGAGGATGCACCTCCTAGTCAGGCCGCGCGCGCGGGCGAACGTCTGCCAGCCGCGGGCCAGGACTGTGTTGCCCGCGGAGGATACCTCCACCGCGGCCCACGAGGCCTTGCTGCAGCAGCCGTCAGCTTGAAACCAGAAGTCATCGAGACCCATGGCCGGCAACTCGCCGGCAAAGGAGCGCGAGAGCTGGAGCTAGGTGCCGGCCGGCCTCTCCGACCACACGATCAACTCCGGGAGCACCTCCGCCGAATGGAAGCGCGACCGAGGAGGCCGGGCGACCACGGCGTGCCTCCCCTAGGCGCAAGGGTTGCCCCGCCTCGAGCGGCCCCCGCCACGAGAGGGAACACCGCTGCGGCCGCCAAGGACGACACCGGTCCTCGAAGGAGTATGCCGTGCCCCCGACGAGCCACAGCAGGAGTCGCGGCGTGCTTGCGGGGGCGGCCCTGCCCCCTCTTGGGCGGCGGCGAGCCGGGCCCCTCCTGGCGAGCCTTCCCCTTTTCCGCGTCGAGAACCTCTTCGTTGGTGCCATGGGAGCTGCAGAAAGACGGCGAGGCAAGGAGGAGGAAGAAGGAGGGGTCGGCGAGAAGACAGAGATGAGTGAGGTGGCTCTGCCCCTCTCCTCATTTACAGCCAGAAGGAGGCCAACCGCCGGCCTCCACGATCGCACGTAATGATGGTTTTTCTCAGCATGCAGGAGAGTCTCGTCAAGTCGAATGGTTGCCAAGGCAGCGTGGGGAAGCAGAGGCGCCCACGTCCCATCAATCGCCACGCGTCGACCCAGGCCGCAGGAGGTTGGGGTCCGCGGCGCTCTGCACTTGCCCTTTGGCTTCGCCTCGAAGCCAAGTTCGAGCGTGCCTTGGGCCCGGGGGCTACTGACGGCGTCCTGGGAACAAGGGTACCCAGACTTGCCTGCCTGCGGCCCATGGCGTGGCTCCATCAATGGCCCGGTACGGCCCAGCTTCGGCAAGCAACAACACAAGACCCTCGCGAGGCGCACGACACCAAGACCTCCCTGGGGGCAACCTCACTAGGCTGGCTCCCGAGGAGCGGAGATATCTATGCAGGGCGCACCTCGCGAGGTTCACATGACGTGAGCCATGACCACCAAGGCCAGGCGGGCGCCAGCGGGCGCAGCGTACCAGTTTCCTCTTTGGTGCTAAGGAGGCAAGTGTTGGCGCGGAGTCCCAAGGAATCAAGCAAAGGTTTCCATTCCGATGCAACGAGACCAAGACTGCCAGGACGGCAGGACGGAGGTCATCGCGGAGCCCACTGCAGTGTCACCACCAGAGCCTTTTACAGGCGAAGACTACTTTTGTCAGGATAGCTTGTACTAGTTGTCTCCCTTCAAATTTGGCCGTTGTGGGATCCCTTCCCGCCTACATTTTGGAAGAGGACCAAGACCACTATAAATAGGACTTAGCCACCACATAGCGAGGCATCTCGGATCGGGGCCATTCTACCCTGACCACCTCACCAGCTCATCGAGCTCAAGAACACCTCACCTCCTGAGGTTGTTCATCCACTGTACTAGTTCATCCTCAGCCCCTCGAGGTAATACACCACAAAGCTGGAGTAGGGTATTACACTGAAGGTGGCCTGAACCAGGATAAATCCATGTGTCTCTTGTTCTTTGGGTTCGTCGAGCTAGGTCGTGGGATCTTTGAGCGGGCAGACTGGGGAGAGAGTGTTGTTCGTGCGCACCCCAGAGTTTGAACCTCTGAAGGGTCTGCGGAACCCTAAATCTGACAAATATAGAAGTTCTCATAATGCCCTAAAAATTTAATACGGTTTTTTCTGATTATTTATGAATTTTTCGTACAAATAACATCAGAGGGGGGTGCACTTGGTGGGCACAACCTACGTAGGCGCTCCAGCAGCCCCAGGCGTGCGCTGGTGGGTTGCGGTCCCCATGTGGGCCCCCTCACTTATCTCTCTAGCCCATGTCATCACCTACCTCCAAGAAAAAAATCACCATTGCGCTCTTTCTCTTGTTCTTGCTCTCAAACCCGCGGATTTCGATCTCTTTGCTCGAAGCTCCGTTTCTGAAACTGTTTTGGTGGATTGCTACTTGGGATGTGACTCCTCCATTGCCTCAATTAGTTTTTGCTTTAGTGGATTATATTTTGAATAATTAGCTACTCTTGATGCTGCTGTAGATGAGCTTGCATTTGAATTCTTAGAGTTCTAAGTAGTTTGAATGCTTAATATGGCCTCTATGCATCCTTATGAGTATTTTTAGTCAATCTTGTGAAGTTCTGTTGACAAAAATTTTGTGGACTAAATTTTTTCAGAATTTTGTACATAGGAATAAGATGAGTACCTTTAGGAAGTTTGCCTCCAAGAAGAACTCTAAGGGGGTCACTGGGGAATATTCAGATAACGACCTCCATATTCGGAGAAGGGCGGAGGTGCGGCCATGCGAATGGCCGCATAACCCTTCATGGATGGAACCGGGATCCGTCAAGAGTTCGCACATTCACTGCAAATGTCGGGCTCACCGACTTCATCGTAGCTGAGTGTGAACAATACCATCTCCTTACAAATTCCTTTGTGCAAAGTATCCATTTTCTGAGTAGGAATAACCCCCCTAAGGTGCAGTTTAATTTATATGCTGAAACCCATCAGATGCCACTCATTGATTTTTGTGATATTTGCTTGATCCCTTCTGACGAGGAAATAAGAGAGCCTAGGCCTGCAGAGTTTTATGACTTCTATCATACTCTGTCAGTGGGAGATGAGAGAGGCGTGTCGAGTGTCACTGCTACTAGTTTGCAGATTCCCGTTGCGCATTATTTTGCTCTATTCATCGCCAAGTGTTTAATTGCTAGAGAGAAAGTCGGTGCACTTTGTGCTCCTGACTCCGTCATCTAATTTGCATGATTTGAGTGAAACTAACTCGGATTGACGCTTTTGCTCTTGTTTTGGACTCTAATTACATGATTTGAGTGAAACTAACCCGGACAGACGCTATTTTCAGTAGAACTACCATGGTGTTGTATTTGTGCAGAAATAAAAGTTTTCGGAATGGAACAAAACTTTTTGGAGAATTTTTATGGAATAAAAGAAAAATACTGGAGCCAAGAACCATCGAAGGGGGGCCCTGGGCACTACAAAAAAAAGACACATCCGTGACATTTTGGGCCAAACGAATTTTTTTGTCATGCTTATGACACTTATATGACGATAATTGTGACAAACCCGGTATCATCATAGATGTGGTGGGCTCCTACTTCTATGAAAAAATTTCATAACAGAAAATGAGCTTTTCATCCTGGGCGGGCCGGAGACGCAGCTGCATGACATTCTTTGGGCGTCCATGACGGAAAAACCGTGGTAGAAGCGAGGGCGAGGAAAATATCAGGGAGTTCTCGGTTACGATGGCTGGTCGGGGGCCAAGCGATGCATGTTTCTCTCATACACGTACGCGCGTGGGTGCAAGGCGTTGGGATCTAACTGAACCCGAGCGAGGCATTTTCCTACTGAACCCGAGCGATTGCACTGCAGGCTACGCGTTACTGAACCCGAGCAATCGATTGATCTAGCTGTTAACTGAACCCGATCGAACGATTCCTTCACTACTGCTGCTAACTGAAGCTAATCGAACCTACTGCCTCCTTCCCTTGATGAACAGTGAGTGTTGATGGGGGGTTGGATGAACAGGACCCTGTGGTGTTGCCGCTGGATGAACAGGACCCCGATCGATCGAGCCGGTTGGGGGTGGATGAACAGGACCCCGTGGAAGGCTAGATGAACAGGACGACCCCGTCGAGGGCTGGTTGAATAGTAGTCGATGGAGGGCTAGATGAACAGTAGCCCATGGAGGGGTGGTTGAACAGGACCCCGTGGAGAGGGCTGGTTGAATAGTTCCCGGTGAGGTTGGATGAATAGGAGCCCATGGATGAACAGTCACAGGTGGAGGCTGGAGGAGGTCAACGGTGGATGAACAGTAGCCCATGGAGGCTAGAGGAGGTCGACGGTGGAGATGAACAGTATCCCGTGGAGTCCCATTTTGCGGTACGCCACACCCCTCCCGATGAACAGGACCCCCCGTCTCGACCGTAGCGCTCCAACACAAGTCTGTTTCCTTCGTTTTGCGGTACGCCACACCCCTCTCGATCAACAGGACCCTGTTTCGACCATAGGAGGTCCAAGAGCAGTCCGTTTCCTACGTTATGCGGAACGCCAGACCCCTCCCGATGAACAGGATCCCGTTTTGACTGTGGTCGGTCGAACACAAGGTCGTTTCCTCCGTTCTGCGGTACACCAGGCCTCGTTTCGATGGGTTATTCCGTCCAAGCCGGTTGCCTCCCGATGAACACGACGGTGCAGTTTCTCCAGTCTGACCCAGCCTTGTACATGAGCTCTAGCCGTCCGTATGCGCGAGTAGGCGTTCGAGACCCCGCCCGTATGTACGTACGTGGCCGTATTTACTTTCTTGCACCCTGGTTGTACGTACTTGTACAAGATATTAATGGGACTGCATGACATGCTACGTGCACGCCTCTACTACGACATGTGCGTGCCTATACTATGACACGTGCCCTTCCTTACACAGCCACGGTTCATCGCTGCAGCCTGCAGACAGACCGATCGTATGTACGTACACGTTCGCAACCAGAATGACAACGCTATGTATGCTTCAACCAGGTGGGTCCCGACTGTCAGTGGGGAAACATTTTTTTCGCCAAATACGATGGCCTGTCCGATGGGTCCCTGCTGTCAGGTGGAGGAATCATTATTTTCCGCGTAATAAGGAGGCACTTCCTTGTTGCGGTCGTGGACCCAGCTGTCAGCCTCTCCACATACAGTACTCTTCCGATGGAAGTCGTTCATTGACCACATTGACCACGCCGCACTGAGAGCACCAATGCGGTGGACGACGGCGAGGCCTAGGAAGGGGACGACACGGAGCAGGGGAAGACGCGGCAGTGGATGCCCACGCGGAGAGGAGTACGAGGGTTCACTGGTTCGGCTTTGGTGTGGGGCTGTTGTCGCCGCAAAATAACAGGGGGTGTGGGTGAGTAGAGGGATGGCCTGGCCAGCAGTGGGAGTAGTAGGGGGCAGTGAAGCCTCCGCGGCAGCACAGCCGGCCATGGGAGGCAGGAGCAGGCGGCACGACCGGCGCTCGTTTGGGCGGCTGGAGTACGAAGACCAGAGGTTGAAGAAGCACAACGGCCGTTGGATGGACATCGTACGGTCACTGGAGCTAGAATCATTCATATTGACTAAGTTGACAAAGCCCTCCGTCCGCATCAACTTAGTAGGCCCACAAGTCAGCCTCCCACTATGGTGAGTCCCAAGTAGCAGGGGGAGTATTCATTTTTTTGTGTGTAATAAGGTGGCACTTCCTTGCGTGCGAAGATATAGCTAGTGGGTCCGAGCTGTCAGTGGGGGAAACGTTTTTTTCGCGAAATACAGAAGCCCTTCCGATGGGTCCCAGCTGTCAGGTGGAGGAATCATTATTTTACGCGTAATAAGGAGGCATTTCCTTGTGTGAGGCCATGGACCCAGCTGTCAGCCTCTCCACGTACAGTGCACTTATGATGGATGTCGTTCGTTGACCACGTTGACCACGCCACACCGAGAGCACCAGGGCGATGGACGACGGCGAGGACTAGGAAGGGAATGACACGGAGCCGGGGAAGACTCAACAGTGGTTGCCCATGCGGTGGGGAGTATGAGAGTTTACTAGTTTGGCTGCCATCGCCGGAAAATAATAGGAGGTCTGGGTGAGTAGAGGAATGGCCTGGCCAACAATGGAGTAGGGTGGGGCGGTGCGGCCTATGCGGCAGCACAGCCGGCCACGGGAGGCGGGAGCAGGCAGTCCCACCGGCGCTGGTCTGGGCGGCTGGAGGAAGAAGATCATATATTGAAGAAGCAACACGGCCGTTGGATTAACATCCAACGGTCACTACTGCTACAATCATTTCTGGACTAAGTTGACAAAGCCTTTCGTACACATCAACCTAGTAGACCCACAAGTCAGCCTCCAAATCTGTCCCAAACAGCATACAACCCAAAATTTCTAGCCATATTCAAATTAATTTAAAAACTAAACATACCTTAATTTAAATCCACTGAAATTTTACCCGCAGTAAAGCAATGAAATTTAAAATACCAAAATCCGAAAGAAAAAAGTATTTTGGAACTAATTGCCTGTTTGCTGTATTTTTTCACTTTACAGTCCATTTATTATTACTTATAGCCCAGTTCTTATTACATATAGCCCATTTTCTTGGCAAGCCCGAATGCATCCCTCCTCGTCTTGAAAGATTTCCGGCCCAGCAGGGCGTAGAAAAGCAAGTAGGGCTACGTTGGTTACTCTGCAAAAAACAAAATAGCTGGGCTAGCCATTTTCGGAAAGGAAAAAAACAAATTGGGCTGGTCATGTGGTAAACATATGAAATAAAAGCCTGGGCTAGACGGGCCACAGATCCTGCACAACCCAGTTGATACCCTTCTCCATTCCGAAAAAACAAAATTACTGCGCACGCTGCTGGGTCCCTACTGTCATCCTCACCATGTACAGTCATCTCCTTATTTGTCTCGGTTGTTGACCATGTTGACAACACCGGAGGGCGGCGCCGCGGCAAGCGAACCAAGGCGGAGGATGATGGTGAGGCCTCAGACGGGAACGAACAGGAGCCGGGGAAGATGCCCAGAGTTTTAGGGTGCGCTGTGGACACGATGCGTGCGCGGCAGCACAGCCAACCATGGGAGGCGGGAGCAGGCGGTCCCACCGGCGCTGGTTTGGCTTTGGCGGCTGGAGGAAGAAGAGACTGAAGAAACATGACAGACGTTGAATATCAATCCAATGGTCATGGTTGGCACAATCGTTTGTTGACTAAGCCGACACCAAGTAGCATCCTTTTTTATATATAGGAAGAAAAGAAATACTGGGCTCGTTCGCCTGATAACATTCCCGAAACTGTGACCGTTCGATCTTGCTTCGCAACTAAAACTGCGAGGAAAATGCATTTGTCTGTTGTCCTCCTCCCAGGGAACGTTCGCCACATAAGTGACTAGCACCCTTGGTTTTCAACCGAGAGGTCTTGGGTTCGAGTCCCAGGAACTCTCAATTTTGTCCTCCTTCCTTCCTCGCAAAAAAAGAAAGAAAATCAAAGACTTGAGAAGGCGTACAGAACAAGCTATGTACCAGTAAAGAGACATTGCTGAGTTTTAGAAAAAAGAGAGACGTGCTCCTGTAGCTGGTTCAAATCCAAACCTAGATTATGACTATATATGGTTCTATGCTACTGTGCAAGTAATGAAACTGACATATCCAACGTTCGCTTCTCCTCTTCTCTACTTACTCTACCTAGCATCAGAAGCTTTGGCCGCAGCAACCATGTCCGTTGGCTGCTCGTCCACCTGCTCTTCAGCAGGCAACAACCAGATATGCGCCAAGTCGCCACCCGTACCATCGTCTGTGGGTCTCATCACACCCCCGCCGGCACATGCACCGCAGCCGGTTGCTCATCGCAACCCGCTGCCGTTGGTGTGGTGCCACTGCTACAAATCACGCAGAGTCATCCGTCGCATCTCAATCACAATCATCAACCCTGGCCGAGTCTTCTACAAATGCCCAAATCATGGGGTAATAATATGTTTAAGTGTTGTTCTGCTGTTTTCAGTTGCTGATTTTTTTAATAGTTTGGTTGATGATCTTTCAATTTGATTCATGCAGAAAAGGGAAGATTCGTGTGATTTGTATGTTTGGGAAGTTTCTGATGTGGGGGAATGCAACTATGCTGATTATTTGGTTAGCCGAGCAATCCCAATACCAGCAGGTTGGGGTGTTGGACACGTAACTGAAGGAACGGCAGAAGAGGAAGATGTAGAGCAGAAGGTTAAAGATGCAGTTCCTCTGATCATGGCCAAGCAACAGCTGTTGAACGGCCTTGATAGCAATGAGGAGATGAATGAGCTTGTGAAGATAATGGGCAAAATCGATGTGCTCTGTAGGATGATTGTCTCTTTATTAGCAGTGTATGTAGCACTCGTGATGTATTCAGTGGCAATGCCATGAGCACTCTGCTGAAACTAGTAATGAATGAAACCTGTGTAGCAGGCTGGGCATAGTGTTGTGAACATCTAATGATTTCTATTAACGGAAATCAGGGGTATCCCCTTTTGCTCATAAATAAATAAATAGCAGAGGCCCTTTTGGTAATAAATAAATAAATTAGTAGAGGCTCTGTCTGGTCAGCTTTGTTCCCATTCGAAGACGTCGAGCAAATTGCAGTCCAACAGCAAACTATGTCATCAAATTCAAGTTTCACAGCCAAATATGAGTACAACTATACAACAATGTCATCATGTTTTAGTCATCATACAATCACCAAACACAAATCAACATACATAACAAGTGATGTTCTCACAACAAAATACTAAACAAAATGTTCATCAGGTTGCAGTTGTCATAGCAAACACAATTTCACATAGTAGATAAAAAAACGTCTTCAGATAGGCAAATACAGCAAAAGCAATCTAATCATCATCCGCAGCAGCGTCAACATCTTCGCCATGTGTATCAGTCTGAATCGTAATTCCCCATAGTGTCATCTTCTTCTTCATCCTCAATGTTCTCGAACGTTGGCTTCTTCTTGATCAACTCTTGTATGTCCACAGCACGACAGGCAATCTTTTCGCTAGCATCAGTGACGTGATGGTTCTCAAAGATATTAGGAACATCTATGGAATCTTGTACATCAGGATCAGTGTAAGCATCATCTTGTTGTGCAACTTCATTAAACAAATTCCTCTGCTCAAACCTTTGCAATACTCTCCAGTCATCACTACGTGCAAATGTGTCTTCCAAGAAAAATATTTGTGTTGCTTGATTTGCCAAAATAAAAGGCTTGTTGGTCTGGTACGCCGCCTTGACATTGATGGATTTGAAATAATCATTAGCTCTAGGTTTTGCGATCCTGAAAAACAGGTTATACCAAGGACAGCACAAAAGAACCACACACCGATGATCCTCAAAACTGGAGATATTGTGCAATTGAACAATGTCTATTATGTTAGCATACATTTCAGTTGTCTCTCTGCCGTACATATCCGTGCTCATGATGGCACTGTTTTGTGTATTCCTGCCCTCGTCGCGTGCAAGGGTGTTGTAGCGCACATCTCCAACAACACAAGATTCATAATGTCTTACCCAAGTATCAGGACCCATTGCTAGTGCGTAAAGGGCATCATCAACTGCCCGCCCATCCTCCCGCATCTTCTTAACCTATGGTTAGAAAATAGACAGGCTGATCATCTTATGTACTCAATATATTAAAAAAACTGACAGTGCAATTCAAAAGCTTACATGGCTCTTGAACCATTACGCAAATCCAGCCATAACCAGTTTGTCAATGTTTCTTGGATTTTGCGGCAGTAACTCCTTTTTGTAGATGCTGCACAACGTAGTGATCGCGGCAAACATCTAAATATATAAGAATGTGCTGCAAGTTTAGTAGATTACGATGTATAAGTTGCAGTACTTAGCACTTACTTGATATAACGTAGTATCTCAGGACAGTTATTCAACACATACCAAACCATTTTGTCCAAATCTTTAGGTTTGTCCTCTTGTCGACTCTTCCCTATAACTCGAACAGAATAATCAAAAACATTGAGCCCGGGATTGTCTTCACCCACATCTTTGCTAAGCTGATCAGTTGTTTCAATGTATTCTGAGCAGAATGTCAACGCTTCTGTAGCAATGTAGGCCTCTGCAATGGAACCCTCGGGTCTAGCTCTGTTCCTAGCATAGCCCTTGAAAGTTCCTAGCCGCCTTTCAATAGGGTACATCCAGCCATACTGTACTGGACCTCTAAGTAGTGCCTCATCAGGTAGATGGACACCCAATGCACCATCACATCAAAGAAGGATGGAGGATATATCTTCTCAAGGTCGGATAGGATAGTTGGTATCTTGTCTCTAAGACGCTCCAAAGCATCTATCCTGATATTTCTACTATAGAGTTCCCTGAAGAATTGTCCGAACTCTGCAACTACTCTGTATAAGTCAGGGTGGCCCAATCCTCTAAGGATAACAGGTAAAACCCTTTGAAGTAGGACGTGACAATCATGAGTTTTCAACCCTTGTACATTGTTTCCATCTGCACTGACTCTCCTTTCAGGGTTGGAAGCAAATCCATGTGGGAATCTCACACGTGACAAGACCTCGCAGAATTCTTTTCTTTTTACCTTGTCCAAGACGTACACAACTGGTGCTATATCCTGTGGCTTACCTTCATCTTCCACCTGCAAATCCTTTCTGATACACAGGTGTGTCAAATCAATCCTATATTTTAAGGTATCTTTCGTCTTGCCTTCAATATTAAGAAGTGTGCCGATAATGTTGTCACATATACTTTTCTTGATGTGCATCACATCAAGATTATGCCGCGCTTCCAAATCTTTCCAATACTCCAAGTCCCACAAAGTGGACCTGCGGGTAAAAAATAATCTCTCTTCTGCCCTGCCACGCTTCCTTTTCCCGCTACCATTACCAGGATGGTCTCCTGGTGTAATATGCCTGACCTTCTCTAATTCCACTTGCAACTCATCGGCGGTGAGCCTCTTTGGCGCATCATGGTTTTCATGCTTTGCATTGAACACATGGCTTTGGTATTTTGTAGGATGCGTCTTGTCCTTGGCAAGGAAATGGCGGTGTCCAATGTAACAGATCTTGCTAAGTATTGCGATGACAGCGGATTCCTGTCACAGCAAACACATGCACTGTAACCATGTGTCGTTCGCCCTGACATAGTGCCCAAAGTCGGATAATCATGGATGCACCAAATTATAATAGAAAGCAGAAAGAAATCAGCTGGTGGGCTGCTATATAGGTCTCGAGTGATAACGCCCCTATAGCTGTTAAAGTTCCTCCACAAGAGGCTCCATGAATAAATCAAAATCCTTTCCAGGACTTTTTGGACCTGGGATGAGCAAGGCCGTCATGTAGTTTGATTCTTTGGTGCAGACATTTGGAGGCATGTTGTAAGGGATAACAAGCTCTAACCACATGCTATATGTGGCGCTCTGGTGGCCAAATGGGTTAAATCCATCTGAAGCTAAGCCAAGTCTAATGTTTCTCGGGTCAGCAACAAATTTTTGTGTTTCAGATTGAAGCTTTTCCAGTCACTACCATGAGATGGATGGCTCATTACATTCTGATCTCTGTACTCCTGGTTCCTAGAATGCCACAGTACATCCTCTCTTGTTTCAGCATCATGAAACAACCTCTGCAATCTTGGTATAATTGGAAAATGTCTCAGAACATTATGAGGAATCCTCTTCATAGCATCGCCATCTTTCCATCTTGATGATTTGCATTTCGGGCATTCACTTAAGTTGGCATAATCCTTCTGGAACAGAACACAATTATTCTTACAAACATGGATCATATCATATCCAATTCCAACTGCATGAAGGAAATTCTTCATTTTACTGTAGGTGTGTGGCAGCTCAGTCGCATCTAGGAAAGATTTGCGGAAAGCAGCCAACATCGCATCGAATGATTTGTTGGTCATCCGCTCAGATGTCTTCACCTGAAGAAAGGTGACCATAGCCGAGAATAGTGACAGCTTATTTCCTGGGGTGACAGCCATGTTGCATTGTTCCAACATGCAGGCCCACCATTTTTCTTCTGCAGGTGAAAGTTCACGAAATGCATGAGCATTTCGTAGCATTGCTTCAATGTTGGTCAAACTCACTGGCTCCGCCACCACCACCACCTCCTCCTCTTCCACCTCAGCATCATGCAGATCAAGATGGTGATCTGCTGCTTCCGCATAGTCAGTAACATTGACGTTCACAGCTTCACCATGATGAACCCACCTAGTATATGTGACCGACATCCCATACAAGTGTAGATGATTTTGCACAGTTGACTGGGGTCTTGTAACTGAATTCATACAACTGCTACACGGGAAGAGCACATCTGATTTCGGACCACCGTACTCAGCTTTGATAAAGTTCATGAAGTTTTCAACCCCCTCGACATATGCAGCGGAGAATCTTCGAGCAGAAGTTATCCAAGTCATGTGCATCTGTTATACATACAAATTAGTTCTTCTACTAGATATTACAGGAAAAACATATATACTTTTTTATGAAGTCCAGAAAAAAATTACCTAGGTCGATGTCTAAAGCTAGGGCAAGATATTTGGAGGAGCAGTTCTAAGTAATGAAATATATGTAAAGCTAATTTAGCAAACAGATTTGAGTGCTAAATTATGGCAGGCTGTTCCAGTAGTCAATGAGTCCGAGCACACAGCCATTGAACTATCGAAGGCCATCTCAGCAACAAAGATCGAGTATAAAACGGTGTGCAGCTATTTCACCTAACAGATTGGCTACTAGACCATGGCAATCTACGTTGCAATAAATATATGGCAGGATATTTTAGCAACTAATCGGGCTTGGCATGCCATCTCAGCTAAGTAGATTGAGTGCAGAATAGGGCAAGGAAGTTTCTTAAGCAGAGCATATTGACTGTAAACTACTTCGGCAAACAGTGAGATTAACAGCGTCTATCAGCTAACATTCAGCGCTACACCGACATGCATGGGACCTCAGTCTAGAATGCACGTACTATGGGAGAAGCTGACCGTCGTCCGTCTCCACATGAACCTCGCCAGCAGTGACGGCGTTGACCGCCGTGCATCTCCACAAGAACGTCGCCAGTAGTGGCGGCGCGGCTAGAGGACGGCAGTCTACGAGAGCGTACTGTGGGAGCGAGAGGATCGTCGTGCGTCCCCTCGACGAACTACGGTGCTGACGTATTGGCGCGGTGGGGAGGGCAGCTTTGGCAGAGCGCATGGAGTGGAGGGGGCCCGGGGAGGGGGTTTGGGGAATATTATTGGCTAGTTGGCCGAAGGGCGGTTGAATTTGGGGGGGGGGGGGGGATTTCGCGCGGTGGGCGGGGGGAGTTTGGCGCATGGTCGGTTTCTCCAAGTGCAGTCCCATGTCTCAGTGAAGAGGCAAGCCGAAGCGCGTTCTGTTTGCATGAGCTGTGTGTAGGACCGAACGTGTGTGGGGTGCAATGTGACCGCGACAGGGGTGTTGTGAGTGTACCGCCTTTTTTCCTTTTAAACTTGGTGCTTCGCCCCCTAAAAAAAGTTGGTGCTTCGCGCGATCCATCGATACTACTACTAGTAATCCGGTAATCTCGACTAAAACGGCGCAGCCGGGTCTTTTCCCGCGCGATATGCTGGGAGGCTAGCTTAGTTGGGTTTTTTTAGGACGTGTGATGCTACACCTACATTATCCCAGTTACATAATTAACATAAGGTGAAATATGTGAGCTGTTGATTGTAGATTGGGGGAGGGAGGGGCCCACCACCATGAAAATCGGTGAGGAGAGAGAGAGGCAATTTATGTTAACCCTTTCGTAGGTTCCCGTAGATGTAGAAAGATGTGGAATGCGTGAATGTGTAGTGTACGTACTATTGGAGTGCCTAAGATAAATTGTGTATGTAGACCCTATGTATTATTTACTTCGCATGTTAGCTTTGTCTCGTTTCAAACCTTCTAAGTTTATACACACAAAAACGAATCATCATTCCATATCTATCTACTCTTATAAAAAGCAAAGTTGGTGATGATGGTGTGCCTGCCATCCTGCAATATAGGTCGTCCAATCTATATATAACGGATAGGAAGGAAACTATGACAATTTACCCGCACTCTTCTCCACATTTGCAGATAACGCCTTCCCTCGTTCATCCTTTTCTCCCACAAGATCTTGACGTTCCGTGCAATGCACGGGCATCTTGCTAGTACTCCGACAATATACAATAAAAGAAACACGACCCTAAACCTATTCTACGGCGGCGACCGACATCCTCCATCTGTGATCTCCATGTATGGGGGCGGGGTTCAAGACCCGTGAATTGAAGGTGCGGTCTCCGGCGAGGAAGAGTAGAACACGGGAGACGGAACAGCCGGCCAGTTGGCACACCATGCCATGCCGCCTCCCATGCCCTACTCATCCCTGGAGGAGTCCCCGACCTCGGCGGTGCCGGACGTTGGACGCCGGCAAGTAGGACGCGGGGCTGACGGTGCTCCCGTCGTCGGCCGCCAGCGTGGCCACCGCTTGTGCGATCGCGTCTGCGTCCGGCTACGCCGCTATTGCGTCGCGAGCGGCGACTTGAGCGAGGGTGGCGACCTCGAGCTTCATCCCCGAAGACAAGCTCTCCCATAGAGCATCCGCGCTTGCGGTCATGGCGGATGTGGTGCCAGGTAGCAGGACGATGCGCTATGGTGTGGAGGTTAGCTGGGCGTTGCCGCTTTGAGTAGCGCATTCCGGTGAGGCCAAGCGTCCGGGTGCGTAATTAAGTCGCCGGAGTTGGTTCCTCGGGCACCGAGCCTCTTAATGAGGGGATACAGGCGGACATCATGAATGCGGGCAGCTGGCGCCGGCTAGGAACGCACCGCGTGACGGCGGGAGGGATGAGGGTTTTTGGTGTGCCAGGGTAGTCAGTTGCGGTCGTGGCAACATTGGAGATGCCCTTTGCTCACATGCGATCCCCACATGTCATTGAAAAAGCAAGACGACCCGGCATGGTCTCGGGTCCTGGGGATGCAGTTGGCCACGCAACACCACTCCGTGGACGCGTCGCGGCATGCGCGCACTTCGGCGCCTCGTGCATCCTCGATGAGTCGGGTGTTGATCTGCTGGTCGTGCCACAGCGCTAGCGCCACCCTCGGCACACTGCAGCCGACCGTGTGCAGAGACGATGAGCGTGTCGCTCACCGCGGTCGCTGTGTCCAGAGGTGGTACTGGAGCTGCGCCACGTTGCTGGCCCCCACGACCCACATGAACGGTTTCCGGTGGCGAGGAGGTCGTGGGCCAGCTCCTCCATTGGACTAGTCTGCGCCATGTCGTCCCGACAGGTGTGCCCCACATGTCAGTTTCCCTGTTTTCCCGGCCAAATTCGAGCGTCAGTGCTCCGCGTTGCGCATTAGGCGCAGAACAGGTGTTTTTTTTGCCCTAGTTCAAATGTGGTACAGTACCAAGTTGTTACCCTAGCCCCAAGTGTTGTGGTTTTGGGTACGGTACCACCCTTTTCCTTTTCAAGTAGTGAAGCGTAACACTTGATTAAGTAGCCGAATGGTGTGCTAAATGTAGGTGTCCGACTGTTTGAAGGAATAATTGAGGTGTGCCCGGTCCGTGCCTACATTTAGGGGTCCAACTTACCATGTTCCAGCAGTAGTAACTATACTAGTCCCTGCGTACTCCCTCTGTTTTTATTTACTCTGCATTTTAGCTTTGCTCAAAGTCAAACTTTGTAAACTTTGACAAAGTTTATAGACAGAAATAATAACATATACAATAACAAATCAATACCATTAGATTCATTATTGAATATACTTTCACATCATATAGATTTTCTACTCTTATAAAATGCAGAGTTGGTGATGATGGTGTGCCTGCCATCCTGCAATATAGGTTGTCCGATCTACATCTAACGGATAGGAAGGAAACTATGACAATTTACCCGCACTCCTCTCCACATTTGCAGATAAGGCCTTCCCTCGTTCATCCTTTTCTCCCACAAGATTTTGATGTTCCGTGCAACACACGGGCATCTTGCTTGTTTTCTATAAATTTGGTCAAATTTTATGAAGTTTGACTTCAGTCAAACCTAATATGCAGAGTAAATAAAAACAGAGGGAGTATCTTACTCCGTGACCAAGACGGAAGGGAAAACGAGACAACTTATTGTTTATTTGAGTTGTTCAAGTATAATCATGTGGCATTGCTTATTTCTCATTCCTCTCCAACCCTCTTCTCCATCGATCATGCCGCCCTCCAGTCTAGTCCATCCTCCCGCATGTGGGCCTAGACCATGCATGTATTTCCAATGTTGTAATTTGTCCGACATGCATACAAACAAACGGTTCGTTTAAAGTTTCACTTTGCCTCCACTACGTGTCGCTTCCCGTCTTAGTTTTGACATCCCATTCAGTTCATGCCCTGACACATCTTCACATGATCGATTGATGTTGAGAGATCAATTACGTGTCATGCAAGGAGATAGGTTTGGTCTGTTTCTATGATAGAAATAACCCGCGGGGGGCGTCTGTGGGGATCAGAGGGAGTATATTGTACGTTCATAAGCGAAACGAATGTATTGTACCCACCCTAGTCCTCTTTCAATCGATCTCCGGACCCCGAGATTAAATCGAGAGAGAACGAGTGGGTGCATGTGTGATACCTAAGGCGGATTCAAAATTTTGAACCGGTGATCATAGCATCCGCAAATCATATATAAAGGGTATTCAATGTTCGTTTCGCTTTTGAACGTACAATATACTCCCTCCTATCCTTTCTAGTTTACATATAAGTTTTATGTGTAGTCAAAGTATCTCTACTTTGATCAAACTTAGAGAAAAAAGTATCAACATTCAACAACGCCCAATCAATATTGTTAGATTCGTACGTACTCCTAGATTTGTATTCAAACAGAGATGGTTTACAATTTGTTTTCAACCATGTGAATGTGCTTGTTCTCGCGCATGCTCTTCCTACTAGCATTTCGCCACGTATAGCCAGTCCAATAGTAACTTTTTTAAGCTCCTTGTCCAATAGTACTAGTGGAGTACTGACAACATCTGTAGTAGAGTATGCAGTGCTTATATACTGCCTCCTTCCATTTATATAGGGTCTAAGAGCAAGTCTAATAAGGCCTAGTCAGCAGGCTATAAGACTTGCCATGCCATTAAAATCCTACTTGGAGGAGTGAGAAGAGAGGATCGAGAGTGAAGCGGGCACTTATTCTACAGCCCGGCTATAACACATAGATCAAGAAAAAATAGTATGCATGCAACTCTCTTCCAATCATATACCTTGCTCATGCAAATATTAAATGCTTAGAGCCAACCTATTATTTAACCATGCAAAGATTAAATGCTTATATGAGTATTTTTTATGATGGCTCTAAGTGAGGTGGCACCTCTTTATAGCCAACAGCCGGCTACATTATTAACCATGCTCTAATACGTTTTTCAAAACCGCCTTTGACTATTGACAAGATTAATAGTACATGAGATGTATAATGTGAAAGTTATATAATTGGAAGCTCCGTTCACATACGAATTTGACCGTATGCTTTGTGTAAGTTGCATGTCATATATTACTCTAACATTTGGTCAAAGTTAGCCGCGAAAAACGCATTAGGCCCTGTATAGATGGAAGGAGGGAGTAGTAGTGGAAGTGGATCCTCTGATGTAGGTATCCCTACCTTACCCTCCCTTTCGGTCACTTACTGGCGGGCCCCATGCTTGCTAGGCCCCGCATGTCAGTTACTCAATGGGTTTGGCCACGTCAGGGGATCCTCATCCGTAGTATACTCCCTCTGCTTGTATTTACTCCGCATAAAACGGAGGGAGTAGTAGTATAAATGACGCGGGCGGGGGAGGGGGAGGGACGTCGGTTTGCTCTCAACCGCGATCCCACAAGCGAGCGAAAATGCAAGACAAAGCGTGTTCCATTTGGTGAGCGACGTGGAGGGTCTAGCATGCCGGGGTGCAATCCGAATGCGACAAGAGCGATGTACAGTCAAAACCGTTTGACCGGTCGTCACCGGAACCACTATTCACACCAGAACCTTCGCTACTCGGCCTACGCCAGCCACTGCCCCAAAACCACACCTCCTCTCTAGCCCATCCCCCACCTTTCGATCCCCGAGCCCGCATCAAGCGTCCCCTAGTTCGCCGGAAGTCATGGTGCGCCGCAAGATCACGTACTACAAGATGCTGACGCCGGAGCGCCACGCAGAAATTGCGGCGGCGGTCGGCGCCACAGACCTCCGTTCCCAAGCTCGCTTTGCGGTGGGCCAATCCCCGAGTTCTCTGGAGCCAAGCTACGAGGAGGAGGAAGCCGATCCAATGTTCATGGTGGAGGTCACGGCGCAGAAGGCCCCCGATGCGTATGAGACGATGGACATCGACTTCGTGCCGGGTTCGGGTCCCCCATGGTGCAGGCGGACCAGCGGTTCAACCTAGCGATACTAAAGGAGGACCGAGAGGCAGAGCCTCAACTCGACGCGGAGCGCGTGCATGCCACTGCCATCGAGGCTTTCCTGCAGGCGGAACCGAATGTCGTGGATGTGAGCCGGGCGGCGGAGGCTCAACTGACGCGGAGCGCGCGGATGCCGCTGCCATCAAGGCCCTCCTGCAGGCGGAACCAGACATCCTGGACATGAACCGGGCGGCGGAGGCTCAACTCGACACGGAGCACGCGGATGCCGCTGCCACCGAGGCCCTCCTGCAGGCGGAACCGGACGTCCTGGACTTGAATCGGGCGGTGCTCTCGTTCGTGCAGAGCACCCACACACTCCGCGTGAATGAGTAACTGGAGGCCGAGGACAACCATGGTGCAGAGACACACGTCAGCAGCTACGGCTAGTTCGCGCTGGCAGCCAAAGACGACGAGGCCGTCTCGTTCCACGGGCAGTGATAGTTTTTCTTTATGTTGTTGTTTTTAGGGATCTTTTGCTGTGTAAAAACATATATTTATGCAAATCACCTGATTTTCATCATTTGGGTCAGTCGACCATTTCAGGCGGTTGGATGAATATCCTACGTCTCCTAACCCTTCTTCCTCACCTCTTCTTCTTCCCCAACACACCACCGCACGGGTCGTACGGATCTTCCCCAACATGCGGTTGGATAAACATATTGTATGAACAAAAATTATGTGTCAGCGGTAGGATGGCTGAGTTTGGTTTAATCACATGTGGTACCAAGTGTCAGTGAGGGTGCGTTCCCTTGGTTCGGTTTGCGGCGTGCAGGAGCGACTGTGTGAGGGTGCAGTGCGACCGCGGTGTGCAGGAGCGACTGTGTGAGGGTGCGGTGCGACCGCGACAGCCTGTGCAAGTGTACCTCCTTTTTATTTTGAAAACTTTAGGCAAGCTTGGCAAAAATGTGTGGCTAAGTATGGCAATGCAAGGCCTAGACTCAAACATGATGCAAGTACGTAGGTAGGAGTACTAGTGTTAAAAAAGAAAGGCGGGGTTTTCCTTCGCGGCATTAATCGATACAAGTCCTCGTTTGATGTGTCAATTAATGCGTATTTTTTATCCAAAGCCCAAAGAGCTAACCATCTCACTCCTCATCGCTTGATTAATGCAGCGTCATGCAAACCAACCTTTTACTTTCGCATGCATGCAAGGGTATATTAATGTCCTTGGTTGCTAGTACGAGGCAAATCCCATCAATTTTGCCTTGATTAGTGTTAGTGGCCTTCTGCAAATTGTAATTTTGATATACTGGCTTTGTGTACAAAAAAATGGAGGTAGTAACTATTTGACTTCGTTCCCCATTGCGGTGACGTCGACGATATCTCGAACGTTGTGGTTTGGCGAAGTGCGTTCGACGGAGAACACCATTGAGTGAGACCACGGTAAGTCGTTCGCAAGTGCCGCCTGCAAGCCCAGACAACCGCCTTATTTGCCTCCAGGAAGTCCGTTGAACCAAAGGACGCGTAAATGTACTAGTACAAGTACACAATAGCGTCGTCCGTCCAGCTTAGTACGGTGAGGTGGTTTCTCAAAGAATACGATGGAGAAGCGGAGTCAGCGAAGAGTGAAATGATGGTTGCTTCGTCCGTGCTTTGTGATTTGACGCTTCACTGCTTTGTGATTTGTGATAGAAGGTATAGGGGAGTAGACTCTGTGCTCTATACTGTACATGCGTCCAAGCACGGGAGAAAGAGGAGAGACGTTGCATTTTTCTATTCCTTCGATCAATCAATCAGGAAGCTTCGGTTCCATCTTTTTGGCTTTGGCAGCACTGTCCACAATGGTTCCCATCGATGCCAAAAGCTATTTTCACATTTGGCTACACATTGTGGATGCCCTTAACCGTACCACTTGGTTTTGCTCCTGTGTGCTATCTATAGAAATCTCAATTATATTGATCTAAAATTATAGAATCAAGATTAGTAAAAAGGAGGTCATTTTGCTGCGCGGATGGCGGGGGAGGTTTCTTATTTTTAGAGGACATTGGCCTGGCGGTTTGCTAACATGCGGTCCCATGTCTCAGTGCTTTACCAAGCCGATCCGCGTCCTACATGAGGCAAAACAACGGCAGAAGCAACACGTGGTTAACTTGAAGAAGATGACGGAGAAGCCGATTCAGCAACGAGTGAAATGATGGTTGCTTCGTCCCTCCAACTTCTTTTTTAGCATTATTACTTCGTCCCTCCAACTTAACTGCGGTAAAGGTGCAGCTTTGTGATTTGACGCCTCATTGCTCATTACTACGCCAGCGCCATGACTGGGGTGCTTCACCCCTGCTGCTCTGCACTGTATTTCGGTATGGCACGTGGACCCGGTAGCTTGATGTCCCACATGTCGGCGAAAGGGACTAGAACATTTATAAAAGCGAGCGCTCCACTCTTACGATGGAGGAGTACACGACACGGCGGCCCAGTAAACTGTTACTTGTACTGTAGTACTATAGTACTATAGTTTTGCTGTTTCGCACGATCCATTGATACAAACCCGATTAAACAGGAAAGGACGGGATTTTTCCCACGCGGTAGATGATACATGCCATACATTTCAAATGCAATTTTAATGTATGCGAACTAAATAATTAAGTAACAATATGATATCTAGTAAAACTGAAAACACATATGATTTCTTGTGTTAGAGTGTAGTAGTAGTAATGTATTGCATAGTTGTTAGATGAACATGCGAGAATGTGTAGAGATGTCGTTTTGGAGGGCCTACAGAGAGAAAAGCGTAATACGGTCACCGGACTTCAGAATACGGTCATTACGGACACTATATATGTTTTGCGGTGATTATACGTTCACTTGCTCACCGTTCAGCATCGGATTGCACTCTATTGACCAGCCAAATACTCTGCGTGGCACCATGTTGACTAGTTAAATTGACCATGTTCCTTGTGGGTACCACCTGTCAGTTCGCATAGGAAAAAGGTCAGATAAACACAAATTTACGCAGGCGCGACAAGACTCCAACCCGTCCGCGGGAACCACCAGGTTATGTATGTGTCTGTCAGGGCCTGATGTGTGCGCATGCACGTGTAGGTTGAGTACTTAAGCGTGAGAGTGTGTGTTGGTCGTCTGGTGTGTGCATGCATGCGTGTGAGTGTTGCGTGAGTGTGTGGCTGCGTGTGTACGTGTGAGTGTTGCGTGCGTGCATAGCTACATGTGTTCATGTGAGTGTTGCCTGCATGCAGTTCGTGTGCATGCGTGCGTGTGTGTATAATCACCACAGCAGCTCATGTGTGTTAAAACAGACGGCTCAGCATACCAATACAAGGCCACCTTGTCCGTTATGCCCGCGGTCAGGACTTCGAACCACCGTCCAATATTTTTTTGTCGTTTGTTTTCATTCTTACTAGCAAGATGCCCGTGCGTTGCACGTAACATCAAGATGCATTTGTATGACTAGTTTATCTTGTGAGAGAAAAGGATGAATGAGGGAAGGCCTTATTTGCAAATGTCGAAAGGTGTGTGGGTACCTTTTTGCAAAATTGCCATAGTTTCCTTCCTATCCGTCAGATATAAATCGGACGGCCTATATTGCAGGATGGCAGGCACAGCATCATCACCAACTCTATTTTTTATAAGAGTTTACATGCAAAGTAGATACACGCCGACAGGTGGGCCCAATGGTAGTGGGATAATGCGATGCAACACTAAAGGTGCCACGTGGACGTTTAACTGGTCAACTAGTCGTGTCTTGAGCAAATACAGAGCTGTACGGTGAGCCTATGACTGTATAATAACCACAAAACGTAAATGGGGACCATAATGAGTGGATTCTGAAGTCCAGATCGTTACTATATATATCACGAGAGAAAGATGAAACAAGCGTGAATGTGCTGGGGGCGTACTTTTAGAAGTCCTGGAGATAGTTGTGTGTGTACGTGAAACGGGCATAGAGGGGGCGTATGCGATGGAGAGAGAGAGATTCTCTTCTTTTCTCTTTATTATGACTAACTTTATATATAGTATAAAAATATAAAAATTCACAGTGCGGAATAAATATCATTGTGGGCACCATGCAATGCAAATTAACATTCATACTCCTCCATATAACTTTGTAATGTTGTATATATGTAGAAATTCTAAAATAATATTTTTGCCGCACTTTATTCAAAAGAATGTTGTATGCGAAATAAACGTGAAGAGAGGGCTTTTTAGATCAACGGGGTACGTGATGTAACATGTGTGAATTTGTAGTTGATGTATTTGGCAGGGCCTAGAGAGGTATGCGTGTGTATTACGTATTCGAGACAGGCATGGATAGAGGGGCCGGCGGGGGGAGGAGGGACGTGGGAGAGATAGCACGAGAAATGAGAGAGGTCTAGAGAGAGAGAGACAAATATGATGTCACAGAGAGAGATGCCCTTGAGTGTGTATATGCAAGGGGGAGGGGATAGAGGCATGAGGAGAATTTTTTTGTGTGGTGTCTGTGTTGGTATGTGTGCGTGTGAGAAGATAACGAGACCTGGGGGCAGAGGGTGTGTCACTGATACGTCCATTTTGCATCATGTTTTCTTACTGTTATTTATAATGTTTTTATCCATAATAATGCTTTTTGGAGTAATCCTAATGCCTTTTCTCTCATAATTTACAAGGTACACGCCAAGAGGAGAATTCCGGCAGCTGAAAATCTGAACGTGAAAAAGCTACATCAGGCTACCTATTCTGCACAACTCCAAGTGAGCTGAAACTTGGGGATTTTTTATGGGATATATAAGAATTATTGGAGCAAATAACTACCAGAGGGGGCCCACCCGGTGGGCACAACCCACCTGGGCGCGCCAGGGTCCCCAAGCACGCCCTAGTGGGTTGTGCCCTCCTCGGCCCACCTCCGGTGCCCATCTTCTGCTAAATAGATCATTTTGACCTACAAAAAATAAGGAGAGGACTTTCGGGACGAAGCGCCACCGCCTCGAGGCAGAACTTGGGCAGGAGCACTTTTGCCCTCCGGCGGAGCGATTCCGCCAGGGGAACTTCCCTCCCGGAGGGGGAAATCATCGTGCTCATCATCACCAACAACTCTCCCATCTTGGGGAGGGCTATCTCCATCAACATCTTCAATAGCACCATCTCATCTCAAACCCTAGTTCATCGCTTGTGTTCAATCTTGTTACCGGAACTATAGATTGGTGCTTGTGGGTGACTAGTAGTGTTGATTACATCTTGTAGTTGATTACTATATGGTTTATTTGGTGGAAGATTATATGTTCAGATCCAATATGCTATTTAATACTCCTCTGATCATGAGCATGTTTATCATTTGTGAGTAGTTACTTTTGTTCTTGAGGTCACGGGAGAAATCATGTTGCAAGTAATCATGTGAACTTGATTTGTGTTCGATATTTTGATAGTATGTATGTTGTGATTCCCTTAGTGGTGTCATGTGAACGAAGACTACATGACACTTCACCATATTTGGGCCTAAGGGAATGCATTGTGGAGTAGCAATTAGATGGTGGGTTGCGAGAGTGGCAGAAACTTAAACCCTAGTTTATGCGCTATTCCGTAAGGGACCGATTGGATCCAAAAGTTTAATGCTATGGTTAGAATTTATTCTTAATACTTTTCTCATAGTTGCGGATGCTTGCAGGAGGGTTAATCATAAGTAGGAGGTTTGTTCAAGTAAGAACAACACCTAAGCACCGGTCCACCCACATATCAAATTATCAAAGTAGCGAACACAAATCGAACCAACATGACGAAAGTGACTAGATGAAATTCCCATGTACCCTCAAGAATGCTTTGCTTATCATAACAGACTGTTTTGGCCTGTCCTTTGCCTCAAAAGGATTGGGCTACCTTTCTGCACTTTTTCTACTACTATCGTTACTTGCTCGTTACAAATTATCTTGCTATCAAACTACTCCGGTACTTACAATTTCAGCACTTGCAGACATTACCTTAATGAAAACTACTTGTCATTTCCTTCTGCTCGTTGGGTTTGACACTCTTACTTATTGAAAAGAGCTAAAATTTATCCCCTATACTTGTGGGTCATCAAGGCTCTTTTCTGGCGCCGTTGCCGGGGAGTGAAGCGCCTTTGGTAAGTGGAATTTGGTAAGGAAACATTTATATAGTGTGCTGAAATTTATTGTTACTTGTTACTATGGAAAACAATCCTTTGAGGGGTTTGTTCGGGGTATCTTCACCTCGTCCGAAACCACAATTAACTACCCCTCAACCTATTGCACCTAGTGAAAATATTGAATATGAAATTCCTTCGGGTATGATAGAACAACTGCTAGCTAATCCTTATGCAGGAGATGGAACCGAACATCCTGATATGCACTTGATATATGTAGAACAAATTTGTGGATTGTTTAAGCTTGCAGGTTTACCCAGGGATCAATTTATGAAAAAGGTTTTCCCTTTATCTTTGAAGGGAAAATCATTAACATGGTATAGGCTATGCGATGATATTGGATCATGGAATTGGAATCATTTGAAATTGGAGTTCCACCAAAACAATTATCCAATGCATCTAGTTCATCGTGATCAGAATTATATATACAATTTTTGGCCTCGTGAAGGAGAAAGTATCGCTCTAGCTTGGGGGAGGCTTAATTCAATGTTATATTCATGCCCCAATCATGAGCTCTCAAGAGAAATTATTATCCAGATTTTTTATGCTCGGCTTTCTCGTAATGATCAAACCATGCTTGACACATCTTGTGATGGTTCTTTTATGAATAAGACTATCGAATTCCAGTGGGATCTTTTGGAAAGAATTAAACGCAACACTGAAGATTGGGAACTCGGCGAAGGTAAAGAGTCGGGTATTAAAATTAAATATGATTGTGTTAAATCTTTTATGGATACCGATGCTTTTTAAAAGTTTAGCACTAAATATGGACTTGACTCTGAGATAGTAGCTTCCTTTTGTGAATCATTGCTACTCATATTGATATCCCTAAAGAGAAGTGGTTGAAATATCACCCACCTATTAAAGAAGAAATTAAAGAACCAGTACCAGTTAAAGAAGAAACTATACTTATAATGTTGATCTAGTTGTTCCTTCTGCTTATATTGAGAAACCACCTTTCCCTGTTAGGATGAAGGAACATGCTAAAGTTTCAACTGTGGTTAACAAAAGTTTTATTAGAACACCTAAACCTGATGAACAAACTAAGGTTGAACCTAGTATTGCTATGGTTAAAGATCTCCTAGAAGAAGATATAGATGGGCGTGTTATTTACTTCTATGAAGAAGCTGCTAGCATTGCCAAACCTGATAAAAAGGATAAACATAGACCTGTTGTTGGCATGCCAGTTGTCTCAGTTAAAATAGGAGAGCACTGTTGTCATGGTTTATGTGACATAGGTGCTAGTGTGAGTGCTATTCCTTACACCTTATATCAAGAAATTATGAAAGACATAGCACCTGCAGAAATAGAAGACATAGTTGTTACTATTAAACTTGCTAATAGAGACACCATATCACCAATTGGGATTGTTAGAGATGTTGAAGTCTTCTGTGGGAAAATAAAATACCCTACTGATTTTCTTGTCCTTGGTTCCCCACAAGATGACTTTTGTCCCGTTATGTTTGGTAGACCTTTCTTGGATACAATTAATGCTAAGATAGGCTGTAAGAAACAAACGGTTGGTGTTAGCTTTGGTGATGAGTCTCATGAGTTTAATTTTTCCAAGTTTAGTAGAAATCTTCATGAAGAAGAATTGCCTAGTAAGGATGAATTAATTGGTCTTGCTTCTATTGCTGTTCCACCTGCTGATCCTTTAGAAAAATATTTGCTAGACCATGAAAATGACTTACATATGCATGAAAGAAATGAAATGGATAAAATTTTCTTTGAACAACGTCAGCTAATTAAACACAATTTGCCTATTGAAAATCTAGGAGGTCCTCCTCCACCTAAAGGTGATCCCGTGTTTGAATTAAAATAATTGCCAGACACTTTGAAATATGCTTATCTTGATGAAAAGAAGATATATCCTGTTATTATTAGTGTTAACCTTTCAGAACATGAAGAAGAAAGATTATTGATAGTTCTAAGGAAGCACCGAGATGCTATTGGATATACTCTTGATGATTTAAAGGGCATTAGTCCCACTCTATGTCAGCACAAAATTAATATGGAACCTGCTGCTAAACCCGTTGTTGATCACCAACGTCGGTTAAATCCAAAAATGAAGGAAGTGGTAAGAATGGAAATCTTAAAACTTCTGGAAGCAGGTATAATCTATCCTATAGCTGATAGTAGATGGGGAAGTCCTATTCATTGTGTCCCTAAGAAGGGAGGTATAATTGTTATTCCTAATGATAAGAATGAACTTATTCGACAAAGAATTGTTGCTGACTATAGAATGGTAAATGATTTTAGAAAATTAAATAAATCAACTAGAAAAGATCATTACCCTCTACCTTTTATTGATCAAATGCTTGAAAGATTATCTAAGCACACACACTTTTGCTTCCTTGATGGATATTCTGGCTTTTCACAAATACCTATTTCTCAACCTGATCAAGAAAAGACCACTTTTACTTGTCCCTTTGGAACCTATGCTTATAGACGTATGCCTTTTGGTTTATGTAATGCACCTGCTACCTTTCAAAGATGTATGAGTGCTATATTCTCTGACTTTTGTGAAAATATTATTGAGGTTTTCATGGATGACTTTTCTGTTTATGGGAAGTCTTTTGATGATTGTTTAAGCAATCTTGAGCGAGTTTTGCAGAGATGTGAACAAACAAATCTTTTCTTGAATTGGGAGAGGTGCCACTTTATAGTTAATGAAGGCATTGTCTTGGGTCATAAAATTTCTGAAAGAGGTATTGAAGTGGACCAAGCTAAGGCTGATGCAATTGAGAAAATGCCATTTCCTAAAGATATAAAAGGTATTCCTAGTTTCCTAGGTCATGCTGGTTTCTATAGGAGATTTATCGAAGACTTCTCTAAAATTTCTAGGCCTCTCACTATTCTCTTGCAAAAGGATATTCCCTTTGTTTTTGATGATGATTGTTTAGAACCCTTTGAAACACTCAAGAAAGCCTTAATGTCTGCACCTATTGTTCAACCACCTGATTGGAACTTGCCTTTTGAAATTATGTGTGATGCTACTGATTATGCTGTTGGTGCTGTTCTAGGACAAAGAGTTGATAAGAAAATGAATGTTATTCATTATGCTAGTAAAACTCTAGACAGTGCTCAAAGAAACTATGCTACTATTGAAAAGGAATTCTTAGCAGTGGTGTTTGCTTGTGATAAATTTAGACCTAATATTGTTGATTCCAAAGTAACTGTTCACATAGACCATGCTGCTATTAAATATCGTATGGAAAATAAAGATGCTAAACCTAGACTTATTCGATGGGTTCTCTTGTTGAAAGAATTTGATTTACATATTATTGATAGAAAAGGAGCTGAGAACCCAGTAGCTGATAAGTTGTCTAGGCTTGAAAATGTGCTTGATGACCCACTACCTACTGATGATAGTTTTCCTGATGAGCAGTTAGCTACAATAAATGTTGCTCATAGTACTCCTTGGTATGCTGATTATGCTAATTACATTGTTGCTAAATACTTACCACCTAGCTTTACTTACCAACAAAAGAAAAAAAATCTTCTATGATTTAAGACATTACTTTTGGGATGACCCACATCTTTATAAAGGAGTAGATGTTATTATTAGACGTTGTGTACCTGAGCATGAACAGGGACAAATCCTACGGAAATGTCACTCCGAAGATTATGGAGGGCATCATCCTGGAGATAGAACTGCTCATAAGGTATTGCAGACTGGATTTTATTGGCCAACTCTCTTCAAGGATGCCCGTAAGTTCATCTTATCTTGTGATGAATGTCAAAGAATAGGTAATATCGGTAAGCGTCAAGAGATGCCTATGAATTATTCACTTGCTGTTGAACCATTTGATGTTTGGGGATTTGATTACATGGGACCTTTTCCTTCTTCTAATGGGTATACACATATTTTGGTTGCTTTTGATTATGTTACTAAATGGGTAGAAGCTATTCCAACTAGTAGTGATGATCACAACACCTCTATTAAAATGCTTAAGAAAGTTATTTTCCCAAGGTTTGGAGTCCCTAGATATTTAATGACTGATGGCCGTTCACACTTTATTCATGGTGCTTTTTGTAAAATGCTTGCCAAGTATGATGTTAACCATAGAATTGCATCACCCTATCATCCTCAGTCTAGTGGTCAAGTTGAACTTAGCAATAGAGAAATATAATAAATTTTGCAAAAGACTGTTAATAGGTCCATGAAGAATTGGTCTAAGAAATTAGATGATGCACTTTGGTCTTATAGAACAGCATATAAAAATCCTATGGGTATGTCTCCATATAAAATGGTTTATGGAAAAGCTTGTCATTTGCCTCTTGAGTTAGAACATAAAGCATATTGGGCCATCAAAGAGCTCAATTATGATTTCAAACTTGCTGGTGAAAAGAGGATATTTGATATTAGCTATCTAGATGAGTGGAGAACCCAAGCTTATGAAAATGCAAAATTATTCAAAGAAAAAGTTAAAAGATGGCATGACAAAAGAATCCAAAAGTCTGAGTTTAAAGTTGGAGAATATGTTCTTTTGTACAACTCGCGTTTTAGATTCTTTGCAGGAAAACTCCTCTCAAAATGGGAAGGCCCATATGTCATCGAGGAGGTTACCAGTCTGGAGCCATCAAAATAAATAATCCCGAAGGTACTAACCCGAAGGTTGTCAATGGGCAACGAATAAAGCATTATATCTCAGGTACGCCCATTAATGTTGAAAGTAATAGTATCCAAACTTTGACACCGGAAGAGCACATAAAAGAGTCCTTCTAGAACACTCCAGAATCGTGAAAATAAGGAGGTACATGATACGGTAAGTAAACGGACTCCGAAAAATCCGCAAAAATATTTTTTATTAGTTTTGGAATATTTAAGAATTTTGGGAGTAAAGAAACTTCCAGGAAGCGTCTCCTGGTGGGCACAATGCCTCGCGCGCCCAGCTGGGTTGTGCCCACCTGGGACACCTTCTGTACTCCGTTTTTCTCCTGTATGCTTGTCCTCCAAGATAAAAAAATCTATATATACTTCCCGAACTTGTTAGTCACCGTATCGCAGAGAAATCCTCTATTCTCTTTTCTTGCTGCTTTCCTGCTAGATCTGAAATTATGTCTTCCCAAGACTCTGAGGGTGGGAGCTATGTTGCTGATTTCATCACAAACCCCAAGTCCTATGGGGATGAGGGGCACTATAGCTGGACCTCCGAAGAAGAAGAAGATGAATCGGTTCCTCCCCGGTTCAAAAACGAGAGCATGGAGGCGTAAAGAAGATAATAAAACTCGAGATGGATAACGACGAGTTGAGGATAGATAATTTTATTCTCCATCAGAAACTGGAGGAAGCGAAGGGGAAACCCCGCACTTTCTCACCACCACCATTGCCATGGAAATCCGAGAACACTACTTCATCACCACCACCATCTTCTTCACCACCAAAGGAGAACTGATATCGGGTATGGGCACTCCCCTTGGCTTCCGCCAAGCTTGGTGGAGGTGCCCCGGTATCGTATCACCCCACTATCTTTTTGCTTTTACTTATTTTAGTTTGATCCTTTCTTCTTTGAGAGTTTGCTTAGTGATCTATCCTTGTAATCATGTGCAAGTTATATAATAAAGTTTAGTTTGAGTTTTTGCTTCCTTTATTTCCATGTTGCAAATAAAAGAAAAGAAATAAAGAAAGAAAAAGAGAAAGGAAATAAATAAAAGAAAGGAAAGAAATAAATCAGTAAGATTATATACTAATCATATGGTAGGTGATGGCACCACATAAGGAAAAGTATAAGTAGAAAATTTTATTAGAGATTGACAAACATAGCATTAGTCAATGATGCAACTCATGAAAGAATTAATAAGGGAAGAGAAGATTCACATATAAATATACTATCCTAGAAATCATTTGTGATTGTGAGCCCTCATCAAAATATTATATGCCAAAATTGTTGACGTTGGACAAGGAAGACAACTTAATGGTTTATGTTTGTTTATATTCACATAGAAGTCATATTGTCATAGATCCTTTAACATGTGATGCTTGCCCCCATTGTTTGCTAGTCAAAAATTCCACACTAAGTAGAGATACTACTTGTGCATCCAAAAACCCTTAAACCCAAATCTTATTTTCAAGTGTCCACCATACCTACCTAGGGATTGAGCAAGATCCCTCAAGTAAGTTGTCATTGGTGCAAAAAGGCAATAAAAATTGCTTCTAAAAGTGTGAGATCATTTAGTGTAAGAGAAAATTGAGTGTTGTACGAACTTGGATGGCAAAGAATAAAAGCGACAGACTGCATAATAAAGGTTGTCATCTTAAGGGGCAATACAACATGGCATTATTTTGCACTAAGGAATTGAGCATACAAACAAATAAGCGCATGGCAACCTCTGCTTCCCTCTACGAAGGGCCTATCTTTTACTTTTATGTATTTACTTTTATGCAAAGAGTCAAAGTTTCCCTTCTATTCCTTTTATTTTCCTCCTTTGGCAAGCATCATGTGGTGAGGAAAGATCTAGGCACATATGTCCAGTTGAATATAGACAGCATGAGTTATTATTCTTGACACCACCCTTGAGGTGAATATGTTGGGAGGCGAAACTATAAGCCCCTATCTTTCTTTGTGTCGGGTTGAAACGTTTTTCTCATGGGTACGAGGTGAGTGTTAGCAATCATAGAAGACTATATGATGGTTGAGTATGTGGACTTGCCTAAAGGCTCCGACACGTGACCCTTCCTGAAAAGATGATGAATTTTAGTTGCAAAGTTGACTGGGAACATAGTTTGTTGGTTTCTAATAGAGTTTGTGCATTATACTTCGATTGTGTGATGAACTATTACTTATTCATGAGAAGTATATGATAAAAGCTCTATGATAAAAGTCCTATGTTTAATTTTGTTGTTGTTATAATAATCAACATGATGCTTCTATGTCCGTATTTTGTTTTTATCGACACCTCTCTCTCAAAGCATGTGGACATGTTTTCGATTTCGGTTTTTGCTTGAGGACAAGCGAGGTCTAAGCTTGGGGGAGTTGATACGTCCATTTTGCATCATGTTTTCTTACAGCTATTTATAATGTTTATATCCATAATAATGCTTTTTGGAGCAATTCTAATGCATTTTTTCTCATAATTAACAAGGTACACACCAAGAGGGAGAATTCCGGCAGCTGGAAATCTGAACCTGAAAAAGCTACATCAGGCTACCTATTCTGCACAACTCCAAATGAGTTGAAAGTTCACGGGGATTTTTACGGAATATATAAGAATTATTGGAGCAAATAACTACCAGAGGGGGCCCACCAGGTGGGCACAACCCACCTGGGTGCCAGGGCCCCCAGGCGCGCCCTGGTGGGTTGTGCCTCCTCGGCCCACCTCCGGTGCCCATCTTCTGGTATATAGGTCATTATGACCTAGAAAAAAATAAGGAGAGGACTTTCGGGACGAAGCGCCGCCGCCTCGAGGCGGAACTTGGGCAGGAGCACTTTTGCCCTCTGGCGGAGCGATTCCGCCGGGGAACTTCCCTCCCGGAGGGAGAAATCATCGTCCTCATCATCACCAACAACTCTCCCATCTTGGGGAGGGCTATCTCCATCAACATCTTCAATAGCACCATCTCATCTCAAACCCTAGTTCATCGCTTGTGTTCAATCTTGTTACCGGAACTATAGATTGGTGCCTGTGGGTGACTAGTAGTGTTGATTACATCTTGTAGTTGATTACTATATGGTTTATTTGGTGGAAGATTATATGTTCAGATCCAATATGCTATTTAATACTCCTCTGATCATGAGCATGTTTATCATTTGTGAGTAGTTACTTTTGTTCTTGAGGTCATGGGAGAAATCATGTTGCAAGTAATCATGTGAACTTGATATGTGTTCGATATTTTGATAGTATGTATGTTGTGATTCCCTTAGTGGTGTCATGTTTACGTTGACTACATGACACTTCACCATATTTGGGCCTAAGGGAATGCATTGTGGAATAGCAATTAGATGGTGGGTTGGGAGACTGACAGAAACTTAAACCCCAGTTTATGCGCTATTCCGTAAGGGACCGACTGGATCCAAAAGTTTAATGCTATGGTTAGAATTTATTCTTAATACTTTTCTCGTAGTTGCGGATGCTTGCAGGAGGGTTAATCATAAGTAGGAGGTTTGTTCAAGTAAGAACAACACCTAAGCACCGGTCCACCCACATATCAAATTATCAAAGTAGCAAACACAAATCGAACCAACATGATGAAAGTGACTAGATGAAATTCCCGTGTACCCTCAAGAACGCTTTGCTTATCATAAGAGACCGTTTTGGCCTATCCTTTGCCTCAAAAGGATTGGGCTACCTTGCTGCACTTTTGCTACTACTATCGTTACTTGCTCGTTACAAATTATCTTGCTATCAAACTACTCCGCTACTTCAAATTTCAGCACTTGCAGACATTACCTTACTGAAAACTACTTGTCATTTCCTTCTGCTCCTCGTTGGGTTTGACACTCTTACTTATCGAAAAGATCTACAATTGATCCCCTATACTTGTGTGTCATCAGTCATCGCGTGAGGTCCGGTGGGCCGAGGTGAGGCCCTTGGTTCGGTTCCGTCCTGCGCCACATTGGTCAGCCCGTGACGCATTTAGGGAGACCCATGGATGACTAGTCGTACAAGACAAAGATAGCAGAATCGGGAAGGACTCTGTGTCCCCGGACAAAGCCAGCTAGGATTTGTAACCCTGGGTCTCGGACTAAGGTAACCCCTTATCTCTGATATTACTATTCATCCAACCTAACTTTAAGGGGCATCCACATAATGCTCTGCTAGAATCATACTCATCGATTAGGAAGAGAGGTGTGAGACAGTGCGTGAGAGACAGGCCTAAAGATAATGTGCGTACGGGAGACACGTAGGCAGGTCTATGTATATAGAAAGGGTCGATGGGGATTGTGCGTGTGCTTGCTTGTGAGAGGAATAGTGCTTGTGATAAAGGTTAATGAAAACAGTCATAAATGGTTATGAGAGGGAGGGAGGGTTATATCGAGAGCATGTCTACGAGAAAGATACCTTGGGAGAGAGTGTGTGAGCATGTGTAAGAGACCACCGATGGAGAGTGAAACTACACGTAAAATACTGATGTACACATTGATTAAAACTATAAATTGTATCCAAATATTAGGATGGGATCATGATATTTGCAATTCGCGTAAGGAACGGTCATTGATCCATCAGACATCTAGATTCTATTGGATTTGAGCATGTCTATGTTATTATTCGACATAATTGATCCACATAGTTAGTATTTTGAACTCCAGACAATGCATCGCTTTAGCAATCGAATATAAACGTGAGTATAGTTCATATTGTGTGTGTAAAGCACATTATACATATGAAAGTTACACAATGAACATTCTAAATAGCTAGCTATGAACTAGCATACATTTGAATTCAACTTAAGGTGGTTTAAAAAATTCGAATTCAACCTGAAGTCCATTAAATTATTTGAATTCGATATCATGGCATTTGTAAATCATACCTAAATTATGGGGGCACCAATCTTTGCTCTGCTTTTGTACATAACAGCATATATAGTCGTGTACAAAATAGATTCAAATTTAGCTCCTCCATTCCAAAATAATCATAATTGTAGGATTTTCAAGTGTAAAATTTTAAAAAAGAAGCGCATAATTTAATGAGGTTTTCAAACATACAAGGTGAAATTTAACGTTGTCTATTTAGGTCAATCCTCAAAGTTCAATAGTACTCTAAACATGAACGCTTCTACTTCAAAATTTCGAACGAAGCGCCAAAAGAGCCTCTACTCGCCCGAAACCGCATGAGACCAATGTTTGGTAGTAGAAGGAAATTACTTTTCTAACTCTGACACGTGAAACCTACTGGCCCGACGTCCAAAGGTCTAAACCGGGGTAGGTTTGTAGCTTCATCTAGACGCCACGCAACCGCCTCCGAAAAATATTCATACACAATGGCCGCCTAAGCACACATGCGCGCGGCCGAAATTGCTCCCGCCCACTATTTGGGACACCTGGGATTACCATCCTACCTCGACCTGCTGTAGGTCCAAAATTTAAGAGGGGGGAAGTTTGTACTTTCCCCAAATTTTAAGCAAGCGCGTCCCATCTGTTCAAAAAAGCCAAAAACAAGCACGTCCTAGACCAAAACATGGTTCTCCCTTAGCTCCCCACGGCCCCCGCACCCCGTCCGATTCCCCATTCATATTCCGTGGGCGCCAAGACTACCTCTCCACCAGCCGTCAAACCCCGGCATCCTCCGTCTGCCACCCCATCCCACCCATCAACCGCCACCCTCCTCCATCAAGCTAGAGTCGATACCCCGATATCGTCGTCCACCGTAACCTCAACTGCAACGCCCTCCACGGCTAGTAGTTGAAGCCGAGGCCGAGCTATCCATACCCGAGCCAGTTCAACCATGTCGTCCTGTGCCTCACCGCTGCCGCTCCAACTTCACCATCGTCCACCGCACCAGAGTTGTTCCTGCTACGCCGTCCTTCGCCGCCTCGGATCTGCTTCCCCTCCGCCGACATACAGCCACGGCAACACAGTCAACAATTTGGCCATGGGTTCGTCCAAGGCTGCACCCTCCTACAAAACATCGGTTCCCCCGGCAAAAAGAAGAAAATCGCCGCGACATATGGAGGACACAACACTGCCAACCGGAAATGGTAGTCCTCTTCCCTTATTCGTGCAAATCTTACGTGTCTGCTTGCACGGTATTCATCCCATAGAAGACACTAGTTGACCGCTTCTTCTTGATACTAGATGTTCCTAGTAACTCGCGATGCACAAGGTTTCTACTCACATACTATTTCACCTTAGCTAGAGGTCCGTCGCCCCCCTGGATTTCAATTCCTAGTCAGTTGATTCCCAATTAAAGGAAGCATTCCCCAGCGTAACAGGCGCTAGTCCGCCTATTACGCCAGGGAAGCAGCGCCTCGGTGTTTATCTTAGGGGTGTGTGGGGCCTAGAGCTGCTAGCGCCCAATCTGGAGTTCGGCCGGGATTAAAGGGGTGGCCGAGGGGCGATTCCAAGCATGGCAGTGGTGTGAGGTCGAGGGGAGGGCGGGGCAGCAGAGGCAGGGGTCTGGGCCAGTGGTCGCTGGCGGTTTGAGAAAGATCGTTAATAGTGACTGGCGGGAGGTAAACGAAGGCCATCTGCCAGTTCCTTATAGATCGGACGGTTCATAAAAAATTGACTGACCTATTTATTTTCAGTCGACTGTTATTTTGATAGGACCACATGTGGTGGTGTGCTGGAGGAGTACCTGCATTTTCCAGCCATCCCTGTGCTCATATATTACAAAATCATACGGAGTAGAAGCTAATTTTGTTTGTCATGCAATGTTGTAGAGATATCATATGTCTCCTGTCATTTATTTTTCAGCCACCTGCTATCTGCTACTTTTACAGTGCACTAATTCTGCACACACTTCACCCATACTCTCACTATTGTGTTTTTATGCAAGGGTATTTCAGACTCCTTGACAGAAACAGAAAAGAAAAGAGAGAAGTCGCTCCAGCTTCGTACGCGGCTAGGCCGGACACATTTCAGCACTTTAAAGGGTGTAGTGTCAGCAGATGGAGATGGTAAACGTAGCTCTGGAGTTGATGATCTCGCTCGCAATGAACCACCATCCCAGGTGCATGCTTCAACTTCGCGGTGTCATATGTGGTTGCATGTTGCATATGGTGTCTAGCTTGTATTCGAAAGGCCGAAGTTGGTCTTTATTAAGATAAGGAAAGATATTTTTTACATGAACCACCATCCCGGGAGCACTAGACGACAAATAGCTAATCAGGGCATTGGCCGAGCCAGTGACAAGTCCAGCACAAACATGCATCACCTAGAAGCCAACTAAAAAGCCATGATGGTGCCGAAGCAGCCCGCCTCCCACTAGGCTCTCAGGTCCTAGATGATCATGCTCACCACTCCAGCCGGATGTCTAGCTTGTATTGCTTCCAATTTGGTTAAATTACATCTGCTTAGCTTACACATTATACCTTTGAATATGACATGCCTTCCTATTTTTGGTACATACTAGTACATCTGTCTATTAACCATGTTCTTACATCAAACTAATGTTCTTCTGTATCCCTCATCAATCACTTATGATGAGGCAGTCAGGCCAGTGGACTACTGTGAGTAAAGATCCTCATTTAAAGAATGCAAAGTCAGCCTCCCAACATGATTCTCAAGAAACAGCAAGGCTAGATGAAGATAGTGAATGTAGCTCTGTAGTTGATTACCGCATTTCCCCTACACGAGCATCGCAGGTGCTTGCTCTAACTTGGCAGCGTGATATGTGGTTGCATGTTGCATATGGTGTCTAGATTGTAATTCTTCCAATCTGGTTAAACTGCATGTGCTATACTGCTTAGTTTATACATTATACCTGTTAATGTGACATGCCTTCCTGTTTTTAGTACATAGTACATCTATCTATTAAGCATGTCCTTACATAAAACTATTGTTTTTTTTGTATCCCGCATCAATCAATATAACGAGACACCTTTAGTATATGAAGTGTGATATTAGTTGCACCTTTCATATGATTTATAGCATGCGCTGCTTCTAATTTGTTGAAATGTCATTTATGATGGGACGCTTTTAACTTGGCAGAGTCATATTGGTTGCATCTTTCATGTGGTGTCTAGCTTGCCTTGCTTCTTATTTGTTGAAATGGCTTCTACTTAGTTTACACAAACAGTTGTGAATATGCCATGCCATCCTGTTTTTCGTACATATTCCATCCTGCTATCATATGTTTGCCTTACATCAAATTAGTGATTGTCAGTATCATGCACGAATGAGTTCTGAAGAGTGAATTTTATTGCTTTTTCTTGTCGGTTTTACTTGACAATTCAAAATCAATAAAGTGGAAGGAAGTTAGCAAGGCAGCGGATAAAGGTGCTCCATGCGAATGGAGGGCCTCTATAGATTCTACTCCTCCAACCCCCAAGATGATTTGCAAGACAACACGTGCGTAGTGAAAGTGCGTTATATCGACTAGAGGGGGGTGAATAGGCGATTTTTATAAATTCTTCACTGAGCAATTTGTGGGTGACGAAATTCCTTAGCGAAGAACTACTTGCAGCGGAATAAGTACTCAAAAGTATGCATAGCAGAACACAAGCATAGTCATCATGATGAAATGAAAACAAGCACAGAGTACAGAAAGCGTAAACACAGTATAACACAGGATGAAGACAAAAAGACTGAAGAAATTGAACTGAGGAAATTGAGAAAGTCTTCAGTCAAAGTCTTCAAACACAGATATGAACAATTGCACAACACAGGAATGAGGAAATGAAAGATTTGAGGAAATAGAACCAGTTGGCTTGGTGAAGACAATGATTTGGTAGACCAGTTCCAACTGCTATCTCAGTTGTACATCTGGTTCGAGCGGCTAGGTATTTAAACCTGAGGACACCCAGTCCCGGACACACAGTCCTCACTGTATTCTCCTTGAACTAAGGTCACACAGACCTCGTCCAATCACTCGTGGTAAGTCTTCAGGTGACTTCCAAACCTTCACAAACTCGGTCACTCGGCGATCCACAATTTCCTCTTGGATGCTCTAGACCATGACACCTAACCGTCTGGAAGAAGCACAGTCTTCAAAGGTAACAAGCGTCGGATCCACGCAGGATCAATCTCTTCAGTGATGCTCAATCACTTTGGGTTTGTAGCTGTTTGGGTTTGGGGTTTTTCCTCTTGATGATTTTTGCTCAAAGTCCTCGGAGGATGGGATGCTCTCAAATGACAAGTGTCAGTTTCCCTTGGAGCAGCCCACCAGCTAGTGGTTGCAGGGGGGCGGCTATTTATAGCCTAGGGAGCAGCCCGCATGATAAGACATAAATGCCCTTCAATGATATGACCGTTAGGTGGGTAGATATTTTGGGACAGCTGGCGCATAGCACAGCAACAGTCGGAAATTTGAGTATCAAATTCCTCAGGGCTATCATGTTCCTCACTGTGTAGGCAATCCGCACTGGCGAATTCCTAACTCCTCAGTCAGAAAAAATTCCTCAGAGATGAGAACTTCGTCTCTGTCACTGAAGAATATGACTGAACTGTATGAGATTTCCAATGGCTTCACTTGAAGGGATTGGTAGGTGTAGGATTTTGAGTTGAGCATCACATGGAAATTTTTCCTTAGTATTTCCTCGACCCCCTTTAACAGTACGGTGTTTCCTATGACTCAAGAAAGAGAAAATGAAACTACGAAAACAAAAGTCTTCACGCTTCATATTCCTCAAATGAATACCTAGTCTTCAAGGTCACACCAATTTCTTCACTTTCAAAGTCTTCAGAAAGTCTTCAGAAATCCAAAGTCTTCAGTCGAAGAACTTCATTTTTAGGGGCCGACTTTCTCTGTAATTATCAAACTCCTCATAGACTTATAGATCTGTGTACACTCACAAACGCATTAGTCCCTTAACCTATAAGTCTTCAATACACCAAAATCACTAAGGGGCACTAGATGCACTTACAATCTCCCCCTTTTTGGTGATTGATGACAATATAGGTTAAGTTTTCAACGGGGATAAACATATGAAGTGTAAATACTGATATTGAGGAATTTGATCGCAAGATATAGAAGAACTCCCCCTGAAGATGTGCATAGTGAGGAATTTGCTTTTGAAGCAATGCACACTTGAAGAGTTGAATCATGGAGATCTCCCCCTATATCTTGTAATTCATACACGCATTTGACATAATATATGAAGAATTTGAAATGCATGATGAAATATGGTGACTGATGTAATTCAGTATGCGTGCAATAACATTAACGAGGAATAAGCATGCAGAAGAAACAGCAAAAGTATCAGGTCACCATAGAGTTTAAGTTTACAACTCGATCCAGCAAAGTCTTCAAAAGAACGAGAGTTGCAACTTAGAAAAAAAAACGCCCATATAATAGACCCGCTTGAAGACTAACTCAAATTTCTCCCCCTTTGTCATCAAATGACCAAAAGGGTCGAAAATGAGGACTAACGCCCCTGAAGAATATCAAGGTGATGAAGGAGCGTCAGCGTTGTTGGGGTCGGTTGTTGGAGTAGGGCCTGCCGCAGTGTCGTCCAAATCTTCATTTTCATCAGTGTCACGTGATGAAGAATAGGAGCTGGCCACCAAGGAAGGAACCTTGACCTTCTTGTACTTCTTTGGAGGAGGTGCAGCCCAGTCAAGATCGTCCTTGAGACCCATTGTCTTCAGATCTTCTTCACTATAGACTTGAGACAGAACAGCCCAGGTGCGGTTGAGGATTTCATGAAGGTAGTAGTGGTTTTTCTTCACTGCATTGTGGGTAGCAGTCATGTTGTGAAGAATTGAACCAAACTGACGCTTGACCCACTTATGATTGCGATCAACCTTCTGGTGAAGGCTGAGGAGTAGCTCACAGTCAGTCATCACCCGGGTGCTGTGCCTTGAGGATTTTGCTTGGGTGCGTTGGCGGCAGAGTCATGGGTGGCAGAGTCATCATTGGTGGAGTAGGATGCAGCCTTGCGAAATTGTCCATCCAATGGACGACTGCCTTCATCAATTACAGCAGTAGCCTTGCCCTTTTCATCAGCTGAGGAAAATGTCCATTTGAGGACTTCAATTGGGGGCAAGTAGCTGCAATGGTTTAGTGTATCAGCTTTATAGTTGAGTGAAGACCTTGTCCTGAGGAATCTCATAATCCAAGGTGCATAAGGCTTCAACTCAAATGGTGACATGGCGACATTAGCCAGAGTCCTCATGAAGAAATCATGGAAGTTGATGGGTATGCCATGAATGATATTGAAAAGCTGATTCTTCATGATGCCAACGACTTCATCTTCATTTGAGTCGTGGCCCTTGATTGGACTCAATGTCTTCGTCAGAATGCGATACACAGTCCGAGGCACATACAACAATTCCTTCACAAGGAATTTTGTTCTTGAGGTCTGACCTGGCTTCAAAGGCTTCATCAGCACTTGCATGTAGTGATCGGTTAGCTCAGGTTCATTGTAGACGCAACAAGCACCCTCAATGGGCGGACTGAGAGGTAAGGCATGAAGCAATTCAGTAGTTGGTGCCTTGTAGTGGGTGTTTTTAGACATCCAGTCCAGCACCCATGAATTCACATCTTCAGAATTTCCGGTGATGTGCAGCGTTGCATAGAATTGAAGAATAAGTTCTTCATTCCAATCACAGATGTCAGTGCAGAAATTTAACAGTCCAGCGTCGTGAAGAACACTGAGGACTGGCACGAAGCATGGCAGAGATTCCATATCCACGTGAGGAATGTGCTCATGATCGAAGACTTTGTCTTTGTTGAACAGCATTGAGGAATAGAAATTTGCCTGGCTGGCAGTCCACAAACGCCTCTTCCTTATGCGAGCAGAGTCATAAGGGTTGTAATCAGTGAAGAATACATGCTCGCCAAAGAACGCATCAGTCTTGAATTTTTGCTTCCTGGAGAAGGGATCCTTTGGTTTGGGCAGAGGAGTGTCAGTGAGTTGCATCACAACCTCAGGAATCACAATCTCAGGTTCTTCAGGCTGAGGAATTTCTGGTTCCTCTTCAGTGGCAGCCTGGTTCTGGAATTCTTCATTTTCAGTTTCTTCAGCACTAGCAGCTGGAATGTCTTCATGAGCTTCATCAGATCCCATTTGAACTGTAGTGACTGGGGACTGAGGAATTTGCTGCAGTGGAGTGAAGAGTGGAGAATTGGGGTGCCGACTTTCCCAAAAGTCATCATTCATCAAAGGGGTGGTACAGCCAATGTCCACATCTTCATCTTCAATTTCTTCAACGCCGTCCTCTTCAGCAGTAAACTGAGGCACAGGCGAGGAAACCACTGGGGTGGAAGGGATTTCATCCACTTCAATTTCTTCATCCATCTGCTCTGACGTAGCAGCAGAAGGAGTTTCTTCATCAGATCCGCTAGGGATCACATATTCTTCACCAAAAGGAACAAGGTCCTTTGATGGCATGGTTGAGATTGGAACAGCATCAATCGGGTTTTCAAAAGAGCTGGTCAAAGGCTTCATTTTCTTCGGAGCAGAAGAATCTGAAGAAGCTGATGCTTTCCTTTTCTTCACAGCTGCACGCTCTCCAGCCTTGGTCTTCTTCACATCAGATGCAGATGGAAGGATTGGAGTTGGAGTAGGCGCAGGAGGAGCAGAGGAATTTGGTTCATTTTCTTCAGGCATAATTGATGCAGTTGCCCCGACCTCTTCATTTTCTTCAGGCGCACCGCTAGTGGGTGCCCTGGAACTCACATTATCTTCAGCAGCCTGATTGTCATCAGCGGTGCTGGCATGTTCTTCAGTTTGCTGAGCAGATGCTTCAGCCGGAGTGACTTCAATATGCACAGGGGCAGCGGCACTTGAAGTGAGTGTCTTTGTCAGATTGAGGAACCTGACCATGGCTCCTTTCCAATCAGCATAGTAAGCGTTGAAATCATCGCTGAGGACTTTGATTTCAGACTGGAGCTTTACAAGTTCATCAGTTGTCATAGAGATAACGTTGTTCTTCAGGAACTTCTCCTTCCTGTACTGTGCTTTCTTGAGTTGCCTGGCCTTCTCATATTTCCATTTTTCTTCGCTGATGAAATGGGTCAGCATGTGACTTTGGCCAGGTGTCAACTTGAAATTAGGCATAGGAGTGTTTGGGTCCTTGTGCCAGAGATCAATATAGTCGAGGATCAGCTTTGGATCCAAAAGCAGTGGCACTTCTGTGCCCTTGGCTCTAGCGGCCCTGACTTGCCTGTCTCTGATGATTTGAGCAAGTTCTTCATCATCAGCTTTGTCTTCATCAGACGGTACTTGGAAGGCGAACTGCTTCTTCTGAGGTCTTGGGCGAGAGCCTCGTCCAGCAGTTGTCTTTGTCTTCAGCAGAGAGGGTCCTGTTGAAGACTTTGGTGCAACTGAGGAACTAGCTGAAGCTCCTGAGGCAATAGAGATGCATGTAGTCCTTTGGCACGTGGCAAGATGCACAGGTGCTGAGGATTTTGTCGGAGCAGCTGAGGACTTTGGAGGAGCAGGAGCGGCTTGAGGAATTGGTCGTGAGGGCTTAACTGAGGAAATTGGCCGTGATGGCATTGAAGAAGAAGCACTTGGCTTGTGCGCAGGCTTCTTTGCCATGGATTTCTTCGGCCTTACAGAGGCCTCAGCAGCTGCAGCAGTAGAGTCTTCGTTGAATTTCTTCACTGCTTCCTTAGCCTGTTTGGCCAACTTGGCCTGGTGCTTGGCCCATTCTTCAGGAAAATCCTCACCGCGCTTGATGCTAGTGGGATCTGCCTATTGGCCAGGTGCCAATGGAGGTCTTGAGCATGGAGGAGTAATAGCGAATTTCTTCCTGTATTTTGGAGTCACATACCTGTACTCCCTACACTCTTTTGCCCATCTCCTTTCTATCCTCTGAATGCGCACCTTGCACTGATTCTTATCTTCCTCAGGGGGTGTGCAGTACCCCGCATAAATGTCCTCAGGGATTTCGAAGGCAGTATTGACCTCAGGCTTCTTTCCTCCTTTCTGTGGCCTCTTTTCAGTAGCCATTTTCTTCAGTTGAGGTATTTGAACAATTGAACTCTCTGAAGAAGTATGCAACTTTTCTTCAAGGAACGCTGCAAATGAGTTAAGTTGATGAGAACCTAGTGATTCAGCAGCGGACATGAGTACCTGTGAACAGAGTATAGTTGCGAGGAATTTGGAGAGGTCATATGCGTTCTCAGAAGGTTTTTCAATAAGAACAAGTTTGAGGAATTTGACCAGATGAGTCTTGAAGAATTTCACTAAGCGTTCTTTATCTTAGGTTCCAGAGTTGTATAGATCGAAGATCCACACAATTGAGGAATCTTGAAGAAAAGTGATGCTTAGAGAAACGAATCAAGAGCAGATGACATGTGAGGTGGTTAGTGTGTGAGGATTTGAAGGAAAAAAACACCTTTGAAGATTTTGTGGTAAACATTTGAATCAAAGTGGGCAGTAAAAGTAACTTTTAATTACCCTGAACGAAGAACACGACGAACTGGGATGTGGAGAAGTGAAGCTCGTCTGTGCAGATCTTCCACGCCCTAACTTGGCGGAGGAAGACAGCTACGGCGGCAGCGGAGTGAAGATTTCCGCGGCCGGCGTGAGTACGGCGGCGACGAGGTCGAGGCAGTGAAGCTCTTCCTCACCGGCGACGATGATGTAGCGGTGGCGCTAGGGTTTGAGAAGCTTGAGCTGGAGAGAGATCGAGCGGAGTAAAAGATGTGAGGAAGGGGAGAGGGGGTATTTATAGCCACGGTGAAAAACGGTTCGCCCGAAGAAATTGGACGAACGTGCCCCTGACCCTTCTCATTCGCACGACATGTGTCACCCACGTACTGAGAGGTGGAGATCGTGTTAGATCGTGGGTGAATAGATAAGTATATCGTGGGAAGCGGAACGGTTTGAGCGGCAAAGCCGAAAATTTGGATAAGATAAGTTAAAAGTTCCGTTCGCAAATTCTTCAGCTGACAAGGACACAGTGAAGATTTTGAACGAGTTTCAAATAGAACGCACATGAAGAATTTGTGAATAGATTGGGTTGAGTATAGCATAGAGGGGGAAGGGTCCGATCACATTCACTTACAAGATATAGCAACTTGAAGAAACAGCAATAAGTGAATGTTGTAGAGGACATAAACTCATATATATATATTTAGCCAATGAAGAGAAACGACGGAAACGGTGAAGATTTTGCAAAGTTGAAGAATATGAAAAACTGAGGAATTTCAAAATGAGGAAAAACTCAAATTGAAGATTTTCAACTTTTGTGGTGGAGTGACCCACCGTATAAGACTGATGATTTCAGACACCGCGTACAATTGTCGTAGGGTTCTGAGAATCAAATTCTTCATTAATTTCTTCACACTTCCAGTGTTATTCTTCATTGATTGAAGAAAAACGTTTCTTCATGTGTTGCACATCTAAGTCATCAATTTTGCATAAGTGTTAGGATGAGTGTCCTTTTCAAAGAACATTCGAAGATTCTAAGATATTTAGCTCACACCGCAACTTGCTAAATCTCTTCTCATCCAAGGGCTTTGTGAAGATATCGGCTAGTTGTTCTTCAGTCTTCACATGCTCAATAGAAATGACGCCCTTCAACACATGATCGCGAAGAAAATGATGACGAATCTGAATGTGCTTTGTCTTCGAGTGCTGAACTGGGTTGTGAGCAATCTTGATGGCACTCTCATTGTCACAGAAGAGAGGCACATTCTTCACGTTGATGCCGTAGTCCTTGAGAGTTTGCTTCATCCACAGCAATTGAGCACAGCAAGAACCAGCAGCAATGTATTCAGCTTCAGCAGTAGATAGTGATACGCAGTTCTGTTTCTTCGAGGACCAACAGACCAAAGATCGTCCGAGGAAATGACATGTACCAGATGTTGACTTGCGATCCACACGATCACCAGCATAGTCAGAGTCAGAATATCCAACGAGATCAAAAGCCGAGCCCTTGGGTTACCATAATCCTAGTGTTGGTGCGTGAGCTAGATATCAAAGAATATGCTTCACAGCCTTATGGTGTGATTCCTTCGGTGTAGCTTGAAATCGGGCACACATGCAAACACTAAGCATAATATCTGGCCTAGATGCACATAAGTACAATAAAGAACCAATCATGGAGCGGTATACCTTTTGATCGAAGTCAATACCATTTTCATCAGTGCACTGATGGCCATTTGTGGGCATAGGAATTTTGACGCCTTTGCAATCTTGCATGCCGAATTTCCTCAGTACATCCTTGAGGTATTTCTCTTGAGATATGAATACGCCATTGCGCTATTGACGAATTTGAAGACCTAAGAAGAATTTCAACTCTCCCATCATAGACATTTGATATCCTTCACTCATCATATAGGCAAATTCATCACTAAAACATTGGTCGGTACAGCCAAAGATGATGTCATCAACATATATTTGGCATACAAACAATTCATCATCATATGATTTAGTGAAAAGAGTAGGGTCGAGTGAACTGGGTTTGAAGCCTTTCTTCATGAGGAATTCCTTCAAAGTATCATACCACGCTCGAGGGGCCTGCTTGAGGCCATAGAGGGCCTTATTTAGTCTGAAGACTTTGTCAGGATGCTTAGGATCTTCAAAACCTGGGGGTTCAGCAACATATACTTCTTCCTCAAGCTTACTATTGAGGAATGCACTTTTCACATCCATTTGATATAAGGTTATATCATGATGGTTAGCATAAGCAAGTAATATGCGAATAGCTTCAAGTCTAGCAACAGGTGCAAAAGTTTCATCGAAATCAATTCCTTCAACCTGTGTGTAGCCTTGAGCTACTAGCCGTGCCTTATTCCTCACCACAAGGCCATTTTCATCTTGCTTGTTGCGGTAGATCCTCTTTGTGCCAATGATATTGTGTTTGCGAGGATCTGGATGATTGACCAGTTCCCAAACGTTGTTGAGCTTGAACTGATGTAATTCTTCTTGCATGGCCTGAATCCACTCAGGCTCCAGAAATGCTTCATCTACCTTAGCGGGCTCTGAGATAGAGACAAAAGCATAGTGCCCACAAAAGTTAGATAAATGTGAAGCTTTTGAGCGTGTGAGAGGACCTGGTGCTTCAATGTCATCGATGATCTTCTCAACTTGCACTTCTTTTGCAACGCGAGGATGAGTAGGTTGTCGTCAAGGAATTTGATCAGCATTTTCTTCAGCACCATTTTCTTCAGCAATTTCTTCAGGTGCATTAGCTCGACGTTCTTCACGTTCTGGAATGAATTCTTCAACAGATTCTTCGGTAGGAATGACATCCTCAGTTGCCTTGAACTTGATAGTTTCCTCAGGTGCTGGTTCATCTATCACAGAGGGTAGGTGCTCTCTTTGCGAGCCATTAGTTTCATCGAACTGCACATATACAGTTTCAACAACCTTGTGAAGTACGGCGTTGAAGACTCTGTAGGTGTGCGAGTCCTTTCCGTAACCAAGCATAAAACCTTCATGTGCTTTCGGTGCAAATTTAGCATTGTGATGAGGATCTCTAATCCAACATTTAGCACCGAAGACTTTGAAATAACTCACATTGGGTTTCTTGTCAGTGAGGAGTTCATAGGCAGTCTTCTTGAAGAATTTGTGAAGATATACCCTGTTGATGATGCGGCACGCAGTATAAATTGCCTCAATCCAGAAGTGACGAGGTGTCTTGTACTCATCAAGCATAGTGCGAGCTATCTCAACAAGAGTTCTGTTCTTGCGCTCCACGACACCATTTTGCTGAGGAGTGTAAGGAGCAGATAACTCATGAGTAATACCAAGTTCATCAAGATAGTCATCAAGACCAGAATTCTTGAACTCAGTTCCATTGTCACTTCTGATGTGCTTGATCTTCACACCAAAGTTGGTTGAAGCCCTCGAGGAAAATCGTTTGAAGACTTCCTGCACTTCATGTTTGTAAGTAACAATGTGTACCGATGTGTAACGAGAGTAATCATCAACAATAACAAGCCCATAGACAGATGCATCATTTGTGACAGCTGAGTAATGGTTTGGACCGAAGAGATCCATGTGAAGCAATTCGAATGGTCGAGTAGTGGTCATGATAGTCTTCGCTGGATGCTTAACCTTGGTCATCTTTCCAGCTTCACAAGCTCCACAGAGGTGATCCTTGAGGAATTTGACATTCTCAATGCCAATGACATGCTTCTTCTTCGCAAGCATGTGCAAATTCCTCATGCCTGCATGACCAAGTTGTCGATGCCATAGCCATCCTTCTGAAGCTTTTACAAGTAGGCACACGGCTGGTTGCGGTCCTGTAGAGAAATCAACAATATACAAGTCTCCTCTCCTAAAGCCTTCGAAGACTTTGGAATTGTCAGCTTCCATAACCACAACACAACGATACTTGCCAAAGACAACTACCATATCAAGATCACAAAGCATTGACACAGACATGAGGTTGTATCCTAAGGACTCGACAAGCATGACTTTGTACATGTGTCGATCCTTTGTGATAGCAACCTTACCTAGACCCAATACCTGACTTTTGCCTTTGTCAGCGAAGATGATATGCTTCAGATGCGATGGTGATAAGGGAGCATCAATCAATAGATTCTTGTCACCAGTCATGTGATTTGCACATCCACTATCGAGGATCCACTCAGTGGCTTTGGGTTGATCATCCTGCAGATAAATTAGTGCAGCTTACGAACTTCATATACTTCGTCAGTGAAGAATATGACATCAATTCATCAGATCAATTTCATCAAGCAATAGAGCAGATAAAGCAGTATGAGGACGTGAGAAATGAGAGTTCATTTCTTCATGATTAGCCTGCGTCCTTTCAGGCAATTTGTCAGGTCCCCAGCAAATTCTTCAGACGTTAAAGTACGTCTGGAGACCTGACCCTGCATAAGAGATTAGTTCTTTTTTCTTCACCACCCACATCTGAAGGGGTGGCAAAGACTTCATCACTCTGCGAGCTCCATATGAGAAAGGTGGCATAGAAGCCAATCCATTTCGTTTCACATAAGAGGAGTTAGGGTAAGCATATGAATAAGCAGAGAAATCCTTTGAGGACTTATGAACATAATGATTAGAAGAATAATGCTCATACTCATAGCCCTTGGCTCGTCCCTGCGAAATAGAGTTGTTAGCACAATGATGTTCATATGAGGACTTTGATCCTTTTGAGGAATTTCATCCATGTGAGGAATTTGGTCCGTATGAGGACTTGGATCCATATGAAGAATTTGATATGGGGTTCCTATTCCTCACAGGTGGTGTCATGAGGACATTCACCTGAAGACTTTCAAGGCATCTTTTGAGAACCCAGATTTTCTTCATAGGGGAACCGTTCCTATAGTTAGTGCCAACATATCTAGCAAATACTACACCATTCTGATTTTTGAACAGTTTATAGTTGGAGTCAAATGACTCATCAGAATAATGAGAAGATTCACATGTAAAGCCAGATAAATTAGATGGATCAACTGGAGGTCCCTTGGCAGCAACCCATGAGGTTTTGGGGTACTGCTCAGGCTTCCAATATGTACCATCAGCATTGAGTTTCCTCTTAAAGGCAATACCCTCTTTCCTAGGGTTCCTGTTGAGGATCTGCTTTTTAAGCACATCACAGAGTCCGATGCCCTTTGAGACTTTTGTACATGCCTATCATGTACAATTCCTTCAGCCCTGCATCGTCAGAGATAATAGCAATGTCCTCAGATGAGGAATTAGTGATAGCAGAGACAGTTGAAGAATTTGTAGCATTAGAAGCATTTGAACATTCAGGTGAAGAATTAGCAGATTCACGTTCAATGCATTTCAAACATGGAGGAACAAATTATTCCTGAGCAGCGCTGATTTGTTGAGCAAGTAATGAATCGCGCTCCTTCTGAAGATCTTCATAACTCACTCTTAGCTTCTCAAGATCTTGCTTTCTTTGAAGAAATTCATATGAAAGCTTCTCATGATCAGATAAGAGAGTGTTATGATGACCTTGAAGGTTGTCATACCTAGGCTGAAGTCTCTGAAGATTTTCAGTCAAGGTTTTCGTGCGATCCATTTCTTCACCCAACATATCATCACTCTTGTCTAGCATGTTTTGAACCTTTTCAAGAGCCCTTTGTTGTTTCACAGCAATCTTAGCAAGTTTAGAATAGCTAGGCTTAAGGTTTTCATCAGATTCATTTTCACTTGATTCAGATGAGGCATATTTGAGTACCTTGGCACCCTTTGCCATGAAGCAATAGGTGGGAGCGTAGTCATCATTGCCTTCATCAGACTTTTTGGTGAGATCATTTTCTTCAGAGTTGAAGATAGACTTGCTGACGAATGCAGTAGCGAGGGCTAGGCTCGCCACACCGGATTCGGAATCCTTAGATGCCTCATCTTCCTCATTTTCTTCAGATTCAGCCTCAGAGTCCATTTCCTTGCCAATGAATGCCCGAGCCTTCTTGGAGCTACTCTTCTTGTGAGCTGAAGACTTTGAGGATTTTGATGATGAATATTTTGAGAATTTCTTCTTTTTCTTCGTATCATCAGAACTGTAATCCTTGTATTTCTTCTTCTTTGATTCCTTTTCCCACTGAAGACAGTCTTGAATGTAGTGTCCTGGTTTCTTGCATTTGTGACAAAGCCTCTTCTTGTAGTCACTGGATGCGGAATCATTGCTCCTTGAGGGTCTTCCAAAGCGACCACGTCTTGAGAGTTTCTGGAATTTATTCACAAGCAGTGCTAGATCATGGTTCAGTTCTTCAGGATCACCAAGACTGCTTTCAGAGTCTTCATCTTCAGATTCAGAAACTGCCTTGGCCTTCAGTGCACGTGATCTACCATAGCTCATACCATAGAGATCTCTCTTTTCAGCAAGCTAAAACTCATGAGTGTTTAGCCTTTCGAGGATATCGGCGGGATCAAGTGACTTGTAATCAGCACGCTCTTGTATCATCAAGGCCAGAGTATGAAATGAGGAATCAAGCGATCTCAGCAGTTTCTTCACCACCTCGTGGTCGGTGATGTCAGTGGCACCAAGTGCTTGAAGCTCATTTGAGATGCCAGTGAGGCGATTGAAGGTTTGTTGAACATTCTCATTGTCGAGTCTTTTGAAGCGGTTGAAGAGATTGCGAAGAACATCAACTCGAGAGTCACGCTGTGTTGAGACTCCTTCATTTACTTTGGACAGCCTATCCCAGATAAGCTTAGCAGTTTCCAAAGCACTCACTCTTCCTTACTGTCCTTTGCTCAGATGGCCACATATAATTTTCTTCGCCTGAGAATCGACTTGCTTGAATCTCTTCACATCGGCAGCGTTCAGTCATGGTGAGACAGAGGGAACACCTTTTTCCACAACATACAAGAGATCGTTATCAATTGCCTCAACATGCATTCGCATCTTATTATTCCAGTAGGGGTAGTCCGTCCCATCGAAGGTATGACACCCAGCGGAGACCTTGCTCATACCTGCGGTCGACATAACTAAAACTCCAGGTAGTTAAACCAAAATCACACAGAACAAGGGAGTACCTTGCTCTGATACCAATTGAAAGTGCGTTATATCGACTAGAGGGGGGGTGAATAGGCGATTTTTATAAATTCTTCACTAAGGAATTTGTGGGTGAGGAAATTCATTAGCGAAGAACTACTTGCAGCGGAATAAGTACTCAAAAGTATGCATAGCAGAACACAAGCATAGTCATCATGATGAAATGAAAACAAGCACAGAGTACAGAAAGCGTAAACACAGGATAACACAGGATGAAGACAAACAGACTGAAGAAATTGAACTGAGGAAATTGAGAAAGTCTTCAGTCAAAGTCTTCAAACACAGATATGAACAATTTCACAACACAGGAATGAGGAAATGAAAGAGTTGAGGAAATAGAACTAGTTGGCTTGGTGAAGAAAGTGATTTGGTAGACCAGTTCCAACTGCTGTCTCAGTTGTACATCTGGTTGGAGCGGCTAGGTATTTAAACCTGAGGACACCCAGTCCCGGACACATAGTCCTCACCGTATTCTCCTTGAACTAAGGTCACACAGACTTCGTCCAATCACTCATGGTAAGTCTTCAGGTGACTTCCGAACCTTCACAAACTCGGTCACTCGGTGATCCACAATTTCCTCTTGGATGCTCTAGACCATGACGCCTAACCGTCTAGAAGAAGCACAGTCTTCAAAGGTAACAAGTGTCAGATCCACGCAGGATCAATCTCTTCAGTGATGCTCAATCACTTTGGGTTTGTAGCTGTTTGGGTTTGGGGTTTTTCCTCACTTGATGATTTTCGCTCAAAGTCCTCGGAGGATGGGACACTCTCAAATGACAAGTGTCAGTTTCTCTCGGAGCAGCCCACCAGCAAGTGGTTGCAAGGGGCGTCTATTTATATCCTAGGGAGCAACCCGCATGATAAGACATAAATGCCCTTCAATGATATGACCGTTAGGTGGGTAGATATTTTGGGACAGCTGGCGCATAGCACATCAATGGTCGGAAATTTGAGTATCAAATTCCTTAGGGCTATCATGTTCCTCACTGTGTAGGCAATCCGCACTGGCGAACTCCTAACTCCTCAGTCAGAAAAAATTCCTCAGAGATGAGAAGAACTTTGTCTCTGTCACTGAAGAATATGACTGAACTGTATGAGATTTCCAATGGCTTCACTCGAAGGGATTGGTAGGTGTAGGATTTTGAGTTGAGCATCACATGGAAATTTTTCCTTAGTATTTCCTCGACCCCCTTTAACAGTACGGTGTTTCCTATGACTCAAGAAAGAGAAAATGAAACTACGAAAACAAAAGTCTTCACGCTTCATATTCCTCAAATGAATACCAAGTCTTCAAGGTCACACCAATTTCTTCACTTTCAAAGTCTTCAGAAAGTCTTCAGAAATCCAAAGTCTTCAGTCGAAGAACTTCATTTTTAGGGGTCGATTTTCTCTGTAATTATCAAACTCCTCATAGACTTATAGATTTGTGTACACTCACAAACGCATTAGTCCCTTAACCTATAAGTCTTCAATACACCAAAATCACTAAGGGGCACTAGATGCACTTACACATAGACACTCAACGTAGTTGTGTTGATGATGAGCACGTCTCGCCTAGTGCACCATCATAGGTGATCCCTCTAACTTGGCACTGTTATATGTGGTTGCATGTTATGTATGATGTCTAGCTTGTATTGCTTGTAATTTTGTTGAATTCCATCTACTTACTTTACACATTATACTGGTGAATAAGACACGTGTTCCTGTTTCTAGAACATACAATATATGTCTATCACACCATGTTCTTACATCAAAGTACTACTGTTGTGTAACCTGCAACAATCACTTATCATAAGACACATTTGACTTGGGAGTGTGATATAGGTTACATCTCGCATTCTTTTCTAGCTTGTACTACTTCTAATTTGTTGAAATGGAACTTATGACGAGACAGTTTTAACTTGGTAGAGTGATATTCGTTGCATCTTTCATATGGTGTCTAGCTTTCATTGTTTCTAATTTGTTGAAATGCCTTCTCCTTAGTTTACACATCATAAGCTGTGAATATGCAATGCTGTGAATATGCAATGGCACTAATGATGAGAGACCTTTAACTTGGTAGTGTGATGTTGTTTGCATCTTGCATATGATTTATTTCTTGTACTGCTTCACATTTGTTTAAACGTCATTTATGACGAGACACTGTTAACTTCGTAGAGCGATATTTGTAGTATCTTTCATATGGTGTCTACCTTCCATTGCATTGCTTCTAATTTAGTGAAATGTCTTCTGCTTAGTTTACACATCATAGTTCTGGTTATCTCATGACGTCCTATTTTTCGTACATATTACATCCTCCTATCATGTGGTTGTCTAACATCAAAGTTCAGTTTGTCTGTATCACGCATCAATTTGTTCTGAAGAACTAAATTGTTATTCCTTTTTCTTGTCGGCTTGACTTAACATGGCACAGAGAGAGAGGAAGGAACATAGAATGACAGGGGGTGGTGTTAGTACTAAGGACACACGGAAAAGGAAGCGGAAGAATCCTGCAGATTCTGCTGGTGCTGATGGTGCAATAGAAGGTCAAAGTCCAGCGGAAAATTGTACAAACGGGGTATCCCGTGCTACACGAGCTACAAAACAAGCCAAACATAAACCAATAGCTGCCACCAAACAAGCAGAGATAGCCCTAGTTGTTGCAACACCTTCCACAGTACCACCAGCTGCACGAGTTACTCATTTGTCAACTCACATAGCAGCACGTTCCCAAGCTCCCTTGCCACCTGAGACTACTTCCAAAGCACTCTTGACACAAGACGAGTTGGCAAGATCAGATGAACTTTGTGAGCTTCAACAGCAAGAAGGTAGTTGATGGAGTCAACTTACAGTTGCATGCTTCTTTATATGTAGTCTCACAGTTTGATGTACACTAACACTTCCTATGTTCGTTGTTGGACTAGCACCTAGGCGCAAGAGGAAACAAACATCATGGATAATGCTCGATAGGTTAACTAAATCTAGAGGAGGAAGAATGGAGATCCGTTTTGAGGCAGGTTTAAAAAGGTCGCGTGATGCTACAGAGTCGGCCAAGTTAGTATCAGAGGTAGCGGTTGCCGTTTCAACATGGATTCAGTACAAGAATGACAAAGACGAAAACCAGTTCAACACCTTCCTCGACCATTTATCTGTAAGTATGGTTATGTATGGAAACTAGTAATATCGTCTTGCTTTGTCACATACTTTCTAGGTTGCTGATAATGAGACTCCCATAATTTTCAACAGATGAGGTTCAAGTTGGATAGCCAAGATGATGCAACCAGACAAGCTTGCACCCATGTTTTCAAGTCTGCTCTGCGACAATATCGGTATAACTTGAGGAAAACTCACTTTTAAGGAAAGGCTAACAGTGAACTTGCCCAAACATATCCAGTGGAAAATATATCGGATGAAGACTGGAGAGGCCTCGTTAAACATTAGTCTGATCCAAAGTATCAGGTACATTACATATATATGTGTGTGTGTGTGTGTGTGTGTGTGTGTGTGTGTGTGTGATCAGATCACATGTTGAAGTCCTATTTATGCATGAGCCTCACAAATCTATCTTCTTGTAGGTGAACTGTTCAAAGAACAAGGCCAACCGTACGAAAGTGAAATTCCAACAGACGACAGGATCTCATAGCTATATTGCACACTGTGATGCTCTTGTAATTAGCTGCTGTTTCACTCTTTTCGCTGTACCATATTATCAGATCTATATTGACTTGTTCCAAATGCAGAGGAAAGCCCGCAAGGACCAAAAAGTACCTGAACCAAATGTTGTGGAAATCTTCAAGGACTATCACACCAGCAAGATGAAGGGCACGACTACATCAGTCAAAGCTGCTGTTGTAAGTCCTTAATCCTCATGCCTTTTAACTACTACTTACTCGGACTTGTGCATTGAACTACATGCTTTGCAGCTGATGTCTATTACTCTTTTCAATTTCATACACAATTGTCTTAGCGTATCATTGCACCTTACAAGGTTTAAAAGAGAGGAGTGATGTTCCTTTGATCTTGATCTGTAATCTAGTTTCGTGCTCGACTTGCCCACACAATGTTACAATTGCCTGTTTGTCTATTCTCAGTTGTTTTGTGATATGAATGATATCATACTATGCTTGCCGTATTATAAACTTTGTCTCTTTATCCTTAGCTGTTAATACAATGTGAAGAAATAGACAATACATTAGCCATGGTACATGGTCATATGTTTGGAACCTGGTTTTATTATGTACTTTGCAGTAAAATACAACTAATATTTTACATGGGTTCACCAGAATAAGTTCTTTATATAGACCAAAGCTATTTTGTTTGGTTTTGCTGCCAACTTACTATCTTCTGTTCTGGTACTACTAATGTAAAAACTCAACTTTTCAGCAAGCTATGGAAAAAATGGTGGAACCGCCACCTTCTGAAGGTGACGAGGCAACTATAACCGCAATGTCACCTCTTGCTGCAGTGGGTCAGTACCTATCCACTAACAGTGCCGAAAGCACATTCCTGCGTAATACTGGGTTGGTTATTAAGGCAATCTTGTCCAAACTGCCTCATGATCAAGATATGCAAGCTCAAAACAATGCTATATCTACGCTCCAGACACAAGTCCATTCCCTAATAGAGACCCTTTGTGAACCAAGGACAGACATTGTTTGATGCCATCAAGATATGCATGGTTTTGAAACCAGACTATCAGACATTTGCTATGTTGTTCAGGAGCCTAGGAGAAATGAAGGCAAAGGTTATGGTGCTCCATCGGACAATACAGCATGAAGATGTAACGGTCAGGTCAAATGAACTGAGCTTCTGAACGTCTGGTGGTGCATTTATCTACCAGACTGTTAACTTTTATGCCAACCTTCCTTTTGTTTTATGGTTGTATTTTGTTTTGTTGCGATAAAAAATTTGTTCTTAACGTGCAGCCACCGGCTGAAGAAAACAGCAAAACATTTTTGTATAGTGTAGGGTGTTCCCTATATTTGCACTGGTGGCGATCTTTGATGCCCAGTGGATGTAATCTGTGCAATCGCCTTAATAGCCTCGCGTTAGTTTCAGGCTTACTTATTTCCTAGTCTTCTCTTTCCCTTGTTTGCTAGTGGTCGCAACAACCATGGGCCATATACGGACTGTGGTAACCTTGACCCTACTACATGCCGTAGGATCCATGGGCCTCCTACGGGCTGTAGAATCGGTGGGCCTCGGGCCGTCAGATAAATGGGTCTACATGGGTCGTAAATGGGCGTAATTGGTATCGGCCGAGCACCGTAACGGGCCGTTAACAGGACTGAGGACAGCAAAGGCTTAATTCTGTCACAGACATAACAGGTCGTTAATGGGCCAGAATATAGGACGTGCTGGAAACGGCGCAACAGGTTAACAGGCCACAAACGGGCCGATTCTTGCCACGGGCCGAATTTGGCCCATTGGGGGAACAGGCTAGTAATGGGCCGGAAGTAATCGAGGGCCGGAAAGGAGCCCAAGAACGTATGGGCCGTCAGTAGGCCGAAAGCTAACACGGGCTGGAAACGGCCCATGTGAATCATGGGTCGTTAATGGGTACAAAGAAATTTACTATTCATTATGGGCTAGAGTCACCGTGGGCCACTAAAGGGCCTAAAGATACAATAGGCCTCATATGGGCCGAAAGACGTCGTGGGCCATACATGGGCCGAAAGTGAAACGGGCTGGTGTTATATTCGACGGCCCACATGACGTTGTTGGGCCGATTTCGGGTAGGCCCTAACGGGCCGTGAGTTACCGGGCCGTAAAATGGCCTATTTGCAAAGAGACCGTTAACAGACTTTTCATGGGCCAACCCGCTAACTTTTGACCAAGTCAAATGGGCTGGCCTTTCTAAGCTAAATGGGCCAGTGGTGAGCCGTTGCACGTGTCGACATATCATAGGCGCCTATCTGACCCACTGATGAGCTGACACGTGTTTCCTCCGGGCAATGAGAATTTTACACGTTGAAAATCCCCATTGATCCGGGCTGTTAACGGCTTATCGGATCCAAAACTGGACCCAAGAGCTTAATGGCGAACCGTTACGGTGGATGCCACGTGTCGGTTACCCTTGACGAAATCATTTCCATGACGCGTCATTTATCGTCATGGAAGTGAACACTTCCGTGATAATAATTTTGGTATTGTCATGGAACACTTCTACGACAGCACATGTATGACTATCTTGATTATGTCATAAAATCTTCATGGATGTACATACATGACAGAAAAGGTGACCTGCTGTGACAAACATGTATCATCACGGAAGTGTATTTTTTGTAGTGGGATAAGCACAACCGACCAGGGCGCCCCCCCTCCAGGCGCGCCCAAGTGGGTTGTGCCCACCTGGTGGCCCCGCTGACCCTATCTCCGATGCTATAAAATCCTATTTTTGGAGATAAAATCGAGGAGAAAGAATTATCGTGTTTCACAAGACGGAGCCACCGCCACCTCCCGTTCTTCATCGGGAGGCCAGATCTAGAGTCTGTTCAGGGCTCTAAAGAGGGGAATGTTCGATCTTCGTCATCATCAACCCTTCTCCATCGCCAATTCCATGATGCTCCCCATCGGGAGTGAGTAATTCCTTCATAGGCTTGCTGGTCGGTGAGGAGTTGGATGAGATTCATCATGTAATCGAGTTAGTTTTGTTAGGGCTTGATCCCTGGTATCCATTATGTTTTGAGATTGATGTTGTTATGACTCTGCCATGTTAATGCTTGTCACTTTGGGCCCGGGTGGCATGATTTCAGATCTGAATTGTTTATGTTATCACCATTATATCTATGTTCTAGATCCGATCTTGCAATTCATATTCACCTATTACGTGTTATGCTCCGTAAACCCCGGTGTGACAGTAATCGGGATACTTCCCGGTGATGACTGTAGTTTGAGGAGTTCATGTATTCACTATGTGTTAATGCTTTGTTCCGGTTCTCAATTAAAAGGAGGCCTTAATATCCCTAAGTTTCCTTATGGACCCCGCTGCCACGGGAGGGTAGGACAAAAGATGTCATGCAAGTTCTTTCCATAAGCATGTATGACTATTTACGGAATACATGCCTACATTATATTTATGAACTAGAGCTAGTGCCGTATTGCCCTAGGTTATTACTGTTATATGATGAATATCATCCAACGAATTCACCGATCCAATGCCTACGAATTTCCTACATATTGCTTTTGCTAAGTTACTACTGCTATTGTTACTGTTACACTTGCTACAAAATCATTGCTATCACTGTTACCATTGCTATTACTGTTACCACTATTACCAAAACTAGCATACTACTTTGCTACTTATCACTTTGCTACAGATAATTAATCTCCAAGTGTGGTTGAATTGACAACTCAGCTGCTAATACTTGCAAATATTCTTTGGCTCCCCTTGTGTCGAATCTATAAATTTGGCTTGAATACTCTAACCTCGAAAACTGTTGCAATCCCATATACTTGTGGGTTATCTATGAGCTAACAGAAAGGTACCATTTTCGCATCCAGATGCTCACTTAGAATCACAATTTCTTTTGAAGAAGACCCAGCGAGCCAATGCATCAAAACGCAAGACCTGAAGCAGCTCTGGGGAGTTGTCTCCCATCTTTATCTCATGAGTCAGTCGCTCGAAGACCACGAACCGAGGTGTCTCATAGTCCAACTCCATCTCGCCCATGATCCAGTCTTATTAGACAACCACTTAATCCTTCTGATTTGAATTATCAGTAAATGTCGCCCTATTCTGGAGAGTCGAGCGTGTCCCAGCTTCCAGCTCTCACAATTAAGCACGGGTAAGTATTTCTGGGACATACTTTACTTTGTCATCACAGTTGTTTCTTTAAACTGATGTTACTCTTATGACTTTAGAGCCAAAGCTTTTACGAAGAAGAAAGCTGGCGAGTCTTCTTCTGCCGCAGCGGGCTCTGATACTCAAGATCTGCCAGTGGTCAATCCAAAGACCCAAACCGAGCCTGATGGCAAAGATAACCCGGACGATGGGGCTAAACCAATTCATGAGCCGGTGAATGTTGACAAGCCTCCAATGGTGGAAGAGCCAATCAATGTGGTTGAGCAGGTCTATATGAATGACCTGGCTCATAATGTCATTCCGGCAAGTCCTGCTCGTGCCTTTAGTCCCATGCAGGAGGTAGAAAATACCATTCCTTCATCTAGGATGGATGATTCGGAGGTAATTATTACTAAAGAAAGGCATAGAGCTCCGAAAACTTCAAATGTCTTAGACAAATTTGTGGCCAAGGAAAAGGAAAAGGGAAGCTAGAGCTCCCTAATTTTCAAGATCTTAACGTGGATGAACTTCATCAGGGATATTTGACCTGGCTGTTTGAGAGCCGAGATGCTGAAGTGAGCATGATCAACATGCTTAAGCGAAAATATGAGGTATGAAATAATATTATTTTTCCATTGTTGTATATACCTATGTAGCCCCCAAGTCTTAGGCGTAAGAAGATATGAATATGCTTAAGACTTCCTTGTGAAATTGCGAGCAAACTGTAGCCCCCAAGAGTCGGCTCAGCAAACAATACTGGGCCGAGACTTATAAACTGGCAGATAAATTGATAGCAGACCATAGCGCCCAAGGACCGGGTCTTTATGAAAATGACAAGCCGGTTCTTCAAGATACCCTTGAGTCCAAACTTGGATAAAAGCGACCTCTAGCCCCCAAGGGCTGGCTCATCTCCTCGAGATAACCGAGTCTTCGCATAATTTATTGATTTGAAAAAGTGACTTCTTAGCCCCCAAGTGTCATGGGCACTGCTTGCAGCTTCATGAGACTTTGTCATGAGAATATTTGAAAAAGATCTGAGCAGTAGCCCCCAAGTGCCGGGTCGTGTAATCTCGCCGGCTCGGGACTTTAGAAAATTTTAACCAGGATTGGATCTATTTTGATAGGATATGCTAAATTCCGTCGAGTCAAAAGATGAGAGCTTACATAAGCAGTTGAAAGTGGAGCAGAAACTTCGGCAGAAAATAGAATCGTCCTCCTCATATTTACAGAAATCTGTTCTTCTTGCTAAAGATAATGTGCAAAATATGAAAGCCGCATTTGAAGAAGAGAAGGCAGTGCTTCTGAAGCGTGCAGATGAGGCTGAAAGCAAACTTGAGCCAGTTACTCAACAGTTGAGTACTTTAAAGCGCCATATAACCAACATGACCGTGGCCATGTTTGGTAAGTGGTAATATTACCATCGTCAAAATCCGTGTTGAGTATCAGTCGGCTTGTTGATATTCTTCCTCTTTGTGTAGGTAGAAGGAATGACAATGTTGTCCAACTGCCATTGGTGAAATTGAAGGAAGTGTATACATATTTAGAGCAATTATTTACAGGAGGTGCTTGTGCAATAATGGCAGTGAAAATGCCACAAAACCCCCTCCATGGATCAAATATATTCTCAATGATTTGTCAATAGTCCCTCAACGGATCCAGGAGTTGAAAAAATCGGTGGCTCATGCCGGGGCCGGCTTAGCACTTGCTCGAGCGAAGGGTTTTCTGCCTGAGATGGAGCCGGCTGAGATGGCGGGTGGGTTTCCGGAGTTTAACTCTTGTCGTGTGAAAGAAATCCAAGTGATGGCGACTCAACTTTCGGAAGAGCTTGATTTATCAAAGTTCCAAGCTGGCTATACGGAAGAGAACAAGCGCGCCAACCCGCCTGAATTCAAGCCATTTGTGTTGTTTCCTCCATGCCATAAGCAAACCTTCGCCCCTGACATCGACCCGTCTGTTATCATCCGTGAGGACTCAACTTTCCAAGCTTTGTCAACTATCCAGTGGACGCTAAAGGACCTCCATAGCGAGCAGGACGAGCCGACATAGGTTGACCCGAAAACATCTGGCGCAGAAGGCCAGTAGAAGGACACCAACCCGGAGAGCTCGGGGGCCGCCTTGCAGGAATAGACCTCTTCAAAAAATATGCTTATCTGTGGCCCAAGTGAGGCTTGTAATAGGAGTAGTGAAAACACTTGCTTATTTGCGGTGCCATCGTGCACTTGATACTTTTAGAATATCGTCTTTTGAAGGAAATGAGTTGGCACTTAATTTGCCAACCTGTTTCTCATAAATATACTTGTAGCATACGTCATCCTTCAGAAATGAGCCTGCGTTATAATATAACCCTTTTTTGTTGAAACTAATCTGCATATAAGCCAGCACAATGTGTCCTGAAAGTTTGATCAGAAATATTCTGAAGTAATTGTAAATTTACCAAATTCAACATAATGTGTAACCGGACACGGTGTGATCCAGCATGTCACCATGTTTATAACTTGGCATAGAAATAATAACCCAGATTTCTTCGTTGATCTGGTAATTGATTAGGATAAATCAGTTCCTGTAAAATAGAATATAACACAAGGACATAAAAAATATAATTGTAACAAGGAAATAAATAATATTAAGGCATTTTTCGAGGCTCGACATAAGACCGGCTTTTGAGGAACAAGTCTTGCTTCAATGAAGCTAGCATGATAGCCCATGGCTTATCCTCACTTTCTGTATTTTCATGTGACTTAAGCCTGTGTTTTAACCTTGACAAGTTCAGGGTCATTATTGGTTGACTTATCAAGAGGACACCGGGTCACCTTTGCGAACTAGCATCGAGCAGACAGGCAGGTTTAACCAAGATTCATAATGGCATATGTCGGGTCAAGAGGGATTTTAATAGCTAAAATTGATGAGTTGGAAGCCCCCAAGTGACCTATGATCAAAGAATAAAGACCCATGAACAATACATGAGACGAAATGATAGAGGCCCTGAGTTTCGGGGATGCCGGGTTTATTATATTGATCATAAAAATATATACACAGAGGTATGTACAATAAGCTGGAGCCAGTGGTTCTAAGTATACTAAGGCTGAAGATGAGCAATATTTCAAGGCATGTTGGTCTCCTCCTCAGAGATGCGTGACTTATTGTGCTCACGTATGTAGCTAAGATAGTATGACCCATTTTTGAGATTCTTGCTAATGACAAAAGGTCCTTCCCATGGAGGTGAAAGCTTATGCATACCTGTCTGTTCTTGTATGAGACAGAGCACTAAGTCACCCTCCTGGAAAGTATGACTGCGAACTCTACGACTACGGTAGCGACGTATGTTTTGCTGATACATCGCAGATCGTGCTGCAGCAAAGTCGCCTTCCTCTTCTAGGGCATCCGAAGAGTCCCGAAGAGCTTGTTCATTATCTGCTTTGACATAGGCAGCAACTCTGGGTGAGTCATGATGGATATCGCTGGGCAATACGGCTTCTACACTGTAGACCATGAAGAACGGCCTATAGCCTGTTGATTTATTGGGGGTAGTCTGTATGCTCCAAAGGACCAAGGGGAGTTCCTCGGCCCAACATCCCGGAGTGCGCTCAAGAGGAACCATAAGTCTTGGTTTTATCCCTCGCAATATTTCCTGATTGGCATGCTCTACCTGACCATCGGACTGAGGGTGTGCCACGGAGGCCACGTCAAGCCAGATGTGTTACCTTTGGTAGAACTGTTCCATAGCTCCCTTGGACAAGTTAGTTCCATTATCTGTGATGATGTTGTGCGGGTAACCGAAACAAAAAAATTCAGAAATTTGACCACCGTCGTCGCATCACAATTGATGATTGGTTCTGCTTCATCCCACTTGGTGAATTTATAAACAAATGACGAACAAGTGGGTCTTCTTGTCCTTGGATGGTTTGAACGGACCAAGCATATCAAGCCCCCAAACTGCAAAAGGCCAAGTGATTGGAATCATCCAAAGTTCTTGAGCTGGCACATGAGCCTGACGTGCAAACTTCTGGCAACCATCACACTTGCGCACGATTTCCTCAGAATCTGACTCATTCAATGACATTTATTGCCTCGGCGGCGTGGGAGACATGGGGCTGCAGTGCACTCTATATAAGCCACAACCCACTCCATATCTAGGCAGCGAGTAATCTCTGTAACCATATCCATTAAATCAAAGCAAGCCTCAGGGCACGAGACGTAGGGCTTTTACCTCCACCTAGAGGGGCCTGAACTCGTTAAACACTGAGTGTTACACCTGCGCCATATCTAGTCTCTGCCCCTTATTCATACCCCTAGTACTCATTGTCAGGATCATAACCCCGACACTCGCCGCCCAGGTTCCACTTTGAGACATTTTGGTTGCACGGGGGGCTTTGTTGAGGCGGTCAAGGACAAGTGGTTTGAGGCCTCTATTCGCCTCATCGGCTGAAGTTGATGCTAGATACTTGGCACCACTATACCAAGCTAGACAGAGAATTTATGAGGGGTTGAGGTAGAGCTTTTGGTGGCCATCCAGACTATCGACGATAGGTCGGACAATGGTGGCCTCAATCCGGAGGAATGGATGGAGCGATATGCTCTAAAAGACAACCACATGTCATTGTTTCGAAACAAGGAAAATTATTGGCGCCTTCGGGGCCGCCTAACTTAGACACTTAGAGGTGATTCTAACACGACATATTTTGAGGCAAATACTAATGGATGTTGTCGATGGGCCTTAATTGCAGTAGTTTGGGATGACCCTAGGTTGATTGAAGATAAGGATGAGATCCACGCGCACTTTTATGGATTTTTTTACAGTCATCTCTTGAACGACCAGTTGCGTTGTAGGGTCAGTCTCCATGAGAATATCTGGACAACTAAAACACTTCTCTCTCATGTGGAAAATAATTGCCTTCTAGCACCCTTGTCCAAGTTCGATGTTGAAGTGGTGATCAGCTCGATGAAGCCTGACTTAGCCCCAGGGCTAGATGGGCTTACAGTCCATTTCTTTATGAAATTCTGGAAAGTCATCGAAGGGGTGGTGATGGCTATATTCCGGGATTTCTTTTTGGGGGTGCTCGACGCATCCTGGCTTAACTATGGTTTCATTACGTTGATCCTCAAAGTAGTTGTGGAAACCGACATCCGATAGTTCTGGTTGGTCACATTCATTATCGTGATCTTTTGTATCCTAGCCAAAGCACACGCCATTAGGGCGACACCAGTAGTGGCTAGGATTAGTCATCTAAATCAATCGACCTTCATTAGAGGTCGTCTAATCCATAATGGGTTCTAGTGATTCACGAGATTATTCACGAAGTTAAGATTAAGCATCAAAAGGTAGTCTTCTTCAAGATTGATTTCCATAAAGCCTATGATTCACTAAGCTAGGACTTCCTCAGAGAGACCCTTTAGTGCAAAGGGTTCGATGCTAGATGGATCACTAGGATTACATAGTAAGTAATGGACACACAACCATCAATATCAATGGGGATACAGGGCCCTTTTCAAGCCCTCAAAGGGGGTGAGGCAGGGCGATGCGCTATCCCCATTCTTGTTTAAAATCACAGTGGATGTCCTTGCAACCATTATGGAGGCGACATGGTGTGTTGGCCATCTATGATGGTTGGTGGCCCACTTAATTGCCAGAGGTGGAGTTTCGCACTTGTAGTATGCGGACGATACCATCCTTGTGGTTGAAGGAACTTCACTAGATATAATAAAATAAAGTTTCTCCTTCTCTATTTCTAGAAGATGTCAGGGTTGATGATTAATTTTGCCAAGAGTGAGGTTTTGGTAATGGGTTATTCAAATGAGGAGAGATCGACCATTGCTAACCTTCTTAACAGCCGCTTAGGGTCGTTCCCTATTTCTTACCTAGGCCTTCCGATTAGTGATTCGATGGTCCACATGAAGGATCTTAGATGGGTTGTGGAAAGGGTGCAACATCGGGTCGACCCAAGGCAGGGAAGATTGGTTCCAAGGTCGGGAAATTTGTGCCCATTATTTCTTTCTTGGCTAGCCTCCTAACGTCCGATATTGGTTTATACCTTTTCCTTGGCGGTGCTCATGCAGACATAGAGAAGTTCCAATCAAGATTTTTTTAGGCAAGGGGAAGTGGATAAGCAGAAGTGTCATATGCTCTAATAGCAGGACATTCTTATGCCGAAGGACCATGGGGCCTTGGAATCACTTCTAATCGTCACGATGAAGAAGTAGATTTGACGGATTGTTCGGGGTGAAGGTGGTCTTTGGCAAGATCTGATAAAGGCGAAGTATCTTTAGGGTCAGTTGTTTGTTGTTTGTCCTAGAACCAAAAGCTCTCAATTCTAGCAAGCCATTCAATCTCTCAAACCTTGTTTCCATCCTGGGGTGTGTACAAGTGTGGAGAGGCACAAACACCTTGTTCTGGCTTGACCGATGGCTAGATGATCAACCACTTCATGATCAGCTCCATCGCTATTCACAATGTCGGATCAGCCGACTATCTCACTGGCCTTGTCGGTGATTGATGCGGAGAGGAACCACTCGTTCTGCCACATGTTTTCCCCCCTCGGGACCACGGAGTGACTTGCGCTTTCTTCCGCCTTAGCGAGCATCATGCTCTCTGGGACCCCATATGTTACTTCTTGGAGGTTAGAGCCCTCAGGCAGATTTTCCACAAAGTCCTTATAATCGTCTTGCGGCGGGATAGGGACCAACAAGTTAACAAAGCTTTGGAAGGTGCAGCTCCCACTTCGGATTAAAATCTTCATGTAGCAACTTATTAGGGGTAGACTACCATCTCGTGATCAAGTGCTCAAACACAATGGCCCTGGAGAAGGACAATGTCCTTTGTGTGGGGCGAAGGAGGAGTTGAACCACATATTCGTGTGTTGTGTCTCGGCCCAATTTTTGTGGAGTTATTTCAGAGATGTTTGGGCCAATGGATAGTGCCCAACCAATTTCCCTGAGTTGCATCAACTGATGTCAGCTTGCTCAGGCCATGTTCGCATAATGTTGTGGGTTAATTTTAGGACCTTGGCATGGATCATGTGGTGCACTAGAAATAAACTCATTGTATAATATATATATTTATCCATCCAAGGCCACCACTGCGATTTACAAACATTGCAGATTTTTGAAGCTCTGGAAACCCCTTAGCAAGCGGCTAGAGGGCGGCCGTCGACAAATTGAGAAGAAAGTACAAGAAATTGGTTCCCTGACTGATTATGATCAATTATCCTCCTTGGGACCTGTCTTTTTTTTAACCAGCCTAATACCCTTTCCATTATAGAGATAACGGAAGTACAACCGATCTGAGGCTAATCCGGACTAATCCCCTTGAGACCTTATGTTATTTTGCGGGCTTGTTGAGTCGTTGCCCCCAACATGCACCTTGTCTTTTATTTTTCGTTCCAAACCTTAATGTATTGTATGAACCGATGTGGTTGTACCGTGTTTATGGCTTTATTTATAAAGCAAGCCATGAAGCCTTTTTCAACATTGCTTGCTAAGAAAAAAAAGCTAGGACTACCGCGTCGGTCCCTTGTAAGTAAACTTTAGATTATATGGCCAAAAGCTACCCTGTCAATTTTTTTTCGAAAAGGGGATCTCCCCGGCCTCTGCATCAGAATGATGCATACGGCCATCTTATTAACGAAATAAAAGGTTCCAACAAGGTTCCAAAGTCTCCTACTGAAAATAAATAAAAAGACAGCTCACACGGAGCTAAAGAGGCTGGGCACATAGACTAGCCAAGATAAGACGCCACAACCGGCTGGCTAAAGATAGATAGGTAAACTAATTGCCTATCCTATTAGATGACCGCCATCCAAACCGGTTGAAGATATCCCGAGCTACCATCTCCCAGCGGATAGATCCAGTAACCAAATGCTCCCTGGCCTCCATCGGAGTGAGTAGCGACCATGAACGGATCACGGCCGTGGCTCGGAAAATAACCTGCAAAAAGTGAATACGTGATATTCTGTTAAAGACCAAATCATTTCTGCAAGTCCAGATAGTCCACAACAAAGCGCAAACTCCAACACGAATATGTCTCCCTAATTCAGGCTCAATCCCAGTGAGCCATGTCCCAAATAACGTAGTGACAGAATTCGGTGGAGTAATATTAAAAGCAATGTGGACCGTCCGCCAAAGTACTCTGACAAACGGGCAATCAAAAAAGAGATGTTTGATCGTCTCGTCCCGATCACAGAAGCTACACCTCGTAGGTCCTGTCCAATTACGCTTAATCAAGTTATCCTTGGTTAAAATAACCTGTTTATGGACAAACCACATAAACACTTTTATTTTCAAAGGAATTTTGACAGCCCAAACATGCTTGGAGGTAGGAATGGAGCTCGAATTAATTACATCAATATACATTGATTTCACCGTGAATACTCCAGACCTAGTCAGTTTCCAGCGTAATTCATCGGGTTGTTGAGAAAGATGGACATCCATTAGTCTCCGAACTAGACGGAGCCAATCTTCCCAACGATTGCCCACTAACGACCGTCTGAATTGAATATTAAGGGGGGTGGATTGAAACACCGTAGCAACGAATACCTCACGTCGTTGAACAATGCGATATAAAGACGGATATTGAATGGCCAAGGGTGTCTCGCCAAGCCAAGTATCCTCCCAGAATCGTGTACTTGCGCCGTTGCCAATAACAACCTTTGTCCTATTAAACATAGATTGTTTGACTTTCATCAGGCCTCTCCAGAAAAGCGAGTCAGTTGGCCTTACTGTGACCTGGGACAAGGATTTTGTCTGTAGGTACTTGCTGCGAAGGATTTGGGCCCACATAGCATCAGTCTCAAAAGAAAGCTTCCACAGCCACTTGCTAAGAAGGCATCTGTTCTTAACTTCAAGATTCTCAATACCAAGACCCCCTTGATCTTTCGGTCTACAGATGATATCCCATTTTGCAAGTCTGTACTTTCTTTTTAGCTCATCACCCTGCCAAAAGAAACGCGATCGATAAAAGTCCAGTCTTTTCCTAACACCAACTGGGACTTGAAAGAACGATAAGAGAAACATAGGCATACTCGTGAGCACCGAATTAATCAGAATTAAGCGGCCTCCATATGACATGAGCTTGCCCTTCCAGCAACTCAGTTTCTTCTCAAACCGGTCTTCGATGCACTTCCATTCTCTATTGGTCAGCTTTCGATGGTGGATTGGAATACCTAGGTAAGAGAAAGGTAAATCCCCCAAGTCGCACCCAAACAATTGCCTATAAGCCTCCTGTTCGTCTTTGGCTCTACCAAAGCAGAACAGCTCGCTCTTATGAAAGTTAATCTTTAACCCGGTCAATTGTTCGAAAAGGCATAACACCAGCTTCATATTTCTCGCCTTGGCCAGGTCATGCTCCATAAAGATGATTGTATCATCAGCGTACTGAAGGATGGATACACCTCCATCAACCAGATGAGGTACCAAGCCACCCACTTGACCATTCTCCTTAGCCCTTCCTATCAAGATGGCTAACATATCAACCACAAAGTTAAACAAGATAGGGGACATCGGATCTCCTTGTCTTAGGCCTTTATGTGTCTGGAAGTAATGACCAATATCATCATTCACTTTAATTCCCACACTCCCTTTTTGCGTAAATGATTCGACCTGGCGTCGCCAGGCTTCATCAAAACCTTTCATACGCAATGCCTGTTGGAGAAATGGCCATGACTAGAAACTTATCTTTGTTTGGATCATGGCCCATTCTTTTTGGCAGGTCAATGCTCCCTTGCTCACTCTAGTTCAATTTTCTTTGCTAATGTTAGCAAATCATGGGCCAGTAAAACCTCAAACAAAATTTCAGTTAATCAAATACTTAGCGAGATAAGCCTATGCTAAAACCAAACGCACCTTACAACCTGCTCGCCCACTGACACAAGCCAACGAGAAGAGAAACCATGAGTGTGTGGACGCTGTTTCCCAAACGCAAACCCACGCACGCACGCTGGCACCAATTCATCATCTGTACCACAACAATCGTCGAGTGAAAAAGTTGCTGCTTGTCGGCTTCCTCGTAACCCGCGCCTTGCTAGCTAGCTCTCCTGCCCTCACCCCGTGCATGGATGTCGATCGGTCGCTGCCCTCACCCTCGCCCTCCCCCCGCGCCAGTATATAACCATCCCAGCCATCCACCATCCCAACCCCAACCCCATCAAGGAGCACACAGACACAGGGAGAGATACCACTGTGCTAGCTAGCTGGATTTTGGGAGACAGTGCGTTTGTGTGTGCGTGCGATGATGGAGGCGCACATGGAGCAGGCGCTGCGGGAGGGGGTGACGGAGGCGGAGCGGGCGGCGCTGGAGGGGACGGTGCGGGCGCACCACACCTTCCCGGGGCGGGCGCCGGGGGCCACCTGCACGTCGCTGGTGGCGCAGCGCGTGGCGGCGCCGGTGCGCGCGGTGTGGCCCATCGTGCGCAGCTTCGGCAACCCGCAGCGGTACAAGCACTTCGTGCGCACCTGCGCGCTCGCGGCGGGCGACGGGGCCAGCGTCGGCAGCGTCCGCGAGGTCACCGTCGTGTCCGGCCTCCCGGCCTCCACCAGCACCGAGCGCCTCGAGATCCTGGACGACGACCGCCACATCCTCAGCTTCAGCGTCGTCGGCGGGGAGCACCGCCTCCGCAACTACCGCTCCGTCACCTCCGTCACCGAGTTCCAGCCGGGCCCCTACTGCGTCGTCGTCGAGTCCTACGTCGTCGACGTGCCCGAGGGCAACACCGAGGAGGACACCAGGATGTTCACCGACACCGTCGTCAAGCTCAACCTCCAGAAGCTCGCCTCCGTCGCCGAGGAGTCCGCCGCGGCGCCTGGCTCCCGGCGGCGGGACTAGAAGAGACGAGGAGATAGCTCCCGGCGGTTCGTGGTGGGACCGCGTGACCTGGCGTAGCGGTGGCGGCGGCCGGACGGCGCCGCGCGCGGTTGTTAGTTGGAGTAGTACTCTGCTATTTCGCCCCCCTTTCCCTTTTCCTTTTCTGTTTGTTTTCTTCGCCCCTTTTTCCGTTGGTGTCGAAAAGAGCCTTCGGCGTGAGCAAGCAGCCTCCTTTTCTTGTGTATTATCATCATCTTTGTTCTTTTCTGTGGCTGCCGTTTGTGCAATTTCTGAGTTCCTGATGGCTGGCGACAGCGATGCTTAGCAAGGGGGGAAACTCAGGTACCTGCCGCCGGTTGCTCTCAACAAGATGGCCCTGCGATCATATTTTTACATTTTATCTTTGTACCGTACCGCGAATACAATAATGTTCTCACTCCAATCAATGTGCAAACCTATTGAACGGCTGGGAACTTCCTCAGTAGTAATTCCCTCCAAAACAGAGAGATTCCTCTGTTTTTTGGCATCCTAGATTGCTAGTACTATCCCCGTTTTAGAAAATTAGGCGATTCCAAATAATCCCTAGCACTAGCAGGATCAACGCTAATTAACTCGTACTACTGCTACTGCTATTGGTTGAGCGAATTTGACCAGATTCATGGAACCAATCAGAAGAGTGGTTGCAAAAGCAGTGGCCACCGTCTCTTGCTGGCCAAAGCGCGGCGCCACTTAGTATAAAAAGAGCAAGCGGCATGGATTAGGATTAGGACAAGTCGGTCCTTAAAGCAAAGCTTCTCCAGGAGAGGAGTGTGCATAATACGCCCGGGCGGTGGTGGCCAAGGGAATAGCTGGGTAGCTGACTAACAGCTAATTGGGTGGCTAAGCCACTCTGTGGGGTCACTGTGCGGCTTCATGGGTCTCACGACTTTTTTGAGCACTTTATTTTTCCAGAAAGGAAGGATAGGCAAACGGAAGACAGTACTGCAGATCGAGATATTGTATTAATATATACTGTCCTCTGCCAATTAGTATAGTGTCTACTGCTTCAGGAGGTGTCCAAGGATAAAAAGCAAAAAGGTCAAGTTTTTGTGAAAAATATCTAAAACTATTATCAAAATTCATTAGAAATATACAAATCATCTCAAACATGATAAAATTTACATCGAGATTCTGAGACCGCTGAACGACCGCTACCACCGCCAGAACGAGCCGCGGACGCACCGTTGTCGTCACTCTCCTATTGGAGTCGGCTTGACCTTATCGATGACAACTGAAAAAGTCTTCATCTGTAAAATTAGAAAAATATGAGCGTTAACGTTAGCGGAGTGACTAATACCACGAAGGAGATATCACATATGTGAAAGTCAGCATGAAATTAAATAATAAAGATGTCTAGATTTCTTCAATCGAAAATTGAAAACGAAAACATGAGAGAAATCAACACCTTTTAGAAAACAAAAATTAATTACATAATTTCAAAAATCAAATTTGTTCTAGAAAAATCAAGGAACTCTAGAATGTTACCACTAGGAAGAAGAGGAGGGATCAGAAGTGGCCTAGGTAGAGGAGGAGTTGGGTGGCGGCGGCGGTGTCATCCCCCCCCCCCCCCCCCCGCGCGCGCGCTATAACGCCCACGATGCGGCTATATCTCCCACGTGTCGAGGCACGACTTAGAGGCATAACCGCATTGTAGGTATTGTCGCAAGAAGGGTCATCTTCACACAATCCCATATAATGAACAAGAATGGGATAACGAGAGTTGGCTTACAATCGCCACTTCACACAATACATAAAACAATTCATACATCATCCAAAATCCACACATAGACCGACTACGGTCAAATCCAAATGAAAATAAGATAACCCCAAATGCTAGATCCCCGATCGTCCCAACTGGGCTCCACTACTGATCATCAGAAAAGAAACATAGTAACGACCACGTTCCTCGTCGAACTCCCACTTGAGCTCGGTTGCGTCACCTGCACTGGCATCGTCGGCACCTGCAACTGTTTTGGTAGAATCTGTGAGTCACGAGGACTCAGCAATCTCACACCCGCGAGATCAAGACTATTTAAGCTTATAGGAAATGATGGTGTAATGAGGTGGAGCTGCAGCAAGCACTAAGCATATATGGTGGCTAACATACGCAAATGAGAGCGAGAAGAGAGCAGCGCAACGGTCGCGAAGCTAGAATGATCAAGAAGTGATCCTGAAACTACTTACGTGCATACATAACCCAAACCGTGTTCACTTCCCGGACTCCGCCGAAAAGAGACCATCACGGCTACACACACGGTTGATGTATTTTAATTAAGTCAAGTGACAAGTTCTCTACAACCGGACATTAACAAATTCCCATCTGCCTCATAACCGCGGGCACGGCTTTCGAAAGATAATACCCTGCAGGGGTGTCCCAACTAGCCCATTATAAGCTCTCACGGTCAACGAAGGATAAACCTTCTCCCAGGAAGACCCGATCAGTCTCGGAATCCCGGTTTACAAGACATTTCGACAATGGTAAAACAAGACCAGCAAAGCCACCCGAATGTGCCGACAAATCCCGATAGGAGCTGCACATATCTCGTTCTCAGGGCACACCGGATGGGCAAGACGTCGGGTTGGCATAGACCCTGGTTGCCCAGGGGGTGCCGGACATCGCCCAGTTTGGGCCAGCACTCGAAGGAGCACTGGTCCGGGGGGTTAAATAAAGATGACCCTCGGGCTCGCGAAAACCCAAGGGAAAAAGGCTTAGGTGGCAAATGGTAAAACCAAGGTTGGGCCTTGCTGGAGGAGTTTTATTCAAGGCGAACTGTCAAGGGGGTCCTATAAATCACCCAACCGCGTAAGGAACGCAAACTCAAGGAACATAATACCGGTATGACGGAAACTAAGGCGGCAAGAGTGGAACAAAACACCAGGCATAAGGCCGAGCCTTCCACCCTTTACCAAATATATAGATGCATTAATTAAATAAGAGATATTGTGATATTCCAAAATATCCATGTTCCAACATGGAACCAACTTCAACTTCACCTGCAACTATCAACGCTATAAGAAGGGCTGAGCAAAAGCGATAACTTAGCCAAACAACAGTTTGCTAGGAAAGGATGGTTAGAGGCTTGACATGGCAATATGGGAGGCATGATATAGCAAGTGGTAGGTAGCGCAGCATAGCAATAGAACGAACAACTAGCAAAAGTAGAGCAAGATTAAGACATGCTAGGAAACTCCATAATTGCAAACAGGGGCATGGATGGATAGAGCACAACTATATCTACAAAACATCCTTACTGAACATGCCCAAAAGAAGCATGGATCTCACTGTAGACACATGGATACATGGCAACAAAATAACAGCAGTAACAGACTTAGCAAAATCCAAAGTCTCTGAAAACAGAAACATCACGAAGCCTAGTTTGCATGCTTGTGCTAGTCACCACATAGATCACAAAAATACATGGCATACACCTCTGCAAAGATGGCATGGCATAGATCAAAACACCTGTAGAGCTCATGCTCATAAGATGCACACATCAATTGCAACAAAAATAACAAATCACCAAGTTCTGATAAGTAACAGCAGTAAACATCATATAGCATTCTTGCACCAGAGATTTGGGCATCAAGATGGACTCAAACGAGCATGGCACAATGGAACAAAATGAAAAGCATCTCGTGGCGAATATTTCGATATATCATGAATGCAAAAGGAGCAGTATGCAAAGAGTTATGAGGTGATGAACAGGGCTCCAGAATATGAGTAAATCGGGACTTAGCAGAAAATGAGGGGGGGGGGGTCAACCTTCAGATCTGGATCGGTGGGGTTCGTCGGCGCGGTCATCGAGGATGGCCGGAGAAGGGAGGAAGAGGCACCGGCGGGGCCGAGGACGGTCGCCGGAGAGGCGGATCCGGCGCGGAGGGTCGGCGGGGTCGCGGCGGAGAGGGTCGGCGGGGTCGCCGGCAGAGACGGTCGGCGGGGAGCCGCGCGGGCACGGGCGAACGGCGGCGACCGGCGGGCGGCTGGGCGGCGCTCGGGCGGCGGGGAAGGACGGCGAGGACGGCGGCCCAGGCGCGGGCGACGGGGAAGGAGGCGGAGGCGCACGGGCGGCGGGGGAGTCTCGGGTGTGGGCGGCGGCGGTCGGGCCCCGCGGGCCACGCGGGCCGGCGGCGGTGGGGCGGCGGCGCTGCCACGTGGCGCGCGCCGATAGGCTCGGGGCGGCGGCGATTCGTCCGGCGGCGGCGGACGTGTCCGGTGGCGGCGGAGGGCGATTTTTTTAGGGTTTGGACGCAAATTTCGGAGGGGGGGTGTTTATATAGGCATAGGGAGCTAGGAGAGTCCAAATGAGGCACGATTTTCGCCCACACGATCGTGATCGAACGACCGAGAGCATGGAGGGGACTTAGATGGGTTATTGGGCTGTTTGGAGGGGGGTTTTGCTGCAACACACAAAAGGACTTTGCGGTTACCTGGTTAACCGTTGGAGCACCAAACGACCTCCAAATGGAACGAAACTTGACAGGTGGTCTACCGGTGGTATACCAAGGCCACTTGGCAAGCCTCGGTCCATTCCGAGAACGTTTAACACCCGCTCACGAAAAGAGACAAGAGGGGTGCGCCGGTGCATGTGGGAGTGTCGGATTGCAAAACGGACAACGGGGAAAATGCTCGGACACATGAGACGAACACGTATGCAAATGAGATGCACATGACGACATGATATGAGATGCATGAAATGAACAAAATGCAGAACGAAAAACAAAACCCGACCACGGAGGGAATATCATAACACATGGCCGAAAATGGCAAGAGTTGGAGTTACAAATATGGAAAGTTACATCCGGGGTGTTACACGCGCGCTGCTGGCGGAGCGGGCATGGCAATGAGGGGGTGCTACCTCTTGAGCATGCGTTGGTTTTTTCCTTGAAAAGGAAAGGGTGATGCAGCAAAGTAGCGTAAGTATATCCCTCAGTTTTGAGAACCAAGGTATCAATCCAGTAGGAGACAACGCAACAAGCCGCCGAATACCTGCACAAACAAACACCAATTTGCAACCAACGCGACAAAGGGGTTGTCAATCCCTTCACGGTTATTCACAAAGTGAGATCTGATAGAGATGGATAAACGGTAAAGTAATATTTTTGGTAATTTTTGTTTATGGAACGAAAAATAAAAGATTACAAAAGAAAGTAAATAGGAAACTAGAATTATAGATCAGAAACTTATATGATGGAAAATAGACCCGGGGGCCATAGGTTTCACTAGAGGCTTCTCTCGAGATAGACAATATTACGGTGGGTGAACAAATTACTGCCGAGCAATTGATAGAAAAGTGCAAAGTTATGACGATATCTAAGGCAATGATCATGAACATAGGCATCACGTCCGTGTCAAGTAGACAGACTCTTGCCTGCATCTACTACTATTACTCCACACATCGACCACTATCCAGCATGTCATCGGGTCCATAACTCAAGCAATATGATGAAAATCCCATCTTTTTATCCTCGATGGCAACAATACAATACGTGTCGGTTCCCCTTCTGTCACTAGGATCGAGCACCGCAAGATTGAACCCAAAGCTAAGCACTTCTCCCATTGCAAGAAAAACCAATCTAGTAGGCCAAACCAAATCGATAGTTCGAAGAGACTTGCAAAGATATCAAATCATGCATAAAAGAATTCAGAGAAGATTCAAATAATATTCATAGATAATTTTATCATAAATCCACAATTCATCGGATCTCGTCAAACACAACACAAAAGAGTATTACATCGAATAGATCTCCAAGAACATCGAGGAGAACTTTGTATTGAGAATCAAAGAGAGAGAAGAAGCCATCTAGCTACTAGCTATGGACCCATAGGTGTGAGGTAAACTACTCACGTTTCATCGGAGAGGCAATGGTGTTGATGTAGAAGCCCTCTGTGATCGATTCCCCCTCCGGCAGGATGCCGAAAAAAGGCCCCAAGATGGGATCTCATGGGTACAGAAGGTTGCGGCGGTGGAAAAGTGGTTTCATTGCTCCCTAGAAGTTTTTGGGGTATAAGAGTATATATAGGAGGAAGATCTAGGTCAGGAGGTCAACGAGGGGCCCACAAGGTTGGGGGCGCGCCCTCCACCCTTGTGGGCGCCTCGTGGCTCTTCCGACTTGCACTCCAAGTCTCCTAGGTGTCTTCTGGTCCAAGAAAAGTGAGTAGGGATTGCAATGCAACGGATGCACTAGAGCTATAAGTTTATGAAAGCTCAAAAAAGAAACTAAGTGGGTGTGCATCCAACTTGTTTGCTCGTGAAGACCTAGGGCGTTTTGAGGAAGCCCATAATTGGAATATACAAGCCAAGTTCTATAATGAAAAATTCCCACTAGTATATGAAAGTGATATCATAGGAGACTCTCTATCATGAAGATCATGGTGCTACTTTGAAGCACAAGTGTGGCAAAAAGGATAGTAACGTTGTCCCTTCTCTCTTTTTCTCTCATTTTTTTCTTTTCTTTTTTCCCTCTTTTTTATTTTCTCTTTTTTTGGGGCCTTCTCTTTTTTTGGCCTTTCTCCTTTTTTATTTCCTCACATGGGACAATGCTCTAATAATGAAAATCATCACACTTCTCTTTACTTACAACTCAAGAATTACAACTCGATACTTAGAACAAAAATATGACTCTGTGTGAATGCCTCCGGCGGTGTACCGGGATGTGCAATGAATCAAGAGCGACATGTATAAAAAATGATGAATGGTGGCTTTGCCACAAATACGATGTCAACTATATGACCATGCAAAGCAATATGACAATGATGGAATGTGTCATAATAAAAGGAATGGTGGAAAGTTGCATGGCAATATATCTCGGAATGGCTATGGAAATACCATAATAGGTAGGTATGATGGCTGTTTTGAGGAAGGATATGTGGTGGGTTTATGGTACTGGCGTGGTACTAGAGAGGCTAGCAATGGCGGAAAGGTGAGAGTGCGTATAATCCATGGACTCAACATTAGTCATAAAGAACTCACATACTTATTGCAAAAATCTATTAGTCATCGAAACAAAGTACTACGCGCATGCTCCTAGGGGGATAGATTGGTAGGAAAAGACCATCGCTCGTCCCCGACCGCCACTCATAAGGAAGACAATCAATAAATAAATCATGCTCCGACTTCATCACATAACGGTTCACCATACGTGCATGCTACGGGATTCACAAACCTTAACACAATTATTTCTCAAATTCACAACTACTTACTAGCATGACTCTAATATCACCATCTTCATATCTCAAAACAATCATAAGGAATCAAACTTCCCATAGTATTCAATGCACTTTATAAGAAAGTTTTTATTATATCCCTCTTGGATGCCTGTCATATTAGGACTAATTTTATAACCAAAGCAAATTACCATGTTGTTCTAAAGGACTCTCAAAATAATATAAGTGAAGTATGAGAGTTCATCAATTTCTATAAAATAAAACCACAACCATGCTCTAAAAAGATATAAGTGAAGCACTAGAGCAGAATTGCCTAGCTCAAAAGATATAAGTGAAGCACATAGCGTATTCTAGTAAATCACGATTCATGCGTGTCTCTCCCAAAAGGTGTGTACAGAAAGGATGATTGTGGCAAACTAAAAATCAAAGACCCAAATCATACAAGACGCTCCAAGCAAAACACATATCATGTGGTGAATAAAAATATAGCCTCAAGTAAAGTTACCGATAAACAAAGACGAAAGAGGGGATGCCTTCTCGGGCATCCCCAAGCTTAGGCTTATTGACATCCTTGAATATTACCTTTGGGTGCCTTGAGAATCCCCAAGCTTAGGCTCTTGCCACTCCTTATTCCATAGTCCATCAAATCCTTACCCAAAACTTAAAAACTTCACAACACAAAACTTCAACAGAAAATCTCGTAAGCTTCGTTAGTATAAAAAAAATCACCACTTTTAGTATTGTTGTGAACTCATTCTTTATTTATATTGGTGTAATATCTACTATATTCCAACTTTTCCATGGTTCATACCCCCCGACACTAGCCATAGATGCATCAAAATAAGCAAACAACACGCGAAAAACAGAATCTTTCAAAAACAGAACAGTCTGTAGCTATCTGGAAATTTTGAATACTTCTGTAACTCTAAAACTCCTAAGAAAATAGGAAGTCCTAGATAATTTTTCTATTAAAGTGCGTTATATCGACTAGCGAGGGGGGGGGGTGAATAGGCGATTTTTATGAATTCTTCACTGAGGAATTTGCCAGTGAGGAAATTCCTTAGCGAAGAACTACTTGCAGCGGAATAAGTACTCAAAAGTATGCATAGCAGAACACAAGCATGGTCATCATGATGAAATAAAGACAAGCACAGAGTACAGAAAGCGTAAACACAGGATAACACAGGATGAAGACAAACAGACTGAAGAAATTGAACTGAGGAAATTGAGAAAGTCTTCAGTCAAAGTATTCAAACACAGATATGAATAAGTGCACAACACAGTTATGAGGAAATGAAAGAGTTGAGGAAATAGAACCAGTAGGCTTGGTGAAGACAATGATTTGGTAGACCAGTTCCAACTGCTGTCTCAGTTGTACATCTGGTTGGAGCGGCTAGGTATCTAAACCTGAGGACACACAGTCCTCACCGTATTCTCCTTGAACTAAGGTCACACAGACCTCGTCCAATCACTCGTGGTAAGTCTTCAGGTGACTTCCGAACCTTCACAAACTCGGTCACTCGGCGATCCACAATTCCTCTTGGATGCTCTAGACCATGACGCCTAACTGTCTGAAAGAAGCACAGTCTTCAAAGGTAACAAGCATCGGATCCACACAGGATCAATCTCTTTAGTGATGCTCAATCACTTTGGGTTTGTAGGTGTTTGGGTTTGGGGTTTCCTCACTTGATGATTTTCGCTCAAAGTCCTCGGAGGATGGGATGCTCTCAAATGACAAGTGTCAGTTTCTCTCAGAGCAGCCAACCAGCTAGTGGTTGTAGGGGGCGGCTATTTATAGCCTAGGGAGCAGCCCGACATGATAAGACATAAATGCCCTTCAATGATATGACCGTTAGGTGGGTAGATATTTTGGGACAGCTGGCGCATAGCACAGCAACGGTCGGAAATTTGAGTATCAAATTCCTCAGGGCTATCATGTTCCTCACTGTGTAGGCAATCCGCACTGGCGAATTCCTAACTCCTCAGTCAGAACAAATTCCTCAGAGACCAGAAGAACTTCGTCTCTGTCACTGAAGAATATGACTGAACTGTATGAGATTTCCAATGGCTTCACTCGAAGGGATTGGTAGGTGTAGGATTTTGAGTTGAGCATCACATGGAAATTTTTCCTTAGTATTTCCTCGAGCCCCTTTAACAGTACGGTGTTTCATATGACTCAAGAAAGGGAAAATGAAACTATGAACACAAAAGTCTTCACGCTTCATGTTCCTCAAATGAATACCAAGTCTTCAAGGTCACACCAATTTCTTCACTTTCAAAGTCTTCAGAAATCCAAAGTCTTCAGTCGAAGAACTTCATTTTAAGGGGTCGACTTTCTCTGTAAATATGAAACTCCTCATAGACTTATAGACCTGTGTACCCTCATAAACACATTAGTCCCTTAACCTATAAGTCTTCAATACACCAAAATCACTAAGGGGCACTAGATGCACCTACAATCTCCCCCTTTTTGGTGATTGATGACAATATAGGTTAAGTTTTCAACGGGGATAAACATATGAAGTGTAAATACTGATATTGAGGAATTTGATTGCAAGATATAGAAGAACTCCCCCTGAAGATGTGCATAGTGAGGAATTTGCTTTTGAAGCAATGCACACTTGAATAGTAAAATCATGGAGATATCCCCCTATATCTTGTAATTCATGCACGCATTTGACATAATATATGAAGAATTTGAAATGCATGATGAAATATGGTGACTGATGTAATTCAGCATGCGTGCAATAACATTAACGAGGAATAAGCATGCAGAAGAAACAGCAGAAGTATCAGGCCACCATAGAGTTTAAGTTTACAACTCGATCCAACAAAGTCATCAGAAGAACGAGAGTTGTAACTTAGAAAAAAAGCCCATATAGATAGACCCGCTTGAAGACTAACTCAAATTTCCCCCCCTTTGTCATCGAATGACCAAAAGGTTCGAAAATGAGGACTAACGCCCTGGAAGAATATCAAGTTGATGAAGGAGCGCCAGCGTTGTTGGGGTCGTTTGTTGATGTAGGGCCTGGCGCAGTGTCGTCCAAGTCTTCATGCTCGTCGGTGTCACGCGATGAAGAATAGGAGCTGGCCACCAAGGACGGTGCCTTGACCTTCTTGTATTTCTTCGGTCGAGGTGCAGACCAGTCAAAGTCCTCCTTGATACCCATTTTCTTCAGATCTTCTGCGTTGTAAATGTGCGACAGAACAGCCCAGGTGCGGTTGAGGGTTTCATGAAGGTAGTAATGGTTTTTCTTCACTGCATTGTGGGTAGCAGTCATGTTGTGAAGAATTGAACCAAACTGACGCTTGACCCATTTGTGATTGCGATCAACCTTCTGGTGAAGACTGAGGAGAAGCTCACGGTCAGTCATCACCCTGGGAGTTGTGCCTTGAGGATTTGGCTTGGTTGCGTTGGCGGCAGAGTCATGGGTGGCAGAGTCATCATTGGTGGAGTAGGATGCAGCCTTGCGAAATTGACCATCCAATGGACGAATGCCTTCATCAATAACAGCAGTAGCCTTGCCCTTTTCATCAACTGAGGAAAATGTCCGTTTGAGGACTTCAATCGGGGGCAAGTAGCTGCAATGGTTCAGTGTATTAGCTTTGTAGTTGAGTGAAGACCTTGTTCTGATGAATCTCATAATCCACGGAGCATAAGGCTTCAACTCAAACGGTGACATTGCGACATTGGCTAGAGTCCTCATGAAGAAATCATGGAAGTTGACGGTAACGCCATGAATGATATTGAAAAGCAGATTCTTCATGATGCCAACGACTTCTTCTTCATTCGAGTCGTGGCCCTTGATAGGACTCAATGTCTTCGTCAAAATGCGATAGACAGTCCGAGGCACATATAACAATTCCTTCACAAGGAATTTAGTTCTTGGGGCCTGACCTGGCTTCAATGGCTTCATCAGCACTTGCATATAGTGATCTGTAAGCTCAGGTTCACTGTAGATGCAATGAGCAGCTTCAAGGGGAGGACTGAGAGGCAAAGCACGAAGAAATTCAGTAGCTGGTGCCTTGTAGTGAGTATTTTCAGACATCCAGTCCAGCACCCATGAATTCACATCTTCAGAGTCTTCGGTGATGTGCAGAGTTGCATAAAATTGAAGAATGAGCTCTTCATTCCAATCACATATATCAGTGTAGAAATTTAACAGTCCAGCGTCGTAAAGAACACTGAGGACTGGCACGAAGCACGGCAGAGATTCCATATCCACGTGAGGAATGTGCTCATGATCGAAGACTTTGTCTTTGTTGAATAGCACTAAGGAATAAAAATTTGCCTGGCTGACAGTCCAGAAATGCCTCTTCCTAATGCGAGCAGAGTCATAGGGGTTGTAATCAGTGAAGAATACGTGCTCGCCAAAGAAATCATTAGCCTTGAATTTTTGCTTCCTTGAGAATGGATCCTTTGTCTTGGGCAGAGGAGTGTTAGTCAGTTGCATTACAACCTCAAGAATCGCAATCTCAGGTTCTTCAGGCTGAGGAATTTCTGGTTCCTCTTCAGTGGCAGCCTCGGTCTTCAATTCTTCATTTTCATTTTCTTTAGCACTAGTGGCTAGAATTTCTTCATGAGCTTCATCAGATCCCATTTGAACTGTAGTTGCTGGGGACTGAGGAATTTGTTGCAATGGTGTGAAGAGTGGAGAGTTGGGGTGCTGACTTTCCCAAAAGTCATCATTCATCACTGGTGTGGTACAGCCAATGTCCACGTCTTCACCTTCTAGTTCTTCCATGTCGGCCTCTTCAGCAGTAAACTGAGGCATAGGCGTGGAAACCATGGGGGTTGAAGGGATTTTATCCACTTCAATTTCTTCATCCATCTGCTCTGACGAAGCAGCAGAAGGATTTTCTTCATCAGATCCGCTAGGGATCACATATTCTTCATCAAAAGGGACAATTTCCTTTGATGGCATGGAGGAAACAGGAACAACAACAATTGGATTAGCAAATGAGCTTGTCAATTTCTTCATCTTCTTCGGTGCTGAAGAATCTGAAGGAGCTGATGCTTTCCTTTTCTTCACTGCCGCACGCTCTACAGCCTTGGTCTTCTTCACATCTGATGCAGATGGAAGAATTGGAGTTGGGTAGGCGTAGGAGGAGCAGAGGAATGTGGTTGATTTTCTTCAGGCACAACTGATGCAGTTGCCCTGACCTCTTCATTTTCTTCAGGCGCACCACTAGTGGATGCCCTGGCAATTTCATCAGCGGCTGGAATGTAGTCATCAGCCCTGGAACTCACATTTTCTTCAGCAGCCTGAATGTCATCAGCGGTGCTGGCATGTTCTTCAGTTGGCTGAGCAGATGCTTCAGCCTGAGGAATCTCTTGTTGCAATGGGGCTGCAACATTGGAGGTGAACTTCTCAGTCAGTTTAACAAACCTGACCTTGGCTCCTTTCCAATCAGCATAGTAAGCATTGAAATCATTGCTGAGGACTTTGATTTCAGACTGGATCTTCACAAGTTCATCAGTTGTCATAGAGACAATGTTGTTCTTCAGGAATTTCTCCTTCCTGTACTGCGCTTTCTTGAGCTGCCTGGCCTTCTCATATTTCCATTTCTCTTCTTGGATGAAGGCAGTCAGCATATGACTTTGGCCAGGAGTCAGCTTGAAGTCAGGCATAGGAGTGTTTGGATCCTTGTGCCAGAGATCAATGTAATCGAGGATCAACTTTGGATCCAAAAGCAGAGGCACATTTGTGCCCTTGGCTCTAGCGGCCCTGACTTGCCTATCTCTGATGATTTCAGCAAGTTCTTCATCATCAGCTTCGTCTTCTTCAGACGGCACTTGGAAGGCGACCTGCTTCTTGTGAGGACTTGGGTGAGAGCCTCGTCCAGCAGTGGTCTTTGTCTTCAGCAGAGAGGGTCATGTTGAAGAATTTGGTGCAGCTGAGGAACTAGCTGAAGCTCCTGAGGCAATAGAGACGCATGTAGTCCTTTGGCACATGGCAAGATGCACAGGTGCTGAGGATTTGGTCGGAGCAGCTGAGGACTTTGGAGGAGCAGGAGCAGCGTGAGGAAATGGCCGTGAGGACATTGACGGTGAAGCACTTGGCTTACGCGCAGGCTTCTTTGCCATGGATTTCTTCGGCTTGACAAAGACCTCAGCGGCAGCAGCAGCAGCAGAGTCTTCATTGAATTTCCTCACTGCTTCTCTAGCTTGTTTAGCCAGCTTGGCCTGGCGCTTGGCCCATTCATCAGGATAATCTTCACCACGCTTGAGGCTGGTGAGATCAGCTTCTTGGCCAGGTGCCAACGGAGGTCTTGAGCATGGAGGATTGAGTGCGAATTTCTTCATGTACTTGGGAGTCACATATCTGTACTCCCTCCACTCTCTTGCCCATCTCCTCTCTATCTTCTGAATGCGCACCTTGCGCTGATTTTTATCTTCCTCAGGGGGTGTGCAGTACCCAGCATAGATGTCCTCAGGGATTTCAAATGCGGTGTTGATCTCAGGCCTCTTTCCTCCTTTCTGTGGCTTCTTTCCATCAGCCATTTTCTTCAGATGAGGAATTTGAACAATTGAATTCTCTGAAGAAGTATGCAACCTTTCTTCGAGGAACGCTGCAAATGAGTTAAGTTGATGAGAACCTAGTGATTCAGCAGCGGACATGAGTACCTGTGAACAGAGTATAGTTGCGAGGAAGTTGAAGAGGTCATATGCGTTCTCAGAAGATTTTTCAAAAAGAACAAGTTTGAGGAATTTGACCAGATGAGTCTTGAAGAATTTCACTAAGCGTTCTTTGTCTTAGGTTCCAGAGTTGTATAGATCGAAGATCCACACAATTGAGGAATCTTGAAGAAAAATTATTGCTTAGAGAAACGAATCAAGAACAGATGACATGTGAGGTGTTTAGTGTGTGAAGAATTTGAAGAATAAACACCTTTGAAGATTTTGTAGAAATCATTTGAATCAAGGAGGGCAGTAAAAGTAACTTATAATTACCCTGAACGAAGAACACGACGAACTGTGAGGTAGAGATGAGAAGTTCGTCTCTGCAGATCTTCCACGCCCTAACTCGGCGGAGGAAGATGGCTACGGCGGCGGCGGAGTGAAGATTTCCGCGGCCGGCGCGAGTACGGCGGCGACGAGGTCGAGGCAGTGAAGCTCTTCCTCACCAGCGATGATGAAGTAGCGGCGGCGCTAGGGTTTGAGAAGCTCGAGCTGGAGAGAGGTCGAGCGGAGTAAAGGAAGTGAGGAAGGGGAGAGGGGGTATTTATAGCCACGGTGAAAAACTGTTCGCCCAAAGAAATTGGACGAACGTGCCCCTGACCCTTCTCATTCGCTTGACATGTGTCACCCACGTACTGAGAAGTGGAGATCGTGTTAGATCGTGGGTGAATAGATAAGTATTTCGTGGGATGCGGAACGGTTTGAGCGGCAAAGCCGAAAATTTGGATAAGATAAGTTAAAAGTTCTGTTCTCAAATTCTTCAGCTGACAAGGACACAGTGAAGATTTTGAACGAGTTTCAAATAGAACGCACATGAAGAATTTGTGAATATATTGGGTTGAGTATAGCATAGAGGGGGAAGGGTCCGATCACATTCACTTAGTAGAAAAATCAACTTGAAGAATTAGCCATAAGTGAATGCTGTAGAGGACATAAACTCATATATATATATAGGTAAATTATATGGGACACCTAGGTGCCCGTTATAGTAAGTGATATTCATTATGCATGACATACAATCCATAACATATGACTTTCCAAAACTTTGTTTGCATGCACTATCAGCTCTAATAGGCAATTATTGCTTTCCAAAAACAATATCCTACTACTTTCCTTTGCATTGATTCCTTTCCAAACAAAAAGGGTATGTATATTCCTTTCCAAACAAAAAGAGTATGTATATACGCTCTGATTTTTTAACGTATCAGATATGACCAAATAATACGAAATATTGTCGCAAATGTCTATATGTGTAATTACGACGTATATTATGCATTCTTCTGATGTTTTACTTTTCAAGGTCTGTAGTGTTAAAAAAATTAGGGCCGGGTCACACTTTTTGGCGACTAATATTTCTATTCAAAATAAGGCCATCAGATAATATAAAATGTAATCCTAATTATTTTTTACTTTTAGAAATATATATGATGCATGCTGAATATCCACACACAATTTTTTTCCTACGTACATATACCCACACACAATTTTTTTTAGTTTTAGGAATGTACATTGCATGCCAATACCCATACGTGATTTTTCGTACATACATGGACCTAACATATCATACCCGCATACCCTTTTTCAATACATGCATGCTTTGAAGATATACATAAAACTGATACACTTTGAACGATACATAACCCAAAAAATGATACACCATTTTTAATACACGTAAATTATTTTGAGACATACCCGTAAATGATATTGGAGATATACCCAGAAATAGTACAATTTACATATACGATAGATATTGACCAGGTATATGAAAAAGTTAGTACGTGACTAGGTATACAATTTTTATAGGTATATGAATTAGTACGTGACTAGATATACGATTTTTATAGGTATATAAATTAGTACGTGATGAGGTATATGAATTTTTATAGGTATATGAATTAGTACGTGAATTTTTATAGGTATATGAATTAGTACGTGACAAAGTATGTAAAAAAATAACACATCAATAAAATACACGCACCATGCATGGACCATTAATTGTTGATTTTCTCTTTCTTGTTTAACGAGGGCATTAAGTGTCCAGATCAAGCAATAATTCTTTCCTAATTAAAGTGTCAATGTTTAATCCATTAGTTCTAGTACTAATACACGTGCACGCATCTTAGTGTAATCCGACGGTTTGTAGGCAAGGTGCCCAGGCACCTAGGTGCCCCAAATGGCCGTCCTATATATATATATATATATATATATATATATATATATATATATATATATATATATATATATAGTCAATGAAGAAAAACCACGGAGAAGGTGAAGACAATGCAAAGTTGAAGAACATGAACAACTGAGGAATTTCAAAAACTGAGAAAAACTCAAATTGAAGATTTTCAACTTTTGTGGTGGCATGACCCACCGTATAACAATGATGATTTCAGACACCGCGTACAATTGTCTAGGGTTTTGAGAATCAAATTCTTCGTTAATTTCTTCACACTTAGAGTGTTATTCTTCATTGATTGAAGAGAAACGTTTCTTCATGTGTTGCACATCTAAGTCATCAATTTTGCATAAGTGTTAGGATGAGTGTCCTTTTCAAAGAACATTCGAAGATTCTAGGATATTTAGCTCACACCGCAACTTGCTAAATCTCTTCTCATCCAAGGGCTTTGTGAAGATATCGACTAGCTGTTCTTCAGTATTCACATGCTCAATAGAAATGTCGCCCTTCAACACATGATCGCGAAGAAAATGATGACGAATCTGAATGTGCTTTGTCTTCGAGTGCTAAACTGGGTTGTGAGCAATCTTGATGGCACTCTCATTGTCACAGAAGAGAGGCACATTCTTCACGTTGATGCCGTAGTCCTTGAGAGTTTGCTTCATCCACAGCAATTGAGCACAGCAAGAACCAGCAGCAATGTACTCAGCTTCAGCAGTAGACAGTGATACGCAGTTCTGTTTCTTCGAGGACCAACAGACCAAAGATCGTCCGAGGAAATGACATGTACCAGATGTTGACTTGCGGTCCACACGATCACCAGCATAGTCAGAGTCAAAATATCCAATGAGATCAAAAGCCGAGCCCTTGGGGTACCATAATCCAAGTGTTGGTGTGTGAGCTAGATATCGAAGAATATGTTTCACAGCCTTATGGTGTGATTCCTTCGGTGTAGCTTGAAATCGGGCACACATGCAAACACTAAGCATAATATCTGGCCTAGATGCACATAAATACAATAAAGAACCAATCATGGAGCGGTATACCTTTTGATCGAAGTCAATACCATTTTCATCAGTGCACAAATGACCATTTGTGGGCATCGGAATTTTGACGCCTTTGCAATCTTGCATGCCGAATTTTCTCAGTACATCCTTGAGGTATTTCTCCTGAGATATGAATATGCCATTGTGTTGTTGACGAATTTGAAGACCTAAGAAGAATTTCAACTCTCACATCATAGACATTTGATATTCTTCACTCATCATATAGGCAAATTCATCACTATAACGTTGGTCAGTACAGCCAAAGATAATATCATCAACATATATTTGGCACACAAACAATTCACCATCATAAGATTTAGTGAAAAGAGTAGGGTCGAGTGAACTGGGTTTGAAGCCTTTCTTCATGAGGAATTCCTTCAAAGTATCATACCATGCCCGAGGGGCCTGCTTGAGGCCATAGAGGGCCTTATTGAGTCTGAAGACTTTGTTAAGATGCTTTGGATCTTCAAAACCTGGGGGTTGAGCAACATATACTTCTTCCTCAAGCTTACCATTGAGGAATGCACTTTTCACATCCATTTGATATAAAGTGATATCATGATGGTTAGCATAAGCAACTAATATGCGAATAGCTTCAAGTCTAGCAACACGTGCAAAAGTTTCATCGAAATCAATTCCTTCAACCTGTGTGTAGCCTTTAGCTACAAGCCGTGCCTTATTCCTCACCACAAGGCCATTTTCATCTTGCTTGTTGCGGTAGATCCACTTTGTGCCAATGATATTGTGCTTGCGAGGATCTGGACGTTTAACTAGTTCCCGGACGTTGTTGAGTTCGAATTGATGTAATTCTTCTTGCATGGCCTGAATCCACTCAGGCTCCAGAAATGCTTCATCTACCTTAGTGGGCTCTGTGATAGAGACAAAAGCATAGTGCCCACAAAAGTTAGATAAATGTGAAGCTTTTGAGCGTGTGAGAGGACCTGGTGCTTCAATGTCATCGATGATCTTTTCAATTTGCACTTCTTTTGCAACGCGAGGATGAGCGGGTTGTCGTCGAGGAATTTGATCAGCATTTTCTTCAGCACCATTTTCTTCAGCATTTTCTTCAGGTGCATTAGCTCGACGTTCTTCACGTTATGGAATGAATTCTTCAGCAGATTCTTCGGTAGGAATGACATCCTCAGTAGCCTTGAACTTGATAGTTTCCTCAAGTGCTCGTTCATCTATCACAGAGGGTAGGTGCTCTCTTTGCGAGCCATTAGTTTCATCAAACCGCACATCTACAGTTTCAACAACCTTGTGAACAACGTTGTTGAAGACTCTGTAGGTGTGCGAGTCCTTTCCGTAACCAAGCATAAAACATTCATGTGCTTCCGGTGCAAATTTAGCATTGTGAAGAGGATCTCTAATCCAACATTTAGCACCGAAGACTTTGAAATAACTCACATTGGGTTTCTTGTCAGTGAGGAGTTCATAGGCAGTCTTCTTGAAGAATTTGTGAAGATATACCCTGTTGATGATGTGGCACGCAGTATAAATTGCCTCGATCCAGAAGTGACGAGGCATCTTGTACTCATCAAGCATAGTGCGAGCCATCTCAACAAGAGTTCTGTTCTTGCGCTCCACGACGCCATTCTGCTGAGGAGTGTAAGGAGCAGATAACTCATGAGTAATACCAAGTTCATCAAGATAGTCATCAAGACCAGAATTCTTGAACTCAGTTCCATTGTCACTTCTGATGTGCTTGATCTTCACACCAAAGTTGGTTGAAGCCCTTGAGGAAAATCGTTTGAAGACTTCCTGCACTTCATGTTTCTAAGTAACAATATATACCCATGTGTATCGAGAGTAATCATCAACAATAACAAAGCCATAGAGAGATGCGTCATTTGTGACTGCTGAGTAATGGTTAGGACCGAAGAGATCCATATGAAGCAATTCAAATGGTCGAGTAGTGGTCATGATAGTCTTCGCTGGATGCTTAGCCTTGGTCATCTTTCCAGCTTCACAAGCTCCACACAAGTGATCCTTGAGGAATTTTACATTCTCAATGCCAATGACATGCTTCTTCTTCCCAAGCGTGTGCAAATTCCTCATGCCTGCATGACCAAGTCGTCGATGCCATAGCCAGCCTTCTGAAGCTTTTGCAAGTAGGCACACGACTGGTTGCGGTCCTGTAGAGAAATCAATAATATACAAGTCTCCTCTCCTAAAGCCTTCGAAGACTTTGGAATTGTCAGCTTCCATAACCACAACACAAGGATACTTTCCAAAGACAACAACCATATCAAGATCACAAAGCATTGAGACAGACATGTGGTTGTATCCTAAGGACTCGACAAGCATGACTTTGTCCATGTGTTGATCCTTTGTGATCGCAACCTTACCTAGACCCAATACTTGACTTTTGCCTTTGTCAGCGAAGATGATATGCTTCATATGCGATGGTGATAAGGGAGCATCCATCAATAGATTCTTGTCACCAGTCATGTGATTTGTACATCCACTATCGAGGACCCACTCAGTGGCTTTGGGTTGATCATCCTGCAGATGAATTAGTGCAGCTTACGAACTTCATATACTTCATCAGTGAAGAATATGACATCACAATTCATCAGACCAATTTCATCAAGCAATGCAACAGTTGAAAACAGTATGAGGACGTGAGAAATGAAAGTTCATTTCTTCATGATTAGCCTGCGTCCTTTCAGGCACTTTTCAGGTCTCCAGCAAATTCTTCAGACGTTAAAGTACGTCTGGAGACCTGACCCTGCATAGAAGATTAGTTCTTTTTCTTCACCACCCACATCTGAAGGGGTGGCAAAGAGTTCATCACTCTGCGAGCTCCATACGAGAAAGGTGGCATAGAAGCCAATCCATTTCGTTTCACATAAGAGGAGTTAGGGTAAGCATATGAATAAGCAGAGAAATTCTTCGAGGACTTATGAACATAATGATTAGAAGAATAATGCTCATATTCATAGCCCTTAGCTCTTCCCTGCGAAACAGAGTTGTTAGCACGATGATGTTCATATGAGGACTTTGATCCTTTTGAGGAATATGATCCACGTGAGGAATTCGATCCGTATGAGGACTTGGATCCATATGAAGAATTTGGTCCATATGAAGAATTTGATCTGGGGTTCCTATTCTTCACAGGTGGTGTCATGAGGACATTCACCTGAAGACTTTCAAGGCACCTTTTGGAAACCCAGATTTTCTTCATAGGAGAACTGTTCCTGCAGTTAGTGCCAACATATCTAGCAAATACTTCACCATTCTGATTTTTAAACAGTTTATAGTTGGAGTCAAATGACTCATCAGAAGAATGAGAAGATTCACATGTAAAGCCAGATAAATTAGATGGATCAACTGGAGGTCCCTTTGCAGCAACCCATGAGGTTTTGGGGTACTGCTCGGGCTTCCAATATGTACCATCAGCATTGAGTTTCCTCTCAAAGGCAACACCCTCTTTCCTAGGGTTCCTGTTGAGGATCTGCTTTTTAAGCACATCACAAAGAGTCTGATGCCCTTTGAGGCTTTTGTACATGCCTGTCATGTACAATTCCTTCATCCCTGCATCGTCGGTGATACTAGCAATGTCCTCAAATGAGGAATTAGTGATAGCAGAGACAGTTGAAGAATTTTAGCATTAGAAGCATTTGAGCATTCAGGTGAAGAATTAGCAGATTCACGTTCAATGCATTTCAAACATGGAGGAACAAATTCTTCCTGAGCAGCGCTGATTTGTTGAGCAAGTAATGAATCGCGCTCCTTCTGAAGATCTTCATAACTCACTCTTAGCTTCTCAAGATCTTGCTTTCTTTGAAGAAATTCATAAGAAAGCTTCTCATGATCAGATAAGAGAGTGTTTTGATGACCTTGAAGGTTGTCAAACCTAGTCTGAAGTCTCTGGAGATTTTCAGTCAAGGTTTTAGTGCGATCCATTTCTTCACCCAACATATCATCACTTTTGTCTAGCATGTTTTGAACCTTTTCAAAATCCCTTTGTTGTTTCACAGCAATCTTAGCAAGTTTAGAGTAGCTGGGCTTGAGGTTTTCATCAGATTCATTCTCACTAGATTCAGAGGAGGTATATTTGAGTACCTTGGCATCCTTTGCCATGAAGCAATAGGTGGGAGCGTAGTCATCATTGCCTTCATCAGCCGTGTTGGTGAAGCCATTTTCTTCAGAGTTGAAGATAGACTTGCTGATGAATGCAGTAGCGAGAGCTAGACTTGCTACTCCAGACTCGGACTCCTCACATACCTCCTCTTCCTCATGTTCCTCAGATTCAGCTTCAGAGTCCATTTCCTTGCCAATGAATGCCCGAGCCTTCTTGGAGCTCCTCTTCTTGTGAGATGAAGACTTTGAGGATTTTGATGATGAAGATTTTGAGGATTTCTTTTTCTTCGCATCATCAGAACTGTAATCCTTGTATTTCTTCTTCCTTGATTCCTTTTCCCACTGAGGACAATCTTGAATGTAGTGTCCAGGTTTCTTGCATTTGTGACAAAGCCTCTTCTTGTAGTCAATGGATGAGGAATCATTGCTCCTTGAGGATCTTCCAAAGCGACCACGTCTTGAGAACTTTTGAAACTTCTTCACGAGCAGTGCTAGTTCCTGGCTCAGTTCTTCAGGATCACCAAGGCTGCTGCCAGAGTCTTCATCTTCAGACTCAGAAACTGCCTTGGCCTTCAGTGCACGTGATCTGCCATAGCTCGAACCATAGAGGTCTCTCTTTTCAGCAAGCTGGAACTCATGAGTATTTAGCCTTTCGAGGATATCAGCGGGATCAAGTGACTTGTAAACAGCACGTTCTTGTATCATCAATGCCAGAGTATCAAATGAGGAATCAAGCGATCTCAACAATTTCTTCACCACCTCATGGTCGGTGATGTCAGTGGCACCAAGCGCTTGAAGCTCATTTGAGATGTCAGTGAGGCGATCGAAGGTTTGTTGAACATTTTCATTGTCGAGTCTTTTGAAGCGGTTGAAGAGATTGTGAAGAACATCAACTCGAGAGTCACGCTGAGTTGAGACTCCTTCATTCACTTTGGACAGCCTATCCCAGATAAACTTAGCAGTTTCCAAAGCATTCACTCTTCCATACTGTCTTTTGCTCAGATGGCCACATATGATATTCTTCGCTTGAGAATCGAGTTGCTTGAATCTCTTCACATCGGTAGCGTTCAGTAAGGGTGAGACAGAGGGAATACCATTTTCCACAACATACCAAAGATCGTTATCAATTGCCTCAAGATGCATTCGCATCTTTTTCTTCCAGTAGGGGTAGTTCGTCCCATCGAAGGTAGGACACCCAGCAGAGACCTTGATCATACCTGCGGTCGACATAACTAAAACTCCAGGCGGTTAAACCAAAATCACACAGAACAAGGGAGTACCTTGCTCTGATACCAATTGAAAGTGCGTTATATCGACTATCGGGGGGTGAATAGGCGATTTTTATGAATTCTTCACTGAGGAATTTGCCAGTGAGGAAATTCCTTAGCGAAGAACTACTTGCAGCGGAATAAGTACTCAAAAGTATGCATAGCAGAACACAAGCATGGTCATCATGATGAAATGAAGACAAGCACAGAGTACAGAAAGCGTAAACACAGGATAACACAGGATGAAGACAAACAGACTGAAGAAATTGAACTGAGGAAACTGAGAAAGTCTTCAGTCAAAGTCTTCAAACACAGATATGAATAAGTGCACAACACAGTTATGAGGAAATGAAAGAGTTGAGGAAATAGAACCAGTAGGCTTGGTGAAGACAATGATTTGGTAGACCAGTTCCAACTGCTGTCTCAGTTGTACATCTCGTTGGAGCGGCTAGGTATTTAAACCTGAGGACACACAGTCCTCACCGTATTCTCCTTGAACTAAGGTCACACAGACCTCGTCCAATCACTCGTGGTAAGTCTTCAGGTGACTTCCGAACCTTCACAAACTCAGTCACTCGGCGATCCACAATTCCTCTTGGATGCTCTAGACCATGACGCCTAACCGTCTGGAAGAAGCACAGTCTTCAAAGGTAACAAGCATCGGATCCACGCAGGATCAATCTCTTTAGTGATGCTCAATCACTTTGGGTTTGTAGGTGTTTGGGTTTGGGTTTTCCTCACTTGATGATTTTCGCTCAAAGTCCTCGGAGGATGGGATGCTCTCAAATGACAAGTGTCAATTTCTCTCAGAGCAGCCAACCAGCTAGTGGTTGTAGGGGCGGCAATTTATAGCCTAGGGAGCAGCCCGACATGATAAGACATAAATGCCCTTCAGTGATATGACCGTTAAGTGGGTAGATATTTTGGGACAGCTAGCGCATAGCACAGCAACGGTCGGAAATTTGAGTATCAAATTCCTCAGGGCTATCATGTTCCTCACTGTGTAGGCAATCCGCACTGGCGAATTCCTAACTCCTCAGTCAGAACAAATTCCTCAGAGACCAGAAGAACTTCGTCTCTGTCACTGAAGAATATGACTGAACTGTATGAGATTTCCAATGGCTTCACTCGAAGGGATTGGTAGGTGTAGGATTTTGAGTTGAGCATCACATGGAAATTTTTCCTTAGTATTTCCTCGGCCCCCTTTAACAGTACGGTGTTTCCTATGACTCAAGAAAGGGAAAATGAAACTACGAACACAAAATTCTTCACGCTTCATGTTCCTCAAATGAATACCAAGTCTTCAAGGTCACACCAATTTCTTCACTTTCAAAGTCTTCAGAAAGTCTTCAGAAATCCAAAGTCTTCAGTCGAAGAACTTCATTTTTAGGGGTCGACTTTCTCTGTAAATATCAAAATCCTCATAGACTTATAGACCTCTGTACACTCATAAACACATTAGTCCCTTAACCTATAAGTCTTCAATAAACCAAAATCACTAAGGGGTACTAGATGCACTTACAGGAAAATTGATCTTTCATAACAAGATTCAGCAAAGCAATATTAATTTCACAAGATTCTGCATTAGTAGCGGGAGCAATCGGAGTACTAATAAAATCAGTGTTGTTGGTATTGGAAAATCACACAATTTGGTATTATCTTGAGCCATCGTGACAGAGCAAGCAATCCAACACACGAGCACACAAAAAGCAAACGAAGAAGACGAACGGAAGAAGGGCGAACAAAAGGCGAATCTTTTTGAAAATTGTTTTAGAAGTGGGGGAGAGGAAAATGAGAGGTGAATGGCAAATAATGTGATGCGAGGGATGAGAGTTTATGATGGGTACTTGGTATGTCCTGGCTTGGCGTAGAACTCCCCGGCAACGGCGCCAAAAATCCTTCTTGCTACCTCTTGGGCATGCGTTGATTTTTCCCTTGAAGAGGAAAGGGTGATGCAGCAAAGTAGCGTAAGTATTTCCCTCAGTTTTGAGAACCAAGGTATCAATCCAGTAGGAGACAACGCAACAAACCACCGAATACTTGCACAAACAAACACCAACTTGCAACCAACGCGACAAAGGGGTTGTCAATCCCTTCATGGTTATTCGCAAAGTGAGATCTAATAGAGATGGATAAACGGTAAAGTGATATTTTTGGTAATTTTGGTTTATGGAACGAAAAGTAAAAGATTGCAAAATAAAGTAAATAGGAAGCTAGAATTATGGATCGGAAACTTATATGATGGAAAATAGACCCGGGGGGCATAGGTTTCACTAAAGGCTTCTCTCGAGATAGAAAATATTATGGTGGGTGTGCAAATTACTGCCGAGCAATTGATAGAAAAGTGCAAAGTTATGACGATATCTAAGGCAATGATCATGAACATAGGCATCACGTCCGTGTCAAGTAGACCGACTATGGCCTGCATCTACTACTATTACTCCACACATCAACCGCTATCCAGCATGCATCTAGAGTACTAAGTTCATAAGAACGGAGTAACGCCTTAAGCAAGAAGACATGATGTAGAGGAATTAACTCAAGCAATATGATGAAAACCCCATCTTTTTATCCTCGATGGCAACAATACAATACGTGTCGGTTCCGCTTCTATCACTGGGATCGAGCACCGCAAGATTGAACCCAAAGCTAAGCACTTCTCCCATTGCAAGAAAAACCAATCTAGTAGGCCAAACCAAATCGATAGTTCGAAGAGACTTGCAAAGATATCAAATCATGCATAAAAGAATTCAGAGAAGATTCAAATAATATTCATTGATAAGCTGATCATAAATCCACAATTCATCGGATCTCGGCAAACACACCGCAAAAGAGTATTACATCGAATAGATCTCCAAGAACATCGAGGAGAAATTTCTTTTGAGAATCAAAGAGAGAGAAGAAGCCATCTAGCTACTAGCTATGGACCCGTAGGTTGTAACCCACAAGTATAGGGGATCGCAACAGTTTTCGAGGATAGAGTATTCAACCCAAATTTATAGATTCGACACAAGGGGAGCCAAAGAATATTTGAGGGTATTAGCGGCTGAGTTGTCAATTCAACCACACCTGGAGATTAATTATCTGCAGAAAGTAATCAGTAGCAAAGTAATATGATAGTTTTGATAGTGGTGACAGCAGTAACGGTAACGGTAACAGTGATAGCAATAATTTTGTAGCAAGTGTAACAGTGATGATAGCAGTAGTAACTTAGCAGAAACAATATAAGATAAATTCGTAGGCATTGGATTGGTGACTTGTTGGATGACATTCATCATGAGACAGTTATAACCTAGGGCGATACGACACTAGCTCCAGTTCATCAATATAATGTAGCCATGTATTTCGTAAATAGTCATACGTGCTTATGGAAAGAACTTGCATGACATCTTTTGTCCTACCCTCCCGTGGCAGCGGGGTCCATATTGGAAACTAAGGGATATTAAGGCCTCCTTTTAATAGAGAACCGGAACAAAGCATTAACACATAGTGAATACATGAACTCCTCAAACTATGGTCATCACAGGGAGTGGTCCCGGTTATTGTCACTCCGGGGTTGCCGGATCATAACACGCAGTAGATGACTATAACCTGCAAGATCGGATCTAAAACATGCATATAATTATGATAACTTAAACGGTTCAGATCTGAGTTCATGGCACCCGGGCCCAAAGTGACAAGCATTAAGCATGGCAAAGTCATAGCAACATCAATCTTAGAACATGGTGGATACTAGGGATTAAGCCCTAACAAAACTAACTCGATTACATGATGAATCTCATCCAACTCCTCGCCGACCAGCGAGCCTACGAAGGAATTACTCACTCCCAGTGGGGAGCATCATGGAATCGGCGATGGAGAAGGGTTGGTGATGACGAAGAACGAAGATCCCCCTCTCCGGAGCCCCAAACGGACTCTAGATCTGGCCTCCTGATGAAGAACGGGAGGTGGGGGCGGCTCCGTCTCGTTGATCACGATAATTCTTTCTCCCTGATTTTTTCTGGAAAAATAGGATTTTATAGCGTCGGTTTCAGGGTCTACGGGGCCACCAGGTGGGGACAAGCCACCTGGGCGCGCTAGGAGAGGGGGCGCACCCTGGTGGGTTGTGCCCAGCCAGGTGCCCCTCTCCGGCAGGTCTTGGTTCCAGAAATTCTTATTTATTATATAAAAATTCCTCGCAAAGTTTCGTTCCATTCCGAGAACTTTTATTTCTGCACAAAAACAACACCATGGTAGTTCTATTGAAAATAGCGTCAGTCCGGGGCTAGTTTCATTCAAATCATGCAAATTAGAGTCCAAAACAAGAGGAAAAGCGTGAGGAAAAGTAGATACGTTGGAGACGTATCAACTCCCCCAAGCTTAAACCTTTGCTTGTCCTCAAGCAATTCTGTTGATAAACTGAAAGTAAAAAGAAAAAGTTTACGAACTCTTTTGCTCTTGTTTGCATAAATAAGCTTAAACAACACCCAGGTTTTCAGCCACATTATAACTAACCATGTCGACAATAACTCTTAAAGATTATAATGACTCATATCAATGACATAATTAGCTAGCGAGCAATAATAAGATATCTCAAACGGCAACACGTTGTCAAAACAACCATGATATAATATGACAATAGTGGTATCTCGATAGCCCTTTCTGAGACCGCAAAACATAAATGCAGAGCACCTCCAAAGTTCAAGCAGCGACTAAACATTGTAATTCATGGTAGAAAAGATCCAGTCATGATGCACCCAACATTAGCTACACACAATGCATAAGTCATGACAGATGTGCTCTCATGTTCTAGCGCTTGTTTTAGAAGGTGATGACACAACATAAAAGTAAATAGATAGTCCCTTCGCAGAGGGAAGCAGTGATTTGCAGAGGTGCCAAAGCTCAAGTTTTTAAATAGAGATAAATGATAATTTGGGACATGCACCCTTCTCATTTACTTCATGACCATCAGTTATCAATATCTTCCATGCTAAGCATGCTAGTGGCGGTTCCCAAGCGATAAAAGTAAAGGTTTTGACTCCATTGGGAGTTTTTGTTTGATTATTTGAGAGATTAACTCTTTTTTAGTTTGTAGTTTGGGACTGGGCATCCCTATTACCGCCCTTTTCTCGTGCGATGGCGAGTGAATAAACACTCGGCCTGAGAATAACCCGCTTAGCATGGAAGATACCGACCACCTGTCGTTCCATGAACGATCCAGGCACACAAAACGGATATTTATTTAGAAGTTTTTATAGGTGGCACATGCAAATTTACTTAGGACGGCAGGGTAATACCGCATATAGGTAGGTATGGTGGACTCATCTGGAATAACTTCAGGTTCAGGGTTTTTGATGTACAAGCAGAATTCCCACTTAGTAGAGGCGAAGGCTAGCAATTAGATTGAGAAGCGGCCAGCTAGAGAGCAACAACGGTCATAACCATGCATTATGCATAAGTAACATTGGACACTAGCATGAGTAGGATATGAACATCATGAACATAAATATCATAGAGGCTATGTTGGTTTTGATTCAACTATATGCATGAACATGTGCCAATTCAAGCCACTCGAACATTCAGAGGAGGATACCATATCATCATACTACATCACAATCATTTTAACGCAATGTTTTATCCAAGATAAATCATTATCCACTCCCAGCTACTTATGCATGGTATGAGAAACTATAATCTCTAATTGTCATTGCAAACATGTTTAATCATAATGGGTTGAATCATGGATACTAGGTTAAACATATTTACACAAACAGGGCAAGTCGAGTTCATACCCGTTTCTCTCTGCCATGGCCAGTTCATCGAATATCGTCATTATTTCCTTTCACTTGCACGACCGAATGATATGAAATTAATAATAGTGCAAGAGTGTCGTGGACTAAGCTGGAATCTGCAAACATTTTATTCAGCAGGAGAAGACAAGGTAAAATGGGCTCTTTATTAGATCAACAGTTATTCATATGAGAGCCACTCAAAATTTTCATCGTGGTCTTCTCCTTGGTACAACTCAAATAAAAAGAAAAGAAATTCAGAGAAACACACTGAAATATTTTTGGAGTTTTCGGTTTTCTTGAACAAGCAAATAAAAGGGAAAAGCAAAAATGAGAAAAACTATTTACACGGGAAAGCTCCCAACAAGTGAAAGAAGAACACGGAAATATTTTTGGGTTTTCTTTTTAATATTACTACTAAGCATGCATAGAAAGTAAATTAACTACAACTAATTTTTTTTGGTTTCTCTAAGGGTTTTCAAACACACAAGAAGAAAGCAAGAAAATAAATCTAAGCATGGATGATACAATGAAAAAGTGTGAACACCGACTAAGGGAAATGAGTGGGCATGAATGTAATGTCGATGGAAACACGTACTCCCCCAAGCTTTGGCTTTTGGCCTAACTTGGTAGTCGATCAGTAGCCTGGATGGTAGTAGGGGTACTGAGGAGTGGGCATCCACTCATCCCATTGCTGAGGCTCCTCCGCTGCCTCTGCAGCAGCCTGAGCGTTCCGGTAGGCGATGATGTCTGCAGGCATAATCCTATATCCGCCCCTGGCAACAGAATCAAACAAAGCAGGAGCAGGTAATGGAATAACATCACGAGTCTCCATGCTAAAACCAGGTTATAAGGGATTGGAATGTTAGGAGACTCTTTATCAGTGAAGTGGTGTGATCCATGGTTGTGCGGTCTAGGTAAACCTTGGTCAGAGGGTAATCATGATGGCGTATCTCAACACTAAAGTGAGCCGCCAAACGCCATGTATTTTGCCCTTGGATTTATTAATGTGGAGGTGACGAGCCACAATAGCTCCCAAGCTATAAGTGTTGTCGCCCTCCAGTGCACGAAGCAAAACAGCAAGGTCTGGTGAACTGAGTGCACCCACCTTCTCTCTAGCAAGCAAGCATTTTGCAATGAAAAGAGCAAAGTAATGAACAGCAGGAAAATGTAAGCCAGCGGCAGTGATAGCTGACACCCCTCTCTCATCTCCCACTATCAAAGTGCGATAAAATATCTCAAACTCTGCCAGCCTAGGCTCGGCTAAGCTCCCATCAGAAGGGATCATGCATATGTCACAAAATTCAGTAAGTGGTATCTGATGGTTTTCAGCATATAAATCAAAGCTCACTTCAGGAGGATTATTCCTAGGAAGGAAAGTAAAACTTTGAACAAAGATGTTTGTGAGGATTTGGTGCTGTTCACACTCATCTGTGATGAAGTCGGTGAGGCCGGCGTTAGCAGCATACTGTGTGAACTCTTGAAGGATTCCAGCCTCTTCCAGGAATGGGGTGTGCGGCCATTCACACGGCCGTACTTCCGCCAACCTCCGAGGATGGAGATCACTATCAGATGACTCCCCAATAACACCCTTGGAGTTCTTCTTGGAGCCAAACTTCCTAAAGTATTCATGGTTTTCCTATGAACAAAATTCTGAAATTTATTAGCCCACAAAATTTTCTCAACAAAACTTCACAAAAATGATACCAACTACTCCTAGGGATACATAGAGGCCATAGCAAGCATTCAAACTACTTAGAACTCTAAGAATTCAACATGCAAGCTCATCTACAGCAGCACCAAGAGTAGCTAATTATTCAAAATATAAACCACTAAAACAAAAACTAATTGGACAAACGGTGGAGCCACATACCAAGCAACAATCCCCCGAAACAGTTTCGGAAACAGAGCTTTGAGCAAGAGATCGAAATCCGCGGGTTTGAGAGCAAGAACACGGGAGAGAGAGCAATGGAGATTTTTTTCTAGAGGTAAATGATGATGTGGGATGAAGAGATAAGTGAGGGGGCCCACGTGGGGACCACAACCCACCAGGGCGCGCCCGGGGGTCCTGGCGCCCAGGTGGGTTGTGCCCACCTGGTGCACCTCCCTCTGATATTATTTGCACCAGAAATTCAGAAATATTCAAAAAAAATCATATTAAATTTTCAGGGCATTCTGAGAACTTCTATTTTTGGGTCATTTTTTTATTGCACGGGAGATTCATAAAACAGACAAAGCATGGAATTTTATTTTATTTAACTAATAAAAATATAAAACAAAAAGTAGGGACAGAAGGTAGTGCTTACTAAATTCATCAACTTCATACCGCTCAAAAATGATCCATTAATAAGGTTGATCAGGTCTTATTAACAACCACTTTCGATTAGCATGAAACCGAAGAACTTTCGTAAATCACTAAGTTACCTCAATAGGGATATGCATTTCCCCGACAATAAGCATTTCATACTTGTTTTTAACAGTAGCTAGAGGTATTTGAAAACTTCCAATAGTGATTGTCGGAGATTTTTCAATAACATTAATACCATTCACTTGGAATTGTTTCTTCGGAAAGTGCACCGTATGATCATTACCATTGATATGAAAAGTGACCTTGCTTTTATTGCAATCAATAACAGCCCCTGCAGTATTTAAGAAGGGTCTACGAAGGATAATCGACATATTGTCGTCCTCAGGCATCTCAAGTACAACAAAGTCAGTCAAAATAGTACCATTAGCAACAACAACGGGCACATCCTCAAAAATACTGATAGGTATGGCAGTTGATTTGCCAGCCATTTGCAAAGATATTTCAATAGGCGTGAGTTTATTCAAATCAAGTCTTTTATATAGAGAGAAAGGCATAACACTAACACCAGCTCCTAAATCACACAAGGCAGTTTTCACATAATTCTTTTTGATGGAGCAAGGTATAGTTGGTATTCCCGGATCTCCAAGTTTTTTAGGTACTCCATCTTTAAAAGTATAATTAGCAAGCATAGTGGAGATTTCAGCTTCCAGTATTTTTCTCTTATTAGTGATGATGTCTTTCATATACTTTGCATAAGGAGGCATTTTCAAGATATCAGTCAAGTGAGTACGCAAAAAGACTGGCCTCAGCATTTCAGCAAAGCGTTCAAATTCTTAATCATATTTCTTTTTAGTTGACTTGGGTGGAAAGGCATAGGTTTTTGAACCACGGTTCTCTTTCTTTACCATGTTTACTAGCCACAAAGTCTCTTTTATCATATCTTTTATTCTTAGGTTGTGGGTCATCAAGATCAACAGGTGGTTCTATCCCAACATCATTATCTGGTTCTTTTTCATTTGGTTGAGAGTCTTCATGAACCTCATCATTATCTTTTTCATTATCACTGGGTGAGTGTCCATTACCTCATTGAGTTTCAGCATCAGAGATAGAAGTTTCATTATCTTTCTAGAAGGACTAGGTGCATCAGTGTTAACTCTTTGTGAATCTTGTTCAATTCTTTTTGGGTTTCCCTCAGGATAAAGTGGTTCCTGAGTCATTTTACCTCCTCTAGTTGCAACTCTAACAGCAAAGTCATGTGTATTATTATTCATTTCATCAAGAAATTCTCTTTGTGATTTAGCAACTTGTTCTAACTGAGTTTGAACCATAGAAGCATGTTTTCCAACACCTCTAACATCATTTGAGATTCTAAATAACAAGTCACTCAAGCGAGTAATCATGTCAGAATTATATTTCAATTGTTTCATAACATTTGCATTGAAGTGATCTTATTTTCTAATATAATTTTCAAACTCATAAAGGCATTGGCTAGGATGCATATTGTGAGGATTGTCATTATCATTGAACTTCATTAAAGAATTTACCTCTACCACCTTAGGTAGTGGTGGTGTATTAAGCCCATGTATTTCTTCAATAGGAGGTAAATTTTTAACATCCTCAACTTTAATACCTTTTCCTTCATAGATTTCTTTGCCTCTTGCATATCCTCAGGACTGTGATATAATATACCCCTCTTCTTCGGAGTGGGTTTAGTTGGTGGTTCAAGAAGAGTCCAATCATCATAATTTTTTAATATATTATTCAATAATTCTTCAGCTTGTCCAACAGTTCGTTCCCTGAAAACACAACCAGCACAACTATCTAGGAAGTCCCTAGAAGCATCGGTTAGTCCATTATAGAAGATATCAACTATTTCATTTTTCTTAATAGGATGATCAGGCAAAGCCTCCCCCAAGCTTGTGGGAGACTCTCTTCTTTGGTTTGCACAAAGTTAAATATTTCCTGTAAGGCGGCTTGTTTCTTATGAGCAGGAAAATATTTTTCAGAGAAGTAATAAATCATATCCTGGTGACTACGCACACAACCAGGAGCAAGAGTATTGTACCAAGCTTTAGCATCACCCTTTAATGAGAAAGGAGATAATCTGAGAATAAAGTAATAATAAGTTTTCTCATCATGAGTAAAAAGCGTGGCTATATCATTCAACTTAGTAAGATGTGCCACAACAGTTTCAGTTTCATAACCATGGAAAGGATCAGATTCAACCAAAGTCATTAACTCTGGGTCAACAGAGAATTCATAATATTTATCATCAATAAAGATAGGTGAAGTAGCAAACTTAGGATCACATTTCATTCTAGCATTCAGAGATTTTTCTTTATACTTGCATAATAATTTCTCTAGATCATCTCTATCTCTGCAAGCAAGATTATCTCTAGTTGTCTCCTCATTCATAACATAACCTTCTGGTACCTTAGGCAATTCATATCTTGGAGGGCTAGTTCTAGCAGGTGTTTCAGGAGATTCAGTTTCAAGTTCATCATCAGATTCAACAACATCATGTTGTATTACTCTAGCAATTTGTTTATCAAGAAATTCACCAAGTGGCACATCATCATTATCAAGCAAGGTACTAGCATCATCATAAGCATTATCCATAGCAGAAGTAGCATCATCAATAACTTGCGACATATCAGAATTAATAGCATGTGGTGGTGTTCCAAGTTTACTCATAACAGAAGGTGAATCTAAAGCAGAACTAGATGGCAGTTCCTTACCTCCCCTCGTCTTTGAGGGGTAAATCTTAGTCTTAGGATCCTTCAGATTCTTCATAGTGATAATATGATAATAATCCCAAGTGACTCAACAAATATAGCTATGCTCCCCGGCAACGGCGCCAGAAAAAGGCCTTGATAACCCACAAGTATAGGGGATCGCAACAGTTTTCGAGGCTAGAGTATTCAACCCAAATTTATAGATTCGACACAAGGGGAGCCAAAGAATATTTGAGGGTATTAGCAGCTAAGTAGTCAATTCAACCACACCTGGAGATTAATTATCTACAGGAAGTAATCAGTAGCAAAGTAATATGATAGTTTTGATAGTGGTGACAGCAGTAACGGTAACGGTAACAGTGATAGCAGTAATTTTGTAGCAAGTGTAACAGTGATGATAGCAGTAGTAACTTAGCAGAAACAATATAAGATAAATTCATAGGCATTGGATCGGTGACTTGTTGGATGATATTCATCATGAGACAGTTATAACCTAGGGCGATACGGCACTAGCTCCAGTTCGTCAATATAATGTAGCCATGTATTCCATAAATAGTCATACGTGCTTATGGAAAGAACTGGCATGACATCTTTTGTCCTACCCTCCCGTGGCAGCGGGGTCCATATTGGAAACTAAGGGATATTAAGGCCTCCTTTTAATAGAGAACCGGAACAAAGCATTAACACATAGTGAATACATGAACTCCTCAAACTACGGTCATCACCGAGAGTGGTCCCGGTTATTGTCACTCCGAGGTTGCCGGATCATAACACGTAGTAGATGACTATAACTTGCAAGATCGGATCCAAAACATACATATAATTATGATAACATAAACGGTTCAGATCTGAGTTCATGGCACCCGGGCCCAAAGTGACAAGCATTAAGCATGGCAAAGCCATAGCAACATCAATCTTAGAACATGGTGGATACTAGGGATCAAGCCCTAACAAAAATAACTCGATTACATGATGAATCTCATCCAACTCCTCACCGGCCAGCGAGCCTACGGAGGAATTACTCACTCCCGGTGGGGAGCATCATGGAATCGGCGATGGAGAAGGGTTGGTGATGACGAAGAACAAAGACCCCCCCCCTCTCCGGAACCCCAAACGGACTCTATATCTGGCCTCCCGATGAAGAATAGGAGGTGGTGGCGGCTCCGTCTCGTGGATCGCGATAATTCTTTCTCCCTGATTTTTTCTGGAAAAATAGGATTTTATAGCGTCGGTTTCAGGGTCTGCGGGGCCACCAGGTGGGGACAACCAACCTGGGCACGCCAGGAGAGGGTGGCACGCCCTGGTGGGTTGTGCCCACCCAGGTGCCCCTCTCCGGCAGGTCTTGGCTCCAGAAATTCTTATTTATTATATAAAAATTCCTCGCAAAGTTTCGTTCCATTCCGAGAACTTTTATTTCTGCACAAAAACAACACCATGGTAGTTCTGCTGAAAACGGCGTCAGTCCGGGGTTAGTTTCATTCAAATCATGCAAATTAGAGTCCAAAACAAGGGGAAAAGCGTTAGGAAAAGTAGATACATTGGAGACGTATCATAGGTCTGAGGTAAACTACTCACGCTTTATCGGAGAGGCAATGGTGTTGATGTAGAAGCCCTCCGTGACCAATTCCCCCTCCTGCAGGATGTCGGAAAAAGGCCCCAAGATGGGATCTCACAGGTACAGAAGGTTGCGGCGGTGGAAAAGTGATTTCATTGCTCCCTTGGAAGTTTTTGGGGTATAAGAGTATATATAGGAGGAAGATCTAGGTCAGGAGGTCAGGGTTCCACAAGGTTGGGGGGCACGCCCTCCACCCTTGTGGCCGCCTCGTGGCTCTTCCAACTTGCACTCCAAGTCTCCTGGGTGTCTTCTGGTCCAAGAAAAATCATCGCGAAAGTTTTATTCCGTTTGGTATTCCTTTTCTGCGAAACTCTAAAACAAGGAAAAATAAGAAATTGGCACTGGGCTCTAGGTTAATAGGTTAGTCCCAAAAATCATATAAAATAGCATATTAATGCATATTAAACATCCAAAACAGATAATATAATAGCATGGAACAATAAAAAATTATGGATACGTTGGAGACGTATCAGGGGGCGCGGCAAGGAGGGGGTGGTGGCGGAGAAGGGCCCCGACGGGGTAGGGACGCAGTGTAGGAAGGCGGCTGCGGTGGCGAGGGGGGCATCGCGGCGTGGGAGGGGCGTGGCGGCGGCGAGGAATGAGGGTTGGGGCGAGGGCGGCGCAATTAGAAAAAGTGCAGTGGGGGAAGTTCTGATTTTGAAACCATCTTTTTGCGAGAGAGATGGTTTGGGGGGTTGAAACTGTCATGGACAGGATTAGCAGTGGAGGGCGCGAGAAAATGCCCGCCACATCACTATCAGTGCGCTATGGTCTTGTACTAAATTTGCTCATATACGTCATGTATTGTATTATTTTAAAATCATTTCAATTTCAAACTTTTTCATGAGTAATAGACACCATTGGAAGCCTCATGCTCAAGTTTTGCCACTTCTTGTGTTGGTTTGCTATTTTCGCAGCATTAATTTACTTTCCAACAAATAAAAAGGCAAAAATCTTTGGCCGTGCAGACGAGCTCTGGGATGAGACTTGACATGGTCTATTCTTTGGACACATGTAGTGTGTGGTAAAACTTTGGCACTGTTAGACTAAAACTTGATGCATCTAATGTATAAACTGGACAATCACCCCCTAAGTGTAAGATTTCGATTGAAACCCGTCGTCTTACACACCCAACTCATTTTTTCAAAATCATTTCAACTTCAAACTTTTTCCATAAGTAATAGACACCATTGGAAGCCCCATGCTCAAATTTTTGCCACTTTTTGAGTTGGTTTGCTATTTTTGCGACATTATTTGACTTTTCGGCAATTAAAAATGGCAAAAATCTTTGGCCGTGCAAACGAGCTCTGAATGGGATGAGACTTGACATGGTGTATTCATTGGACATATGTAGTGTGCGGTAAACAAATTGACCCCGTTACGGCAAAAACTTGAAGCACCTAATGTATAAACTGGACACTCTCCCCCCAAGTGTAAGGATTTTGATCGAAAAACCGCCGTCTTACACACCCAACTAATACTTTTAATCATTTGAACTTCCTGCTCTTTCCATGAGTAATAGACACTATTGGAAGCCATGTGCTCAAAATTTGCCACTTTTTGAGTTGGTTTGCTATTTTCTCGGCATTAATTGACTTTTGGAAATTAAAAACACCAAAAAGCTTTGGGCGTGTAAACGAGCTCGAAAAGGGATAAAATCTTGCATGGTGTCTTCATTGGACACTTGTAAGGTGTGGTAAAAATTTGAGACCGTCACGGCAAAAACTTGATGCACCTCATGTACAAACTGGACACTCTCACCAAGTGTAAGGTTTCGAATGAAAACCGCCGCCTTACTCACAAAACTCTTTTCTTTAAAATCTTTGGAACTTCAAACTTTTTCCATGATTAATAGATACTATTGGAATCCCCATGCCTATATTTTTCATCTTTTTGAGTTAGTTTGCTATTTTCGCGACATTAATTGACTTTCCGGCAACTAAAAAGGAAAAATATGTTGGGCGTGCAAACGAGCTCGGAAAGGGATGAAATGTTGCAAAGTGTCTTTATTAAATACCTGTAGGGTGTGGTAAATATTTAATATTGTTAGGAAAAAACTTGATGCACCTCGTGTATGAACCGGACACTCTCCCTCGAAGTAGCGGACAAACGAGCTATTCTAGGTTTTGTACATATGATTTCCCTAGTAATATTTGGGGCTAACATATGTGTGGCGGGCCTTTCCTAGTGCTTGCCACTACTAACTTCCGGATATTTAGAAAAATCGTGCGGGTCACCACAATTTATATTTGGCGGGCATATATATGACCCGCCATTGATGTGTGTTAAACCAGTGGCGGGTACTTCCACGTGCCCGCCACTGCTCACTCTCATCATGCAGAAAAATTTGAGAGCGTTCACTTGTGGTGGGTGGTTACTTTTGCCCGCCATTGTTGTGGTAATTCCAGTGTCGGGTATATTTAGTTACCCGCCACTACTACGTTTCCAAAATAGCAGTGGCAAGTTCCTATCCATGCCCTCCACTAATTTGAGGACACCTATACGCCTTTTCCTAGTAGTGAAAAGCAGCGTGGAGGCTGGATGTAGCGTTGGAGGAGACAAAGTCATCGAGTTCCAGCAAGGGTGTGGCGGGGCTGTCGGGGTGGTGGAGCGGCAGCGAAGGCAAGAGAGAAAATGATGCAGAGAAAAATGAGAGGATGGGCGCGCGAACCCCATAGAGGTTTTGGGTGAGGCGGGGGTGTCCGAGTCATACGTGGTTGTTGTCCGGACTCCCGCATAGTAGTAGGTGCTAATTCCCATTAATGAAGAAATAGGGTTTAGGTTATAGTGAGTGATAGGTGAAATGAAAGGCCAATGCTTGGGCTTGGCAAATACAACCATCTTTTCCCCTACTCAATCTTGTTTTATTGGAAAAAGATACGGAAATATTATAAAGGTTCAAAGAAGTATAGAACACCTCAAACATAATAAAATTTACACCAAGGATTTTGCATCACCGAACGGCCACTACCGCTATCAAAGCGATTCGCCAACACGTTGTTGTCGCCGCTTTCTTACTGGAGTTAGTTTAACTTTGTCGATAGCAGCCGGGAAGTCTTTGTGCACGTGCCTCTAAGGACCGGTGCCCCAGAGCCACATTCGTCACCACTGAACCATTGAATGGATCTGAAGTGCCTAACACGAAATGTCATCATTAACATGAAATGTCACCGTTCCACACGCACAACGAGAAACTATAACATCGCCGCCACAAGGAGACAACATGAATGTATGTCGAAGCTCCATTGACTCCCCCCCCCCCCCCCCGTAGATGATCTCGAGGAGGATCGGAACCTAGAAGACTAGCTCGATAATGAAGCGTTGTCATCCTCATGGACGCCTCCCCTGCGCAAAAAAATCTAACCTAAACATCTAGCCGAAGTTGAGGCATCGGGATCCTCTCCCAACCACCGACCGCCTAAGCGGCAGGTAGAGGGGGGTGTATCCACAGGCTAGTCTGCTAAGTTTGGAGGGTGAGTGTCCTAACCGCAATAGTCGCGAGAGGGGGAAAACCCTAACCATGGACATAGCGACTCGGAGCCTAGGCTCATATGTTCCCGCTCGTGAACAATAAATTAAGTAAAAATAGTTTAAAAAACTGAAATTATGTGATGGCATCCAGGATGCTCGGGTGGGCAGTGTGCATACAAGATTTGGTGGTGTGGGAGGTCATGGAAAAATCAACAAAAATCGAGCCTATGAGAATCTTTGAAAAAGATGCATTGTCCGGAGCAAATTTTCTTTTTGTGTAGGGCTCCTTGAATGTCACTTAACCCTAAAATTTTGCATGCTCCTAGCGCACTCAAACTCAAGCATCTTGTACGGAAAATAATTTCAATTTGATATATATATTTTTCCTAAATGCTTGTTAGTGGAGCTGCACTATTTGGTTGCAGCAAGCGCACCCGTTCAAGCCGTACGATCCCAATATTTTTAATGCGATTGCATTGCTACTAGTCCCATGCATTTCAAAAAATGAGATCTGACAAAAGAAGAAAAGCACCTGGTCGGCTGGTCCCCTCGCGTCTTCATGTTACCCTCCGTCCCGCTATTCAGTAAGATCCCACGTGCATGCATTTATTTGGAGCTTCAAAATTTTCTAAAATCCATAAATTTTGACTCGAGCGTCGAATTTCAAATCCGTTTTCACCATTGTGTTTATCGCGATGAGTTCTTCAAAATTAGATCCCATATGGATACGTTTTGACAAACTTTTTTAAAGCAACTTTGGATGTTGCGGATGCAACTTTAGTGCTATAAAAAGCAATTTCTTATTAGTATGCGTAGTATGATCACCTATCAACGAAAATCCTTTCGAAGTTGACTACCATGACTACCAAGTTAACTAGCTTCACCATTTAAGTTTTGTGCCATAACTAGCAAGTAGTCTATCATAACTAGCTTCGCCTCTAAGTTCATAGTATTGTAGGCAACTTAGCTTTCAAGGTAGGATAATAGTATTCTAAGGTGGCTACCATGACTAGCTAGTAGCTTAACATCATCCTTAGTTGCATACAACTTAGTTTCATATATAGGCAACTTTGGACCTACGTTGCTAACGCTACGGAGCGTGTACTTGTTGGCTAGCCAGGTCGCGGGTGTTAGATGAGAAGTTGCATAGGGGGTAATGACAAGTTTCATAGGGGGATGAATTAGAAAATTGCCCACAAACCTATGCAAGTTCTTATGGTCGAGTAGCCTGCGAAAATCATTAAAATCTTCAGATGTAATGATGGAAAATACACATGAGTTGGCTAGTCAAGTCGCGATGAGCTCTTGAAAACTAAACCCCATATGGGTATGTTTCTTTGATCTTTTTTTCAAAAGCAACATTGATGCTAGATGAGGCAACTTTAGTGCTAAAAAGAAGCAACTTCACTCCTAAAATAACTAATTGGCAACAATAAGCAACTAACTAATAATACAGACCAACTTCGAAACAGAGGTAGACAATATCAGATCACCTTCATAAGCAACTTTCCTTTGAGAAGAGGCACCTTTAGTGCTAAAAGCAGGCAACTTCACTACACTTTGTGTCCTAGTTAATTTTGTCTAACATTCTTCTAGCTTCATCACCGGTACTTCTAAATTGTCTATTATGCATGCTTGTATGTTGTCGTTGTTTCTAAATTGCCTATAATACTATGATGCTCTTGTGTCTGCTATTGCTAGTTATGGTAGACAACATAATGGTGAATCTTGGCCACTTCAGAGTGTTTGTAGGTAACTTAGAAAAAAATGATAAACAACTTCATAATATTGTAGGCAACTATTTTCACAAAATTAGGCAATTGAGAAACAATTGTAGGCAACTAATTACTAATAGCAGGCAACTAGGCATCAATATACTCCCTCCATCTCAGTTTACAAGTCTTGCACGTGCAACTAGGTCGTCAATTTAACTTATATAAAATAAATTGTTTAACATAAAAATTATATCATTAGAAAATAGAATATCTAAAGTCTCTAATGATATATTTTTTGTAATGTATGCCTCTTATTAAGTTGGTCAAATTAACGACCTAGTTACACGTGCACGACTTGTAAACTGAGATGGAGGGAGTAGGTAATTTATAGCATTTATAGGCAATTGAACATCAACAGTAGGCAACTAAGCATCAACAATAGGCAACTGAGCAGCCAGGCAAGTTGGGATAATGTTAGCAAAACTCACAGATACACATAGTGCAATGAAGTTGCTTTGTATGTAGCGCTAAAGATGCCTTATGTTTGGAAAACTCTTCTTGTAAACCGACTGATTTCTGACCGTTTTAAGCCGCGTCGCTCGAATGACGCGTGTCCCATATGGGCCCACAGATGCTTATCCCCTCGTTCCCAACCGCCCAATGCTTATCCCCTCGTCCGCTCATTCTTCCACCTCGTCTCTTCCTATCCTAACCCATCCTCTTCCCATACCGAGGTAGCAAGCTAGCCATAGCTGTGCACGGAGACGCCGCAGGCGTTGCCCGGTCGCGCCTTGCTGCAAGATCCCGCCGCCCGGCCGCAGCGATGCTGCAGGAGGAAGCGCTGTCGCCGCTCGCCATGCTGCCCACGTGCTCCTTCCAGCGTGATGCCGGATGCACCCATCATGCTGCGAGCAATGGGCGTCCTCGCCGGCGACGCCTACTTCCGAGAAACACGGGGGAGGGAGGTACATGCTTGAGGAAGGTGAGGTGCTATAGACACGTGATGTACGTCGGCGACGTGGACGCCACTGCTGCTTCCCCCGCTTCATCTCGACGTCGGCGTTGCAATGGAGCTTCCTCGGAGTTACAACGAGCTTCGCCGGAGCCGTCGGTGCCGCGTTGGAGCTCGGACTTGCTTGTAATGGAGCTTCGTGGAGTTGCAATGGAGCTTTGCCGGGCCGCCGGAGTTGCAATGGAGCTTCGCCGGAGGTGTCGATGTTGCGTTGGAGGCTTGGAGCTCCATAGGGCGGCAATGGAGTTGCACCGGAGGCCGTTGGTGCTGCCACGAGAGCTACAATGAAGCTTTGTCGAACGCCATCCCGTGGATCTCGTCGTCGGCGGAGGTGCAATGCAACGCCCCTGCTGTTGCGAGTTGCGACCCGGATCTTGCCGGTGGAGGAGCTGCTGCAACGCCCATTGTGCTGCAACCCGGGTCTCACCGCCGGTGGAGCTTCATAGCAACACGCATGGTGCTGCGACACAGGTTCGCCGTAGGATATCGCCGGCGGCATCGAGGACCATTGCATAGAAGCTCTGGCAGCGTCGAGGAACGCTGCATCGCAGCTCCGGCGGCGGCGTCCTCCGCTGCATCGCAACTCCGGCAGCCCCGCTGTATCGCAGCTCGGGCGGCGTCGCGGCCGCTGCATCGCAGCTCCGGCGGCCTCGTTGTATCGCAGCTCGGGTGGCGTCGCCGCCGTTGCATCGGAGCCGCTGCCTCCATGCTGCTGGGCGTGCTTGGAGCGCGACTCTTGGGCGCTGCATGGCGATCCACGAGACGCAAAATGAACGGCTATTATATGCACGATCGGACGATTATCAAGGCGGCGTACACTTGGGAGCTACTAGCCGGCTTACGCCTAGCATCGGCCCTTATGTTTTGTGTGATTTTCTTATTTTTACACAAACCAACCTCAACTAGGCCAAAAAAAAGTTGCTTTCCTATAGCACTATAGTTGCCTCCATTGCATCCAAAGTTGCCTAAAAAAAGTTTGATGAAACTTACTCATATGTTATCTAGTTTTGAAGAACTTGTCGTCAGAAACCTGACGGTGAAAACGGAGCTGGATTCCGATGCTTGAATCAAAAGTTATGGCTTTTACACCTTTTTAAACCCCCAAAATAGATGCACGTGAGGATATGATTTAGGCTGATTCAATCGGCAGCCATGTGCGCTACCGTATGTGACCAAACAATTTTCTTTTCTAGCGTAGACAACTGTTTACAAAAACATGCACTTACAATATACGCCGGTGCGCTACAAACAACAAACGAGCGCAGCGGCGCTCTCGAGCTACGTCCATATATTTTTTACTGTTTTGAATTTACTATTCACCAGTTGAATTGCAGATGAGCCCACTGTCAGGCTTGAATTATCGCCTAACCAGCGCCTTCTCAATCTTGCTTTTTGCTGGGAGACCAAAAGGTAGAGTTTCCAGGGGAACTTCTTTTTTGCCGGGGAGTTTCGAGGGGAAGATTTTGCTCAAAAACTGTTTATAAATTTCTTGAGCCAACCTTTTTTCTTTGAAACCGAAGAATAGAAAGACACATGCTTTGGGCCGCTATTGATACTCCCCTGGAAAGAAACAAACAGACCCAGCGGCAACCGCCCACGGGGGACGCCGCCCTGGCTCTCACATGCGCGAGCACGCCGGCGATGTAGCAAACTCTAACGTGAAAGTCAAACTCATATACAAACGCATATATACGGCGGGCGACAAAGCAAACCGCCCATAACTCCATCGGATTCCACCCAGCCCGCAGCTATTCCCGCCGGAGAGCGCTGGTGGCCGGTGGCCCGGTCAGATAAGAAATTTGGTTGACAAAAATGCCTAGCCAGGGCTCGCAACAGTACTGTCCACACATCAAAGTCAAATCCCCAGCAACTTGATAGCAACACTATCGCTGGGGGCCGCCACAGAAGTCAAAGCAAGCCGCGGTAGCGGCCTAGTGGGACATCTCCATGGCACGGGGCCTGCTGATAGAAAGTGTGTATAGTACTAGTACGATCTCTAGGATATGCGTGCAGTGTGAATTTGTCATGTTCCACCTTTGTCTATCCACTTTTGCAGCACTGCTACTCTGCTAGTGCATGGATTTATTGTTCTCACAGAGTTTCAGAGATAAATTAGGTCCATCCACCAGATTAGGAGATTTCTAGCACGCAGCGGCCGGTGGCGCGGGGAAGACTTGTATGAAATCTTATATTAGGTGAGATCATTAGATTAACCCCAAAAATTCATATTTACACATTTTGAAATAATCTAAAATTATTTGATAACACATATGTGGATTGGGGTATGTCTACAACTAAAAAATCTGCTCAAAACCCGATGTACATTTAGAGATACAAAAGAAAAATTCGACTGTGAATAGTGGCATCTTTGGGTGAATAGTACTTTGACACTATTCACATGCGATTTTATCTTTTTTTTTCTATTAATGGAAGTCGAATTATGAGCTGAAACTTTTTGAGGTTATATATCAAACATTGATGTGTGTCTACAAAACGATCGAGAATGTTTGAACTTGTTTTTTTTAGATCTCATTGATCTCACCAAATGTGAGATCTCACACAGGTCTCTCCCTAGGTAGCACATCCCTTTTTTGTTTGGTTTTCGATTTACGATCATTCATATCTTTTGAAGAAAGTTCAAATTAAGTTTCTTTTCACATATTCGTGTTTCTGGTGACGAAGGCTTTCAGATGAGATCCATCCTAAATATGTTTTGACGAGCTTTTAAAACTTCGGTAAGTTTTGACTTATGAATCTTTGTACGAGTCAAGTTTTAGAACCTGCAACCGATAAAAATCATAAGTTTCTGAAACTTAAACTTAAAAATTGTTGTGCCCTCGTGCAGAATCCAATGACTTTGCGGATATGAGGCAATCAGGCGACCGAGACAACTAGGCAGGTGCGTGTCCCTGCGAATTTCCGCTGGAAATCTCAGATGGAAACTGGAGGGACTTTCTACCAAGCCACACATATCTTTCTAGAGGATTGTTTTGGTATACTCTAATCTAACTCATTTTCTCTGGTTTAATGGAATTTCAGCTTAAATGAATTGAATTGAATTAGAATACTCCAAATAAACCCTCATGTGCTATTTGAAATTAAAAAGGGCCATTCTATCACTTTGAAAGTTCGAATTTATCTACTGTAAAAAGTTTAAATTTCTCTGTGCTTCTGGACTTTCGGAGGAGAAAAACGGCAATTGTTCCTTCCAAAGTCCAATACAATCTCCCTATTTTCTCTTCCACCCACTTTTATGTTAGTTATTCTTTTCTTCAACCGGTCCAAACTTATGTCTTTTGTGCTTCTCCATCAAGATAGCAATGTGGCGGGCTGGGACGGGGATAGCTCATCCAGATCCATGCACATATCCAGAAGCCCGTCCGTTGTTCACTCGCGAAGATATCCATCGGCCAGAATCTCTCCACATTCCCATATGCCCATCAGACATACAATTATCCATGGAGCAATGAAAAACAACAGGAAGAACTGACAAAAGCAAGCGGCATGCTCGTTGTGGTCGTGGGCTGGGATGATATGGGGCCAACGACCGTTAGTGGCTCTCATAGTGGTGGTCTGGTGGGGAAGGTGTAAAGTCGGAGCGCCAGAGCAACACACGTTGGCATTGCATGCATGTACACGAGAGAGGCAATGAGGGGCGATCTCAGCCTCTCGGGGGTCCAGAGGAAGAGCTCTTATTCATCACACGTTGTGATGATTAGTCGAGCAAATGCACATGTGGTAGATTCTAGGCCGACCCAGTTCGGCTTCTTGCATGCATTGTTCATACTCCTTTGGCTTCTAGCTTTTTTTTTTCTTCTTGTTTCTGGTTTTCGGCTTCCTTATATATTTTCCATACTTTTATCTAAAATGTAAAAAAATAATTAAGAAATATTTATGTAGTTAAAATAAATTATTCACTTATTTAAAGAAAAGGTTCCCCACATTTTTAAATAAATTTTATTTAATATTAGAGAAGGGGCCATTTCTTTTTTTAAAGTGTTCATGATTTTTTTTAAATTATGTAATTATGAAAATGTTCTCTATTTTAATAATGTTTTGTATAATTTAAAAAGTGACCACATTGTTTTAAAAATGTTTGTGCACTTTTGAAAAAAAAATTGATCTATTTCCAAAAATGTTTATGTCTTTTAAAATGTGTTCATGTTCTTTTAAAAATCAGTACAAATTTATTATATTTTTACTATATCTGTTAAAAATGTTTCTTGTGTGCTTAGCTCTAGTAAATTCAAGTATGGGTTCACGCAAAACTAAGTTTTCTGAGGCTATTGATTCGTACCTGCTACCGAAGTTTGATAAAATATTCATCGCGTATCGAAAAATATTAATAATGGATTTAAAAATATATTTTCCCTGTATTTTATAAAATCACGTAGAAGAAAACGTCATTATAAATGGAAAATAAAAAATATAGGGAAAATAAAAAGGAATTCAAACCGGAAGAAAACTGGCAAAGAAAAACCCAGAAAAGGAAAAGGCATAGTAGTGCTGTTCAACTTGAGCCGGTCCACCACGCTCGCCCTGTGCGATTGGCTGACAATCTGACGCGATGGGCGTCAGATAGGATTTGCGCCCCTGTGTGTTCTTCAGCTCCGCTTCTCTGTTTCTCTCGGAAAAGATTTGCCGCAGGGCGAATGCAGGAAGCGGATGGCCGCCGCTGCGATGCTCTTCGCGTTTCTCCAACCCCAGAATTTCGCGCGGGTTTGAAGTTGGCAGGTAATCTGGATCTCCCAATCCCAAACTAGGTTTCCCTCGTGTTTTTCCTTGGGGAAATTTGCTCCTGAGGAGTCCTGGCATGCCCCCATATATTCCTACTCACCATAAATTGGCAGGATTACTGCTCCTTTTTCACGTTTTAGGCGCCGTTGGTAATCCGCTGGATGTTGCAGTGGTCATCGGAATGAGTAGCTGCATTATTAGTGGAATGACGCCCGGATTGTGCCGGACTGTGTAAGGAATCTTTTTTTTTGAATTGTAAGGAATCTGTTGACTGGTTGTTGACAGAGAATTAGGGTTGGAGCACCTAGACTGTTTGCTCGTTTACTGTAAAGTCCGTCTCATTGCTTAGTTGATGGCTTGATGCAATACTTCTCCCCTTTCGAGAAATGCGTATTTTTTGGTTAAGAGAAGGCTTTGCTCAACAATTACTCCATTAGTCTTGGTTTACTTGATATAAATTCACCTTCACAAGTACTCCGTACTACCTCAGTACCAAAATATAAGATGTTTTTGTAAGCTAAAATAGCCTACCAAAACGTCTTATATTTTAATACAGAGGTAATAACTAGTACTTTCGAAATACAAATCTATGGACATTTATCTTATGCCCTGTATATTATAGAGTAATTGTTGGTCAAAGCCTCGTCTTGGCCAAACAAAATACACCTTATATTCCTGGACCGATGTACTCTAAATGCATCAGTTGCACTATCAAGTGTAGTCTGGAGTTTGGACTCTGTAGCCTTGACAATACGTGGACGAATAATTTAGATCTGGGGGTGAATTATTTTCCTTATTTTTTATCATCCCCTATAGTTTGACTATTGGCTCGATCTCCCCCCTACTTTTTCCAAAGGAAAACTCATTTGCTGGAGAAAGATATATACAAGTACTCTGAAGTTGGCAAGGAGGAAGATACAGCAGTAGCTAAACTAGTGTTGATGATGGTTATAAGCAGAGAGCTGCATTGCTGGTTCGAGTGTTAGTTACTCACAACAATGCCAAACAATGGAGCCTAATCACCTGATAATTATCAGTTTCTTGTTTATTTGCTGTCCAGGGTAGACTTATAATCCTCCACATAATTAAGAAATGTCTATATACCGCCTTGTCAAGAAATCAGAAAGAGGAAGGCACTTGTTCCCAATATCCTGTTAAAGTTCTGATAGTTCAATGCTCCACACCCAAACGGATCTAGCTTGTTGTTTCCTGACATAATTACTGTACTTCTGTCAGGACCAGTATTGTAATCTGCAGTTTCTTGTGTTCGTTGTCACTGATTCTGCCTTAGCTTCACTGTAATTCATATTCTCTTCTTCATTACGAATTAACTTGTTAATGTCACTTCTGTCTTAATTTTGTAGTTTTGATAAATCAGGGAAACAATCTGACTACCTTTTGTTTAACATATTTCGGATGCACGACTTCCCCTGCATAAGATACTGCTCCTTCTGGGGTTCTGCAATTCCAAATTTCAGAAATTCGTTGTGTTGTGCATTATTCAAAGTGCTGAAGAATTTGAAACGTGAAGATGATGCACTTTACTATTTGTCACTTGTTCATGTTCAGCATTTCTGTTGTTAGGTGCCCAAACCACTAAGACTAATTGGAGAAATCTGTAACTATGCCCGTAATAAACTGGTTTGGTGGCTTGGTATTTTAATCTGGGCACATGTTGCTATGCTCTAAGGCACTGAAAAGGGATTTTAAGAAAAAACACTGCACAAACTCGCAATCATTTGAGGTATGGAAAGATTAATCAGTGCAGAGGCAGCCATGGATGATAGTGATTATGTTTTGTGTGACCCAATGAGATCGGCCCACTGCGCAGTATCAGCAGTAATAGTTCTTGCTGTGGAGAACTATTAGGAACATATGAAAAACTATTAGGAACATATGGATGATAGTAATGTTTTGTGTGACCCAGTGATTCTCAATAATTTCGAATTACTCATAAAATCCTAAAAGGTTCTTGGCACTATCTTCATTGTGGACAACATGCACTTCCACGCGGTACAGCCAACCTTATTTAGGACAAGGTACACAGTAATAATTTTTTGTCACATGCCTTGGCCAATCTACTGGCATCTTGACACTTCCTTTTCTGCTTGTTATTCAACAGTAGAACTCACATATGAGGTGTACCATATATCACACTAAAGGTGGATCCTTTATTCCCTTACGCAATGAATCTCAATATCCTTGTTGACATGCTAGTCTTGGAGGACTCGAGTCTATGCATCTTGAGCTCGTTCTCTCCATCAACCTTGCATTGTTGTTGATGCCTTCTTTATTTCCAGTAATTGAACCAACCAGCAAGGGAGGAGGACAAGGTCAGTCTTGTTACAGATGGAGTTCAAGAAGCTGGGATAACAATCTTTCAGTACCTCAAAAATCTTTGATTGAATCGCTCATCTTGTCTATCATGCCCCGACACAGAATGATAGAATCATGTGGAGTTCCGCTTGCAATTAGCCCAATACTCCGCCACAAGCTTAGCAAAGGCTGATTGTTTGTCTTCCAACAGCTTCACGGGTGTGTCATATTCTAGAAGCTTACCTGTAGAAGTCATCAGCATTCGTCATCAAATCTAGTAAGTCTAATTATCTACTTATAACTAGATCAGGTTTGATGACATTGCTAGTTTATCACTAGACACTATGGGTAATGGACCAGAGATTTCATCACTTGATACATGACTGAACTGTTTAAGTATAACGTACCATAGGAAAGTACCATGACCCTGTCACTGTCTGTCACAGTTGGGACTCTGTGAGCAATGGTTATCACTGTGCAACTAGTGAACTGCTGCCTGATGACACCCTGTAGGATTGCATCAGTTGCGGAATCGATGGACGCCGTTGCTTCATCTAGCACTAGAATTTTGTTCCTACGGAGGAGAACTCTGCCGAGACAGAAGAGCTGGCGCTGTCCAACACTCCAGTTATCGCCATCATCACTCACTGCCATAGGCCAGAGGGAGAAATCATTTTAACCTTCCGGTAACTCAAATTATTTGCTATGGTAATTCTTTTGTTCTGATAGAATGTTTAATATCTATGTAATACTTACCTACTGTATCGAGAAGAGCAGCAGTGCTGCTAATTGATCTCTTCAGCTGACACTTTTCCAAGGCCTGAAATGTTCAATGTAAGTAGTCTAGTCAGATACATGAAACTTGAAGTGCTAGCAATCTAGTAAAATTAAACATGATCAGATTGTACATCATTTTATTTTCATCTGTCTTTAAGAAAAGCTCAGATCTCCTATTGCTTATGAATTATGATAAGAGAACGTTCATTTAACATGATTCTTTTTCAGAACTATACTAGTAAGACTTTTTATCGCCTTTCTCGAACTACTTTGCATCCTTTTTTGCAGGAACATCCTGTTCTCACCTCCCATATCTCATCATCGGAATGCAGACCAAGGGGGTCCAAATTGTTGCGCACAGTTCCTCTGAAAAGTGTAGGTTCTTGGGGGATAATACTCAGTTTAGTTCTTAGATCCTTGAGACCAATAGAGCAGATATCCAAGTTGTCAATAAGTATCCTCCCGCCCACAGGATCAACGAGACGGAACAGTGAGCTGATGAGTGTTGATTTCCCGCTTCCTGTCCTCCCGACAACCCCAATTCTGTTTCCAGCAGGGAAGGTGCAAGTGATTCCTTTGAGAACAAGTGGTGTGTTTGGCCGGTATTTAATCTGCTCAGAAAAAAGTGCAAGTTATTGCAACCTATTATTATTATTCCCAGTTTCCATGATTATGTGCAAAGGAGATTATATTTACCTTCAAATCTTGTAGGTCTATTCTTCCCTCCTGTGGCCATGAAATTGGAGGCCTGTTATCTGGTATTATGGTGGGAGGCTCTGATGGAAGGTGCATATACTGCTTGATTCTCTCGACTGAAATGATATAGTTTTCTAGGTAGGAATAGTACCGTGTCAGGAAAACTTGTGCCGCGGTCAGGCTTAAAGCATAGGAGAGGCAAAGACCCGCAAAGCCTGGAGATATATTTCGCAAGTGTTCATCAAATCTGCAGACAGAGTTAAAAAAAAGGGATCTGTTCGCTGTAATGGTTATGCAGATACCTGGTGAAATCACTCCTGGAGGAACCAAAATAAGGAACAATGAAGATGTGAATATGGTCAAGCTTTGTAGTGCTTCCACTCTTATAAGAATCCACTCCTGCGCAGCAACCGTGTGGAAGAACATTGTCGCATCGTTGTCTATAAGCTGCAGGTTGTTGTGGATGAACCTGTCTGTTGCCGCGAAAGCCCTGATTGTCACCACACCAAGAATCGATTCTGATGCATAGTTCATGACAGGCGCCTTCGTTGTTCCATTAATTCTGACTAGCTCTCTGGCCGAGTCCACGTAGTACCTCTTCAATATTTGAAAACAAAGCATCAGATTTTAAACTCACAAGACACATTTCATCGGTCATCTCCTCTGGATTAATTTCCTGGGCTTAATTGCTTGGATCAATGTACAGCAAAGGAGACGACTTACCTGAACATATACCATGGATATTGCGACTGGGATTGCTACAACTAAGACTTGCCAAGTTACAGTACCCATGACCAGCACTGTCGTGACCACCTCGATGCCGCCAGTCACCACAAAAGCCATGGAGTAAGGTATGTCGAAGTCCAGAATGCTTAAATCTGATGAAGCCTGCAAAGAGATAAACCTTCGGTCAGGGATTCATCAGTACTACATAAATTACATTTAGCTTGCTATGGTTGCATCATTTGGGGAGCCATACAGTAAAGTAACCATACCCTTGTCAATATTCTTCCAATGGGCGTCGAATCAAAGAATGACATGGGGGCCTTGAATACAGAGTCCATTAGACCTGTAAAGAATGCTTTGGAGGCCTTGAGTCCCAGAGTAGCAGCGAACAGGCTTCTGAGGTAGGCGAAGCAGCAGCTGAAGATGGCGATCCCCGAGTATGCCCCAACCAGAAGAGCATTACTGACATTGATCTGAATAGCCACGGCCAGCCAATATGTGGACATGATTTGAAAGACTGTGAAAAGCACTTGAGCTGTAACCATCCCACAGAGAGGTAAAATGCCCTTGGAGACTTCTACGTAGTCTTTGTATGGCTTCCATCCGAGGTTGCCGATCCCCTTCTCCTCCTCTTCTGTGAGCTGGGCCACCGAAGGACCCCTCGTCGAGACTTCGATCTCGCTGGCCTGCCGCGTCGCCAGCAATGCGCTCGGCATTATACCGCCATCGAGCACCTGTTGCCCTTGGACTTGGTTTTCTTGGCTGGTGGTATCCAGTGCTGTGATTGAGGACTGGTGAGCTGAAACTAGCTTCTCAAATGCTGTCCCGGATTCCAGCAGGTCTGCGTATTTCCCTTGCTGTTTAACTTGACCTCCTTCCATTACCTGTTGAAACAATCACCGAGTATTATGATATAGAAGGATCATCAATTTTACGAAATTATGCGCAGCTAAGTTCAGAAGATCAACTTACCAGAATCCTGTTGGTTTCAGTCAGAAATTCGACTTGGTGCGTCACAAGAACAACGGTCTTCTTTGAAAGTGCTGTCATTACACAATCCTGTAAGAACATTGACATTAGAATTTTGCATGGCAGAAAACAAGCTGTCTGTATTACAGATTAAGAGCCCTCTTACATAGAAAAGAACTGCAGCAGTGTGCGCATCGACCGCGCTGAAAGGGTCGTCCAGGAGGTATATATCTGCATTGCTATAGACAGCTCTAGCGAGCTGAATCCTTTGCTTCTGACCTCCACTCATGTTGAGCCCTCTCTGGCCGATCTCTGTAAGGTCTCCATGATTGAAGTTTTCTATATCCTTGTCCAAAGCACAAGATTTGATTGCCTTCTCATACAGTTCCTTGTCGAAGGGCTTTCCGAAGAGTATATTGTCGCGGACAGTGCCACTCTGTATCCATGAGTTTTGTGAAACATATGCCAGTGATCCAAATACGTCAACCTGCAAAACACAATGTTAACATTCTTTTTTCTGAAATGGAGAAAGGAACATGACTTAATCATTCCATCTGCATAAAGAGCATATACTTTTCTGTCACTTACTGATCCTGATGTTCTAGGTATCTCCCTAAGTAATGCATAAAGGAGCGAAGATTTTCCTGAGCCAACCGCGCCACAGACGGCCACCTTCTCTCCTTTGTTTATGCTAAGGTTGACATTCCTTAGCGTCAAATCGGCCGCACTCGCATTCCAGCTGAAATTTGCATCTTGGACATGAACCCTGATATCAGAGTTATGTGGAGGCGCCCTCTCCGCACCCTCTTTGATCTCTTCTTCTATGAGAAATTTCTCGATACGGTCCAGCGACACCTTGTACTGGATCATCATTGTCAGGATCTCAGGAAGGAATCTCACTGGCTCAGCCATGACCCTCAGGGTGGCCAAGACCGTGAAGAGGGTGCTGGCATTCAGGGGGGCACTCCCCAGGATCGCCGTTGCGGTGTACATCACCGCAGAGACGACCGTCGGGGACATCCAGTACATGACGGCGCCGTAGGCCTTCTTCATCTGGGTCTCCCTCAACCATATGAACTCAGCGTCTCTGAGGGATTCGACCATGCTCCGGAACTTCTCCTCCCATGACTGCAGCTTGATGATCTTCATGCTGTTGAGCACCTCGGACGTGGACCGGAGCCTATCATCCTGTGCAACCATGAACTTGGCCTGGTACCCTTGCAGAAGCTTTGCGAACGGCATGTTGAGGAAGCCGAAGATGATCAGGGGGACTAGACCCGGGACGGCCCCGAGCCGGAGCGCCCAGAAGAGCGTGCCTACTGCGAAGGCGAGCTGGAGCGGCGAGCTCCACGCCATGTGAAACCAGCTGAGAGCGTCGCCGAGCCGGTAAGCGTCGACGGCAATGTAGTTGACTATCTCCCCGGTGGAATGGTTCTTCCTCCCCTGGCTGGACAGCTTGAGCTGCTTCTGAAAGATGGCCGCCATTAGCGCGGACCGGATGCGCATCCCGGTCCTTCTGGAGTCGAAGAACCAATGGCGCTGGGACAGCGACTCGACGAGCTTGATGACGAGGACGCAGCCGACGAGCGACAGGCCAAAGCGGTGATCCCTCTCTTCTTGGTAGCTGTACCGTACGAACGCAAAGAGCAATATAGGGGAGACGGCTATGGCCAGTGTTCTCATGAAGGCGTAGAAGCCGGCGATCATGATCTCCCTGAGGAAGCACTTGCACAGGACGAGCGCGAGCCTGTTGGATCTCCCGCTCTGCGCCTTGTCCTGCCGGTGGCGGCTCCATGCCTCGGAGAACCTATGTGAAGCTTGCTGTGCGCAGTCCTCGCCGGCGATGAGCGGGATGTCGGCGAGGTCCAGTGCTTTTGAGCGGCCGAGGCGGAGTAGCGGGTTCAGCCACGAGAAGGCGAGCTGGCTGAAGAGTCCGGTCCGGTAGAGTTCCGAGTCGTGAACTGCCTTGTCAATCAAGGGCTCCGACAGGCCGTCGTCGTCCTGGCAGCCACGGCTCCGCCGGAGCAGTGAGCCCAGGGCGCAGAGCAGGAGGAGGAAGTTGACCGCCCACGCGACACCCTCGGCGACGTCGAGCCCATAGCCCATGGCAAGGACCTCCGCATTGTACGCGGTGATGAGCAGGGAGAAGAGCGTCCACCATAGAACGGCCACGGCCCTGGCCGGCCTCGTCGGCTGGACGTGCAACGAGGCCGCCACGGCCACCCACACCAACCCCCTGACGACGGAAGCCGTGGTGACCGCCGCATCCGCGGAGCCCCTGAACGCGGCGACGGCGTAGGCCGCCGCGACCCCCACGCAGCACGCGGAGACGGCGGCCACCCCCCACCGCCGCTTAGCGCCGCCGCTTCTCCCCCGTCCATCCCACCGCCCCCTGACGCAGGCCGCGAGCAGCGCGGAGGCGTAGGCGGCGAGGAGCACGACATTGACGCAGTCGACCAGACCCCTCTGCACGCACGGCGACGCGAGGGTGAGCCCGCCGCCGTCCTCCCGCCCGCAGGTCCACGAGGGCGACCAACCTGCCACACGCACGCATCGAAAAGCAAAGCAACGGGCGATAATTAAGCGAAGCTGGATGCGCGGAGCATCAAGAATCTCCGGAAGGGTTTACAAGAAGAAGAGGAAGGGAGCTTCGTCCCGTGCGTCTTCCTCCTTACCGAGAGAGGCCATGGCCGGATCGCCCAGCTTATCGGCCGTCCCTGCGCCTCGCATCGCATGCAGCAGCGGCCGACGCGTCGCCTATTCCTGGGCAGGAGACGAGGAGGAGGGAGGCCACTTGTTTATAGTATTATAGCAGCACTAGCCCAGTGCAGCAGCGCGTGCGTTCACGTATATTCGCACGCGGGCACGGACAGACGGAGGATTTGTCTGAGATCGATAGCGGAAGAGAAGAGAAGACCACTCCGGGCTGTGGTGTGGTGGCCGGAGGACGCCCTGCAAAACTCGGATTTGTCCGCCGTCGCTTTCAGGCGCGGCGTTGTTGAGCCGAACTCGTGTGGGGAGGAGGAAGAAGAGCAGGTGAGGTCGCACGCTGGCGGCCTCGGCGTCTCCTTGTCGTTTTCCTCGTACAGGCACTGGTTGGTTCCGGCTGGTGAGTCTGCGTATGGCGTGACGTGGCGACGGAAGGCTGGCATGGCATGGCAAGGCCAGGCTAGGCGCATTCACTCCGTCGTGGCTACTGGTCAAGGCCTGGCACCAAATCGATGTGAGCCGTCAATTTTTCACGAACAATACAATATTGGGTACAATATTACTCTTACCTCTTGTGGAGTAAGATTTGTCCATGATCGTGTGGGGCTAGCATGAACTTTTTTCTTTCGCAAAAATAAGGAAATAATGTATAGCGCCATTAAAACATGAAGGCGAATAAGGAAAGATATATCAAGAAAATTTATTCTTGGGAGGAGAGATCACTAAATCTACCAAGAATATCTCCTGCTTATTTTGTTTTACGTACCATATCTATATGATCAAAATTACCCTCAATCGATCCACTGCTCTTAGAGCATTTACACCCGGACTTAGCAAATCCGGCTTCCTCTACGTCTGCGGACGCGTCCGGACCACCCCTCATATCTCATGGCCGACAGCCACATACCTCATATCTGGACTCTCAAATCCATGCACGTTCATCATACATGCCAATGCCGCATGTAAATAACAAATATTTGTATCGAAAATACATAGTTTTTACATAAAATTTATTTTTAAGTGCACAACTCAAACTTTAGCTCATTGGTTACCATTGTGAGTCCACGTATTCTCCACAAGATCATCGAGTAGCTATGCATGCACTTGATTCTCTCGAAGATCCCGATGCATCTGCAGAAAGTTCATAAGCTGATTTGCATCTTGATTTTCAGGGATTTGAACTTGTTCTCCATGCGCTTCAAATCATTGGTTTGCGCAACACCATCACCGTCATCCTCGACAACCATATTGTGCAAAATAACACAACTTTTTACCAGCTACCACAAAGTTTCTGATTCCCACATCATTGCAGCTCCACGAACAATTCCCCAACGAGTTTGAAGCACTCTGAATGCCCTCTCCACATCCTCCCTAGCTACTTCCTGCATTGTTGCAAAGTGGCTTTGTTTGTTGCCGTATGGTTCGGATATGGTCTTAACAAATGCCGCCCACTGAGGATAGATGCCATCGGCAAGATAGTATCACATGTTATAGTCACGATCATTGACAGTGTAGTTGCACGGCCGCGATTCCCCATTATAAATCCTCCTGAACATGAGAGTCTGGCATTCCAAAGAAAGCATGTCAAATTCATGCCACTGCTTTCAGTATGATGGTGGCCTCTTTGGTGTGACCTTGATACATTCCCTGCAAACTTTTGGGGCGGTTCTTCCATTGCTAATGCATACAATGATACAATCAATTGATCCAAGCATTCTTGTAAATCCTCTGGCCTCTCTAATAGCCAATAATTTTTCTGTGTCCTGCATATTTGGTTCTCTCATATACTCTGCTCCAAACACCTGCACCACAGCGCGGGCAAACTTGACAATAGTCTTCAGGCATGTGCTCTTCCCCATCAGGACCATCTCACCCACGGCATGTGCGGCAGTACCATGTGCAAGCTGTTGGGGAACGTAGTAATTTCAAAAAAATTCATACGCACACGCAAGATCATGGTGATGCATAGCAACGAGAGGGGAGAGTGTTGTCCACGTACCCTCGTAGACCGAAAGCGGAAGCGTTAGCACAACGCGGTTGATGCAGTCGTACGTCTTCACGATCCGACCGATCAAGTACCGAATGCACGGCACCTCCGAGTTCAGCACACGTTCAGCCCGATGACGTCCCTCGAACTCCGATCCAGCCGAGTGTTGAGGGAGAGTTTCGTCAGCACGACGGCGTGGTGACGATGATGATGTTCTACCGACGCAGGGCTTCGCTTAAGCACCGCTACAGTATTATCGAGGTGGACTATGGTGGAGGGGGGCACCGCACACGGCAAAGATCAAACGATCAATTGTTGTGTCCTTTGGGTGCCCCCTGCTCCCGTATATAAAGGAGCAAGGGGGAGGTGCGGCCGGCCAGGGAGGAGGCGCGCCAGGAGGAGTCCTACTCCCACCAGGAGTAGGACTCCCTCCCTTCCTTGTTGGAATAGGAGAAGGGGGAAAGAGGTGGAGGAGAGGAAGGAAAGGGGGGCGCCACCCCCTCTCCTTATCCTATTCGGACTAGGGGGGAGGTGCGCGCGGCCCTTGCCCTGGCCGCCTCTCCTCATCTCCACTAAGGCCCGTTATGGCCCATTAACCCCCGGGGGGTTCCGGTAACCCCTCCGGTACTCCGGTAAAATCCCGATTTCACCCGGAACACTTCCGATATCCAAATATAGGCTTCCAATATATCAATTTCCATGTCTCGACCATTTCGAGATTCCTCGTCATGTCCGTGATCACATCCGGGACTCCGAACAACCTTTGGTACATCAAAACATATAAACTCATAATATAACTGTCATCGGAACGTTAAGCGTGCGGACCCTACGGGTTCGAGAACTATGTAGACATGACCGAGACACGTCTCCGGTCAATAACCAATAGCGGAACCTGGATGCTCATATTGGCTCCCACATATTCTACGAAGATCTTTATCGGTCAGACCGCATAACAACATACGTTGTTCCCTTTGTCATCGGTATGTTACTTGCCCGAGTTTCGATCGTCGGTATCTCAATACCTAGTTCAATCTCGTTACCGGCAAGTCTCTTTACTCGTTCCGTAATACATCATCCCACAACTAACTCATTAGTTGCAATGCTTGCAAGGCTTAAGTGATGTGCATTACCGAGAGGGCCCAGAGATACCTCTCCGACAATCGGAGTGACAAATCCTAATCTCGAAATACGCCAACCCAACAAGTACCTTTAGAGACACCTATAGAGCACCTTTATAATCACCCAGTTACGTTGTGACGTTTAGTAGCACACAAAGTGTTCCTCCGGTAAACGGGAGTTGCATAATCTCATAGTCATAGGAACATGTATAAGTCATGAAGAAAGCAATAGCAACATACTAAACGATCGAGTGCTAAGCTAACGGAATGGGTCAAGTCAATCACATCATTCTCCTAATGATGTGATCCCGTTAATCAAATGACAACTTATGTCTATGACTAGAAAACATAACCATCTTTGATCAACGAGCTAGTCAAGTAGAGGCATACTAGTGACACTCTGTTTGTTTATGTATTCACACAAGTATTATGTTTCCGGTTAATACAATTCTAGCATGAATAATAAATATTTATCATGATATAAGGAAATAAATAATAACTTTATTATTGCCTATAGGGCATATTTCCTTCACAAGCATCCTCAGAGCAGCCCTGCATTTCTGCTTAGCAGAGAAAGAAAGTTGGCTGCAACAATCCCTTGTGAGCTTGAAGTAGTCATCGTGTGCTTCCACTCACTCCACAATGCGCAAAAACAATAATTTCTGCATGTGAAACGTCGACGAAACCATGGATCATCCGGAAAAGTTGGGTTCGAAGCAAAATAATCCTTCTGCAGTAGCCATGCTCCGGAGATTCTATCCCGATTGATCACTCTTCTCCATTTGATTAAGCCCTTGAAGTTCAGAATATGCTCCACCATCCGTTCCATTTCCTCTTGCATGCTCATGAGCATGATCATGCTCACTTCTTCGTCTGAATCTGACAAATCAAAGAACTCAGCTTCAATCATTTTCTCAAGCTCCGTCGGGCCATACTCCTCGTCCGATGGAGCATCGGAATTCATCGCTTCCCCTACAAATAAAACACAAAAAACTAGGTCGGACATTATATTGAACACAAAGAGCACAAAGGGCAACCCGATAGTTGCCGGACATACCAAGGTGGCGTCCGGGCTGGCGACGATGTCTGCGGCGGCGAGCACGGGAGAGAAGACTATTGTGCCGGTCCTGACGGTGCTGAGGCTCGGAACGGTTGCAGAGCAAGGGTGGCGGCGGAGATGCGAGACGTCTGGCGCCGAGGAGGAAGAAGATAGGAGAAAGCAAATGGATATGATAGGTCGAGGGGGTGGATTTGGTGTAATTTATGGTGGGTAGGCCTGTCGGGTCCGACGTGGCGAGCACGTCCTATATTTAGGCTGGATACGAGGGGTGCCGGTCAGTTCGGACGTTTGAGATATGTTACAGGCGCCCGTTTAGGTCGCTTTCTTTTAAATTGGTCACTGACCGCTTTTCGTCCGGACAATTGGGGCGGGTTCAAGGTGGCGGGTTGTAGTCTTGTAGATGCTCTTAGTAGGGCAGAGAGCAAACGTTTGGAGTAAAATTTTCTTTACTTTTTTAAAAAGAGGGACAACACCCCAGCCTCCGCCTCCAGTGATGCATACGGCCCCTCCATTACACATTTACGCATCATTTGTGCACCTATCATTGTACTGCATGTCTCGAGACGAAATCAAGCAAATTGATTGATATAAACAGCTACCGTGGAAATGACGTTCTCTGCGCTGGGGAAGAACCATGGAAGCGGAGAAAGGTACGCTGCGTACAAAACGTAGGTAGAGCCGGAGCCGGGGGCCAATTATACAGCGACAGAATTGAAGAGTGAGGCCTACGCCCGCAGATCACCAACGACCAAGGTAGTATGCGGGGTGCTTTCACAATTCAATGCAAGCAAGCAAGTGTGATTGCACTCGTCTGTAGGGATGAAAACGAAGTGAAAAAGGATGGAACTAAGTGCTATTACATTTATTTTCATATATTTTTTCAGAAGCGAAAACGAATACAGAAACCTCGGAAATGTATACGGAAATGGACATAGAGCGAATACAAAGCAGACATGGAAACAAAAATGGGCGTTGATCGGAACTTAAAAACCCCTTGAATCATAGAGAAATACACACAAAAACAAACAAAATTGTATGGATTGTTAACATGGCTACAAAATAATATCGTTATGTTAGCAACTTAGCGTAGTATTGTAATATTACTGGACAATTGCGTATAGGGTCAAGGTGAGTACATGTGTGGTAGTAGTAAAAGTTGGGCCTCAAATGATCCATTCTACTCATTGTGTCATTGTGTGTTGTTTGGTGGTTGGGCTACAAAACATCCATAGGTCTGTAGTCAAAACAGAAGTTTCATATTCACGGAAACGAAAAGTTCCATTTCCACGCCAGTTCCACCGGAACCGGAAAACACCTTCCATTTTTTATTCTATCTCCGCATAAAAAAATTCACTTCTGTTTTTGTAAATTTCCATTTTCGTTTTCATATTTCCTCTTTGTTTTCATTTTTTCTCTGAAAAATCAAAAAGTTTCTACTCCATTTTCAAAAAAAAAAATTCACTTCTGGTAGCTACACCGTCCGTGGGGACTCCCATGGGTGGCTCTCATTTTGGAGCTGTCGATCCGATCGACAGCCAGCTGCTCGTTTTTCACGAGCTGGTACCAAGTTTTCTTTGACAAATCCGCGTCTTTTGACAAGAGGATGCGGATACATACCAACTCGAATTAGTGTTGATGCTAGCTTGTTCGAAGTTGATCTGAAATGGATCAAAGGTAGACATGTTCCATGCATGTCTAGTCGTCTAGGTCTAGCTACCGGCGAAGTTTCTGCTGATTCACATGCGTTGTTGGCTTGTTGCCATAGGTTGATTAGAGTGGACTCTGCTGCGTTCCTGCCCAACAGCGGAGCGCCTATAAAGCATGAACTGACTCTGACACTTGGTTAAATATTCAGCGAAGCTCCGCCGTCGGCCACGATGCCCTATATATAGATCTGATTTTTTTTTCTTGAAAAGGGGGATTTCCCCGGCCTCTGCATCAGAGTGATGCATACGGTCATCTTATTAAAGAAATAAAAGGTTCCAACAAGGTTCCAAAGTCTCCGACTGAAAAGAAATAAAAAGCCAGCTCACACAGAGCTACAGAGGCTGGACACACAGACTAGCCAAGGTAAGATGCCACAACCGGCTGGCTAAACAAAAAGATAGGTAAACTAATTGCCTATCCTATTACATGACCGCCATCCAAACCGGTTGAAGATATCCCGAGCTACCATCTCCCAGCGGATAGATCCAGTAACCAAAAGCTCCCTGGCCTCCATCGGAGTGAGTAGCGACCACGAACGGATCACAGCCGTGGCTCGGAAAATAACCTGCAAAAAGTGAATACGTGATGTTCTGTTAAAAACCAAATCATTTCTGCAAGTCCAGATAGTCCACAACAAAGCACAAACTCCAACACGAATATGTCTCGCTAATTCAGGCTCAATCCCAGTGAGCCATGTCCCAAATAACGTAGTGACAGAATTCGATGGAGTAATATTAAACGCAATGTGAACCGTCCGCCAAAGTACTCGGGCAAACGGGCAATCAAAAAAGAGATGCTTGATTGTCTCGTCCCGATCACAGAAGCTACACCTCGTAGGTCCTGTCCAATTACGCTTAATCAAGTTATCCTTGGTTAAAATAACCTGTTTATGGACAAACCACATAAACACTTTTATCTTCAAAGGAACTTTGACAGCCCAAACATGTTTGGAGGTAGGAAAGGAGTTCGAGTTAATTACATCAATATACATTGATTTAACCATGAATACTCCAGACCTAGTCAGTTTCCAGCGTAATTCATCGGGTTGTTGAGAAAGATGGACATCCATTAGTCTCCGAACTAGACGGAGCCAATCTTCTGGTAGAAAGAGGAGACACCTTAACTAGATGGACATCCATATATCAGCCTTAACTAGATGGACATCCATTAGTCTGCGAGCTAGTTAAGGCTGAGTAGCAAGTTAGCAACGGTAGTCCATGCTATTGCTTCCTGGAGGCTAAATCATCTCCCAAACTCTCCAACGGCAGAAGCCGATCGCAATCCAGAAAGGTTTAGACTTGTTTAAAATCTGGGATGCAGAAATATTATTGTGGAATTGGACTCAATGGAGATTATTCATGCTTGCAATGCTGCAGCGGAGATCTGAAAACCATACACGGCAATTCGAATTCATGTTTGTCCAGAATGCTCACAGTACTGGTTCGGCTACTTCTCAACTTTGCAGGCCAATGTAGTTGGGCATAAGCCGAAAGTACAAAGGTGAACATTGTTCCGCGTGCATCCATGTGTATAGTAAAATCAAGAAAATACAAGATTTTTTTAAAAAAATCCGCAATTCTTGGGTATCAAACTTGCTCGACCATTTTGGATAAGTGTTTTTTATCGAAAATGTTTTACAGAACCATGGTTCAGCCGAACCTACACTTGACACCATTGATTTCTAGACACTATTCATGAGGATCTATGCATGGTTGATTAAAAAATGTAGTTGACATGCATGTCTATTCATGAGGATCCATGCATGGTTGATTAAAAAATGTTGTTGACATGCATGTCACACATCCACATGTAGTAGGATGTTAAATCATATGGCATAGACCATAGGTTCTGCTGAACCATTGTCCTGAATCATGTCTCTCGTATTTTTATGCTTAAGCAGTCCAACCAAAATTGGGAATCCCTAGGCTTGTGATTGGTGCTAGAAACACATTTGCATTTCACATACTTATTTGTGATATTTAGGCAGATAACACACGTTTGAGCTAGGTAGGAGTAAGTTACGGCAGCATGTCGACGAGAAGCTTTCTTGCCAATGATTGACGTGTGCCGGGCGTGGTAGGGCGGAGAGCACACGTTTCGAACAAGCTAATGAGCACCTCTACACATCATTTGTGTACCAATCGTTGTACTACCGCATATCTTGAGACAAAACAATCGAGCAAAAGGCTGGTACAAACATAAACAGTGTGGAAATGACGTTGGCTGCGACGTTCAGACAGGTGCCGCCAATCATGCAGCGACAAGAGGTGGAACCTGGCTGCGCAGAATTGAAGGGTGAGGCCTACACCCACACATTACCACCGACCCAAGGTAAGGGCCTCTTTGATTCGCAGGATTGTCAAAATGAAGGAATAGGAAAAATGCAGGAATAGGATGCCATGTCTTATAGTATCCTACAGGATTTGAAAGAATGTTTGACAGCGCAGGAAAAACAAAGGAATTTTATAAAAAGGTTTGAGTGGATGAAAATTTTCCTCCAAAATGTAGTACAAATGGATCCTATGGAAAAATTCCTAAGGATGTCAATCCTACAAATCAAACGAGCATCACAGGAAAAATTCCTAAGGGTTCAAATCCTCCAAAAATCCCATGCAATTCCTTTGAATCAAAGGAGCCCTAAGTAAGCGGGGCTTTCACTATTCAATGCAGGCATGGGTGATTGTACTCCATGTACAGTTTTCTTGGACAAGATCCGTGCCTCGTGTCACTAGTTACTATATGAAGAGGATGCACATATGCTATAGCTTGTTCCAAGTTGATCTGTAATCAAACTAGACATGCCCATATATATATTCGAGATAGCTTTGCGTACGATGTTTTACGTGCGACACTACGATCTAATCAATGCAGGCATGGGTGATTAGACGGACTGTGGTATCCCTAGCCCATCAGGGTTCAAGTCCTGATGCTCGCATTTATTTCTGGAATTATTTCAGGATTTCCGGCTATGCGCATTGAGTGAGAGGAGACGTACCCGTCGACGACGAGGTGCCTATGGTGACTTCGTAAATTTCAAGATGATATGCCAGCTCAGTCTTTCGGAGGTGCTCATAAGAATAGAGTGTACGTGGGTGTATTCGTAGGGGTGAGTGTATGTAGATGTATATGAGCGTTTACGTCTGTACTGTGTTCAAGTTAGCCTAAGCTATTGACATCAACGTACCTACAGAGTCGGAGTGGCAGCAAGGAATAGTGTACTCCTCGGTAGGGTGCTGTTTAGACCATCAGAGATTGTGTTTGCGATCAGACACACAAGCAGAAGTGCAGTCTGGACTCTTTCTCTAATTCTCTTTAATGATGTTTGATTAGATTGATATCGATCAACAGTTAGCCTAGTAATACAATATATTTATTTTTTCAATGGAGCCTGGTAAATATTTTGTGTGTAATCATCTTGATTTACCTACCATTTTGTTGTTAATGTGATTACATATCACAAATGTACTTCTGGTGGGACTGTTGAGCGATTTTTTTAAACAATAATCAGTATTTATTGATTTACCAAACAGAACATAAATTTATTTGGTTAGCTAATAAGACGTAGGGCAGTTGGGCTGGCTTTTCAAGAGAAATGATGGGAAAAAAAGGCAAAACCGGAAACAAAGATGGGGTTGAGAGGGAGGACGAAAGTTAGTAACTGAGACGACATCTCACCATAATTCTTTACGCCTAGATGCAATGTTTATGCGCCAAAAGTCAAAACCATGTAATACGTCCATAGGCCAGTTTTCTGCAATCATGGATGTCACTTGCTGACACCCGTATGATACGTGCATAAGCTATTCGAAATACACCGTCCTTGGCTCGCTGCTGGTTAGAGGCAACTCGTCCTGGCTTGTTTTACGTATATAACTCGTGTGTGGTGACAAATGAGAGATCTTGTGTGGCAGGAGACCTTCGATCACTGATCTTTCTTTATTCTGGGGTGCATAGATCATGTGGAAGCTTGTAGATCACGGAAGCCTTTGTCTGATACTTCCTTCATTTCAAGATACTTAGAGTTTTTTTTTAAGTCAAACTTCATTAAGTTTTTTTTGCGACGAATCTACGCAAAAGTTATTAACATCTACAAGATCAAAATTGTTTGAATGGTTAGAAGGATGGTTGTATCTCTAGCCCATCGAATGGTTAGAAGGATGTTTGTACCTCTAGCCCGTTAGAAGTATGGTTGCACCTCGGGTTTCTCATAAGGGAAAATATTATTTTAGTGGGAGCCAACATTTCTGTCGAAAGCGAGGCGACAGTGGTTACTTTGTCAATACCAATCCTACCTGTTCAGTCATCAGAGGGCGTGTGGAGATTTGTCTCAGGAGGATCTCAAGGAATTCGGTCGGCGTTTGTTTTCAATGGATCCACTTAGACCGGTCTTCGTATGCATGTGTTTGTGTGTCTTTAAGTTGTATCCTTCGGATCTACGTTTGACGAGTTAATTGTAAATTAATTGATGATTTTCGTTAATGAAGCGGGATGCCGTTTGCACCCTAGATGCAACCTTTTCAAATAAGCCTCCACAATGGAAGCATTCTAATTTTTGCAAGTGCATTCCAATTTTTCACCCCATACTTTGACAAATTTTATACAAATTATCACATCTAACGGTTTTTCATTCGCAAAACTGAGCGTGGCTCAAATGGTTAGTGTTAAGTATCGTGATTATTAGAAAAGTTAGGATAGCGTAGGATATTATTCTACCTTGTCTTGTACTTCAAGATAATCATGTACTCCTATATATGCCCATGAGGCTTAAGCAATAACAACAACTATTCCATCAATCCCTCTCTTCCTTCTAACATGGTATCAGCCTAATCTCGATCCAAAACCCTAGTCACCGCCGCTTACACACCGCGCCGCCCCCGGGGCGGTCGATCTTCATGATCGCCATCGGGGGCTGCGCGACCCGTATCTAGAGTTCGTCCGCCGATCCAGTTGATCGGCTACCATAAAGAGTCTTTTTCTCGATCCATTGATTGAGATTTTTCTCTCTCACCGATCAATTGATCGGTGTTCTTTTTTATTTTCCGATCTATGATCGGTTTGCGTCGTCCGTCGCCGTCTGTCGTCTACAACACGTGTCTACTGCATCGCCATCTTCATCAGGCATCGACGCCACTGCCTCGTCCAACGCTTCAGCGGCAGCCGGGCGCACCTTCCTGTGCTGGCCCGTCGTCGCAAGCCGTGTGGCCTGTGGGCGCACTCACGTCCAGCGCGGACGTGGACGGTCAGCTCGCGTGCCCGCGTGGTGTGCCTGCATTGCTCCAATGACTCACGGTGTACAGGATGGCTCATGCATTGCGTGCATGCGTTTGTTTGCACCTGTTTCGTTTCACGTGGGCTTTGCAGGATACATGAAGATCAACGTCTAAATTTCCACGTTTCTACACCGATCAAGCAATGGACTGCCGCTGCGTCGCCCCGTCGGGCCGCAGCGCCGCCGTCCTGTGATTCTCCCCGTGGCTGTATCGATCCGCGCCGCCGCTATGTTGCCCCTTCGAGCTGTAGTGCCGCGGCCTGCGGTCAACTGGCGCCTCGAGGCCGTCTGCTCCAGGGCGTCCCCGAGGCTGCCTCGACCCTCGCGCTACCGCTGCGTCGCCCCGTCGGGCCGTAGCGAGCGTGGCACGCGGTTCCTGCAACCGCCCCGAGGTCTTCCCGCTGTCGCCTCGACCCGCCAGCTGCCGTCGCGTCGCCCCTTCGGACCGTGGCACCGCGGCCCGCGGTCCACCACCATCCCCGCGCGTCGACTTTTCGTGGTATGCGCCGCGCCGCCTTCCTTGGCGCGGGAACGCCACCGTCCGCGCTGGTCCTCGTCACGCTGTCGGGTTCTTCCTCGCCTACTTCGAGCACCGTCGCGCCGCCTCCCTTGGCGCGGGAACACCACCGTCCGCGCTGGTCCTTGTCACGCTGGCGGGTTCTTCCTCGCCTACTTCGAGCACCTCGACGCACTTCTGACCTAGCCGCCACCGCCGCCCCCTCAGGCCGCCGCCGGTCTTCTTCCCGGTCCACGGCGAGTACCTCGACACCGGCCACCTGACTCGACATCGACCACGGCGTCCCTCGCATGGCTACCTCAACAAAGGCTACACCACCCCACGCTTTTGGCTACATCGACATCACCACAAAGGGCTACCGCCTTGCTTGAGCAAACTCGTCGGTTTTTACTCCAGCCACGACTTCGGCGATGCAGGGGTGTCTGTCGGCTTGCCTTCGGATTCTTCTCCAGTCTCACCGTCTGCGTCGCTACCGTTGTGACTGCGGGGGGATATTGAGTATCGTGATTATTAGGAAAGCTAGGATACCGTATGATATTATTCTACCTTGTCTTGTACTCCAAGATGATCATGTACTCCTATATATATATATGCCCACGAGGCTCAAGCAATAACAACAACTATTCCACCAATCTCTCTCTATCCCTTCTACAGTTAGGTTTTTGGTGGTGATGTTCCCATCAACTACGAGACAGCTGTGGTGACTTCGTTAATCTCAAGACGTGATGCCGACTTAGTACCTCGAAGGTGCTCATAGGGGCTGGTGTGTGTGTATTTGCGTTCATTGGGGGTGAGTGTATGTGGGCATTTGCAATTATACTGTGTTAAAAAAACAGTTTTTTATTCATATTACCCTATTTAGCAAAAGTTCGTTTTAGTTTTTACACCATTTAGCAAAAGTTTCATCAGATTTTATCTCATTTAGTGATCTATTATGTGAGCCTTGATCATCAGGTACACATGACTCGTGATGCTGTAATTTTCCTTCTGGTGTTTTCCCGTGCCCTAACCGGTTGAATGTCTTGGTTGAACATAACTATTTTTTGACAGTCGTTCAGTGCACTTCTCGTCTTGATGAGTTATTATTTCTTCACATCAACTCTTTGTTCGGTGTTTTCACCTCATTCTTCTTCAAGACATTTAATTTCGAATGTTGCATCATACTACACACAACTCCATCGATGCTCTGTCAAGCAAAAAAAACGCCAGAGGAGTTATATGCGACCTAAAATACTTTAAAGAGGGTAAAACTGACTTTTTTGCTAAATAGGATAATTCGAATGAAAAGTTATTATATGATATAATGAGCCTAAAAATATCAGAGTAGAGGGTAAAACTTGTTAGAAGGGAATAGAGAGGATTGGTGGAATCATTGTTTATTGCTTGAACCTTGTGGGCATATATATAGGAGTACGTGATCATCTTGGAGTGCAAGTCAAGGCGGGAACAAATCCTACGCTATTCTATGTTTCCTAAATAAACATTATACTCAACATCCCCCCGCAATCACAACGATAGCGACGCAGATGGTGAGACTGGAAAAGAATCCGAAGGCAAGCCAATGACCCCCCCCCCCCCCCCCACAGTCATAACGGTCGATGCATCGCAGAAGTCGTGGCTGGAGTGAAAACCGACGAGGTTGCTCAAGCAAGGCGGTAGCCCTTTGTGCCGTTGTCAAGGTACTCGAGAGCGTAGGGTGGTGGAGTCGTGGTCGAGGTAGCCGTGAGAGGAACGCCGTGGTCGATGTCGAGTCGGGGTGGCCGGTGTCAAGGTAGTCGCCGTGGACCGGGAGGAAGAGCGGCGGCGGCTAGGTTAGGAGCGCCGCGGCGGTGCTCGAAATAGGCGAGGAAGAACCCGACAACATGACGAAGACCTGCGCAGACGATGGCTTTCCCGCGCCTAGGAGGGTGGCGCGGCGCATACCACACAGAGGTCAACGCGCGTGGACGGCGAAGTGGACCACGTGCCGCGGCGCTACGACTCGAAGGGGCGACGCAGCAGCAGCGCGCAGGTCGGGGCGACGACGGGGAAGACCTCAGGGCTGACGATTTGGCCTGGCTCCAGGAAGCCCCCCTCGACGTTGAAGCGCCCCCTGTTCGCGGGGCTGCGTACTTCCGCGCGAGTGCCTGCGGCAGCCGTCAACTCAGTAGCGGCCGGCTCCGGTGGCGTCTTCCCTCCCCGCTGCTGGTTGTCGCAAGCGATCCGGTCGCTCGCGGCTCCAGCAGTAGGTGAAGCACGCGGTGGCTTGTCAGTTCTCCACTCCTCAGATCACGACAATCGAGCCTGACGAGTCCCTTTACGGTTTGTTCGATCTATAGTTTGGCCACTCGGATACACTTTCCGAGTGCGAAAGCAATGATCTCGCGGTAGAAGTCCTCATGGTTGGCCCCCAGCGTAGCCCACCAGGATTTCCCCGTGGCGGGGGCGAAAGCGATGGTCCGTCGCATGGCAATGACGAGTACTACCCGCAAGCCCTCACTGCAGAACAAAGAGAAGAACTGCAACGTAGGAATGAGCAGACTCTATAGACCCCCATCGTTGGGGAGACCGCCAAGGCTGAGGCTTTGGAAGCCGCACGCGTAGCCACTTTGGCTGAACGTGTGCATCTAGAGAATCTCCAGAAGTCACTCAACGACCGCACTCGCAGGCCTTCCCCAAACTCCAGTCGACGGCAGTGACAATTGTTCCCGACTGGATTTCGAGATGAGTGTCAAGTATACTGCACTCCAATCCAGAATGTTGCAGCAGCCGCACGCATTGCGGATTCGATCCAACCATCCCGTTCCGAGGCTGGAAGAGTCCTAGAGTAGATTCGGACGCTGCTCAGAGCGGCCGGAGAGCAGAATTCGGCTGTTTCTCAGTCGCGCAATAGGATACACAGCAGGTCCGTCAGGGCGGACACGGTCCAGTTGGCTCACAACCCAAGATCGCCCCGCGACGTGAAGATCGTGGTTTTCACCAGGACCAGTACCTGGATCGAGGCCACGGGCAGTTTGATCCTTGACATCACCGTGATGACCGTCGTCGAGTGCCTATGCCCCCTTCGAGGGGTGGTTCGTATGCGCCACGGCGGTATGATGACAGGCACCCATACGGTGATGAGCGGAGGTATCTAGTTGACCCCCGAGAGCCTAGGTTTGACGCAAGGTCAGTCCTCGTGCAGGGCCTGGTTGACAGAGGCAGGGCTAACTGAGAGGGTTTGGACAGGGATCGCCCGAGTGGAAGTGGATCATTTGTCTCTGGGCCCGAGTGTTCCAGTAGAGCCATTCGAACTGTTGAGATTCCTCCCAACTTCAGGTTGGCCACAAGAGTGAGCAAGTTTACTGGCGAATCAAAGCCAGATACATGGTTAGAAGATTGCCGCGTGGCCGTGCAAATTGGCGGAGGCAATGATGACGTTGCCATGAAGCATTTGCCGTTGATGCTAGAAGGGTCAGCTCGAGCCTGGTTGAATCAATTGGCCCCCGCTAGCATATTCAGCTGGGGAGACCTGGCCCGAGTGTTCATCAAAACATTCGAAGGCACCTGCAAACGTCCTGCTGGCTTACCTGAATTGCAACAATGTGTCTAGAAACCGAATGAAACTTTGAGGGATTACATCCAGTGTTGGACTACACTTCACCATGTGGTGGAGAATGTTTCAGAGCACTAAGCAGTTTGTGCCTTCAAGGAAGGTGTCCGGTATAGGGAGCTCATATTGAAATTTGGTCGCTTCGGGGCCATGTATCTGAACCGAATGATGGAGATAGCCACTCGGTATGTGAATGGCGAAGAAGAGGACTGACTCCATAGCAGAAAAGGAAAGGCTGTAGACCCAGACACCATAGGCAGGAACTCTAGTCGGAAACAAATTAAAGCGCAAAGCTGAGGTTGCTGGTCAGGCAGAAGCTGCAGTGGTAGCTCCTCAAGGCAAGTTCAAAGGGAAGGCCAAAGAGTAGTGGGTTCCTAAGAAAAAGAGAGACCAGTCGGTCCAAGATGTCTTAGATCTACCGTGTGCCATCCACACGAAGAAAGACGAAGATGGTAACCTGATTTTACCCAAGCATACCACTCGACAGTGCAGACTCCTGATTCAACAGTCCCGCGAAGGTCAGCTGAGTGAAAAGGGCTCCAACAAGGATGATGGTGAAGAAAAGGCAGAAGATTACCCGAAGGTCAACACCACTCTGGTAATATTTGTTGACGTTGGGAGCAAAAGTCGACTGAAAGTCATCAACTGAGAGGTGAACATGATTGCTCCGGCAACTACAACGTACCTCAAATGGTCAAAGACTCCCATTACCTTCGACCAGTTGGATCACCCAGCTCACGTTGCTATCCCCGGGCGACAAGCTCTGGTAGTGAATCCATTCATCGGAGGCACTCGGCTGCGCAAAGTCCTCATGGATGGCACCAGTGGCTTGAACATTCTTTATGCTGAAACCCTCCAGGCAATGGACATTCTGATGTCCCGACTTAGTGAAAGCAACATGCAGTTTCACGGAGTCATCCCCGGGAAAAAGGCAAAGTCACTCGGTCAGATTGCTTTGGATGTGGTTTTTGGTGATTCGAAGAATTTTCGGAAGGAAAAGTTGACGTTTGAAGTGGTGGATTTTCACTATGCTTATCATGCTATTCTGGGCCGACCATCTTATGCTCGCTTCATGGCCCGTCCATGCAACGTGTACCTTCAGCTAAAGATGCTCGGACCCAAGGGCGTGATCACCATCACTGGGAATAGGCAGAGAGCTGAAGAATGTCTTCAAAAGGGATCCCAGATTGCTAATGAGCAGATGGCAGTAGTGGAATTGGAAGAGTACAAGAAGAACGCCAATCCAAGTGATTTGCTCCGCTCTAAGAAGCCTGCTTCTGAGTCTGCTTTTCAGTCGGCGGGTGAGACAAAGCAAGTTCACATTCACCCGGAAGATCCACTACTGCTCCAACCAATATCTCAACGACACTCGATAGTAAATAGGAGGCCGTGCTCATCCCGTTCTGATGTCTACTACACAACCTTCTTCTTGTAGACGTTGTTGGGCCTCCAAGTGTAGAGGTTTGTAGGACAGTAGCAAATTTCCCTCAAGTGGATGACCTAAGGTTTATCAATCCGTGGGAGGCGTAGCATGAAGATGGTCTCTCTCAAGCAACCCTGCAACCAAATAACAAAGAGTCTCTTGTGTCCCCAACACACCCAATACAATGGTAAATTGTATAGGTACACTAGTTCGGCGAAGAGATGGTGATACAAGTGCAATATGGATGGTAGATATAGGTTTTTGTAATCTGAAAATATAAAAACAGCAAGGTAGCAAGCGATAAAAGTGAGCGTAAACGGTATTGCAATGCTAGGAAACAAGGCCTAGGGTTCATACTTTCACTAGTGCAAGTTCTCTCAACAAGGATAACATAATTAGATCATATAACTATCCCTCGATCAACATGCAACAAAGAGTCACTCCAAAGTCACTAATAGCGGAGAACAAATGAAGAGATTATTGTAGGGTATGAAACCACCTCAAAGTTATCCTTTCTGATCGATCTATTCAAGAGTCCGTAGTAAAATAACATGAAGCTATTCTTTCCGTTCGATCTATCCTAGAGTCCGTACTAGAATAACACCTTAAGACACAAATCAACCAAAACCCTAATGTCACCTAGATACTCCAATGTCACCTCAAATATCCGTGGGTATGATTATACGATATGCATCACACAATCTCAGATTCATCTATTCAACCAACACAAAGAACTTCAAAGAGTGCCCCAAAGCTTCTACCGGAGAGTCAATACGAAAACGTGTGCCAACCCATATCCATAAGTTCACAAGGTCACTGAACCCGCAAGTTGATCACTAAAACATACATCAAGTAGACCACGTGAATATCCCATTGTCACCACAGATAAGCACATGCAATACATACATCAAGTGTTCTCAAATCCTTAAAGACTCAATCCGATAAGATAACTTCACAGGGAAAACTCAATCCATTACAAGAGAGTAGAGGGGGAGAAACATCATAAGATCCAACTATAATAGCAAAGCTCGCGATACGTCAAGATCGTACCATATCAAGAACACGAGAGAGAGAGAGAGATCAAACACATAGCTACTGGTACATACCCTCAGCCCCGAGGGTGAACTACTCCCTCCTCGTCATGGAGAGCGCCGGGATGATGAAGATGGCCACCGGTGATGATTCCCCCCTCCGGCAGGGTGCCGGAACAGGGTCCCGATTGGTTTTTCGTGGCTACAGAGGCTTGCGGCGGCGGAACTCCCGATCTAGGTTTCTTTCTGGGGGTTTCTATATTTATAGGAATTTTTGGCGTCAGTCTCACGTCAGGTGGGTCTCCGAGTCGTCCACGAGATAGGGGGGAGCGCCCAGGGGGTAGGGCGCGCCCTCCACCCTCGTGGATGGCTCGGGACTCTTCTGGTCCAACTCTTTTACTCCGGAGGCTTCTTTTGGTCCATAAAAAATCATCAAAAATTGGCACGTCAATTGGACTCCGTTTGGTATTCCTTTTCTGTAAAACTCAAAAACAAGGAAAAAACATAAACTGGCACTAGGCTCTAGGTTAATAAGTTAGTCCCAAAAATCATATAAAACAACGTATAAATGCATATAAAACATCCAAGATGGATAATATAATAGCATGGAACAATCAAAAATTATAGATACGTTGGAGACGTATCAAACATCCCCAAGCTTAATTCCTGCTTGTCCTCGAGTAGGTAAATGATAAAACAAATTTTTTGATGTGGAATGCTACCTAACATATTTATCAATGTAATCTTCTTTATTGTGGCAAGAATATTCAGATCCATAAGATTCAAAACAAAAGTTTAATATTAACATGAAAATATTAATACTTCAAGCATACTAACAAAGCAATTATGTCTTCTCAAAATAACATGGCCAAAGAAAGTTCGTCCCTACAAAATCATATAGTCTGGCTATGCTCTATCTTCATCACACAAAATATTTAAATCATGCACAACCCCGATGACAAGCCAAGCAATTGTTTCATACTTTTGATGTTCTCAAACTTTTTCAATTTTCACGCAATACATGAGCATGAGCCATGGACATAGCACTATAGGTGGAATAGAATGGTGGTTGTGGAGAAGACAAAAAGGAGAAGATAGTCTCACATCAACTAGGTGTATCAACGGGCTATGGAGATGCCCATCAATAGATATCAATGTGAGTGACTAGGGATTGCCATGCAACGGATGCACTAGAGCTATAAGTGTATGAAAGCTCAACAAAAGAAACTAAGTGGGTGTGCATCCAACTTTGTTGCTCACGAAGACCTAGGGCATTTTGAGGAAGCCTATCATTGGAATATACAAGCCAAGTTCTATAATGAAAAACTCCCACTAGTATATGAAAGTGACAACATAGGAGACTCTCTATCATGAAGATCATGGTGCTACTTTGAAGCACAAGTGTGGTAAAAGGATAGTAGCATTGCCCCTTCTCTCTTTTTCTCTCATTTTTTTATTTGGGCCTTTCTCATTTTTTATGGCCTCTTTTTTTTTCTTCTTTTTTCTTCTTTTTCGTCCGGAGTCTCATCCCGACTTGTGGGGGAATCATAGTCTCCATCATCCTTTCCTCATTGGGACAATGCTCTAATAATGAAGATCATCACACTTTTATTTACTTACAACTCAAGAATTACAACTCAATACTTAGAACAAAAATATGACTCTATGTGAATGCCTCCGGCGGTATACCGGGATGTGCAATGATTCAAGAGTGACATGTATGAAAAATTATGAATGGTGGCTTTGCCACAAATACGATGTCAACTACATGATCATGCAAAGCAATATGACAATGATGGAGCGCGTCATAATAAACGGAACGGTGGAAAGTTGCATGGCAATATATCTTGGAATGGCTATGGAAATGACATAATAGGTAGGTATGGTGGCTGTTTTGAGGAAGGTATATGGTGGGTGTATGGTACCGGCGAAAGTTGTGTGGTACTAGAGAGGCTAGCAATGGTGGAAGGGTGAGAGTGCGTATAATCCACGGACTCAACATTAGTCATAAATAACTCATATACTTATTGCAAAAATCTATTAGTTATCGAAACAAAGTACTACACGCATGCTCCTAGGGGTATAGATTGGTAAGAAAAGTCCATCACTCGTCCCCGACCGCCACTCATAAGGAAGATAATCAATAAATAAATCATGCTCCAACTTCATCACATAACGGTTCACCATACGTGCATGCTACGGGAATCACAAACTTTAACACAAGTATCTCTCAAATTCACAACTACTGTACTAGCATGACTCTAATATCACCATCTTCATATCTCAAAACAATCATAAAGAATCAAACTTCTCATAGTATTCAATGCACTTTATATGAAAGCTTTTATTATATCCCTCTTGGATGCCTATCATACTAGGACTAAATTCATAACCAAAGCAAATTACCATGCTGTTCTAAAGACTCTCAAAATAATATAAGTGAATCATGAGATTTCATCTATTTCTTCAAAATAAAATCATCGTCGTTCTCTAAAAGATATAAGTGAATCACTAGAGCAAACGACAAACTACTCCGAAAGATATAAGTGACGATCAATGAGTAGTTGAATAATTATGTAACTATGTGAAGACTCTCTAACATTTAAGAATTTCACATCTTGGGATATTATTCAAACAGCAAGCAAAACAAAATAAAACAAAATGACGCTCCAAGCAAAACACATACCATGTGGTGAATAAAAATATAGCTCCAAGTAAAGTTACCGATGAACGAAGACGAAAGAGGGGATGCCATCCGGGGCATCCCCAAGATTAGGCTCTTGGTTGTCCTTGAATACTACCTTGGGGTGCCTTGGGCGTCCCCAAGCTTAGGCTCTTGCCACTCCTTATTCCATAGTCCATCGAATCTTTACCCAAAACTTGAAAACTTCACAACACAAAACTCAACAGAAAACTCGTAAGCTCCGTTAGTATAAGAAAATAAATCACCACTTAGGTACTGTTGTGAACTCATTCTAAATTCATATTGGTGTAATATCTTCTGTATTCCAACTTTTCTATGGTTCATACCCTCCGATACTTCTCATAGATTCATCAAAATAAGCAAACAACACATAGAAAACAGAATCTGTCAAAAACAGAACACTCTGTAGTAATCTGTAACTCTATAATAATTCTGTAACTCCAAAAATCCTACCAAATTAGGAAAACCTGAGCAATTTGTGTACCAATCCAGAGCAAAAAGAATCAGATCAAAAGCATGTTTCTGTGAATTATCAAAACTAATTTACTGGGCGCAAAAGTTTCTAATTTTCAGCAGGATCAACACAACTATCACCGTAAGCTATCGTAAAGGTCTTAGTTGGCTCTTTATTCAAACAAAAGCTATAAAACATGATTACTACAGTAGCATAATCATGTGAACACACAAAAACAGTAAAGTTAAATATTGGGTTTTCTCCCAACAAGCGCTTTTCTTTAATGCCTTTTTAGCTAGGCATGAGGATTTCAATGATGCTCACATGAAAGATAAGAATTGAAACATAAAGAGAGCATCATGAAGAATATGACTAGAACATTTAAGTCTAACCCACTTCCTAAGCATAGGGATTTTGTGAGCAAACAACTTATGGGAACAATAATCAACTAGCATAGGAAGGCAAAACAAGCATAACTTCAAGATTTTCAACACATAGAGAGGAAACTTGATATTATTGCAATTCCTACAAACATATATTCCTCCCTCATAATAATTTTCAGTAGCATCATGAATGAATTCAACAATATATCCATCACATAAAGCATTATTTTCATGATGCACAAGCATAGAAATTGTATTACTCTCCACATAAGCAAATTTCTTCTCATGAATAGTAGTGGGAGCAAACTCAACAAAATAACTATCATTTGAGGCATAATCCAATTGAAAATTAAAATCAAGATGACAAGTTTCATGGTTATCATTATTCTTTATAGCATACATATCATCACAATAATCATCATAGATAGAAACTTTGTTCTCATAATCAATTGGAACCTTTTCCGAAATAGTGGATTCATCACTAAGTAAAGTCATGACCTCTCCAAATCCACTTTCATAATTATCACAATAATATTCAACATCCTCAAAAATAGTGGGATCATTACTTCCTAAAGTTGACACTCTTTCAAACGACCAAACCCACTTTCATCAATATAATCATCATAAATAGGAGGCATGCTATAATCATAAAAAAAATTCTCATCAAAACTTGGGGGGACAAAAAAATATCATCTTCGTCAAACATAGCATCCCCAAGCTTGGGCTTTGCATATCATTAGCATCATGGATATTCAAGGAATTCATACTAACAACATTGCAATCATGCTCGTCATTCAAATATTTAGTGCCAAACATTTTAATGCATTCTTCTTCTAACACTTGAGCACAATTATCGGAATCCTTATTTTCACGAAAGACATTAAAAAGATGAAGCATATGAGGCATCCTCAATTCCATTTTTTTGTAGTTTTCTTTTATAGACTAAACTAGTGATAAAACAAGAAACAGAAAGATTCGATTGCAAGATCTAAAGATATACCTTCAAGCACTCACCTCCCTGGCAACGGCGCCAGAAAAGAGCTTGATGTCTACTACACAACCTTCTTCTTGTAGACGTTGTTGGGCCTCCAAGTGCAGAGGTTTGTAGGACAGTAGCAAATTTCCCTCAAGTGGATGACCTAAGGTTTATCAATCCGTGGGAGGCGTAGCATGAAGATGGTCTCTCTCAAGCAACCCTGCAACCAAATAACAAAGAGTCTCTTGTGTCCCCAACACACCCAATACAATGGTAAATTGTATAAGTACACTAGTTCGGCGAAGAGATGGTGATACAAGTGCAATATGGATGGTAGATATAGGTTTTTGTAATCTGAAAATATAAAAACAGCAAGGTAGCAAGCGATAAAAGTGAGCATAAACGGTATTGCAATGCTAGGAAACAAGGCCTAGGGTTCATACTTTCACTAGTGCAAGTTCTCTCAACAAGGATAACATAATTAGATCATATAACTATCCCTCGATCAACATGCAACAAAGAGTCACTCCAAAGTCACTAATAGCGGAGAACAAACGAAGAGATTATTGTAGGGTACGAAACCACCTCAAAGTTATCCTTTCTGATCGATCTATTCAAGAGTCCATAGTAAAATAACACGAAGCTATTCTTTCCGTTCGATCTATCCTAGAGTTCGTACTAGAATAACACCATAAGACACAAATCAACCAAAACCCTAATGTCACCTAGATACTCCAATGTCACCTCAAGTATCCGTGGGTATGATTATATTATATGCATCACACAATCTCAGATTCATCTATTCAACCAACACAAAGAACTTCAAAGAGTGCCCCAAAGCTTCTACCGGAGAGTCAAGACGAAAACGTGTGCCAACCCATATGCATAAGTTCACAAGGTCACTGAACCCGCAAGTTGATCACTAAAACATACATCAAGTAGATCACGTGAATATCCCATTGTCACCACAGATAAGCACATGCAATACATACATCAAGTGTTCTCAAATCCTTAAAGACTCAATCCGATAAGATAACTTCACAGGGAAAACTCAATCCATTACAAGAGAGTAGAGGGGGAGAAACATCATAAGATCCAACTATAATAGCAAAGCTCGCGATACGTCAAGATCGTACCATATCAAGAACACGAGAGAGAGAGAGATCAAACACATAGCTACTGGTACATACCCTCAGCCCCGAGGGTGAACTACTCCCTCCTCGTCATGGAGAGCGCCGGGATGATGAAGATGGCCACCGGTGATGATTCCCCCCTCCGGCAGGGTGCCGGAACAGGGTCCCGATTGGTTTTCGTGGCTACAGAGGCTTGCGGCGGCGGAACTCCCGATCTAGGTTTCTTTCTGGGGGTTTCTATATTTATAGGAATTTTTGGCGTCAGTCTCACGTCAGGGGGGTCTCCGAGTCGTCCACGAGATAGGGGGGAGCGCCCAGGGGGTAGGGCGCGCCCTCCACCCTCGTGGATGGCTCGGGACTCTTCTGGCCCAACTCTTTTACTCCGGAGGCTTCTTTTGGTCCATAAAAAATCATCAAAAATTGGCACATCAATTGGACTCCGTTTGGTATTCCTTTTCTGTAAAACTCAAAAACAAGGAAAAAACATAAACTGGCACTAGGCTCTAGGTTAATAGGTTAGTCCCAAAAATCATATAAAACAACGTATAAATGCATATAAAACATCCAAGATGGATAATATAATAGCATGGGACAATAAAAAATTATAGATACGTTGGAGACGTATCACGTTCCTCCGTGAGAACTGGGGCATCTTTGCATGGAAACCATCCGACATGCCAGGTGTTCCCAGGGGACTGGCTGAGCACCGTTTGAGGGTCGACTCAAAGGCCAAACCTGTCAAAGAGCATCTCCGCCGCTCTATTGCGGAGAAGAGGAAGGCGATTGGCGAAGAAGTGGCTCGGCTCCTGGCAGCTGAGTTCATACGCAAGATATACCACTCCGAGTGGCTCGCCAACGTCGTCATGGTCCCTAAGAAGGATAATTCACTTCGTATGTGCATTGACATCAAACATATCAATCAGGCCTGCCCGAAAGATCATTTTCCGCTCCGCCGTATCGATTAGATAGTTGATTCGACTGCGGGGTGCGAGCGCTTGCCTTTTCTTGATGCGTATTCTGGATACCATCAGATCCAACTGTATGGCCAGATGAAATAAAAACAACCTTCATCACCCCTTTCAGTGTTTTTGCTATGTCACCATGCCATTCGGTCTCAAACACGCTGGCGTCACATTCATGCGCATTTTTCAAAAGTGTCTGCTCACTCAGATCAGTTGGAATGTTGAGGCTTACATGTACGATATCGTGGTCAAGTCATGTAAAGGTTCCAACCTGCTGACTGACCCTGCTGAAACCTTCGCCAATCTAAGGAGGTACAACATCAAGCTGAACCCGTCCAAGTGCACCTTCGAAGTGCCTGGAGGCAAGTTACTCGATTTCCTCGTTTTCCGAACAAGGGATAGATGCCAATCCCGAGAAGATCAGCGCCATTGTCCGAATGAAACGCCCCGAGCGTGTGCATGACGTCCAGAAGCTCACAGGTTGTCTCACAACACTGAGTCGGTTCATTTCTCTTCTCGGTGAAAAGGCACTACCTCTTTACCGACTGATGAAGAAGTCCGATAAGTTCGAGTGGACTCCCGAAGCCGAAGCAACGTTTGTTGAGCTCAAACTTCTCTCCACCTAGCCGGTCCTTGCTACTCCGAACAGCAAAGAGCCTCTACTTTTGTACATTGCAGCCACTGGGCAAGTTGTCAGCACAGTGCTCACAGTGGAACGAGAAGAAGTCAAGGCCTACAAAGTTCAACGACCAATGTACTATATCTCTGAAGTTCTGACTCCGTCCAAGCAGAGGTATCCTCATTATCAGAAGCTTGTCTATGGAATTTACTTGACAGCGAAGAAAGTCACACATTATTTTCAAGATCACTCGGTTTCAGTCGTCAGTGATGCCCCGTTATCTGAAATCATGAGCAATCGGGATGCAACTGGCCGAGTGGCTAAATGGGCAATTGAATTGCTCCCTTTGGATATTAAGTTTGATGCAAAGAAGGTGATCAAATCCCAAGCACTTGCAAATTTCTTGGCCGAGTGGATTGAACAGCAACAGCCGACTCAGGTTTACTTGGACTAGACCATGTTCTTCGATGGATCTAAAATGCTTAATGGTTCTGGTGCCGGAGTGGTCCTAGTGTCTCCAAGAGGCAATCGGCTTAGTTATGTCCTCCAGATTCACTTTGATTCCTCCAATAACGAGGCCGAGTATGAAGCACTCCTCTACGGGTTGTGTATGGCTATCGCACTCGGCGTCCGTCGCCTAATGGTCTACGGTGACTCAGATTTGGTGGTCAATCAGGTGATGAAGGAGTGGGATGTCAAAAACCCCACCATGACAGGATACTGCAATGCGATAAGGAAGCTAGAGAAAAAGTTTGGAGCTTTGGAGCTTCACTACATTCCCCGAATCAAAAATCAAGCAGCTGACGATCCGGGAAAAAACGGTTCCACCTGGAAGCCTATCCCCAGCAATGTCTTTCTTGAGCACCTTCATTCCCCATCAGTACAGGAGGATCCTTTCACTGAAGAGCCTCCCCAAGCAATAAGTCCCACTGATCCAACTGAAATCAAGGTCCCTGCATTCATTGACTTGGTTATGGAGATCCTAGTGATTACACCCGACTGGACAGTGTCGTACATTGCATATTTTCTCAGGCGAGAGCTTCCGGAAGATGAAGTTGAAGCACGATAAATTGTCCGCAGATCCAAAGCTTTCGCAGTGGTAAATGGACAGCTCTATAGAGAGACTGTTACTGGCATAGCTCAACGATGTATTTCTCCAGAAGAGGGAACCTGTGGTCACCATGCGTCCTCTCAGACAATTGTGGCCAAAGCATACCGAGCTAGATTTTACTGGCCGCGGGCCAATGAAGCTGCAAAGGAGATCGTTCAGAGGTGTGAAGGATGCCAGCTCTATGGGAACACGTCCCATAAGCTCGCATCTGCCTTGAAGACCATTCCACTTGTCTGGCTATTTGATGTGTGGGGGTTGGACATGGTTGGACCACTTAGGACCAGCAGAAGTTGCTTCACTCATCTGCTTGTAGCAGTCAACAAATTCACCAAGTGGATTGAAGCCAAGCCTATTAAGAAGTTGAAGGAAATATGCCCTAGAGGCAATAATAAAGTTGTTATTTTATATTTCCTTATTCATGATAAATGTTTATTATTCATGCTAGAATTGTATTGATCAGAAACCTTAATACATGTGTGAATACATAGACAAACACTATGTCCCTAGTGAGCCTCTACCTGACTAGCTCGTTGATCAAAGATGGTTAAGGTTTCCTAACCATGGACATGAGTTGTCATTTGATAACGGGATCACATCATTAGGAGAATGATGTGATGGACAAGACCCATCCGTTTGCTTAGCATAATGATCGTTCAGTTTTATTGCTATTGCTTTCTTCATGTCAAATACATATTCCTTCGACTATGAGATTATGCAACTCCCGAATACCGGAGGAATGCCTTGTGTTCTATCAAATGTCACAACGTAACTGGATGATCATAAAGATGCTCTACAGGTATATCCGAAGGTGTTTGTTGTGTTGGCATAGATCGAGATTAGGATTTGTCACTCCGAATATCGGAGAGGTATCTCTAGGCCCTCTCGGTAATACACATCATAAGCTTGCAAGCAAATGACTAAGGAGTTGGTCATGAGGTGATGTATCACGGAACGAGTAAAGAGACTTGCCGGTAACGAGATTGAACTAGGTATGGAGATACCGACGATTGAATCTCGGGCAAGTAACATACCGATAGACAAAAGGAATAACGTATGTTGTCATAACGGTTCGACCGATAAAGATCTTTGTAGAATATGTCGGAGCCAATATGAGCATCCAGGTTCAGCTATTGGTTATTGACCAGAGAAGTGTCTCGGTCATGTCTACATAGTTCTCGAACCCGTAGGGTCCGCACGCTTAACGTTCGATGATGATATTGTATTATATGAGTTATGTGATTTGGTGACCGAATGTTGTTCGGAGCCCGGATGAGATCATGGACATGACGAGGAGTCTTGAAATGGTCGAGAGGTAAATATTGATGTATAGGACGATAGTATCCGGACACCGGAAGTGTTCCAGAATGTATTGGGTATTTATTGGAGTACCGCGGGGGTTACCGGAACCCCCGGGGGGAATATATGGGCCATATGGGCCATGAGAGGGGAGCACACCAGCCCACAAGGGGTGGCGCACCCCCCCCTATGGCATGTGGCCGAATTGGATAAGGAAAAAGGGGGGTTCAGCCCCCCTTCCTTTCTCTCTCCCCTTCGCTTTCTTCTCCGGTGGAAAAAGGAAAGGGGGGGCGCCACTTGGGGAAAACCTCAAGTAGGATTCGGATCCTAGTTGGGGCGCCCCCTGGCTGCCTCTCCTCCCCTCCCACCTATATATATGTGGTGAGGGGGGCACCTAGAACACATAACATCAATTGTTAGCCGTGTGCGGCGCCCCCTCCACAGTTTACACCCCGGTCATATTCTCTCGGTGCTTAGGCAAAGCCCTGCGCAGATCACTTCACCATCACCGTCACCACGTCGTCGTGCTGTCGGAATTCATCTACTTCCTCAACGTCTTGCTGGATCAAGAAGACGAGGGACGTCAGCGAGGCGAACGTGTGTAGAACTCGGAGGTGACGTACGTTCGGTGCTTAATCGGTCGGAGCTAGAAGAAGTTCAACTACATCAACCGCGTTGTCAAACGCTTCCGCTTTCGGTCTACGAGGGTACGTAGACACCCTCTCCCCCTCATTGCTATGCATCTCCATGGATAGATCATTGCGAGTGCGTTGAATTTTTTTTGTTTTTTCGTGCAACGTTTCCCAACAGTGGCATCTGAGCCAGGTCTATGCGTAGATGATATGCACAAGTAAAACACAAAGAGTTGTGGGTGGTGATAGTCATACTGCTTATCACCAATGTCTTATTTTGATTCGGCGGTATTGTGGGATGAAGCGTCCCGGACCAACCTTACATGTCCACGCACATGAGACCAGTTCCACCGACCGACATGCAACTAGTTTTGCATAAAGGTGGCTGGCGGGTGTCTGTTTCTCCTACTTTAGTTGAATCGAATTGGACTGCGGCCGGTCCTTGAAGAAGGTTAAAACAGAAAACTTGACGAAACACCATTGTGGTTTTGATGCGTAGGTAAGAACGGTTCTTGCTAGAAGCCCGTAGCAGCCACGTAAAACTTGCAACAACAAAGTAGAGGACGTCTAACTTGTTTTTGCAGGGCGTGTTATGATGTGATATGGTCAAGACATGATGTGAGAAATGTTATTGTATGAGATGATCATGTTTTGTAAGATATCTGACAACTGGCAGGAGCCTTATGGTTGTCTCTTTATTGTATGAAATGCAAATGCCATGTAATTGATTTACTTTATCACTATGCGTTAGCGATAGTTGTAGAAGCAATAGTTGGCGAGATGACCATGATGCTATGATGGAGACCAAGGTGTCGAGCCGGTGACGATGGAGATCAGGACGATGCTTTGGAGATGGAGATCAAAAGCACAAGATGATGATGGCCATATCATGTCACATATTTTGATTGCATGTGATGTTTATCTTTTATGCATATTATTTTGCTTAGTACGGCGGTAGCATTATAAGATGATCCCTTAACTAAACTTGAAGGTATAAGTGTTCTCCCTAAGTATGCACCGTTGCGACAGTTCGTCGTGTTGAGACACCACGTGATGATCGGGTGTGGTAGACTCTACATTCACATACAACGGGTGCAAGATAGTTTTGCACATGCGGAATACTCTGGTTAAACTTGACGAGCCTAGCATGTACAGACATGGCCTCAGAACACTGGAGACCAAAAGGTCGAACGTGAATCATATAGTAGATATGATCAACATAGAGATGTTCACCATTGATGACTACTCCATCTCATGTGATGATCGGACATGTTTAATTGACTGGGATCACGTATCATTTAGATGACTTGAGGGATGTCTATCTAAGTGGGAGTTCTTAAGTAATTTGACTAATTGAACTTAATTTATCATGAACTTAGACCTGATAGTATTTGAATATCTATGTTGTAGATCAATGGCCCGTGCTACCATTCCCCTGAATTTTTATGCGTTCCTAGAGAAAGCTAAGTTGAAAGATGATGGTAGCAACTACATGGACTAGGTCCGTAACTTGAGGATTATCCTCATTGCTGCACAGAAGAATTATTTCCTTGATGCACCGCTAGGTGAAAGGCCTGTTGCAGGAGCAGATGCTAATGTTTTGAACGTCTGGTAAGCTCGATCTGGTGACTACTCGATAGTTCAGTGTGCCATGCTTTATGACTTAGAATCGGGACTTCAAAGACGTTTTGAATGTCATGGAGCATATGAGATGTTCCGGAGTTGAAGTTAGTATTTCAAGCAAATGCCCGAGTTGAGAGATATGAAGTCTCCAACAAGTTCTATAACTGCAAGATGGAGGAGAATAGTTCTGTCAGTGAACACATACTCAGAATGTCTGGATATCATAATCACTTGACTCAGCTTGGAGTTAATCTTCCAGATGATAGTGTTATTGACAGAGTTCTCCAATCACTGCCACCAAGCTACAAAGGCTTCGTGATGAACTATAATATGCAAGGGATGGAGAAGACAATTCTTGAGCTCTTCGCAATGCTCAAAGCTGCGGAGGTAGAAATCAAGAACGAGCATCACGTGTTGATGGTTAACAAGACCACTAGTTTGAAGATAAAGGGAAAGGGAAAGAAGGGGAACTTCAAGAAGAATGGCAAGCAAGTTGCCACTCTCACGAAGAAGCCCAAAGCTGGACCAAAGCCTGAAACTGAGTGCTTCTACTGCAAAGGGACTAGACACTAGAAGCGGAACTGTCCCAAGTATTTGGCGAATAAGAAGGATGGCAAAGTGAACAAAGGTATATTTGATATACATGTGTATTGATGTGTACCTTACTAATGCTCGTTGTAGCTCCTGGGTATTTGATACTGGTTCGGATGCTCATATTGTTGGGGAACGTAGCATGCAATTTCAAAAAAATTCCTACGATCACGTAAGATCTATCTAGGAGATGCATAGCAACGAGAGGGGGAGAGTGTGTTCACGTACCCTCATAGACCGAAAGCGGAAGCGTTAGGTTAACGCAGTTGATGTAGTCGAACGTCTTCACGATCCAACCGATCTTAGTACGGAACGTACGACACCTCCGAGTTCAGCACACGTTCAGCTCGATGACGTCCCTCGAACTCTTGTTCCAACAGAGGGTCGAGGGAGAGTTCCGTCGGCACTATGGCGTGGTGACGGTGATGGTGATGTGATCCGCGCAGGGCTTTGCCTAAGCACTACGACGCTATGACCGGAGGCGTAAAACTGTGGAGGGGGACACCGCACATGACTAAGAACAATTGTTGTTCCTTTGGGGTGCCCCCTTCCCCCGTATATAAAGAAGGAGGGGGGAGGCCGGCCTGCCCAAGTGGGCGCGCCAAGTGGGGGGAGTCCCACTAGGACTCCTAGTCCTAGTCGGCTCCCCCTTCCTTCCAACGGAGAGGGGGAAAGGGGAAAGAGGGGGAGAGGGAGAAGGAAAGGGGGACCGCGCCCTCACCCCTTGTCCAATTCGGATTGGGCACGGGGGCGCACGCCACCTCTTGTGGCCTGCCTCCCTCTCTCCACTATGGCCCATGAGGCCCATTAACTTTCCCGGGGGGTTCCGGTAACTTCCCGATACTCCGAAAAATCCTGAACCTCTTCGGAACCATTCTGGTGTCCGTATATAACCTTCCAATATATGAATCTTTACCTCTCGACCATTTCGAGATGCCTCGTCATGTCCGTGATATCATCCGGGACGCCGAACAAACTTCGGTCACCAAAACACATAACTCATAATACAAATTGTCATCGAACGTTAAGCATGCGGACCCTACGGGTTTGAGAACTATGTAGACATGATCGAGACACATCTCCGGTCAATAACCAATAGCGGAACCTGGATGCTCATATTGGTTCCTACATATTCTACGAAGATCTTTATCGGTCAAATCACATGACAACATACGTCATTCCCTTTGTCATCGGTTTGTTACTTGCTCGAGATTCGATCGTTGGTATCCTCATACCTAGTTCAATCTCGTTACCCCGCAAGTCTCTTTACTCGTTCTGTAATGCATGATCCCGCAACTAACTCATTAGTCACATTGCTTGCAAGGCTTATAGTGATGTGCATTACCGAGAGGGCCCAGAGATACCTCTCCAAAACTCGGAGTGACAAATCTTAATCTCGATCTATGCCAACCCAACAAACACCTTTGGAGACACCTGTAGAGCATCTTTATAATCACCCAGTTACGTTGTGACGTTTGATAGCACACAAGGTGTTCCTATGGTACTCGGGAGTCGCATAATCTCATAGTGAGAGGAATATGTATAAGTCATGAAGAAAGCAATAGCAATAAAACTTAACGATCATTATGCTAAGCTAACGGATGGGTCTTGTCCATCACATCATACTCTAATGATGTGACCCCGTTCATCAAATGACAACACATGTCTATGGTCAGGAAACTTAACCATCTTTGATTAACGAGCTAGTCAAGTAGACGCATACTAGGGACACTCTGTTTGTCTATGTATTCCCACGTGTACTAAGTTTCCGGTTAATACAATTCTAGCATGAATAATAACCATTTATCATGACATAAGGAAATATAAATAACAACTTTATTATTGCCTCTAGGGCATATTTCCTTCAGTCTCCCACTTGCACCAGAGTCAATAATCTAGATTACATAGTAATGATTCTAACACCCATGGAGTCTTAGTGCTGATCATGTTTTTCTTGTGGAAGAGGCTTAGTTAACGGGTCTGCAACATTCAGATCCGTACATATTTTGCAAATCTCTATGTCTTCCTCCTTGACTTGATCACAGATGGAATTGAAGCGTCTCTTGATGTGTTTGGTTCTCTTGTGAAATCTGAATTCCTTCGCCAAGGCTATTGCTCCAGTATTGTCACAAAAGATTTTCATTGGACCCGATGCACTAGGTATTACACCTAGATCGGATATGAACTCCTTGCTACCTCTTGAGCACTGTGTTGGTTTTCCCTTCAAGAGGAAAGGGTGATGCAATAAAGTAGCGTAAGTATTTCCCTCAGTTTTTGAGAACCAAGGTATCAATCCAGTAGGAGACCACGCGCGAGTCCCACGCACCTACACCAACAAACAAGAACCTCGCAACCAATGCGATAAAGGGGTTGTCAATCCCTTCACGGTCACTTACGAGAGTGAGATCTGATAGATATGATAAGATAATATTTTTGGTATTTTTATAATAGAGAGTAAATAAAGATGCAAAGTAAAATAAACGTCAATGGAAATAACTAAGTGTTGGAAGATTAATATGATGGAAAATAGACCCGGGGGCCATAGGTTTCACTAGTGGCTTCTCTCAAGAGCATAAGTATTACGGTGGGTAAACGAACTGTCGAGCAATTGATAGAACTGAGCATAGTTATGAGAATATCTAGGTATGATCATGTATATAGGCATCACGTCCGCGACAAGTAGACCGAAATGATTCTGTATCTACAACTATTACTCCACACATCGACCGCTATCCAGCATGCATCTAGAGTATTAAGTTCATAAGAACAGAGTAATGCTTTAAGTAAGATGACATGATGTAGAGGGATAAACTCATGCAATATGATATAAACCCCATCTTTTTATCCTCGATGGCAACAATACAATACGTGCCTTGCTGCCCCTGCTGTCACTGGGAAAGGACACCGCAAGATTGAACCCAAAGCTAAGCACTTCTCCCATTGCAAGAAAGATCAATCTAGTAGGCCAGACCAAACTGATAATTCGAAGAGACTTGCAAAGATAACCAATCATACATAAAAGAATTCCGAGGAGATTCAAATATTGTTCATAGATAAACTTGATCATAAACCCACAATTCATCGGATCTCGACAAACACACCGCAAAAGAAGATTACATCGAATAGATCTCCAAGAAGATCGAGGAGAACATGGTATTGAGATCCAAAGAGAGAGAAGAAGTCATCTAGCTAATAACTATGGACCCGAAGGTCTGAGGTAAACTACTCACACATCATCGGAGGGGCTATGGTGTTGATGTAGAAGCCCTCCGTGATCAATGCCCCCTCCGGCGGAGCGCCGGAAAAGGCCCCAACATGGGATCTCACGGGTACAGAAGGTTGCGGCGGTGGATATAGGGTTTTGGCTCTTGTTCTGATGGTTTGGGGGTACATAGGTATATATAGGAGGAATAAGTACATTGGTGGAGCAACATGGGCCCCACGAGGGTGGAGGGCGCGCCCAGGGGGTAGGCGCGCCCCCCTACCTCGTGCCTTCCTCGTTCGTTGCTTTGCGTAGACTCCAAGTCCTCTGGATCACGTTCGTTCCGAGAATCACGTTCCCGAAGGTTTCATTCCATTTGGACTCCGTTTGATATTCCTTTCCTTCGAAACACCGAAATAGGCAAAAAACAGCAATCTGGGCTGGGCCTCCGGTTAATAGGTTAGTCCCAAAAATAATATAAAAGTGTATAATAAAGCCCAATAAACATCCAAAACAGAATATAATATAACATGGAACAATCAAAATTTATAGATACGTTGGAGACGTATCAAGCATCCCCAAGCTTAATTCCTGCTCGCCCTCGAGTAGGTAAATGATAAAAACAGAATTTTTGATGTGGAATGCTACTTAGCATAATTTCAATGTAGTTCTTCTTATTGTGGCACGAATGTTCAGATTTATGATTCAAGATAAAAGTTTAATGTTGACATAAAAACAATAATACTTCAAGCATGCTAACCAAGCAATTATGTCTTATCAAAATAACTTAGCCAAAGCAAGTTATCCCTACAAAATCATATAGTCTGGCTATGCTCCATCTTCACCACACAAAGTATTCATATCATGTACAACCCCGGTTTTAGCCAAGCAATTGGTTCATACTTTTTAACGCGCTTCAGCCTTTTCAACTTTTACGCAATACATGAGCGCAAGCCATGGATATAACACTATGGTGGAATAAGGTATAATGATAAGGGTTATGTGGGAAGACAAAAAAGGAGAAGGTCTCACATCGACGAGGCTAATCAACGGGCTATGGAGATGCCCATCAATTGATGTCAATGCAAGGAGTAGGGATTGCCATGCAACGGATGCACTAGAGCTATAAGTGTATGAAAGCTCAACAAAAGAAACTAAGTGGGTGTTCATCCAACTTGCTTGCTCACGAAGACCTCGGGCATTTGAGGAAGCCCATCATTGGAATATACAAGCCAAGTTCTATAATGAAATTTCCCACTAGTATATGAAAGTGACAAAATGAGAGACTCTCTATCATGAAGATCATGGTGCTATTTTGAAGCACAAGTGTGGTAAAAGGATAGTAACATTGTGTAACGCCCACGATGCGGCTATATCTCCCACGTGTCGAGGCACGACTTGCAGGCATAACCGCATGGTGGTTTTGTCGCAAGAAGGGTCATCTTCACACAATCCCATGTGATGAACAAGAATGGGATAAAGAGTTGGCTTACAGTCGCCACTTCACACAATACATAAATTAAACATACATCATTCAGAGTACAATCAAGGTCCGACTACGGAACCAAAATAAAAGAAGACAACCCCAAATGCTAGATCCCCGATCGTCCCAACTGGGCTCCACTACTGATCATCAGGAAACGAAACATAGTAACGACCATGTTCCTCGTCGAACTCCCACTTGAGCTCGGTTGCGTCACCTGCACTGGTATCGTCGGCACCTACAACTGTTTTAGTAGAACCTGTGAGTCACGAGGACTCAGCAATCTCTCACCCGCGAGATCAAGACTATTTAAGCTTATAGGAAGGATGGGGTAATGAGGTGGAGCTGCAGCAAGCACTAAGCAAATATGGTGGCTAACATACGCAAGTAAGAGCGAGAAGAGGAGGAACGCAACGGTCAGGAAGCTAGAAGTGATCAAGAAGTGATCCTGAAAACACTTACGTTCATACATAACCCAAACCATGTTCACTTCCCAGACCCCACCGAAAAGAGACCATCACGGCTACACACACGGTTGATGTATTTTAATTAAGTCAAGTGTCCAGTTCTCTACAACCGGATATTAACAAATTCCCATCTGCCACATAACCGCGGGCGTGGCTTTCGAAAGATAATACCCTGCAGGGGTGTCCCAACTTAGCCCATCACAAGCTTTCACGGTCAACGAAGGATATTCCTTCTCCCGGGAAGACCCGATCAGACTCGGAATCCCGGTTACAAGACATTTCGACAATGGTAAAACAAGACCAGCAAGACCGCCCGAATGTGCCGACAAATCCCGATAGGAGCTGCACATATCTCGTTCTCAGGGCACACCGGATGGGCAAGACGTCGTGTTGGCATAGACCCTGGTTGCCCAGGGGGCGCCGGACATCGCCCAGGTTTGGACCAGCACTCGAAGGAGCACTCGCCGGGGGTTAAAATAAAGATGACCCTCGGGCTCGCGAAAACCCAAGGGAAAAAGGCTTAGGCAGGCAAATGTAAAACCAAGGTTGGGCCTTGCTGGAGGATTTTTATTCAAGGTGAACTGTCAAGGGGGTCCCATAAATCACCCAACCGCGTAAGGAACGCAAAATCAAGGAACATAACACTGGTATGACGGAAACTAGGGCGGCAAGAGTGGAACAAAACACCAGGCATAAGGCCGAGCCTTCCACCCTTTACCAAGTATATAGATGCATTAATTAAATAAGAGATATTGTGATATGCCAAAATATCCATGTTCCAACATGGAACCAACTTCAATTTCACCTGCAACTAGCAACACTATAAGAAGGGCTGAGCAAAAGCGGTAACTTAGCTAAACAACAGTTTGCTAGGAAAGGTGGGTTAGAGGCTTGACATGGCAATATGAGAGGCATGAAATGGCAAGTGGTAGGTAGCGCGGCATAGCAATAGAGCGAAACAACTAGCAAGCAAAGATAGAAGTGATTTCGAGGGTATGGTCATCTTGCCTGCAAAGTTCTCAGAGTTGCCGAAAGCTTGATCCTCGTAAGCGTTCTCAACAGGTTCCTCGTAAGCGTTCTCATCTCCTGGCTCTACCCAAATAAAGAACACAAGCAAAGGGACCAACAATCAATCACGGGCAATGCACAAGCAACATGATGCAATACATGGCATGATATGGGAGATGTGATATGCAATGCATATGCGTGCTTCGGAAGGGAAAACATGAACAAGGCATAAACTTGGCAAACCAAGTATGCCTCTGGAAAGATGGGATGATTTCGGTTGAAATCGATATAAAGATCACCGGAATCGGATGCACGGTTTGCAAATGGCAAGCAAAACAAGGATGACACAATTCTGCGATTAACAGCATGATGCCACTTAGCATGCCACAAGAAACTAAGCTACTGCACTCCAACATATCAACAAGGCATATGGCAGTGATGTACTCAAGATGCTTGACAAAACATGAACACTGAGCTACGGCTAAATCACACCAGAGCTGGTTCAAACAAGCATGGAAAAAGTGCAAAAGATATCAGCTTCACAGACTTGGTGAAAATACTAACATGCCAGAAATAACATCAGGAAGCCATGTTTAGAGCAAGCAAACAACATGCTACAAGAACATATCATAGCCAAACAAGGCACGGCAAGAATCTACTAAATCCATAGAACAAAAATCCCTTACTGATCATGAGCAAAAAAGGCACAGAAGATATGATGGCACCCATATAAACATAGCAAGTTTTATTACCAGATTCAGACTTAGCAGAAAACAGAGCATGGCATTAACAGAATTATGAAGGCATCTTTGCGAGCTCGATTCACTCATCACAAGGCATTGCAAGACAAGATAAGCATAGAATCAGCAAGAATACATGTTCATGAAACTAACCATGGCAAGAACAAGCTCATAGCATGCAAGGATCAACTACAACAACCTTGGCAAAATTGATTAACATGTAAACAATCTGCCAGGAACATTTTATAGCAAAAGTAGAGCAAGATTGAGACATGCTAGGGCACTCCATAATTGCAAACAGGAGCAAGGATGGATAGAGCACATCCATATGTCCAAAATATCCTTAATGAACATACTCAAAAGAGGCATGGATCTCACTGTAGCAACATGAATACATGGCATAAAAATAACAGCAGGGAAAACACAGTGAAATTCTAAGTCCCTAAAATCAGCAATATCACGAGAGCTACTTTGCATGCTTGTGCTAGTCACCACATTGATCACAAAAATACATGGCATACACCCCTATAAAGATGGCATGGCATATCCCAAGACACATGTAGAGCTCGTGCCCATATGCAGCACCCAATAAATGTAGCAAAAATGACAAATGCTCATAAACTGATAAGAATCAGCACCTAACATTTTATAGCACTCTTGCATCTACAATTTGGGAATCAAGATGGACTCAAACAAGCATGGCACAATGGAAAAAAATGAAGAGCACATCATGATGAACATTTAGCTATATCATATGCATGAAACAAAGCTACGGGCACGGAGTTATGGCATGATGAACAGGGGCTAAAAATATAGCAGAAAAATGACAGACGAAATCAACCTCTCGAAAACTGGATCTAGGGTTTGCATGTTCTTCGAGGATGGCCAGGGAGCTCGCCGGAGTTGATGCTGCGGTGGCCGGAGAGGGAGAAGGGAGGATCGCCGGAGCACGTACTCGCCGGATCCGGCCCTCCCGCGGCCGGATCTGGCTGGAGGAGCGGCGACTGCGAGCGGGGACGCCAGGCGCGGCCGGGCGACGACCGGTGGCGGCGAGGCGAGGCGGCGCCGGTGGGAGGCGGCGAAGAGGCGGACTACCGATGGTGTAACAAGGCCGCTTGGCAAATCTCGGTCCATTCCGAGAATGTTTAACGCCCGCACACGAGAAGAGGCAAAAGGGGGGCGTCGGAGGACATAGGAGTGTCGGATTGCAAAACGGACAACGGGGAAAATGCTCGAACGCATGAGATGAACACATATGCAAATGAGATGCACATGATGACATGATATGAAATGCATGACATGGACAAAATGCAAAACGAAGAGAAAACCCAACAATGAGGGAATCTCATAACTTAACGCCGAAAATGGCAAGAGTCGCAGTAAAAATATGGCAAGTTACATCCGGGGCGTTACATATTGTCCCTTCTCTCTTTTTCTCTCATTTTTTTATTTGGGCATTTTCTCTTTTTTTCATGGCCTTTTTTTCATTAAGTCCGGAGTCTCATCCCGACTTGTGGGGGAATCATAGTCTCCATCATCCTTTCCTCACTTGGGACAATGCTCTAATAATGATGATCATCACACTTTCATTTACTTACAACTCATAAATTACAACTTGATACTTAGAACAAGATATGACTCTATGTGAATGCCTCCGGCGGTGTACCGGGATATGCAATGGATCAAGAGTGACATGTATGAAAGAATTATGAACGTTGGATTTGCCACAAATACGATGTCAACTACATGATCATGCAAAGCAATATGACAATGATGGAACGTGTCATGATAAACGAAACGGTGGAAAGTTGCATGGCAATATATATCGGAATGGCTATGGAAATGCCATAATAGGTAGGTATGGTGGCTGTTTTGAGGAAGATATAAGGACGTTTATGTGTGATAGAGCGTATCATATCACGGGGTTTGGATGCACCGACGAAGTTTGCAAACTCTCAAGGTGAGAAAGGGCAATGCATGACACCGTAGAGGCTAGAAAATTGCGGAAAGGTAAGCGTGCGTATAATCCATGGACTCACATTAGTCATAAAGAACTCATATACTTATTGCAAAAATTTATTAGCCCTCAAAGCAAAGTACTACTACGCATGCTCCTAGGGGAAGGGTTGGTAGGAGTTAACCATCGCGCGATCCCGACCGCCACACAAAGGATGACAATCAATAAATACCTCATGCTCCGACTTCGTTACATAACGGTTCACCATACGTGCATGCTACGGGAATCACAAACTCCAACACAAGTATTCCTCAATTTCACAATTACTCAACTAGCACAACTATGGTATTACCACCTTTATATCTCAAAACAATTATCAAGCATCAAATTTCTCATGATATTATAATTAAAGCAAATTGCCATGCTGTTTTTTAGACTCTCAAAATAATATAAGTGAAGCATGAGAGATCAATAGTTTCTATATAACAAATCCACCACCATGCTCTAAAAGGTATAAGTGAAGCACTAGAGCAAAAACTATATAGCTCAGAAAATGTAAGTGAAGCACATAGAGTATTCTAATAAATTCTGATTCATGTGTGTCTCTCTCAAAAGGTGTGTACAGCAAGGATGATTGTGGTAAACTAAGAAGCAACGACTCAAATCATACAAGACGCTCCAAGTAAAACACATATCATGTGGTGAATAAAAATATAGCTCCAAGTAAAGTTACCGATGGAAGTAGACGAAAGAGGGGAGGCCTTCCGGGGCATCCCCAAGCTTTGGCTTTTTGGTGTCCTTAAATTATCTTCGGGTGCCATGGGCATCCCCAAGCTTAGGCTCTTGCCACTCCTTGTTCCATAATCCATCAAATCTTTACCCAAAACTTGAAAACTTCACAACACAAAACTTAACAGAAAATCTCGTGAGCTCCGTTAGCGAAAGAAAAGAAAACACCACTTCAAGGTACTGTATTAAACTCATTATTTATTTATATTGGTGTTAAACCTACTGTATTCCAACTTCTCTATGGTTTATAAACTATTTTACTAGCCATAGATTCATAAAAATAAGCAAACAACACACGAAAAACAGAATCTGTCAAAAACAGAACAGTCTGTAGTAATCTGTAACTAAAGAACACTTCTGGAACTCAGAAAAATCTTCCAAAATAGGACGAACTAGACAATTTGTTTATTGATCAGCAGCAATTGGAATCAAAATTTTATCATGTTTTGGTGATTTTTAACAATTATTTTCGTGAACAGAAAGTTTCTGGAATTTCAGCAAGATCAAATAACTCTCATCCAAGAAGATCCTATAGGTTTAACTTGGCACAAACACTAATTAAAACATAAAAACAAATCTAACCAGAGGCTAGAACAAATATTTATTCCTAAACAGAAGCAAAAAGCAAAAAAACTAAAATAAAATTGGGTTGCCTCCCAACAAGCGCTATCGTTTAACGCCCCTAACTAGGCATAAAGGCAAGGATAGATCTAGGTATTGCCATCTTTGGTAGGTAATTCTTCAATAAGACACCTACGACCCCTAGGAGTTTCTTTCTTTTTATTAATCATCAAACTTGTAGGCACAAAATCAAGAAAATCATTTGCAACAAACGGTTCCTTAATGATAGCAAAAAGATTGGGATGAACACTTATTGATTTTAGATCCGCAGTTTCCTTACTAGAGGTTTCACCCTTATTTTTAGGAACATAAACAAACTTGGCAATTTTGGTAGGAGGATTTGGAGTGTTTTTAACGGAAGAAAAAGCGGTCCCCAAGTTGGTGATAATTCCCTCAAGTTTATCGATTCTAGTAGAATCTTGATCTATTCTTTCATTAACGATAGGTTCTTTTTCCTTAAAACTTTTCAGAACGACTCCCACCTTAGATCCATATTGGGTAATTTGGTTGTGGATCTTTTTATCCAAATTCTCAATCAACTCTACAGTAGTGTAACGCCCACGATGCGGCTATATCTCTCACGTGTCGAGGCATGACTTACAGGCATAACCGCATTGTAGGTTTTGTCGCAAGAAGGGTCATCTTCACACAATCCCATGTAATGAATAAGAATGGGATAAAGAGAGTTGGCTTACGATCGCCACTTCACACAATACATAAATAAATTCATACATCATTCAAAATACACACATAGACCGACTACGGTCAAATCCAAACGAAAAGAAGATAACCCCAAATGCTAGATCCCTGATCGCCCCAACTGGGCACCACTACTGATCATCAGGAAACGAAACATAGTAACGACCAAGTTCTTCATCGAGCTCTCACTTGAGCTGAGTAGCATCGCCTGCACTGGTATCATCGGCACCTACAACTGTTTGGAAGTATCTGTGAGTCACGAGGACTCAGCAATCTCACACCTGCGAGATCAAGACTATTTAAGTTTATGGGTAGGAAAGGGGTAATGAGGTGGAGCTGCTGCAAGCACTAAGCAAATATGGTGGCTAACATACGCAAATAAGAGCGAGAAGAGAAGCAAGGCAACGGTCGAGAAGCTAGAAATGATCAAGAAGTGATCCTGAAATTACTTACGCACAACCATAACACAAGAACCGTGTTCACTTCCCGGACTCCGCCGAAAAGAGACCATCACGGCTACACACGCGGTTGATGTATTTTAATTAAGTCAAGTGTCAAGTTCTCTACAACCGGATATTAAAAAATTCCCATCTGCCACATAACCGCGGGCATGGCTCTCGAAAGTTTATACCCTGCAGGGGTGTCCCAACTTAGCCCATTATAAGCTCTCACGGTCAACGAAGGATATTCCTTCTCCCGGGAAGACCTGATCAGTCTCGAAATCCCGGTTTACAAGACATTTTGTCAATGGTAAAACAAGACCAGCAAGACCACCCGCTGTGCCGACAAATCCCGATAGGAGCTGCACATATCTCGTTCTCAGGGCACACCGGATAAACTAAGCGTACAGGTACCGACGTAACCCAAGTTGCCAAGGGATGGTCCTGCACGGTGCTCTAGTTTGGACCAACACTCAGAGGAGCACTGGCCCGGGGGGTTAAAATAAAGATGACCCTTGAGTCTGCAGAACCCAAGGAAAAAAGGCTTAGGTGGCAAATGTTAAAACCAAGGTTGGGCCTTGCTGGAGGAGTTTTATTCAAGGCGAACTGTCAAGGGGGTCCCATAAATCACTCAACCGCGTAAGGAACTCAAAAATCAAGGAATATAACACCGGTATGACGGAAACTAGGGCGGCAAGAGTGGAACAAAACACCAGGCATAAGGCCGAGCCTTCCACCCTTTACCAAGTATATAGATGCATTAATTAAGATAAGAGATATTGTGATATCCCAACATATCCATGTTCCAACATGGAACAAACTTCATCTTCACCTGCAACTAGCAACGCTATAAGAGGGGCTGAGCAAAAGCGGTAACATAGCCAAACAACGGTTTGCTAGGAAAGGTGGGTTAGAGGCTTGACATGGCAATATGGGAGGCATGATATAGCAAGTGGTAGGTAGCGCGGCATAGTAATAGAGCGAACAACTAGCAAGCAAAGATAGAAGTGATTTCGAGGGTATTGTCATCTTGCCTGAAATCCCGCTAGGAAGAAGAACGAGTCCATGAAGAAGACAAACGGATGTAGTCGAACGAATCCTCACAACTCCGGAATGAAGCCGAAGCTAACGAGAGAAGCAACCCGGAAGGAAACAAACAACATAGTAAACAACCACCACATACACAAGGCATGATGCACAAACAAGTATGATGCATGTCCGATTTAATGAGGCATGGCATGGCAAAGTGCACAAACAATACTACAAATTAAGTGAAGCTCAATATGCAATGAGTTGCATATTGACGAAACACCACATCAATTATTTAGTTCTCTCTCATTTATGTACCCAACAATATTAAATGTTATTAAACATGGCAAGGGGTGAAACATAAATAAACTATCTATTTAGGCAAGTTTAAATGAGGCCGGAAATAAGAGACAACAGTTCCGGGAAATCCTCATATGCATATTTCGAATTTGCTACTGTTCTGCCCTAAACCATATTTTAGAGCTGTTAAACATGTAATGCCACCATGTTAAACTAGACATTTTTCCAAGCAAGTAACATATATAGTTTATTAAATTTGGAGCTACGGTTATTTAGTTATGAATTAAATCATTTTAACATGGTATTTAAGCAAATTAAATCAAACAGCACATTTAAACATTTTTAACATGGATGAAAGTTGGATATTATGAAACTAGACAAAATTCTAAGCATTTTTCATATATGAATTATTTACATATGATGCACAGTTCTGGAGTTATTAAATGCATGATCATGAGGGTTTTTCTGCAAAACTGCCAACTCTGGATAATTAGCTAAATTCGCAGACGCTGAAAAAACATAAGCGGGCCGAAACTGGCTGGCCCAACAGAGCAGAGGGGCTCGAGGGCTGCTCACCCATGGGTTGAGGCCCGACTGGAAGCAGAGGCGAACTGGGCTGTGCTCGGTCAACGCGGGCGCTGGAGGCGTCGGCCCCCTGGTTCGAAGCAGAGGCGCTGGGGCGTGCTCGTTCCCGAGCAGAACGAGTGGGGCGCCGGCGCGGCTTGTAGCAGGAGTTCGGCGACGAGGAAGAGATGGAGGCGCAGGGGACGGAGGGGCGCGGATCCAGGCGCGGGGCGTCATTCTCCGGCGAGGTACTTGGCGGCAGCGGCGGCGGTGCTACGAGCCATCAGATCTGGCGGGGTTCAAGCCGGCAGGGGAGGCAGCGGCGCTTGACGCTCGAACTGGAGCAGGGAAGCAGAGAGACTTGGTGCATCTGACGAGGCAGAGCTGATTCAGGAGGAGGAGGTCGCGGGCGGCCGACGGCGAGGAGGTCTGGGCCTGATGGCGGGGCGCGTGGCCGGCTTGCTGGCCGCTGAAGTGGCTAGGCGAGGAGGAGGCCCAGCGGCAGAGTTCCATGGGCGGCCTTGGGTGGTCTGCACGGGGAGACGAGGGGAAGGCAGCGGCGACGAGAGGACGATGCTCCTGCTGGTTTCCTGGAGAAGAGAGAGCAGGTAAGAGCAGGATCAGAGGGAACGGGAGAAGAAGACGGGAAGGAGAAGCAGCGAGCGGGGCGGAACCGTGACCGGAGTTGGAGACGGGGTGGAGCGGCGCTGGTCTCCGGTGAGGCCGATCCGACGAGGCACGGCGGGCGAAGGCGGGGTGCACAGGAGGAGCAAGACGCGTGGTTGGGTGGATGGATCGATGGAATTGGAAGTCTCTGTGGTGGCTGTTTGGTGCGAAGGGGATCCCGAGGGGAATTTCATGGAGTGGCGGCGCGAGACGGGAGGGATGGGACAAACCTCCTAGGTTTTAGGGTTAGACTAGATTTAGACTAGGAGTCTCTTATATAAGGAAAGAGGGGGAGTTTAGGGTAGATTCGGACCCTCCGATGGAAATCGGGCGGTTGAGAAAAATAGACTAGGTGAGTTCAATAAATAAACCGATGATATTGAGGGGATGTTTGAAGATGATCCGGACCTGTTGGTCATGACCGTGCGGGTCGGGTTCAGGAAGCATTCAGACGCGCACGCGAGGGGGTTTGAGAGAGGTCGAGAAAGACAAGGGGGGCTGACAAAAGGTCAACGGAGACAGAGAGAAGCGACACTGCAAAGGGCTACGGGTTTTATGAAAACATGCGGATGCAATGCAGATGATGCGATGATGAATGCAACAAACAAATAAATAACAGAGCTGACACGCAAAACATGAAAGGCATCTGGAACGTCGGTCTTGGGGCGTTACAAGTAGCAACTTTATTTTCAATAACTTCAAGCCTTTGCATCACATGTTCCAAAGTTAACATAGTTCCATTAACCAAAAGGGGTGGTGAGCCAAACAAATCTATCATAGCATTATAAGAATCAAAAGTATGGCTACCCAAGAAATTCCCTCCGGTAATGGTATCAAGAATATATCTGTACCAAGGAGTAGCGCCTACATAAAAATTGCGGAGAAGAACGGAAGTAGATTGCTTCCTGGTAGATCTATTTTGAGCATTGCAAATTCTATACCAAGCGTCTTTAAGGTTTTCTCCCTCCCTTTGCTTAAAATTAAGAACTTCATTCTCGGGAGACAACGGAGAAGATAGAGGACTAGCCATAACGACAAGACAAGCAAGAAAGCGACGAACGGAAAAGAGAGGGCGAATAAAGCGGCAAGGGTGAAGTGGGGGAGAGGAAAACGAGAGGCAAATGGCAAATAATGTAATGCGAGGGAGATGAGTTTGTGATGGGTACTTGGTATGTCTTGACTTGTGCGTAGACTCCCCGGCAACGGCGCCAAAAATCCTTCTTGCTACATCTTGAGCACTGCGTTGGTTTTCCCTTGAAGAGGAAAGGGTGATGCAGTAAAGTAGCGTAAGTATTTCCCTCATTTTTTGAGAACCAAGGTATCAATCCAGTAGGAGACCACGCGCGAGTCCCACGCACCTACACAAACAAACAAGAACCTCGCAACCAACGCGATAAAGGGGTTGTCAATCCCTTCACGGTCACTTACGAGAGTGAGATCTGATAGATATGATAAGATAATATTTTTGGTATTTTATAATAGAGAGTAAATAAAGATGCAAAGTAAAATAAACGGCAATGGAAATAACTAAGTGTTGGAATATTACTATGATGGAAAATAGACCCGGGGGCCATAGGTTTCACTAATGGCTTCTCTCAAGAGCATAAGTATTACGGTGGGTAAACGAATTACTGTCGAGCAATTGATAGAATTGAGCATAGTTATGAGAATATCTAGGTATAATCATGTATATAGGCATCACGTCCGCGACAAGTAGACCGAAACGATTCTCCATCTACTACTATTACTCCACACATCGACCGCTATCCAGCATGCATCTAGAGTATTAAGTTCATAAGAACAGAGTAATGCTTTAAGTAAGATGACATGATGTAGAGGGATAAACTCATGCAATATGATATAAACCCCATCTTTTTATCCTCGATGGCAACAATACAATACGTGCCTTGCTGCCCCTGCTGTCACTGGGAAAGTACACCGCAAGATTGAACCCAAAGCTAAGCACTTCTCCCATTGCAAGAAAGATCAATCTAGTAGGCCAGACCAAACTGATAATTCGAAGAGACTTGCAAAGATAACCAATCATACATAAAAGAATTCGGAGGAGATTCAAATATTGTTCATAGATAAACTTGATCATAAACCCACAATTCATCGGATCTCGACAAACACACCACTAAAGAAGATTACATCGAATAGATCTCCAAGAAGATCGAGGAGAACAAGGTATTGAGATCCAAAGAGAGAGAAGAATCCATCTAGCTAATAACTATGGACCCAAAGGTCTGAGGTAAACTACTCACACATCATCGAAGGGGCTATGGTGTTGATGTAGAAGCCCTCCGTGATCAATGCCCCCTCCAACGGAGCACCGGAAAAGGCCCCAAGATGGGATCTCACGGGTACAGAAGGTTGCGGCGGTGGAAATAGGGTTTTGGCTCTTGTTCTGATGGTTTGGGGGTACGTAGGTATATATATAGGAGGAAGAAGTACGTCGGTGGAGCAACGCGGGCCCCACGAGGATGGAGTGCGCGCCCAGGGGGGTAGGCGCGCCCCCCTACCTCGTGCCTTCCTCGTTCGTTGCTTTGCGTAGACTCCAAGTCCTCTGGATCACGTTCGTTCCGAAAATCACGTTCCTGAAGGTTTCATTCCGTTTGGACTCCGTTTGATATTCCTTTCCTTCGAAACACTGAAATAGGCAAAAAACAGCAATCTGGGCTGGGCCTCCGGTTAATAGGCTAGTCCCAAAAATAATATAAAAGTGTATAATAAAGCCCAATAAACATCCAAAACAGAATATAATATAGCATGGAACAATCAAAAATTATAGATATGTTGGAGACCTATCACTCCTTCATCCAGACTCCTTCATTTGCTGCTTCCGAAGCAGCTATGTACTCCGCTTCAGACGTAGATCCTGCCACAATGCTTTGCTTGGAACTGCACCAACTGTCAGCTCCACCATTCAATATAAATACACGTATCCGGTTTGTGACTTAGAGTCATCCGGATCAGTGTTAAAGCTTGCATCGACGTAACCATTTACGACAAGCTCTTTCTCACCTCCATAAACGAGAAACATATCCTTAGTTCTTTTTAGGTATTTCAGGATATTCTTGACCGCTGTCTAGTGATCCACTCCTGGATTACTTTGGTACCTCCCTGCTAAACTTATAGCAAGGCACACATCAGGTCTGGTAGACAACATTGCATACATGATAGAACCTATGGCTGAGGCATAGGGAATGACTTTCATTTTCTCTCTATCTTCTGCAGTGGTCGGGCATTGAGTCTGACTCAACTTCACACCTTGTAACACAGGCAAGAACCCTTTCTTCGACTGATCCATTTTGAACTTCTTCAAAACTTTATCAAGGTATGTGCTTTGTGAAAGTCAAATTAAGCGTCTTGATCTATCTCTACAGATCTTGATGCCCAATATATAAGCAGCTTCACCGAGGTCTTTCATTGAAAAATTCTTATTCAAGTATCCTTTTATGCTATCCAGAAATTTTGTATAATTTCCAATCAACAATATGTCGTCCACATATAATATTAGAAATGCTACAGAGCTCCCACTCACTTTCTTGTAAATACAGGCTTCTCCAAAATTCTGTATAAAACCATATGCTTTGATCACACTATCAAAGCGTATATTCCAACTCCGAGAGGCTTGCACTAGTCCATAAATGGATCCCTGGAGCTTTCACACTTTGTTAGCACCTTTAGGATCGACAAAACCTTCTGGGTGCATCATATACAACTCTTCTTTAAGAAATCCATTAAGGAATGCGGTTTTTACATCCATTTGCCAGATTTCATAATCATAAAATGCGACAATTGCTAACATGATTCGGAGAGACTTAAGCATCGCTACGGGTGAGAAGGTCTCATCGTAGTCAACTCCTTGAACTTGTCAAAAACCTTCCGCAACAAGTCGAGCTTTGTAGACAGTAACATTACCGTCAGTGTCAGTCTTCTTCTTGAAGATCCATTTATTCTCTATGGCTTGCCGATCATCGGGCAAGTCAACCAAAGTCCACACTTTGTTCTCATACATGGATCCCATCTCAGATTTCATGGCCTCAAGCCATTTCGCGGAATCTGGGCTCATCATCACTTCCTCATAGTTCGTAGGTTCATCATGGTCTAGTAACATGACTTCTAGAATAGGATTACCGTACCACTCTGGTGTGGACCGTACTCTGGTTGACCTACGAGGTTCGGTAGTAACTTGATCTGAAGTTTCATGATCATCATCATTAGCTTCCTTACTAATTGGTGTAGGAATCACTGGAACTAATTTCTGTGATGAACTACTTTCCAATTCGGGAGAAGGTACAATTACCTCATCAAGTTCTACTTTCCTCCCACTCACTTCTTTTGAGAGAAACTCCTTCTCTAGAAAGGATCCATTTTTAACAACGAATATCTTGCCTTCGGATCTGTGATAGAAGGTGTACCCAACAGTTTCCTTTGGGTATCTTATGAAGACACATTTCTTCGATTTGGGTTTGAGCTTATCAGGTTGAAGCTTTTTCACATAAGCATCGCAGCCACAAACTTTAAGAAGCGACAGCTTAGCTTTCTTGCCAAACCACAGTTCATATGGTGTCGTCCCAACATATTTAGATGGTGCCCTATTTGACGTGAATGCAACCGTCTCTAAAGCATAACCCCAAAATGATAGCGGTAAATCGGTAAGAGGCATCATAGATCGTACCATATCTAATAAAGTACGGTTACGACGTTCGGACAAACCATTACGTTGTGGTGTTCTAGGTGGCGTGAGTTGTGAAACTATTCCACATTGTTTCTAATGATGACCAAACTCGTAACTCAAATATTCACCTCCACGGTCAGATCGTATAAACTTTATTTTCTTGTTAGATGATTTTCTACTTCACTCTGAATTTTTTTGAACTTTTCAAATGTTTCAGATTTATGTTTCATTAAGTAGATATACCCATATCTGCTCAAATCATCTGTGAAGGTCAGAAAATAACGATACCCACCGCGAGCCTCAACACACATCAGACCGCATACATCAGTATGTATTATTTCCAATAAATCAGTTGCTCGCTCCATTGTTCCGGAGAACGGAGTCTTAGTCATCTTGCCCATGAGGCATGGTTCGCAAGAATCAAGTGATTCATAATCAAGTGATTCCAAAAGCCCATCAGCATGGAGTTTCTTCATGCGCTTTACACCAATATGACCCAAACGGCAGTGCCACAAATAAGTTGCACTATCATTATTAACTTTGCATCTTTTGGCTTCAATATTATGAATATGTGTATCACTACGATCAAGATTCAACAAAAATAGACCACTCATCAAGGGTGCATGACCATAAAATATATTACTCATATAAATAGAACAACCATTATTCTCTGATTTAAATGAATAACCGTATCGCATCAAACAAGATCCAGATATAATGTTCATGCTCAACGCTGGCACCAAATAACAATTACTCATGTCTAAAACTAATTCTGAAGTTAGATGTAGAGGTAGCGTGCCGACAGCGATCACATTGACCTTGGAACCATTCCCGACGTGCATCATCACCTCGTCCTTAGCCAATCTTCGTTTAATCCGTAGCCCCTGTTTCGAGTTGCAAATATGAGCAACAAAACCAGTATCAAATATTCAGGCGCTACTACGAGCATTAGTAAGGTACACATCAATAACATGTATATCAAATATACCTTTCACTTTGCCATCCTTCTTATCCGCCAAATACTTGGGGCAGTTCCACTTCTAGTGACCAGTCCCTTTGCAGTACAAGCACTCAGTTTCAGGCTTAGGTCCAGACTTGGGCTTCTTCCCGGGAGTAGCAACTTGCTTGCTATTCTTCTTGAAGTTCCCCTTCTTCCCTTTGCCCTTTTTTCTTAAAACTAGTGCTCTTGTTAACCATCAATACTTGATGCTCCTTCTTGATTTCTACCTCCGTAGCCTTAAGCATCGCGAAGAGCTCGGGAATTGTCTTTTCCATCCCTTGCATGTTATAGTTCATCACGAAACCTTTGTAGCTTGGTGGCAGTGATTGAAGAACTCTGTCAATGACACTATCATCAGGAAGATTAACTCCCAGCTGAGTCAAGTGGTTATGGTACCTAGACATTCTGAGTATGTGTTCACTGACAGAACTATTCTCCTCCATCTTACAGCTATAAAACTTGTTGGAGACTTCATATCTCTCAACTCGGGCATTTTCTTGAAATATTAACTTCAACTCTTGGAACATCTCATATGCTCCATGACGTTCAAAACGTCTTTGAAGTCCCGATTCTAAGCCGTAAAGCATGGCACACTGAACTATCGAGTAGTCGTCAGCTTTAGTCTGCCAGACGTTCATAACGTCCGGAGTTGCTCCTGCAGCGGGCCTTGCACCTAGCGGTGCTTCTAGGACGTAATTCTTCTGTGCAACAATGAGGATAATCCTCAAGTTACGGACCCAGTCCGTCTAGTTGCTACCATCATCTTTCAACTTAGCTTTCTCTAGGAACACATTTTCAAGGGAACGGTAGCATGGGCAATTGATCTACAACAACATAGATATGCAAAAACTATCAGGACTAAGTTCATGATAAATTAAAGTTCAGTTAATCATATTACTTAAGAACTCCCACTTAGATAGACATCCCTCTAGTCATCTAAATGATCACGGGATCCATATGAACTAAACCATGTCCGATCATCACGTGAGATGGAGTAGTTTTCAATGGTGAACATCTCTATGTTGATCATATCTACAATATGATTCACGTTCGACCTTTCGGTCTCAGTGTTCCGAGGCCATATCTTCATATGCTAGGCTCGTCAAGTTTAACCCGAGTATTCTGCACGTGCAAAACTGGCTTGCACCCGTTGTATGTGAACGTAGAGCTTATCATACCTAATCATCACGTGGTGTCTCGGCACGACGAACTGTAGCAACGGTGCATACTCAGGGAGAACACTTGTAACTTGAAATTTAGTGAGGGGTCATCTTATAATGCTACAGCGGTACTCAGCAAAATAAGATGCATAAAAGATAAACATCACATGCAATCAAAATATGTGACATGATATGGTCATCATCATCTTGTGCCTTTGATCTCCATCTCCAAAGCACCGTCATGGTCTCCATTCTCACCGGCTTGACACCTTGATCTCCATTGTTGCGTCGTTGTCGTCTCACCAACTATTACTTCTACGACTATCGCTACCGCTTAGTGATAAAGTAAAGCAATTACATGGTGATTGCATTTCATACAATAAAGTGACAACCAAAAGGCTCCTACTAGTTGTCGATAACATTTACAAAACATCATCATCTCATACAACAACTTATATCTCATCACGTCTTGACCATATCACATCACAACATGCCCGGCAAAAACAAGTTAGACGTCCTCTTCTTTGTTGTTGCAAGTTTTACGTGGCCGCTATGGGCTTCTAGCAAGAACCGTTCTTACCTACGCATCAAAAACCACAACGATTTTTCGTCAAGTGTGATGTTTTAACCTTCAACAAGGATCGGGCGTAGTCGAACTCGATTCAACTAAAGTTGGAGAAACAGACACACGCCAGCCACCTGTGTGCAAAGCACGTCCGTAGAACCGGTCTCATGAACGTGGTCATGTAATGTTGGTCCGGGCCGCTTCATCCAACAATACCGATCAAGGTAAGACATTGGTGGTAAGTAGTATGACTATTATCGCCCACAACTCTTTGTGTTCTACTCGTGCATATCATCTACGCAGAGACCTGGCGCGGATGCCACTGTTGAGGAACATAGCATGCAATTTCAAAAAAATTCCTACGATCATGCATAGAAACAAGAGGGGAGAGTGTGCCACATACCCTCGTAGACCGAAAGCGGAAGCGTTAGGTTAACGCGGTTGATGTAGTCGAACATCTTCACGATGCAACCGATCTTAGTACCGAACATACGGCACCTCTGAGTTCAGCACACGTTCAGCTCGATGACGTACCTCGAACTCTTGATCCAGTAGAGGGTCGAGGGAGAGTTCCGTTAGCACTACGGCATGGTGATGGTGATGGTGATGTGATCCGCGCAGGGCTTCACCTAAGCACTACGACACTATGACCGGAGGCGTAAACTGTGGAGGGGGGCACCGCACACGGCTAAGAACAATTGTTGTTCCTTTGGGGTGCCCCCTTGCCCCTGTATATAAAGGAGGAGGGGGAGGCCGGCCGGCCCTAGGGGGCGCGCCAAGTGGGGGGAGTCCCACTAGGACTCCTAGTCCTAGTCGGCTCCCCCCTTCCTTCCAATGGAGAGGGGGAAAGGGGAAAGAGGGGGAGAGGGAGAAGGAAAGGGGGGCCATGCCCCCCACCCCTTGTCCAATTCGGATTGGGAAGGGGGGCGTGCGCCACCTCTTGTGGCCTGCCTCCCTCTCTCCACGATGGCCCATTAACTTTCCCGGGGGGTTCCGGTAACCTCCCGGTACTCCGAAAAATCCCCGAACCTCTTCGGAACCATTCCGGTGTCCGTATATAACCTTCCAATATATGAATCTTTACCTCTCAACCATTTCGAGACTCCTCGTCATGTCCGTGATCTCATCCGGGACTCTGAACAAACTTCGGTGACCAAAACACATAACTCATAATACAAATTGTCATCGAACGTTAAGCGTGTGGACCCTACAGGTTCGAGAACTATGTAGACATGACCGAGACACATCTCCGGTCAATAACCAATAGCAGAACCTGGATGCTCATATTGGTTCCTACGTATTCTATGAAGATCTTTATCGGTCAAACCGCATGACAACATACGTCATTCCCTTTTTCATCGGTATGTTACTTGCCCGAGATTCGATCGTCGGTATCCTCATATCTAGTTCAATATCATTACCGACAAGTCTCTTTACTCGTTCCGTAATGCGTCATCTCGCAACTAACTCATTAGTCACATTGCTTGCAAGACTTATAGTGATGTGCATTACCGAGAGGGCCTAGAGATACCTCTCCCATACTCGGAGTGACAAATCTTAATCTCGATCTATGCCAACCCAACAAACACCTTCGGAGACACCTATAGAGCATCTTTATAATCACCCAGTTACGTTGTGACGTTTGATAGCGCATAAGGTGTTCCTCCGGTATTCGGGAGTTGCATAATATCATAGTCATTGGAATATGTACAAGTCATGAAGAAAGCAATAGCAATAAAACTTAACGATCATTATGCTAAGCTAACGGATGGGTCTTGTCCATCACATCATACTCTAATTATGTGATCCCTTTCATCAAATCACAACACATGTCTATGGTCAGGAAACTTAACCATCTTTGATTAACGAGGTAGTCAAGTAGAGGCATACTAGGGACACTCAGTTTGTCTATGTATTCACACATGTACCAAGTTTCCGGTTAATACAATTCTAGCATGAATAATAAACATTTATCATGATATAAGGAAATATAAATAACAACTTTAATATTGCCTCTAGGGCATATTTCCATCACATATTTGTAACTCGAAACAGGAGCTACGGATTAAACGAAGATTAGCTAAGGAGGAGGTGACGATGCGCGTCGAGAATGGTTCCAAGGTCGATGTGATCGCCGTCGGCACGCTACCTCTATATCTACCTTCGGGATTAGTCTTAGACCTAAATAATTGTTATTTGGTGCCAGCGTTGAGCATGAACTTTATATCTGGATCTTGTTTAGTGCGAGACGGTTATTCATTTAAATCAGAGAATAATGGTTGTTCTATTTATATGAGTAATATCTTTTATGGTCATGCACCCGTGAAGAGTGGTCTATTTTTGTCGAATCTCGATTGTGGTGATACACATATTCATAATATTGATGCCAAAAAATGCAAACTTGATAATGATAGTGCAACATATTTGGGGCACCGCCGTTTAGGTCATATTGGTGTAAAGTGCATGAAGAAACTCCATGCAGATGGGCTTTTGGAATCACTTGATTATGGATCATTTGATACTTGTGAACCATGCCTCATGGGCAAGATGACTAAAACTCCATTCTCCGGAACAATGGAGCGAGCCAATGACTTATTGGAAATAATACATACCGATGTATGCGGTCCGATGAGTGTTAAGGCACGCGGCTTGTATCGTTATGTTCTAACCTTCACAGATGATTTGAGCAGATATGGGTATATCTAGTTAATGAAACACAAGTCTGAAACATTTGAAAAGTTCAAAGAATTTCAGAGCGAAGTGGAGAATCATCGTAACAAGAAAATAAAGTTTCTACGATCTGATCGTGGAGGCGAATATTTGAGTTACGAGTTTGGCCTTCATTTAAAACAATGTGGAATAGTTTCACAACTCACGCCACCTGGAACACCACAGCGAAATGGTGTGTCCGAACATCGTAACCGTACTTTATTAAATATGGTGTGATCTATGATGTCTCTTACCGATTTACCACTATCGTTTTGGGGTTATGCATTAGAGACAGCTGCATTCACGTTAAATAGGGCACCGTCTAAATCCGTTGAGACGACACCGTATGAACTATGGTTTGACAAGAAGCCTAAGTTGTCGTTTCTTAAAGTTTGGAGTTGCGACACTTATGTCAAAAGGCTTCAGCTTGATAAGCTTGAACCCAAATCGGAGAAGTGCGTCTTCATAGGATACCCTAAGGAAACAATTGGGTACACCTTCTACCACAGATCCGAAGGCAAGATTTTTGTTGCCAAGAATAGAACCTTTCTAGAGAAGGAGTTTCTCTCGAAAGAATTGAGTGGGAGGAAAGTAGAACTTGATGAGGTAGTTGTACCTTCTCTCAATTTGGAAAGTAGCTCATCAGAGAAATCTGTTCCCGTGATGCCTACAGCAACTAGAGAGGAAGCTAATGATGATGATCATGAAACTTCAGATCAAGTTACTACTGAACCTCGTAAGTCAACCAGAGCACGAACTGCACCAGAGTGGTACGGTAATCCTGTTCTGGAAGTCATGTTACTAGACCATGGTGAACCTACGAACTATGAAGAAGCTATGATGAGCCCAGATTCTGGGAGATGGCTTGAGGCCATGAAATCTGAGATAGGATCCATATATGAGAACAAAGTGTGGACTTTGGTGGACTTGCCTGATGATCGGCGAGCCATAGGAAATAAATGGATCTTCAAGAAGAAGACCAACGCTGATGGAACTGTCTACAAAGCTTGACTTGTCGCGAAAGGTTTTCGACAAGTTCAAGGAGTTGACTACGATGAGACTTTCTCAACTGTAGCGATGCTTAAGTCTGTCTGAATCATGTTAGCAATTGCCGCATTTTATGATTATGAAATCTGGCAAATGGACGTTAAAACTGCATTCCTTAATGGATTTCTTAAAGAAGAGTTGTATATGATGCAACCAGAAGGTTTTGTCGATCCTAAAGGTGCTAACAAAGTGTGCAAGCTCCAGCGATCCATCTATGGACTGGTGCAAGCATCTCGGAGTTGGAATATACACTTTAATGAGGTGATCAAAGCATAGGTTTTATACAGACTTTCGAAGAAGCCTGTATTTACAAGAATGTGAGTGGGAGCTCTGTAGCATTTCTAATATTATATGTGGATGACATATTGTTGATTGGAAATGATGTAGAATTTCTGGATAGCATAAATGGTACTTCAATAAGAGTTTTTCTTTGAAAGACCTTGGTGAAGCTGCTTATATATTAGGCATCAAGATCTATAGAGATAGATCAAGATGCTTAATAGGACTTCCACAAATCACATACCTTGACAAAGTTTTGAAGAAATTCAAAATGGACCAGTCAAAGAAAGGGTTCTTGCCTGTGTTGCAAGGTGTGAAATTGAGTCAAACTCAATGCCTGACCACTGCAGAAGATAGAGAGAAAATGGAGTCATTCCCTATGCCTCAACCTATTTCTATCATGTATGCTATGCTGTGTACTAGACCTGATGTATGCCTTGTCATAAGTCTGGCAGGGAGGTACCAAAGTAATCCAGGAGTGGATCACCAGACAGCGGTCAAGAACATCCTGAAGTACCTGAAAAGGACCAAGGATATGTTTCTCATTTATGGAGGTGACAAAGAGCTCGTCGTAAATGGTTACGTTGATGCTAGCTTTGACACTGATCCGGATGACTCTAAGTCACAAACTGGATACGTATTTATTTTGAATGGTGGAGCTGTCAGTTGGTGCAGTTCCAAGCAGAGCGTCGTGGCCGGATCTATGTGTGAAGCGGAGTACATAGCTGCTTCTGAAGCAGCAAATGAAGGAGTCTGGATGAAGGAGTTCATATCCGATCTAGGTGTAATACCTAGTGCATTGGGTCCAATGAAAATATTTTGTGACAATACTGGAGCAATTGCCTTAGCGAAGGAATCCATATTTCACAAAAGAACCAAACACATCAAGAGACGCTTCAACTGCATCCGTGATCAAGTCAAGGAGGGAGACATAGAGATTTGCAAAATACATACGAATCTGAATGTAGTAGACCCATTGACTAAACCTCTTCCATGAGCAAAACATGATCGGCACCAAGACTCCATGGGTGTTAGAATCATTACAATGTAATCTAGATTATTGACTCTAGTGCAAGTGGGAGACTGAAGGAAATATGCCCTAGAGGCAATAATAAAGTTGTTATTATATATTTCCTTATTCATGGTAAATGTTTATTATTCATGCTAGAATTGTATTGATCGGAAACCTTTATACATGTGTGAATACATAGACAAACACTATGTCCCTAGTGAGCCTCTACTTGACTAGCTCGTTGATCAAAGATGGTTAAGATTTCCTAACCATGCACATGAGTTGTCATTTGATAATGGGATCACATCATTAGGAGAATGATGTGATGGACAAGACCCATCTGTTTGCTTAGCATAATGATCATTCAGTTTTATTGCTATTCCTTTCTTCATGTCAAATACATATTCCTTCGACTATGAGATTATGCAACTCCCGAATACCGGAGGAATACCTTGTGTGTTGTCAAACGTCACAACGTAACTGGGTGATCACAAAGATGCTCTACAGGTATCTCCGAAGGTGTTTGTTGAGTTGGCATAGATCGAGATTAGGATTTGTCTCTCCGAATATCGGAGAGGTATCTCTGAGCCCTCTCGGTAATACACATCATAAGCTTGCAAGCAAACGACTAAGGAGTTGGTCACGAGGTGATGTATTATGGAACGAGTAAAGAGACTTGCCGGTAACGAGATTGAACTAGGTATGCAGATACCGATGATCGAATCTCGGGCAAGTAACATACCGATAGACAAAAGGAATATCGTATGTTGTCATAACGGTTCGACCGATAAAGATCTTCGTAGAAAGGAGACAATATGAGCATCCAGGTTCCGCTATTGGTTATTGACTGGAGAAGTGTCTCGGTCATGCCTACATACTTCTCGAACCCGTAGGGTCTGCATGCTTAATGTTCGATGACGATATTGTATTATATGAGTTATATGTTTTGGTGACCAAATGTTGTTCGGTGTCCCGGATGAGATCACGGACATGACGAGGAGTCTCGAAATGGTCTAGAGGTAAATATTTATATACAGGACGATAATATTCGGACACCGAAAGTGTTCCGGAATGTATCGGGTATTTATCGGAAATACCGGGGGGGTTACCGGAACCCCCGGGGGGAATATATGGGCCATATGGGCCATGAGAGGGGAGCACACCAGCCCACAAGGGGTGGTGCACCCCCTATGGCATGTGGCCGAATTGGAGAAGGGAAAAGGGGGGTTCGGCCCCCTTCCTTTCTCTCTTCCCCCTTCCGTTTCTTCTGCGGTGGAAAAAGGAAAGGGGGGCACCACTTGGGGAAACCACAAGTAGGATTCGGATCCTACTTCGGGCGCCCCCTGGCTGCCTCTCCTCCCTCCACCTATATATATGTGGGGAGGGGGCGCCTAGAACACACAACATCAATTGTTAGCCGTGTGCGGCGCCCCCTCCATAGTTTACGCCCGTGTCATATTCTCGTGGTGCTTAGGCGAAGGCCTGCGTGGATCACTTCACCATCACCTTCACCACGCCGTCATGATAACGGAACTCGTCTACTTCCTTGACGTCTTACTAGATCAAGAAGACGAGGGACGTCACCGAGCTGAACATGTGCATAACTCGGAGGTGTCGTACGTTCGGTGCTTGATCGGTCAGAGTTAGAAGAAGTTCGACTACATCAACCGTGTTGTCAAACACTTCCGCTTTTGGTCTACGAGGGTACGTAGACACACTCTCCCCCTCGTTGCTATGCATCTCCATGGATAGATCATTGCGTGTGCATAGATTTTTTTTATTTTTCCAAGCAACGTTTCCCAACAGAAGTTGGATTCAAGGGCAGGCATTAAGTTCTTAAATGAGTTGATATTCAGATACGGAGTTCCACATAGTATTATCATAGATAATGCCTCAAACTTCGATCTAGAAGAGTTCAGAAACTTCTGCGCCGTCCAAGGCACTCGGGTGGACTACGCATCCATTGCGCACCCGCAGTCGAATGGTCAAGCTGAGAGGGCGAATGGCCTTATCCTTCAAGGATTGAAGCCCCGACTCATGTGCGACCTTGAACATGTAGCTAGAGCCTGGGTGACTGAACTACCATCTGTCCTATGGGGTTTAAGGACGACTCTGACCACACTCCTTTCTTCATGGTATATGGAGCCGAAGCCGTGTTGCCTAGTGATCTCTTCCACAATTCACCTCGAGTGGAACTCTATTCAGAAGCTGAGGCAGAGCAGGCTTGGCAGGACACCATTGACCTTTTGGAAGAAGAATGAGAGATGGCCCTGATATGGTCGACTGTTTATAAGCAAGACCTTCGTCGATTCCACGCAAGGAACATCAAGGGTTGAGCATTTCAAGAAGGAGATCTTGTGCTCCGAGTGGATCAACAGCGTCCACACAAACTTGCCCCCGCGTGGGAAGGCCCCTTCATCGTCACCAAGGTGCTGCACAACGGGGCTATCATCTCTACAACCTCGCGAAGAAGATTGACGAGCCGCGCGCCTAGAACGCAGATCTTCTTCGTCGATTTTATACTTAGCACTCGGATTTTCAAGATATAATAAGAGTACTTTTAGATTGTTTATCAAGACATGGCTCCTGCAGTCCCATGATAATTTCTCTCACATAAGCGTGTGTTCAAAACCCCAGTGGGTGACTTAGCCGTGAACCTGTTTTCGCCTAATTTAAAAAAACTACTCCGAGTGAGAGCATCCCTCCCACACGGGGGCTTAGCCGCGAGCCAGTCCTCGCCTAAGTTAAAAAAACTACTCCGAGTGAGAGCATCCCTCCCACTCGGGGGCTTAGCCGCGAGCCAGTCCTCGCCTAAGTTAAAAAACGACTCCGAGTGAGAGCATCCCTCCCACTCGGGGGCTTAGCCGCGAGCCAATCCTCGCCTACGTTAAAAAACGACTCCGATGAGAGCATCCCTCCCACTCAGGGGCTTAGTCGCGAGACAGTCCTTGCCTAAGTTAAAAAACTACTCTGAGTGAGAGCGTCCCTCCCACTCGGGGGCTTAGCCGCGAGCCAGTCCTCGCCTAAGTTACAAAAATTACTCCGAGTGAGAGAATTCGTCCCACTCGGGGGCTTAGCCGTGAGCCAATCCTCGCCTAAGTTAAAAAAACTACTCCAAGTGAGAGCATCCCTCCCAGTCGGGGGCTTAGCCACAAGCCAGTCCTCGCCTAAGTTAAAAAAATTACTCCGAGTGACAGCATCCCTCCCACTCGGGGGCTTAGCCGCGAGCCAGTACTCACCTAAGTTAAAAAACGACTATGAGTGAGAGCATCCTTCCCACTCGGAGGCTTATCCGCAAGCCAGTCCTCGCCATGTTAATTTTTTTTACTCCGAGTGAGAGCATCCCTCCCACTCGGGGGCTTAGCCGCGAGCCAGTCCTTGCCTAAGTTAAAAAATTACTCCGAGTGAGAGCATCCCTCCCACTCGGGGGCTTAGCCGCGAACCTGTTTTCGCCTAAGTTAAAAAACTACTCCGAGTGAGAGCATCCCTCCCACTCCGGGGCTTACCGCGAGCCAGTCCTCGCCTAAGTTAGAAAACTACTCCGAGTGAGAGCATCCCTCCCACTCAGGGGCTTAGCCGCGAGCCAGTCCTCGCCTAAGTTAAAAAATTACTCCGAGTGAAGAGCATCCCTCCCACTCGGGGGCTTAGCCACGAACCAGCCCTCGCCTAAGTTCAAAAATCCGTTCACTCGGAACATGCAGTAAACTAGAAAGCAATATTCGGATAAATCCATCAAGTTCAGAAACGCAAGCGAAAGTACTCGAGTGACAGGCCCGAACGAGTTTAACGGTTACAGGATCACTCGGCATTCCGAGGCAAATAAGTTCGAGTCATAAAGTTTTTTCACACGCCAGGAGGGCTCGCAGGCTCGACAAAGGTGTCCAAGTCAATGCCATTTGCGATCCCAGTGGCTGCCTCAATGAAGGTCTCCATAAAATCTTCAAACTAGAGCTTCTTCGTGTTTGCCACTTGAAGAGCCTTCACCTTGTCTTCGAGCCGAGTGACATACCCCAAGACACTATTCAACCGTGCTTCGAGTGGCAGCACGTTCATAGCAGCATCACCTCTAACGAGTGGCTTGGTGGGATCCAGACCTGTTTCAATTTGCTCTGTCTCTTGCTCGAAGTTCTGTCAGAATTCTACACAAAGAAGAAATAATGAGTTAGCAACGGCAATGTTTTCGAAGCTCTCGAGAATTCACTCGGACAAAGGAAGATACCTTCAAGCATGATGTACATTTTCTTCGCAACGTTCCCCAAGTATTCCTCCAGCTCGTCCCTCTTTTGGGTAAGTTGGCCCACCTTGTGAACCAAGACGATCTTCTCCTCCTTAAGTTGGGCAGCTTCCTTCTTCACCTCCTCAATGGCAGTTGCATTCTCCTCTTCAAGCTTCCCGACTGAAGCTAGTTTCACTTCAGCGGCTTCGGTCTTCTCCTTGGCCACCTTCTGGGTGCCCACGAGTTCCTCATCCTTCTTCTCCAGGGCCTGCTTCATGGTGTGTAAAGAAATAACATTCTTGAGTCGCGCTTGAAGTTGTTGGCTTTCATTACGCACATCTGTTCAAGTAAAACTACTCGGTTCAAAGGACAGAATGAAAGTACAATAGTACATTCAGTCGACAGAATTTACCTCCCATGGTCTTCACCTCAGTCTGAGCACGCTCCAAGTTCTTTTTGGTAAGTTCTAAGTCCAGTTGGAGTTGGATCTTCTCCTTCTCCAGAGCAACATACTGAGCCCCAAGTTCACAAGATTTCTGAGATCAACAAAAAAGACTCAGTCGACGATGAGAAAGATTCTCAAAGTATTTCCTCTACTTCGAGTGGAGAAGAGAAAATCCAGATTGCTACTACCAAACATATTTTAAGACCCCCGCCGAATCAAACATTCGACGGCGGTCTCGGGGACTACACCCAATGGGTGCACTCAGAGTTGTTACCGAAGTAGCAGCCCAGGAACGATTCTCACTCGGTCAACAAAAACATGAAGGTCTGCAGCAATAAGATAGAAAATGAAAGAAGAAGCACTCACGTTGAAGCGATGGGCACAATAACCTTTATCCTGGGCATGGCTTTCCGAGGCTTAGGTGGAACAGTCTTGGCTTGCTTGGCAGTTTTCCCAGTCGGGTCAGGAGTTGGCGTCCGAGTGCGCTCTGGTTCCTGACACTCGACACGACAACCTTACCCTGGCTAGCCGCCGGATCTTGAGTCTGCTTGGTACGACGCTTGGTGCATGGTGGTGACTCGACTTGTTCGCTATTATCACAGTCATCGCTGCCGTCTTCACTGTTGTCAGCATAATCAATGTCGGCACTCCCGCCCTCGCTTTCTACTCCTCTAGTGAATTGTTCCCCATTCGGCACGGGCGAGTACATCTTTGTGAATGCCTGCAAGACACGGATTTCAAAATTAGTCGGGTTCCAATACAGTGGTGTGTTGAAAACAGAGATAATTCACTCGACAAGTTATGTCTCACCTGTCCTGGCGGATGCTCGACGTCGAAAGGCAGAATGTGTTTGGCTCCGCGTGTGTTGTCACGGGCTCCGGTGATGCTCCTAAGCCACTGGGGCACGGTATCCTCACTGACCTCTTCTGGATGAGTCCAAGCAGTGTCGTCTGCGCCTGAGTACAACCACATGGGATGGTCGCGCGCTTGCAGAGGCTGGATGCATCGATTGAGGAACGCCTCTAGCAGATCCAGGCCAGTCACTCCACCCCGGATCAGCTCAACAACTGCTTCAACCAAGATTGCCACCTCTCCCTTCTCCTCATCCATGATCAACGAACGAGGGGTGCTGAGTCTCTCCAGAGAGAAAGGGGGAAGACCAGTCGATGCACCAGGAGTTGGAGTGCAGTAAAACCAGGTCGACTGCCAACCCCTATCCGACTCAGGAAAATTCATGGAAGGGAAGGCGCTTCTACCTCTCATCTGGACACCTAAACCTCCACACATCTGGATCACATGGGTTTTCGCGTCACTCGGGTTGGCTTTCTTAACCGACTGGGATCGACAAGTGAAAGTATATTTGAATAGCCCTCAATGAGGATGGCATCCCAACAAGTTTTCGCACATTGAGACAAAGGAAGCTAGATACGCTATGGTGTTCGGAGGAAAGTGGTGGATTTGCGCACCAAAGAAGTTCAAGAACCACGGAAGAATGGATGTGGAGGCAAGGAAAAACCTCTCTCCACATGGGTAAGAAGAACCCGCTCGCTGTCACGCGGCTCGGTCTCCCCCTCCGGCAACCTCCAAGACCCGGGGGCCAGCAGGCCGTCGGCGATGAGCACCTCGAGATCATCCTCCGTGACCGACGAGGGGATCCAATCGCCCTGGATCCAGCCCGGCTGCAGAGCGAGCCACGAGCTCGATCCCTTCTTCCCCTTGGACACCTTCTTGGCGCGCTCCAATGCCTTTGTCTTGTCCTTCGCCATCTTCTCGGTGGTCGATGGGAGCGAACGGGGCAGCGCTGCACTGAGATGGATGAAGCAGAGAGATGGAGAAGAAAGAGGAAAAGTGGAGGACAGTATTGCACGCCTCGGCCGCGTCGTCTTTTATACCGCACATCCGAGTGGCTGACCTGTGGGCCAGCACAATCTCAGCGCATCCCACAACCGACGCCAGCTCAATACGTGGTGAAAAAGGTGGGCCAAAGATCGAGGAGTCCCTCCCCACTTGCCCTGCTACCGCGCTGCAGCCGACCCGCGCGCTTCTCCAAATTTCGAGTCCCGTGAAATCCGGGTCCAGCAAATCAATCGATTGCGTTAGAGATATCCAAATCGAGTCTGTTCGATGTTTTGCTATTAGTTTCACTCGGATACTCAAGAAGCCAGAATCGATCAAGGCGACTGGCGGAGGATTTAACAGCTCGCATACTTTCAGACTCCTAAAAAAATGTCTCCGAGACATTGAGTCGGGTCGAGGTCAGCTTCAATCCTTCTCACTCGGACCTCGATCCATTCAGGGGCTAATGATGATGACATGTACCTAGGGTAGGGTCCTAGGCCTGACCTACATGCCCTACCCAAAGACACTACACAAGACACCAAGGCCTACAAAGTTTGAAAGGAGATACCGACTGAAATGACTAGAGAGTGCAACTCACTCGACAGAAGATCCACTCGGTTATCCCACTTCCACTCGACCATCATTATTTACTTGGAGTACAAGATTTCACTCGAAGGACAGAAGACCTAGAGCCACCCCTGGATGGCAACGGTCAGGAAATCACTTCGTCACTATAAAGACCATTAAACACGGGCGTTTCCAGTAACGTTCGTGCCTTTATTCTCTCATTGAACCATTGCTTAAATGAGGACTGTGAGGGGTCAGCAGACTCTATATAAGCCACTCCTCTCCTCTTGCACAAGGGTTCGCACTCCCTGTAACTAACACTCAATCAAAGAAAGAATCCGCGGCACCGAGATGTAGGGCTATTAATTACCTCCTCCGAGAGGGGCCTGAACTCGTAAATCCGAGTATACAATCTCGCCATAGCTAGGCTCTGCCCACTCCTACTGGTAGGAACCGGATCCCTACCAGGGCTTGGTCTCAGGTTATAGGGCTGGAAGGAGGGATGGCGTGGAGGAAGGCGTGGTCACCGGCGCTAGGGCGCCGTAGTTGCGTGCGCGCGCGAGAGAGAGAGAGCGGAGGGGCGGCGGCTAGGGTTAGGTCTCCCGGCTCCCTAAGGAAGCTGAGCAAATATGATTGCTTTTTGCTTAATCTCAAAACGGGTCCTTACACGAGTTTATATAATCCTCCTAATAAGATAATTGAGCTAAGCCCCTAATAACGATAATATAAACTGGGCCACAACTAACTGGGCTAAGCCCCTAATATGCCAGTCATAACATCTCTCCCCGGCTGCACAAACAGCTCGTCCTCGAGCTGGAAGGCGGGGCAGATCAACGGTCGCCAAACACCTCCGCGTCAACTGGGGCGGGCTGGTCGCTGAGCCCGGCTACGGCGGGGTCCTCCTCAATGTAGTCTGCAGGCTCCAGGTAGAAGAGTCGTGGGAAGACGTGGCCCGGTCCATAGGGCTCGTCGCAGTTGAAGCACAACCCTTGGCAGCGACGCTCGAGTTGCTCGGCCGGGGTGAGCCGGCGGAACGGGCGTGCCGCAGCCGTGGCGAGGGGCGCCGCGGAAGCCTAGATAGGCCGACCCTGCATGGGAACTTCCGGCCAGGGTGGCGGCCCAGCGGCCCGGGCTGGTGGCGCCTGCTGGATGGCCACCGCGCGGCGCTCGAATGTGCGGGCGTAGTACATGGCCGTCTGGAGGTCCTGTGGCCCGCGCATCTCCATGTCCATGCGGATGTGGTCTGGTAGGCCGCCGACGAAGAGCTCAGCCCGCTGACGAGCCGAAACACCGGGGGCGTGGCACGCTAATGGCTGGAAGCGGTCGTCAAAGTCTTGCACGGAGGTGAGGAACGGAAGACGCCCAAGCTCTGCCGGACGACTCCCGAGTATAGGCGGACCGAAGCGCAAGAGGCACAAATCGTGGAAGCGCTCCCATGGTGGCATGCCGCCCTCGTCTTGTTTGAGGGCGTAGTACCACATCTGCACGGCTCCTCGGAGATGATACGAGGCGATCCCGGTGCGGTCAGACGCGAGCGTGCGCTGTCCCCTGAAAAATTGGTCGCATTAGTTGAGTCAATTCAGGGGGTCGACGGTGCCGTCGTAGGTCGCCTCCAGCTTGGAGAGTCTCGGCGGCGTCTGGACGTGGACGACAGGCGGGTGCGCCTCGTCAGCACGGCGCAGCGAGGATGACGGGGCCAAGTAGGCGGGCATCATGGTGCCGCCCTGGAACAGGGGCCCGTCGACGCTGGCGAAGGGCTCGACGTAGCCCGAGGACCCGCCAAACTGCATGGCCGGGTGCGTCACCGGCGGGGGCAGCACGTGCGGCCCGACTGAGGCCGTCGTGTAGATCGGCTCAAGGGACCCAGCGAGCCAGGCCGGTAATTGAGACGGCGACGGGGGAAACCGGACCTGGTGGATGGGCACCCCCGGGCCCGTCGTCGGGATGCCCAGGGCCGCGATCGCTAGTGGCGGCGACTGCAGCTGTTGCCCCTGCTGCATGGTGGAGGCGTCGGGGTTCCTCACTGGTGGCGGTTGCCACGACAGCTGCTGCATGGCGGCAGCGACGGGGGTCGCCGAGGACGGCGGCTGCTACGGCGGCGGGGCGAAGGCGAAGGGCACAGGGGGTTGCGACCCATAGGATCTCGCGAGGAACGTGTAGATGCCCATGACCGCCTGGGTGAGATTCAGGATGGCCGCCCTCATCTCCTCCGGGGTGAAGACGACGGGGACGGGCGCGGCGGAGGTGACCGGCACCGGCAAGAGCGGGGAGTTGGCCGTGGTGGCCATCGGGGCAGTCGGCAGCGGGAGGGTCGGGGTGGGCGGCGGCGAGGACATGATCGCACCGAAGCTATCTGATACCAAATTGGTAGGAACCGGATCCCTACCAGGGCGTGGTCTCAGGTTGTAGGGGTGGAAGGAGGGATGGCGTGGAGGAAGGTGTGGTCGCCAGCGCTGGGGCGCCGTTGTTGCGTCCGCGCGCGCGCGCGAGAGAGAGAGAGAGAGAGAGAGCGCGCAGGGGCGGCAGCTAGGGTTAGGTCTCCCGGCTCCCTAAGGAAGCCGTGCAAATATGATTGCTTCTTGCTTAATCTCAAAACGGGTCCTTACACGAGTTTATATAATTCTCCTAATAAGATAATTGGGTAAGCCCCTAATAACGATAAGATAAACTGGGCCACAACAAACTGGGCTAAGCCCCTAATATGCCGGTCATAACACCTATGTACCCCCTACCTCTACTGTCAGATCCTTTCCCACGACAGGCGGCAGGGGCCGCGTGCCACACTCGCTACGGCCCGACGGGGCGACGCAGCGGCGACACGAGGGTCGATGCAGTCGCCGGGAAAACCATAGGGTGGCGACGCTGCGGTTTGAAGGGACGACGCAGCTGCAACCCGTTGCTCGATCGGTGTAGGGAAGCACATACCGAGAGACGACAATTTTCCACGCACAGACGGCTGGTCATTAAACCCATTAAGGTGCGGTAGAATGGTGGTCAACCAGCTACGCCACGTAGCGCATGCTGGTTGGTCACGCTGAGAAAGTTTTAATTTTTTTAGTTTTTCTTAAATGTCAGTGAAACTTTATTCTTTTTTCTTTTTGAAAAAAGGTTTCCTAGGCTTTTTTTAGATGGATGTGACGTTTACATGAGATTTTTTTAAATTTCAAGATGTAGATAGGTGTGCAGAGCTTCCTTTCAAGTGGTCCGTAATGGTGGACCCCAACTACCAGTACCAAAGATGCGGCGAACGACAGAGGCCTTGAGGTGCCACGACGTCGTGCAGCCGGCCGTGGCAGTAGCGTGCAACCAAGTCACTTGGTCAATCGGGACGCGCATTGTGTAAGCTGGCAGATCCGTACACACGGATGCATGCAACACACAGTGCCGGAGGCATCATGCGCGAGCAGAAGACCCGCATAGAGAGCCCAACCAACCCTGCCACATGAAGTCACACCAGAGCAGGCGCGCGAGCAACCAACCTTGGTCGCGCGGCGCGGAAAAAGTCTCGCCACACGGTGCAGAACGACAGGTCACTGCAGGACCGCGCGAGCGGCCATGCAGATCGATCGGCGGGAGTTGCGGAGGCGCAACCGGCCGCACAGTCGAAGATGCCGATGTAGTCTGTCGAGGGCGAAGTATAGGTGCGTTGTAGATGACAAACGGCGACGGACGACCCAATCCGATCTTATATCGGAAAACTAAAAAAGAACACCGATTAATTAATCAACGAGAGAGAAAACCTTAATCAACCGATTAAGAAAAAGACTCTCACGGGCAACCGATCAACACGATCGGCGGACGAACCCTAGGTATGGGTTGCGCGGCCCCTGGCGGCGGTCATGAAGACCGACCGCCCGGGGGGCGGCGCGAAGCGGAAGCGGCGGCGGCGACTAGGGTTTGGATCGGTTAGGATATCATGTTAAAAGGGAATAGAGAATTAATGAAATCGTTGTTTATTGCTTGAACCTTGTGGAGATATATATAGAAGCACATGATCATCTTGAAGTACAAGTGAAGGCAGGAACAACCCTATCATGTGTCTCCTAAATAAACATTATACTCGACAAAACTAGAATTCACTCTCTCTTTTTTACTTTGAGGAGCAAGCGGAACTCCAATGTGCAACCTACTTGTAATGAACCTGTCAAAGAAGAAGGGTCTTTTTTTTTGGTGTGAGGAAACAATCAAAGAGGAAGAGTATCAGCTGACAAACTTAAAAAAAAATCAACTGATGATTTTTTTAATTGTTTGAATTGTTTACCACATGTGTCACGTGGCATCAGCTGACGATCTTTGCTTACCCAGTTAATGCATATGTTTCGCAGGATAAGTTGGAGCAGTCTGTGCCTATTAACCGTACATGTGGTCACTGTGTGAAGGACCAGTGTTGCACATGAGGGGAAAACCAACTTTTGCCTTGGAAGGGCAAAGGAGAGACCCATTTTCCACAAAGCGAAATCATGATGCTGTCAATGCTTTGGAATTATCTGTGCGGGTCGATCAAGGCCCGGAGAGGAGCTCTCCTGATTTTGCGCAAGTGTGCTGCACGGTGTTTCTTTTCATGTCTTTTCATGTCGCATTATTTTGATTGCATGGTTGTATGCATAGGGTGAACTAACCTATGGTTAGATAATTAGGAAGGCAACGATATCCTTAGTTTATCTGAGTTCAGTCTTAGACTTAGACATCAGTGCTCGCATTTTCTTGGATTCAGGTGCTTATAAGTCATAGGCGTAGGTTGTGTGTACGTGCATGCGTTCATAAAATTAAATGTATGTACGTATGTATGAGTGTTTATATTCGTATCCTGTTAAAAAATTTGTATCTCATAGCTCAGCACCAGCGTGAGACTGTGTTAAAAAGATTGTGCTTCCTCCGTTACTAAATATAAATTCTTTTAAATATTTGAATATGGAATACATACAGATGAATATTGACGTATTTTAAAGTATAGATTTACTCATTTTGTTCTGTATATAGTCCATATTAGAATCTCCTAGTTAGAATCGGAGGGAGTATCACATAACTCAGCACCAGCGTGAGAAGAAATCTGTGGAGACATCGTGTGCCCACCACGAACCAAAATACTGGAAGTCTTCGACTGGGTAGGACAGACTGACAGTATATAACCCAAAAAAAACCTATCCGCTTGCAGCACTGAGCATTAAGATCCCGATGCGAATGAATGCAGATCGCGATCTTCCTTATTCTCCCGTCAAAATCAGATCTTGATCTTCCTTATTTTTCTACGAAAATCAGATCGTGATCCAATGTTAGAAAATATCTGCACCTGAGTCATCAGGGTGCTATTTATTGTGTATCTGTTCACAGACAAATGCCGTGTATTCATGCAGGCCTCTTCTCCAATAAGCCCTGTGGATGTCGCTTGTAATGTCCTCTACCACTCCTTTCGACCACAAGTAAAAGAAATGGATCTGCAGGTACGCAAATACACATTGAAAAGATTGATGTCCATGTGGTGCCAAGTCCTTCAATTTTAGCCTTCTTTTTTTTTCTTTCTTTTTGTCTCCTCCAACCGTAGCTGTTGAAGGCTTGCCACCACCGCCTTGGTTCCTCTCCTCTCTCCCGTCCCGTGATCTCGTTGGTGGCTAGAGGAGTGGATACTCATCCTTTCCATGCTTTCTTAGTTTTGGTAGGGTCTCGTGTGATGATGGCGATGACGCACTAGAATAAGGTCTTCGTAACCTCTCTCTATACCTCGACGACGTCAGATCCGACGCTAGCAAAGGGGCTATGAGCATATGTGTTGTCAGATCTGTTGCCTCTCTTCGGATCTTCGCAATTGATGTGTCAGTCAAGGGAAGTGGTTAATTGAGTCTTGGTGCGATGATTTTGGTGTCTTCTTTCAATCTCTTTGGTGGCATGATCCGATTTCTCTAACCCTCTTAGCAAGTGGTGAAGAATTGCAAGCTTGTGTGGGATGATGCCCCAACCAATATTCTTCAAGCGATTTCTAGATCTCGTTTCATGCGGCAAGTCACTATTGCTCTCTTTAAAGCCTCGTATGGCAAGGGCGTTTGCAGGTGTACCTTTCCTCTACTGTCGGTTCAGTGCAATTTTCAATCCCACGCTGACGGCGTACAATGAAAGGAAGAGGATGGCTAGTCTGGCTTTCCATATTATTTTAACGGGTAGTTTTGCATCCAATCGTTTTCCCATTGCACTAGCTAATGTTTTCCTTGATAATTATCAATCTAAGATGCCTTTTGGTGTCTTTTCTAAAAAAGAAATAAGTGTTAAGTAAGACCGCGATAAAGCAGGATTTTTGTTCCACAAATGCAACCCTGAACTCTGAAACTAAATGAACAAGTCAGTCAGCCTTTTTTGACAGAAGAAATATATTAATACCGAGAACATATCAATTACATCCAGCCTCTAAATTAAAACAATCTCAAGAGATACTCAAGATATTGTGAATGCACACAAGTAAATTGCTAGAAGAAACACCGGGAAGGGGACGCTGGCAACAACCATCAATGCTGACAACCCCAGGTAATATGATTGGTTCTTAAAAAGTAACGCCTAAAGGAAGGGAATGACAATGAGCGCCATTGTCGATGGGCCCAACCGCAAAGGCTAGATCATGGATTTTTCACCTCGGAAAGGATTCTAAGTAAACTCCACGCAACTCCTTCAACAAGGAAACGTTGTGTGAACGACGACATTGGCAGGCTCAACTTATGAAGGTTGGGCCTAGAGTTTCACCCATGGAACTCGAGTCTTGCAGTCAAAGAGCACCACCTAGTCGACGTTGCCCCATGCTGCCACCACCTATCAATCCATCATTGCATATACAACCATGCAAATGCATAGACCTGATGTGGATCTAGCCACACAATTACAACCACTAGGTAATTGCTCTGCAACAGGGGCATATATATTCTAGTTGTTCAACATAAATCTTGTCCAACATATAACTTAGACCAACCATATTCTAGATTTTGGTAAAATTTAATTTGATTTGAATATGTCCAGAAGTTCTTGCTACTCCTAGATTTGAATGAAGTATGTGTGAGACAAATGTAAAACATAAGCGTGCAACTCCTATGTACTTAACAAAAAGAGAGATCCCACTTAAGATGAGAAACTCCATACTAAGCAACTTTAAAATATTATCGGGCACTTGTCGGTGAGTTTCATCAATTTGAAGCAACCAAGCGACTTGTACAATTCTATGCATGGTTGGCACCATACAGTTCATGTCACCACATAAGGTCTAAGCCCATGTGAAAGTAACACGCGAAGTAAAAAATCACCAAGTAAAGGAAATAAAAGAAAACATAGATTGCTAGAGAGAATTATAGGCTAGAGCGATTCGAAGGTAATTAATTAAAATTAAAACACAAATAATCTGTTAGAAAATACCCATCGACCTCAAACATTGAAAATGTACAAAATTGAGGTATTTCTTGCCTGGTACGAGCAGCGGTACTGCCAAGCTCGGTCGTACCATGCATCGTCTTTCGCTCTCAAAGTCAATCCCCGGCGTCACCATCTAGTATGAGTGCAAGCAGTCGTACCGTGTGTCATCTTCGAAATCTAGACTTTATGTTAGTCGGCGTTGACAATGGGTTTGAATGGCGGCGCTTGTACCGTGCACCATCTTTCGCTATGAGGAGGAGCTCCTGCATAGCCGAATGTGGTACGGGTGCGGGTGTGAGAACAAGCGCTCGTACTGTTGTTCGTGTCGGATTTCTGGACCTTCTATTACCTCGTCCCGAGCGCAGTACGACTCCCGTTGTACCATACGTCTTCTTTTCTTCTGGAGTTGCAAAACCTCATGAATTTTTTTTGCTCCCTCCGCACGTTAGGCCCATAGCATATTGCAATAAAAATAGGAGGATGTATGCAATAATACTTGAGGCTACCGATATGCTAAAATTACCTACAAAGACTATTTCGAAACCAACTCTAATAGCAACTATGCAAAAATTAAAAATAAAGTGCAAATGCAAATATGAATACAACTAGACTCAAAGACACCAAACTAAGAAATACACATACCGACTTCTGGGTTGCCTCCCTAGCAGTGCTTTCTTTATAGCCTTATATCTATGCTTCGGTTCTCCATTTATTCATCCACCGGGATCCCAAGAGATATCAGCTCTAAGTGTATGTCTTACCTCCGACTGGTTGCAAAGGCGCGGAGGAGAGGCTTTTACTGTCACCTTGAATTACCTCAACATCCTAACCTAAACAACGGCAGTAATATGATTCACAGCCAATCACAACGATAATGCAAGCGAGGCCTCCCCTCAACATTCACAAAGGCTATTAAATCGAACATAAACATAAGGTATTGGATCTTCTAAAGGAAATTAATTCTAATCATAAAGAGTTCATCCATATCCCCAAGAACAAGTACGACTACTCAACCATGTAAAGGGAGAACATAAAAGAGAGGGTCAAGTTACAAGCCGGCATTGACCCGGTGAAGGGAGAAGTCATGGCAGTGTTTGTGAAGGCGGTGCTGGTGGTGATGGTGGAGGTCGCACAGTGGATATGGCATCGGCTCGAAAGTCGGTGCACACGGTGGAGAATGTCGGATTTCGGGTTCCGGCAAAACCCTTGAGGTCCAAACACTGGGGTACGCGCGAAGATTTTCCCTACCTAATCACGCCCTCAGCCTCACCGCGATCTCAAAGCCTAGCTCGACGAACCCGCAACACAAGAGACACGAGATTTATACTGGTTCGGGCCACCGTGTGGTGTAATACCCTACTCCAGTGTGGTGTGGTGGCTTGCCTCTTGGGCTGAGGATGGACAGTACAAGGGGAAGAACAGCCTTCTGAGAAGGGGTGTTCTTGTGCTTGGTGAGCTGGTCAAGGTTTTCGATCCCTTGCTATGGAGGTGGCTAGTCCTATTTATAGAGGCCTGGTCCTCTTCCCAAATATTGAGCGGGAAGGGATGCCACAACGGCCAATTTGAAGGGGGACGGCTAGTACAAGCTATCCTGACTAAAGGTGGTCTTCGCCTGCCAAAGGCTCTGGTGGTGACGCCGTCTTGGGCTCCACGGTGACCTCCGTCCTGCCGTCCTGCTGGTCTTGGTTTCGTTGCACCGATATGGAAACCTTTGCCCGACGCCTTGGTACTCCTCACCTGCGTTTGCCTCCTTAGCACCAAAGAGGAAACGAGGACACTATGCGCGCTGGTGCCCGCCTGGTCTTGGTCGTCATGGCTTACGTCATTGAAACCTCGCAAGGTTCGCCTTGCCTTGATCTCGCCGCCCCTCGCGAGCTAGCTTGGTGAAGCTACTCCCGAGGAGGTCTTGTGTCGTCCGCCTCACAAGGCTTGGCCCCTCGCGAGGGTCTTGAGCATCGTTGCTGAAGATGGGCCGTACTGGGCCGCGAGTGGAGCCACGTCGTGGGCCGCAAGCAGGCAAGTCTGGGGACCCCCATTCCCAGAACGCCGACAGTAGCCCCCGGGCCCAAGGCGTGCTCGGACTTGGCTTCGAGGCGCAGCCAAAGGGCAAGTGCGGAGCACCACGGGCCCCAACAGCCTGCAACCTTGGTCGACGCGTGGCGATTGATTGGACGTGGGCGTCTCTGCTTCCCCACGCTGCCTCGGCAACTGCCCGACTGACAAAAGGCTGGCGCGGGCAACGCTTGCCTTCATTGCTTCCCTTTGCATTGCTCCAGATCCCCTTTCTCGCTCCTTGCCTCCGAAATCTCTAGATCCGCTTCAATCCCCTTCGGAGCTTTCTACCAATGGCGCCTCGCAAGGTCAAGGCCGTTTCGTCGCCGGCTTGGTACGAGCCGGCTCTGGATGCGCCCAACGTCTCGGAGAAGAACCTCGCCGCCACGCGCCTGCTAACGGCGGGGGAGAGCAACGAGAGGGGGAAAACCGAGCTCCGGGCTGGCTCCGCCGAGCCGGAGGCCTCGAATAGCACCTTCTACCCCTTCTTTATGAGCAGCATTGTCGCGGGCCTGGTTCCCCCTTTCTCCGACTTCTTCTACGCCATCCTCGAGGAGAGGTCTCAAGTGGCACTGAAGGCGCTCTATGAGAAGGGCTTGGAGAAGCCGCTGACCACCGACGAGGACGGCCCTGCCCAGCTGCTTCCCTACTTGGTCGAGGCGCTTGAGGAAGTCGTGAGCGGCATCGGCCCCATGGCAGAGGAAGAAGCTCGCGTCCTTTCTTCAGCTGCGCTGACGCGCGTCTTCAGCCACCTCCATCTTCGCGATCCTGTCGCCCGCCTTGACGAGCTGCTGGAGCCTGTGGACGACGAGCACTGTGCAGCCGCAGCCGTGAAGGGTCAGGTGGAGGCCCTGCTGAAGAAGTTCCGTGCCTTCGCTCCCGCGACTTCGACCAGCGGTGCTACTAATCCTGCAGCCCCGGCCGGTGGTACAGGTGAAGGCGACGCCACCAAGGAAGGAGCGCCTCTTGGGGCACCGGCGGTGTCTAGGGATGACTTGCTTGCGACTCCTTTCTTGTTTAAACTCCTGCAACATGTACCGTGCCTCGTGGAGGCATTTAAACTTGTGTTTGATACTCAGAGAACAATATGTCTTGTAATATTTGCTTTGAGATTTTGCGATTTCCTTCCCATTTGCTTTACGTTCTACGTCGGCAGAGCCTGACCATGCGCATACCTCAGCCGCCGTTGGGTCGTCCGGATCACCAGGACGAGACCAAGGAGTGAGGGGCCACGTGGCCAGTTAGGCTCCTGAGTCGCGATGCTCAGGAGTCCCCCTTGACGCGCAAACAACTTACGGAAAGGGGATGCAGGGGTAGGTCTAGTGTTCTACGTCGGCAGGGCCCGACCCCGCGCATACCTCAGCCGCCGTTGGGTCGTCCGGATCACCAGGACGAGACCAAGGAGTGAGGGCTACATGGCTAGTTAGGCTCCTGAGTTGCAATGCTCAGGAGTCCCCCTTGACGCTCAAACGACCTGCATACCTTTGTCCTCGCCGAGGCTCGGCTCGGGAGGGGCGCGCGACGACCAGGTCCGGGGGACCTGGCTGGGTGGCGTACGCTTGGGCGTGACCCGAGCGCAGCCCCCGTGCCCAGCCCCCTCGTGCGACTCTCCCGAGGGGAGGTGTTGCGATGAGGCCGGACACTGAGCTCAAGGGCTCCCTGAGGTTGATACGTCCGTGGGGCCTCCCTCAGTTGTTTATCACCAGCGCGGAGCATAGCGCTTCCACACTTGCACGGGCATAGCCGCTCCTCGGCAGTGTTGACGGCCAGCGCGGAGCATGGTGCTTCCCCTGGTACGTGGGAGGGGACTCCCTACTTCGGAGAGCCCCCGGGGTGTGTACAGCCCCGCCCTGACACGTGGCTTGCACGGCAGGGCTAGACGAGGTGTGTCTGGGCACTCATGAGCCAACGCGGGACTCATGAGCCCCTACCTCAAGGCGGGTTGCGCCTGGTCTTGGTTCTTGATGGCTGTGGCGGTCCTGCGAAATGGTTAGACAACATGCGCCGAACGAATCTCCCGAGGTTATCGCATGAGAAGGCCAAGCACCAACGACCCCCGGAGGTGACGTGAACGGGACCGGCCCGCCAGACAGAGCTCAGCCGTTGGATTTATCAATGCTGTAGGGACGGGCCCGAGCACAGGCGCCGCGCCTAGCCTTCTTATGCGAAGGGTCCTGAAGAAAGACGATCGGCGCGCGGCTCCCATGGTGGGTGACAGTCGAGCATGTGATAACCATAGATAGATTATGCATGAGAAGCAAACTGGCTCAGGTAAATGCAAGAACGATACACGCCACTGGGCCAGACCCGAGTGGCTTGGGGATGATGCGGCCCGAGGGGCGCCCCCAACAAGGTAAGCTAAAGACATAAAAAAGGGATACACGCCGCAGGGACGGACCCACGCGGTCTGGGAATGATGCAGCCCGAGGGGCGCTCCCAGCTAAATAAACTTAGAAGATGTCACCTGTTTTTGTTGTCGAAGGGGTGTTTAGGCAGCTGAAGACGCATGATGAAGGGGTTGCTCCTCACGAGCCACCGGGGCCCTGAGCCTCGGGAGGCTCTGGGGGTCCAGGCGGTTCCTTGAGGACCGTCTCCATCTCCGCCAGGACCGCGTGATGCCTGGCCTCCTGAGCCGCCAGGATGCTCCGCAGGTTGCGCTGGAAGGCGGACGCCACGCTCGGCAGGCCAAAAGGCATGCGAACATAGCTGTGAGGCAGGCCACGCGCGAAGGCCAGAAAAGCTCCTGAGATGTGGCCCTGTTGAGCCCGTGGACATCGATGCAGGCGCGCAGCCCGCCATCCTCGCCTGGATGGGGAGTCTTGCCAGGTGAGCGGCGGTCGCCGTGCATGGCTCTCGCGTCCTGCAGTTCCTGAGTGGTCTTGGCAATGAACCCCTGAGCGTCGGGCGTTCCTCGTCCGTTGTCCTCCTGAGGGAAACGTGCTGCGAAGCACGCCTCCACGTGGTGCCCGAGCGCCTCCCTCGTGATGTTGGCAAGGTCGGAGGCCCTACAGAAGAGAGCCCCCGAGCCCTGCCCGAGGGGGGCGCCGGGCGCGCCTTCCTATGCGAGGGAGGGAGGCGCCCCAGGCGCGGGCGCCGATCCTGACGTGGCACCACTTGCGGTGCCGCTCTCCTGAGGCCCTGTGCGGAGTAGCTGCTTCTTCTTCTTAGGGGCAACCTCAGGAGGGTGCTGCGCTGCATTGTTGTCGGGGTCTTCGATTGATGCTGCTTGGAAAGCGCGCTCGAGGGAGCACACCGCATCTCTTTCTTCGCAGGGGACTGTGATGATCCCACCGCTTCCTGGCATCTTGAGGACATTGTAGCCGTGGTGTGTCACTGCCATGAACTTGGCCAGGGCCGGATACCCGAGGATGGCATTGTGGCAGACGGATGTGGGCGGCGTCAAAGTCGATGAGCTCGGTGTGGTAGTTGTTGCGTTGGCCGAAGGTGACCGGAAGGCGGATCTGCCCGATTGGGGTGGTGGAGCCGTCAGTCCTTCCTGAGAAAGGCTTGGTAGGCTGTAGCTGATCATATGGCACTTGGAGGCTGTCGAACGTCTCGACTGACAGGACGTTAAGCCCTGCGCCGCTGTCGATGAGGGTCTTGGTAACTTGTACGTTGCTGATGACGGGTGAGCAAAGCATCGAGAGGGCGCCAGCGGTGGCTGCACACTTGAGCTAATCTGCCGAACTGAAGGTGATGGCGCACTTGGACCACCTAAGCGGGCGTGTGGCCTCGAGCCTGGGGAGGACTGTGTTCACCTCGCGAGTAAACTGCTTGGAGATTCACTGAGAGGCTGGGGCTTGAGCTCCGCCCAAGATGCAGGCGATAGCCCGCGGCTCCTGGAAGCCCCCAGCCCCCTCGTCCTGATGGTGGTCGTCGTTCCTTCTTGGTGGTGGCAGCAGTGGAGGAAGACCAGCGTTGCCCTGGGGGCGGTCCTCGCGAGGCTGATCCCTCTAGGCGCCTTCACGAGGCTGATCTTGCCAGCGGTCCTCACGAAGCCGGTCACGCCACTCCTGGCGTGGGCCACGGTCGTCCCAGCGCCCTCCGCCACGACCTCCTCCTCAGCCGTAGCCCCGGTCGTTGCGCTCGGGTCATCGACCGAGGCGTCCATCTCGAATGGCCCTGAGCTCTTGATAGTCATTGGTGTTCTGGCTGTGAACGTTGTGGAAGGCGCAGAATAGTCGGCTGCTCTTGGATGACTCGGGCTGGTCCCGGCCGCGCTTCGTGTCTGGCTCCGCGGCGAGTATGGCCACTCCCTTGCGCTTCACGTCCTTGGCCTTGGCTTTCTTCTCCTCCAGGTCGGCAGCTGGGAGCTCGAGGAGGGAAAGGCGCCCTTCCTCAGCCCTTGCGCACTTGGTTGTGAGGTTGAGCAACTCCAAGGACGTGCATAGCTCCTCATGGATGACGAGCTCCTCCTTCATCTTTACGTCGCGGACGCCATCAGAAAACGCGGAGATGATGGCCTCGTCCGTCACCTTGGGGATCTTGAGGCGAACGTTGTTGAAGCACTGGATGTACTTCTGGAGGGTCTCCCCTGGCTGCTGCTTCACGCGGCGCAGGTCACCCGCGGCCAGAGGGTGGTCGCGAGTGCCTTGGAAGTTGGCGACAAAGCAGTCACGCATCTCGTTCCAGGAGGAGATGGAGCCCGGGGGCAGGTTCAGAAGCCATGAACGAGCGCCATCCTTGAGAGCCATGGGGAACCAGTTCGCCATGACTTTTTCGTCGCCGTTGGCCGCCTCGATGCTCAGCTCGTAGAGCTTCAGGAACTCCGCGGGGTCGGGGGCGCCGTCGTAGCATGGAGGCAGGTCGGGCTTGAACTTGCCCGGCCATGGAACGCTACGCAGCTCAGGAGTGAAGGCGCGACAGCCTGCGGTGGCCATAGGGACCCTTTGCTGATGTGGAGCTTGCCCTTGATGCCCGTGCACCGCCGCTGCAGGCGGCGTGCGGTCTTGTCGCAGTGGCGCTGGGAGCGCGGGAGCGTTCTCTCGCGGACGGGGAACTTCTTGGCAGCTTCCTTCTTCGCGCACGGGCGCCCGACGCGGTGGGTCGCGCCGGGGGGGGGGGGGGCGCACGCCTTGGCGCCAGGACGCCGTCTTGGTGCGGAGGTGGTGGTGGTGGTGCTCCATGAGCCACGTCGCCCGCAGCTGGCGGAGGGCGAGGTAGCGAGAGGGATGGCGCGGGGGAGCCCCCTGCGGCGCTGACGAACTCGGCGATGCGGTCCAGCCAGTCCTCGTAGAGGTCGTCGACGGGGCGGTGGCGTAGGAATTCGCGTGCCATGAGCAGAGCGGCCTGCGCGTCCTTGGGAGCGCGACGAGCGTGAGACGACGAGCCGGCCAGGGTCAACGACGGAGTGGCGGTGCGGCCGTCCCGCCGCACCGAGGGGTGCAGCGAAGATGCTTGCTGCTTGTTTCCCGCTGGGCCGGTGGCGGCGTTGGCGGCAGGCGACGGAGAATGACGGGGAGGCCCGCCTGAGGGAGTCCTGGATGAGGGGGTCCTCGGACAGCCAGACTATATCCTTTGGTCGGACTGTTGGACTATGAAGATACAAGATTGAAGACTTCGTCCCGTGTCCGGGTGAGACTCTCCTTGGCGTGGAAGGCAAGCTTGGCAATACGGATATGTAGATCTCCTCCCTTGCAGCCGACTCTGTGTAACCCTAGCCCCCTTCGGTGTCAATATAAACCGGAGGGTTTAGTCCGTAGGACAACAACAATCATACCATAGGCTAGCTTCTAGGGTTTAGCCTCTACGATCTCGTGGTAGATCAACTCTTGTAATACTCATATCATCAAGATCAATCAAGCAGGAATTAGGGTATTACCTCCATCGAGAGGGCCCGAACCTGGGTAAACATCGTGTCCCCCGCCTCCTGTTACCATCCGCCTTAGACGCACAGTTCGGGACCCCCTACCCGAGATCCGCCGGTTTTGACACCGACATTGGTGCTTTCATTGAGAGTTCCACTGTGCTGTCACCGCAAGGCTTGATGGCTCCTTCGATCATCGGCAACGATGCGATCCAGGGTGAGGTTTTCCTCCCCGGACAGATCTTCGTATTCGGCGGCTTCGTACTGCAGGCCAACTCGCTTGGCCATCTGGAGCAGATCAAGAGCTACGCCCCTGGCCGTCAGGTCAGGTTTGGAAACTTAAACTACACTGCCGACATCCGCGGAGACTTGATCTTTGACGGATTCGAGCCCATGTCAGGTGCGCCGCACAGTCACGATGAGCACAACTTAGCTCTGCCGTTGGACGGTGTTCGGGAGATCACACCTATGGCTACTCCGGCCCAAGATCCGGAGTCGATTGTGTCGTCCGAGGACGGGTGGAGGGACCCCGCCTCGGAGGCCATACACTCAGTGGTGATAGAGCCGAATACTGACTTCACCTCCTATGAGACCTATGTCGCCGGATCCTCGGATTCGTCCCCGGCCACAGGCCCCGAACCGCCTGCGTCCATGCCTATCGAATCTGATTGGGCGCCGATCATGGAGTTTACCTCCGCGGATATCTTTCAGCACTCGCCTTTTCGCGATGTGCTAAATTCATTAAGGTCTCTCTCCTTGTCAGGAGGCCCTTGGCCGAACTATGTCCGGCTCGAGTGGGAGGCGGGCGACGAAGAAATTCGTTCCCCACCCACCACCCACTTAATAGCCACTGTCGATGACTTAACCGACATGCTCGATTTTGACTCCAAAGACATCGCCGGTATGGACGACAATGCAGGAGAAGAACAGGAACCACCGCCCACAGGGCGCTGGATAGCCACTTCATCATACGATATATATATATGGTGGATACACCCAAAGAAAACAATGACAAGGAATGGAAGGATGCAGTGAGGGATAGTTCCCTCGAGAAGCAACCAAAGCGACGGCGTAGGCGCCACACCAAATCCCGCCTCGCCAAAAACAGCGATAACAGCGCAAGAAAAAATAATACCCCGGTCGACCCCAGAGGAAACAACGACCACACGGACCCAGCAACAGAGCAGGATGAACCAGCGGACGGCGAACATAGTACGGAGCCGCTGTCCAATCACGGCGACGCCGAGGATAAAGCTCATCAACCTCTCTCCGGAGAGGAAAAAAGTTCGGACGACGATGCACACACAATCCCGGAAAGGCACTTGGAACAAGAGAACCTCCACAGAAGGCTTATTGCCACCGCGAGGAGTCTGAAGAAGCAGAAGCAAAGGCTTAAGGCCGCGCAACATACGCTCAATAGTAGATGGAACAAAGTGCTCGACACTGAAGAAAAGTATGGTGGCAGTCGCCACACAAAGAGCTATCCAAAGCGCAAGCTGTTGCCTGAATTCGATGATGAGGCCTTAGAGCCTACACAGCCAAAAAATAAAACGGCCGACCGGTCGGATCGACCACCTCGTGGCCGCGATAGGGCGGCTAACGAGGCCGCACATAAGTCAGCACACGATTCACGCGAGGACTTGCATCAAAAAGCCGGCATGACCAGATCCATCTACGGATCTAGGAAGCGCGCCCCAGCGCAGAATCAAAACCGAACACTACAACCGCCAGAACGCCATCACACATCCAAATACAGGGGTGCCGCGCACCCCCTATGCTTCACCGATGAGGTGCTGGATCACGAATTTCCAGAGGGATTCAAACCCGTGAACATAGAGGCGTACGACAGAACGACAGACCCTGGGGTCTGGATTGAGGACTTCATCCTCCATATCCATATGTCTCGCGGAGACGATCTCCACGCCATCAAATACTTGCCCCTCAAGTTGAAAGGACAAGCTCGGCACTGGCTGAAGAGCCTCCCCGGAAATTCAATTGGAAGTTGGGAGGAACTTGAGGATGCTTTTAGGGCTAACTTTCAAGGGACCTATGTCCGACCTCCGGATGCAGACGATTTAAGTCATATAGTTCAACAGCCTGGAGAGTCAGCCCGAAAGCTTTGGAACAGATTTCTCACTAAGAAGAATCAAATCGTCGACTGCCCGGACGCCGAAGCCTTAGCAGCTTTCAAACACAGCGTCCGAGACGAATGGCTCGCCAGACACCTCGGCCAAGAAAAACCGAGGACAATGGCAGCCCTAACAAGCCTTATGACCTGCTTTTGCGCGGGCGAAGATAGTTGGCTGGCCCGTAGTAGCACCAGCGACCCAGGCACATCTGAAGTCAGGGATGGCAATGGAAAACCACGACGCAGTAAAAGCAAGCGTCGAAATAACGAAGACAGCCCAGACAACATGGCGGTAAACGCCGGATTTAGGGGCTCTCGGCCCGGTCAACGGAAAAAGCCTTTCAAAGGCAACAGAGATGGACTGTCCAGCCTAAACAAGATTCTAGACAAATTATGTCAGATTCATGGCACCTCCGATAAACCTGCAAATCACACCCACTGAGAATGCTGGGTCTTCAAGCAGGCCGGCAAGCCAAACGCCGAACACAAGGGGAGGGAGACACCAAGCGAAGACGAGGATGAGCCTCGCCAGCAAAACACTAGGGGACAGAAAAAATTCCCACTAGAGGTAAAAACAGTGAACATGATTCACGTAACAAAAAGGAGGAGCAAACATGCACTCCGAGACATATGCACCATAGAGCCCGTCACCCCTAAGTTCAACCCTTGGTTGGCCTGCCCGATCACTTTTTATCGTAGGGATCACCCGACTAGTATCTGGTACGGAGGATTGGCTGCCTTGGTGCTAGACCCAATAATCGACGGATACCATCTCACCCAAGTCCTCATGGACGGCGGCAGTAGTCTTAATCTGATATATCAGGACACGGTCCGCAAAATGGGGATAGACCTGACAAGAATCAGCCAAAGCAATACTACCTTTAAAGGAGTAATACTAGGCCCAGAGGCCCGCTGTACGGGCTCTCTAGTACTAGAGGTTGTATTCGGTTCTCCCGACAACTTCCGAAGTGAAAAGTTAAACTTCGACATCGCTCCATTCCAAAGCGGCTATCAAGCACTACTCGGAAGAACAGCCTTCGCTCGTTTTAATGCAGTACCGCATTACGCTTCTCTTAAGCTTAAGATGCCCGGTCCACGTGGCATCATCATAGTTAGCGGAAACACTGAGCGTTCCTTACGCGCGGAAGAATGTGTGGCGGCTCTAGCAGCCGCACACTAAACGGCCTCCCCAACCAGAATAAATTATCGGTCATCAAGACCACGGACACGGCTAGACGAGTCCGGCGCACCACTAGTTGTAACAGCTTAGATAAACATGAGATTGGTTTGATGGATATACCCCCATAGGCGGTACCAGGGGCTTCCCGCATGTAAAAAGGACTACAGTTCGGCTTGACCTCATTTAGATTGAATTTTAATGAGAATAATTAGTTTTTGGCACGAAGACTTTCATCTAAGTTTTTCTCTTTTACAGATGACAATCGTGCTACACCCTTCCAGGAAACGGCACAACGGAGACACAGGCGCAGACGTGCAGCAGGACCCCGCTCAAAGGTTTCTTTTTAGATTAAGACCCTGTGTAAACCTTTCTTACTGTGTCTTGTTGCTTGATACCCCCCCGGATACATAACACAACCGTGAGGGATGCTGGTGTTGTTGGCATTTCGCCACGTCAGACTAATGCACGTACCTGGAAATTTAGGGTCCATTATCAAGGGCGTTACTCAGCCCGGTACATGTTGTAAAGACCGAACACCTTAGGGAGTGTTCGGCGTCGCGAGTTTGGCCTTATATGCACCAGCTCCGAATCATGTCTTTGGTCAAATGTTGGGTTTGCCCGGCTCCCGCGTTTTGCTACCTTACGTTCCGCTCTATCGGCTAAGGTGGCACCGGGAGAACTACTGCGATGGTGCCCTGGTTCATCCGGATGAGCACCTCAATAGAGAAAGCCAAAAACTGACTGTCATGATAAAGCACGAGACTGGTCAACCACTCGATGACCTAGCGGAATCTTCGGGATTCCTCCGCATTAACGAAGGGCCGGTTTTCCCGGTCATGTACGTACGTGCCCCGTATTCGGATGAGCGCGGAAGTGCCAGGGGCTATATAGTAGCCCCACTGTCAAACTCCTATGGTTAAGTGAAAGTGTTAAAGCAATATAGTCCGATTGCCTCGTTCGCCGCGCTACCACCTCCTTAATGGACCAAGACGTTGGATCAAGTGTGAACACGCGCTTTTGCGAACACCCCTGCATTATATGCGTGGGGGCTGAAGCCGACGACTGCAAACTTTCAGGTTATATATATATATATACATAAACGGCCGCACAGGAGGCATCATAATACTTTCAGGCAAAAGTATAAACACAACCTTTATAATTCAAATAGCATTGTTCTTATAATCGGGATACGTGTCACTCGAACATGACACTATTAGAGCACTGAGCCTCTATTAAACGAGCACCTTCTAGGACTTCTTCAAAATAGTGCTCGGCCGAAACCTGGCCTACGGCCGGATTCTGGGTTGCAATAGCGGTGGCCTCCATCTCTGCCGAGTATGTCTTGACACAGGCAAGAGCCATCCGCGCACCCTCTATGCACGCTGACCTCTTTACAGCGTCGATATGCGGCACAGCACCAAGGAATCGTTGCACTAGACCAAAATAACTATTCGGCCTTGGTCCTTCCGGCCATAGATGATCCATGACAGACCTCATGGCAAGTCCGGACAACCTATGGAGCTCGGCCCACTCGGCCATTTGCTCATTTAACAGCAGCGGACGCGCTGGAGCATTGAACTGCGACCAGAACAACTTTTCCACTTCGTGATCTTTTTTATCTTTGAAAAACTTGGTCGCATCAGCAGCACTCGCTGCCAAATCCAAGTACGCGTCCGCAGAACTCCATAATTGATCCAGAAGGGCATACTTAGGATCTCCGAACTTCGTCCGCAACAAAAAGGGCTTCCCAGCCGTGATATCTCTGGCTTGACGTAGCTCCTCCTTCGCCGCTCTGATTTTAGAGCGGGTTTCCTTGGCTGCTACCATGGCTTTCTCCAGGTCCGCCATCTTCGTTTGACTTTCCCTTTCAAGAAGTTCATAACGGTCGGCGGCATCTTTTAACTCAACAGCCATCTTGGCTATTTTCTCTTTGCTCTGGCAATGCGCAGCCTGTTCGGCTCTTAACTCTTCGACCGCCTTTACGGCGGCCGCGTCACTCCTCCTGGCTTGTTCCTTGGCTCGGGCAAGTTCCGCCCGAAGGGTCTCCACGGTGGCAGCTCCATCTGCAGTCACACCATATTATAGATACTAGCATCATGCTCCTCTTAATATATGTTGATCACCGGAGAATACATACGCTGTGCCTCGTCAAGCCGCCTGTTTACAAGCACGATGTCGGCATCCGCCGCATCAAGCTGCTGCTTCAGTTTGGCAAACTCACCAGTCCGGCTAGCCACCGGACCCTCAGCCGCCTGCACATGAAAGCGGCATGATCATCACGTGGGACTATGATCCTCTGTTTGCCGCCTTTTTCGATAGCAACTAGAGTCTCAGGGGCTACTATCTGCATAGGGCATACCTAGCGTGTGCGGTACCATCAAAAATATACATATTACTTTGCGTACCTCAAAGCCTCTCGGCAGGCTCATAAAAGCTTCATGCAACCCACTTTCGGCGGATGAAATCCTCTCAACCACCGTACCCATTAACGTACGATGCGCTTCTGAGATAGCCGCTTGCTCCAGAAGATTCATCAGTGCGTCTGGTCGCGCACCGGACAGCTTCGGACTCTTTCTGTTGCTCCCCTTAGGAGCCGAATACTCCGGACTTTGGGAGGCCGAAGGGTCACCTTGTAGCCTTGGTGGATCAGGAGAAATCCTTCGTGACGACACCTCTGGGTCGTCCGCCTCATGAGGTGGGGAGGCATGGGGAGGCGTTTCGCTCTCCATCATCTCCGGAAGAAGATCCCCCGAAGACGAACTCTGTCGAGAAGGGCTATGATCCGAACTACAAGACATATGTCTCAGTTATTGTCCTCGGAAATAAAGTAGGATATATTTACTATAAAGTACTTTTGTTTACTTACAGCTCGGTGGAGGGCTGGTCCCCTTGTGGGCACTGTGCGGTAAGGATGCCCTCCGGGGTAGGTCCCCCTGACAAAGGTTTCTTCCCTCGTTTGGAGACCATTGTTTCCAAGTCTTCAGAGGCGGTCCTCTTCCTTCCCTGGGGAGAAGGAATTTTAGATTCTTCTCCCCGGTTATCCTCCTTCGCGGAGGCACTAATTCCCCCGGTTTGGATGCATAATGAGTGAGGCCCACTTTCGGCTTCTTTATTCCTCCCTTTATCTTCCCCTTATGGCGCTTGATAAGCCGCAAGCTCAAGCATCCTGGCTAGTACAGGATCCGGTGAGCCTTCGGGAAGGGGGGGCGGACACCTGATCATCTTCGCCTTTTTTATCTAGTCCTGGTCAAAGACCGACCTTTCAGAATGATGTTGTGATAAATAAAGAGACAGAATGTTCGGCCGAAGAGTTACTTACTTGGGTGTCTGGACGATTGCAGTTTAGGCCCGCATCCTCGGTGGTGTCCGGACACTTTATTCGTGATCCGAAGAACAATCTGTACATCTCTTCGAGCGTCACGCCGAAGAATTGCTGAATGGTTCGCGGTCCTTCCGGGTTGAACTCCAACATGCGGAGAGATCGACGTTGGCATGGCAGGACCCGACGAACTAGCATGACTTGCATTACCTTGACAAGGCTGACATCTCTCTTGAGGAGATCCCGGATGCGACTCTGCAATATCGGCACGTCATTAGCCGGCCCCCAGTCTAGCCCCTTGTTGACCCATGACGCCAGTTGTGGCGGGGGGGGGGCTGAACGGAAGGCGGGGGCAGCTACCCACTTAGTACTTCGGGGAGCCATGATGTAAAACCACTCCCGCTGCCATAAGTTGGACATCTCGGGGAAGGATCCCTTTGGCCATGGAGCATCGACGCCTTTGCTTATTATGGCGCCTCCGCACTCTGCGTGTTGCCCATCGATCATCTTCGGCTTCACATTAAAGGTCTTGAGCCATAAGCCGAAGTGTGCGGCGATGCGGAGGAAGGCCTCGCACACGACGATAAACGACGAGATGTGAAGGATGGAATCTGGAGCCAGATCATGGAAATCGAGCCCGTAATAAAACATAAGCCCTCTAACAAAGGGATCAAGACTAAAGCCTAGCCCTCGAAGAAAGTGGGAAACAAATACAACGCTCTCGTTAGGTTCGGGAGTGGGGATGACCTACCCTTGAGCAGGCAGCCTGTGCGAGATTTCGGCGGTTAGATACCTGGCTTCTCTTAGCTTCTTGATGTCCTCCTTTGTGACAGAGGAGGCCACCCACCGGCCTTGAAGGTTGGATCCGGACATGATTGAAGGTCCGAAGTGCTTGGCCTCCGCCTTGGGTGCTGGGATTCGAGGTGGGAGAAGGAAAAGATCGAGCGCAAGAAGAAAAGGACAGGCCTTGACCCCTTTATAAAGAGGGTGAATATCAAGCGCCCTCCGCACGACCGTCTGGAACTTGCCTAAAATCGAGGAGTCGTACCAGCGGGCACGATTGGGTTACCCACACCCGTATTGATGAGAATCCCGTAAAAAGAGGGACACGATCTCTGCTTAGACAAGATGTGCCAATAAAACCGCCTCACAACACGTGCAGTGGCAGGCTCGGGAAAACGGTTCGTCATGACCAGACCACGGCAGAACATCACGTTAAGAAAAGATGTCAGCAGATTAGATTTTTGGAAATATTATTGTCTCTACGGTGGTATGTGGAATTTGTTTTGCAGAGCCGGACACTGTCCTTGTGTTCAAAATCTTCTATGGAGTATTCGGAGGAAGAACCCGCCTTGCAATGTCGAAGACAATCTGCGCGCCGGACTCATCGTCATTGAAGCCTGGTTCAGGGGCTACTGAGGGAGTCCTGGATTAGGGGGTCCTCGGACAGCCGGACTGTTGGACTATGAAGATACAAGATTGAAGACTTCGTCCCGTGTCCGGGTGGGACTCTCCCTGGCGTGGAAGGCAAGCTTGGCAATACGGATATGTAGATCTCCTCCCTTGTAACCGACTCTGTGTAACCCTAGCCCCCTCCGGTGTCTATATAAACTGGAGGGTTTAGTCCGTAGGACAACAACAATCATACCATAGGCTAGATTCTAGGGTTTAGCCTCTACGATCTCGTGGTAGATCAACTCTTGTAATACTCATATCATCAAGATCAATCAAGTAGGAAGTAGGGTATTACCTCCATCGAGAGGGCCCGAACTTGGGTAAACATCATGTCCCCCACCTCCTATTACCATCCGCCTTAGACGCACAGTTTGGGACCCCCTACCCGAGATCCGCCGGTTTTGACACCCACACCGCCGACGGGAGCCGTCTGAGCAACGCGGGCGGCGAGGGCGGCCCGGCGCTCAGCGTGAGCTCGGCGAGCGTCCGCCATGGATGCGACGAAGCGACGGGACACGGATCGATGGAAGGAAAGCTTCGGCACACCCCTACCTGGCGCGCCAAATGTCGGATTTCGGGTTCCGGAAAAACCCTTGAGGTTCAAACACTGGGGTGCGCGCGAAGATTTCCCCCTACCTAATCACGCCCTCAGCCTCACCGCGATCTCAAAGCCTAGCTTGACGAACCAGCAACACAAGAGACACGAGATTTATACTGGTTCGGGCCACCATTGTGGTGTAATACCCTACTCCAGTGTGGTGTGGTGGATTGCCTCCTGGGCTGAGGATGGACAGTACAAGGGGAAGAACAGCCTCCTGAGGAGGGGTGTTCTTGTGCTTGGTGAGCTGGTCAAGGTTTTCGATCCCTTGCTATGGAGGTGGCTAGTTCTATTTATAGAGGCCTGGTCCTCTTCCCAAATATTGAGCGGGAAGGGATGCCACAACGGCCAATTTGAAGGGGGGCAGCTAGTACAAGCTATCCTGACTAAAGGTGGTCTTCGCCTGCCAAAGGCTCTGGTGGTGACGCCGTCTTAGGCTCCACGGTGACCTCCGTCCTGATGGTCTTGGTCTCGTTGCACCGATATGGAAACCTTTGCCCGACGCCTTAGTACTCCTCGCCTGCGTTTGCCTCCTTAGCACCAAAGAGGAAACAAGGACACTATGTGCGCTGGCGCCCGCCTGGTCTTGGTCGTCATGGCTTACGTCATTGGAAGCTCGCGAGGTTCGCCTTGCCTTGATCTCTCCGCCCCTCGCGAGCTAGCTTGGTGAAGCTGCTCCTGAGGAGGTCTTGTGTCGTACGCCCGCGTTTGTTGGTGAAGACGGGTCGTACTGGGCCGCGAGTGGAGCCACGCCGTGGGCGCAGGCAGGCATGTCTGGGGACCCCCGTTCCCAGAACACCGACTGTGAAGCCTCCTCTTCTTTCTCTTAATATTGTCCCTTCTTTTATGGGGGTGGTGTTGGAGCACCAATGGAGGTCATGGACATTGATCTTGCATGAATGATGGATGACGCCGGTGGCTAAGGTTTTTTATCGATATTTGTCGAGTGCATCATCCCTCTTGACAACACATGTTTGAAGTTGTCCAAGCGAATAGTCGTCTTCTTTCCTCCATCAAAAGATGCTTAGCTATAAGCAATGGAGGGGAGGTGGGGAAGGCCGACGATGGCATTGAGGGGGAAGATTCCGTAGAAGATTTGCCCCTTGCTTTACGTAAATTGTTGTGAACTTTAGATTATTCCAAGTTACTCTATTTACGTTCATTTTTATTTTGCGTGACATCGGTTGAGATTACCAAAAAATCAACAGGAAACCAAACAGGGAGGGGCGTGGGGAGGAAAAACTGAGGGATGAGGTGAGGCAAAACTACCAACTGCCATTTAATAGTAGAGATTAGCTAATTGCTCGTGCGTTGGAACAATGGGATACACCAGAAAGCTTACACCCATCATATTCTAGATTTTTGTATGATTTTATTTTATTTGATTATGGGTAGGGGAAGGTAAGGAAATTTTGATTTAGTTGAGTTTTGGTAAGATTTGATTTGAGTATGGATAGACAAAGACAAGGAAATTTTTAATTTAGTTGATATTTTGATAAGATTTGATTTGAGTTAATTCAGGACATGGGAGTGGGACAAGGGGAGGGGGAGCTGGACGTCCGAATGTACAGTCTGTTGAGTATATTGATTAGATTGGAAACGTAGGATAGACTAGGAAGTATTCGGGCTTGCCTTGTACTCCAAGATGACCATATACTCCTATATATATGCCCACGTGGCTCAAGCAATAAAAACAACTATTCCATCAATCCCTCTTTCTCCCTCTTAACATGGTATCAGCCTAACCGATCCAACCCTATTCGCCGCCCGCCGCTACCGCACCCGCGCGCCGCCCCCGGGGCGGTTGGCCTTCATGATTGCCGCTGGGGGCCACACCGCCCGTATCTAGGGTTCGTCCGCCAGCCGTGTTGACCGGCTGCCCTAGAGAGTCTTTTTCCCGAGCCCATGCTCTGGGTTTTTCTCTCTCCCGCCGGTCACCTTGATCGGCGTTTTTTTTGGTTTTCCGATCTATGCTTGATTGGTTTGCGTCATCCGCCGCCGCCGTCGACCCCCGTGCGCCTCTATTCCAACATCGGCGTGACCGGCCGGCCTCTTCACCGACCTGGCGGCCTCACGCGACAGGCGGCCCCTAATGGCCATCGTCTGCGCGTCTGCCCGCCCGTTGCCCCGACCCGGCGGCCTCATGCGTTGCGGCGGCCCTTCATCCGTAGTTCATGCGCCGGCTCACCCGTCGATCTACGCCTGCTGTCGCCGCCCTACTCCAACCGGGAATCCTGCACCGCCCCCACCCGGCGGCCTCGCGCCATGCGGCGGCCCGTCACAGTCGACGTTCGTGCGCTGGCCTGCCCATCGTTCTCGGACTCCGTCTCCACCCAGCGTCCACCGAGCGGTGTCCCCGCCCTCACGCGCGATCGGATTGATCACCCACCCGCCGCCGCGAACCGCTTCATCTACGCCGTGCGCCCGACCTGGCCTATCGGTTGCGCACGCCTTCAAAGGCCCCGTGAAGACCGTCCCGAGTTCAGCGCGCCCCTCTACCGATCGAGCAACAAGCTGTCGTTGTGTCGCCACGTCAGGCCGCAGTGCCGCCGCCCCGTGGTTCTTCTCCCGGCTGCTCCAACCAGCGTCACCGCTGCATCGCCCTTCGAGCCGTAGTGATGCGGCCTGCGGTCCACCGCCGCCCCAAGGCCGTCCGCTCTAGGTCATCCATGTGGCTGCACGGACCCTCGCGCCGCCGCTGCGTCGCCCCATCGGGCCGTAGCGAGCGTGGCATGCGTTCCACACTGCCGTCCCGAGGCTGTCCCCGCGGTTGCACCGACCCGCGCTCCGCCGCTACGCCCCCCCTTCGAGTTGTACTGCCATGACCCGCGGTCCCCGCCGCCGCCCTGAGGTCTTCCCACTGTCGCCCCGATCTGCCCGCCGCCGCTGCGTTGCCCCTTCGGATCGTAGCGCCACAGCCCGCGGTCCACTCCGCCGTCATCGCGCGTCGACCTCCTATGGTATGTGCTGTGTCGCCTCCCTCGGCGAGGGAATGCCACCGTCCACGCCGGTCTTCGTCACGTTGTCGGGTTGCTCGCCTACTTCGTGAAGGAAATATGCCCTAGAGGCAATAATAAAGTTGTTATTTTATATTTCCTTATATCATGATAAATGTTTATTATTCATGCTAGAATTGTATTAACCGGAAACTTAGTACATGTGTGAATACATAGACAAACAGAGTGTCCCTAGTATGCCTCTACTTGACTACCTCGTTAATCAAAGATGGTTAAATTTAGGCGAAGCCTTGCCTGGATCACTTCACCATCACCGTCACCACGCCGTCGTGCTGACGGAACTCTCCCTTGACACTTTGCTGGATCAAGAGTTTGAGGGACGTCATCGAGCTGAACTTGTGCAGAACTCAGAGGTGCCGTACGCTCGGTGCTTGATCGGTTGGAAAGAGAAGAAGTTCGACTACATAAACCGCGTTGTCAAATGCTTCCGCTTTCGGTCTACGAGGGTACGTAGACACACTCCCCCCTCTTGTTGCTATGCATCTCCTAGATAGATCTTGCGTGAGCGTAATTTTTTTTTTTGGAATTGCATGCTACGTTTCCGCACAGTGGCATCCGAGCCAGGTCTATGCAACATGATATGCACGAGTAGAACACAAAGAGTTATGGGCGGTGATCGTCATACTGCTTACCACCAATGTCTTATTTTGATTCGGCGGTATTTTTGGATGAAGCGGCCTGGACCAACCTTACATGACCACATTCATGAGACCGGTTCCACCGACAGACATGCAACTAGTTTTGCATAAAGGTGGCTGGCGGGTGTCTGTTTCCCCAACTTTAGTTGAAACAAATTTGAATGCGGCCGGTCCTTGTTGAAGGTTAAAACAGCAAACTTGATAAATCACCGTTGTAGTTTTTGATGCGTAGGTAAGAACGGTTCTTACTAGAAGCCCGTAGCAGCCATGTAAAACTTGCAACAACAAAGTAGAGGACGGCTAACTTGTTTTTGCAGTGCATGTTGTGATGTGATATGGTCAAGACATGGTGTGATATACGTTATTGTATGAGATGATCATGTTTTGTAAAAGTTATCGACAACTAGCATGAGCCTTATGGTTGTCGCTTTATTGTATGAAATGCAAACGTCATGTAATTGCTTTACTTTATCACTATGCGTTAGCGATTGTTGTAGAAGAAATAGTTGGCGAGACGACCACGACGCTACGATGGAGATCAAGGTGTCAAGACGATGACGATGGAGATCATGACAGTGCTTTGGAGATGGAGATCAAAGGCACAAGATGATGATGGCCATATCATGTTACATATTTTGATTGCGTGTGATATTTATCTTTTATGCATCTTATTTTGCTTAGTACGGCGGTAGCATTATAAGATGATCCCTTACTAATAATTTCAAGGTATAAGTGTTCTCCCTGAGTATGCACCGCCGCGACAGTTCGTTGTGCTGAGACACAACGTGATGATCGGGTGTGATAAGCTCTACGTTCACATACAACGGGTGCAAGACAGTTTTGCACATGCGGAATACTTGGGTTAAACTTGACGAGCCTAGCATGTACAGACATGGCCTCTGAACACTGGAGACCGAAAGGTCGAACTTGAATCATATAGTTGATATGGTCTACAAAAAGATGTTCACCATTGAAGACTATTCCATCTCACGAGATGATCGGACATGGTTTAGTTGATTTGGATCACGTAATCATTTAGATGACTCGAGAGATGTGCTACTTCTTGAGCTTGCATTGGTTTTTCCCTTGAAGAGGAAAGGGTGATGCAGCAAAGTAGAGCAAGTATTTCCCTCAGCTTTTGAGAACCAAGGTATCAATCCAGTAGGAGACAACGCACAAGTCACCGAATACCTGCACAAACAAACACCAACTTGCACCCAACGCGATAAAGGGGTTGTCAATCCCTTCACGGTTATTTGCAAAGTGAGATCTGATAGAGATGGATAAACGGTAAAGTAATATTTTTGGTATTTTTGGTTTATGGAACGGAAAGTAAAAGATTGCAAAGGAAGTAAATAGGTAACTAAAATTGTAGATCGGAACCTTATATGATGGAAAATAGACCCGGGGGCCATAGGTTCCACTAGAGGCTTCTCTCAAGATAGAAATTATTACGGTGGGTGAACAAATTACTGCCGAGCAATTGATAGAAAAGCGCAAAGTTATGACGATATCTGAGGCAATGATCATGAATATAGGCATCACGTCTGTATCAAGTAGACCGACTCCTGTCTGCATCTACTACTATTACTCCACACATCGACCAACTCCTGCCTGCATCTAGAGTATTAAGTTCATAAGAACAGAGTAACGCATTAACTAAGATGACATGATGTAGCGGGATAAAAACCCCATCATGTTATCCTCGATGGCAACAATACAATACGTGTCGGTTCCCCTTCTGTCACTAGGATCGAGCACCGCAAGATTGAACCTAAAGCTAAGCACTTCTCCCATTGCAAGAAAAACCAATCTAGTTGGGCAAACCAAATCGATAGTTCGAAGAGACTTGCAAAGATATCAAATCATGCATATAAGAATTCAGAGAAGATTCAAATAATATTCATAGATAAGCTGATCATAAATCCACAATTCATCGGATCTCGACAAACACACCGCAAAAGAGTATTACATCGGATAGATCTCCAAGAACATCGAGGAGAACATGGTATTGAGAATCAAAGAGAGAGAATAAGCCATCTAGCTACTAACTATGGACCTGTAGGTCTGAGGTAAACTACTCACGCTTCATCGGATAGGCAATGGTGTTGATGTAGAAGCCCTCCGTGATCGAATCCCCCTCCGGTAGGATGCCGGAAAAGGCCCCTAGACCGGATAGGCAAGTGTTTTCGTGGCTCTCCTGGTAGGTTTTGGAATATTTGAGAATATATAGGCGGAAGAAATAGGTCGGTGGAATCACGAGGGGCCCACAAGGGTGTGGGGCGCGCCCTCCGTCCTTGAGGCCGCCTCGTGGCTTTCCTAACGTATACTCCAAGTCCTATGGATGTCTTCTGGCCGGTCCAAGAAAAATCATCGCGAAAGTTTCATTCCATTTGGACTCCGTTTGATATTCCTTTTCTGCGAAACTCTAAAACAAGGAAAAAATATAAACTGGCACTGGGCTCTAGGTTAATAGGTTAGTCCCAAAAATAATATAAAATAGCATATTAATGCATATAAAACATCCAAAACAGATAATATAATAGAATGGAACAATCAAAGATTATAGATACATTGGAGACGTATCAAGCATCCCCAAGCTTAATTCCTGCTCGTCCTCGAGAAGGTAAATGATAAAAACAGAATTTTTGATGTGGAATGCTACCTAACATATTTATCCATGTAATTTTCTTTATTGTGGCATGAATTTTCAGATCCGTATGACTCAAAACAAAAGTTTAATATTGACATAAAAACAATAATACTTCAAGCATACTAACAAGATAATAATGTCTTCTCAAAATAACATGGCCAAAGAAAGCTTATCCCTACAAAATCATATAGTCTGGCTATGCTCCATCTTCATCACACAAAATATTTAAATCATCCACAACCCCGATGACAAGCCAAGCAATTGTTCCATACTTTTGAAGTTCTCAAACCTTTTTAACTTTCACGCAATACACGAGCATGAGCCGTGGATATAGCACTATAGGTGGAATAGACAGTGGCTATGGAGAAGACAAAAATAAGGAGATAGTCTCGCATCAAGTAGGCGTATCAATGGGCTATGGAGATGCCCATCAATAGATATCAATGTGAGTGAGTAGGGATTGCCATGCAACGGATGCACTAGAGCTATAAGTTTATGAAAGCTCAAGAAAGAAAGTAAGTGGGTGTGCATCCAATTTGCTTGCTCAAGAAGACCTAGGGCAATTTGAGGAAGCCCATCATTGGAATATACAAGCCAAGTTCTATAATGAAAAAATCCCACTAGTATATGAAAGTGACAATATTGGAGACTCTCTATCATGAAGATCATGGTTCTACTTTGAAGCACAAGTTTGGTAAAAGGATAGTAGCATTGCCCCTTCTCTCTTTTCTCTCATTTATATTTTTTATTTGGGCCTTCTCTCATTTTTTGGCCTCTTTTTTTCGTTCGGAGTCTCATCCCGACTTGTGGGGGAATCATAGTCTCCATCATCCTTTCCTCACATGGGGCAATGCTCTAATAATGAAGATCATCACACTTTTATTTACTTACAACTCAAGAATTATAACTCGATACGTGAACAAGATATGACTCTATATGAATGCCTCCGGCGGTGTACCGGGATGTGCAATGAATCAAGAGTGACATGTATGAAAGAATTATGAACGGTGGCTTCGCCACAAATACGATTTCAACTACATGATCATGCATAGCAATATGACAATGATGGAGCGTGTCATAATAAACGGAACGATGGAAAGTTGCATGGCAGTATATCTCGGAATGGCTATGGAAATGCCATAATAGGTAGGTATGGTGGCTGTTTTGAGGAAAGTATATGGTGGGTTTATGGCACCGGCGAAAGTTGCGCGGTACAAGAGAGGCTAGCAATGGCGGAAAGGTGAGAGTGCGTATAATCCATGGACTCAACATTAGTCATAAAGAACTCATATACTTATTGCAAAAATCTATAAGTTATCGAAACAAAGTACTACGCGCATGCTCCTAGGAGGATAGATTGGTAGGAAAAGACCATCGCTCGTCCTCGACCGCCACTCATAAGGAAGACAATCAATAAATAAATCATGCTTCGACTTCATCACCTAACGGTTCACCATACGTGCATGCTACGGGAATCACAAACTTTAACACAAGTATTTCTCAAATTCACAACTACTCACTAGCATGAATCTAATGTCACCATCTTAATATCTCAAAACAATCATAAGGAATCAAACTTCTCATAGTATTCAATGCACTTTATATGAAAGTTTTTATTATGTCCCTCTTGGATGCCTATCATATTAGGACTAAATTTATAACCAAAGCAAATTACCATGCTGTTTATAGACTCTCAAAATAATATAAGTGAAGCACGAGAGTTCATCAATCTCTATAAAATAAAACCACTGTCGTGCTCTAAAAGATATAAGTGAAGTACTAGAGCAACATTGTTTAGCTCAAAAGATATAAGTGAAGTACAAAGAGTATTCTAATAAATCATAATTCAAGCGTGTCTCTCTCAAAAGGTGTGTACAGCAAGGATGATTGTGGCAAACTAAAAACCAAAGACTCAAATCGTACAAGACGCTCCAAGAAAAACACATATCATGTGGTGAATAAAAATATAGCCTCAAGTAAAGTTACCGATAGACGAAGACGAAAGAGGGGATGCCTTCCGGGGCATCCCCAAGCTTAGGCTCTTGGTATCCTTGAATATTACCTTGGGGTGCCTTGGGCATCCCCAAGCTTAGGCTCTTGCCACTCCTTATTCCATAGTCCATCAAATCCTTACCCAAAACTTGAAAACTTCACAACACAAAACTCAACAGAAAATCTCGTAAGCTCCGTTAGTATAAGAAAATAAATCACCACTTTAGGTACTGTTGTGGAATCATTCTTTATTTATATTGGTGTAATATCTACTGCAATACAACTATTCCATGGTTCATACCCCCCTGATACTAGCCATAGATTCATCAAAATAAGCAAAGAACGCATAGAAAACAGAATAGTCTGTAGCAATCTGGATAGTTCGAATACTTCGGTAACTCCAAAAATTCTGAAAAATTAGGAAGACCTAAGCAATTTGTTTATTAATCTTCTGCTAAAAGAATCAATATTTTATCAAACTCCTGCTAAAAAAAGAATTGTTTTCCTGAGCGCAAAAGTTTTTGTTTTTCAACAAGATCAAATCAACTATCATAGTAAGCTATCCCAAAGGTCTTACTTGGCATAAACACTAATTAAAACACAAAACCACATCTAACTAGAGGCTAGATGGATTATTTATTGCTAAACATTACCTAAAAAGCAAAAACAAAAATAAAATTGGGTTGCCTCCCAACAAGCGGTTCTGTTTAACGCCCTTAGCTAGGCATAAAACACGAATAGATCTAAGTGTTTTCATCTCCCCCTTTTCGGAAACAAAGAGAAAGTTTCTTATCCATGGCATTTATCTTTCTATTCTATGAAAGCACGTGGCCATTAATAGTAGAAGAAAGATTAAACACATTACGAAAATTTGCATCTAAGCTAGCCTTAATCTCTTTGATTATTTCATTTTGATAAAAACACATCATAGCAGTTGACTCAACACTCTTTTCCTTGGTGTGCCCAAATATGGTTTTCATCTTCTCATAAGTGTCGATGGCATCCCCTCCAAGAAAACCAATTTCAAATATAGAATCCAAAACTTGTTTGAAAGAAGGAGGTAGGCCAATATAAAAGCTTTTGAAATATATCTCAATCTGATATTGGGGCACTTAGCTAGCTCGAATCCTCAACAACCTATCCCAAGCATCTTTAAAAGATTCATCAAGTAAATAACGAAAAATTCCGTGATCATCTTCATCAAAATTGAAATCTTCTTTAACTACCCCGGTAAGTCTTTCCATAGCATCATTATTTATGAGCTTAGAAAGGACAGAGGGGTCATCCAAGGCACTAGAACCTGGGAGAAAACCCTTAGCCATTGTAGAGTTGGCCATGGAGGTAAAGACGAACGGAAGAGGGCGAAGAAAAGGCAAAACTTTTTGAAAATTGTTTTAGAAGTAGGGGAGAGGAAAACGAGAGGTGAATGGCAAATAATGTAATGCGAGAGATGAGAGTTTATGATGGGTACTTGGTATGTCTTGGCTTGGTGTAGATATCCCCGGCAACGGCGCCAGAAATTCTTCCTGCTACTTCTTGAGCTTGCATTGGTTTTTCCCTTGAAGAGGAAAGGGTGATGCATCAAAGTAGAGTAAGTATTTCCCTCAGCTTTTGAGAACCAAGGTATCAATCCAGTAGGAGACAACGCACAAGTCACCGAATACCTGCACAAACAAACACCAACTTGCACCCAACGCGATAAAGGGGTTGTCAATCCCTTCACAGTTATTTGCAAAGTGAGATCTGATAGAGATGGATAAACGGTAAACACTACAAAAAATACACTTCCGTGATGGTCACGTTTTCTGTCATGCATGTACATCCATGACGATTTTATGACAGAATCAAGATAGTCATATCTGTGCTGTCGTAGAAGTGCTCCATGACATTACCAAAATTATCATCACGGAAGTGTCCACTTCCATGACGATAAATGGCGCTTCATGGAAGTGTTTTCGTCAAGGGTAACTGACACGTGGCATCCACCATAACGGGTCGCTGTTAAGCTGTCGGGTCCGGTTTTGGATCCGATAACCCGTTAACAGCCCGGACCAATGGCGATTTTCCAGGTGTAAAATTCTCATTGGCCGGAGGAAACACGTGTTGGCTCACCATTGGGACAGATGTCATCCACTTATTGGATAGGAGGCGCTTATGATACATCGACAAATGGCACGGCCCAACAAAGGCCCATTCCGGTGAAAAGGCCAGCCCGTTTGACTTGGTCAAAAGGTAACGAGCCGGTCCACGGAAAGCCTGTTAACAACATGTTCATGTATAGCCCATTTACGGCCCGCTAAATCACGGCCCATTACAGCCTATTGGAATTAAGCCCACTAGCTTCATCGGGGCCGTCCAATATGATTCCAGCCCGTTGTAACTTCCGGCCCGTGTATGGCCGTCTTTCGGCCCATATGTGGCCCTTTGTAACTCTTGGCCCATTGACGGCCCATGGTGACACTGGCCCGTAATGAACAGTGTACCGCTCTATACGCATTAACGACCCATTATTCCATTGGGCCGTTTCCAACCCATGTTATCTTTCGGCCTTCTCAGGGCCCATTTATTCTTGGGCTCATTTCCAGCATTCGGTTACTTACGGCCCGTTACTAGCCTTTTCTGCCTGAGGGCCAAATTCAGCCCGTGGTTACAATCAGCCCGTTAATCCGTCGGGCCGTTTTCATAGCATCATCAAATATGGCCGATTAACGACAGCCCGTTATGGTCGGCCCATGAACGGACGATTCCAACTCTAGCCCGTTTACGGCCCATAATGCGGTCTGTTATTGGCCCATGTTTGGTCGATCGATCATACGGCCCGTAGAAGGCCCATTGATGCTACGGCCCGTAAAAGGCCCATTGTTTCTACAGCCCATAGGAGGCCCATGGTCACTATAGTAAATATGTAGGCCATGGTTATTGTGGCCTAGATTTAAAAAATAGGTTATTGCGGCCACTAGCAAACCGCAGAAAAAGAACTGCACTGACTATAAGCAAACAAATAAACAAGACAACAAGGAAATAAATAAGCAAGCAACTTACGCTAGGCTATCACGGCTATTACACATATTACATCCACTGGGCATCAAAGTTCGCCACCAGTGCAAATATTGGGAACAAAGCAGCATATCACATACATTGGTTGTCAAAGTTGGTGACCAGTGCAAATAAACACCGCAGCAAAACAAGTCCAAAACTGAAACCACTTCAGAAGAGCTCAAGAAACAATATCCTGGGTACCCATAATGCTGGCAAGATGCTTAGCAAGCTTATTAACTTTCTCTTGTTTGGCACTTAAATCCTCCAGCACTTGCTGTTGCACCAGAAAGTATGCATCTGAATTCTGCAGGGACTTCCTCAGTCCTTCGGCTTCGTGTCGCAGCACATCTGATCGATGTCTTTCAACTTGAAGTTGAGACTCAAGAAGATGAACTGATTCAGGCAGCAAGTTCAAAGAGTTTGTGCCAGCAGTAGTGGCCAGTAACTCGAACACTACATCAAGACAGGACTTTTGGGTTCTCTCACTGGCGTCAAGACGTTTTTATCAGCTTTCTTGGAGACCAACAGGGATGTCTCACTATCTTGAACCTTATCTGCATTACTTCCTTTACCATTGCATAACGGGGTACTGTTCTCCAATATTTTGGCCGCATTCTAAAAGAGAAACAAGCAGACACATCACAGGTTTACCATGTTGTATATGAAACTCATTTTGGTAAATTAGTTCAGTAGTAAAGTGGACAGGATAACAGCATGAAACAAACATATATCTATGTACCATGGTCACTGTATGGTCTATATCATTCTAGTTTTTGTTTCCAAATCAAGATAAAGACACAGTTCAAATAATATCTGTTTAAGACAAAGCAGAATAGACAGAATATAAGTGTGGGAAACTACAAAGCAATAACAACACTTGTAATGTGCATGATATGAGAACATGATTGTTTATTCAATTGAAACTGAAATCAACATAGAGCAAGTTACAACAGCAACCCAGTTAAAGAAATAGGTTTAAAACATACCTGTTGCGCCATTGGAGTTTCAATTCCATCCTTCAAATTAGAAAATAGTTGGTATGAGTAAATACAGTGATGCAAGAGCAAAGGAATATGAACCATAGCTATAGAACCTGACCTGAGAACAATTCTTCTTCTTCTTTAAGCATTGAGTTGGGCTTCAGACTGGTGTTCCTCGTGCTTTGGGCACTGCAGTTCCCTTACTAACTGCTCGTGTTTGGATGCTCTGTGGTGGAGACAGTCCTGTGTCAACTGGAACTGGGTTACTATCTGCTGGGGTTGGGGTTAGAAGGGGTGTAGCTGGTTCTCTGTCTAACTAGGTAGGGGTACAATCTATGAGAGTCTGGGTTATGTGTGGTGGGGCTGGTTCTTGGGCGAGTACAACTGTGGTTCTATATGCATCGACTGGTAGCACTATCTTTTCTGAAGATCGTGTTGTTACTCCCTTAGATACTACCATCACCCTCTCCAGTTCAAATGGCTGATAAACAAGAAAAGTAATTGAATGTACAGACATTGTATGATAGACAGGTGCAAAGGATAGTGGGGAATAAAAGAGGGCATGAAATAATTCACATTTATGTTGTCTAACCAAACAGGATAGCATGACACAATTTCACATATATGATGGCTAACTAAACAGCATAGCATGACACAATTTCACATATATGATGGCTAACTAAAAAGGATGGAAAGACATAGTTCAAAATATGATGACTATGTAAACAGGATGACATGATATAACTATATAATGTATTTATTAAATAGGTTGGCATGCCATAATTCACATACATGCCACCTATGGAAACATGATAGCATGATATAATTCATGGATAGAATGACATAACTCAAAATATGATGACTGTAAACACTAAACAGGATGAGATGATATAACTATATGATGTCTTTATTCAATGGGTTGGCATGCAATAATTCATATAGATGTTGTCTATGTAAACATGATGGCATGATATAATTCAAATATATGATTTATATATTAAGCAAGTAAGCAGATGGCAATCACATATATGATGTAAAAACTAAGCAATGCAAGACAACATGCATGACATGAGTAATATAACCCTGCCAAGTTTGAGCATAGACCTCAGGTGGGAAATAGGACTGGTCATCAGTCTCTGAATCCTCCTCTGAGGATCTATCTGTAACCAGCAAGATGTCTGCTTCAGCAGGTAGCATTGTCTACGTTGAATACCTTGTTTTCACTCCAGATACTTCCATCACCGCTTCAAATGGTTGATGCACAGGAAGAGTAGTTGAATATACAAACGTTGTCGACAAATGGAACAAGTAATACAAAAAAGGATAGCATGATATAATTCACATATATTATGATTGGCATGGCATTGCATAATTCACATATATAGTGCCTTACAACAAGATAGCATTGTATAATTCACATATATAATGTCTTGCAACAAGATGGCATTGAATAATTCACATATATGGTAATTAGACGCTAAACAGGTGGCATTCACACAAAGCATGTCTAAACTAATCAAATGACATAGCAATGCAAGACACCATATGCACGATATGAGCAACATAACCCTGCCAAGTTAGAGCATACACCTCGGGGGGGGGAATTGGACTGGTCATCTATATCTGATCCTCCTTTGAGGAGCTGTCCGTAACCAGCGAGATATGCGCTTCGTCAGATAACATAGTCTGCTCTGAAGACCTTGTTTTCACTCCAAAATTTTCCATCACCGTGTCAAATGGCTGATGGACACGAAGAGTAGCTGAATGTACTAACATTGTTGACAAATGTAATACGTAATGAAAAAAAAGGATGGCCTGATATAATTCACATATAAGATGATTGGCTAAGCAGGATGGCATTTCAAAATTCACATATATGATGCCTGGCTATACAAGATGGCGTTGCATAATTCACATATACGATGAAGAAACTAAACTGATGGCATTCACACAAAGCATGTCTAAACTAAGTAGATGACATATTTGATGTATAAAGTAAGCAATGCAAGGCACCATATGCATGATATTACCAACATCAGCATGCCAAGTTAGAGCGAAGACCTCAGGGGGTAAGTAGGAGTGGTCTTCTCCTTCCGAATCCCCTTAGAACAGCTATCTTCCTCTTGATTACAATCCGAAATGGGTGGAGGGGGGCTGCCTTTGCGCCTACCATGGATCGACGTCTGCATGAAATTTTATTGCCACGCAAGGCTCGCCTCTTTTGCTCTACATGTTCAGTTCCATTGTGTACAATAACTGACATGCGTAGGAATAAAACATAGTGAGATTATGTAAGGAGTGCATGCAGAAATCCAGAGTGATGGTAGCAACCTGTGGATAGACCCAAAACCAATGATAGCAGGAAGATAATGGCTTCAGTTAAAAAATATAGATAATGGCTTCTTTACTGTTTGTTTCCCACCCAACATGAAACTCATAGTAGACACCAGAGATTAACTAGATAGTAGATAGATACTATTGATTGCGGCTCTGATATGTACCCCATAATCATTTAAAAACTCAAGTTTGACCATTAGTTTGGAGCTGACTCAGAGTCTAATCGGTGAACAGGATGATAAAGTAGCATGTAATATTAAGCGATGCATAACGTAAGCAGACACGAAAGAGTGCGACCTCTCTTGCGGATCCGTGTAGTCCTCGAGGTCAACTACTCTGTTGATGATGGTAATGCAGTTGTCGTGGCTGTCGGCAGCGGGGAAGAAGATCTGAGGCGGCGAAAGACGGCCTAGAGGCTAGATCCCTCCTGTGCTAGACCCTTCTGTCGTTGGAGCAACTGAGCTGGGGTGGACGACGGCGTAGCAGGAGCGGGACAAACAACAGAAGGTTTTCTTTGACAACTATCTGTAAGAGAAGTAACTCTGTAAGGGCTCATTTGAATTGGAGGATTCTAACAATGCAGGGATAGGAAATACACAGTAATAGGATAGGAATGCACGTGCAAAACAGAGAATTTAAAAACACATGATTTTTGCCAATCTGGGTGCTTGGTTCACAAGAATTGGAAGATCACAGGACGCAAAGAAGCATGGTGAGATTAAGTCAAACCACAAGAAAATGTACGGTTATAATGCTATTATGCTACTATTTCTTAGTCTTGTGCTTCATGAATAGGAATTTGAAAAGGAGGACAAGTGGGTATTAAAATTCCTACGGTTTTTCTTTCAAGGAGACACTAAAGGAACAAATCCTACAGTTTTCCTTTGCTCCATTCCTTTGAACCAAATGCATGAATAGTAGTACCATAGGAAACTTTCCAATTCCTATGTTTTTCCTTCAATTTTCCTTTCAAGCACTCGCGATTCTAGTAGGTAGGCATTAGCAGGGAAAAGCCTACACTCAAAAAATGTTTCTGTGCTACTTCTACTACTTTGGACCCAGGCCGCTGCCCTACTAGCTCAACTCCCAGGCCCATCTACAAAAGCACAGCTCAAACACGCAGAGATAAATAATGATGGCGTTCAAGAGAGACCATCATGGATAGCTAAGTTGCCTGGTACCTCACTGCTTGTCATATAGTAGGAGAAACTAATCGTATTTCACGTTACTACGTGTGCTCAGTGGACAATATATATAACATGTACGGTAAAAAAATGATGCAACAAGTGTACAACCTCTTTGGCAAAGCCATGTCGATCTCAGCGTGATTGGGTTGGTCGGTGAGGATGCTCCTGCTGATTTGGCTGTCGGGTGAGGGGAAGAAGATCTTAGGCGTCTGGAGATGGACCCCGTGGTACTGCTCCGCTCTGATGGAGGGTTTAGTTGTTGGAGCAGCTCCGGTGAGTTGTACGACGGCGAGGCTGAAGCAGGACAAGAGAGACAACGTTAACCTGAGTGGAATTCTAATAGCATCTCCAATAGATGACGTAAAATACATAACCACAAAGTGCTAGATGTAAAATACATCAGCCGCTCATCTCTGAACTTAACTGCCGAAACTGAATTTAACTGTTGAAACTGAATTTAACTGTCGAAACTGAATTTTGATGTCGAAACTGAATTTTACTATCGAAACTGAACACACTAGTAGCAAAAAAGCAGTAGCAGCAGCAACAGCGCCCGGAGCAGCAGCGCGTGCGAGAGCCGGGGCAGCTGGTCGTGTTGCAGCATCTCGGGTAGCAGCTGCAGGGGCTCGAGGGAGAGTAGGATCTGCTGGTCGTGCAGCAACAGCGTGCGCAAGAGTAGAGCAGCAGCAGCGCGCGCAAGAGTAGAGCCGCGGCGCAAGCAAGAGCAAGATCAGCAGCGCAAGCAAGAGCAAGAGCGAGAGCAGCAGCGCGAGCAAGAGCAAGAGCAGACCAGGCAGGGGACCGAGAGCAAGAGCAGAGCAGCAGTGCGAGCGAGAGCCACAACAGCAGCAGCTCCTACTGATGTGGACGTCGCCGCTGAGGGAGCGACACCATGGAGGAAGTGGCCGGCGAGGCCGCCGTGGATGGAGCCGCACCATGTCGGCTCGAGACCGAGCGCTGGCAGCACCTTGAGATCGAATCAAGAAGAAAATGCAGCGATTAGTGTACAACCTCCTTGGTGGCGCCGATTAGGCCTCAGCTTCATCCGAGGAAACGGTGATGATGCTGCTCTTCTGGTGGTGCAGGTGAAGATGGCGGTGTGGGAATGGAGGTGGCGTGAAAGACGAGGGGAACGTCGGGGAAGCTCCTTGGAGGTCGAGGACGGGGTGGCTGAACCGGCGGGACGACGAGATCGACGATGGATCCTCATCCGGTACGGTGGATGAGGGATGTCGAGGTGTTGCTGTGGACAACGTCGTCGGGGAAGAGGCTCCGACTGGGTGGCGGACGGAGGAGGGTGTGGGGCTTCGCGTGTTTCTGCAGCCTCGGTGTACGAATGGGTGGGCGGATGGGATGGGGGGGACCATGGCTTAGGTACGCGCTTGTCCGAAATGTGGGGTAAGTTACAAAAGTACCCCCACCGATTTGAGCTAGGCAGTTCTTTCGGTTCAGGGGTATCACGGGTATTTTGCGTGTCGGGATTTTGTAGGAGGTGGGAGTTTTCGGGCGCGTTGTAATTTTGGGATAGCAAGGCGCGGGTTGAGATGGAGGGAGTTTTCGGAGCACAATGAGACAAAGATATATCTTAAATATTTCGGGGTAACAAGGTGCGGGTTGAAATTTCCGGACAAGCCTAACGTGTACTGTACCAAATCAATTCGCACTACAAATGCCATTCAAAACTTTGAATTCATGTTATGTTCAATTAAAATATTTTGCTACGTGTATAATGCATGCAACCTGCTACTCAAATGAACGTTTTAGTGCATTCCAAATGTATATACTACCGCTTCAATATGAACTAAATTTGAATTCGTTTCTTTATTTGAATAAGATCTACAATCATGATTGTTGTGAAGTTAAACCATTTGAATTCGTTTCTCTATTTTAATAAGATCTACAATCAGCATTATTGTCAAGTTAAACCATCTTTTGTGTATTATCTTCACAGCACACCACATGATTACTGTCGAGTTAGATATGAACTATGTGTACTATATGAACTCGAACTCAATTTTTTGAATCCACTTTATGTTGATTTGGAATCACAGTACATTTCAAGCTCTAGCTAGATCTTCATAATCTAAACCATGTCTCATGTATAATGTGTTTATCACATAATGTATGGTGCCCCGCCCCCTACGCCTACATGTCTTTAGATGTGAGTTGCAAACGCCACACATTACCACAAATTCAAATAAAATGTGAGATTGTTCGATATATAGTATGGTTTAGATTGTTCGATATTTAGTTGTGAGCTGCAAACACCACACATTATCACAAATTCAAATAAAATGTGAGATTATGCGATGTATAGTATGGTTTAGATTGCTCGATATTTAGCTGTGAGTTGCAAACACCATGCATTATCACATTATGGTATAACATGTCCAAAACCACACCACGCGTATCACCGCTATATTCATGCATGCATATGTTTATAACACTATGATCTCCTATTCAAATATATGAATCCACTTTCATATCGAATTATGATCTTTGTTAGTCTCTTACACCCACACAATCCTCTAACATTTGTAGCTAGCACTAACTTTCTCTCGTGCATGCACACACCCTCCTCACCCTCCCCCTCCCTCAGCATTCTATCCATCGCGCACATTCATTTTTTTTCTTTAGGTCGTTCTCCCACGGTCTCCACAACTCCTTTCCGACACACACCGATCGATAAACCTCTCCAGCGATGTCTGCCTCCAACATACACACGCACCTTCCATCTCCTCCTTTCTGTGCACATGCCTCGTGTCTCTCATACGGTCCCACACACGTGTAAACTCTCGCCCCTCTTTTCATCGATCTCGCAATCGCACACTCCTCCTATCTAGCTAGCAGGCCTCTCGCACCACCTCCTAGCTCCATTCTCTCTGTCTATCCATCTCGCTGGGCCTTATTTGCCTCTAACAAATGGATGTACACCAACCGATCTCCTGCTATACATATAGCTAGCTAGGTCATTATAACTCGTTTTCCCCATGCGTCGATCGATCTACCTCATTAGTTATGTCTCTCCCTTCCTCCGACAAACAACAATTGATCTACCGATCTAGTTAGGTCTGCTTACCATACACATGGTCCCCCTTCATCATCCATGCATCTGTCCCGATACATCTATCATGCACACGCACACATAGAAATACATCCCCGCTCTTATTGATAATATTGCAGTTCTACCCTCAGTTTGTCTAGTAGGCCTCTCCCACCATCTTCGAGAAGCAACTCCATCACCCATCCAGCACTCTACCTCTATATCTCTCTCTTTCTCTCTCTCTCTCTCTCTCTCTCTCTCTCTTTCATCTCTCTGTGTCCCAACCTATTTCCCATCCTTCACTTATGTATGGATGTTGACCGATCTCCCTCAAGACATAGCTGGGTCTCTCCTTCTCAACACATATATGAGTCGATCTAACTCTCTAGTTAGGTCTCTGCCTCCCCCCTCCCCCCCCCACATACACCGATACATCGAGTGCTCTAGTCATGTCTCCCTGCCACACACAAACTTGCCCTGTGCCCTCTGACTTTCCGGTAGGTCAGTCGCCCTATATCTTTGACTTGCACACACACAATTTTGATGGCTCTCTTCATCGATCTCGCACCCACCCACTTGATCCTCTCTTCAACTCTATCAATATCTATGACCCCTCCCTCTCTTCTTGTGGATCACCCCCTCTATATATGATATAGATAGGCCTCTATTTGACACACATTGCATATGTCAAATTTTTGTTTGAGATATCATCGACACATATTCCCACAAATACATTCACGAAATCACACCCCCCAACAAAAAACACCCACGAACGCACACACTATCTGTCTAGGTTTGTATCTCTCTCACACACACCCACGTAGGTGGGGGACGTGCACGAAGAGAAGAGGTGCACGCACGGCGCACGTGTCTCTTTCCCAACCACACCCGCGCGGGTACACGGTGGAGCTCATTTTTGTACGAAAAGGCAGCCCACGTGGTAATTTGACACGTGTACTGGTTGTCTACTTGATGGAGGATCATGTACCACAGGTGAACAAACAAATTGCGACTTGACGCGTTATGTTAAAAAAGAGGCAAACCATGTGGGGCCTACCTTTGAGGCCAAGCTCTATACACTGGAGATGCTCTGTACGTATTACTTTTGATGTGTCCCGTCAACCCGCAGAATGAGGAGAAGCTTGCTTAGTACGCCGTCTCCCCCGCCCACGGGCACGGTGGCTCGCAGGACGAGGTGAAGCTTGGTTACTACGCCTTACGCTCGCTCCCTCGCCCATGCATGCGGTGGCTCACGGGACGAGGAGAAAATTTTACTACTCCCTCCGTTTACTCCTCGTCCCTACCTTGGTTAGAGAGATTGTCATATTCTTTGAAATATATGTCTTTTAGTAGATTTCAATATGAACTACTAGTACATACTCCAAACACTGATGTATATAGACGTATTTTAGAGTGTAGATTCACTCATTTTGCTCCGTATGTAGTCCATATTGAAACGGACGTAATAGTACGCACTCTCCCTCGCCCCTCGATCCTCGCCCACGTGGTGGACGTGGAGCAATTCATTCGATCTCAGATAGCCAGAATGATATATACTACATTACCATTATTGCTCGACTTCTCGAAGAGGCGAAGAGCCAAGCGCAAGGTTTATAGGAGAATGAGTAGTAGTAATACTAGTAGTACGTACCAGTGGTACGTACTATATGAGGAAGAAGGCAACAAGATGTATGTTTTGCGAGACAGTCTCTTCTTACCAGACGTGCTAGACCTAGTGGACCTCATTGTTGCAATGGGAGTACTCCCTATCATAGATGGCACGATCCAGAGTGGTGGGCAGCGGGCATAATTCGGAGATGCTTAGTCTTAAACCCCATGAAGAAGTCCCATAAAAAGGAATAGCCATCCTCTACACGTGCTCCTATGTAAAATGAGTAAATGAGACAAAAAGAGAAAGTGACAAAGTAAAAAAATCACCAGCCTTAGATCCAGCCCTATTGTATCAGTGAATGATATTTCTACGTCGTGATTGACATGGCTAATATTATTAACCATGCTACGGAGGTAGAAGCAGATTTTTATTTATTTGCGGAGGTAGCAGCGGATGGATATTCAACGAGGAGTGAAATGATGGCTGCATCCTCGGTCAAACATAGAGAAAGATGGGCCTCGTGATTTCATGGCTTATTAGTCATTATTACTGCCTATACTCTTTGCCCATATATAATAACCGTGTGGTACAGTAGTGAGCTATACTTTTAATAACCATGCTCGAAGAGAAGAGGTGCACACACCCACGCACGTAATACTAGTGGAGTAGCACTCTTTGCGTCTTCCCCAACCACACACGTGACACGGTGGAGCTCATTTATGTAAGATGATGCAGCCCACGTGATAATTTAACGCGTCTAGCAGTTGTTACTCACTTATAAATAATGGAGGGTCGGGAACCACGGATGAACGATGATGCGTCATTTATAAATAAAGTTTTTTTCTTCAGTGGCACGTACGCAATAAAATTGGCTCATATGGAGAGAAAAGGAAACCGCTCCACTATATACATATCCAGGACAAGCCTACACGGTTGCTTGCTGGGGTTGCTCTCTTCACAATCTCTCGCACAAAACGACTCTGGTCACATCTCTAACATCTGGGTGGATCACGTCCGCCGGGGGAAGGGGTGGATGCTTTGTGTAGATGCGGTCGCCGTTGCCGACGGCAAAAACCCACTATAGGCACGTCCCTATCAGGGGTCCTCGTCGTTCTCTCTCACAAAGCCGGTGAGGTTGCCTTCGTCCCTTGCTCACTGCGGCGACGTGGGCAGTTGCCACATCCCGTCGCCCTCCTCTAGGTTGAGCTACATCCCGACATCCCTCAGGTACAACTTCCTTACAGCCGGCTTGCACCACTGCCCCAGCCGCCCACATCGCTCCATGTGGATATTTCTCTACTTCTTTGCCCCGCACATACCTCTACTGGCTTCTACTGTATTTGTGATGAGTTTATGTCTCATCAACTAGTCCCAGTAATCTTATTCTAATCACGCTTCTTCAATTTCCTGCCACAGGGATGCTCATCTCGATTATGGAACTGCACGAAACGATCCGATGGTCAAAGGGTTGCAAACTTCATTTCTTCGGAAGCTTCAACGTTGCCAGCAAATTAAAGCCTTGTTAGGGTTTAGGGTTCAAGGGCTAGGGACTGCATGGATCATTTTTTTCTTTAGTTGTCTCTGTTCCAAAATAAGTGTCAACTTTAGAAGTAGTACAACTTTGTACTAAAGTTTGCATAAAGTTGAGACACTTATTTTGGAACGGAGGGAGTACATGTTGGCTATGATCTGTCAATCATTGAGATGCAATAGCATGCATGTTAGTCTCCTTTGTATTTGATGAAATGTTGTAACGGGGAAACCTTGGATGCAAGATACATGAAACAGAAGCTGGAAGCTTCATAGCATTGTACAAATTTATCTCGCTGAGAAATTATAGTACGTACTACGTACTATACTACTATGTAAAGGTTAGGTGTCGCACGGTGTCCAGAAAATATGGTGATAGTGTGAGGTGGGCCATGTAATCAGTGAGCCTGCGTGTTTTCACTGCTTTCGCACTCCTCCGCTGTAAGAATGGAGAAAATTGTAATCTAGTACCTTCTTTCGTCGAGACGTGGGACATCCAACAGTCGTACCACCTCAGTAATAATGACCAATGAGCCGTCAAATCACATAGACCCAGCAGTAAGTTGGACGGATGAAGCAACCATCACTCTTGAATCCGCTTCTCCCTTCAACACAGGCGCCAGTGAGGGGTCGCGTCCGCTCTGCCCGGGCATGAATGCGGCACCGATTCTTTGGAGCGGCGCTGACCGTTTCGGGCAGGAAGCGCGCGGGCGATGGAGGGGCTTTGGGTGGGCCAGGCTGGTCAGGAGCGGGCGTGGCAGCTGTCCCGACCGGACGCCCAGAAACGAGAGGATGCACCGACTCTCGCGGATGAATCGTACATTGCACACCATCTCTCTGTAGGAGTAGGTCAATGTGTCGCTTTCTCTAACACACACATGCTGTTAAACACACACACACGCATGCACGCACACACAGGTTCATAAAATAGGAATATCGTGCGAGTGCGAAGCCACGGGAAGTGAGATACAAATGGAGTACGTACAAGAAGAGAAGAGGTGACGAATATTCCATCAAACCTGGACTGAGGAGTAGTACTCCCTCCGTCTAGGTGTTAAGTCATCTTACGAAAATCAGATATTCCCAAAATGTTTAGGCGTCGTCCATTAACTTCGCATCTCAATCCCCTCCTAGCCTCGTTGCTAGCGAGCGTTGTTACTTACTCTGCCTTGTTATCTCCCCCGGAAACCCAATGCATGGAGCGCAACTACGTGTTGATCAGTCAAGAAATCAAAGTCGGCTTGCATGCGAGTTAATACGTGGCCCTGCATGGTAGCTAAAACGGCATCTCTTAATTGTTGTGATTAATTGTTGCGTTTAGAGACAGAAAACAGGGCTTTGATTGGAGGAAGGACCGGTCAAGTTTCTCCTTCTCCTCCAATCTACTTGCACCTTGGTCCCGCTGCACCTTCTAACGTGACTTACACCTAAACGGAGGGAGTAGTACGAGATAAGGTGGCACACTGACTTAGGTCGAATACAAGTGCCCAAAATTATTGGAAGAGAGCAAAGTGTACAAACTAAATAATTAAAATTGAATTTCTCATTTATTTTTCTGAAACGGAGGCAAAAATATTTGCCTCATCCACTAAATAAGAGGAGAATAGAGTTTCAGAATTTGCAAGTGACCCTACAAATAAACGCCATGGCAATTACTCTCAATACGCCCTAGTTGCTTAGCACCCGCTGTAACCCTTACTACATACGGTGGCACACTGACTTAGGCCGAATACAAGTGTGTGGTCCAGTTGTTGTTCACTTCGGAGGGTCGTGTACCACACGTGAACATTAGTAAGCGCGACCGGGAGGCGTGCATCATTAATTGCAAGTTGACTCCTTCGAGCATTAAATTTTCTTCACGTATTAGCATTGCCCCTAGTATTTTTCTTCACTATGTTAAATAAAGAGTTCTGTTTCATGCACAATTTAAAATGATTTTTATGGAGAGAAAAATAAAACCACTCCATCTATATACGCTGCAGCCTCGGCGCTTGTTTTCTAGGGTTTACACTCTTCACACTCTCTCTCTCCACTATATATATACACGCTGGAACCTAAGCACTTGTACTTGCTCTCTTCACACTCTCCCACCCTCTCCAGATCTAAACAAGACTTTGTTGGCCTCTCTCTCTCTCTCTCCCCCTCACTGCTGGTCAAAGAGCCGGCAGGATCCGTCCGCCGGGAAGGGAAGGAGGCTTAACGTTGTCACCGTCGGCGAGGGAGGGAATCCACTACCAGTGGAGTTATTCTCTTTCACTCAGCAGCGGCGCGGGAGGGCCTCCGACCCCTTCTTCCTTGCTGCCGTACATAGTGTGGGCAAATCGGCCTCCGGCCGCCCACTGAGCCACACCCCGAGAACCTTAAGGTATAATTTACTTATTACACATGCATTGCTCTAGCTGCATGTGGGCTTTTTCTGCTTCTGCACTCGAATCTAGGTGTTTGATCAAATAGGAAAGTAGTGGGGAAAGTTGTATAACATGAATATAGGACGTGGTTCAAAGAGGAAATGAAGGGGGAAAGTAGTGGGGAAAGTTGTATAGCATGAATCTAGGACGTGGTTCAAAGAGGAAAGGAAGGGGGAAAGTAGTACAGACTGGCTATCCAGCACCTACGTTGGTCGAAAAGGGAAAACAATCACAAACGCAGTGCGCACATCTGTAACAAACTGATCTTTTTGTTTTGGGGGACAAGGCTGTAGAGTTTGAGCAGGACTAGATTTGCTGCCCTCATATAGGGAAAGGTGTCTAAAGATAACAAAACTAGGACCAACAAACATATGCTCCTTGGTTGTTTGTTCTTTGTTGCAACAGACTGTGCATCACCCCTTTATAAATCGGTAGATGCACATGGTCCACTGTCACGTGCAACTCTTCAGCTGTTATTAATCTAAGGCCCTGTTTGGTTAAAAAGTCCTAGGACTTTTTTTAGTCCCAACTAAAAAGTCCCTAGTCCCTACCTGCTTGGTTCCAGGGACTAAACATGGACTAGAGGTTATTAAATGACATGCTAAAAGACCATGTTACCCCTAGTAATGAACTAATAGAGATAAGGTGCGATGCGGGCAGGGGCAACTAATGGAAAATTCCCAAAAAGACTCTCCCTCGGGGTCTTCTTTCTTTAGTCCCAAATGCTCACTTTTAGTCCCTAAAAGTCCCTCCTGCTTGGTTTAGATGGGACTAAAAGGGACTTTTTTTAGTCCCTACACCAAAAAATCCATGTAAACAAACACCCTCTAATAATGCCGCTGGAAAATTGAAGCAATGCTACAGTTAAAAGCAAATCACATGTTTAACGAATTTTATTGTTAATATAATCTCTCTGTTAATATAAATCAATGCCACCGTTTGAGAAATGCTACTATCTTGCTTTCTTTCCCATTTAGATGAGTTAGATGCTTCTTTTTGTTGGCTTCTGTGTCATCCACCGTTATTGACCACTAGTTGTTTCATTTGCACCTCTGTGTAAACAGGGTTATCTACTTCACCTCGTTGCTATTGTGACCTTTTGTTGCACTGCACAAAACACTTTTGTTTTAAGAGTGTTTTGTGCAGTTTAACCAAAATTTCACATCGACAACGTTGCTTGATTGCTTGATCTTAGTGGAACTGCACAAGAGGAGATCTAACTTCCTATCCGTGTTGGCAAATTTGTTTCAAATCTTCTTCTTGTGAGTTGTTTGAATTCCGCATCATGAGAGGTCAGTACTAGCCTTCTTTCACATGATTGTGCAGTGTGCTTTCATATGTTGTGCTACTTATACGGTAATGTTGCTTGATTTTAGTGAACTCTACAAATGGAGACAAGACTTCCAATCTGTATGTGCACCGTAATATCCCACTGAGGTAAGATAAGGATACTTCACAACTGTTGGCATGTATTTTGCCACTTTAATCAAAAAAATAATGTCGTTGTTTAGTGCTATACTTGTGCTCCCTAATTGACATGCCAAATCTTACATTGAAGGAGAAGCTTGTCTGTTATTGAACCAAGTGATGAAGGGGAAGAACAAGCGGAAGAAAAACAAAAATCAACTCCTTGTGCTGTGTGATGACACAAGTAATGATATAGTTTTGCATCTTAATTTATTGCTATGGCTGGAACGAGCAATTGTTTTGCCACTGATTTGATGTCACTCTTAATGTAATATGTAATTATCTCTACTTGTGCAAACAGGGATCTTCTTTGAAGATAACATATATTTTAGTGGAACTACACAAGATGTTGGAAACATTAAACTAATCGAGGAGTATATAGTAAGCATGGCAACCACAGTAGGTAACAACAGATGGTTCCGAAGAAGTGCTTCATCTGTATGCTCTACACAATAAGCCTCCTGACAAAGGTTGGTACTGGCCCATGGATTTCATCCATATGATTGAGCTTTGTCATCTCTATTGGTGTTGTGCTACTGTTTAGATACTGGCATGAGAAAGTGGTATTGTCCTCGAGAAGTGCTTCATATGAGTTGTTTTAATTATTTCCTTTCCTTTTTTTGAGCAAACAGGGATGCAGCATTTAGTTGTTCTCTTGCCCACAGAAGGAAGTGGTTGAAGGATGGTTACATTACTGCCCACAAGAACAAACTAACTTCAGCTCAGAAGGACTCACGTATCTCCATCTTTGTTGCTGTGATGGCCAATACAATGTTGTGTTAGGATTCCTTCCGGTGAAATTCATTTTTTTAAATGTGTGCTCTGCATGGATCATGTAGGTTGCGTGTTTAAACTATCAATTAATAGTACAGTTTGCTTTATACTAATCACTTTTTTGTATTTGTGCAAACAGGGGTGCTCAGCTTGATTTCAATGGGAACTGCACAAAATGTTCATGAATACATCGAATCATTCATTCCCACCACAAGAAAGGAGGTGCCGATATGTTCAAGGCGTTGCAACATATAAAGGCGAAATCATACAAGCTACGCGCGAATTTGGTTGATTTTGGTGGAACTGCACAAAAATAACAGCTAGTTTATTTAGCACGAGGTGCCATGTCAATGTCCGAACTGATGGTAAACCCTGCCCATTCCACACTCGTAGGCATTTGATATTTTGGAATGGGAAAACCTTGTCAAAGTTTGCTCATTGATGTATGCAAAACAACACGCATTTGACATTTTTGGAATGGGACAACCTTGTCAAATTTTGCTCATTGAGGCAAGAAGACATGCGTTTGATATTTTCGAATGGGACGCCCTTTCCTGTCAGCAGCATCAATCGATTTTTCTTTACTCTTTAGTTGTGAAGTAAATATTGGCTCTGACATGTGAATCGCTGAGATGCTTAATCATTGATTGTTTTGAATGTTCTCTATGAATTGCCAGGCCTGTGTGTTTGATCGCAATGTACAGGAATGCTAAAAAACTGCTCAAACTCTTTGTACTCCCTCTGTTCCTTTTTACTTCGCATATTAGATTTCTTTCAAGTCAGTTGATTTTACATTGTGAATGTTCATACGTTTTCTATAAGATTGGTCAAAGTAGAGATACTTTGACTTCAGACAAAACTTATATGCATACTACAAAGGACCGGAGGGAGTACATGTGAAACTGCTGCAAATGAGGTGATCACCCTGGGAATAATGCTAGTACATATTGTTTTGCATGTTCATCCAATGCCAGTGATACAAGAATTCAAACTAATCGAACTAAATTCATTCATACACGGTGGATTTCATATAAACATGCCGGATTTCATTACATTTCATACATTCTTCAACTAAAAAGGGGTGCACTGGAGGTATAATTAATTAACCATAGCCACCCGCCCGTGTCCGGCTGAGCCGAACAGAAGCTTCTCCTCTAGCGGACTGAGCTTCAGTGACTTAACTGCACGTGCAGTTGCGTAACTGACATGTGGCCTAGATGCCTATTGGGCCCATGTGTCAGTGACCCAACTGCACCTGCAGTTAAGTAACTGAAGCAGCGTCCTTCTCCAACACAGCTCTCCGACTCCATGTCGCCGCCAAGAAGCTAATTGACCGTCAATGGTCAACCCACCTAGCTTGGCTTCAACCATAGGGTAGCAGTGGTGGCCTTACTTGGACCCGAGCGGCGGCGACCTACCATGTTCTACTCTTCCTCGTTTTCTGTGTGCGCGGCCTCGTTGGCAGCAGGGCGGGGCCTCGACGGAGCTGGCGATGTCCTCTATCTCGTTGCCAACGGGGCGGCGCCTCGGCGGAGCGGGGGAATCCTCCCCCTCGATGCCGGCGGGGCAGGGCATCGGCGAAGCCGGCGGTGTCCTCTGCCTTGTTGTTGGCGCGGCGGGGCCTCGGCGGAGCAGGGCCTCGTCGACGCCAATGGAGCGGGGAATCGACGGAGTCAGCATTGTCCTCTGCCTTGTCCTCGGTCTCGCCAAACAGCGCCTCGCCCGCTTCATCGCCCTCTTTGTAGGCGGCCGCAACCTCCGCACCGCATGCGGTACCGCCAGCACGCCAGGCGGCTATCGCGGGCGGAGCGGTATGAGTCGAGCAGCGCCTCCTGCTCCGCCCGCTCTGCTTCGATCTGCTCCTCCGCCTACATGTGCTCCTGGAGGAGACGGTGGTTGTAGGCGGCGGCTGCGGCCTGCGCCTCCCGGAACTGCTCCTAACACTTCTGCCTCACCGTCTCCTTGTATTGGGCACGTTCCTTGCCGATGGTCATGGTGCAATGCACCGGCGAGGATGGCGCGGAGGAGGGGGTTGGCGCCGGATCATCGACTACCATGTTCTCCATTGGGACGTCGTCGTCCTCCGGCTGCCTGCCGGCCAGCCAGTCGGCAGCAATGGCTGCCATCTCCTTGTGGTCTGTCGTCCGCCCGTCCCGAAGAGCGCTGGAGCGCGAGGAAGCCATGGTGGGCAGTAGTGGTGTGGACAGGAGAAAGGGAACAGAGGCGGATGACTGTGGCTATGGTCAGCGCAGTAGTTTATATAGCAATGGTGGGCGGTGGAGGGACAGATGGGTAGCGCCGGATTAGCCGCCTCGGCAACCGCGTATCATTAATGTGGGCGGCAGACGGACGGACGGGCGGAGCAATCGCCTGCACCGGGAAGCGGCATGGGCGGCGCTGACCGTTTCGGGCGGAAAGCGCGTGCAGGCGAGGGAGGCGGTCTGGGTGGGCCAGGGCGATCAGACTCGTGCTTGGCAGCGGGTCGGTCCAGCAGCCGGACATGCTGGCTCGCCAGCGAGCTCGCCGAGCTGAGCGACGACAATCAGACGATGGATGTAGCTTCCAACCAGGAGCCGGCGCCACTGTCCAAGCCGATTCATGCCGTGTTCACCATAGAACTAGTGCGGCCGCACTTCGACGCCCTAATGGCGGAAGAGCTACCAGCGCAGGAGGACCTGTGCTGCAACCTCCGTCTCCTCAACGAGCACCAGCGAACAAGCGGACGACAATGTCGTCGCGGACATTTGGCCCTATGATCCTGGCTTCCTGAATGAGCAGTGGGCGCTGTATCAGACCATCCGTAGGGCCCGCGAGGCCCTCTCCATTGTCCTTCGAGTTGTTGCGCTCGCCGTGGCGCCGCCGTCTCCCGTTGTCAACATGGTCAACGGACATGAGGAATGAGGAGATGACTTTACTTGGAGAGGATGACAGTGGGGACCCCCCAGGGCCATAGCCGCATGTACGCAAGTGCCTAATTATTATATACAACTATAAATTTTTTTGCTTCCTCCTGGTTTCCTGACATCACGGTCCCGCAAAATTGTCAACCTATGTACTCAATAAACGAGAGAATTGCACAAGGAGCAGCCGACAGCTGGGACCAAGCAGCTCGAGAGTATTTGTGTTTTTGAGGTGTGAGCACTGCAGAGTTTTTCTTGAGTGATGTTTTTGTTATTGTTTGGAGGAGAGCAGGGTATTAACTGGGCGGGTTGTGGCCTGTCTAGCCCAGGCCAAATATCCAGCCCAGATATTAATTTTTTTCAAGCTGAAAATTGGTAGCCCAGCTATACTTTTTTTGAGGAATATACAGGCAATGTCAACTTGTTATTCTCCGTCCCGCTGGGCTGCAAATCTTTCCTAGGAGGGATGCATTAGGCTTAACAAGAAAATGGGCTTTAAGAAATAATAATAGGGATGTAAGTATAAAAACTGGGCAGTAACTATAAAAAATGCACCAAACACGTAATTAGTTTTAAAAAATATTATTTTTGGGTTTTGAAAATTTTAATTTTATTAATTTTTGCGCGCGCAATATTTTGTTGGATTTTTACGTAATACAAATTTATTTTGAAATTATATTTAATCTGACTATAAATTTCGGGATAAAAAAATTTCGGATCCCATCAAAATGTGGGAAATTGTATTGAATTCTCTTTTGAGCGGTTGGTTGAAATTATTAATCGTTGTCCTAGCTAGAAATTGGGTTGTAATTTTAACAAACTGTAAATGGGTTGTAGTAAATTCCATTAGAATTAAAAATTGGGTGTACATTCTTACAAATCGCAAATGGGCTATATATTCTCTGCCACACACTTGTTGACCTACTAAGTTGATGCGTCCCCTAAAAACTAAGTTTACGCGTATGCAACGCTTTGTTAACTTATAGTCAACACACGGTTCTAGCAGCAGTGGTTGTTGGATGTCCATCCAACGGATGCGTGCTTCTTCTTCAATCTCGGATATTCTTGCTTCAGCCGCCTAAAAAATGATTCCTCCCCCTAACATCTGGGGCGCACCGTTTCGGAAGTTGACCTGTGGGCCTACTAAGTTTACACGTACCAAGGGCTTTGTCAACTTAGTCAATATAAACGATTCTAGCTGTAGTGACCGTACGATGTCCATCCAACGGTCGTCGTGCTTCTTCAACCTCTGGTCTTCTTGCTCTAGCCGCCCAAACCAGCGCCGGCCGCGCCGCCTGCTCCTGCCTCCCGTGTCCGGCTATGCTGCCACCGCTGGCCATGCGATCCCTCTATACTCACCCACACTTCCTGTTATTCTCCAGCGACGGCAGCCTCACACCGCAGCCGAAGCAGTCAACCCACGTACTCCCCTCCGCGTGGGCATCCACTGCCGCGTCTTCCCCGGCTCCGTGTCGTTCCCTTCCTAGGCCTTGCCGTCGTCCACCGTCTTGGTGCTCTCGGCGCGGCGTGGTCAACGAAGGACAGCCATCAGAAGAGGACTTTAGGCGGTGAGGCTGGCAGCTGGACCCACCAGCAACATCTTCAAACACAAGGAAGTGCCTCCTTATTACTCGCAAAATAAAAACGGTTCCTCCCCTGACAGCTGGGACCGACCGGCTATATCTTCGCACGCAAGGAAGTGCATCCTTATCCTCCCTGACCGCTGGGACCCACCCGGTCAAAGCGTATGTAGCGTTGTATGTCTGGTCGCGGACGTGTACGTACACACTGGTCGATCGGTCTCTCTGCAAGTATGAACCGTGGCCGAGTAAGTAGCGGCACGTGTCATTGTAGAGCACACGACATAGCAGTTCACGCAGTCCCGTCTAAGTCCTGTACACGTACGTACAGCCACAGGGCAAAAAACGGCCACGTATGTATCTACGGGCGGGGTCTCGAGCGCATACTCACGCATATGACGGCCCGGGCTTGTGTACATGGAGAGGCAACGAACGACAGCAACGGCGTCCTGTTCATCGGGCAGCGAACCGGCTGGGTCGGAACGGAGAAATAGCGTCATGTTTAGCGGGAGGCAACCGACTGGGTCAGAATGCGTCTTGTTCAACGGGAGCCAACCGGCTTGGACGGAACAGCCGAAAAGTGGTCTGGCGTACCGCAGAACGGAGGAAACGGCCTTCTGTTCGACCGGCCACGGTCGAAACGGGATCCTGTTCATCGGGAGGGGTCTGGCGTAACGCAAAACGAAGGAAACGAACTTGTGTTCGAGTGCCTACGGTCAAAACGGGGTCCTGTTGATCGAGAGGGGTGTGGCATACCGCAAAACGGAGGAAACAGACTTGTGTTGGAGCGCCTACGGTCGAAACGGGGTCCTGTTCATCCACCGTCTACCGCCTCGCTCCAGCCTCCACGGGCTACTGTTCATCCACCGTCGACCTCGTCCAGCCTCCATGAGCTACTGTTCATCCATGGCTACTGTTCATCCAGCCTCCACCGGCTGCTGTTCATCCAGCCTCCACCGGCTGCTGTTCATCCAGCCCTCCACGGGGTCCTGTTCATCCACCCCTAACCGGCTAGGGTGCGGCGGCCTCCTTGGGGTCCTGTTCATCCAACGGCAACAGCCTACTACCACAGGGTCCTGTCCATCCAACCCCCACCAGGAACTTTTTATCCACAGCCAACCAACCAGCTCGACTCACCATGTCTCGACTCGTTCTATGTACCACGTGCACGGTAGCAACGGTCATTGTTCATCGAGAGGCAACCCAACACCGGCTGGCTACGTCTCGCACGGGGGCTTGATCGGCTTCAGTAAGCAGCAGCAGTGATCGATCGCTCGGGTTCAGTTAGCAGTAGCAGCAAAGGAATTGCTCAGGTTCAGTCAGCAGCGAGTGAATCGCTCGGGTTCAGTTAACAGCCAAGGGATCGATCACTCGGGTCCAGTAACGTGCGGTCGCTCCGGGTTCAGTTAGCCAACGCCTCGCACATGCGCGCATACACGAGAGAAACGCGCAACCCACAGTGCATCGCTCGGCCCTGACCACCCACCGTAACCGGGAACTCCGCGATATTTCCCCTCCCTCGCTTCTACCACGTTTTTTCTGTCATGGACGGCCCAAAGAATATCATGCAGCTGCGTCTCCGGCCCGCCCAGGACGAAAAGCCAATTTTCTGTCATGATTTTTTGTCATAGAAGTAGGAGCCCACCACATCTATGATGGTACCGAATTTTGTCACAATTATCATCATAGAAGTGTCATAAGCACGACAGGAAAAAAATTCGTTCGGCCCAAAATGTCACGGATGTGTCTTTTTTTTGTAGTGAAAGTAATATTTTTGGTATTTTTGGTTTATGGAACGAAAAGTAAAAGATTGCAAAGGAAGTAAATAGGAGACTAAAATTGTGGATCGGAAACTTATATGCTAGAAAATAGACCCGGGGGCCATAGGTTTCACTAGAGGCTTCTCTCAAGATAGAAATTATTACAGTGGGTGAACAAATTATTACCGAGTAACTGATAGAAAAGCGCAAAGTTATGACGATATCTAAGCCAATGATCATGAATATAGGCATCACATCCGTATCAAATAGACTGACTCGTGCCTGCATCTACTACTATTACTCCACACATCGACCGACTCATGCCTGCATCTAGACTATTAAGTTCATAAGAACAGAGTAACGCATTAAGTAAGATGACATGATGTAGCGGGATAAACTCAAGCAATATGATGAAAACCCCATCTTGTTATCCTCGATGGCAACAATACAATACGTGTCGGTTCCCCTTCTGTCACTAGGATCGAGCACCGCAAGATTGAACCCAAATCTAAGCACTTCTCCCATTGCAAGAAAAACCAATCTAGTTGGCCAAACCAAATCGATAGTTCGAAGAGACTTGCAAAGATATCGAATCATGCATATAAGAATTCAAAGAAGATTCAAATAATATTCATAGATAAGTTGATCATAAATCCACAATTCATCGAATCTCGGCAAACACACCGCAAAAGAGTATTACATTGGATAGATCTCCAAGAACATGGTATTGAGAATCAAAGAGAGAGAAGAAGCCATCTAGCTACTAGCTATGGACCCGTAGGTCTGAGGTAAACTACTCACGCTTCATCGAAGAGGCAATGGTGTTGATGTAGAAGCCCTCCGTGATCGAATCCCCCTCCGGCAGGATGCCGGAAAAGCCCCCAGATGGGATCTCACGGGTACAGAAGGTTGCGGCGGTGGAAAAGTGTTTTCGTGGCTCTCCTGGTAGGTTTTGGAATATTTGAGAATATATAGGCGGAAGAAATAGGTCGGTGGAGTCACGAGGGGCCCACAAGGGTGGGGGCGCGCCCTACCCCCCTAGGCACGCCCTCCTTCCTTGAGGCTGCCTCGTGGCTTCCCTGACGTGTACTCCAAGTCCTATGGATGTCTTCTGGTCCAAGAAAAATCATCGCGAAAGTTTCATTATGTTTGGACTCCGTTTGATATTCCTTTTCTGTGAAACTCTAAAACAAGGAAAAAACAAAAACTGGCACTAGGCTCTAGGTTAATAGGTTAGTCCCAAAAATAATATAAAATAGCATATTAATGCATATAAAACATCCAAAACAGATAATATAATAGCATGGAACAATCAAAAATTATAGATACGTTGGAGATGTATCAGGATGTCAATCTAAGTGGGAGTTCTTAAGTAATATGATTAATTGAACTTAATTTATCATGAACTTAGTCCTGATAGTTTTTGCATATCTATGATGTAGATCAATGGCCCGTGCTACCATTCTCTTGAATTTTAATGCGTTCCTAGAGAATGCTAAGTTGAAAGATGATGGTAGCAACTACACGAACTGGGTCCGTAACTTGAGGATTATCCTCATTGTTGCATAGAAGAATTATGTCCTTGATGCACCGCTAGGTGAAAGGCCTACTGCAGGAGCAGATGCTGATGTTATGAACGTCTGGCAAGCTCGATCTAATGACTACTCGATAGTTCAGTGTGCCATGCTTTACGGCTTAGAATCGGGACTTCAAAGACGTTTTGAACGTCATGGACCATATGAGATGTTCCAGGAGTTGAAGATATATTTCAAGCAAATGCCCGAGTTGAGAGATATGAAGTCTCCAACAAGTTCTATAGCTGCAAGATGGAGGAGAATAGTTCTGTCAGTGAACACATATTCAAAATGTCTGGGTATCATAATCACTTGACTCAGCTCGGAGTTAATCTTCCAGATGATAGTGTTATTGACAGAGTTCTCCAATCACTGCCACCAAGCTACAAAGGCTTCGTGATGAACTATAATATGCAAGGGATGGATAAGACAATTCCCGAGATCTTCGCTATGCTCAAAGCTGCGGAGGTAGAAATCAAGAAGGAGCATCAAGTGTTGATGGTTAACAAGACCACTAGTTTCAAGAAAAAGGGCAAAGGAAAGAAGGGGAACTTCAAGAAGAATGGCAAGCAAGTTTCCACTCCCAAGACGAAGCCCAAGTCTAGACCTAAGCCTGAAACTGAGTGCTTCTACTGCAAAGGGACTGGTCACTGGAAGCGGAACTGCCCCAAGTATTTGGCGGATAAGAAGGATGGCAAAGTGAACAAAGGTATATGTGATATACATGTTATTGATGTGTACCTTACTAATGCTCGTAGTAGCGCCTGGGTATTTGATACTGGTTCCGTTGCTCATATTTGTAACTCGAAGCAGGGGCTACGAATTAAACAAAGATTGGCTAAGGACGAGGTGGCGATGCGCATCGGGAATGGTTCCAAGGTCGATGTGATCGTCGTCGGCACGCTACCTCTACATCTACCTTCGGGATTAGTTTTAGACCTGAATAATTGTTATTTGGTGCCAGCGTTGAGCATGAACATTATATCTAGATTTTGTTTAATGCGAGATGGTTATTCATTTAAATCAGAGAATAATGGTTGTTCTATTTATATGAGGTATATATTTTATGGTCATGCACCCTTGAAGTGTGGTCTATTTTTGCTGAATCTCGATCGTGGTGATACACATATTCATAATATTGATGCCAAAATATGCAAAGTTGATAATGATAATGCAACATATTTGTGGCACTGCCGTTTAGGTCACATTGGTGTAAAGCGCATGAAGAAACTCCATGCAGATGGACTTTTGGAATCACTTGATTATGAATCATTTGATGCTTGTGAACCATGCCTCATAGGAAAGATAACAAAAACTCTGTTCTCCGGAACAATGGAGTGAGCCACTAACATAATGGAAATAATACATACCGATGTATGCAGTCCGATGAGTGTTGAGGCTCGTGGCGGGTATCGTTATTTTCTGACCTTCACAGATGATTTGAGCAGATATGGGTATGTCTACTTGATGAAACACAAGTTTGAAACATTTAAAAAGTTCAAAGAATTTCAGAGTGAAGTAGAGAATCATCGTAACAAGAAAATAAAGTTTCTATGATCTGATCGCGGAGGCGAATATTTGAGTTACGAGTTTGGCCTTCATTTAAAACAATGTGGAATAGTTTCACAACTCACGCCACCTGGAACACCACAGCGATCTATGATGTCTCTTACCGATTTACCACTATCGTTTTGGGGTTATGCATTAGAGACAGCTGCATTCATGTTAAATAGGGCACCGTCTAAATCCGTTGAGACGACACCGTATGAACTATGATTTGGCAAGAAACCTAAGCTGTCGTTTCTTAAAGTTTGGGGTTGTGATGCTTATGTGAAAAAGCTTCAACCTGATAAGCTCGAACCCAAATCGGAGAAGTGCTTCTTCATAGGATACCCAAAAGAAACTGTTGGGTACACCTTCTATCACAGGTCTGAAGGCAAGATCTTTGTTGCTAAAAACGGATCCTTTCTAGAGAAGGAGTTTCTCTCGAAAGAAGTGAGTGGGAGGAAAGTAGAACTTGATGAGGTAATTGTACCTTCTCTTGAATTGGAAAGTAGCTCATCACAGAAAATCGTTCCCGTGATGCCTACACCAACTAGAGAGGAAGCTAATGATAATGATCATGAAACTTCAGATCAAGTTACTAACGAACCTTGTAGGTCAACCAGAGCATGTTCCGCACTAGAGTGGTACGGTAATCCTGTTCTGGAAGTCATGTTACTAGACCATGACGAACCTACGAACTATGAGGAAGCGATGATGAGCCCAGATTCCGTAAAATCGCTTGAGGCCATGAAATCTGAGATAGGATCCATGTATGAGAACAAAGTATGGACTTTGGTTGACTTGCCCGATGATCGGCAAGCCAGAGAGAATAAATGGATCTTCAAGAAGACTGACATTGATGTTAATGTTACTATCTACAAAGCTTGACTTGTTGTGACAGGTTTTCGACAAGTTTAAGGAGTTGACTACGATGAGACTTTCTCACCCGTAGCGGTGCTTAAGTCTGTCCGAATCATGTTAGCATTTGCCGCATTTTATGATTATGAAATCTGGCAAATGGACGTCAAAACTGCATTCCTTAATGGATTTCTTAAAGAAGAGTTGTATATGATGAACTAGAAGGTTTTGCCGATCCTAAAGGTGCTGACAAAGTGTGCAAGCTCCAGCGAGCCATTTATGGACTGGTGCAAGCATCTCGGAGTTGGAATATACGCTTTGATGAGGTGATCAAAGCATATGATTTTGTACAGACTTTTGGAGAAGCATGTATTTACAAGAAAGTGAGTGGGAGCTCTGTAGCATTTCTAATATTATATGTGGATGACATATTGTTGATTGGAAATGATATAGAATTTCTGGATAGCATAAAAGGATACTTGAATAAAAGTTTTTCAATGAAAACCTCGGTGAAGCTGCTTATATATTGGGCATCAAGATCTATAGAGATAGATCAAGACACTTAATTGGACTTTCACAAAGCACATACCTTGATAAAGTTTTAAAGAAGTTCAAAATGGATCAGTCAAAGAAAGGGTTCTTGCCTGTGTTACAAGGTGTGAAGTTGAGTCAGATCAATGCCCGACCACTGCAGAAGATAGAGAGAAAATCAAAGTCATTCCCTATGCCTCAGCCATAGGTTCTATCATGTATACAATGCTGTGTACCAGACCTGATGTGTGCCTTGCTATAAGTCTAAGGTACCAAAGTAATCCAGGGGTGGATCACTGGACAGCGGTCAAGAACATCCTGAAGTACCTGAAAAGGACTAAGGATATGTTTCTCGTTTATGGAGGTGAAAAAGAGCTCGTCATAAATGGTTATGTCGATGCTAGCTTTGACACTGATCCGAATGACTCTAAGTCACAAACCGGATACGTATTTATATTGAATGGTGGAGCTGTTAGTTGGTGCAGTTCCAAGCAGAGCGTCGTGGCGGGATCTACGTGTGAAGCGGAGTACATAGCAGCTTCGGAAGCAGCGAATAAATGAGTTCATATCCGATCTAGGTGTAATACCTAGTGCATCGGGTCCAATGAAAATCTTTTGTGACAATACTGGAGTGATTGCCTTGGCGAAGGAATCCAGATTTCACAAAAGAACCAAACACATCAAGAGACGCTTCAACTCCATCCATGATCAACTCAAGGAGGGAGACATAGAGATTTGCAAAATACATACGGATCTGAATGTGGCAGACCCGTTGACTAAGCCTCTTCCACGAGCAAAACATGATCAGCACCAAGACTCCATGGGTGTTAGAATCATTACAATGTAATCTAGATTATTGACTCTAGTGCAAGTGGGAGGCTGAAGTAAATATGCCCTAGGGCAATAATAAAGTTGTTATTTTAAATTTCCTTATATCATGATAAATGTTTATTATTCATGCTAGAATTGTATTAACTGGAAACTTGATACATGTGTGGATACATAGACAAAACACCATGTCCCTAGTAAGCCTCTACTAGACTAGCTCGTTAATCAGAGATGGTTAAGTTTCCTAACCATGGACATGTGTTGTCATTTGATGAACGGGATCACATCATTAGGAGAATGATGTGATGGACAAGACCCATCCGTTAGCTTAGCATAATGATCGTTAAGTTTTATTGCTATTGCTTTCTTCATGTCATATACATATTCCTTTGACTATGAGATTATGCAACTCCCGGATACTGGAGGAATACCTTGTGTGCTATCAAACATCACAACATAACTGGGTGATTATAAAGATGCTCTACAGGTATCTCCGAAGGTGTTTGTTGGGTTCGCATAGATTGAGATTAGGATTTGTCACTCCGAGTATCGGAGAGGTATCTCTGGGCCCTCTCGGTAATGGACATCATAATAAGCACTGCAAGCAATGTGACTAATGAGTTAGTTGCGGGATGATGTATTACGGAAAAAGAGACTTGCCGGTAACAAGATTGAACTAGGTATGAAGATACCAACGATCGAATCTCAGGCAAATAACATACCGATGACAAAGGGAATGACGTATGTTGTCATTACGGTACGACCGATAAAGATCTTCGTAGAATATGTGGGAACCAATATGAGCATCCAGGTTCCGCGGTTGGTTATTGACCGGAGAGGTGTCTCGGTCATGTCTACATAGTTCTCGAACCCGTAGGGTCCGCACGCTTAACGTCCGATGACGATTTTGTATTATATGAGTTATGTGATTTGGTGACCGAATGTTGTTCGGAGTCTCGGATGAGATCACGGACATGACGAGGAGTCTCAAAATGGTCGAGAGGTAAAGACTGATATATAGGACGATGGTATTCGGACACCGAAAATGTTCTGGGGGTACCGGGTACATATCGGGTCACCGGAAAGGGGTTCCGGGCACCCCCGGCAAAGATATGGGCCTAATGGGCCAAGACGGGAAACGCAGCAGCTAGCATGGGCTGCTGCGCCCCCCATATAGGCCGAACCTGGAGGGGAAGGAAAGAGGGGAAGAGAGGAAGGAAGGGGTGGGATTCGGCCTCCCCTTCCTTCCCTCCTCCCTTCCCCCTACGGAAATTATGGTAAGGGGGCGCGAATAGGACTAGGGCCCCAAGTAGGATTCCTCCTACTTGGGCGCCCCCTTGGCTACTCCCTCTCCCTCCCACCTATATATATGAAGGGGGGAGGAGATAGTAACATCTGTTAACCATGTGCGGCACCTCCCTCCACAGATTACACCCTCGGTCATATCTCCGCGGTGCTTAGGCGAAGTCCTGCATGGATCACTTCACCATCACCGTCACCATGCCGTCGTGCTGACGAAACTATTCCTCGACACTTTGCTGGATCAAGAGTACGAGAGACATCATCGAGCTGAACGTGTGCAGAACTCGGAGGTGCCATACGTTCGGTGCTTGATTGGTCGGGACAAGAAGAAGTTCGACTACATCAACCGCGTTGTCAAACGCTTCCATTTTCGGTCTACGAGGGTACGTAGACACACTCTTCCCTTTTCGTTGCTATGCATCTCCTAGATAGATCTTGTGTGAGCGTAGGAATTTTTTTTTTGAAATTGCATGCTACGTTTTCCAACACTTCGAGCATTGCCGCCGCGCTTCTATCCTAGCCACCGCTGCTGTCGTCAGGCCGCCGCCGCTACCCCCATAGCCGCCGCCCGTCCACCTCCTTCGTCTTCGTCCAGCACCCGCCTATCGCCAGCACCGCCGTCATCTACCCCGACCACTTCGTCTACTCTGACCACTGTTGGTGACATCGGCCGCGTGCCGATGGATGCCGCAATCATCGTCGAGTTCTTCTCTGCTAGCCCCTCCGACTTCTCCGACATGGCGTACAGCTCGTGCAGGTCCCTGTCTATGCATGTCTGGTGCTAGCAAGACCGATGCGTGCCTTTGTCCACGACGTGTCCCTGGGCCTGGCAAGCCTGGCGCGACGCTTCATCAACTTCGTCTTCGTCCGTCTGCGCATGCCCGGTTCTGGCAACACCGACGCGTGCCTTCGTCTACGACGTCTCCCTGGGTTTGGCAAACCCGGCGCGACGCCTCGTCAAGATCATCTTCTTCCCGGTGCACCACTACTTCGACACCACTGCGCCCATGACTAACTCGGCGCCTCCTTGCGCCCGCGGCTCCACGGCGACTTCCTCGACACCAGTTACCCCGACTCGACATCGACCATGGCGTTCTTCACATGGCAACCTTGATGAAGGCTACACCACCTACGCTCTCGGCTACATCGACAATGGCACAAAGGGCTACCGCCTTGCTTGAGCAACCTTGTCGGTTTCCACTCCAGCCACAACTTCCGCAATGCGTCGACCGTTCGACTATGGGGGTTGTCTGTCGGCTTGCCTTCAGATTATTCTCCAGTCTTGTCGTGGAATTGTCACGGCAGATGTCCTCGAGCTAGGACTTAGTCGTGGAGCCATCGCAACTAGGAAGCTTGAAGGGGTTAATGCGGGACAAGGAACACGAGGGTTTATACTGGTTCGGCCCCTTACGGTGAAGGTAAAAGCCTACGTCCAGTTTGAGGTGGTATTGATTAGGGTTACGATCACCAGGGAGCTAAACTGCTATGCCCGGCTCTCGATGAGATTGTTGTCGCCCTTAAACTGCTGCCGGGTCGTCCCTTTATATAGGGAGGCTGACGCCCTGCAGCTCTCAGAGTCCCGGCCGGCTCATAAGAGTGTCCGGCTCGGACTCTCAACTATTCTTGCCTTACACTACAAGTTCTACCATAATAATGATTGTAACTACGGGCCTTAAGCCATATCCGGGTCTTAAGCCCATCTTTGGCCCACCGTCTTTAAGCTTGGCGCCGGGCTTCTGGCAATGACTATATGAGTAACCCGGCCCCTCCTGGCGGGTGACTCTAAGGTCTATATCCTCAACATTAGGCCCCAGATTGATTTGAGCCGGCTCATGTCAATCTTCAACTCCTTCGACAGAAAAAATCTCCGGCTTACCATTCATGTGAAGGCCATAACCCGGCGTGATGTCATCCTCTGGACTCCGGATAATCCGCCGTGACGTCATCTTCCATTAAGTCCGTTTTTACTCCGCCAGATCCGCAACGGATCTTTTCCTTTACTGTCATCCCGAAAATCGAGGCACTGCGTGGGGAGATAACCATGCCACGGTCTCCTTGATTCTCGCGCCCGCTTTACGAGCTCGCCTTATAAATAGGTCGGCCCGACGGGCTCTTCTCACGCTCCTTCCTCTGTCGTCTTCTTCCTCTCACTGTCCCGTGTTGCTCGAGCTCCGCCGCCGTCGCCGCCGCGGGTCTCCTCGTCGTCACCAGCTCAGGCCGCTGCATCACCCTGATCTGACCAGAGAAATGCGGCGACCTCCGCGACTCTCCAGCTCTTGTAAGTCCTGCTTGTCCTGTAGAGTAGATCTGCCGTAGGATTCGTCCGCGTTCTTCGTGTTCGTCGCCATTGCCCGCAAGTTCCGGTAGTTCTCATAGTTACTGCCCCTGTTTGATCTTAGATCTGCATAGAACTAGTGCGGCGACTATTTAGCACCCATTTTACATGCAAGCAGCTCTCTTTTTACTGCATAGGAACTTTGTTCGGGCCCAAGAACTCCCTCGCTTCTGTTTCTAGGTCTAGAAATTTTTCTTTTGTCCGACCATTTCGATCCAAAAAAGTTACTGCAATGTGTGAAACCTGTTTTACCACACTTAGTAAAAACTGTAGTCAGTGAATCTCGGCGGTTTACATTTCCGGATGAAAGAAACCACGCGCCGTAGAATCTTCCGGCTTAAAAGAAAAACCATGCTTCGTAGAATCCTCCGGCTTAGCTGTGATAAGGCCGTAGATAATCAATTTATTCTGAATGCCCCTGCGGCTTAAATAACCCACTGTACCTGAGTATATACCATTAGTCCCCTTCATAAGCCGCCACCTTAGTTTTGAACTGTAGATCTCCTCCGGCTTATAATTAACCCGGACGTTTTTCCTTTTTGTCATAGACTGCCGACTTTCACCATGCCTCCCAAAGCTCCCATTACTTGCAACTAGATGAGGTCCAATGTGACCAACGAGACCCTAGCTGATTTTGTTAAGTCGGGATATCTGCCCAAGAAAGACATCATGTCCTACCATGCCCCTGACCCGTCAGAAGAGAGGCCACAGCCAAAGGATGGGGAGGTAGTGATTTTTGCGGATCACATGAGCCGGGGCTTCGCACCGCCCGGCTCAAAGTTTTTTAGGGACGTGCTCAACTTCTTCGACTTGCGGCCTCAAGATATAGGACCCAACTCAGTGTCCAACATCTGCAATTTTCAAGTCTTCTGCGAGGTTTACCTTGGAGAAGACCCTAGTTTGCTGCTCTTCAGAGAGCTTTTTTATTTAAACCGTCAGAATGAGTGCGCCAATGGGCCAAGTCTGGAGTTAGGTGGTATCTCCATCCAGCGGCGTAGGGACTGCCTTTTCCCTTACGCAGAGCCGCCGAGCCACCCAAAGGACTGGAACATGACTTGGTTCTACTGCCAAGATACGTCCCCGGCTGATGAAAGCCCGCTGCCCGGCTTTCGCCCAACACGTCTGGAGCCGACTCACCCACTGTCGGACAAGCTGACTCAAGCGGAGCGCCAGCCTCTGCTCCCCACTATCAACAAGATCAAGGCTCTCCTGGGCAATGGTCTGAACGGAATCGACCTGGTCCGGGTCTGGATCTCATGGCGGGTGATCCCATTGAGCCGCCGCCCCGGCTTAATGTGCGAGTACACAGGACGAAAGGATGACCCTCAGAGACACAGCCGCAATGATCTTCCAGAAGACGTCGCAGAGGAGATGACCAAGGCTCTGTTAAACGAGAGCCTGGCAGACTGCGGAAGGACTGGGCTAGCTCCCTTCTGCAAGACCAACCCAGCCCCAGCGGTAAGCCGCCGACTTTAACTTTTTATCTACTTCTGCATGTAACCTTCATCTGAACCATTTGAAGAATTCATCATTGTATTTTTCAGGCTGATGATAAGTTCTGGCGGGTCAAATATGACCATGAGGCGGCCAAGAAGGCCAGGAAGGCGAAGAAAGCCGCTAAGAAAACCGCCCCTCGCAAGGAAGGGAGTAGGCCTACTGCCTCCGGGCTGATGCAATTAAGCGACAGCTCCGAGTCAGAGGTAACCCCTGAGTCTTTTAAGTCCTTGCTATATTCACTGTTTGTTTGCTGTCCGCCTTATCAATACTTGCTCTTTGACAGGATGACACCGGCACCAGTAACCCGGTGGTTGAAGAGGTAATGTCACTTTCCTCTGACTCGGAGCCCTTGCCACAGCTGAAAGTCCGAAGGGTAACCCGGAAAGTAAGCTTTTCACATCCTTTAGCTTATCAAGACCCTCAATTTATTTTGAAGCGACAGGTTCATGAAAGCCGGCGTCATACCCGGACCAACAAGGACACCGACCTCTCCGCCGGGTTACCCGATGTAACAAGGAAGCGCCGAACTGAGGTTATTTCCCACTTGTACCCTTTTCATCCATTGGCGGGTGTTATCCGTCAGCCACTCAATTCCTCTGACTCCAATTATCAGGAGACCTCCCCCTCTTCGGGCGACTCTATGCAGTCGAGTCTTCCGACTTTCAAGACCGCGCCCGGGTAATGACAACCATCTCATATTATATTTGTCTGTACTTACTCTTTTTGTGCTTAACGTTTCTGTCCTTTCAGCGCCCAGGCAAAGCTCACCAAAAGAGCGAAGAAGACCAAGTCAGCCGGAGTGCCGGATTTGCCTGAACCGGAGGTGACGGCTCAAGAACCGTCAGCTGCCTCCGCCCCCGAAGCCACCACTCCAATGGACACGGCACCTGAGGCCACTGCCCCGACTACCAAGGCAACAACCGAAGCTTCTATTAACCCGGAGGCCTCCGGCTCAGCTCCACCAGCAGACGACCCGGATGTGGTAATCACCCGGACGGAGTTCGTTGAGCCGGGGAGACCTACCGTGCTGGCCAAGTGCTCCGCTAAGGGGGAGTTGCTGCCGCCCCACTGGGTGAACCTGGACCTCTCCGACTACACCAACTTGAGCATTGGAGAGCTCGTCTCTGGCTACATCAGCCAAGTGCACAAGAGCCAGGACGCAGAGGTCGCCATGGTGAACCAGATCCAGCAAAAATCTGAGGTATCATTCTGCTGTCCTCTTACTTACTGCATAGTTACCTTTGCCATGATAGCCCCCAAGTCGACGACTTATGAGTGAATATGTTGTAGACTTAGGTTCCGGCTTACTCAATTGAGCCGGCAGTATGTAGATAGATACGTTCAATATGCATTAGCCCCCAAGTGCCAAGTGTCTTTGCTTGGAAAACGCTTGGGACTTATATAATGACTGTTAATAACCCGGAAATGTATGCAGGCTGTTGGCAAGAAGCTAGAGGCGGACCTTGCGGATCTCAAGAGCCGGCTGAAGACGCGGGAGATGGAGACCCGGAAGGCAAACGCCAAGTTTGTATCCAGCATCGCCGCTCAAGAGAAGCTGAAGACAGAATTTGATGCTGAGCGGAAAGCCTGGGCCGAAGAGAAGGCCGCACTGGTGACCCGGGCGGAACAGGCGGAGAAGGCTCTCTCTGAGAAGACCGCCGAGCTCTCCGGCCTAAAGCGCCAGGTTTCCCAAATGGTGGCCGCCATCTTCGGTAAGTCGCCTCACCGGCTTTCATCAAGTTTAGAATGTTTATATCTCATGATTCATCCTTGTCGCCGGCTTATCTGATTCTGTTAAACAGGTCCCAGAAGTGCCAACCTCAACCAGAGCGTGGTCACCAAGCTAAAGGCCGTGTATACCCTGGTGGAGCAGCTCTACACCGGGTCACAGCGTGCCTTAGCTGTGGTGGCCCTATCCAACGAGGTACCGACTCACCTGGCAGAAGTCCTGCGCCGGCTCGCCATTCTGCCTCAGCGGATCCAAGAGCTGCGACGGGCCTCTGCGAGGGTCGGAGCGATCGCCGCGCTGAGCCGGGCCAAGGCATTCCTGCCGGAGTTAGACCCGGCGGACATCGCCCTTGGCTATCCAAGCCTGAAGGAAGACGGCTCAGCTTTCGATCAGAAGGACTTCGCGGCTTGCGTGAAGGCGGTACGCCCGGTGGCCACCCTTATCGGGAACGACACAGATTTGACCAAGTACCAGCCGGGTTATGATGCGGAGAATCAGAGGATTCCAACCCCTCGCTATGAAGCCCTCAACTTGATCCCGCCGGCTCGTCAGCACACTTTCGCCCCAGAGATTGACCCGGCCGGGTTAATTGACGAGGAAGCCCAATTCGAAGCTCTCAGCGGCATCGACTGGAAGTCATCAACCTTCCGGGTCTTGGGATCAGCCGGAGGAGAGGATAGGAACGAGCCGGAGACTTCAACTCAGCGGGCATCGTAACTCGGCTGGCGGTTACCAAACAATGCTCCACCCTTTTTAGACTTGATGAGTTTTGTAATAGAGTAGGTGCAACAGTTTATCTCTGCCGTGCCATCGTGCACGTATTGAATGCCAAGGTCTTTTGAAGTTGTCTCTTTGATGTTTCTCCGGGTCATAATCATCCCTTTGTTTTTCTCAACCTCAAAGAGGTGCCTTTAGGTAACCTGCATAGAAAGGCAAATCACAAGTCGCGAGGCGGCTTACCGCCCTGAGAATCAGGTGTTTTGGATAGATAACCCGGAATATGAATCAAAAAATACTGGTCCTCAATTATATCCTTAACACAGCCGTAATAACACACTTAGCGGCCTGTAAGCATACTTCCGGTTTAGATAACCCGGGTAACAAGGTTGGTATCTTAACTCCGATTTACTTGTCTTAATAACACCCATGGTGTTCAACTAACACTGTAAACCAAAGTTAAGCCGGCAAAGTGAGACCCGGCCGTACACATCTTGACATAATCAGAGTAAACTTGTGATAAAGCAGAAGAACTTAGGGGCTTCCGGTTCGAATACGACCAGAGACCCGGCCCAAAGGGGTTAAGCTAAGATTCGGATACGATCATATAGCCCCCAGTGGGTGTGGCGATGCCAATCAAGAGGGTACCGACAGCTATGTTCTCTTTGGTTCGAATACGACCCATTTTGAACAGGAAGCCCCCAAGTGATTTTAAGAATTGTTTAACAACGCTGATTCGAATACGATCCACGTCGGTTCTCAGAGGGGTTAAACTATGATTCAAATATGACCAAAGGTAACCTCCCAATGAGCTCGGCGCTTTGCCAATCAAATGGGTATCGACAGCTATGTTCTCTTTGGTTCGAATACGACCCATGTTTGAACAGGAAGCCCCCAAGTGACTTTACTGCTTACGGCTAGATTCGAATACGATCATAAACCGGATCCTCCTTTAAGTCACCATGTAATCTTGCAATAAGAACAACACGTGCATATTTGGAGGAGAAAAAAGGACAGAGGTCCTGCTTTATTGCTTATCATAATATATACATGGCTGAGAGAAATATGTACACCACGAGAGCCGGTGGCTCAAGTGTAGTAAGGCCGAAGCTGAGCTATGTTCCACGGCCGACGGGTCTCCTCCTCCGACTTACGTGAATCTTTGTGCTCCCGAATGTCAATGAGGTAATATGACCCGTTGTGCAAGTTCTTGCTGACCACAAAGGGCCCTTCCCAAGGCGGGGATAACTTGTGTGCATCTGTTTGATCCTGGATGAGCCGGAGCACGAGATTGCCTTCCTGGAAGACCCGGGATTTAACCCGGCGGCTATGGTAACGGCGCAGGTCTTGCTGGTAAATCGCTGATCGAGCTGCTGCCACATCACGCTGTTTGTCCAATAGGTCAAGAGCATCTTGTCGCGCCAGTTCATTATCCGCCTCAACATAAGCCGCCACTCGAGGTGAGTCATGACGGATGTCACTGGGGAGGATTGCTTCTGCTCCATAAACCATGAAGAAAGGCGTGAAGCCTGTAGACCTGTTAGGAGTAGTGTTGATGCTCCATAACACGGAGGGCAACTCCTCCACCCAACAACCCGGCGTCCGTTGCAAAGGGACCAAAAGCCGGGGCTTGATACCTTTCAGAATCTCCTGATTAGCTCTCTCAGCTTGACCGTTGGATTGAGGATGAGCCACTGAGGAAACATCAAGTCGGATATGCTCGCGTTGACAAAAATCTTCCATGGCGCCTTTGGAGAGATTGGTGCCATTGTCAGTTATAATGCTGTGCGGAAAGCCAAAGCGGAAAATCACCTTTTTCATAAATTGAACCGCCGTGGCTGCATCGCACTTGCTAACTGGCTCAGCTTCCACCCACTTTGTGAATTTATCAACTGCCACCAAGAGGTGGGTCTTCTTATCCTTGGACCTTTTAAAAGGCCCAACCATATCAAGCCCCCAGACCGCAAAGGGTCAAGTGATTGGGATCATCCTCAGCTCCTGAGCCGGCACATGAGCCCGTCGTGAGAACCTCTGGCAACCATCACATTTACTGACCAAGTCCTCTGCATCAGCATGAGCCGTCAACCAATAAAAACCATGACGAAAAGCCTTGGCCACAAGGGACTTTGAGCCGGCGTGATGGCCACAATCCCCTTCATGGATCTCACGCAAGATCTCTTGACCTTCCTCATGGGAGACACAACGCTGAAATGCTCCTGTAACACTGCGATGATGCAACTCGCCATCGATAACAATCATTGACTTAGCCCGCCGAGTTATTTGCCTGGCCAAAGTTTCATCCTCAGGCAACTCACCCCGGGTCATGTAAGCCAGATATGGCATTGTCCAGTCTGGTATGATATGGAGAGCCGCCACCAGTCGTGCCTCCGGGTCAGGGACAGCCAAGTCTTCCTCCGTAGGCAACGTAACCGAAGGGCTATACAGGACGTCCAGGAAGGTGTTAGGCGGCACCAGCTTTCGCTGAGAGCCTAGCCGGCTTAGAGCATCAGCCGCCTCGTTCTTCCTGCGATCAATGTGCTCTACTTGGTAGCCCTGAAAGTGCCCAGCAATCGCATCAACTTCGCGGCGATAAGCCGCCATGAGAGGGTCCTTAGAATCCCATTTGCCTGATACTTGTTGAGCCACCAAGTCTGAGTCACCAAAGCACCTTACCCGGCTCAAGCTCATCTCCTTAGCCATCCGAAGACCGTGGAGCAAGGCCTCGTACTCAGCCGCATTGTTAGTGCAAGGAAACATCAACTGTAGCACATAATGGAACTTGTCACCTTTAGGGGAAGCCAATACAACGCCAGCCCCCCGAGCCCTCCAACTGTCTGGACCCATCGAAGTGAATAGTCCAATACGTGTTATCCGGCTTTTGCTCGGGCACTTGTGACTCTGTCCAATCATTGATGAAATCCACCAAGGCCTGAGACTTAACAGCAGTGCGTGGCACATATTTGAGACCATGAGGTCCAAGTTCTATAGCCCACTTAGCAATTCTCCCTGTGGCCTCTCTGTTTTGAATGATATCACCAAGAGGGGCAGAACTGACCACAGTGATGGGATGACCCTGGAAATAATGCTTAAGTTTCCGGCTTGCCATGAACACACCGTAAACAAGCTTCTGCCAATGCGGATACCGCTGCTTGGACTCAATGAGCACTTCGCTGACATAATAAACCGGCCGTTGAACCAGATGTTCCTTACCCTCCTCCTTGCGCTCCACCACAATAGCCACACTGACGGCTCGTGCGTTTGCCGCCACATATAGTAATAAGGGCTCCTTATCAACCGGAGCAGCAAGGACTGGGGGCTCTGCCAGCTGCTTCTTCAAATCCTCAAAAGCGGTATTAGCTGCATCATTCCAGACAAAGTTATCAGTTTTCTTCATCAACTGATATAATGGCATGGCCTTCTCACCCAAACGGCTTATAAACCGGCTTAAAGCAGCGATGCGACCCGCCAAACGCTGAACGTCATTTATACATGCCGGCTTAGCCAGGGAGGTGATGGCCTTGATCTTCTCCGGGTTAGCTTCAATGCCTCTGTCAGAAACCAAAAAACTCAAGAGTTTGCCTGCAGGAACACCAAAGACACACTTGGCTGGGTTAAGCATCATCTTGTAGACCCGGAGATTATCAAAGGTTTCCCTTAAATCATCTATCAGGGTTTCCTCTTTTATGGACTTAACCACAATATCGTCCACATAAGCGTGAACATTGCGCCCAATCTGTTTATGAAGACAGTTCTGTACACAACGCTGGTAAGTCGCCTGTGCACACTTGAGTCCAAAAGGCATAGACACATAGCAGAAGGCTCCAAAGGGAGTGATGAACACCGTCTTCTCCTGGTCCTTAACTGCCATCTTAATCTGATGATATCCGGAGTAAGCATCCAAGAAACTTAAGCGTGCACAACCTGCCGTAGCATCAATGATTTGATCAATACGGGGGAGGGCAAAAGGATCAGCCGGACACGCCTTGTTTAAGTCCGTGTAATCCACACACATCCGCCAAGTGCCGTTCTTCTTGAGTACGAGCACCGGGTTAGCTAACCACTCTGGGTGAAAGACTTCAACGATAAACCCGGCCGCCAAGAGCCGGGCCACCTCTTCACCAATAGCTTTCCGCCTCTCTTCATTAAACCGCCGAAGAAACTGCCTGACCGGCTTAAATTTCGGATCAACATTGAGAGTATGCTCAGCGAGTTCTCTAGGTACACCTGGCATGTCAGAAGTTTTCCATGCGAAGATGTCCCTATTCTCACGGATGAACTCGATGAGCGCGCTTTCCTATTTTGGATCCAGATTTGCACTGATGCTAAACTGCTGAGATGAGTCACCTGGAACAAAATCAACAAGTTTAGTTTCATCAGCCGATTTAAATTTCATTGCCGGCTCTTGTTCTGTAGTTGGCTTTTTCAGAGAGGTCATATCTGTTGGGTCAACATTGTCTTTGTAAAACTTCAACTCCTCTGTAGCACACACAGATTCTGCATAAGCCGCATCGCCTTCCTCACACTCCAGAGCCACTTTCCGACTGCCGTGAACCGTAATGGTCCCATTGTGACCCGGCATCTTGAGCTGCAAGTACACATAACACGGCCGTGCCATGAACTTGGCGTAAGCCGGCCGTCCAAATATAGCATGGTATGGACTTCTTATCTTGACCACCTCAAAGGTCAATTTCTCCACCCTGTAGTTGTTCTCATCACCAAAGGCCACTTCCAATTCGATCTTGCCGACTGGATAAGCCGATTTACCAGGTACCACACCATGGAAGATAGTGTTTGACTGGCTAAGGTTCTTATCAACCAACCCCATACGGCGAAAAGTCTCATAATAGAGGATGTTGATGCTGCTGCCTCCATCCATGAGCACCTTTGTGAACTTATATCCTCCCACTTGAGGAGCCACCACTAAGGCCAAGTGGCCCGGGTTATCCACCCGGGGAGGGTGATCCTCCCTACTCCACACTATAGGCTGCTCAGACCACCGCAAGTAGCGTGGGATCGCCGGCTCAACAGCATTCACTGCCCTCTTATGAAGCTTCTGATCTCGCTTACACAGACTGGTGGTAAACACATGATACTGTCCACCGCTGAGCTGCTTTGGATTGGTCTGATAACCCCCTGCTGCTGCTGATGACCCTGGCCAGACTGTTGATTAAAGCCCCCGTGACCGTTCTGAGGACCGGAATTTGAGCCGCCGCCTGGGCCATGAAAGCCGACGGCGCCTGAGCCGCCGCCCGGGCCATTGTAATTCTTAAAGGCCTTCATGATCGCACAATCCTTCCACAGGTGAGTCGCTGGCTTCTCTCTAGAGCCATGCCTTGGACAAGGTTCATTCAACAGCTGCTCCAGCGTCGGACCTGACCCGCCACCTCGGGGAGGGGGCCTCCCCTTGCGTCGCTGGTTATTACCTTGTGAGCTGGCGTTGGCTACAAACTCTAGGCTGCCATCGGCCTTGCGCTTGCCTCCTCCTTGGTTCCCCGGGTTAAACTGAGGACCCTTGCCATTGCCGTTCTTCTTTCCCTTCCATCTCCTTTCATCATCTGAAGGGGGATCCTTGGTACCATCAGAGTCGGCGTACTTGACAAGAGCTGCCATTAGTGTACCCATATCACTGCAGTCGCGTTTAAGCCGCCCGAGTTTCATCTTCAGGGGCACAAAACGACAATTCTGCTCCAGCATTAAAACCGCTGAGCCGGCATCCATCTTGTCTGACGAGTGTATGATCTCCTTAACCCGGCGAACCCAATGTGTCGTAGACTCACCCTCCTGCTGCTTACAGTTAGTCAAATCCACGATTGACATAGACTGCCTACAGGTATCTTTGAAGTTTTGGATGAACCGGGCTTTCAGCTCAGCCCAAGACCCAATGGAATTCGGTGGTAGCCCTTTCAACCAAGTGCGGGCAGTCCCATCTAACATCATGGTGAAATACTTAGCCATGGCCGCCTCACTGACCTCCAGCAGCTCCATAGCCATCTCATAACTCTCGATCCAGGCTGCAGGCTGTAAGTCTGCTGTGTAATTAGGCACCTTCCTAGGGCCTTTGAAGTCCTTGGGTAGACGCTCATTGCGGATAGCTGGTACTAAACAAGGGACGCCCCCAGTCCTGGTGGGGATGCCCACGTCAACGGAAGTCGTCGGATAAGCCGGGGGGGTCTGGTAAGCCGTCAATTGAGGCACTTGCTCCGCCTCTTGCCGTGCTCTGTCCTGGTCTGCTGCGTGAAAGGCTCCATTATGAACCGGGCCGTGGCCAGGGGGCGGGTCATGGCGTCGGACGTTACTTGAGCCGGTTGCTGAGACCATGTGCCGGCTGTAACTCGGGCTCTGGCCCGGACGAGGGGTCGAGTGGATCCTATCCCGGCTGTAGGAGTACGCCTCTTGCTGCGCCAGTGCTGTCTGAAGGAGTTCCCTGACCCGGCGGGTTTCAATAGCCGTCGGAGAGTCTCCATCAACTGGGAGAGCCGCCAGCCGTGCTGCCGCAGCGACCATGTTCTCCAGCGGGTTATTATAATGACCCGGGGGTATTGGCACGTACTGAGGCGGGGCAGGGGGCACCTGGTGAGGCCCCATCACTCGTGGCTGAATAAGGGGTCCAGACCCGGGCGCTATGACCCCTGGCGGGTTACTAGATCCTGCACCTGGCGTGTTGAAGAGATTGCGTGGATCGTAAACCGGAGGGAGTCGAGATTGGGTCTTTTGATGCCTCCTTCTTATGACCTCATTGGCCGCGTTCTGATCCATCGTGAGTTGGAAGGACTGCGCCTGGATTAGCTGAGTTTGGGCATCGAGAGCTGCCCTCTCCGCAGTCAGCCTGATCCCTTCCGCTGCAAGATCCTCTTTAGCTTTCATTAGATCCAATTTTAACTGTGCCACCTCTGCATCGTGCTGAGCTTGATCTGCCGGGTCAACCGTGGCGGTTAGCAGGGCCGTCATCTTGTCCGTGAGATCCATCAGCACCTGAGCCGGAGAAGGCACCGGGTTTCCCGCTCCAGCAGCGGGGTTCTGAACAGGCTGCGCACCAGCCATAAAAACTCCAACCTGACTTGGCAGCTCAAATAGGTCCGGAATACTGTCACCCTCGGAACAACCCATGAGCTTGCCATCTTGAAGTTGGTATAACGAGTTTGACTCATCGGTGGCCGACTCGCCGTCAGAAGCATGCCTTAAGGCAGGCCGGGCCCGGGCGGGTCGCGCACGCTGAGCCGTCTCGATGAGATCGGCGCAGAGACCCGGCTCAGGGTCCGGCTCACCAATCTTGCCAATGAAAACATGAATTCCGCCGAAGGGGACCCGGTACCCGTACTCAATTGAGCCGGCGTCGGGGCCCCAGTTTGCATCGTCGATGTAGAGCTTGCCGCGACGACTCTTGGTCATCCGGCCCACAGCGTATCCCTTGAGCCCTTCGAAGCTGCCCCTCAAGAACTCAAATCCACCGTGCGCTGGCCCCACGGTGGGCGCCAACTGTCGTGGAATTGTCACGGCAGATGTCCTCGAGCTAGGACTTAGTCGTGGAGCCATCGCAACTAGGAAGCTTGAAGGGGTTAATGCGGGACAAGGAACACGAGGGTTTATACTGGTTCGGCCCCTTACGGTGAAGGTAAAAGCCTACGTCCAGTTTGAGGTGGTATTGATTAGGGTTACGATCACCAGGGAGCTAAACTGCTATGCCCGGCTCTCGATGAGATTGTTGTCGCCCTTAAACTGCTGCCGGGTCGTCCCTTTATATAGGGAGGCTGACGCCCTGCAGCTCTCAGAGTCCCGGCCGGCTCATAAGAGTGTCCGGCTCGGACTCTCAACTATTCTTGCCTTACACTACAAGTTCTACCATAATAATGATTGTAACTACGGGCCTTAAGCCATATCCGGGTCTTAAACCCATCTTTGGCCCACCGTCTTTAAGCTTGGCGCCGGGCTTCTGGCAATGACCATATGAGTAACCCGGCCCCTCCTGGCGAGTGACTCTAAGGTCTATATCCTCAACAAGTCTCATCGTCTGCGTTGCTACTATTGTGACTGCGGGGGGATGTTGAGTATATTGTTTTGATTGGAAACATAGGATAGACTAGGAAATATTCTGGCTTACCTTATACTCCAAGATGACCATGTACTCCCATATATATGCCCACGAGATTCAAGCAATAAAAACAACTATTCTATCAATCCCTCTCTCCCTCTTAACACAGTCCTCAACTCCCCTTAATACTAGAGATGTCCGCGCAGCACGTGTTGTTGAGCAGTAGTAGGGATGCCCGTCATCTCCACCCATCCCATGTTACCAAGAATCTAGACCACCCACGTTGAGTTAATTTAGGCTTGTCACAAAGGTTACCTCAAACAAGGACGTAACACACGCATCAAGTAGAGGTTGAGTCGCTAGATGCCATCTTAAGCCATGTCGAGCAAACTTAACCCTTGAACCGAGCAAGAGACATATAATCACCGGAGTGTGTCGCCGGGAACCTCCAATACGCAAGCTAAAACCCATTGACATGCAGCTTGTAGAGACAATTAGTAACCTAGGGTTGTGCCGCCTGGAGCAAAATAAATGATGTGCTCAATCACGTTAGTCGCTAATCGCCTCCATACATGGACCTAGAAGATGTGTCGCCACCGCCGTCAAGAAATTGAAACTGAGAAGGTTCACTGTCGCTGTAAATCACCTTTGAGGTCATTAATAATCTACGGATCTGGATGTAATTTTTGGGATATGTTGTAGCGAATTTACTTAATCTATAAATTTAGACTGCAGGTTTAAATATTTCATTACCCAACTACGTGTGCGCCCGTGCGTTGCCACGTGGTGAATATTTTTTATCTCAGTAATTTGGTAGCGTGGGTCATGCATAGTAAGTAAACTAATACTCCCTCCGTCTCAAAATTCTTGTTTTAGATTTGTCTAAATACGGATGCATCAAGTCACGTTTTAGTATTAGATACATCCGCATCTAGACGAATCTAAGACAAGAATTTTGGGACGGAGGGAGTATTATTGAGCGGTGTACGGGAAGGTGCGGTGAAATATGGTATAAATCGAATGGCGTAATTCCACGTTATTGAAAAAGATAGGTAATTAATGTGAAGTTCATGTGGTGTTGTAAAAGGTAAGTAAATTAATATGATTGAGCAGCATATTTGGAAGGTGCGGTCAAATATGACGTGGTGTGAAAACAAAGAAAACCGGCTGGATGGAAAAAAATTGATGAAGGAACATGATGGGAGGAAAAAACCGGTTGACAAAGAGTTTTGCTGAAAAGGAACGCTACTTTTTTTGAACCATGCAGGAGAACTGCATAGGAACATTATAGGAGAAGAAGGAAACAGTTGCAAAGTCTGAGAGAAATTACAAAAGGACGACCAAGTCACAAACAGTAGCAATAACTATAGAGACTACTGACCAAAGGTACATAAATATAAATAGTTCACATGATCCCCTGAAAAAAAATGGTTCACTTGATCACATATATCCACTTTTTTCACACTAACAAATTAAACAAACAGCTTATTCTCTTCCTCTCATCTCTGATCACTAAAGTCTTCTATTTTTCGAGAACGTGAGATCATCAACGGAATAGAGAACCTACATTTTGCTAGCTGATTACGCAACGGAATGAAACATTAGATAGGAGAACCTCCCATGCGACCTAGCAGCTGGCCGTCATTCAATACTTACTATTGTATTTTCTTTTAAGGGAGGTGTGACAAAGCGACCGTCATTCTCCCGTAAGTATCACTGGAATCAGCTGACGCGTATTTCGAACGGAAAGTCGTATAGCTGAGTCTTTGTCTTTGGACGGTTCTTGCCTGCCTCGATGTTGTTTTCACTCCCTTCGCCTGCTCTAGAACAAACAAGATGTCATGGTAAAAACTTGTCTCCTTGGTGTTCTAGCTCTACATTGAAGTTGTTCGAGGAGAAGAGATAGCGCGCATCATTCCTTGCGGATAACAAAAATCTCATTTGGCGACTGAAGATATTGACACGTTTTTTTCAAGGATCTACCTGTAAATTAACAATTTTTTCTCACAAACCATACTAATGGCGTATGAAGGAAAAATGTAAAAAGTTCTTGCATTGCTTCGGACTCGGAGAGCCTAGGCCCTTCGGAGTTGGCAGGCGACTCACTAACCACAAGAAAATAAACCAATTTGTATGACATGATGTAGCTAACCACAAATTTGTATGCTATGGGTAGCTCACTGGACAGGATTTCCTTCTAGTTTTGCTCGTTCAATTTTCTTTTGTTGGCGATGGTATCAAGTCCCTTTAGCTCGTTTCCTTCCTTTGACATTAGTTGTTTTGAAAGCAGTTTTAAAAAATGTTTAGAAAAGGATCTGCATGATCGCGTGACTTTAGGAAAGGATTTGCATGATCCCGAGAGTTTAGGAAAGGATCACATGGGTTTACAAAAGGATGCGCGTGATCGTGTGGGTTTAGGGCATTAATGAAAGGGCTCGCGTTGCAAGAAAAATATCTCTACTACTTAAAAAGAATGTAAGTTTTTATGTTTCATTTTTAATTTATTTTCCGTACTTCTCATCGAAATATCTTTATTTCTACTTAAGAAAAATGTAAGGTTCCATGTTCACTTTTCTTCCCACCCGCCTCATCCAACATTCCTCATATGATAATCAATCACCTTAAATTACTTACCTTTCGAACCAATTTTGTTTTAATTTACTTTCCAAACTTCTCATCAAAATATAAGGTAAATCACGGGCAGGATTTGATAAACATTTATTTACACAATCACATTAATATGGTGCGGGTAAATCACTAGGTAACGTACTAGAGTATTTATATCTTGTTGCAACGCACAGGCACGCAATCTTTGCCGCCAACTCGTCGATGTCATCGAGAAAACAAAACCTAAGAAGAAGAACCGAAACAGACAAACGGGTCCCCAATCCTTTTGCCGCCGCCGAGGTCGTCGGATGGGGAAAAGAGGGTCCAATGTGATGGCGTGGGAGAGAACTTTGACGGTGGCGGCTAGGATTGGTGTCGTGTGCCCATAATTTTGGTTGCATGTGCTAGCATTGAAGAGAGACTCAATAGAGTTCGGACATGTCATTAGACCGTGGCCTAGAATTAGGTAGGCTGGTCAGAAGGGATGTTGTCAAAGCCTCAAAGGTAAAGGAAGCCTACTCCATCAAATTGGTTGGTGGCCCCTCCCATTTGTGCTCCATGGATAAAGGTGTTAGGACTACATCTTGCCCGGGCGAGAAGACTATTTGTCTCGCTTGTGATTGGTGCGCCTTCGCCTTAGTGGAATGGCCCATCAAAGCGGTTTACTGATTTTAGAACCTTTCAACTGGGTTTTTTTCTTCTATTTTCTATATTTCTTTATTGATTTTCTTCATGTTTCTCTTTTTTTTCTTTTTTTTCCTTTTCCTTTTCTTTTCCTTTCCTTGTTCTTTTATAAATACATGTCAATACAAGTTGTACATTTTTCATGTGGAACATTATTTTTATACACGCTGGACATTTTTTAGATACATGACAAACATTTTTTTTTCAAATACATTGTTTGAACGCTTTATCGAATACATGTAAAACATTTTTGAAATACACATTTCAACACTTATTTTGAATGGTATGAAATATTTTTTATAGTTACGCGAGCAATTTTTACATTGTATGTACTTTTTTTTAAATGCCATTAACATATTTTTGAAACATGTGAACATTTTGTAAAATGCCACCTACATTTTTTATGAGTGGTGCCATTTAAAAAAAACATGAACATTATTTTACGTTGTGTATACATTTTTGAAAATGTCACAAAAGATACTTTTGAAACATTTATACATTTTTTAAATGTTACATACATTTTTTAAAGGTACTAAACATTTTCTCAAAAGTAAGCAAACTAATTTTTATAATGTATAAAATATCATGAACATTTTTTTAAATGTCCATATTGAAATTTCTAAAAGGACTTATATTTAGAAACAAAGGGAGTAGTTTTTAAACATGTATTTTTTAATATAAACAAAAGTCAAAAGAAGGAATAAATAAAGAAAAGATAAAAAAGAAACAAAACAAACGAACTAACTAACAGGCAATACTAACAAGATGCTTAACAGAACCAACTATACAAGGCAAGAGACCCCAGCTCATAAAAAGAACTACAAGGCGAGAGGCAGTAGTTCAGTGGTTCTCAGCAACAAAGTACGGGAAATAGCAATGGTAGCCAATTGCCCCCAGAGATATAGAGCTCCGAGATAGCATCCAACGGCCAACATTCAAACGTTACAGTTCAGGCGTCTTACAAAAAACTGAGACACATACAAAATGATTTTCCTGACTGCAGGCATGGGAACTTACACCGGGAAATGACAATGGCAAACTCACTGCACAGCAAAATTCATGATCAGGTGGCGTTCTGCACATTTTGTGGAATTAATACAGTGGTGTACCGGTCAAGCCTAAATCCTATCGCGCTAATCCAACCAATCAATCAATCAGATTACATTCTTATACTACAGAAAACCCTCATTAGAGGGATCACACCGCGAGCAGTGCACTCACTGCCCCGCGTCATCCACTGCTCACAAGGCTGGCGAAATCCTCCCCTTGCATTTCCAGTCGTCGCTAAGGGGAAGGGTCGATCTCACACACTTTGAACGAGATCTGATTTCTTCTGCTTCCAACTCCCGCCCGGCCGTGCATACGCGCTATAAACTCTTCGTTACATGCGGAAACACTTTACAGAGCTCGCTAACTTAAGCCATACTAAAAGTAGCTTGCGGTGTGCCAAGTGTGTCATGAGTCGTGCGGGCCTTGGATTATCAAATTTATGCGCTTTCCGCTATCAATGCGGAGGACTTCACCTTTTAGGCCCAACTGAAATGGAAGAACCGATGAATTGATTGGCAAAAATTTCCAGATAAAACGATTGGTAGATGAACTCAGTTGAGATGAACGTGTACCTCCACCTGATTGCTATCGACGGAAAACCATCTCAAAAGAACACCAAGGTGGACCACGGCTGGGATCATTTTGAATAGCAGGGGTGTTGTTACCTGCACAAAAAGCAGTAAGTTAACCATACATAACTCATAACAACGTAATGTCATCAAAGGTAGAGACGGTGGGCACAGTGACCATCTTCTCATTTTAGACTCCACCACATATTTGATATCTACCATCAACAGAGATAACACAATGTTGCTTACAAAAGAAATGAAGCGATTAGGTACATACCAAGCTAAGCGCTGTGGTTCCAAGAAGAAGCAGATACAGCTTGCCCTGAAGAAAAGCATAGCTGTCAAATGAAAGTACAGATGGATCTAAATTGAGAAGCAGCGGTCTTGCGGTGACCAAACAAGACAAGACAGGTACTGCCAACAAACTATGCTGAGCAAAATAAGAGTTAAAATATCAACCGCTTCATTTCATTTAGATAGATTACGATTGGCCATCTTAAATGTCATACTTAATGGAACACCGGTACTTACAGGACATTGAAATCCTCAGCAAAAGACATTTAGTATTGATTATGCTTGGCTATCTTAAACTACTACAAAAGTAAGCCAGAGGTGGCAACTCTCAGAAACAAGTACCAAGGCGTATATGTGCTTTATGACTAAAGCAGCATAGCCAACGAGGGTAATGTCGCAACACGTGAGGAACAAATATATAGAGAAATAACCTCAATCAGATGGATGCTTGAAGCACGGCTAAGAAGAACAAAAGCAAACTCTCCAATTTGTGCAAGAGACATGCCGACCTGTAGAAAAAACGAGGTAAGTGTGACTGCATGAGCGATAGCAGACGGGAGCCCATTCTAACAGAGACTAGAAAGACTTACAAGAAGAGATGTTTTGTTGTTATAGCCAAACCCTTTTACGACAATAGAGACAATAAATGTCTTTATTGTTATCACCAAAATTACAGCTGCAAGAAGTATATCCACATGGTTCCACAGAAAATGGACATTAATTAGCATCCCGATGCTGGCAAGGAAAAGGGCGGCAAAGAGATTTCGAATTGGTTCAATCTGCAGAAAGAACAAACCTGAAATAAGAGAACATATAAAGAATTACTAACTACAAGAGTCTAGCTGTGAGTAGAAGAAAGATCAAAGCAAATACTAGCTGGTAGCTCCTCTTCCCTATAGAGAAATATGCAAAAATCTTGCAACACAAAAACAAAGTGTACAAGATATTAGCAAGGAATTACTTGTTCAAGAGTATGTTGAGCAAGATCGGTTGTCGATATCATAACGCCAGCTGCAAATGAACCCAACTCAAGACTCAGACCCAATTTATCACTGCACTGCACCATGGAAGGAAGGCCACATATAAGTAACAGATATATCGACATAGTCCTAGAAGAGATGATTTCAAGATAGAAGAGTACAACTATCAAAGATATATATGCAAGTAATTTTTTAAAAAAAGTGTAAATTAACAAATAATAACAAAAGATATGATTGAGAAAAACTGAAGAAGCCTGTGCAAAATAGAGGGAAAATACTGCAGGCATGGTGTTGGATCGAATATAAGCTTACATATCCATCAAAATCCATGTGTCACATCCATCTTGAACGTTGTAGTCAAAATAAAGGCAAGCCCAGAAAAATATTTGTATTTTACTGTTCTGTCTGGTTTTCAATATTTTAAGCATTTTCAGCCCTCTTTTACCGGATTCATATTAAGCAAAACTTTTGTCCAGGTAATAGCAAAACTTTTGGCCTGTAAAAAGACTCACCCAAGCAAATAACAGGCAGAATGCAACTGCTGCCAACTGGTACAGTTCATTTGTCTGCACGATGCAGCAACGAACATTAGTATAACTTCAATGTAATGTTCTAACGAAAACTCAAAGCATCATTAATGTTCTGTTTGCCCACAGTATACTCACCTGAGACGAAAGACTTATCATCAGCTTAAGAAACCAAGGCACACAAGTACGGGAGAGGATAGAGAGAATTCCCAGGAACGATATTAATAGCACAAGCCTGAGAATATTGGAAATTTATGTCATAATAAAATTTTAATTTATCCAATACCTAATTATGTTGTAGCAAACTTCTGTATAAGTACGGTACAGGTAGACCAAATATACATAGGACAGTATGATAAGTCATGTGACAAGATACAAGACAGGTCATATTTGTTGACACTCGACTCAAGCAGGCACTGGTATGTAAAGTACACCCGCCGATTAGACATTGAGATTACACGAATTTACTGTGCAGTTTCATACTTATTGTTGATATATTAATAGTACAAGCCTGAGAATATTGGAAAAAATATATATTTAGTCACTAGAAATTTTCAGGCTTTACGCGGCACTTACGATTTTGTCATTGACGCAACTCCATGAAGAAGACCAGAGGCGCCGCTCAAAATTGGAAGAAGTGCAAACAGAAGACCAACAGCACAATCCTGAGAGGAAGGGGTGTCAATAGATAGCAACTGACATAGATCAGGTAAAATACACAAGTCTTGAGCCAGGCTTTATCATTCAGTATCTTTCAACTTTTTTGTGTGGAACTGAAAGCCATTCGATTCATAAACAGAAGCAAGCAAATATGCATCTTTACAAATTCAATCCCACAAAAAAAGACAAGATATAACGTATGTCTAACATACCTGCAATACGAGTATGCCAACCGTCACTTGGCCATGAAGCGCATTGATACTATTTTTTTCCATCAAAAATTTTAAAACCTGCAACCAAAAAGAATCACTAATGTTGAGCAGAGTGCAATGAATCTAGAATGAGCATGAGCAAATAGCAATTTATACAACATTCAGAAGACCAGTTAAATACAGGGTCAGATATCATATGCAAAATTAGGTGTACTAAAATGAAAACCCTTCTGGCATTAATCATGTATGGTATAGTTAATGGTTCTACCACAAACCAGCAAGAACTAAGTTTGTTTACACCAAGGCGAGAACGCATTGAGAGGATATGTAGCACAAGCCCAAAAACAAACTAACATTCTGCAGTGAACCAATGAGGAACATAACATTGTAGATCATTGTTCAAAAGCAAGGAGTGTGTGAGTGATATTTAGAAATTACCACTGCTGTCGAAGACATAGAAAGAAGAACGCCAACAAAAACACCTTCCTTTGTTTTACCCCCACATAGCTGCAATGCAGTAACGAAAATAAGCAAAATAGAATAGAACTGCCAGGCATGTGCTTTCCGAGGACAGAATTAGAAAATCAAAGAAATATGTAAAGCCAGGAAAAAAGAAAGAAACAGCATAAACAAAGTTTTCACGGCACTCTAGCGAGCTGGGCGACCAAAGGGCGGCATGATGACATGTGGCCCACCATGGAGATAGCTAGATGATGTATTACCTAATGAAGCAGTGACACACATGTATCAGTGAGAAACAGACGAGATATGGGCCTCTAAATAGTCATCACACTACTCCAAATCCCAAAAGCCAAGTTCAAATATCTCATCCCATTCCCTAATTTCTATTTGGCTACCACGGCAGCCACTGCACTTCTCCTTCCCACTCTCCTGCATCTCCAATATCCACTCTCCATCCCCTGTCACACTAGTGTCTTCTTCTTAACCTCCTCTTGCACACCCCAACCACCCTCCCCAGCTGCCACCACATTACCTCCTGATATTTTGCCTTGTGCCCCAGCTCCTGTAATGCTCGATGGCTGACCTTGCTAGAGCTGGAGAGAGGCAGAGGAAGCGACAGCAAAATAAGTCAGTAGAAGTGACATGGAGGGGTGGCAGCAGTAGCCTTGACCACCAGGACCCTTTAACCCTCCTCCAGGCTCCAGATCTGAGAAGCTCAGGCTCATAAAGCGGCAAAAGGCTCCGGCCATCTGCCTACAGCAGACTGGAAAACATGGCAATGCAAAGGCAATGCCTTTACAACCCTGACCTTAATTTTGTACTCCCTCTGTAAAGAAATCTAAGATCGTTTAGATCACTATATCAAAACGATCTTATATTTCTTTACAGAGGGAGTATCAAACACATGCCAGAAAGCCAAAAGCTAGAGAACTGAACCAGTGAATTTATTGGTAGAACTTGATTGCATCAATGGCAATATACTAGTGATCTCTTCATGTCAATTGTAGAACATGCAAATGAATCTAAACAATAAATCTTGTTCATGCAGCAAATAATTGCAATTCAAATAATTTTTCATCATAGCATGAGCAGCAAAGAAATAAACATACCGTGGCAGAAATACCACAAAGGAACATAAAAAGTATAATTTGCAGCAATCCTCCAAGAACGGCAACTGCACGTACAGCTCGTAGCTGAGACAAAGTTGAAACACCATTTATTTAGTTAACTGCATATTGACATTGCTACAAATATCTAATAAATGTATTAAAAAACAAAGATGGATACTTTTGCGGTAGAGAACTCAAGTCCTAGAGCAAAAAGGAGAAATATCACACCAAACTGAGCTACTGTCTCAACCTGGAAGAAAAAGCAGAAATCATATTATTAATTGCGCGAAATACACACAATCACATATACTAATTATGAAATGTTCTCGTAAACTTGGTAGGGTATGAAAACAAGTCAAAAGTAAACATTCATTACTATGTTTAAGATTAATTGTATATAATATATCAGGCATGATCTGATCGTCTGCTGAAGCAGTGAAATGGTTGGACAAAAGTGCATGCAATTTTTTATATAAGAATAATGACAACTAAACATCAAGAAAAGCAACCAACAAAGCAAAAGCACCCTACTTGCACCAGTTCGTTGACAAAGCTAAAACCTCCAGGGCCAATTATAGAACCTGCAAGCAAATAACCTGTAATGACCTGCAAAGTATTTTTTGAATTTCTTTAGGTCACTCGTAATCTTAAGTATATTATAAATAGCCATATAGAAATGTATGTCTTACATAGTCCATACACATAATCGGGCAGAAATGAGATTTGAGACAAAAGAAGCACTCACTGGTTGTCCAAGGCAAGCAAAGGCAATTCCACCACATGTAGCAGATACAATAACGACAACAAGATCTGAGATCAACCTACAGTAATTCACATACAAACCAAGTTATGAGTAAGTCAGATACTTTATTTTTGCTCATCCTCAGCAATAATTAGGTCACATACGTAAGGTCCAGCTGCAGTACAGGGTACTTCGACTTCCGATTTGATATAATAAAAACATTATCCTGGAATTGCAGTTGTGTTAATACAGCACACAGGTAAAACAGAGTAAAATAAAATAACACTATTGCATTCACAGCAAAAAAGCGTAAAAAAATCTGCAATGAATTATAGCGCCTGTACCTTCCGATCAATCAACGTGGGAACATCCTCTTGCTCTGACCGATCCAAGAAAACCTCCTTGAATGGGAATGAGCTGGGGATTGAAAAAACGTAAACTTGGGGTATTTGCTACTGATTGTGAAATAATCATAAAGGTTTAATACTTAAATCCACTTCACAGAGAAACAGAAAAATAGTCAAATATATAATAGGAACATACTTATTGTCTTTGGTCTCATTCTTCTTCGTTACTCTTCTGGCCACAGTTTCCAGAACTCCCTGGCAGGGTAGTACAAAACAAGATAAGTATAACCAGCATTTTTACACAAACAAGAGCAACACGAGCCAAGTGCAGTGCGACTGGAGATATAAAGAATGAATGCATCAACTTTTGCAATTTATATCCACATAAAAACCATTATTTGCTTCAAAATGGAAGGGTGGTATATCTACAAATTGAGAACGTAACTGAACACAGAATTGAGAAATATAATAGGATAGTTGGATGCAACTCGAAGTAGCTGTAGATCATAGGTGTATCATGTAGAAGATCAAATGACTAAATGACTGTCAGCTGGAACACAGCACTAGGGGATTTATGCAAAACTCAACTGAGTTCTATTAGTACGTAATAACTTACACCGCAACAATTGTTTCACAAAGTTAGTCAGGTACCATAAGCAAATATTAGTTTTTGATTCATAATCTAACCTAGCACAGTAAACACCATTCAAGGTATTGTAGTCGGCATTAGGAAAATGTCAACTCCTTTAATTTCACTAAGTCAAAAGGCCAGTAGGCTGAATAATTGGTCAACAGGCGCAAAACCTACAGAATGATACATGGAAGGATAACTGAATGCTTCGTCATTATCAATGGTGTAACCTCTGTCCAAATGTCAACTCCATCCAAGACATCGATGCTATTCCACGCATGCAATACATATTCAGTCGTATCAACGCTAGTTATATTTATGAAATTAAACAGCATGTAAAAGGAGACCAATTTAGAAGTTAAAGCGCGCATATAATGAAGTAATGTCCTAAATCTAGAGAGTCGGCAAGGCCTGAACAACCATTTCATGAACATCGTAATAATGCAAAATTTTAACCAGGTTCCATAATCATTGTCAACGAAAATCCGACCACACACAAACAAAACTGCGCAGATGAATCACCTGCTTCTCCGCGACCGTGTTGTTGAAGCTGCCGGGGTCCGTCTCTGCAAAATCATAGCAGGAGAGATTAGGAGGAGGCAGTTCAAACCAAACACCAAAAAAACAGGCAGGATTGGTCAATTCCCAGGAGAGCGCAGCAGCCGGGGGCGAGATCTAGGCGGCCGGCCGCCGACACGCGCCAAAACCAGATCCCCGCGCCACGGGAGCCAACGAGGCGGATCGCGGGGAGAACGGTGGGAGTCAGATCCACGCACCTCCGCCGCCCTGTTCACCCTCCGAGTCGGGGAACTCCTTCTCCAGCGCGCGGTCGATCATGTCGGCGAGGCTGTGCTCCTTGGTCGTGGCATTGCCCTGCGCCGCCTCCCCGCCGGCCTCGGCCGCCCCAAGGGCCGCGGTCGCGGCGTCCGCGCGCTCCACCGCCGCGACCGCCTCCCCCACGCGGCCCTCGTCGCCCGCCTCGGCCGCATCGCCGGCCGCGCGGGGGAGGAATGCGACGGCCGACGCGAGGAGGAGGACGGAGAAGAGGAGGCGGGGGAGGACCGGGCCCTGGCGGCGGCGACGCATCAGCATCGCCGGAGGGGGGCGGTCGGAGTGGGGTTTAGATTTTGGAAGGAAGGGCCGAAGCGTGTGTGGGCGCAGGGCAGCCGTGTGCGTGCGTGCCCGTGTCGGGGAAGAAAGGAAGTGGGGGGAATGCGTGAGTTGTGCGTGACTGTGCGTGCAGGTTGGAGGTGCAGCCGGCGGAAGCAGAGCAGCGATTTGTAGCGGAAGTAGTGTTCATTTGTGTTAGTTAGACTAGCCACAATGGGTAGTAACATGGAATAGTAACAATGCCCATGTTACTACTCTATGTTACTATCTCTATAGTGGAGAGTAACATATATGTGGTAACATACAACACTTTATTTATTAGGCTATAGACTTATCTTGCTTTGATATGTGTGATGTTACTCAGGGGGTGTTTGGTTTGAGGGACTTTTGTGTTGGGACTAAAAAAAGTCCCTAAAAGTCCCTAGCAAACCAAACAGGGGGACTTTTTTGGGACTTTTTGCTAAAAGTCCTTAGAAGCACCTCCTTAAGAGTCTTTTTCAAAAAGTCCTAGGGACTAGAAAAAGTCCTAGGACTAGAGAACCAAACACCACCTCATACTAGTAGTAACTAGCTATGTTACCACATGCCTCTCTTTCTTCATTTATTGTTTGCCACATCATCTATTTATCTAGATATATGTGATGTTACTACATATGTTACTCCCACTGTGGGTAGTCTTATGGTATCACTTCCGTCCAGGATTGTTGGTTGGGTTCATTATTTTGTTCCCTTCTATTAAATCCACCAACTCTTCGTGTCTTGATGGCTTCTTGGATTAGCCCAGAATTCCAAAAATGCAGGCGGGTAGTATTGCAAAGTACCACATTGCAGGATTGCAGGGTTAACTGATCGTGGCTCGTATCATTAGGTTTCGTATACGGTGAAATCAGCCCCAGGGTTCAAGTCCTAGGCTCCACATTGCTGATTGCATTTTTTTGGATTTCTGTTAGGTTTTCCGGCGATGTTCATTCCATGGGGAAGATGTTTTCATCGACTACGATGCGTCTGTGATGACTTCGTCAATCTCAAAATGTTGTGTCGGCTCAGTATCTCGAGGAAGCGTGTGTGCGCTCATAGGGATGATGCATGTATGTGAGCTTATACGATTGTATTGTGTTTGCAGAAATATTGTAGGGTGTGGGCACGTGATTTTTATCTTTTACTTCGGATGGTTTGAAAACACGTGATTTTGCTTGCATTAGGAATGTCGATTATTATTACTTACACCTGCAAAAATAAGGATTCTATACGCAGTGGCGCCACTCAACGGAATGTTTCCACTCACGCAGCAGGACAAGCAACCACGCAAAAAGCAGGGAGGACTTTTATTTGTTGTGCTCGGAAATTCCTTCGGTCACACACATCACGAGATGCGATCCTGCACTGGTAATTTTGTGATATGTTCCGACAATCCGACTGGTTACTCGTGATTCTTGTGTGAAACAAAGAGAAGTACGTACTGCCGTTTGCCGAATAAGTGGGATCTCCAGAAACAAAGAGCAACCTTGTTTGTGTAGCCTGGCCAGCCGTACAACTTGGAGCCGTCCTCGGGCGTGGGAGCACTCCTCACCTCATCTGACCGGCCACCACCCAAGAAGATCTAGTTTCACCCCGAGACCTGTCGATTCCTCACTCGCTCGAGTGGACGGATCGGATCGGATCGGGCGGTGGTTCGGCCGTCGCGCACCGCGGCGGGGGGGGGGGGGGGGGGGGGGGGGGAAGCTGTGTGGCGCCCGGCCGGCCGGCCGGTCAAACGCCAAATCGGCTGCGGTGCGCACGCCACGCCACGCCCACGCGGGAATGCGTCTCGCGCTTCAGCTTTTGCTTCCACTAGGCTCCAGATCAGGCGCCCTGCCTTTTCCGCTCTGCGTTGCGATCGCGTCGCGAGGGAAACTGTCCTTGTTGATTGGGCGCTCGCCAACCTTTTTTGTTCCGATTCCGACGGGAACCTTACTTTGGACGTAGTAGCTCCTCCTTTTTCAAGTGAGAAAAATCAGACGTCGTCCTTGGTGTCGTCCCTTGGTGATGCATGACTCTAACATATATAATAGTGGTATATGGATAGAGATGCCTCATGATAAAAAGTAGTTTGAGGTTCATGTATTGATTTTTTTCTCCCAATGCAAGTTATTATTAATGGGCCTCATCAAAGAATAAAAAGTAGACTTTCGCTACACATTCATCCCTACTCTTCACCTCAATTTTTTTAGCTTTATGCACTGAATCATACTTTTTTTTCCAAGCATCCGCCTCCTGCAGAGGATCCCGCTGCTCCATCCAAATCTACTTTTTCAAACATCCGATCCTACATGGCGTACGGGACATCACCTTAGGGCTATGCATTGTACATGCCCTTAAAAATGCGGTGATGCAGGGGAGCCACAAAGATGGGTTTTGTTTAGTCCTCGTCTCCACTGGTTGATATGGGAGGTTGGACGAAAGTGCCCTTCTCAGCTCGAGCTCGCACGAACGGTAAAATCAAAATAAATTTAAAAAAATCTTATTTTTTGGTAAATATTGTCAATGCTTGTAAAGTTTCATTATGAAATGATATTCGTGGAAGTCCTGGAAAAAATGATGCTTTTGAATATAATTTTTTTTGAAGCATCGATTTTGTTGTTTTTGCCACGACTTTCGCAAATGTCATTCTGTGATGAAACTTTGCAAGCATTAAAAATGCTTGTTAAAGTTTGCCCAAAAAAAAGGATTTTTTTTCTTGGTTTTTTACTGTTTACCTGAGCTCGAGGAGCTCAATTAACTTGTTGGAGATTCTGAACCCGTTGTTGGCGCTGTGGCTCTCCAAGATCGTCATGGGTGAGCGGGAACCCCACGGCAACCACGGCCAACGAGCCTGGATGCACCGGCGAAGGGGAGGGGCGTCATTAGGAAGTGCATGGCATTCCTAGCTCCGGCAAGCAAATCAGTTGGTGCGGTGCATTTTTCGCTAGTAGTACCATTTGTTCTCATGCTCTAATCTGCTACTAGATAACTCTCTGTGTTTTATTGCCTGATCTGTTCTGATTTGGAGGCACTATTTTCTGAATCTGTTGTTTGATGGCAACTTGACATTTGTTGTACATGGCAGTTTTGCTATGATTTTTAGGAGGACAACAAATTGTTAATTTTTCTGAATTTCCCATGTCTCAACATTTTTCCATGGAAAAATTGCCATGATTTTAGGGGAAAACTAATTGTTATAGGCCGTCAATTTTTTCATGTCTCAAAATTTGCCATGGCAACTTTTTTTTGTGATTTTCAACTTATCATTTTTTGATCTCATGGCAAATTTGCCATGATTTTTAGGTAAAGAAACTATATTAAATTCAAAACTTGTTGCACAGAATTTGCTATTGTACAAAGAGAAAAATTGCCATGTTTCCCACAAAAAGTAAATTTGCCATGGTACATAAAGAATAGTGTTCCCTAACATTAGATTTGTTTCTACACATCTCCGCATTTTTGCCATGGCAAATCTCTTTTTTATTGCAACTTAACACCTTTTGTTACCATGGCATTTTTGCCATGAGAACACATTTCCCCTCTAGTGTTCTCATGTCCTCAATTTCTGCCATGGCAAAATTTCCATGTTTTAAGCATAGAAACAACTTAGCAAAAAATATTTTTTCATTTTTCCATGGCAAAATTTATTTATTTTATTTGCCACCGACAATTTGTGTTTCAAAATTGGTCGTTGAAATTTTACTTTTATTGCCATGGCAATTTTTCCTTTATTGTCATGTCATTTTTAATTTAATATACATGGCAAGGTAACCTGTTTTGCCATGGCCATTTTTTTCTTTTATTGCCATGGCAATTACACCTTCATTTCCTTGGCTATTTTAATTTAACATACATGGCAAAATATTTTTTTTGCCATGGCAACTTACGATGTTCAAAAACATGGCAAAGTTATAGATGTTCCGAAAACATGGCAAAATTTAAGATGTTCAAAAATATGGCAAACTTATTTTAATTAAGCTTGTTCAAAACCATGGCAAACATCTTTAATTAACTTGTTCAAAAACATGCAAACTTGCCATGGCAAAGTTATGATGTTCAAAAACATGCAAACTTGCCATGGCAAAGTTATGATGTTCAAAAACATGGCACACTTGCCATGACAACTTAGAATATTCAAAAACATGGCAAATTTGCTATGGCAATTTAAAATGTTCAAAAACATGGCAATTTTTCCATGGCAAAGTTATAGATGTGCAAAACATGGCAACTTATTTTAATTAAGTTTGTTCGAAAACATGGCAAACTTCTTTGATTAACATGTTCAAAAACATGCAAACTTGCCATGTCAACTAAAGATGTTAAAAAACATGGCAAACTTGCCACGACAACTTGTGATGTTAAAAAACGTGGCAAAGTTAACAATCATGGCAAATTGCCATAGCAATTTAAGATGTCAAAAACATTTGTTCAAAACTTGCCAGGGCAAAAAGTTATGGTCCTTTGAAATTTGTTTTGCCATGGGGATTACATGTATGATGTGATTACAACTTAAGATGTTTTCTCCATTTTTTTCAAAATTTTCTATCTGTTTAGAGAGATCATTTCTCACCATATCTTTTTTTGCATATGTTGCCATGATGGCAACTTTCGTAGTGTAAACTTCACTTTTTTTGCCATCTTGTATCGATGTTGTATCTATATACATGTAAACTTCATGGCAACTTTTTCGTTTTTTGCAAACTTCATAGTGATGGCAACTTTTCATAGTGTAAAGATGCATATTGCCATGACTTCTTCCTTGTTTGAGCCATTTCGAAAACATAAACTTGAACATGGAAAAAAAATCATCGAATGGCAAAAGACCATGGTAATTTTGTTGTGCAAAAGACCAGTGTTTATTAGTCATAGAAATGTTTACCAATCATAACTTAATATGGGCTTTATTTTTTGTTTTATTTCACGCGAAAAAGGCCTGGAGGGTCCGGTAGATGCGGCGTTCAAGCTGGGGCACTTCTCCTTCCAAACGAGTCGTTCGACCAATGCCCTACTCGTACCAAACAAAACGTCTGAACTGGGGTGCTCCCCGACTGAATGTTCGGTCATATCTGTGACGCCCCCGATTTGACCGTACACTAATCATGCACGCAAATGTGTACGATCAAGATCAGAGACTCACGGGAAGATATCACAACACAACTCTAAAACATAAATAAGTCATACAAGCGTCATAATACAAGCCAGGGGCCTCGAGGGCTCGAATACAAGTGCTCGATCATAGACGAGTCAGCGGAAGCAACAATATCTGAGTACAGACATAAGTTAAACAAGTTTGCCTTAAGAAGGCTAGCACAAACTGGGATACAGATCGAACGAGGCGCAGGCCTCCTGCCTGGGATCCTCCTAACTACTCCTGGTCGTCGTCAGCGGGCTGCACGTAGTAGTAGGCACCTCCAGTGTCGTAGGTGTCGTCGTCGACGGTGGCGTCTGGCTCCTGGACTCCAACATCTGGTAGCGACAACCAGGTAGAAGGAAAGGGGGAAAAGAGGGAGAGAAGCAACCGTGAGTACTCATCCAAAGTACTCGCAAGCAAGGAGCTACACTACATATGCATGGGTATGTGTGTAAAGGGCCATATCAGTGGACTGAACTGCAGAATGCCAGGATAAGAGGGGGATAGCTAATCCTGTCGAAGACTATGCTTCTGGCCATCTCCACCTTGCAGCATGTACAAGAGAGTAGATTGAAGTCCTCCAAGTAGCATCGCATAGCATAATCCTACCCGGCGATCCCCTCCTCGTCGCCTTGTTAGAGAGCGATCACCGGGTTGTATCTGGCACTTGGAAGGGTGTATTTTATTCAGTATCCGGTTCTAGTTGTCATAAGGTCAAGGTACAACTCCGGGTCGTCCTTTTACCGAGGGACACGGCTATTCGAATAGATAAACTTCCCTGCAGGGGTGCACCACATAACCCAACACGCTCGATCCCATTTGGCCGGACACACTTTTCTGGGTCATGCCCGGCCTCGGAATATCAACACGTCGCAGCCCCACCTAGGCTCAACAGAGAGGTCAACACGCCGGTCTAAATCCTATGCGCGCAGGGGTCTGGGCCCATCGCCCATTGCACACCTGCACGTTGCGAGGGCGGCCGGAAGCAGACCTAGCCTAGTGGCATTCCAGTCCAATCCGGCGCGCGCCGCTCCGTCGCTGACGTCAAAAAGAGATTCGGCTGATACCACGACGTCGAGTGCCCATAACTGTTCCCGCGTAGCTGGTTAGTGCGTATAGACCAAATGGCCAGACTCAAATCAAATACCAAGAACTCGTTAAGCGTGTTATGTTGAAGTAACCGCAGACGCCGTCCAGGGCCAGGCCCACCTCTCACCTAGGCGGTCTCAACCTGCCCTGTCGCTCCGCCACAAAGATCCACTTGCGGGTACTCCTACGAGCCGACCCGACTTTAGTCATCACATGTGTCATGTATATAGTATATAAGTATATACCCGTGATCACCGCCCAAGTGATCACGGCCCGATAGTATAGCACAGCAGACGGACAAGAATGTAGGGCCACTGATGGAAAACTAGCATCCTATACTAAGCATGTAGGATTGCAGGTAAAGGTAACAACAATAGAAGCAAGGACAGGCTATGCATCAGGATAGGATTAACGGAAAGCAGTAACATGCTACACTACTCTAATGCAAGTAGTATAGAGAAGAATAGGCGATATCTGGTGATCAAGGGGGGGGGCTTGCCTGGTTGCTCTGGCAAGTAGGAAGGGTCGTCAACTCCGTAGTCGAACTGGGCAGCAGCAGCGTCGGTCTCGTAGTCTACCGAAGAGAAGAGGGGGGAAGAAACAGTAAATACAATGCAAACATAAGCATGACGATGCGTGACATGACAATGAGCGGTGCTAGGTGTGCCCTAACGCGGCAGTAGGTGGTACCGGCGAAGGGGGGAACATCCGGGAAAGTATTCCCGATGTTTCGCGTTTTCGGACAGACGGACCGGAGGGGGAAAGTTCCATGTTCGCTATGCTAGGAACGTGTGGCTGTCAAACGGACTGCGTATTCAGATTCGTCTCGTCGTTCTGAGCAACTTTCATGTACAAAGTTTTTCCATCCGAGCTACGGTTTATTTTATATTAAATTTTAAAGATTTAAATCATTTTTAGAATTTAATAAATTAATTTAATTCGAAATTTAATTAATGCATCAGCATGACGTCAGCAGTCAACGTTGACCGTTGACCTGGTCAACCTGACAGGTGGGTCCCACCTGTCAGGGGTTGTTAGCTAATTAACTACTGTTTAATTAAATTAACTAATTAATTAGATTAATTTAAACAGAATTAATTAAGTTAATTAATTAATTAATTAAATTTATTTTTATTATTTGTTTTATTTATATATATATATATTTTTTGACGTTCTCTGGGCGTGGGGCCCATCTGTCATAGGCCCCAGGGGGTTCGGGCCCAGGGGCAGTGGCTCAGGGGTGCGAGGCCCCACCTGGCAGTGGCCCAGGGGCCACAGGCGGGCGCGGGCGCGGCGCGCATGTGCGGCGCGGGCGACGGGCGGTGGTGCGGGCGGACCCGGCGACGAGCGCCGCGGGCGGGGTCAAGCCCGAGTGGCGACCAGCACGCGGGGGCGGCACGGCATGGCCCCCAGGTCGAAGCGGCGACGAGGCCGAGGGCGGGGCGCGCAAGCCGCGGCGGTGGTGAGGGCGAACGGAGGGGGGCCGTGGGGCGCGGTGGTGGAGGCGGTGAGCGCGGCGTGCAGGGCGGAGGAAGTGGCCGAGCGCGGCCACGGCGGGCGCGCGTGGTCGCAGGGGGAGCCGGGGGAGGGGGTGCGCCGCCCGCAGCGACGGCACCGCGTGGTGAGCGCGGACGGGACGAGGGAGCAGCGGGACGGTGCGGCGACGAGCGCGGCCGAGCGCGCGCGGGGCGCGGCGACCGCGGCGAGTGCGCGCTGGACAGGGGGTGCGGGGCAGGGGCAAGGTGAGCGCAGGGAGGAGGGGCGCCCGTGCGTGCGGGTGGCCGCGGCGAGTGGGGCGGCAGAGCGAGGCGAGGCTCGGGGGGGCAGGGCGCGGGGCGCGGCCCCGAGCGGCGAGCAGGGGAGGGGACGAGCACGGGGCGAGGGAGAGAGAGGAAGGGCGCGGCTCACAGTGGCCGTAGGGTCAGGGGCAGCGGGGGTCGGGGTGGTGGTCGAGGACGACGGCGACGAGGAGAAGCAGGCCGGCGGGGAGGAGGAGGCAGGCCGGCGAGGACGCGCTCCGGCGAGGTCCAGGCGTCGGCGGTCGTCGCGGGGCGCGGTGGTCTCCTCCTCGATCCCGATCCAAATCGGGGGAGATATTTCGTGGGGGGGGGAGTGTCGGTGGGGGTGGAGTACTGGGGGAGTGGGGGAGGTTATGGCGGCGGGGTGGGCCAGCCTAGGTGGTGGCCTGGTGGGCCGAGGCTGTTCGGCCAAGTTGGGCCACGGCAAAGTGGGGGGCTCCTTTTCCCTTTTTTTTGTTAGCTTTCTTTTCTTTTTATCTATTTTCTTTTCTGTTTTACATCATTTTAAAATATTTAGGCATTTTCTAAAAATGTGTTTACTTCGCCATAATTAACTATGCCTTATTTGGCACCCACCGAACATTTTTGTTTTGACTTTTGAAAACTTTGGGTGTTTGCCACTATTTAGAATTTAAATTTTGGAACGGTTTCGAATCATTGTGAGGTTAGCAACAGTAACAGAGGTGACATGGCATGATTAGCGTGGGATTACTGTAGCATGATTATCCGGGCGTTACAAATCTCCTCCACTACAAGAAATCTCGTCCCGAGATTTAGGAGGTAGATGGAAACAGTGCGGGGTATTCATCACGCAGGCGATCCTCGCATTCCCAAGTGGCCTCATCTTCAGAATGGTGCGACCACTGGATTTTGAGAAACTTGATCGCCTTCTGACTTGTGCGGCGTTCAGCTTGGTCGAGAATGTGGACCGGATGCTCCTTATAGGAGAGGTCCTGCTGCAATTCGAGCACTTCATGATCCACTGCTCGGATTGGGTCCTTGAAGCAACGGCGGAGCTGTGACACATGGAACACATCGTGAACCTGAGAAAGGTTCGGCGGTAGCTCCAGTTGGTATGCCACTTTTCCACGCCTTTCGAGAATAGTGAATGGGCCAATATATCGAGGAGCTAGTTTGCCCTTGATTCCGAAGCGGTGAGCACCCTTCATTGGTGTGACTCGAAGATAAGCCTTTTCGCCAGGTTGATAGACCATGTCTTTATGATGACGGTCATACTGACTCTTCTGACGTGACTGAGCAGTCTTGAGATTCTCACGAATAATGCGGACTTGTTCTTCGGCATGTTGGATAATATCCGGACCGAAGAGTGGACGTTCCCCAGTTTCTGACCAGTTCAGAGGGGTTCGGCACTTTCGTCCATATAACACTTCGAAGGGGGCCATCTTCAGACTAGCTTGATAGCTATTATTATAAGAGAACTCAGCATACGGGAGAGATTCCTCCCATTTCTTGCCGAAGGAAATAACACAAGCTCGAAGCATGTCTTCGAGAACTTGGTTGACGCGTTCAACTTGCCCTTGCGACTAAGGATGAAACGTAGTACTGAATGACAGATGAGTTCCCATGGCTTCTTGGAAACTTGCCCAGAATCTTGAAGTGAATAAGCTACCACGGTCTGAGCTGATAACCAATGGAATACCGTGGAGTGAAACAATCCTGGACATATAGAGCGTTGCCAACTGACTAGCAGTGATCATTTCCTTGACCGCCAGAAAATGCGCAACTTTGGAAAGCCGGTCGATGACGACAAGAATAGCATCATTACCTTTCTGTGATTTGGGAAATCCAGTGACGAAGTCCATCTCAACATGGTCCCATTTCCGTTCAGGAATAGAGATAGGTTGCAGAGTTCCAGCAGGCCTTTGATGTTCTGCTTTGATACGACGGAAAACGTCACACTCAGCAACATAACGAGCAATGTCTTGCTTCATATTAGACCACCAGAATCTCTGACGGATGTCTTGGTACATCTTTGTACTACCAGGATGGATACACAGGGGCGTATCATGAGCTTCTTTCATAACTTCCTGTGTCATATCCAGGTTTTTCTCTGCACATGGCACCACTAGGTGGCCCTTGAAGTATAAAGTGCCATCTTCAGCGATAGTGAAGAATGAGGGATTTCCTTCTGCAAGGTAGCGCTTAATCTTGTGGGCTTCAGAGTCATATCCCTGTATTCTCTTGATGGAGTCCAAGAGATCTGGCTCGACAGCCAGGGTATTGAGGGAACCCCAGGGAACAACACGGAGGTTCATCTTGCGAAACTCCTTAGGAGGGGGAGCGAGTGCACCCGGAGGAACAATATGGAGGTTCAGCTTCCTAAATTCTTCAACAAGCGAGGGCTGAACTTTGTGAACCTGGAGGTGGTTGCAGTAAGACTTGCGGCTCAAGGCATCAGCCATTACATTAGCCTTGCCTGGCGTATAGGAAATACCCAAGTCAAAGTCTGCAACAAGCTCCATCCATCTCTACTGACGGAGGTTCAGGTCTGGCTGAGTAAACAGATACTTCAGACTTTGGTGGTCAGTGAAGATCTCGCAACAATTACCGAGAAGGTAATGTCGCCACTGTTTCAGCGCATGAATGACAGCAGCAAGTTCGAGGTCGTGAACTGGGTAGTTCTCTTCATGAGGGCACAATTGCCGAGAGGCATAAGCAATCACTTTGCGGTCTTGCATTAGGACACAGCCTAATCCTTGACGGGAAGCGTCGCAGTAAATGACGAAGTCCTTCTTAGTATCAGGTGGAGCTAGAACTGGGGCAGAAGTCAACTTTTCTTTGAGTGCCTGGAAACTTTCCTGACATTTGTCTGTCCATTGGAACTTGACGCCCTTATGCAACAGGTTAGTCAGAGGCCTGGCGATCTTGGAGAAGTTCTCGACGAATCGACGGCAATAGCTGGCGAGACCGAGAAAACTTCTTACTTGCTTAACGTTCTTGGGAGGAGTCCAATCAAGGATAGCCTGGACTCATTCAGGGTTGACGGCAATACCATCCTTAGAGATGACATGCCCAAGATAGGTTACTTCGGGTAGCCAGAATTCACATTTGTAGAACTTGGCATATAGTTGATGCTCTCGTAGCTTTTCCAGCACAAGTCGAAGATGTTCAGCATGTTCTTCTTCGTTCTTGGAAAATACCAGGATATCATCCAGATAAACCACGACGAACTTGTCGAGGTAATCCATGAATATATAGTTCATCAGACGAGAGAAGGTGGCTGGAGCATTGGTTAAACCGAAAGACATGACGGTGTACTCGTATGAACCATAGCGAGTCACGAAGGCAGTCTTTGGGATATCCTCTTCGCGAACATGGATCTGGTGGTAACCCAACCTCAAGTCGAGCTTAGAGAACACTGACGAACCCGCCAATTGATCATACAGATCATTGATCCGAGGAAGAGGGTATTTATTCTGAATGGTAGCTTGGTTTATAGGACGGTAGTCTTGAACTAATCGGTTTGTCCCATCCTTCTTCTTGACAAAGAGAGAAGGTGCTCCCCAAGGAGAGCAACTTGGGCGAATGAATCCTTTGCGAAGAGAATTGTCGATTTCCTCCTTAAGCTCAAGGAGTTCATGCGGCGGCATCTTGTAGGGTCGCTTGGCTATAGGAGTGGTGCCTGGTTTCAAGTTGATGATGAATTCGACAGCTCTAGCAGGGGGAATCCCTATAAGTTCTTCAGGAAAGACGTCGAGGAATTCACGCACGACGGGAATGTTTTCAATGCCCTCGAGTGGTGTAGCGTTCAATGCATTCAATGCATAGAGCCTTGCCTCGGCATTTTGCACCAGATAGGCTTGGTAAGTAACTATTTCATCTGAAGGGTGTAGCAGATGGACGGTCTTAGTGGTGCAAACGATTGAAGCAGTATGCGCTTTTAACGAATTCATTCCCAGAATGAGATCAATGCTACAGGACTTCAGTACGATGGGAGAGACAAGAAATTCCAGTCCTTCGATTTCAACGGGGACGTCGTTGCAAATCATGGAGGTTCGACATTGGCCCGCAGGGGTGTGTACTAATAGTGAAGCATTCATGTCTTCGCTTCTAATGCCATGCATGAATGCAAAATCTTCTGACATGAATGAATGCGATGCACCTGTATCAAATAAAACGGATGCTGGTACTGAATTTACGAGGAGTGTACCCATCACAGTAGCAGGCTGGTCTTGAGCTTCGTTGAGATCAACGTGGTTGGCATGAACACGACCATAAGACTTGGCCTTGTTGCTGCGGGGCTGGTTGCTTCCATGGCCAGTTGCTGGAAGGGCCAGTTGATTTTGATTCTGGTTGCATTCTCTAGCACGGTGTCCTGGTTGACCACACCTGAAGCACAAACCATTATTGGGAGTGGGAACAGGAGCTTGGGGTGGTGGAGCTCGAAGTCTTGACTGCCTAGATGGTGGTGGGGGCAGACGAGGTGCAGCATAGGTCTGCCTTGGGGCAGATGCATTTGGACGGTACATGTTGTTCGGGATCCATATCTTACGCTTCTGTGAGGGCGGGCCCGAAGATGAGCCCGTGTCACGGTTGCGCCTGTGAGAGCTCTGGTATTCCTGCAGACCAGTTTCGACATTGATGGCCTTGTTCACCAGGGTGGCGAAATCAGCAAAGTCATGCACTAGAAGTGCGAGCTTGATGTCAGCTTGAAGGCCATTACGGAACTTCTCCTGTCTACGTGCATCAGTTGCAATGTCCTCTTCAGCATAGCGAGACAAGTCCAGAAACTCCCGCTGATAAGCTTCAACAGTTTTGTTGCCTTGGGTGAGGTTGCGGAACTCACGCTTCTTCCGGTCCATGACTCCCTGAGGAATGAAGCGGGCACGGAAAGCAGCTTGGAAGTCTGGCCAGGTGATGATTGTTCCAGCTGGCAGAGTACGCCTGTGGCTGTCCCACCATTGAGCTGCGGGTCCCTTCAGGAAGAAGGAAGCAAAGGTGACATAGCTGGCAGGAGCTACATCGGCAGACTCCATCTCATAGGTGATGTCACGGAGCCAGTCATCAGCATCCAGAGGCTGAGTTGAGCTGCGGTACACGGTTGGATTGAGGCGCATGAAATCCTGCAGAGTTACTGGGGTTGGTTGCTGGTCCATATTGGGGCGAGGAAACTGAGCCATCATATTTTCCTTGAATTGGCGGTTCAGTTCGAACTGTTGGATCATACCAGCCATGTACTCAGGTGGTGGTGGGGCATTGCCACCACTACCACGACCACCTGGTCTAACCATCCTGCTAATATATAATAGGGGTAGTTCAGCATTGAGAAATTTGCAAAGACAAGAATCATTCATGATGAAACATGCATAATGAAAGGAGCACGATAGCTACTACATAGTAGTCGGCATAACTTACAAAAGGGTTCATGCATAGGGTTTAGTACACAGAGTTCAGTACATAGACTAAAACAACATAGGCGGCACACAGGCTCGCGGCGAATGCATCTAACACTACAAGCAAGCCTACATCAGTCCCAAGAGGTACTATGGAGGTAGGTGTAGCCTGAAAGCTGGTAGTGTCGCATCGGGAACTCCACGTCAGCAACCTGGGGTCCGCGAATACTCTGGTGCAGAACCTGACGCTCAGGTGGCAGAAGAGGTCCAAGTGCGGGAGAGTGGCCTCCCACATCTGGCCAGCCGACACCCTGGGGCATCACAGTCCTGGCTGGGTAGATCGCAGAACGGGGCAGCTCCCTAGATCGGACAAAGGGGTGCAACAGCGTCAGAGCATGGTAAAGGTGTTGACGGGTGGTGTACAAATCGTGGCGAAGAGCTCGGTTAGCTCGATCCAGCCCATCAGCATGCAGAACCAGGTTCTGATGGTAGAGGGCTCTCGGATGACAGTGGAGTAGGCAGTAGTATAGTATCCCTCTGCACCAACATCAGATGCGATAGCAATGTGCCTGAAAGGGGAGGTGTCCAACTCCCGATACTCTCCACGAAGACGTGTCAGAGCAGCATAGGCAGCATCGTGGACAGCCATATCGATGGTCACTCCAACACCATGAGCGGTGTGCAGCACAGTAGTGGAGTCATACTCCCGCGAGTAGAGGTGGACGATGGCACGGTACTGCTCCTGGTTAAAGTCCTGGTACTCCTCGTAGACGGTGTACTCAGGGTGCCAGCGATAACACAGATAGGTCATCATCTCAGCTAGCACAGCAGGTGATCCCGAGGCACCAATGGCCGTCGTGTGGCGCACGACCTGCCTCGTGGGTTCCATCTGAAAGCAAAGATGTTTCAAAGGAGTCAAATGACAGTGTGTGAATTGTTCAAAATACTATTCTAAGAAACAACTATGGCTTATCCAACTTTGGGGTGAATGCGGTCACGGGATCCTAGTGTTAGAGTTAGTAAATTTGTTTAACCCGAGTAGAAGAGAGTTCAGAGTCCCAGAGTAAAGGTCGAGGAGTAAAAGATCCTAGTACCACCCAATGGCGACGTGGGCCCGTAAGACACACAACCATGTTAGTAAAAGTTTTGTAATGTCTAGACTCGACTTCGGCCAAGGAGTGTGGAAAGGGGGATTCCTATAGGCAGTCGGCTCTGATACCAACTTGTGACGCCCCCGATTTGACCGTACACTAATCAAGCACGCAAATGTGTACGATCAAGATCAGGGACTCACGGGAAGATATCACAACACAACTCTAAAACATAAATAAGTCATACAAGTGTCATAATACAAGCCAGGGGCCTCGAGGGCTCGAATACAAGTGCTCGATCATAGACGAGTCAGCGGAAGCAACAATATCTGAGTACAAACATAAGTTAAACAAGTTTGCCTTAAGAAGGCTAGCACAAACTGGGATACAGATCGAACAAGGCGCAGGCCTCCTGCCTGGGATCCTCCTAACTACTCCTGGTCGTCGTCAGCGGGCTGCACGTAGTAGTAGGCACCTCCAGTGTCGTAGGTGTCGTCGTCGACGGTGGCGTCTGGCTCCTGGACTCCAACATCTGGTAGCGACAACCAGGTAGAAGGAAAGGGGGAAAAGAGGGAGAGAAGCAACCGTGAGTACTCATCCAAAGTACTCGCAAGCAAGGAGCTACACTACATATGCATGGGCATATGTGTAAAGGGCCATATCAGTGGACTGAACTGCAGAATGCCAGGATAAGAGGGGCATAGCTAATCCTGTCGAAGACTATGCTTCTGGCCGTCTCCACCTTGCAGCATGTAGAAGAGAGTAGATTGAAGTCCTCCAAGTAGCATCGCATAGCATAATCCTACCCGGTGATCCCCTCCTCGTCGCCCTATTAGAGAGCGATCACCGGGTTGTATCAGGCACTTGGAAGGGTGTATTTTATTCAGTATCCGGTTCTAGTTGTCATAAGGTCAAGGTACAACTCCGGGTCGTCCTTTTATCGAGGGACACGGCTATTCGAATAGATAAACTTCCCTGCAGGGGTGCACCACATAACCCAACACGCTCGATCCCATTTGGCCGGACACACTTTTCTGGGTCATGCCCGGCCTCGGAAGATCAACACGTCGCAGCCCCACCTAGGCTCAACAGAGAGGTCAACACGCTGATCTAAATCCTATGCGCGCAGGGGTATGGGCCCATCGCCCATTGCACACCTGCACGTTGCGAGGGCGGCCGGAAGCAGACCTAGCCTAGTGGCGTTCCAGTCCAATCCGGCGCGCGCCGCTCCATCGCTGACGTCAAAAAGAGCTTCGGCTGATACCACGACGTCGAGTGCCCATAACTGTTCCCGCGTAGCTGGTTAGGCCGGCGAGGACGCGCTCCGGCGAGGTCCAGGCGTCGGCGGTCGTCGCGGGGCGCGGTGGTCTCCTCCTTGATCCCGATCCAAATCGGGGGAGAGGGGGGAGATATTTCGTGGGGGGGGGGAGTGTCGGTGGGGGTGGAGTACTGGGGGAGTGGGGGAGGTTATGGCGGCTGGGTGGGCCGGCCTAGGTGGTGGCCTTGTGGGCCGAGGCCGTTCGGCCAAGTTGGGCCACGGCCAAGTGGGGGGCTCCTTTTCCCTTTTTTGTTAGCTTTCTTTTCTTTTTATCTATTTTCTTTTCTGTTTTACATCATTTTAAAATATTTAGGCATTTTCTAAAAATGTGCTTACTTCACCATAATTAACTATGCCTTATTTGGCACCCACCGAACATTTTTGTTTTGACTTTTGAAAACTTTGGGTGTTTGCCACTATTTAGAATTTAAATTTTGGAACGGTTTCGAATCATTGTGAGGTTAGCAACAGTAACAGAGGTGACGTGGCATGATTAGCGTGGGATTACTGTAGCATGATTATCCGGGCGTTACAATATCGACATCCAAAGGAAAAGGGAGAGCATCAGGGATCGAACCCTGGTCTACTAGGAAGATCACCTGCGTTGCTAGCCACTACGCCCACGTTCAGTTCATGATAGCTACTCGGGCCAGACATACTTGATGCGAAAGGAGGCGGTTTCCACCAGTTTTCTTGCTTTTTTTCTTTTCACTCGGTTTTTTTCATTTTTCCTCTGGTTTTATTGGTATTTCTCTTTTCTTTACATTTTCATTATTTTCCAGTTTTCTTTATTTCTTTCTTGGTTTTCATTGTTTTTTCTTTTCTTTCCCTTTTTTCGATTTTTTCTTTCTCATTTTTCAATAGTTCTATTTTTTCAATCTCGGGTTTCATTATTTTTCTACATATCTAATGCATTTTTAACACACATCTAACATTTTTTAAATGCTTGGTTAACAATTTTTAATACATGGTCAATATTTTTTCTATACATATTAAACTTTTTAAATTTTTCAAATGCTTTATTAACATATTTCAAAAACATGTTGAATTTTTTTAATACATGGTCAACATTTTTTCCTATACACATTTAACATTTTCTAAATATAACATTTTTTTAAATACATGGTCAACATTTGACTATACAGATTTAACATTCAATACATGGTCAACATTTTACAATACACATTGCACATTTGCCAAATAAAAAAATAACATTTTTTTAATATATGGTCAATATTTTTACTATTCACATTTAACATTTTTCAAATACAAGTTTTTTTTAATTCATGGTCAACAATTTTAGTATACACATTTAACATTTTTTGAAATACAATTTTAACATTTTTATACATGGTCAACATGTTTTATATACACATTTAATATTTTTCAAATACAAGTTTAACATTTTTTTAATAGATGGTCAAGATTTTTACTATATGGTGACCCACAAGTATAGGGGATCTATCGTAGTTCTTTCGATGAGTAAGAGTGTCGAACCCAACGAGGAGCAGAAGGAAGTGACAAGCGGTTTTCAGCAAAGTATTCTGCAAGCATTGAAATTATCGGTAACACATAGTTGTGTGATAAGATAATTCGTAACGGGTAACAAGTAACAAAAGTAAACAAGGTGCAGCAAGGTGGCCCAATCCTTTTTGTACCAAAGGTCAAGGCTGGGCGAACTCTTATATAAAGCAAAGCGCTCCCGAGGACACATGGGAATTGTTGTCAAGTTAGTTTTCATCATGCTCATATGATTCGCATTCGTTACGTTGATAATTTGATATGTGGGTGGACCGGTGGTTGGGTGCTGCCCTTCCTTGGACAAGCCTCCCACTTATGATTAACCCCTCTCGCAAGCATCCGCAACTACAAAAGAATAATTAAGATAAATCTAACCATAGCATGAAACATATGGATCAGCCTCTTACGAAGCAACGCATAAATTAGGGTTTAAGCTTCTGTCACTCTAGCAACCCATCATCTACTTATTACTTCCCAATGCCTTCCCCTAGGCCCAAACAATGGTGAAGTGTCATGTAGTCGACGTTCAAATAACACCATTAAAGGAAAGACAACATACATCTCATCAAAATATCGAACGAATACCAAATTCACATGATTACTTATAACAAGACTTCTTCCATGTCCTCGGGAACAAACGTAACTACTCACAAAGCATATTCATGTTCATAATCAGAGGAGTATTAATTATCATTAAGGATATGAACATATGATCTTCCACCGAATAAACCAACTACCATCAACTACAAGGAGCAATCAACACTACTAGCAACCCACAGGTACCAATCTGAGGTTTTGAGCCAAAGATCGGATACAAGATATGAACTAGGGTTTGAGAGGAGATGGTGCTGGTGAAGATGTTGATGTAGATTGTGTTGGGGAACGTAGTAATTTCAAAAAAAATCCTACATACACGCAAGATCATGGTGATGCATGGCAACGAGAGGGGAGAGTGTTGTCCATGTACCCTCGTAGACCGTAAGTGGAAGCGTTATGACAACGCAGTTGATGTAGTCGCATGTCTTCACGATCACCGATCCTAGTACCGAAAGTACGACACCTCTGCGATCTGCACACGTTCGGCTCGGTGACGTCCCACGAACTCACGATCCAGCAAAGTGTCGAGGGAGAGCTTCGTCAGCACGACGACATGATGACGGTGATGATGAAGCTACCGGCACAGGGCTTCGCCTAAGCACTACAATGATAAGACCGAGGTGGATTATGGTGGAGGAGGGCACCGCACACGGCTAAGAGATCAATGATCAACTTGTGTGTCTATGGAGTGCCCCCTTCCCCCGTATATAAAGGAGTGGAGGAGGGGGAGGGCCGGCCCTCCTATGGCGCGCCCCATGGGGAGTCCTACTCCCACCGGGAGTAGGATCCCCCTTCCCTAGTTGGACTAGGAGTGGAAGGAAGGGGGAGAGAGGGGGAAGGAAAGGGGGGGGGGGGGGCGGCCCCCCACCCAATTCGGATTGGGCTTGGGGGGGCGCCCCCTCCTAGGCCTCCCTCTCTTCTCTTCCACTATGGCCCAATAAGGCCCATATACCTTCCGGGGGGTTCCGGTAACCTCCCGGTGCTCTGGTATATGCCCGAACTCACCCGGAACCATTCCGACGTCCAAACATAGTCATCCAATATATCAATCTTTATGTCTCGACCATTTCGAGACTCCTCGTCATGTCCGTGATCATATCCGGGACTCCGAACTACCTTTGGTACATCAAAACACATAAACTCATAATACCGATTGTCACCAAACGTTAAGCGTGCGGACCCTACGGGTTCGAGAACTATGTAGACATGACCGAGACTCATCTCCGGTCAATAACCAATAGCGGAACCTGGATGCTCATATTGGTTCCTACATATTCTACGAAGATCTTTATCGGTCGAACCGCATAACAACATACTTTGTTCCCTTTGTCATCGGTATGTTACTTTCCCGAGATTCGATCGTCGGTATCTCAATACCTAGTTCAATCTCGTTACCGGCAAGTCTCTTTACTCGTTCTGTAATGTGTCATCCCGCAACTAACTCATTAGTCACATTGCTTGCAAGGCTTATAGTGATGTGCATTACCGAGAGGGCCCAGAGATACCTCTCCGACAATCGGAGTGACAAATCCTAATCTCGATCTATGCCAACTCAACAAGTACCATTGGAGACACCTGTAGAGCACCTTTATAATCACCCAGTTACGTTGTGACGTTTGGTAGCACACAAAGTGTTCCTCCGGTATTCGGGAGTTGCATAATCTCATAGTCATAGGAACATGTACAAGTCATGAAGAAAGCAATAGCAACATACTAAACGATCAAGTGCTAAGCTAACGGAATGGGTCAAGTCAATCAGATCATTCTCTAATGATGTGATCCCATTAATCAAATGATAACTCATGTCTATGGCTAGAAAACTTAACCATCTTTGATTCAACGAGCTAGTCAAGTAGAGGCATACTAGTGACACTCTGTTTGTCTATGTATTCACACATGTACTAAGTTTTCGGTTAATAAAATTCTAGCATGAATAATAAATATTTATCATGATATAAGAAAATATAAATAACAACTTTATTATTGCCTCTAGGGCATATTTCCTTCAGTCTCCCACTTGCACTAGAGTCAATAATCTAGTTCACATCGCCATGTGATTTAACACCAATAGTTCACATCACCATGTGATTAACACCCATAGTTCACATCGCCATGTGACCAACACTCAAAGGGTTTACTGGAGTCAGCAATCTAGTTCACATCGCCATGTGATTAACACCCAAAGAGTACTAAGGTGTGATCATGTTTTGCTTGTGAGAGAAGTTTAGTCAACGTGTCTGCGAAATTCATATCCGTATGTATTTTGCAAATTTCTATGTCTACAATGCTTTCCACGGAGTTACTTTAGCTAATTGCTCCCACTTTCAATATGTATCCGGATTGAGACTTAGAGTCATCCGGATTAGTGTCAAAACTTGCATCGACGTAACCCTTTACGACAAACTTTTTGTCACCTCCATAACCGAGAAATATATCCTTATTCCACTAAGGATAATTTTGACCAATGTCCAATGATCTACTCCTAGATCACTATTGTACTCCCTTGCCAAACTCAGGGCAGGGTATACAATAGGTCTGGTACACAGCATGGCATACTTTATAGAACATATGGCTGAGGCATAGGGAATGACTTTTATTCTCTCTCTATCTTCTGCCGTGGTCGGGCTTTGAGTCTTACTCAACTTCACACCTTGCAACAAAGGCAAGAACCCTTTCTTTGACTGTTCCATTTTGAACTACTTCAAAAACTTGTTAAGGTATGTACTCATTGAAAAAACTTATCAAGCGTCTTGATCTATCTCTATAGATCTTGATGCTCAATATGTAAGCAGCTTCACCGAGGTCTTTCTTTGAAAAAATTCCTTTCAAACATTCCTTGATGCTTTCCAGAAAATTCTACATCATTTCCGATCAACAATATGTCATTCACATATACTTATCAGAAAGGCTGTAGTGCTCCCACTCACTTTCTTGTAAATACAGGCTTCACCGCAAGTCTGTATAAAACTATATGCTTTGATGAGATGCTTGCACTAGTCCATAAATGGATCGCTGGAGCTTGCACACTTTGTTAGCACCTTTAGGATTGACAAAACCTCTTGGTTGCATCATATACAACTCTTCTTTAAATAATCCATTAAGGAATGCAGTTTTGACATCCATTTGCCAGATTTCATAAAAATGCGGCAATTGCTAACATGATTCGGACAGACTTAAGCATCGCTACGAGTGAGAAAATCTCATCGTAGTCAACACCTTGAACTTGTCGAAATTTTTTTTTTGCGACAATTCGAGCTTTGTAGATAGTAACACTACTATCAGCGTCCGTCTTCCTCTTGAAGATCCATTTATTCTCAATGGCTTGCCGATCATCGGGCAAGTCAACCAAAGTCCACACTTTGTTTTCATACATGGATCCCATCTCAGATTTCATGGCCTCAGGCCATTTCGCGGAATCTGGGCTCATCATCGCTTCCTCATAGTTTGTAGGTTCGTCATGGTCAAATAACATGAACTCCAGAATAGGATTACTGTACCACTCTGGTGTGGAACGTACTCTGGTTGACCTATGAGGTTTGGTAGTAACTTGATCCGAAGCTTCATGATCATCATCATTAACTTCCTCACTAATTGGTGTAAGCATCACTTGAACTGATATCAGTGAAGAAATACTTTCCAATTCGGGAGAAGGTACAATTACCTCATCAAGTTCTACCTTCCTCCCACTCACTTCTTTCGAGAGAAACTCCTTCTCTAGAAAGGATCCATTCTTAGCAACGAATGTCTTGCCTTCGGATCTGTGATAGAAGGTGTACCCAACAGTCTTCTTTGGGTATCCTATGAAGACACATTTCTCTGATTTGGGTTCGAGCTTATCAGGTTGAAGCTTTTTCACATAAGCATCGCAGCCCCAAACTTTAAGAAACGACAGCTTAGGTTTCTTGCTAAACCACAGTTCATACGGTGTCGTCTCAACGGATTTAGATGGTGCCCTTTTTAACTTGAATGCAGCTGTCTCTAATGCATAACCCCAAAACGATAGTGGTAAATCAGTAAGAGACATCATAGATCACACCATATCTAATAAAGTGCGGTTACGATGTTCGGACACACCATTACGCTGTGGTGTTCCGGGTGGCGTGAGTTGCGAAACTATTCCACATTGTTTCAAATGAAGACCAAACTCGTAACTCAAATATTCTCCTCCACGATCAGATCATAGAAACTTTATTTTCTTGTTACGATGATTTTCTACTTCACTCTGAAATTCTTTGAACTTTTCAAATGTTTCAGACTTATGTTTCATTAAGTAGATATACCCATATCTGCTCAAATCATCTGTGAAGGTCAGAAAATAATGATACCCGCCGTGAGCCTCAACACTCATCGGACCGCATACATCAGTATGTATTATTTCCAACAAGTCAGTTGCTCGCTCCATTGTTCCAGAGAACGGATTCTTAGTCATCTTGCCCATGAGGCATGGTTCGCGCATCAAATGATTCATAATCAAGTGATTCCAAAAGTCCATCAGCATGGAGTTTCTTCATACGCTTTTACACCAATATGACCTAAACGGCAGTGCCACAAATAAGTTGCACTATCATTATTAACTTTGCATCTTTTGGCTTCAATATTATGAATATGTGTATCACTACGATCGAGATTCAATAAACCATTTATATTGAGTGTATGACCGTAGAAGGTTTTATTCATGTAAACAGAACAGCAATTATTCTTTGACTTAAATGAATAACCGTATTGCAATAAACATGATCCAATCATATTCATGCTCAACGTAAACACCAAATAACATTTATTTTAGGTTCAACACTAATCCTGAAGGTAAAGGGAGTGTGCGATGGGGATCATATCAATCTTGGAATCACTTCCAACACACATCATCACCTCGCCCTTAACTAGTCTCTGTTTATTCTGCAACTCCCGTTTCGAGTTACTACTCTTAGCAACTGAACTAGTATGAAATACTGAGGGGTTGCTATAAACACTAGTAAATTACACATCAATAACATGTATATCAAATATACCTTTGTTCACTTTGCCATCCTTCTTATCCGCCAAATACTTGGGGCAGTCCCGCTTCCAGTGACCAGTCCCTTTGCAGTAGAAGCACTTAGTCTCAGGCTTAGGTCCAGACTTGGGTTTTTTTTCACTTGAGCAGCAACTTGCTTGCCGTTCTTCTTGAAATTCCCCTTCTTCCCTTTGCCATTTTTCTTGAAACTAGTGGTCTTGTCAACCATCAACACTTGATGCTTTTCTTGATTTCTACTTTCGCCAATTTTAGCATCACGAAGAGCTTGGGAATTGTTTTCATCATCCCTTGCATATTATAGTTCATCACGAAGTTCTAGTAACTTGGTGATAGTGACTAGAGAACTTTTGTCAATTACTATCTTATCTGGAAGATTAACTCCCATTTGATTCAAGCAATTGTAGTACCCAGACAATCTGAGCACATGCTCACTGGTTGAGCTATTCTCCTCCATCTTGTAGGCAAAGTACTGTCAGAGGTCTCATACCTCTTGACACGGGCATGAGTATGAAATACCAATTTCAACTCTTGGAACATCTTATATGCTCCGTGGCGTTCAAAACATTTTTGAAGTCCCGGTTCCAAGCCGTAAAGCTTGGCACTAAACTATCAAGTAGTCATCATACCGAGCTTGTCAAAACGTTCATAACGTCTGCATCTGCTCCTGCAATAGTTCTGTCACCTAGCGGTGCATCAAGGACATAATTTTTCTGTGCAGCAATGAGGAAAATCCTCAGATCACGGACTAAGTCTGCATCATTGCTACTATCATCTTTCAACTTATATTTCTCTAGGAACATATAACAAATAAATGGGGGGCTACGTCGCGAGCTATTGATCTACAACATAGATATGCTAATACTACCAAGACTAAGTTCATGATAAATTAAAGTTCAATTAATCATATTACTTAAGAACTCCCACTTAGATAGACATCCCTCTAGTCATCTAAATGATCACGTGATCCAAATCAACTAAACCATGTCCGATCATCACGTGAGATGGAGTACTTTCCAATGGTGAACATCACTATGTTGATCATATCTACTATATGATTCACACTCGACCTTTCGGTCTCCAGTGTTCCGAAGCCATATCTGCATATGCTAGGCTCGTCAAGTTTAACCCAAGTATTCTGCGTGTGCAAAACTGGATTGCACCCGTTGTATGTGAATGTAGAGCTTATCACACCCGATCATCATGTGGTGTCTCAGCATGAAGAACTGTCGCAATGATGCATACTCAGCGAGAACACTTATACCTTGAAATTTTAGTAAGGGATCAGCTTATAAAGCTACCGCCGAACTAAGCAAAATAAGATGTATAAAAGATAAACATCACATGCAATCAAAATATGTGACATGATATGGCCATCATCATCTTGTGCCTTTGATCTCCATCTCTAAAGTACCGTCATGATTTCTATGGTCACCGGCATGACACCATGATCTCTATCATATTGATCTCTATCAACGTGTCGTCATATGGTCGTTGAGGGAGTCCTGGACTAAGGGGTCCTCGGGTGTCCGACCTGTTAGACATGGGCCGGACTGATGGGCCGTGAAGATACGAAGACCGAAGACTTTCTCCCGTGTCCGGATGGGACTCTCCTTGGCGTGGAAAGCAAGCTAGGCATCCAAATATGAAGATTCCTTTCTCTGTAACCGACTTTGTACAACCCTAGTCCCCTCCGGTGTCTATATAAACCGGAGGGCTTAGTCCGGAGAAGAATCATCATAATCATAGTCATACAGGCTAGACTTCTAGGGTTTTAGCCATTATGATCTCGTGGTAGATCAACTCTTGTAATACTCATATTCATCAAGATCAATCAAGCAGGAAGTAGGGTATTACCTCCATAGAGAGGGCCTGAACCTGGGTAAACATTGTGTCCCCTGTCTCCTGTTACCATCAACCTTAGATGCACAGTTTGGGACCCCCTACCCGAGATCCGCCGGTTTTGACACAGACATTGGTGCTTTCATTGAGAGTTCCACTGTGCCGTCGTCAAAAGGTTTGATGGCTCCTTCAATCATCTACAACGATGCTGTCCAAGGGGAAATTTTCCTCCCCAGACAGATCTTCGTATTCGGCGGCTTCGCACTGCGGGCCAACTCGCTTGGCCATCTGGAGCAGATCGAAAGCTACTCCCCTGGCCATCAGGTCAGATTTGGAAGCTTGAACTACGTCGCGGATATCCGCGGAGACTTGATCTTCGACGGATTCGAGACCGCGGCAGCCGCTCCCTGCCACCGCGATGAGCATGACGTAAATATGCCATCGAACCATACCTAGGAGATAACACCTATAACTGCTCTGGCCTTAGATCCGGAGCAGATCGCGCCATCCGAGTACGGGAAGCTAAAACCCGCCACGGAAGCCGCAGACTCAGCGGTGTTGGAGCCGCACACAGGCCCAACTTCAAGTGACGTCTATGTCACTGGAACCATGGACTCGACTCCGGCTACAGGTTCCGAACCGTGCGCGTCCGCATACGTCGAGCTTGACCAGACATCGATCATCGAATTCAGCTCCGCAGACATCTTCTGGCACTCGCCCCTAGGCAACATGCTAAACTCATTAAAAAATCTATCCTTAGCGGGGGACTCATAGCTGAATTATATCCGGTTCGAACTGGAGGCTGATGATGGAGAATTTCGTTTCCCACCCACCGCCCACTTCATATCTACTGTCGAGGACCTAACCGACACGCTCGATTATGGCTTCGAAGACATCGACGGTATGGACGACGATGCCGGAGAAGAGGAGGCCCAAAACCCGCCGTTCACCAGACGATGGACGGCCACCTCCTCATATGACGTATACATGGTGGATGCAACAAAAGATAATACAGGCGATGACAAGGAAAACCCAGTTGAGGATGAGCCTCCTAAGATACAACCAAAGCGCCGGCGTCAGCGACGCCGCTCTAAATCATGCCGCAGCAAAGACAACAACACCGGCACAGGAGACGATAACACTCCGGACGGTGCCGAAGACAATGAAGACCCCGTTGAGGCAACTTCCGAACAGGACGAACGGGAAGATGGGCAAGTTAGCCCTGACGAACAGGCCATAAACAAAGACTCGGAGGACAGTAATTATCTTTCACTCTCCTAGGAGGAGGTGAGCCTCGGCAACAAGGATTTTACCATGCCTGAGGAACCTCTCGAGCAGGAGCGCTTTAAGCGCCAGCTAATAGCCACTGCAAGGAGCCTGAAAAGAAGCAGCAGCAGCTTCAAGCTGGCCAAGATCTGCTAAACGATAGATGGACTGATGTCTTGGCAGCCGAGGAATACGGCCTCAAGTGCCCAGCCAAAAGTTACCAGAAGCGTAAATTACTACCTCAGTTCGATGATGAGGCGCTGGAGCCCATACCGTCATCGCGCAATGTGGCTGACCGACCACCATGTGGTTGGGACAAAGCGACAACTCAAGCCGAACACCAGCCCGCCCCACCTCACCGTAAAGGCAGAGATAAGACAGCTCGAGGACGTACCTACGACCTGCGGCAGGGCTTGGACAGTAGAGCAGGTTAGAACAGATCGATCTATGGATCACGGGGACGTGCCCCGACACGCGACAATGGATATCTAGCCGGACACTACAATCACACTCACGCCCCAGCCGAAAACCGCAAACGGACTCCATCCGAACTACGTCGCGACGTGGCCCGATACAGAGGCGCCGCACACCCCCTTTGCTTCACTGACGAGGTGATGGATCACGAATTCCCAGAAGGGTTCAAACCCGTAAACATCGAATCATATGATGGGACAACAGACCCCGCGGTATGGATCGAGGATTTTCTTCTCCATATTCTATGGCCCGTGGTGATGATCTCCACGCCATCAAATACCTCCCACTAAAACTCAAAGGACCAGCTCGGTACTGGTTGAACAGTCTGCCCGAAAATTCCATTGGCAGCTGGGAAGACTTGGAAGAAGCCTTCCTCGACAACTTCCAAGGAACATATGTCCGACCTCCGGATGCAGATGACTTAAGTCATATAGTCCAACAGCCCAGAGAGTCAGCTAGGAAATTCTGGACTAGGTTCTTAACTAAAAAGAACCAGATCGTCGACTGTCCGGATGCCGAAGCCCTAGCGGCCTTTAAGCATAGCATCCGCGACGAATGGCTCGCCCGACATCTCGGGCAGGAAAAGCCGAAGTCCATGGCAGCCCTTACGGCACTTATGACCCGCTTCTGTGCGGGCGAAGATAGTTGGCTAGCCCGTTGCAATAATAATGCAAGCGAACCTGGCACCTCCGAAGCCAGAAATAGCAACATCAAGCCCCAACGCAACATGCACAAGTGTCAAAACAACAGTGACAACACTGATGATACGACGGTCAATGCCGGATTCAGTGGCTCTAAGTCCGGTCAGCGGAAGAAGCCGTTCAAAAAGAACAATTCGGGCTCATCCAGCCTGGACCGCATACCTGATCGTCCGTGCCAGATCCACGGCACCCCAGAAAAACCAGCCAACCATACCAACAGAGATTGTTGGGTTTTCAAACAGGCCGGCAAGTTAAATGCCGAAAACAAGGAGAAGGGATCGCAAAGCGAGGACGATGACGATGAGCCTCGGCCACCGAACACAGGAGGACAGAAGAAGTTCCCTCCCCAAGTTAAAACGGTGAACATGAAGCTACCCATATCCCCAAGAGGGTACGCAAGCACGCGCTCAGGGACGTTTATGCGATGGAGCCAGTCACCCCAAAGTTCAACCCATGGTCTTCCTGTCCGATCACTTTTGATCGCAGGGACCATCCGACCAGTATCCGTCATGGCGGTTCAGCCGCACTGGTCCGCGACCCAATCATTGATGGATTCCACCTCATGCGAGTCCTCATGGACAGTGGTAGCAGCCTGAACCTGCTCTATCAGGATACAGCGCGCAAAATGGGCATTAATCCCTCAAGAATTGAGCCCACAAAGACTACCTTTAAAGGAGTCATACCGGGTGTAGAGGTCCGCTGTACGGGCTCAATCACCCTAGAGGTTGTCTTCGGATCTCCGGACAACTTCCGAAGCAAAGAGTTGATCTTCGATATCGTCCCCTTTCGCAGTGGCTATCACGCACTACTGGGACGAACCGCTTTTGCTCGATTCAACGCGGTGCCACACTACGCTTATCTCAAGCTCAAGATGCCCGGACCAAGCGGCGTCATAACAGTCAATGGAAACACGGAACGCTCCCTCCGTACCGAGGAGCACACCGCTGCGTTAGCAGCAGAAGTACAGAGCGGCCTTCTCAAGCAGAACCTCAATTCGCCGGCCGAGCTCCCGGACACTGTCAAACGAGTCCGAACTACTCTGCTGCAGGACACCCTAGCTCATCAGGAGCTCGACTAGCAATTTGGCCTCCGTCCCAATCCCGGCCAAGTGGCGGCATTCGTACCGCGCGTACATAACTACGCACTCAAAATACCATGGTCATAGACGGAGGCATAACTAGCTTGTGATCCATAATACGGCTCGACCGCTCCTGGACACACATACTTTCAATTTTTCTTTTTTTATCCTTTCCAGGTTTCTTTTCTGCAGGCTTCTTCGGACGACCTGATCATTGGTCCTCTCGACGGGACGGATACACCAAGATGGCAAGAAGCACTGGCGTACAAGGGAATTTTTAGGTGGTCTCTTTAACGACCACTCTACCTGTTTTCAGGGCCCGCACGCAGCTCTCCCTTGGTCGTGGCATGTTAAATAGCCCGGTTGCTTATCGCACCACTTGTACAAATATGCTTTAACGTATTAATCAAACTATAATGGAAACAGTTTGCGGCCCAAACTTCTGCGGCACTAGCTTACTACTCCCCTTTTTTTCCTTCTTTGGTAATCCTTTCAAGTTGCACCCGTACACTTTGGTACAATTTAATCTGCCAGGGGCTTCATTGCGACCCATAATACGGCAACAAAGTCCGAACACTTTTTACAATAATAGTTCGGCACCCCGAATTTAGCATTATATGCATTGGCTTCGAATCATGTCTTTGGTCAATAGTTGGGTTGCCCGACTCCTGTGCTTACTACCTTATGTTCCGCTATATCGGCTAGGGTAGTAAAGGGAGAACTACTGCGATTGTGTCCTGGTTTATCCGGATGAGCACCTCAGTAGAGAAAGCCGAAAACTGACTGTCATGATGCGGCGAGAGCCGGTCAGCTCTTCGAAGGTCTCAAATCTTTAGCGACTTTTTCCGCATTATGCGATGAATTGGCTTTTACCCGATCAGGCATTTACAGTACCCTAGTTCGAATACTAGGGGTTGCACCTAAATTTTCATTGTCAAACTCCTATGGCTAAGTGAGGGTGATAAAGCCACATAGTTCGATTGCCTGGTTCATTGCGCTAAACACCTCCTTCAAGGACCAAACAATTGGATCAAGAGTGTTTAGATTACATCCCGAACACCCCCATACTACCTACGTGGGGGCTGAAGCCGACGACTGGCCAACTCTCAAAATTTCATAAACACGGCAGCACAGGAGGTAAAATATTAAACCGGCATTATATTACATAGCCGAACTTGTTTCATAATACAGGGCGATACAATATGAATATATTCATTCAAAGATTACATCCTTCGCACATTGCTCCGCCACAATGCGGGATCCCTCCAGGACATCGCTAAAATATCGCTCCGGCGTGCGGTGCTCCTTGCTCGCGGGCGGTCCCTCGGTTGCGACCGTGACGGCGTTCATCTTCGCCCACTGCATCTTGACACGGGCGAAGGCCATCCGCGCACCTTCAATACAGACCGACCGCTTGATGGCGTCAAGCCGAGGGCATGCATTATCCAGCCGCTTCACGAGCCCGAAGTAGCTGTTGGGTATAGCTTCGGCAGGCCACAGCCGAATTATTAAATCCTTCATGGCTAGTTCGGCCACCCTATGCAGCTCGACCAACTGTTTTAGCTGGTCGCTAAAGGGCACCGGATTTTCTGGCGCAAGGTATTGCGACCAGAACAGCTTCTCCGTTGAGCTCCCCTCTTCGTGTAGCGACCCGACCTCAAATGGTCAAGTCTTTGTGCTTCAGTGTCATCCCTGGATCGGTAATGCTGACACACACAGTACTCGAAGGATTTATAACAGAGTAGCAATCACACACTTATTACATCGAATGTCTCGAAAGAGAACTTATTACAATAAATATGGCTTAAGGCCATCTAATACGATAACAGCGGAAGGCTTGGAAGATAAATTGAGTCCATCAACTCCAACGAGATAGCTGAGCTGCACGGCAACGACCTAACGAACCTTACTCCTCGTCTGAAAAGTCTGCAACATAATACGTTGCAGCCCGAAAACGGGTCAGCACATGGAATATGTTGGCAATATAACACAGTAGAGCAAGAATAGAATAATGCTATCACTACATGCATATTTGGCTGGTGGAAAGCTCTATGGTTATAGTTTTTGCGAAAAGCCAATTTTTCCTACAACAAAGGAATATATTCTATTTTAACTATCATGGTAGTTGAAACATCATTGAGAAGGTTCCTCCAACTCAATCCCAATTAAAGTAATTATCAACCCAACAATATTAATTTAGGGTGATGAGATACTTAGGATACTCCAAGTACTAGATACTCAAGATTGTCCATAACCGGGGACACGGCTAACCATGATTAGATTGTACACTCTGCAGAGGTTTGCGCACTTTTCCCCACAAGACTCGATCTCCTCCGTTGGATTTCTCGCACTACAAGGTGTTTGAGAAACGGATGACTGAGACATAGCCTTTCAGAAATATTAACTCTTTACTCCGGGCAGACCATACCAACCTACATCCTTCTACCTGCTGATCCACCTCTTCAAGAGCTCACGCAACTTACTCAACTATGCTAGAGCCCATAATAGATTGTGGCTGCACACGGAACTTTCTAGCATGAAAATATCTCAGTTCCTTTTGAGCCTGGGTGGCAGACCTTAGGATGATCACACGGGTACTCCGGGATATCCTAGGACAACACTGGATTCTCCAGGTGCCCGACAAGCAATCCACCCAGATGTGTATTAAAGTTGCCACCTAAAGTTGAACCATTAATTAACAATCTCACATCTGTCATGGATACACTCAAACCCAATCCACGTCTACGAGCATAGCATAGCAATATAAACAATACGTAGAAGTAACTCCCAAGGTTTGAACATAACATGGCAATAGGTTCTACCTCATCAACTACTTCCCAACCCACATGTTAATCACATCCTAATCATGCAATGTTTGAGGATTGGAACTAATGCATAAAAACTGGGTATGAAAGAAGTATGATCAATGTGTTACTTGCCTTGCTGACGATCCGCAAAACCTAGGGACTCGTAGCAGCACGCTTCGCTCTCCGGGAATTCTATCGCAAACAAACAATAGCATACATAAGCAATCAAGCAAAGACGCACGGGCAAAACTCAAGTAAGAAGAATTGACCAGAAAGTTCAACTTAAGAACTCCGGTTTGCAAAAAGAATCAAATCAAACGGAGCGACGAAACTCAAACTGCGAAAGAAACAAGATCCGTTTACTAATCTGAACTAAAGTCAAATTTTACAGTACCAAAATCTTGTTCAAGTTGGTTAAACAGAAAGAGGGTTTTGAGACGAAGATCTAGGTGCTTGAATCGCCTGATTCCGATAAACGAGCGAAAAGATAAACTAAAACGAAAATCGGATCAGAAATCGCGATCGAAAATAATCGCAGAAAATCCGAGAAAAAGAAAAACTGACGAACAGGCTAATGAAAGAACGTTCGCTGTTTGCGGTTAAACAGTGAAAACCATTCGTTAAAACGAACGTAAAACGGGCGTTCGCTAAATAACTAAACCGAAAATAAACCGAACCGGATCTATATAAAAAACGGATCTAGGGTTTCGAAAAAAAAACCAAAACGGTTTTCTCATGAAAACCGAGGCGGCTACCTCGGGTCCGGCAAGGTCCGGCGAGTCTGCGTGGTGGGCGGCGGCGACGGGATTAGGGTTAGGGCGCGGGTGGCGGCTGGGCTGGCTCGGGGCTCGGGGTCTCGGGCTTTAAAGGCCGGCCCGAGGAGTCCTGGCTGGTTACGGCCCGGAGTCGGTTCACTTTTTTTTAAAAATAATTCCGACGTGCAGAAAAAGAAAGAAAAGAAATACTAAACGGACTCCAAAAATCCTGAAATAAATTTTCCCCGTCCTCTAAAAATTGGCCGGACAAGGCGAACATTTATTTGGGCCTAAAATGCAATTTTGAAAAATGCATATTTTCCTAATTCAAATAAAATAGCGAAAAACTCCGAATAAAATCCAATATTTGATTTTAATATTTTTCCTCCAATATTTCATTTATTTTGGAGAAGTCATATTATCTCCTCTCATATATTTGAATACGAAATATTTTCGGATAGAAAAATAATTAAAACAAATAATCCTCGTTTCAATATTTGATAAAATTCAAATATGAAAACAGGGAAATCCCCAACTCTCTCCGAGGGTCCTTGAGTTGCTTAGGATTTCGAGGATCGCGAAACGAAATGCAGCAAAAATATGATATGCATGAATGATCTATGTATAACATTCCAAATTGGAAATTTGGGATGTTACAAACCTACCCCCCTTAAGATGAATCTCGCCCTCGAGATTCGGGTTGGCTAGAAAATAGGCGTGGGTGGTCTTTTCGTAGATCATCCTCTCGTTCCCAGGTGGCTTCATCCTCGGTATGGTGGCCCCACTGAACTTTGCAAAACTTGATAACCTTGCTGCGGGTGACCCGACTGGCAAATTCAAGAATCCTGACTGGCTTCTCCTCATAGGTCAAATCACTATCCAACTGAATCGCCTCCAAGGGTACTGTATCTCTTAACGGTGTATCGGCCATATCAGCATGACACTTCTTCAGCTGTGAAAGATGAAATACATCATGAACTCCTGACAGTCCTTCAGGTAACTCCAACTTGTAGGCAACTTCTCCCATACGTTCCAAAACACGATACGGTCCTACAAATCTCGGGGCTAACTTTCCCTTAACTCCAAAACGTTTCACTCCTCGCAAGGGTGATACTCGCAGATAGGCTCTGTCTCCAATTTCATATGTTACCTCCTTGCGTTTTGAATCTGCATAACTCTTCTGCCTGGACTGAGCTACCTTCAGTCTATCTCGGATCAACTTAACTTTCTCTTCGGACTCCTTGATCAAGTCTGGTCCAAACAACTGTCGGTCTCCAACTTCATCCCACATCAACGGTGTTCTGCACCTTCATCCATACAGGGCTTCGAACGGTGCCATCTTCAAACTGGCTTGGTAGCTATTGTTGTATGAGAACTCCGCGTAGGGAAAATTGTCATCCCAACTAGATCCATAATCTAGCACACAAGCCCTCAACATGTCCTCCAGAATCTGGTTGACTCTCTCGGTCTGTCCATCTGTCTGCGGGTGAAACGTTGTACTGAACTCCAATCTCGTTCCCAAAGTCTGGTGCAGTTGATGCCAAAACTTTGAGGTAAACTGTGTTCCTCTATCTGATACGATGGTCCTCGGAACTCCATGCAGACATACGATCCTGGTCATATATATCTTGGCCAACTTCGCACTTGTGTAGGTTGTTTTCACGGTGATAAAGTGAGCTACTTTGGTCAAGCAATCGACTACTACCCATATAGAATCATATCCTGATTTGGTCCTGGGCAATCCGGTGATAAATCCATGCCAAGTTTATCCCACTTCCATTCGGGTATCAGCATAGGCTGTAGCAATCCTACTGGCTTTTGATGTTCTGCCTTCACTCTCTGACATACATCACATATGGCTACCTACTCGGCAATATCCTTCTTCATACCTGTCCACCAGAAACGTTCCTTCAAATCCAAATACATCTTGGTGTTTCCGGGGTGTATCGAGTATGGTGAGTCATGAGCCTCCTGAAGTATTAACTTCCTGATCTCTGTGTTATTGGGCACATAAACACGGTCCTCAAACCATAAGGTGTCGTGCTCATCCTCACGAAAACCTTTGGCCTTTCCTTTGCTCATTCTCTCTTTTATCTCGGCAATCTCTTTGTCATCCTTCTGAGATTCTCGAATCTTTCCTAACAATGTAGACTGAACCTCCATTGTTGCAACAAAACCTCTAGGAACAATCTCCAATCGAAGTTCCCTGAGATCCTCTGCTAACTCCTTTGGCAATCCCGTGCTCCCTAGGGTGTTAGCATAACTCTTCCAACTCAAAGCGTCTGCTACGACATTGGCCTTGCCTGGATGATAGTGCAGCTTCATGTCATAATCCTTTATAAGCTCCAACCATCTCCTTTGCCTAAGGTTCAGCTCCTTCTGTGTGAAGATGTACTTCAAACTCTTATGATCCGTGTACACATCACAACGGTTTCCAATAAGGTAATGTCTCCAAGTCTTGAGCTCATGCACTACTGCTGCTAACTCCAAATCATGCGTGGCATAATTCAGTTCGTGCGGTTTTAGTTGTCGTGAGGCATACGAAACAACTCTTCCGTCCTGCATAAGCACACTTCCAAGTCCTAGGCGAGAAGCGTCGCAATACACTTGGAAATCCTTGCGTATATCTGGCAGAATCAGTACTAGGGCTGTAGTCAAACGTTTCTTTAACTCCTGAAAGCTTGCCTCACATTCGTCCGTCCATTTAAATTTGGTATCCTTCTTCAATAACTCCGTCATTGGCTTTGCAATCTTGGAAAAATTCTCAATGAACCTTCGGGAGTATCCCGCCAGTCCAAGAAAACTGCGGATCTCGCTAACTGAAGTGGGTGCAAACCATTCAGTGACTGACTAAACCTTGGTGGGGTCTACCGCTATACCTTCTCCTGATATAACATGTCCAAGGAATCTGACTTCCTTCAACCAAAACTCGCATTTGCCGAACTTGGCATACAACTGGTGTTCCCTGAGTTTCTCGAGAACTAAACGCAAATGCTCTTTGTGCTCCTCCTCATTCTTCGAGTATACCATTATATCATCAATGAACACCACAACAAACTTATCCAAATATTCCATGAACACTTTGTTCATCATGCTCATGAAGTAGGCAGGGGCGTTAGTCAGTCCAAATGACATGACCGTATATTCATACAACCCGTACCGTGTGGTGAATGCTGTCTTTGGTATATCCTTCTCTCGAATCTTCAGCTGGTGATATCCTGATCGCAGATCGATCTTTGAAAACACCTTAGCTCCTTGCGGTTGGTCAAACAAATCATTGATCATCGGCAGTGGGTATTTGTTCTTGATCGTCACCTCGTTTAACGCACGATAATCAACAACCATTCTTAGAGACTTATCCTTCTTCTCAACCAAAAGCACTGGGGCTCCCCATGGTGATGAACTCCGTCGAATGTAACCTTTCTCCAATAACTCCTTGATCTGCTTCTTATTCTCCTCTAGATCATTTGCGGGCATCCGATAGGGTCTCTTTGATATTGGCCCTGTACGTGGCAATAGCTCTATCAAAAACTCGATGTCTCGATCCGGTGGCATGCCTGGTAATTCCTGTGGAAAAACATCCGGGTAATCCTTCACTACAGGCACTTCCTCCTGAACAACTCCCGTGAGGGTATTTACTTGGCTCCTCCTAGGCGCATGCCTAGATACATACTTAATCCTTTTCCCCTCCGGGGTGATCAGATAAATCGACTTACTAGCACAATCAATGCTTCCTCCATACTTTGACATCCAGTCCATGCCTAATATCACATCCAATCATTGTGACTCCAAGATTATTAGGTCGAACGGAAAAACATGGCTACCAATGGTTAAGGGTATCTGGTCGCACCATCGACTAGCCATAAACTCTACTCCAGGTGAACTCAGTAACAGAGGGATCCTAAGGGTTTGGGTTGGTAGTTTAAACTTATCCACGAATCCCTTTGATATGTATGAATGCGATGCACCAGTATAAAAAAGAACAAGGGCGGTAAAGGACTTAACCAAAAACTTACCTATAACCGCGTCTGGCTGGTCTTCAACCTCCTCCACGTTAACGTGGTTCACTTGTCCTATGTTGAATGGATTGGGCTTCTTCCCAGCGCTCCCATTGCCGTTTCCATTCTTCGCTTCAGAGCACTCCGTGGCATAGTGTCCAGTCTTCCCGCATTTAAAGCAAGTAATGTGACTTAGATCTCTCTTGGCGGGTGTGGCTGGATTGGGGCGGTTCTGATTGTTGTTTGATCCGTTCCCAGTCCCATTCTTAGAACCATTGTGGTTATGCGAACTTCCTCCGGTGTGGTTATGACCTCCATGGTTATGAACAAGTCCTCCCAAGTTCAGGGTTAGGCGAGGCTTCTGCTGAGCTCCTGAGCTATACCTCCCTTGCCCATACTTCCTCTTACGGCTCTTAATTTGCTGCTGCTTCCCTTCAATCATAAGAGCCTTATCTACCAACTCCTGGTAGTTGTTGAATGTTGCCACCATCAACTGCATGCTCATCTCATCATTCAACCCTTCCATAAACTTCTCCTGCTTCGCGGCATCTGTGGCCACATCATCAGGGGCATAATGAGATAACTTGCTAAACTCATCCACGTACTGAGCCACAGTACGGTTCCCCTGGCGTAAGTTGCAAAACTCACACTTCTTCATATTCATAGCTCCAGTTGAGACATGGGCTGTGCGGAAAGCTTGCTGAAACTGATCCCAAGTGACGTTGGCTATGGGGAAAGTGGCCGTATAATTCTCCCACCATGAGGCTGCTGGTCCATCCAATTGATGTGCGGCAAAGCGCACCTTCTCAGCATCTGTGCATCCTGCGGTGGTCAACTCCCTTCCAATACGGCGTAGCCAATCATCAGCAACTATAGGCTCGGTGCTACTGGAAAACACCGGCGGTTGCAACCTCAAAAAGCGAGCTAAGTTGTCAATTGGAGGCGGGTTGTTGTTGTTGTTGCCCTGGTTCTGGACTAGCAATTGCATCAAGGCATTCTACTGTTGGATCAACTGAGTGAGCTCTGGCGGGAAGGCAAATCTGGTGTCACGTCTCGGAGGCATCTGGTGGGTTTAGAGGGGAGAGATTAGAATAGAAAAGGGGTCTAGTGAGAAAGCACTACCCATATGCACATGAGACAAACACAAACATTTCACTCAATCAATCAAGCAAGGGCATACAAACGGTCTAGAACTATTGTAAAAGTGCTCAACTACTACTATATACATGGGGTAAATACTACTATCATTTGGTGGTCATCTAGAAATTTTGATCGGTAGAAGACTCCATGATGTCTGCTCCAGCTTCGTCTTCAAAGTCATCATCACTGGTGTCGGAGTCGGTGTCGTCGATGATGATGTAGTTCTCCGGGCAAGTGGGATCGTCGTCCTCTTCTCCCGGTGCAGGATCTCCCATGAATACTCCGATCTTCTTTATCAGGTCGTCATTCTTCTCCAATAGTGTTGCAATTTCCTCCTCATATCCATCGCGTGTAGACTTGAGTTCTTCTTCCAGCTTGATGATCCTTGTCGTCGCCTTCTTCAAATCTATCATGTATACGCACATCTGATCCTCCTGGTGTCGAATGTGCTGGTTTAAGTCCTAGATAAAAGCTGCAATGGATCTGTCCTTCTTGGTGCTGATCATCTCCCATTGCTCATCTCGGCGCCCACATATTTGGTAGATAGTGTCCTTAAGATCCTTGTTGTAGACTTCTCCAATGCGTCCCATGGTAATGTGGGCTGCCATGCTCTTGCCTAGACTCTAGGTGGGTGCTTCAAAATAAAATTCTATGGGCTTGGTGGTTGGCGAGAACGTCCTTCCTGGAACTTGAACTTGAATCATCCAGCGCTCCTCTTCTGGTAAGGTGGCGTTGTATGTCCCGGTGAAGCTTGGTATCCCGATGTTCAAGTACCTAGTGACTTCCTTCAGGTGGCGTCCAAAGGGTGTGTCTTCATCCGGTTGTGCAAACTTGTTCTTCAAATCCGCCATCCTAAAGAGTAGAAAATGGAGAGGAGTCAGAAATGAGTAGAGAAGAGTGATCTAGGGCTTTTAGCTTAGTGGTCGTGTCCTACACTCAGCGTGTGCTCTGATACCATCTTGTAGCGACCCGACCTCAAACGGTCAAGTCTCTGTGCTTCAGTCTCATCCCTGGATCGGTAATGCTGACACACACAGTACTCGAAGGGTTTATAACAGAGTAGCAATCACACACTTATTACATCGAATGTCTCGAAAGAGAACTTATTACAAAAAATATGGCTTAAGGCCATCTAATACGATAACAGCGGAAGGCTTGGAAGATAAAGTGAGTCCATCAACTCCAACGGCATAGCTGAGCTGCACGGCAACGACCTAACAAACCTTACTCCTCGTCTGAAAAGTCTGCAACATAATACGTTGCAGCCCGAAAACGGGTCAGCACATGGAATATGCTGGCAATATAACACAGTAGAGCAAGAACAGAATAATGCTATCACTACATGCATATTTGGCTGGTGGAAAGCTCTATGGTTATAGTTTTTGCGAAAAGCCAATTTTTCCCTACAACAAAGGAATAGATTTTATTTTAACTGTCATGGTAGTTGAAACATCATTGAGAAGGTTCCTGCAACTCAATCCCAATTAAAGTAATTATCAACCCAACAATATTAATTTAGAGTGATGAGATACTTAGGATACTCCAAGTACTAGATACTCAAGATTGTCCATAACCGGGGACACGGCTAACCATGATTAGATTGTACACTCTGCAGAGGTTTGCACACTTTTCCCCACAAGACTCGATCTCCTCCGTTGGATTTCTCGCACTACAAGGTGTTTGAGAAACGGATGACCGAGACATAGCCTTTCAGAAACATTAACTCTTTACTCCGGGCAGACCATACCAACCTACATCCCTCTACCTGCTGATCCACCTCTTTAAGAGCTCACGCAACTTACTCAACTATGCTAGAGCCCATAATAGCTTGTGGCTGCACACGGAAGTTTCTAGCATGAAAATATCTCAGTTCCCTTTGAGCCTGGGTGGCGGACCTTAGGATGATCACACGGGTACTCCGAGATATCCTAGGACAACACTGGATTCTCCAGGTGCCCGACAAGCAATCCACCCAGTTGCCACCTTAAGTTGAACCATTAATTAACAATCTCACATCTGTCATGGATACACTCAAACCCAATCCACGTCTACGAGCATAGCATAGCAATATAATCAATACGTAGAAGTAACTCCCAAGGTTTGAATATAACAGGGCAATAGGTTCTACCTCATCAACTACTTCCCAACCCACATGTTAATCACATCCTAATCATGCAATGTTTGAGGATTGGAACTAATGCATAAAAACTGGGTATGAAAGAAGTATGATCAATGTGTTACTTGCCTTGCTGACGATCCGCAAAACCTAGGGACTCGTAGCAGCACGCTTCGCACTCCAGGAATTCTATCGCAGACAAACAATAGCATACATAAGCAATCAAGCAAAGACGCACGGGCAAAACTCAAGTAAGAAGAATTGACCAGAAAGTTCAACTTAAGAACTCCGGTTTGCAAAAAGAATCAAATCAAACGGAGCAACGAAACTCAAACTGCGAAAGAAACAAGATCCGTTTACTAATCTGAACTAAAGTCAAATTTTACAGTACCAAAATCTTGTTCAAGTTGGTTAAACAGAAAGAGGGTTTCGAGACAAAGATCTAGGCGCTTGAATCGCCTGATTCCGATAAACGAGCGAAAAGATAAACTAAAACGAAAATCGGATCAGAAATCACGATCGAAAATAATCGCAGAAAATCCGAGAAAAAGAAAAACTGACGAATAGGCTAACGAACGAACGTTCGCTATCTGCGGTTAAACGGTGAAAACCGTTCGTTAAAACGAACGTAAAACGGGTGTTCGCTAAATAACTAAACCAAAAATAAACCGAACCAGATCTATATAAAAAAAGGATCTAGGGTTTCGAAAAAAACCAAAACGGTTTTCTCACAAAAACCGAGGCGGCTACCTCGGGTCCGGCGAGGTCCGGCGAGTCCGGCGCGGCGGGCGGCGGCGGGCGACGGCGCGGCGCGGGGCGGCGACGGCGGCGGGATTAGGGTTAGGGCGCGGGTGGCGGCTGGGCTGGCTCGGGGCTCGGGGTCTCGGGCTTTAAAGGCCGGCCCGAGGAGTCCTGGCCGGTTACGGCCCGGAGTCGGTTCACTTTTTTTTAAATAATTCCGACGTGCAGAAAAAGAAAGAGAAGAAATACTAAACGGACTCCAAAAATCAAGAAATAAATTTTCCCCGTCCTCGAAAAATAGGCCGGACAAGGTGAACATTTATTTGGGACTAAAATGCAATTTTGAAAAATGCATATTTTTCCTAATTCAAATAAAATAGCGAAAAACTCCGAATAAAATCCAATATTTGATTTTAATATTTTTCCTCCAATATTTCATTTATTTTGGAGAAGTCATATTATCGCCTCTCATATATTTGAATATGAAATATTTTCAGAGAGAAAATAAATTAAAACAAATAATCCTCGTTTCAATATTTGATAAAATTCAAATATGAAAACAGGGAAATCCCCAACTCTCTCCGAGGGTCCTTGAGTTGCTTAGGATTTCGAGGATCGCGAAACGAAATGCAGCAAAAATATGATATGCATGAATGATTTATGTATAACATTCCAAATTGGAAATTTGGGATGTTACACTTCGGCTCGGAAGAATTCCGCAGCGTCAGAAACACTGCGCGGCAGATCCACAAACGCCCCTAGAGAACTCCAAATCCGGGTCAGTAAGAGATACCTCTTCTTCACATACTTGCTTTGCATAATAAAAGCCTTACCCGCGGCGATTTTCTTGGCCTGTTGGATCTCCTGGAGGGCGCTTTGGGCTTCGGCCCGGGCCTCTTGTGCGCTTTGGCGAGCCTTGGCGAGTTCAGTCTCTTGAGCCGAAACATCGCGTTCCAAGGACTGGCACTTCTTCACGGCATCCTGGAGTTCCTGCTGGACCTCATCAAGCCTGGCCTCGTGCTTCTCACAAGCGGCTTGTTCCTTGGCAGCTTTCTCCTTGGCCTCGGCCAGCGCCTTCTTAAGGACCTTGACCTCGGTCGCCGCTCCCACAAATATCATGGCCCTTCGGTCAGCACACATCATTTATTCTTTCTGAACATACAGCAAGTCATAACATACCTTGCTTCTCCTCGAGCTGTTTCCTTGCCTGGTCGAGCTCTTCTTCGGTCCATTCCAGACTCTTCTTTAGTCCGGAGACCTCAGCAGCATGAGAGGTTGCGGCCAGCAACGACGCCTGCTTATGCACATAAGACATATTTAGTTAGTTTCCTGCGAAAATTATTTTGATCCTCTGTTCGGCTTTTCTTTCCGAACACCGGACAGTGTCTCAGGGGCTACTGTCTATACTATGGCTCTCTCTTTTGCGTTGTTTACCTCAAAGCCTGTTAGCAGGCTGGTGCAGGCTTCGGTCAGTCCGTTCTTGACGGACTGAACCCTCTCAACCACCGTACCCATAAGGATACGGTGTTCCTCCACAATGGAAGCGCCTCGTAGCGCTTCCAGCAGATTATCTGGTGCCTCTAGATGGACAGAGTTCACTGGCGGTATAGGCACACCTCCTCCCTTTGGAGGAGGCTGCTCACTTGACTCCGGAGCCGTGAAGGTCTCCGGGATGGTATCCGGCTGGGGGCCGAATTGGATATGGCCCCCATCGCTAGTCTCCATGGGGGTTTTCTCCCCCATGTGTCCGACGGCCGAGGAGCCATCCTCTGGCGCCACCCTGACGGCCTCCTGAACCTCTCCCTGGCCGGGGAAGGTCCTTCGAGACAGCACCTCGGCGTCGCCCTTGGCCTTGGGAGAGTGCGCCGTCGGTGGCGACTCGCTGGCCATCGCCTTTGAATCCAGCGAATCCCCCGATGAGGACCGCGGGGAGCTGTCGCGGGCCGGACTGCAATTGCATAATTCAACATATTAAAACTGTGAAGTAGAGAGGCCGGATATAGGGATGCATCAGGGTTTTTCGGTACTCACGATGCGGCCAGGGGCTTCTCTCGGGGGCGTCGCTCTGGGCTGCTGTCGATGTCCCACGCGGAGTTATCCACGAGGGGGCCCTTACCCCTCTTGGGCGCCTCCGCCTCCAGATTTGTGGAGGCCGCCCTCTTCTTCCTTCCCCCGTCAGGGGGAGAGTTGCTTTCTTCCTCCTCCTCGTCACCGTCTTCGGCGGCAGAGGAGTGAGTCTTGTCTTCGGACGACACGTCCGAAGCTCCCTTGCGGCGGGGGCCACTCCGGACCCCCTTGGCCTTCTTCTTGGCCTTCTTCTCCGGCGACTGATAGGGCGCCGGGACCAGCATCTTCGCCCGGAGCGGGATGACTGGTTCCTCGGGCAGCGGAGCCGGACACCGAATCCGCTCCGCCTTCTTCGTCCAGTCCTGAAAAACAAATGGTGAAGTTTAGATATCTTCCTTTATCAAACAAGTAGAGGATGCACCATGAGATGTGAAGGACTTACCGCACTGTCAGGATGGGCATGATCGTGCCCGCAGTCCGAGCCTATGTCTGGCGGCGTCTCATTGCCCTTAAAGAGCACCTTCCAGATATCTTCGTGCATGGTTCCGTAGAACCGTAGCAAGGCCTGGTGCTTGGCCGGATCGAACTCCCATAAGTGGCAAGTCCGGCTTTGGCATGGAAGGATCCGGCGAACTAGCATCACCTGAATCACGTTGATGAGCTTGATGTTCTTGTCCACCATGCTCTGGATGCGTGTTTGCAGCGCCGCCAGCTTGTCCGGCGAAGACCAACTTAGGCCCTTCTCTAGCCAGGAGGTGAGCTGCATTGGAGCTCCAGACTTGAATTCGGGAGCCGCGGCCCAGGTGGCGCCGCGGGGCTCTGTGATATAGAAAGACGGTTTCTGCCACTCTTTGACGATCTCCACAAAAGTACCCTTGGGCCATGTGACATTGGGCAGCTTTCTCACCATGGTGACTTCGCACTACGCGTGTTGTCCATCCACTACCTTCGGCTTCACGTTGAAGATCTTAAGCCACAGTCTGAAGTGGGGTGGGATGCGGAGGAAGGCCTCACACACGACAATGAATGCTGAGATGTTGAGGAAGGAGTTTGGGGCTAGATCATGGAAATCTAGTCCGTAATAGAACATTAGTCCACGGACGAAAGGGTGGAGAGGAAACCCTAACCCGCGGACGAAATGGGGGATGAACACCACCCTCTCATTGGGCTTCGGGGTGGGGACGACTTGCCCCTTGGCCGGAAGCCGGTGGGTGATTTCTTTCGCCAGATACCCGGCCTCCCGAAGCTCAGTGATGTCCTTCTCCTTGACGGAGGAGGCCATCCACTTGCCCTGCGCTCCGGATCCAGACATGGTCGAGCGCTTTCTTGTGGCGGAAAACATGAGGACTTGAGCGCTGGAGCTCGAGAATGGGAGAATAGGGATAGAGAGAAGGCGTGGGTGAAAGAAGGGAATCCTTATCTCCTTATAAAGGCAGTGAATATCAAGCGCCTCCCCACTCGCCTTAAAACTCGCATGTTCCCAAGGGCTGTGCAAACGGCACGGTTGGATTACCCACGCCCGTATTGATGAGAAATCCCGCAATAAGGGGACACAATCTCTGCTTTGACAAGACGTGCCAATGAGACCGCGTCTCGAAGCGGCAGGCCGAAAAACGGTTCAAAATAATGACCGGGTGATGACGTGGTGCCAGATTACCAAAAGCTGTCAGCGGATTGGACTCGTGGAATATTATACTCTCTGTGGTTGTGTGTGGAATTTGTTTTGCAGAGCCGGACACGTTCGTTGCATCCGAAGACTGTGTTGGAGTATTCGGGGAAGGAACCCGACTTGCAATGCCGAAGACAATATGCGCGCCGGACACCTCATCATTGAAGCCTGGTTCAGGGGCTACTGAGGGAGTCCTGGACTAAGGGGTCCTTGGGCGTCCGACCTGTTAGACATGGGCCGGACTTATGGGCCGTGAAGATACGAAGACCGAAGACTTTCTCCCGTGTCCGGATGGGACTCTCCTTGGCGTGGAAGGCAAGCTAGGCGGCCAAATATGAAGATTCCTTTCTGTGTAACCGACTTTGTACAACCCTAGTCCCCTCCGGTGTCTATATAAACCGGAGGGCTTAGTCCGTAGAAGAATCATCATAATCATAGTCATACAGGCTAGACTTCTAGGGTTTTAGCCAATACGATCTCGTGGTAGATCAACTCTTGTAATACTCATATTCATCAAGATCAATCAAGCAGGAAGTAGGGTATTACCTCCATAGAGAGGGCCCGAACCTGGGTAAACATTGTGTCCCCTATCTCCTGTTACCATCAACCTTAGACGCACAGTTCGGGACCCCCTACCCGAGATCCGCCGGTTTTGACACCGACAGTCGTCTCGCCAACTATTGCTTTTGCAACTATTGCTATCGCATAGCGATAAAGTAAAGCAATTACATGGCACTTGCATCTTATGCAATAAAGAGACAACCATAAGGTTCCTGCCAGTTGCCGATAATTTCAAAAACATGATCATCTCATACAACAATTTATATCTCATCACGTCTTGACCATATCATATCACAACATGCCCTGCAAAAACAAGTTAGACGTCCTCTACATTGTTGTTGCAAGTTTTACGTGGCTGCTACGGGCTTAGCAAGAACCGTTCTCACCTACGCATCAAAACCACAACAATTTTTCATCAAGTATGTGCTGTTTTAACCTTCAACAAGGATTGGGCGTAGCCACACTCGATTCAACTAAAGTTGGAGAAACTGACACCCGCTAGCCACTTGTGTGCGAAGCACGTCGGTAGAACCATTCTCGCGTAAGCGTACGCGTAATGTCGGCCTGGGTCGCTTCATCCAACAATACCACCGAATCAAAGTATGACATGCTGGTAAGCAGTATGACTTTTATCGCCCACAACTCACTTGTGTTCTACTCGTGCATATAACATCTACACATAAACCTGGCTCTGATGCCACTGTTGGGAAACGTAGTAATTTCACAAAAATTCCTACGCACACGCAAGATCATGGTGATGTATAGCAACGAGAGAGGAGAGTGTTGTCCATGTACCCTCGTAGACCATAAGCGGAAGCGTTATGACAACGCGGTTGATGTAGTCGTATGTCTTCACGATCGACCGATCCTAGCTAGTACCGAAAGTACAACACCTCCTCGATCTGCACACGTTCGGCTCGATGACGTCCCACGAACTCATGATCCGGCAGAGTGTCAAGGGAGAGCTTCGTCAGCATGATGGCGTGATGACGGTGATGATGAAGCTACCGGCGTAGGGCTTCGCCTAAGCACTGCAATGATATGACCGAGGTGGATTATGGTGGTAGGGGGCACCGCACACGGCTAAGAGATCAATGATCAACTTGTGTGTCTATGGGCTGCCCCTTCCCCCGTATATAAAGGAGTGGAGGAGGGGGAGGGCCGGCCCTCCTATGGCGCGCCCCATGGGGAGTCCTACTCCCACCGGGAGTAGGATTCCCCCCTTCCCTAGTTGGAGTAGGAGTGGAAGGAAGGGGGAGAGAGGGGGAAGGAAAGGGGGGGGGGGGGGTGGGGGCGGCCCCCACCCAATTTGGATTGGGCTTGGAGGGGGGGGGCCCTTCCTAGGCCTCCCTCTCTTTTCTCCCACTATGGCCCAATAAGGCTCATATACCTCCCGGGGGGTTCCGGTAACCTCCCGGTGCTCCGGTATATACCCAAACTCACCCGGAACCATTCCAACGTCCAAACATAGTCATCCAATATATCGATCTTTATGTCTCGACCATTTCGAGACTCCTCGTCATGTTCGTGATTATATCCGGGACTCCGAACTACATTCGGTACATCAAAACCCATAAACTTATAATACCGATCGTCACCAAACGTTAAGCATGCGGACCCTACGAGTTCGAGAACTATGTAGACATGACCGAGACTCATCTCCGGTCAATAACTAATAGCGGAACCTAGATGCTCATATTGGTTCCTACATATTCTACGAAGATCTTTATCGGTCAAACCTCATAACAACATACTTTGTTCCCTTTGTCATCGGTATGTTACTTGCCCGAGATTCGATCGTCGGTATCTCAATACCTAGTTCAATCTCGTTACCGGCAAGTCTCTTTACTCGTTCCGTAATGCGTCATCCCGCAACTAACTCATTAGTCACATTGCTTGCAAGGCTTATAGTGATGTGCATTACCGAGAGGGCCCAGAGATACCTCTCCGACAATCGGAGTGAAAAATCCTAATCTCGATCTATGCCAAATCAACAAGTACCATTGGAGACACCTGTAGAGCACCTTTATAATCACCCAGTTATGTTGTGACGTTTGGTAGCATACAAAGTGTTCCTCCGGTATTCGGGAGTTGCATAATCTCATAGTCATAGGAACATGTATAAGTCATGAAGAAAGCAATAGCAACATACTAAATGATCAAGTGCTAAGCTAACGGAATGGGTCAAGTCAATCACATCATTCTTTAATGATGTGATCCAGTTAATCAAATGACAACTCATGTCTATGGCTAGAAAACTTAACCATCTTTGATTCAACGAGCTAGTCAAGTAGAGGCATACTAGTGACACTCTGTTTGTCTATGTATTCACACATGTACTAAGTTTTCGGCTAATACAATTCTAGCAGGAACAATAAATATTTATCATGATATAAGGAAATATAAATAACAACTTTATTATTGCCTCTAGGGCATATTTCCTTTAGATTGACCCCCTCTCGATGAGAGGATCATTGGTGCTGAAAATGGCGATTATTTCCCCCTCCCGGAGGGAAGTTTCCCTGGCAGAACAGCTCCGCCGGAGCCCTAGATTGGTTCTGCCCAAGTTCCACCTTGAGACAGCGACGCTTCATCCTGAAAGCTTCCTTCTGGTTTTTTCCAGGTCAAAACACACCATATAGTAGAAGATGGGTGTCGGGGGCCTGCCAGGTGGCCCACAAGGGAAGGGGGCGCGCCCAGGGGGTAGGGCGCGCCCTCCACCCTTGTGGATGGCAGGTGGCCCCCCTCTGGTATTTTCTTCACCCCATATTTTTTATATATTCCAAAAATATTCTCCGTGAAGTTTCAGGACTTTTGGAGTTCTGCATAATAGGTCTCTAATATTTGCTCCTTTTCCAGTCCAGAATTCCAGTTGCCGGCATTCTCCCTCTTCATGTAAACCTTATAAAATAAGAGAGAAAAGGCATAAGTATTGTAATATAATGTGTAATAACAACCCATAATGTAATAAATATCAATATGAAAGCATGATGCAAAATGGACGTATCAACTCCCCCAAGCTTAGACCTCGCTTGTCCTCAAGCGAAAGCCGATATCGAAAAATATGTCCACATGTTTAGAGATAGAGGTGTCGATAAAAATAAAATATGGACATGGGGGCATCATGATCATCTTTAGAACAACAACATATATTGTCATATAATTTCTTATGCTAAAGTAACAATTCATTCACAAGATAAAGTATGAATCAGAAACTTCATTGAAAACTAACAAACTATGATCTCAGTGATTGAAGCAATTGCAATTTATCATAACATCGGAAAGAGTCAATACAAGAGCTTTTCAGCAAGTCCACATACTCAACTATCATTTAATCTTTCACAATTGCTAACACTCACGCGATACTTATGGGTTCAAAGTTTCAATCGGACACAGAGAAAGATAGGGGCTTATAATTTCGCTTCCCAACCTTTTACCTCAAGGGTAATGTCAATAATAATACTTTATGATAACCTACATCCGAATGGATATATATATATATACACACACACACACACACACATACATAAACACTATTCCGATCACGGGATCAGAATAATATTCTGATCACAACCTGACCTGCCTGAGTAACGCGCCTGAACTTCCCTCTGTACGAACCCGACCTTCGGGCTATCTTCGCAACCGTGGCTTCCCCCGTGAATTATTCTTGTTAGTTGTGTTCTATATGATGTTAGTGTAATCTAGAAACGTTTTTTAGCAACTAAATACCGTTTTAAATAGGAATCTCGCTCGTTGGCGAATTTTGCTCTCGGGTCGTGATGAAATTGCGTTTTTTGCAATTTTACTGCCTGAGTTGTTCGGCCTGAACTTCTCCCAGTGCTAGGTTGAACTTCCGCCAACATTGCCCAAATGGGGCTTGCGATATACCGTTGGAAAGCTATGGACACCAGTATCATGACCCAAGTTGAATTTTTGACAAAATGTAGCGGTTTAAGAGCAGTTTTGAAAACCGTTTTTTTCATACAAAAAACATGAATCATATTTTCGATCGCATTTCTAAACCGTTTATCGGAATGAGGCAAATAATATGGCGTTGGAAAGCTGCTGCAAAACCGCTCCTTCCACATGTTTAAAGTTTTCTCTAATACCCTACGGTTGAAGAGTAATTTGGAAAATTGTAAAATTTCGCAAACCGAACAGCCGAGTTCGTATTTTCGATGTCATTTGTAAACGGCTAGTCCAATTGAGGCAAATGATATGGCATTGGAAATCTTATGAAAATGCGCTACTTTTTCATGTAGAAAGTTTTTTCTAATTTTGAACGGTTTAAGAGTAATTTAGAAAACGGTACAAGTTCCACCGAGTTCGTATTTTCTAGCTAATTTTTTAACCTTACGTCCGAATGCAGCAAATGATATGGCGTTGGAAAGCTTGAGGAAATGCGAAACTTTTTGGTATATATTATTTCTCCTAATTCATTACGGTTTTATGTCAGTTTTGAAAATGGCTAAAAACGTATTTTCACTGTAATTTTTACAACTTTAATCGGATTGGGGAAAATAATACACCGTTGAAAAGCTACGGAAAATGCGAAACTTTTTCATGTTGATGGTTTCTCTGATTCCTAGCCTTTTTCAAGTAATTTCGAAAATGGCGGGATAATTTGTTCTGCCTTTATCGCGAAACAGATTCTTCAAAAATGCACCACATGAAGAACTTGAACTTCTTGGCATGTTTACTTGAACTTCACTCTGTTTTTCACGTGCTTTTTTTGCTCGTAGCTCTAGATCCACTGCTCGTAGCTCTCCATCCACTCACCGGAATTGAGCAAGTGATATACCGATGGAAAGCTGCTGTAAACTCGCAACTTTACCGTGTTGATCATTTTTTCATACTCATGACGATTTTAAAAGTTTTTATCTAAAATGCATTCAGCGTACTAGTTGAACTTCCTGCTATTTTCACGTTGAACTTCTGTGACGTATTTTCATTTGTAATTTTCTCACCCATTCGTCGGTGTTACACAAATGATATTCCTTTTGTAGAAACCTCTCTCACAATAATTTTTTTAACTTTCTCCGACCGAGGACTTGAACTTACACAAATGATATTCCTGCTGTTTTGAAGTAAATTAGAAAATGACGAGATCATGATTTCTGCCTTCATCGTGAATGGAAAAGCACTACGTGAAGTAATTGAACTTCTCGGGCATGTCTATTTGAACTTCTCTCTGTTTTCGACGTGCTATTTTTTGCACCGCTTGAAGTAGTTGAACTTTTGGGGCATGTCTGTTTGAACTTCTCTCTGTTTCACTTTATTGTTTTTTTTCTTATATGAAATACACACCATGTAGTACATGAACTTCCGGTTGTTATCACTCTGAACTTCTCTCTGGTTTGAGAGAGTTATTTTAAAACACACAAAAAACATATTTTTTTAATGTATTTTGGACATCTAAATACACGGTGAACCTCTCTCACAAGAATTTTTTGAACTTTTCCTCGGCGAGCACTTGAACTTCTAGCAACATTTTTTTGTTTATGGGTTGTTTTTAAAAGTGCAAAAAATGGCGTTGTGTTTTTTATTTTTTGAACAGGTAAATTCTAGGTTTTAATAAACTCTGAACTTCTCTGTTATTTCAATTTGAACTTCACCTTTTTATATTTTGAGTAAAGAATAGTATTCAATTTTTATACGGAAATATAAGGTGAACCTCTCTCGCAAGAATTGTTTAACTTCTTCGGACAGAGCACTTGAACTTCTTTCAACAAACCTTTTAAGCTTTTATTTTTCTGTACTTTTATTCTCACCTAAAATGCATTCCTTGCACTAGTCGAACTTCTCGTTGTTTTCACCTTGAACTTCTGTCACGTATTTTTGTTCAACCTCTTGTTTTATTCTCACCTTGAACTTCTCCATCTTTTTAATATGGACTTCCTGGTTTTATTTCTTAATTTTTTATATGAAATTTTGAAGCGCTCTATTTTTTAAAAGTTGAACTTCTTGTTTTTTAATTTTTGAACTTCTTGTTTCCTTTCTTTAATAACGAGGAAATTCCGAGTTTCTATAATCATCGAACTTCTCCATCTTTTTAATTTGGACTTCTGGTTTTATTTCTTGATTTTTTATGAAATTTTGAAGCGCTCTATTTTTTAAAAGTTGAACTTCTTGTTTTTTAATTTTTGAACTTCTTGTTTCCATTCTTTAATAACGAGGAAATTCTGAGTTTTCTATAATCATCGAACTTCTCCATCTTTTTAATTTGGACTTCCTAGTTTTATTTACTTTTCGTAATGAAAAAATCCTACTTTCTGATAGACATCGAGCTGCTCCGTTTTTAAATTTGAACTTCTAAGTTTATTTTAACAGAGAAAATCTTTTTTATAAAAATTGTTTGAGATGCTTTTTTAATGACCTTCTTTGGGTTTGTAACAAGCATTGAACTTCTTCGTCTTTTATTTAAACTTCGTCATTTTTGTGTGGAGCCCATCTTTTTTCTTCACTCTTTTGTGCACATTTTCAAAATATAACTTTTTGAACCTCCCAAAAATTGTTTTGTGCACTTCTTTTGATGAATGAATTTTTTCTCATTGGATTTTTTTATCATAATATGAATTCTTCCCAAAATCTAATGATTGAACTCTCGCAGACAATAATCCTTGAACTTCCAGATTACTTTAAAAAATACATACTTCTTTAGTTGTATGTAAACTCGGTGGTTTACACGAACTTCCTTCCATCAAATCATGTGAAGAACATGCATGAACAAAAAAGGGGGAAGGAGTTACAAGGTCCATAACACACTTTCTTTTTTGTTCATATTTTGTGAAGTCTCCGCACAATAAACGTAACAAGTTCCAACTCGAAGCTATGAAATGAAATAAATGAATATGAGTAAGAGGGTGCAGGAACATGGTGCACACCAATTTCAGTAGAAGCCAGGCCATAGCATAGGGTTCCTACGGATTTCTCGAGAAGCAGAGAGGTGCTTTGAGGAGGTAGACGCATGAATGGCGACTAGCAGCTCGAGTCTTGTGTGCTCTGTTTTGTGGTGATAGCAGGAACAGAAGGTGTCGCATCTGGGGATAGCGACTAGCAGAATAAGTGGCACAAGCATCTTGTTCGACCTGCCACGACATCTCTGTTCGACCTGCCGATGAGTACAATCCGAATGAATAAAGAATGTCAAGAGAAGCAGAGAAAGTGAACGAGTTTCTCTCCTCACCTAAAGGGAAAACTCCTCTTCAGAATGCATTTTTTCAGAAGCCAAATATACAGATACAATTATTTTGCAGGAAATTTTCGTGCAAATTCAAAGAAGATCAGATCTTCATGGAGAAAGAGTTCATTGTAGATGGGGAGGGGCAATACCTGATGTTTGAAGACGGGCCACGTGGTTCGGGTGGAGTGCCACGGCCGTCCTTGACAGGGGCTGGACCGGTGAAGTGCTGGGAGGGTAAGGTGTCGCCGGTGGAGCACTAGGAGAAGGTTGGCCCCTGGGCGGCGGTGGGTGTGGTGCTCAGGGTCGGCACCACAGCTGAATCCTGGCTTTGGGCAGCGTAGGGCTGCCGCAGGCCGGATCCAGGTGAGGTGGTGTCGCCGGGAACGGATCCACACGAGGGGTGGTCGGGAACGTCGGGGGGCTATGCGGCGCGCGGGGACGGGGGCGAGCGTCACCGGCGGGTGGATCGGGATGTGGTAGCTGCTTTGGCCGGAGGTTCGGGACGGCGTTGGGGAAAAAGGCAGTGGAGGAGGGAGGAGGCGGGACGGGGGTACGGGCGGGACGTGGGGATAGCGCGGCGGCGGGGGACCCTGTGGAAGGCGCGCCGCGGCGGGGATCCCTGGGGAAGGCGCGAGGCGGCGGGGGACCCTGTGGAAGGCGCGCGGCGGCTGGGATCCCTGGGGAAGGCGCGCGGCGACGGGGAGTGGACGCGGCGGCGGTTGCGGGGGGTGGAGACGTGGGCAGTGGGGAGGTTGGGGCCCGGGTGCTTTTTTATCGGGTGCTAATTGCGGGTTTTCAGATCTCAGGAGGACCTCTGCGCGTCCTATATAGGGGTTGACGTGATCCAAATAACTATTCTAATCCCAGGATTAGAATAGTGCTACTATATATATATATATCCGGATCTCTCCAACACATAGTGCTTGCCAAAGGAAAAAGTGTAAAAAGGAAAGGTGATGATCACCATGACTCTTGTATAAGGGTAGAAGAGAAAAGTAAAAGATAAGCCCTTCGCAGAGGGAAGCAGAGGTTGTCAAGCACTTTTATGGTTGGATGCACAATATCTTAATGCAAAAGAATGTTACTTTATATTTCCGCTTGTGATAAAGAACTTTATTATGCAGTCCGTCGCTTTTATTTCTTCCATATCACAAGTTCGTAGAAATCTTATTTTCTTCACACTAATAGATCATACATATTTAGAGAGCAATTTTGTATTGCTTGCACCGATGACAACTTACTTGAAGGATCTTACTCAATCCATAGGTAGGTATAGTGGACTCTCATGGCAAAACTGGTTTAAGGGATGTTTGGAAGCACAAGTAGTATCTCTACTTGGTGCAAAGAATTTGGCTAGCATGAGAGGGAAAGGCAAGCTCAATATGTTGGATGATCCATGACAATATAACTTCTATTCGGATATAAGAAAACATAACTCATTATGCTGTCTTCCTTGTCCAACATCAACTTTTTAGCATGTCATATTTTAATGAGTGCTCACAATTACAAAAGATGTCCAAGATAGTATATTTATATGTGAAGCCTCTCTTTCTTTATTACTTCCTATTAATTGCAACAATGACCAAAACTATGTTTGTCAACTATCAACAACTTTTATTCATCATACTCTTTATATGTGAAGTCATTACTCTCCATAAGATCATTACATGAACTTTTTCTTTTCTTTCTTTTATTTAATTCCCTCAAGATCATAGCAAGAAAGCAAAGCCCTCAACTCAAAACTACTCTTTATTATATATAACTCACAGACTCGATTACTTAGAGGGAACATAAAGCAAAACTCAAAGCTAGATCATACTAAAAACTTTGTTCTACTAGATCAAGATATAACCAAACGGATCGAACTAAGAAAAATGATAAAGATAAAGATGTGATGGTGATACGATACCGGGGAACCTCCCCCAAGCTTGGCAGTTGCCAAGGGGAGTGCCCATACCCATGTATTTATGTCTCTTTCTTCGGAGGTTGCCCAAAGTGGCCAGCTCCGCTGTATGCTCTTGGGCCCGATGTCGGGTGAGATACACGACTCTCCCCGACAGACTCTTGCGAAGACATCTTGCTCTAAACCTGCTGCAGAAACAGCTCGAAACAAAAACAGGAGATATTGTCATGGTACGGTGGTCAAAACCTTAGGGAGATTATGTAATGAATTTTTACTGACCAAAAGAAGTATCGTGCAAGAAAACGGAGTCCGTAGGGCACACGAGGTGACCACAAGGCAGGGGGCACACCCAGGGTGTAGGGTGCGCCCTCCACCCTTGTGGTTGCCTCGTGTATCTTTCAGACTACTTTTGATTTTCCTAATTTTTTAAATATTCCAAAACGGAGAAAAATTGCTATTAGAACAGTCTTGGAGTCGGTTTACTTACCGTACCACATACCTATTCCTTTTCGGAGGCTGAAATGTTCTGGAAAGTGTCCCTTATGTACTCCTCCAGTATTACGGTGTCAATTATATTGGTCTCAACATTTATGGGAGTACCTGAGATATGATGTTTGATTCTTTGACCGTTTACCACTTTCGGATTTCTGCCTTCGGCGTTGTTGATTTTTATGGCACCGGAACGATAGACCTCCTCGGTAATGTAAGGACCTTCCCATTTGGAGAGAAGTTTTCCTGCAAAAAATCTTAAATGAGAGTTGTATAGCAAAACATGGTCACCTACATTAAACTCACGATTTTGTATCCTCTTGTCATGCCATCTTTTAGCCTTTTCTTTAAACAACTTGGCATTCTCGTAGGCTTGGGTTCTCCATTCATCAAGAGAGCTAATGTCAAATAACCTCTTCTCACCGGCAAGTTTGAAATCATAGTTGAGCTCTTTAATAGCCCAAAATGCCTTATGTTCTAGTTCGAGAGGTAAGTGACATGCTTTTCCATAAACCATTTTATACGGAGACATACCCATAGGATTCTTATAAGCAGCTCTATAAGCCCATAATGCATCATCAAGTTTCTTAGACCAATTCTTTCTAGATCTATTAACAGTCTTTTGCAAAATCAATTTAATCTCTCTATTGCTCAATTCTACTTGACCACTAGATTGAGGGTAATATGGAGATGCAATTCTATGGTTAACGTCATACTTAGAAAGCATTTTATAGAAAGCACCATGAATAAAATGTGAACCACCACCAGTCATTAAATATCTAGGGACTCCAAACCTCGTAAAAACAAATTCTTTAAGAATCTTAATACAAGTGTTATGATCAACACTACTAGTTGGAATAGCTTCTACCCACTTAGTAACGTAATCAACAACAACTAAAATATGTGTATACCCATTAGAGGAAGGAAAAGGTCCCATATAATCAAAGCCCCAAACATCAAATGGTTCAATAACAAGTGAATAATTCATAGGCATTTTCTAACGTCTACTAACGTTACCAATTCTTTGGCATTCATCACAAGACAAGACAAACTTACGAACATCCTTGAAGAGAGTAGGCCAATAAAACCAGATTGCAATACCTTGTGTGTAGTTCTATCTCCAGTGTGGTGTCTGATAACCCACAAGTATAGGGGATCGCAACAGTTTTCGAGGGTAGAGTATTCAACCCAAATTTTATTGATTCGACACAAGGGGAGCCAAAGAATGTTCTCAAGTGTTAGCAGCTGAGTTGTCAATTCAACCACACCTGAGAGACATAATATCTGCAGCAAAATATTTAGTAGCAAAGTAGTATGGAAGTAGCGGTAACGGTGGCAAAAGTAACAGTAGCAGTTTTGTAGCAATCGTAACAGTGGCAACGGAAAAGTAGCTAAGCAAAGATCAATATGAAACAAGCTCGTAGGCAATGGATCAATGATGGATAATTATGTCGGATGGCATTCATCATGCAATAGTTATAACATAGGGTGACATAGAACTAGCTCCAATTCATCAATATAATGTAGGCATGTATTCCGAATATAGTCATATGTGCTTGTGGAAAAGAACTTGCATGCCATCTTTTGTCCTACCCTCCCGTGGCAGCAGGGTCCTAATGGAAACTAAGGGATATTAAGGCCTCCTTTTAATAGAGTACTGGACCAAAGCATTAGCACTTAGGCCCGTTCGGAAGTGCTCTGGCTTCGCAAATGAGCCAGCTTCTCCACGAGCCAGCGCTAGCTTAGCTTCTCGCAGGAGCCAGCGATCGTTCGGCAGCACAAAATGCTTCACCGCACCCTGTAGCGAGAAAAACGGTTCGCCGCGACCTGTAGCGAGAGGAAAACAGTTCGAGGAGGCACTTCGGGAGAGCATTCCATGTAATATCCAGCAATGCCCACTTCTCGTTTTCCAGGAGCTGGGCGATCGATGCTTCTGTTTTTTGCACTGCTGGCCGAGCGAATTCCGGGAGCGGGCTTCTCGAAGCTGCGGCGTTCGGCTAGCTCCTCGCCTGCTTCCGGAGAAGCGCGGAGCCGGAGCACTTCCGAACGGGCCCTTAGTGAATACATGAACTCCTCAAACTACGGTCATCACCGGGAAGTGTCCCAACTATTGTCACTCCGGGGTTGCCGGATCATAACACGTAGTTGGTGACTACAACTTGCAAGATAGGATCAAGAACACAAATATATCCACGAAAACATAATAGGTTCAGATCTGAAATCATGGCACTCGGGCCCTAGTGACAAGCATTAAGCATATAAAAGTCATAGCAACATCAATCTTAGAGCATAGTGGATACTAGGGATCAAACCCTAACAAAACTAACTCGATTACATGGTAAATCTCATCAACCCATCACCGTCCAGCAAGCCTACGATGGGATTACTGACGCACGACGGTGAGCATCATGAAGTTGGTGATGGAGGATGGTTGATGATGATGATGGTGACGATTTCCCCTCTTCGGAGCCTCGAACGGACTCCAGATCTGCCCTCCCAAAGAAGAACAGGGCTTGGCGGTGGCTCCATATCGTAAAATGCGATGAATCCTTCTCTCTGATTTTTTTCTCCCCGAACATGAATATATGGAGTTGGAGTTGAGGTCGGTGGAGGTCCATGGGGGCCACAAGGATAGAGGGCATGCCCCAGGGGGGTGGGCGTGCCCTCCACCCTTGTGACCAGGGTGTGGGCCCCTTCGGTTGATTCTTTCGCTAATATTTTTTATTTATTCGAAAACTGATCTCCGTGAAGTTTCAGGTCATTCCAAGAACTTTTATTTCTGCACAAAAATAACACCATGCCAATTCTGCTGAAAACAACGTCAGTCCGGTTTAGTTCCATTCAAATCATACAAGTTAGAGTCCAAAACAAGAGCAAAAGAGTTTGGAAAAGTAGATACGATGGAGACGTATCAAATCCCCCAAGCTTAACCCATTGCTTGTCCTCAAGCAATTCAGTTGACAAACTGAAAGTGATAAAGAAAAACTTTTACAAACTTTGTTTGATCTTGTTGTTGCAAATATGTAAAGCCAGCATTCAAGTTTTCAGCAAAGATTATGAACTAACCATATTCACAATAACATTTAGGTCTCACATTTACTCACATCAATGGCATAATCAACTAGCGAGCAATAATAATAAATCTGAGATGACAACACTTTTTCAAAACAATCATGATATGATATAACAAGATGGTATCTCGCTAGCCCTTTCTGAGACCGCAAAACATAAATGCAGAGCACCCCTGAAGATCAAGGACTGACTAGACATTGTAATTCATGGTAAAAGAGATCCAGTCACAGTCATACTCAATATAAATTAATAACAATGCATACAAATTACAACGGTGCTCTCTAACTGGTGCTTTTTTATAAGAGGATGATGGCTCAACATAAAAGTAAATAGATAGGCCCTTCGCAGAGGGAAGCAGGGATTTGCAGAGGTGCCAGAGCTCGAGTTTTGAAACAGAGATAAATAATATTTTGAGTGGTATGTTTTCATTGTCAACATAACAACCAAGAGATCTCGGTATCTTCCATGCTACATACATTATAGGCGGTTCCCAAACAGAATGGTAAAGTTTATACTCCCCCACCACACCAACAAGCACACTCCACGGCTGGCCTGAAACAATGGGTACCGTCCAACTAACAACAGTCCTGGGGGAGTTTTTTTGCAATTATTTTGATTTGATTTGAGCATGGGACTGGGCATCCTGGTTACCGGCCATTTTCTCGTGAATGAGGAGCGGAGTCCACTCATCATGAGAATAACCCACCTAGCATGGAAGATATTGACAACCCTAATTGGTACATGAGCGATTCGAGCATACAAAACAGATTATCATTTGAAGGTTTAGAGTTTGGCACTTGCACATTTACTTGGAACGACAGGTAAATACCGCATATAGGAAGGTATGGTGCACTCATATGGAACAACTTTGGGTTTATGGAAGTGGATGCACAAGCAGTATTCCCACTTAGTACAAGTGAAGGCTAGAAAAAGACTGGGAAGCGACCAACTAAGAGCGACAACAGTGATAAACATGCACTGAGATTAACCAACATTGAATGCAAGCATGAGTAGAATATAAATCACCATGAACATAAATATCGTAGAGGCTATGTTGATTTTGTTTCAACTACATGCGTGAACATGTGCCAAGTCAAGCCACTCGAATCATTCAAAGGAGGATACCATCCTATCATACTACATCACAACCATTTTAATAGCATGTTGGCACGTAAGGTAAACCATTATAAACTCCTAGCTAATTAAGCATGGCATGAGTAACTATAATCTCTAATTGTCATTGCAAACATGTTTCATTCATAATAGGCTGAATCAGGAACGATGAACTAATCATAGTTACAAAAACAAGTTAGGTTGAGTTCATACCAGCTTCTCCTCATCTCAATCATTTCATCATATCGTCATTATTGCCTTTCACTTGCACGACCGAACAGTGTGGATAATAATAATAGTGCATGTGCATTGGACTAAGCTGGAATCTGCAAACATTTATTCAAAGGAGAAGACAAGGTAATATGGGCTCTTTGTTAGATCAACAATAATGCATATGAGAGCCACTCAACATTTTCATCGTGGTCTTCTCCTCTCGACCCCCAAAGAAAAGAAAAGAATTTTAGAGAAACACACTAAAATATTCTGGAGTTTTGTTTTTCTAAAGAAGGTAAAACAAGAACAAGAAAAACTATTTGCACGGGTGTCGGTGTCAAAACCGGCGGATCTCGGGTAGTGGGTCCTGAACTGTGCGTCTAAGGTTGATGGTAACAGGAGACAGGGGACACAATGTTTACCCAGGTTCGGGCCCTCTCTATGGGGGTAATACCCTACTTCCTGCTTGATTGATCTTGATGAATATGAGTATTACAAGAGTTGATCTACTACGAGATCGTAATGGCTAAAACCCTCGAAGTCTAGCCTGTATGACTATGGTTGTTATGATTCATCCTCTACGGACTAAGCCCTCCGGTTTATATAGACACCGGAGGGGAGTAGGGTTGTACAAAGTCGGTTACAGAGAAAGGAATCTTCATATTTGGACGCCTAGCTTGCCTTCCACGCCAAGGAGAGTCCCATCCGGACACGGGAGAGAGTCTTCGGTCTCGTATCTTCACGGCCCATCAGTCCGGCCCATGTATAACTGGTCGGACGCCCGAGGACCCCTCAATCCAGGACTCCCTCAGTAGCCCCCGAACCAGGCTTCAATGACGATCTGTCCGGCGTGCTGATTGTCTTCGGCATTACAAGGCGGGTTCTTCCTCCGATGACTTTCAAAGAGATGTATTCGGCACTCCATTTAATATTGTGCCGCTCGGCTTCTGTGCGTCAACAACTTCAGCTTCCATGTGTCGAGCGAATGCGAGAGGTCAGGGTATTTTTGCACATAACACCCCGGCCATTTAAGAACAATGTCTATTTAACGGGATTGGATCTCAGATCCATTCCACATCACGCAAAAATCCTCAGAGCCTGCTAGGAAAAACCATTCCAACATGGCCAACGCTCCCAGCTCTTCCTCCCGTCCCTACGGCCCAGAAAAAGGCGATTGGGAGAGATGTTCCGTATCTCACGGTCAGTTGGTGAAGCCGCAAACACAGGGATTCATTCCCCCTGTGGATCTAGTACCCGTTTGAGCAGGATTGAGTTCCTTCAACGGCGGGGCTTAGGTTGAGAATTTCCCCAACCCATCCCGGGGGGAGCGAGTGTGCTTCGTCCCCTACTTGCTAAGAGGCGTCGGATTTCCAATCCATCCGTTCCTCCGAGGGCTTCTGGAGTATTATGGCCTCCAACTGCACAACTTCACTCCTGCCTCCATCCTGCACATCGCGGGCTACGTCGCTCTTTGCGAGCTATTCCTGGGTTGCGAGGCCCATTTTGATTTGTGGAGGAAGCTATTCTGCCTTGTCCCTCGCAACCAAGATGGATCAATATTTGAAGTGGGCGGAGCCGAAGTGTGGCGCATCGCCGGGACCGGATACCTGTCCGGCATGCCGAAGAAGGCATCCGAAGAGTGGCCTTCCGAATGGTTCTATATCGAGGACGTCGCCCTTCTTGACCCAGTTCGAATGGGTCTTCCCGAATTTACAAGGGTTCCGTTGAAGAAACGCCACAGCTGGCGCCCACGGAGCCTCGAGGAGGAAGATAGTGCGGAAGTCCGTCAACTGATGAGCAAGATAAAGATGCTTGCCAGTCCGGATTATCAATAGTCGAGGTAATGGCGACTTCCATAGTGCGAGGGGTTCTGCCACTCCAATACAGAGGGCTTCCTATGTGGCACTACAATGGGGAAGATGACGCCTCCCGTTGCGGTTGAAAAGGTCCGGACACCCCCGCCGCTTTGGCCAAGATATTGGCCGAACTATTCAAAGGGGAGGAAGAGGAATTCCTTCGCATGAAGCACCGGGATGGATTTTCCATGTACAACCCTCCTAGCTGGGTGAGTTCCAATCCCATTATTCCATTCAATCTACTCCCTGAGTCACTTTTAATGAACATTACTCCGTCCATTCGTAATAGGAATGGCGAAAAATCACCAAGGGGCTACACTGCCCCGCCCCACAATCAGAGAACCATAACCGAGACCTTGACCCAGGATTCGAAGAGGATCCGGACATATATGTGGAGCTCGAGGATGGGTTGTTCTATCAGGCGAGCTATGACGGCACGGAAGTGGCCATCACCGCCGACTATCCCGGTCTTCTCCCTGCCTCGCACGTAAGTAACTAAGCCGCTCGAGACGGGCTTGCTAGAGCCACAGACCAACATTTGAAAGATATGCGGGTAAATTTATATTATACAAAACTGATAATTATATACCAATAGCCCCCGAGACTTGAAGCAGTTGATACGACTGATTTAAGGATCATTGTATAACTAGGTGCTTACGGAGAAGAACAACCCATTGTCTCAGGAACTAGAAAAGTGTCGGACCCAGTTAACTGCTGCTACCGCCGAACTAGAGAAATCAAGAAGGCATCACCTGGTAATGTTCCCCTCCATCGAGAAAACATAATTATATACCGGCAATGCTAACACTGTTGCTCATCTTATGGCAGGATCGTCAGATCAACTGAAGGAGCAACTGAAAGCCGCCCAAGCGGAAGAACAAGAAGCCAAAAGACTACTGGCCGTGGGCGAACGTGTGCTGACACGAGTCAGAGATGAGAAAAACAAGCTGCAGGATGCCCACACCCAGCTGGGCGAAGAACTGAAAGATGTACAGGCCCAGCTGGCTGATTCCGTGAAGGAAAATAAGAAGCTGCGCGACAGCATATTTGGTATGTGGTCACACTTACCTCTGTGTAGTTCGGAGATGAAAGGGACCGACAGAATTATATCTGTAGGTATGCTGACCGGCCGTCCCGAAGAGGAGATGTCCGGAATCTCGGGCGATCTTCTACAAGAGCTGTTGCAAATGCACGAGCAAGCTCGGCACGATGCGAAGTATTGCCAAGGCTTTATGGCCATGCGCCTCCCCTCCAGGAAGGATGGAGGAGCTTATACAGCTATTCAAGGGAGCGTGGCAGCGCTTCCGATTATGGAAGATATCGGCCTGCCGGGAAGGGGCACGAGAAGCCTGGGCCATGGTGAAAACACGGTATACCAAGCTTGATCCAAATCATATGGCCCGAGTCGGACCTCTAGGGTCGGATGGGAAAGAAATTCCCGTGAATTTGGTATATGACCAAGTAGAAGTAGCCGCCAGATATTCCCAAGAGGATTGTAAGTTAGACAGCCTGTTAGATGGTATAGAGGAGGAATTTTATGAGTCTAAGTGACTGTGTACTTTCCTTGACGTATTCGTCCCTAGCCGGATTGTAAAACGATTGTCATGGCAGACCTTTTCGCTTAGACCTCTGGACCCGAAGGTGCAGAGTGTTTCTAAATACCTGAGCGGCAAAATATACCGGGGTATGCGTGGAAACCAGGCAGAGGGGTCATAGTTGCTTGAACAGACAAGTTGTCTCCGGCTAGCTATGTTATATTACGTTGCGATTGTAAGAAACATCTTCCAGAGAGAATAGTTCTGTTAAGGGTTCCTTTCCCTGGGTGTACATGCGTTAATGTGCATGTCCGAACTGTGATTGAAAAAATTGCAGTATATTCAACATCTAGGGGTTCATATTTTAATGAATGTAAAAATATCTTTAGTTCGCCGACCGAATATTCCCTTAAGAACGCTAGCTTTCAGCTTCACCCAGTCTGAGGTACACATCCGGATGACCCGGCAGTAACAATCGCAGAGGTGCTCCCTTTATGCCCTAGCCGAACTAACGGGAACGTAGGGCATAAGCACAGGAGCCAGGCAACCCAGCTTGGCCAAAACTTAAGTCATATCGATGCATATAATGGCGAAGAAAAGGTACATATGGGGAAGACGCGCATATGTGATGAGCTTGATGCTCGAAAAATAACAATAATAAGCTTCTGTTAAAGAAGCCCCCACGTATAATTGACGTACATATTTGAGGATGTGTATGTCACAGGTGCACGGTTTAGCCGCACGAAAATCTTTAAGGCTAAAAAAAGGAAAAAGAGAAAAGAGAGGAAAAAGCAATGGGAACAATAGGGAGAAGGAGACGAACAAAGAGTTCAGCGCTAGGCATAGAATCTTCGGAGTCTGGCCGCGTTCCAGGGGTTCGGCTCTAGGCGATTGTCTGACGCATCACGCAGGCGGTACGCTCCTCCGGTGAGAACTTTGTCAATGATGAAGGGACCCTCCCACTTAGGCTTGAGTTTGTCCTTTTTCTTCTCCGGCAGGCATAGAACAAGTTCGCCAACATTATAAGTCTTGGCCCGCACTTCTCTGCTTTGATACTTGCGAGCCTGCTGTTGATAAAATGCGGAACGGGCTTTTGCAACGTCGCGCTCCTCCTCCAGGGCATCTAAGCTGTCCTGCCGATCAAGCTCGACCTCTCTCTCTTCGTACATGCGCACTCGAGGTGAGTCATGAATAATGTCGCTGGGTAACACAGCCTCTGCGTCGTACACCATGAAGAAAGGTGTATATCCGGTAGTGCGATTGGGCGTGGTCCGCCGCCCCCAGAGTACGGGGTCGAGCTCCTCAACCCAGTGCTTGTCTGATTCTTTCAAAGACCGCACCAGTCTAGGCTTGATGCCGCTCATAATAAGACCATTGGCTCGTTCGACTTGACCGTTTGTTTGCGGGTGATAGACGGAGGCGTAATCGAGCTTAATGCCCAGATTGGTGATACATCTCCAACGTATCTATAATTTTTGATTGCTCCATGCTATATTATCTACTATTTTGGACATTATTGGGCTTTATTATTCACTTTTATATTATTTTTTGGACTAACCTATTAACCGGAGGCCCAACCCAGAATTGCTGTTTTTTTGCCTATTTCAGAGTTTCGCAGAAAAGGAATATCAAACGGAGTCCAAACGGAATGAAACCTTCGGGAACATGATTTTTAGGAAGATTATGATCCAGGAGACTTGGACCCTACGTCAAGAAACAAAGGAGGAGGCCACGAGGTAGGGGGCGCGCCCACCCCCTAGGGCGTGCCCTCCACCCTCGTGGGCCCCCTGTTGCTCCACCGACGTACTCCTTCCTCCTATATATACCCACGTACCCCCAAACGATCAGATACGGAGCCAAAAACCTAATTCCACCGCCGCAACCTTATGTACCCACGAGATCCCATCTTGGGGCCTGTTCCGGAGCTCCGCCGGAGGGGGCATCCATCATGGAGGGCTTCTACATCAACACCATAGCCTCTCCGATGAAGTGTGAGTAGTTTACCTCAGACCTTCGGGTCCATAGTTAGTAGCTAGATGGCTTCTTCTCTCTTTTTGGATCTCAATACAATGTTCTCCCCCTCTCTCGTGGAGATCTATTCGATGTAATCTTCTTTTGCGGTGTGTTTGTTGAGACCGATGAATTGTGGGTTTATGATCAAGATTATCTATGAACAATATTTGAATCTTCTCTGAATTCTTTTATGTATGATTGGTTATCTTTGCAAGTCTCTTCGAATTATCAGTTTGGTTTGGCCTACTAGATTGATCTTTCTTGCAATGGGAGAAGTGCTTAGCTTTGGGTTCAATCTTGCGGTGTCCTTTCCCAGTGACAGTAGGGGCAGCAAGGCACGTATTGTATTGTTGCCATCGAGGATAACAAGATGGTTTTTTATCATATTGCATGAATTTATCCCTCTACATCATGTCATCTTGCTTAAGGCATTACTTTGTTTTCATGAACTTAATACTCTAGATGCATGCTAGATAGCGGTCGATGAGTGGAGTAATAGTAGTAGATGCAAGCAGGAGTCGGTCTACGTGTCTCGGACGTGATGCCTATATACATGATCATACCTAGATATTCTCATAACTATGCTCAATTCTGTCAATTGCTCAACAGTAATTCGTTCACCCACTGTAAAATACTTATGCTCTTGAGAGAAGCCACTAGTGAAACCTATGGCCCCCGGGTCTATCTTCATCATATTAATCTTCCAACACTTAGTTATTTCCTTTGCTTTTTTACTTTGCTTTTATTTTACTTTGCATCTATATCACAAAAATACCAAAAATATTATCCTATCATATCTATCATATCTCACTCTCGTAAGTGACCGTGAAGGGATTGACAACCCCTTATCGCGTTGGTTGCGAGGAGTTATTTGTTTTGTGTAGGTACAAGGGACTCGCGCGTAGCCTCCTACTGGATTGATACCTTGGTTCTCAAAAATTGAGGGAAATACTTACGCTACTTTGCTGCATCACCCTTTCCTCTTCAAGGGAAAACCAACGCAGTGCTCAAGAGGTAGCAAGAAGGATTTCTGGCGCCGTTGCCGGGGAGTCTACGCAAAAGTCAACATACCAAGTACCCATCACAAATCCCTTATCTCCCGCATTACATTATTTGCCATTTGCCTCTCGTTTTCCTCTCCCCCACTTCACCCTTGCCATTTTATTCACCCTCTCTTTTCCGGTTGCCTCTGTTCGTTCGCTTTTCTCTCGCCATCTCAGAACCAAAAAGAGTTGGGGTTTCTCTCCCGAGTTTCAGCGCTTTAGACAATCCTGCTATCTTATCTAAACTCATAAATAAAAATACTATGGAAAAACCTGCCGGAATTATCAATGAAAACCTTAGCAATTTTGATGAAGAAGATTCCGGAATATTTCATTATTTACTTGATGAATCTTTGAAAGATGCTTGGGATAGGCTATTAAGGATCCGTGCTAGCTATGTACCTCAATACCAAATTGAGGTTTACTTAAAAAGCTTTTATGTTGGGTTGCCCGCTTCATTCAAACAAGTCTTGGATTCTATTTTTGAAGAGGGTTTTCTTGAAGGGGACCCCATAGATACCTATGAAAAGATGAAAACTATATTTGGGCACCCCATTAACGAGAAAGTTGAAATCACATCTCTTTTGCTTTCTTACCAAAACGAATCTATCAAAGAGATAAAAGCTAGCCTAGATGCCAATTTCCGCAGCATACTTAATCTTTCTTCTACCATTAATGGCCATGCACTTTGTCAAAATAGAAAGATTAATTCCATAGATAGCAAGTTTGCTCTCTTTTTCCCTAAAACCAAAGATGGCAATACCTAGATCTATCCTTGCTTTTATGCCTAGTTAGGGGCGTTAAACGATAGCGCTTGTTGGGAGGCAACCCAATTTTATTTTTAGTTTTTTGCTTTTTGCTTCTGTTTAGGAATAAATATTTGATCTAGCCTCTGGTTAGATGTGTTTTTATGTTTTAATTAGTGTTTGTGCCAAGTTAAACCTATAGGATCTTCTTGGATGATAGTTATTTGATCTTGCTGTAATTTCCAGAAACTTTCTGTTCACGAAAACAATTGTTAAAATCACCAGAACGTGATAAAATAGTGATTCCAATTCCTGATGATCAATAAACAAATTGTCTAGGTCTTCCTATTTTGGCTGATTTTTTGGAGTTCCAAAAGTTTGCGTTAGTTACAGATTACTACAGACTGTTCTGTTTTTGACAGATTCTGTTTTTCGTGTGTTGTTTGCTTATTTTGATGAATCTATGGCTAGTAAAATAGTTTATAAACCATAGAGAAGTTGGAATACAGTAGGTTTAACACCAATATAAATAAAGAATGAGTTCATTACAGTACCTTGAAGTGGTCTTTTGTTTTCTTTCGCTAACGGAGCTCACGATATTTCTGTTGAGTTTTGTGTTGTGAAGTTTTCAAGTTTTGGGTGAAAGATTTTGATGGATTATGGAACAAGGAGTGGCAAGAGCCTAAGCTTGGGGATGCCCATGGCACCCCCAAGATAATCTAAGGACACCATAAAGCCAAAGCTTGGGGATGCCCCGGAAGGCATCTCCTCTTTCGTCTACTTCCATCGGTAACTTTACTTGGAGCTATATTTCTATTCACCACATGATATGTGTTTTGCTTGGAGCGTCTTGTATGATTTGAGTCTTTGCTTTTTAGTTTACCACAATCATCCTTGCTGTACACACCTTTTGAGAGAGCCATACATGATTTGGAATTTGTTAGAATACTCTATGTGCTTCGCTTATATCTTTTGAGTTATATAGTTTTGCTCTAGTACTTCACTGATATCTTTTAGAGCACGGTGGTGGATTTGTTTTATAGAAACTATTGATCTCTCATGCTTCACTTAGATTATTTTGAGAGTCTTAAATAGCATGGTAATTTTCTTAAATAATCCTAATATGCTAAGCATACAAGATTTGTAAGAATTCTTATGAGTGTGTTGAATACTATGAGAAGTTTGATGCTTGATAATTGTTTTGAGACATGAAGATGGTGATATTAGAGTCATGCTAGTTGAGTAGTTGTGAATTTGAGAAATACTTGTGTTAAAGTTTGTGATTCCCGTAGCTTGCACATATGGTGAACCGTTATGTGGAAGTCGGAGCATAATTTATTTATTGATTGTCTTCCTTATGAGTGGCGGTCGGGGACGAGCGATGGTCTTTTCCTACTAATCTATCCCCCTAGGAGCATGCGCGTAATACTTTGCTTTGATAACTTGTAGATTTTTTCAATAAGTATATGAGTTCTTTATGACTAATGTTGAGTCCATGGATTATACACACTTTTCTTCCTCCCACCATTGCTAGCCTCTCTAATACCGCGCACTTTTCGCCGGTTTCATACACGCACCATATACCTTCCTCAAAACAGCCACCATACCTGCCTATCATGCCATTTCCATTGCCATTCCGAGATATATTGCCATGCAACTTTCCACCGTTCCGTTTATTATGACACGCTCCATCATTGTCATATTGCTTAGCATGATCATGTAGTTGACATCGTATTTGTGGCAAAGCCACCGTTCATAATTCTTTCATACATGTGACTCTTGATTCATTGCATATCCCGGTACACCGCCGGAGGCATTCATATGGAGTCATATTTTGTTCTAAGTATCGAGTTGTAATTGTTGAGTTGTAAGAAAATAAAAGTGTGATGATCATCAATTTTAGAGCATTGTCCCGAGTGAGGAAAAGGATGATGGAGACTATGATTCCCCCACAAGTCGGGATGAGACTCCGGACGAAAAAAGGCCATAAAAAAAGAGAAAAGGCCCAAATAAAAAAATGAGAGAAAAAGAGAGAAGGGACAATGTTACTATCCTTTTACCACACTTGTGCTTCAAAGTAGCACCATGATCTTCATGATAGAGAGTCTCTCATTTTGTCACTTTCATATACTAGTGGGAATTTTTCATTATAGAACTTGGCTTGCATATTCCAATGATGGGCTTCCTCAAAATGCCCTAGGTCTTCATGAGCAAGCGAGTTGGATGCACACCCACTTAGTTTCTTTTGTTGAGCTTTCATATACTTATAGCTCTAGTGCATCCGTTGCATGGCAATCCCTACTCACTCACATTGATATCTATTGATGGGCATCTCCATAGCCCATTGATACGCCTAGTTGATGTGAGACTATCTTCTCCCTTTTTTTCTTCTCCACAACCACCATTCTATTCCACATATAGTGCTATATCCATGGCTCATGCTCATGTATTGCGTGAAGATTGAAAAAGTTTGAGAATGTTAAAAGTATGAAACAATTGCTTGGCTTGTCATCGGGGTTGTGCATGATTTAAATACTTTGTGTGGTGAAGATAGAGCATAGCTAGACTATATGATTTTGTAGGGATAACTTTCTTTGGCCATGTTATTTTGAGAACACATGATTGCTTTGTTAGTATGCTTGAAGTATTATTATTTTTATGTCAATACTAAACTTTTGTCTTGAATCTTTCGGATCTGAATATTCATACCACAATTGAGAAGAATTACATTGAAATTATGCCAAGTAGCACTCCGCATCAAAAATTCTGTTTTTATCATTTACCTACTCGAGGACGAGCAGGAATTAAGCTTGGGGATGCCTGATACGTCTCCAATGTATCTATAATTTTTGATTGCTCCATGCTATATTATCTACTATTTTGGACATTATTGGGCTTTATTATTCACTTTTATATTATTTTTGGGACTAACCTATTAACCGGAGGCCCAGGCCAGAATTGCTGTTTTTTTGCCTATTTCAGAGTTTCGCAGAAAAAGAATATCAAACGGATTCCAAACGGAATGAAACCTTCGGGAACGTGATTTTTAGGAAGATTATGATCAAGGAGACTCGGACCCTACGTCAAGAAACAAAGGAGGAGGCCACGAGGTAGGGGGGCGCGCCCACCCCCCCAGGGCACGCCCTTCACCCTCGTGGGCCCCCTGTTGCTCCACCGACGTACTCCTTCCTCCTATATATACCTACGTACCCCTAAACGATCAGATACGGAGCCAAAAACCTAATTCCACCGCCGCAACCTTCTGTACCCACGAGATCCCATCTTGGGGCCTGTTCCGGAGCTCCGCCGGCGGGGGCATCCATCACAGAGGGCTTCTACATCAACACCATAGCCTCTCCGATGAAGTGTGAGTAGTTTACCTCAGACCTTCGGGTCCATAGTTAGTAGCTAGATGGCTTCTTCTCTCTTTTTGGATCTCAATACAATGTTCTCCCCCTCTCTCCTGGAGATCTATTCGATGTAATCTTCTTTTGCGGTGTGTTTGTTGAGACCGATGAATTGTGGGTTTATGATCAAGATTATCTATGAACAATATTTGAATCTTCTCTGAATTCTTTTATGTATGATTGGTTATCTTTGCAAGTCTATTCGAATTATTAGTTTGGTTTGGCCTACTAGATTGATCTTTCTTGCAATGGGAGAAGTGCTTAGCTTTGGGTTCAATCTTGCGGTGTCCTTTCCCAGTGACAGTAGGGGCAGCAAGGCACGTATTGTATTGTTGCCATCGAGGATAACAAGATGGGGTTTTTATCATATTGCATGAATTTATCCCTCTACATTATGTCATCTTGCTTAAGGCGTTACTCTGTTTTCATGAACTTAATACTCTAGATGCATGCTGGATAGCGGTCGATGAGTGGAGTAATAGTAGTAGATGCAGGCAGGAGTCGGTCTACTTGTCTCGGACGTGATGCCTATATACATGATCATACCTAGATATTCTCATAACTAAGCTCAATTCTGTCAATTGCTCAACAGTAATTCGTCCACCCACTGTAAAATACTTATGCTCTTGAGAGAAGCCACTAGTGAAACCTATGGCCCCCGGGTCTATCTTCATCATATTAATCTTCCAACACTTAGTTATTTCCTTTGCTTTTTTACTTTGCTTTTATTTTACTTTGCATCTCTATCACAAAAATACCAAAAATATTATCCTATCATATCTATCAGATATCACTCTCGTAAGTGACCGTGAAGGGATTGACATCCCCTTATCGCGTTGGTTGCGAGGAGTTATTTGTTTAGTGTAGGTACGAGGGACTCGCGCGTAGCCTCCTACTGGATTGATACCTTGGTTCTCAAAAACTGAGGGAAATACTTACGCTACTTTGCTGCATCACCCTTTCCTCTTCAAGGGAAAACCAACGCAGTGCTCAAGAGGTGGCAATTGGCGCACTAGTTTTTCACGTCATCGGCTGTGAAATTGGAGCCGTTATCGGTGATGATGCTGTGTGGGACACCATAACGGTGTACAACGCCGGATATAAAGTCTATCACTGGTCCAGCTTCGGCCGTTTTAACTGGTTTGGTCTCTATCCACTTAGTGAATTTATCCACCATGACCAACAGATATCTTTTCTTATGGCTTCCTCCTTTAAGGGGTCCAACCATATCAAGCCCCCAGACTGCAAAAGGCCAAGTGATGGGGATTGTTTCCAGAGCGGTGGGTGGCATATGACTCTGGTTGGCGAAAAGCTGGCATCCGACGCAACGTTGGACAAGGTCCTGTACGTCTGCTCGGGCCGTCGGCCAATAGAAACCTGTACGGAAAGCCTTGCTTACAAGGGCCCGAGCCGCGGCGTGGTGACCACCGAGACCGGCATGAATTTCAGCCAAGAGCTGCTGCCCCTCTTCCTCGGAGATACATCTTTGGAGTACTCCGGTAGCGCTTTTCTTGTAGAGTTCTCCATCGTGAACCTTGTATGCTTTAGAGCGCCGGACAATGCGGCGAGCCTCATTCTGATCCTTAGGGAGTTCTCGCCTATTAAGGTAGGCCAAGAAGGGTTCAGTACATGGGGCAATGACTGCCAGTATGAGATGGGCCGATGGTGTTATTTCGGTGGCTGAGCCTCCGATGATATCGGTGTGTTCGGCATCCGAGGTTATAGTCGGGTCCGGACTGTTGTTGCCGCTCTCCCCTTGCCACACAACGGACGGCTTGAAAACCCTTCCAGAAAGATGTTAGGTGGGACGGGGTCGCGCTTGGCGCCAATGCGAGCAAGGACATCCGCCGCTTGATTACTTTCTCGAGCCACATGATGAAACTCGAGCCCCTCGAAACATGCCGAGATTTTAAGAACGGCGTTGCAGTATGCCACCATTTTTGGATCTTTGGCATCGAAATCTCCATTTATTTGAGATATTGCGAGGTTTGAGTCCCCGCACACTTCCAGGCGTTGTATGCCCATGGAGACAGCCATCCGAAGCCCATGCAACAAGGCCTCATATTCGGCCGCATTGTTGGAGTCTGTGTATAATATTTGGAGTACGTACTGAACTACGTCTCCAGTGGGGGACGTTAGGAAAACGCCCGCCCCTAACCCCACCAGCATTTTGGAACCATCGAAGTACATAACCCAGTTGGAATACGTGTCGTACTCTTTAGGGAGTTCGGCCTCTGCCCATTCGGTGATGAAGTCAGCCAGTACTTGGGATTTAATGGCGTGGCGTGGTTTGTATGTTATGTCGAATGGAAGGAGCTCAATGGCCCACTTAGCAATCCGGCCCGTGGCATCGCGATTGTTTATTATGTCGTTGAGTGGTACCTCGGAAGCCACCATAATCGAGCACTCTTGAAAGTAGTGTCGCATCTTCCGGGATGCCATGAAGACCGCGTATGCTATCTTTTGGTAATGAGGGTATCGAGATTTGCATGGTGTGATGACAGTGGATACGTAGTATACCGGTTTCTGGAGCGGGAATTTGTGTCCGTCCTGCTCTCGCTTGACGACGAGCACGGCGCTCACCACCTGGTGTGTTGCCGATATGTATAATAACATGGGTTCGTCGACGTTCGGCGCGGCCAGGATTGGGTTGCTCGCTAAAAGGGCCTTTATTTCCTCCAGTCCGTCCGTTGCCGCGTCCTTCCACTCGAAGTAGTCAGTGCGTCGGAGAAGGCGATAGAGTGGCAATGCTTTTTCTCCCAATCTGGAGATAAAGCGGCTTAAAGCTGCCACGCATCCCGCGAGTTTTTGGACCTATTTAAGGTCTGTTGGCGTAGCCAATTGTGACAAAGCTCGGATTTTGGCTGGATTTGCCTCAATTCCTCTATTGGAAACGATGAAGCCCAGCAGTTTTCCTGCGGGGACGCCGAAAACACACTTTTCCGGGTTGAGCTTGATGTCATATGTATGGAGCTTGTCGAATATAAGACGTAAATCATCTATCAATCACTCAATGTGTCTGGTTTTGATGACGACGTCATCCACATATGCTTCAACTGTCTTGCCGATCTGTTTCTCCAGGCATGTTTGAATCATGCGTTGGTAGGTGGCGCCCGCGTTTTTGAGCCCGAAAGGCATAGTGTTGAAGCAGAAAGGCCCATATGGGGTAATGAATGCCGTTGCGGCTTGATCGGACTCCTTCATCTCGATTTGATGGTATCCGGAGTACGCGTCGAGGAAACACAGTGAGTCGTGTCCTGTGGTTGCGTCAATAATCTGATCGATGCGAGGGAGGGGAAAGGATCCTTAGGGCAAGCCTTGTTGAGGTATTTGAAATCGACGCATAGGTGCCAGGATTTATCCTTCTTTGGTACCATCACCAGGTTTGCTAGCCAGTCCGGGTGTTTTATTTCTCGGATGAATCCAGCTTTGAGTAACTTAGCTAGCTCCTCTCCCATAGCTTGTCGTTTGGGTTCGGAAAAATGCCGCAGTGTTTGTTTGACCGGTTTATATCCCTTATTGAGGCTGTGTTCGGCCAACCTAGGATTCCTGGCATGTCAGAAGGGTGCCAGGCGAATATGTCCCAGTTCTCACACAGGAACTCTCCTAGCGTGGCGTCGACCGTTGGGTCGAGTTGTGCCCTGATGGATGCTGTCTTCTTGAGGTCCGTCGGGTGTACTTGAAATTTGACTATTTCATCTGCTGGTTTAAAGGAGGTGGATTTGGGTCGCTTGTCCAGGATTACGTCATCCCTATCCATGGTGGAGCGCAGCACGGTCAGCTCTTCGGCCGCGAGGGGTTCAGACAATGCCTCGAGGGCTAGGGATGCAGTTTTATTTTCGGCGCGCAGTGCTATGTCCGGATCACTGGCAAGAGTGATGGTGCCGTTGGGCGCGGGCATCTTGAGCTTCATGTACCCGTAATGAGGTATAGCTTGGAAGCGTGTGAATGCGTCTCGCCCCAGTAGGGCGTGATATCCGCTGTTGAAAGGGGCCACTTGGAAGGTTATCTCTTCGGACCGATAATTCTCTGGCATGACGAATACCACGTCGAGCGTGATTTCTCCCGCGCATCGCGCCTCCCGACTGGGAATGATTCCTCGGAAGGTCGTGCTACTTTGCTCAATGCGGCTCCTATCTATTTCCATTTTTATGAGTGTGTCCTCATAGATGAGGTTTAGTCCTCTGCCGCCGTCCATGAGCACTTTGGTGAGCCGGAAGCCGTCCATGATTGGACTGAGGACCAAGGCGGCTGGTGCCCAGACTGTCCTGAATTTTGGTTCATCATCGGCATTGAAAGTTATGGCCGTGTCGTTCCAGGGGTTTATTGCTGCGACTTGGCAGACCTCGGCGAGGTCGCGGAGTGCCCTTTTGCGCTGATTTTTTGAAGCAAAGGTCTCGAAGACTGTCAATACTCTGAGGTCGTCGTCTTCCGGGGGGTGTTGTTCTGGAGTATTTTTGCTGAGGAGATCTTCGCTGCTCTTGGCCACTTGCCGGAGTATCCAACATGCTCTAAGGCTGTGGGTTGGTGTGGTATCCGGTGTTGCATGTATTTTGCATGGCCTATCAAGCCACCCCTCCAGAACAGTTCCACGCCCTATAATGGGCTTTGATTTCTTTACTATTGGGTTAGGCGCCCCACGAGGGTGCATCCTTTTTGCCCGGACGAGGGGCTGAGTTGAAACCGGTGGTTCCCAACGAGCTGCCTGAGTTTTCCAGGCGCTTTCCATTGCGCAGTACTTCTGTACTATGGTTGCCAAGTCAGCAAAGTGTAATACGCGACGGCGGTTGATGGCGTTGAGGATTCTTTTGTCCGTACAATTGTTGTAGAATACTGAGATTGCGTCTTCATCACGGCAATCCTTAATCTTGTCTTTGACAAGGAGGAATCTGGCCCAGAAGTGATGGAACGTTTCCTCAGACTGCTGTCGTATGTACATAAGATTGCGTATAGCTGGGTGGGTGGGTGGTTTTGAATCTGAACCCTGACCCGATTTGGGATCCGGAGTTTGTAAATCTTCCAAACTTAATGGTTCGGACTCCGGGATATCAACTGATGTTTTAGGCCCGTCGTCCGATTCTAGGTTCGGAGGGCAGGGCACATCGTTCCGCGGACCGGTATCCGGCTCCTCGAGCTCGCAGATCCGAACATAGTTCGTCCTCAATATAGAGGAAGAGTTATTGTCTTGCTCCTCCACTACCGCTATCTGATGGGTGATCGGCGGAGATTTGATTTCTCTCTGGTCAGGTTTAAGCCCAATCCGATCGTAGTTTGTAGCGACCCCCAAGGCGGCGATGCGATCTAGGAGTTCGTTTAAAGATGACAACTCCGTTGGATCCATCCATTTGGAGTATTCGGAGTCAACGCGGAGACGATTTTCGATGACTCGAGAGGTCATCGTCGGCTTAACGGCCGAACAGACGGTCATGGTAAAGCCGCCAAGTCGGAGGGTTTGGCCCGGAGCCAGGGCTCCTCCGGAGGTGATATTATCCTTGACAACAAGGCGAGCCATCAACCCTGTCTTCGACATCACAGCGGAACTCTCAATGAAAGCACCAATGTCGGTGTCAAAACCGGCGGATCTCGGGTAGGGGGTCCCGAACTGTGCGTCTAAGGTTGATGGTAACAGGAGACAGGGGACACAATGTTTACCCAGGTTCGGGCCCTCTCTATGGAGGTAATACCCTACTTCCTGCTTGATTGATCTTGATGAATATGAGTATTACAAGATCTGATCTACCACGAGATCGTAATGGCTAAAACCCTAGAAGTCTAGCATGTATGACTATGGTTGTTATGATTCATCCTCTACGGACTAAGCCCTCCGGTTTATATAGACACCAGAGGGGACTAGGGTTGTACAAAGTCGGTTACAGAGAAATGAATCTTCATATTTGGACGCCTAGATTGCCTTCCACGCCAAGGAGAGTCCCATCCGGACACGGGAGAGAGTCTTCAGTCTTCATATCTTCACGGCCCATCAGTCCGGCCCATGTATAACAGGTCGGACGCCCGAGGACCCCTCAATCCAGGACAACGGGAAAGCTCCCAACAAGGAAAAGAAGAACGGGAAATCTTTTGGGTTTTCTTTTAATACTACTACTAAGCATGCATAGAAAGTAGACTAACTACAACTAATTTTTTTATTTTTCTTAAGGTTTTTCAAGCACACACGAAGAAAGTGGGAAAAAGAAAATAAACTAACATGGATAATACAATGAATATGAACATCGACAACTGAAATGAGTGTGTGAACATGAATGTAATGTCGGTGAGAAATACGTACTTCCCCAAGCTTAGGCTTTTGGCCTAAGTTGGTCTAAGCCCATGGATCAAAGTAGCCCTCTCCGATGTACTCAGGAGGATCCTGGGGGTTCCACTGGTTAGCGAGCTCCTGTGGATCCCACTGATAAATAGACTCCTGATATGGATCAGGTGATGGCTCTGGCTTAGGAGCCGGGGACCGTGTCCCCTCCCAGTATGCATGAATGTCCACGGGCAAAACGAAGTACCTGCCTGAATGAATATCAAACAAAGTAGGTGCAGGCAAGGTAACGATCTGAAAAGTATCCTCTCTAAATATCAAGTTATAAATGAGTCTCTTTCCTCATCATAGCGAATAAACTTATGTGCTACCATGGTGTCATAATCTAAATATATAGTGGGTAGCAGTTTTTCTTCTTTCTCATAGTGCCTAATGGGTATCTCAAAGCGTCTAGTAAGGCGGGAGGCGAAGATGCCTCTGATACGTCTCCAATGTATCTATAATTTTTGATTGTTCCATGCTGTTATATTATCATTCTTGGACGTTTTATAATCATTTTATAGTCATTTTATATCATTTTTTGGTACTAACCTATTGACATAGTGCCAAGTGCCAGTTGTTGTTTTTTGCATGTTTTTTACATCGCATGAAATCAATACCAAACGGAGTCCAAACGCAGCGGAACTTTTTGTGGATTTTTTTGGACCAGAAGACATCCAGTGGGCCGGAGAAGCGCATGCGGGGTGCTCCGAGGGGAGCACAACCCACCAGGGCGCGCCTGGAGGCCCAGGCGCGCCCTGGTGGGTTGTGTCCATGTCGGGTGCCTCCTGAACCGCCTCTTTGCTCTATAAATACCCCAATATTCTAGAAATCCTAGGGGAGTCGATGAAAATCAATTTCAACTGCCGCAGAGTCCAGAACCACCAGATCCAATCTAGACACCATCACGGAGGGGTGCATCATGTCCTTTGGTGCTTCTCCGATGATGCGTGAGTAGTTCTTTGTAGACCTACGGGTCCGTAGTTAGTAGCTAGATGGCTTCCTCTCTCTCGTTTCATTCTCAATACAATGGTCTATTGGAGATCCATATGATGTAACTCTTTTTGCAGTGTGTTTGTTGCGATCCGATGAACTTTGAGTTTATGATCTGATCTATCTTTTTATCCATGAAAGTTATTTGGGTCTTCTTTGATCTCTTATATGCATGATTACTTATAGCCTCGTATTTCTTCTCCGATATTTGGGTTTTGTTTGGCCAACTTGATCTATTTATCTTGTAATGGGAAGCGGTGCTTTGTGATGGGTTCGATCTTACGGTGCTTGATCCCAGTGACAGAAGGGGAACCGACACGTATGTATCATTGCTATTAAGGATAACAAGATGGGGTCTATTTCTACATAAATAGATCTTGTCTACATCATGTCATCGTTCTTATTGCATTAATCCATTTCTCCATGAACTTAATACACTAGATGCATGCTGGATAGCGGTCGATGTGTGGAGTAATAGTAGTAGATGCAGGCAGGAGTCGGTCTACTAATATTGGACGTGATGCCTATATAATGATCATTGCCTGGATATCGTCATGATTATTTGAAGTTCTATCAATTGCCCAACAGTAATTTGTTCACCCACCATTTGCTATTTTTCTCGAGAGAAGCCACTAGTGAAACCTACGGCCCCCGGTCTCTTCTTTATGATATTTTCCTTTGCGATCTATTTTCCTTTGCTTTTATTTTCAGATCTATAAAACCAAAAATACAAAAATACCTTGCTACAATTTATTTTATTTGGCGTTCGATCTATCAATATTTACAACTCTCTCACGTTCGTTTGCCTATCTCTGGCGCCGTTGCCCGAAAGGGATTGACAACCCCTTTAACACGTCGGGTTGCGAGTATTTGTTATTTGTGTGTAGGTGTTGTTTACATAGTGTTGCTTGGTTCTCCTACTGGTTCGATAAACTTGGTCTCATCACTGAGGGAAATACCTACCGTTGATGTGCTGCATCATCCCTTCCTCTTTGGGGAAATACCGACGTAGTTCAAGCCAACATCAGCCTCCGAAAATAGGACCCTTAGTATGGTTAAACTCAACCGTTTAACAACCATAGCGCCTAAACTGAAAGTTTTATCATGAAGTAAATCATGGCGCAAAATGGCAAGGTCAGGAGCACTAAGGTCTCCACTCTCCCCGCGACCAATTAAACATCTACCAACAAATAAAGAGCAGTAGTGCAAAACAGGAAAATGTAAACTAGCCACTCTCCCTTCCGACACCCTTCTCCTTTCCCCTACGGTGACTTCATCAATAAAATCTTCCACATCTCTAGGACGTGGTTCCTCGACGCTATCCTCATAAGGTAATTTACAAACCTCACAAAAGTCATAATGCGTCATCTCCTTATGCTCATCATATAAGTGAAACTCTACCGTGGGTGGTGATCTCCTAGGAAAATGAAAATTTTGCACGAAAGTATTAGTGAGTAGGAGATACTGATCACACTGGTCGTGGAGGAATTCGGTGATCCTGCATTCTCAGCCAAATAATAGAAATCATCATAAATCCCGGCCGCCTGTAGGAATGCATCACATGGCCATTCACACGGCCGAATCTCCGCGGCGCGAGGAAGATTGTACTTGGGCTTCTCCTTCTCCTCATTTTCATTATCCTTCGAACCCCGGCTCGAGGAGCCTCTCAACAATCTCCTCAACATTTTCTTCCTTTGAAAATTTCTAAAAAAATTAGTGACTCAAAATAAAAGTGAACCAAACTCAACAAGATTGATAGCAACTACTCCTACAAGTGTCTAGAGACTATATCATGCATCATAACTACTTTGGACCATATAAATTTGACATGCAAGCTCAAGAACAAGGTCACCACAACAGCAAAAATTTGCAACAAATAGAGCACTAGAACAAAAACTAATTGGACCATTGGAGAAGTCACACACCGAAGAACAATCCCCCAAAGCAGTTTTGTGAATGGAGCTTTGAGCACGGAGATCGAAAATGGAAGCAAAATGAGCAAGAACACGGGTTTGAGCTATGGAGTGATTTTTTCTGGAGGAAGACGAAGTGGATGGGTGCTGGAATAAGTGGAGGGGACCCACGTGGGGCCTACAAGGACAGGGGGCGTGCCTAGGGGGTAGGGCGCGCCCTCCACCCTTGTGGCCCACTGGTGAGGCCCCCTGGTGTGTGTGCTCAGTGCCAGAAATTCTCAAATATTCTATAAAAAAACATACTAAATTTCCAGGCATTTGGAGAACTTTTATTTTGGGGATATTTTTTATTTCACGGATAATTCAGAAAATAGACAAAAAATACTATTTTTGCTTTTATTTAACCTAAATAACAGAAAGTAAAAGATAGGTACAAAAAGTTGTGCCTTCTAAATTCATCCATCTCATGCTCATCAAAAGGAATCCATTAACAAGGTTGATCAAGTCTTATTAACAAACTTCTTCCGAATGACATGGAATCAGAGAATTTTCGAATAACACTAGGTTACCTCAACAGGGATATGCATGTCCCCAACAATAAGAATATCATATTTCTTTTTGGCAGCAGGAAGAGGAAATTCAATACCTCCAGTAATAATAGTTGAAATTTTCCCAATAGAATTGATACTATGAACTTGAGGTTGTTTCTTCGGAAAGTGTACAGTATGCTCATTACCATTAACATGAAAATTGACATTGCATTTGTTGCAATCAATAACAGCCCCTGCAGTATTCAAAAAGGGTCTACCAAGGATGATCGACATACCGTCGTCCTCGGGAATATCAAGAATAACAAAGTCCATTAAGATAGTAACGTTTTCAATCACAACATGCACATCCTCACAAATACCGATGGGTATAGCAGTTGATTTATCAGGCATTTGCAAAGAGATTTCAGTAGGTGTCAACTTATTCAAATCAAGTCTACGATACAAAGAGAAAGGCATAACACTAACACCGACTCCAAGATCACATAAAGCAGTTTTAATGGAGCATGGCATAGTTGGTACTCCCGGATCTCCAAGTTTCTTTGGTATCCCACCCTTAAAAGTATAATTAGCAAGCATGGTGGAAATTTCAGCTTTCGGTATCTTTCTTTTATTAGTAACAATATCTTTCATATACTTAGCATAAGGAGGCATTTTAAGCATATCAGTCAAACGCATACGCAAAAAGATAGGTCTAATCATTTCAGCAAAGCACTCAAAATCCTCATCATCCTTTTTCTTGGATGTATTAGGAGGAAAGGGCATGGGTTTCTGAACCCATGGTTCTCTTTCTTTACCATGTTTCCTAGCAACGAAGTCTCTCTTATCACAACGTTGATTCTTTGATTGTGGGTTATCAAGATCAACAGCAGGTTCAATCTCTACATCATTATCATTACTAGGTTGAGCATCAACATGAACATCATTATTAACATCATCACTAGGTTCATGTTCATCACCAGATTGTGTCTCAGCATCGGAAATAGAAATACCATTGGGATTCTCAGGTGTATCTATAACAGGTTCACTAGCATGCAAAGTCCTACCAGTTTTCTTAGAGTAACGGAGGTGTGCGAAGGTAGGCTCAAGCGTTGATTCTGCTCGTGGAAGGAAAGTGTAGTAGAGATATTACTCGCTGTCTGAGAAGATCTACTTGAGACCTCTGAACCAACTTCATTCCACAGGAACGAAAGCTGAATGAAAGTACTCAAGCTTCAAACTCCTTGTTTCTTTTTATTACTAGGACTAGGTGCATCAGTATTAATTCTCTAAGAATCTTGCTCAACTCTCTTAGGATGACCGTCAGGATACAAAGGTTCCTGGGTCATTTTACCACCTCTAGTCTTAACCCTAACAGCATTATCATTATTCTTACTACTCAACTCATTAAGCAAATCATCTTGTGCCTTAAGTACTTGTTCTACTTGAGTTGTAACCATGGAAGCATGTTTACTAATAAGCTTAAGATCATTAATAGTTCTACTCATATAATCACCCAAGTGGTCAAGCATGTAAGCATTACGTTTCAATTGTCTACTAACATAAGCATTGAAGTTTTCTTGTTTAACAATAAAATTATCAAACTCACCCAAGCATTGACTAGCAGACTTATTATGAGGAATATCACCTTCATCAAATCTATGGAGAGAGTTTACCTCTACTACCTGTGTCGGGTTATCAATACCATGTATTTCTTCAATAGGCGGTAAATTCTTAACATCTTCAGCTTTGATACCTTTTTCTTTCATAGATTTCTTTACCTCTTGCATATCTTCAAGACTGAGAAATAGAATACCCCTTTTCTTCGGAGTTGGCTTAGGAGTTGGTTCAGGAAGTGTCCAATCATTATCATTACTCAATATATTATTCAATAGCAATTCAGCTTGCTCAATAGTTCTTTCCCTGAAAACACAACCAACACAACTATCCAGGTGGTCTTTGGAAGCATCGGTTAGTCCATTATAAAAGATATCAAGTATTTCATTTTTCTTGAGAGGATGATCAAGCAAAGCATTAAGTAATTGCAGAAGCCTCCTCCAAGCTTGTGGGAGACTCTCTTCTTCAATTTGCACAAAGTTAAATATTTCCCGTAGGGCAACTTGTTTCTTATGAGCAGGGAAATATTTTTGAGAGAAGTAGTAAATCATATCCTGGGGACTACGCACACAACGAGGAGCAAGAGAATTAAACCATAACTTAGCATCACCCTTTAATGAGAAAGGAAACAATTTAAGAATATAATAATAGCGAATTTTTTCCTCATGAGCAAATAGGGTGGCTATATCATTTAATTTAGTAAGATGTGCCACAACTGTTTCAGATTCATAACCATAGAAAGGATCAGATTCAACCAAATTAATTAACTCGGGATCGACAGAGAATTCATAATCCTTATCAGTAACAAAGATAGGTGAAGTAGCAAAAGTGGGATCATATTTCATTCTAGCATTCAAGGTTTTTTCTTTCACCTTAGCTAACAGTTTCTTCATCCATAACATAACCCTCAGGTACAACAGGCAATTCATATCTAGGGGGGAATCATAATCTTCAGTTTCAATAATATCATCAGTTTCAGTAATTTCATTCTCTCTAACCCTAGCAAGTTGTTCATCAAGAAATTCACCAAGTGGCACAATATTATCAAGCAGAGAAGTAGTTTCATCATAAGCATCATGCATAACAGAAGTGACATCATCAATAACATGCGACATATCGGAATCAATAGCAGGTGTATGTGTCGCAAGTTTACTCAAAATAGAAGGAGAATCAAGTGCAGAGCTAGATGGCAGTTCCTTACCTCCCCTTGTAATCGAGGGAAAAATCTTAGTTCTTTGATCTTCCAAATTCCTCATAGTGATCAACAGATATAAATCCCAAGTGACTCAGAGAATAGAGTTGTGCTCCCCGGCAACGGCGCCAGAAAAAGGTCTTGATAACCCACAAGTATAGGGGATCGCAATAGTTTTCGAGGGTAGAGTATTCAACCCAAATTTATTGATTCGACACAAGGGGAGCCAAAGAATATTCTCAAGTATTAGCAGCTGAGTTGTCAATTCAACCACACCCGAGAGACATAATATCTGCAGCAAAATATTTAGTAGCAAAGTAGTATGGAAGTAGCGGTAACGGTGGCAAAAGTAACAGTAGCAGTTTTGTAGCAATCGTAATAGTGGCAGCGGAAAAGTAACTAAGCAAAGATCAGTATAAACAAGCTCGTAGGCAATGGATCAATGATGGATAATTATGTCGGATGGCATTCATCATGCAACAGTTATAACATAGGGTGACACAGAACTAGCTCCAATTCATCAATATAATGTAGGCATGTATTTTGAATATAGTCATACGTGCTTATGGAAAAGAACTTGCATGACATCTTTTTCCTACCCTCCCGTGGCAGCAAGGTCCTAATGGAAACTAAGGGATTAAGGCCTCCTTTTAATAGAGTACCGGACCAAAGCATTAGCACTTAGTGAATACATGAACTCCTCAAACTACGGTCATCACCGGGAAGTGTCCCGACTATTGTCACTCTGGGGTTGCCAGATCATAACACGTAGTAGGTGAGTGATACGTCTCCAACGTATCAATAATTTTTGATTGTTCCATGCTATTATATTATCAATCTTGGATGTTTTATAATCATTTTATATCATTTTGTGGTACTAACCTATTGACATAGTGCCAAGTGCGAGTTGCTGTTTTTCCCATGTTTTTTACATCGTAGAAAATCAATATCAGACGAAGTCCAAATGCCACGAAACTCCACGATGATTTTTTATGGGCCAGAAGGAACACAACGGGCCCTGGCTGTGCTTGGGGGTGCCCCGAGGGGGGCACAACCCACTAGGGCGCGCCAGGAGGCCCAGGCGCGCCCTGGTGGGTTGTGCCCACCTCGGGTGCCCCTCGGATCACCTCTTTGCTCTATAAATACCCCAATATTCCAGAAACCCTAAAGGCATCGACGAAATATTCATCCAGCCGCCGCAGAGTCCAGAACCACCAGATCCAATCTAGACACCATCTCGGATGGGGTTCACCACCTCCATTGGTGCCTCTCCGATGATGCGTGAGTAGTTCTTTTTGTAGTTAGTAGCTAGATGGCTTCCTCTCTCTCGCTGAATTCTCAATACAATGGTCTCTTGGAGATCCTTATGATGTAACTCTTTTGCGGTGTGTTATTTGTTGGGATTGATGAACTTTGAGTTTATGATCAGATCTATCTTTTTATATCCATGAAAGTTATTTGAGTTTCTTTGATCTCTTATATGCATTATCTCTTATAGCCTCGTATTTCTTCTCCGATATTTGGGTTTTGTTCGGCAACTTGATCTATTTATCTTGCAATGGGAAGAGGTGCTTTGTAGTGCGTTCGATCTTACGGTGCTTGATCCCAGTGACAAAAAGGGAAACGACACGTATGTATCGTTCCTACTAAGGATAAAATGATGGGGTCCATCTCTACATAGATAGATCTTGTCTACATCATGTCATCGTTCTTATTGCACCCATTTTTCCATGAACTTAATACACTAGATGCATGTTGGATAGCAGTCGATGTGTGGAGTAATAGTAGTAGATGCAGGCAGGAGTCGGTCTACTAATCTTGGACGTGATGCCTATATAATGATCATTGCGTGGATATCATCATAATTATTTGAAGTTCTATCAATTGCCCTACAGTAATTTGTTTACCCACCGTTTGCTATTTTTCTCGAGAGAAGCCACTAGTGAAACCTACGGCCCCCGGGTCTTCTTTCTCATATATTTTGCCTTTGTGATATACTTTTCTCTTGCATTTATTTTCAGATATATTAAACTAAAAATACAAAAATACCTTGCTGCATTTTATTTCTATTTATTTTATTTGGCGTTCGATCTATGGATCTGCTGCAATTTATCTCATGCCCGTTTGCCTATCTTGAGGCGCCGTACCCCGGAAGGGATTGACAACCCCTTTAACACGTCGGATTGCGAGGATTTGTTATCTGTGTGCAGGGTGTTGGAAATATGCCCTAGAGGCAATAATAAATTGGTTATTATTATATTTCCTTGTTCATGATAATCGTTTATTATCCATGCTAGAATTGTATTGATAGGAAACTCAGATACATGTGTGGATACATAGACAACACCATGTCCCTAGTAAGCCTCTAGTTTACTAGCTCGTTGATCAATAGATGGTTACGGTTTCCTGACCATGGACATTGGATGTCGTTGATAACGGGATCACATCATTAGGAGAATGATGTGATGGACAAGACCCAATCCTAAGCCTAGCACAAGATCGTGTAGTTTGTTTGCTGAGAGCTTTTCTAATGTCAAGTATCATTTCCTTAGACCATGAGATTGTGCAACTCCCGGATACCGTAGGAATGCTTTGGGTGTACCAAACATCACAACGCAACTGGGTGGCTATAAAGGTGCACTACAGGTATCTCCGAAAGTGTCTGTTGGGTTGGCACGAATCGAGACTGGGATTTGTCATTCCGTGTAAACGGAGAGGTATCTCTGGGCCCACTCGGTAGGACATCATCATAATGTGCACAATGTGACCAAGGAGTTGATCACGGGATGATGTGTTACGGAGCGAGTAAAGAGACTTGCCGGTAACGAGATTGAACAAGGTATCGGGATACCGACGATCGAATCTCGGGCAAGTAACATATCGATTGACAAAGGGAATTGTATACGGGATTGATTGAATCCCTGACATCGTGGTTCATCCGATGAGATCATCGTGGTACATGTGGGAGCCAACATGGGTATCCAGATCCCGCTGTTGGTTATTGGCCGGAGAACGTCTCGGTCATGTCTGCATGGTTCCCGAACCCGTAGGGTCTACACACTTAAGGTTCGGTGACGCTAGGGTTATAGAGATATTAGTATGCGGTAACCCGAAAGTTGTTCGGAGTCCCGGATGAGATCCCGGACGTCACGAGGAGTTCCGGAATGGTCCGGAGGTAAAGATTTATATATGGGAAGTCTTATTTTGGTCGCCGGAAAAGTTTCGCGCATTATCGGTATTGTACCGGGAGTGCCGAAAGGGGTCCGGGGGTCCACCAAGGGGGTCCACCAGCCCCGGGGGCCACATGGGCTGTAGGGGTGTGCGCCTTGGCCTATATGGGCCAAGGGCACCAGCCCCAAGAGGCCCATGCGCCAAGAGATAAGGGAAAGGGAGAGTCCTAAAAGGGGAAGGCACCTCCGAGGTGCCTTGGGGAGGATGGACTCCTCCCTGGCCGCACCCTCCCTTGGAGGAAGGGCCAAGGCTGCGCCCCCCCCTCCCTTGGCCCTATATATAGTGGGGGAGGGAGGGCAGCAAAACCTAAGCCCTGGCGCCTTCCTCTCGCTCCCGTGACACATCTTCCTCCTCCCGCAGCGCTTGGCGAAGCCCTGTTGGAATCCCGCTACTTCCACCACCACGCCATCGTGCTGTTGGATCTCCATCAACCTCTCCTTCCCCCTTGCTGGATCAAGAAGGAGGAGACGTCGCTGCTCCGTACGTGTGTTGAACGCGGAGGTGCCGTCCGTTCGGCGCTAGGATCATCGGTGATTTGGATCACGACGAGTACGACTCCATCAACCCCGTTCTCTTGAACGCTTCCGCTCGCGATCTACAAGGGTATGTAGATGCACTCCTCTCTCTCGTTGCTAGATGACTCCATAGATTGATCTTGGTGATGCATAGAAAATTTTGAATTTCTGCTACGTTCCCCAACAGTGGCATCATGAGCTAGGTCTATGCGTAGTTTCTATGCACGAGTAGAACACAAAGTAGTTATGGGCGTCGATTTTGTCAATTTACTTGCCGTTACTAGTCTTATCTTGATTCGGCGGCATCGTGGGATGAAGCGGCCCGGACCCATAGCAGTCCGTACTCTTACGTGAGACAGGTTCCACCGACTGACATGCACTAGTTGCATAAGGTGGCTAGCGGGTGTCTGTCTCTCCCACTTTAGTCAGATCGGATTCGATGAAAAGGGTCCTTATGAAGGGTAAATAGAAATTGGCATATCACGTTGTGGTTTTTGCGTAGGTACGAAACGTTCTTGCTAGAAACCCATAGCAGCCACGTAAAACATGCAACAACAATTAGAGGACGTCTAACTTGTTTTTGCAGGGTATGCTATGTGATGTGATATGGCCAAAAGGATGTGATGAATGATATATGTGATGTATGAGATTGATCATGTTCTTGTAATAGGAATCACGACTTGCATGTCGATGAGTATGACAACCGGCAGGAGCCATAGGAGTTGTCTTAATTTATTGTATGACCTGCGTGTCAATGAAAACGCCATGTAATTACTTTACTTTATTGCTAACCGTTAGCCATAGTAGTAGAAGTAATAGTTTGCGAGACAACTTCATGAAGACACGATGATGGAGATCATGGTGTCATGCCGGTGACGAAGGTGATCATGCCGCACCTCAAAGATGGAGATCAAAGGCGCAAGATGATATTGGCCATATCACGTCACTTTGTGATTTGCATGTGATGTTTGTCATGTTTACATCTTATTTTCTTAGAACGACGGTAGCATAAATAAGATGATCCCTCACTAAAATTTCAAGAGATGTGTTCCCCCTAACTGTGCACCGTTGCGAAGGTTCGTTGTTTCGAAGCACCACGTGATGATCGGGTGTGATAGATTCTAACGTTCGAATACAACGGGTGTTGACGAGCCTAGCATGTACAGACATGGCCTCGGAACACATGCGAAACACTTAGGTTGACTTGACGAGCCTAGCATGTACAGACATGGCCTCAGAACACAAGAGATCGAAAGGTCGAACATGAGTCGTATAGTAGATGCGATCAACATGAAGATGTTCACCGATGATGACTAGTCCGTCTCACGTGATGATCGGACACGGCCTAGTTTGACTCGGATCATGTATCACTTAGATGACTAGAGGGATGTCTATCTGAGTGGGAGTTCATTAAATAATCAGATGAACTTAATTATCATGAACATAGTCAAAAGGTCTTTGCAAATTATGTCATAGCTTACGCTTTAGTTCTACTGTTTAAGATATGTTCCTAGAGAAAAATTTAGTTGAAAGTTGATAGTAGCAATTATGCGGACTGGGTCCGTGAACTGAGGATTGTCCTCATTACTGCATAGAAGGCTTATGTCCTTAATGCACCGCTCGGTGTGCTGAACCTCAGCGTCGTCTGTAGATGTTGCGAAACATCTGACATACACGTTTTGATGACTACGTGATAGTTCAGTGCGTAATGCTAACGGTTTAGAATTGTGGCACCAAAGACGTTTTTGAAACGTCGCAGAACATATGAGATGTTCCGAAGACTGAAATTGGGATTTTAGACTAGTGCCCACGTCAAGAGGTATGAGACCTCTGACAAGTTTCTTAAGCCTGCAAACTAAGGGAGAAAAGCTCAATCGTTGAGCATGTGCTCAGATTGTCTGGTACCACAATCGCTTGAATCGAGTGGGAGTTAATCTTCCAGATGAGATAGTGATGGTTCTCCATAGTCACTGCCACCAAGCTATTAGAGCTTCGTGATGAACTATAACATATCAGGGATAGATATGATGATCCTTGAGCTATTCGCGATGTTTGACACCGCGAAAGTAGAAATCAAATAGGAGCATCAATTGTTGATGGTTAGTTGAACCACTAGCTTCAAGAAGGGCAAGGGCAAAAGGGATACTTCATGAAACGGCAAATCATTTGCTGCTCTAGTGAAGAATCCCAAGGTTGAACCCAAACCCGAGACTAAGTGCTTCTGTAATGAGGGGAACGGTCACTGAAGCAGAACTACCCTAGATACTTGGTAGATGAGAAGGCAGGCAAGGTCGACAGAAGTATATTGGATATACATTATATGAATGTGTACTTTACTAGTACTCCTAGCAGCACCAGGGTATTAGATACCGGTTCGGTTGCTAAGTGTTAGTAACTCGAAATAAAAGCCGCGGAATAAACGGAGACTAGCTAAAGGTGAGATGACGATATGTGTTGGAAGTGTTTCCAAGGTTGATGTGATCAAGCATCGCATGCTCCCTCTACCATCGAGATTGGTGTTAAACCTAAATAATTGTTATTTGGTGTTTGCGTTGAGCATAAACATGATTGGATTATGTTTATCGCAATACGGTTATTCATTTAAGGAGAATAATGGTTACTCTGATTATTTGAATAATACCTTCAATGGTCTTGCACCTAAAATGAATCTCGATCGCAGTGATACACATGTTCGTGCCAAAAGATATAAAATAGTGATGATAGTACCACATACTTGTGGCACTGCCATTTGAGTCATATTGGTATAGAACGCATGAAGAAGCTCCATGTAGATAGATCTTTGGACTCACTCGTTTTTGAAAAGATTGAGACATGCAAACCATGTCTATTGGTATATATGCATGAAGAAACTCCATGCAGATGGATCGTTTGGACTCACTTGATTTTGAATCACTTGAGACATGCAAATCATATCACATGGGCAAGATGACTGAAAGGCCTCGTTTTTAGTAAGATGGAACAAGAGAGCAACTTGTTGGAAGTAATACATTTGATGTGTGCAGTCCAATGAGTGCTGAGGCATGCAGTGGATATCGTTATGTTCTTACTTCACAGATGATTTGAGTAGATGCTAAGTGTATTTACTTGATGAAACACAAGTCTGAATTATTGAAAGGTTCAAGTAATTTCAGAGTGAAGTTGAAGATCATCGTGACAAGAGGATCAAATGTCTATGATATGATCATAGAGATATCTGAGTTACGAGTTTGGCACACAATTAAGACATTGTGGAATGTGTTTCAAAATTAATACCGCCTGGAACACCACAGTGTGATGGTGTGTCCGAACATCATAACTGCACCCTATTGGATATGGTGCATACCATGATGTCTCTTATCGAATTACAACTATCATTTATGGGTTAGGCATTAGAGACAACCGCATTCACTTTAAATAGGGCACCACGCAATTCCGTTGAGACGACACCGTATGAACTATGGTTTAGAGAAACCTAAGCTGTCATTTCTTAAAAGTTTGGGGTTGCGACGCTTATGTGAAAAAGTTTCAGGCTGATAAGCTCGAACCCAAAGCGGATAAATGCATCTTCATAGAATACCCAAAACAGTTGGGTATACCTCCTATTTCAGATCTGGAAGCAAAAGTAATTGCTTCTAGAAACGGGTCCTTTCTCGAGGAAAAGTTTCTCTCGAAAGAATTGAGTGGGAGGATGGTGGAGACTTGATGAGGTTATTGAACCATAACTTCAACTAGTGTGTAGCAAGGCACAGGAAGTTGTTCCTGTGGCACCTACACCAATTGAAGTGGAAGCTTATGATAGTGATCATGAAACTTCGGATCAAGTCACTACCAAACCTCGTAGGACGACGAGGATGCGTACTACTTCAGAGTAATGCGTGATCCTGTCTTGGAAGTCATGTTGCTAGACAACAATGAACCTACGAGCTATGGAGAAGCGATGATGGGCCCATATTCCGGCAAATGGTTAGAAGCCATGAAATCCGAGATAGGATCCATGTATCAGAACAAAGCATGGACTTTGGTGAACTTGCCCGATGATCGGCAAGCCATTGAGATAAATGGATCTTTAAGAAGAAGACGGACATGGACGGTAAGGTTACCGTCTATGAAGCTCGACTTGTGGCAAAGAGTATTTTCACAAGTTCAAGGAGTTGACTACGATGAGATTTTCTCATCCGTAGCGATGCTTAAGTCCGTCGGAATCATGTTAGCATTAGCTGCATTTATGAAATCTGGCAGATGGATGTCAAAACAAGTTTCCTTACCAGTTTTCGTAAGGAAAGGTTGTATGTGATACAATCAGAAAGGTTTTGTCGATCCTAAGGATGCTAAAAGGTATGCTAGCTCCAGCGATCCTTCCATGGACTAGAGCAAGCATCTCGGAGTCAGAATATACGCTTTGATGGAGTGATCAAAGTTTTTGGGTTTATACAAAGTTCGTTAGAAACTTGTATTTACAATAAAGTGAGTGGGAGCGCTACAACATTCCTGATAAGTATATGTGAATGACATATTGTTGATCCGAAATGATGTAAAATTTCTGGAAAGCATAAAGGGTTGTTTGAAAGGAGTTTTTCAAAGGAAGACCTGGATAAAGCTGCTTACATATTGGGCATCAAGATCTATAGAGATAGATCAAGACGCCTGATGATACTTTCAAAGAACGCACACCTTGACATGATTTTGAAAGAGTTCAAAATAGATCAGCAAAGAAGGAGTTCTTGGCTGTGTTACAAGGTACGAGTATTGAGTAAGACTCAAGACCTAACCACAGCAGAAGAGAGAGAAAGGACGAAGGTTGTCCCCTATGCTTTAGACGTAGGCTCTACAGTATGCTATGTTGTGTACCGCACTTGAAGTGTGCCTTGCCATGAGTTGGTCAAGGGGTACAATAGTGATCCGGGAATGGATTACATGACAGCGGTCGAACTTATCCTTAGTATCTAGTGGACTAAGGAATTTTCTCGATTATGGAGGTGAAAAGGAGTTCGTCATAAATGGTTACGTCGATGCAAACTTTGACACTAATCCGGATAACTCTGAGTAGTAAACCGGATTCGTATAGTAGAGCAGTTATTTGAAATGGCTCCAAATAGCGCGTGGTAGCATCCACAAGATGACATAGATATTCGTAAAGCTCACACGGATCTGAAAGGTTCAAACCCGTTGACTAATAACCTCTCTCACAAGCATAACATGATCAAACCAGAACTCATTGAGTGTTAATCACATAGTGATGTGAACTAGATTGTTGACTCTAGTAAACTCTTTGGATGTTGGTCACATGGTGATGTGACCTGTGAGTGTTAATCACATGGTGATGTGAGCTAGATTATTGACTCTAGTGCAAGTGGGAGACTGTTGGAAATATGCCCTAGAGGCAATAATAAATTGGTTATTATTATATTTCCTTGTTCATGATAATCGTTTATTATCCATGCTAGAATTGTATTGATAGGAAACTCAGATACATGTGTGGATACATAGACAACACCATGTCCCTAGTAAGCCTCTAGTTTACTAGCTCGTTGATCAATAGATGGTTACAGTTTCCTGACCATGGACATTGGATGTCGTTGATAACGGGATCACATCATTAGGAGAATGATGTGATGGACAAGACCCAATCCTAAGCCTAGCACAAGATCGTGTAGTTTGTTTGCTGAGAGCTTTTCTAATGTCAAGTATCATTTCCTTAGACCATGAGATTGTGCAACTCCCGGATACCGTAGGAATGCTTTGGGTGTACCAAACGTCACAACGCAACTGGGTGGCTATAAAGGTGCACTACAGGTATCTCCGAAAGTGTCTGTTGGGTTGGCACGAATCGAGACTGGGATTTGTCACTCCGTGTAAACGGAGAAGTATCTCTGGGCCCACTCGGTAGGACATCATCATAATGTGCACAATGTGACCGAGGAGTTGATCACGGGATGATGTGTTACAGAACGAGTAAAGAGACTTGCCGGTAACGAGATTGAACAAGGTATCGGGATACCGACGATCGAATCTCGGGCAAGTAACATACCGATTGACAAAGGGAATTGTATACGGGATTGATTGAATCCCCGACATCGTGGTTCATCCGATGAGATCATCGTGGTACATGTGGGAGCCAACATGGGTATCCAGATCCCGCTGTTGGTTATTGGCCGGAGAACGTCTTGGTCATGTCTGCATGGTTCCCGAACCCGTAGGGTCTACACACTTAAGGTTCGGTGACGCTAGGGTTATAGAGATATTAGTATGCGGTAACCCGAAAGTTGTTCGGAGTCCCGGATGAGATCCCGGACGTCACGAGGAGTTCCGGAATGGTCCGGAGGTAAAGATTTATATTTGGGAAGTCTTATTTTGGTCGCCGGAAAAGTTTCGCGCATTATCGGTATTGTACCGGGAGTGCCGAAAGGGGTCCGGGGGTCCACCTAGGGGGTCCACCAGCCTCGGGGGGGCACATGGGCTGTAGGGGTGTGCGCCTTGGCATATATGGGCCAAGGGCACCATCCCCAAGAGGCCCATGCGCCAAGAGATAAGGGAAAGGGAGAGTCCTAAAAGGGGAAGGCACCTCCGAGGTGCCTTGGGGAGGATGGACTCCTCCCTGGCCGCACCCTTCCTTGGAGGAAGGGCCAAGGCTGCGCCCCCCTCTCCCTTGGCTCTATATATAGTGGGGGGAGGGAGGGCAGCAAAACCTAAGCCCTGGCGCCTCCCTCTCCCTCCCGTGACACATCTCCCTCCTCCCGCAGCGCTTGGCGAAGCCCTGTTGGAATCCCGCTACTTCCACCACCACGCCGTTGTGCTGTTGGATCTCCATCAACCTCTCCTTCCCCCTTGCCGGATCAAGAAGGAGGAGACGTCGCTGCTCCGTACGTGCATTGAACGCGGAGGTGTCGTCCGTTCGGCGCTAGGATCATCGGTGATTTGGATCACGACGAGTACGACTCGATCAACCCCGTTCTCTTGAACGCTTCCGCTCGCGATCTACAAGGGTATGTAGATGTACTCCTCTCTCTCGTTGCTAGATGACTCCATAGATTGATCTTGGTGATGCGTAGAAAATTTTGAATTTCTGCTATGTTCCCCAACACAGGGGTTGTTTACGTTGTGTTGCTTGGTTCTCCTACAGGTTCGATAACCTTGGTTTAATATCTGAGGGAAATACCTACCGCCGTTGTGCCGTATCATCCCTTCCTCTTTGGGGAAATACCGACGTAGCTTCAAGCGACTTCAAAAGGAATTTCTGGCGCCGTTGCCGGGGATGATCTTCAACATATACCAGGTTCCTAATCACAAATCTCATCTCCTTGCAAATGCAATTTACATTATTTTCCATTTGCCTCTCGTTTTCCTCTCCCCCACTTCACAAAAATTTGCCATTTTATTCGCTCTCTTTTTCCGTTCGCCGTTTTCTTGCCGGATCTATTTTTGAGTGCAATCTAGTTGTGTGGTCATCATGACTCAAGAGAACACCAAATTATGTGATTTCTCAAATACCAACAACAATGATTTTATTGGCACTCCGCTTGCTCCTCCCGCCACTAGTGCAGAGACTTGTGATATTAATACCGCTTTGCTGAATCTTGTTATGAAAGACCAATTTTCCAGTACTCCTAATGAGGATGTCGCGTCCCATCTTAATACCTTCGTGGAATTATGTGATATGCAAAAGAAAAAAGATGTGTACAATGATGTGGTGAAGATGAAATTATTTCCGTTTTCTTTGCGTGATTCTGCAAAAAATTGGTTCTCTTCTTTGCCTCACAATAGTATCGATTCTTGGAATAAGTGCAAGGATGCTTTTATCACTAAGTATTTTCCTCCCGCAAAAATTATTTCCCTTAGAACCCAGATCATGAATTTCAAGCAACTTTAGCATGATCATGTTGCACAATCTTGGGAAAGGATGAAAATGATGCTAAGGAATTGCCCAACTCATGGGTTAAATGTTTGGATGATCATACAAAAAATTTATGCGGGGTTGATTTTTTTTCTCGTAATCTTTTAGATTCCGCCATGGGTGGTACTTTTATGGAAATTACTTTGGGTGAAGCCACCAAATTTCTTGATAATATCATGGCAAATTATTCACAATGGCATACCGAAAGAGCTCCTACTAGTAAAAAAGTTAATTCCATTGTAGAAATTTCTTCTTTGAGTGAAAAAGTTGATGCTCTTATGAAATTGGTTGCTAGTAAAAGTGCTCCTATTTATTTTAATGATATGCCTTTGTCTACTTTGATTGAGCAAAATAGTGATGCCATAGATGTGAATTTTATCTCTCGAGATAATTTCAACAAGAATGCTTATAGAGGTAATTTTAATCCTAGGCCTTTTCCTAGTAATTACTCTAATAATTATGGTAATTCCTATGGAAATTAATCTTATAATAATAATAATAGGAAAACCTCTGATCTTGAGAATAATATTAAAGAATTTATCAACACAAAAAAAAATTTCAACACTTCCATAGAAGAAAAGTTGAGTAAGATTGATGATTTGTCTAGAAGTGTTGACAAATTGCTCATGATGTGGAAAATCTCAAGATGAAATTTTTTGTGCCTAAAGTAGATGAATCAATTAAAGCTCTTTTATGTTTCTATGGATGAAAGTAAGAAAAGAACCGCTATGCTTAGAGCTAAAAGAGAATTTTTAGAAAAAGCGTTTTCTAGTGATTTCTTTCGCAAAAGTGATGAAGATCTTAAAATGATTGGTGTTTGTTCTATTGATTCTTTGTTTAGTAAAGTTAAGATTGATGAAAAAGGGACTGGAGAAGAGTCAACTTTAGGTAGAAGGCGTCCCAATATTTCGGAGGGTGAAAATCTTGTTGAGAAAATTGATGAAAGTGGGTTTGGAAAGGTCAAAACTTTAGCTAGTGATGTGCCCACTCTTTTGGATTACAAAGACTTTAATTATGATAGTTGCTCTTTGATTGATTGTATTTCTTTGTTGCAATCCCTTATGAATTCACCCCATGCCTATGAACAAAATAAAGCTTTCACTAAACATATTGTTGATGCTATGATGAAAGCTTTTGAAGAAAAAAATGGAATTAGAAGTATCTATTCGTAGAAAATTGCATGATGAATGGAAACCTACTATCAAAGTCAAGATTAAAAATTACGAGTATTTTGCTTTGTGTGACTTGGTGCTAGTGTTTCTACAATTCCGAAATCTTTATGTGATGTGCTTGGTCTTACTAATCTTGAAGAATGTTCTTTGAATTTGCACTTGGCGGATTCTACCATTAAAAATCCTATGGGAAGAATTAATGATGTTCTTATTCTTGCAAGTAGGAATTATGTGACCATAGATTTTATAGTTCTTGATATTGATTGCAATCCATCTTGTCCAATTATTATTCTTGGTAGACCGTTTTTACGCACTATCGGTGCCGTGATTGATATGAAAGAAGGCAATATTAAGTTCCAAATTCCTTTGAGGAAGGGATGGAACACTTTCCTAGAACAAGAATTAAGCCACCTTATGAATCAATCATGAGGGCATCTTATGGATCTCGAACCAAAGATGACAAAACTTAGATCCTTGCTTTATGCCTAGCTAAGGGCGTAAAACTATAGTGCTTGTTGGGAGGCAACCCAATGAATAAATTTTATTTTTGATTTTTGCTTTCTGTTCTTGAGTGTTAGCACAATTATGCTACTATTATGATTGTGTTTTTTGTGTTTTAATTAGTGTTTGTGCCAATTAGAACCAATAGGATCTTCTTGGGTGATAGTTGTTGTTGGGGAACACAGTATTTCAAAACAATTCCTACAATCACGCAAGAGCTATCTAGGATAAGCATAGAAAGGAGCGGGGAGAGTGTGTCTATGTACCCTCGTAGACCGAAAGCAGAAGCGTTTAGTAATGCGGTTGATGTAGTCGAACGTCTTCGCGATCCAACCGATCAAGTACCAAACGCACGGCACCTCCGTGATCTGCACACGTTCAGCTCGGTGACGTCCCTCGAACTCTAGATCCAGCTAAGGCCGAGGGAGAGTTTCGTCAGCACGACGGCGTGGTGACGTTGATGATGAAGTTACCGACGCAGGGCTTCGCCTCAACACTACGACAATATGACCGAGGTGGAAAACTGTGGAGGGGGCACCGCACACGGCTAAGAAATCAACTTGTGTGTCTATGGGGTGCTCCCCTCCCCTGTATATAAAGGAGTGGAGGAGGGGGTCGGCCGGCCTCATGGGGCGCACTCCAAGGGGGGAATCCTACTCCTACTAGGAGTAGGTTCCCCCCTTTCCTAGTCCAACTAGGAGGGGAAGGAAAGAGGAAGAGGGAGAGAAGGAAAGCCCCCCCCCCCAATTCGGATTGGGCTTGAGGGGCGCGCGCCTCCACTTGGCCGCCTCCTCCTCTCTTCCACTAGGGCCCATGAAGGCCCATTAACCCCCCGAGGGGTTCTGGTAAACCCCCGGTACTCCAGAAAATGCCCGAACCTATCCGAAACCTTTCCGGTGTCCAAACATAGCCTTCCAATATATCAATCTTTATGTCTCGACCATTTCGAGACTCCTCGTCATGTCCGTGATCTCATCCGGGACTCCAAACTACCTTCGGTACATCAAAACACATAAACTCATAATATCGATCGTCATCGAATAAGCGTGCGGACCCTACGGGTTCGAGAGCTATGTAGACATGATCGAGACTCATCTCCGGTCAATAACAAATAGCGGAACCTGGATGCTCATATTGGCTCCCACATATTCTACGAAGATCTTTATCGGTAAATCCGTATAACAACATATGTTGTTCCCTTTGTCATCGGTATGTTACTTGCCCAAGATTCGATCGTCGGTATCACTATACCTAGTTCAATCTCGTTACCGGCAAGTCTCTTTACTCGTTCCGTAATGCATCATACCGCAACTAACTTATTAGTCACATTGCTTGCAAGGCTTATTGTGATGTGCATTACTGAGAGGGCCCAGAGATACCTCTCCGACAATCGGAGTGACAAATCCTAATCTCGATATATGCCAACTCAACAAACACCATCGGAGACACCTGTAGAGCTTCTTTATAATCACCCAGTTACGTTGTGACGTTTGATAGCACACTAAGTGTTCCTCCGGTATTCGGGAGTTGCATAATCTCATAGTCAGAGGAACATGTATAAGTCATGATGAAAGCAATAGCAACAAACTAAACGATCATAGTGCTAAGCTAACGGATGGGTCTTGTCCATCACATCATTCTCCAATGATGTGATCCCGTTCATCAAATGACAACACATGTCTATGGCTAGGAAACATAACCATCTTTGATAAACAAGCTAGTCAAGTAGAGGCATACTAGGGACACTCTATTTGTCTATGTATTCACACATGTACTAAGTTTCCGGTTAATACAATTCTAGCATGAATAATAAACATTTCTCATGATATAAGGAAATGTAAATAACAACTTTATTATTGCCTCTAGGGCACATTTCCTCCAGTCTCCCACTTGCACTAGAGTCAATAATCTAGATTACATAGTAATGATTCTAACACCCATGGAGTCTTGGTGCTGATCATGTTTTGCTCGTGAGAGAGGCTTAGTCAACGGGTCTGCAACATTCAGATCTGTATGTATCTTGTAAATCTCTATGTTCCCTTTCGACACTTGATGACAGACGGAATTGAAGTGTCTCTTGATGTGCTTGGTCTTTTTGTGAAATCTGGATTCCTTTGCCAAGGCAATTGCACCAGTATTGTCACAAAAGATTTTCATTGGACCCAATGCACTAGGTATGACACCTAGATCGGATATGAACTCCTTCATCCAGACTCCTTCATTTGCTGCTTCCGAAGCAGCTATGTACTCCACTTCACACATTGATCCTGCCACGACACTCTATTTGGAACTGCACCAACTGACAGCTCCACCATTCAATATAAATACATATCCGGTTTGTGACTTAGAGTCATCCGGATCAGTGTCAAAGCTTGCATTGACGTAACCATTTACAACGAGCTATTTGTCAATTCCATAAATGAGAAACATATCCTTAGTCCTTTTCAGGTATTTCAGGATGTTCTTGACCGCCGTCCAGTGATCCACTCCTGGATTACTTTGATACCTCCCTACTATACTTATAGCAAGGCACACATTAGGTCTGGTACACAGCATCGCATACATGATAGAACCTATGGCTGAGGCATAGGGAATGACTTTCATTTTCTCTCTATCTTCTGCGGTGGTCGGGCATTGAGTCTCACTCAACTTCACACCTTGTAATACAGGCAAGAACCCTTTCTTTGACTAATCCATTTTGAACTTCTTTAAAATCTTATGAAGGTATGTGCTTTGTGAAAGTCCAATTAAGCATCTTGATCTATCTCTATAGATCTTGATGCCCAATATGTATGCAGCTTCACCGAGGTCTTTCATACAAAACTTTTATTCAAATATCCTTTTATGCTATCCAGAAATTCTATATCATTTCCAATCAGCAATATGTCATCCACATATAATATTAGAAATGCTACAGAGCTCCCACTCACTTTCTTGTAAATACAGGCTTCTCCAAAAGTCTGTATAAAACCATATGCTTTGATCACACTATCAAAACGTTTATTCCAACTCCGAGAGGCTTGCACCAGTCCATAAATGGATCGCTGGAGCTTGCACACTTTGTTAGCACCCTTTGGATCGACAAAACCTTCAGGTTGCATCATATACAACTCTTCTTCCAGAAATCCATTCAGGAATGCAGTTTTGACATCCATTTGCCAAATTTCATAATCATAAAATGCAGCAATTGCTAACATGATTCGGACAGACTTAAGCATCGCTACGGGTGAGAAGGTCTCATCGTAGTCAACTCCTTGAACTTGTAGAAAACCTTTCGCAACAAGTCGAGCTTTATAGATAGTAATATTACCGTTAGCGTCAGTCTTCTTCTTGAAGATCCATTTATTCTCTATGGCTTGCTGATCATCGGGCAAGTCAACCAAAGTCCACACTTTGTTCTCATACATGGATCCCATCTTAGATTTCATGGACTCAAGCCATTTCGCGGACTCTGGGCTCATCATCGCTTCCTCATAGTTCGTAGGTTCGTCATGGTCAAGTAACATGACGTCCAGAACCGGATTGTCGTACCACTCTGGTGCGGATCTTATTTTGGTTGACCTACGAGGTTCGGTAGTAACTTGATCAGAAGCTTCATGATCATCATCATTAGCTTCCTCACTAATTGGTGTAGGAATCACTGGAACTGATTTCTGCGATGAACTACTTTCCAATGAGGGAGCAGGTACAATTACCTCATCAAGTTCTACTTTCCTCCCACTCACTTCTTTCGAAGAAACTCCTTCTCTAGAAAGGATCCATTCTTAGCAATGAAAATATTGCCTTCGGATCTGTGATAGAAGGTGTACCCAATAGTTTCCTTTGGGTGTCCTATGAAGACACATTTCTCCGATTTGGGTTCAAGGTTATCAAGTTGAAGCTTTATCACATAAGCATCGCAACCCCAAACTTTAAGAAACGACAACTTGGGTTTCTTGCCAAACCACAGTTCATATGGTGTCGTCTCAACGGATTTAGATGGTGCCCTATTTAAAGTGAATGCAGCCATTTCTAAAGCATAACCCCAAAACAATAGCGGTAAATCAGTAAGAGACATCATAGATCGCACCATATCTAATAAACTGTGGTTACGACATTCGGACACACCATTACCCTGTGGTGTTCCAGGTGGCGTGAGTTGCGAAACTATTCCGCATTGTTTCAAATGAAGACCAAACTCGTAACTCAAATATTCACCTCCATGATCAGATCGTAGAAACTTTATTTTCTTGTTACGATGATTTTCCACTTCACTCTGAAATTCTTTGAACTTTTCAAATGTTTCAGACTTATGTTTCATTAAGTAGATATACCCATATCTGCTCAAATCATCTGTGAAGGTCAGAAAATAATGATACCCGCCGCGAGCATCAACACTCATCGGACCGCATACATCAGTATGTATTATTTCCAATAAGTCTGTTGCTCACTCCTTTGTTCCGGAGAATGGAGTTTTAGTCATCTTGCCCATGAGGCATGGTTCACAAGCATGAAATGATTCATAATCAAGTGATTCCAAAAGCCCATCAGAATGGAGTTTCTTCATGCGCTTTACACCAATATGACCTAAACGGCAGTGCCACAAATAAGTTGCACTATCATTATTGAACTTATATCTTTTGGCTTCAATACTATGAATATGTGTATCACTACTATCGAGATTTAGTAAAAATAGACCACTCATCAAGGGTGCATGACCATAAAAGATATTACTCGTATAAATAGAACAACCATTATTCTCTGATTTAAATGAATAACCATCTCGCATCAAACAAGATCCAGATATAATGTTCATGCTTAACGCTGGCACCAAATAACAATTATTCAGGTCTAAAACTAATCCCGAAGGTAGATGTAGAGGTGGCGTGCCGACGGCGATCACATCGACTTTGGAACTATTTCCCACGCGCATCGTCACCTCGTCCTTAGCCAATCTTCGCTTAAGCCGTAGCCCCTGTTTCGAGTTGCAAATATGAGCAACAGAACTGTTGGGGAACGTAGTAATTTCAAAAAAATTCCTACGCACACGCAAGATCATGGTGATGCATAGCAACGAGAGGGGAGAGTGTTGTCCACGTACCCTCGTAGACCGAAAGCGGAAGCGTTAGCACAACGCGGTTGATGTAGTCTTACGTCTTCATGATCCGACCGATCAAGTACCGAACGCACGACACCTCCGAGTTCAGCACACGTTCAGCCCGATGACATCCCTCGAACTCCGATCCAGCCGAGTGTTGAGGGAGAGTTTCATCAGCACGACGGCGTGGTGACGATGATGATGTTCTACCGACGCAGGGCTTCGCCTAAGCACCGCTACAGTATTATCGAGGTGGACTATGGTGGAGGGGGCACCGCACACGGCTAAAAGATCAAACGATCAATTGTTGTGTCTAGGGTGCCCCTGCCCCCGTATATAAAGGAGCAAGGGGGGAGGTGCGGCCGGCCAGGAGGAGGCGCGCCAGGAGGAGTCCTACTCCCACCGGGAGTAGGACTCCCTCCCTTCCTTGTTGGACTAGGAGAGGAGAGGGAAGGAGAGAGGGGGAAAGGAAAGGGGGGCGCCGCCCCCCTCCTTGTCCAATTCGGACTTGGGGCGGGAGGGGCGCGCGGCTGCCTCTTGCCCGCCTCTCCTCTTCCACCAATTGGGCCCATGAGGCCCAATAGCCTCCGGGGGGTTCCGGTAACCCCCCGGTACTCCGGTATATATCCGATAACCCCCGGAACCATTCCGGTGTCCGAATATAGTCATCCAATATATCAATCTTCAAGTCTCGACCATTTCGAGACTCCTCGTCATGTCCGTGATCACATCCGGGACTCCGAACAACCTTCGGTACATCAAAACATATACACTCATAATATAACTGTCATCAAAACGTTAAGCGTGCGGACCCTACGGGTTCGAGAACTATGTAGACATGATCGAGACACGTCTCCGGTCAATAACTAATAGTGGAACCTGGATGCTCATATTGGCTCCCACATATTCTATGAAGATCTTTATTGGTCAGACCGCATAACAACATACGTTGTTCCCTTTGTCATCGGTATGTTATTTGCCCGAGATTCGATCGTCGGTATCTCAATACCTAGTTCAATCTCGTTACCGGCAAGTCTCATTACTCGTTCTGTAATACATCATCCCACAACTAACTCATTAGTTGCAATGCTTGCAAGGCTTAAGTGATGTGCATTACCGAGAGGGCCCAGAGATACCTCTCCGACAATCGGAGTGACAAATCCTAATCTCAAAATACGCCAACCCAACAAGTACCTTTGGAGACACCTGTAGAGCACCTTTATAATCACCTAGTTACGTTGTGACGTTTGGTAGCACACAAAGTGTTCCTCTGGTAAACGGGAGTTGTATAATCTCATAGTCATAGGAACATGTATAAGTCATGAAGAAAGCAATAGCAACATACTAAACGATCGAGTGCTAAGCTAACGGAATGGGTCAAGTCAATCACATCATTCTCCTAATGATGTGATCCCGTTAATCAAATGACAACTCATGTCCATGGCTAGGAAACATAACCATCTTTGATCAACGAGCTAGTCAAGTAGAGGCATACTAGTGACACTCTGTTTGTCTATGTATTCACACAAGTATTATGTTTCCGGTTAATAAAATTCTAGCATGAATAATAAACATTTATCATGATATAAGGAAATAAATAATAACTTTATTATTGCCTCTAGGGCATATTTCCTTCTGTTCCCACTTGCACTAGAGTCAATAATCTAGATTACACAGTAATGATTCTAACACCCATGGAGCCTTGGTGCTGATCATGTTTTGCTCGTGGAAGAGGCTTAGTCAACGGGTCTACAACATTCAGATCCTTATGTATCTTGCAAATTTCTATGTGTCCCACCTGGACTAAATCCCGGATGGAATTGAAGCGTCTCTTGATGTGCTTGGTTCTCTTGTGAAATCTGGATTCCTTCGCCAAGGCAATTGCACCAGTATTGTCACAAAAGATTTTCATTGGACCCGATGCACTAGGTATGACACCTAGATCGGATATGAACTCCTTCATCCAGACTCCTTCATTTGCTGCTTCCGAAGCAGCTATGTACTCCACTTCACATGTAGATCCCGCCATGACGCTTTGTTTAGAACTGCACCAACTGACAGCTCCACCGTTCAATGTAAACACGTATCCGGTTTGCGATTTAGAATCGTCCGGATCAGTGTCAAAGCTTGCATCAACGTAACCATTTACGATGAGCTCTTTGTCACCTCCATAAAAGAGAAACATATCCTTAGTCCTTTTCAGGTATTTCAGGATGTTCTTGACCGCTGTCCAGTGATCCACTCCTGGATTACTTTGGTACCTCCCTGCTAAACTTATAGCAAGGCACACATCAGGTCTGGTACACAGCATTGCATACATGATAGAGCCTATGGCTGAAGCATAGGGAACATCTTTCATCTTCTCTCTATCTTCTGCAGTGGTCGGGCATTGAGTCTTAGTCAACTTCACACCTTGTAACACAGGCAAGAACCCTTTCTTTGCTTGATCCATTTTGAACTTCTTCAAAACTTTGTCAAGGTATGTGCTTTGTGAAAGTCCAATTAAGCGTCTTGATCTATCTCTATAGATCTTGATGCCCAATATATACGCAGCTTCACCGAGGCCTTTCATTGAAAAACTCTTATTCAAGTATCCCTTTATTCTATTCAGAAATTCTATATCATTTCCAATCAGCAATATGTCATCCACATATAATATTAGAAATGCTACAGAGCTCCCACTCACTTTCTTGTAAATACAGGCTTCTCCAAAAGTCTGTACAAAACCAAATGCTTTGATCACACTATCAAAGCATTTATTCCAACTCCGAGAGGCTTGCACCAGTCCATAAATGGATCGCTGGAGCTTGCACACTTTGTTAGCTCCCTTTGGATCGACAAAACCTTCCGGTTGCATCATATACAACTCTTCTTCCAGAAATCCATTCAGGAATGCAGTTTTGACATCCATTTGCCAAATTTCATAATCATAAAATGCGGCAATTGCTAACATGATTCGGACAGACTTAAGCATCGCTACGGTTGAGAAGGTCTCATCGTAGTCAATTCCTTGAACTTGTCGAAAACCTTTTGCAACAAGTCGAGCTTTATAGACAGTAACATTACCGTCAGCGTCAGTCTTCTTCTTGAAGATCCATTTATTCTCAATGGCTTGCCGATCATCGTGCAAGTCAATGAAAGTCCACACTTTGTTCTCATACATGGATCCGATCTCAGATTTCATGGCCTCAAGCCATTTTGCGGAATCTGGACTCACCATCGCTTCTTCATAGTTCGTAGGTTCGTCATGGTCTAGTAACATGACCTCCAGAACAGGATTACCGTACCACTCTGGTGCGGATCTTACTCTGGTTGACCTGCGAGGTTCAGTAACAACTTGATCTGAAGTTCCACGATCATCATCATTAACTTCCTCACTAATTGGTGTAGGCATCGCAGAAACCGGTTTCTGCGATGAACTACTTTCCAATAAGGGAGCAGGTACAATTACCTCATCAAGTTCTACTTTCCTCCCACTCACTTCTTTCGAGAGAAACTCCTTCTCCAGAAAGATTCTGAATTTAGCAACAAAAGTCTTGCCTTCGGATCTGTGATAGAAGGTGTACCCAACAGTCTCCTTTGGGTATCCTATGAAGACACATTTCTTCGATTTGGGTTCGAGCTTATCAGGTTGAAGCTTTTTCACATAAGCATCGCAGCCCCAAACTTTAAGAAATGACAACTTTGGTTTCTTGCCAAACCACAGTTCATAAGGCATCGTCTCAACGGATTTTGATGGTGCCCTATTTAAGGTGAATGCGGCCGTCTCTAAAGCATAACCCCGAAACGATAGCGGTAAATCAGTAAGAGACATCCTAGATCGCACCATATCTAGTAGAGTACGATTACAACGTTCGGACACACCATTACGCTGTGGTGTTCCTGGTGGTGTGAGTTGTGAAACTATTCCGCATTGTTTCAAATGAAGACCAAACTCATAACTCAAATATTCTCCTCCACGATCAGATCGTAGAAACTTTATTTTCTTGTTATGATTATTTTCAACTTCACTCTGAAATTCTTTGAACTTTTCAAATGTTTCAGACTTATGTTTCATTAAGCAGATATACCCATATCTGCTTAAATCATCTGTGAAGGTGAGAAAATAACGATATCCGCCACGAGCCTCAACATTCATCGGACCACACACATCTGTATGTATGATTTCCAACAAATCTGTTGCTCTCTCCATAGTTCTGGAGAACGGCGTTTTAGTCATCTTGCCCATGAGGCACGGTTCGCAAGTACCAAGTGATTCATAATCAAGTGGTTCCAAAAGTCCATCAGTATGGAGTTTCTTCATGTGCTTTACACCGATATGACCTAAATGGCAGTGCCACAAATAAGTTGCACTATCATTATCAACTCTGCATCTTTTGGCTTCAATATTATGAATATGTGTATCACTACTATCGAGATTCAACAAAAATAGACCACTCTTCAAGGGTGCATGACCATAAAAGATATTACTCATATAAATAGAACAACCATTATTCTCTGATTTAAATGAATAACCGTCTCGCATCAAACAAGATCCAGATATAATGTTCATGCTTAATGCTGGTACCAAATAACAATTATTTAGGTCTAAAACTAATCCCGAAGGTAGGTGTAGTGGTAGCGTGCCGACCGCGATCACATCGACTTTGGAACCATTTCCCACGCGCATTGTCACCTCGTCCTTAGCCAATCTTTGCTTAATCCGTAGCCCCTGTTTCGAGTTGCAAATGTTAGCAACAGAACAAGTATCAAATACCCAGGTGCTACTGCGAGCATTAGTAAGGTACACATCAATAACATGTATATCACATATACCTTTGTTCACCTTGCCATCCTTCTTATCCGCAAAATACTTGGGGTAGTTCCGCTTCCAGTGACCAGTCTGCTTGCAGTAGAAGCACTCAGTCTCAAGCTTAGGTCCAGACTTGGGTTTCTTCTCCTGAACAACAACTTGCTTGCTGTTCTTCTTGAAGTTCCCCTTCTTCTTCCCTTTGCCCTTTTTCTTGAAACTGGTGGTCTTATTGACCATCAATACTTGATGCTCCTTTTTGATTTCTACCTCCGCGGCCTTTAGCATTGCGAAGAGCTCGGGAATCGTCTTATCCATCCCTTGCATGTTATAGTTCATCACGAAGCTCTTGTAGCTTGGTGGCAATGATTGGAGAATTCTGTCAATGACGCTATCATCCGGAAGATTAACTCCCAGTTGAATCAAGTGATTATTATACCCAGACATTTTGAGTATATGCTCACTGACAGAACTATTCTCCTCCATCTTGCAGCTGTAGAGCTTATTGGAGACTTCATATCTCTCAATTCGGGCATTTGCTTGAAATATTAACTTCCTGGAACATCTCATATGCTCCATGACGTTCAAAACATCGTTGAAGTCCCGGTTCTAAGCCGTAAAGCATGGCACATTGAACTATCGAGTAGTCATCAGCTTTGCTCTGCTAGACGTTCTTAACGTCGTTAGTTGCATCGGCAGCAGGCCTGGCACCCAGCGGTGCTTCTAGGACGTAATTCTTCTGTGCAGCAATGAGGATAATCCTCAAGTTATGGACCCAGTCCGTGTAATTGCTACCATCATCTTTCAACTTTGCTTTCTCAAGGAACGCATTAAAATTCAATGGAACAACAGCACGGGCCATCTATCTACAATCAACATAGACAAGGAAGATACTATCAGGTACTAAGTTCATGATAAATTTAAGTTCAATTAATCATATTACTTAAGAACTCCCACTTTGATAGACATCCCTCTAATCCTCGAAGTGATCACGTGATCCATTCAACTAAACCATGTCCGATCATCACATGAGATGGAGTAGTTTCAACGGTGAACATCACTATGTTGATCATATCTACTATATGATTCACGCTCGACCTTTCGGTCTTTGTGTTCCGAGGCCATATCTGTTATATGCTAGGCTCGTCAAGCTTAACCTGAGTATTCCGCATGTGCAACTGTTTTGCACCCGTTGTATTTGAACATAGAGCCTATCACACCCGATCATCACGTGGTGTCTCAGCACGAAGAACTTTCGCAACGGTGCATACTCAGGGAGAACACTTATACTTTGATAATTTAGTGAGGGGTCATCTTATAATGCTACCGTCAATCAAAGCAAGATAAGATGCATAAAAGATAAACATCACATGCAATCAATATAAGTGATATGATATGGCCATCATCATCTTGTGCTTGTGATCTCCATCTCCGAAGCACCGTCATGATCACCATCGTCACCGGCGCGACACCTTGATCTTCATCATAGCATCGTTGTCGTCTCGCCAATCTTATGCTTCTACGACTGTCGCTACCGCTTAGTGATAAAGTAAAGCATTACAGGGCGATTGCATTGCGTACAATAAAGCGACAACCATATGGCTCATGCTAGTTGCCGATAACTCGGTTACAAAACATGATCATCTGAGGCTTAGGTCCAGACTTGGGCTTCTTCACTTGAGCAGCAACTTGCTTGCCGTTCTTCTTGAAGTTCCCCTTCTTCCCTTTGCCCTTCTTCTTGAAACTAGTGGTCTTGTTGACCATCAACACTTGATGCTCCTTCTTGATTTCTACTTCCGCAGCCTTTAGCATCGTGAAGAGCTCGGGAATTGTCTTATCCATCCCTTGCATATTATAGTTCATCACGAAGCCTTTGTAGCTTGGTGGCAGTGATTGAAGAACTCTATCAATGACACTATCAACCGGAAGATTAACTCCCAATTGAGTCAAGTGATTGTGGTACCCAGACATTCTGAGTATATGCTAACTGACAGAACTATTCTCCTGCATTTTGCAGCTGTAGAACTTCTTGGAGACTTCATATCTCTCAATCTGGGCATTTGCTTGAAATATTAACTTCAACTCCTGGAACATCTCATATGCTCCATGATGTTCAAAACATCGTTGAAGTCCCGGTTCTAAGCCGTAAAGCATGGCACACTGAACTATCGAGCAGTCATCAGCTTTGCTCTGCCAGGCATTCACAATGTTCGGCGTTGCTCCTGCAGCGGGTCTTGCACCTAGCGGTGCTTCCAGGACGTAATTCTTTTGTGCAGCAATGAGGATAATCCTCAAGTTACGGACCCAGTCCGTGTAGTTGCTACCATCATCTTTCAACTTAGCTTTCTCTAGGAACGCATTAAAATTGAATGGAACAGTAGCACGGGCCATTTATCTACAACAACATAGACATGCAAAATACTATCAGGTACTAAGTTCATGATAAATTAAAGTTCAATTAATCATATTACTCCTACTTAATAACTCCCACTTAGATAGACATCCCTCTAATCATCTAAGTGATCGCGTGATCCATATCAACTAAACCATGTCCAATCATCATGTGAGATGGAGTAGTTTTCAATGGTGAACATCACTATGTTGATCATATCTACTATATGATTCACGCTCGACCATTCAGTCTCAGTGTTCCAAGGCCATATCTGCATATGCTAGGCTCGTCAAGTTTAACCCGAGTATTCTGTGTGTGCAAAACTGGCTTGCACCCGTTGTATGTGAACGTAGAGCTTATCACACCCGATCATCACGTGGTGTCTCGGCACAACAAACTGTCGCAACGTTGCATACTTAGGGAGAACACCTATACCTTGAAATTTAGTGAGAGATCATCTTATAATGCTACCGTCGTACTAAGCAAAATATGATGCATAAAGGATAAACATCACATGCAATCAATATAAGTGATATGATATGGCCATCATCAACTTGTGCCTTTGATCTCCATCTCCAAAGCACCGTCATGATCACCATCGTCACCGGCTTGACACCTTGATCTCCATTGAAGCATCGTTGTCGTCTCGCCAACTATTGCTTTTACGACTATTGCTACCGCTTAGTGATAAAGTAAAGCAATTACATGGTGATTGCATTTCATACAATAAAGCGACAACCATATGGCTCCTGCCAATTGCCGATAACTGTTACAAAACATGATCATCTCATACAACAAATTATATATCATCACGTCTTGACCATATCACATCACAGCAAGCCCTGCAAAAACAAGTTAGACGTTCTCTACTTTGTTGTTGCAAGTTTTACGTGGCTGCTACGGGTTAGCAAGAACCGCTCTTACCTACGCATCAAAACCACAACGATTTTTCGTCAAGTGTGTTGTTTTAACCATCAACAAGGACCGGGCGTAATCACACTCGATTCAACTAAAGTTGGAGAAACAGACACCCACTAGCCACCTGTGTGCAAAGCACAGCGGTTGAACCAGTCTCATGAACGCGGTCATGTAATGTCGGTCTGGGATGTTTCATCCAACAATACCGCCGAATCAAAGTATGACATGCTGGTAAGCAGTATGACTATTATCGCCCACGACTCTTTGTGTTCTACTCGTGCATATGACATCTACGCATAGACCTGGCTCGGATGCCACTGTTGGGGAACGTAGTATTTCAAAAAAATTCCTATGATCACGCAAGATCTATCTAGGAAAAGCATAGCAACGAGCGGGGAAAGTGTGTCTACGTACCCTCGTAGACCGAAAGCGGAAGCGTTTAGTAACGCGGTTGATGTAGTCGAACGTCTTCGCGATCCAACCGATCAACTACCGAACGCACGACACCTCCGTGATCTGCACACGTTCAGCTCGGTGACGTCCCTCGAACTCTAGATCCAGCTGAGGCCGAGGGAGAGTTTCGTCAGCACGACGGTGTGGTGACGGTGATGATGAAGTTACCGACGCAGGGCTTCGCCTAAACACTACGACAATATGACCGAGGTGGAAAACTGTGGAGGGGGGCACCGCACACGGCTAAGAAATCAACTTGTGTGTCTATGGGGTGCACCCCTCCCCCATATATAAAGGAGTGGAGGAGGGGGTCGGCCGGCCTCATGGGGCGCGCCCCAAGGGGGGAATCCTACTCCTACTAGGAGTAGGTTCCCCCCTTTCCTAGTCCAACTAGGAGGGGAAGAAAAGAGGAAGAGGGAGAGAAGGAAAGCCCCCCCCCATTCGGATTGGGCTTGGGGGGGTGCGCGCCTCCACTTGGCCGCCTCCTCCTCTCTTCCACTAGGGCCCATGAAGGCCCATTAACCCCCCGGGGGGTTCCGGTAACCCCCCGGTACTCCAGAAAATGCGCGAACCTATCCGGAACATTTCTGGTGTCCAAACATAACCTTCCAATATATCCATATTTATGTTTCGACCATTTGGAGACTCCTCATCATGTCCGTGATCTCATCCGGGACTCCGAACTACCTTCGGTACATCAAAACACACAAACTCATAATACCGATCGTCATCGAACGTTAAGCGTGCGGACCCTACGGGTTCGAGAACTATGTAGACATGACCAAGACTCATCTCCGGTCAATAACCAATAGAGGAACCTAGATGCTCATATTGGCTCCCACATATTCTACGAAGATCTTTATCGGTCAAACCGCATAACAACATACATTGTTCCCTTTATCATCGGTATGTTACTTGCCCGAGATTCGATCGTCGGTATCACTATATCTAGTTCAATATCGTTACCAACAAGTCTCTTTACTCATTCCGTAATGCATCATCCCACAACTAACTTATTAGTCACATTGCTTGCAAGGCTTATTGTGATGTGCATTACCGAGAGGGCCTAGGGATACCTCTCCGACAATCAGAGTGACAAATCCTAATCTCGATATATGCCAACTCAACAAACACCATCGGAGACACCTGTAGAGCTTCTTTATAATCACCCAGTTACGTTGTGACGTTTGATAGCACACTAAGTGTTCCTCCGGTATTCGGGAGTTGCATAATCTCATAGTCAGAGGAACATGTATAAGTCATGATGAAAGCAATAGCAACAAACTAAACGATCATAGTGCTAAGCTAACGGATGGGTCTTGTCCATCACATCATTCTCCAATGATGTGATCCCGTTCATCAAATGACAACACATGTCTATGCCTAGGAAACATAACCATCTTTGATAAACAAGCTAGTCAAGTAGAGGCATACTAGGGACACTCTGTTTGTCTATGTATTCACGCATGTACTAAGTTTCTGGTTAATACAATTCTAGCATGAATAATAAACATTTATCATGATATAAGGAAATGTAAATAACAACTTTATTATTGCCTCTAGGGCACATTTCCTTCAGTTGTCTGATCTTGCTTAAAAAGACAGAAACTTTGCGCTCACGAAAACAATTCTCATTTTTTTATCAGAAATAGCTTTTGCCCTGATTCTTTTTGCAGAAGATTAATATAAAAATTACCCAGGTCTTCCTAGTTTTTCAGAATTTTTGGAGTTCCATAAGTATTCGGACAATCAGATTGCTACAGACTGTTCTGTTTTGACAGATTCTATTTTCTTTGTGTTATGTGCTTATTTTGACGGCTCTATGGTTTTCTTTGATGTGTTTTTGCCATATAAAAATTGGAATACAGTAGATATAATACAAAAAGATGAATTGGTTTGATACATCACTTATAGTAGTGATTTATTTTTCTTACACTAACGGATCTCACGAAGGTTTTGTTGAGTTTTGTGTGATTGAAGTTTTCAAGTTTTGGGTTATCTTTTGATGGAAGAAGGAAGGATGGAAGAGCCTAAGCTTGGGGATGCCCCGGCATCCCAAGCTATTATCCAAAAATGAGCAACCAACTAAGCTTGGGGATGCCCCCGAGTGGCATCCCCGCTTTCTTCCAACGACTATCGGTATTTTACTCGAAGCTATATTTTTATTCGTCACATGATATGTGTTTTGCTTGTAGCGTCTTGTATGATATGAGTCTTTGATTGTTTTATTTTGTGTTTTAAGTCATCAATCCTTGATGGACACACTTATTTGGGAGAGCCAAAATTATGTCATGACTTGTTAGAATTGCTCTCTATGCTTCACTTAAAAATTTTATGAGCTATGGACTTGCTCTAGTGCTTCACTTATATCTTTTTGAGCACGGTGTGCTTAGTATTTTTGAATAAATGCTCTCTTGATTCACTTAGATTTATTTGAGAGTTAGTAAAATTTTCAAGAAATTCTCTCTTGTTTCACTTAAATTATTTTGGGAGAAAGAAGAAAAATTATGCTCATGATCTTCACTTATATTTGTTTGAGCTTATGAAAAGCAACACATTAAAATTAGTCCCAAAGTGATAGATATCAAAGAAGGATATAATAAAAACTTTCATGAAGATCATTGGACAAAATAAACTTGATTCTTAGTAATAGTTTTGAGATATGATGATGTCATATGTGAGTTATGTTGATGAGTAATTATGCTTTAGTAAGAATATTGGTGTTAAGGTTTGTGATTCTCTATGCAAGTACGAAAGTCAATAGTCATGCAATGAAATTATATCCTACTTGTGGTGCATTATTCGGTGTTATTTATGCTTAATGCTTGCTTATGAGATTATCAGTTTCTTGGTTGGTCGCTTCTCAATATTTTGCTAGCCTTCATTTTGCACCAAGTATGATCTCTACTTGTGCATCCAAAATCCTTTAAACCAGTTTTGCCATGTCCACTATACCTACCTATATGTGGTATTCTTTTGCCGTTCTAAGCAAATTTGCACGCGCATCTCTAATTTTCAAAATAAACTTCTCTTTTGTGTGTTTGTCGCGAGCGGTGAGGGGTGGCTAATATTTTCCATGCTGGATGTGTTATTCTCACGATGAGTGTTTATTCACTTGTCATTGCACGAGAGTAAGGCAAAGGTTTTAGGGATGCCCGGTCCCGAAATGCAAAAATAAATTTACTTTATGTTGTCAAATAATAAATTCCTTGGAAAGTGTTGGTATGGAGGGCACCTGTGGATACGGTTAGCCAAGGAAAGTGAAAGTATGGTGAAAAAAGGAATAAACTTTATTTTCTGTTTGGGAACCGCCTATGGCATATCTAGCATGGAAAGTGTTGGGAACTCTAAGTCGTTTTCGTTGGTGGGGTGGATACACCTCTCAAAATGTTTTTATCTCTAAATTTTTCAGTTTGAGCTCTGGCACCTCTAGAAATCCCTACTTCCCTCTGCGAAGGGCCTTTCTTTTACTTTATGCAGTTTTTATTTTTATTTTTGAGTCTCCATCTTCTCTCATAAAAGCACCAAATAGGAGGCAATATGATCATACTTAAGTATTGGGTGTAGCTAATATTCGAGTGTGTTTCATGAATGGATCAATGGCTGAGCATGATGGGCTAGGGATAACTTATTTTAGCGTTGATATTTTGAAAGACATGGTTGCTTGTTGATATGCTTGAGTATCTAAATTATTATGTCAAAACTAGACTATTGCTTTGAATCACATAAAATTCCAATTGTCCATGCTATAAAGTAAAGAATATGAAATGACATGATAGGCAGCATTCCACATCAAAAATTCTGTTTTTATCACTTACCTACTCGAGGACGAGTAGGAGTTAAGCTTGGGGATGCTGATACGTCTCCAATGTATCTATAATTTTTTATTGTTCCATGCTGTTATATTATCAATCTTGGATGTTTTATCATCATTTTATATCATTTTTTGGTACTAACCTATTGAGATAGTGCCAAGTGCCAGTTGCTGTTTTTTCATGTTTTTTACATCGTAGAAAATCAATATCAGACGGAGTACAAATGCCACGAAACTCCACGATGATTTTTTATGGGCCAGAAGGAACACAACGGGCGCTGGCTGCGCATGGGGGGTGCCCCGAGGGGGGCACAACCCACCAGGGTGCGCCAGGAGGCCCAGGCGCGCCCTGGTGGGTTGTGCCCACCTCGGGTGCCCCCAGACCGCCTCTTTGCTCTGTAAATACCCCAATATTCCAGAAACCCTAAAGGCATCGGCGAAATATTCATCCAGGCGCCGCAGAGTCCAGAACCACCAACTCCAATCTAGACACCATCTTGGATGGGGTTCACCACCTCCATTGGTGCCTCTCCGATGATGCGTGAGTAGTTCTTTGTACACCTTCGGGTCCGTAGTTAGTAGCTAGATGGCTTCCTCTCTCTCTCTCACTGAATTCTCAATACAATGGTCTCTTGGAGATCCATATGATGTAACTCTTTTGCGGTGTGTTATTTGTCGGGATCGATGAACTTTGAGTTTATGATCAGATCTATCTTTTTATATCCATGAAAGTTATTTGAGTTTCTTTGATCTCTTATATGCATGATCTCTTATAGCCTCGTATTTCTTCTCCGATATTTGGGTTTTTTGGCCAACTTGATCTATTTATCTTGCAATGGGAAGAGGTGCTTTGTAGTGGGTTCGATCTTACGGTGCTTGATCCCAGTGACAGAAAGGGAAACGACTCGTATGTATCGTTGCTACTAAGGATAAAATGATGGGGTCCATCTCTACATAGATAGATCTTGTCTAAATCATGTCATCGTTCTTATTGCATTACTCCGTTTTTGCATGAACTTAATACACTAGATGCATGCTGGATAGCGGTCGATGTGTGGAGTAATAGTAGTAGATGCAGGCAGGAGTCGGTCTACTAATCTTGGACGTGATGCCTATATAATGATCATTGCCTGGATATCGTCATAATTATTTGAAGTTCTATCAATTGCCTAGCAGTAATTTGTTTACCCACCGTTTGCTATTTTTCTCGAGAGAAGCCACTAGTGAAACCTACGGCCCCCGGGTCTTCTTTCTCATATATTTTGCCTTTGCGATCTACTTTTCTCTTGCATTTCTTTTCAGATCTATTAAACCAAAAATACAAAAAATACCTTGCTGCATTTTATTTCTATTTATTTTATTTGGTGTTCGATCTATCAATCTACTACAATTTATCTCACGTCCGTTTGCCTATCTTGAGGCGACGTACCCCGGAAGGGATTGACAACCCCTTTAACACGCCGGGTTGCGAGGATTTGTTATCTGTGTGCAGGGGCTGTTTACGTTGTGTTGCTTGGTTCTCCTACTGGTTCAATAACCTTGGTTTCATAAATGAGGGAAATACCTACCGCCGTTGTGCTGCATCATCCCTTCCTCTTTGGGGAAATACCGACGTAGCTTCAAGCGACATCAGTGACTATAACTTGCAAGATAGGATCAATAACACAAATATATTGACGAAAACATAATAGGTTCAGATCTGAAATCATGGCACTCGGGCCCTAGTGACAAGCATTAAGCATAGCAAAGTAATAGCAACATCAATCTTAGAACATAGTGGATACTAGGGATCAAACCCTAACAAAACTAACTCGATTACATGGTAAATCTCATCCAACCCATCACCGTCCAGCAAGCCTACGATGGGATTACTCACGCATGGCGGTGAGCATCATGAAATTGGTGATGGAGGATGGTTGATGATGACGATGTTGACGATTTCCCCTCTCTGAAACCCCCAACGGACTCCAGATCTGCCCTCCCGAGGAAGAACAGGGCTTGGTGGCGGCTCTGTATTGTAAAACTCGATGAATCCTTCTCTCTGATTTTTTTTCTCCCCGAACGTGAATATATGGAGTTGGAGTTGAGGTCGATGGAGGTCTAGGGGGTGGGCGCGCCCTCCACCCTTGTGGCCAGGGTGTGGGCCCCCTTCGGTTGATTCTTTCGCTAATATTTTTTTATTTATTCCAAAATTAATCTCCGTGAAGTTTCAGGTCATTCCGAGAACTTTTATTTCTGTAAAAAAATAACACCATGGCAATTCTGCTGAAAATAGCGTCAGTCCGGGTTAGCTCCATTCAAATCATACAAGTTAGAGTCCAAAACAAGGGAAAATAGTTTGGAAAAGTAGATACGATGGAGACGTATCAGTGTCCTCCGTAAGACTCGGAGTGGCACTTGCGTAGGATCTGTCCCTGTTCATGCTCAGGTACACAACGTCTAATAACACCATCTACTCCTTCTTTATAAAGGTGTGGGTCATCCCAAAAGTAATGCCTTAAATCATAGAAAATCTTTTTCTCTTGCTGGTATGTGAAACTAGGTGGTATAAATTTAGCAACAATGTAATTAGCATAATCAGCATACTATGGAGTATTACGAGAAGCATTTATGATAGCTAATTGTTCATCAGGAAAACTACCATCAATAGGAAGTGGGTCATCAAGAACATTTTATAACCTGGACAAGTTGTCTGCAACGGGGTTCTCAGCTCCCTTTCTATCAATAATATGCAAATCAAATTCTTGTAGCAAGATAATGAAGGAAATATGACCTAGAGGCAATAATAAAGTTGTTATTTATATTTCCTGATATCATGATAAATGTTTATTATTCATGCTAGAATTGTATTAACCGGAAACTTGGTACATGTGTGAATACATAGACAAACAGAGTGTCACTAGTATGCCTCTACTTGACTAGCTCGTTGAATCAAAGATGGTTAAGTTTCCTAGCCATAGACATGAGTTGTCATTTTATTAACGGGATCACATCATTAGAGAATGATGTGATTGACTTGACCCATTCCGTTAGCTTAGCACTTGATCGCTTAGTTTATTGCTATTGCTTTCTTCATGACTTATACATGTTCCTATGACTATGAGATTATGCAACTCCCGAATACTGGAGGAACACTTAGTGTGCTATCCGTCACAACGTAACTTGGTGATTATAAAGATGCTCTACGGGTGTCTCCAATGGTGTTTGTTGAGTTGGCATAGATCGAGATTAGGATTTGTCACTCCAAGTATCGGAGAGGTATCTCTGGGCCCTCTCGGTAATGCAGATCATTATAAGCCTTGCAAGCAATGTGACTAATGAGTTAGTTGCGGGATGATGCATTACGGAACGAGTAAAGAGACTTGCCGGTAACAAGATTGAACTAGGTATTGAGATATCGACGATCGAATCTCGGGCAAGTAACATACCGATGACAAAGGGAACAACGTATGTTGTTGTGCGGTTTGACCGATAAAGATCTTCGTAGAATATGTAGGAACCAATATGAGCGTCCAGGTTCCGCTATTGGTTATTGACCGGAGATGAGTCTCGGTCATGTCTACATAGTTCTCGAACCCATAGGGTCCGCACGCTTAACGTTCGGTGACGATCGGTATTATGAGTTTATGTGTTTTGATGTACCAAAGGTTGTTCGGAGTCCCGGATATGATCACGGACGTGACGAGGTGTCTCGAAATGGTCGAGACATAAAGATCAATATATTGGATGACTATGTTTGGACATCGGAATGGTTCCGGGTGAGTTCGGGCATTTACCGGAGTACCAGGAGGTTACCGGAACCCCCCGGGAAGTATATGGGCCTTATTGGGCCATAGTGGGAGAGAGGAGAAGGGATCCTAGGAGGGGGCGCGCCCCCCCAAACCCAATCCGAATTGGATGGGGGGCCGGCCCCCCTTTCCTTCCCCCTCTCTCTCCCTTCCTTCCTCTCCTAATCCAACTAGGGAAGGGGGAATCCTACTCCCGGTGGGAGTAGGACTCCCCTTGGGCGCGCCATAAAGGGCCGGCCCTCCCCCTCCTCCACTCCTTTATATACGGGGGAGGGGGGCACCCCATAGACACACAAGTTGACAGTTGTCTTAGCCGTGTGCGGTGCCCCCCTCCATAGATTCCACCTTTGGTCATATCATTGTAGTGCTTAGGCGAAGCCCTGCGTCGATAACTTCATCATCACCGTCATCACGCCGTCGTGCTGACGAAGCTCTCCGTCGAAACTCAGTTGGATCGAGAGTTCGTGGGACATCACCGAGCTGAACGTGTGCAGATCGCGGAGGTGTCGTACTTTCGGTGCTAGGATCGGTTGGATCATGAAGATGTACGACTACATCAACCGCGTTGTCATAACACTTCCGCTTTCGGTCTACGAGGGTACATAGACAACACTCTCCCATCTCGTTGCTATGCATCACCTAGATGGATCTTGCGTGTGCATAGGATTTTTTTTGAAATTACTGCGTTCCCCAACAGTGGTATCAGAGCCAGGTCTATGCGTAGATGTTATATGCGCGAGTAGAACACAAAGAGTTGTGGGCGATAATAGTCATACTGCTTACCAGCATGTCATACTTTGATTCGGCGGTATTGTTGGATGAAGCGGCCCAGACCGACATTACGCGTACGCTTACGCGAGACTGGTTCTACCGACATGCTTCACACACACGTGGCTAGTGGATGTCTGTTTCTCCAGCTTTACTTGAATCGAGTGTGGCTACGCCCGGTCCTTGTTGAAGGTTAAAACAACACACTTGACGAAAAATCTTTGTGGTTTTGATGCGTAGGTAAGAACGGTTCTTGCTAAGCCCGTAGCAGGCATGTAAAACTTGCAACAACAAAGTAGAGGACGTCTAACTTGTTTTTGCAGGGCATGTTGTGATGTGATATGGTCAAGACATGATGCTAAATTTTATTGTATGAGATGATCATGTTTTGTAACAGAGTTATCGGCAACTGGCAGGAGCCATATGGTTGTCGCTTTATTGTATGAAATGCAATCGCCATGTAATTGCTTTACTTTATCACTAAGCGGTAGTGATAGTCGTAGAAGCAATAGTTGGCGAGACGACAATGATGCTTCGATGGAGATCAAGGTGTCAAGCCGGTGACGATGGTGATCATGACGGTGCTTTGGAGATGGAGATCAAAGGCACAAGATGATGATGGCCATATCATATCAGTTATATTGATTGCATGTGATGTTTACCCTTTATGCATCTTATTTTGCTTAGTTCGGCGGTAGCATTATAAGATGATCTCTCACTAAATTTCAAGGTACAAGTGTTCTCCCTGAGTATGCACCATTGCGAAAGTTCGTCGTGCTGAGACACCACGTGATGATCGGGTGTGATAAGCTCTACGTTCACATACAACGGGTGCAAGCCAGTTTTGCACACGCAGAATACTCGGGTTAAACTTGACGAGCTAGCATATGCAGATATGGAATCGGAACACTGAGACCGAAAGGTCGAGCGTGAATCATATAGTAGATATGATCAACATAGTGATGTTCACCATTGAAAAATACTCCATCTCACATGATGACTGAACATGGTTTAGTTGATTTGGATCACGTGATCACTTAGATGATTGGAGAGATGTCTATCTAAGTGGGAGTTCTTAAGTAATATGATTAATTGAACTTTAATTTATCATGAACTTAGTACCTGATAGTATTTTGCATGTCTATGTTGTTGTAGATCAATGGCCCGTGCTACTGTTCCTTTGAATTTTAATGTGTTCCTAGAGAAAGCTAAGTTGAAAGATGATGGTAGCAACTACACGGACTGGGTCCGTAACTTGAGGATTATCCTCATTGCTGCACAGAAGAATTACGTCCTGGAAGCACCGCTGGGTGCCAGGCCTGCTGCAGATGCTACTGATGACGTGAAGAACGTCTGGCAGAGTAAAGTTGATGACTACTCGATAGTTCAGTGTGCCATGCTTTACGGCTTAGAACCGGGACTTCAACGACGTTTTGAACGTCACGGAGCATATGAGATGTTCCAGGAGTTGAAGTTAATATTTCAAGCAAATGCCCGAATTGAGAGATATGAAGTCTCCAATAAGTTCTACAGCTGCAAAATGGAGGAGAATAGTTCTGTCAGTGAACATATACTCAGAATTTCTGGGTACCACAACCACTTGACTCAGCTGGGAGTTAATCTTCCGGTTGATAATGTCATTGATAGAGTTCTTCAATCACTGCCACCAAGCTACAAAAGCTTCGTGATGAACTATAATATGCAAGGGATGGATAAGACAATTCCCGAGCTCTTCGTGATGCTAAAGGCTGCGGAGGTAGAAATGAAGAAGGAGCATCAAGTGTTGATGGTCAACAAGACCACTAGTTTCAAGAAGAAGGGCAAAGGGAAGAAGGGGAACTTCAAGAAGAACGGCAAGCAAGTTGCTGCTCAAGTGAAGAAGCCCAAGTCTGGACCTAAGCCTGAGACTGAGTGCTTCTACTGCAAAGGGACTAGTCACTGGAAGCGGAACTGCCCCAATATTTGGCGGATAAGAAGGATGGCAAGGTGAACAAAGGTATATGTGATATACATGTTATTGATGTGTACCTAACTAATGCTCGCAGTAGCGCCTGGGTATTTGATACTAGTTCTGTTGCTCATATTTGCAACTCGAAACAGGGGCTACGGATTAAGCGAAGATTGGCTAAGGACGAGGTGACGATGCGCGTGGGAAATGGTTCCAAAGTCGATGTGATCGCGGTTGGCACGCTACCTCTACATCTACCTTCGGGATTAGTTCTAGACCTGAATAATTGTTATTTGGTGCCAGCGTAGAGCATGAACATTATATCTGGATCTTGTTTGATGCGAGACGGTTATTCATTTAAATCTGAGAATAATGGTTGTTCCATTTATATGAGTAATATCTTTTATGGTCATGCATCCTTGAAGAGTGGTCTATTTTTATTAAATCTCGATAGTAGTGATACACATATTCATAATATTGAAGCCAAAAAGATGCAGAGTTGATAATGATAGTACAACTTATTTGTGGCACTGCCGTTTGGATCATATTGGTGTAAAGCGCATGAAGAAACTCCATTCTGATGGACTTTTGGAGTCACTTGATTATGAATCACTTGGTACTTGCGAACCATGCCTCATGGGCAAGATGACTAAAACTCCGTTCTCCGGAACAATGGAGCGAGCAACAGATTTATTGGAAATCATACATACTGATGTATGTGGTCCAATGAACATGGAGGCTCGCGGCAGGTATCGTTATTTTCTGACCTTCATAGATGATTTGAGCAGATATGGGTATATCTACTTGATGAAACATATGTCTGAAACATTTGAAAAGTTCAAAGAATTTCAGAGTGAAGTGGAAAATCATCATAACAAGAAAATAAAGTTTCTACGATTTGATCATGGAGGAGAATATTTGAGTTACGAGTTTGGTCTTCATATGAAACAATGCGGAATAGTTTCGCAACTCACGCCACTCGGAACACCACAGCGTAATGGTGTGTCCGAACGTCGTAATCATACTTTACTAGATATGCTGCGATCTATGATGTCTCTTACTGATTTACCACTAACATTTTGGGGTTATGCTTTAGAGACGGCTGCATTCACGTTAAATAGGGCACCATCTAAATCTGTTGAGACGACACCTTATGAACTGTGGTTTGGCAAGAAACCCAAGTTGTCGTTTCTTAAAGTTTGGGGCTGCGATACTTATGTCAAAAAGCTTCAACCTGATAAGCTCGAACCCAAATTGGAGAAATGTGTCTTCATAGGATACCCAAAGGAGACTGTTGGGTACACCTTCTATCACAGATCCGAAGGCAAGACATTCGTTGCCAAGAATGGATCCTTTCTAGAGAAGGAGTTTCTCTCGAAAGAAGTCAGTGGGAGGAAAGTAGAACTTGATGAGGTAACTGTACCTGCTCCCTTATTGGAAAGTGGTTCATCACAGAAATCAGTTCCTGTGACTCCTACACCAATTAGTGAGGAAGCTAATGATGATGATCATGTAACTTCAGATCAAGTTACTACTGAACCTCGTAGGTTAACCAGAGCAAGATCCGCACCAGAGTGGTATGGTAATCCTGTTCTGAAGGTCATGTTACTTGACCATGACGAACCTATGAACTACGAGGAAGCGATGATGAGGCCAGATTCCGCAAAATGGCTTGAGGCCATGAAATCTGAGATGGGATCCATGTATGAGAACAAAGTGTGGACTTTGGTTGAGTTGCCCGATGATCGACAAGCCATCGAGAATAAATGGATCTTCAAGAAGAAGACTAACGCTAACGGTAATGTAACTGTCTAGAAAGCTCGACTTGTTGCGAAAGGTTTTCGACAAGTTGAAGGAGTTGACTACGATGAGACCTTCTCACCCATAGCAATGCTTAAGTCCGTCCGAATCATGTTAGCAATTGCTGCATTTTATGATTATGAAATTTGGCAAATGGATGTAAAGACTTCATTCCTGAATGGATTTCTGGAAGAAGAGTTGTATATGATGCAACCTGAAGGTTTTATCGATCCAAAGGATGCTAACAAAGTGTGCAAGCTCCAGCGATCCATTTATGGACTGGTGCAAGCATCTCGGAGTTGGAATAAACGTTTTGATAGTGTGATCAAAGCATATGGTTTTATACAGACTTTTGGAGAAGCCTGTATTTACAAGAAAGTGAGTGGGAGCTCTGTAGCATTTCTAATATTATATGTGGATGACATACTGTTGATTGGAAATGATATAGAATTTCTGGATAGCATAAAAGGATACTTGAATAATAGTTTTTCAATGAAAGACCTCGATGAAGCTGCTTATATATTAGGCATCAAGATCTATAGAGATAGATCAAGATGCTTGATTGGACTTTCACAAAGCACATACCTTGATAAAGTTTTGTAGAAGTTCAAAATGGATCAAGCAAAGAAAGGGTTCTTGCCTGTGTTACAAGGTGTGAAATTGAGTCAGACTCAATGCCCGACCACTGTAGAAGATAGAGAGAAAATGAAAGTCATTCCCTATGCTTCAGCCATAGGTTCTATCATGTATGCAATGCTGTGTACCAGACCTGATGTGTGCCTTGCTATTAGTTTAGCAGGGAGGCACCAAAGTAATCAAGGAGTGAATCACTGGACAACGGTCAAGAACATCCTGAAATACCTGAAGAGCACTAAGGATATGTTTCTCGTTTATGGAGGTGACAAAGAGCTTGTCGTAAATGGTTACGTCGATGCAAGCTTTGACACTGATCCGGATGACTCTAAGTCACAGACCGGATATGTATTTATATTGAACGGTGGAGCTTAAGTTGGTGCAGTTCTAAGCAAAGCGTCGTGGCGGGATCTATGTGTGAAGCGGAATAGATAGCTGCTTCAGAAGCAGCAAATGAATGAGTCTGGATGAAGGAGTTCATATCCGATCTAGGTGTCATACCTAGTGCATCGGGTCCAATGAACATCTTTTGTGACAATACTGGTGCAATTGCCTTGGCAAAAGAATCCAGATTTCACAAGAGAACCAAGCACATTAAGAGACACTTCAATTCCATCCGCGATCAAGTCAAGGAGGGAGACATAGAGATTTGCAAGATACATACAGATCTAAATGTTGCAGACCCGTTGACTAACCCTCTCTCACGAGCAAAACATGATCAGCACCAAGACTCCATGGGTGGTAGAATCATTACTGTGTAATCTAGATTCTTGACTCTAGTGCAAGTGGGAGATTGAAGGAAATATTCCCTAGAGGCAATAATAAAGTTGTTATTTATATTTCCTTATATCATGATAAATGTTTATTATTCATGCTAGAATTGTATTAACCGGAAACTTAGTACATGTGTGAATACATAGACAAACAGAGTGTCACTAGTATGCCTCTACTTGACTAGCTCGTTGAATCAAAGATGGTTAAGTTTCCTAGCCATAGACATGAGTTGTCATTTTATTAACGGGATCACATCATTAGAGAATGATGTGATTGACTTGACCCATTCCGTTAGCTTAGCACTTGATCGCTTAGTTTATTGCTATTGCTTTCTTCATGACTTATACATGTTCCTATGACTATGAGAATATGCAACTCCCAAATACCGGAGGTACAGTTAGTGTGCTATCAAACGTCACAACGTAACTTGGTGATTATAAAGATGCTCTACAGGTGTCTCCAATGGTGTTTGTTGAGTTGGCATAGATCGAGATTAGGATTTGTCACTCCAAGTATCGGAGAGGTATCTCTGGGCCCTCTCAGTAATGCACATCACTATAAGCCTTGCAAGCAATGTGACTAATGAGTTAGTTGCGGGATGATGCATTACGGAATGAGTAAAGAGACTTGCCGGTAACGAGATTGAACTAGGTATTGAGATACCGATGATCGAATCTCGGGCAAGTAACATACCGATGACAAAGAGAACAACATATGTTGTTGTGCGGTTTGACCGATAAAGATCTTCGTAGAATATGTAGGAACCAATATGAGCATCCAGGTTCCGCTATTGGTTATTGACCGAATATGAGTCTCAGTCATGTCTACATAGTTCTCGAACCCGTAGGGTCCGCACGCTTAACGTTCGGTATTATGAGTTTATGTGTTTTGATGTACCGAAGGTTGTTCGGACTCCCGGATATGATCACGGACATGATGAGGAGTCTCAAAATGGTGAGACATAAAGATTGATATATTTGATGACTATGTTTGGACATTGGAATGGTTCCGGGTGAGTTCGGGCATTTACCGGAGTACCGGGAGGTTACCGGAACCGCCCGGGAAGTATATGGGCCTTATTGGGCCATAGTGGGAGAGAGGAGAAGGGAGCCTAGGAGGGGACGCCCCCCAAGCCCAATCCGAATTGGATGGAGGGCCGCCCCCCCCCCCCCCTTTCCTTCCCCCTCTCTCCCCCTTCCTTCCTCTCTTAATCCAACTATGGAAGGGGGGATCCTACTCCCGGTGGGAGTAGGACTCCCCTTGGGCGCACCATAGAGGGCCGGCCCTCCCCCTCCTCCACTCCTTTATATACGGGGGAGGGGGCACCCCATAGACACACAAGTTCACAGTTGTCTTAGCCGTGTGCGGTGCCCCCTCCACAGATTCCACCTTCGGTCATATCGTTGTAGTGCTTAGGCGAAGCCCTGTGTCGATAACTTCATCATCACCATCGTCACGTCGTCGTGCTGACGAAGCTCTCCCTCGACACTCAGCTGGATCGAGAGTTTGTGGGACGTCACCGAGCTGAACGTGTGCAGATCGCGGAGGTGTGATAACCCACAAGTATAGGGGATCAATTGTAGCCTCTTTCGATAAGTAAGATTGTCGAACCCAACGAGGAGCTAAAGGTAGAACAAATATTCCCTCAAGTTCTATCGACCACCGATACAACTCTACGCACGCTTAACGTTCGCTTTACCTAAAACAAGTATGAAACTAGAAGTACTTTGTAGGTGTTGTTGGATAGGTTTGCAAGAAAATAAAGAGCGCGTAAATAAAAAGCAGGGGCTGTTTAGATAAAGACACAACTAAATTAGTTTTAGTAAAGAGCTTTTTTTCACGAGAAAGTTATTTGTCCCTAGGCAACCGATAACTAGACCGGTAATCACTATTGCAATTTTATTTGAGGGAGAGGCATAAGCTAACATACTTTATCTTCTTGGATCATATGCACTTATGATTGGAACTCTAGCAAGCATCCGCAACTACTAAAGATCATTAAGGTAAAACCCAACCATAGCATTAAAGTATCAAGTCCTCTTTATTCCCATACGCAAACAACCTACTTACTCGGGTCTGTGCTTCTGTCACTCACGCCGCCCACCATAAGAAAATCATGAACGTATTGCAACACCCTACAGCGGGAATCCCTCACGCTTGTGCGACACGGAGAGCACCATAGGACAGCACCAATAATAAAACATGCAACTCAAACAAATCACGACCATCAGTTAACCCATAGGAAAAACGGATCTACTCAAACATCATAGGATAGCCATACATCAGTGGGAAATAATATATAGCGTTGAGCACCATGTTTAAGTAGAGATTACGGCGGGTAAAAGAGGGGTTACACCGCTGCATAGAGGGGGGAAGAGTTGGTGATGAGGGCGGTGAAGTTGTTGGTGTAGATTGCGGTGATGATGATGGCCCCAGCGGCGTTCCGGCGCCACCGGAAGAGAGGGGGAGAGGGCCCCCCTTCTTCTTCTTCTTCTTCCTGGACCTTCTCCCTAGATGGGAGAAGGATTTCCCCTCTGGTCCTTGGTCTCCGTGGCATGGGAGGGGCGAGAGCCCCTCCGAGATTGGATCTGTCTCTCTGTCTCTCTCTGTTTCTGCGTCCCAGATTCTGCCCTTTCACCGTTTCTTTTATAACCAGAGATCCGTAACTCCGATTGGGCTAAATTTTGGACACAATATCTATCCGGATATTATCTTTCTTGCGGCGAAAGAAGGGCTCCAACCGCCTTACGGGGTGGCCACGAGGGTCCAGGGTGCGCCTGACCCCCTAGGGCGCCCCCTGCCTCGTGGCCCCCTCGGGCATCGTCTCACGTTGATTCTTCTTCCCAAAAATCATAAATATTCCAAAAAATCTCCGTCAGTTTTTCTCCCGTTTGGACTCCGTTTAATATGGGTTTTCTGCGAAACAAAAAACATGCAACAAACAGGAACTGGCACTGGCACTGGATCAATATGTTAGTCCCAAAAATAGTATAAAAAGTTGCCAAAAGTATATGAAAGTTGTATAATATTGGCATGGAACAATCAAAAATTATAGATACGACGGAGACGTATCAGCATCCCCAAGGTTAATTCCTGCTCGTCCTCGAGTAGGTAAATGATAAAAAGATAATTTTTTATGTGGAATGCTACCTAGCATAATCTTGATCATGTATCTAATCATGGCATGAATATTAAGACACGAGTGATTCAAAGCAATAGTCTATAATTTGACATTAAGACAATAATACTTCAAGCATACTAATAAAGCAATCATGTCTTTTCGAAATAACATGGCCAAAGAAAGTTATCCCTACAAAATCATATGGTCTGGCTATGCTCCATCTTCACCACACAAAGTATTCAAATCATGCACAACCCCGATGACAAGCCAAGCAATTGTTTCATACTTTTGACGTTCTCAAACCTTTTCAACTTTCACGCAATACATGAGTGTGAGCCATGGATATAGCACTATAGGTGGAATAGAATATGATGGTGGAGGTTGTGTGGAGAAAACAAAAAGGAAGAAAGTCCCACACCGACGCGGCTAATCAATGGGCTATGGAGATTCCCATCAATTGATGTCAATGTGAGGAGTAGGGATTGCCATGCAACAGATGCACTAGAGCTATAAGTGTATGAAAGCTCAAACTGAAACTAAGTGGGTGTGCATCCAACTTGCTTGCTCATGAAGACCTCGGGCACTTGAGGAAGCCCATCATCGGAATATACAAGCCAAGTTCTATAATGTAAATTCCCACTTGTATATGAAAGTGATAACTCAAGAGACTCTCTATATGAAGAACATGGTGCTACTTTGAAGCACAAGTGTGGTAAAAGGATAGTAACATTGCCCCTTCTCTCTTTTTCTCTCATTTTTTTTTTTGGTGGGCTTCTTTGGCCTCTTTTTTTATTTGGGTTTCTTTGGCCTCTTTTATTTTTTGTAAAGTCCGGAGTCTCATCCCGACTTGTGGGGGAATCATAGTCTCCATCATCCTTTCCTCACTAGGGCAATGCTCTAATAATGATGATCATCACACTTTTATTTACTTACAACTCAATATTACAACTCGATACTAGAACAAAGTATGACTCTATATGAATGCCTCCGGCGGTGTACCGGGATGTGCAATGATCTAGCATAGCAAAGATATCAAAAAACGGACAAGCCATGAAAGTATCATGCTAGCTATCTTATGATCATGCAAAGCAATATGACAATGAATGCTCAAGTCATGTATATGATGATGATGGAAGTTGCATGGCAATATATCTCGGAATGGATATGGAAATGCCATAATAGGTAGGTATGGTGGCTGTTTTGAGGAAGATATAAGGAGGCTTATGTGTGATAGAGCATATCGTATCACGGGGTTTGGATGCACCAGCGAAGTTTGCACAAACTCTCGAGGTGAGAAAGGGCAATGCACGGTACCGAAGAGGCTAGCAATAATGGAAGGGTGAGAGTGTGTATAATCCATGGACTCAACATTAGTCATAAAGAACTCACATACTTATTGCAAAAATTTATTAGTCATCGAAACAAAGTACTACGCGCATGCTCCTAGGGGGATAGATTGGTAGGAAAAGACCATCGCTCTTCCCCGACCGCCACTCATAAGGAAGAGAATCAATAAATAAATCATGCTCCGACTTCATCACATAACGGTTCACCATACGTGCATGCTACGGGAACCACAAACTTCAACACAAGTATTTCTAAAATCCACAACTACCCACTAGCATGACTCTAATATCACCATCTTTATATCGCAAAACTATTGCAAGGAATCAAACATATCATATTCAGTGATCTACAAGTTTTATGTAGGGTTTTATGACTAACCATGTGAATGACCAGTTCCTGTCAACTCTCTCAATAGATATAAGTGAAGCAAGAGAGTTTAATTCTTTCTACAAAAGATATGCCCACGCTCTAACAAATATAAGTGAAGCAAAAGAGCATTCTACAAATGGCGGTTTTCTATGTGAAGAGAAACAGGGAATCCAAACTTCAAAAGATATAAGTGAAGCACATGAAGCATTCTATAAAGCCATACTCAAAAGATATAAGTGAAGTGCAATGAGCATTCTATCAATCAACCAAGGACTATCTCATACCAGCATGGTGCATAAAAGGAAAATGAAAACTAAATGCAAAAGACGCTCCAAGATTTGCACATATCGCATGAACGAAACGATTCTGAAAACATACCGATACTTGTTGAAGAAAGATGGGATGCCTTCCGGGGCATCCCCAAGCTTAGATGCTTGAGTCTCCTTGAATATTTACTTGGGGTGCCTTGGGCATCCCCAAGCTTGAGCTCTTGCCTCTCCTCCTTCTCCTCATATCGAGACCTCCTCGATCTTCGAACACTTCATCCACACACAACTTCAACAGAAAGCTCGGTAAGATCCGTTAGTATAATAAAGCAAATAACTACTCTAAGTACTGTCGCAAACCAATTCATATTTTGTTTTTTCACTGTAGCTACTTTAATATAACTTTTCCATGGCTTAATCCACTGATAGAAATCGATAGTTTCATCAAAACAAGCAAACAATGCATCAAAAACAGAATCTGTTTTAAACAGGACAGTCTGTAGTAATCTGAACATTCACCATACCTCTGGTACTCCAAAAATTCTGCCAAAATTAGGAAAAATAAACAATTTGTTTAGAAAGACAGTGCAAAAAGTTTCAGAACCGTTTGACATTCCAGTAAAAAATGTAAAATCGCGCACTACAGCCAAAGTTTCTGTCCTGCACTGCAAAAACCGACAAGCATTGTAAACATCCTAAAGGGAAACCTTGGCACATTGTTTTTTATTATACAATGGAATTGTAAAAGTGGATAATTATTTTTGTTGAAAATTTTCTGTAATCAAGATTCACAAAGTTTTCGTGAGCATGAACAAAGTTCAAGGCTAGCTCCCACTTTAACAATGCTCGTCTTTCCCACTTTCGCTTTTCTTTTTGAAAAAGTTTTAGGTTCCCCTCTTTATTTTTTTTGTTTTTAAACTTTATAAAAGCACTCAACAGAAATAAATGACTCTCTAAAACTTCCGGGTTGTCTCCCTGGCAGCGCTTTATTTAAAGCCATTAAGCTAGGCATATAGTGCTCAAGTAATGGATCCACCCGGATCCCAAGGTATATCAAAGCCAATTTTAATTAACAATGATTTGGCATTTAGTAGTGAGCACAAAGCAACATATAAGTATCATGCAAAAACGAAGTCTAACTCTCTTCCTATGCATCGGCATGTCATACAAGAACAATTTATGCACACAAAGTAAAGGCCAATACATAGCATAAGCAGTTTCTTGCAATTTTATCATATTGGAAACATGGAGAGACGGAGATGTAGTTCCTCTCTCATAATAATTGCAAGTAGGAGCAGCAAGCACATGCATATTATATCTATCAAAATCATCATGTGTAGTAGTAAAACGCAACCCATCAATATAATCCTTAATAAGGGCAAACTTCTCCGATATAGTGTAGTCGGGAGAATTCAAAAAGATAATAGGACTATCATGCGTGGGTGCAATAACAATAATTTCATGTTTAACATAAGGAACTATAGAAAGTTCATCTCCATAAGCATAATTCATATTGGCATCTTGGCCACAAGCATAGCAAGCATCATCAAAAAGGGATATTTCAAAAGAATCAGCGGGATCATAACAATCATCATAGCATTCATCCTTCGTAAATTCAAAGGGAAATTAAACAATGTATGATTTGAAGAGTTACTCTCATTAGAAGGTGGGCACGGGTAGCTAATCCACTCTTCCTCCTTTTGTTCTTCGCTCTCCTCATCATCTTTTTCATCCAATGAGCTCACAGTTTCATCAATTTATTCTTCCATAGACTCCTGCAAAATATTAGTCTCTTCTTGGACAGCGGAGACTTTCTCAATAAATTCATCAATATCGGAATTGAATTCATAATTCTCATAGCAATATTTAAGTATAGCAAAAAATTTAGGTCTGTAAACAGCATCATCAAGATTTTCACACTCTTTAAACAAAGATTCAATTTCATAAGCACCCATAAAAGCAACAAATTCTTCTATTCGTTCCACATCATAGTAATCATATATACCATTAGCATAAGAAGCTAAGGTTTCATTATCATTAAATTTGCATGAAAAGGGAAGGTGTGGAGCCTTCATCCTAGAGCAACAAGTATAATCATATCTCAAGCATAGTTCCCGAGCATACCAATGCAACAAATGAATTTGATCCCATAATAGTTTCCCTTTTTGAGTCAAGCGATAATCCCTAAAGTATTCACGTTGATCCAACATGTCTCCCATTACATAATTGAATGGGGTTTTCTCAGGATTATCAAACTAGTACATAATATTTTTCACATAACCAGCATCGAGGGTTTTAAGAGGTTCCCCATCTCCATGACTAGCAAGTAAACCTAATTTTTTTGGTATTTCGTGTTCCATATCCATAACTAAAGATAGAGAACAACTAAGAACAGCAAATAAAAATTACTTAGTGATAATGCAAATAAGCACACACACGAGAATATACACCCCACGCTAAAACTCCCCGGCAACGGCGCCAGAAAAAGGTCTTGATAACCCACAAGTATAGGGGATCAATTGTAGCCTCTTTCGATAAGTAAGAGTGTTGAACCCAACGAGGAGCTAAAGGTAGAACAAATATTCCCTCAAGTTCTATCGACCACCGATACAACTCTACGCACGCTTAACGTTCGCTTTACCTAAAACAAGTATGAAACTAGAAGTACTTTGTAGGTGTTGTTGGATAGGTTTCAAGAAAATAAATAGCGCGTAAATAAAAAGTAGGGGCTGTTTAGATAAAGACACAACTAAATTAGTTTTAGTAAAGAGCTCTTTGTCACGAGAAAGTTATTTGTCCCTAGGCAATCGATAACTCGACCGGTAATCACTATTGAAATTTTATTTGAGGGAGAGGCATAAGCTAACATACTTTCTCTTCTTGGATCATATGCACTTATGATTCGAACTCTAGCAAGCATCCGCAACTACTAAAGATCATTAAGGTAAAACCCAACCATAGCATTAAAGTATCAAGTCCTCTTTATTCCCATACGCAAACAACCTACTTACTCGGGTTTGTGCTTCTGTCAGTCACGCCACCCACCATAAGCAAATCATGAATGTATTGCAACACCCTACAGCGGGAATCCCTCACGCTTGCGCGACACAGAGAGCACCATAGGACAGCACCAATAATAAAACATGCAACTCAAACCAATCACGATCATCAATTAACCCATAGGACAAAACGGATCTACTCAAACATCATAGGATAGCCATACATCATTGGGAAAAAATGTATAGCGTTGAGGACCATGTTTAAGTAGAGATTACAGCGGGTAAAAGAGGGGTTACACTGCTGCATAGAGGGGGGAATAGTTGGTGATGAGGGCGGTGAAGTTGTTGGTGTAGATTGCGGTGATGATGATGGCCCCGGCGGCGTTCCGGCGCCACCGGTAGAGAAGGGGAGAGGGCCCCCCTTCTTCTTCTTCCTCTTCCTTGACCTTCTCCCTAGATGGGAGAAGGGTTTCCCCTCTGGTCCTTGGTCTCCATGGCATGGGAGGGGCGAGAGCCCCTCCGAGATTGGATCTATCTCTCTGTCTTTCTCTGTTTCTGCGTCCCAGATTCTGCCCTTTCACCGTTTCTTTTATAACCGGAGATCCGTAACTCCGATTGGGCTGAATTTTGGACACGATCTCTATCCGGATATTAGCTTTCTTGCGGCAAAGGAAGGGCTCCAACCGCCTTACGGGGTGGCCACGAGGGTCCAGGGCGTGCCTCCCTGCCTCGTGGCCCCCTCGGGCATCGTCTCGCGTTGATTCTTCTTCCCAAAAATCATAAACATTCCAAACAAAATCTTCGTGAGTTTTTATCCCGTTTGGACTCCGTTTGATATGGGTTTTCTGCGAAACAAAAAAATCAACAAACATGAACTGGCACTGGATCAATATGTTAGTCCCAAAAATAGTATAAAAAGTTGCCAAAAGTATATGAAAGTTGTATAATATTGGCATGGAACAATCAAAAATTATAGATACGACGGAGACATATCAAAGTGTTGTACTTTCGGTGCTAGGATCGCTCAGATCGTGAAGACGTATGACTACATCAACCGCGTTGTCATATCGCTTCCGCTTTCGGTCTACGAGGGTACGTAGACAACACTCTCCCATCTCGTTGCTATGCATCACCTAGATGGATCTTGCGTGTGCGTAGGATTTTTTTTGAAATTACCGCGTTCCCCAATAGAGAACCCATCTAATAAGTCTAGGCTTAGCATCTTTCTTTTCCATAAGGTATTTAATAGCAGCATGATCAGTGTGAACATTTACTTTGGAATCAACAATATAAGATCTGAACTTATCACAAGCAAAAACAACTGCTAAAAACTCTTTTTAGTAGTAGCATAATTTCTTTGGGCACTATCTAGAGTTTTACTAGCATAATGAATAACATTTAATTTCTTATCAATTCTTTGCCCTAGAACAGCACCAACAGCATAATCACTAGCATCGCACATAATTTCAAAGGGTAAATTCCAATCAGGTGGCTGAACAATAGGTGCAGAAATCAAGGCTTTCTTATGTATTTCAAATGCTTCTACACAATCATCATAAAAAACAAAAGGAACATTTTTTTGCAAGAGATTAGTGAAAGGCCTAGAAATTTTAGAGAAGTCTTTAATAAACCTCCTATAGAAACCAGCATGACCAAGAAAGCTTCTTATACCTTTGATATCTTAGGACATGACATCTTTTCAATAGCATTTACTTTAGCTTTATCAACTTCAATACCTCTTTCAGAAATTTTATGCCCCAAGACAATACCTTTATTAACCATAAAGTGGCACTTCTCCCAATTCAAGACAAGATTAGTTTCTTCACATCTCTGCAAAACTCAATCAAGGTTGCTTAAGCAATCATCAAAAGAAGTTCCGTAAACGGAGAAATCATCCATGAAAACCTCAACAATCTTTTCACAAAAGCCAGAGAATATAGCAGTCATACATATTTGAAAGGTAGCAGGTGCATTGCATAAACCAAAAGGCATACATCTATAAGAAAAAGTACCAAAAAATCAAGTAAAAGTGGTCTTTTATTGGTCCTCTTTTGACATAGGTATTTGAGAGAAACCAGAATAACCATCTAGAAAGCAAAAATGTGTATGTTTGGATAGTCTTTTTAGCATTTGATCAATAAAAGGTAGAGGGTAATGATCTTTTCTAGTAGCTTTGTTTAATTGACGGAAAATCAATTACCATTCTATAACATGTAACTATTCTTTGAGGGATCAATTCATTCTCATCATTAGGAACAACAGTAATACCTCCTTCTTGGGGACACAATGAACATGACTTACCCATCTACTATCAGCAATAGGATAAATTATACCTGCCTCTAGAAGTTTTAGTATTTCATTTCTTACCACTTGTTTCATCTTAGGATTTAACCGTCGTTGGTGATCAACACATGGCTGAGCATCATGCTCCAAATTAATTTTGTGCTGACATAGAGTGGGACTAATGCCCTTAAGATCATCAAGAGTATATCCAATAGCGGCACAATGCTTATTCAGAGTTTTCAATAATTTCTTTTCTTCATGCTCTGAAAGGTTAGCACTAATAATAACAGGATATATCTTCTTTTCATCGAGATAAGCATATTTCAAAGTATTAGGTAATTGTTTAAGCTCAAACACGGGATCACCCTTGGGTGGAGGAGGATCCCCAAGGATTTCAACAGGCAAGTTGTGTTTCAAAATAGGACCTTGATTAAAGAATATTTCATCTATTTCTCTTCTTTCATTCATAAACATATAAGTTTCATGGTCTAGCAAATATTGTTCTAAAGGATCAGTAGGAGGCACGACAATAGAAGCAAGACCAATAATTTCATCCTTACTAGGCAATTCTTTATCATGGGGTTGTCTACGAAATTTAGAGAAATTAAAATCATGAGACATATCCCCTAAACCAACAGTAACAATATCTTTCTCGCAGTCTATCCTAGCATTAACAATATTCAAGAAAGGTCTACCAAATATAATGGAACAAAAATCATCTTGTGGGGAACCAAGAACAAGAAAATCAATAGGGTATTTAATTTTCCCACACAAGACTTCAACATCTCTAACAATCCCAATTGGTGATATAGTATCTCTATGGGAAAGCTTAATAGTAACATCAATATCTTCTATCTCAGTAGGTGTAATATCATTCATAATTTCTTGGTACAAGGTATAAGGAATTGCACTCACACTAGCACCCACATCACATAAGCCATGATAACAATGATCTCCAATTTTAACAGAACAACGGGCATACCAACAACAGGTCTATGTTTATCTTTAATATCAGGTTTAGCAATTCTAGCAGCTAAATCACAGAAATAAATAACATGCCCTTCAATATTATCAACCAAGAGATCTTTAACCATAGCAATACTAGGTTCAACTTTAATTTGCTCAGGAGGTGTAGGTGTTCTAGTATAACTCTTATGAACCACGGTTGAAGCTTTAGCATGATCCTTTATTCTAACAGGAAAAGGTGGTTTCTCAATATAAGCAGTAGGAACAATAGGATCAACATTATAGGTAATGGTTTCTTCTTCAACTTTAACAGGTTCTACTACTTTAACTTCGATGGGAGGATGATATTTAAACCACTTCTCCTTAGGGAGGTCAACATGAGTAGCAAAAGATTCACAGAAAGAAGCTACTACCTCAAAGTCAAGTCCATATTTAGTGCTAAAATCACGAAAAGCGTCGGTATCCATAAAAGATTTAACACAATCCAACTCAACGTTTATACCTGACTCCTTACCTTCATCGAGTTCCCAATCTTCAGAGTTACGTTTAATTCTTTCCAATAAATCCCATTTGAATTCAATATCCTTCTTCATAAAAGAACCATTATAAGAAGTATCGAGCATGGATCGATCATTATGAGAAAGCCGAGCATAATTTTTTTGAATAATACACTACTGCAGGATGCTGCTAACGCGACACTACGATCAGAGACCCTTGGACGAAACTGTGTGCGATGCCATAATCGCAAACGGTGGTGTAAAAAAACCGACAAAAAAGGTGCAGAACGTTTGTGATGGAGGATGCATCAAACACGGTTCAGATTTTAGTTGCGTGCGCGATGCAGGGCATACGGTTCAGTCCAATTAACCGTTTGCGATGAGGAGGAACAAAAGAAACGGGCAGCCAGATGGAGGTGTGTGCGATATACAACATACGGTTCACTCGGATGAACTGTTTGTGATTAGGCAACACAAAAGAAACGGACAGCCAGATCAAGGTGTGTGCGATATATGGCAAGCGGTTCACTCGGATGAACTGTTTGCGTTGAGACATGAGAACAGAAACGGTTCAACTTAACAAGATGTGTGTGATACGCGGCAAACAGGTCTGTAATCAGAAATGTGTGTGAAGACCGATAATAACACAGACGGTTGCTGCTAATAAGATGTGTGTGTTGTGCGATGGGATTGCATACAGAACAACACACACACACACACACACACACACACACACTTATAAGGACATGCTTGCATAACCAAATTAAACATCCACTTACATAGGTGGCTACTACACACATGACATTTCCACACACCAATAAAGTAAACTATATACTACATGCATGATTAACTAGCATAAACGATCATCTGATCATCATCTACTTCTTGTGACGCTTCCTCTTCTTGTGGCTCGATCCAGGCTCGTTGATTTGGGCAATGAGGCACTTCCTCATGTCAACAATCCGCCTGTGCATCTCGTAGCATGTGTACACGCTCTTGGCCGCGAACCTGAGGTGAGGTTCATTCAGTTGCCGCATCCAGGCCCTGTGCCAGGATAGGGGACTTGTTCTCTGGGCATCCTGCTTCATCTTTTCGTAGTAGGGGTTGATGATGGCCGAGGCGAGTTCGACCAGGAAGTCCTTCTTCGTGCTGCCCCCGACCCTGTAGTGGTCACGAATTTCGACAAGGTTCTTGCAGGCCAAGCCCATAACATTGAGCGCTTTTACATCGTCCATGGTTTCCATCATGGCAAACTTGTAGTCGGTGTTGTTGACAAACCTATTGAAACGGTCGCAAGGCTCTGTGGCCATGCAGTAGTGGTAGATGAGGACATGATGGCGCACGCATAACTGGGCGACGGCAACCTTCTGATCTATGCCGGGACGACCGGTGGTGTACTGGAGGTCGATGCCGACCACCTTGTACTTGTCTCGAGCAAGCAACTGCTCAACGCTGTTGATGTAGTTGTCCACCACGGCCGGGTCGATGGTGTACACCACCGAGAGATCCGTCTCCCTCGCGTGGGTCTCCACTCTATGCTCGCTGAACTCCATTGGAGCGCCGCTGGACATCCCCTCTCTATGTGTCGTCGTGGGTGTGCTTGTTGTGTTGTGGGGCGCGATCGAAAGGTTGAAGAGACTAAGGTTATAATGGCCGAGGGAATTAAAGGGGAAGTCGGACGGCCAGGAATATCGGCAGGCCCTGATGGCAGTTCTAATTTGCAGTGCGTAACTCCATCGTGCCGCACGTAACTGCATCGCGTAGCAACGCGTGCGGCGCAACCGCATGCATATGGGGCCCCCGACGTGATCGTGCGCATGCCCAACCGCTGGCAGAGCGCGCGCGGAGGGTCACGATCAGAGCGCTCCGCGGTTGCCTCAACGGCGAGCAACCATATATATATATATATATATATATATATATATATATATATATATATATATATATGCATATATATGTTGAACGCGCAAGGAAAAGCTGTCCACAAGCCGAGCGCGCCGGTGAATGCGAGCAGAGCGCGCCAACGGATGCGAGCAGAGCGTGCCAACGGACGCGACAGAGCGCGCCGCGGCGCCTAACGGCGAGCAGATCTTGCCGAGGGACGCGAGAAGAGGCCGACACAGTGATACGTGGCAAATAAGACGAACTGTGCGAGCGATGTCGGAGACATCAAGCACGAATCAGATTAGAGTTGCGTGTACGATACGTGGCATACAGTTGATCCAACCGAGCTGTTTGTGATGGAATAAGCCGTGTGTGTTGCGGGCAAACGCTTGCTGGTATATAACCTTAAATTTAACCAAAATAGTGTTAATGCATGTTATAAAAATTGTATAGCTGGAAACTATGTTCAAATACGACTCCAACGATATAATCTTTGGCGGCATGCATTCGTATTTTATTAGTTAAATCCTACTTATAAACCAGGACGGGGGTATAGTAGGTAATTAAATCGCAAACGTTTTTTTATTAACCGTATGTGTACGTGGCATTTCGTCCTCCTATCGCACGTCTTGTTACACCGCTGCCGCAGACGGCTTACAGCGCAAGCTTGCGCTGCGCGCGGGGGCGTTCTTTTGGCCAAACAGTGGCGCCAATGAATCGTCGGTGAGCCCGCTCCCGCTCAACCTCGCAGGTTCCCGTGCAAGCTCCCGCCCGACTCGGTGAAATCCCCCAAAATCCCAATGCTTACCGGCCTGCTATAAAAACTCTCACGGCCCGCGAGCCCTACGTCGCATTTTCCCCTCCCTCCCTGTAGCTTATCTCGTCTGCTTCTCCCACAATCACCAATGGCACCGGTCCGTCGTCATTGCTCAGCCACTCCGGCATCATCAGAGGACAGCTCTAGCTGGGAGGCTACACTGCAGCAGCGGCACAGTCCCCGGCGTAGTGTAGTGTGTGTGGCGTCCCTGTTGGGTGTGCGCGGAACACCCACCACACGCTCCGCCGCCGCTGCCCGTCGGCAGCTGTTGATGGCCACCGTTGCCGCCACACCATCGTCAAAAGCCAGGGCCATCTCCCGCTCCGCCGCCGCGGCCCGAAGGCAGGAGGTGGCCGTCGTGGCCGCCACCCCACTGCCGGCCATCATGGCCATCACCCGCTCCGCCACCGTAGCCCTAAGGCGGGAGGTGGTGGTTGTGGCCGCCACCCCATCATCGGCCGCCGTGGCCGCCAGCCCACCGTCGACCGCCGGGATTATCACCCGCTCCGCCGTCGCGGCCCGAAGGCGGGAGGCGGAGGTGGAGGCCCGCACGTGCGTCAGCGACCTTGTGCGCGAGTTCCTGCGGGAGGAGGAGGAGCGCCTCGTCGAGCACGCAAAGAGCCTTACCGCAGCCATGGCCGCAGCACATGCCGACGCCGAGGCGAGGAATCAGGAGATCTACGAGTAGTCTGGCCGCTTCGAGAGGGATCGTCTGGAGCGGCAGTGGGCGTTCGAGCTGCCGAGCGTCGTTGAACGTCCAGCAGCGGCAGGCACCGTATTGGATTTGTCCAGCTCATCGGTAGGCTCCTCCTCCTCCTCTGCCTCTTACTAAGCATGCTCGGCAGAGGAGAGGCTTCCAGAAGTGGCACAAAGCCCCTCCGTGGTAGTAGTAGTATTTAGGGGCTATTTTGTTCAGTTCATCTGACTATAGATGTGCGGTCGAACTGTACAACGTACTTAAAATTAGCTAGTATATATAGTTGAACTAGCTATTTCAGTACGTGGTTGGCAACAATTGGGGAGAAGTTTGGTCGGTTCAGCTGTCGAGTTGAACTGTTTGTATAAATTAAGAACGACTGCTTAATCTATGAATGAAATCTATGCTTCATTACTGAATTTTAGTTGCAAAAATTAGATAGTGCTAGTGATTTCTAGCTGCATATTTTGACAAATCGCAGTGTTACAAGGATTGACAAATGGCAACGTTACTAGATCAACAAATGTAAATCTTTCCAGTTTGACAAATGGCAACATACCCAATATGACAGATGCAAATCTTACCAAATTGTTTGTACGTGGTTGCACACGGGTCATCCAAAACAATCGTTTGCGTTGAAGGGATGCACAAATCCTACGCTGCAGATTTTCCCTCGACTTAAGGGGGAAGACCATAGCTCTCACTTTGCATACGGGTGTTCTATCTAAAACGTTTGCGATCAAGAGCTGTAGAAATCCTGCTCGGCACATTTTCTCTTGGCTTCCTGGGGAAGCTGTCAGTTTGCATACGAGTGTTCTAACTAAAATGTTTGTGGTGAATTTCAGACGAGTTTTGGATTTACTAGGATTTAAAAACAAAGTATCTCAACATTTTGCCGGCAATCAACAGTGCCCTGGTGTTTGAAATTGATTCCCATTTCTTGCATGGTACCTAAGCATGCCCCGAAGGACACAGATTTGATTTTTCAACCAATTTATATGCACTGGAGCTTGTGCATGTAGTTCAAATTTGAATTATGCACATGAAGTGCCTAGAAAACCCAGTTAATGTATAAAAATGTCCAAATGAACCCCGAAAAAATCCAAAAGTAAACACAACACTCCTGTTGTTCTATGTTGACACTAGAAATTTTTTGAAAGCAATAAGAGGCAACGGATATTGTTTCGTCCCCAAAGGTGGCACGTTCCCTACCGAAACCATCATGCTTGTTGTGAGAAGCTTATACCCAAACCTGCCCCAAATGGGACAAAAAATTTACCACGGCATGTTGATGCCGCTCCATGATAGCATTCCAAGTTTCATGAATTTCAGACGAGTTTTGGATTTACTAGAATTTAAAAACCATGTATCTCAATGTTTGCGGCCGAGTGACGGTGGCAGGGTGTTTGAAATTCATTCCCATTTCTTGCATGGGACCTAAGCATGCAACCAAGGACACATATTTGATTTTTCAACTAGTTTATATGCACTGAAGCATGTGCATGTAGTTCAAATTTGAATTATGCGCATAAAATGCCTGGGAAACCCAGTGAATGTATAAAAATGTCCAAACGAACCCCAAAAAATTCCAAAATTGAACACAACACTCCTGTTATTCTATGTTGACACTCAAAAAAATTTGAAAGCAATAAGAGGCAACGGATATCGTTTCGTCCCCAAAGGTGGCACGTTCCCTACCGAAACCATCACGCTTGTTGTGAGAAGCTCTGGTTTGTGAGAAGCTTATACCCAAACCTGCCCCAAATGGGACAAAAATTTTCCCACGGCATGTTGATGCTGCTCCATGATAGCATGCCAAGTTTCATGAATTTCAGACGAGTTTCGGATTTACTAGAATTTAAAAACCAGGTATCTCAATGTTTGCGACCGAGTGACGGTGGCAGGGTGTTTGAAATTCATTCCCGTTTCTTGCATGGGACCTAAGCATGCAACGAAGGACACATATTTGATTTTTCAACCAGTTTATATGCACTGGAGCATGTGCATGTGGTTCAAATTTGAATTATGCGCATAAAATGCCTGGGAAACCCAGTTAATGTATAAAAATGTCCAAACGAACCCCGAAAAATTCCAAAATTGAACACAACACTCCTATTGTTCTATGTTGACACTCGAATTTTTTTTGAAAGCAATAAGAGGCAATGGATATTGTTTCGTCCCCAAAGGTGGCACGTTCCCTACCGAAACCATCACGCTTGTTGTGAGAAGCTCTGGTTTGCGAGAATCTTATACCCAAACCTGCCACAAATGGGACAAAAATTTTACCACGGCATGTTGATGCCGCTCCATGATAGCATGCCAAGTTTCATGAATTTCAGATGAGTTTTGGATTTACTAGAATTTAAAAACCAGGTATCTCAATGTTTGCGGTCGAGTGACGGTGGCAGGGTTTGTGACATTCATTCCCATTTCTTGCATGGGACCTGAGCATGCAACCAAGGACACATATTTGATTTTCAACCCGTTTATATGCACTGGAGCATGTGCATGTAGTTCAAATTTGAATTATGCACCTGAAATGCCTACAAAACCAAGTTAATGTATAAAAACGTCCAAACGAACCCTGAATAATTCCAAATTTTTTGACGACACACCTATAGTTGCATGTTCACCGCAGATAATAGTTCTAATAATTCAAACACCATCCTTTGTCGCTATAACCCCATTACATAATTCAAATCAAGACAAAAAAAATCAAGTAGATCGCACACAGTTTATTATCACCAATCGTGTGAGATGCAGCACAAAATATCTTGGAGCACCGTCGGTGTATAGTACGCCTATGGCTTATGCGAGAAGGTGCGTCGGCTACGGTCCACAGCCGGCGTGTCAAGCACTCTAGCTCACTCCCCAAATATCATTTCACTGTTCATTCGTCGCCGGTGAAAGATGGGGACATGGACCCACGTCGTGGGGGCAACTTCGGCGGCCCACTCCGGCGAGAGCACGGCCGCAGCCGCCAGGAGTGTGCTTGCAAGCTTCGTGAGGGCGACTGCAATCTGCGTCCGGGCGGCCAAGGCAGCCCAAACGGCCGCTGTTGCTTCTCAGGCGACGGCAGCAGCATCTGCCTCGGGGATAGCAACTGGCGAGAGCGGCACAGTAGCTGTCCGTTTCGCAGCGGTGGCCTTAGCCCTGATGGAGGCCGCCCACCACCATGTCGAGGCCATCCACGCCCAGCTCGTGGCGCTCACCGCACAAATCGAAGGAAGCTTCTCCGACAACGGTCGGCAACCCACGGCCGAAGAGTTGGCAATCGCTGAGAGAGTTCGAGCAGCCATCCGTTCCTGCGCGGCATACCTTGCCGTGACGGAGCCCGCCAAAGCCCAGATCGCGGCCGCCCACGCCCTGCTCGTGGCGGCCTATTCCAAAGAGATGGCAGACGCGGATGGCGAGATGCTTGCCGAGTATGGTGCGATTGATGCCATGGAGCCCCTTCCCCAGGAGACCGTCGGGCGCGAGCTGGACATGGAGGCGGCGGTGGAGATCGACGAGCACCAGCCGTAGTAGTACTCTTTGTTTTGTTTAATTAAGAAGTGTGGGTGTGTTGTAGTCTCCTTTGTGTACCCAAATTATGCAATGACGTGGATGACCACTGTACCCATGGAAATTCGAACCAAAATTTTTGACGTTCAAACTCATCACACACGGGTTAAGCTATCTGAATCGTTTGTGATGTTCACATATCGTACACGGTTCTGAATAAGGGACCGTGTCTGATGACACTTTGCGCGCCAGTTTTTTGGCTGAAGCGATTCCAAATTTTCGGCTTCCGCGGAAATATCTACCTCCCCGCCTCCTTCCCCTTACCAAAAGCCACATTTCCCCCCTTTCCGCCTTCCTTTCCAAGTTGAAACCTTCACTCCTTGCTTGCAGCGCCGCCTCCTCGCCGGCGACCCTCCTTCACGCTGATCGGCCTCGCCTATCCAGGCAGGTAATCCACACCCGACCCCCATCCTCCTCCCCCTTCCACATCCCACATGCCCCGACCGCCGGCGCGAGCGTGACACCTTCCACCCAAATCACCGACCCATCCACCAAATAAGTGCCGGCCTAAGACATGGTGCACGTAGTATAGCCAGGATCTCAAGGACCATTTGGCAGCGGAGAAGCAAATCGCGGCCGCACGCACGGATGAGGTCGCGATGGCTGCCATTCACCGACCCCAGATCTTGGAGGAGCACCTCGCCATCGAGGCCACCGTTGACGCCTCGCGCGCTGACGCCGCGACGCAGTTGGCTGCTTTAAACGACAGTTCGTGGCGTTTTCTCGAGTCCATCATTTGCTAGCTACTTCCTTTCCTTAACAAATTCTAGTGAATTGTGCTATCTACTTTTACCATGCAATCTTCTGCTATAGTGTATATGTTCTATATGCCGTGCAATATGGTGTTCAGTTAACTGCTTGGTTCAGTTCTGCAAATGTGATGTTCAATTCTTTAGGGTGCAATATTGTGCAATGTGGTGCTCAGTTAACGTTTGGTTCATTTGTTGTGGTGTTTAGTTAACTGCTTGGTTCAATTCTGCAATGCGATGTTCAATTGTTGTAGCTGTATTCTGTTATTGTATACCATGTGAGAAATAAATCGAATTTGGCTGTACTAAATACATGAGAAACAAATACAATTGCTATATTTCCAAGTTGTTAAGCATGCTTGGTTTGGTTAACTATCTGATCTTCTATTAGGAGTATATTATATTGTGCAATGTGGTGCTCAGTTAATATTTGGTTCATTTGTTGTAGTGTTTAGCTAACTGCTTGGTTCAATTCTACACTGCGATGTCCAATTGTCGTGGGTAGAATTTTGTATTGTTGTGCATGTGAGGAATAAATATGAATTTGGCTGCACTTAATACATGAGAAACATATACAATTGCTATATTTCCTAGTTCTTAATAATGCTTGGTTTGGATAAATGGGTTTTCCATGTGGCTTAAATTAATCTGATGAATCTACAATGTGCTTATTTTTCATCAACATATTTTACTGATAGCATGCGAACCCTTACTTAACCTGATGACTAACTACCTTATATGTGTTGCAGGGAAACAATGGGAAGCACTGAGGTTTACAATCGAGGTTAGCATGTGCATGGTCCGTTTTCTAATAGCACATTATTGTGCAATTGCATGAACCATTCTAATATTTAGGTTTTTAACAATTTGGTCTTGCACATGTAGGTCCTGCTGTCAGAGGTTTTGACCCACTGTTCGACCCTTTTTGCATATGGGGAAATGAGTTGTCCATGAATATCAGTCGAGTCGAGAAACTCAGAAAGATTGTTAGGATAAAGAAATTAGCGACAAAAAACAACAAGATCTTTGTCTGCACAATGAAGAAGACATCAATTCACTACATGATGGTACTAACTATTATACCTTGTCTTTTTTATTCCTTTGCCCCATTTCCAATATAGAAAAGATATTTATGCACATCCTTGTTTTCAGGCCTTTCCAAAGCAGTTCACTGATGATTACCTCTCAAACCACCTGTATGGTCAGGAGGCGAGGAAGGTATTCATACAACACCCACGGTTCAATATTGAAGTGTTCCTGAAGAGGACGAAGGATGGACGGTCAATCATCCACAGGCACTGGCCTAAAGTTACAAAGACCTTCAACATCAATGAAGGCTCAATATTCGCCTTCTGCTTCAGCAGTGTTCCAGATGAGATACATCTGTCTATGTACCGTCTATGATGCTAATTTCGAAAGGTTATAGATGTTGCATGTGAAACTTGGTCCTGGTGTAGTTGTGTAATGGGGTAGCTGAGTGCTGAAGCTATATGATGTTGTACTCTGATGTATTTCAATTATGAAAATGAAATATATTATGTGCTTAATATGAAATGTCAATTAGATTACTAGATGGATTATGAATAATCAAATTGGTTTTTTTATTGCACACTGTTATTGAGAAAACACCGTGTGTGATGCATTCAATAATGCACATAGTTTCTAGGAATAAACCGTGTTAGATTAATGAACAATCACACACGATATCCTCTTGGAAACTGTTTGCGTTAGGCCACCTGGCGCAAACGTTTACCACATAAAAACTGTTTGTGATGGATTCAATAACGCAAACGATAAAATTATTAATATCGTGTGCAATGGCAACGCTATCCCAAACGATTTAACGGGACAAATTGTGTGTGATGTACCTGTGAAGGAAACGTTTTTCTTGGAGCGACTGTGTCGGATGTACATACGAACGGAAACGTTTAGCGGGGACTGAATGTGTGGGATGTACTTGCGACCGGAAACAATTTTGCCGTATAATTGTATTTTTTAGCACTACTGTACGTATTTCCGTATTTGAGCGCTCGTCGGACGCACACGACCTCATTTTGCCGAGCGTGTGTGCCAGGAGGGCATATCCCCGACGGTTTCTGGGTCGTGTGGGAAGGACCCCCCTATCACCCACACTCACTTGGTGACGGTTCCGAAGGCCGTCGCGGAAAGGGGTTAAAAACCGTTTGTTCAGGAGCTCGCTGTACTAGTGATAACTTCTCTTGAGAGCTCATGATTGGGGCATGAATATAACATTGACTTAAGCCTCCCCCAAGCTTGAGCGATAATTTCTCCTTCACGAGGCCAAAAATTATATATATAATTCCGATCACGATGAACCAGATGCATAGGATAAAACTTCTGATGAAATTCCAATTTCAATCGGTTGTAGTTCCATGATCCAATATCATCACATAGCCTATATCATGTCAATGCCTTTCCCTTCAAAGATAAAGGGAATACCTTCTTCTTGACAACATCCTCGGGCATACCTGCAAGCTTAAATAATCCACAAACTTCATCCACATAGATTAGGTGCATATCGGGATGTAATGTTCCATCTCCTGCATAAGGATTAGCTAGCAGCTTCTCTATCATACCCGAAGGAATTTTATAATAAATATTTTCAGTAGGTGCAGTAGGTTGAGGAGAAACTCTTTGCTCTTCCGATCGGGGTGAAGATACCCAGAACAAGCCCCTCAAAGGATTATTTTCCATAGTAACAAGTGACAGTAAATTTCAGCACACTATATAAATGTTTCCTTACCAAATTCCACTTACCAAAGGCGCTTCACTCCCCGGCAACGGCACCAGAAAAGAGTCTTAATGACCCACAAGTATAGGGGATCTATCGTAGTCCTTTCGATAAGTAAGAGTGTCGAACCCAACGAGGAGCAAAAGGAAATGACAAGCCGTTTTCAGCAAGTTATTCTCTGCAAGCACTGAAATTATCGGTAACATATAGTTGTGTGATAAGATAATTCGTAACGGGTAACAAGTAACAAAAGTAAACAAGGTGCAGCAAGGTGGCCCAATCCTTTTTGTAGCAAAGGACAAGCCTGGACAAACTCTTATATAAAGCAAAGCGCTCCCGAGGACACATGGGAATTGTTGTCAAGTTAGTTTTCATCATGCTCATATGATTCGCGTTCGTTACTTTGATAATTTAATATGTGGGTGGACCGGTGCTTGGGTGCTGCCCTTCCTTGGACAAGCCTCCCACTTATGATTAACCCTCTCGCAAGCATCCGCAACTACGAAAGAAGAACTAAGATAAATCTAACCATAGCATGAAACATATGGATCCAAATCAGCCCCTTACGAAGCAACGCATAAACTAGGGTTTAAGCTTCTGTCACTCTAGCAACCCATCATCTACTTATTACTTCCCAATGCCTTCCCCTAGGCACAAACAATGGTGAAGTTGTCGGGGAACGTAGTAATAATTAAAAAAATTCCTACGTGTCACCAAGATCAATCTAGGAGATACTAGCAACGAGAGAGAGGGAGTGCATCTTCATACCCTTGAAGATCGCTAAGCGGAAGCGTTACAAGAACGCGGGTGATGGGGTCGTACTCGCGGCGATTCAAATCGCGGAGCTCGTGGTTCTCCGGCAGGGCTTCGCCAAGCACTATGGAGGAGGAGGATGTGTAGGAGGGGGGAAGGGCTGCGCCAGGGGAAGGCTGCGGCTGTCCTCCCACCCCCCCCCCCTCTATTTATAGGGTGAAGGGGAGAGGGGGCCGGCCCCCCTAGATGCATATAGAAGGGGGCGGCGGCCAGGATGGGGGACTTGCCCCCCAAGCAGGTGGGGGGCGCCCCACCCCGTAGGGTTTCCAACCCTAGGCGCCTTAGGCCCTTGGGGGGCGCACCAGCCCACTAAGAGGCCGGTCCCCACCCATATTCATCCCACTAGGCCCTCCGGGGCAGGTGGCCCCACCCGGTGGACCTCGGAACCCTTTCGGTGGTCCCCTACAATACCAATGACCCCCGAAACTCTTCCGGCGGCTGAAACTGGACTTCCCATATATAAATCTTTACCTCCGGACCATTCCGGAACTCCTCGTGACATCTGGGACTCAGAACAACCTTCGGTAACCACATACAATTTCCCGTTACAACTCTAGCGTCACCGAACCTTAAGTGTGTAGATCCTACGGGTTCGGGAACCATGCAGACATGACCGAGATACCTCTCCGACCAATAACTAATAGCGGGATCTGGATACCCATATTGGATCCCACATGTTCCACGTTGATCTCATCGGATGAACCACGATGTCGGGGATTCAATCAATCCCGTATATAATTCCCTTTGTCCATCGGTATGTTACTTGCCCGAGATTCGATCGTTGGTATCCCCATACCTTGTTCAATCCGGCAAGTCTCTTTACTCGTTCCGTAACACATGATCACGTGGCTAACTCCTTAGTCACATTGATCTCATTATGATGATGCATTACCGAGTGGGCCCAGAGATACCTCTACGTCATAGGACTGACAAATCCCAGTCTCGATTCGTACCAACCCAACAGACACTTTCGGAGATACCTGTAGTGCACCTTTATAGTCACCCAGTTACGTTGTGACGTTTGATACACCCAAAGCATTCCTACGGCATCCGGGAGTTGCACAATCTCATGTTCTAAGGAAATGATACTTGACATTATAAAAGCTCTAGCAAACGAACTACACGATCTTGTGCTATGCTTAGGATTGGGTCTTGTCCACCACATCATTCTCCTAATGATGTGATCCCGTTATCAACGACATCCAATGTCCATGGTCAGGAAACCATAACCATCTATTGATCAACGAGCTAGTCAACTAGAGGCTCACTATGGACATGTTGTGATCAATGTATTCACACATGTATTACGGTTTCCGGTTAATACAATTATAGCATGAACAATAGACAATTATCATGAACAAGGAAATATAATAATAACCATTTTATTATTGCCTCTAGGGCTTATTTCCAACAGAAGTGTCATGTAGTCGACGTTCACATAACACCACTAGAGGAAAGACGACATACATCTCATCAAAATATCGAATGAATACCAAATTCACATGATTACTTATAACAAGACTTCTCCCATGTCCTCAGGAACAAACGTAACTACTCACAAAGCATATTCATGTTCATAATCAGAGGAGTATTAATTATCATTAAGGATATGAACATATGATCTTCCACCGAATAAACCAACTAGCATCAACTACAAGGAGTAATCAACACTACTAGCAACCCACAGGTACCAATCTGAGGTTTTGAGACAAAGATCGGATACAAGAGATGAACTAGGGTTTGAGAGGAGATGGTGCTGGTGAAGATGTTGATGGAGATTGACCCCCTCTCGATGGGAGGATTGTTGGTGATGACGATGGGGTAGATTTCCCCCTCCCGGAGGGAAGTTTCCCCGGCATAACAGCTCCGCCGGAGCCCTAGATTGGTTCTGCCCAAGTTCCGCCTCGAGACGGCGGCGCTTCGTCCCAAAAGGTTCCTTCTGATTTTTTCAGGTCAAAACACACCATATAACAGAAGATGGGCGTCGGGGGCCTGCCAGGTGGCCCACAATGACGGGGGGCGCGCCCTGCACCCTTGTGGATGGCAGGTGGCCCCCCACTGGTACTTTCTTCGCCCAATATTTTTTATATATTTCAAAAATATTCTCCGTGAAGTTTCAGGACTTTTGAAGTTGTGCAGAATATGTCTCTAATATTTGCTCCTTTTCCAGTCCAGAATTCCAGTTGCTAGCATTTTCCCTCTTCATGTAAACCTTATAAAATAAGAGAGAAAAGACATAACTATTGTGATATAATGTGTAATAACAGCCCATAATGCAATAAATATCGATATAAAAGCATGATGCAAAATGGACGTATCAGTATACACATTTAACATTTTTCAAATACATTTTAACATTTTTTATACACATTTAACATTTTTCAAATACAAATTTAATAATTTTTATACATGGTCAACATTTTTACTATACACATTTAACATTTTTGAAATAAAAGTTTAAAACTTTTTGAATACGTGGTCAACATTTTTTTCATACACATTTAGTATTTTTCAAATACAAGTTTAACATTTTTTAATACATCGTCATTTTTTTTCTATACACATTTAACATTTTTCAAATCAAGTTTACTTGTTTTTATACCTGGTCAATATTTTTTCTATACATATTTAACATTGTTCAAATACATTTTATATATTTTTTCATACATGGTCAACATTTTTATTATACACATTTAACATTTTTAAAATACAAGTTTTCCCATGTTTAACATGGTAAACTTTTTTTTGTACACATTTCACATTTTTCAAATACAAATTTACCTTTTTTCTGAATAAATGGTCACATTTTTTCTATACATATTTAACATTTTTTAATAGATGGTCAACATATTTAATTTGCACATTTAACATTTTTTTAGTTTTTTATTAACATTTTTCAAATACTTGCTTAACATTTTTTTTAAAGATTGATTATCATTTTTAAAATACGTGATCAACTTTTTTAAAACATTCTATATTTTTTTGCGGGGAATATTTTATACATTTTTTATATACATGGTCAACACTTTTTTATACACTTTTAACATTTTTGAAATGCATGATTAACATTTTTCAAAATCTGACCTAAAATATATTTTTGTAATATATGTTTATAATTTTCGACAGCGTAAACAAATTTTCAAAAAAGAAATAAAAAAATGAAACAAAAAACGTGAGAGAGAAAAAACAAGGATGTGCCCTCCAGCGCACCAGGGCTAGCTCATCTGGAGATGTCGGGTCAGTTTGGATAGTGTCCTCGCTAGTTTGCCTGGGCAAAGCAGCTGCCTGGTAGCGGCCTGGAGATCTCGACGAAATTGCCTGGCCAGGCTAGCCTGGGCCTATAGCGTTTGGATTCAATCCTGGCCTGCAGTTGGGTCCTCAGTTTTAAAAAACTATTCAAGCAGTGGGCCATATTACTTTTGTTTCTTGATTAGGCGCGAGGCAGCTGCCAGGCGTGGAAATATGGACGCCTGGACGAGGCTGAGCATGTTGCGTGGGCTAAGTACTATTTATCATATTATTTTACTAGCAAAAGTGTCCGTGCGTTGCAACAGGAGAAATAAATTATCACCCTTAGCGTCTCATCCCTGTTATCACTTATTTTCCACGATGTCCACTACACGCGAACGTTCCACCTAAACTTGGAACCAATAAAGAATTGCATCGTCTACATGTACAAACCAGCGAACGATTGTGTTTGAGATCCCGGCCACATCTGCACAATCTAATGCTTGCGCCTTGTATTTGTGTATCCAGATTTTACATCATAGTAGTTCAGTACCAGTCCGTAAAGGACACAAACAAACATCAAATTCAACTTTAGTTTAGTACAAATGCCCGTGCGTTGCAATGGGCGTGGCAACTCGCAAAACCTTATCCATGTGACCTTATGCACCATAGTTTAACATTTTTTCCAGAGCCTGAAGTTTGCACGTTAAAAAGCCCTCTTAGCGTTCTTTTTCTGTTGGAAGATTAGTTCAATTATAGTATAATTTTTGCTCCTGTCACAATCGGTCTCATTGGTTAAATTTATGATCAAAGTTGAACCTCGGAAAGCGCAGGCGCACTATATTTTGAAACGGAGGTAACAATATCCTGATACTACAGATATGCTGACAGCAGAGTACCAAGTGGAACCAAACTTGTAGGCAAGTAAACCTGACACCATACCAATCTGTAAATAAGAAGCAAAAGGCAAGTAAAACATAGCTCACACAAAGGACCAAGAATTAGTGGCATAAATTACCAAAAGCAACCGACTGTCCTATAGTTGAAATCAAATTCTAAAGTGGAGGCTCAATATGGTAGAGACCCGGCATCTTTTTATTTTAAAACTTGTAGCCCCAGGAATTACTCAGGGACTTTGTACACTGCAACAATTTAGTGTTTGCTTGTACACCACCGAGGACATATAATTGTTAGCTAAAGTTCTCTCAACAACCTCCATCTGTAAATTCAGTAAATTTGTACTGAATTGACAAGGATCAATATGTAGCTGAGCACCCTCTCATATTGATCGTTGTCTACCTATACACGGGGCAAATTAGTTATCAAGTTCCAGATTCAACAGAGATGAATATATGTACCACAAACAATAGGGATTGCTCTTGATGGACACGATGATCCATAGCATATTGCACAAACTGCTAAGTTCCCTCATATAGTTTGTGAATCAATTTTTATTTTTTACTTTTTTTTGAAAAACATGAATATTTATTTGTTTTTAAAAGTGAATGTTTTATTAAAACTCGAATGTTTTTTAGGGAGAACATTATTTGAACATTTTTTAAATATTGTGAATACTTTTTATTTTTGTGAACATTTGGAAATGCATTTTTTTCATAAAAATTGGATCTTTAAGGAAATTTTGACCAGTTTTTAAAAAGTGTGAATATATATATAACTATGTACATTTTTTTTACTATTTTTACTATGGATTTTTATCAATAGAGTTTGTTGCTTGGTTGGGAAGATTCTTTTTATTTTTTTAATTATTTAGGCTTAGCCAATAAAAAGCACTTCACGTACACACTTCACTTACAGATAAAACACACACTCTCTTTTTCTATATATAAAAAAAGACACGCAAACTCATCTCCCTTCCCCCGTTTTCCATTCGCAAGTGTCCCCCTGCTAGAGACCAATTCTCTAGATTTCTTTCCGTAATTGCTATTATATTCGCACACCCTATACTAATAATCATCCCCCACCAATTTACCTTGAAGCGATTGTAGGTCCCCTGCAATATCTGCAGCTTGGAAGATGGCACGAACCGCTGGATCTCTGCTAGAAGCGTCGGAAACATGTCACGAGCCACCGGCGAAGGCTTCTTTAGCATGGAGGTCGCTCCGGATGATCCTGAAACCCAAAATTTCAACGAATAATAACATGAGATCCAGGCACGTCTGGGAACAATTACAGCACCAATTCAGACAGAACACTCACTAACCTTGCATCTGATGGAGGCTGGGACACTTGAAGCTGACGACATACTCTGGGAGGATCCTCATGTTCATGTCCTTGCCCCAAACAACATACCACTGTGGGTTCTGCATGTTGTCGGCGGCACTGTCGTAATTGTCACTGTTGGGGTGGAGCTTAGAGGACCCGGCTGGGATGGCCTCTGGCCAGCCCATCAGAACACGGCACAGCACGATATGCGCCTCGCCGTTCTCATCTGCATTTGCTAGCATTGCGCTGCATAAAAATGATTTCATACTCGTTAGTTCCTTTATGCACTGCTTCACAGAACATTCAGAACATATTTCATCACCCGGACTCTAGGTAGCAGGAAACATGATTTAGTTTTGCTCGTATTCGTCCCTTCCACAAACCATTACCCAGTCAAATTACTGCATTCATAGATAAACTAATACTGTCGTTCATGCAAACTTGTTTCCCCCTAATTTTTGAGCTAGGAGTATGAATCAAGATATAGAAACCAAAGGCTAAAATAACATGGAATCAATTATATTATGGGACGGAGGGATAATATGAATGCAATTTGGAACAGATCCTGAATTGGTAACTGTGTCTGATAAATTATCCTACAGCTATATGCCTATATTCATGCTTGCCATCGATCAAAACCACAAATTCAGAACTCTGACCTGACCTGGCATAAGGAGACTGAAGCAGCGAGACGTGGACGTCGTCGCCGTGCGCGCGATGGCCAAGGACCCGGCTGTTCGTCCTGCCGAACCCGTGCTCCACCGCCGCGGCCACGTCCGCCAACGGAGCGCCATACCACGCGAACTTGGCATTGCTCCCGTCAGCGCCGCGCGCAGCGGCTAGGAGTTGGCCCTGCATTTGGAACGTCCTGGACCGGGGACCCTGCACGACCTTGTGCACCGCCGTGATCGCCACGCCGCCGCCCACCCGGGGGCTATCCCGCTGAGGAAGAGCTTCTTGACAAGTAACAACCTGGTAGAACTTGTCCGTCTCCTCCAGCCTCACCGCCCTGCCCCAAGCTGGCCGCCCTGCTGACCCTGCCGGGCTCCACCGTGTCGCTGCTCTCGTCGGACCTCTCATTCACCCCGGACGAGGCCCCGTACTCCAGCTCAGGCTCGCCCCTCTTCCTCTTCCTCCCGCTCTCTGGCACAGGGAAGAAGCAGATTAAAAAAAAAATGAAATTCTCTATTGTTATAGCCCTCAAAAAGCAAAAATAAGCAAATTAATTTTCTGAGCACAAACACACCGAGATAAGATAAGCTAAATGAGGCATCATGCCTTATTTTTCTGAATACAAACACACTGACATAAGAGAATCTAAATGAGGCATCATAACTTAATTTTCTGAATACAAACACACTGACATAAGAGAATTTAAATGAGGCATCATGCCATCAGGAACCGAGCGATGGAAACTTTCAGGCAAGGATTAGAAACATGGTTGATTCTGAGAAAAAATGTAGGAGATGACACCTCCTTTTCAAGAGAAAAAAATGTGAGAGATGATGATTCCTGATCTCACTGAGTTTGTGCAAGCTATACAAAAAAATCCACAAAAAACTTGTAGTTAAGTAGTTGCAGTGCAACCTTCATGCCTTATTTTTCTGAATACAGACACACTAACATAAGAGAATCTAAATGAGGCATCATACCTTAATTTTCTGAATACAAACACACTGACATAAGAGAATCTAAATGAGGCATCATGCCATCAGGAGCCGAGCGATGGAAACTTTCAGGTAAGGATTAGAAACATGGTTGATTCTGAGAAAAAAATTTAGGAGATGACACCTTCCTTTGAAGATAAAAAATGTGAGAGATGATGATTCCTGATCTCACTGAGTTTGTGCAAGCTGTACAGAAAAATTCCACATAAAACTTGTAGTCAAGTAGTTGCAGTGCAGCCTTCAATGTTTGGACGGCAGCTAGAATATTAAATGAGAAGACAATGATCTTTTTTGATTATTTGTCACAGTACTGCAGCTAATCACCCTAGAAGGTCTTTTTGTAGTAGGTTAAAGAAAATTCAGGTTGACGCTGAAACATCCACAATAAGAACCTCACTTTCGGAATATGCTTTTGGACAAAGAGCACAAGACCAGCTTGCCAATGTTGAATTTGTCAATTTCCTAGCTTATAGCAGCAGGGACTTCATCAGATTAAAGTAAAACAACTTCGGCTTCTACCTGTTTGATCAACCAGAGTAAATCATGTCACTATCAGGATCAGATTTCATGACTTTACGCGAACCGCTTTACGCCAACCGCAAATCACATGGTAAATCAGACAATCACCTAGCATGTTGTAGGCATACATAAGAAAATATGCTCAAGGGATTAAATCAAATGAGAGAGTGAAAGAGGCAAATCAGGAGAGAGAGGGAGGAGATAGCAGCCTGTACAGAATGCATGGATGTAGCCTTGCCATGGCAGCCTACACATCAGGCCTGCTGCACGGAGAGTGCTTGAGAGAGGCAGAAGATCGGGCTGGATTGAGGACTCCACCGTGTCGCTGCTCTCGTCGGACCTCTCATCCACCCCGGACGACGCCCCGTCCTCCAGCTCAGGCTCGCCCCTCTTCCTCTTCCTCCCGCTCTCTGGCACAGGGAAGAAGCAGGCCCCGCGGTCATCAATCCAGCCCATGGCGACCTCCTCGGTGGTGCCAGCGTCGAACAGGAACTCCCTGCCGCCATACACGGCCCTGCGACCACCCTCCCGTCCAGGGACGCCCGGCGCAGAGGCACAGCCCACGCGCCGCCCTCGAAGCAGAGGAACCTGACCAGAGCGCCGCTCCGCCGTTCCGCCAGCCCCGGAGGAGCGGGGGCGGACCAGCGCTCCCAACGCCGCCGAAAGCCACGGTGGGCCGCGGGCGTGAGATGCGGCGGATCCTGCCGATCTCGTCCGGATTGGGCGAGGGTGGAGAGAGGACGGGCACCGGAGGCGGAGAGAGGCGGATGTGGGCGCGGCGGTGGTGCAGAGGAACCCGCGTCTTCTCGTGCGCGGCAGCGATATAACAACGGGTGAGTCTCGGTTGCATACGAAACGTTTTTTTTTCACTTACGGTCAGGCTTCGGTGGACTGCGGGTTTATTTCCATAAAAGCCACGGGTTTTTCTGCAAAACACCGCGATTGCCCATACAAATTGTAAAAGCGTATTATGATATGGGAAGAAAGCGTATTGTGACTGTAAACCCCACAAAGTCAATTCATGCTTTATTATTATAGGAAGAGATTTAACAGGCCAGGCTAATCATGTTGTTGGAAAGGGCCAGGCCAGGCAATCAGTTTTGCTTTAATGCCACCAACCAAACAATTCCCAGGCAGACTCCGGGCACATGCCAGGCCAGGCGTGTTGTAGTGTGGACATGATCCAAACTGACCGTCCTGACGCAAGGGCTTCCCTAGGTCTCAGGCCAGCGCGGGAGCTATATCTCGCTGGCAACAAGATATTAGCTCGTACCGTGTCTGGTGTGAGTCTAGCGGGCTGGCCCAACACTATAGCTTCCGTAGTGATTTTGAAAGATTCTATGGACAGGTTTTAGAAGCTTCATGTGGTCCTTCTTTTTCGTTGTTTATATGTGTTTTTTATCAATTGTCGCCATTTTTGTTTTTGTTTTATTCATTTTTATTTTTAAAATACATGTCGACTTTTTAATACACGATGTACAATTTTTGCATACCTGTAGAACAATTTATGTTGAAAATACATGTTTGAACAATTTATATTGAAATACATGTTTGAACAATCTTTTAATACATGTTAAACATTTTTTAATGGTAGTACAATTTTTTTTCCTAAAATCACTTGAATATTCTTTTACATTGTAAAAATGTCACAAACATATTTTTTAAATGCGTGAATATTTTTTGAACATGCCACAAGCATTTTTAGAAAGTGTACGAAACATTGTTTTTAATTATGCAAACATTTTTTTACAATGTATAAACATTTTCTCGAAATATCTTCAACATTTCTTCTAAATTCCTGATATTTTTAAAATGTCATGAACATTTTTTTGAATGGTATAAACATTATTTTAATAGTTCACTAACAATTTTTAACAATGCGTTAACATTTTATAAATGTGCAATGAATTTTTTGAGAGACACACAAGACAGGGGCTCACCTGAGTCAGACCCACCCTCTACCGGAAGTGGATTTTGAATCACCACGCGATTCTAGACATGTGAGATTGCCACCATCGGTGATGCCACATCCGTTACCATCATCGTGTGGATTAGGGCCATCGGCGCCGTGATCCTTGGTTGAGAGAGGCACTGTTAATTCTACCAGTTTTGCTATTTCTCAGGCACCTGAAATTTTATGTTGCATCCGTCACTTTTTTCTTCTTCCTTCCATTCTTCCTTCCTCCTTCTGCCCAACCTTGCCGGAGAAGAACAAGCCCACTATCTAGCTTAGGGGAAGCCATGGCCTCACTATCTATGTAAGGAAAAAGTCACAACCCCATTATATATCTTACTGGTGGGGCGGGGGTGAAGGGGATTGCCAAAGTTTCACCGGTGGTGCGGGGCTTAGAGGGATGGTCGGGGAGGTGGCCAGTAACAGCGGTGGGGGAAGGTTGAGGGGAGGGCTGGGCGGCGAGGTGGTTCGCGGCAATACCCGTCGACCTCAGGGTGGTGGAGACAGGCGGATGGGGTAGGCTGCGAGGGATGAGGAACTGCCGTGTGGGAGGAAGAAGATGAACATGTCGCGGCATGATTGAGGCAGTTGGATATTGATCCGATGGTCATGAAAGAAAGTAATTGATGGAAACGGTTTTCTTTCAGACACCTATTAAATAGACGATCCCTAATTCTACTCCCCACGGAAAAAGCGATCTTCTCGGAGCATCTCCAACAAGTGTAAGATAGGTGTTAATAAATTTGTTACCTAGGACATATGAAGGATGTGGCGTTAAATAACGAGGAGAGAGAACAAAGTTGTACTCCCTTTGTCTGGGTGTATTATTAGACCCGTTCTTATTTTGGGCTAAAGTTTGACAATAGATTTAACGAATAAAATGTAAACCATATGTCACAAAAATTAGACTGCGTGAAACCTCTTTTGTAGCACATGCTTTATATTTTTCGAGATTCCCTCATGAAGTTTTTGGGAAGGAATTTGTGCACGTGTTTCAGCTTCCAAGGAGCAGATTCCGTTTACCAGAGAAGAGTGCAAGCAGCACATACTTTCACACATACTGTATCTGTATGTACTTGCAAGGTGAGCAAAATCATTTCGTTTACAACCTGTAGAACAGAGCACACTCCACCACGTGACATATGTGGTAAACAATTCAAACTAATAAAAAAAATAGAACCGAGCACACTCGAAAGGCAACAAATACCGGCAAATAAATTTTATTAGGTATACGCCAAAATACGCATGGCTGATGGCCCTACTGGCAACGCTCACTCAACTTGGATGTGACATGATCCGTACATAGTAGTATCACGCACCATACACGTACGACAGCTCGTAACAATCTTTCTTCCTTTTTGCTTTCGACGAAGGTAAATAAACTATCATATGTTGTCTGGGTTCCGTTCCCTGTCTGGGCGTGGCCTCCTCACCATCTCAGCTTCCCCGGGAAGTACTGGGAAAATTCAGAGAGGAAGCATCGCGTCAGATATTTTGCCTATCGCAGTACTCTCAAGAGAGATGTCAGTGAGTGCAGCCGAAACAAAATCACCATTACCTTGTCGATGAGCGACATGTAGTAGGGCTTCACTTCCTCGACGTCGATCCTGATGCTGCTCTTGCTGTATAGGTCATACTTGCTGCAAGAACGATGAACAAAGGAGCGAGCTCAGCTCCTGCATTTCTCCTTCCTGTCCTTTAAATATACTCCACTTTGTTTCTGTATATCGGCTTACTTGAAGACGTGCAGCCATTTGAGGTTCTCCTTGTCCTCCTCGTTCATCAGGTGCGTGTAGGCTCCATGCTTGTGCAGGGCTGGATCGCATGTACCAAAGGTTTGCATGGTTTCAGCTACCTCAATTACTTGAAAGTAAAAACTTGTATCTTTGCAGGTATTGGAAAGAAAGGAATCGAAGCCATTGCGGCGCGCGCTTACGGTAGAAGGAGTGGTATCTGATGATGAACAGCCCTGCAGAAGGAAGGGTGGTCTTGTTCTCCTTGGCAACCTGAAGACGGGCATCGCAAAAACATTTCAAGAACTTCATCGTTTGGCGATGAACCAGGGCGCCACGGCGAAGGCGAGGAACGAGGGGGAGCGTACCAGGTACATGTAGTCGTCATGGCCCCATGACATGAGCACCTTGTCCAGCCCGCACCCCTCGGAGTAGGCCCCGAACTTGGTGTTGAACTCTGGGTTGTGGTAGTCAGGGTTCTCCTTGAAGTACTGCACGCATCGCAGAGACAGAGACAGAGACAGAGTTAGAGAGCAAAGCAAAGCTTCAGCCTTCGATCGGCTCATAGGCGTCCAAGTGCTTACCTTGGAGTGGACGTTGCATTCGTCGAACGCGCAGCCGACGGGGAAGGTGTCACCTGAAGAAAGATGCCAGGAAGCTCGTCAGAGATTCAGAGCTGAATTTGGGACAGGCTCTGGAGAGGCTTGATCTGCAGGGGTTTTGCCGATTGATTACCTACGACTGCCCACTGAGGAAGCTCCCCGAAGCTGGGATGCAGCAGCACCTTGCCCAGATCTGCACACCGTGGCAGCTCACACATGAGAAAAAGGAACAGTATGCGGGGCCGGCCTGCCCGTCGGTGGCTGTTCGAGGTGAGCCAAAAGAGGACTACATTCTATTGGTTATCCCCGGGAAAAAAAAGCCAGGAGAGTAATGACCTTGTCTAATATGGGACTATGGAACCTTGTAACACACTATTCTCTCTTTCGCTTATTGCAATCCTAGCTAGTTAGACCCTAGGTAGTTAAGATTGTAAAAAGAAATGGATTCAAGATTCTGAAAGAATCTGTGGAGGGATCTGATTCTCAAGATTCTGGGAGAATCAGCAAAAGAGTTGAGCCATAATGGACGAGATAAATCTTTTGCCTCTGTTTTAGAAAAAAAAAAGGCTACACATGTAAAAGTTAGTTAGTTACCATGGATGAGGCCAGTGAGGTGGAGCCAGTCCTCGTCGGGGTAGTCCTTGCGGATGGCCTCGGCGGTTTGGAGGAGGTGCTCGATCTGCGGCATGTCCAGGTCGGGGTCACTGTCGTCGATGAACTCGTTGAGCAGCTCGATGCACTCCCAGATGCTCATCTCCGTCTTGTCCAGCCGCCCGTATGCGTCCCGCATCCGCTGCACAAACTCGTACGTCTGGTTGATGTGGTTCACGCTGTAGAACTCCTCCACCGTCTTCTTCCGCTCCGACTCCGCGTCGTAGTCCCTGGAGGCATGTATCAGTTTCCACTTCAGTATTGTTCGTTGGTGGTACGTACCACTTCTATATCTAGATGTAAGACGTTTTGGCAGTTTAATTGAACCGTCAAAACGTCTTATATTTAGGAACAGGGGTTGTAGTACTTATCAATTTGATACGCGGAAAGGTTTGATAAGCATGTGGCACGGAGTGCATGTGGGGACAATGCCCTGCCGTGCGAGCTCTGCTTATCGCGGAAAGAGAAAAAGGGAAGACTTTGAAAGCTGAGATCCAGAAAATGTTTCTGATGGACATTTTTAGTCAATTTCCTAGCATATCCAGTGGGAGTTTCTTGCCGAGTTTTTTTTCTTTTTGCGAAAATGATAAGATTCTTGCCCAGCTTAACTTCTGCCACTCCAATTTTAGCCAATTTCCCTAGCAGGAGGACAGCTTGTTATTGGTTTCAGCTCCTTCTAGGAGGCTCTTCCCAATACCGTTATGCATAACATTCTTGTCTATCTTAGGGGGGCGAGGGGGCGGGGGCGAGGGGGGTGAAGGGGAAGCAACAACCTTCCTTGTCTATCTTAGGGATGCAGAGGGTGCATGGGGAAGAAGGAACCTCCTTGTCTATCTATCTTAGGGGTGCTGCGGGGGTGCAGGTTCATCCGAAAATCTCACGTGGTTCGCCTGTTTAGAGGGATGCTCGGGGGCGAAGGCAAGCATGATGGCGGGGGAGGTTGAGGGGAGGAAAATCTCACTTGAATTGATGATTTTTTTTTTCAATCCAAGAACCATGGGAGCTCGAGGAAAGAAACCCCATGAGAACTCACCTGAAGGTGTGGCCGAAGGCGTTGGAGTCCGGCACGGTGAAGCCGCCGTCGAGCACGAGCTCCGCCGGGTCGCCGGCGACCTTCCTCTCCGCCGCCGCATCTGCAACCGGCCAACAGAAATCCGAACCAAATATCAGCATCGCGCCTATCGCACGGGCAAGGGAATTATTAAAGAAGCACGCAAATGATATGGGTAAGAGGAGTCTCACCAAACTGAGGCTGCTCGATGATGATGGTCATCTTGAACGGAGAAACGATTGCCGATCGGAGCTCGCGGCAGCGAAGCAGGGTCTGAGAAGACGGTAATGGGGTATTGCTCGGCTCTGCTCTGCAGGAGGCAAATCGCGAGCGGTATTTATAGGAGGGCCGAGGGGGGAGGGGCCCAGGCGTCAGCGAGTGGTGGTTGGGGTGAGGGAGATGGCAACGGAGGCCGAGGGGGATGGAGGAGCCGAAGAGTAAAACGTGACGGCGTGTTGATGGCGCTACCCTGCGGATTTTGGATTTATTAAAGGGGTCGGTGACTCAGCCATGGCGTGGAGCTACGCCTGTGGATGACAGCAACAGCTCATGCCGTCTGTTTTCTGCCTTTTTGCTAGGGCCTATTTTCATTTCCTTCCTCATCCGGTTTTCGTTCTGTTATTAACATCTTTTATTACACCCTATATTTTTTTTACGGAGGTAGTGTTTTTGTGCAAGAGGTATTAAACTGGCAGCTTATGGCCTCTTCCTCTGGCGAGAACGAAAAATAAGAAAAAGAAAAACTTAAGGCCACTTTAATTCAATCGGTTTTATCGGAAAACAGAGGGTTGAGATCTTATGAATTTTTTATATGTGAATTGTTTGATTCATATGACAAAATACTGGATGATTTTTCTAAATAAAGTTTTGAAACTAGAAGGGCAAGAACTAATGCTTATGCGTACGCTTAAAGAAAGGCTCATTCACTCCAACCTATTGGAGACAGTCCTTTGTTTTTGTTATGGTGCATCCACATATATTTTGGTACAAATTAATCATGTACTATTCCATGAAATTGCAGCCATGTGCCCCCCCCCCCCCCCCCCATAGTTTTGAAACTCTACAAATGAAGGAAGTCTTTATCTTTATGTTTTACATTTTGGTTGGCCATAAAAAGATGAGTAATGTTGCAGTGACAGAACAAACATGTTTTTATGGATTCAAAATGTCTGGCATTAGGTGCCATTTTCTCAATGAAGATTAAGGAGGAAGGAGGGTCCCACCCACGTGAAATTCGGGGGCGGGGGGGGGGGGGGGGGGGGGGGGAGGTTATTAGTATCGGGGGTTCCATATTACCTTAGTTAGTATCCATCCGTGCGTTTAGGATTCCCCTTCGCCACCCCCTCCTCGAGAAACGTGCGGCGGGACTTTACCAGAGGCAAGAGCGGCGGTGGTCTCACTCAGAGACCACTTCTCGCCGTACTTCGCTATCTTCTCGTCGAGGCGGCGGAGACGACACTTGCTTGTCTCGGCCGTGGTCATCGACCGGTCGATGATCCAGACCGTTGCGAGCTCCCGGTCCTTGAGGATTTGCCTTGGCGGGACATCTGAGTCCGTGAACTCCTCCAGGCTCACAGCATTCCACCATTGGTGCTCCCTATCTGCACTCTCCTCCGCCGTCAAGGCGCTTTGAGATTTTGGATTTATTAAGTGGGTCAGTGACTCGGCCATGGCGTGGGGCTATACCTGTGGATGATAGAAAGAACTCATGTCGTGTGTTCTCTTCGGTTTTCATAGGGTCTATTTTCATTTCCTTTCTTATCCAGACTTTGCTTTGTTGTTAGTAATATCTTATGCGAGAGGTATTAAACTGGCAGCTTATGGCCTCTTCTTCTGCCGAGAACAAAAAAGAAGAAAAAGAAAAACTTAAGTCCACTTTAATTCAATTAATTTTATTAGAAAATAGAGGGTTGAGATCTTATGATTATTTTTTTCTATCTGAGTTGCTTGATTCATATGACAAAATACTAGATGATTTTCCTAAATAACATTTTGTAATTGGAAGGGCAAGAACTACTACCTACGTCCTGGTTTATTAGTCCCCTTCGTATTCAGTGTCATACTTTGACCATGATTTTTTAACTAATAAAATATAGGTTATACATAACAAAAATAACATCATCTGAAACTATGTTCAAATACAAATCAAACAATATAATTTTTGATGACATGCATTAGTATTTTCTTAGTTAAATCTATGGTCAAACATTGACACAAAATACGAAGAGGACCAATAAAACAAGACGGAGGTAGTAATGCTTATGCGTACACTTAAAGAAAGTGCTCATTCACTCCAACCTATTGGAGACAATCTTTTGTATTTGCCATGGTGCATTCACATATATTTTGTACAAATTAAATTATGTACTATTCAAATGGGCATGATATTGCAACCATGTGTTTCCCCCCTCAATTTTGAAACTCTACGAATGAAGTATTTTTCTTTGTGTTTTACATTTTGGTTGGGCATAAAAAGTCGAGTAATGCTATAGTGACGGACATACAGTTTTTTACGGATTCAAAATGACTGCCATTAGGTGTCATTCTCTCAATGGAGATTAAGGAGGAAGGAGGGGCCCACCCACGTGAAATTCGGGGGGGGGGGGGGGGGGAGGTTATTAGTATGGGTAAAACCTCCATTAGTATCCATCCGTGTTTAGGATTCCTCCCTCGCCCCACCCCCACCCCCAATTCTGAAATATAAAAGGTGTATACATTTGTACAAATGTCAATCTTTTAAATCTTTGGTTTGGTTTAAGTATCAACATCTAGAATACAAAATCCACATCATTAGATTGCATGAAATATATTTTTATATTTTATTAATTTAGTATTTAAGATATTCCTAGTTTGTCCTATAAACTTATCAAATTTCATAAAGATTGACTTCGTTAAAAAAAGTTATATGCCTAATATTTTGGAATGGAGAGAGTATATGTTTTTAACTCATTTAGTTGTGTGGATTTTCCCGAAATCTCAGCCACAAAAGTGACATGTTACATTACAATTGTAGCCATTAGCAAATGTGCAATTCTTTCCCCTTGCAAAAAAAGTGCAATTCTGTTAGTCCTAGGTTGCATGGAGAACAAAGTGGATACGACGATGATAGTTATATGTTCATTCAAACACTATGGAAATCTGTTATAATTAAGAAAGGATTAAGCTACTTGGAAATAGAGAGCACTACGTTTGCATTGTAGGGACGGTATGACAAATCTATCAAAACTTAAAGCAAACAAAAAGAAAAGGCACAAATCATGGGACCCTTGGCCCAAAGCTTTATATTTTAGTATGCTCTATGTCTGTATTAATCATTAGCTTACCATGCACGTTGATAATAAAATCACTAAATCTAAAATATGATCATTAGCTAATCCCAATTACGAAATGTAACAAAAAAATGGAGAAATCCCATTTTGAAAAGCGAAGCCAATAACAAATGGCCATGCATCATGTAGGCTCTTTAAAAATATATTTAAGTAACTCTGTCTAGAGACAACAAATATACTAGACATATTTGAGGACGCAAGATATGGGAGACGCCAACCGCCATGTCCGTAAAATATTAATGGTATAAAGTCGGCCGTACATACTCTCTTGAAATGGGTATGAATTTGATTTGTTCTTTCATAGCTGCCGAGCTCTCAACTTCTCTGGAAAGGCCAAAGGCCATATACTAAAGTCGACCAACTCTTATATTGTCTTAAAGAAACTAAAAATTACACATCGGTCATTGTGACATTGTCTTCCTCCTGCAATCGTCAACAGCGTGCCGTGATGAAAAGTTGATGCTGCCTTTGGACCTCTAAAGAACCATCAGAGCCAAAAAAAAATGTTGTTGACGCGGCTATCGAAGACTGAAGATGCCTAAGATCAAGACCTGGAACCAAATTTGTCGGGGAGAAGAAAACGAAGAAGAGGGCCGGACAATCATCCCAGAGCCGCCCGTACATATTCAGAGAGATATAACATCACAAGGTCCCTAATGACGCCAAAGTTTGCTGAACGTAGCGGTGGGAGAAGGAGCCATAGGACCAAGACGCAAAATAGCTCATTCCACTCTGTCGGAAGACACCCTCAAAGACCACCCACATATCGCGAAGAAACACTAGATTTACCACCAGAAAGAGTAGTGACCAACTAACCGCCCGATGTACCCTACGACGCCGACGAGATCGACCAGGAGTCAAGAAACCTTGTTCTAGATCCGCACAACGGCGACACCATCGCTGAGGAATAAAACTCCAATCCTAAAAGAATAAATAAAACACCCCAACACCAGATCTTGGGTCCCCCTCCTCCCGCCGATGGAGCGGCGGGCAAAAGAAGAGGGGACTCGTGGGTGATGGCAGCTAGAGTTTGAGAATGAAGGCTTGGATGACCTGTAAATATTCTCTTCATTCACGTGAGTGGAAAACTCGACGGGGCATGTGAGAAAGCTTTGAATCTTTGGCACTAGTACAACAACAATGATACATCCACGGTTGATGCTAGAGCATATACAACTGGCTCCTCAAAAGTGACCCCTCATATGTTCGAGGACACGTTCGGGCATGTCCATGAACAGGGCCTAGTCACCCCTCATTTTCCGCGCGCTGCAACGACAAACCTCAAATATCACACTCCAAATCCATACTACACCATGCAACACAAAATAAGCTACCTACTACATTACATAGATAAAATTACCCTAGTACTACTTGTCGTCGGAGATGTCGATGACCACCATGCCGGCACTGCTAGATGGACTGGCCTCCTGGTCACTGGCTGCGGCCCACAGTTCGGCTCCTCATCAGAGTCCAGGTCCACAAAGACTTCCTCCAGCTCTGGGTCTGCCTGTTAGAGGCAGCGGCGGTTTGCTGAGACCTCAAACTCCGAAAGGATGGAGTCGAGGATGGCCTGGTGCTCCACCGCCTCCTTCGCTTGGGCCACCTCGAACTCGGCCAACGCGTTGCCCATGCTGAATCTAGCAGCAAGTGGCGTCCGATCCCTCTCACCGTCCTCTGTCTCCACGCCTGGTGTTCCCTGCTTCGACGCCTGCTGATTTGCCTCCTCCTCCTTCTGCTCTGACACCTCCCGCTCGTCCTGCTCTGGAGAGTCCGGAGGCAAGCCAGTTGAAATCCGAGCGGCGAACGTGCACATGTATCTCCGCTAGGAGTTTCATCCGACGCTGCAGAGCGAGCATCTTATATATGGTGATCCACTGGCAGACCATGGCTACCGGCGAGCTCAGAGCGGCTGAAAGTGGACGGCGAGCTCGGAGCAGATGCAAGTGGCGGCGCGGACAAGAGGATAAGGGTGGAAATGGGAGTGGCTTGAACTGGGACTCGCCGTCCTGCTTAAATAGCTGAATTTGCCCCTTCAGGCAGTGCGCGGAAGTGACGCACTCATCGGACCGATGAGTGTCGATGTGTGTCTGTATAGGCCCCGCCCGCCAGTCTAATGTGACGGACGCGTCCAGGCCTCCTCATACCGCTCTAGATATGGGCTGGATACGGAGATACCGGTTAGTCCGGACGTATATGACGGGTTTGAGGAGTCCTGCTGTGTGACTATTCAGTTTGTGAGTAAGCTATTAGGTCGTTAATTTTAGGATTTTCGTAATTAATCCGTAGTAGTAGTACAATGCTAGACACGGCATCAGACCGAGACCGGGGGCAGTGACGATGCTAACCTTATCTGCTCGATCGACTTCTCGTTGTTCATGCTTTGACATTTTCGTTTCCTCACACGCGGAAGGGGTTTCCAGCTGGTCAGGAGGAGCTCCTCAACGACGGGAGCAGTCTGTCCGGTCGTCCCGCCAGGTGCGCTTTGCGTGAGCCGACCCACCACACACGCTCATGTCAACAGATGCGAGGAAATCTGCTTCGTTATGATAAATATCTGACGTCAGGTACGAGCACACGGAAAATTAAACATTTTCTATGATAACTATAGTAACGCAAGGATGACAAGTTAGTTGGCACATACGATAACTTTTTGTCGATGGTCCATGGATTAAAAATATTGACTGAGCCTCCCGGGTCGCTCTCTCGGGCGACTCCGGAGGTCCCCGCCGCCACTCTCCGGCCGGCCTCCTCTAGCCCACCCCTCCCCTCGCCGTCGCCGGAGGAGGCCGCCGGGCGAAGCCCCGCGGCGGACGGCGGCGGCGAGGCTGCGTGCAGCCTCCTCTCCAGCCTGTTGCGTTCTCTCCTTCTCCCTCAGATCCAAAATCTCCCCCACGCCTCCTGCTTCCATGCTTGCTTGGCTACGGCTGCCGGCAGTCTAAATGCTTCGGCTGCCCCTGCTCTGGCCCCATGGCGCCAGATGTGGCTGGTGGTCCTTGTGGACGGGGTGCTGACCAGTAAAAATTTGAGCTGACGGCTTGTGTGGACGACTGCTCGGTGCGGCGGCTGAGTGGCTGGCGGTGGCTGCCGCGGTGGGCCTGCGGGTTCGATGGCGGGGGGTTGCGGGCACGGGCGTGCTAGCGCGGGGCGTCCTCGTCCTGGGTGCACGCGGCCCTGGGCGTGTGGCGCGGTCGTGGTGGCGCCCGGTGCTGGTGCGGGTGGCCACGGGCGCGCGTCGAGTCGGGGGAGTTGCGGGGCGAGATGGAACTGGAGCGGCCAGCGCGCCGGCTCCAGATCTGGCAGTGGTCGGAGCTTGCCGAGATCCCCGTCCCCGATCTGGCGATCTTCGAGGCGGTTGGTCATGGGATGGTGCTCGGCGGCTTGGTTGGCGCTGCAGGCAGTGCTGGTGGATGCATGGCTTGCCTCTGGCTCGGGGCATGCCTGTTGGAAATATGCCCTAGAGGCAATAATAAATAGGTTATTATTATATTTCCTTGTTCATGATAATCGTTTATTATCCATGCTAGAATTGTATTGATAGGAAACTCAGATACATGTGTGGATACATAGACAACACCATGTCCCTAGTAAGCCTCTAGTTGACTAGCTCATTGATCAATAGATGGTTACGGTTTCCTGACCATGGACATTGGATGTCGTTGATAACGGGATCACATCATTAGGAGAATGATGTGATGGACAAGACCCAATCCTAAGCCTAGCTCAAGATCGTGTAGTTCGTTTGCTCAGAGCTTTTCTAATGTCAAGTATCAGTTCCTTAGACCATGAGATTGTGCAACTCCCGGATACCGTAGGAATGCTTTGGGTGTACCAAACGTCACAACGTAACTGGGTGACTATAAAGGTGCACTACAGGTATCTCCGAAAGTGTCTGTTGGGTTGGCACGAATCGAGATTGGGATTTGTCACTCCGTGTAAACGGAGAGGTATCTCTGGGCCCACTCGGTAGGACATCATCATAATGTGCACAATGTGACCAAGGAGTTGATCACGGGATGATGTGAGTTACGGAACGAGTAAAGAGACTTGCCGGTAACGAGATTGAACAAGGTATAGGGATACCGACGATCGAATCTCGGGCAAGTAACATACCGATAGACAAAGGGAATTGTATACGGGATTGATTGAATCCCCGACATCGTGGTTCATCCGATGAGATCATCGTGGAACATGTGGGAGCCAACATGGGTATCCAGATCCCGCTGTTGATTATTGACCGGAGAACGTCTCGGTCATGTCTGCATGGTTCCCGAACCCGTAGGGTCTACACACTTAAGGTTCGATGACGCTAGGGTTATAGAGATATTAGTATGCGGTAACCCGAAAGTTGTTCGGAGTCCCGGATGAGATCCCGGACGTCACGAGGAGTTCCGGAATGGTCCGGAGGTAAAGATTTATATATGGGAAGTCTTATTTTGGTCGCCGGGAAAGTTTCGCACTTTATCGGCATTGTACCGGGAGTGCCAAAGGGGTCCGGGGGTCCACCAAGGGGGTCCTCAAGCCCCGGGGGGGCACATGGGCTGTAGGGGGTGCGCCTTGGCCTATATGGGCCAAGGGCACCAGCCCCAAGAGGCCCATGCGCCAAGAGATAAGGAAAATGGAGAGTCCTAAAGGGGGAAGGCACCTCCGAGGTGCCTTGGGGAGGAAGGACTCTTCCCTGGCCGCACCCTTCCTTGGAGGAAGGGCCAAGGCTGCACCCCCCCTCTCCCTTGGCCCTGTATATAGTGGGGGGAAGGGAGGGCAGCAATACCTAAGCCCTGGCGCCTCCCTCTCCCTCCCGTGACACCTCTTCCTCCCCGCTTGCGCTTGGTGAAGCCCTGCCGGGATCCCGCTACTTCCACCACCACGCCGTCGTGCTGCTGGATCTCCATCAACCTCTCCTCCCCCCCTTGCTGGATCAAGAAGGAGGAGACGTCGCTGCTCCGTACGTGTGTTGAACGCGGAGGCGCCGTCCGTTCGGCGCTAGGATCATCGGTGATTTGGATCACGACGAGTACGACTCCATCAACCCCGTTCTCTTGAACGCTTCCGCTCGCGATCTACAAGGGTATGTATATGCACTCCCCTTCCCCTCGTTGCTAGATTACTCCATAGATTGATCTTGGTGATGCGTAGAAAAGTTTGAATTTCTGCTACGTCCCCAACAGTGGCATCATGAGCTAGGTCTATGCGTAGTTTCTATGCACGAGTAGAACACAAAGTAGTTGTGGGCGTCGATGTTGTCAATTCTTCTTGCCGCTACTAGTCTTATCTTGTTTCGGCGGCATTGTGGGATGAAGCGGCCCGGACCGACCTTACACGTACGCTTACGTGAGACAGGTTCCACCGACTGACATGCACTAGTTGCATAAGGTGGCTAGCGGGTGTCTGTCTCTCCCACTTTAGTCGGAACGGATTCGATGAAAAGGGTCCTTATGAAGGGTAAATGGAAATTGGCATATCACGTTCTGGTTTTACGTAGGTAAGAAACGTTCTTGCTAGAAACCTATACAAGCCACGTAAAAACTTGCAACAACAATTAGAGGACGTCTAACTTGTTTTTGCAGCATGTGCTATGTGATGTGATATGGCCAGAAGATGTGATGAATGATATATGTGATGTATGAGATTGATCATATTCTTGTAATAGGAATCACGACTTGGATGTCGATGAGTATGACAACCGGCAGGAGCCATAGGAGTTGTCTTTATTTTTTGTATGACCTGCGTGTCATTGAATAACGTCATGTAAATTACTTTACTTTATTGCTAAGCGCGTTAGCCATAGAAGTAGAAGTAATCGTTGGCGTGACAACTTCATGAAGACACAATGATGGAGATCATGATGATGGAGATCATGGTGTCATGCCGGTGACAAAGATGATCATGGTGCCCCGAAGATGGAGATCAAAGGAGCAAAATGATATTGGCCATATCATGTCACTATTTGATTGCATGTGATGTTTATCATGTTATGCATCTTATTTGCTTAGAACAACGGTAGTAAGTAAGATGATCCCTCACTAAAATTTCAAGAGACGTGTTCCCCCTAACTGTGCACCGTTGCGAAGGTTCGTTGTTTCGAAGCACCACGTGATGATCGGGTGTGATAGATTCTAACGTTCGAATACAACGGGTGTTGACGAGCCTAGCATGTACAGACATGGCCTTGGAACACATGCGAAACACTTAGGTTGACTTGACGAGCCTAGCATGTACAGACATGGCCTCGGAACACAAGAGACCGAAAGGTCGAACATGAGTCGTATAGTAGATACGATCAACATGGAGATGTTCACCGATGATGACTAGTCCGTCTCACGTGATGATCGGACACGGCCTAGTTTGACTCGGATCATGTATCACTTAGATGACTAGAGGGATGTCTATCTGAGTGGGAGTTCAATAATCAGATGAACTTCTTTATCATGAACATAGTCAAAAGGTCTTTGCAAATTATGTCATACGCTTTAGTTCTACTGTTTAAGATATGTTCCTAGAGAAAATTTAGTTGAAAGTTGGTAGTAGCAATTATGCGGACTAGGTCCGTAAACTGAGGATTGTCCTCATTGCTGCACAGAAGGCTTATGTCCTTAATGCACCGCTCGGTGTGCTGAACCTCAGCGTCGTCTGTAGATGTTGCGGAACATCTGACATACACGTTTTGATAACTACGTGATAGTTCAGTGCGTAATGCTAACAGTTTAGAATTGTGGCACCAAAGACGGTTTTTGAAACGTCGCAGAACATATGAGATGTTCCGAAGACTGAAATTGGGATTTCAGACTAGTGCCCACGTCAAGAGGTATGAGACCTCTGACAAGTTTCTTAAGCCTGCAAACTAAGGGAGAAAAGCTCAATCGTTGAGCATGTGCTCAGATTGTCTAAGTACCACAATCGCTTGAATCGAGTGGGAGTTAATCTCCCAGATGAGATAGTGATGGTTCTCCATAATCACTGCCACCAAGCTATTAGAGCTTCGTGATAAACTATAACATATCAGGGATAGATATGATGATCCTTGAGCTATTCGCGATGTTTGACACCGCGAAAGTAGAAATCAAGAAGGAGCATCAATTGTTGATGGTTAGTAAAACCACTAGTTTCTAGAAGGGCAAGGGCAAAGGGGATACTTCATGAAACAGCAAATCATTTGCTGCTCTAGTGGAGAATCCCAAGGTTGAACCCAAACCCGAGACTAAGTGCTTTTGTAATGAGAGGAACGGTCACTGAAGCAGTACTACCCTAGATACTTGGTAGATGAGAAGGCAGGCAAGGTCGACTGAAGTATATTGGATATACGTTATATGAATGTGTACTTTACTAGTACTCCTAGCAGCACCAGGGTATTAGATACCGGTTCGGTTGCTAAGTGTTAGTAACTCGAAATAAAAGCTGCGGAATAAACGGAGACTAGCTAAAAGGTGAGATGACGATATGTGTTGGAAGTGTGTCCAAGGTTGATGTGATCAATCATCGCATGCTCCCTCTATCATTGAGATTTGGTGTTTGCGTTGAGCATGATTGGATTATGTTTATCGCAATACGGTTATTCATTTAAGGAGAATAATGGTTACTCTGTTTATTTGAATAATACCTTCAATGGTCTTGCACCTAAAATGAATCTCGATCGTAGTGATACACATGTTCATGCCAAAAGATATAAGATAGTAATGATAGTACCACATACTTGTGGCACTGCCACTTGAGTCATATTGGTATAGAACGCATGAAGAAGCTCCATGTAGATGGATCTTTGGACTCAGTCGTTTTTGAAAAGATTGAGACATGCGAACCATGTCTATTGGTATATATGCATGAAGAAACTCCATGCAGATGGATCGTTTGGACTCACTTGATTTCGAATCACTTGAGACATGCAAATCATACCACATGGGCAAGATGACTGAAAGTCCTCGTTTTTCAGTAAGATGGAACAAGAGAGCAACTTATTGGAAGTAATACATTTTTGATGTATGCAGTCCAATGAGTGCTGAGGCATGCAGTGGATATCATTATGTTCTTACTTCACAGATGATTTGAGTAGATGCTGAGTGTATTTACTTGATGAAACACAAGTCTGAATTATTGAAAGGTTCAACTAATTTCAGAGTGAAGTTGAAGATCGTCGTGACAAGAGGATAAAATGTCTATGATATGGTCATAGAGATATCTGAGTTACGAGTTTGGCACACAATTAAGACATTGTGGAAAGTGTTTCACAATTAATACTGCCTGGAACACCACAGTGTGATGGTGTGTCCGAACATCATAGCTGCACCCTATTGGATATGGTGCATACCATGATGTCTCTTATCGAATTACCACTATCGTTTATGGGTTAGGCATTAGAGATAACCGCATTCACTTTAAAAGGGGCACCACGCAATTCCGTTGAGACGACACCGTTTAGAGAAACCTAAGTTGTCGTTTCTTAAAAGTTTGGGGCTGCGATGCTTATGTGAAAAAGTTTCAGGCTGATAAGCTGGAACCCAAAGCGGATAAATACATCTTCATAGAGAACCCAAAACAGTTGGGTATACCTCCTATTTCAGATCTGGAAGCAAAAGTAATTGCTTCTAGGAACGGGTCCTTTCTCGAGGAAAAGTTTCTCTCGAAAGAATTGAGTGGGAGGATGGTGGAGAGTTGATAAGGTTATTGAACCGTCACTTCAACTAGTGTGTAGCAGGGCACAGGAAGTTGTTCCTGTGGCACCTATACCAATTGAAGTGGAAGCTTATGATAGTGATCATGAAACTTCGGATCAAGTCACCACCAAACCTCGTAGGACGACGAGGATGCGTGCTACTTCAGAGTGGTACGTGATCCTGTCTGAGATATCATGTTGTTGGACAACACTGAACCTACGAGCTATGGAGAAGCGATGGTGGGCCCATATTCCGACAAATGGTTGGAAGCCATGAAATCCGAGATAAATGGATCTTTAAGAAGAAGACGGACGTGGACGGTAATGTTACCATCTATGAAGCTCGACTTGTGGCTAAGAGTATTTCCACAAGTTCAAGGAGTTGACTACGATGAGATTTTTCTCATCTGTAGCGATGCTTAAGTCCGTCGGAATCATGTTAGCATTAGCTGCATTTATGAAATCTGGCAGATGGATGTCAAAACAAGTTTCCTTGCCAGTTTTCGTAAGGAAAGGTTGTATGTGATACAATCAGAAAGGTTTTGTCGATCCTAAGGATGCTAAAGGTATGCTAGCTCCAGCGATCCTTCTAAGGACTGGAGTAAGAATCTCGGAGTTGGAATGTACGCTTTGATGAGATGATCAAAGTTTTTGGATTTATACAAAGTTTGTTAGAAACTTGTATTTACAATAAAGTGAGTGGGAGCGCTGCAACATTTCTGATAAGTATATGTGAATGACATATTGTTGATCCGAAATGATGTAAAATTTCTGGAAAGCATAAAGGGTTGTTTGAAAGGAGTTTTTCAAAGGAAGACCTGGATAAAAGCTGCTTACATATTGGGCATCAAGATCTATAGAGATAGATCAAGACGCCCGATGATACTTTCAAAGAACGCACACCTTGACATGATTTTGAAAGAGTTCAAAATAGATCAGCAAAGAAGGAATTCTTGGCTGTGTTACAAGGTGTGAGTATTGAGTAAGACTCAAGACCTGACCACAGCAGAAGATAGAGAAAGGACGAAGGTCGTCCCCTATGCTTTAGACGTAGGCTCTATAGTATGCTATGCTGTGTACCGCACATGTAGTGTGCCTTGCCATGAGTTGGTCAAGAGGGTACAATAGTGATCCGGGAAAGGATCTCATGACAGCGGTCGAACTTATCCTTAGTACCTAGTGGACTAAGGAATTTTCTCGATTATGGAGGTGAAAGGGAGTTCGTCGTAAAGGGTTACGTCGATGCGAACTTTGACACTAATCCGGATGACTCTGAGTAGTAAACCGGATTCGTATAGTAGAGCAATTATTTGAAATGGCTCCAAATAGCGCGTGGTAGCATCCACAAGATGACATAGACATTCGTAAAGCACACACGGATCTGAAAGGTTCAGACCCGTTGACTAATAACCTCTCTCACAAGCATAACATGATCAAACCAGAACTCATTGAGTGTTAATCACATAGTGATGTGAACTATATTGTTGACTCTAGTAAACTCTTTGGATGTTGGTCACATGGTGATGTGACCTGTCAGTGTTAATCACATGGTGATGTGAACTAGATTATTGACTCTAGTGCAAGTGGGAGACTGTTGGAAATATGCCCTAGAGGCAATAATAAATAGGTTATTATTATATTTCCTTGTTCATGATAATCGTTTATTATCCATGCTAGAATTGTATTGATAGGAAACTCAGATACATGTGTGGATACATAGACAACACCATGTCCCTAGTAAGCCTCTAGTTGACTAGCTCGTTGATCAATAGATGGTTACGGTTTCCTGACCATGGACATTGGATGTCGTTGATAACGGGATCACATCATTAGGAGAATGATGTGATGGACAAGACCCAATCCTAAGCCTAGCTCAAGATCGTGTAGTTCGTTTGCTCAGAGCTTTTCTAATGTCAAGTATCAGTTCCTTAGACCATGAGATTGTGCAACTCCCGGATACCGTAGGAATGCTTTGGGTGTACCAAACGTCACAACGAAACTGGGTGACTATAAAGGTGCACTACAGGTATCTCCGAAAGTGTCTGTTGGGTTGGCACGAATCGAGGCTGGGATTTGTCACTCCGTGTAAACGGAGAGGTATCTCTGGGCCCACTCGGTAGGACATCATCATAATGTGCATAATGTGACCAAGGAGTTGATCACGGGATGATGTGAGTTACGGAACGAGTAAAGAGACTTGCCGGTAACGAGATTGAACAAGGTATAGGGATACCGACGATCGAATCTCGAGCAAGTAACATACCGATAGACAAAGGGAATTGTATACGGGATTGATTGAATCCCCGACATCGTGGTTCATCCGATGAGATCATCGTGGAACATGTGGGAGCCAACATGGGTATCCAGATCCCGCTGTTGGTTATTGACCGGAGAACGTCTCGGTCATGTCTGCATGGTTCCCGAACCCGTAGGGTCTACACATTTAAGGTTCGATGACGCTAGGGTTATAGAGATATTAGTATGCGGTAACCCGAAAGTTGTTCGGAGTCCTGGATGAGATCCCGGACGTCACGAGGAGTTCCGGAATGGTCCGGAGGTAAAGATTTATATATGGGAAGTCTTATTTTGGTCGCCGGAAAAGTTTCACACTTTATCGGTATTATACCGGGAGTGCCGAAAGGGGTCCGGGGGTCCACCAAGGGGGTCCTCAAGCCCCGGGGGGCCACATGGGCTGTAGGGGTGCGCCTTGGCATATATGGGCCAAGGGCACCAGCCCCAAGAGGCCCATGCGCCAAGAGATAAGGAAAAGGGAGAGTCCTAAAGGGGGAAGGTGCCTTGGGGAGGAAGGACTCCTCCCTGGCCGCACCCTTCCTTGGAGGAAGGGCCAAGGCTGCGCCCCCCCTCTCCCTTGGCCCTATATATAGTGGGGGGAAGGGAGGGCAGCAATACCTAAGCCCTGGCGCCTCCCTCTCCCTCCCGTGACACCTCTTCCTCCCCGCTTGCGCTTGGTGAAGCCCTGCCGGGATCCCGCTACTTCCACCACCACGCCGTCGTGCTGCTGGATCTCCATCAACCTCTCCTCCCCCCCTTGCTGGATCAAGAAGGAGGAGACGTCGCTGCTCCGTACGTGTGTTGAACGCGGAGGTGCCGTCCGTTCGGCGCTAGGATCATCGGTGATTTGGATCACGACGAGTACGACTCCATCAACCCCGTTCTCTTGAACGCTTCCGCTCGCGATCTACAAGGGTATGTAGATGCACTCCCCTTCCCCTCGTTGCTAGATTACTCCATAGATTGATCTTGGTGATGCGTAGAAAAGTTTGAATTTCTGCTACGTTCCCCAACAATGCCGGTCGTGATGGCGTGTGGCGTGGCGGCGATCTCGGGCTGGATCTGAACTGCAGTGGTCCGAATCGGGTCCTGTACGACGGTGCTCTGGGAGAAATCCCTGCTCACCCATTGTGTGAGCCGACCACGACGGCGCCTCCCCGGCGTCGCATACCTTCCTAGAGGCGTGGTCTTTGAGCTGTTCCGTGTGGATCTGCTTCGGCGTGGTTCAGGCCGTCTTGCTGTAGGGATGTGCTCAAACTCCGGGTGAGAACCTTTCATCGACTATGTCGATGTCGGCGGCAGCGGCGTCTATGGACGTCGTCTTGCTCGCAGGAGGTGCCACTGTGGAGCTCCAGCACCTATGGTATTTTGCTTTGTGGTCTCCGGGTGAAAACCCAAGATCGGGCTTGCCGGATCGGATGATGGTGTTGTGTCTCCGACAGCACTACCTCCTTGGAGGCGTCATCTTGAAGGCCCAAACCACGGCCCCTGTTGCTGTTGTGTGGTTGAGGCTGGTGCGTTTGGTGGTGGTGATGCGGCCAGCTTGGGGCCGACGGTGGTGTGCTTCTTTTTCAGGTGTTTCTCTTGGCTGTCCTTCGCGTGGTCTCCGCCCTGTTGTTGTGCCTGCTCAAGACCCTCCCATGGTTGCCGTTGTGCTGCGGCGAGCTTTGGGCTCTTGGTGTTGTCTTGGTTCACCTTTGCTCAATGACAACGCAATGATGCCTCCCCAACCTGCTAATCGTTCTGACCGCCCGTGGCGGATCTTTCAGTCAAGGTTCGTGTTATGGTTTGACACTCGTTGATTATGGTTGATCCTCTGTTGTGTCGTGGGGTTCGGTACGCACGCCGGTGCGGTGCGTTAGGTTGTTTGCAGAGTCTTGGTATTGTGATCCCTCGACAGAACCCCACATCTACTTGTGTCTCTCGTGGTGTTGGTCTTTCTGCCTGCTAGCTAGGTCATGCCCTCTCCTGGGTGGCACTTTTTTCTCATCTTCTGTAACCTTGTTACCTGTATGGTTTTTGGCCCGGTTTCCCTCATAAACGGGGTCAACTTGTTTAGGTTTTTGATCTGGTTTTCCTTATAAACTGGATCAGCCAAAGCTTAAGGGGTGACTCCTGGTTTTGGCAGCTTTTTGAGCAATATATTCAGGTGGGATCCTCTCCCCCGGTGACCGTTCGAAAAAATAACTTTTTGCCAAAAAATAAATTGAGGCATGAAGTTATTATGCTTACAAATTAAAATTGCCATTCTCACGTCATTAAATTTGTCATCAAGAACATTCGATTTGCCACGTGCACGTACCTGATGATTAGGCGTCATCAGATTCCAATCCGTTTGGGACTTTGGGTGGCCGGCGCACGTAGAAAGGTTGGACAGACCCGCTGGAGCCCATGCGGCCTGTCGGTATTTGCTTTTCGTGGAGAAGAGAAACGTCGCAACCGAGCAACCATATACTTACTCCCTCCATGAGTGCACGGCTAAATTGACAGGCCAAACACCGCTAAAATGGACAATCGTGGCAGGGCAGTGCAGGTGTCTCACGTGTGCAGGTACGAATGAAAGCTACGTGTGCTCGCCAAACCTGCTCAAATAAACGGGCGGGGCACCCGCTAGATAACCGACGAAGTGAAATGCATTCGACACGCAGTGATGATATTCAAGGGTTGATTAAGGGAGTGTTTGTTTGCCCGCATCAGGCCCAACCAGGCCTGCGTGGGAAGGAGAAGACCTATTTGATTGCCGTTTTTAATGTTGGTGTGCATCGCATGTTTTTTAAAGCAGCCCAGAGCCTGGCTGGCTGGAAACGCTTGAATCTGCAGTTTCTGGCGAGCCAGGCCGAGGCGAGAGTTAGCGAGCGGGCTCTTGCATGAGTGAAGAAGGGAGAGATGCGAGGTGATTATCTGAGGTCTTCTTCAACCTCGAGTAACCTTCTATCTAATCTCCTCTCTCTGATCTACACAACGGTGCTTCGATTCGAGGTAAGCTCTACACGGAAAAGATGCACCTTGATGTTATGGTTCCATTCAGGCGATCGGTTCGCAGTTTCGTCGGCCGTAAGGTCTTAATCTCGTATTCTCGTTTGGAGCTATTCTAGACGAATTTTGTCAGATTCGTCGCGCACGATCGATCATTTGAAATTTCCTTTGACCAGCAGCCTAATCATGCAGTTCCTCACAACACTTGTGTTGTAAGTTTTTGGTTTCGACGATCGTAGCTTCATCTCTCTTTGAGCAGCAGTGTACTGCACTGACGCCGCCATGTCGAGCTCATCTGTCCTCTGCTCAGAGCCCTCCTATTCGTCGCTCTCGACGCCGAAGCCCTTCCCCTTGATCTCCTTGCCCACGTCATACTAAACTAGAGTCGTTTCTGGCGTCGCTCATCTCGGCCTACTCTCTGTCGTCCTCCTACTACACTAACGCTGCAATGACGCGCACATTGCTTCTTGTGTCCTCTACCTCCGTGCACACTGCAGTTCGCCGCGCCGCCGACGGGGCCGATCATCTTGGCCTCCTCTCTCTCGCCCTACTACACTCGAGTCATTTCCGGTGTCGATCATCTCGGCCTCCTCTCTCGTCCACTGCACTGACGATACCATGGCGCGGGCACTGCATTCTCCTCCTCCGTCGACTGTCTTTGCGCGAGCACCGCAACTAGTTCGCCGACGGTGTCGCTCGCCGTGCCGCCGACGGGGTCGCTCGTCCACGACTCCATGCTCGTCATGTCGGACACGGCGCCACGGCCACTATCCACCGCAGTCGCCATGGTCCGGCGCACACTGCATTTCTTCTCCCACTTCCTCTGCTATCTCTTAACCCTGTGTGCTAAGTGCAAGTGCTAGCTCTTAATCATACCCCATGTGGGCAACCAAACAACGTGTAGTTGCATGTGCCGAGACAATGCAGGCAACCAAACAACGTGCCAAAGTTGATCTCCTAATGCAGGCAGTCCATATGCAGGCAACCAAACAACTCGCATATGTCGCATATAAGTTGATCTCCTAATGCAGGCAGTCCATATGCAGGCAACCAAACAACTCGCAGATGTCACATATGAAGCTGTTTTTCTAAAGACAGACTGAGTGGAAATGTGTATGCAACGTAGGTACTGTAGACAACGGCAACCAAAAACGTCCTAAGTGTACATTTTGGCACGTAGAAGAAACTATGAGGCCTTGTACAATGGGAGATGCTTAGGGGAGGTGCTTAGAGAAATAAACCAGGTTTTTCTTAAGCACCGGTGCCTATTTGTACAGGAAAGACGCTTAACTAAGCATCTCTCCTGTAGAAATAGACACCGGTGCTTCACAAAAACTCGGTTTATTTTTCTAAGCACCTCCCTAAGCATCTTCCATTGTACAAGGCCTGACCATGTTCGCTGCCACTGGCCTGATTGTGCGGTCACCGTCCGATACCCCTTTACTGGACAAGGCTAGCTCGCATTTTCTTACCCTTCCAACCCTACAAAGCCTGTTTAGTTAGCTCGATACTACTTCATTTTTCTGATTTTTTTATTGAACTGTTAGACCGATAAATAAGCTTAAACAGAATTAAACGGACCTACAAAAATTTGCAATCATAAAAAGAATTAAACGGACCTGGTTTGCATCCCTACCTGTTGTCCGTTTCATACAGTTGAGGCGTCTCACCGGGTGGACCGCATCGGTGCTCGCCCGCGTGTAATGGATCGGAACGTGTACGTGCTTAGATTTGGCGTAGAAGCTGTCATCCCCTCATTTCACTGAAAACAAAAACTTAGTGGCACTATACGCGCTGCATTTGCATGTGAAGAATGATCTTCAGACAGGCCGTTGCGTATGCCATGGGGGAAGCAGTCGTGTATACCGAGTGGCCCGTAAGATCCGGATCCAAAGTCCAAGTTGGCATGCAACTAGCGGGCGACAGCTAATATATCTGGCTGCTGCTGCTGTACACTGCACTTGTTTGCCGACGCAGGTCGCTGCGCCAGGCCTTCCATGCTAACGGCGTGTATCCGCTTGGTCAAACCGAACGCTGTCGCCTCGACAACGGCGGTGTGTTAAGTGTGTTAGAGTATCTCCAGCCGCGCCCCAGGGACCAGGCCGAGGCCGAGGCGGCACGCGCGGGGATGATGAATCCCCCCGGCAACCACGCGCCGTACGCGCCCTGGGGCCAGCAAGGTGTCGGGTCTCCTACGCTGCAGCCATGGGGATCGCCGGGCTACGCCAGAGTGCTTCGCCGACCACCGCTCGCGTGCAGGAATCCATCCAGCACTGCCTCGCCGACGCACAGGCCCGGGCCGTCCTTCGTGAAGAGAAGACCGAGGCGCGGTGGTCGGCGTTGATGTCGACAAGCGCCGTCAAGCTCGTCCTACTCCAGACCAACGTCGCCGCGAAGAAGAGGAACACCGACCTGGCTTTCCTGCTGGGCGGGGCGGACATGCTTCAGAGCACCGACGAGGCGGTCAAGGCGTGGTACAGGGCGCATGTCGGCCTCATCCTGGACCAGATTCCCTCGACGACGCCGCCCACGCCCACGCCCACGACGACGCCGCCCATGCCCACGCGCACGCGGACGCCGCCAACAAGCCCGACCGATGATGCCGCCGAGACTGCCCGCAGCGCAGAAGCCACGCCGCCAACAAGCCCGACCGATGATGCCGCCGAGACTGCCCGCAGCGCAGAAGCCACGCCGCCAAGCACAGAGACCCCATCAAGCCCGCGCACGCCGACTCCACCGACGCCGGAGGGCGACCTCGCCATCTGATGCGCGTTTCTGTTCTGATTTTTGTACGCCGAACTTTTCATCGATCGCCGATCACCGCTTGATCGCCGGATCGTGGCATTTATTTTTGGGCGCGGGAATGAACTACGTTTGAATTTACCAAGGCTGAGGGGCGCCTGGGCCGTGGCTGGGAGCTAGGCCGATGCTCTTAGGTGCGAGTGAGACCCATATCGGGGGATGGCTCTGCTGTGCATTGAACTGACCACGCAATGGAACTGAGTTTGGTCCAGATGTGCTCTACAGACAATGTTGCAGAGACCAGCGGTAGCCGGTTACTGAACGAGAATATGAAATTGGCAGGGCTCTGACTACTTGGTTGGAAAACAGATCACTTGTGTGTACTGGGTATGTCTGGCTCCTGCCCCATAGCAATGCCCTACAAACAACTTTTGTCAATTATTGCGTAGCCCAGATGTCGGCTAGAGATTTCTTGATTCTTTTCGTTTTGAGGCAAGAGACTTCTTTTTTTTAACCGAAACCGTAGAACAATCGTTGTACGGTATTAATATATTAAAATAAACAAACAAAGGTTGGAATTTACAAGGAGTTCAACCAACTCCAGTTTTGTGGAAACCAAACGGGAACATGATAAACTGGCTTACAAACTGTTCTGTCCAATTGACAAGCAAAGATTTAAACTTGTCCTTGATGCGATGCTGAAGGAGGAGTAAGTCAGCCTTAAGGCCTCTTCTCCAAGCTTGAACAGAAGGGATCTGAGCTTTGAAGATTTTCCCATTGCGTTGCATCCAAATGTTCCAACAACCCATGATCAGAATTTCCATAGCAATGTTGGGAGGAAATGCTTCTGGGAGAAGTAAAATTTCATCAAATATCGAAATGCCACGTCTGCGCTGTCCCAGGATGGAATTCCAGCAAGCTTGAGCAAAATCACAGTCCCAAAAAAGATGCAAGGTTGTTTCTTCTGTGCTAACATGGCAGGTCTCACAATCATAGGAAGGCATATGAAAGGATTTTCTTTTGAGGAGGCCCCTGGAGTTGACTCTATCATGCAAGATGAGCCAGAAAAATATTTTGTATCTCAAAATAGCTGCATTCTTCCAAATCTTCTTGAAAATGGGAGGTGGGTTTTGATCTCGCTGTGCCAAGCATTTGTACATTTTGATTGAGGAGAAAGCAGTACCCCAGGAATAACTCCAAAAGTCATTATGAGCAGAGAGCTGAGTGTCTTGAAGGATGGACTGAAGTTCCTGAAACTGTTGCAAAGCTTGGATGGAAAGAGGCGTGTGAAAATTATCCAGAGGGTTGTCCATTTGCATAAATCCTTGTACTGACAAGTCTTCTCTGAGTGAGAAAGAATATAGCTCCGGATATTTATGTTGAAGAGCAGCATGGCCCCAATTATCCTGCCAGAAATTTATGGTGCTGCCAGTACCAACCTCTCCCTTAGCCCAATGTTTGAATAGAGGGAGCAACTTAATTAAGAATTCCTTTCCACCAAAAAGATCCCACTGGTCTGGAGGTGAGAATGCCGTTGGGATAGTAAGATGCCCAAATAAGATTCACCCAGGGGATGTCAGCATGATTCAAGAATTTATGAATATGTTTCATCAATAAACATCTGTTGTGTGTGGCAATGTCTAGAATTCCCAAACCTCCTTGATCTTTAGGAACACAAACTTTTTCCCAGGCAATCAGAGCAGGACCTCTTTCTTCCAAACCATACTTTCTCCAAAAGCACAATCTGAGTAATTTATTGATCTGATCAACTATTCCAGCAGGGAGGGTGAGTGTGCTCATGAAGAATGTTGGCAAGCTTGTGAAAATAGACTTAATGAGTGTGAGTTTATCCCCATAGAAAGCAAAGTGGAGCAGCCAGCAAGTCTTGTGTCAATCCTTTTAATGATAGGGGCAAAGTCTTCCAGCTTAGGTTTGAGTATGCTGAGAGGTAAACCAAGATAGGTGAAAGGAAGAGTACCAATAGAACATCCCAAATTATTTGCCAGGAGTTGCATCTTTTGATCTGGAGTGTTGATTGAAATCATTGCAGACTTGTCAAAGTTTATCCTTAAGCCAGTGTAGGCAGAGAAATGCATCAGGAGACTTTTGAGTTGCTCTAATTGCACACTACATGCAGGCATGATTAAGACTGTGTCATCTGCATATTGGATTACTGGGAAATCTGGACAGGGGTGTAGCTCAAGAGGTTTTGATATGAGACCTGAGACCATTGCTTGGTTTAGAATTGAGGCAAGAGACTTCTTGGTTCTTTGTTAGCCAGAGAATTGGTAAATTTTGTTGAGAGAATGTAATGGGGTCAGCATGGAGGACGACGTTTCGGTGCCATGGAGTATCTGCTCCCTAAGATGAACTGTAAAGAACATAGGAAAAAGAATGATTTTTTTGGCTCCAAAGATGCACAATATTTCTAGCCGTGTGCTAAATTTCATGGCGACTTGTCATCGGAGGAGCTTTGGAGGAAAAAAATAAGCATTTTGAGAAAGTTTTGATTTTGGAGCAATGGCTTTGTTTTTCTTTTTGCCCTGAGCTCCTCTCTGGTGTCAAATCACCATGAATTTTTGCGCATCCTTCATTTTTATGTGCCCTTTTTTTCCAGATGTTTGTTGTTCACCCGGGAGCATCTATGCTCGTGATTTACTATGGGTTACCAGTTGGAAGAGTCTATATAAAGGAGAGTTAATTTAGTACACCCCGTTTGCAAAATCGTAAAATGGCAACTTTATCTTTTTTAAAAGAGAGATAAAAACTTTGCCTCATTAATTAGTTAACTAGAAGAGAAATGTATAGTTAATTAACAAAACTACGCCATGTACACCATGGTCAATTTCGAAGTAGACGTGGTCTCCGTTTGTGATCCTCCCACCCGAATAAGCACCACGATGACGCCACTGCCGCTAGGGATTTGAGCGCGTCGCAAGGAACAATCACACATAGAAAGATATAAACTAAACTCTGTCATGAACACTGGCGAGCTTCTTCTCTCTAGTAGTGGTGGGTGGCTGGCTAGTTCGGCAGAGCGGGTTCCCCCATTTGTCCATGTGTGTTTGGTTGGACGTCTTCTGTTGTGGCTGTCATATTGTCTCTTTGAGTGTGGGCCTGGGCCTGAGTGTTTTGAGGTTTCGGGTCGCCTTATCCCTGGATGTATGGGTTTTCGTTTGGTTTTTAAAAATTAGTCCGGCAAAACCTTCTTCTTAATTAATGAAAAAGGCCCAGCTTTTACCTCTTTTAAAAGATACCTGGCGAACTTTGCTAGTGAGACCAATCTACCACCAATCAATCAATTAGAGAGAGTATTCCTTAAAAAGAAATTGGAGAGTGTATCACACTTTCAATCAACTTAGGCTAAGTTCAACCCAACCAATCGGTACTTCCTATTTATATCGAGTATTATAGTACAACGGAGAAGAAATATGATTTAACAACGCACAATGACACAGATAAATTTGGTGGCGCAGGATTAGAAGGTGTCGACATATTATCGAGTACTTGTATGAAAAAGTCGTGATTAGATCATCGATGTTTTTTTAAACGATAGGTGATGGATTAGAAGAGAAGAAACACAATAGTTGCATTCGAGAGTTAGAATAATGTCCTTCCCGTCATACCCACGTACTGACGATGCGCCTAGCACCGACGAAAGGCGTGTAGAGGTTAGCCTCCTAGGGATCTTTTTGGATCCAGTTGGCGCTCGTCTCCAGTGGATTCATCTGGATTCGAAGACTTTGCGGGTATGGCCTTCCGATCTATGCTTCTCATCATCGGTGACAGTTGCTGCTCTAGTGCGATGGTCCTTCGGGGCCTTACCAAAACGACTTTTTGACTATCTATTGCAATAAGGTTTGCTCGGCTCTGGTAAGGGAAAGACAATCATAGTGGCGTGCTTTTGGCTAGCTCCAGTGCTTGAAGTTGTCGCTAGATGGTCCTTGGACCTGGTGATAATTTTTGTTACTTCTTATGTTCTTTGTACTATTATTACATATTATTAGTAATAGATCATAGGATTTTTCGCATAAAAGGGGATTAAAGGTCATCCGGTTTCCTAGGCACTAATAGTTTGTAAACACTAAAATATTGTTGCCTCCGTCTAAGAAGTTTTGGATATTTCATACGAACTATATACGGACTGAAATGAGTGAACAAAACATACTAAAACGTGTCTATAAACATCTATTTTTTTTAAAAAAAGTTAGAATATCTTATAATTATGAATGGAGAGACTTTTTCTTTTTGCGATGAACAGAGAGAGTATATAACAGAGAAAAAAAGCTTTTCCACTATTTATTTACCCCAAAGGTACAACATTTTTAGAGGCGTTCCGAAGCAAAGCTTGAACAGACTAACAAAAGTACAAAATGTCCCTAAAAAAAGTACAAAGATGTTTTAAGTCACGGGTTGGGGAGGCATCAGGCAACGGCCGGCGTCCAGAGTCCAGACATATTCAACCTGACAACTCTCATGTCTTTGATATGATAAAGATGAGTGGCGGATAAGGAGTACACACACGTGTCCAGTTCTGATACGATTGTATGATATGCAAATCCATATATTGAGATCAGCATACGCGGATCACAACCGCATCTTCATGGATCTTGTCAACAATATGTTACTGTCCGTTGAGTTCCTATTGATTTTTTTTTTTGAGGGAGTTGAGTTCCTATTGATCTATTCGTTCAAGGTCACTTTTGCGCCCTGAACATGGCACATAAGAAAGATAGTGATCACCCCGCAAAAAAAAGAAAGAAAGATAGTGCTCGTTCGGACTTAAAACAGTCAAGAACGGTGGCATTTTGTTTATCTGAAGAAAGCAACAAGCTTGACTGCGTGGGGTGGATTCCAAGGTAGATATTGTACAAAATGCTATCAAGTGTGAGTTCAGGAAAGCTACAAGCAAGTAAACTAAATACTCCAGCAAATAATGAAGCAATAAAGTACTAATAGGCCCCTTTCCGTGGCTGGCATTGGGGGAAAATGTGCATGGTTTGTTTGCTTCGTAAGTTTTTTTTCCAATCATCTCTTACTTCTAAAGGTGGACTTGGTAGCTCTCCTCATAGTTTTTTGTCTCGCCTCTCACTATCATCTATTTCATCTTAGTTTTTTTCGCCTCACCTCACACTACCATCTATTTTGTCCTTTTTTTTTGCCTCACCTCCTACTATCCTCTTTCACTGTTTTCTTCATCCCACGTCGGGTTTTCAGTGAGAAAACGACGCGCCCCAAGTGACACATCACGCATCTCTCCTTCCCCGTTTGTCTCTCCCCACCAGTTCCCTTCCTTGTCCGTTGCCTCCCTCCCATCTTGTGGCAACACAGGCAATTGGCGGCGATCTGAGACCAATGAGACGGCGCCGCACCCCCGGTACTTCCCTCCCCCATCCGCCAACCCTCTACCCTCCCTCTACAAAGGCCCATACGGCCCTGTTCGCCCGACCTCTAGGCGACGCTGGCGACGATCAAGGATGGTTGTGCATCCCGACGCCTCTCTTCTCCGCCATCTCCTCAAGGTGAATCTTCTCTGGAAAGTACCCCTCTCCTCTCCATCGATCCACCATTGGTAACCATAGAACTTGCCGGCTCTGGACTGAGATGTAGACTTCCCGGTGGAACTACCCACGCGCTGGAGGAGCTGACGGCACTGAATACAGCCATGGTGGGCCAAGAGCACACAGAGAGGATGTAAGCGGGCGGCCTCTTAGGTGAGCTACTCCGATTTTCTTTTTGATGGGTCTGTGGTGAGAGAGCTACATGCACACGCGTAGATCGACTTTTGTGATTCGGTTCCATCAGAGTAGCTTTTACAGGAGCATTGCGCCGACATATTCAGCCAGAGTACGGGGCTTTGGACTGTGAACTTCTTCTAAGCTCACCTCGGACCCGTAAAAAATCATGCCAATGGAACTTTGTGTACTTTTCACGTAGCATTGATTTATAACAGAAAAGTGTCATCCAAAAGTTGAAATGAGCTCTGTTCTTCCGTGGTGAGGAAGAAAAAAAATCGAATTCATAAACACTTGAAGACGAGAAACTGAACTGAGGTTTTACTTTGTTCGTCATGCAAACTTCAGGTTCAGCTTGACCCATCTATTCCCGACATGGGAAATGGACATGATATTCTAGGTATAGTTCATAGTTCATATGTGTGTTGATTCACTTGATCCTTCGTTTTTGTGACACATGTTTTGACGTATCCGATTCCATGCTCTTCAGATCATCAAACTGTTGAGGAGGAAGAAGGCATTTGTTATTAACTTATTGTTTTGTAGGGTACTTATTGGGTATTTCTGTTGCTGCAGCTACTGGATGGAGTGTTCAACATTCTCGCTGGAAACAATCCAGATCTTGCCATGAACAGAAAACATAAGTTATGAGACCTCGTATGATTCTTAGGGAGGGCACGAGGAAGACAATATTTGTGAACTTTATGGAGTCGTGTAGAACCTTCCTGCATTTATTTTGAGTGCACTTTCATCGGTTTTTGACAAATGTTATTATGAGCTAACCATCTGCAAACTACATCTCCAGATTGCGTAGGGAACCTAATCATGTGATGGATTTTTTCCTCTTTGAAATGGTAACAAGCGGTTCACTTGGTGGGAGCACAAGTTGGTGAGCAAAGGGAAGATTTACCCCGAAATCCATTGAGTCAATCCTCAGGAGATACATCAGTAAGTGTCCTCACCCAATTGCATTGCTTTCATGATTCAAGGGTACCCTTCATAGAACAATGGTTTCCTGAATTCGGTAGGCTGTCTATGACCTTTTTCATTTCCTAAAACTTTCATATGTGTATGCCATTTGCAATGGAAGTAAGGTCCATGATACTATTATAACCAAGGAAAACCGTCTTTTCTTTCTTCGTTGCGAACTTGCGATCAGGTAAAATGTCATATTTTGGCACACATAAGTACTTATTTGGTTACACCCAGTCTTCTGCTTCCACATGATATCTCAATCCCATGTTGAACATTTTGCTACTTATCACTACATATAATTCGTCATCTATTTACATTTTTTATTAGATGCAAATTCATCATGCCATTATCCACCTACTGTATCTGCAAATGATGAGTTGCAACTTCATTGCCTACATTGTTTGACAAAGACTTAAGTTACTAAATGAAATTACATGACTTCATTGCCTACGTTTAGAGTGCACCCATTTAGCAAGAACCGTAGATGGTTGGCCACTACCAGCCACCGACGGACCAACCACCTCACCCGAGGCAGTCGACAGCTTCCCCGCCACCGTCTCCTTACCCTTAGCAATGGCGGCCTGCGCCACCTCATTCGCACAGACCAATGAGAGGAGGGAAGGAGGGGATCCAACATTCACATCAAAAGTAACCCCAACATCCGATAAAACCTTGACCAAATCACTATCAGGTAAAGCCGGCATCACCAAACGAATAGGAGAGGATAGGGGGGGGGGAGGAGTCCTTAGGTGGATCGCATCCGTGGAAACAGCCAACCGAGCCGCCCACTCCGAGTTGGGTTCCCCACTTTCCCAGACCCACCGGCTCTTGTGTGCAGTGGACACCGGAGAGTGAAGCGAAGTTGAGCGCACCACCGGCGACGACGTAGCCCCAACAGGGACAGCAGCCGCCGCCGCACCCAAGTCAGCATCCAGCCGCCTACAGAGACCAGCCACAGACTGCTTAGAGCCTGACATGGCCCTACTCTTGGCGGAAAACTTCTTCACATAGGACTTCTTCTTCTTGCTAACTAGGCCCGAGGCAGCCGAAATCGGGGAAGGAGGCACAACCACAATCTCAGAGAGTGAGGGAGATGCGGCACAAGCCGGCACATTGGAGCAAACTGCAGAAAACGCGGTGCCCATACCCTTCTCGGGAGGAACAGAATGAACCACGGTGGTGAAGGAAATATGCCCTAGAGGCAATAATAAAGTATTATATATTTCCTTATATCATGATAAATGTTTATTATTCATGCTAGAATTGTATTAACCGGAAACATAATACATGTGTGAATACATAGACAAACAGAGTGTCACTAGTATGCCTTTACTTGACTAGCTCGTTAATCAAAGATGGTTATGTTTCCTAGCCATAGACATGAGTTGTCATTTGATTAACGGGATCACCTCATTAGGAGAATGACGTGATTGACTTGACCCATTCCGTTAGCTTAGCATCCGATCGTTTAGTATGTTGCTATTGCTTTCTTCATGACTTATACATGTTCCTATGACTATGAGATTATGCAACTCCCGTTTACCGGAGGAACACTTTGTGTGCTACCAAACGTCACAACGTAACTGGGTGATTATAAAGGTGCTCTACAGGTGTCTCCAAAGGTACTTGTTGGGTTGGCGTATTTCGAGATTAGGATTTGTCACTCCGATTGTCGGAGAGGTATCTCTGGGCCCACTCGGTAATGCACATCACTATAAGCCTTGCAAGCATTGTGACTAATGAGTTAGTTGCGGGATGATGTATTACGGAACGAGTAAAGAGACTTGCCGGTAACGAGATTGAACTAGGTATCGAGATACCGACGATCGAATCTCAGGCAAGTAACATACTGATGACAAAGGGAACAACGTATGTTGTTATGCGGTCTGACCGATAAAGATCTTCGTAGAATATGTGGGAGCCAATATGGGCATCCAGGTCCCGCTATTGGTTATTGACCGGAGAGGTGTCTCGGTCATGTCTACATAGTTCTCGAACCCAAAGGGTCCGCACGCTTAAAGTTACGATGACAGTTGTATTATGAGTTTATGTATGTTGATGTACCGAAGGAGTTCGGAGTCCCGGATGAGATTGGGGACATGACGAGGAGTCTCGAAATGGTCGAGACGTAAAGATCGATATATTGGACGACTATATTCGGACTTCGGAAAGGTTCCGAGTGATTCGGGTATTTTTCGGAGTACCGGAGAGTTACGGGAATACGTATTGGGCCTTATTGGGCCATACGGGAAAGAAGGAAAAGGGCCTCAAGGGTGGCCGCACCCCTCCCCTTGGTCTGGTCCGAATTGGACTAGGGAAGGGGGCGCCCCCTTCCTTCCTTCTCTTTTTCCCTTCCTCTTTTGCTATTCCATATGGGAGGTGGAATCCTACTAGGACTAGGGAGTCCTAGTAGGACTCCACACTTGGTGCGCCCCCTCCTAGGGCCGGCCTCCTCCTCCCTTGCTCCTTTATATACGGGGGCAGGGGGCACCCCATGGACACACTTGATATACGATATTTTAGCCGTGTGCGGTGCCCCTCTCCACCAGATTACACCTCGATAATACCGTCGCGGAGCTTAGGCGAAGCCCTGCGTCGGAGGAACATCATCATCGTCACCACGCCGTCGCGCTGACGAAACTCTCCCTCAACACTCGGCTGGATCGGAGTTCGAGGGACGTCATCGAGCTGAAAGTGTAGAACTTCGGAGGTGCCGTGCGTTCGGTACTTGATCGGTCGGATCATGAAGACGTACGACTACATCAACCGCGTTGTGATAACGCTTCCGCTGTCGGTCTACGAGGGTACGTGGACAACACTCTCCCCTCTCGTTGCTATGCATCACCATGATCTTGCGTGTGCGTAGAAATTTTTTAAAATTACTACGTTCCCCAACAGGTGGGCAGACTTCTTTGTAGAGATGTTGCACATGATAATACAAAAGATGTATTCCTATATATGTTTATTTCTGTACAATGAGAAGCCGTGATGGGCAGAATAATTGTTCTTTCAAGAAATGGTGCACATGACAATACAAAGTTGTATCTCTATATATGTTTATTTAGATTATGAGAGAGAGAGAGAGGAAGATGGATTATGTCGACGTTCAAAAATAAACCCATCGACAAGGGTCCCAAAGCGATGTCACTGAAAGGGGTCATAAATTCACCAACTTTTAAGTATATATGCAATAAAAAATTAAAAGGCCCGTAGCGACGCACACCCATTCTATTAGTAAGCTGTTATGTTTGGGTTGCGCTAAACAGCAACACGACGTCTTCTGTGTCATGGTTTGTTTCAGCTTTTGTTTCGGTTTGGTTGTCGCCAAAAGATTTGTTTCGCTGTCGTTGAAAAAATTGCATCGCCTGACGTTACAGTTTGATTAGGCATACTCAAGCTAGATTGTTTTAATCGTGTTGCTTTCCGTCTACGTATGTCATGCATGTGAAAGTAATTGCGAATGGTGACTAGTACACACTAGACTAGTACTTCCTCCGCAAAAAAAAGAACGTTTAGATCACTATTTTATTTACAAAAGGAATAATGATTGGGAAATGCTTATTTTAATCCGGCTGATAACGCGCGCTCATCAGCTGCCTTCAGTGTCGACCACGTGTCCAAGTGAAGGGGTCCACTGCTGCGTCCGCGCGCTCGCTCCGTGTCTTGCTCCACCGCGAAAGCTATTTTGTTGATGAATTGCTGCCAGGTAGTAATAGTCGCACTACCTAGTACGCATGTACTCAACTGCTTCCTATTCAAACAAAAAAAAACAATAAATATGTTTTGAAGGTAATATATCGTGAGGCCCGTTATGGTTGCTTGGATATAGTGCTAGCACATTTTGATACAAGTTTGTGGCTCCATTTGTTTTGCCTACGGCCTGGTCGGGCACGCCGCTGCATACAAACACTCCCTTAAGTAGTAATGCATACTTTAAGCAGCGTCTTTAACGCCTTGGACGTTGCCGCGGCCGTTGAAGCATGCCATCGCAACATCATCGAAGTAGCCGAACCGCTATTGTAGCATCGTCAAAGCAGCCGTGCCATCATCGCAACACTACCATGGCCGGCAAACATGCCATTGCAGCATCGACAAAGCACTAGGGCCTCTGACGCAGCATCGCCGTGGTCGTCAAAGCACGCAGCCGCAACATCATCGCCATTGCACGCCACAGTTGCGGCTGCCGAAGCAACCGCCTCAGACGGTCGAAGCACGTCGTCGCGACATCATCGAAGCAACCAGGCTGCCATTGTAGCGTCACCGCGGTCCTCGGCGCATGTTGTCGAAGCACACCGTGGCCGTTCTAAGAACACCGTCGCGACATTGCTGTGGCCATCAAAGCACGCTGTTGCAACATCACCGAAGCAACCAGGCTGCCATTGTAGCATCACCGCGGTGGTCAACGCATGCTCGAAGCACACTGTTGTCATTCGAAGAACTCCGTCGAGACATTGCCGTAGCCGTGGAAGCACCCGTCGCAACATCATCGAAACAAGCAAGGCTACCATTGTACCATTGTCGCAGTCATTGACGCATGCTGTCGAATCACACTGTGTTCGTCGAAGCACATTGTCGCAACATCATCGAAGGAGCCAGGCTGCCATTGTAGCATTGCCGCAGTCATCAACGCATGCTATCGAAGCACACCGTGGCTGTTCGAAGAACGCCGTCGCGACATAGCCACGGCCACTGAAGCACGTCGTTGCAACATCATCGAAGCAGTAAGCCTGCCATTGTAGCATTGTCGCGATCATCGATGCATGCTGCCGAATCACGCTGTGACCGTCGAATCAAGTCGTCGCAACATCATCGAAACAACAAAGGCTGCCATTGTAGCTCACCGCGATCATCAACAAATGTCACCGAAGCACACCGTGGCCGTTCGAAAGATGTCGCGGACATCGAAGCAACATCGTTGAAGCAGCCGGGCTGCCGCCATAGCACGCTAGATAGCATCACCACGGTCGTGGAATCAGTCGAGCCATCGTCGTAGCACGCCCCATAGCAGCATCGTGGTCGTCGAAGCAATCGTAGCGCGCCTCATAGCATTACTTTGGTGGTCGAAGCACAAGGGTCACCGTCACACGGCCACCAACGTCCGGTGGAGGTTTTATTTTTCTTGAATGGAATGCTGGCCGGTGGTTGGTTGTTCCGAGTTGCCGATCCTGCGTATGTGTTGGGAATTTGCTAGTAGTACGTTGCAGGGAGCTTTTTTCTTTTTGACAAGAAGAAGCAAACATTAATTAAGTCGGTGGCTCAAGCCTTACTAACTTACATCATGGGCGTATCCAAGTTGCCGTTCTCGGTCTGTGATGAGCTCACGAGGATGGTCAGAAGTTTTTATTGGGGATTGGCCAACGGAAAGCGAAAAGTACACTGGCGTGCATGGGACGATTTGTTACAGCCAAAAGATAGGGGAGGTGCTGGTTTCCGTGATTTCCGTTTATTCAATCAAGCATTATTAGTAGACAAGCCTGGAGATTAATATCTAAACCTGACTGTTTGTGTGCTCAAGTGTTGAAAGCTAGATATTATACCAAAGGCAAATTGGAAGATACCGTTTTCACAGGGAATGCATCGTCGTCTTGGCAAGGAATTAGCCACGGACTTGATTTGTTAAAAAAAGGGCCTTATTTGGAGAGTTGGTAACGGGCGTAACATCCACATCTGGCGTGAAAATTGGATTCCTCGGCCCTTTTCTTACAAGCCAATTTCTATGAAAGGGACGTGTCGACTTCGATTTGTTTCTGAACTTTTGAATGATAACTGCTCCTGGAAGTATGATCTATTGCAACGATACTTCTTGCAGGCGGATGTTGTTGAAATTATGAAAATACGAGCATCCCCGCGTCTTGGTGAAGATACACTAGCCTGGGCCCGGGGAACTACTGTTTATTTGTTGGGGAACGTAGTAATTTCAAAAAAATTCCTACGCACATGCAAGATCATGGTGATGCATAGCAACGAGAGGGGAGAGTGTCGTCCACGTACCCTCGTAGACCGTTAAGCGGAAGCGTTATGACAACGCGGTTGATGTAGTCGTACGTCTTCACGATCGACCGATCCTCAGTACCGAACGTACGGCACCTCCGCGTTCAGCACACGTTCAGCTCGGTGACGTCCCACGATCTCACGATCCAGTAGAGCTCGAGGGAGAGTTTTGTCAGCACGACGGCGTGGTGACGATGTTGATGAAGCTACCGTCGCAGGGCTTCGCCTAAGCACCGCTACGATATGACCGAGGTGGATTATGGTGGAGGGGGGCACCGCACACGGCTAAAAGATCAATGATCAATTGTTGTGTCCTTGGGGTGCCCCCCTGCGCCCGTATATAAAGGAGCTAGGGGGGAGGCGGCCGGCCAAGGAGGAGGGCGCGCCAAGGGGGGAGTCCTACTCCCACCGGGAGTAGGACTCCTCTTTTCCTAGTAGGAGTAGGAGAAGGGGGAAGGAGGAGCGAGGGGAAGGAAAGGGGAGCGCCGCCCCCCTCCTTGTCCAATTCGGACTAGAGGGGGAGGGGGCGCGCGGCCTGCCCTGACCGGCCCTCCTCTTCTCCACTAAGGCCCATTAGGCCCAATATACTCCCCGGGGGGTTCCGGTAACCCCCCGGTACTCCGGTATATGTCCGAAACCTCCCGAAACACTTCCGGTGTCCGAACATAGTCATCCAATATATCGTTCTTTACGTCTCGACCATTTCGAGACCCCTCCTCATGTCCGTGATCATATCCGGGACTCCGAACTACCTTCGGTACATCAAAACACAAAAACTTATAATACCGATAGCCACAGAACTTTAAGCGTGCGGACCCTACGGATTCGAGAACTATGTAGACATGACCAGGACACGTCTCCGGTCAATAACCAATAGCGGAACCTAGATGCTCATATTGGTTCATACATATTCTACGAAGATCTTTATCGGTCAAACCGCATAACAACATATGTTGTTCCCTTTGTCATCGGTATGTTACTTGCTCGAGATTCGATCGTCGGTATCTTAATACCTAGCTCAATCTCGTTACTGGCAAGTCTCTTTACTCGTTATGTAGTGCATCATCCCATAACTCACTCATTAGTCACATTGCTTGCAAGGCTTATAGTGATGTGCATTACCGAGAGGGCCCAGAGATACCTCTCCGACAATCGGAGTGACAAATCCTAATCTCGATCTATGCCAACTCAACAAGTACCATCGGAGACACCTGTAGAGCACCTTTATAATCACCCAGTTACGTTGTGACGTTTGGTAGCACACAAAGTGTTCTCCGGTAATCGGGAGTTGCATAATCTCAAAGTCATAGGAACATGTATAAGTCATGAAGAAAGCAATAGCAGTAAACTAAACGATCAAGTGCTAAGCTAACGGAATGGGTCAAGTCAATCACATCATTCTCCTAATGATGTGATCCCATTAATCAAATGACAACTCATGTCTATGGCTAGGAAACTCAACCATCTTTGATCAACGAGCTAGTCAAGTAGAGGCATACTAGTGACACTCTGTTTGTCTATGTATTCACACATGTATTATGTTTCCGGTTAATACAATTCTAGCATGAATAATAAACATTTATCATGATATGAGGAAATAAATAATAACTTTATTATTGCCTCTAGGGCATATTTCCTTCAGTCTCCCACTTGCACTAGAGTCAATAATCTAGATTACATAGTAATGATTCTAACACCCATGGAGTCTTGGTGTTGATCATGTTTTGCTCGTGGAAGAGGCTTAGTCAACAGGTCTGCAACATTCAGATCCGTATGTATCTTGCAAATCTCTATGTCTCCCACCTGGACTTGATCCCGGATGGAATTGAAGCGTCTCTTGATGTGCTTGGTTCTCTTGTGAAATCTGGATTCCTTTGCCAAGGCAATTGCACCAGTATTGTCACAAAAGATTTTCATTGGACCCGATGCACTAGGTATGACACCTAGATCGAATATGAACTCCTTCATCCAGACTCCTTCATTTGCTGCTTCCGAAGCAGTTATGTACTCCGCTTCACACGTAGATCCCGCCACGGCACTTTGTGTAGAACTGCACCAACTCACAGCTCCACCGTTCAATGTCAGTGTCAAAGCTTGCATCGACGTAACCATTTACGACGAGCTCTTTGTCACCTCCATAAACGAGAAACATATCCTTAGTCCTTTTCAGGTATTTCAGGATGTTCTTGACCGCTGTCCAGTGATCCACTCCTGGATTACTTTGGTACCTCCCTGCTAAACTTATAGCAAGGCACACATGAGGTCTGGTACACAGCATTGCATACATGATAGAGCCTCTGGCTGAAGCATAGGGAACATCTTTCATCTTCTCTCTATCTTCTACAGTGGTCGGGCATTGAGTCTTACTCAACTTCACACGTTGTAACACAGGCAAGAACCCTTTCTTTGCTTGATCCATTTTGAACTTCTTCAAAACTTTGTCAAGGTATGTGCTTTGTGAAAGTCCAATTAAGCGTCTTGATCTATCTCTATAGATCTTGATGCCCAATATATACACAGCTTCACCGAGGTCTTTCATTGAAAAACTCTTATTCAAGTATCCCTTTATGCTATTCAGAAATTCTATATCATTTCCAATCAGCAATATGTCATCCACATATAATATTAGAAATGCTACAGAGCTCCCACTCACTTTCTTGTAAATACAGGCTTCTCCAAAAGTCTGTACAAAACCAAATGCTTTGATCACACTATCAAAGCGTTTATTGCAACTCTGAGAGGCTTGCACCAGTCCATAAATGGATCGCTGGAGCTTGCACACTTTGTTAGCTCCCTTTGGATCGACAAAACCTTCCGGTTGCATCATATACAACTCTTCTTCAAGAAATCCATTCAGGAATGCAGTTTTGACATCCATTTGCCAAATTTCATAATCAGAAAATGCGGCAATTGCTAACATGTGTAACGCCCCGAGACCGACGCTTCAGAAGCCTTCCAGTTATTTCGTTGTTGCCGTGTGTTTTATTTGTTTGTTGCATTTCATCATGGCATCATCCGCATTGCATCGGTACTCGTTGCCGTCATTATTTTTAAAACTGCAATCGTTCATAGTTGCCTCTCCTCGCTTGTCTTCGTTGACCTTTTGACATGCCCCTTTGTCGTTGTCGACCTCTCTCAGACCCCTCGTGTGCGTGTCCGAAACTTCCCTAAACCCGACCCGGACTATCGCTACCGATGGGTCCGGATCATCCCCAAACATCTATAAAACATCATCGTTTCTTATATAGACTCTTCTAGCCTATTTTTCCCGAGCCGTCCGATTACGATCGGAGGGACCAGATACCCCTAAGCTAACCCCTTCCTATAAATAGACCCTAACCCTAAATTTTAGGAGCAATGTCCCATCCATCCTCCGCCGCGCCCTCAGGCAAGATGACCATACCCTCGATATCACTTCTATCTTTGCTTGCTAGTTGTTCGCTCTATTGCTATGCCACGCTACCTACCACTTGCTATATCATGCCTCCCATATTGCCATGTCAAGCCTCTAACCCACCTTTCCTAGCAAACCGTTGTTTGGCTATGTTACGGCTTTTGCTCAGCCCCTCTTATAGCGTTGCTAGTTGCAGGCGAAGATGAAGTTTGTTCCATGTTGGAACATGCATATGTTGGGATATCACAATATCTCTTATTTAATTAATGCATCTATATACTTGGTAAAGGGTGGAAGGCTCGGCCTTATGCCTGGTGTTTTGTTCCATTCTTGCCGCCCTAGTTTCCGTCATACCGGTGTTATGTTCCTTGATTTTGCCTTTCTTACGCGGTTGGGGATTTATGGGACCCCCTTGAAAGTTCGCTTTGAATAAAACTCCTCCAGCAAGGCTCAACCTTGGTTTTAACTTTTGCCACCTAAGCCTTTTTTCCCTTGGGTTCTACAGACTCAAGGGTCATCTTTATTTTTAACCCCCCCGGGCCAGTGCTCCTCTGAGTGTTGGTCCGAAATGGGCAGCCTGCGGGGCCACCTCGGGGCAACTCAAGGCCTGGTTTTACTCGTAGCTTGACCTATCCGGTGTGCCCTGAGAACGAGATACGTGCGACTCCTATCGGGATTTGTCGGCACATCGGGCGGCTTTGCTGGTCTTGTTTTACCATTGTCGAAATGTCTTGTAACCGGGATTCCGAGACTGATCGGGTCTTCCCGGGAGAAGGAATATCCTTCGTTGACCGTGAGAGCTTGTGATGGGCTAAGTTGGGACACCCCTGCAGGGTATTATCTTTCGAAAGCCGGGCCCGCGGTTATGTGGCAGATGGGAATTTGTTAACGTCCGGTTGTAGAGAACTTGACACTTGACTTAAATTAAAATACATCAACCGCGTGTGTAGCCGTGATGGTCTCTTTTCGGCGGAGTCCGGGAAGTGAACACGGTTTGGGTTATGTATGAACTTAAGTAGTTTCAGGATCACTTCTTGATCACTTCTAGTTCACGACCGTTGCGTTGCTTCTCTTCTCGCTCTTATTTGCGTATGTTAGCCACCATATTTGCTTAGTGCTCGCTGCAGCTCTACCTCATTACCCCATCCTACCCATAAGCTTAAATAGTCTTGATCTCGCGGGTGTGAGATTGCTGAGTCCTCGTGACTCACAGATACTTCCAAACAGTTGCAGGTGCCGATGAGACCAGTGCAGGTGATGCCACCGAGCTCAAGTGGGAGTTCGATGAAGACCTTGTTCATTACTATGTTTCGTTTCCAGATGATCAGTAGTGGAGCCCAGTTGGGACGATCGGGGATCTAGCATTTGGGTTGTCTTCTTTTCTTTTGGTTCCGTAGTCGGACCTATGTGTGTACTCTGGTTGATGTATGTTTTGTTTATGTATTGTGTGAAGTGGCGATTGTAAGCCAACTCTCTTTATCCCATTCTTGTTCATTACATGGGATTGTGTGAAGATGACCCTTCTTGCGACAAAACCACCACGCGGTTATGCCTCCATGTCGTGCCTCGACACGTGGGAGATATAGCCGCATCGTGGGCGTTACAAGTTGGTAATCAGAGCCATCCCCGATTTAGGAGCCCCCTGCTTGATCGAATCGCTGGCGTTGTTGAATCAAAACGTTTATTCCAGCTCCGAGAGGCTTGCACCAGTCCATAAATGGATTGCTGGAGCTTGCACACTTTGTTAGCTCCCTTTGGATCGACAAAACCTTCCGGTTGCATCATATACAACTCTTCTTCCAGAAATCCATTCAGGAATGCAGTTTTGACATCCATTTGGCAAATTTCATAATCAGAAAATGCGGCAATTGCTAACATGATTCGGACAGACTTAAGCATCGCTACGGGTGAGAAAGTCTCATCGTAGTCAACTCCTTGAACTTGTCGAAAACCTTTCGCAACAAGCCGAGCTTTGTAGACAGTAACATTACCGTCAGCGTCAGTATTCTTCTTGAAGATCCATTTATTTTCTATGGCTTGCCGATCATCGGGCAAGTCAACCAAAGTCCACTCTTTGTTCTCATACATGGATCCCATCTCAGATTTCATGGCCTCAAGCCATTTTGCAGAATCTGGGCTCACCATCGCTTCTTCATAGTTCGTAGGTTCGCCTTGGTCAAGTAACATGACCTCCAGAATAGGATTACCGTACCACTCTGGTGCGGATCTTACTCTGGTTGACCTACAGGGTTCGGTAGTAACTTGATCTAAAGTTTCATGATCAACATCATTAGCTTCCTCACTAATTGGTGTACGTGTCACAGGAACCGGTTTCTGTGATGAACTACTTTCCAATCAGGGAGCAGGTACAGTTACCTCATCAAGTTCTACTTTCCTCCCACTCACTTCTTTCGAGAGAAACTCCTTCTCTAGAAAGGATCCATTCTTAGCAATGAATGTCTTGCCCTCGGATCTGTGATAGAAGGTGTACCCAACAGTTTCCTTTGGATATCCTATGAAGACACATTTCTCCGATTTGGGTTCGAGCTTATCAGGTTGAAGCTTTTTCACATAAGCATCGCAGCCCCAAACTTTAAGAAACGACAACTTTGGTTTCTTGCCAAACCACAGTTCATAAGGCGTCGTCTCAACGGATTTCGATGGTGCCCTATTTAACGTGAATGCAGCCGTCTCTAAAGCATAACCCCAAAACGATAGCGGTAAATCAGTAAGAGACATCATAGATCGCACCATATCTAGTAAAGTACGATTACAACATTCGGACACACCATTACGCTGTGGTGTTCCGGGTGGCATGAGTTGCGAAACTATTCCGCATTGTTTCAAATGTAGACCAAACTCGTAACTCAAATATTCTCCTCCACGATCAGATCGTAGAAACTTTATTTTCTTGTTACGATGATTTTCCACTTCACTATGAAATTCTTTGAACTTTTCAAATGTTTCAGACTTATGTTTCATTAAGTAGATATACCCATATCTGCTCAAATCATCTGTGAAGGTGAGAAAATAATGATACCCGCCGCGAGCCTCAATATTCATTGGACCACAGACATCAGTATGTATGATTTCCAACAAATCCGTTGCTCGCTCCATTGTTCCGGAGAACGGCGTTTTAGTCATCTTGCCCATGAGGCATGGTTCGCAAGTACCAAATGATCATAATCATGTGATTCCATAAGTCCATCAGTATGGAGTTTCTTCATGCGCTTTACACCAATATGACCCAAACGGTAGTGCCACAAATAAGTTGCACTATCATTATCAACTCTGCATCTTTTGGCTTCAACATTATGAATATGTGTATCACTACTATCGAGATTCATCACAAATAGACCACTTTTCAAGGGTGCATGACCATAAAAGATATTACTCATATAAATAGAACAACCATTATTCTTAGATTTAAATGAATAACCATCTCGCATCAAACAAGATCCAGATATAATGTTCATGCTTAACGCTGGCACCAAATAACAATTATTCAGGTCTAAAACTAATCCCGAAGGTAGATGTAGAGGTAGCGTGCCGACGGCGATCACATCAACTTTGGAACCATTTCCCACGCGCATCGTCACCTCGTCCTTAGCCAGTCTTCGCTTAGTCCGTAGTCCCTGTTTCGAGTTGTAAATATTAGCAACAGAACCAGTATCAAATGCCCAGGTGCTACTGCGAGCTCTAGTAAGGTACACATCAATAACATGTATATCACATATACCTTTGTTCACCTTGCCATCCTTCTTATCCGCCAAATATTGGGGCAGTTCCGCTTCCAGTGACCAGTCTGTTTGCAGTAGAAGCACTCAGTCTCAGGCTTAGGTCCAGACTTGGGTTTCTTCTCTTGAGCAGCAACTTGTTTGCCGTTCTTCTTGAAGTTCCCCTTCTTCTTCCCTTTACCCTTTTTCTTGAAATTGGTGGTCTTGTTGACCATCAACACTTGATGCTCCTTCTTGATTTCTACCTCCGCAGCCTTTAGCATTGCGAAGAGTTCTGGAATTGTCTTATCCATCCCTTGCATATTATAGTTCATCACGAAGCTCATGTAGCTTTGTGGCAGTGATTGAAGAATTCTGTCAATGACACTATCATCCGGAAGATTAACTCCCAGTTGAATCAAGTGATTGTTATACCTAGACATTTTGAGTATATTTTCACTGACAGAACTATTCTCCTCCATCTTGCAGCTGTAGAACTTATTAGAGACTTCATATCTCTCAATCCGGGCATTTGCTTGAAATATTAACTTCAACTCCTGGAACATCTCATATGCTCCATGACGTTCAAAACGTCCTTGAAGTCCCGGTTCTAAGCCGTAAAGCATGGCACACTGAACTATCGAGTAGTCATCAGCTTTGCTCTGCCAGACGTTCTTAACATCGTCAGTTGCATCTGCAGTAGGCCTGGCACCCAGCGGTGCTTCCAGGACGTAATTCTTCTGTGCAGCAATGAGCATAATCCTCAAGTCACGGACCCAGTCCATGTAATTGCTACCATCATCTTTCAACTTTGCTTTCTCAAGGAACGCATTAAAATTCAATGGAACAACAGCACGGGCCATCTATCTACAACAACATAGACAAGCAAAATACTATCAGGTACTAAGTTCATGATAAATTTAAGTTCAATTAATCATATTACTTAAGAACTCCCACTTAGATAGACATCCCTCTAATCATCTAAGTGATCACGTGATCCATATCAACTAAACCATAACCGATCATCACGTGAGATGGAGTAGTTTTCAATGGTGAACATCACTATGTTGATCATATCTACTATATGATTCACGCTCGACCTTTCGGTCTCAGTGTTCCGAGGCCATATTTGCATATGCTAGGCTCATCAAGTTTAACCCGAGTATTCTGCATGTGCAAAACTGTCTTACACCCGTTGTAGATGAACGTTGAGCTTATCACACCCGATCATCACGTGGTGTCTCGGCACGACGAACTTTGGCAACGGTGCATACTCAGGGAGAACACTTTTACCTTGAAATTTAGTGAGAGATCATCTTATAATCCTACCGTCAAACAAAGCAGAATAAGATGCATAAAGGATAAACATCACATGCAATCAATATAAGTGATATGATATGGCCATCATCATCTTGTGCCTTTGATCTCCATCTCCAAAGCACCGTCATGATCACCATCGTCGCCGGCGCGACACCTTGATCTCCATCGTAGCATCATTGTCGTCTCGCCAACTATTGCTTCTACGACTATCGCTACCGCTTAGTGATAAAGTAAAGCAATTACAGGGCAATTACATTGCATACAATAAAGCGACAACCATATGGCTCCTGCCAGTTGCCGATAACTCCGTTACAAAACATGATCATCTCATACAATAAATATAGCATCATGTCTTGACCACATCACATCACAACATGCCCTGCAAAAACAAGTTAGACGTCCTCTACTTTGTTGTTGCAAGTTTTACGTGGCTGCTACGGGCTGAGCAAGAACCGTTCTTACCTATGCATCAAAACCACAACGATAGTTTGTCAAGTTAGTGTTGTTTTAACCTTCTCAAGGACCGGGCGTAGCCACACTCGGTTCAACTAAAGTTGGAGAAACTGACACCCGCCAGCCACCTGTGTGCAAAGCATGTCGGTAGAACCAGTCTCGCGTAAGCGTACGCGTAATGTCGGTAGAACCACCTAAAGTTGATGTAGTCGTACGTCTTCACGATCGACCGATCCTCAGTACCGAACATACGACACCTCCGCGTTCAGCACACGTTCAGCTTGGTGACGTCCCGCAATCTCACGATCCAGTAGAGCTCGAGGGAGAGTTTTTTCAGCACGACGGCGTGGTGATGATGTTGATGAACCTACCTACGCAGGGCTTCGCCTAAGCACCGCTACGATATGACCGAGGTGGATTATGGTGGAGGGGGGCACCGCACACGGCTAAAAGATCAATGATCAATTGTTGTGTCCTTGGGGTGCCCCCTGTCCCCGTATATAAAGGAGCTAGGGGGGAGGCGGCCGACCAAGGAGGAGGGCGCGCCAAGGGGGGAGTCCTACTCCCACCAAGAGTAGGACTCCTCTTTTCCTAGTAGGAGTAGGAGAAGGGGGAAGGAGGAGAGAGAGGGGAAGGAAAGGGGGGCGCCGCCCCCCTCCTTGTCCAATTCGGACTAGAGGGGGAGGGGGCGTGGGGCCTGCCTTGGCCACCCCTCCTCTTCTCCACTAAGGCCCATTAGGCCAAATATACTCCCCGGGTGGTTCCGGTAACCCCCCGGTACTCCGGTATATGTCCGAAACCTCCCGAAACACTTCCTTGTCCGAACATAGTCATCCAATATATCGATCTTTACGTCTCGACCATTTCGAGACTCCTCGTCATGTCCGTGATCATATCCGGGACTCTGAACTACCTTCGGCACATCAAAACACCAAAACTCATAATACTGATAGTCATAGAACTTTAAGCGTGCGGACCCTACGGGTTCGAGAACTATGTAGACATGACCGAGACACGTCTCCGGTCAATAACCAACAGCGGAACCTGGATGCTCATATTGGTTCCTACATATTCTACGAAGATCTTTATCAGTCAAACCGCATAACAACATACGTTGTTCCCTTTGTCATCGGTATGTTACTTGCCCGAGATTCGATCGTCGGTATATTAATACCTAGCTCAATCTCGTTACCGGCAAGTCTCTTTACTCATTTCATAGTGCATCATCCCGTAACTAACTCATTAGTCACATTGCTTGCAAGGCTTATAGTGATGTGCATTACCGAGAGGGCCAGAGACACCTCTCCGACAATCGGAGTGACAAATCCTAATCTTGATCTATGTCAACTCAACAAGTACCATCGGAGACACCTATAGAGCACCTTTATAATCACCCAGTTACGTTGTGACATTTGGTAGCACACAAAGTGTTCCTCCGGTAATCGGGAGTTGCATAATCTCATAGTCATAGGAACATGTATAAGTCATGAAGAAAGCAATAGCAGTAAACTAAACGATCAAGCGCTAAGCTAACGGAATGGGTCAAGTCAATCACATCATTCTCCTAATGATGTGATCCCGTTAATCAAATGACAACTCATGTCCATGGCTAGGAAACTCAACCATCTTTGATCAACGAGCTAGTCAAGTAGAGGCATACTAGTGACACTATGTTTGTCTATGTATTCACACATGTATTATGTTTCCGGTTAATACAATTCTAGCATGAATAATAAACATTTATCATGATATGAGGAAATAAATAATAACTTTATTATTGCCTCTAGGGCATATTTCCTTCATTATTCAATGTTAAGAGTGCATACCAAGTGGCCTTTGATGAAATTCACAGAAGTAACATTGCTGGTTCAAGCACTACACCTGATGGTAGCCGGTTGGAAATTAATATGGTCTTGTGATGTACCACCCGCGGTCAGAAATTTCGCTTGAGATTGTCTACAAATTCGCTTCCCTGCAGGACCGACCTGGTCTCGCGCCCGGCAGCAGGATCATGCTCGTCTCGGCCCGACAGTAGGACCGTGCTCGTCTCGCACCCGGCAGCAGGACGTGTCGATGGAGGCCAATTTTGGCCAGCCTATGGGTTTCGGTGTTGGGGGTAGCCCAGGGGTGCGAAAGGCGGTTCCTTTCCGCTCGTATCTTTTGTTGGGGTAGCGGTGGGTCTCGAGTGAGGTGGTGTCCAGGTCTTGGACGCCAGGGCGGCGGCCCTGGCGGTGGCTCCGCGGTGCTCTTGGGCAAATCCCGTGGTTAGGTGCTGCCCGGTGGCCATGGCCGTGTGGGTGGCGTGGTAAATGGGATGTGGCGTCCGGTGGTGGTGATTGTTGGCCGGGGTGAAAACCCTGTTCTATCTTCGGACGGACTGGCGGCGGCGAAGCTCGCTCCCTTCTTGAAGGCGTCGTCGCGGTTCTCATTGCCCGTCGCGTTGCTCCAGGGGAAACTCTGATCCTCGGGTCGGGCGGTGACGGCGCTCTGGTATCGTAACCTTCCTGAAGGCGCCGCTTTGGAGCACACGAATCGTCATATGCGGCTTCTTCTCTTCACGTTGGCGTGTCCACGGTTGAGGACTCCGGTTGCTCTTGTAGTACTAGGGGTAGTGTTGCTGCGCTCAGCGCCTATGTATCCAGCCTTGGGTGTGTGCGTGTGTTGTGGTGGTGTGCGTTTGTATCTGAGCTGTGGTCGGTCATTGCTTTATATATAAAGCGGGTGAACGTGCTAGTTATCGACTAGAGGGGGGGGGGGTGAATAGGCGATTTTTTTGAAAGTCTTCAAAACACGGGGGCTTTGAAGACAAACAGTAGAAATGAACCTATTGATATGCAGCGAAAGGTAGACTACACTAGATAAGCCATAGTCAGGTAAGCAATGAAGTGAAAGCACGAAGACTATCAACAACTAGGTAGTATGGATCAGGATGGAAGATAGTATGAAGCCAAACAGTAAACAGTCTTCACATAGTGAAGACAATCAGATCATCCAAGCATGCAATGACTTCATGAAGACAGACTGAAAGTAAGGGGAAGTGAAGGATAGAACCAGTAGCTTGGTGAAGACAAGGAATTTGGTAGACCAGTTCCAGTTGCCGTGACAACTGTACGTCTGGTTAGGGAGGCTGAGATTTAACTCAGAAGACCGCGTCTTCACCTTATTCCCCTTGAGCTAAGAACACTTAGTCCTCACCCAATCACTCTAGTAAGTCTTAAAGGTAGACTTCCAAACCTTCACAGACTTCGTTCACTGGCAAACCACAATGGCTCTTGGATGCTCAGAACGCGACGCCTAACCGGCTAGAGGATTTACAGTCCTATGGTGTAACAAGTCTTCAGGTCACGCCGACAGAAAGACTTCAGTGATGCCAACACTCTTTGGCTCTGGGTATTTTGGGCTTTGTCCTCGCAAGGATCTCTCTCTCAAATGCTTCGGAGGTGGGTTTCTCTCAAACGACAAAAGCCGTGCACTAACTCTGAGCAGCCACCAATTTATGGTGTAGGGGGTGGGCTATTTATAGCCAGGAGGCAACCTGACCTGATTTGTCTGAAATGACCCTGGGTCACTAAGGAATCGACGCGTGTCCAACGATCGGATTTCAAACACACGCGGCAGCTTGACTTGGGCTACAAGTAAAGCTGACTCATCCAGCTCTGGATAAGATTTGCTCTCATTGTCTTCGCTCGAAGGCATAGTATTTGGTTGAGCATCACATCAGTCACTCTGACTTTGTTCACTTGGACCCCACTTGACAGTACGGTGGTTCCTATGACTCAACAAAGGAGAAAAGGAAACTACGAAACAACTATGTCTTTGCACTCCATAGTCTTCACTTGAATGTCTTCTCATGTCATAATCTTCACTGTGAATATCTTCACAAACCACCATTGTCTTCAATGTCTTCACACATTTTTAGGGGTCATCTCTGGTAGGTAAACTGAATCAATAAGGGACTACTACCTGTGTTATCCTGCAATTCTCATAAACACATTAGTCCCTCAACCAAGTTTGCCGTCAATACTCCAAAACCAACTAGGGGTGGCACCAGATGCACTTAGAGCGGGGCGAAAGCCTTTTTCTGCAAAGAAAAGCACTAGAGGTCTGGATTTGACTGATTTGTGTCCGAGGTGTGCTTGTGAACCTGAGGATAATTTCCATGCCTTTTGCCGCTGTCCTCAGTCACACTTATCATGGGATACTATGTCAGAAGTATGGCGGCTGCCGACCCTCTCTTCAATCCAGAACAATGGGCGCGAGTGGTTGCTAAACGTTCTTGAGCCACGTCTAGACGTGGAGCGTTCCATGGTGCTCTTTACCTTGTGGCGTTCTTGGCATATCCGCAATGAGGTTCTTCATTATAAACCAATGCCGACCATGGAAGCTTTGAAGCATTTTCTTTTGTCCTATTTGAATTTGATCTTGTGCCTGAAGGTGGACTTAGCTTCTGACCCGGAGAAAGGAAAACAGATTATCACATGTGATAAGGTGCTGCTGCGGCCGTATGAAATGGCATCTGCTCGTCCCCTGAAACTTGGCAGCCTCCTAGCTCGGGTTGGGTTACATTAAACAGTGATGGCTCATTCTCGGACGAGGGATCTGCCGGTGCAGGGTATGGTGCTCAGGGACAGCAATGGTAATATCATTTTCTCAGCCTGTAGAGTACTGTTTTTGTGCAGAGATGCTCTTGAAGCGGAGTTGTGTGCATGCATGGAGGGTCTCTCCTTTTCCTTGCAGAGAAGCAATTGTCCGATATCCATAGAGATGGATTCCATTGTGGCAGTTAAGCTTGTTCAGTCTAAAGAAGTTGATAGATCGGTGTATTCTTCCATAGTTACTGAAATTAGATATCTTTTGAGTCTTCGCGAATCATGTATTACTCATATATCTCGATCCCAAAATAGGGTTAGTGACAGTCTAGCTAATTTTGCTCGTACCAAAGGTAGAACCATGACTTGGTTGGGTTCTGGTCATAAGTAGCAAAAGGCTCCCCCTGAAGATGTGCATATAAGTGGTTTGCTTTTGAATGCAAATGCACATGGCAGGTTTTACTATGTGGAGATCCTCTTCAACTTATGAAGACAATTCATCATGCATATAAGAGATAACGAAGATAATGACATGCATAATGAAAAATGGACAGCGGAATGGCTTAATGCGGGATTTATCATCGCATCACAATGTGGCAGCAAAAACAACGTAGCAGACGACCATCGAGTTTAAGTGTTTCAACCCAAAAACCAAATTGTTCAAAAGACGAGAGTTGTAACGACTTAGCAAAAAATAATGCAACCACCCATAATGACCCGCTTGAAGACTATCAACTCATATGCTTCTCCCCCTTTTGTCAGTAATGAACAAAAAGGTTTAAAGACATAGAGTATCTACTCGTTCCCAGGCGGAGTAGATGATGGAGTAGGGTCGACGTTGGAGTTTGGTGGTGCAGACGGGCCTGATGCAGTGTCATGGTGAAGTGTAGCCAAGGTTGGTGAAGTGGCGTCATCTTCTTCATCGACGACTCTCGCAACAACAGTTGCAGCCAAGGATGAATGTTCAGAATCTTCAATAGACGATGTGCGACGCCAGCTTGCATTTGGTGGAGGCCTAGAATAAAACTTGAAGTTCTTTGTGAAGCCATCTTTGCGAAGATCGTCTTCAGGACGGAGCATTGTGAGGCTCTTCCAGGACCGCCGACAGGCTTCATGTGCAACAAATGAGTTCTTGGTGGCCAAGTTACGGATGTGATTGACATCCACCAAGAGACTCTGCATCTGACGTTTCAGCCAGTCATGATGCTTATCCTGCTTCTGATGCAATGCCACAAGAAGCTCTCGGTCATTGAGTACACGAGATCGCTTTCGAGGCCTTTGGGCAATAGTACTTGCAGTGGCTTCAGTGTTAGCACGGTGTGGCACTCTCATGTTTCCAGCCAGAGGATAAGCGGGGGCTGCAGTATTGGGGACAAGAATTCCTTCGATTGCGTGAAGATTTGAAACTCAGCATTCTGAAGATGTAGGGGCTTCTTGGCAGGCTCGGGGTAGATGGCTTCAATAGATAGATCAACCTCAGGCAGAAAACCAATGTGGTTGCACGCTGAGGGCTGATAGTCTATAGTGGAATGAAGCTTAATCAAGCGCATCACCCATGGAGCATAGAACTTCTGGCCAAATAGATCAATCCCTGAAGCAACAAGTTGTCTGATGAAGAAATCCTGGGTTTTGAATCTGATGCCATTGATGATATAGAATACCAAAGTCTTGATGGCTCCTTCAAGTTTAGCTTCAGAAGAGTGTCCCTTGATCGGCCATAGAGTACGCCTCAGAATATGGTATACTGTGCGTGGCAAGTACTCGAGGTCCTTCACAAAGAACTCCTTTGGGTATTCAGCGTCTTGAGGCAATGGCTTCATCATGCTGAGCATCTGGCTCATGTTTGGTTCAGGCCTCTGGAATATGCTCTGCATCTCATCACTATGAAGCTGACAATCAGGTTCATATAATTCACCTGGAGTGGGCAGGGAAGTAAGCTCGATGATGTCTTGAGCTTTGGCTTCGTGATGTACATCACCTGTCATCCACTCAAGGATCCAAGTCTTCAGATCCCTGTTATAGCTGCGAATATGGAGGGTGGCATAGAACTGCGGCAGAAGCTCTTCATTCCAGTGTTCTTTGTCAGTCACTGTAAGTGCATCTAGTACCACCCCTAGTTGGTTTTGGAGTATTGACGACAAACTTGGTTGAGGGACTAATGTGTTTGTGAGAATTGGAGGATAACACAGGTAGTAGTCCCTCTTTGATTCGGTTTACCTACCGGAGATGACCCCTAAAAATGTGTGAAGACATTGAAGACAATGGTGGTATGTGAAGACATTCACAATGAAGATTATGACTTGAGAAGACATTCACATGAATACTATGGAGTGCGAAGACATAGCCGTTTTGTAGTTTCCTTTTCTTCTTTGTTGAGTCATAGGAACCACCGCATTGTTAAGTGGGGTCCAAGTGAACAAAGTCAGAGTGACTGAAGTGATGCTCAACCAAATCCTATGTCTTCAAACGAAGACAATGAGAGCAAATCTTATCCAGAGCTGGATAAGTCAGCTTTACTTGTAGCCCAAGTCAAGCTGCCGCGTGTGTATGAAATCTGACCGTTGGACACGTGTTAGTTCCTTAGTGACCCAGGGTCATTTCAGACAAATCAGGTCAGGTTGCCTCCTGGCTATAAATAGCCCACCCCCTACACCAGAAATTGGTGGCTGCTCAGAGTTAGTGCACGGCTTTTGTTGTTTGAGAGCAACCCACCTCCGAAGCATTTGAGAGAGAGATCCTTGCGAGGACAAAGCCCAAAACACCCAGAGCCAAAGAGTGTTAGGCATCACTAAAGTCTTTCTGTCCGCGTGATCTAAAGACTTGTTACACTTGAGGACAGTGAATCCTCCAGTCGGTTAGGCGTCGCGTTCTGAGCATCCAAGAGTCATTGTGGATTGCCGGTGAACGAAGTCTGTGAATGTTTGTAAATCTACCTTGAAGACTTACCAGAGTGATTGGGCGAGGACTAAGTGTCCTTTGCTCAAGGGGAATAAGGTGAAGACGCGGTCTTCTGAGTTGAATCTCAGCCTCCCTAAACAGACGTACAGTTGTCACAGCAATTGGAACTGGTCCAACAAATCCTTGTCCTCACCAAGCAACTAGTTCTATCTCCTCCCTCACTTATTTACAGTTTGTCTTCGTGAAGTCATTTGCCTGCTTGCCTGATCTATTTGACTTCACCGTGTGACAACTATTATTGTTTGGCTTCACACTATCTTCCACCCTGATCTATTCTACCTAGTTGCTAATAGTCTTCGTGCTTTCACTTCATTGCTTACTTGACTATGGCTTGTCTAGTGTAGTCTACCTTCCGATGCATGTCAATAGGTTCATTTGTACTGTTTGTCTTTGAAACTCCCATGTTTTGAAGACTCTCAAAAAAATTGCCTATTCAGCCCCCTCTAATCGATAACTAGCACTTTCAATTGGTATCAGAGCAAGGTACTCCCTTGTTCTGTGTGATTCGGTTTAACCACCTGGAGTTTTAGCTATGTCGACTGCAGGGATAATCAAAGTCTCCGCTGCATGCCCTGTCTTTGATGGCACTGATTACCCCTACTGGAAGAATAAGATGCGCATGCATCTTGAAGCCATTGATGTCGACCTCTGGTATGTCGTCAAGAACGGTGTTCCCAAGAACGGTGAAGGTGTCACCCCTGCTGATGTCAAGAAGTTCGTTCAACTGGATTCTACTACCAAGAACATCATCTGTGGTCATCTGACCAAAGGGCAGTATGGCCGTGTGAGCGCTTTGGAAACTTCGAAGCTAGTCTGGGTCTGGCTCTCCAAGGTCAACGAAGGCGTCTCAACCTAGAGAGACTCAAGGATCAGTGTTCTTCGCAACCTCTTCAACCGCTTCAAGAGAAACGACAATGAGAATGTCCAGCTCACATTTGATCGAATCACTGATATCACAAATGAGATTCATGCACTCGGCGCCACTGAGATTACCAAGCATGAAATCGTCAAGACACTCCTGAGATCACTTGACAGCTCGTTTGACACCCTAGCCCTGATGATTCAAGAACGCCCTGACTACAAGACTCTTGACCCGTCTGACGTAGTTGAGAGGCTCAACACACATGAGTTCCAGTTATCTGAGAAAAGAGATATCTACGGTTCCAACTATGGCCGAACTTGCGCTTTGAAGGCAAAGGCTGTTTCCTCATCTGAAGAAGAATCTAACTGTAGTTCTGGGGATCCTGAAGACATTGGAAAGGAGCTTGCTATGCTTGTGAAGAAGTTCCAGAAATTCACCAAGAAGAAAGGCTTCAGAAAGTCTTCAAGATCCAGCTCAAGAAATGATGAAGCCTCTACTCATGACCACAAGAAGAGAACATGCCACAAGTGCAAGAAACCTGGTCACTACATCTCTGAGTGTCCACAGTGGAACAACGTGTAACGCCCCGGATCCGATGCGCCAGATGTCTGCCAGTTATTCGCCGTTCTTGCCTGGTCATCTGCTTGCGTGTGCATTTTGCCATGTCATCACCTGCATTCCATATCATGTCATCATGTGCATCGCATTTGCATATGTGTTCGTCTCATGCATCCGAGCATTTTCCCCGTTGTCCGTTTTGCAATCCGGAATTCCTATGTCACCCGGCGCCCCCTTTTGCCTCTTTTCATGTGCGGGTGTTAAACGTTCTCGGAATGGACCGAGTCTTGTCAAGTGGCCTTGGTATACCACCGGTCAAGTTTCGCTCCATTTGGAGGTCGTTTGGTACTCCAACGGTTAACCGGGCATCCGCAAAGTCCGTTTGTGTGTTGCAGCAAAACCCCCCTTCTAACAACCCCAAAACACCTCCAAGTCCCCGCCATGCTCTCGGTCGTTCGATCACGATCGCGTGGGCAAAAACCGCACCCCGTTTGGACTCTCCTAGCTCCCTCTGCCTATATATTTGCACCTCCCCCCGAAAATTCGCGGATGAACCCTAGCTTCTTCCTCCTCTCGCCACCGGACACGTCCACCGCCCGCACCGGACATGTCCGCTTCGCCGCCCCGTCCAATCCGAGCATGCCACGTGTCCTCCGCCGCCGTCTCGCCCGCGCCCCGCCGCCGCGGCCCGCGAGCCCACGGCCGGCCCGCCCCGGGCTGCACCGGGCCCACGTGCCCCGCCGCCTGCCGCGCGCCCCGCCGCCGCCCGGGCCAGCGCCGCCGCCCGCCACCCAGTCCTCCCGGCCACCGCGCGCCTCGCCAGTGCCGCGCGCGCCCGCCGCCGCGAGCCCCGCCGCCCGTCGCCTCCAGCGCCGGACCCCGCCGCCGCGCCCTCCGCGTCCGCGCTCGCCGGACTCGGCCTCTCGCCGCCGCCATGGCCTCCGCCGGCCATCCCGAGCTCCGGCCCGCCCCCGCGCCATGGCCTCCGCCTCCTCGTCGTTCCCGCGTCGGATCCGGCGAGATCCGGCCAGAGGAGGTCTCCCCCGCCCCGGATCCGCCTCCCCGCGCCTTCCTCGTCTACTCCGGCGAGCTCTCCGGTGAGATCCGCCGCCACCTCTCCCGTGCGTTGACTTTCTCCTCGACCCCCGAAATTTCCGAGTCTTTGATTGTTTACAATAAGTGCCCCTGTTCATCATTGCATAACTCTCTGCATATAGCTCCGTTTCGTGCGTGTAATATATCAAAGTGTTCGTCTCATGATGCTCTTCATTTTGTTACATTGCACCATGTTCATTAGAGTCCATCTTGATGCCTAAATCATCATTGTAAGAGTGCTAGTTGCTGTTATCTGCTGTCTGTTATCAGAACTTGGAGATTTGTTATTTTTGTATCATTTAATCTGTGCATCTTATGAGTATGAGCTCTACATGTGTTTTGTTGTATGCCATGCCATATTTCCAGTGGTGTATGCCATGTATTTTTGTGATCTCTTTGGTGACTAGCACAAGCATGCAAACTAGGCCCCGTAATGTTTCTGATTTCAGAGACCTGGTAGTTTTCACTGTCTTTGTCTGTTGTTATTTTGTTGCCATGTAAACTTGATGCTACAGAGAGATCCATGCATATTTTGGAGATGTTCAGTGAGAATGTTTTGTAGATATTGTTGTAATTGGTCCATTCATGCCCTTGTTTGAAATTATAGGGTTCCATAGCATGTCTTAATATTGCTCTACTGTTGCTATAAAATGTTCCTGGCAGATTGTTTACGTGTTATTCAATTTTGCCAAGCTTGTTGGAGTTGATCCATACATGCTATGTATTTAGTCTTTCCATGGTTACCTTCATAAACATGCCATCTTTCTGTAGGTATGCTTGTTTTGTCATGCATTGTTTTTTGGTGAGTGTATCAAGCTCACCAAGATGCCTTCATATTATTGTTTCTGCCATGCTCTGTTTTTCTGCTAAGTCTGAAACCTGTTAACGAAACTTGCTATGATTACATGCTTGCCATCATATCTTCTGGTCCTTTTTGGCTTATGGTCAGTAAGGGACTTTTGTCATATGCTTTGAGTAGATTCATGTCATGCCTTGTTTTGCCATGTTAAGTTCCTGTAGCATGTTGATATCGTGCTCTGAACATTGCTACCTGATGCTGTTTCTGTCTTGTCCAGTAATTTCTGCCAAGTCTGTGAACCTGTTATTATTTGCAATCTTGCCATGTCCTTTTGAGCATGTTCTAGTGATTTCTGGAGATAGCTCAGTGTTCATGTTTTGTTGTGCTTTACCTGTAAATCATGTCCATGCCTTTTGTTTTCATGTTGAGTTGCTCTAGCATATTGTTTTGAGGCTTGCATTATGCCTAGTTCCTGTTTTGGACAGATTGTTGCTATGTCTTGTTTGGAGTGTATGTGTTGCACCGTTGCTCCGTTTCGAGCATGCTCTATATGAAACTTGCTTAGATTTGCATGTAGTTTCATATTATCATGTTGCATCCTTGTTTTGAGGTGTTTGCTTGATGTTTGTATGCATTTTGCATCAATGCCATGTTTATCTTGTGTTGCTCATATCTTCTAGGCCGTAGCTCCGAATCTAATGAACTTTATATGTAACTTGACTAGAATTTCGTGTAGATCATCATGGTGCTCTTTAACTTGCTGTTTAACAACTTCAACTTAAGGTTTATTCAGTTCTGGACCAATTTCGAAATTTGCATATGAGGACTTACCGGAATTGTTATATGTTGTTTCCGGCCTCATTTAAACTTGCCTTGATGTGTTGTTCTTGTATGCATCATCTCTTGTCATGAGTAGCTTCATATAGCTTTGTCATGCATCATTCTTGGTTGTGCATCATTTCTTGTTCATGTGTGGTGTGTTTACCTTGTTGTGTGCTTCTTCTCGATAGTTCCCGTGTCGTTGCGATCGTGAGGATTCGTTCGTCTTCGTGGCTTCGTCTTCTTCATGGATTCGTTCTTCTTCCTAGCGGGACTTCAGGCAAGATGACCGTCACCTTGGATCTCATTACTATCATTGCTATGCTAGTTGCTTCGTTCTATCACCTTGCCGTGCTACCTATTCACTTGCTCCTCAAGCCTCCCAAATTGCCATGAACCCCTAACCTTTGTCACCCTTCCTAGCAAACCGTTGTTTGGCTATGTTACCGCTTTGCTCAGCCCCTCTTATAGCGTTGTTAGTTGCAGGTGAAGATGAAGATTGCTCCATGTTGGATTATGTTTATGTTGGGATATCACAATATCTCTTATGTTATTAATGCATCTATATACTTGGTAAAGGGTGGAAGGCTCGGCCTTATGCCTGGTGTTTTGTTCCACTCTTGCCGCCCTAGTTTCCGTCATACCGGTGTTATGTTCCTTGATCTTGCGTCCCTCACACGGTTGGGTGATTTATGGGACCCCCTTGACAGTTCGCCTTGAATAAAACTCTTCCAGCAAGGCCCAACCTTGGTTTTACCATTTGCCTAGCCTATTTCTTTTCCCTGGGGAGTTGCTCTCTCGAGGGTCATCTTTATTTAACCCCCCCGGGCCAGTGCTTCTCTAAGTGTTGGTCCGAACTGAGTAGACTGCGGGGCCCCCTCGTGGAAACTCGAGGTCTGGTTTTACTCGTAGGATGTCTCATCCGGTGTTGCCCTGAGAACGAGATATGTGCAGCTCCTATCGGGATTGTCGACACATCGGGCGGCTTTGCTGGTTTTGTTTTACCATTGTCGAAATGTCTTGTAACCGAGATTCCGAGACTGACCGGGTCTTCCCGGGAGATGGAATATCCTTCGTTGACCGTGTGAGCTTATAATGGGCTAAGTTGGGACACCCCTGCAGGGTATTATCTTTCGAAAGCCGTGCCCGCGGTTATGTGGCAGATGGGAATTTGTTAATATCCGGTTGTAGAGAACTTGACACTTGACCTTAATTAAAACACATCAACCACGTGTGTAGCCGTGATGGTCTCTTCTCGGCAGAGTCCGGGAAGTGAACACGGTTTCTGGGTTATGTTTGCCGTAAGTAGGAGTTCAGGATCACTTCTTGATCATTGCTAGTTTCACGACCGTTCCGTTGCTTCTCTTCTCGCTCTTCTTTGCGTAAGTTAGCCACCATACATGCTTAGTCGCTGCTGCAACCTCACCACCTTATCCATTCCTTTCCCATTAAGCTTTGCTAGTCTTGATACCCATGGTAATGGGATTGCTGAGTCCTCGTGGCTCACAGATTACTACACCACCAGTTGCAGGTACAGGTTTTGCGATGATCAAGACGCGAGAGCGATGCTTACTTGTTTGGAGTTCTTCTTCTGCTTCTTCGATCAGGGGATAGGTTCCAGGTCGGTAGCCTGGGCTAGCAGGGTGGATGTCGTTTGAGTTTCTGTTTATGTTTCATCCGTAGTCGGATGTTGAGCTTATGTATGATGTATTGATGTATTCTTGCGGCATGTGTATGCCTTGTTTGTATCCCCAAATATTATGTAATGTTGATGTAATGATATCCACCTTGCAAAAGCGTCTTCAAGATGCGCTTCTATCCTTGGTGGGACCTTCGTGTTCCTTTAGGATAGGGTCGCATCTTGGGCGTGACACAACGAGAACAAGAAGAAGAGCAAGGAGTATGAGTCTGATGACAAGAAGAAGAAGAAATCCTCAAAGTCTTCGTCCAAGTCTTCATCATACAAGAAGAGCTCATCTGGCAAGCCTCGTGCTTTTGTTTGCAAGGAGATGGATTCAGAGGAGGAGTTTGCTTCCGAAGAGGCAGTGGTGGAGTCTGAGGAGGAGTCCGACTCTGGCGTTGCAAGTCTGGCTCTAGCTACAGCCTATGTTGCCAAGGCCATCTTCAACACTGAAGACAATGGCTCCATCACCAACGCTGATGCTAAAGACAAGGATGACTCTGCCCCCACCTACTGCTTCATGGCACGTGGTGCCAAGTTAAACTCACGTGATGCTTACTTTCAAACATCAAGTGAAGATAACTCTCATTGTGAATCTAAACCTAGCTACAAAACACTTGCTAAAATTGCAACTGGACAACAGAAAGCTATGGAACATATTCAAAAATTGTTAGACAAAAGCGATGACCTATTGGACGCAGAAATGACCCAATCTCAATCCTTAATTGAAGACATAAAAAAATCTTCATGTTAAGTACTCATGAAAAGCTTTCCTATGATTATCATCAAAGGAAGCAAGAACTTGAGAAATTGAGAGTGGCTCATGAAGATATTCAAAAAGAGAACGAGTCACTTCGCGCTCAACAGATCAGTCCCGCTCAGGAAGGATTTGGACCACCATGTCTAAAATGCCTTGAGCATGATAACACTACTTCTATTGCTGAATGTTCCACTACTACTACTGCTGCAATATCTTCAACTGCTGATGTGGTAACTAACCCCTCTGCTGAGGAGACCACTACTATTGCTGATGAAAATGCCAGGTTGAAGACATTGCTTGAGACTGGGATGTACAAAAGTCTCAAAGGGCATCAGACACTATGTGATGTCCTCAAAAAGCAGATTCTAAACTGAAACCCTAGGAAAGAGGGTGTTGGGTTCGAGAGGAAAATGAGTGTTGATGGTTCTTACTGGAAGCCCGAGCAGTACCCCAAAACCACATGGGTTGATGCTAAGGGACCTTCAGTGGATCCATCCACCTTATCTGGCTTCACTTGTGCTAACCCGATTATCATTGATGAATCCTCTGATGCAAACTATAAACTGGTTAAGAATCAGAATGGTGAAGTGTTTGCCAGGTATATTGGTACTAACTGCAGTAATGGGCCACCTATGGAGAAGATCTGGGTACCCAAAAGTTGCCTTGAGAATCTTCCTGTGAATGTCATCATGACACCACCTGGGAAGAAGACAAACCCCAGACCAAAGGCTTCATATGGTCCAAAGGCTTCATACAGACAGAGGACTCACCAGAAACACCCTAACGCCAATGTTTTGCAGGGAAATCATACTCAGACTAATGAATATGAGCGTGTTTCATCAAACCGCTATGTTCATACGACTAAGAACTCTTCTGCTTATTCATATGAGTATTATTCACCTCCTGCAAGGCTATTTGCTAGGGCTCCAAAGCCGAAGTTCTCAGATGCTGCACTTAGACTCATTGCTTCGAAGCCACCCCTGAAAATGTGGGTGGTTAAGAAAACTTAACTCTCTTTTGCAGGGAAAGGTCTCCAGCCGGAAATCAAAGGCGTCTGATGCTTATGCTGGGGACCTAAAACATCTTGTGGGGCGCAAGATAAAATGCCCAAATGGTCTTACTATGTATCTTGTTTCTGAATCGCTTGCCAATCATCCTATCAGCCCTAACCTGGATCTGAGCTTTGATAATCCGCTTGTTCATCAAATGTTTATGCTTCACAATACCCTTGGTGAAGCCTATCCCCCTAACTGTACTGTAGGGTATGACACCACATGGTTCAGAATGAATTATGGATAGTGGATGCACTAATCATATGACTGGTGATCGAAGTCTTCTCATGGACTCAATCTTACGTCCATCTGACAAGAGTCACATCACATTTGCTGACACTAGTAAAAGCAAGGTATTGGGTCTAGGTAGAGTTGCAATCTCAAAGGATCAGCACATGGATAAAGTGATGCCTGTTGAATCCCTTGGTTTCAACTTAATGTCTGTTTCAATGCTTTGTGATTTGAACATGATTGTGATATTTGGAAAATATCGTTGTCTTGTTCTTATGGAATCTGACAAGTCTTTAGTCTTTGAAGGGTATCGAAAAGATGATCCGTATATGGTAGATTTATCAGCAGGACCACAGTTGGCCATATGTCTTCTAGCAAAAGCTTCAAAGTGCTAGCTCTAGCATCGGAGGCTAGGGCATGCTGGCATGAGGAACCTGTACACTCTCGCGAAGAAGAAACATGTCGTAGGCATCGAGGGCGTCAAGTTCAAGAAGGATCATCTGTGTGGTGCTTGCGAAGCTGGAAAGATGACTAGGGCCAAGCATCCCTCAAAGACAATCATGACGACATCTCAACCCTTCGAGCTGCTTCACATGGACTTATTTGGCCCTACTCACTACTCTACTCTTACTACCACTGCTTGCCTCTATGGCTTCGTCATTGTTGATGATTATTCAAGATATACATAGGTGCATATAATCCTCTACAAGAATGAAGTGCAGGATGTCTTCAAACGCTTCGCCAATCGTGCCATGACGAACTATGGCATCAAGATCAAGCACATTAGAAGTGACAATGACACAGAGTTCAAGAACACATGCATCGACACTTATCTTGATACATTGGGCATCACTCATGAGTTCTCTGCTCCATATACACCTCAGCAGAACGGCATCGTGGAGCGCAAGAACATGACACTCATTGAGATGGCTCGGACGATGCTTGATGAATACAAGACTCCAAGGAAGTTCTGGCCTGAAGCCATTGATACAGCGTGTCACGTCATCAACCGTGTTTATCTACACAAGCTTCTAAAGAAGACATCCTACGAGCTCCTAACTGGTAAGAAGCCAAACGTCAGTTACTTCAGAGTATTTGGTGCTAGGTGCTGGATCAAGGATCCACATCACACTTCAAAATTTGCACCGAAAGCACATGAAGGTTTTATGCTTGGTTACAGAAAGGACTCGCACTCCTACAGAGTCTTCAACCTCTTTCACTATAAAGTGGTTGAAACTGTAGATGTGCGGTTCGATGGGACTAACGGCTCGCAAAGAGAGCACCTGCCAAATTTGCTAGATGAAGTCCCTCCTAGCGAATCGATTAAGCTAATGGGAACTGGAGAAATCATACCTTCAGAAGCTCAGGCTGAATAAGAACTCATCATTTCAGCGCCTAGTCAACCTGAAGACAATGCTCAGCCTGAAGCCAATACTCAAAATGAAGACAATGATCAGCAAGAGCAAAATCTTCGTCCAGTTCATCCTCGTGTTGCGAATGAAGTACAGATTGAGAAGATAATTGATAGCATCAATGCACCTAGTTCACTCACTCGTTCAAGAGCAACACAGCTAGCAAATTTCTGTGGGCACTTTGCATTTGTCTCAATATCTGAACCCAAGAAAGTTGCTGAAGCCTTCATGGAACCTGAATGGATTCAAGCTATGCAAGAAGAGCTTCAACAGTTCGAGCTGAACAATGTGTTGGAATTGGTCAAGCTTCCTGACCCTCGCAAGCACAATATCATAAGCACCAAATGGATCTATAGCAACAAACAAGATGAGCATGGTCAAGTTGTCAGAAACAAGGCTCGTCTCGTTGCTCAAGGATACACTCAAGTTGAAGGGATTGACTTCGATGAAACATTTGCTACCGTGGCTAGGCTTGAAGCCATTCGCATACTGCTAGCCTATACCAACCATCACAACATCCTTCTGTATCAAATGGACGTTAAGAGTGCCTTTCTCAATGGCAAGATTGAAGAAGAAGTGTATGTTGCACAACCACCTGGCTTTGAAGATCCAAAACATCCTGATATGGTATACAATCTCAACAAGGCACTGTATGGCCTCAAACAAGCCCCTCGTCCTGAAGAGCAAACGCTTCAAACCTGGTTCTCTAGATCCTACACTCTTCACGAAGACATATGATGGAGAACTATTTGTGTGTCAAATCTATGTGGATGACATTATCTTCGGCTGCACTGACAAGAGATACAGTGATGAGTTTGGACACATGATGCAAGAGCAATATCAGATGTCCATGATGGGCGAGCTGAAGTTCTTTCTTGGTCTTCAAATTCGTCAGCAAAGCAACGACATCTTCATATCTCAAGAAAAATACCTCAAAGACTGCCTGAAGAAGTTTGGAATGCTAGATTGTAAAGGATACACGACGCTAATGCCAACCAAAAGTCATCTGAGTCCTGGCGCCAATGGTAAAGAGTTTGATCAAAAGGTATACCGCTCCATGATTGGTTCTTTACTCTACTTATGTGCATCTAGGCCAGATATAATGCTTAGTGTTTGCATGTGTGCCCGATTCCAAGCGGCACCAAAGGAATCACATCACTTAGCTGTGAAGCGAATTCTTCGATATTTGGCTTACACCCCAACGCTAGGATTATGGTATCCAAATGGCTCTGAGTTTGATCTAGTTGGATTCTCGGATGCTGATTATGATGTGACAAGGTTGATGGCAAGTCTACATCAGGCACATGTCACTTTCTGGGACGATCACTTGTTTGTTAGTCTTGAAAGAAGCGGAACTGTGTATCTCTCTCCACTTCTGAATCTGAATACATTGCTGCTGGATCTTGCTGCGCTCAGCTTCAATGGATGAAGCAAACTCTCAAGGACTATGGCATCCATCTGAAGCAAGTGCCTCTCTACTGCGACAATGAAAGCACCATCAAGATTGCCAACAACCCAGTTCAGCACTCGAAGACAAAGCATATTGAAATTCGTCATCACTTTCTTAGAGATCATGTCATGAAGTAAGATATTGATATCATTCACGTCAACACTGAAGAGCAATTGGCAGATATCTTCACAAAGCCCTTGGACGAGGAAAGGTTTTGCAAGTTGCGGTGTGAGCTAAATATCTTAGAATCCTCAAATGTCCTGTAATTGGACACACATCCTAACACTTATGCATGTTGATGACTTAGATGTGCAACACACGAAGTAACGTATATCTTAAATTAATGAAGACATACACTCTAAGTGTGAATACATTAATGCGGAATTTGACTTCGGAGCGCCACGATAATTGTGCGCCGTGTCTGGGTCTAATACTTCCTATACGATGGGTAACGCCACCACCAAATTCTCATTTGAAGTGTTTTATTTGGCGTCACATTTGCAAATTCTTCGCATTCGCTCCGTCTTCAACATCGAGTTAACTTCATGTTTATCTTCACAATGTTGATTTGGTCTAATACTGATATATATATATATATATACATATACTTGTGTTCTGTCCTCTACAGCATTCACTTATAGCTATGTCTTCCTGTTTGAATCTTTTGATCTAAGTGAATGTGATTGGACCCTAACCTCTTCTATGCTTCTACCTCAGATTCTATCTATCCAAATCATATGCATTCTACTGAAACTGTCAAATGTCTTCTCTGCGTCCTTGTCAGCAGAAGATACAGAGACAAAAGTTGAATCTTTTTTAATGCTATATCCTTATTGCCTGAAACCCGGAGAAGCCGGAACAACCACCCGTCAGTCTAGGCGTGCGTGGGAACATGGAACAACTTACAAGGTGTTGCATGCTTGCCACGTGTCCTTCAGATGTGAACCGCCAGGGGCACCTGCGTAATTGCACTATGCAGTCCCCTTCCTTATATATACACAACTCACCGCGGTCATAATCGATTCTTCCGCCTCGCCACCTCGCACAAACCCTAGCGCCTCCGCTAGCTAGCGTCGACGCCGGAGAAGAAGCGCTTAGCTGCCGCGACCTCTTCGTCGCCGTCCTCACGCCGACCGTGGACCTCGTCCTCTCCGCCGCCGCCGTAGGTGTCTTCCGCCGCCAAGTTATGGCGCGGGAGATTGAACTGCTCGTCCTCCCTCTCAACTTCGTCTAGCAGTTCTTCATGCAGTAATTAAATCTTACTTTTACAGCCTTTTTGATCCATCAGATCCATCCTTTTTCACCAAAAGTGGTTTCTTGACTTCCATATCTGGATCTATCTTGTTCTGATTCTCATATCTTGCCAAGTATATTCACTTATGCTTCACAACTAGTTAGATTCCTGACTTGTACTTATTCTTGGATTTGTACAAATCTGGAACCAACTCTCACCAAATAAGTGAATGTCTTCGCGCTATGAGGTCAATGTCTTCAAACTGATTTATCTTCAAAATCTTCTAAGAATGCATATGACCTCTTCCCCTTCCCTCGCACCTCTAATGCTATCACAGGTACATGTTCGTGGGAGAATCCCTTGGTTCTCATAGTCTGCATTCATTTGCAGAATTCTTACAGCGACAATCAATTCTCCTGAAGCCAGTTCCTGTCTGACCAGCAAAAGGACGCCATTCACCGTATTGAAGCCTCTTAGTCTGAATATTATGGCAACTGAAAAATCTGCAAGGAAAGGCGGTAGGCAGCACCGTGGAAATACATCCAAGGATCTATCTCCTGATCTGTATGAGCTGTACAAGACAGATTCTGAAGAAAGCTATGGCCAGCGCAAGACTCAAATCCAATGGATTCGAAGATATTGGGCAGAGGAATGGTTCAAGTATAGATTTGTCACTGCTGAATATGCTGAGAAGAATGCCATCAAGCGACCATGGGGAGATATTTTATACAAAAATCTTCAACCCAAGTCCAAGTCCGAAGCCATTGCTCAAGGCCTCTATCCTTGCATGGTCCGAGGACCACAACCCGAGGATGCCGACCCATCCTCTCTGCTATGGTGTCGAGATGACAATCTGTTCAAGCGCAACTATAAGTTTACCAAGAATTCTGCTGCTAAGAACAAGAAGAATCTTGGATGCAACTTCAACCCAGGTCCTTCTGCTCCTAGGGCTGATGGCACACGTGATGCCAATCCCAATGTCATCGGCCCCTTCAACAACTTTGATGGTCTCCTCTCCTACATCGCTGCTCAGAGGGCCACCATGGAGCAATCAGGTGATGACACAGATTCTGATGAAGCGCCTGCTCCACCGAAGCCGAAAAAGCAGAAGAAACCAAAGGCTTCAAAGCCCCCTGCCACACCAAAAGCTTCGCATGCGAAGCCATTGGCAACTGCTCCTCCTGCATCCAATATGCAATCAGAAGATCTTTCTCGTGTCTCCAAGAGGACTAAGAAGCCCAAGGAGAAGCCCAAGAAGAAGCCCATCAAGAGTTCTGGGCATGCACTGACCCCAGCTGTCGTTCTAAGGAACGAAGATGAAACCATTGATCTATCAAGTGATGAAGATCTTGGTGATGATGCTCTTGAGCTGTTGATAAAGAGCAAGCAAGAGGCAGAGATCTTTAACGATCTGCCCCTCTTTGATGTGGATATTTTGAATAACTTCATTGATGAATAGTTTGACAACCCAAGCCTCAACATCGATGATCTTTAGCTTCCTATTGGCATCAGTGTCTCATTTCACGGAGCCATTGCTAATGAGCTGGCTCTGGCTCCGAAGATCATCGAACTGAAGAATAAGATTGACCATGAAAAAGCATAATTCAAGAGGAACATGGCCAAGCTCAGTGTGGCTGATGTTCAAAGCTTCAAGCAGATGGTGCATGACCTCAAGGAGAAGTTTCACAAGAAACGTGAAGAAGCAAAAGGTTCAAGAGAGCGGATGAAACTCTCCGCAAGAAAATGTGTTCAAGTTCACAATGAGGCCGAAAAGCGCAAGGCACCTGGGCGTCCTGGCATCGACCCCAAGATGGCTGCCAAACAAAAGAAGCCTGCTGTGGCCCAAGCTGAAACATAAGGGCGGGAAGCACCTCACATTGTCTTCCCTGCCAGCATGACATGCTCGAAGCCTAAGGTCCCCACAACAACTTTAGAACTGAAAAAGACAAGGGCAGCTGAGGCCGAAGCCAGAAAGTGCAAGCATAGGAATACCACTGATGATGCTCCATCAACCAAGAAGCTGAAGACAAAGTCTTCGCGAAAAAATTGTGCTGCTGCCACAGAGCCACTTGTTGTCGAGCCCATCTGAGTTGCTCGTTCTGCTTCCACAAACCAAGAGCGTCGGCTAGTAGTTCATGAGCCTGCTACCACAGAGGCTCATGAAGCTGAAGACATTCCAGCTGTCGACCCCATCACAGCTGAAGACATTGGTCATCACGACAATGTAGATGATGATGAAGTCCTTCCTCAGATCGAGCACCAACCGGTATCATCGCCTGTTCTCACGAACAGTGAACTCATCAGCATTGGTCGTCCTCTGATGCCAATTGCTCAGGATGCATCGTGGGCTGATCACCCCCAACAAGACACACCAAGCCAAGACACACCCAGTACTCCCCCTCCTCAAGTCACCACTCTGGTACTTGACGATGACAATTACATGGTGCAGACCACCCTATCTCCAAAGGCGTTGCCCACATTCGGCAGGCTTCGCAAAGGCCCTAGGACACAGGTCGCCATGTCGAGCGTTCCAGAAGGAGAAGTGCAACACAACTCAGTAGCACGTCAAGTGTTTCCTGACGCCACTCCAACTGCGAACGTCTCTAGGTCTGAAGCAAAAGTTGCTGAAGACATTCCGGCTGTATTAGCCGATGACAACCAAGAACCGCGTCATCAAGAAGAGAGAGTTACCACACCCCCATCACTCAAGAAAATGTTCTCGAGGAGAACGAGTCTGTGCCCGACCCTCTAGCTACTCAAGTGGAGGTTGAAAACACTGAGGCGGCCACAAACAACACTACTGAAGCCAATGACGTTGTCATGGTTGAAGCTAATGTGGCGTCTGGAGTGAATATGGCGCCTGAAGCTAATGTTCCGCCTGAAGCCAATGTGCAATTTGAAGCCCATGTAAATGCCAATGCTCCTGTATCGCCTCCAAGGTCTGACACCATTGAGCAAGCATTTGATCGCGGCTAACTTGTCACTGTCCGATGGCCTCTTCTGGTTCCTCCGCCTGCTCCCGGACCACAATTTGACTACCATGTGGAGCACAGGACTCAGGTCCAGAAGCCAAAGCCCCGACTCCCAAGATTTCCTGGTGTTGCAACTTCGCCAGGATCATTCAATGTCAACAGCTTCAGGGCTCACAATACCTTCTTTGACAGTGCAAAGAACCCTTACTCAAGGCCAAGAATCGCATCTGACCGCTTCTGGAGCTATCAGCAGCGTAGCTATTACTCATGCCTCTTATACAATCAAGGGCGAATCTTTCCTCACATGCGTCTAGATTGTGAAGCCATTGCTGGTCTTCCCTACTTGGAAGAAGCTCTAGACTGCTTCAGAGATGTTGGACTTCTGTAGTTTGTCACTGACAAAGAGCATTGGAATGAGGAGCTTCTGCTACAATTCTATGCCACTCTTCACATTCGTGGTTACAACACGGATCCGAAGACTTGGGTCCTAGAGTGGATGACAGGTGATGTACACCATGAAGCCAAAGCCCAAGATATCATTGAGCTTACTTCCCTGCACACTCCAGGTGAACTCTATGAACCTGGTTGTCAGCTACACCGCAATGCATTGGAGAGCATATTTTAGAAGCCTGAGCCCAACATGAGTCAGATGCTCAGCATGATGAAGCCACTGCCACGAGATGACGAATATCCAAAGGAATTCTTTGTCGAAAACTTAGAATATCTGCCCCGCACCATTTATCATATTATAAGGCGAACTCTATGGCATGTCAAAGGACATTCTCCTGCAGCCAAGCTTGAAGGCGCAATGAAGACATTGGTTTTCTATATCCTCAATGGCATCAGCTTGAGTGCTCAAGATTTCTTCATCAGGCAACTTGCTGCATCTGGAATTGATCTCTTTGGCCTGAAGTTTTATGCTCCATGGGTGATGCGCTTAATCAAGCTTCACTCTTCTGTCAACTATCAGCCCTCTACGCGCAACCATCTTATCTTCTTGCCAGAGGTTGATATGTCTGTCGAAGCCATCTACCCTGAACCTGCCAAGGAGCCAATATATCTTCACAATGTCGATCGCCAAAGCTTCACGCAACCCATTGAAGGAGTTCTTGCTGCAACTCGTGTTTATCCTCTGGCTGGTAACACACGTGCACCTCATCGTGCAACTACTGAAGCCACTGAAAGCACCATTGCTCAAAGGCCTTGGAAGTGATCTCGCGTACTCAATGACCGAGAGCTTCTCGTGGCCTTGCATCAGAAACAGGATAAGCACCATGACTGGCTAAAGCGTCAGATGCAGAGCCTCTTGGTGGATGTTAATCGCATTCGCAATCTTGCCACCAAGAATGCCTTCATATCACATGAAGCTTGTCGGAGGTCATGGAAGAGTCTGACTTTGCTAAGCTCCGAAGATGATCTTCGCAAAGATGGCTTCACTGAGCGCTACAAGTTTGATTCCACGCCTCCCCGCAATGCCGTCTTGAGTCATACTCCTTCCTTAGAAGACTTGGAGTATTCATCCTCGGCTGCCACAGCTATTGCAAGAGTCGTCGATGACGAGGACGGTGCCACTTCTCCATTCACTACTTCGCCGTGTCTCGACACTACACCAGGCCCCTCTGCACCACCGGACTCCAATGTCGACCCTACACCTTCTTCTACTCCTGATGGGAACAAGTAGATGCTCTATGTCTTCAAACCTTTTTGGTCCTTACTGACAAAAGGGGGACAAGCATATGAGTTGATAGTCTTCAAGCGGGTCCATATGGGTGGTTGATTTATATTTTGCCAACTGGTTGCAACTCTCATTTTTTTGATACATTTGGTTCTTTTGGATTGTAACACTTAAACTTGATGGTCGTCCACTACTTTGCTTGCTTCTGTGATGCGATGAAAAATTCCTCATGAAGTCATTCCGCAGACGTCCATTTTTCATTATGCATGTCATTATCTTTGTTATATATCCATATGCATGATGAATTGTCTTCTTAAGTTGAAGAGGATCTCCACAATCAAAACCTGCCATGTGCATTTGCATTCAAAAGCAAAATACTTATATGCACATCTTCAGGGGGAGCCTTTTGCTACTTATGAAGACAATACCTTAATCCTCACAATTTTACATACTTTTATCCCCGTTGAAAACTTCAACAAGTTTGTCATCAATCACCAAAAAGGGGGAGATTGTAAGTGCATCTAGTGCCACCCCTAGTTGGTTTTGGAGTATTGATGACAAACTTGGTTGAGGGACTAATGTGTTTGTGAGAATTGCAGGATAACATAGGTAGTAGTCCCTCTTTGATTCGGTTTACCTACCGGAGATGACCCCTGAAAATGTGTGAAGACATTGAAGACAATGGTGGTATGTGAAGACATTCACAATGAAGATTATGACTTGAGAAGACATTCACGTGAAGACTATGGAGTGCGAAGACATAGCCGTTTTGTAGTTTCCTTTTCTTCTTTGTTGAGTCATAGGAACCACCGCATTGTTAAGTGGGGTCCAAGTGAACAAAGTTAGAGTGACTGAAGTGATGCTCAACCAAATCCTATGTCTTCGAGCGAAGACAATGAGATCAAATCTTATACAGAGCTGGATAAGTCAGCTTTACTTGTAGCCCAAGTCAAGCTGCCGCGTGTGTATGAAATCTGACCGTTGGACACGTGTCAGTTCCTTAGTGACCCAGGGTCATTTCGGACAAATCAAGTCGGGTTGCCTCCTGGCTATAAATAGCCCACCCCCTACACCATAAATTGGTGGCTGCTCAGAGTTAGTGCACGGCTTTTGTCGTTTGAGAGCAACCCACCTCCGAAGCATTTGAGAGAGGGATCCTTGCGAGGACAAAGCCCAAAACACCCAGAGCCAAAGAGTGTTAGGCATCACTGAAGTCTTTTTGTCCGCGTGATCTGAAGACTTGTTATGCTTGAGGACTGTGAATCCTCCAGCCGGTTAGGCATCGCGTTCTGAGCATCCAAGAGTCGTTGTGGATTGCCGATGAACAAAGTCTGTGAAGGTTTGGAAGTCTACCATGAGACTTACCAGAGTGATTGGGCGAGGACTAAGTGTCCTTTGCTCAAGGGGAATAAGGTGAAGACGCGGTCTTCTGAGTTGAATCTCAGCCTCCCTAACCAGACGTACAGTTGTCACAGCAACTGGAACTGGTCCAACAAATCCTTGTCCTCACCAAGCAACAGGTTCTATCTCCTCCCTCACTTATTTACAGTTTGTCTTCGTGAAGTCATCTGCCTACTTGCCTGATCTGTTTGACTTCACTGTGTGACAACTATTATTGTTTGGCTTCACACTATCTTCCATCTTGATCTATTCTACCTAGCTGCTAATAGTCTTCGTGCTTTCACTTCATTGCTTACTTGACTATGGCTTGTCTAGTGTAGTCTACCTTCCGCTGCATGTCAATAGGTTCATTTGTACTGTTTGTCTTTGAAACTCCCATGTTTTGAAGACTCTCATAAAAATCGCCTATTCACCCCCCCTCTAGTCGATAACTAGCACTTTCAGTCACGAACGGCAGAAGACCAACATCCCTAAAGCAGTCAAGAGCTTCTTCAAGACAAGGCAGCCCAGCTATAGCTTCACAATCCAGACGCATGTGTGGAAAGATCCGCTCTTGGTTGTAGAGGATGCATGAGTAATAGCTGCGCTGCTGATAACTCCAGAATCTGTCGAAGGAGATCTTTAGCTTCGAATAAGGATTTTTGGCGCTGTCAAAGAAAGTATTTTGCTCTCTGAAGCTATGCACGCTGAAAGAACCCTGTGTAGTTGCAGCACTTGGAAGCCTTGGCAGCCTAGGCTTGGGCTTCTGAACTTGAGGCCTCTGCTCCACATGGTAATCCTATTGTGGTTCAGGAGCAGTGGGTGGAACCATAACTGGCCATCTGACTGTGACAAGCTGACCTTCACGATTGAATGCCTGTTCCATAGTGCGAGGCCTTGGAGGAGGAACAGCGTCTTCCGAGACTATTGGCGTCAAGGTGACTTCAACATTCTTATCAGCTTCAGGTTCCACATTGTCTTCAGCCATGACGGAGTCATTGGCTTCAGTGTTGTTTGTGGCAGCGCTCCATCTGTTCGAGGACTGGAGGGTCGGGCACAATCAAATTCTCCTCGAGAATGACTTGATCACTAGCAGGGGCTGTGGCAACTCTTTCTTCTTCTTTGTCTTCATCGACTGGTGCAGCCGGAATGTCTTCAGCAACTTTGGCTTTGGACTCTGAGGCATTCGCAGTATGGGTGGCCTCAGGAAACACTTGACGTGTGACTGAGCTTTGTTGCACTTCCCCTTCTGGAATGCTCGACATGGTGACCTGTGGCCTGGGGCCTTTGCGAAGCCTGCGAAACGCTGGTGACGCATTTGGTGAGGGAGTTGTCGGTGTGGAATGACACCTATGGGATCACAAGAATCCCTACTACGGTTGCCGGGGCGCAGGGTTGTGAGGAGAGCAGGGCTAGTAGACAACACAAGGATCGTTTACCCAGGTTCGGGCCGCGAGGATGCGTAAAACCATAGTCCTGCTTTGTTGGGTGTATTTCTGAGAGTTCTTGAGCTCTCGAACTAGCTGTCGTGAGTGCGTGGTTCGAAAGAGCCGAATCCCTCTCCAATATGCCATGGGCCTCCTTTTATAGTTGAAAGGGGCTGCCACAGTGACACACGGGAGGTGGAAAGGCGTACAGTGCTCTGAGCTTATCGCTCGTATTACAGGACAAGATGCATTTAATGCGTAGCTTAGGTGTCCCCTTGCTTTATTGGGGACGGGGGCGAGGCCCGTCCCGTCCGTCGCCGCTCCTCCTCGCCTTGACACGCGCCCTGGCCAGTGAGGTGCGTGGTGCCATGTAGGCAGGCAGGCAGCTGAGGTGGCGCAGTGGCGGAGCCTTCACGAAGATCTACATGCCGCCACGCAGGCGCTCGATGAGTTGGCCTGGGAGCTGCATGTTGCCACGCAGGTGCCCGCCCAGCTGGTTGGGCTGGCAGCTGCATGTGAACGGTGGTGGAAGCTTGGTTGGCGCGGGCCTGGCGGTGGCCCCGCTGGCGTCCTTGGCGAGGGCCTCACCGGGTGGCCCGGCAAGGGTCTTGCCGTAGCGCATTGTCGTCCCCGGCAAGGATCTTGCCGGGGGTCTGGTGGCCTTCCTCGGCAAGGATCTTGTCGAGGATCGTCGTCTTCTAATCCTCATCTGATCTTGAACATGTCTTCACAAAGATCTGCATGCTACCATAGAGGTGCCTTCCCGAGCCCTGGCCCCACGTCGATGATGGCGTTGGGGACCGTGGGCTCAAGGGTGGCTTGCTCTGTTGGTGTGGGGCGAGCTGCCCCGGCAAGGGTGTTGCCGGGGCCGCTGAGGCCGCCCGGCAAGGGTCTTGCTGGGGGAACCTGCTTCATCCCTCTGCTCTTTGTGGTCTTGGCCTTGGCGTTGCTTTGATTGTCTTGGGCTTCGGTCTTACCTTGGCTCACCTCCCCTGCTCTGCTTGGTGTGGTCGTGGGCGCGACTCTGACTGCCCGTGCACAGGTAAAGGGGTACAAAAGCGTGCCCCTATTTTTGTACACCGACAGGAGCCCCCGGGCCTAGGCCACACATAAGCACGACACGTTGTTGGGCCAGGCCCAAAATGGTGCGCGGGCAGGTGGGGCGGTTTTTACCGTGGTAAGACTCTTCGCACGCTCCACTTCCCACGACCCGCGCGCGCGGTGCGGCGTGGAGGGGTGTGCGTGACGTGGGCGGCATGCGTGGGGCGGTTTCCACACGCATGCGTCATATCGCAGTAAAGAGGCGGCTCGCGCCTTCCCCGTAAAAAGAGGAAGGCGTGGAGGCGCGGCTCATTTACTTAGCAGGGCCGGGGCGCGGTCTTCAAGGCGTCCACTCCCCACGATCATGGGGTGGGGAGAGGTTGCTTCACCCGTCCCCTCAGTTCAGCACATCCGCCACGCGTCCTTCATGCGCCTGGGGTGGCAAGTGGTGGAGGCGGGAAACCGGGCCATCACTGGTTGGGGCAGCGGGCCGGTCCTGATTCCCTGCGCCTCTTGTGTCTGGATTGGTCGAGTGGGGCGGCTGAGCCCCAACCCCGCTCCTTTATAAAGAGGGGGAAGGGGGGATGGCATCCCGCATTCTTCCATCTTCTATATTCTCCTGCTTCTGCTTCTTCCTCTCACCTGCCATGGAGAAGGGAAATCCTGGTCCCTCGACGGTGGCGGCGAGGGTCGCCGCTCGACAGCGCGTCCCTCCTCCTCCTGAGCCCGCGGTGGTGGAACCGGCCGCGAGGGGAAGGGGAAGGGGGCGAGGCCGTAGCGCTCGGGGAAGAGGAGGACGGGACGGCACGCCGGCCTTGCCCCCGCCAATGATGCCCTTCCCGATGGAGGGCCACGTTGAAGACCAACCTTGCGAGTTCTTCATCAGGCTGCGCCAGCCACCGCGCCGTCGCCTTCGTCTCCCCGCCCCCTTTGCTGCGGAGATGGAGCTCGATCCGCCCCAATCCCTCAGGTTGCATATGAGGGGCTGCAGGACCGGTGGTACGCGGGTCGTTGTCAACTTTCCCGCTCCGCAGGTGATGTATCTCCGGCGGGGATGGAAAACGTTCGCCCGTATCCATAGCTTGACGGTGGGGCTCGTCCTCTACTTCAAGTTAATGGAGGGGGGTGTGCTCTCCATCAAGGTCTTCGGAGATCATGGAACTCGCCTAAAGTGCTGCGTGGAGAGTTCCTCCGACGATGAAGATTCCTCCTCGAGCGAGAGTGACGAGGAGGACAGCGACATCGACGACGAGGGTAGTAGGCGGCAGGATGACGGGTCCGAATAGGTGTTGGACCTGCCATCCCGGGGCGGCGTCGGCAGTAGCAGCATCTGCACCGGCCCCCCTGGACTTCTCGGGGTCGCCTCCTTGGGCGGCTGGCGTAGGGGGCCCGGGGAAGGCGAAGAAGGTGGATGGCGGGCCATCAACTCGGAGTACGCGGACACCGACGCCTTCGTAGCGTATTGCCGGTCCTGCCGCCTCGTCTTCCAGCTCTTTCCCCGTCATCATCATCACCAGCCTCTCGTCGGGGTGGCCACCGGGATGTTCTCCTGGTGCCTTCTGTTGCTCGTACCTCGCCTAGGCACTCCTTTTGCCATTTCGCTCTCTTGTTCTATCTCCTGAGGAGAGGGACAAGAAAGGGATTACGGGCACCTTATCTCCTTTTTAATCTGTAAGCCTGCGGGCCTTGTTAAATTTAAAGCTTGTAATCCCCTTTGTTCATGTTTTTCATTTCGTACGAACTGTACCTGTATGGGATGTTTTTAATGAAAAAGGGATGCTTGCCGGGGTTTTCGTTCGTGGGTAAGTCCCGCGACAAGGAGCGAATCCTTGTTATTGTTTTAGATAAACATTTTTCGCCCGGCAACAGGCCTTGCGTCCCCCCACTCCACTCGACCGTTCTCGCGCTCTTGGCGGAGGCAGGGATGAAGTGGGCTTTAGGCCCCTCGCTCTACCTCCTTGCCGCCGCGGCTACAACCAAATCCGGACCCAGGAAATAATCCTTAGGTATAGGAAAAAGGGGAGCACGACAGCCTAGAGATAAAAACGAGGTTTCACATGCCCCAGTCCCGTTCCGAAATGCATGACAGAGGATAAAAGACTTATCTGGATCTGCAGCCCCCGGCAACCTTGTCTTGCCGCGGTTGGATCCCCGTGCTTGCAGCCCCCGGCAACTCTGGTTCGCCGGGGTCGGGACGCCGGTCCGTTTTCTTTCTTCCAAGTAGCTCAGCAGAAGTGCTCACGTGCCCTGCGAACCAAAAGAGGACAGAAGAGAAACAGATAGACGCGCACTCGACCTCTAAGCTAGGGGTTAGTCACTTGCTGAGCACTATCAACCCTAACCAAGGAAGAGACTCGATCTAGCATGCATGCTATGACTTAGGGCGCCAGCGCTTCATTTATTTATGCTCAGGGTCTGCGCCTGGCTTTGTACAAAGGGTCACATGCCTTGTCGGCAAATCTTGTACAAAAGGTGGCTTGCCGGGAGGCCCAGCAAGGCGCGCCTTACGGGTAAAACTTGCGAAGATGCTCAATGTTCCAGGAGTTGCTCACTGGGACATCATCCTCGGTCTCCAGGCGGACTGCGCCAGGCCTGGTGACTCGTATTACCCGATAAGGGCCTTCTCACTTCGGTGTCAACTTGTTGGAATTCTTGGCCGACTGAACGCGCCGAAGAACAAGGTCGCCTTCCTCAAAGCTTCGGGCATGAACCTTGCGGCTATGGTCGCGGCGCAAGGCTTGCTGGTAGTGTGCCGCTCTCATAGCCGCCCGAAGACGATCTTCCTCAAGGAGCATCGCGTCATCTTGGCGCAACGGCTCTTGCTCAAGCTCATCATAAGTGAGCACTCGAGGTGACCCGTATATGAGTTCCGTGGGGAGAACTGCTTCTGCCCCGTATACCAGGGCAAAAGGTGTCTGGCTGGTGGCTCGATTTGGCGTCGTCCTGATCGACCAAAGAACTGCCGGCAACTCATCAATCCAGCACCTTCCACTCTTGTGCAGCTTGTCAAAGGTCTTCGTTCTCAGGCCTCGCAACACTTCAGCATTTGCCCTCTCAGCTTGGCCATTGCTCCGTGGATGTGCCACGAAAGCAAAATAGACCTTGCTGCCGAGGTCTTGGATGTAGTGCATGAAGGTGTGGCTTGTGAACTGCGTGCCGTTGTCAGTGACGACTCTGTTTGGCACACCAAAACGGCAGACCAGTCCTTTGAAGAACTTGACAGCTGACTGAGCAGTCACCTTCCTCACTACTTCCACCTCCGGCCACTTTGTGAACTTGTCGATTGCAACGTACAAGTACTCAAAGCCCCCGACAGCGCGGGGGAAAGGGCCCAGTATATCAAGCCCCCAGACCGAGAATGGCCAGGAGAGAGGGATTGTTTGAAGGGCTTGAGCTGGTTGATGAAGCTTCTTTGAATGGAATTGGCATGCTTCACACTTGGTTACTAGTGCCGTTGCATCCTGGAGGGCGGTGGGCCAGAAGAAACCTTGCCGGAACGCCTTCCCGGCAAGGGCCCTCGACCCTATGTGGGAGCCACATATGCCTCCATGTATCTCCGCCAACAGCTCCAGTCCTTCCTCCCGGGGGATGCACTTGAGTTTCACACCGTTCGGCCTTCTCCGGTACAGGACGTCATCGACGAACTGGTACAGGGCGGACCGACGGGCTACTTTTTCTGCTTCTTCCTGGTCCTCAGGAAGCTCCCCTGTTTGGAGGAATTGGATGGTATGTTGGGCCCATGCCGGAGCCTGGGGCTCGACGGCAAGGACCAAAGGCATCTCTTCCGCCATGGGAGCGGCTGTCTCTACGGCCAGGGCTTGACGCCCCGCCGGAGCCAGTTGCTCTTGGGCAGGCTCAGCGTCCGCGGCAACACCCTTGCCGGCAGCCCCAGGGGCTCGGTAGGAAAGTACTTGCTGGGACCTGATTTCCTCCGCTTGTTCTGCCCCGCTGATGGTTCGACGGATGGTTGAGTTAACCGGAGCAAAAAGGTACCTGGTTCCACAGGTAGCTTGAATGCGGCACGCTTTGACAGGTAATCGGCGATGTCGTTCTCCGCTCGGGGGACGTGCTCCGCCCGGATACTGTCAAAGGGTTCCTCCAGCTTCCTCACCTCATCTACGTAAGCTTCCATCAATGGGCTCTGATAATCCTTGTTGACCTGCCTGACAACGAGTTGCGAGTCACCCCTGATGATGAGCTTCTTAACCCCGAGGTCTGCCGCGATCCTGAGACCGGCAAGCAATCCCTCATACTCAGCAGTGTTGTTGGTGGACATCTCCCTGGGGAAGTGCATCTGGATCACGTACTTGAGGTGTTCTCCGGTGGGTGCGACGAGTAGCACACCGGCACCGGCGCCTTGCAGCGAGAAAGCCCCATCAAAGTACATGATCCAGTCGCGGTCTGCTTCCTTGCCGGGGAGAGTGGTCTCTTGGATTTCTTCATCAGGCGTCGAGATCCATTCTGCGATGAACTCTGCCAAGACTCTGCTCTGAATTGTCGAGGTACTTTCAAACCTTAAACCAAAGCTTGATAGCTCCAAGGCCCATTCCACAATCCTTCCGGTTGCGTCTGGGTTGTGCAGTATCCGTTGCAACGGGAGGCGGGTGACGAGAGTGATCTCGTGGGCTTGGAAGTAGTGACGCAGCTTCCTCGAGGCCATAAGGAGGCCGAAGAGCAATTTTTGCACACTGGAATACCTCGACCTAGCCCCCTGCAAGAGGGAGCTGACAAAGTAAACCGGGTGGTGCATCATCTTCTTCTTTGGCACCACCTCACTCGACTGCGCGGGTACTGCCGTGGTGGCATCAGACTCTGCCGGGGGCCGCGCCTCGTCGGCACCAGGCCCTGCCGGGGGAATCTTTGGCTTGCCATCTGCTAGTTCTGCCGCCATTGCTGCCTCCTCGTTGACCTCCCTCTGTGCCACTAGTGCGGCGCTGACCACTTGATTCGTCGCCGCCAGATACAGCAGCAACGGCTCTTGTGGTTTAGGCGCAACTAGTATTGGTGTGGAGGAAAGGTATTTCTTCAGATCCTGCAGTGCTGCCTCGGCTTCTGGGGTCCACTCTATTGGGCCTGCCTTCTTCAAGATTTTGAAGAAGGGAAGGGCGCGCTCGGCGGACTTGGAGATGAATCGGCTCATGGCGGCAACGCAGCCGGTGAGCCGACGCACATCCTTGATCCGCTTGGGCGCCTCGATCTGCTCAATAGCCTTGATCTTGTCTGGGTTTGCCTCGATCCAGTGCTGTGACACAAAGAACCTGAGAAGTTTGCCGGACGGAACGCCGAAGACACACTTCTCAGGGTTCAGCTTGAGGTTGATCTTGCGAAGGTTAGCAAATGTCTCTTCCAGATCTTGCACAAGAGTTGGCCCGTCCTTGGTTTTGACCACTATGTCATCCATGTAGGCCTCCATATTTCTATGGAGCTGAGGTTCAAAACTAATTTGCACTGCTCTTGCGAACGTTGAGCCAGCACTCTTCAACCCGAAAGGCATCCGTAAAAAGCAATACATACCACATGGGGTGATGAATGCTGTTTGCTCTTCATCCTCTTTCGTCATGAAGATCTGGTGGTAGCCTGAGTAGGCGTCGAGGAATGATAGCAGATCGCACCCGGTCGTGGAGGCAACAATCTGGTCGATGCACGGCAACGGGAAGGGGTCCTTAGGGCGAGCCTTATTGATATCTGTGTAATCAATACACAGTCTCCACTTCCCATTCGCCTTGCGCACCACTACCAGATTGGCCAACCACGTAGGGTGGAGCACTCCTCTCACCAAACCTACCGCTTCCAACTTCCTGATCTCCTCTGTGATGAACTCCTGCCTGTCCAGAGCCTGCTTTCTGACCTTCTGCTTGACGGGCCGCGCGTGGGGGCAGACAACTAGGTGGTGCTCAATCACCTCCCTCGGAACACCGGGATGTCGGATGCTTGCCATGCAAACACGTCGACATTCGTCTGCAGGAAGGTGACGAGCGCGCCTTCCTATTTGCTGTCGAGGGTGGAGCCTATGGTGAAGGCCCCTTGTGACACCCCAAAATTTTGGCCTTGTTTTATTTATTAAAATGTTGCCAGGAAATAAAACTTTTCCAATTGTCAAGTTTTAACTTTTGTGATTTTGGATTTATACCTCTTGTGGGAAAAACCTTCAAAGTGTATTCTTGACTTGTGTGCCCTCTTTATAAAATCAAACCTTTATCAGTGGATTTGTTTGCATAATTATTTTTCATAAGTTTTAATTCTTTGAAAATGATCTTTCATAAATTTGGAGCTCCTTTTTGCACTGCAACCATTTGATAAATGCTTCTAAAAATTCCACCAAAATTTGGGGATGTCATGTAAGGTTTCCACATCACCTTCATGCAAAAACATCTTTTGGTCATTGGAGATTTTGGGCTCTACACCAACTTTTCCAATCTGGTCCAGTAGGCACTTTTACACTGCAACCCATTTAAATTTTTCTTTAAAAATTCTTCCAAGTGTTTGAAGATGTCAATGGATGTATGCAATTCATCTTCAAGCAAAAACCCTGTGATGTTCCTTAGAAAAATTGAGTGTATCAGCCTCTTTTGCATTCTGGTCCAATTTGGTGATTTGCACTGCAACCTTATTTTTCCTTGCTCTAGTAACCCTGCGCTTTCTCCTACTTGTAGCCCTCCCTACCAAACCCTTAAGTCCAGGAGATTGGACCCTTTGGCATATTTTTGGTGCATGCAATGTTAGCCTTCAGTTTCTGCCCAAAACTGGTTTTTCTAAAATTCTTGCTCTATCAACTTTCTGCTTTTGCCAGACTAACCTTACCACCATCTCTTGCATCTAAGGAGACACCGATCTGGAGATTTTGGCCACTCCAAGAGTTGCCTAAGTGCACTTGGCTTTCTGTCAAACACCTGGCGTGCACAGTCATTTTTGGCAAGCTCTCTGGTTTGCATTGTGGACTGGAACCCCTGACCTATCCACCTTGTCCACTGAGTGTCTTGCTACCCCTACCTCCATCCTGTGCAGTACCAGCTCCACCCTCGAGCTCTAGAGCGCGCTGGCATTCCGTCGAACAGGTGCCGTGCGTGCTCTGGGCGCGCCCAGAGCGCACGTTTTGCACGCGCGCGCACTACGCCGACACGCCGCACTGCCGCACTCGACGCGACCCGACCCTGGCCCTCTCTGCATCGCTGAGCCGCGCACTAGCCGCCCCCTGCTCCACGGCATCGCTGGGGCCCTGCTACACCGCTGGCCGCGCCCTTGGCGGCACGCCGGCGTCGGCAGTGGCCTCTGCCATGTTCGGTACCGCCCACACCACGCCAACACGCCAGCTGCCCCTGGGAATGGCTCGTGCTTATCCTCATGCTCGTCGGAACGCTTTCGTCGCCGCCACGATGCCCTGCCACTACAGGAAAGTGGTCGCCGGCAACCTTATCCTCGGCCACCGCAGGAGCCAGCCTCAAGCGCTATAAAAAGGGTCCCCGAGCTCGTTCAAGGATTCAGTCGACATCAGACCTACCCCATAGAGCTTCCCACGCCGTGAATCGACCCGTAGTGGCCGTCTTCCTCAACTCCGGCCAGCTCGGCCGCCGCTAAGCTCCTGTGCGATTCGTCGCAGCCGGCCACCCTTTCACCATTCCAGCACCACCAAGAACCTCCCCATAGTCTTGCGGAGCTGCCCAGCTACCCAACTCCGGTCGGAGACCACCGGAGCACCAAAATCACTTCACCACCGTAGCTTTCCTCCGCCGTGGAGCTCGCCGCCGGCGATTCCGGTCACCTCCGTCGACCCAACAACCACCCAGAGGATCGTCGCAGTCTAGCCAACCCATCCCTGCCCGCAGATGCCCTTGAGGAGCCGCCGTTTGTCGCCGGCGACCGCCGGAGCCTCGCCACCGTTCGGGCACAGAGAAAGGAGGGAGAGGGAGACCAGTCAAACCTGACTAGTGGGCCCTCTGGACCCACTGTCAGTGAGTCGCACGTCCGCCCTCTCTCTGTTTAAGTAAAGGCGCAAAACCCCGCGTACGTTTCTCTGCTGCGAAAGCGTATTTCCCTCGAAGCGTTTTCCTTTTTCTGGTTTTATTTAAAAACAGAGTTTGACCAAACTTTGACTGGCTATAACTTTTAAAATAAAACTCCAAATGAGCTGATTCTTTTTCCTATCTCTCTCAAATTTCATCTAGTTTATTTTAAGATTTATTTCAAAAATATTTGAGACAGGTTTTGGTACTGTGTTTGAAATATCTGTATGTGTGTATTTTGCAAAATAGGATTTTTGGAGGGAAAGGAAAGCTTCCAATAAGTGCATCCTTTGCATACTCTTGAAGGAAAGCATTTCTGAACTCTGGCATAATAATTTGTGGTGTTGTTTTGATGCGATCACAACACCTTCCGACTTGGAGTATGTGATAGTTTATGTACCGATATAGTCTTGTGCATGAGTGCACTTTGGAGTTGTTTTGTGGTCAGCAGATGGATACACTAGTGATTCGGGTCATCCTCGTGAGCTTCTCTTGCACACCGGTAGGTAGCCGGGAGAGTCGTGGTCTTGGGTAGACACGAGCTTGTCCCTAATCCCTCGTCGAGACGAGTATGCCCGGCATAGCTTGGTGAGGCTCGAGGAGTTGTGATCTATTTCACTAGTGGTAATATTGTTGGTGGATGCTTGGACCACCTGAGTCGGTTGTAGACCGAGTATGGATCAATAGCTTCCTTCTTTGTCGGTACCACCACTTGTCCCTGCAGGGGACAGGGTATGGTTCAGTAGGTTGTCAACCCCTTTCCAACGCGCACACCGTACAGAGAGGCCGTGATGAGGGTCCCAGGGCCATGGATTAAAGCCAGTCATCCGGTCCGGGGGCATGGCTGTTTTCGGTTGTAGCCGAAGGGGATAGCTTCCCCAGTCTGCGCGCGGTATAAATTTTGTGATCCCATGCTACGTCGAGGTTGTAGCCTCCCCACTTAGAGTTTTGCTTGGCAGGTGTCGTGGGTGATTCCAGGCACTGGTGAGTTAAGCTGGTGTGTGCAGGTCAGGCGTGTTTTCAATCAAAAGACCGTAGACGGAATTAGTCCCGAGGGACTGAGTAATCCCGTTACTCGTGGAAAAATGGTACTCCCTCTACAGAGGATATATCCTGTTGGATAGTCGTGTCCTTGAGTAAAAACCACAGTCTGAGTTGAATCTCTGTAACGGTACTCGGATGGAGAACGATTTAACTAGCACTCAGTAACGGTACTCGGATGGAGAACGATTTAACTAGCACTCGGTAACGATATTCGGATGGAGATACGACTTGACTAAATTATCGGTTTTCGGATGGAGAAACGACTGTACTAAATATTACTTATGATTTTTGGCCCCTATGGATTATGATCTTTATCATTCTGGACTAACCTTTTATTTTATGTATATGATTGAGTATCCCTGGGATGGTCCTACCTCCTGGATATTCGCTGTGATTATTTTCTTATAAGCACTTTATGTGGTGTCGCCCCGACGCCCGACTGCGGCATTATTATTATTTCTGCATTTTCCGCTCGAGGAGTCATTCAGACACTCGTTTGGCACATGTATTATCATTCTGCATTTTCCGCTCGAGGAGTCTTTCAGACACTCGCTTGGCGCCCAGTATTTTACCTTGAATTATTTTAACCACATGCGTGCATCATGGTGTTCGTATCTATTCGTGACAGACGTGTGATCACATAATAATCCAGAGCATGTTTTTGATTTATTATACCCGTGTTCTTAATGTTTGCGAGTACATTCAAACGTACTCACTGGCTTGTCCCTGGCTATTGTCTTGGCCAGATTCCTCGCTTGGAGACGAGCACCGTGGTGACAACCTACGCGTTGACGTTTGCAGCCTCGCGAAGATAGGAGTTATCCTGGTCAGCTGTTCTTGTGGGAAATGGAGTCCCATAGACGCAGATGTACCCAATCGCTTCCGCCCTCAACCACTAGCAAGCCAAATGTTGTACTCCTAGGCCTAAATGGTCTTGTACTACATATTCTTGTCCTTGCTTGGATTTCCTTGTATCAAGTTGGTGCCTCATCAGCTAATAGTAATCCTGGGGCTGGTGAGCTCACAGGCCGTGTTTCTGGGAATTTATATCCTGAAAATCCGGTCGTGACACCCCTCCCGTGCCATCCTCCCTGACGGGCACCTTCTTGGTCTGCGGCGGCTCGGCCCTGGGTCTCTTGCTCTTGTCGGTAGAGCTCTCTGGCACGTCCTCGACAGTAGCACAACACTCCGAGGAGGTGCGCTTGCCGGAGTGGGTGCGAGAGGTCTTGCCGGGCTTCTTCTTCCCTCCCGGGGCTTCAGCGGCAGGAGCAGGTGCCTTGGCAGCAGCCGTTGCAACTGCCTCCCGGTAGAGCTGGTCGGCGCAGATCAGCGCGTCCTTCTTGTCGGAGGGGACGGAGATGATGGTCAACGGCCCAGGCATCTTTAGCATGTTGTAGGCGTAGTGTGACGCCGCCATGAACTTGGCTAGTGCTGGGCGGCCGAGGATCCCGTTGTAGGGCAAGGGGATCTCGGCTACGTCGAAGACGATCCTCTCCGTCCTGTAGTTCAACTCTCCTCCAAATGTCACGGGCAGTGTAACCTTTCCCTTCGGCTGGCTCCTCCCCGGATTGACCCGTTGAAACGTGGCCGTTTCCTCGAGGTCTCCATCAGGGATTTGCAACTTTTTGATCACGGCAGGCGAGATCAGGTTCAGGCCGGCCCCGCCATCAACCAACATCTTGTTCACTCTGAGGTTGCGTATTGTTGGTGAGACCAACAATGGCAAACACCCGACCGCGGTAGTGCGGTCAGGGTGGTCCTCGGCGTCAAAGATGAGGGGCATGCTGGACCACTTCAGCGGCTTCTGAGCGTCGCACGACGGCTCTGCTACTGTAATCTCACGCGCCCACTACTTGAGCTGGCGATGAGAGGTATGCAGCGAGGCACCGCCATCGACACACATGGCCTCCGTAGCCTTCTGGAACCCTTGCTCACCAGACTCGTCGTCCTCATCGTGATCATCGTCTTCTTGTTTCTTGTCGCGGCCCCGGGCGGGCCTCTCTAGCTGGTTGTCCTTGCCGGGGCGGCCTCCTTGGCTGCCACGCTTCTTGCCGGACCCCTCCGCACCGTCCTGGTCCTTCTCCTTGTCCCTCCGCTCGTACTCAGCCTTTTGCTTCTCAGCAAGCAGCTCGACTTGCCGGCAGTTCTGGAGGTCGTGGCCCTTGGTGCGGTGGATCTTGCAGTATTGCTTGCCGGAGCTTCCTGGCTTGTCGGTAGCCGCTAAGGCCCGGCAGGCGGCGCACCCGGCAATCTCCTTGCCGGGGGCGTCTGCCTTGACCTTCTTGCCGGCACCGGTGTCATCAGATCACTCAACGGCAAGCACGGCCTTGCCTTTGCGTTTCCTGTTACGACGCCGACCCTTCTTCGTCAGGGTAGCGGCGTCTTCATCGGTAGAGTCGGTTTCCGCGCCGGCGTCTTCGCCGGGGTACTTCCTTCCCTCTTCAGCCCAGGCGCACCTATCGGCCAGAACGTAGAGCTCGGCCACATCCCTAACTTTGGTCATCGCCAGCTATTTGCGCATCTTGCAGTTGCGCATGTTCTGGTGGAATGCGCTAATCACAGCGGCGGGATGAACATCGGGGATGTTGTACTGCACCCGGCTGAATCTCTGGATGTACTTGCACAGGGTCTCCCCTTCCTACTGGGGAATGATGTGCAGATCACTGGCCTAGCCATGAGCTTGGTGGCCTCCCGTGAAGGCGCCAACGAACTCATGGCACATATCCGACCAGGAAGAAATGGAATCCGCCGGCAAGTGCATCAACCAAGACATCACATTGGGCTTCAGCGCCAGCGGGAAATAGTTGGCAAGCACCTTGTTGTCACGAGCTCCAGCAGCCTGCATCGCGATGGTGTAGATGCTGAGGAACTCGGACGGATGGGTCTTGTCGGTGTACTTCTCACCGACGTCGGGTTTGAACGTGCAGTCGGACGGCCACTGGAACTGCCGCAGCTCACGGATAAAGGCCGGGCAGCCCACCTCGTAAGGTAGGCCGCTGGAGCCCCCCGGTGCCGGGTGGTCCATAGCGGGTCCCACCTGCTTGTCCGACTGGCGGCGCGTTTCGCGCCGGCGCTCGACGGTGGTTCGAGCGTCTTCGTGAGCTCGTTCCCGAAGGACCTGGCTCTGGTCGTGGAGGGTCCGCGGGTCGGACGACGCTATGGAGATGTTATCGCAAGCGTCGTCATGACGGGCCGACGCCCACGGCGGCTGGCGAAGAGGAGGAGAGGGCAGCGTGGCCGCAGCTCCCCCGGTCCTCCCAGCGCCAGCATGTGGTGGCTCGGTGGAGCGCCGAACCGAGGGCCCCGCCGGTCGCGGATCATCTTTGTTTGCGACGGCGATGAGGCATCGGATGGTGGCCCTCCACTCTTCGAGCTTCTCCACAACAGGAGGGAAGTCGAGGAGCAGCTACGCGCACGCCAAAGCTTCCGCTGGCGTGGGCGGCGGTGACAGCTGCGTGGATCGCGGCGCGCTTCGACTTCTAACTACGTTAGAAGGAGCTCTGTTACGACCCAGCGGCTGCGTGCCATTTTCGCCAGCACTTCGGCGAGCATGCTGAACCCCTTCATCTTGTGGATGACGCACAGGGCTCTTCCCACGGCGGTGCCCAGGATCACCGACGTGGTGACCCTGCTCAGCGCGCACACCATGGGAAGAGCGCGCGGTGGTCGCCGGTGTGGGCGTCCTGGAGGTCGCTGCGCCGCCCAGGTGTGGCACAGCAACACTCCTGGAGGGCCCCGCGCCGCCTGCGGGGGGCCCAGCTCCGTCTTTGGATCCGGCAACGTGTAGCTGGTCGTCTGGCGTGCGAACGACGCCGCTCGCCAGGCTCCGACTACCTGGGCGATGCTAGTGCTCGCGGGCCGCGGCCCGGGTCCTCTCTGCGACTGGTCCGCTGCTCGTCCGCACCGGCACGGGCCGTTCGGCTCCCAACGAGCCGGTCGCCGTGGCCGTCTTCTTCTTAGGAGCCATGGCGACGAAGAACTGCTAGGCTAACTACCAGACCAGATTCTCACAATTGCGCCCTCTACCTGGCGCGCCAAAGATGTCGGTGTGGAACGACACCTATGGGATCACAAGAATCCCTACTACGGTTGCCGGGGCGCAGGGTTGTGAGGAGAGAAGGGCTAGTAGACAACACAAGGATCGTTTACCCAGGTTCGGGCCGCGAGGGCGTAAAACCCTAGTCCTGCTTTGGTGGGTGTATTTCTGAGAGTTCTTGAGCTCTCGAACTAGCTGTGGTCAGTGCGTGGTTCGAAAGAGCCGAATCCCTCTCCAGTATGCCATGGGCCTCCTTTTATAGTTGAAAGGGGCTGCCACAGTGACACACATGAGGTGGAAAGGCGTACAGTGCTCTGAGCTTATCGCTCGTATTACAGGACAAGACGCATTTAATGCGTAGCTTAGGTGTCCCCTTGCTTTATTGGGGACGGGGGCGAGGCCCGTCCCGTCCGTCGCCGCTCCTCCTCGCCTTGACACACGCCCTGGCCAGTGAGGTGCGTGGTGCCATGTAGGCAGGCAGGCAGCTGAGGTGGCGCAGTGGCGGAGCCTTCACGAAGATCTGCATGCCGCCATGCAGGCGCTCGATGAGTTGGCCTGGGAGCTGCATGTTGCCACGCAGGTGCCCGCCCAGCTGGTTGGGCTGGCAGCTGCATGTGAACGGTGGTGGAAGCTTGGTTGGCGCGGGCCTGGCGGTGGCCCCGCTGGCGTCCTTGGCGAGGGCCTCGCCGGGTGGCCCGGCAAGGGTCTTGCCGTGGCGCATTGTCGTCCCCGGCAAGGATCTTGCCGGGGGTCTGGTGGCCTTCGTCGGCAAGGATCTTGCCGAGGATCGTCGTCTTCTAATCCTCGTCTGATCTTGAACATGTCTTCACAAAGATCTGCATGCCACCACAGAGGTGCCTTCCCGAGCCCTGGCCCCAGGTCGATGATGGCGTTTGGGACCGTGGGCTCAAGGGTGGCTTGCTCTGTTGGTGTGGGGCGAGCTGCCCCGGCAAGACCTGAGGCCGCCCGGCAAGGATCTTGCCGGGGGAACCTGCTTCATCCCTCTGCTCTTTGTGGTCTTGGCCTTGGCGTTGCTTTTATTGTCTTGGGCTTTGGTCTTACCTTGGCTCACCTCCCCTGCTCTGCTTGGTGTGGTCGTGGGCGCGGCTCTGACTACCCGTGCACAGGTAAAGGGGTACAAAAGCGTGCCCCTATTTTTGTACACCGACAGGAGTGGTCTGTACTATGTAGTTGTTGTCGTCAAGCACTGGAGAGGTTGTCGGATCATGGGTTCTGGCAAGACCCTTAAGGTTCGAACACTGGGGTGCGCACGAAGATCTTTCTCCCCAAGCTCACACACTCACCGCGATCTCAAAGCCTAGCTCGTCGAACCCAAGGAACAAGGGACACAAGAGTTTATACTAGTTCGGGCCACCGATGTGGTGTAATACCCTACTCCAGTGTGGTGTGGTGGATTGCCTTGTAGGCTAAGGATGAACAAATACAAGGGAAGAACAGCCTCCTGAGGAGAGGTGTTCTAGAGCTCGGTGAGCTGGTGAGTTGGCCTTGGTGGAATGAGCCCAATCCCAGATCCCGTGTCTCCCCATGGTGGTGGCTAGTCCTATTTATAGAGGCCCTGGTCCTCTTCCCAAATATTAGGCGGGAAGGGATCCCACAACAGCCAATTTGAAGGGGGACAGCTAGTACAAGCTATCCTGACAAAAGGTGGTATTCGCGTGCCAAAGGCTCTGGTGGTGACGCCATCGTGGGCTCCGTGATGACCTCCGTCCTGCTGGTCTTGGTCTCGTTGCACCGATATGGAAACCTTTGCCCGATGCCTCGGGACTCCTCGCCTGCGCCTGCCCCTTTAGCACCAAAGAGGAAACCAGTACTCTGCGCCCGCTGGCGCCCGCCTGGCCTTGGTCGTCACGGCTCACGTCACTGAAACCTCACGAGGTGCCCCTCGCCTTGATCTCTCCGCTCCTCGCGAGCCAGCCTAGTGAGGCTGCCCCTGAGGAGGTCTTGTGTCGTTCGCCTCGCGAGGCTTGGCCCCTCGCGAGGGTCTTGTGCGTTTGCTGATGAAGATGGGCCGTACTAGGCCGTTAGGGGAGCCACGCCCTGGGCCGCAGGCAGCCAAGTCTGGGGACCCCCTTTCCCAGGATGCCGACAGAGGTGACTTGAGGTGGTGTTCTTGGTGTCTCATCATGTACAGGGGTGCCTTGCTGTTGGCGCTCTGCCCATGAGTCATCTTGAGCAATTGGCGTCAGTGGACGACCAATGCTAATGAGTTCACTGCTCGTGAGAGTAGGCGATGATACCGACTAGGAGTGGAGCTGTGGAAGGACTACATCATCATCAACATTGTCTTCGTGACCAATGTCTTCAGCTGTGTTGGGGTCAGCAGCTGGAACTTCTTCACTTGTATGAGCCTCTGTGGAAGCAGGCTCATGCATCACTAGACGACGCTCTTGGTTGGTCGAGGCAGGAAGAGCGACGGAGATAGGTTCAACAATGAGGGGCTCTGGGGCAGCAGCACGATCTTTCTTTGAAGACTTTGTCTTCAATTTCTTCTTAGATGGAGCACTATCAGAAGTGTCATTGTGCTTACGCTTCCTAGCTTCAGCTTCTGCTGCCCTTGTTTTCTTCAGCTCTGAAGCTGCTGAGGTGACCTTAGGCTTCGAGCCAGTCATACTGGCAGGGAAGACAATGCGAGGTTCTTCCTGCCTTGGTGCTTCAGTTTGGGCCGCAGCAGACTTCTTCTTTTGCTTGGCAGCCATCCTGGGGTCGATGCCAGGACACCCAAGAGCCTTTCGCTTTTCACCTTCATTGTGAGCTTGAACACACTTCTGTGCATAATCTTTCATGCGCTCGTGAGAGCCTTTGGCTTCTTCCCTCTTATTGTAGAACTCTTCCTTAAGATCGTGCAGCATCTTCTTGAAGATTTGCACATCAGCCACACTGAGCTTGGCCATGCGCTTCTTGAATGCGTCTTCTCGTGATCAATCTTGTTCTTGAGCTCGATGATTTTCCGAGCCAAGGCCAATTCATTGGCAATGGCTCCATGGAATGTGACGCTTATGTCCACAGGGAGCTGAAGGTCATCAATACCGATGCTCTGGTCATCAAACCACTCATCAATGAAGTTGTTCAAAATATCAACGTCAAAGAGGGGAAGATCATTGAAGATCTCCGCCTCTTGCTTGCTCTTGATCAGCATCTCAAGAGCTTCATCACTAGATAGATCAATGGTGTCTTCCTCGTTGCGTAGAATAGCCGCAGGAGTCAGTTCATGCCCAGAAATCTTCTTGGGCTTCTTGGTCTTTGATACGTCTCCAACGTATCTATAATTTTTGATTGTTCCATGCTATTTTATTATCAATCTAGGATGTTTTATAATCATTTTATAGTCATTTTATATCATTTTTTGGTACTAACCTATTGACATAGTGCCAAGTGCCAGTTGCTGTTTTTTCCATGTTTTTTACATCGCTGGAAATCAATATCAGATGAAGTCCAAATGCCACGAAAATCCACGATGATATTTTATGGGCCATAAGGAAGGCAATGGGCCCTGGTTGCACCTAGGGGTGCCCTGAGGGGGGCACAACCCACCAGGGCGCGCCAGGAGGCCCAGGCGCGCCCTGGTGGGTTGTGCCCACCTCGAGTGCCCCCCGGACCGCCTCTTTTCTCTATAAATACCCCAAAAATACCAGAACCCTAGAAGTGTCGACAAAATATTCATCCAGCCACCGCAGAGTCCAGAACCACCAGATGCAATCTAGACACCATCGCGAAGGGGTTCACCACTTCCATTGGTGCCTCTCCGATGATGCGTGAGTAGTTCTTTGTAGACCTTCAGGTCCGTAGTTAGTAGCTAGATGGCTTTCTCTCTCTCGCTGAATTCTCAATACAATGGTCTCTTGGAGATCCATATGATGTAACTCTTTTTGCGGTGTGTTTGTTGGGATTTGATGAACTTCGAGTTTATGATCAGTTATATCTTTTTATATCCATGAAAGTTATATGAGTTTCTCCGATCCCTTATATGCATGATCTCTTATAGCCTCGTATTTCTTCTCCGATATTTGGGTTTTGTTTGGCCAACTTGATCTATTTATCTTGCAATGGGAAGAGGTGCCCGGTAGTGGGTTCGATCTTACGATGCTTGATCCCAGTGATAGAAAGGGAACCGACATGTATGTATCGTTGCTACTAAGGATAAAAAGACGAGATCTATATCTACCGCCATATAGACAAACGGATCTTGTCTACATCATGTCATCGTTCTTATTGCATTACTCTATTTTTCCATGAACTTAATACACTAGATGCATGCTGGATAGCAGTCAATGTGTGGAGTGATAGTAGTAGATGCAGGCAGGAGTCGGTCTACTAATCTTGGACGTGATGCCTATGTAATGATCATTGCCTGGATATCGTCATAATTATTTGAAGTTCTATCAATTGCCCAACAGTAATCTGTTTACCCACCGTTTTCTATTTTTCTCGAGAGAAGCCACTAGTGAAACCTACAGCCCCCTGGTATTTTTCCTCATATATTTGCTTTGTTATCTATTTTATTTGCTCTTTTTATTCAGAATAAAAAAATACTTTGCTGCACTTTATTTTATTTGTGATCTATTATTTCAATCTATTACAATTTTCACTCATCGAGAGAAACTTTCTGGCACCGTTGCCCGAAAGGGATTGACAACCCCTTTAACACGTCGGGTTGCGAGGTGTTGTTATTTGTGTGCAGGTGTTGTTTACGTTGTGTTGCTTGGTTCTCCTATTGGTTCGATAACCTTGGTTTCATTTCTGAGAGAAATACCTACTGCCGCTGTGCTGCATCATCCCTTCCTCTTTGGGGAAATACCAACGTAGCTTCAAGCAACATCAGAAGGAATTTCTGGCGCCGTTGCCGGGGAGGATCTTCAACATAACCAGGTTCCTAGTCAAAAATCTCATCTCCTTGCAATTTACAATATTTGCCATTTGCCTCTCGTTTTCCTCTCCCCCACTTCGCAAAATTTTCCATTTTATTCGCCCCTCTTTTCCGTTCACCATTTTCTTGCCGGATCTGCTTTTGAGTGCGATCTTGTTGTGTGGTCATCATGACTCAAGAGAACACCATGTTATGTGATTTCTCAAATACCAACAACAATGATTTTATTGGCACTCTGCTTGCTTCTCCCGCCACTAGTGCGGAGACTTGTGATATCAATACTGCTTTGCTGAATCTTGTTATGAAAGACCAATTTTCCGGTACTCCTAATGAGGATGCCGCATCCCATCTTAATACCTTCATGGAATTACGCGATATGCAAAAGAAAAAAGATGTGGACAATGATGTGGTCAAGATGATATTCTTTCCGTTTTCTTTGCGTGATTCTGCAAAAATTTGGTTCTCTTCTTTGCCTCGCAATAGTATCAATTCTTGGAATAAGTGCAAAGATGCTTTTATCACTAAGTATTTTTCGCCCGCAAAAATTATTTCCCTTAGAACCCAGATCATGAATTTCAAGCAACTTGAACATGAGGATGTTGCACAATCTTGGGAAAGGATGAAAATGATGCTAAGGAATTGCCCAACTCATGGGTTAAATCTTTGGATGATCATACAAAAAATTTATGTGGGGTTGAATTTTGTTTCTCGTAATCTTTCAGATTCCGCCGTTCATGGAACTTTGATGGAAATTACTTTGGGTGAAGCCACCAAATTGCTTGATAATATCATGGCAAATTATTCACAATGGCATACTGAAAGAGCTCCTTCTAGTAAAAAAGTTAATTCGGTTGAAAAAATTTCTTCTTTGAGTGATAAATTTGATGCTCTTATGAAATTGGTTGCTAGTAAAAGTGCTCTTATTGATTTTATTGATATGCCTTTGTCTACTTTGATTGAGAAAAATAGTGATGCCATTGATGTGAATTTTATTTCTCGCAATAATTTCAACAAGAATGCTTATTGAGGAAATTTTAATCCTAGGCCTTTTCCTAGTAATTCCTCTAATAATTATGGTAATTCCTATGGAAATAAATCTTACAATAATAAGAGGACCACCTCTGATCTTGAGAATAATATTAAAGAATTTATCAACACGCAAAAAGTTTTCAACACTTCAATAGAAGAAAAGTTGAATAAGATTGATGATTTGTCTAGAAGTGTTGATAGAATTGCTCATGATGTGGAAAATCTCAAGATGAATTTTTTTGTGCCTAAAGTAGATGAAGCAATTAAAACTCTTTATGTTTCTAGGGATGAAAGTAAGAAAAGAACTGCTATGCTTAGAGCTAAAAGAGAATTTTTAGAGAAAGCTTTTTCTAGTGATTATTCTTGCAAAAATGATGAAGATCTTAAAATGATTGGTGTTTCTTCTATTGATTCCTTGTTTAGTAAAGTTAAGAATGATGAAAAAGGGACTGGAGAAGAGTCAACTTTAGGTAGAAGGCGTCCCAATATTTCGGAGGGTGAAGATCTTGTTGAGAAAATTGATAAAAGTGGGTTTGGAGAGGTCAAAACTTTAGTTAGTGATGCACCCACTATTTTGGATAAGATTATTTATGATAGCTGCTCTTTGATTGATTGTATTTCTTTGTTGCAATCCATGCTAAATTCACCCCATGCTTATGAACAGAATAAAGCTTTTACTAAACATATTGTTGATGCTATGATGAAAGCTTTGGAAGAAAAGTTGGAATTAGAAGTTTCAATTCCTAGAAAATTTCATGATGAGTGGGAACCTACTATCAAAGTCAAGATAAAAAATTATGAGTGCTTTGCTTTGTGTGATTTTGGGTGCTAGTGTTTCTACAATTCTGAAATCTTTATGTGATATGCTTGGTCTTACTAATCTTGAAGAGTGTTCCTTGTATTTGCGCTTGGCGGATTCTACTATTAAAAAACCTATAGGAAGAATTAATTATGTTCTTATTCTTGCAAATAGGAACTACGTGCCCATAGATTTTATTGTTCTTGATATTGATTGCAATCCGTCTTGTCCAATTATTCTTGGTAGGCCGTTTTTACGCACTATCGATGCCGTGATTGATATGAAAGAAGGCAATATTAAGTTCCAATTTCCTTTGAGGAAGGGTATGGAACACTTTCCTAGAACAAAAATCATGCCACCTTATGAATCAATCATGAGGGCATCTTATGGATCTCGAACCAAAGATGACAAAACTTAGATCCTTGCCTTACGACTAGCTAAGGGCGTAAAACTATAGCGCCTGTTGGGAGGCAACCCAATGAATAAATTTTATTTTTGCTTTTTGTTTTCTGTTCTTGTGTGTTTACACAATTATTCTACTGGTATAATTTTTCTTTTTATGTTTTAATTAGTGTTTGTGCCAAGTAAAGCCTATAGGATCTTCTTGGGTGATAGTTGTTTGACCTTGCTGAAAAAGACAGAAACTTTGTGCTCACGAAAATAATTTTCATAAATCACAGAAAAGTGATTTTGCCCTGATTAGTTTTTCATAATATTAATATACAAATTACCCAGGTCTCCCTATTTTGGTAGAATTTTTGGAGTTACGGAAGTATTCGGTGAAGTCAGATTGCTACAGACTGTTCTGTTTTGACAGATTCTGTTTTCTTTGTGTTGTGTGCTTATTTCGATGGCTCTATGGTTTTCTTTGATGAGTTTTTGCCATAGAAAAGTTGGAATACAGTAGATATAATACAAAAACAAAATATGAATTGGTTTGATACAACACTTATAGTAGTAGTTTGCTTTCTTATACTAACGGATCTCACGAAGGTTTTGTTGAGTTTCGTGTGATTGAAGTTTTCAAGTTTTGGGTTATCTTACGATGGATGAAGGAAGGATGTAAGAGCCTAAGCTTGGGGATGCCCCGGTATCCCAAGCTATTATCCAAGAATGAGCAACCAACTAAGCTTGGGGATGCCCCCGAGTGGCATCCCCGCTTTCTTCCAACAACTATCGGTATTTTACTCGAGGTTATATTTTTATTCGTCACATGAAATGTGTTTTGCTTGCAGCATCTTGTATGATATGAGTCTTTGCTTGTTTTATTTTATGTTTTAAGCCATCAATCCTTGCTGGACACACCTATTTGAGAGAGCCAAAATTATATCATGACTTGTTAGAATTGCTCTCTGTACTTCACTTAAATCTTTTATGAGCTAGGACTTGCTCTAGTGCTTCACTTATACCTTTTTGAGCACGGTGTGCTTAGTATTTTTGAAGAAATGCTCTCTTGCTTCACTTAGATTTATTTGAGAGTTAGTAAAATTTTGAAGAAATTCTCTCTTGCTTCACTTAAATTATTTTGAGAGAAAGAAAATTTGTTATGTTCATGATCTTCACTTATACTTGTTTGAGCTTATGAAAAGCAACACATGAAAATTAGTCCCAAAGTGATAGATATCCAAGAAGGATAAAGAAAAAAATGTCGTGAAGATCATTGGACAAAATAAACTTGATTCTTAGTAATAGTTTTGAGATATGATGATGTGATATGTGAGTTATGTTGATGAGTAATTATGCTTTAGTAAGAATATTGGTGTTAAGGTTTGTGATTCCCTATGCGTGCACGAAAGTCAATAGTCATGCAATGAAAATTATATTCTACTTGTGGTGCATTATTCGGTGTTAATTATGCTTAATGCTTGCTTATGAGATTATTCGTTTCTTGGTTGGTTGCTTCTCAATCTTTTTGCTAGCCTTCATTTTGCACCAAGTATGACCACTATATCTACCTATATGCGGTATTATTTTGCCGTTCTAAGAAAATTTGCATGTGCCATCTCTAATTTCAAAATAAACTTCTCTTTTGTGTGTTTGTTTCGCTCGCGGAACGGTAACGGGTGGCTAATATTTTCCATGCTGGATGTGTTATTCTCAAGATGAGTGTTTATTCACTTGTCATTGCACGAGAGTAAGGCAAAGGTTTTAGGGATGCCCAGTCCCGAAATGCAAAAATGAATTTACTTTATGTTGTCAAATAATAAATTCCTTGGAAAGTGTTGGTATGGAGGGCACCCGTGGATACGGTTAGCCATGGAAAGTGAAAGTATGGTGGAAAAAGGAATAAACTTTATTTTCTGTTTGGGAACCACCTATGGCATATCTAGCATGGAAAGTATTCATAGCTCTACTTCGTTTTCGTTGGTGGGATGGATACACCTCCCAAAATGTTTTTATCTCAAATTTTTCGCTTTGAGCTCTGGCACCTCTACAAATCCCTACTTCCCTCAGCGAAGGGCCTTTCTTTTACTTTATGCAATTTTTATTTTTGAGTCTCCGTCTTCTCTTATAAAAAGCACCAACTAAGAGGCAATATGATCATGCTCAAGTATTGGGTGTAGTTAATATTCGAGTGTGTTTCATAAATGGATCAATGTTTGAGCATGATGGGCTAGGGATAACTTTTTTTAGCATTGATATTTTGAAAGACATGGTTGCTTGTTGACATGCTTGAGTATCTAAATTATTATGTCAAAACTAGACTATTGCTTTGAATCACATAAAAGTCCAAATGTCCATGCTATAAAGAAAAGAATATGATATGACTTGATGAACAACACTCCACATCAAAAATTCTGTTTATTATCACTTACCTACTCGAGGACGAGTAGGAGTTAAGCTTGGGGATGCTGATACGTCTCCAACGTATCTATAATTTTTTATTATTCCATGATGTTTTATTATCAATCCTGGATGTTTTATAATGATTTTATAGTCATTTTATATCATTTTTGGTACTAACCTATTGACATAGTGCCAAGTGCCAGTTGCTATTTTTTCATGTTTTTTACATCGCAGGAAATCAATATCAGATGAAGTCCAAATGCCACAAAACTCCACGATGATTTTTTATGGGCCAGAAGGAAGGAAATGGGCCCTGGTTGCACCCGGGGGGTGCCCCGAGGGGGGCACAACCCACCAGGGCGCGCCAGGAGGCCCAGGCACGCCCTGGTGGGTTGTGCCCACCTCGGGTGCCCCCCGGACCGCCTCTTTGCTCTATAAATACCCAAAAAATACCAGCACCCTAGAAGTGTGGACAAAATATTCATCCAACTGCCGTAGAGTCCAGAACCACCAGATCCAATCTAGACACCATCACGGAGGGGTTCACCACTTCCATTGGTGCCTCTCCGATGATGCGTGAGTAGTTCTTTGTAGACTTTCGCGTCCGTAGTTAGTAGCTAGATGGCTTTCTCTCTCTCGCTGAATTCTCAATATAATGGTCTCTTGGAGATCCATATGATGTAACTCTTTTTGCGGTGTGTTTGTTGGGATCTGATGAACTTCGAGTTTATGATCAGTTATATCTTTTTATATCCATGATAGTTATTTGAGTTTCTTTGATCTCTTATATGCATGATCTCTTATAGCCTCGTATTTCTTCTTCGATATTTGGTTTTTGTTTGGCCAACTTGATCTATTTATCTTGCAATGGGAAGAGGTGCCCGGTAGTGGGTTCGATCTTACGGTGCTTGATCCCAGTGACAGAAAGGGAACCGACACGTATGTATCCTTGCTACTAAGGATAAAAAGACGAGATCTATATCTACCGCCATATAGATAAACGGATCTTGTCTACATCATGTCATCGTTCTTATTGCATTACTCAGTTTTTCCATGAACTTAATACACTAGATGCATGCTGGATAGCGGTCGATGTGTGGAGTAATAGTAGTAGATGCAGGCAGGAGTCAGTCTACTAATCTTGGACGTGATGCCTATGTAATGATCATTGCCTAGATATCGTCATAATTATTTGAAGTTCTATCAATTGCCCAATAGTAATTCCGTTTGCTATTTTTCTCGAGAGAAGCCACTAGTGAAACCTACGGCCCCCGGGTCTATTTCCTCATATATTTGCTTTGCGATCTATTTTATTTGCTCTTTTTATTCAGATCTATTAAACCAAAAATACAAAAATAATTTGCTGCACTTTATTTTTTGCGATCTATTATTTCAATCTATTACAATTTTCTCCCTTCGAGAGGAACTTTCTGGCACCGTTGCCCGAAAGGGATTGACAACCCCTTTAACACTTCGGGTTGCGAGGTGTTGTTATTTGTGTGCAGGGGCTATTTACGTTGTGTTGCTTGGTTCTCCTACTGGTTCGATAACCTTGGTTTCATTTCTGAGAGAAATACCTACCGCCGTTGTCCTGCATCATCCCTTCCTCTTTGGGGAAATACCGATGTAGCTTCAAGCGACATCAGTCCTCTTGGTCTTCTTGGAGACACGAGATAAATCTTTAGACTGCACACTGGGTTCAGGAGGTGCAGTCTTCAACAGCTTCATGGTTGAAGTTTTTGTTGTGGCAGAGGGCTTCGAAGCTTTTGACTTCTTTTTCTTCTGCTGGGGGGAGCTGGCGCATCTTTGGAGTCTGCGTCATCAACTGATTGCTCCACTGTGGCCCTCTGAGCAGCAATGTGGGAGAGGAGTCCATCAAAGCTAGTGAAGGGGCCGATGACATTCGGATCGGCATCGCGAGTGCCATCCTGCCTTGGAGCAGATGGACCATGGTTGAAGTTGAGTCCAAAATCCCTCTTGTTCTTTACAGCTGACTCTTTTGCGAACTGATAGTTGTTGTTGAACAGATTGTCGTCATGACACCACAACATGGAAGATGGGTCGGTATTCTCAGGCTTCGGTCCTCGGACCATGCATAGATAGAAACCTTGGGGAATAGCTTCAGTCTTCGATTTTGGCTACAATTTTTTTACAGAATACCACCCCATGGGCGCTTGATGGCATTCTTCTCAGCATACTCAGTAGTGACGAAGGTATATTTGAACCACTGCTCTGCCCAATATCTTCGAATCCATTGGATTCGGGTCTTGCGCTGATTGTAGTTCTCCTCAGGATCAGTTTTGTACAATTCATGCAGATCCGGAGGCAGATCTAGAGCTGTATTGCCTCGGTGCTGCCTGCCACCTTTCCTAGCAGACTTCTCTGTGGCAATGATATTCAAGTAGATAGGCTTTAGAACAGTGAAAGGCATCTGTCTACTGGTTAGACAAGAACTGACTTCGGGGGAGTGAATATGATGCTGTAAGAACTCTGCAAATGAATGCAGACTATGAGAATCAAGGGATTCTCCCACGGACATGTACCTGTGACAGCATTAAAGGTGCGAGGGAAGGGGAAGAGGTCATATGCATTCTCAGAAGATTTTGAAGATAAATTAGTTTGAAGACATTGACCTCATAGAGCGAAGACATTCACTTATTTGAAGAGAGTTGGTTCCAGATTTGTACGAATCCATGAATAAGTACAAGTGAGGAATCTAACTAGTTATGAAGCATAAGTGAATATCCTTTGCATGATATGAGATGCAGAAAAATACAGATCCAGATTTGGAAGTCTAGAAACCACTTTTGGTTGAAGTGGATGGATTTGACGGCTCAAAAAGAGAGTAAAAAGTGAGATTTAATTACCGCTGACAAACTGCTAGACGAGGCAGAGAAAGAAGCCGAGCAGTTCAATCTCCCGTGCCCTAACTTGGTGGCAGAAGACACCTACGGCGGCGGCGAGGAGGACTAGGTCCGCGGCCGGCGTGAGGACGGTGTCGAAGAAGTCACGGCAGCTAAGCGCTTCGTCTCCGGCGTCGACACGAGCTAGCGGAGGCGCTAGGGTTTGAGCGATGTGGTGACGTGGAAGAAAGGATAATGACCGCGCGGAGTGAGTATTTATAAGGTAGAGGGCTGCACAGCGCAATTACGCAGGTGCCCCTGGTGGTTCACATCTGACGGACACGTGGCGTGCATGCAACTCATTGAAAGTTGTTCCATGTTCCCACGGACGCCTGGTTTGTCGGGTGGTCGTTCCGGCTTCTATGGGATCCAGGCAAAAGAGATATATCATTGAAAGCGGTGTTAAATGTGTGTCTCTGTATCTTCAGCTGACAAGGATGCAGTGAAGACATTCGATGGTTTCAACAGAATGCATATGACTAGATAGATAGAGTTTGAGGAAGAAGCACAAAAGAGGTTAGGGTCCGATCACATTCACTTAGTTCAGAAAAATGGCAAGTTCGAAGACATAGCTATAAGTGAATGTTGTAGAGGACAGAACACCATATAAATATATCAACATTGCTAAGATAAATCAATGTTGAAGACAAACCAAAATGCGAAGATAATGCAATCATGACGCCAAAAGAAAATCTTCGAGAAAGTTTGGTGGTGGCGTTACCCACCGTATAGGAAGTATTAGACCCAGACACGGCACACAATTATCGTGGCGCTCCGAAGTCAAATTCCGTGTTAATGTATTCACACTTAGAGTGTATGTCTTCATTGATTGAAGATATATGTTACTTCGTGTGTTGCACATCTAAGTCATCAAAATGCATAAGCGTTAGGATGTGTGCCCAATCACAGGACATTTGAGGATTCTAAGATATTTAGCTCACACCGCAACTTGCAAAACCTTTTCTCATCCAAGGGCTTTGTGAAGATATCTGCCAATTTCTCTTCAGTGTTGACATGAATGATATCAATATCTTCCTTCATGACATGATCTCTGAGAAAGTGATGACGGATCTGAATGTGCCTTGTCTTCGAGTGTTGAACTGGGTTGTTGGCAATCTTGATGGCGCATTCATTGTCGCAGTAGAGTGGCACATGCTTCAGGTGGATGCCATAGTCCTTGAGAGTTTGCTTCATCCATAGAAGCTGAGCGCAGCAAGTTCCAGCAGCAATGTATTCAGATTCAGTAGTGGAGAGGGATACACAGTTCTGCTTCTTTGGAGACCAACAGACAAGAGATCGTCCAAGAAAGTGACATGTGCCTGATGTGGACTTGCGATCAACCTTGTCACCAGCATAATCAGCATCTGAGAATCCAACTAGATCAAACTCTGAGCCCTTTGGATACCATAATCCTAGTGTTGGGGTGTAAGCCAAATATCGAAGAATTTGCTTCACAGCTAAGTGATGCGATTCCTTTGGTGCCGCTTGAAATCAGGTTCACAATCATATGTCTTCGTGAAGAGAGTGGGATCTAGAGGACCAGGTTTGAAGCCTTTGCTCTTCAGGAAGTCTTTGTGTGTGTCATACCAAGCTCGAGGTGCTTGTTTGAGGCCATACAGTGCCTTGTTGAGCTTGTATACCATGTCAGGACGCTTTGGGTCTTCAAAACCAGGTGGTTGTGCAACATACACTTCTTCTTCAATTTTGCCATTGAGAAAGGCACTCTTTACATCCATTTTGGTACAGAAGAATGTTGTTGTGGTTGGCATAGGCTAACAGAATGCGAATGGCTTTCAGCCTAGCCACAGGAGCAAATGTTTCATCAAAGTCAATCCCTTCAACTTGAGTGTAACCTTGAGCAACGAGACGAGCCTTGTTTCTGACGACTTGACCATGCTCATCTTGTTTGTTGCGATAGATCCATTTGGTGCCAATGATATTGTGCTTGCGAGGATCAGGACGCTTAACTAGCTCCCAAACATTGTTCAACTCGAACTGTTGAAGCTCTTCTTGCATAGCTTGAATCCATTCAGGTTCCATGAAGGCTTCATCAACTTTCTTGGGTTCAGATATAGAGAGAAATGCAAAGTGCCCACAGAAATTTGCTAGCTGTGTTGCTCTTGAACGAGTGAGTGGACCAGGTGCATTGTGCTATCAATTATCTTCTCAATATGTACATCATTTGCAACGCAATGATGAACTGGACGAAGATTTTGCCCTTGCTGATCATTGTCTTCATCTTCAGCATTGGGTTCAGGCTGAGCAGTGTCTTCGGGTTGATTAGGTGCAGAAATGATGATTTCCTCTTCAGCCCGTGCCTCTGAAGGTATGATTTCTCGAGTACCCATAAGCTTGATAGATTCACTTGGTGAGGCTTCATCTAGCACATTTGGCAGGTCCTCTCTTTGCGAGCTGTTAGTCTCATCGAACCGCACATCCACAGTTTCAACCACTTTATAGTGAAAGAGGTTGAAGACTCTGTAGGAGTGTGAATCCTTTCCGTAGCCAAGCAGAAAACCTTCATGTGCTTTCGGTGCAAATTTTGACGTGTGATGTGGATCCTTGATCCAGCACCTGGCACCAAATACTCTGAAGTAGCTGACGTTTGGCTTCTTACCAGTCAGGAGCTCATATGATGTCTTCTTTAGAAGCTTGTGAAGATAAACACGGTTGATGACGTGGCATGCAGTATCAATGGCTTCAGGCCAGAATTTCCTTGGTGTTTTGTACTCATCAAGCATCGTCCATGCCATCTCAATGAGGGTTCTGTTCTTGCGCTCCATGATGCCATTCTGCTGAGGTGTGTATGGAGCTGAGAACTCATGTGTGATGCCCAATGTATCAAGATAAGTGTCGAGGCCGGTGTTCTTGAATTCTGTGCCGTTGTCACTTCTGATGTGTTTGATCTTGATGCCATAGTTGGTCATGGCGCGATTGGTGAATCGTCTGAAGACATCCTGCACTTCGTTCTTGTAGAGGATTATGTGCACCCAAGTATATCTAGAGTAATCATCAACAGTGACGAAGCCATAGAGGCAAGCAGTGGTAGTAAGGGTGGAGTAGTGAGTAGGGCCAAATAAGTCCATGTGAAGCAGCTCGAAGGGACGTTTCGTCGTCATGATTGTCTTTGAGGGATGCTTGGCCCTAGTCATCTTTCTAGCTTCACCGGCACCACAAAGATGATCCTTCTTGAACTTGATGCCCTCGATGCCTACGACATGCTTCTTCTTCGCGAGAGTGTACAAGTTCCTCATGCCAGCATGCCCTAGCCTCCGATGCCAGAGCCAGCATTCTGAAGCTTTTGCTAGAAGACATACGGCCAGCTGTGGTCCTGCTGAGAAATCTACCATGTACAGGTCATCCTTTCTGTACCCTTCAAAGACTAGAGATTTGTCAGATTCCATAAGTACAAGGCAACCATATTTTCCAAATATCACAAGCATGTTCATATCTCAAAGCATTGAGACAGACATTAAGTTGAAACCAAGGGATTCAACAAGCATCACTTTATCCATGTGCTGATCCTTTGAGATTGCAACTCTACCTAGAACCAATACCTTGCTTTTACCAGTGTTAGAAAAAGTGATGTGACTCTTGTCAGACGGACGTAGGGTTGAATCCATGAGAAGACTTCGATAACCAGTCATGTGGTTAGTGCATCCACTGTCCATAATCCATTCTGAAGCCTCTGGTGTCATACCCTACAGCGTAGTTTGGGGGATAGGCTTCACCAAGAGTATTGTGAAGCATAAACATTTGACGAACAAGCGGATTATGAAAGTTCAGAACTTGGTTAGGATAAATAGGATGTTTGGCAAGGAATCCTGGGACGAAATACATAGTAAGACCATTTTGGCATTTTATCTTGCGTCCCACAAGGTGTTTTAGGTCCCCAGCATAAGCATCAGAAGCCTTTGATTTCCGGCTGGAGACCTTTCCCTGCAAAAGAGAGTTAATTTTTCTTAACCACCCACATCTTCAGGGGTGGCTTAGAAGCAATGAGTCTAAGTGCAGCATCTGAGAACTTCGGCTTTGGAGCCCTAGCAAATAGCCTTGCAGGAGGTGAATAATACTCATAAGAATAAGCAGAAAAGTTCCTGGTCTTATGAACATAGCGGTTTGATGAAACACGCTCATATTCATAAGTCTGAGTATGGTTTTCCTGCAAAACATTGGCGTTAGGGTGACTTTGGTGAGTCCTCTTTCTGTATGAAGACTTTGGACCATATGAAGCCTTTGGTCTGGGGTTTGTCTTCCTCCCAGGTGGTGTCATGATGACATTCACAGGAAGCTTCCCAACACAACTTTTGGGCACCTAGATCTTCTTCAAAGGTGGTCCATTCCTGCAGTTAGTACCAATATACCTGGCAAACACTTCACCATTCTGATTCTTAAACAGTTTATAGTTTGCATCAAAGGATTCATCAATGATAATCGGGTTAGCACAAGTGAAGCCAGATAAGGTAGATGGATCCACTAAAGGTCCCTTTGCAGCAACCCATGTGGTTTTGGGGTACTGTTCAGGCTTCCAATATGAACCATCAACATTCATTTTCCTCTCGAACCCAACACCCTCTTTCCTAGGGTTTCGGTTCAGAATCTGTTTCTTTAGGACATCACATAGAGTCTGATGCCCTTTGAGAATTTTGTACATTCCTGTTTCAAGCAATGTCTTCAACCTGGCATTCTCATCAGCAATAGTAGTGGTATCCTCGGTAGAGGGGTTAGTTACCACATCAGCAGTTGAAGATATTCCAACAGTAGCAGCAGTAGAACATTCAGCAACAGAGACAACATTATCATGCTCAAGACATTTTAGACATGGTGGTTCAAAGCCTTCCTGAGTGGAACTGATCTGTTGAGCGCGGAGTGACTCATTCTCCTTTTGAAGATCTTCATGAGTCGCTCTCAAGTTCTCAAGTTCTTGCTTCCTTTGAAGATAATCATAGGAAAGCTTTTCATGAGTGGTTGAGAGCGTTTCATGACGACTTTCAAGTTCCTCATACTTAACGTGAAGATTTATAATGTCTTCAATTAAGGACTGAGTTCGAGTCATTTCCGCGTTCAACAGGTCATCGCTTTTGTCTAGCAACTTTTGAATATGTTCCATAGCAGTTTGTTGTTCTGTTGCAATTTTAGCAAGTGTTTTGTAGCTAGGTTTAGATTCACATTCAGAGTCATCTTCACTGGATGTTTGAAAGTAAGCATCGCGTGAGTTTACCTTGGCACCACATGCCATGAAGCAGTAGGTAGGAGCAGAGTCATCCTCATCATTAGCATCAACGTTGGGGACGAGACCATTGTCGTTGGTGTTGAAGATGGACTTGGCGACATACGCTGAAGCCAGAGCCAGGCTTGCCACGCCTGAATCGGACTCCTCCTCAGACTCCACCTCCTCCTCCTCAGAAGTAGACTCCTCCTCTGAATCCATCTCCTTGCCAACAAACGCACGAGCCTTGCTTGATGAGCTCTTCTTGTGAGATGAAGACTTTGACGAAGACTTTGAAGAAGACTCTGAGGATTTCTTCTTCTTCTTCTTGTCATCAGAATCATATTCCTTTCTCTTCTAATTCTTCTTGGTCTCATTATCCCATTGTGGACACTCAAAGATGTAGTGACCAGGTTTCTTGCACTTGTGGCATGTTCTCTTCTTGTGGTCACGAGTGGAAGCTTCATCATTTCTTGAGCTGGATCTTGAAGACTTTCTGAAGCCTTTCTTCGTGGTGAACTTCTGGAACTTCTTCACGAGCATAGCTAGCTCCTTTCCAATGTCTTCAGGATCCCCAGAACTGCAGTCAGATTCTTCTTCAGATGAGGAAACAACCTTTGCCTTCAAAGCACGAGTTCGGCCATAGTTGGGGCCATAGATGTCTCTCTTCTCAGATAACTGGAACTCATGTGTGTTGAGCCTCTCAAGTATGTCAGACGGATCGAGAGTCTTGAAGTCAGGACATTCTTTAATCATCAGGGCCAGGGTGTCAAATGAGCTGTCAAGTGATCTCAGAAGTTTCTTGACGATTTCGTGCTTGGTGATCTCAGTGGCGCCAAGTGCGCGAAGCTCATTTGTGATATCAGTGAGGCGATCAAACGTGAGCTGGACATTCTCATTGTCGTTTCTCTTGAAGTGGTTGAAGAGATTGTGAAGAACATCAATCCTTGAGTCTCTCTAGGTTGAGACGCCCTCGTTGACCTTGGAGAGCCAGTCCCAGACTAGCTTCGCAGTTTCTAGAGCACTCACACGACCATACTATCCTTTGGTCAGATGACCAGAGATGATGCTCTTGGTAGTCGAATCTAGTTGAATGAACCTCTTGACATCAGCAGCGGTGACACCTGCAGCGACCTTGGGAACGCCGCTCTTGATGACATACTAGAGGTCAACGTCAATGGCTTCAAGATGCACGCACATCTTATTCTTCCAGTAGGGGTAATCAGTGTCATCAAAGACAGGGCACGCAGCGGAGACCTTGATTATCCGTGCAGTCGACATAGCTAAAACTCCATGTGGTTAAACCGAATCGCACAGAACAAGGGAGCACCTTGCTCTGATACCAATTGAAAGTGCTAGTTATCGATTAGAGGGGGGTGAATAGGCGGTTTTTATGAAAGTCTTCAAAACACGGGGGCTTTGAAGACAAACAGTAGAAATGAATCTATTGATATGCAGCGGAAGGGAGACGATACTAGACAAGCCATAGTCAGGTAAGCAATGAAGTGAAAGCACGAAGACTATCAACAGCTAGGTAGTATGGATCAAGATGGAAAATAGTATGAAGCCAAACAGTAAACAGTCTTCACACAGTGAAGACAATCAGATCATGCAAGCAGGCAATGACTTCACGAAGATAGACTGAAAGTAAGGGAAGTGAAGGATAGAACCAGTAGCTTGGTGAAGACAAGTAATTTGGTAGACCAGTTCCAGTTGCTGTGACAACTGTACGTCTGGTTAGGGAGGCTGAGATTTAACTCGAAAGACCGCGTCTTTACCTTATTCCCCTTGAGCTAAGAACACTTAGTCCTCGCTCAATCACTCTGGTAAGTCTTCAAGGTAGACTTCCAAACCTTCACAGACTTCGTTCACTAGCAATCCACAATGGCTCTTGGATGCTCAGAACGTGACGCCTAACCGGCTGGAGGATTCATAGTCCTCAAGTGTAACAAGTCTTCAGGGCACGCGGACAGAAAGACTTCAGTGATGCCAACACTCTTTGGCTCTGGGTGTTTTGGGCTTTGTCCTCGCAAGGATCTCTCTCTCTCAAATGCTTCGGAGGTGGGTTGCTCTCAAAGGACAAAAGTCATGCACTAAATCTGAGCAGCTACCAATTTATGGTGTAGGGGTGGGCTATTTATAGCCAGGAGGCAACCCGACCTGATTTGTCTGAAATGACCCTGGATCACTAAGGAACCGACACGTGTCCAATGGCCGGATTTCAAACACACGCGGCAGCTTGACTTGGACTACAAGTAAAGCTGACTCATCCATCTCTGGATAAGATTTGCTCTCATTGTCTTCGCTCGAAGATATAGGATTTGGTTGAGCATCACATCAGTCACTCTGACTTTGTTCACTTGGACCCCACTTAACAGTACGGTGGTTCCTATGACTCAACAAAGAAGAAAAGGAAACTACAAAACAACTATGTCTTCGCACTCCATAGTCTTCACGTGAATGTCTTCTCATGTCATAATCTTCATTGTGAATATCTTCACAAACCACAATAGTCTTCACACATTTTTAGGGGTCATCTCTGGTAGGTAAACTGAATCGATAAGGGACTACCACCTGTGTTATCCTATCACAAACACATTAGTCCCTCAACCAAGTTTGTCGTCAATACTCCAAAACCAACTAGGGGTGGCACTAGATGCACTTACAGCGGGGCGAAAGCCTTTTTCGGCAAAGAAAAGCACTAGAGGTCTAGAGTTGACTGATTTGTGTCTGAGGTGTGCTTGTGAACCTGAGGATAATTTCCATGACTTTTGCTGCTGTCCTCAGTCAAGCTTATTATGGGATACTATGTCGGAAGTATGGCGGCTGCCGACTGTTGGGGAACGTAGCAGAAATTCAAAATTTTCTACGCATCACCAAGATCAATCTATGGAGTAATCTAGCAACGAGGGGAAGGGGAGTGCATCTACATACCCTTGTAGATCATGAAGCGGAAGCATTGCAAGAACGCGGATGAAGGAGTCGTACTCATAGCGATTCAGATCGCGGTTGATTCCGATCTAAGCGCCGAACCACGGCGCCTCCGCGTTCAACACACGTGCAGCCCGGTGACGTCTCCCACGCCTTGATCTAGCAAGGAGAGAGGGAGAGGTTGGGGAAGACTCCGTCCAGCAGCAGCACAACGGCATGGTGGTGATGGAGGAGCGTGGCACTCCAGCAGGGCTTCGCCAAGCATTGCGAGAGACGAGGAGGGAGAGGGGTAGGGCTGCGCCAAGAGAGAGATGTTCTCATGTGTTTGGCAGCCCCAAAACCCCCACTATATATAGGGGAGGGGGAGGGGCTGCGCCCCCATCTAGGGTTCCCCCCAAGGGATGCGGCCAGCCCCCAGATCCCATCTGGGTGGCGGCCAAGGGGGAGAGAGGGGGCGCACCTAGGGTGGGACTTAGGGCCCATCTACTCCTAGGGTTTGCCCCCTCTCCTCTTGAGGGCGCCTTGGGCCTTGGTGGGAGAGGCCCCAGCCCACCTAGGGGCCGGTCCCTTCCCACTATTGGCCCACGTAGGCCTCTAGGGCTGGTGGCCCCTCCCGGTGGACCCCCGGACCCTTCCGGTGGTCCCGGTACATTACCGGTGACGCCCGAAAATCTTCCGGTGGCCAAAACGGGACTTCCCATATATAAATCTTTACCTCCGGACCATTCCGGAACTCCTCGTGACGTCCGGGATCTCATCCGGGACTCCGAACAACATTCGGTAACCACGTATATCTATTCCCTATAACCCTAGCGTCATCGAACCTTAAGTGTGTAGACCCTACGGGTTCGGGAACCATGAGGACATGACCGAGACGTTCTCCGGTCAATAACCAACAGCGGGATATGGATACCCATGTTGGCTTCCACATGTTCCACGATGATCTCATCGGATGAACCATGATGTCGGGGATTCAATCAATCCCGTATACAATTCCCTTTGTCTACCGGTATAGTACTTGCCCGAGATTCGATCGTCGGTATCCCGATACCTTGTTCAATCTTGTTACCGGCAAGTCTCTTTACTCGTTCCGTAACACATCATCCCGTGATCAACTCCTTGGTCACATTGTGCACATTATGATGAGGTCCTACTGAGTGGGCCCAGAGATACCTCTCCGTTTACACGGAGTGACAAATCCCAGTCTCGATTCGTGCCAACCCAACAGACACTTTCGGAGATACCTGTAGTGCACCTTTATAGCCACCCAGTTATGTTGTGACGTTTGGTACACCCAAAGCATTCCTACGGTATCCGGGAGTTGCACAATCTCATGGTCTAAGGAAATGATACTTGACATTAGAAAAGCTCTCAGCAAACGAACTACACGATCTTGTGCTAGGCTTAGGATTGGGTCTTGTCCATCACATCATTCTCCTAATGATGTGATCCCGTTATCAACGACATCCAATGTCCATGGTCAAGAAACCGTAACCATCTATTGATCAACGAGCTAGTCAACTAGAGGCTTACTAGGGACATGGTGTTGTCTATGTATCCACACATGTATCTGAGTTTCCTATCAATACAATTTTAGCATGGATAATAAACGATTATCATGAACAAGGAAATATAATAATAACCAATTTATTATTGCCTCTAGGGCATATTTCTAAAAGTCTCCCACTTGCACTAGAGTCAATAATCTAGTTCACATCGCCATGTGATTAATACCCAAGAGTTCACATCACCATGTGAATGTAATGAATCCAACACCCATGGGGTTTGTTCTATCTTGCTTGTGAGAGAGGTTATTAGTCAACGAATCTGAACCTTTCAGATCCGTGTGTGCTTTACGAATATCTATGTCATCTTGTGGATGCAGCTACCACGCGCTACTTGGAGCCATTACAAATAACTGCTCTACTATACGAATCCGGTTTACTACTCAGAGTCATCCGGATTAGTGTGAAAGTTTGCATCGACGTAACCCTTTACGACGAACTCCTTTTCACCTCCATAATCGAGAAAATTCCTTAGTCCACTAGATACTAAGGATAAGTTCGACCGCTGTCATGTGATCCATTTCCGGATCACTATTGTACCCCTTGACCAACTCATGGCAAGGCACACTTCATGTGCGGTACACAGCATAGCATACTGTAGAGCCTACGTCTAAAGCATAGGGGACGACCTTCGTCCTTTCTCTCTCTTCTGCTGTGGTCAGGTCTTGAGTCTTACTCAATACTCACACCTTGTAACACAGCCAAGAACTCCTTCTTTGCTGATCTATTTTGAACTCCTTCAAAAACTTGTCACGGTATGTATTCATTTGAAAGTACTATTAAGCGTTTTTGATCTATCCTTATAGATCTTGATGCTCAATGTTCAAGTAGCTTAATCCAGGTTTTCCATTGAAAAACACTTTTTCAAATAACCCTGTATGCTATCCAGAAATTTTACATCATCTCTTATCAACAATATGTCAACAACATATACTCATCAGAAATTCTATAGTGCTCCCACTCACTTCTTTGGAAATACAAGTTTCTCATAAACTTTGTATAAACCCAAAATCTTTGATCATCTTATCAAAGCGTACATTCCAACTCCGAGATGCTTACTCCAGTCCTTACAAGGATTGCTGGAGCTTTGCATACTTGCTAGCATCTTTCAGGATTGACAAAACCTTCTGGTTGTATCACATACAACCTTTCCTCTAGAAAATCGTCGAGGAAACAATGTTTTGACATCCTATCTGCAAGATTTAATAAATAATGCAGTAACTGCTAATATAATTCCAACAGACTCTTAGCATCGCTATGAGTGAGAAAAATCTCATCGTAGTCAACTCCTTGAACTTGTCGGAAAACATCTTAACGACAAGTCGAGCTTTCTTAATGGTGACACTTACCATCATTGTCTGTCTTCCTTTTAAAATCCATCTGCACCCAATAGCCTTACGACTATCAAGTATTTCTTCCAAAGTCTATACTTTGCTTTTATACATGGATCCTCTCTCGGATTTCATGGCCTCGAGCCATTCATCGGAATCCGGGCCCACCATCGCTTCTCCTTAGCTCATAGGTTCATTGTTGTCTAGCAACATGACTTCCAAGACAGGATCACGTACTACTCTGAAGTAGTACGCATCCTCATCGTCCTACGAGGTTTGGTAGTGACTTGATCCGAAGTTTCATGATCACTATCATAAGCTTCCACTTCAATTGGTGTAGGTGCCACAGGAACAACTTCTTGTGCCCTGCTACACACTAGTTGAAGTGACAGTTCAATAACCTCATCAAGTCTCTACCATCCTCCCACTCAATTCTTTCGAGAGAAACTTTTCCTTGAGAAAGGACCCATTTCTAGAAGCAATTACTTTTCCTTCCAGATCTGAAATAGGAGGTATACCCAACTGTTTTGGGTATTCTATGAAGATGCATTTATCCGCTTTGGGTTCGAGCTTATCAGCCTGAAACTTTTTCACATAAGCATCGCAGCCCCAAACTTTTAAGAAACGACAACTTAGGTTTCTCTAAACGGTGTCGTCTCAACGGAATTGCGTGGTGCCCTATTTAAAGTGAATGCGGTTGTCTCTAATGCCTAACCCATAAACGATAGTGGTAATTCGATAAGAGACATCATGGTATGCACCATACCCAATAGGGTGCAGTCATGATGTTCGAACAGACCATCACACTGTGGTGTTCTAGGCGGTATTAATTGTGTAACACTTTCCACAATGTCTTAATTGTGTGTCAAACTCGTAACTCAGATATCTCTATGATCATATCATAGACATTTTATCCTCTTGTCACGACGATCTTCAACTTCACTCTGAAATTACTTGAACCTTTCAATAATTCAGACTTGTGTTTCATCAAGTAAATATTCTCAGCATCTACTCAAATCATCTGTGAAGTAAGAACATATCGATATCCACTGCGTGCCTCAGCACTCATTGGACTGCACACATCAAATGTATTACTTCCAACAAGTTGCTCTCTTGTTCCATCTTACTGAAAACGAGGCCTTTCAGTCATCTTGCCCATGTGGTATGATTTGCATGTCTCAAGTGATTCAAAATCAAGTGAGTCCAAACGATCCATCTGCATGGAGTTTCTTCATGCATATATACCAATAGACATGGCTCGCATGTCTCAATCTTTTCAAAAACGAGTGAGTCCAAAGATCCATCTACATGGAGCTTCTTCATGCGTTTTATACTAATATAACTCAAATGGCAGTGCCACAAGTATGTGGTACTATCATTACTATTTTATGTCTTTTGGCACGAACATGTGTATCACTGCGATCGAGATTCATTTTAGGTGCAAGACCATTGAAGGTATTATTCAAATAAACAGAGTAACCATTATTCTCCTTAAATGAATAACCGTATTGCGATAAACATAATCCAATCATGTTTATGCTCAACGCAAACACCAAATAACAATTATTTAGGTTTAACACCAATCTCGATGGTAGAGGGAGCATGCGATGCTTGATCACATCAACCTTGGAAACACTTCCAACACATATCGTCATCTCACCTTTAGCTATTCTCCGTTTATTCCGCAGCTTTTATTTCGAGTTACTAACACTTAGCAACCGAACCGGTATCTAATACCCTGGTGCTTCTAGGAGTACTAGTAAAGTACACATTCATATAATGTATATCCAATATACTTCTGTCGACCTTGTCTGCCTTCTCATCTACCAAGTATCTAGGGTAGTTCTGCTTCAGTGACCGTTCCCGTCATTACAGAAGCACTTAGTCTCGGGTTTGGGTTCAACCTTGGGATTCTTCACTAGAGCAGCAAATGATTTGCTGTTTCATGAAGTATCCCTTTTGCCCTTGCCCTTCTAGAAACTAGTGGTTTTACTAACCATCAACAATTGATGCTCCTTCTTGATTTCTACTTTCGCGGTGTCAAACATCGCGAGTTGCTCAAGGATCATCATGTCTATCCCTGATATGTTATAGTTCATCACGAAGCTCTAATAGCTTGGTGGCAGTGACTATGGAGAACCATCACTATCTCATCTGGAAGATTAACTCCCACTCGATTCAGGTGATTGTAGTACCCAGACAATCTGAGCACATGCTCAACGATTGAGCTTTTCTCCCTTAGTTTGCAGGCTTAAGAAACTCGTCAGAGGTCTCATACCTCTTGACGTGGGCACTAGTCTGAAATCCCAATTTCAGTCTTCGGAACATCTCATATGTTCTGCGACGTTTCAAAAACGTTTTTGGTGCCACAATTCTAAACCGTTAGCATTACACACTGAACTATCACGTAGTCATCAAAACGTGTATGTCAGATGTTTCGCAACATCTACACACGACGCTGAGGTTCAGCACACCGAGCGGTGCATTAAGGACATAAGCCTTCTGTGCAGCAATGAGGACAATCCTCAGTTCACGGACCCAGTCCGCATAATTGCTACTATCAACTTTCAACTAAATTTTCTCTAGGAACATATCTTAAACAGTAGAACTAAAGCGTAAGCTATGACATAATTTGCAAAGACCTTTTAACTATGTTCATGATAATGAAGTTCATCTGATTATTTAATGAACTCCCACTCAGATAGACATCCCTCTAGTCATCTAAGTGATACATGATCCGAGTCAAACTAGGCCGTGTTCGATCATCACGTGAGACGGACTAGTCATCATCGGTGAACATCTCCATGTTGATCGTATCTACTATACGACTCATGTTCAACCTTTCGATCTCTTGTGTTCCGAGGCCATGTCTGTACATGCTAGGCTCGTCAAGTCAACCTAAGTGTTTCGCATGTGTTCCGAGGCCATGTCTGTACATGCTAGGCTCGTCAACACCCGTTGTATTCGAACGTTAGAATCTATCACACCCAATCATCACATGGTGCTTCGAAACAACGAACCTTCGCAACGGTGCACAGTTAGGGGGAACACGTCTCTTGAAATTTTAGTGAGGGATCATCTTATTTATGCTACCGTCGTTCTAAGCAAATAAGATGTAAACATGATAAACATCACATGCAAATCATAAAGTGACGTGATATGGCCAATATCATCTTGCGCCTTTGATCTCCATCTTTGAGGTGCGACATGATCACCTTCGTCACCGGCATGACACCATGATCTCCATCATCGTGTCTTCATGAAGTTGTCTCGCCAACTATTACTTCTACTACTATGGCTAACGGTTAGCAATAAAGTAAAGTAATTACATGGCGTTTTCATTGACACGCAGGTCATACAATAAATTAAGACAACTCCTATGGCTCCTGCCGGTTGTCATACTCATCGACATGCAAGTCGTGATTCCTATTACAAGAACATGATCAATCTCATACATCACATATATCATTCATCACATCCTTTTGGCCATATCACATCACATAGCATAGCCTGCAAAAACAAGTTAGACGTCCTCTAATTGTTGTTGCATGTTTTACGTGGCTGCTATGGGTTTCTAGCAAGAACGTTTCTCACCTACGCAAAAGCCACAACGTGATATGTCAATTTCTATTTACCCTTCATAAGGACCCTTTTCATCGAATCCGAACCGACTAAAGTGGGAGAGACAGACACCCGCTAGCCACCTTATGCAACTAGTGCATGTCAGTCGGTGGAACCTGTCTCACGTAAGTGTACGTGTAAGGTCGGTCCGGGCCGCTTCATCCCACGATGCCGCCGAATCAAGATAAGACTAGTAACGACAAGTAAATTTACAAAATCGACGCCCACAACTACTTTGTGTTCTACTCGTGCATAGAAACTACGCATAGACCTAGCTCATGATGCCACTGTTGGGGAACGTAGCAGAAATTCAAAATTTTCTACGCATCACCAAGATCAATCTATGGAGTAATCTAGCAACGAGGGGAAGGGGAGTGCATCTACATGCCCTTGTAGATCGTGAAGTGGAAGCGTTGCAAGAACGCGGATGAAGGAGTCGTACTCGTAGCGATTCAGATCGCGGTTGATTCCGATCTAAGCGCCGAACCACGACGCCTCCGCGTTCAACACACGTGCAGCCCGGTGACGTGTCCCACGCCTTGATCCAGCAAGGAGAGAGGGAGAGGTTGGGGAAGACTCCGTCCAGCAGCAGCACAACGGCATGGTGGTGATGGAGGAGCGTGGCACTCCAGCAGGGCTTCGCCAAGCATTGCGAGAGACGAGGAGGGAGAGGGGTAGGGCTGCGCCAAGAGAGAGATGTTCTCATGTGTTTGGCAGCCCCAAAACCCCCACTATATAGGGGAGGGGGAGGGGCTGCGCCCCCATCTAGGGTTCCCCCCAAGGGGTGCGGCCAGCCCCCAGATCCCATCTGGGTGGCGGCCAAGGGGGAGAGAGGGGGCGCACCTAGGGTGGGCCTTAGGGCACATCTGCTCCTAGGGTTTGCCCCCTCTCCTCTTGAGGGCGCCTTGGGCCTTGGTGGGAGGCGCCCCAGCCCACCTAGGGGCCGGTCCCTTCCCACTATTGGCCCACGTAGGCCTCTGGGGCTGGTGGCCCCTCCCGGTGGACCCCCGGACCCTTCCGGTGGTCCCGGTACATTACCGGTGACGCCCGAAACTCTTCCGGTGGCCAAAACGGGACTTCCCATATATAAATCTTTACCTCCAGACCATTCCGGAACTCCTCGTGACGTCCGGGATCTCATCCGGGACTCCGAACAACATTCGGTAACCACGTATAGACCCTACGGGTTCGGGAACCATGCAGACATGACCGAGACGTTCTCCGGTCAATAACCAACAGCGGGATCTGGATACCCATGTTGGCTCCCACATGTTCCACGATGATCTCATCGGATGAACCACGATGTCGGGGATTCAATCAATCCCGTATACAATTCCCTTTGTCTACCGGTATAGTACTTGCCCGAGATTCGATCGTCGGTATCCCGATACCTTGTTCAATCTCGTTACCGGCAAGTCTCTTTACTCGTTCCGTAACACATCATCCCGTGATCAACTCCTTGGTCACATTGTGCACATTATGATGATGTCCTACCGAGTGGGCCCAGAGATACCTCTCCGTTTACACGGAGTGACAAATCCCAGTCTCGATTCGTGCCAACCCAACAGACACTTTCGGAGATACCTGTAGTGCAGCTTTATTGCCACCTAGTTACGTTGTGACGTTTGGTACACCCAAAGCATTCCTACGGTATCCGGGAGTTGCACAATCTCATGGTCTAAGGAAATGATACTTGACATTAGAAAAGCTCTCAGCAAACGAACTACACGATCTTGTGCTAGGCTTAGGATTGGGTCTTGTCCATCACATCATTCTCCTAATGATGTGATTCCGTTATCAACGACATCCAATGTCCATGGTCAGGAAACCGTAACCATCTATTGATCAACGAGCTAGTCAACTAGAGGCTTACTAGGGACATGGTGTTGTCTATGTATCCACACATGTATCTGAGTTTCCTATCAATACAATTTTAGCATGGATAATAAACGATTATCATGAACAAGGAAATATAATAATAACCAATTTATTATTGCCTCTAGGGCATATTTCTAACACCGACCCTCTCTTCAATCCAGAACAATGGGCGCGAGTGGTTGCTAAACGTTCTTGAGCCACTTCCAGACGTGGAGCGTTCCATGGTTCTCTTTACCTTGTGGCGTTCTTGGCATATCCGCAATGAGGTTGTTCATTATAAACCAATGCCGACCATGGAAGATTCGAAGTGTTTTCTTGTGTCCTATTTGAATTGGATCTTGTGCCTTAAGGTGGACTTAGCTTCTGACCCGGAGAAAGGAAAATAGATTATCACATGTGATAAGGTGCTGCTGCGGCCGTATGAAATAGCATCTGCTCGCCCCCCTGAAACTTGGCAGCCTCCTAGCTCGGGTTGGGTTACACTAAACACTGATGGCTCATTCTCGGACGAGGGATCTGCCGGTGCAGGTATGGTTCTCAGAGACAGCAATGGTAATATCATTTTCTCAGCCTGTAGAGTACTGTTTTCGTGCAGAGATGCTCTTGAAGCGGAGTTGTGTGCATGCATGGAGGGTCTCTACTTTTCCTTGCAGAGAAGCAATTGTCCGATATCCATAGAGATGGATTCCATTGTGGCAGTTAAGCTTGTTCAGTCTAGAGAAGTTGATGGATCGGTGTATTCTTCCATAGTTACTGAAATTAGATATCTTTTGAGTCTTCATGAATCATGTATTACTCATATATCTCGATCCCAAAATAGGGTTAGTGATAGTCTAGCTAATTTTGCTCATACCAAAGGTAGAACTAAAACTTGGTTGGGCTCTGGTCCTGAGGAAACTGTCCAGCTAGCTGCTGATGATTGTAATTCTATGAGTTGAGTAATACAAGTTATTCACCCGCAAAAAAAAAGACGAGAAGAAGCAAACAAGGAGCTTGCACGGGATATTAGCGAGGACCTTGACGGGATCTCAGTGGGCCGATCCAACGGGCCTGCGCGTCAGGATCGTACGGCTCGGGAGGAGGCTGATTTTTCCCAGTTTTCAGCCGGCTGATTCGTAGCGTTGGCCATAATGATTTGTATTCAACTCAAAGAAAAGTAGTGCTATATTCGGTGTTTGTCTTTCTGTCTCCATGGAACTAAACGAAGATTATACTAGCACATATCTATTTCTTTGGGTGACCAAAGTGGCCATTTCAAAGTTTAGGACCCAAATTGACCCATTTGCCAAACAGAAAGGGCCTAGTCTACTAAACTCTTCCCTCGTGATTTGTAGACCAAATGTATGCATTATTATTTTAGGGTAAAAATTAGCTATAGTCACTAAACTCGTTTTATGGGTGCAAAATAATCCATTGAACTCGGGAGTTCAACTTTCGGGTTGACAAAGTTCGTGTGCGCAGATACGGTCACTGACAATGTTTCTGTACGTATTTCGCCCACGTGGTGCCATCAGGGTCGGTGCATGAAGCCACCTCAGCGTATGGGGGACCGCAACGTGATAGTTGGCATCTAGCAGGGGGAGCACGTGGCCAGATGTACCAGACGGGATCGCACACACGGGGTTTACCCAGGTTCGGGCCCTCAGCTTAGAGGTAATACCCTACTCCTTTCTATTTGATTGACGTGGGAAAAACACCTCGTGTGAAGGGGTCACAATATACGTGGAGATGTTGCTATCTAGATCATGACTAAATGTAAGATGATTCAAACTACCCCTGGCATCGCCTTATAACAGGGGACGAGGCCTAGGGTCACATGTTATCAATCGTCCCAGAGTCCGGATGGGATGAGGGGTCCCTAACTTGAACGCCATGGTAAGATTCTTCTAGAAGGATGGCTTCTCGCACGATGAGGGACCCAGTGGACATATTGGGCCCTGAGGGGACCCATCGTTCGGCTTGCCAACCGACAAGCCACTCTTGGTGTCATAACCATTAGAGCCTGCTAAGAGAACGTGCAAACAAAGATTCACCAAAAGACAGTCTCCATATTTTTTTACATGTAGGCCCTGCTTATCATTGACTACAATGATTCCTTCCCATTAATTGAAAATTTGCAACACATTTGATTCAATTCGACTTCATCTCTAATAATTTTGGTGGAAAATTAGTCGCGTTGCGGCTTACAATGATGTAACATTAAATACTTAGTTAAAATATAAACTAATTATCTAATAATTGCGGTGGCAACGACTGGATTAGTCAACGGGGCATAGTTGCGGCCATGGGTGCGACCACCACCTCCATGGCGACCAACTCCACGACCACCACGACCAGGACCATGGCGGGGGCGGGGGTGGGGTCAAGGTCAAGTGGGGATGGGACAATGCGGGCCTCGATGCCCCCGAAGATGGACTTGTCGCGCTCGTCCCATGCCGGCCATGATTCCATGGCGATGGCGGTGACGACATTGTGGGTCTTGATGCCCCGGAAGATGGCCTCAACGCGATCGTCCCAAGTCGTCCATGCTTCCATGGCGGCTGGGGTGAGTGTGTGGTCGGAAATCAATAGTTCCCTTTGGGGGGTGGGGGGGGGAGGGAAGATTTGGAAGGCACCCGAGAGAGCAATATGAGAGAGGGAAGGAAACGACGACCTTTTAGGAGGCCGCAGGCGGCGGGCGGCCATCAAGCGATGCACTTCCGATGAGAAACGCGGCTTCGCTCACACGCCTCTCGGCTGCTCACGCGACAACTCCCAACACCTTCACATTCAAACTAGGAGATAATGCTATGTGGCGTCCATCTGACGGGCTGGCCATGGGAATCGGAGGGAGTGGCCATGGGAATCGGAGGGAGTGGCCATGGCATTAATGGCTGGGTGCCCGTAGCGGGTGGTGAGAAGGAAGAAGCTGAAACTGCCTTCCGCGCTGCCTGTTGGGTTGGGATTGAACTCCACACTAGCCCTCCACAACCTCTAAATATGGAGGATGCGAGCTTGCTGGGAGCTCCATAGATTATAGCAATCTACAGCTATATATCGACTCTATTAGAGTAATACTTTTTGTCAAAAGGACCATATTAACGAGTTGCTCTTAATCGCCACAAGAAGCGCGGTACCAACGGTGACCGGCGAATCCTGATCGAATAATAGAACACTAGTACTACAACATTACTGCTGCATTGCCAGGTCACAAAGCTAGCTGCTACCACTAGCTTCGTTTAGGTACGATAAGACTACGGCTACTGCTAATACTAATGCTAATGTCTCTGTTTATACTCAACCGCTACTACAGCATAGCCAATTTCTTGATGTTGATGGGGTACGCTTCCCGCGGCGACTCGGAGCCGAATCCCTTGCGCGCGATCCTGGCGTTCACCACGTCTGTCGGGTGGAGCCCGTCGAAGAAGACGTACTTGGTCCGGTCCCTGCAGATGGGCCCTCCCTTCCTACACAGCACCCCGGATGAACCCAGCTCACTGCAGCAAGCCCGATACGTCTCCCTGATGCCTGACACAATCAAAATTCAAGCCAAATAAGCTAGAGATCCACATGACCAATATCGTCGTAACCGATCGATACAGGCGTCGATATCGTACCATGTTTCCTTGGGTGGTCTAGCAGGTCCTTGATGATCTTGTAGGAGTCGACGACGGAGAAGCTCGCGCCGGGCATGCGCGGTCCCGCGGCGTCGACGAGCGACCTGAGCTCGCCGTTGAAGAGGAGCGCCGCGCCGTTCACCGGCTCGACGCAGCCCGCGCCGGTGACGTTGAGGGACGCCCTCACCACCGGGGTGCACCCCATGGGCTGGATGGAGAAGATCACAAACTTCCTCGCCCCCAGAGCATACAGCCTCTGCACACACGTACATGGTGCTGTAATCAAATGTCTCACTAAAAACGGCAAAAAAGAGGCACTGTACCACGAGAAAAATAAAACCGAATGGCCCACGTTAGGCAGCTGCCCAGCCTACTCATTCAATCCATTCACTTGATTTTCATACTGCATGTACTAGGAACCGTACTTCTGCAGGCAGTACGCTCCTTCAATACAGTTTGCAATGAATGGAGAAGGAAATGCTCTGTACGTAGTAAGCAGAGCACAGGAGTGTGCATTAACTAACATGCCACTCACCTGAAGATGGGCCGAGAGCTCGGTGATGAGTGAGCGTGTGAAGTCTGACAATTGGGGCCTGGCTGTATTTCTGGGCTGGTAGTAGTTGAGCAGGTAGTCGTTGCCGCCTGTACCGATCACGAATAGGCTCTTGGGCAGGAAGCAATCGTGCAAGAAATCATGGCCCTTCATCCCGCGAATGTTGGCTGCCGTTGCCCGAAGGTCGGGGAGAGTCACTGCCTCGAAGTTGCTGATTTGCTGGTTCAGGCTCAACACCTTGCCCTAAATATGCAGCACACACACATATCACATACTCCCTCCTTTCCGGTTTATAGGGCTCAATTCAAAAATCTCACCAAACAAGGTAGATGGTGAGTGGTGGAATACTTTTTGTAGTTTGTAAAAACATCCAATTAATGCTCTTGTTTTCCTCAAAAAATTATGTTTACCAATGTATTAATTGCAATGCATGCATGCATAAAATATATGCATTGGTCAATTTTCTCTTAATACTTGCATGCAATGATTTAATGTACCTTGGAATCTGAACATGTGATAGGGAACAACCAAATTGAGCCTTATAAAATGAAAAAACTAAAATTTTGAGATAAGCCTATAAACCGGAAAGGAGGGAGTAGCCATCTTCTATAGCTATAAGTGATCCAGCTACAGTTATTGTAGTGTCTCCATTCCACCACTTTTTCACAAAAATGGAAATCTGCCATTGGTATCGCTTTCACTGTTTCACATGATAATTCTACACTAAATGTATTCCCTCTATTTCAATTAATAAGTTGCGCGTGAATTTTAAAATAACTTCTGAGCATAAATTAGACCGACCAAATTGGATTATACGTGACAAAAACTATATAATTGATTTTTTATTTGAAAGAAGTTTTCAGTGGTATAATCTTTTATTGGTAAAAATATGTGTTATTGATATAATTTATGATACACAAGTTAAACTTTTAGGATGCGTGCACGACTTGTTAATTGAAACAGAGGGAATAGCTGAGCAGTTGAAGCTCGAACACGCAGGACAAAAGTTGAATTTTTAGGATGCGTACACGTCTTGTTTATTAGAACACAGGGAATAGTTGATTAGTTGAAGCTCGAAAACGCAACCAAGTAAAGAGAAGCAATACTGGCAATGTTACTCACGGTGTCCTGGCCGGTACGGTCGAGGATGCCAGAGCCGCCGGACGCGAAGTTGACGCCGTGCAGCGCGGCGCGGCCCCTGGTGCCCGGGTCGGCGAACGGCGGGATGCGGCCGCCGCGGGGGAGGCGGAGAAGCTCCCCGAGCGCGTCGATGGTGTTGCGGCCGTTGGAGAAGCGGCCGGAGGGGCCGAGCGGGAAGTCGACGCCGTAGGGCAGGTAGTCGGCGCGCACGCCGGTGCTGTTGAGGAAGTTGTTGTTGCCGTTGTCCACCAGCGAGCTCCCGAACACGAACACGGCCTTCACCATCGGCCTCGCCCGGCCGCCGCCGCTCCTCCCTACCGCTTTGCCGCCGTGGCAGCTCGTCGAACCGCCCGCACCAGCAGCGGCAGCCTGACGTGTTAGCACGATATATAGGTAGAGCGACGCCACGACGGCGGCGAGCTTGGCCATGGCCATCGTCGCTCGTCGGTGAAACGAACTGAGATAAGGCCGGCAGTAACCAAACAAAATCGAGGTAGCGATAACCGATAAGGTACTGGAGCTAACGGTAACTCGTGAGCTTTACTCCATGACACAGAGGTACCAGCGGTGACACAGAGAGGCTTGCTACTTATAGGCAGAAGAGGTCAAGAGGGAGGTGCGCAACAGCGACATGTGTCGGGCTGATTGAATGCGGGTAGGTTTGTGCACCTCGAGAGGCAGAGGGATCTGGGTATCTGCATGCAGTTACTGCATGCGCGCGTACAGTAAAAACTCTTCTCTGCGGAGTGCATATGCATGAGTACGTAGTAGTTTTCGATCAGCATGAGGGATATGGGGCACATCACTTACTGAGATCTTACCGGGTGCGTGCAGACAAGGAGCGATGTGATATATCAAGCCGGTGGATAGGCAGGTGACAACTGCGTTGTTGGCACTCAATGAACACTTGACCAAACGTTCGTCTAACAGAAACTTGACTGTTGCTCTTAGGCGTGCCATAGAACAGGGAAAGATATCACATGATACCACATGTCAAAACTCAAATTCCCTCATGTCTGCACGGACGGCTCAGTGAGTGATCGGTCGTCAAAATACGACCCAACCGCTCCTCAAACTGGCCCTATATGGTCGTTAGTGACCAGTCGCGAAAATGGACCGAACTGTCCCCTCAAACCAGCCCCATAAGTGTGGGCTATCCCGCACTTCTCAAACCCAACTCACATCTGGAACGAAATTGGTGAGGTCCGGATGTGTCCGGACGCGCCTGTCACATTGGACTGATGAGAGGGACCCACGCGGAAAGTCATGCATTCGCCGGGCGCCTCCTCTAGTTTAGTGAGGACGCATTCATGGCGCGGTCTGGTGTGCCGCCCAAGGGGCTAAATTCGGCTATTTAAGTCGGACGATGAGGCAACCATAGCCCTGTCTCTATACCCCTCCTCCTCCTCTCGTTTGTCGCTGCTCCCTCTCCTTCTTCCACTTGTAGTTTGAGCTTGTCGTCGCCCGCCATGGTCCTGCAGAAGATCACGTATTATAAGATGCTCACGACGAATGCCGGACGGATATCCAAATCGAGATTTGTGCCGCGGAGGAGGCACGCTGCGTCGCCGAGCTTGCGATGATGGAGGAGGAGCTGCCGGAAGCGGAGGTGCCAAAGGAGGAGCCACTATAAAACATAGGACGTTTAGTGATGGTTCACTTGTGTCACGTAAAACCGATTTTTGTCACCAAAAATGTGTTCCTGACGTTTTTTGGTCGTCACCCCCATCGTCCTGAAGCGTCGTCACAAAAAAGTTCTTGATGGCTCCACTTTTTGCGGTACTAAAAATGATAGATATACATGGGTGGTATAGATTGAACTTAATAGGTTTAATTCCTTGCAATAGTTTTGTGGTACTGAGTGAGTGATAGTTGATTGTGTGGGTAAATGGTCAACGTTAAGTATTGAATATCGATGTTAGCATTTCACATAAAAAATTCCGTTTTTATCATTTACCTACTTTCGAGGACGAACAGGAATTAAGCTTGGGGATGCTTGATACGTCTCCAACGTATCTATAATTTTTTACTGTTCCATGCTATTATATTATCTGTTTTAGATGTTTTATATGCATTAATATGCTATTTTATATTATTTGTGGGACTAACTTATTAACCTAGAGCTCAGTGTTGGTTTCTATTTTTTTCCTTGTTTTTGACTTTTACAGAAAAGGAATATTAAACGGAGTACAAACGGAATAAAACTTTACGATGATTTTTCTTGAACCAGAAGACACCCAGGAGACTTCGGAGAGGGCCAGAGGAGTCTCGAGGAGGCCACAAGCCCTGGAGGCGCGCCCCTGGCTTGTGGGTCCCTCAAGGGTCCCCTAACCCTAATTACAGCTCTATATATTCTCAAATATTCCCCGAACATCATAAGCATCCACAAAAATACTTTTCCACCCTGCAAGCTTCCGTTCTCGTGAGATCCCATCTTGGGGCCTTTTCCGGTACTCCGCCGTAAGAGGAATCGATCACGGAGGGCCTCTACATCAACCTTACTACCCTTCCGATGAAGCGTGAGTAGTTTACTACAGACCTAAGGGTCCATAGCTAGTAGCTAGATGGCTTCTCTCTCTTTGATCTTCAATACAATGTTCCCCTCGATGTTCTTGGAGTTCTATCCAATGTAATCTTCATTTGCGGTGCGTTCGTTGAGATCCGTTAATTGTGGATTTATGATCAGATTATCTATGAATATTATTTGAGTCTTCTCTGAACTCTTTTATGCATCATTAAGATATCTTTGTATTTCTCTTCGAACTATCGGTTTGGCTTGGCCAACTAGATTGATTTTTCTTGCAATGGGAGAGGTGCTTAGTTTTGGGTTCAATCTTGCGGTGTCCTCACCTAGTGACAGAAGGGGTAGCGAGGCACGTATTGTATTATTGCCATCGAGGATAAAAAGATGGGGTTTATATCATATTACTTGAGTTTATCCCTCTACATCATGTCATCTTGCTTAAGGCGTTATTCCGTTCTTATGAACTTAATACTCTAGATGCATGCTAGATAGCGGTCGATGTGCAGAGTAATAGTAGTAGATGCAGGAAGGAGTCGGTCTACTTGTCACGGACGTGATGCCTATATTCATGATCATTGCCTTAGATATCATCATAACTTTGCTCTTTTCTATCAATTGCTCAACAGTAATTTGTTTACCCACCGTATGTTTTTTCTTCAAGAGAGAAGCCTCTACTGAAATCTATGGGCCCCGGGTCTATTTTCCATCATATATTCTCAGATCTATAAAACAAGAAACTCAAAAATACCTTGCTGCAATTTATTTATATTTACTTTAGTTTGCTCTTTTACTTATCTTTTATATCTATCTCTTTTAGATCTCACTCTTGTTCGTGACCTTGAAGGGATTGACAACCCCTTTTTGCAAGTGTTTGTTAGTTTGTGTAGATGCATATATTGGAGACTTGCTTGTGCCTCCTACTGGATTGATACCTTGGTTCTTAACTGAGGAAAATACTTATCTTTACTTTGCTGCATCAACCTTTCCTCTTTAAGGAAAAAATCAACGCAAGCTCAAGAAGTAGCATGGAGTTTGCTGCAATGGAGGTGTGGTGGCAGGAGATGAAACTTATGGAGGATGAAGATGAGATGAGCCGGTGGATAGGGTCGGAGGTCTTCATATAGGAGTCCACCTCGGGTCTCCTCCATTGATCTAGCCTCCTCCTTATCATCCAAGGGCTCAAGGGAAGCCAAATCCGCGCCCTAAACAAGCCTTGGTCATCAACGATCTCGTATGGAAAAACAGGGATGAAATCGGAAGAAAATTTGGAAAGTTTTGGCCAATTTGCGTGGCTGTGTGGAGCTCAAACGACTTCTCAAACGGACGGCTCTGGTCGTTTCAAAGGTTGTCTTTCACTCTGGACTTCGGGAGCTGCTTCGTATTTTCATCGCCATTTCTTCATACGAACTCCGATTTTAATGTTCTTGGGCTCGTTGGATTGCTAGAAAAAAGCCCGATGCGCTTATAACCTTGTATCTTAATTTTGTACATTTTGAAAATGTCGAATCATAAAACTCTCCAAAGGGCCTTGATCTGATGCCTGAAAATTCTCTGGTTTGACCCCTAGCTTTATTCTTTTGATGTCCCAAGTCCATGAACACGTCAACACACCTACAAAGACCATAAAACAAGGGAAAACTAATAAAACCAAATAAAATAAAAAGGTGTGCAATGAACTTGGTAAAACAAGTAAACATCGAAAACTATGCATTGGAAACATGAATAAGTGCTAGATGGATATGACATGAGGGATTTTGGCACTAGAATGTACTCTAGAAAGTATGCGTAAAATCCACTCAGCAATCTCCATTCCTTATTTTTACTGCCAGTATATGTTACCTCAACCACATATGTCGACGGTCGAATGCATTTCATCTTCAATCCTCTTGCCTTGGCATGCAATGCCTTAATCAGAGATGGGAGCTTAAAATGGCCAACATATTGTGTTTCTGCAATTCTTTTACGAAGAGCCATCTTTATCATGATCATCTGACTTATCTTAGTAAATTATTGCCGCAATAAAAGCCCTTTCATTGACTTGACGTTTGCATTGAAGCACTCTGCGAGGTTACTGGCCACATAATCTACTTTGCAGATTTCATTGAATTTGCTTCTTGACCACACCATTCCATGATGTGCATCCAAGTACTCCTTCACCTCAGGATTGTGAGCATACAACACTCTCAAATGGTGCTCATGCTTTCTCAAGCTGCATTTGTATGATGCTGGCCATAGGTTTTCATCATAAACTTTACCTTTGAATTTCTTCTTAAAATTTTCCGCTAGGTGTCGCATACATTATTCCCTATGCTCTGCTCCAGGGAATACAATTCCTACTACAGTTTCTAAACCCTTGCAAGCATCTCTGTGTAGATCTAAACCTGGGGATGTACCTATAATGTTGCGCAACCGCTGTAGAAACCAGACTCAACTTTCCTTGGACTCTGCCTCCAACACACGAAATACAACTGGAAATAGCCAGTTATGTCCATCAACTCCAGAAGCTGCTACTAGTTGTCCTCTCCATCTTCCGTCCAAAGCACTTGCATTGACAACCAAATAGGGCCCACAACCATCCAGAAACCCCAGCCAACAAGCCTTGAAACAAACAAAAGCCCTCCTGAAGCACTCCTTCTCAAATGAGTTCCCTTTATTTTGGATGAAACTATATGCTTGTCAATCTCTACAACACTCCCTAGACTAGCCGTCTCCACTTTAGCTTTGTAACTGTAAAGCAACTAAAAACTCTCATTCCATGGACCATGTATCCTGTCAAGAGCCATTTCCCTACCATAAAAAATCCTCATGTAAGGTATATCAATTTTGTACTCCTCAAAAAGCCTCCCATGGAGTGTTGTTGGACCAAGAGTTGGTGTTTCTCTCAGCCAATCCAAGATTGAATCTGCCACCCACCTAGTCTTTGCTAGCTTTGTTTTGGTCTTTCCCCTCCCCCTCCAGGTGAAGTGTGTTTTTATCTAAAAAAATGATGCCAAGTACAATTAAGAAACATTACACAATCATCTGAAAAATAAAATGGATCAATAAACTGAAATCCATACCGAGGTGTAATACCTGAATCAATTTGCTCTTTAGCATATGGGATGCATGCAGCCTCCACCTACACCTATGATATGGGCAATGAATAGCGAACCTTGTTGCCTCACTCCTACAAATCACATAATTATTTTCAGTGAGAATGCAATATGTAGTCACTGCATTACGAAGGTCCATCATCGATTCAAATATGGTTCCTGGAGTAAGCTGAGGATCTTCCCTGTTCCACTCAATTGTTGGCATGTCATCACCATTGTATTCATCTAAAACTAAGTTGTCAATGTTCTCATCCCTCTCTTCAACGTCGGTGTCATCAAATCTAGCACGACTGCTGGGCTCCTCCGGATATTCATCTTTGAATGCATGTTGACTAACTGTATCTACCAGTTCAGGGTACATTATCTCACCCTCATCATCAAGTCGAGGCACTTCCTCGTCAGACTCTGCATCTACTTCTACAGCGGTTGCAGAAGGCACATGAGAAGCAACAACACTAGAGGACATGTTGTGGCCTTCATAACCACTAGGTTTACTTGGTCTCGACCTACAAGCAATGCCGGGGCGCTCGCTATTATCAGAGAAAGATGATGTATGAACACTCTTCCTCTTGTCCCGTTCTTTGCATGGCGGAAGCACATCGATATGGATTTCACCGAAATTTCCATCAGCATTCAAACTAAATAGCAATTCCAGATGCTCGTCGCAAGTTAGTGGGAGAAATGTTTGCTTGCTACTGTTGAAATATGTCAGTTCAACATCATCGGCAGAGCTCTAGTCATACACGGAACAGAGTGCATCACGGAAATCTTTGAACGGAATGCTGGTTTCTACCACCTTTGGGTATAAAAGTCTAGAGATCATATGTGGTTTAGTTTCATGCAGCATGCTAGTTTTAATTCTAACCCCCAGCCGAAAAGCAAGCACATGATCAATCCTATTTGATTGAAATAAAAGGGTGTAGTTAGGCCGGAAAAATTCAACAACCCAAATTGGTAGGATTTAAGTGAGCAGTGGCCAAATACTGCCTAATTTACGAGTTTTCTCATCAATTTAAGGGGAAACGACGCTTACCCACATGGAATCCATGAATTATCCATCTCCGATTCGACCCAATCATCTCCGCGGTCGATGGGCCGGAGGCGTCATCCACCAACATCGCTTCTTAATCCCAGATTGGGGGGGGGGTTCATGTGGCGGAGGCGCGGCGTCGCCGACAAACCGAATAGGGTTAGAGGGTGGAGGGCACAACGGCGGTGGCGGTGGAGGAGGCGGGGCGGGGCAGTGCGGGAGTGGCTCGATCTGTTTCAGACAAGCTGCTCCAACGTATCTCCTCGCGGCCCCACTCGTCAGCACGTGACGGTCAAAGGAGGACCCGGCCTAAGCAGCCCCACTCTTCAGCACTTAACGGTCAAGCCATTGACCTGACAACAAACGTCCAGTTTGACCATGTCGGGTGGTAGGTGCGACATATGCCAACGGATGGCTTATCATAGTGGGAGCCAGTAAAACGTCGCCGGTGCCTGGAAACGGGATGAGGCGAAGACATGCACGCCGGCGAATTTACCCAGGTTCGGGGCTCTCCGTGGAGATAACACCCCTAGTCCTGCTCTGCGGGGTCTCCGCATGATCACTAGACCAATACAAGTAGCTACAAGCGCTCCTTGAGCTGTTTGGCTAGAGGAAGAAGAAGGGCAAGGCTAGCTCTCCTTTTCCCTCTATGTGGTGTGTGGAATTCTCTTAGATCAACCCTTTGCATGGGTGTCCCGGGGGTTTATATAGGCCTACCCCCAGGGGTACAATGGTAATCCGGCTGGGCGCGGGTCCCAGCCGTCAGCGTCTATGCACGCCGGCTTCTCCTCCAGTCATTGGGGCCCGCCGACTGGTGGGTCCCGCCGGCTGCCGGCCTCTTGGCCGACAGGCCGGCCCAACCGCTTGGGGGCTTTGTCGGCGGCTGGTTACTGTTGCCTCGCCTCTGATGACGAGAGCTTTGTTGAGGTAAGCGTGGCTACAGTGCCGCCGCCTTGCGGACTCTCACTGTAGCCTTACCTCGTCTTGTCTCCTTAATGAGGCACATGTTTCAAGGGAGGGAGGTAGCCGGCTGTTAGGAGCCGGCCACACCCCTGGCCGACTAGAGGAGGCCAGGCCGCCTTTGGATGTCTCTCTGGCAAAAGGGGCCCGCCGCCTACGGGCCGTACTGGCGCCCGTCGTGGGTGACATCGAGGTCAACACGGCTACAGTGCCATGCCGGACGGGGGACGGCTGGCCCGTGCGGCGCCCTGTAGCCATGCCTGTTTCGGGATTCAGGGGCAGTGGGCTATACTGCGGCCACGCCCCATCCTATCGCCGTTATGTTGGTACAGTCTCTACTGGGTGCAGTCCTGGCCGGCTTCTGGGAGCCGGCTTTCTTCATGGCCGGCTTCTCCGAGTCGGCTTTCTTCATGGCCGGCTTCTGGGAGTCGGCTTTCTTCATGGCCGGCTTCTGGAAGTCGGCCCTGGGGATAGCCGGCCGGGGGAAGGCGGCCATATGCTTTGTATGCTTGAAGGCTTGAATGGCCCGATAATTTTTCGAAGAGCCAGGGGGAGTAGGTTAGGCTACCCGTGGCCATTTACTCCGACAGTAGTCCCCAAAGCTGGTTGGGCTTCGAGGCTGAGAGGAGGTCGAGAAGCTCGGTCAGCTTCTTATCTTGACGAGCCATCAGCTGGGAGCCGGTTTCGGTTGGGCGCGCCGTCTTGGCAAAAATTTTAAAGTCGGAAGGCGGGTGTCTATTGGAGCGTGCACCGGGCCACGGGCCGGTCACTCGCCGCCTGCGAACCACGTGGCGTCCCTTGGCTGAAAAGAGCCTACTAACCCACGCGCGTGACAAGACGTCGCCGCAGGCCGAGGGCCCACCACTCCAACGCCTAGGCCCAGGCGCGGATTCTTTGTGGCCCAAAGATGTCCGCACGTCTTTCGGCTGCAGTTTCCGCACGCCGTTAGGGCGCAGTAATCGCGGGGCGTGGGGGAGTGGGCGCAGTTAATCCCACGTTCCTCCCCACGCCTCGCCTCCTCGGCTTCGCCGCACGAGGCCATAAGTAGGGGGAGGAGGGGAAGCGGCAGATGCTCGCACGCTCCTCTCCTCTCCGCCATCTTCTTCCTCCTGCTTTCTCTCGCAGCAGTGCCTCGCCGCCGCGCCGTCCCATCAATCTTCACTCCACCCTGCAGCTTTGCCGCCGCAGGGCCGTGCTTTCTCCGCCGCCGCACTCTTCCTTGTTAGCTTCTCGCCACCATGCAGTACGGCGGGGACTGGGACGGCTCCAACGTCCATATGGACCACATCGAGTTCCTCCGCAAGACGCGGCGGTTGCCCGGCGCAGACCAGGTGCGGGTCCGTCTCGCACCTGCGAAGGAGATCACGCCGGTGCCGGAGGAAGGCGAGCGGGTAGTCTTCCGCTCGCACTTCCTGTGCGGCATCGGCTTGCCAGCGAGCGCTTTCTTCCGCTCCTTCCTCGAATTCTATCAACTCCAGACGCACCGCCTCACTCCGAACACGGTGGTGCTGCTGTCCGCCTTCGTCACCTTGTGCGAAGGCTTTCTTGGCGTTCTCCCCACCCTCGAGCTCTGGGGGGAGTTCTTCCAATCGAAGCTGGGCACCCGCATGCAGGGCGTGCCGGCCCAGAGCGGCGCCTTCATCGTGATGCGGAGGCCGGCGGCCGACAACCCCTTCCCCATCATCATGTTAATCCAGTCGGTGAAGCTCTGGCAGAAGTCATATTTCTACGTGAAGAACGTCGCCCCACAAGGCGACTACGTAAACTTGCCGGCTTACTTAGCCGGCCCGCCGGCTGGGAGGCGGCCCCAGTGGTCCTATCGGGCCGTGACGCTGTCGCAGGCTGGAGCCGCGGCCGTCGCCCGACTGCGGGTGATGATCCAGTCGGAGGGCCTGGTTGGAACCGACTTGCTGGCCGCCTTCGTCGCACGCCGGGTGCTTCCGCTTCAGAGCCGCCCTCACCTGATCTGTCAGATGAGCGGCCAACTCGATCTGAGTCGGATGTGCACCAAGGACATGCCGCATGAAGAGGTGGCCCATATGGTGAATTATCTTGCGAACTGCAAGCTCTTCGCAGAGTGGCGGTTTGGCAAGGAGCCATATTCCCGTGCACATCCACCGCCCACGGTATGTTCTCTTTTTCCCTTTTTTCTCTTAGTTTTGTCGCCGAGTTCCTCTTCGCCGACTCTGACCAGTCGGCACGCCTTGGCAGAGCCCTCTCCTTCGACCGGCAACCGGGTCGGAGACGGGGCGCCGATTCCTCCCCGACCGGGCGGAGCATGACCTGGAGGACCACGACTTGGGGGCTGCCGCCATGGATGAAAACACCGAGGCGGGTGGCGGCGAAGCCGGCGGCGAGGCAGGCGGCTCCGGGCTCAGAGCCAGCTTCGACGACTAGCCGGATGACGACGAGGCAGAAATCGTCCCACGCCGCCAGCCGGCGCCCGGCCATGGCGCGGGTTCCTCCGCCGCGCCGCCTGCCCGGGGCGGCGGGCAAAAGCGCCGGGCCGCGTCGGGCTTGTTCGACAGCCGGCCGAAGAAGCCCAAGGGCGGGGCGGCGGCGACCAGGCGGGATGAGGCGGCCGCGAAGGCGGCCCGCTTCCGCAAGGTGGTGAAGCAGCCGCAGACGGTGTCGGTGTAAGTGTATATTCCTTTGTACATTCTTTCTTCTTTTCTTGGTGATTTCTGAATCCTTGTCCTTTCTCGAAAATCAGGGCTCCGCTTTCGCTCGAGCGGGTTGTTGCCGCCTCCGTTGTTGGATCGCCGGGAGGATCCGGGAGCACACGCCGTGTGGACCCCCGCGCCGAGCTTCAGGCGGCGACGGAGCAAAACGCGCGGGAGGCGCGGGAGGAGCGGGAGGCGGAGGAGTTGAGGGAGGCTGCCGCCAAGGCGGCACAGGAGGAGGAGGAGGCGGCGAAGGCGCGCGCCGACGCAGCGGCCAAGGCCCAAGCGGAGGCTGCGGCCGCGGCAACAGCGGAGGGGGCCTTGCTCGTCATCCCTCTGCGTGTTGCGGCGCCCGAGGCCTCGGAGCCCCCGCCGGAGGAAGCCGGCCGCGACCAGCCGTGGTTGGAGAGGGAGGACGACGTCGTCGTCCCGGAGAGGGAGGCGGCACCGGCCCCGCCGACTGGGGCGGCTCAAGGCAGCCGGCCTAACGTGCCGCCTGCGCAATCGGCCGGGGGCGAGCCGGCCGCGAGGACGGACCTGGTGGTCCAGTCGCCATCGCGCCAGCGTGTAGGGAAGGCCGCATCGGACCCGCAGAAAGCCGCGGGCTCCGGCCCGTCGGCCCGGGACGTGGAGGCGGCCAGCGCCAGCTCGGGGTGGACGCCGGGTGGAGGGACGGCTGTGGTGAACGTGGCGGCACAGGACGTCCGGAACCGGCTTCAGTCCCAGGCTGCGGCGCTGAGGAAATACAACGATGAGTTCCTTGCAACGCGAGCGGCCATTCGGGTTAGTCTTCCTATTTTTGCTTTTTTGATCTTGGTTTCTTCCGTGGGGGCGCATCAGCGCATCCACTGGGTGTAGTCCCCGAGTTCCGAGTCGGCTACTGAGCAGGCGGCTTGGAACTTCTTAGCGGGCTTTGTTTTGCTATCTTGTTCTCATTCGCTCCTCTGCCTGACTTGCAGGACTACCACAACCTCCGCGCGGCTGCCTTGAACTCCCAGGCTCGGGAGCTGGCCCAGAAGAATGCTGACCTATCTGAGAGCCGGGGTAAGTGCTTCGTCCTTTATCTCATGTGGGGGCGCGTCAGCGCACCCACTGGGTGTAGTCCCCGAGATTCGGGCCGGCTGCTGAGCAGTCGGGTTGGATCTTCCTGGACGACTTCTTCCTTATTGCTTCTTTCTTTTTTGCCATGCCTGCAGCGGCCAACGCCAGACTGAGGGAGCAGCTGGGTGGGACTCATGTTGCCCTCCACGCTAAGGAGGCCGAATTTGATGCCTTGGCCCAGGAGTGTGACCGCCTGGCCAAGAGGCTGGCCGACCAGGAGAAGAGCCACAAGGCGGCCCTGAAGGCGGTGCAGGACAGCGAGGCCGCCCTCCAAGCCGAATATGAGACGGAGGCGGCAAGCTGGGCCGAAGTGAGGCAATTGCTGATCAACGGCTACGGCCAGATCAAAGACTTGGTTGACGGTTGGCCGCCCTCTTCTTCGTCCTTGCTTGCCGCTTGCCGTTTGGCTCATTTTCTGACTTGGTGCTTTTTATTTTCTTTCTCTTTCTTTCTTGTGCAGAGTACTTCCCTGGCTACTCTACTGCCGCCAACCAAGTCGTCGAGGCCCACTGCGAGGCACAAAGGCAGGCTGGTGCCGAGATCGCGCCGGACGCTCGCCGGTCGCTGGAGGAGCAGCTCTTGGCGATTCATGCCCGCCTCCAGCCGGCTCACCGCATGCTCTGCCGACTTCAGCGCGTTGGGGCGCAGGTGTTGACCGCTCTTTGGCCTGGTGAGGTGATTCCCCGCACCCCCAGTCGGACTGCCGACTGGCTGGAGGTGGCGGTCGGCCGCTTCGAGGTCTGGAAGGCTTCTGCGGCTCGGTCCGGCGCCAGGCGGGCGCTGGAGTTCGTCGAGGCCTGGTATCCCGAGCTGAGTCTAGACCAGCTAGCCACCTGGCGGCAGGAGGCCGACACGGAGCTGGAGCCGGCGCGGCCGGCTATCATCCAGCGGGCTTCGGCGATTGCCGACTACACCGACACCAGCGCCTTCGCCCCTGAGGTGGACGATAACGGCGTTGCCCAGCCGGAAGAGTGGTTCGGGCTGAACCCGGCACACAACGAGGACTCGGCGGAGGAGATCGACTCCAGCGATGAGGGCGAGGAGGAGGACAAGGGTGAAGACGCCGCGCCAGATGGTGGGGCGGCCGGTCAGCCTCAGCTTGACCGTGCCTCCAGCAACAAGGCACGCGCGGGTGCACCGCCTGCAGCCGGCGATGATCAAGCCGAGACCCGCCAGTCGGCCACTCCTCCAGCCGGCGGCGCCGTCTCCACCGACCAGCCTGGCTCTCCTGCTGCGCCCTTAGTCTAGTCTGCTGCCTCTACTTTCCTGTTTTACCACTCTTGGAACAGTATTTTGTTAAGTTTGCACAATTCCACCCACTGGGGGTGTATTCGAACTATATTGACTGCCGGCCTGTTGGGGGCCTTAGGTGTAAATATAATTATGCATGCATTTGGCTTTCCCTTGTTCTTTGCTTTTCATCCTTCGGCTGTTTCGTTTGCCCCCCTCCCTTGGTTGCCGCCTTCCCAGCCGGACAGCTGCTCTGCAATCTGTGGCTGGAGAAGTGCTTGGCCAGTTGGGAGGGCAAGTACTCTAGCTTTGTTGGATTATAGCGAAGTGACTGGGAGGCCGGCCAGCCGGCTGTTTTGACAGCCGGTAGGCATGGTTGGAGGCCGTCTTTGCATTATATAAGTTCGTTAGTCCTTAGCCATTTTTTGTGTGGGCATCCTTTCTGTCTTTGGCTCTTGCCAGTCGGACAGTCGGTTCTTCGAGCTGCGACTTTCGACAAGAGAGGGCTCGGGTGCCGGCACACTAGTCTGACTTCAGGTAGAACTTCTAATATAACTTAAGGCGGCCAGTCCCCAGGCCGACTAGTCGAACCCGGTGCCAGATAGGAAATCAAATGTAATAATACATTCATGAGTATGACACTCGTCATTCCTAGATAAAGGAGGGCAGTCCCCGAGTGCGCCTCGGGGTGCCCGTTTGTCTCATATTTAATATAAAACGGTAGCATGATACATACTGCTTTCAACTGTAAAATCTTCTCAGGAGGTTTGCGTTCCATGGTCGTTCCGACTCCTTGCCGGAATCATCCCTCTTGCGTGCTCTTGGCTTCTGTGCATCAATTAGGTAGTAGGAGTCATTGCCTAGTGCTTTGCTGACGACGAAAGGACCTTCCCAAGGGGCCGAGAGCTTGTGCTGGTCGGTTGTTCGCTGGATCAGCCGGAGCACAAGGTCGCCCTCTTGGAAGGATCTTGGCCTGACCTTTCGGTTGTGGTAACGGCGCAAACCCTGCTGGTAGATGGCGGACCGGCTGAGTGCTAACAGCCGGCCTTCTTCCAGCAGGTCGACGTTGTCTTCTCGTGCTTCCTTGGCCTCCGCCTCCGTGTACATGGTGACCCGAGGTGAGTCGAACTCGATGTCAGTTGGGATGACAGCCTCGGCACCATACACAAGGAAGAACGGAGTGAAGCCGGTTGACTTGTTTGGGGTAGTACGCAGACTCTAGAGGACAGCCGGCAGCTCGTCGAGCCAGCAGCTGGCCGAGCGCTCCAGTGGTACGACCAGTCGGGGCTTGATGTCGGAAAGGATGAGGCTGTTTGCTCGCTCGACCTGGCCGTTTGACTGCGGGTGGGCAACGGACGCTAAGTCCAGTCGGATGCCCTGTGTCGCGCAGAAACGTGCCAGGGCTCCCTTGGCAAAATTTGTGCCGTTGTCGGTGATGATGCTGTGCGGCACACCATACCAAGTAGTGATGTCGGCAATGAATGTCACGGCAGTCGGCCCGTTCAGCTTCTTGATCGGCTTCGCTTCGATCCACTTGGTAAATTTGTCCACGGCGACAAGCACATGTGTCAAGCCGCCGCGGGCTGTCTTGAATGGGCCCACCATGTCCAGCCCCCAGACGGCAAAGGGCCAGGTGAGGGGGATGGTCTTGAGTGCAGAAGCCGGCAGGTGTTGCTTGGAACTGAAGACTTGGCATCCTTTGCAGAATTTGACTATCTCTTTGGCATCTTCCAAAGCAGTCGGCCAGAAGAAACCATGGCGGAAAGCTTTGGCCACAAGTGATCTTGAGGCTGCGTGGTGGCCGCATTCGCCTTGGTGGATATCCTTGAGGATTGCTACACCCTTCTCTGGCTCGACGCAGCGCTGGAAGACTCCAGTGACGTTGCGCTTGACAAGCTCTCTGTTTATTATAGCATATGCCACGGCTCGGCGTTGCACTAGTCTTGCCGAGATCTCATCAGTCGGCAGCTCTTTGTTGACTAGGAAGTTGAGGATGGGTTGGGCCCATGATGGAGCTGTGACTTCGTCTACTGTTAGTACGGCCACTGTGACTCGGGTGAGTGAGTTGGGTGGTGGAGAGTTGGAGTCGGCCACCGCTTCTTGTGTCGCTGCATTCCCCGTGCCGACTGCTGCAGTCCCCGGGCCGGGTTCTGAAGTCCCCGAGCCGGGTGCGACTACGGCAGTCCCCGGGCCGCTTGTCGAAGTCCCCGAGCCGCCTGTTGGGTTCCTCTAGTCGGGTCCGGCTTCATCGGGGGCGGGCGGTACGAAGATAGAGTCTGACTCTGGAGACGGCTTGATAGATGGTTTGAGGAGGCGCTGGAGAGAGACACCGATTGGTATAGCCTGTCGGGTGGAGCCGATTCGTGCCAGGGCATCTGCTTGGTCGTTGTCGGCCCGTGGTACGTGAAGGAACTCGCACCCTTCAAAGTACCCACTGATCTGCTGGACGAGGAATCGATAGCTCGCCATGTTTGCATCCTTGGTGTCCCAGTCGCCAGATGACTGCTGGACCACCAAGTCGGAGTTGCCATAACACAGGATCCGGCGTATGCCAAGCTCTTTGGCTAGCCGGAGCCCGTGTATGAGCGCCTCGTATTCAGCCACGTTGTTGGAGGCGGCAAAGTGGATTTGCAGCGTGTATCTGAGCTTGTCGCCTTTGGGAGAGGTGAGGACGATGCCGGCTCCCAAGCCGGTGCGCATCTTGGACCCGTCGAAGTGCATCCGCCAATAAGTAGAGTCGGGAACCGGCGGTAGGTACTGGGTCTCGGCCCAGTCGACGAGGAAGTCGGCCAATGCTTGGGACTTGATGGCGGTGCGGGGCTGGTAGAAGATTGTGTAAGGTGCCAGCACAATGGCCCATTTAGCCACCCGGCCAGATGCATCCCGGCTGCCTATGATCTCGGCAAGCGGGGCGGTGCATACGACCGTGATGGGATGCTCTTGAAAGTAGGGCTTCAGCTTCTTGGCGGCAAAGTACACTCCATAGCACATCTTCTGGTAGTGTGGGTAGTTTTGCTTTGAGCTGGAGAGTACTTCGCTTAGATAATACACCGGCCTCTGGACTAGCTAGGCTCGGCCTTCTTCTGGGCACTGAACTACGATGACTGTACTGACCACTCGGCTAGTTGCGACAATGTAGAGGAGCATGGGCTCCTTCTCGGTCGGCGCCGCCAGGACAGGTGGAGTGGTCAGCATCTTCTTCAACTCATGGAAGGCTTGGTCTGCTTGGTCATTCCACTCGAAATGAGTGGATTTCTTCATGAGTCGGTATAGGGGGAGAGCCTTCTCTCCTAGCCGGCTGATAAAGCGGTTTAGGGAGGCCAGACACCCAGTGAACTTCTGCACGTCACGCAACTTGGTGGGAATCTCCATTCTTTCAATGGCTTTGATCTTCGCCGGGTTGCACTCAATGCCGCGTTCGGAGACCAGAAAGCCTAGAAGCTGGCTGGCTGGTACTCCGAACATGCATTTCTCGGGGTTGAGCTTGATCTGGAATCGGCGCAAGTTGGCAAATGTTTCTTTGAGGTCTTCCAGCAGGGTGCCGCGCTTCTCTGTCTTCACCACGACATCGTCTACGTAGACGTGGGCATTTCTGCCGAGTTGCTTGAGGAGGCATTTCTGCATGCAACGCTGAAAAGTGGCACCGGCATTCCTCAAGCCGAATGTCATAGTCAGGGAACAGAAAGCTCCAAATGGTGTGATGAAGGCGGTCTTCAGGCGGTCTGCTGGGTCTAACTTAATCTGGTGGTATCCTTAGTAGGCATCCAAGAAACTCAACAGCTCGCATCCGGTTGTGGAGTCTATCACTTGGTCAATCCGTGGTAGAGCAAACGGATCTTTGGGGCAGGCCTTGTTGAGGCTGGTGTAGTCTATACACATACGCCATTTGTTGTTCTTCTTCAACCCCAAGACTGGGTTGGAAAGCCACTCTGGGAAAAACACTTCCATAATAAAGCCGGCGGCAAGGAGCCGGGCTATCTCTTCTCCTACGGTTCTTCTTTTCTCTTCTGACAGTCGGCGAAGAGGCTGCTTGACCGGCTTCACGTCCGCTCGGTACAGTATGTTGATACTGCTTCCGCCATCAATCAGAACGCGGGAGAATCGGGCAGCCTGTCTCTCCGTTGCGAGGGTGACATCCAGCACCAATGCGTAGGAGCCAGGGGACGGCATCACCTCTGGGTGGTCGGCCCGGCTCCAGTTGATAGGCCTTACGGACCAATGCATGAACTCGGGGTTGCTGGAGGCGACTGCGTTGACCTCTTGGTGCTGTCGGCGCCGGCTGCGCTTGTCTTTGACCTGGCTTGTGAAGACGACGTAGGCGGCTTGTTCATCAGGGAACTCATCTTGGATGGCTCCGACTGCTGGTCGAGCAGTCGGCTGCTGGGGGGCTGGAGGCGGCGGCCCGGGAGGCGGAGGCGGTACCAGCCCCTCGCCCTTGGAGATCCGGGTGAGCCAGTGGCACTTTCGGGCCGTGTGGTTGGACGGCTTCGCGCCGCTGTGGAACTTGCAGGGGCCATCGAGAGTCTGCTCGTAGGAGAAAGCTGGCTACCAAGCCGGCCTGCCGCCCTTCTTCTTGGGAGCGGGCCGCTCTTCGGTCTGCTCATCTTCGACCATGGCCACCTGCCGGCTGGTGGAAGGCGGCATAGGGGCCTTGCGCTTGTGGTCGTTCTGGTAGGGGCACCGATTGGGGTCGCCAGCCGGCGTCTTAGGAGCCGGAGCGAGCACCTTTCCAGAGGCATCGACTCGGAGCTCGGTCTTCATCGAGGAGTCGGCCGTGGCATACTTGTCTACAATGACCAACAGCACGTCGAGGGTAGCCGGCTCATCGCAGAGGAGTCGGTGCTTGAGGAGGGTGCCCTCTCGGCACCCGGCGGTGAAGTATTCGATGGCTTGAACCTCGTGCACCCCCTCGCAGGAGTTGCGGAGCTCGGCCCATCGCGTGAGGTAGTCGCGGGTCGACTCGCTGGGCCCTTGGACGCATAAGGAGAGCTGGCGGGGCTTGGAAGGCCGCTTGTACGTGCTGGTGAAGTTGCGGACGAAGACTTCCGTGAAGTCCAGCCAGCTGTTGACGCTGAAGGGCTTGAGGCTGTTGAGCCAGGTGCGCACCATGCCTTGCAGCATGAGAGGGACGTACTTCACGGCTACGCGCCTGTTGCCGTTCGCTATGCGGACAGCGGTAGAGTAGTCGATGAGCCAATCTTCCGGCTTCACAGAGCCGTTGTACTTGGGCGTGTCTCTGGGGAGCGAGAACCCTTTGGGAAAGGGCTCGTCGCGGATGCGGGGGCCAAAGCATGGCGGGCCGACATCGTCTTCTTCTTCTAGCGCCAGGGATCGAGCTAGGCGGTCGATCCGGTGGCGGGCGTCGTTCTCGCCGACTCCTTCGCGGTGGCCCAGTCGGCCACCGAGAGTCGGATGTGTGACAGGCGGCGGGGTGGGATGTCTCTCCCCATGAGGCGGGGGAGGAGGCAGATTGCCTTGGCGCTCCACCGCCCGAGGGCGGCCTTCCGCGTCGCGCTCGATGGTGATTCGAGTCCGGCTGCGGCTAGCAGCCGGTTACTTGTCTTTCCTTGCGCGGGCGCTGCTCGCGGTCGGCAACCGGGATGTCGCGGCGTGCTCTCGGCGTGGGGGAGGACTCTCAGCGCGGGCGCCGGCTTCATGCCGTTCTACGGCCGTGTCGATCAGCTGCTGGATGGGCCTTGTCATGTAGGGGAGCTCATCGGCCCCCAGCCCATTCAGCTCTTCTGCGGCCGCCTAAGTGGCTCGCAGATTCTTGAGTGGTGTGGCGTAGACGGGGCGGTCTGCCCCCAGCATGCTGGCGATGGCCGCGCCGCGCTTCTTGATGAGACCGGCTCGGCTCGGCCCACCATGCGGCGGCGTACCAAAGGCGGCGCGATCGACTTCGCGCTGGTGAGCCTCAATGAAGCGTCTCATGGAGGCTATCTTCTGGCCCTCCGCGATGAGGGCGAGGCGGCGTGCCTTCAGGGTCTCGGCATCGGCGTCAGCCGGGATGGGGACGGATAAGTCGTGCATTGCCGCTTGTAGGGCGTCGTGGGCGTTCTCGCCCGAGTCAACGACGTGGCTGATGACCAGCACCTCAGTGACAGCGCTGCTGCCGCTGTCAGCTCGAGGGAGAGGGTTGTCAAAGACTACCACATCGGAGGGGTAGGCATCGAGCGATGCCGTGTCGGAGTCGACAAGCATCGGGTCGGTGGAGCCGACCGACTCCAAGTCCACAGCAAGCTCGCTGGAGACATGAAGCTGGTCGAGGAGGCTGACGAGGTGGCTCTCGGGGCAGTCCGTGCATGCGTCGGACGCGGGCTCGTTGGAGATGCGAGTCTCGCCAAGAAGATCGGCGAGGCAGCTCGCTGCGCAGGCGTCGTCGACGCCTAGCAGCGCGTCGGGGCAAGCGCCATCGGGCGCAGCAGGCTAGCTGCGCTCGCGCGGGAGGAAAAGGGTTCCCGTCCAGAACAGGTCTCCGGACGACGGTGCACCTGGCCCCATGGTGGGCGCCAAATGTCGGGTGGTAGGTGCGACATATGCCAACGGATGGCTTGTCATAGTGGGAGCCAGTAAAACGTCGCCGGTGCCTGGAAACGGGATGAGGCGAAGACATGCACGCCGGCGAATCTTACCCAGGTTCGGGGCTCTCCGTGGAGATAACACCCCTAGTCCTGCTCTGCGGGGTCTCCGCATGATCACTAGACCAATACAAGTAGCTACAAGCGCTCCTTGAGCTGTTTGGCTAGAGGAAGAAGAAGGGCAAGGCTAGCTCTCCTTTTCCCTCTATGTGGTGTGTGGAATTATCTTAGATCAACCCTTTGCATGGGTGTCCCGGGGGGTTTATATAGGCCTACCCCCCAGGGGTACAATGGTAATCTGGCTGGGCGCGGGTCCCAGCCGTCAGCGTCTATGCATGCCGGCTTCTCCGCCGGTCATTGGGGCCCGCCGACTGGTGGGTCCCGCCGGCTGCCGGCCTCTTGGCCGACAGGCCGGCCCCACCGCTTGGGGGCTTTGTCGGCGGCTGGTTACTGTTGCCTCGCCTTTGATGACGAGAGCTTTGTTGAGGTAAGCGTGGCTATAGTGCCACCGCCTTGCGGGCTCTCACTGTGGCCTTACCTCGTCTTGTCTCCTTAATGAGGCACATGTTTCGAGGGAGGGAGGTAGCCGGCTATTAGGAGCCGGCCACACCCCTGGCCGACTAGAGGAGGCCAGGCCACCTTTGGATGTCTCTCTGGCAAAAGGGGCCCGCTGCCTACGGGCCATACTGGCGCCTGTCGTGGGTGACATCGAGGTCAACACGGCTACAGTGCCACGCCGGACGGGGGACGGCTGGCCCATACGGCGCCCTGTAGCCATGCCTGTTCCGGGATTCAGGGGCAGTGGGCTGTACTGCGGCCACGCCCCATCCTATCGCCGTTATGTGGGTACAGTCTTTAGTGGGTGCAGTCTTGGCCGGCTTCTGGGACCCGGCTTTCTTCATGGCCGGCTTCTGGGAGTCGGCTTTCTTCATGGCCGGCTTCTGGGAGTCGGCTTTCTTCATGGCCGGCTTCTGGAAGTCGGCCCTGGGGATAGCCGGCCGGGGGAAGGCGGCCATATGCTTTGTATGCTTGAAGGCTTGAATGGCCTGATAATTTTTCGAAGAGCCAGGGGGAGTAGGTTAGGCTACCCGTGGCCATTTACTCTGACAGACCATTTGTGAGAGTTTCAGACAAGAGAGTGGGGAAAAGTGAGCAAAAGTTTAGAGCGTGGGGACAACTGAGCACAACTAAGGAACCAGGGGCACTATCATAAAAAACACTATTTTTATGGACTAACATATTAATTTAGCGCCTAGAGCCAGTTGTTCTTTTCTGCATGTTTTTGGTTTTCCAGGAAATCCATATCGACGGAGGTCAAAATACCCTGAGGATTTAATACGATTTTGGGGCCGCGAAGGTTCCAGAAATTGTCCGGTGGTGCCGGGGGGCTAGTTAGCGGCCACCCGCATGGCCCCCTATACACCATCTTTTGTCCATTTTCACCTATAAATTCCATATTTCATAAAAACTTTCGAGTGGATTTTCTCCGATCTTTTCTGTCGCCGCAAGTTTCTGTTCCTAGGAGATCCAATCTGGAGGACTGTTCTGGCACTCTACCGAAGGGGGAATCCCTCACCACAGGTTTCTTCGTCAACCTAGCTTCCTCCATGACCATGTGTGAGTAGTTCCCTTAGGACCTTAGGGGTTCATAGCTGTAGCTAGATGGCATCCTCTTTCCCTATTGATTCAATACAAAGTTCCCATGAGTTGCTCACAACTCACAAGTGTAGGGGATTAGTTGTAGCCTTTTTGGTAAGTAAGACCATCGAACCCAATCAGAAGCTAAAGGTAGAATTAATACTCTCTCAAGTTCTATCAAGCATTGATACAGCTCTACGCACACTAAAAGTATGCTTTACCTAGAAATAAGAAATAGAACTACTTTGCAAGTACGAAAAGATAGCTTTCAAAAAATATAAAGAACCTGCAAATAAAAGTTAGGTGTTGTTTAAATAAAAGAACAATAAATTAAATATAGAGAGTGTGCAAAAGTGGTTGTAGGATGTGTGGAATTGTCCATGGGCATTTGATAACTAGAAAGATAATCCTCGTTACAGTTTTATGTGTGGGAGAGTCATGTCTACTACGCAACTTTATTCTTGTAGACACGTGTTCGGCCTCGAAGCGCACAGTTTTCTAGGACAGTAACAATTTTCCCTCAAGTGCATGACCTAAGGTTTATCAATCCTGAGAGGTGTAGGATGAAGATGGTCTCTCTCAAATGACCCTGCAACCAAATACAAGAAATCTCTTGTGTCCCCAACACACCGAATACAATGGCAAATTGTATAGGTGCACTAGTTCAGCGAAGAGATGGTGATAAAAGTGTAATATTGATGGTAGAAATATATTTTTATAATCTGAATAAATAAAAACAGCAAGGTAGCATATAGTAAACGGGCATAAAACGGTATTCCAATGCTTAAAAATGACGCCTAGGGTCCGTACTTTCACTAGTGCAACCTCTCAACAATGCTAACATAGTTGGATCATATGATTATCCCTCAAAGTGCAATAAAGAATCACTCTCGAGTTCCTATTAGCGGAGAACAAAAGATAGGAATTTTTTGTAGGCCACGAAACCACCTCAAAGCTATTCTTTCCATTCGATCTATTCAAGAGTCCGTACTAAAATAACACAAAGCTATTTTTTCCGTTCGATCTATCCTAGAGTTCGTACTAGAATAACACCAAAGCATATTCATATTCATAATACTCAATCCACACAAAGAACTATAAGGAGACCCCAAAGTTTCCGTCGGGGAAAAGATAGTAAAAACCTGCATCAACCCCTATGCATAGATTACCCCAATATCACCATGGGAATCCGCGAGTTAAATGCCATAACACATATCAAGTGAATCAACAGGATACCTCATTGTCACCTCAAGTATTCATATTGCAAGACATATATCATGTGTTCTCATCTCTGAATATTCAATCCGACAAGACAAAACTTTGAAGGGTAAATGTTTAATTCATCATAACAAGAGTATAGAGGGGAGAAACATCATATGATCCGACTATATTAACAAAGCCCATGATATAGATCACAAGAGAGAGAGAGAGAGAGAGAGAGAGAGAGAGATCAAACACATAGCTACTACTACAAACCCTTAGCCCAGAGGGTGGACTACTTCCTCCTCATCGTGGTGGCCGCCGGGATGATGAAGATGGCCACCGAAGATGATTCCCCCCTCCGGCAGGGTGCTGGAACGGGGTCTAGATTGGTTTTCACGGATACAGAGACCTTGCGGCGGCGGAACTTCTGATCTAGGTTAACCCCGAAGGGTTTCGGAATATTTGTGAATTTATAGTGCAAAGAGGGGGTGCGGGAGGCCACCGAGGTGGGCACAACCCACCTGGGCGCGCCAGGCCTAACCCAGTCTTATTCGAGTCAATCTTATTGATGGTTAGAAGCAGAGTTCATGCTTTGCTCGAAACTAAGGTCTAGCCATTAGATAGTAGAGAGGAGGGCTAAATCCAGGTTAATGTCCCGTCGCTCAATCCATCTATTTTTCTTTTGCGCTAGTGAACTCTGGCAGTTGGAGGAGGGTTGTGCCCCCCTCAGGGCACCCCCAGGTGCTTCTTTGGCCCAATGGGTGTCTTCTGGTCCATAAAAAATCTCCATCGAGTTTCATTGCGTTTGGACTCCGTTTGGTATGTGTTTCCTGAGATGTAAAAAAGAAGCAAAAAACAGCAACTGACACTGGGCACTGGGTCAATAGGTTAGTCCCAAAAAGTGATATAAAGTTGCTATAAAATGATTGTAAAACATCCAAGAATGATAGAATAACAGCATGAATACTTCAGAAATTATAGAGACGTTGGAGACGTATCAGCATCCCCAAGCTTAATTCCTACTTGTCCTCGAGTAGGTAAATGATAAAAGAAATAATTTATGAAGTGTGAATGCTAGCAAAGTGCACAAGTTTGATCAATGATAATTTCAATCACTTTTCCTAGCATCATAACAACAATTCTTTCTTATAAAACTTCTCATGTTGTAGTGGCAACCAATTCACATGTTAAGGTTCGAACAATGAACTCTCTTGAAACTCAACAACCTATGTTCTTAGTCACCAAGCAATTGCAATTCAACTTATTCAACAAAGTTTAAGTAAGAGCTCCACATACTCAACCATCATATAGTCTTCTATGATTGCTAACACTCACCGCATACACATGAGCAAAACGTTTCAACCGGACTCATAGAAAGATAGGGGCTTATTGTTTTGCCTCCCAACGTATTCACCTCAAGAGTGATGTCAACAATAAACTCATGCTACCCATATTCAACTGGACATATGTGCCTAGATCTTTCCTCACCACATGATGCTTGCCAAAAGAGAAAAATAAAAAGGAATAGAGAGAATAACTTTGACTCTTCCATGAAAGTAAATACATAAAAGTAAAAGATAGGCCCTTCACAGAGGGAAGTAGGGATTTTTAGAGGTGCCAGAGCTCAAAGCAAAAATTGAGAGATCAAAATCTTGAGAGGTATACTTTTCCCACCAACGAAAACGACTTAGAGCTCCCAACACTTTCCATGGTAGATATATCATAGGTGGTTCCCAACAGAAAATGTCGTGGTTTTGTCACGGCAGATGTCCTAGTGAAAGGACTTAGTCGTGGAGCCATCATGACGGGTTAGCTTAAAGGGGTTAAAGCGGACAAAGGACGCAGAGAGTTTTATACTGGTTCGGCCCCTTGCAGTGAAGGTAAAGGCCTAATCCAGTTGTTGTGGAATTGCTAGGGTTTTGATGACCAGGGAGCGAATCTGCTATGCCTGGCTCTCGAGTTGTTGTTTGTTGTCCCTAAACCGCCGTCGGGTCGTCCCTTTTTATACACAGGTTGACGCCCGGTGGTTTACAGAATCCCGAGGCCGGCTCATAAACGTGTCCGGCTCGGTTTCTACCTTTCTTATCTTACAATACAAGTTACATATGATATGGCGGTTTATGTCTACAGGCCATAACCCGCCTCTGGGCCCTGGGCCTTCGTAAAGCGCCATACTCCTTGTCTTCATGGGCTTCAAATATAAATAATTCATTTTGGGGGTAACCCGGCCTTTCCTGGCCGGTTTATACCCTGTAGTAATATCCCCAACATTAGGCCCCGGATTGATTTGAACTAGTTTATGTCAATCTTCAACACTTGAGAAAAATTCTTCCTTCATCACCTTCACATAAATCTTGTAAACCGCCATTATGTCATCTTCCAGGATCATGATAAACCGCCATGACGTCACCTGTTATTAAAGATTGCATATAGCTCACCTTCATTAATGAGCCTCCGACAATCGAGGCGACAGCTCTGTCACATATCCAACTTTTGGGCTCCTCGATTTTCGCGCCTGTCACTTATCCCTTTGCCTTTATAAATAGGACCAGGGGGTCCTTTCCATTTTCCCCTCGTGCCTCTTTGCTTCTTCTTCCTCCTCGAGCCGACCTAACCCTCACGCGCGGCCGCCGTCGTCAAGCTCCGCCCTCGACCTCAACTCCGGCCGCTGCATCAACCTGAACGCACCAGAGAAACGCGGCGCTCCTCCGCTGCTCTGTCAACATCAGTAAATTTTCGTTTCCCTTAATCTAGATCTATCATTAGGGTTTCGGTGTTCCTCGAAGCTTGAAACTGTTCTTCCCTGTTCTTCTTCATAGCGTAAATGATGACCTCAGATCTGCCACTTTCTTACACAGTTGTAGTTATAATCCTCTTTTTTCATGCTTAGATCATCTGCTTTATGTATAAAAAACTCATCTGGATCTGTTAAACTGCTTAAGCACCTGCGCTTTAGGTTGGAATATATTTTTATTTACCAACATGCTGCAGATCTGAAATTACCATGTCAATCTGTGAAACTTGTTTTTCCCTCACTTAGGCATCTTAGACCTGTAACTTCTATACCAAAATAGGCGGTTTAATTTTTTAGAAAAATGATGATCCGGTAGGTACCATTAGTCCCCTGTTAAACCGCCAAGCCGTTCTATCTTTGTACCTTCTCCAATGTCTGACTCCGGTTTAACAATGTGTATATACCTCTGTCTTCTTCTGATCTTGCGTCGCTTTATACTTGTCCATTATAAATCTTAAATCGGCAATAACCATGTTTCAGCTTTCCATTGAAATGGCCAAACAAGTTTATGAATGCAACTGGGTTCCTTCCCGGGTTACTGAAGAACAACTGGACAGATGTGTCACAACCGGCGCTTTAGCAAAGAAAGAAGTCATCCACTGGAGGGCCCCTGGTCCGGAAAATCCTCCTGAACCCAAGGACGGAGAAGTAGTCGTGTTCGCTGACCATCTGGGTTGAGGCTTTAGCCCTCCCAGTTCAAAAAATTTCCGAGATGTGCTTGCCAGCTTCCAACTCCACCCTCAAGATATTGGACCAAACTCTATGTCCAATATTTGCATTTTCCAAGTATTTTGTGAGGTCTATCTTCAAGAGGAGCCCACAGTTGAGCTGTTCAGAGACTTTTTCTACTTGAACCGCCGTACCGAGTTTACAGATGGGCCCAATACGGAACTTGGTGGAATGGCAATTCAGAAGAGGAAAGATGTCAGCTTCCCTCACGCCAAGCTTCATAGTCACCCCAAGGACTGGAATCAAACTTGCTTTTATTGCCGAGACACGTCTCCAACTGATGAGAATCCTCTGCCGGGTTACCGTCCTCACCGGCTTAACAACACTCATCCATTTCCTCAGAGGCTGACTGCCAAGGAACGGTCCAACTATGCACCACAACTGTCAAAGCTCAGAGCCTTTATGGCAAACGGTTTAACAGGTGTTGACTTTGTTCGCTGCTGGATGTCTTGGAGCGTTCTGCCTTTAAGCCGGCGCCCCGGTTTAATGTGTGAGTACACAGGGGATTTAAAAGACCCTCAACGACATATCGACATTCAGCTAACAGAAGCTGAAGTTACTGAGGCTGTCAAGAAAATATTGAATGAACCGAAGCTGTGTGTAGCCAGACCGGGTTAAGTCCTTTCCGCGTTTCCAATAAACCGCCAACTGTAAGAATCACAACTTTTTTTGTTTTAGCTTGCTCCTTTTTTTAAATACTCTCTGAAATTTTTTTCCATCTTTGATAGGGCGATGATCCGTTCTGGAAGAAGAAACCACAGGATAAACCAGCCAAGACACCTCGCCCCAAGACCAAGGTTATTAAAAAACCTACGAAGAAGAGGACCACTGAGTCTTCCGAACCAAATGCTGATGCTGACTTGGCTAATCCGGACTCTGAGGTAGAACTTGACTCTTGGTTCATTTTTCATACACCTCATTGACAATGACTATATCAGGACGACGCTGAAGGCAGTCAAGCTGATGATGTAGAGGTAATTATTCTTTCCTCCGGTTCAGATCCTCTGCCAACACCAAAAATCCGTCGAGCAAACCGGAAAGTAAAATTTTCTCACCCCTTGCTCACTTGGACCCAAACTTTCTTTTGAAGACGCAGCAACACGAAGCTCGCCGCACAACCCGGCACAGCGGCCAGGTAGTTACTTCCGCCGGTTTACCAAATACTCCAGTCCGGAAACGCCGATCAGAGGTCTCTTATATTCCTCATACTTCATGCCCCAAGGCGGGTTGTTTCTGACAGCCTCTTAATCCGTCTGATTCAAATTATCAGGGCACACCACACTCATCTTCTGGCGAGTCAATGACCACGCAACTTCCAACCCTCAAGACTGTTCCTGGGTAAGTTATCTTTTAAATTTACCCTTAATACCTTATGTTCACCTGGTGTATTGACTTTTATGTTTGTTTGCAGCGCCAAGCCTAGACCTAGCAAGAAGGCCCAGTTAAATAAACCAGCTGACGAAAATGTAGCTATTGAACCGGAAAAAACTCCATATCCGGAAGAAACCAATGCTGACATCATGCTTGATGATCCGCCACCATAAGATTATAACTTTGTTGTCGAACAAGTGGAAATTGACCCACCAGGCCACGCTGATAAAGCGGCAAGCCCGGTCTGAGCCACTGATAAACCGTCAAGCCCGTTTCGCACTGCTGATAAATCGTCAAGCCCAGTCAAGGCTGCGGATGACAAGGCAGATGATGTTATGATTACTGGCGTTGGCCACACCGCTCGTGGTAATCCCGTTGCCTTATCAAAGCATACTACCAAGGATGAGCTTTTTGCTATGGGCAAAGGCAAGTGGAATGCCGATTTATCAAGCTACGCCCACCTCAGCGCTCAAGACATTTATTCTGGCTTCTTAAACTGTCTCTATACAAGCCGCGATTATGAAGCCGGTTTAGTGAACTTGATGAAGGAACGATATGAGGTAACTACTACTTAACTCTGCATAACTATTTCTCTTCTACCCAAATATCCACTCCAGTAGCCCCCATGGGCCGATTTAACTTATGAAGATGAACCGGGACTTTGTAATATCTCAACTTTGCATGCTTAGCCTCCAAGGGCCAGGTTATCTTTTTAAGATGAACCGGTACTTTAGAATTGTAATATTGTAACTTTCGCCGGTGTAGTCCCCAAGGGCCGGTTTAACTTATGAAGATGAATCGGGACTTTAGAAGAATACCCATAATGTTACCTTGAGCAAACATACATTAGCCCCCAAGTGTCAAGAGTAATACTTGTATTGTGCTTGGGATTTGTAGAAATTTCTGATAGCGAGCAAATAGGCATTAGCCCCCAAGTATCAGGTGCATAAATTGTTATGCGCTTGGTACTTCAAATATGTACTGCCAACTCATGACATGTCTGTCTCTTATAGACCAAGCTTCGCAAAAAGGAAACTCAAACTGCTGATCTGCAAGAAAACATCAAGTCCCAGCAAGCAGAAACCTCCGAAGCCAAAGATGAGCTGACCAGTGCCTTAGCCGCCATGGAAAAACTTAAGGAGGGTTTCAACAAGGAGCAGGCGGATTAGGACATAGAAAAATCCGCATTGCAAAAAAAGAGCCGAGGACGCAGAAGCGGCTCTTAAGCCGGTGGTAGACGAGTTGACTGGTGTAAAGCGGCAAATTCATGCCATGACTGCTGTTGCGTTTGGTAAGTATCCTTGCGTTAAGTTTTCAACATTTCATCCCATACATTGCCGGTTTACTGATGTTCGCAATGATGCAGGAACTCGCATTAGTCATATGGGCTCTGACATACAGAAGAAGCTGAAGGCTGCCTATACTCTTATAGAGAAGTTATATACCGGCGCGCAGCGGGTCCTATGCACTGCTTCTCATAACAAACCGCCCCAACCTTAATCAAAGAAACTTTAGCAAGGTTGTCAATGCTGCCTGCCCGGATTGAAGAATTGAAAAGATCGGCGGCAAGGGCAGGTGCTCTGACCGCGCTAACCCGGGCCAAAGCATGGGTGCCTGATCTTGATCCGGTGGATGTGGGCAAAGGCTATCCGAGCTTAAGGGAGGATGGATCAGAGTTTGATAATGATGCCCTCCGAGTTATAACCAGGGAGATGCGTCCACTGGCTTGCCAATTGGCTGAAGAAGTTGACCTGTCATACTATCAGGCGAGTTATGATGTCAACAACAAACGAGTTGCTGCACCAACTCCTGAGGCTCAAAACCTCATTCCGCCAATCCGTAAGCACACCTATGCCCCTGACATTGAACCGTCCACCCTTATAAGCGATGAAACTGTATACCAAGCCCTAACTGGGATCGACTGGGAAACCATTGACTTCCAGCCACTGGGTAGAGATGAGGAGGATGAACCGGTGCAAGATGATCCGCAGCCGTCAAGTCAACCTGGTGAAGAATCATGATCCAGAGGCCGGTTTAGCCTTCTGCGTACCACAACACTTGCCAAAAACAATTATCCTTTTGGGCATTAAGACGCCTTGTAATAGGCTAGTTTAAACACTTGGTCTGCTATGCCATCGCGCATATTTATTTTGCTTGACACCGTTAATTCGCCATGCTTAAGACATATGAAGTTCATAATCCATAGCGATTTATTCAGGCTGTTCCTGCATACAAGAAATTGAAAATGTCCTGGCGGTTTTCCACCGGATGGGTCATGATGCCCAAATATATAGCCAGGGTTTATAAACAAGGCTATAAAAAGATAATCAAATATGAAAATAAACGATACCTGTGACATTGAATCACATCGTTGGTTGACCAACTTTTGTAGTAAGGGTGATAACCCCAATCTTGAGTACTGATAACTCCTTTCATACTATACCGGTTTATGATAAAACCGTACTTGGTTGTAATAAACATCGGATTATCCATATATAACACTGACGACTTATAGTCGAAACCAAACCGGGTTAATAAACGCCGGATCATAACTGATCATGTACTGACAACTTGTAGTTGAAAGCCAAGCCGGGTTAATGAACGCCGGTTTATCAAAAACATTATAAATGTCATCAAAGGAGAAAGAACTTGGCAAATAAAAGCATATGAAAACTTGTAGTCGAGGCTTTTCATGGGCTGCCAGGCCCCAAATCGAGGCTTTTCATGGGCTGCCAGGCCACTGAGTTAAACCATTTTGCAAAGCCTTTTAAGATGGACCTCAATCTTTAACCAGTCGTCATTTTAACTTTGACAAGTTCAGGGTCTATGAGATTGACTTGTCAAAAGTTTGGCGGGTCATACCAGGTTTACCTGGACGGAGTGGCTTACTTAAAAAGGCACGATAACCCGGGGTTTTAGGTGAATACACCAGGCTTCCAAGCCGTGGCTTGATAGCCTATTACAAGTGTAGATTCTTTGTTCATTGCGAAGCAAAGAATCCCCAAGTAATATTTTGAGCTGTGCTCAGTGGGTGCCTATGTTTGAGTTGTGCTTTTGCAACACTCTATTTGACCCCTAAGTAATTTTCTTTTGGCCTTGAGCCGATCAAGAGGTGTAGCTATGGTTTGAATACGACCAAGCCCCCAAGTGATTTCCTGGTGGCCTTGCGCCAATCAAGAGGTGTAGCTATGGTTCGAATACGGCCAAGCCCCAAGTGATTTTTATATAAAGCTTTATAAGCTGGATCAAGGGGTAAACCGGACTCCCCTTTATGAACAGAAGCCCCCATGTAACCGCACATGATGTAAGAAAAACAACAGATACCCCGCTTTAGCTGAGGCTCCAGTTTAGTATATTGATCATAATATATACATTGTCATAACTATGTACATAAGCAGAGCCTGTGGCTCAGGTATAATAAGGCCGAAGATGAGCGATATTCCATGGGCGGCGGGTCTCCTCCTCCGATTGACGTGAGTCTTTGTGCTCTCGAACATCTATAAGGTAGTATGACCCGTTATGCAGATTCTTGCTGACCATAAAGGGCCCTTCCCAAGGCGGGGATACTTGTGCATATCAGTCTGATCCTGGATGAGTCGGAGCACCAGATCGCCTTCTTGAAAAGTTCTGGTTCTAACCCGGCGGCTGTGATAACGACGCAGATCTTGCTGATAAATTGCCGAATGGGCTGCTGCAATGTCACGCTCCTCATATAACTGGTCAAGTGCTTCCTGTCGCGCCTTCTCATTATCAGCTTCGACATTAGCCGCCACACGAGGCGAGTCATGATGGATGTCACTAGGGAGAACCGGCTCTGCTCCGTAAACCATGAAAAAAGGCGTGTAACCCATAGATCTGTTGGGTGTGGTATTGATGCTCCATAACACTGAAGGTAACTCCTCCACCCAACAACCCGGCGTCCGTTGCAAAGGAACCATAAGCCGGGGCTTGATACCTCTCAAGATCTCTTGATTGGCTCTCTCCGCTTGACCATTAGATTGGGGGTGAGCCACTGATGATACATCAAGCCGGATATGCTCACATTGACAGAACTCTTTCATGGCACCTTTGGATAGATTGGTACCATTATCAGTTATAATGCTGTGTGGAAAGCCAAACCGGAAAATCACCTTCTTAATGAATTGAACCGCCGTAGCTGCATCACACTTACTGACTGGCTCTGCCTCCACTCACTTAGTGAACTTATCAACCGCCACCAAAAGGTGGGTCTTCTTGTCCTTGGATCTCTTAATGGGCCCAACCATATCTAGCCCCCAAGTTGCAAACGACAAAGTGATTGGAATCATCCCCAATTCTTGGGCCGGAACATGAGCTCGGTGTGAAAATTTCTGACAACCGTCACACTTTTCACCAAGTCCTCTGCATCAGCATGAGCCGTCAGCCAATAGAAGCCATGACGAAAGGCTTTAGCCACAAGGAACTTTGAACCGGCGTGATGACCACAATCCCCTTCGTGGATCTCACGCAGAATCTCGCGGCCTTCTTCAGGAGACACGCAACGCTGAAACGCCCCTGTCACACTGCAATGATGTAATTCTCCATTGATAATAGTCATGGACTTGGACCGCCAGATTATCTGCCTGGCCAGGGTTTCATCCTCCGGTAACTCGCCCCGGTTCATATACGCCAAATATGGGACCGTCCAATCTGGAATGATATGAAGTGCTGCCACCAATTGAGCCTCCGGATCAGGAACAGCCAGATCCTCCTCTGTAGGGAGTTTAACCGACGGATTATGCAGCACATCCAGAAAGACGTTGGGTGGAACAGGTTTACGCTAGGAACCCAAACGGCTTAAAGCGTCCGCCGCTTCATTCTTTCGCCGGTCGACATGATCAACCTGATAGCCTTTGAAGTGACCTGCAACAATATCCACCTCTCGACGATATGCTGCCATGAGCGGATCCTTGGAATCCCAAGTACCAGACACTTGTTGAACCACTAGGTCTGAGTCACCGAAGCACTTAACCCGGCTCAAATTCATCTCCTTAGCCATCCGAAGACCGTGGAGTAAAGCCTCATATTCAGCTGCATTGTTAGTGCAAGGGAACATTAAACGGAGAACATAACAAAACTTATCACCTCGTGGGGAAGTTAGCACGACTCCAGCCCCCGAGCCCTCCAATTGCCTAGACCCATCGAAATGAATAGTCCAATAAGTATGATCCGGCTTTTCTTCTGGCGCTTGTAATTCTGTCCAGTCATTGATGAAATCCACAAGCGCCTGAGATTTGATCGCCGTCCAGCGCATATATTTTAACCCGTGAGGCCCAAGCTCAATAGCCCACTTGGCAACCCGGCCAGTTGCTTCCCTGTTCTGGATTATATCCCCCAAAGGAGCAGAACTGACCACAGTGATGGGATGGCCCTGGAAATATTGCTTAAGCTTCTGGCTCGCCATGAAAACTCCGTACACCAGCTTCTGCCAATGTGGGTACCTCTGCTTGGACTCAATAAGTACTTCACTGATATAATAAACCGGTCGTTGAACCGGATACTCCTTTCCGGCCTCCTTGCGCTCCACCACAATAGCCACGCTAACAGCCCGGGCATTAGGAGCCACATATAACCACAAGGGCTCTTTATCAACAGGAGCAGCAAGGACCGGCGGTTTGGCCAGTTGCCGCTTTAAGTCCTCAAACGCTTCATTGGCGGCGTCACTCCAGACGAAGTCATCTGTCTTCTTCAACATCTGATATAAAGGGACTGCCTTCTCCCCAAGGCGACGATAAACCGGCTCAAGGCTGCAATCCGGCCTGCCAGTCGTTGAACATCATTGATACACTTCGGTTTAGCCAAAGAAGTTATAGCCTTGATCTTTTCGGGATTAGCTTCAATGCCCCTGTTAGACACCAGAAAGCCCAAAAGTTTGCCGGCTGGTACACCAAAAACACACTTGGCCTGATTAAGCATCATTTTATAAACCCGGAGTCAACCACTCAGGATGAAATACTTCGACGATAAACCCAGCCGCTAAGAGCCTGGCTACCTCCTCACCAATAGCCTTGCACCTTTCTTCATTGAAGCGGCGGAGAAACTGCTTGACCGGTTTAAACTTGGGATCCACATTAAGAGTGTGCTCAGCGAGTTCCCTCGGTACACCTGGCATGTCAGAGGGTTTCCATGCGAAGATGGCCCGGTTCTCACGGATGAACTCGATGAGCGCGCTTTCGTATTTTGGATCCAAGTTAGCGCTGATGCTAAACTGTTGGGATGAATCACCAGGAACAAAATCAACCAGCTTAGTCTCATGGGCCGATTTAAACTTCAAGGACGGATCATGCTCTGTAGTTGACTTTTTCAAAGAAGTCATATCCGCCGGATCAACATTGTCCTTGTAGAACTTCAACTCCTTTGTTGCACAAACCGACTCAGCATATGCCGCATCACCTTCTTCACATTCTAAAGCGATCTTGTGGCTCCCATGCACCGTGATGGTCCCCTTATGGCCTGGCATCTTGAGCTGCAGATAGACATAACAGGGCCTTGCCATGAACTTAGCATAAGCCGGCCGTCCAAACAGAGCATGATACGGGCTCTTGATTTTCACCACTTCAAAAGTCAATGTCTCTGATCTTGAATCATGCTCATCTCCAAAAGCAACCTCTAGAGCTATCTTACCAACTGGATACGCCGATTTACCAGGCACCACACCATGGAAGACTGTGTTGGATGGTTTAAGATTTTTATCTGTTAATCCCATGCGACAGAAGGTTTCATAATAAAGGATATTGATACTACTCCCCCCATCCATGAGTACCTTGGTGAACTTATAACCTCCAACCTGAGGTGCCACCACCAATGCCAGATGACCTGGATTATCAACCCGAGGTGGATGATCCTCTCGACTCCACACAATGGGCTGTTCAGACCAGCGCAAGTAACGGGGCACCGCCGGTTCAACGGAGTTCACTGCCCTTTTATGAAGCTTCCGATCGCGCTTGCACAGGCTTGTGGTGAAGACATGGTACTGCCCACTATTCAACTGCTTCGGGTTGCTCTGGTAACCCGACTGCTGCTGTTGCTGCTGACTCCCCTGATGATTATAACCACCTTGGTTGCCCTGATTGCCTTGATTGCCATGTCCGCTCTGATTACCGTGAAAACCTGAACCGGAACTGCCTCCACCGTAACCCGGCCCATGAGATCTGGGGCCTCAACCGCCGCCCGGTCCATGATCATACCGAAAAAAATCTGAATTTTTGAACTCCCGCATAATATAACAATCCTTCTAGAGGTGCGTGGCCGGTTTATCCCGCGACCCGTGCTTTGGGCAAGGCTGGTTTAACAGGTGAGACAAGCGCTCCGGATTGGGACTTGGTCCTCCACCACGCGGGGGCGGTTTACCCTTACAACGCTGGCCATTATCCTGCGCGTCGGTGTTAGCCACAAAATCTAAACTGTTATCCGCTTTACGCTTACCGCTGTTTCCATGACCCGCCGGTTATGCTGCTGCCCATTGGTGCTGCCGCTCTTCTTTCCCTTCCCTGTCTTGTCGTCGTCAGACTTGGGGTCCTTGGTACTATCAGAGTCGGCATACTTCACCAGAGCTGCCATAAGTGTTCCCATGTCATTGCAATGACGTTTGAGCCGTCCCAACTTCAACTTCAGAGGTGCAAACCGGCAATTGCCTTCCAACGTTAAAACTGCGGTATCAGCGTTGATGCGGTCTGATGAATGCAAAATCTCCGAAACCCGGCGCACCCAATGGGTTGTAGACTCTCCTTCCTCCTAGACAGAGGCAACTAAGTCCACAATTGACATGGGCTGCTTGCATGTATCCTTGAAATTCTGGATAAACCGGGCCCTTAACTCGACCCATGACCCAATGGAGTTAGCTGGCAATCATCGCCGCTGCGGTCGAAGATTGTGGCGATGACTGTGTACCGGCCATGAAGATCACAACTCGGCTTGGCGGATCAAGGGGGTCCGGAATACTGTCGCCATTGGAACAGCCCCCAAACCGGCCATACTTCAACTGATACAATGACTCGGTCTCTCCAGTAGATGACTCATCACCGGAGTAAACGACGGTTTCACCACCAGATTCTGATCTATCCTCAGATTCCACTCTGTGGATGACTCCCACGAAGGCACGCTTCATGGCAGGCTTAACCGGGGCAGATCTCGCACGCTGAGCCGTCTCGACGATGTCGGTGCAGATGTCCGGCTCAGGGCCCGGTTCGCCAATCTTGCCAATGAACACGTGAATGCCGCCGAAGGGGACCCGGTACCCGTACTCAGTTGAGCCGGCCTCGGGGCCCTAGCATGCGTCGTCAATGTAGAGCTTGCCGTGATGACTCTTGGTCATCCGGCCCACAACATATCCCTTGAGCCCTTCAAAGCTGCCCTCTAAGAACCCGAAACCACCATGCGATAGCCCCACGGTGGGCGCCAACTATCGTGGTTTTGTCACGGCAGATGTCCTAGTGAAAGGACTTAGTCGTGGAGCCATCGCGACGTGTTAGCTTAAAGGGGTTAATGCGGACAAAGGACGCAGAGAGTTTTATACTGGTTCGGCCCCTTGCGGTGAAGGTAAAGGCCTAATCCAGTTGTTGTGGAATTGCTAGGGTTTCGATGACCAGGGAGCGAATCCGCTATGCCTCGCTCTCGAGTTGTTGTTTGTTGTCCCTAAACCGCCGTCGGGTCGTCCCTTTATATACACGGGTTGACGCCCGGCGGTTTACAGAATCCCGAGGCCGGCTCATAAACGTGTCCGGCTTGGTTTCTACCTTTCTTATCTTACAATACAAGTTACATATGATATGGCGGTTTATGTCTACAGGCCATAACCCGCCTCTGGGCCCTGGGCCTTCGTAAAGCGCCATACTCCTTGTCTTCATGGGCTTCAAATATAAATTATTCATTTTGGGGGTAACCCGGCCTCTCCTGGCCGGTTTATACCCAGTAGTAATATCCCCAATAGAAAATAAAGTTTATTCCTTTTTCCACCATACGTTCACTTTCCATGGCTAGCCGTATCCACGGGTGCCCTCCATACCAACACTTTCCAAGGAATTTATTATTTGACAACATAAATTAAATTCATTTTTCATTTCGGGACTGGGCATCCCTAAAACCTTTGCCCCACTCTCGTGCAATGACAAGTGAATAAACCCTCATCGTGAGAATAACACATCTAGCATGGAAAATATTGGCCACCCCTCACCGCCTCGTGAGTGGTACGAGCACACAAAAGAGAAATTTATTTTTGAAAATTAGAGATGGCACATACAAATTTGCTTAGAACGGCACGGAAATACCGCATATAGGTAGGTATGGTGGACTCTTGAAAATAAGATTTGGGTTTAAGGTTTTTTGGATGCACAAGTAGTATCTCTACTTGGTGCGGAATTTTTGGCTAGCAAAGATGGGGGGCAAGCACCACATGTTAAAGGATCTATGAAAATATGACTTCTATGTGAATATGAGCAAACATAAATCATTACGTTGTCTTCCTTGTCCAACGTGAACAATTTTGTCATATAATTTTTTGATGGGGGCTCACAACCACAAAAGATTTCTAGGATAGTGTGTTTGCATGTGAAAGTTCTCTTCCGTATACTAATTATTCGTTAATTGCTTGTATGACCAATATTGCGATTGTCAAGCCTCAAAAGGTTTCACTTTCTAAACCCAAATGTGAAGCTATCACTAGGCATGATATGATTTCAGCTTCATGATATTCAATTCATTCAACAATTTTACTCATAGGATATAACTGAAGCACAAGAGTAAATGACAAACTACTCCAAAAAGATATAAGTGAAGATCATGCGAGCACTTAAATAAATAGGTAGCTATTTGAGGAATCTCTCTTATGAAAAACTTCAGATCTAAGTAATTTATTAAAACAACAAGCAAAACAAAACAAAATAACATTTCAAGGATAGCACACATCATGTGAAGAAGCAAAAACTTAGGCTCAACCGATACTAACCGAGAATTGTTGAAGAAGAAAGGTGGGATGCCTACCGGGGCATCCCCAAGCTTAGATGCATGAGACTTCTTGGAATATTAACTTGGGATGCCTTGGGCATCCCAAAGCTTGAGCTTTTGTGTCTCCTTAATTCCTCTCATATCACGGTTTTCCTAAATCTCAAGAGCTTCGTCCACACAAAACTCAACAAGAACTTGTGAGATAAGTTAGTATAATAAAGAGCAAACCATTTCACTTTGGTACTATCGAATACAAGATTCATAATTTTTTCCACACAATTCCTACTATAGCATATCATTTCCACAATTTATATTGAGCAATATAAGCCATAGAAACTAGAAAACAAGCAAACTATGCATTGAAAACAGAATCTGTCAAAAACAGCACAGTCTGTAATGATCTGGATAACTACCATACTTTTGCAACTCCAAAAATTATGAAACAAATTGGAACACGTGAGCAATTTGTATATTAAACTTATGCAAAATAAATCAACTCAAAATCACTCTTCTGTTAAAAACGGGACATATTTTTGTGAGCGCAAAAGTTTCTGTTTTTCAGCAGGGTCAAATCAACTATCACCCAACATGATCCCAAAGTCTTTACTTGGCACTTTATTGAAACAAAAGCAATAAAACATGATTAATACAGTAGCATAATCATGTGAACACACAAAACCATTAAGTAAAAGTGTTGGGTTGTCTCCCAACAAGCGCTTTTCTTTAATGCCTTTTTAGCTAGGCATGATGATTCAATGATGCTCACATAAAAGATAAGAATTGAAACACAAAGAGAGCATCATGAAGCACATGGCAAGCACATTTAAGAGAAAACAATTTATGGGAACAAGTATCAACTAGCATAGGAAGGCAAAACAAGCATAACTTCAAAACTTTCAACACATAGAGAGGAAACTTGATATTATTGCAGTTCCTACAAGCATATGTTCCTCCCTCATAATAATTTTCAGTGCCATCATGAATGAATTCAACAATATAACCATCACATAAGGCACTCTTTTCATGATGCATAATCATAGAAATTTTGTTACTCTCCACATAAGCGAATTTCTTCTCATCGATAGTAGTGGGAGCAAACTCAACAAAGTAACTATCATGTGATCGGAAATTAAAATCATGATGACAAGTTTCATGGTTATAATCATTCAATATAGCATACATGTCATCACCATAATCATCATATATAGGAACTTTGTTGTCATAATCAACTGCAACCTCCTCCAAAATAGTGGATTCATCATTAAATAAAGTCATGACCCCTCCAAATCCACTTTCATCATTATAATCATCATAAATAGGAGGAATGCTTTCATCATAATAAATTTTCTCATCAAAACTTGGGGGAGTAAAAATATCATCTACATCAAATATAGCATCCCCAAGCTTGTAACTTTGCATATCATTAGCATCATGGATATTCAAAGAATTCATACTAACAACATTGGAATCATGCTCATCATTCAAATATTTTGTGCCAAACATTTTGTTGACTTCTTCTTTTAACAATTGAGCACAATTTTCCGAACCATCATTTTCAAGAAAGATATTATAAAGATGATCAATAATATGATGCAACCTCAATTCCATTTTTTATGTAGTTTTCTTTTATAAACCAAACTAGTGATGAAACAAGAAACTAAAAGATCCAATTGCAAGATCTAAAGATATACCTTCAAGCACTCACCTCCCCGGCAACGGCGCCACAAAGGAGTTTCGTTGATGGGATGTGAGTGCCGGTTTCCTGACCTCCCCGGCAACGGCGCCAGAAATGAGCTTGATGTCTACTATGCAACTTTATTCTTGTAGACTCGTGTTGGGCCTCCAAGCACAGAGTTTTGTAGGACAGTAGCAATTTTCCCTCAAGTGGATGCCTTAAGGTTTATCAATCCGTGGGAGGTGTAGGATGAAGATGGTCTCTCTCAAACGACCCTGCAACCAAATACAAGAAATCTCTTGTGTCCCCAACACACCCAATACAATTGCAAATTGTATAGGTGCACTAGTTCGGCGACGAGATGGTGATAAAAGTGTAATATTGATGGTAGAAATATATTTTTATAATCTGAATAAATAAAAACAGCAAGGTAGAAATTAGTAAACGGGCACAAAAACGGTATTGTAATGCTTAAAAACAAGGCCTAGCGTCCGTACTTTCGCTAGTGCAATCTCTCAACAGTGCTAACATAGTGGGATCATATGATTAGCCCTGAAAGTGTAACGAAGAATCACTCCCGAGTTCCTATTAGAGGAGAACAAAAGATAGGAATTTTTTGTAGGGTACGAAACCATCTCAAAGCTATGCTTTTTGTTCGATCTATCCTAGAGTAAGTACTAGAATAACGCAAGCTATTCTTTCCAATCGATCTAATCAATAGTTCGTACTAAGATAACACCAAAACAACTTCATATTCATAATACTCAATCCACACAAATAACTACAAAGAGACCCCGAAGTTTCCGTTGGAGAAAAACGTGCATCAACCCCTATGCATAGATTACCCCAATATCACTGCAGGAATCCGTGAGTTGAATGCCATAACATATATCAAGTGAATCGATTAGATACCCCAATTGTCACCTCAAGTATTCATACCGCAAGACATATATCATGTGTTCTCATCTCTGAATATTCAATCCGACAAGACAAAACTTCAAACGATAAATATCCAATTCATCATAACAAGAGTATATAGGGTAGAAACATCATATGATCCGACTATATTAACAAAGCCCATGATATAGATCACAAGAGAGAGAGATTAAACACATAGCTATTGGTACAAACCCTCAGCCCCGAGGGTGGACTACTCCCTCCTCCTCGTGCCGGCTGCCGGGATGATGAAGATGGCCACCGGAGATGATTCCCCCCTCCGGCAGGGTGCCGGAACGGGTCTAGATTGATTTTCGGTGGCTACAGAGGCCTGCGGCGACGGAACTTCTGCTCTAGGTTTTCCCCCGAAGGGTTTTGGAATATTTGGGAATTTATAGTGCAAAGAAGGGGTGCGGGAGGCCACCGAGGTGGGCACAATCCACCTCGGCGCACCAGGTGGGCCTGGCGCGCCCTGGTGGGTTGTGCCCCCCTCGGGGCACCCCCCAGGTGCTGCTCTGGCCCATTGCTTTCCTTCTGGTCCATAAAAAATCCAAAAATAGTTTCGCGGTGTTTGGACTCCGTTTGATATTGATTTTCTGCGATGTAAAAACAAGCAAAAAACAACAACTGGCACTGGGCACTAGGTCAATAGGTGAGTCCCAAAAAATGATATAAATTGCTATAAAATGATTGTAAAACATCCAAGAATGATAGAATAACAGCATGAATACTTCATAAATTATAGATACGTTGGAGACGTATCAGCCCCCCTTCAAAAATGCTTTCACACCCCGCAGGGTCGTATCCGAAGCTTTTTTGCATACAGGTCAGAGCAGGAAGGGAAATGCAGGCCTAGCTGGATGTGCTGCCACCGGCGTCGTCATCATCCGCACCGCCTCCTTCAGCCGCAAGCACGACCGCGTCATTTTCAGGAGCAAACTCCGCGACCAGGTTATCCACATGGTCGTCCACCCAGTCCGCGAGATTGTCCTGGATGACCCTGGGCACGGGGGCTATCGTAGCGTTGAAGTCAAAGTGGGGGTCAAGGTTGAGGAGGTGACTGAAGACGCGTGAGAACGCATGCCCGAGAAGGCCCCGGCTACTCTCTTCGATGAGCTGGTGAGCCCTCGCGGACCAGTCTTCCAGACGGGTCACGATCTGGGTGAAGAAGCGGAGGTGGCTGGTGTCGTCATCCTCGTGCGGATGAGAGACGCTCTCCTCGCAGATGGTGTCCAAGGCCCGGTTGGCCCTGACCCTGAGGTCCTTGAGCATCGAGGAACGCTCGCGCTGCATCGTCCGACGGTGGCATGCTTCATTCGCGGTCTTCTTCGCGAGGGACGTGACGGCCTCAACCTGTTGCTGAAGTGAGGACAGGTTGGCGCGAGCGGAGGCCAAGTCAACTTGGGCGGAGGCCTGAGCCTCCTTGGCGGCCCTCTCGCGCCGCTTTGCCGCGGCCAGCTTCGTCCTGAGGGAGGTGGTTCTGCCCTCAAGCTCGGCCTGCTGCAGTTCGAAGCGAGTCTCCTAGAGTCTCCACTCCCGGCGGTGCTCACCAACAAGAGCCGTTCAAATCTTCGCCACATTTTGATCAACCTCCTGTTGGATCTTGGCCTCCCGAGCGGCAATGGCATCCTCGGCCACGGCTGCCTGGCGCTCCCTCACCTCCAGTCGCTCGAGATCTAGGCTGTGCTCCAAGACCTCAAGCGCCAATGCCTCCTCGCTTTCCTGGACCTCCTTCTCATTGGAGGGGCCCTCGCTCGGCAGTGCCACCAGGGCAGCCCAGCGCGCCTGGATCTGCCGTTCGAGGACAGCGTTTGGAGCTCAAAGCTCCCACTCTCGCTCCTCGGCCGCCTCACGACTGCAGTCAGCGGCCCTGGCTTCCTCCAGAGCATGAGCGCAAGCCTCACGAGAAGTTGCGAGGGATACCGCGGTGCTCGCGCGGGGCGCGCTCGTGCTATAGATACCCAAGGTTGATGGCGACCATCAACTGGCGCCACTCAGGCGCCAAGCGGAGGCCCTCCGTCTCGAGGTGGGTGTCAACATCGACAAGATCTCCTCTGAGTCGACTCAGCGCGCCCGCTTCCCAGAAAAGGTCATGGCAGACGGTGCTGCGCCCGCGCGCAAGCTCCAGCGCGCGGCCAAGCCCATCCTCCGCGTCGGGGGCTGCCGGAGAGGCGCAAAGTGGCTCGCCCGTCTCTGGCAAGGGGATAGTGGCCGACGCTTCCCCGGCCGCTCCCCGGGTCTCGGCGAAGGCGCTGGGTGGCACGACCTCGCAACTCAAAGATGAAGCAGACGTTGGGGTTGCCCAGCCACTGGCGATGACCAATGGAGGATACCTTGGCACGCCTCCTACGCCCTAGGAGTGACCACGAGGGAAGGATGCTGGGAGCACAGGCTCATGGCCTCCCAGCGGCGCATCCGCCTCGCGGACTAGCCCCGTGCCTCGCGCAGGTGTTTGGCGCGGGGGGCTTGGAATCATGAGTGGACCAAGGACCTCCGGAGGTCGCTCCCCAGGAGGTTTCGCCGATGCAGCCGAAGGGATCCTGAGGAGCCAGGGTCAGGAAAGGATGCGACACGTGGAGAACCACAAACATAAGGCACTTACTCGTCCATGGCTATGTAATTCCTCTGTTTCAGGAGCCGGTAGGCGTCACCACTGCAGCTCGGGAGCCCTTTCCTCTTGCGGAGTGCTTCAAGGTCCAAACGAAGCGAGCCGAGGGTCGGGGCATGACCCTTGGCGGCTGGGCAACATGCCGCCACCTCAGGAGCACCAACCGGGGCTTCAGGGGTAGCTTCCTCAGGAGCGTCGGGCCACACCTGCTCGCCAGCAGCCTTCTTAGGAGCGTCGAGCCGCACCTGCTCACTAGCGGCCTCCTCGGGAGTGCTCACCGGAACTTCAGGAGCGGCTACCTTAGGAGCACCTGACGGCATCCGCTCCCCAGCGGTTGCCCCAGGAGTACCCGGTGGCGCTCGCCCCCTTGCATCCACATCCGGGGCACGCGCCATAGGGTCGGCGAGCACAGGAGCCACCAAGATGGGATTCTCGCGAGGCCCTTCAAGGCCCTCCGGGCATAGCCCCCACTCGTCAAAGCGGGGCATTTGCTTCACGAAGTCCTCTTTGTTCGAGCAATGGTACAAGAGGCAGCCTTCCTCCGGAAGCACGGTAGGCGCTGGGTCGCCCCTCAGGAGCTCGAGCATCGCGCGTAGCGTCTTGGAAGGGAATGAAGGCACCTGGAGCCTCATGGGGTCCTTGGGGCCAGTGAAGGCCCGCATTGGGCGAGAATGGCACTGGAGCGGGGCGATGCGCCACCGGACGAACTCCCTCACCACCATCGGCACAGTCACCCGACATTCTTTAACTTGGCCATCCTGGACCAGACGTGGGGGAGCCGACGGTCGACGAGCTTCACGTGCCCCCAGCCGGAGCTGGGTTCCGTCGGCGCTTGCGGGAGCAGGAGCAGGGGGCTGAGCTTGGCGGCTGATATGTCTCCAATGTATCTATAATTTTTCATTGTTCCATGTTGTTATATTATCAATCTTGGATCTTTTATAATCATTTTATAGTCATTTTATATAAATTTTTGGTACTAACCTATTGACATAGTGCCAAGTGCCAGTTGTAGTTTTCTGCATGTTTTTTACATCGCAGGAAATCAATACCAGACGGAGTCCAAACGCAACAAAACTCCACGGAGATTTTTTTTGGACCAGAAGGAACATAATGGGCCTTGACTGCGCCTGGGTGGTGCCCCGAGGGGGGCACAACCCACCAGGGCGCGCCAGGAGGCCCAGGCGCACCCTGGAGGGTTGTTCCCACCTCGGGTGCCCCCGGACCGCCTCTTTGCTCTATAAATATCCCAATATTCCAGAAACCCTAGGGGAGTCGACAAAATATTCATCCAGCCACCGCAGAGTCCAGAACCACCAGATCCAATCTAGACACCATCTCGGATGGGGTTCACCACCTCCATTGGTGCCTCTCCGATGATGCGTGAGTAGTTCTTCGTAGACCTTTGGGTCCGTAGTTAGTAGCTGGATGGCTTCCTCTCTCTCGCTGAATTCTCAATACAATGGTCTCTTGGAGATCCATATGATGTAAGTCTTTTCCGATGTGTTTGTTGGGATCGATGAACTTTGAGTTTGTGATCAGATCTTTCTTTTTATATCGATGAAAGTTATTTGAGTTACTTTGATCTCTTATATGCATGATTGCTTATAGCCTCGTATTTCTTCTCCGATATTTGGCTTTTTTTTGGCCAACTTGATCTATTTATCCTGCAATGGTAAGAGGTGCTTTGTAGTGGGTTCGATCTTACGGTGCTTGATCCCAGTGACAGAAGGGGAACCGCACGTATGTATCATTGCTACTAAGGATAAAACGATGGGGTCTATCTCTACATAGATAGATCTTGTCTACATCATGTCATCGTTCTTATTGCATTACTCCGTTTCTCCATGAACTTGATACACTGGATGCATGCTGGATAGCGGTCGATGTGTGGAGTAATAGTAGTAGATGCAGGCAGGAGTCGGTCTACTAATCTTGGACGTGACGCCTATATAATGATCATTGCCTGGATATCGTCATGATTATTTGAAGTTCTTTCAATTGCCCAACAGTAATTTGTTCACCCACCATTTGCTAATTTTCTCGAGAGAAGCCACTAGTGAAACCTACGGCCCCCGGGTCTCTTTCTCATATATTTGCCTTTGCGATCTACTTTTTCCTTGCATTTTTTCAGATCTACTAAACCAAAAATACAAAAATACCTTGCTAAATTTTATTTCTATTTATTTTATTTGGCGTTCGATCTATCAATCTATTACAACTTTCTCCCGTCCGCACGTCGTTTCTGGCGCCGTTACCCGAAAGGGATTGACAACCCCTTTAACACGTCGGGTTGCAAGGTGTTGTTATTTGTGTGCAGGGGCTGTTTACGTTGTGTTGCTTGGTTCTCCCACTGGTTCGATATCCTTGGTTTCATATCTGAGGGAAATACCTACCGCCGCTGTGCTGCATCATCCCTTTTTCTTTGGGGGAAATACCGACGTAGCTTCAAGCGACATCAAAAGGAATTTTTGGCGCCGTTGCCGGGGAGGATCTTCAACATATACCAGGTTCCTAATCACAAATCTCATCTCCTCGTAATTTACTTTATTTGACATTTGCCTCTCGTTTTCCTCTGCCCACTTCACAAAAATTTGCCTTTTTTGCCCTCTTTTCGTTTGCCTTTTTCTTGTCAGATCTCATGTTTGCCTGTGTTGCAATCTGCCTTCTATTTGCTTGCATCTTCGCTTGCTAAAAAACTATTTATATGGATCCTCATCCACTTGCTAATCTTTTCAAGAGATCCAATTATGTTGAACCCATTGCTAGTGAATTGAGTTCACTAGATTATCTTTATGAGGTTTTGCTTGAGATTCATGAATCTTAAAATTGTGATGAAGAAATTTATGAAGTGATTCATGATAGCTCCTTGAATGAAAAGCATGATTGCAATGATTTTACTATAAATTCTATTAATGTCAATTGTGATAAGAATATGCAAAACCCCAAGCTTGAGGATGCTAATTTTGCTATCTCCACTACTTATTGCAATGATCATGATTGGGGTGATAATGATTCTTATGATCTTGAAAATTTATTTAAGCCTCATGATGAATATGCTATTGATAATAATGGTTGCAATAATATTGGAAGTGGGTTTGGAAGAGTGTCAACTCTAGGTAAAAATAATCCCACATATTTGGAGAGTGTTCAATCTTATGATTTTTTTTTATGAAAGTGGGCTTAGAGAGGTCATGACTTTATTTGATGATAATCCCACTATTTTGAAAGAGTGTCAACTTTGCATGCATGTGGATCATGAATAGAATACTTTATGTGATAGTTACATTGTTCAATTTGATTATGATCCCACATGTAATTATTATGAGGAAAATATTGTGGTGGAAATTTTGATGTTACTAATTTACCTCTCGTTATGTTGAGATCGTCAACGTTTTATTCTTCTACCTTGCATATGCTAGAAATTTCTTGGCTTGATAATTTGTTTTCCTTTAAAATTCCTATGCATAGGAAGTATGTTAGACTTAAATGTGTTTTTCACATGTTTCATGATGCTCTCTTCGTGTTTCAATTATTATCTTTCGTGTGAGCATGGTTGAAATCTTGTGCCTAGCTAGGGGCATAAAACGATAGCGCTTGTTGGGAGGCAACCCAATGAATGAAATTTATTTTTGATTTTTGCTTTACGTTCTTGAGTGTTTGCACAATTATGCTACTGTTATGATTGTATTTTTTGTTTTTTAATTAGTGTTTGTGCCAAGTAAAGCCTTTAGGATGTTCTTCGATAATAGTTGTTTGATCTTGCTGAAAACAGAAACTTTTGCGCTCACGAAAACAATTCTTATTTTTAACCAGAGCATGATAAAAATACCAATTTTTTGCAGTGGATTAATATACAAATTAACCAGGTCGTCCTGATTTTTCAGAATTTTTGGAGCTCCATAAGTATTAGAACAAATCAGATTGCTACAGATTGTTATGTTTTCACAGATTCTGTTTTCTTTGCGTTGTGTGCTTATTTTGATGGTTCTATGGTTTTTTTTAATGAGTTTTTGACATAGAAAAGTTGGAATACAGTAGATATAATGCAAAAACAAAATATGAATTGGTTTGATACAGCACTTACAGTAGTGGTTTGCTTTCTTATACTAACGGATCTCACGAAGGTTTTGTTGAGTTTTGTGTGATTGAAGTTTTCAAGTTTTGGGTGATCTTACGATGGATGAAGAAATGATAGAAGAGCCTAAGCTTGGAGATGCCCCGGCATTCCAAGCTATTATCCAAAAATGATCAACTAATTAAGCTTGGGGATGCGCCCGAGTGGCATCCCCTCTTTCTTCCAACGACTATCGGTATTTTACTCGAAGCTATATTTTTATTCGTCACATAATATGTGTTTTGCTTGGAGCGTGTTGTATGATATGAGTCTTTGCTTGTTTTATTTTGTGTTCTAAGTCTTGATCCCTTGCTGGACACACCTATTTGGGAGAGCCAAAATTATGTCATGACTTGTTAGAATTGCTCTTTATGCTCCACTTAAATTTTTATGAGCAATGGACTTGCTCTAGTGCTTCACTTATATCTTTTTGAGCATGGTGTGCTTAGTACTTTTGAAGAAATGCTCTCTTGCTTACTTAGATTTATTTGAGAGTTAGTAAAATTTTCAAGAAATTCTCTCTTGCTTCACTTAAATTATTTTGAGAGAAAGAAAAATTATGCTCGTGGTCTTCACTTATATTTGTTTAAGCTTATGAAAAGCAACACATGAAAATTAGTCCCAAAGTGATAGATATCCAAGAAGGATATAATAAAAACTTTCATGCAGATCATTGGACAAAATAAACTTGATTCTTAGTAATAGTTTTGAGATATGATGATATGATATGTGAGTTATGTTGATGAGTAATTATGCTTTAGTAAGAATATTGGTGTTAAGGTTTGTGATTCCCTATGCAAGCATGAAAGTAAATTGTTATGCAATGAAATTATATCCTACTTTTGGTGCATTATTCGGTGTTAATTATGCTTAATGCTAGCTTATGAGATTATTCGTTTCTTGGTTGGTCGCTTCTCAATCTTTTGCTAGCCTTCATTTTGCACCAAGTATGATCTCTACTTGTGCATCCAAAATCCTTTAAACCACTTTTGCCACATGAGTCCACTATATCTACCTATATCCGGTATTCTTTTACCGTTATAAGCAAATTTTCAAAATAAACTTCTCTTTTGTGTATTTGTTTCGCTCGCGGAGCGATGAGGGGTGGCTAATATTTTCCATGTTGGATGTGTTATTCTCACGATGAGTGTTTATTCACTTGTCATTGCACGAGAGTGAGGCAAAGGTTTTAGGGATGCCCAGTCCCGAAATGAAAAAATGAATTTAATTTATGTTGTCAAATAATAAATTCCTTGGAAAGTGTTGGTATGGAGGGCAACCGTGGATACGGCTAGCCATGGAAAGTGAAAGTATGGTGGAAAAAGGAATAAATTTTATTTTCTGTTTAGGAACCGCCTATGATATATCTAGCATGGAAAGTTTTGGGAACTCTAAGTTGTTTTTGTTGGTGGGATGGATACACCTCCTAAAATATTTTTATCTCTAATTTTTCGCTTTGAGCTCTGGCACCTCTACAAATCCCTACTTCCCTCTGCGAAGGGCCTTTCTTTTACTTTATGCACTTTTTATTTTTGAATTTGAGTCTCCATCTTCTCTTATAAAAGAACCAACTAGGAGGCAATATGATCGTACTTGAGTATTGGGTGTAGTTAATATGCGAGTGTGATTCATGAATGGATCAATGGTTGAGCATGATGGGCTAGGGATAACTTATTTTAGCATTGATATTTTGAAAGACTTGGTTGCTTGTTGATATGCTTGAGTATCTAAATTATTATGTCAAAACTACACTATTGCTTTGAATCACATAAAAGTCCAATTGTCCATGCTATAAAGAAAAGAATATGATATGACATGTTAGGCAGCATTCCACATCAAAAATTATATTTTTGTCACTACCTACTCGAGGACGAGTAGGAGTTAAGCTTGGGGATGCTGATACGTCTCCAACGTATCCATAATTTTGATTGTTCCATGCTATTATATTATCAATCTTGGACGTTTTATAATCATTTTATAGTCATTTCATATCATTTTTTGGTACTAACCTATTGACATAGTGCCTAGTGCCAGTTGCTGTTTTCTGCATGTTTTTTAGATCACAGGAAATCAATACCAGACGGAGTCCAAATGCAACGAAACTCCACGGAGATTTTTTTGGACGAGAAGGAACATAATGTGCCCTGGCTGCGCCTGGGGGTGCCCTGAGGGGGCACAACCCCCAGGCGCAGCCAGGGCAACCCCCAGGCGCAGCCAGGGCACATTATGTTCCGCCGCAGAGTCCAGAACCACAAGATGCAATCTAGACACCATCTCGGATGGGGTTCACCACCTCCATTGGTGCCTCTCCGATGATGCATGAGTAGTTCTTTGTAGACCTTCGGGTTCGTAGTTAGTAGCTAGATGGCTTCCTCTCTCTCGCTGAATTCTCAATACAATGGTCTCTTGGAGATCCATATGATGTAACTCTTTTGCGGTGTGTTTGTTGGGATCGATGAACTTTGAGTTTGTGATCAGATCTATCTTTTTATATCCATGAAAGTTATTTGAGTTTCTTTGATCTCTTACATGCATTATTTCTTATAGCCTCATATTTCTTCTTCGATATTTGGGTTTTGTTTGACCAACTTGATCTATTTATCTTGTAACGGTAAGAGGTGCTTTGTAGTGGGTTCGATCTTACGGTGCTTGATCCCAGTGACAGAAGGGGAACCGACACATATGTATCGTTGCTACTAAGGATAAAACGATGGGTCTATCTCTACATAGATAGATCTTGTCTACATCATGGCATCATTCTTATTGCATTACTCCGTTTCTCCATGAACTTAATACACTAGATGCATGCTGGATAGCGGTCGATGTGTGGAGTAATAGTAGTAGATGCAGGCAGGAGTCGGTCTACTAATCTTGGACGTGATGCCTATATAATGATCATTGCCTGGATATCGTCATGATTATTTGAAGTTCTGTCAATTGCCCAACAGTACTTTGTTCACCCACCATTTGCTATTTTTCCCGAGAGAAGCCACTAGTGAAACCTACGGCCCCCGGGTCTCTTTCTCATATATTTGCCTTTGCAATCTACTTTTTCCTTGCATTTATTTTCAGATCTACTAAACCAAAAATACAAAAATACCTTGCTGAATTTTATGTCTATTTATTTTATTTGGCGTTCAATCTATCAATCTATTACAACTTTCTCCCGTCCGCACGCCGTTTCTGGCGCCGTTACTCGAAAGGGATTGACAACCCCTTTAACACGTCGGGTTGCGGGGTGTTGTTATTTGTGTGTAGGGGCTATTTACGTTGTGTTGCTTGGTTCTCCTACTGGTTCGATAACCTTGGTTTCATATCTGAGGGAAATACCTGCTGCCGCTGTGCTGCATCATCCCTTCCTCTTTGGGGAAATGCCGACGTAGCTTCAAGCGACATCAGCGGCGTCCACATACACCCACTGCTTCTGGAATCCCTTCTCATCCAGGCGGAGCGTGAAGTCGATGCCTGAGCCAGCTGTCGCCGCCAGGGCCTGGAATGCCACGCATCCCGAGGGTTGGCGGTCATGGACGAGGTGGAGCGAGAAGAAATGGCGGAATAAGGCGACGGACGGGGCAGTGCCCACCATAGCCTCGCACAGGAAGGCGAAGGTAGCAAGGAGGATGATGGACCGGGGGTCCAGATTTAGCGCTTGGATCTGGTAATGCAAAATTATGGCATTGAAGAAATCAGAGAAAGGGGGGACCAGGCCAGCCAGGAGAGCATGAAGATGGATGGGGATCTCGGTGGCCTCCATGTCGTTCATAGACAGGGAGGCAGACCAGACTGTTGTCGCCTTCCACTCGTTGGAATTGGCAGCAAGGGCTGGCCGGACCTTGTCCAACCCCTCCCGATTGATCACCGTCGATCGATCAAGAGCAGGCTCCAAGCCCGGCCGGGATTCGGCGGGAGCGCACGCCTTTCCCTTCTTCTTCGACCTCAGGGCCATGGTGTCAAGGGGGGATTGGCGTCGGCGCCAAATCTGGGGGAAGGGCCGCAGGTTCGCAGGAAAGAGGGGGAGCCAAGGGCGAACACGGGAGGCAATGATGGCAAAACTACACTTGCAACAGGCAGCTGTCAAGCCCGGCAGTTATCGAGGCTGCGTGGGAAAGTGGAGGCGCCCACGTCCCATCAAGCGCCACGCGTCGACCGAGGCTGCAGGCGGTTGGGGCCTGCGGCGCTTCGCCCTTGCCCTTTGTCTTCGCCTCGAAGCCAAGTCCGAGTGCGCCTTGAGCCCGGGGGCTACTGTCGGCGTTCTGGGAACCGGGGTACCCATACTTGCCTGCCTGCGGCCCGCGGCGTGGCTCCATCGACGGCCTGGTACGGCCCATCTTCAGCACCAACAATGCAAGACCCTCGCGAGGGGCCAAGCATCATGAGGCGGACGACGCCAAGACCTCCAGAAGGAGCCGCCTCCTCGGGCTGGCTCCTGAGGAGCGGAGATTTCTATGCAAGCCCTCACCTCGTGAGGTTCTGATGACGCGAGCTATGACGACCGAGGCCAGGCGGGCGCCTGCGGGCACAGTACAGCAGGTTTCCTCTTTGGTGCTAAAGAAGCAACCGCGGGCGCGAAGTCTCGAGGCATCAACCAAAGGTTTCCATTTCCATGCTACAAGACCAGGACCTCCAGGACGGCAGGACAGAGGTCATCGCCGAGCCCACCACGATGTCATGACCAGAAGCTTTGCAGAAGAAGACTACCTTTTGTCATGTTTTCTTACTATTATTTATAATTTTTTATCCATAATAATGCTTTTTGGAGTAATTCTAATGCCTTTTATCTCAATAATTTGCAAGGTATACACAAAGAGGGAGAATTCCGGCAGCTGGAAATCTGGACCTGGAAAAGCTACGTCAGGCCACCTATTCTGCACAACTCCAAACAAGTTGAAATTTTACGAGGAATTTTTATGGAATATTTAAGAATTATTGGAGCAAATAACTACCAGGGGGGCCCACCAGGTGGGCACAACCCACCTGGGCGCGCCAGGGAGCCCAGGCGCGCCCTGGTGGGTTGTGCTCACCCAGGCCCACCTTCGGTGCCCATCTTCTAGTATATAGGTCATTTTGACCTAGAAAAAATACGGAGAAGACTTTTGGGACGGAGCGCCATTGTCTTGAGGCGGAACTTGGGCAGGAGCATTTTTACCCTCCGGCGGAGCGATTTCGCCGGGGAACTTCCCTCTCGGAGGGGGAAATCATCGTCATCATCATCACCAACAACTCACCCATCTTGGGGAGGGCAATCTCCATCAACATCTTCAACAGCACCATCTCATCTCAAACCCGAGTTCATCTTTTGTGTTCAGTCTTGTTACCGGACTATAGATTGGTGCTTGTGGGTGACTAGTAGTGTTGATTACATCTTGTAGTTGATTACTATATGTTTTATTTGGTGGAAGATTATATGTTTAGATCCATTATGCTATTTAATACTCCTTTGATCATGAGCATGTTTATCATTTGTGAGTAGTTACTTTTGTTCTTGAGGTCATGGGAGAAATCATGTTGCAAGTAATCATGTTTATCATTCGACGAACTCACAACATAAAAGACACAAGATTTAAACTGGTTCGGGCCACCGTTGTGGTGTAATACCCTACTCAAGTGTGGTGGTGGTGGATTGCCTCTTGGGCTGATGATGAATAGTACAAGGGGAGGAACAGCCTCCTGAGGTTGAGGTGTTCTTGTGCTCGGTGTGTGGCTAAGGGTTGGCTCTAGATCTGATAACTTGCCCTCTACTGTGGTGGCTAGTTCTACTTATATAGGCCCTGTGTGACGCTCGGATAATTAAGCTACAGTAAACCTCTGCTAATGATGCCACGTTACCTCAATTACTGATGCAAATCTCGCGTTAGTCCGAGACCGGTTCGGATTCAAATTCAAATTCTAACAAACAATGAAAGTTTTCAAATATTAAAACTAAAATGTTCAGTGTGAGTGAAATAATGCACATGTAATTATGGTGTAGAAATCACACTTTTAGAAAATGTTTGAATACTCACAAATGAACAAAACAGTAGCTAAAACAATTATTTGAATGCCTTTGGTATTTAGTCAAATGCTAAACTATTTTATTTCGGGCTAAAAGTTTTTGTGGCATTGGATTATATTGTAACACTCATTTAGGAAATTAGATTATAAAGTATAAAACCAAAGTAAAATAAAGACTAAAATAAAATAGTAAAAGAAAAATAAAACATAAGATAAAAACTAAACAAAAGGTTAAATAAAAGGAAAACCCCCGCTGGGCCTTGGCCCAGCGGCTACTGCCAACCAAGCCGGCCCAAAACCCCGGGGCTAAACCCACTCCCCCCGACCTAAACCTAACCGCACTACCCCACTCCCCCCACATCGCCCACTCCTCCCCCCCGATCTGGATTGAGATCGGGGGCTCGACGCCGACGCCGCCCGGTGCTGCCCCGCCTCACGCCGACGCCCCGCCGCCACACCGACGCCGCCCCGTCCTCACCTCCTCCCCGACCAGCGACCCAGGGCAGCGGCGTCCCTCGCCGCACGCCCAGGGCAGCACCGGCGTCGCGCTCGCGCTCGTCGCCGCCCCATGCCCGGCGACCACTGCCCTGGGTCGCTGGTCGGGGAGGAGGTGAGGACGGTGCGGCGTCGGTGTGGCGGCGGGGCGCCGGCGTGAGGCGGGGCAGCACCGGGCGGCATCGGCGTCGAGCCCCCGATCTCGATCCAGATCGGGGGGAGGAGTGGGCGATGTGGGGGGAGTGGGGTAGTGCGGTTAGGTTTAGGTTGGGGGGGAGTGGGTATAGCCCCGGGGTTTTGGGCCGGCCTGGTTGGCAGTAGCCGCTGGGCCAAGGCCCAGCGGGGTTTTCCTTTTATTTAACCTTTTGTTTAGTTTTTATCTTATGTTTTATTTTTCTTTTACTTTTTTATTTTAGTCTTTCTTTTAATTTATTTTTATACTTTATAATCTAATTTCCTAAATTAGTGTTACAATATAATCCAATGCCACAAAAACTTTTAGCCCGAAATAAAATAGTTTAGCATTTTACTAACTACCAAAGGCATTCAAATAATTGTTTTAGCTACTGTTTTGTTCATTTGTGAGTATTCAAACATTTTATAAAAGTGTGATTTCTACACCATAATTACATGTGCATTATTTCACTCACACTGAACATTTTAGTTTTAATATTTGAAAACTTTTATTGTTTGTTAGAATTTGAATTTGAATTCGAACCGGTCTCGGACTAACGCGAGATTTGCATCAGTAATTGAGGTAACGTGGCATCATTAGCAGAGGTTCACTGTAGCTTAATTATCCGGGCGTCACAATTCTCCTCCACTACAAGAAATCTCGTCCCGAGATTTAAGAGGGGAGTAAGGGGAAAGACTTGGTTACGAAATTCTAACGATCCTTCTCGGTCTTGGTTGCTCTTCTCAAAGAGGTAGATCCACTACGTTGATGTCTTCATTTCTCTGCTTCAGGTCATCATGATGAAGTCGGCGTCCTTTCTTCAGGAACTCCATCGTACTTACAAAAGAATAAGGGGGGTATTCCAGGGGAACAGTCCTCTGTAAGGCTGACTATCTAGTCGATAACATCGGGGAAGGTGGCGGAAAGTAACTCTCGAATTGAAACTTAGAAAATATCAAGAGCAAAGTAAGGTGGTATCATGGGAAGTTCCAAGCGGGCAGGCAATGTTCGATGCCTGAAAAAGAGTGGAAGGGGTTCAAAGCATCAAGATTAAGTATTGCATCTGATACCGAAACAGATCACTAGGAAGGTGCCTCATGAATTACACACGAAGCCAAGCGTGAGTATTGACTTTGGGAACAGGGGTGTACATGAGAGTCAGGTTTCGATCCTGTGGAACTGTGGGTTATGGGCCCACCATGTGGGTTAAAAGTAGAAATGCGTTGATAGCTTGCATGGTCATGTTAGCAAGCCATGTCAGAGGATAGCCTGTCAGTTATGTCGGCGACAACATCAATACCAAGGGCGAGGGATGAAGAGAACCATTTTCCTGCTCGTTGAACGAGGCGGACCAATAGGCAAAGTTCTCGTCCATCGGTGGTTACCGAAATGCCATCAACAAATGCAACAAGGTCTTACTGACATGGTTGTACACCATGGTGTCTACATAAGCAGAAGAATATTACTGCTTAGATCATATAGATCACAAGAAAGGTTAAACCAAACAATGGAAAGGAAAATATGATTATCACATTAAACAGAACAATAGAAAGGAAAATGTGTTTAAACACATATTTCAGGGGTATATCCTTCCCGAGGGCAAGCAGAGCATGATAACCATGACAGGATATGAAGTAGAAACCCCTTTAGGTGTGGGGAGAGAAATTTCATGACATTACCCATACAACGGTGTTTGGATAATTTGAGCAGGAAACATTTAGCATTGGGCTTCAAATGTTCTTGTTGAAAATCGGAGTACCATAGACATGCTTCGAGATAGCATTGACATGGTCATTAGGTGAAGATCAGACTTTGGAAACACAAAGGATCCATCGGGAATAACTTGTAGAATAAGTCTTACGATTTCCTTATGGAAGAATGGATAATCTTGCTGAAGGAATCTATAACAATAGGGCCTCCGGCCAGGTGTGCTAGGCACGACATCACCTTACAGGGTCACATAAAGACGAATGTTATAACTCTTGGAAATATGTTCCAACCATCATATCTGACCGAGATTCAGATCTGATTGGGCTCAGGATACCTCAGACTCAGGATGCCTGAGAAGAAAAGGTGCAACCAGGCAAGCCCCCCCCCCCCTTGTTCACCAGATATCGCCAATTCCTTCTCTCTACTGCTTGCATTAGAGTGGTGTAGTATGTTACTACTTTCGGTTAATCCTATTCTGCTGCATAGCCTGTCATTGTTGCTACAGTTGTTACCCTTACCTGCAATCCTAAATGCTTAGAATAGGATGCTAGTATTCCATCAGTGGCCCTACACTCTTGTCCGTCTGCCATGCTATACTACTGGGATGTGATCACTTCGGGAGGTGATCACGGGCATATGCTATATACTTTATACTCTTACATTACTTATGATACTATTCGGAGATGGGGGCTGAAAGGGCAGGTGGCTCCATCCCGGTAGAGGTGGCCCTGGGTTCCCGACGGCCCCCGACTGTTACTTTGTGGCGGAGCGACAGGGTAGGTTGAGACCACCTAGGAGAGAGGTGGGCCTGGCCCTGGTCGGCGTTCGTGGATACATCAATTAACACGCTTAACGAGATCTTGGTATTTGATCTGAGTCTGGCCATTGGCCTATACGCACTAACCAGCTACGTGGGAACAGTTATGGGCACTCGACGTCGTGGTATCAGCCGAAGCCTTCTTGACGTGAGCGACTGAGCGGCGTGCGCCGGATTGGACTGGAACGCCTGCTCTTGTATTAGGGAGGCTAGGTCTGCTTCCGGCCACCCTCGCAACGTGCAGGTGTGCAATGGGCGATGGGTCCAAACCCCCGCGCCATAGGAGTTAGACCGGCGTGCTGACCTCTCTGTTGTGCCTAGGTAGGGCTGTGACGTGTTGATCTTCCGAGGCCGGGCATGACCCATGAAAGTGTGTCCGGCCAAAGGGGATCGAGCGTGTTGGGTAATGTGGTGCACCCCGGCAGGGAAGTTTATCTATTCGAATAGCCGTGATCTTCGGTAATAGAACGACTTGCAGTTGTACCTTGACCTTATGACAACTAGAACTGGATACTTAATAAAACACACCCTTCCAAGTGCTAGATATAACCCGGTGATCGCTCTCACACAAGGCGACGAGGAGAGGATCGCTGGGTAGGATTATGCTATGCGATGCTACTTGGTGAACTTACCATGTACTCTCTTCTACATGCTGCAAGATGGAGGCTGCCAGAAGCGTAGTCTTCGATAGGACTAGCTATCCCCCTCTTATTCTGGCATTCTGTAGTTCAGTCCACCAATATTGCCCCTTTACACAGATACCCATGCATATGTAGTGTAGATCCTTGCTTGCGAGTACTTTGGATGAGTACTCACGGTTGCTTTTCTCCCCCTTTCCTTTCTTCCTGGTTGTCGCAACCAGATGCTGGAGCCCAGGAGCCAGACGCCACCATCGACGATGACTCCTACTACACCGGAGGTGCCTACTACTACGTGCAGGCCGCTGACGACGACCAGGAGTAGTTTAGGAGGATCCCAGGCAGGAGGCCTGCGCCTCTTTCGATCTGTATCCCAGTTTGTGCTAGCCATCTTATGGCAACCTGTTTAACTTATGTCTGTACTCAGATATTGTTTCTTACGCTGACTTGTCTATGATCAAGCACATGTATTCGAGCCCTCGAGGCCCCTGGCTTGTATTATGATGCTTGTATGACTTATTTTATTTTTAGAGTTGTGTTGTGATATCTTCCCGTGAGCCCCTGATCTTGATCGTACACGTTTGCGTGTATGATTAGTGTACGATTGAATCGGAGGCGTCACACCCTGAGCCTCTTCCCAAATATTGAGTGGGAAGGGGGCCAACAACGTCCAATTCGAAAGGGGACAACTAGTACAGCTTATCCTGACAAAAGCGGTCTTCGCCTGCAAAAGGCTCTGGTGGTGACGCCGTCTTGGGCTCCATGGTGACCTCTGTCTTGCCGTCCTGCTGGTCTCGGTCTCATTGCACTGATATGGAAACCTTTGCTTGATGCCTCGGTACTCCACGCCTGCGCTTGCCCCCTTTAGCATCAAAGAGGAAACAAGGATGCTGTGCACGCTCGCGCCCGCCTGGCGCCTGCCTGATCTTGATCATCATGGCTCACGTCACGAGGACCTCGCGAGGTTTACCTTGCCTTGATCTCTCTGCTCCTCGCGAGCCGACCTGGTGAGGCCGCTCCTGAGGAGGTCCTGTGTCGTCCGCCTCGCGAGGCTTGGCCCCTCGCGCGGGTCTTGAGTGCCTTGTTGATGAAGATGGGCCGTACAGGCCTGCTAGCTCAGCCACGCCGTGGGCCGCAGGCAGGCAAGTTTGGGGACCCCCGTTCCCAGAACGCCGACACCAGTTTATGCGCTATTCCGTAAGGGACCGATTGGATCCAAAAGTTTAATGCTATGGTTAGAATTTATTCTTAATACTTTTCTCGTAATTGCGGATGCTTGCGGGAGGGTTAATCATAAGTAGGAGGTTTGTTCAAGTAAGAATAGCACCTAAGCACCGGTCCACCCACATATCAAATTATCAAGGTAGCGAACACGAATTAAACCAACATGATGAAAGTGACTAGATGAAATTCCCGTGTACCCTCAAGAACGCTTTGTTCACTATAAGAGACCGTTTTGGCCTGTCCTTTACCTCAAAAGGATTGGGCTACCTTGCTGCACTTTTGTTACTACTATCGTTACTTGCTCGTTACAATTTATCTTGCTATCAAACTACTCCACTACTTACAATTTCAGCACTTGCAGACATTACCTTACTGAAAACTACTTGTCATTTCCTTCTGCTCCTTGTTGGGTTCGACACTCTTACTTATCGAAAAGAGCTACAATTGATCCCCTATACTTGTGGGTCATCAAGGCTATTTTCTGGCGCCGTTGCCGGGGAGTGAAGCGCCTTTGGTAAGTGGAATTTGGTAAGGAAACATTTATATAGTGTGCTGAAATTTATTGTCACTTGTTACTATGGAAAACAATCCTTTGAGGGGTTTGTCGGGGTATCTTCACCTCGACCAAAACCACAATTAGCTACCCCTCAACCTACTGCACCTACTGAAAATATTGAATATGAAATTCCTTCGGGTATGATAGGACAACTGCTAGCTAATCCTTATGCAGGAGATGGGACCGAGCATCCTGATATGCACTTGATATATGTAGAACAAATTTGTGGATTGTTTAAGCTTGCAGGTTTACTCGGAGATGAAGTGATGAAAAAGGTTTTCCCTTTATCTTTGAAGGTAAGAGCATTGGCATGGTATAGGCTATGCGATGATATTGGATCATGGAATTGGAATCATTTGAAATTGGAGTTCCACCAAAAAAATTATCCTATGCATCTAGTTCATCGTGGTCGGAATTATATATACAATTTTTGGCCTCGTGAAGGAGAAAGTATCGCTCTAGCTTGGGGGAGGCTTAATTCAATGTTATATTCATGCCCCAATCATGAGCTCTCAAGAGAAATTATTATCCAGAACTTCTATGCTTAGCTTTCTCGTAATGATCAAACCATGCTTGATACTTCTTGTGCTGGTTCTTTTATGAAGAAGACTATTGAATTCCGCTGGGATCTTTTTAAGAGAATTAAATTCAACTCTGAAGATTGTGAACTCGAGAAGGTAAAGAGTCAGGTATTAAGCTTAAGTATGATTGTGTTAAATCTTTTATGAATACCGATGCTTTTCAAAAGTTTAGTACTAAATATTGACTTGACTCTGAGATAGTAGCCTCCTTTTGTGAATCATTTGCTACTCATGTTGAACTCCCTAAAGAGAAGTGGTTTAAATATCACCCACCTATTAAAGAAGAAATTAAAGAACTGGTACCAGTTAAAGAAGAAACTATAATTTATAATGTTGATCCAGTTGTCCCTTCTACTTATATTGAGAAACCACCTTTTCCTGTTAGGATAAAGGAACATGCAAAAGTTTCAACTGTGGTTAACAAAAGCTATATTAGAACACCTAAACCCGATGAACAAATTAAAGTAGAACCTAGCATTGCTATGGTTAAAGATCTCTTAGAAGAAGATATGGATGGGCATGTTATTTATTTCTGTGAAGAAGCTGCTAGAATTGCCAAACCTGATAAAAAGGACAAACATAGACCTGTTGTTGGCATGCCTGTCATCTCAGTTAAAATAGGAGATCAATGTTATCATGGTTTATGTGATCTAGTGTGGGTGCTATTCCTTACACCTTATATCAAGAAATTATGAATGACATAGCACTCGCAAAGATAGAAGAAATAGGTGTTACTATTAAACTTGCTAATAGAGACACCATATCACCAATTGGGATTGTGAGAGATGTTGAAGTCTTGTGTGGGAAAATAAAATACCCTACTGATTTCCTTGTTCTTGGTTCCCCAGAAGATGACTTCTATCCCATTATTTTTGGTAGACCTTTCTTGAACACCGTTAATGCTAGAATAGATTGTGAGAAACAAACTGTCGGTGTTAGCTTTTGTAATGAGTCTCATGAGTTTAATTTTTCCAAGTTTAGTAGAAATCTTCATGAAAAAGAATTTCCTAGTAAGGATGAATTAATTGGTCTTGCTTCTATTGTTGTGCCACCTACTGATCCTTTAGAACAATATTTGCTAGACCATGAAAATGATTTACATATGCATGAAAGAAATGAAATAGATAAGATTTTCTTTGAACAACGTCCTCTGCTTAAACACAATTTGCCTATTGAAACTCTGGGAGGTCCTCCTCCACCTAAAGGCGATCCTGTGTTTGAATTAAAACAGTTGCCAGACAGTTTGAAATATGCTTATCTTGATGAAAAGAAAATATATCCTGTTATTATCAGTGCTAACCTTTCAGAACATGAAGAAGAAAGATGGGTAAGTCCCACTCTATGTCAGCACAAAATTAATATGGAACTTGATGCTAAACCAGTTGTTGACCACCAACATCGGTTAAATCCGAAGATGAAAGAGGTGGTAAGAACGGAAATATTAAAACTTCTGGAAGCAGGTATAATTTATCCCATAGCTGATAGTAGATGGGTAAGTCCTGTTCATTGTGTCCCTAAGAAAGGAGGTATAACTGTTGTTCCTAATGATAAGAATGAACTCATTCCTCAAAGAATTGTTACAGGCTATAGAATGGTAATTGATTTTAGAAAACTAAACAAAGCAACTAGAAAAGATCATTGTCGTTTTCCTTTTATTGATCAAATGCTTGAAAGGTTATCTAAGCACACACTTTTGCTTCCTTGATGGATATTCTGGTTTTTCACAAATACCTATTTCTCAACCTGATCAAGAAAAGACCACTTTTTCTTGTCCTTTTGGAACCTATGCTTATAGACATATGCCTTTTGGTTTATGTAATGCACCTGCTACCTTTCAAAGATGTATGACCGCTATATTCTCTGATTTTTGTGAAAAGATTGTTGACGTTTTCATGGATGAATTTTCTGTTTATGGGAAGTCTTTTGATGATTGTTTAAGCAATCTTGACCGAGTTTTGCAGAGATGTGAACAAACAAATCTTGTCTTGAATTGGGAGAAGTGCCACTTTATGGTTAATGAAGGCATTGTCTTGGGTCATAAAATTTCTGAAAGAGGTATTGAAGTGGACAAAGCTAAGGTTGATGCAATTGAGAAAATGCCATGTCCTAAAGATATAAAAGGTATTCGAAGTTTCCTAAGGCATGTGGTTTCTATAGGAGATTTACCAAGGACTTCTCTAAAATTTCTAGGCCTCTTACTAGTCTTTTGCAAAAGGATATTCCTTTTGTTTTTTATGATGATTGTTTAGAAGCCTTTGAAACACTCAAGAAAGACTTAATTTCTACACCTATTGTTCAACCACCTGATGGGAACTTGCCTTTTGAAATTATGTGTGATGCTCGTGATTATGCTGTTGGTGCTGTCCTAGGACAAAGAGTTGATAAGAAATTGAATGTTATTCATTATGCTAGTAGAATTCTAGACAGTGCTCAAACAAATTATGCTACTACTAAAAAATAATTCTTAGCAGTGGTGTTTGCTTTTGATAAATTTAGACCTTATATGGTTGATTCCAAAGTAACTGTTCATATAGACCATGCTGCTGTTAAATATCTTATGGAAAAGAAAGATGCTAAACCTAGACTTATTCGATGGGTTCTTTTGTTACAATAATTTGATTTACATATCATTGATAGGAAAGGAGTTGAGTACCCCGTAGCTGATAACTTGTCAAGGCTTGAAAATGTGCTTGATGACCATGATAGTTTTCCTGATGAGCAGTTAGCTACAATAAATGTTTCTCATAGTACTCCTATGCCGACTATGCTAATTACATTGTTCCTAAATATTTTCCACCTAGCTTTACATACCAACAAAATAAAAAAATTATTCTATGATTTAAGACACTATTTTTGGGATGACCCACATCTTTATAAAGGAGTTGATGGTATTATTATACATTGTGTACCTGAGCATGAACAGGGACAAATCCTACGGAAATCTCACTCTGAAGCTTATGGAGGGCATCATGCTGGAGATAGAACTGCTCACAAGGTATTGCAGTCTGGATTCTATTGGCCTACTCTCTTCAAGGATGCCCGTAAGTACGTCTCATCTTGTGATGAATGTCAAAGGATAGGTAATATCGGTAAGCGTCAAGAAATGCCTATGAGTTATTCACTTGCTGTCGAACCATTTGATGTTTGGCGATTTGATTACATGGGACCTTTTCCTTCCTCTAATGGGTATACACATATTTTGGTTGCCGTTGATTATGTTACTAAATGGGTAGAAGCTATTCCAACCAGTAGTGCTGATCACAACACCTCTATTAAAATGCTTAAGGAAGTTATTTTCCCAAGGTTTGGAGTCCCTAGATATTTAATGACTGATGGTGGTTCACACTTTATTCATGGCGCTTTTCGTAAAATGCTTGCCAAGTATGATGTTAACCATAGAATTGCATCACCTTATCATCCTCGGTCTAGTGGCCAAGTTGAACTTAGCAATAGAGAAATAAAATTAATTTTGCAAAAGACTGTCAATAGGTCCAGGATGAATTGGTCTAAGAAATTAGATGATGCACTTTGGGCTTATAGATAAGCATTTTGGGCAATTAAAGAACTCAATTATGACTTCAAACTTGCTGGGGAAAAGAGGTTATTTGATATAAGCTCATTAGATGAATGGAGAACCCAAGCTTGTGAAAATACAAAATTAGTCAAAGAGAGAGTTAAAAGATGGCATGCTAAAAGAATCCAAAAGCGTAGTTTAAAGTCGGAGAATATGTTCTTTTGTACAACTCTCGTTTTAGATTCTTTGCAGGAAAACTCGTCTCAAAATGGGAGGGCCCCTATGTCATCGAGGAAGTTTATCGGTCTGGAGCCATCGAGATAAATAATTCCGAAGGTACTAACCTGAAGCATTATATCTTAGGTACGCCCATTAATGTTGAAAGTAATATTATCCAAACTTTGACACCGCAAGAACACATAAAAGAGTCCTTCCGGAACACTCCGAAATCATGGAAATAAGGAGGTACATTATACGGTAACTAAACGGACTCCGAAAAATCCGCAAAAATATTTTTTATCAGTTTTGGAATATTTAAGAATTTTAGAAATAAAGAAACTCCCAGGAAGCGTCCCCTGGTGGGCACAAGACACCAGGGCGCGCCAGGTAAGGCCACCTGGGACACCTTCCGGACTCTGTTTTTCTTCCGTATGCTTGTCCTCCAAGATAAAAAAATTCTATATATACTTCCCGAACCTGTTGATCACTGTATCGCGGAGAAATCCTCTGTTCTTTTTTCCTTGCTGTTTTCTGTCAGGTCCCATCTACCATGGCTGCTTCAAACTCCTCCGAGGACAAGATCTATTCTTCATCACCACCACCATCTTCTTCACCACCAAAGAAGAACTGAGTATCGGGTATGGGCACACCCCTTGGCTTCCGCCAAGCTTGGGGCAGATGCCCCGGTATCGTATCATCCCACTATCTTTTTGCTTTTACTTATTTTAGTTCGATCTTTTTGCTTTAGATGAAATAAAGTTAGTTAGATTCTTTCTTATTTGAGAGTTTGCTTAGTGATCTATCCTTGTAATCGTGTGCAAGTTATATAATAAAGTTTAGTTTGAGTTTTTGTTTTCTTTACTTTCATGTTGCAAATAAAGAAAATAAATAAGAAAGGAAAAAGAGAAAGGAAATAAATGAAGAAAGGAAATAAATCAATAAGATCATATACTAATCCTATGGTAGGTAATAGCACCACATAAGGAAAATTATAAGTAGAAAATTTTATTAGAGATTGACAAACATAGCATTAGTCAACGAGGCAACTAGTGAAAGAATTAATAAGGGAAGAGAAGTTTCACATATAAATACACTATTGAGCCCTCATCAAAATATTATATGCCAAAATTGTTGATGTTGGACAAGGAAGACAACTTAATGGTTTATGTTTGTTTATATTCACACAGAAGTCATATTGTCATAGATCCTTTAACATGTGATGCTTGCCCCCTATCTTTGGTAGCCAAATATTCCACACTAAGTAGAGATACTACTTGTGCATCCAAAAACCCTTAAACCCAAATCTTAATTTCAAGTGTCCACCATACCTACCCAGGGATTGAGAAAGATCCCTCAAGTAAGTTGTCATTGGTGCAAAAGGGCAATAAAAATTGCTTCTAAAAGTGTGAGATCATTTAGTGTAAGAGAAAATTGAGTGTTGCACGAACTTGTGATGGTGAAGAATAAAAGCGACAGACTGCATAATAAAGGTCGCTATCACAAGGGGCAATGCAACGTGACGTTCTTTTGCACTAAGGGGATGAGCATACAAACAAATAAGCGCATGGCAACCTCTGCTTCCCTCTGCGAAGGGCCTATCTTTTACTTTTATGTATTTACTTTTATGCCAAGAGTCAAAGTTTTCCTTCTATTACTTTTTATTTTTCTCCTTTGGCAAGCATCATGTGGTGAGGAAAGATCTAGGCACATAGGTCCAGTTGAATATGTTGGGGAATGTAGTATTTTAAAAAAATCCTACGATCACACAAGATCTATCTAGGAGAAGCATAGCAATGAGCGGGGTGAGTGTGTCCACGTACCCTCGTAGACCGAAAGCGGAAGCATTTAGCAACGCGGTTGATGTAGTCGAACGTCTTCACGATCCAACCGATCCAAGTACCGAACGTACGGAACCTCCGTGTTAAGCACACATTCAGCACAATGACGTCCCTCGAGATCTTGATCCAGTTGAGGATGAGGGAGAGTTCCGTCAGCACGACAGCGTGGCGACGGTGATGATGAAGTTACCGGCGCAGGGTTTCGCCTAAGCACTACGACGATATGACCAACGTGTTAACTGTGGAGGGGGCGCCGCAGACGGCTAGGAACAATTGATGTGTGTTCTAGGGGTTCCCTCCCCACGTATATAAAGGAGGGAGAGGGAGGGAGGCAGCCTTGGGTGCACCCAAGTAGGAGGAATCCTACTTGGGCCCCTAGTCCAATTCGCCCCCCTACCATATTTGGATAAGGGGGAAAGGAAGGAGGGGGGGGAAGGAAGTAGGAGTCCTACTTCATACTTTCCTTTTTCCTCCTCTCCATTCCCTTTCTCCCCACATGGCTGGCCCTATAGGGGGCGCACCAGCCCCTTGTGGGCTGGTGTGTTCCCTTACTTGGCCCATTAAGCCCATATCTTTGTCAGGGGTTGCCCGGAACCCCTTCCGGTGACCCGGTATCACCCGGAACACTTCCGGTGTCCAAATACCATCGTCCTATATATGAATCTTTACCTCTCAACCATTTCGAGACTCCTTGTAATGTCCGTGATCTCATCCGGGACTCTGAACAAACTTCGGTCATCAAATCACATAACTCATAATACAAATCGTCATCGAACGTTAAGCGTGCGGGCCCTACGGGTTCGAGAACTATGTAGACATGACCAAGACACATCTCCGGTCAATAAGCACGAGCGGAACCTGGATGCTCATATTGGCTCCTACATATTCTACGAAGATCTTTATTTGTCAAACCGCATAACAACAGATGTTGTTCCCTTTGTCATCGGTATGTTACTTGCCCGAAATTCGATCGTCGGTATCATCACACCTAGCTCAATCTCGTTACTGGCAAGTCTCTTTACTCATTCCTTAATGCATCATCCCGTGACTAACTCATTAGTCACATTGCTTGCAAGGCTTATAGTGATGTGCATTACCGAGAGGGCCCAGAGATACCTCTCCGATACACTGAATGACAAATCCTAATCTCGATCTATGCCAACCCAACAAACAGCTTCGGAGACATCTGTGGAGCATCTTTATAATCACCCAGTTACGTTGTGACATTTGATAGCACACAAGGTGTTCCTCCAGTATTCGGGAGTTGCATAATCTCATAGTCAGAGGAACATGTATAAGTATGATGAAAGCAATAGCAATAAAACTAAACGATCATTGTGCTAAGCTAACAGATGGGTCTTGTCCATCACATCATTCTCTAATGATGTGATCCCGTTCATCAAATGACAACACATGTCTATGGTCAGGAAACATAACCATCTTTGATTAACGAGCTAGTCAAGTAGAGGCATGCTAGGGACACTCTGTTTTGTCTATGTATTCACACATGTACTAAGTTTCCGGTTAATACAATTCTAGCATGAATAATAAACATTTATCATGTTATAAGGAAATATAAATAACTACTTTTTTATTGCCTCTAGGGCATATTTCCTTCGGTCTCCCACTTGCACTAGAGTCAATAATCTAGTTTACATCGCCATGTGATTTAACACCAATAGTTCACATCACCATGCGATTAGTTCACATCGCCATGTGACCCAAAGGGTTTTACTAGAGTCAATAATCTAGTTCAATCACTATGTGATTAACACCCAAAGAATACTAAGGTGTGATCTTGTTTTGCTTGTGAGAGAAGCTTAGTCAATGGGTCTGTCACATTCAGAGCCGTATGTATTTTGCAAATTTTCTATGTCTACAATTCTCTGCATGGAGCTACTCTAGCTAATTGCTCCAACTTTCAATATGTATCCAGATTGAGACTCAGAGTCATCCGGATCGGTGTAAAAGCTTGCATTGGCGTAACTCTTTATGATGAACTCTTTATCACCTCCATAACCGAGAAATATCTCCTTAGTCTTCTAAGGATAATTTTGACCGCTGTCAAGCACTACAAAAAAGACACATCCTTGACATTTTGGCCAAACGAATTTTTTTTTCTGTCATGCTTATGACACTTCTATGACGATAATTGTGACAAAACCCGGTATCATCATAGAAGTGGTGGGCTCCTACTTCTATGACAAAAAATCATGACAGAAAATGGGCTTTTCGTCCTGGGCGGGCCGGAGACGCAGCTGCATGACATTCTTTGGGTCGTCCATGACGGAAAAAACCGTGGTAGAAGCGAGGGCGAGGAAAATATCGCGGAGTTCCCGGTTACGGTGGGTGGTCGGGGGCCGATCGATGCGCGTTTCTCTCGTACACGTACGAGCGTGGGTGCGAGGCGTTGGGCTCTAACTGAACCCGAGCGATTGCACTAGCTATGTTACTGAACCCGAGCGATCGATCCCTTACTGTTAACTGAACCCGAGTGATTCCTTCGCTACTACTGCTAATTGAAGCCGATCGAACACTGCTACCTCCTTCCCTTGATGAACTGTGAGCATTGTTGGGGGGTTTGGATGAACAATTCCCAGTGGGGGTTGGATGAATAGAACCCCGTGGTAGTAGAGGCCATTGTCGCTGGATGAACAGGACCCCGATTGATCGAGTCGATTGGGGTGGATGAACAGGACCCCGTGGAGGGCTGGATGAACAGGACCACATGGAGGGCTGGTTGAACAGTAGCCGGTGGAGGGCTGTATGAACAGTAGCCCGTGGAGGGGTGGTTGAACAGGACCCCCGTGGAGAGGGCTGGTTGAACTATAGTCGGTGGAGGAGCGGTGGAGGCTGGATGAACAGTGGCTAGTAGAGGCAGGAGGGGAGACGCCGTGGATGAACAGTAGCATGTGGAGGCTAGAGGAGGTTGGTGGTGGATGAACAGTAGCCCGTGGAGGCAGTCGACAATGGAGATGAACAGTATCCCGTGGAGTCCCATTTTGTGGTACGCCACACCCCTCCCGATGAACAGGACCCCCATTTCGACCGTAGCGCTCCAACACAAGTCCATTTCCTCCATTTTGCGGTACGCCACACCCCTCCCAATCAACAGGACCCCATTTCGACCGTAGGAGGTCCAAGAGAAGTCCGTTTCCTCCATTTTGCGGTACGCCAGACCCCTCCCGATGAACAGGATCCCGTTTTGACCGTGGCCGGTCGAACACAAGGCCATTTCCTCCATTCTGCGGTACGCCTGGCCTCGTTTCCATTGGTTGTTCCATCCAAGCTGGTTAGCTCTCGATGAATAGCACGTGTTCCGTTGCCTCCCAACTAATATGACGCATTCTGTTGCCTCCCCATGAACACGACGACGATGCAGTTTCTCCGTTCCGACCCAGCCATGTACACGAGACTTGGCCGTACGTATGCGCGACTAGGCGTTCGAGACCCCGCCTGTATGTACGTACGTGGCCGTATTTACTTTCTTGCACGCTGGCCGCTGTACGTATGTGTACATGCTACGTGCGCGCCTTCTACTATGACACGTGCGCGCCTCTACTACGACACGTGCCCTTCCTTACACGGCCACGGTTCATCGTTGCAGCCTGCAGACAGACCGATCGTATGTACGTACATGTTCGTGACCAGAATGACAACGCTACGTACGCTTCGACCAGGTGGGTCCCGACTGTCGGGCACTTCCTTGCATGCGAAGATGTAGCTGGTGGGTCCCAGCAGTCAGGGGGGAAATGTTTTTTCACGAAATACGGTGGCCCGTCCGGTGGGTCCCTGCTGTCAGGTGAAGGAATCATTATTTTGTGTGTAATAAGGAGGCACTTCCTTGCTACGGCCATGGACCCAGCTGTCAGCCTCTCCACATACAGTACTCTTCTGATGGAAGTCGTTCCTTAACCATGTTGACCACGCCGCGCCGAGAGCACCAGGGCGGTGGACGATGACGAGGCCTAGGAAGGGGACGAGGCGAAGCCGGGGAAGACGCGGCAATGGATTCCCACGCGGAGAGGAGTGCGAGGGTTCACTGGTTCGGCTGCGGTGTGAGGCTGCCGACGCCGTAGAATAATAGGGGGTGTGGGTGAGTAGAGGGATGGACTGGCCAACGGTGGGAGTAGTAGGGAGTGGTGAGGCCTCCGTGGCATCTCAGCCGGCCACGGGAGGCAGGAGCACGCGGCACGACCGACGCTGGTTTGGGCAGCTGGAGCAAGAAGACCATAGGTTGAAGAAGCACTACGGTCGTTGGATGGACATCGTACGGTCACTAGAGCTAGAATCGTTCATATTGACTAAGTTGACAAAGCCCTCCGTCCGCGTCAACTTAGTAGGCCCACAAGTCAGCCTCCCACTATGGTGGGTCCCAGCTAGCAGGGGGAGTATTCATTTTTTTGTGCGTTATAAGGAGGCACTTCCTTGCGTGCGAAGATATAGCTGGTGGGTCCGAGCTGTCAGCGAGAGTATTCATTCTTTTTGGCGTAATAAGGAGGTACTTGCTTGCGTGCGGCCATGGACCATGTGGGTCCCAACTATCAGCCTCTCCATGTACATCCCTCTTCGGATGTTGTTGTTTGTTGACAATGTTGACCACGCCGTGCCGAGAACACCAGCGCGATGGACGATGACCAAACCCAGGAAGGGAATGACCCGGAGGCGGCGAAGCCACAGTAGTGGAGGGATGTGGGTAAGTAGAGGGATGGCCTGGCCAGCGGTGGGAGTAGTAGGGGGCGGTGAGGCCTGCGCAGCAGCACAGCCGGCCACGGGAGGCGGGAGCAGGCGGTCCCGCCGGCGCTGGATTTGGCGGCTGGAGCAAGAAGATCAGAGATTGAAGAAACACGACGGTCGTTGGATTGACATCCAATGGTTACATTTGCTAGAATCATTTGTTGTCGTATATAATAAGTAAAAAAACTCTTGCATACGCGTCAACTTAATAGGTCCACAAGTCAGACCATTCCCTATTTTTTTAATAATTTATATAAGCTCATTGCAACTTCTTATGCAATTTATCGCAGTCCGTCTTTTTTGTTGGCCAGGGCGAGGGTTAAAAATTTAAACGAAATTTCGCATATTTCTGTGGGTTCCAAACTATTTTTAATACCGAAATGTCGAGCCAGATTTAAAGTGCTTTGAAGATATATTTAAATTAGGTTAAAGCCAAGTGAAATTGGAATCCGAAAATGTGAGAAAATTCAGAAATTATAAAGTAATTGCCAATTTGTCATCTATTTTTATATTTATGGCCCATTTCATATTACTTTCAAGATTTGCAGGCGTCTTGAAAGAGTTGCAGCCCATCAGGGCGTAGAAAAATAAGTAGGCCTGGATTGGGTATTCTTCAGAAAAAATAAACTAGGCTCATTTTCACAAAAAAATAGCTGGGCTGGTCATGTGGTGAACATAAAATATAAGCCTGGGCTAGACGGGCCACAGCCCAGTTGAAACCCTGCTCCGTCTCAACAATAATAGAAAAAATACTGCTCGAGCAGCTACGTCCCAGGTGTCAGCCGATCTTGTGTTGTTCTCTTGTCTATTGACTATATACGCTGATAGTGTCGTGGGTCCCAGATGTTAGGAAACCACTAGCAGGAAGCATTTTCTTTTTCCATACACTGACAATGGAGTATCTCTACTCTTATAAAAAACAGAGTTGGTGTTGATGGTGTGCCTGCCATCCTGCAATATAGGTTGTCCGATTTATATCTGACGGATAGGAAGGAAACTATGGCAATTTTGCAAAAAGATACCCACACCCCTCTCCACATTTGCAAATAAGGCCTTCCCTCGTTCATCCTTTTCTCTCACAAGATAAACTACTCATATAAATGCATCTTGATGTTCCGTGCAACGTATGGGCATCTTGCTAGTCTCTCACATGATAAACTACTCATACAAATGCATCTTGATGTTCCGTGCAACGCACGGGCATCTAGCTAGTATATAACAAAAAATGAGGAACTTCCTTGGGTCCGGCCATGGACATGGTGGGCCCCTACTGTCATCCTCTCCACGTACAGTCCTCTGCCGAATCCTCTTGTTTGTTGACCATGTTGACAACGTGAGAGGGCGACGCCACGGCGAGCGCACTAAAGCGCGCGAAGGACAACAGCGAGGCCTCGGAGGTCGGCGTTAACGATTTAGGAGATGGTGGGGCGGCGATGCATGCGCTGAGGCGCAGCCAGCCGTGGGAGGCGGAAGCAGGCGGCCCCTCCGGCGCTGGTTTGGTTTTGGCGGCTGGAGGAAGACAAGACTGAAAAACACGACAGACTATAAAAGCAGCATACTTAACAACCTTAACTGAAACCAGCAAGGGCACTTAACAACCATAGCTGAAAGCAGTATGAGTACTTATATAGGTTCAACCATACAAAGCACGCCTCGAACAGTGCTACTTTGCCTATAGTTAACCAAAGGGTGAGGCCGCCAAGCCCCAGGACAAGGCCCAGGCGCCACCCCGCGCATCCACAACCTTCTGAAAGCGGCTTCATCGCAATGTGGTCAATAAATAGGATATTCGCTTTAGATCCATGGAAAAGAAGGAGCATAATCTTTATTCCTATTCTCCAAGATGGACGGGCCTTCATTATTTGAGATCACCCATGAATAAGTGTCTTTTCACCTCCAAGGGGAATGGAGTAGGTCGACATAAACATCATGTTGTGACCAAGCGCAAGTCTGACCCGACCATGGTCAGGCATCTGTATAGGAACAATAGAACTGGGCAGTTCCTATTTCAAGAAGATCGCAGCTGTAAAATTGTGCATAAGCAAGAGTTTAGGAACAACATATATAACAAAAAACAGCCCGTATCATAAGTTTCTCAACATAGTTGGACCTGTTCAACGAGGGCAGCAGTGGCACACATATCCCATGTGGCCTTCCACCATTGGAACGCCCCACAAGGACCTCAAAACGGTCAATAAAGTGTAGGAACTTGTGGATGTCGTCCAAGTCAACTTCAGTGCCATGAGTAACAGCCGAGTTCTTATAGAATAACAAACGAGTAGCCTGCTTAACTCTGAAAAAACCTACACGTGCCACCAATTATAAGAAAGTATTAGTTAGAAGTAGCATCTTCGTGAGAGATTCGTTGCTACTTCTAAAGTTAAATTGTGATTAGTTAGACATAATAGGTGGATTAAGAAGTAATCGAGGCAACAAGCAAGAACCAGATACAAATCTAACATGGATGAACAATTGGAACGACGCCGGGGTGGAAGATCGCAGTGAAGATGAAACCAGGTTCTGCTATTTCCATCAACATTCGTGCGCCAACATTCAGTCCGTAGCACTTGAGAAAGTTTATCCAAGTTCGGCCATAAAAAAAGCAGCGATCTTCTTGGCTCATGGACCCAACTCGAAACTTATATCCATGACTTGTCTTCACTGTGACCATTAAACTGGTGTATTTAGTTATGGCAAGGCCGAGCATCTTGAGTACATGTGTTCTGGCAGAGCAAGGAATGCACTGCAGGAAAAATAATATCAGAACACAATGTATTCCCTATATCCAAACCTAGAAATAATTTCCTCCTTCACGTCAGTGTTGACCATGGTACTAGTACCTTTTATCCAAATATAGCAATCCAAATTTCCAAACTAGTCGACAGCATGTTCAAAAAACCCCACCCTCCCGGATAGAAAAGAGGATTCTAGGAACATACTGTGCACGTTTTAAAATCCTGTGTTAGGATGAGAAGGAACAAGTGTGGCGTCTCGCTGAGGGCGCAGAAACCTGTATGGTCCTCGCACTTTGGGCACTGCAAATGAAACACACTAGATTCAGTAGGAAGAAAAATGTATCAACGGCGGCGGCTGCCATCCTAGGATTACCCGCGACCAAGGGACTTGGATTTATCGGGGATGGATGAAGAATTCGTACCAGGTTCTCCATAAGAAAACCCTATGCAATCGCCGAGCGGGGGTTTTCTCTAAACAAGCGGACGAGGGAGAAGGGGATTCAGGCCCAGTGAAATATTGCCGCTTCGTCCGTCCAGCTTACTGCTAAAGCTGGAAAGGTGGGGGTTTTTGTGATTTGACGACTCATTGGGCATTACTGCGGCGCTATGACCGGGTGTGTCTACCATGCAGTTGTTCACTCTAATTTGGTGCATATGGCATGTGGACCCTATTTCCGGATGCCCCACATATCAGCGAAATTAAGGAAGTAGAAAGACAAGAGTAACGAGTTACACATAAATATATTTTTGACAGAGAGATACTCCCTCTATAAAGAAATATAAAGATCTTTTATATCACAACTTTATACATAAGAAAAATCAAGGGGAATATATATAACATATATAATTATAAAAAACATAGTTTTTTTACACAGTATAGACGAGTTGGCGATGATGGTGTGCCTGCCATCCTCCAATATAGGCCGTCCGATTTATATCTGACGGATAGGAAGGAAACTATGGCAATTTTGCTAAAAGGTACACACACACCTCTCCACATTTGCAAATAAGGCCTTCCCTCATTCATCCTTTTCTCTCACAAGATAAAATACTCATACAAATGCATCTTGATGTTACGTGCAATGCACGGGCATTATGGGGGTTCAGCTGAGAAATACTCAGACAGGCTCACGGTTCTGGACTTTGGGCCACAGGCCGGTGGGCCTGCATGTTTGGGGGCCCATGTGTTCTACCTCAGCGCTTTTCATATTGCAAGCGATCGGTACGGCGCTGGTTTTAGATGCTGTCACAAGGCGAATACACAAAATTGAATAAAGCACGGCAGCTGTTGGAATGAAATCGAACGACAGTTCCTAACCCGCAATCAGAGTTGCAATTCTATCAATGATACTGTCGTACTACTTATACACACAGGACACTTGTTTCACCATGCCAAAGTATTACATCAAAATCTCTCGGAGGATAGATCAGTTCGGGAGTTGCGTGCTGCTACTGAAGAATTTCAAAGTTGATTTGGACCAACTCTCCTTGCCGAGAAAGTTCGATTTTGAGATCATCCCCTACCGCAAGATGTGATTTAGATTTGAACCTTGACCATCCTTTAGCATCAATCATCATGCGACCATCCTTTGTACTTACGGTATATTGAGCAGGTTCATTCACACCAAGGTTGCACATGGTAAGAGAAACTTGGCCACGGTCACCCGGATTGTTGAACGACTCCCTCGTTGCTCTAGGAATTCTCTGTTTGCAAACAAGAATACATACACAAACAGTTAGATCAACATAGTGAATCATGTGAAACAAAATGGAAAGAAAAAAGAACGAAGCACTTGGGCGGCCAATGCTTACCAAGAAGGTGGACATGTCGATTTTTGTAAGGACTTTGGTATATGAAGTGCGAACTGCAACCCAGTCTGTTGCCGGTGCAACTGCTGGTTCCGTTGCCGCTGCATGGGCCGGAGCAGATGCAAGTGCAAGTGTTGGTGCAGGTGCCGAAGCCGTTGCTGGTGCCCGTGTCGATGCAACTGGTAGTGCCGCTGCTGCTGTCGGAGATGGTGCTTCTTGTAGAGCTAGTGTCGGTGTCGGAGCAGGTGCCGGTGTCGATGCCTGATCCTCCGGTAGATCAGCCTGATCCGCTGACGCGGTCGGTGCCCAATCCTCAGCTGGATCAGACCGAGCTGCTGCCGCTATCCGTTGCTAGAGCAACTGCCGGTGCTCGATCCGTTGCTAAAGGTGGTACCGATGTGCGAGACAGCGGCGATCGTGTCTGGTCTGCTATGATCAGCTTTCTAACTTGACTAGGCTCCGTGACCGTGATCCAGTCTTTTTCTTCATTTCTTTTAAACGCGAGAAGGACTAATTGTGGCGTGTTTGTTAAACCAAACTGTAGTTCATCATAGGGATTCAACTTGTACTCAAACAACAGACTGATCCAATTTTTTCCAGTAATATAAGTGATGGACAGTGCCTTCGTTACTGACACGACATAAGAAGTGAAACCTGCAAAAATATCCATCGTAGAGCAAACCAAACGGTTTATTCTGTGATGAATGTCACATGGCAAAACCTGCATCATAAAATTGCAGCAAAAGAAAGAAAACATGACATTAAATCAATAATATTTAGACAGTAAATCAATAAGATTTACTTGATGTGACACGAGTGAATCCTTACCAGGAAATCGCTATGTTGAAGTACTAAATAGAAGATTGATCGTCGAACTACGCGTGGCATGCAGGGCCCCTACCTACTCCCACAAGTAGGACAGTCCAAAGGTCCTCACAAAGCGTATGGACAGAACATCCATGGGACTGGAAATCCTGTTGGGTACGATAAACCCTGCAATGCATACAGATATTGGAGTGTAACCATAATTTATAAACCGTCCTCACAAAAAAGATGATCTGGATACTTCAGAATATACAGACTAGATTGAGTGGACAGACATTAACATAGACTGTTCTCAGGACTCACCACACACCAAAAGCAGCAGTACTAAACAATACAGGGTTCACAAACACAAATCAAGTACTGAACAATAGTACTTATGACAGACAAGCAAAGTTGCACTAATTAAACTCTGCAGACTGTTTCTTGCCACCGACCTACGGGATGAACCCCGCATAACTGACTAGGTGATGGACTTCATAAGAGATGTCTACCGGCACCATCACCATCTCGTCAACCTTGGAGAACCTAACAGAGTGGTCTTTCCACTCATAAACATGACGATGAAGACAGGCCGCATCAGATTTGTCGGGAAGCTTTACAAGAACCACACCCTTCGTAATCGAAGGCACAACCAGGAAATTGTGGTGGTCAAGTACAGCCTCGAGAACACGCCTGAAAACAATGCTACAGGAAAACACTAGTTCAGGACACATGGCGACAAGGACACATCAGCTGGATAGTTTAGCAGTAGAACTCATCCTCAGGTCTTCCAGTTCACACGGCATGACTTTGAGAACTTCATCTCCACCGCGGACCTGGTTCTAATTCAAACAGAAACCAAATATTTTATTACTACCTCCGTTCAGAAATATAAGATGATTTTCGATATTTTACTCCATATATGACTACATATACACATAGAAATGAGTGAACAAAGTCACTAGAACATGTCTTCAAAGGCATGAGAGCAGAGGAATTACTTGCAATATCCATAACACAAGTTACTGAGGCAAATATACCCTCTTCAAAGGTAGCATTGATGTTCATAAAGTAGTTGAAAGTAATCTACAAGAAATCATTGTCAACCTCTCGCATGTTTTGGTCAAAATAGGAATTTAGAACCGTCATTTGGCACACAAAAATCACATGCAAGATCACCCAGAAAGTTGTACTACTAGTACTAGTACTGCGTGTTAGATGAAAAAACACGATCAAGATCGAGAAAAAGATCGTCAAGAAGAGATATTACCTGGACTTGCTTAATGAGGGATCCCGGAGAGGGGGGCTTGGACAGGGCGATGGCTTTGAGCTTGTCTGCGGTAGTCTCGCCGGGGTGCTTGCACTTCTTCGTACCATGAGCCTCGATAGTTTTGGCCAGAGCCATAGACATCACTTCGGCCGGTGCTATAGCGTCCATCAAGAAACTGTCAAATAGAAATAAAAGAAAAGAAACCATAATCACAAACCCAAAAGAAGAATAGAGAGGGAGTTATAGGATCAGTCTCAGGGTTGCAAGACCGGGCCTTGGCCAGAATCAACACCATTGACGCGCTCACCTTTCCTTCTTTGGGAGAGAAGAACAATGGCAGAAGCAGGTCGGGGTTTTCTTGAAGAAATGAGGAACAAGATGAGGGAGAAGCGAGTTGGGTAGAGAGGAAGCTGAGAGAGAAGAGTGAAATGATGGTTGCTTCGTCCGTCCAACTTACTGCTGGAAAGGAGGGGGTTTCTGATTTGACGGCTCATTGAGCATTACGCGGCGCTTCAGTCGGGGTAGTCTACCGTGCAGTTGGGCACTCTACTACAGAGTAATTTAGTGCATGGCTGGTGGACCCTGATGCTGGCTGTCCCACACATTGGCGAAAGTGAGTAGCAAGGTTCCCGACGACCGTCGAGGAGGATCCGCACAGTAGAGCGTGTCCACTGTTTTTTTGAAGAAAAAAAATGATTACAGCAAGCATTTCCACTCTTACGACGGAGGAGTGCGAAACACGGTAGCCACTTGAACATACACGGTGCTCCTACTACTAGGCATGTGCAGTGGTTCATACGTCAGTACTACATAATCTTGTTGCTAGTGTAGTAAGATATGACGATAACAAATGATGTTGTTCGCATGTCAACTATATGAACAGTAATGTAACATAGTACCGCTTTTTCGACAGTCCGGTCGAGAATGAACGGTGATATCAATGTTAACAGAACTAGGTCTACAATGCACGGAGAGTACGGTGCTACAGTACTTCATGAAACATGAACCATAGGAAGCACGACTTTAGGCAGGGTGTATGAAGGGTGCACGGGATGGGAGCAAAAGTTCCCTTCTCGACCCACTTTTGGGTGTTTGGCAGAGTACATGAAGGGTGCATGAGTCCACACTAGTAGGTTAACACAAATACACGAAGAGGGAACAACTATATTGAGCTGAGAATGCAACCAAACACGCCCACACGCTTTGTGCTACAGTGACTGATCTGCACCGTCTGAGTTTGATCCAACGGTCATGTTGCGCCGAGACATGGACATGCCCATGCAGAGAACGCCTAAACACCACTGAAGTCCCTTTGCTTCTCGAGGCGCACGACTTTGGTGATGCAGGGTGCAACGGCCCACAGAGCCCTCTCCCGGTCGACGGGAGCGAGCTCGTCAAAGACGGCGTCCAATGGTACAAATGGATTCCGGTGACGGAGCCCTCAGAGGATTTGCCCGACAACGGCGACGGCAGCACGCAACCCCTCCTTGTCCAGCTCCGCCCCCACCATCGCGCGGAGACGGTTCAGCTCCTTGGAGATATAGGTGAAGAAGGAGACCAGGTCAGGAAGCCGCAGCTCGTTGAACTCGGCGGGGTGGTTGAACGGGTTTAGCCCGACGGCCGGCATGATCGCGCTAGCACGACGGTAGGCATCGCGCAGCCGCAACACGTGCGTGGCAACTTGGTCCACCAAGTGGTTGAGGCGATCTTAGACCTCATCACGATCGGCCAGCTCGCGCTCCAGCCGGCTCCCCTGACGGCCTATCGTATCTCTTGCTTTCTGCAGCAACGCCGCCGACACCTCGAGCATCTTTGTGGTGGACGCCTGCCGCTTTTGAAGCTCCGTGAACTCCCGCACATAACGGAAGAGCATGGCACTCCTCTCCTCCTTGAGCTCATGGAGCTCCACGTCCTTGGCCCTGAGCTCCGCATCCTTGGCCTGGAGCTCCTGTGTTAGGCGCCTCACCTCAGACTCCGTGATCTGCTGCGCTGCCATGGCACCAGGTAGAAGCAATGGGGGGAGGAAGCAAAGGGGGGAAACGGCTAAAAGGCAATGCAATCTATGGGAAGGCGGAGGGAGCCAGCCAAGGAGCGGAGAATCTTTTGGTTTTCACCATGGGAAAACACCAGTCGATGACTTCTCACATCAGGGAGCAATGGGTTTTACAGGCGGAGTCATCGTGACTAATTACTGCCGCGCTTGCTCCTGTTAAAAATCCTGCCGCGCCTGCCGCACCCAAAGACAAGAGCAACACCGCGGTGGATATTTAAATTTACCTGTCAGCAAGGAGATAAAAAAAGGGGTGAAAAAACAAATGTGGCGGCGGCCTAGCTAATCGGTCACACTAGCCCAACTAGCTAGCCACCGTGCTTCACTGATGTACTCGGCGGGAAAGGTGGTCTTTCATGATTTGATGACTCATTTACTTGCTTCAGCGCTACAACCGAGGAGGACCCAGATAACGCGCGGTAGGGCGTCCCACGTCTCGGCAAGGAAGAATATATGCGTGCACCACCTGGGAGGACCCCAAAACCGCGCGGTAGGGTGTGCCATGTCTCGGCACGGAGGAAAATGTGCATGTAAAAATATACTGTATCAGATGTAGTAGTACCTATGGTTCGACCTCGGGACCCAGCCAGTCGGTCGAAAACACCCCACTAGCCACACAGCTTCATCATGCTAACGTGGCACGGAGGATAGGTGTGGTTAGCTCCATCTCGACCAGCCACAACGTCTCTTGTTCTAGGCGATTCTTCTATTTTCCTAGCTTTTTTTAGTTATAATAACACCACAGCAAGCTAGCGCCGCTCTTCGTGTGTGCCTGTGCGTCTAAAGGTTAGACGATGGAGAGGAGAGAGAGATAGAAGACCTGGGACCCACCAGTAAGTGAGTCAACGGTCATGCACGTGTTGACGAGGCACTCCCTCTACTCTACTCAATGTAATACTGTATAAAATCAAGTTATGGGACAAAGCCAACAACCGTTGTTGTTTCAGGCTATCGACTTACGCTTTGTAGTCTAGGTTGCCAGTTCGAATCTCGTCTTTCGGGTTTGTTAGTTTTAGGTCCAAATTTGATCGATGACAAGTGGGACCCCCGTGTGTTGTTCCGATATTTCAGTGTAAGATGGTTTTTTTGAACAAACACTTTGCGCGGTTAGACAAGTAATGGCACGAGTTACACGTATTTTGCAAGTTTACGAACAAAAATGACAGCGGCATAGAATATCACATCCACCCCGCAGCTTAGATGCTATGGTGATACGAGTTTTTACATCTTTGGAACTTAGATCCAATGGCTTGGGAGTAGTCTTTGTAATTATGCGCAATTTCCAAACTCCCCAAGGTTTTTTTTGCAAATAAAACAATCAGGCCTCGTGTGTGCCGCTGCATCTTGGATCCAACGGCTCCCCGTTGCTCATTTTAGGTGCTCCCCCTAGCTTAATTAGCCGCTACGGTGATACGAGCATCTAGGTCGTATGATCTGTGATCAGATGCCACATGCATAGTACTTGTACTTTCTGCATAATTCCCAAACTCTCTCAGGCATATATTCCAAAAACATGCAAACCTCCTACTGTGAGCCATCGATCTCCATGAACTCGTATCACCATAGAATCTACGGTGCGGGAGCACCTCATATTCTCCCGTGCGAGAAAACATCAGGTGCTCTCGCAGCTTGGATGGTATGGTTATACGAGCTTCGAGGTTGTTTGATCTAAGATCCAATGCCATCTGAGCAGTCTTTGTGCTTGTAAGCAGTGGCCGAACTCTTTGGGGGCTTTTCTGCAAAAAAAATTCAAACCACCGAGGAGTTGTTGGGTCGCAAATCCAACGGCTCCGAAGAGCTTGTATCACCAAATCATCTAAGGTGTGGTAGCACATGATATTCTTACATACAGGAGAATATGGTGTTCTCCTTCATCTTAGATGCTACGGTTATACGAGCTTCGAGGTTGTTGGATATGGGATCCAAGGGCATCTGAGTAGTTTTTGTACAAATTGTGTGCAATTCTCGAACTCATTAAGGTTTCCTGTAAAAATATTAAGACATCCTGTGAGCTGCTATATCTCAGATCAACAAGCTCCAAGCAACTCGTATCAGCATATAGCATCTAAGGTGTGGGGGCACATGATATTTTCCCGGGGAGGAGGTGGTGCCCAACCAATCGGTGTTTGGGAGGGTGGGAAAAAATATAAAATAAACAATCCTAAACAGAGCTTCACAATTTTATCTAGGGTCGAGGGGTTAACCCCGACAATCTACATAGCTCCGCCTAAACACAACATTTGCATGTAATGTAGTACTAGACTTAATATTCATGTTTCAGTTTCCTCTTCATTTAAATATTGAATTGAGGACCATGCATGTCTTACATTTTACTCCTGTCCTTCTTAAATATTAGTCTTTTTAGAGATTTAAAATGGACTGCCACATACGGATGTATATAGACATATTTTAGAGTGTAGATTCACTCATTTTGCTCCGTATGTAGTCACTTGTTGAAATCTCTAAAAGACTAATATTTAGGAACAAAAGGAGTATTTTTGAATTCGTGTCATACATGCATGGTTTGGAAAAATAGATGCACTATACTTATTGGATTGTTGTTGTGTTCGTGTGTGTTCGTGTGTGTGTGTGTGTGTGTGTGGTCGTATGCTTGATACATACAAAGTTTTCTCACCACCATACCGTTCATCTTTTAAATTTGAATTTGCAATGAAAAACTTACTAGGGATACCATGAAATGTCAAATCCACGTTGAGATCACTGTATCACAAATTCACTGTAATTGAAGAACTCGTCATAAATCAATTACCACGTTGAGATTACTATTTGCAAGGAAAATACGGGCATTGTAATACACATAGATTCGTTCGGCAATTTAAAAGGTTCCTTTCATATTCCTTTTTAGGGATCCTTTCGTATTCTCGAATGGTAGGACCCAACGGCGTCCCAGCCAGACCTTGACTCATGTTGATCCTAAAAAAACGGGCTCGAGTCCTTCTAGTGGCGTGCGTGGTACGCACATTAGCCAACCCCAACCAGTCGAGCCTCCGCGTTTCGAGTCAAAATATCTGGCGGCGAGAATTCCAGCCCTAGGAAATTCCCCTCATGTCCCCGGTCCATAATGACTACCGACGAACAATGGAAGGATGCTTTAGTAACTAGACAACGTTACCTACCGTGCCGAGCACAGTTCAATTCCCTCGGTCACCGCTACCAAGGTCACCCGTCAACTGCAGTACTACTACTACACCAGGATGAGCACGGAATTGAGCTCGTTTGTTCGTGCCTACTAGTACTTGAGTTAATATATCAGGCAATGCACTGGTACGGAGGGATTATCCTTTTACTCTGCATATATAACTTGTCTGAAGTCTAACTAAGAAAAATGTTTGACCAAATCCTTTCTTAAGAAATACAACAGGAAAGATGTATCGCTTGAAAATTTATTGCATGATGCAGGTTATGATATTGTTTTGAATCCTGGATTTTAAATTTCAGAAAATCCAAAAGTGACCAGAAATTCATGAAACTGAGCGTGGTCACGTGATATGGCACAAATATTCCTACGTAATTTTTTTCTTCAATTTGAGACAAGCTGCTTATATGAAGTTGCACAAATGAAGAGCCAAGGTATTTTGGAACAAAGACCTATCACGTTAAGGCGAACGCTTTCACTATTGAAACTGTGGGCGTTTACGTGCCGCCACGAGTCCCGCTTCTCATCGGTAGGTGCTGTCCGAGCAAGCGTGTGAGTCGATGGGAGGCATGCGAGCAGACCGCCGCGCCGGCTAACAGGGAGGCGTGCGAGCAGACCGCTGTGCAGGCTCACCGGGAGGTGAGCCCTTTGACCAGGCTCCGCCGCCCACCTTCGTCCCAACTGCTCCCACTTTTAATGTCGCCGGCGCCGCAGTTTAAAATTAACCCCGCACTACCCGGTATTGCTACAATCTTCTCTCTTCCCCTCCGATTCTCCTATCGTCTACCTCCAACCAGCCGGATCTAACCGTACGCCATGCCGCATCACGATGGTCTGCCCTTAGTCTTCCAGTTTCATGAGGAAGACACCCAGCCGGAGTCTCAAGAACATAAGGCACTTTGGGACAAGCTTGAACCGGCCTTGCGGGAAGACGCCGCGCCTGTCCCCGCTCCCTTTCCGGCTCCCGTCACCCCGACAGCACCAGCGCCCATCCCCGTGGCATTGATGGGCTGGGAGCCGCACATTGTCGCCGAGCTTGATGCCACGGGGTTCCATGAGGTCCCGCCGACTTTCACGCGCTTGTGCGTGCACTGACGCGCACGCCCGTGCCGGTGCCTGTGCACCTGCCAGCGCATGCGCCTCGCGTGCACTGACGTGCGCGGCCGTGTCGGTGCCCGTGCACACGAATGTCTCTGCCGCGCCGTTGCCAGCGCCTGTCCCTACGCGGGTGCCAGTGCCCCCCTTAGCGGCATGGATGGCCGCCGTCGACCGCTTCCTTGCACCAACGCCAGTCGCCTCCTCCCGTCAGTTGACTTGCTCCTAGAGACCGAAGTCCAGAACATTGTGGCCTTCCTTGAAGCTAGGGCCAACGTCAGGAGTACGCCAACAACGGCGCAAGACGCCGCCGTCGCCGTCGACGTCGGTCAGTGGCCCGACAACACACAGAGCATGGCAGAGGAGCCGCTTCCCACCGCAAGACGCCCCTGCCACCGCCGCGTAATCTAAATTTGCCATGAAAAACGTTCGGATTGCCATGCTTAAAATATGAACGTTTATCATTTTCGTTTATTTCAGATCGCTCGTCATATGAATGTAAAGTCGGAGTCAGACTGAATGAAATCTATGGTTTGATCGACTGAATGTTCTGCTAGAGCCGTATCAAATTAAATATAAAACGCCATCAAGCCACATGTATTCCTTCTCATCCAATGACCTAGATTGCTTCAATATCGAACGCTCAACACGTTTAGCGTGCAGTTAATTTCATGCCAAAAATAGTGCTAATCACATTATAACACGCAAATAATATCCTACTTAATATCCGCATGCACTAAATATAATTCCAAATTAATGTGCATTACACGTACACATTGACTAGTACTACTAGTGCATGAAACTGCCGTAACTTGTGAACGCGTCCAAATATAGTCAACGGCAATATCGCCCGCGAGTTCTTCGTGCTTATCCGTGCGTCTAAACGGAGAAGGGAGGAGAGAGAGAGCACACATGGAACCCACCAGGTGAAGGCGAATAGTACGTGCTAACGAGACGGTCCCACTAATGTACTAAAAATAATATTACATGTTATCCATTAAATAGGCCGTGGTAATATAAAAACATTATATGAACAAAGGGGGGGTACAAGAAACATTGCTGTTCTACGTATGTTGCCTATTGACGTGTGGCTTGAAGGCCCTGGTCGCATGTTCGATCCTCATCCTTTATTTTTTTATTTGTATATGGGTCCAAATTTGTTTCATGACATGTGGGCCCCTCGGTCTGTAGTTTGTAGCACTTTAATTTGTGGGTCGAAATTTGTTCCATTCCAGGTGGACTATCGGTGTGTAGTTTTGTAGCTTATTTGTAATAATTAAAGGGAACAACAAAGTTTTTTGCAATAATACCATGGTGCGACATTGAAGGCGAGAAAGCACGTGCGAGAGAGCGATGACCGAGCCAGAGGGAAATCAATTGGGGGAGGTGCGGGGGTTGCAACGGTGTTTGGAGTAGTTGTGGGTTGAATGCTACGAAAGTATAATCTAAACCCACCGGAATAAATGCCTACATAAATTAATCCAAGGTTGGAGTCCCCCTCACAATGTAAATAGCTGCGGATTTGCGAGGGATGGAGAGGTAGCTTCAATGTGTGGAAGATACGGCATGAGAAAGCGAGGTCAATCGATAGACATATAGATAGAGAGACAAAGTGAGTGTGGTCCGACATTAATTGAAAAGATATATTTATATATGCTCTGGAGAGATATTGTCCGATTGAGCTTTTGGGGATGGTGAGGGCTGTAAGATAGAGCTTGAGAGATGATCCAGTCACAGACATGTAGATATATTTTGTGCGTGGGGGGAAGCAAGGTCAATCGATTACATATATAAAGGGAGAGAGATTGAGCGAGTGTGGGTCGTCGTGCGATCGAAAGAGTGAGACTGGTTGGAGAGAGTGACCTAGATAGACAATGTGAGTGAGAGAGTATACAATATGAATATGTCGAATTGGGATCAAACATGGAGATATATCGTTTGTGTCCGAGAAAGAGCAAGGTTAATCGAGACATACAAAGAGAGAGAGAGATTGAGAGAGTGTGGCCCGCCATGAGGTCGAAAGAGCGGGAGCGGCTTGGATGGACTGACCTAGATAGACAATCTGCGTGAGAGATTATAGAGTGTGTCGATCGAGGCCCGAATAGGGAGATATATCATTTGTGTGTGAAAGAAAACGAGGTTAATCGAGACTCGGATAAAGAGAGCGAGATTGAGCGAGTGTGGCCTGCCGTGCGGAAGAAAGAGTGAGACAGTCTCGAGGGAGTGACCTAGATAGACAACGTGCGTGCGTGCGCACGAGAGGATGGGGGCTAGATAGGCAATGCATGTATCTAGTGAGAGAGGGTGGGAGGGAGAGAGAGAGAGCTCAGCATGGGGTGCAATGGCGGGTGTGTGAGGTAAATACATTTGGTAACGGAGTGTAAAAGGGGGGTTGTGTAGTTGAGAGAGTTAGAGATCGAAACATGGAGAGAAAGAATGAACGTGTCGGAAACCGATAGCTTCCTAATGTGGTTAGGAGAGGAAGATTGACCGATACAGGAAGTATGTAGCATGTGTGCCGAGGGGGGGGCTAAAAACAACATTTGAATGTAGATAGTACAAGACTTAATATGGATGCTTCAATTCGGTCTACATTGTAATATTTGAACTGAGGACCATGCGTATGGGTAATTATTTCGAATTCGTGCCATACTAGGTTTGGAAAAGTTGACATTGACTCGATTGTTGTGCTATTTATTAGGTCATATGTTTGAATCCATCCAAAGTTTTCTCACTACCATGGGGTTCAACATATACATATGAATTTGTATTAAAAAAGTAGCGTGGATACCGTGAAATGCGAAATCCACGTTAGAATTGGAGATCGCTATGTGACACACACTCTAATTCAAATAACTAATTATGTGACACACACTCTAATCCACGTTAGCGTGGATACCATTTAGATTTTTTTTCAAATAACTCCTCATTAATTAATTTACAGTATCTCGTTCCAAATGACTAATTATTTGCAAGGAAAATACGGGCATGGTAATACATACAGATTCGTTTGCAAATGGAAGAAGATTCGTTTGCATTCTCAAATGTAGGCGCACCAGGCAGACCAGGGTCGTGTCATGGTGGTCGTGTGTGTCGTACGGATGCTTAGCACCCACCCACCCCCTCCCTCCCCCCCTCCCCCCCCCCAAAAAAACGATGACAAAATAAGTTCGCGCTTCCACGTTTCGGATATAAATATCTGGCGGCCCCAAGCAAAATCTCCCTTCGCCATCATCCCCTTCCGCGCCCAGATTGCTCAAATCCCTAATTCGCCACCAACCCAAGCAAAGTTCGAATCGCCCCTCGTCTCGTCTCTTTCCCCACCTCTGTGCCGGACGACGATGACAAAGACGACGGTCACGCTTCACCACCGCACCGGAGCTACCTCATCTACGCCCTCGTCCACCGCACCGGGTGGTCCACCGACAACGTCGGCCGCCGCAACCGACGTGCCTCACAGACACCGGCTTCCACCGCATCAGGTGCGCTTCACCGACGCCGTCTCCCACCTCACCGGGGCTACTTCACCGAGCACATCGTCGCACCTCGCACCTCCGCCCCACGATGCCGTTGGGGCTTCACCAATGGTCTCGTCCACCGCATCGTAGCGCTCCGCTGCCACTCAAGATCTGCATCCGTGCGCGGCCAGCCAACGCCAGCGTATCACCCTCAACGACTCTGAAGTGACCCGCACTCTAGCTAGGCGAGCATGCCCAAACGCCGGCCCGAACTAGGTATCCACACATCACTCCCTTGTGCACTGTTCTGACGATGTTTGGATATCCTTTCACTGCTCTCTTAGCTTACACGCCTATGCAACTCTGACTTTAACTCTTATTTCTTCTGGAGATATCATCTGAAACAAGCAAAACCATTTTTTAGCGAAGCATGACGGCGCTACGGGATCTGGTACACATCCTGCACACCCGTATAACCTTGTAAGTATTTGTCCTCCGGTACAACAGCAAGGTCGATTCCTCTTATTTGATCAACCATGCATTCGCTGTGTCAAAAATGCAGAGGGGGATGCAAGGAGCACAAGGCCTGCACATCCAAGCAAGTGGTAACATGGACTTGTACATGGAACATCCCAAGCGCAAGCAGAGGTGCAGTGAGCCTGTACAACGAGCTAACGTAAGTCCCTGCATTTCATTTAAGGGATTTTTAAATCTGTGCCCCTGGTTCCTTAGCTCTACTCATTCATCCCCGCGCTCTTAACTTTTGCTCAATTTTCCCCACTCCCTTGCCAGAAACCCTCATAACTGGGCACAACGGACATTCTCGTCGGGTCAAAGGCTTGACCGTTAACTCTGACTAGTGGGGCCACGTTGGACTGTGCCGCGTTGGGTGGTGTCGCTGTTCGACCATTGGGCCGTGGTTTCGTTGGTCCGTCCCTTGCATTAAACGTCTGCGCGCGCCGCTAGGACAGAAGTCTGCTATGCGTGCACCCAGCAAACCCTGCCTGCATGCGTCGATCGAGCATGCATGCGCCGATGCCACGATCCCATGATGCGTCGACCGAGCCTGCATGCGCTGATGCGTCCGCCACGATGCACTGACCGAGCAGCTTTCTTGCACGCCAGCCGTCACGGATGCAGCGACGGTCACTGCCACTGGTTTCTCTCTTCTAGCTAGGTGGCTACATATTTGTGGCTTGTGTAAAAAAAGAGCCACTCCCTTGCTTAGTTGTACTCATTCATCCCTACTAACAAAGCTTGCTTGCATGCACTAGCTAGGTGGTTACTAACAAGGGAACCCCTACTAACAAGCCGAGCTCTCTAAGAAAATAATCAACAAATATGCAGTCCCAATATGTAGATAGGGCCAACAAGCCCATAGCACGATCACATAGCTCAAACTAGGAAGAACTTAATAATAGAATAGATAGAAAACTTAATAATAGAATTTAAGAAAAGGGCCAACAAGCCCATAGCAACTCCAAAATAGTTCAATTACAAATTAACATAACATAGACTAAAAAAAGATAGAGGGTTTAGAACCCTAGCTGCCTTCTCCACCTCGCTCCTCCTCCGGGCGCCCTTTTCACTGCTCCTCCGGGGCGTTGTCGATGGGGTATGGAAGAGTGTGCATGCGCGTCGCGGTGGGGAAGATGTTGTTGTACTCCGTGAACCTGTTGTGGGTGGTGAAAGCGATGAACTCGGAGCCACACCAAAACACCCGGCCGAGGAGGTAGAAGGCGTCGAATGTGTTGGTGAAGTGGGCAAGGAGAGCAACCACCACCTGGTTTTGGATGACCTCCTCGACGCGGAACATCGTTGGAGATCCCCTCGGGAGGTGGTGGTAGCCGGGCGCGAGGAAGAACTCGGTGAAGTTCCTTGCGGTCCTCAGGCTTGATATCGCCCACACATGTAGTGTGCGATCAACGTACACGCCGGTAGGGTAGAGCCTCTCCGGCACGGTGGGTGGGAAGCGGTAGGTTGGTCCGGTGTACTGCATGGCTGAGGGATGTGCAGAAGACGGAGAAGGGGTCGAAGGGCAAGAAGGGCAGATGGATGAGGGATGGCAGAGGCAGAGGGTGGCTTAAATAGCCGTAGTGCTACGTGTTATTTGGCCGTGGCAATAACGGGGTCAAATGTGAAGTTAGTAGCCCGTTTTCAAACCCACCGCAGCATCGGGAGTGTACACGCGTGGGAAAAGGTGGTTTGAAAAGAAGAATAAAAACAAGCTAATTGCACGCGTGGGAATCCCCCTATATTATATGAACAAAAAGAGACAATTTTTGAAGAGCTTGTGGCCATTTTGAATGATAAAAATAATTTGGCCCTTAAAAGTTTGGTCATTTCGCATGATAAAAAGAGATAGAGGGCTTCTGGCCATTATACAAATACAAAATGACCCATTTTTTTGATAGTTTGTGGTCATTTTACATGATAAAAATAAATTTAGCCCTTATAAATTTGGTCATTTTACATTTGTATAGAACAAAAAGAACGATGCAAAAATAGAGCAAACGATGCAAAAATACAGAGCCAGCACGTTCACAAAAAACAGGGCAAACGATGAAAAAAAATGACGCAATTCGATGGCCCAACCAGAGCTTGGTTTCCTTTTGGGACCAATAACAAAGTTTTTTTTCATGGAGCCAGTGCTGGGCGAGCAGCCGAGCACAACCAATAGGATCGCCTCTCATGGATCGCCCCATGATCCAACGATGCAGAGCCGTCCTTGTGATCCAACGGCGTGGAGCCTGCACACAGCCAGCCCACCTGGTTCCTTCTAGAAGGCCAGATCTGAGGGCTGTTGCTTGGCGCGAGGGTATGATCGGATGGCTGACGTTGGGAGCTAGGGTTAGGCGAAATCCCGCGGGGTTTAGAGGGGTTTTGAGCTGGTCAACGGGGTTTCGAAGGCTTTGACTGAGCATAACTAATTAAAAAATGGAAAAATATGGAACCTTCGCCATTCGTCGTTTTATAAGACAAACTAACGAGGAAAAATACTAAACTTGGTCTATGGTCATTTTCATGAAAAAACCCTAGCTGGCACGATCGAGGTCAAATGAGCACCATTAATTTAAAAAAATTTAAAAAAAATAAAACCTGCTCACAATGTTGTCTTATGTGACATGTTACCAACCAAAAATCATAAACTTGCTCTATGGTCATTTTCATGAGAAAGCCTTCACACATATGAGCTATCATGTACATGATTTCATAGAGTTCAAGGAGAGGAGGTGGTGGTGTTACCTTCTGTTTTTGAATTTTTTTAAAAAAAATCAAAAAAATCACTAAAGCTTTATTTTAAAGTGAATAAGAAGGATCTGAAGTTAGTTTTCCATTTTCATATTTCAAAATGTGTTTTTTATAGTTTTTATATTAAATCATATGTTTTCAAAAGAAAATGTAAAAATATGAAGATTAGTTCAAAAATAATAAACTTAGTCTATAGTTTTATATTAATGTTGTCTTATGTGACATGTTACCAACCAAAAATCATAAACTTGTCCTATGGTCATTTTTATGAGAAAATCTTCACACATATGAGCTATCACCTACAAGATTTCATAGAGTTCAAATTTCTTTGACCTCCTCTAAATCACCTCAAATTTTGCACACATGATCTCCTACACAAACATAGATAGTTGATAATGCATCTTCATTAAAATGTTGTTTTTTGCTCTGTTATTGGAATATTTGATAAAAGGGAACCCTTGATAAAACACTCTATGAAATCTTGTTTCAGTGTTTTGAACTATGAAGATTTGCAGCATATGTGTGATCTTTGCAGCACCTGAACTTTCAAAACACTGAAACAAATCATACAAAAAATTTCATGAGAAAACCTTCACACATATGAAGATTTGCAGCATATTTGTGATCTTTGCAGCACCTGAACTTTCAAAACACTGAAACAAATCATACAGAAAAAATTTCATGAGAAAACCTTCACACATATGAAGATTTGCAGCATACCTGTGGTCATTGCAGCACCTGAACTTTCAAAACACTGAAACAAATCATAGCAGATAAATTTAAAAACACAAAAATACCCAACATAGATAGCCACATGCATATAAAATTCATCCAACCACCAAAAGTAACCCACATCCTGTTCACAAACAAAGTTCACCCACATAGTTCAGCAAACAACCTAAAGTACTTAAAACACATCATAACTGTCGGTTCAATATCCGGCGTATCTCGTAGTAGGGGTCCTAAGCTAGGCGTCTGGGAGCGATGGTAACATGGACACGGGGTTTTACCCAGCTTCGGGCTCTCTTGATGAGATAATACCCTACATGCTGCTTTTGATTGTATTCATATGGGTGTAGTACAGAGTATATGTATCTACCACGAGATTGTAGTAATGAATATGAGATTGTTTATTGACTAGCCTGGCCTCGGTTTATATATGCACTGTAGGCCTAGGGTTTAGAGGAGTCCTTGTCTTGGGCGCCAAGTCTTGTAGAATCCTCCTTGTATGCGGCATGGGCTGTTCGAACTGGCCCAATAGTGAACCGCCATGGGGGTCCTCGGCCCGATCCAGCTGGTCAGGAGACGACGTGGTGAGTACCCCCTAGTCTAGGACACCGTCAATAACATCATAACATGAGGGAAGGGGGGAGACAGGACTTTGGCTAGGGCAGCATGCTTCCCCATGATCTTGTAGTCCTCGCCGTGGATGGCCACATCTTCTGCATGAGCTAGAAGGTGAACGAAGCGGCTGGACTTTGGCTTTGGCTTGGTGGTGCAGTAGGGGCAGCGCCAAGTTTTGGTCTTGCTCTTGTAGTAGTAATCCACTCCCTTGATCCTGATCTTCCCCTCTTCCTTCTCTTTGAAGGAGGCGAAGTTGCCGCGGTCCACATCCACATCTTCCCCAGAGACATACTGCACACACAAATGAATTACATTAGTACATTACAGATTCATGGGAATACACCATGTCAAACGAACTAAATTAACAATCTAAATTTCAAGTAGGCTTACCTCATACTCTTCATCGTCACCATACGCTGGATCGTACGGGTCGTCGAAAGTATAGTCTATCTTCCTCCTCTTCCCCCCACCATCCTCCTCCTGAATATACAATTACATCCATCACTAGTAAATACATAAGCCAATTGAAAATTTAGATATGCACAGATGACACATTGATCATGGCTCTATGCATTGAAAATTGGGATCCCTTGAAAATTTACATCCATCAGAAATGTTTTAGAAGTGGGGTTTTTATTTCTGTGCCCCTAAGCTCTATGCATTCAAAAACCACATCCATCACTAGTATATCAATGTATTAGATTTGTACACACATTGATCAAAAACCCCAATATGACATTCAAATAACACATTGATCATTGGTCATGCACACACATTGAAGAACAGAACTAATATAACTACATATAATTTATGTACTAATGAATCAAATAACTTCTTAATCAATGGATTCCATTTGGGTATATGAGATTCAAAACCCCAATCTGAGTAGCATTCAAAAACAAATCTAACAGGGGCCCAATCTAAGGCAACGAATCTGAGTAGCATTAAAAAGCCCAAACCGTGAGCACTAAAAACAAATCTAATAAGCATCATAGCATTAAAAAACCCTAATCTGTTCACAACATCTAGCATTTTTGCAACGAATTTATCCAAATCTAAAAACAAATCTAAAAACCCCAATCATTGTAGCACCTAAAATCATAGTTCACAGCATCTAGCTAGCATTTTTGCAACCAATTTATCCAACAAACCCTAGTCCAAAAACCCCCATCCCCCCAACCCATACACCTACAAAAAACCCGGCCCATCCGTCAAACCAACTACTCTAAGCATCTGAACTACTGTATGAATCACAATCGAACTAACTCTACAAGCTAAGCAAGTGCAAAAACCTCCTCCACAGCAGGCGGCGCAACGGGGGCATCGGGGTGGACTGCGCCGCTCGACGCCGTCACCTTCTGCTGCGATGAGGCGGAGCCCGCAACATCCGCAGCGGTTGCGAGTTTCCCCACACCACCGTGGACGCCGCCGACATCCGCGGTCACCGCGCCCTGACCCTGCAGCTCCACCACATCTCCGGCCGCTACGCCGGCATCGCCAGGAGCGTCGGCCATCTGACAGATGGAGGCGATGAAGATGAGGAAGAGGATGCGGTGGGGGAGGGCGAGACGGTGCGGTGGAGGCAGTGGAGGAGAGCGAGATGACGACGGCGTGGAGAGGAAGACGATGCGGCAGCGAGGGGATTTGGGGGAAAATGGTAGGGGCGATGGAGGTGGTTGCCCTCTTTATATGATGGGACGTTTCGGGCATGTCCATGGACACGTGCTACCCCACGGCCGCGGTCTTGCATGCGCCCATGTATACGCGGCCCCACTCGTCAGCTAACGGTCAAAGGCATTGACCCGATGGCAACGTCCGTTATAACCAGTTATGAGGGTTTCGGGCAAGGGAGTGGGGAAAAGTGAGCAAAAGTTAACAGAGTGGGGATGAATAAGTAGAGCTAAGGAACCAGGGGCACAGAAATAAAAATCCCTTCATTTAATTCGTACTGGCCTCCGTGTATGATTTGTGTGCAGTGGCGGATCCACGAATTCAAGTTACCAGGGGCAAAATTTTAACTTAAAAAATACGAAGGCACTTGCACTCCGGAAATCAACATAACTTGAGAAATGTGAAGCTACATGCACTTTGAAAACCAGCTAATGATCCAAAGTAGTTCAGATTATAAAACAGTAAATGATGTAAGCACCAAAAAACACAAAATGCAACATGGTGTACAAGGACTACTAACATGGTCTGTACCTGCTTGAATTATTCGTTCTCTGGCTGAAAATATCGAAGTGTAATTGCACCTATAACCAGTACGCAAACTGCATATCAATATATCTATCCTGCACAAGTATGCCAATAGTTTCAAACAACATATTAGAAAAATATTTATGCTACGTTGTCATGATACGGGGACTTTCTGGTAGATGGCCTCGACGTTTCCTCAAGCCATGAAAATGTACTGTAATTTGCTTGTCATCAATGCGTGCAAATCTCTATGTCTCTCTCAACATAGCAGATCATCATTAGACACTAAATCCTTCAATGGGAGCTTGCAAAATGCTTGCATTAGATCCCTCATTAGACACTATATGTTCATCACTAGGAGCATGTAAAATGTTTGCATCAAATCCTTCATTAGCAGTCTGTTCATTAGACACTTCAGGGTCAAGAACATCATGAGCTTGTATGTTTGCACCGGAAACTTGATTAGATACATCAGATTCAATCAGTTCAGTATTGATTGGGGGAGTTATAAAATAAGCACAAATTGGTTCCATTTTCTCATAGATTCCCTACATACAAGCAGTTTTACAACACCGTCAGGTTTAACTATTGGCCAGGAATTGAACAGTTGAATTAGATATAATTAGGGATGTGATGTACCTGCTCGTTGCACATGCTGCTCTTGCAAGCTGCGACTATCCGTTAGCGCAAGCTCGATGCTATGCCCGTGCTGCCGCCGCTGCCTCCCACGCAGGCTACACCCAGGGTTGGATCTTCATCTTCTTGTCCTTCCATTCGCTTGAAGCTCGGCGACCGCCCATCAATGAGGGCGCGAGGAAGTGTTGTGTCGGTCTGTCCAGCGGCAGCTAGGTTAGGAGCGAACCAGACTGGAGGCTGGAGTGAACGAATTGGGATTTTTACTGTTGTCGATCGATATGGGAGGCGCTCGTTTGGGCCGCGAGCCTGCTATAGGGCATGCCTTGCACTTACGTTATTGGCCCATCCAAATTGAAACATTTTTCTTCATTTTTTACATTGCCTGCTCGTGTGTTGGGACAAACAAAACTAGCCTGAGCCAACCTGGACGACTCAAACTAGGTGCACACTTTCCAGCCACCCGAGGCGGCCGCCCATACCAGCCCCTATGGTGGCGTCACCCCTTTTGCGTGTATGATTGGGGCAGTGAAAAATATTCCAGTGGCGCTTTTGATTTACCCGCATAATGGTTGAATTGCTTGTTTCTATGAACCGAGTTCGCCAATAATGTGAAGGATGCTAGTATTTTCATTCTATTGTAGATTGCTTAGATCTCGATATGTCAAATGTAATCGCATGAAATATACAGTAAAAGCCAGTGTGATGTGTGTGGCTACAACTAGTCTAGCTACACGTCCTCATATAACATATCAAGGACGCACCATCTTATCAGATTAACCATTCGACTTACCAATGCAGTGTGGGAAGAACGAAGTATTGGGACTGCGTATCCAAGCAATTGATGCCATGGACTCCTTCGTAGAACCTTGTAAGCGAAAAAGAAGTTGCAATGTGCCTGTACAAAGAGCTAGCGTAAGTTCAGTTACCTGCTTCTCGGAATTTTAGATAGTCATTTAGTGCAAAATTGTTCAATTACGTTGCTTGGCTTAATTTAGTTTTCTACTGATTACATAATGCCATAGCCTGTTATTCTTATTATAGACTGCGCCTATCTATGTGTATGATACTTACTGTTAAGAATTATCTGTTTGCCTGAACTTAAATCTATACCTAGTAATAAAGCAAGGTGCGTTTCTCCAATTTTTTCATCCGTTCACCATCGAAATTTATTTTTCTATCCGAGGTGGTACTAATTTTATGTGCGCACGTCTATTTTTTAGCAATCCAGAATTCTATAGTTGGCCCGCACACGCTGTGGCCCGGCAAAGCCAGCCCACTTATTTGCCTGCCCATGTAGCCGAGAAAAGCCTTCTACTCGCCCTGTGCGATAGATAGTCTGCTATCGCACAGGGCGCCCAAGACTGGGCCGGACCGTTTTGTTTGTCCGAGCAATTTTTTTGTATTTTTAATTTATTTCGTAATTCATAATTACCAAAAAAGTTCATAACATGAATTTTTGTCAAATTTATCATTTCTTTTTTGAGTGACAATATTGTCTTCCCCTTTTTAAAAATGTTTGGAACGTTAATTTGTTTTCTCGTTCTGATTTTTTTTTTCAAATTGATAAATATTAAGAAAAACGTTAGGGCTTTAAAAACATGTATTTAAAAAATATTCGATTATAGAAATATATTATTGTTTTAGTAAAATGTTGACAGATTTAACACAGTGTCTGCGTACGTCTATTTCCTTTTCGTAATATATATTTTTGAAATTTATTTTCCTATCCGAGTTGCTACTAATTTTTTGTGCATATGTCTATTTTTTAGCAATCCAGAATTTTATACATGGCGTGCACAGGCTGTGGCCCAGCAAAGCCAGCCCATGTAGCCGCGAAAAGCCTTTTTCTCACCCTTTGCGGTAGATAGTCGGCCATCGCACATGGGGCCGAAGACTGGGCCGGCCCGTTTTAGTTTTCCGTCAAAATTTATTTGTATTTTTACTTTATTTCGCAATTCAAAATTTTCAAAAAAGTTCAGAACTTGAATTTTTGTCAAATTTCCGATTTTTTAGGTACAATATTGTCTTCCCCTTTAAAAAAATGTTGGGAACATTAATTTGTTTTCTTGTTCTGTTTTTTTCAAATTTATAAATATTCAAAAGTTGGGCTTTAATCAACATGTATTTTAAAAAATATTCGAATTTTGAAATATATTACTGTTTTACTAAAATGTCCACAGGTTCAAAATAATGTCTGCATTTGAAAACATATTTCATAAATTTGTTTGAATGTTCAAAACATGTTCCGTTTTCAAAAGTCGGTCACAAATAATAAAATGTTTGGGTTTTGATAAAAGTTTAATGTCTTCAGAAAATTATGTTGTTTCAAATTTTGGTCATGTTTTTTGCAACATGTACGGAATATTATAAACATTGTTCGTAATTAAAAAAAACATGTTTTAAAGAATATTCGGGTATTCATATTTTAAGAAAGTTAAAAAAATATTTTAAATCCGACGTTGCACTTCGATTTTTGAAATATATTATTGTTTTAGTAAAATGTTCACAGATTCAGAATTATGTCTGCGTTGGAAAACATATTTGATATTTTTTTTTTGAATGTTCAAAACATGTTCCGTTTCCAAAAGTCGGTCACAAATAATAAAATGTTCAGGTTTTGTTAAAAGGTTCGTGTCTTCAGAAAATGATGTTGTTTCAAATTTTGGTCTTGTTTTTTGCAAAATGTATGTAATATTATAAACATTGTTCGTAATTTAAAAAACCACGTTTCCAAGAATATTCGGTAATTCATATTTTAAAAAAGTTCAAAAATTGTTTTAAATCCGACGTTGCACTGTCTTCTTAATTATTCGCACCGGCCATTGCTTAGCAGTACGCGTTTATTGCCATGGCTAGCGGCACACGATCGGGTAAGGTCATGTGTTCAATCGTTCAACACGTGGTTTTTTGGATTATTACTCGTGCCTTGCAAACACAACTTATTTCGGTGCCAGCGAGTGGGCTAGCCAGACAAGAACTGTTATGCGTCTCATGCGCTATTTGATGCAACAAGCATCATATAGTAGCTCCCACGCAGCTGCCCTAAGAAAAAAAACATATACGTATAGATTTTGTTCCATCCATTCTGTACGTAGTTCCCCATTTTTTTGGATATCCCTGGGGTGGGCCAAACTGGACCTACCACGTATTTCTTTTTCTGTCGGACAGACGAGCAGCAAAAACCAAAGGGCGCAAGGGGATTGGACTATAAAAAAAGGTACCAGTTGGGTGGTCGCCGCCATGCTAACCAGCCCCACCACTATCAAGATCTGGCGCTCCAAAGATGACCCGTGAGAAGACCGCAGCTCCTCGCTCTGTCGCCCACCGCTGTGGAGACCGTTTTTTATGAACACATCAATTATCTTTCCTGCTTCTTCTTGCAAAAAAAGTATCTCCCCGTTGTAACGCACGGGCATATGTGCTAGTAGGTACCTAAGCACGTAGATAGCTGGTCATATGTACTTCTAGGGTGCAGCAGAATTCACGTGCAATTTACGTTATGATACCCTATTTGTTTAAATGGTTTGCTGTTATCACTTGTTGCACTAGTAATGTTTGCATGTTCATAGATAGACAACTGTCAGGTTTATATGAGGGACACCGTATTTTTAACTTATATATGTGTTGGAATCATTTTGCTTACATCAAAGAAATTTACAGATGTCTGTGTTGCTGGTAACGGTACCGACTTGTTACTTTAATACGTTGCCAAGAACTTGTTAGTTTTACTAGTTCATGTGTAATTAAATATGTTGCCAAAACTGGTTAGTTTTACTAGTTTGATGTTAGTTTCTTATGGCTCTTGCAAAACTTTATTTATTGATTGCTAACGTTCAAGTTTGCAGGGATCCAACTGAAACTCCGTTGGCACAACAGGTATGTTTTCAGAAACTTCCTTGTTTACCTGGTTTGCTGCTGTAACTTGTTGCTGTAATCATCTTACCAACTTCAAGTTTTCAGGATCCAATTGGAAGTCCAATTGCACAGCAGGTACATTTTCAAAAATATATTTGTGTAACAGGTTTGCTGCTGTAACTTGTTGCTCTAATCAAGTTACTGACTACTCAACTTTTCAGGATCCAAGAGAAATTCCAATGCCACAACAGGTTCCTTTTGCAAAACTTGTTTGTTTAACTGCTTTGTTGGTGCAACCGGTTGCTCTAATCACATTACTGGCTACTCTACTTTTCAGGATCCAAGAGAAACTCCAATGCCACAACAGGTACCTTTTGCAAAACTTGTTTGTTTAACTGCTTTGCTGCTGCAACAACCGGTTATAATGATGTTAATAACTACTTTTTAGCATCCAATTGAAACTCTTCAATTCCTTGTTTGTTTAACTGGTTTGCTGTTATAACTCCCAGTTGATATGTTTTGCTAACTTCAACTTTTCGGAATCCAATCGGAACTTTAATGGCAAAATAGGTTAGCCCAAGATCAAAGAGCGAGGTCCCCATGGATGTTGTATCATCCCACAGCAGTGGCACCGGCCCAATCGTGCATCATGAATTGCCAACTGCTGATGCTCTAGAGGCTAAACTAGTGGTAGAAAGAGATTCTGCTTCTGCACTTAGAGATGAAGTTGACATGTTGAGGAAGCAAACAACACAATCACAAGAAGTACTCAAGACAACCATTAAATATTTGGTGGATTTCAAAACGAAGCAAGCTGAGACTGACCGCATTGTTAAGGTCCTGAAGGAAAAAAGGAAATTAAATTCCCACTTGGTAAATCATAGGTGAAATGTTCTTTCCATCATTGAATAACCTTTGTGTTTTTTTTGTTCATGTAATCGATCAAACCATTTGTTTTAGAGATCATGTAATAATTGTTTTTTGTTTTTTGGTTTGTAATTTTATTTGAGCACAAGTCTGTATTAATTGATAAGAATCGGAGACATTTCATTTTGATTGCTGTGCCAGACCTACAAATATGTCAATCGGGCTGAATGTGCAGTCGGCAATAATAGTAGTATAGATGGACCATAAGTGGCATGCATCGGAAAGGGCCAAGATGCTGTCCGAAAGACCTCTGTTTCTCCCTCCATTTCCCCATTCATACACGGTGGGCGGCAAAACAAACTCGACTCGGCCGAAACCGATGTAGGCAAATATTTTCAATAGGGGCAGGTTTGTAACTTCACTCAGACGTGACACAACCGCCCTACCTGTCAGCCCCGTTCATACACCATGGGCGCCAACCATGGGCGCCAAAACACCCTCTCCTCGCCAGAAATCGCTCTGGGCAAATATTGACGAGATGCGAGATTACCATCCTATCCCCAACCGACGGGACGTCCAAATTTTAAACGAGGGCTAAGTTCGTAAATTTCCCATATTTCAGACAAGCGCGTCCCAAAAACATGGTTCCTCGTACCTCTCCCTCCATTTTCCCATTCATACACCGTCCGCGCTAGAACACCATCCCCACACCAGCCACCTCCGTCCGCCACCCCATCCATCGCCGCCGTCCTCCACCCCATCCATCGCCACCGTCCTCCACCATGCTGGAGCGCCTACCAAGACCGCGTCGTCCACTGCTAGAGATGGACGTTTCTCATCCACGACGACTGACCAAGAGCCTTGCATCGCGTCCTCTCGCTTCGTCGGCGTCGTCGTCCTCTTTGCCGGGGCCGCTCACACGACCTTCTCTTCCACTGCAACGGGCCTTATCCCCGATGCACCCGTCTACCGTCGCAGATCTACTTCAACGCCACCGACAGCCATCGCACCCCCGATGCCTACACGACGCCACAAGAGAGGTGGTACTTCATATCTCCTCCACTTTTTGATCTCAACCAGAAAATAGATCGTAACTTGGTTACTGTACTTTCTTTTCAGCTCTTAGAATTTAGTTCTTAGTTCGAAGCAAACAATGGATGCTAAATAGCATTTCTCCAGTTTGCAGCTTTAAATCTGCCATGGCACAGTCATAATAGGGTTTAATTGATCATGCTTAGGGTTTAATTAATCATGTTGGTTCCGTGGTGGTTTCTTTAATAGAAATCGGAGGGGAAACCCTCTTTTGCTCAAAAAAATGCTAGCAGAAGAACACTCGGGTGTGTATCTCTACAGGGTGCCCACGGTGGGTCGTGGCCTACCCTGGGATTTTGGGTCGGCCCAGGCCCCGATTCCCCTCTGTTCTGTTGCACGCTTCCGATCTCTACTCGCCCCCAGCCGCCTGCCTCGCCGGCGACTTGCCGTCCCCGGACGGCATGACTCTAGGAGGAGACGCCGGGCTAACAGGAGGTCAGGAGCCGCTCGCCCAACAGCGTCACCGCTGCCCGGGTGCGCCGCCATGCCTGCCTTCCCAGTACGTTCAGGGCTCAGGCGTGCAACACCCACTAAGCCAACCCGATTTATCCTGAGATACGTCCTCAACACTCAGCAGCCACTCCTCATCACCCATTTTCTAATTGATTCATTACTCATTAGGCAGGACTGTCATTAGGGTTTGTTGTGTGCTGAGTGCTACCTATACTTAATGGTTCAGATGTATTTCAGTAACCTTTAGTACCTGTAAAGGTCACTGGGTTTCAAAATTCCGGCCCTAGGAACAGACACTAGTCATTTTGGATTGTTGGTCGTAGTGACATTGACCCAGATTACTACGGCAGGCCAGGTTTGTTGACAATTTTACTTGTCTTTCTTACCCATTCGATATGATATCCAATTATTCACATCGATTAGTTGCAAACAATAAGTGCTAGACAAACTTCTTGATTCAGATTTTGGACGGTCTCTTACTGGAGTTACAATTCTGCATACTTGTCCTAGTAAGCTCACAAGTAAATGATTGATTCACTACATCTATGCTTGCCTTGTCATATTTGTTGTCAATATTCTTTTAGGGTGGACCACCCTGTTTCAAAATACTGGAACCGTAGAGTGTAATGTTATCTCTCTGTGTGATCTCTTCCATCATGTGTGGGCAACGGACACTGCATTGTATAGAAAGAAAGTGTCATTTCCATCTTTTCTCAATATTCTTTTAGGGTGGACCACCCTGTTTCAAAATACTGGAATCGTAGACATGAGTGAATAGTATTTCTCTGTGTGATCTCTTCCATCATGTGTGGGCAACGCACACTGCATTGTATAGAAAGAAAGTGTCATTTCCAGCTTTTACATAGACTACAATCTTTTACATGGAATACAATCTGCCTACTTGCTATGTGTCGCACTACCAGCACTCCACCCTTGAAGCTAAACATTATGCCACTCATAATCCCTTAGTTTATTTGTTCAAATACAAATTTGATATGATTCTAATGTTCCTACTTCAGTTTTGAAATGTGTGTCTGCCTGTTATAGAGACATAAGAGGTTTGTATTTCTGTGTGGTCTGGTCAGCACGGTTGGGGGTGAACTTTGCATATGCAGGGCTTTATAGGGAGACACTCTTCGAGTTGAATCCGCAATGCATTCCATAGATAGTCTGACTACTTTTTATGTTTTCATGAATCTCAGATTCTGAACAGCATCATAATGATTATGAGCTTGAGCGCATGAAAAGAATAAAGTAGAACAATGCCATGGCTGTCAAACTTGGCATTAAGGGATTGAAATCAAGTCTGGATGCAATGCAATGCAAACGCTCTCCACCTACAGATTCATGCTCAGAATATGATCCTAACAGTGATTCTGAGCTAGAGGGAGACCTAAGTCAATGTAGCTCCCTAGTGGAGGAGTCAGAGGCAGATGCCCGATCTTATTCACCCATCAAGGTGCTTACTCTAACTTTCCAAGGTTATATTGGTCGCACATATCTTGCAAATGATGCTTTGCATTGCTTTGCATTGCTTCTACTTTGTTGCACTACCATTAGCTTAGTTTACACATCGTGTATGTGAATACGCCCTGCCTATCCATTTTCAGTACATATTCCATCTGTCATCATACCATATTTATCCATTGAAATGTTGTTCTTGTGTATCAGACGTTCAAAAGGAGGAGGGTGATTGCTGATCACAGAGGAGCATGAGCAAAGTATTTGGAAAAGGTAGTGACACCTGATAAATCAAATAGTCCATTAGGTGTAGTTGCAATATCACCTGACCCACAAAACACCCCAACTCTAGCAGACTCTAGCCCTACTACACTGGTCATTTCTGATACCCCAACTGCCGCAAACAGTATGATGATGCTAGTTGACATAGCACCAGCTCTACGACGCAAAACCCCCATTCCAGCAAAGAGTACACCAAATCCAGTTGCCAAATCCATTTTCGAACCAGAGAGAGCCCCAATTGCAGCAAATAGGACCCTTGTTCCATTTCTTCCCAGTTTAGAAGACGAAGCTTATATTGTTGTCAGGAACTTTGTGCGCATCTTTCCTTCATGGAAAGATTATACCGTAGACACAGAACAATTTCCAGTCTTCCTCCGCAACTTACGCGTAAGTAATATACTAATGTTATTCATGGTAATTAAAGCATATGTTTCTGCTGACAGAAGACACAAGATTTCATTCTTTTAAATAGGCGAGGACCAGACTGGATTGTCAAGACGAGCAAGGGTTGGTTGCGCTTTTCAAGCACTCGTTGATGAAGTATCGTTCCTACCTAAGGCAAGCGCACTTTGATGACAAGCCTCTAAACGAAATTTCTGTAAAGTCTCCGGTGCTACATTTATTAGACAGTGACTGGAATAATCTTGTTACACATTGGTCTTGTTTGCAGTGTAAGGTATTGTCTATGATATCACATCACAATTTGAACTACATTTCTGCATTTGCCTTAACGTCTCACTTGTACGAAAACTGTTAGCAGAAGACCACTCATTCTCAAGGGACCACAGAATCTCGCAACTATACTGCACACTGCATTGCTCTCGTGAGTACCTCTTGCCCTGTATGACCATACTTACTTTCATAGCTGTTTGATTATGTAGCATCACTGCACATGTTAGCCTCGTTATCGTCCATTTGGTGGACATTATAATATCCATATGGACTCTTACATAAATTTAGAATCAACTCAATGCTTTTGAAGAGGTTTAGCTCGGCAGTCCTCTTGTAAGGACTGAACGTCGTCTATCACTGTACTTACATTAACAGCTACTCCCTCCGTCCCATAATATAAGAACGTTTTGTACAGTACACCAGTGTTCAAAGCACTCTTGTATTATGGGAAGAGGGATTGGTTCATTGTGTAGCATTCTACATCTTATCTCCCCCACCCACCATTCACTAAAAAATATCAGATCTATATTTAATCTTACCAAAAAGTTGAATACACAGACAATGCCAGTGCAGAAGTGTAGCCCATTGCTCTTGTCAGTACATTTTGTCCTGTAACGCTTGTACTTCCAGGGATTGGTAGTTGATTATGTAGCATCAATCTGCATCTTATCTTCATTATCCTCTATCCCTTCCAGTATTATCATATCTATAATTACTCTCTACAAAATGTAGAGTACAGGCAATGCTTATGAAGAAGATTCTGTGCTGAAATTCTTGAGTTATCCTTCCCTTGACATGGAGAAGGGCATTATAAAGCCGGTGTTAACTGTTAATCTAAGTCAGTCCTTCTAAAGCCTTTATCCTCAACTGCTGTTTAATTTGCTCATACTCCCTATCGTTTACTGTTGTTTAGTTTGCTGTTTCTATCAAAATGCATGTTCGCAAGAACCGTAAGTTCCAAGTTTTACTTGTAAAACCAATTCCTTATTCATACCATGCACATTACTCAATACTCCCTATATGTATGCTTGTTTTTGTGGATCTATAATCCAGTGTGTGGTGAAGCAGCCCACATTTGCACCTTGTCATCTCCTGTTTTATCTTACTGATGTGGCTGATGATATGAACAACATGCCATGCACATTAACCAAAATAGATACAATGATTGTATTTGCCCTTCATCTATGCTTGTTATGTTGACATGGTAATCCAGTAGTGTGGTGAAGCTCCCCGCATTATGAACAATGCCAAATTGTGCTATTGATATTTTGAACTTACTCTTTATTTTCTAATTTGAAATTGGATGGAATTGACAGCACAGTTATCATCTTTGTTTATACACGTGCAAAACATGTCATCTCTCTGCTTGTTTCAGGGAGATATGCCTGATGGCATGCATAAGTCTGCTGAAGGCTGTGAGACAAACCCAACATATATTGCAGCAAAGAAGGCAAAACATCTTGAAGATAGCGAGACAATCCCAAAGTCTTGTCTTGATGCAGTGTTCAAGTTACTTGAGACTAGCAGTCAGACAAGCTCACAAAATTCGCTGTCTCAATCAGTTCGACTTCTTCAGTCCCAAGTTCTAGCAGAAAGGCATTCTGCAACTCAACTTCGACTTGAAGTCCTATCTCTAAGAAAGATTGCGGAGAACACCAATGAGAACCTCATTGCTAAACAGCTACACCTGGAAGCTATGACCGACATGCTAGGCCGGTCTCACAGCCTTGCTCAGCAGCTTGCGCAGCAGTTCTCGCGCAAGCCTAACCTTTCTTGAACTATCTTGGAAGTGGTCTCGTTTTAATATTATTTTGTTACGCTGCAATGGTGCCCAGTTTTTGTAATCTGCTTCTTCGTTGCGCTTTATGATCACTGGTGGCGAGCTTCGATGCCAAGTGGATGTAATATACCATAAATCCTTTATTGTATAGTGTAGGTTTATTCTAAGTTACTATGCCGTCATTTATTTATTGTATAGAGTAGGTTTGTTCTTAATTCCTACTAGTTACTACCATCATTCGCTATCTGAAAAAAATCTGATGTAGCCGACCGGGCCGAAACATTCGCCTATAACGGGCTTGGTTTTTAGCGGGCCACAATTGGGCCAGCCTGCATCTTTCTTGGGCCCGAATGGCCATAGGGGCCTTCACACTTTGCGCCAGGCCCACAACTTACTCCGGCCTATATTCGGCCCAAATTTTAGTTGGGCCTTTTGTGGACCCAATGCTTAGTTTGGCCCATGTAGCGTTGGGCCATTAACGGGCTGAATATTCTGCTAGCCTGTTACGGCCCCGAAGAAACCATGGGCCTTTAGCAGGCCGAAATGCATGTTGGGCCTCAATTTTCAATAGTCGTCGATGGGCCTTCAGCAGGCTGAAATGTAGACAGGGCCTTTTTTGGCCCAGTTATGTGACGGGCCGTTACCGGGCGAAACATATCTCGGGCCTTAGTTGGACCACTGATATCATGGGCCTTTAATAGGCCGAAAGCTTAGTACAGGCATCAACGGACCGAATTATACGACAGGCCTTTAACAAGCCCAAAGTCACGTTGTGCTGAACTGTTGCCACCTTTATCACGGTCCGTTAGTGGGACGGACGTTGCTTCGGACCATATATGGCCCATGGGCAGCACGGGCCATTCTGTGACGCCCGGATAAATAAGCTACAGTAATCCCCTGCTAATGATGCCACGTCACCTCGGTTGCTGTTGCCAATCTCGCGTTAGTTCAAAACAATTAAAATTCTAATTTGAATTATTGGCAAACAACAAAAGTTTTCAAACAATAAAACTAAAATGTTGACACTATTCTATAAATTCCCCTAATCATTGCCATGATGGTACCAACTTCATTTGACTCACAGATAAATCCCTAGGAAATTAATAAGTGGTCCAACAACAAATAAATTAGCCATTTCAAAATAAACGAATGTTTTTGTATTTACAAACCACTTGAAATCGTGTGTGCTAGCTCAAAACATTGCCTATTATTTATGTGACAAGTTTTGTGTTCAATAAAACTTATTTGGATTAAATTAAAATACAAAACGGTAGAGAAAATACAAAACAGAAAATTAGAAGAAGGAACAGGGGCTAAGTGCACACTGTACACTACAGGCCCAGTGCTATAGTGCACGGCCTAGCCCACCACAGGCCTTTCCTCTTTCTCCTGTACAGAGGAGAAGGCAGGGGCCATGGCGTGGCGGCCATCCCACGGCGCCACGGCCGGATGACCGACACCTGCTCCTCTCGAGTGCCCTAGAGAGGATAAGGAGGACACCCACGACCCCCCTGCCGAACCCTAGCCCGCCTTCCCGTTCCCCACACACGCGCCGTTTCCTCTCTGCTCACCTCGCCGAGCGCCTCCATGGCCGCGTCGTCAACATGCACGCGGCCACCGGCCACCGTCCTCCACACCGACGGGTCCAGGAGGTCCACCGTGGAAGAGTTCGTCGCCTGCGCCCTCGAGAACAAGCCGGGGAGCCCCGCAGCGCCGCCATCGCCTGCCGTCGATCCGCGGCGGACACCACCGCTCCAGCGCCACCCCGGCCTTCCCGAGTCTTCTGCGAGCATCGCTATGAGCCCCGCATAATTTCCCCTTTCCTCCATAGCTCGAACTCGCACCGTAGCCACCTCCCCTGCTCGAGTCCGGCGCCGCAGTCCGCCATGGCCTATTCGTCGCTAGCGCCCGAGCTCCTCTGCTCCGTCCGAGCGCTCCAGCACGCTCCGGGTGAGCTATAGGTCCGATTTAACTAGTTAGGTAGCCCGTTCGCGTTGCGTTTGGCGGTTTTTCATTTGAGCCGAGCTCCGCCGCCGCCGTATCCTCCCGTGGCCGCGCCTGGAGCACTGCTCCCGCGTGCGCCCGCGCGAGCCCCTTGCCGTCCCTGGCCTTGCCCCCGTGCGGCTATCGCCGCTACGCCCGCGAGCCCCCCTGGCCGCGCCCGCCTACTCTCTGCCGCTCTCACCGCCTGCCTACAGCGCCGCTGCACTCCGCCCCGCGCCTCCAGCGCCTCGCGCTCGCCGGCGCTGACCGCGCCCTCCCCGGACGCACCAGGGCTTTGCCCTCCTCGCGCCGCGCCTCGCCGGGCCCTCCCGCTGACCGCTGGCCGCTCGCCCCACCGCCTCACAACGCCTCCCCTGCCGCTTGCGCCCTCCGCCGTGGCCTCTGGCCACCGACGTCTAACGACCGGCCTAAATGGCCATTAAGCCACTAACCCCCCTCTAACCCAATGACGTGTGGGCTCCTTCCGCCTAACTTTTTGGTTAAAAATATATATAATCTAAGTGGTGCCTATGACAGTGGGGCCCCAGCCCTAATTAGTTTAATTTAAACACTTTGCTAAAGTTATGAGGCACTGACCGTGGGACCCCCCGGTCCCCGTTGACCAGTCAACGTTGACTGCTGGCTGGGAAGTCAACGGGGCCCACTGTCAGCCCTTGTACACTGCTGGGTGCACTGGACCGGGTGTTCCTAGCCTTTTCCTTTTATTTTTCGAAATTAAATAAATTCTAGAATATTTGTAAAACTTTGAAAAATCATATAAAATAAACCGTAACTCGGATGGAAATGTTTTCTACATGAAAGTTGCTCAGAAAAATCCAATGAATCCGAATACGCGGTCCGTTCATTTGTCACATGCCTCTAGCATGCTGAACATGGAATTTTCCCCTCCGGTCATCTGTCTGGCACAGGTCCGGAACCGGGAAAACATTCCCGGTTGAATTTCCCCCTTCACCTATTCGTGTAGACATACGTTAGGTCACACCCGACACGTCATATTACCACGTTATGCTTTGTGTTGCTATGTTTGCTTTATATTTACTGTTTCTTCCCCCTCTTCTCTCCGGTAGACCCCGAGACCGATGCTGCCCCTGTGATCGACTACGTCGACGACAACCCCCTCCTTGCCAGAGCAACCAGGCAAGCCCCCCCCCCTTGATCACAAGATATCGCCTATTCTTCTCTATACTGCTTGCATTAGAGTAGTGTAGCATGTTACTGCTTTCCGTTAATCCTATCCTGATGCATAGCCTGTCATTGTTGCTACAGTTGTTACCCTTACCTGCTATCCTACTGCTTAGTATAGGATGCTAGTGTTCCATCAGAGGCCCTACACTCTTGTCCGTCTGCCATGCTATACTACTGGGCCGTGATCACTTCGGGAGGTGATCACGGGTATATACTTATATACTCTATACATGACACATGTGGTGACTAAAGTCGGGTCGGCTCGTTGAGTACCCGCAAGTGATTCTAATGAGGGGGCTGAAAGGACAGGTGGCTCCACCCCGGTAGAGGTGGGCCTGGGTTCCTGACGGCCCCCGACTGTTACTTTGTGGCGGAGCGACAGGGCAGGTTGAGACCACCTAGGAGAGAGGTGGGCCTGGCCCTGGTCGGTGTTCGCGGATACTTAACACGCTTAACGAGTTCTGGGTATTTGATCTGAGTCTGGCCATTTGGTCTATACGCACTAACCATCTAAGCGGGAGTAGTTATGGGTATCCCGACGTCGTGGTATCAGCCGAAGCCTTTGTGACGTCAGCGACTGAGTGGCGCGCGCCGGATTGGACTGGAACGCCACTAGGCTAGGTCTGCTTCCGGCCGCGTACGCAACATGCAGGTGTGCAATGGGCGATGGGCCCAGACCCCTGCGCGCATAGGAGTTAGACCGGCGTGCTGACCTCTCTGTTGTGCTTAGGTGGGGCTGCGACGTGTTGATCTTCCGAGGCCGGGCATGACCCAGAAAAGTGTGTCCGGCCAAATGGGATCGAGCGTGTTGGGTTATGTGGTGCACCCCTGCAGGGAAGTTTATCTATTCGAATAGCCGTGTCCCTCGGTAAAAGGACGACCCGGAGTTGTACCTTGACCTTATGACAACTAGAACTGGATACTTAATAAAACACACCCTTCCAAGTGCCAGATATAACCCGGTGATCGCTCTCTAATAGGGTGACGAGGAGGGGATCGCCGGGTAGGATTATGCTATGCGACGCTACTTGGAGGACTTCAATCTACTCTCTTCTACATGCTGCAAGATGGAGATGGCCAGAAGCGTAGTCTTCGACAGGACTAGCTATCCCCCTCTTATTCTGGCATTCTGCAGTTCAGTCCACTGATATGCCCCTTTACACATATACCCATGCATATGTAGTGTAGCTCCTTGCTTGCGAGTACTTTGGATGAGTACTCACGGTTTCTTTTCTCCCTCTTTTCCCCTTTCTATACCTGATTGACGCAACCAGATGCTGGAGTCCAGGAGCTAGAGATCCCGAGGATGATTCTACATGGAGTTCGGCTTCGAGGAGTAGTTAGGAGGATCCCAGGCAGGAGGCCTGCGCCTCGTTCGATCTGTATCCCAGTTTGTGCTAGCCTTCTTAAGGCAAACTTGTTCAACTTATGTCTGTACTCAGATATTGTTGCTTCTGCTGACTCGTCTATGATCGAGCACTTGTATTCGAGCCCTCGAGGCCCCTGGCTTGTATTATGATGCTTGTATGACTTATTTATGTTGTAGAGTTGTGTTGTGATATCTTCCCGTGAGTCCCTGATCTTGATCGTACACATTTGCGTGCATGATTAGTGTACGGTCAAATCGGGGGCGTCACACATTCCCAGGCCGAAAGACACACCGGGCTGAAATGGGCCCATGTCTACATCGGGCCTCTAACAGGCCGAAAGTCACGGGGCCGTAATTGGGCCCAAATATTCGGCAAACAATTAACGGGCCAGATCTGGCTTCGGGCCGTAAATGGGCCTTTATTAAACAGGCTGTTATTGGGCTGGCCCACTAGTACCTGAGTAACTACTACGGGCCTTTGACTGGGTCGGCCTTTTTAACCTATATGGGCCTTTGTTGGGCCCTGCCACATGTCGACGTATCGTAGGCGTGTCATGTCCAATGAATGGATGACATCAGTCCCAACGGTAAGCCAACACGTGTTTCCTCCGGCCAATGAGAATTTTACATGTGGAAAATCCTCATTGGTCCGGTCTGTTAGCGGGTTATCGGATCCAAAACCAGACCCGATAGCTTAACAGCGACCCGTTACGGTGGATGCCACGTGTCGGTCACCCTTGACGAAAGCACTTCCATGACGCGGCATTTATCGTCATGGAAGTGGACACTTCCGTGATGTTAATTTTGGTAATGTCATGGAACACTTCTACGACAGCACAAGTATGACTATCTTGATTCTGTCATAAAATCGTCATGGATGTACATGCATGACAGAAAACGTGACCTACTGTGATAAACATGTATCATTGATGTCTACTACACAACCTTCTTCTTGTAGACGTTGTTGGGCCTCCAAGTGCAGAGGTTTGTAGGATAGTAGCAAATTTCCCTCAAGTGGATGACCTAAGGTTTATCAATCCGTGGAAGGCGTAGGATGAAGATGGTCTCTCTCAAACAACCCTGCAACCAAATAACAAAGAGTCTCTTGTGTCCCCAACACACCCAGTACAATAGTAAATTGTATAGGTGCACTAGTTCGGCGAAGAGATGGTGATACAAGTGCAATATGGATGGTAGATATAGGTTTTCATAATCTGAAAAATATAAAAATAGCAAGGTAACTAATAATAAAAGTGAGCACAAACGGTATTCCAATGCTAGGAAATAAGGCCTAGGGTTCATACTTTCACTAGTGCAAGTTCTCTCAGCACTAATAACATAATTGGATCATATAACAATCCCTCAACATGCAACAAAGAGTCACTCCAAAGTCACTAATAGCGGAGAACAAACGAAGAGATTATTGTAGGGTACGAAACCACCTCAAAGTTATTCTTTCGGATCGATCTATTCAAGAGTTTGTACTAGAATAACACCTTAAGATACAAATCAACCAAAACCCTAATGTCACCTAGATACTGCAATGTCACCTCAAGTATCCGTGGGTATGATTATACGATATGCATCACACAATCTCAGATTCATCTATTCAACCACCACAGATAAGCACATGCAAGACATACATCAAGTGTTCTCAAATCCTTAAATACTCAATCCGATAAGATAACTTCAATGGGAAAACTCAATCCATTACAAGAGAGTAGAGGGGGAGAAACATCATAAGATCCAACTATAATAGCAAAGCTCACGATACATCAAGATCGTACCACCTCAAGAACACGAGAGAGAGAGAGATCAAACACATAGCTACTCGTACATACCCTCAGCCCCAAGGGTGAACTACTCCCTCCTCGTCATGGAGAGCGCCGGGATGATGAAGATGGCCACCAGTGAGGGATCCCCCTCCGGCAAGGTGCCGGAACAGGGCCCCGATTGGTTTTCGGTGACTACAGAGGCTTGCGGCGGCGGAACTCCTGATCTATTATGTTCCCCGATGTTTTTAGGGTATGTGGACATATATAGGTGAAAGAAGTCGGTCAGGGGAGCCACGAGGGGCCCACAAGGGTGGGGGCGCGCCCAGGGGGTAGGGTGCGCCTCCCTGCCTCGTGGCTTCCTCGAAGCTTCCCTGACGTCTACTCCAAGTCTCCTGGATTGCTTCCGTTCCAAAAATAACGCTCCCGAAGGTTTCATTCCATTTGGACTCCGTTTGATATTCCTTTTCTTCGAAACACTGAAATAGGCAAGAAAACAACAATTTGGGCTGGGCCTCCGGTTAATAGGTTAGTCCCAAAAATAATATAAAAGTGTATAATAAAGCCCATTAAACATCCAAAACAGAATATATAATAGCATGAATACTCCATAAATTATAGATACGTTGGAGACGTATCAGCATCCCCAAGCTTAATTCCTGCTCGTCCTCGAGTAGGTAAATGATAAAAGAAATAATTTATGAAGTGTCAATGCTAGCAGGTGCACAAGGTTGATCAATGATAATTTCAATCGCCTTTTCTAGCATCATTATATGTCATAACAGTAGCTCATCTCATAAAACTTTTCATGATCAAGTAACAAACTATTCACATGTTAAAGCATAGATCATAAACTTTCTTGAAAACTAACAAACCGTGTTATTAGTCATCAAACAATTACAATTCATCTTATTTTCAGGAAGAGTCTATGTCAGAGCTTTGATTCAGCAAACTTCACATACTCAACTATCATTTAGTCTTTCACAATTGCTAACACTCACGCGATATTTATGGGTTCAAAGTTTAAATCAGACACAGAGAAAGATAGGGGCTTATAGATTCGCCTCCCAACCTTTTACCTCAAGGGTATATATATATCAGGATCTTTTCAACACAATGTGCTTGCCAAAGGATAAAATGTAAAAAGGAAAGGTGAAGATCACCATGAATCTTGCATAAGGTATAAGACAAGAATAAAATATAGGCCCTTCGCAGAGGGAAGCAGAGGTTGTCATGCGCTTTTATAGTTGGATGCACAAAATATTAATGCGAAAGAACGTCACTTTATATTGCCACTTGTGATAGGGACCTTTATTATGCAGTCCGTCGCTTTTATTGCTTCCACATCACAAGATCGTATAAAGCTTATTTTCTCCACACTAATAGATCATACATATTTAGAGAGCAATTTTTATTGCATGCACCGATGACAACTTACTTGAAGGATCTTACTCAATCCATAGGTAGGTATGGTGGACTCTCATGGCAATACTGGTTTAAGGGATGTTTGGAAGCACAAGTAGTATCTCTACTTGGTGCAAAGAATTTGGCTAGCATGAGGGGGAAAGGCAAGCTCAGCATGTTGAATGATCCATGACAATATACTTTATTTCGGATATAAGAAAACATAACCCATTACGTTGTCTTCCTTGTCCAACATCAACCTTTTAGCATGTCATATTTTAATGAGTGCTCACAATCATAAAAGATGTCCAAGATAGTATATTTATATGTGAAATCTCTCTTCCCTCAATATTCTTTCATGAGTTGTTCAAGTGACCAATACAATGTCTGCTAACCTTCAATAAATTTACCACCTCTACTTCTTATATGTGAAGTCATTACTCCCCATGGGATAAGCATATGAAACATATATAATTTCATATTTATGATATTCAAATCATTCAACTATTTACTCATAGGATATAAGTGAAGCACACGAGTAAATGACAAACTACTCCAAAAAGATATAAGTGAAGATCAATGAGTAGTTAAATAATTATTTAGCTATGTGAAGACTCTCCCATTTAATAATTTCAGATCTTGATATTTTATTCAAATAGCAAGCAAAACAAAATGACATTCTAACAATAGCAAACTTCACGTGAAGAAGCAAAAACTTAGGATCAACCGATACTAACCGATAGTTGTCGAAGAAGAAAGGTGGGATGCCAACCGGGGCATCCCCAAGCTTAGACGCTTGAGACTTCTTGAAATATTATCTTGGGATGCCTTGGGCATCCCCAAGCTTGAGCTTTTGTGTCTCCTTAATTCCTCTCATATCGCGGTCTCCATAAATCTCAAAGGCTTCATCCACACAAAACTCAACAAGGACTCGTGAGATAAGTTAGTATAAACCAATGCAAAAACCTTATCATACTCTACTGTAGAAAATCACTAAAATTATTATTCAACATTGCATACTAAATGCCTCTGCATATTTGATAGTCCTATCCTCAAATAGAATCATTAAAGAAGCAAACATATGCAAACAATGCAAACATAACAGCAATCTGTCTAAGCAGGACAGTCTGTAAAGAATGCAGCAAGATCCATACTTCCCTAGATCCAAAAATTATGAAAGAAAATTCCCACTGTAGTAAATTTATCAGAGCTTATTATGCAAAAGGTTTCAACATTTTATCACATTCTGAATTTTCTAGGGAATTTTTGCAACAGCGGTAAACTTTCTGTTTTCAAACAGGACCATGTATACTTGCAAAATAAGCATGCTAAAGGCTATCCTTGACATTTTTATTGAAAATAGAGATGCAAAAAATTATTCTAAATAACAGCAAGCAAATACTAACAAAATAAAATGACTCTCCAAGCAAAACACATATCATGTGGTGAATAAAAATATAGCTCCAAGTAAAGTTATCGATGAACGAAGAAGAAAGAGGGGATGCCTTCCGGGGCATCCCCAAGCTTAGGCTCTTGGTTGTCCTTGAATATTACCTTGGGGTGCCTTGGGTATCCCCAAGCTTGGGCTCTTGCCACTCCTTATTCCATAGTCCATCGAATCTTTACCCAAAACTTGAAAACTTCACAACACAAAACTTAACAGAAAACTCGTAAGCTCCGTTAGTATAAAAAAATAAATCACCACTTAGGTACTGTTGTGAACTCATTCTAAATTCATATTGGTGTAATATCTACTGTACTCCAACTCCTCTATGGTTCATACCCTCCGATACTACTCATAGATTCATCAAAATAAGCAAACAACACAATGAAAACAGAATCTCTCAAAAACAGAACAGTCTGGAGTAATCTGCATCAAACGCAAACTTATGGAACTCAGAAAAATCTGCCAAACGAACTAGATAATTTGATTATTGATCTACTGCAATTGGAATCAGTATTTTATCACTTTCTGGTGATTTTTAACAATTGTTTTTGTGAGAAGAAAGTTTCTGTCTTTTTCAGCAAGATCAAATAATTATCATCCAAGAAGATCCTATAGGTCTTACGTGGCACAAACACTAATTAAAACATAAAACCACATCTAACCAGAGGCTAGATGATTTATTTATTACTAAACAGGAACAAAAAGCATGGAACAAAAATAAAATTGGGTTGCCTCCCAACAAGCGCTATCTTTTAACGCCCCTAGCTAGGCATGATGATTTTAATGATGCTCACATAAAAGATAAGAGTTGAAACATAAAGAGAGCATCATGAAGAATATTACTAGCACATTTAAGTCTAACCCACTCCCTATGCATAGGGATTTTGTGAGCAAACAACTTATGGGAACAATAATCAACTAGCATAGGAAGGCAAAACAAGCATAACTTCAAGATTTTCAACACATAGAGAGGAAACTTTATATTATTGCAATATGTAGAAGCATATGATCCTCCCTCATAATAATTTTCAGTAGCATCATGAATGAATTCAATCATATAACCAGCACATAAAGCATTTTTTTTCATGATCTACTTGCATAGTAATTTTCCTACTCCCCACATAAGCAAATTTATTCTCATCAATTGTAGTGGGAGCAAACTCAACAAAATAACTATCATGTGATTGAAAATTAAGATCAAGATGACAAGTTTCATGGTTATCATTATTCTTTATAGCATACGTGTCATCACAATAATCATCATAGATAGGAGGCATGCTTTCATCATAATAAATTTGCTCATCAAAACTTGGGGGACTAAACATATCATATTCATCAAACATAGCATCCCCAAGCTTGTGGCTTTGCATATCATTAGCATCATGGGTATTCAAGGAATTCATACTAACAGCATTGCAATCATGCTCATCATACAAAGATTTAGTGCCAAATATTCTAATGCATTCTTCCTCTAGCAATTGAGCACAATTATCGGAATCCTTATTTTCACGAAAGACATTAAAAAGATGAAGCATATGAGGCATCCTAAATTCCATTTTTTTTGTAGTTTTCTTTTATAGACTAAACTAGTGATAAAACAAGAATCTAAAAGATTCGATTGCAAGATTTAAAGATATACCTTCAAGCACTCACCTCCCCGGCAACGGCGCCAGAAAAGAGCTTGATGTCTACTACACAACCTTCTTCTTGTAGACGTTGTTGGGCCTCCAAGTGCAGAGGTTTGTAGGACAATAGCAAATGTCCCTCAAGTGGATGACCTAAGGTTTATTAATCCGTGGGAGGCGTAGGATGAAGATGGTGTCTCTCAAACAACCCTGCAACCAAATAACAAAGAGTCTCTTGTGTCCCCAACACAACCAGTACAATGGTAAATTGTATTGGTGCACTAGTTCGGCGAAGAGATGGTGACACAAGTGCAATATGGATGGTAGATATAGGTTTTCGTAATCTGAAAATATAAAAACAGCAAGGTAACTAATAATAAAAGTGAGCACAAACGGTATTGCAATGCTAGGAAACAAGGCCTAGGGTTCATACTTTCACTAGTGCAAGTTCTGTCAACAATACTAACATAATTGGATCATATAACAATCCCTAAACATGCAACAAAGAGTCACTCCAAAGTCACTAATAGCGGAGAACAAACGAAGAGATTATTGTAGGGTACGAAACCACCTCAAAGTTATTCTTTCAGATTGATCTATTCAAGAGTTCGTACTAGAATAACACCTTAAGATACAAATCAACCAAAACCCTAATGTCACCTAGATACTCCAATGTCACCTCAAGTATCCGTGGGTATGGTTATACGATATGCATCACACAATCTCAGATTCATCTATTCAACCAACACAAAGAACTTCAAAGAGTGCCCCAAAGTTTCTACCGGAGAGTCAAGACGAAAACGTGTGCCAACCCCTATGCATAAGTTCACGAGCGGAACCCGCAAATTGATCACCAAAACATACATCAAGTGGATCGCATGAATATCCCATTGTCACCACAAATAAGCACATGCAAGACATACATCAAGTGTTCTCAAATCCTTAAAGACTCAATCCGACAAGATAACTTCAATGGGAAAACTCAATCCATTACAAGAGAGTAGAGGGGGAGAAACATCATAAGATCCAACTATAATAGCAAAGCTCACGATACATCAAGATCGTACCACCTCAAGAACACGAGAGAGAGAGAGATCAAACACATAGCTACTGGTACATACCCTCAGCCCCAAGGGTGAACTACTCCCTCCTCGTCACGGAGAGCGCCGGGATGATGAAGATGGCCACCAGTGAGGGATCCCCCTCCGGCAGGGTGCTGGGACAGGGTCCCGATTGGTTTTCGGTGACTACAGAGGCTTGCGGCGGCGGAACTCCCGATCTATTCGGTTCCCCAATGTTTTAGGGTATATGGACATATATAGGCGAAAGAAGTCGGTCAGGGGAGCCACGAGGGGCCCATGAGGGTGGGGGCACGCCCAGGGGGTAGGGCGCGCCTCCCTGCCTCATGGCTTCCTCAAAGCTTCCCTGACGTCTACTCCAAGTCTCCTGGATTGCTTTCCTTCCAAAAATAACGCTCCTGAAGGTTTCATTCCGTTTAGACTCCATTTGATATTCCTTTTCTTCGAAACACTGAAATAGGCAAGAAAACAGCAATTTGGGCTGGGCCTCCGGTTAATAGGTTAGTCCCAAAAATATTATGAAAGTGTATAATAAAGCCCATTAAACATCCAAAACAGAATATATAATAGCATGAATACTTCATAAATTATAGATACGTTGGAGACGTATCAATCATCACGGAAGTATATTTTTTTTGTAGTGAAGTGATCCACTCCAGGATCAATATTGTACCCCCTTGCCAAACTCATGGCAAGGTACACAATAGGTTTGGTACATAGCATAGCATACTTTATAGAACCTATGGCTGAGGCATAGGGAATGACTTTCATTCTCTTTCTATTTTCTGCCGTGGCCTTGTTTTGAGTCTTACTCAACTTTACACCTTGCACTACAGGCAAGAACTCCTTCTTTGCTTGTTCCATTTTGAACTACTTTAAAAATCTTGTCAAGGTATGTACTCATTGAAAAATCTTATCAAGCGTCTTGATCTATCTCTATAGATCTTGATGCCCAATATGTAAGCATCTTCACTGAGGTCTTTCTTTGGAAAACTCCTTTCAAACACTCTTTTATGCTTTCCAGAAAATTCTACATCATTTCCGATCAACAATATGTCATTCGCATATACTTATCAGAACGGATGTAGTGCTCCCACTCACTTTCTTGTAAATACAGGCTTCACTGCAAGTCTGTATAAAACTATATGCTTTGATCAACTTATCAAAGCGTATATTCCAACTCCGAGATGCTTGCACCAGTCCATAGATGGATCGCCGGAGCTTGCACATTTTTTTAGCACCTTTAGGATTGACAAAACCTTTTGGTTGTATCATATACAACTCTTCTTTAATAACTCTATTAAGGAATGCAGTTTTGATATCCATTTGTCAGATTTCATAAAATGTGGCAATTGCTAACATGATTCGGACAGACTTTAAGCATCGATATGAGTGAGAAAATCTCATCGTAGTCAACATCTTGAACTTGTCAAAAACCCTTTTTGACAAGTCGAGCTTTGTAGATAGTAACACTACAATCAGCGTCCGTCTTCCTCTTGAAGATCCATTTATTCTCAATGGCTTGCCAATCATCGGGCAAGTCCACCAAAGTCCACACTTTGTTCTCATACATGGATTCTATCTCAGATTTCATGGCCTCAAGCCATCTGTCGGAATCTAGGCTCATCATCGCTTCCTCATAATTTGTAGGTTCGTCACCGTCTAGTAACATGACTTCCAGAACAGGATTACCTTACCACTCTGGTACGGATCGTACTCTGGTTGACCTACGAGGTTCGGTAGTAACTTGATCTGAAGTTTCATGATCATCATCATTAACTTCCTCACTAATTGGTGTAGGCATCACTCGAACTGATTTCAGTGATGAGCTACTTTCCAATTCGAGAGAAGGTACAATTACCTCATCAAGTTCTACTTTCCTCCCACTCACTTCTTTCGAGAGAAACTCCTTCTCTAGAAAGGATCCACTCTTAGCAACAAAGATCTTGCCTTCGGATCTGTGATAGAAGGTGTACCCAACAGTTTCTTTTGGTTATCCAATGAAGACGCACTTCTCCGATTTGGGTTTGAGCTTATCAGGCTGAAACTTTTTCACATAAGCATCGCAGCCCCAAACTTTAAGAAATGACAGCTTAGGTTTCTTGCTAAGCCACAGTTCATACGGTGTCGTCTCAACGGATTTTTAGACGGTGCCCTCTTTAACGTGAATGCAGCTGTCTCCAATGCATAACCCCAAAACGATAGTGGTAAATCGGTAAGAGACATCATACATTGCACCATATCTAATAAAGTACAGTTACGACGTTTGAACACACCATTACGCAGTGGTGTTCCAGGTGGCGTGAGTTGCGAAACTATTCCACATTGTTTAAAATGAAGGCGAAACTCGTAACTCAAATATTCGCCTCCACGATCAGATTGTAGAAACTTTATTTTCTTGTTACGATGATTCTCAACTTCACTCTGAAATTATTTGAACTTTTCAAATGTCCCAGACTTGTGTTTCATTAAGTAGATATACCCGTATCTGCTCAAATCATCTGTGAAGGTCAGAAAATAACGATACCCGCCGCGAACCTCAACACTCATCGGACCGCATACATCGGTATGTATCATTTCCAATAAGTAAGTGGCTCGCTCCATTGTTCCGGAGAACGGAGTCTTAGTCATCTTGCCCATGAGGCATGGTTCATAAGCAGCAGATGATTCATAATCAAGTGATTCCAAAAGTCCATCCGCATGGAGTTTCTTCATGCGCTTTACACCAATATGACCTAAACGGCAGTGCCACTAGTATGTTGCACTATCATTATCAGTTTTGCATCTTTTGGCATCAATATCATGAATATGTGTATCAGTCCGATCGAGATTAAATAAACCATTCACCTTGGGTGTATGACCACAGAAGGTTTTATTCATGTAAACAGAATAACAATTATTCTTTGACTTAAATGAATAACCGTATTGCAATAAACATGATCCAATCATATTATGCTCAACGCAAACACCAAATAACATTTATTTTAGGTTCAACACTAACCCCGAAGGTAAAGGGAGTGTGCGATGGTGATCTTATCAACCTTTGGAATCATTCCCAACACACATCGTCACCTCACCCTCAACTAGTCTTTGTTCATTTTGTAACTCCTGTTTCGAGTTACTAATCATAGCAACTGAACTAGTATCAAATACCCAGGGGCTACTATGGACACTAGTAAAGTACACATCAATAACATGTACATCATATATACTTTTGTTCACTTTGTCATCCTTCTTATCCGCCAAGTATTTGGGGCAGTTCCGCTTCTACTGACCATTTCCTTTGCAGTAGAAGCACTCAGTTTCAGGCTTGGGTCTAGCTTTGGTCTTCTTCATGGGAGTGGCAACTTGCTTGCCATTCTTCTTGAAGTTCCCTTTATTTCCCTTGCCCTTTTACTTGAAACTAGTGGTCTTGTCAACCATCAACATTTGATACTTTTCTTGATTTCTACCTTCGTCGATTTCAGCATCACGAAGAGCTCGGGAATCGTTTTTCGTCATCCCTTGCATATTATAGTTCATCACGAAGTTCCAGTAACTTGGTGATAGTGAATAGAGAACTCTGTTAATCACTATCTTAAATGGAAGATTAGCTCCCATTTGATTCAAGCGATTGTAGTACTCAGACATTCTGAGCACATGCTCACTGGTTGAGCTATTCTCCTCCATCTTGTAGGCAAAGTACTTGTCAGAGGTCTCATACCTCTCGACTCGGGCATGAGTCTGAAATACCAATTTCAGCTCTTGGAACATCTTATATGCTCTGTGGCGTTCAAAACGTTTTTTGAAGTCCCGGCTCTAAGCCGTAAAGCATGGTGCACTAAACTATCAAGTAGTCATCATACCGAGCTTGCCAATCGTTCATAACGTCTGCATCTACTCCTGCAATCACTACAAAAAAAGACACATCCGTGACATTTAGGACCGAACGAAAAAAAATTCTGTCATACTTATGACACTTCTATGACGATAATTGTGACAAAACCCGGTATCATCATAGATGTGGTGGGCTCCTACTTCTATGACAAAAAATCATGACAGAAAATGGGCTTTTCGTCCTGGGCGGGCCGGAGACGCAGCTGCATGACATTCTTTGGGCCGTCCATGACGGAAAAAACTGTGGTAGAAGCGAGGGCGCGGAAAATATCGGGGAGTTCCCGGTACGGTGGGTGGTCGGGGGCCGAGCGATGTGCGTTTCTCTCGTACACGTACGCGCGTGGGTGCGAGGCGTTGGGCTCTAACTGAACCCGAGCGAGGCGTTCGCCTACTGAACCCGAGTGATTGCACTACAGGCTACGCGATACTGAACCCGAGCGATCGATCGATGGCTGTTAACTAAACCCGATCGAGCGATTCCTTCGTCCGCTACTGCTGCTAACTGAAGCTGATCGAACACTGCTGCCTCCTTCCCTTGATGAACAGCGAGCATTGTTGGGGGGTTTGGATGAACAGTTACCGGTGGGGGGTTGGATGAACAGGACCCCGTGTTGCCGCTGGATGAACAGGACCCCGATCGATCAAGCTGGTTGGGCGTGGATTAACAGGACCTCGTGGAGGGCTGGATGAATAGGACCCCATGGAGGGAAGGTTGAACAGTAGCCGGTGGAGGGCTGGTTGAATAGTAGCCGGTGGAGGGCTGGATGAACAGTAGCCCGTGGAGGGGTGGTTGAACAGGACCCCGTGGAGAGGGCTAGTTGAACAGTAGCCGATAGAGGAGCGTGCGGTGGAGGCTGGATGAACAGGAGCCCGTGGATGAACAGTCGCAGGTGGAGGCTGGAGGAGGTCAACGGTGGATGAAAAGTAGCCCGTGGAGGCTGGGGGAGGTCGACGGTGAAGATGAACAGTATCCCGTGGAGTCCCGTTTTGCGGTACGCCACACCGCTCCCGATGAACAGGACCCCCGTTTCGACCGTAGCGCTCCAACACAAGTCTGTTTCCTCTGTTTTGCGGTACGCCACACCCCTCCCGGTCAACAGGACCCTGTTTCGACCATAGGAGGTCCAACAGAAGTCCGTTTCCTCTGTTTTGTGGTACGCCAGACCCCTCCCGATGAACAGGATCCCGTTTCGACCGTGGCCGGTCGAACACAAGGCCGTTTCCTCCGTTTTGCGGTACGCCAGGCCTCGTTTCCATCGTCTATTCCGTCCAAGCCGGTTGGCTCCCGATGAACAGCACACTTTCCGTTGCCTCCTGATGAACAAGACGCATTTCGTTGCCTCCCCATGAACACAATGACGGCGCAGCTTCTCCATTCCGACCCAGCCATGTACACGAGCCCTGGCCGTACGTATGCGCGAGTAGGCATTCGAGACCCCGCCCATGTGTACGTACGTGGCCGTATTTTCTTTCTTGCACCCTGGCCGATGTACGTACATGTACATGCTACGTGCGCGCCTCTATTACGACACGTGCGCGCCTCTACTACGACACGTGCACGCCTCTACATCGACCAGTATGTACGTACACGTTCGCGACCAGAATGACAAAGCTACGTACGCTTCGACCAGGTGGGTCCCGACTGTCAGGCACCTCCTTGCGTGCGAAGATGTAGCTGGTGGGTCCCAGCAGTCAGGGGGGCGAATCATTTTTTTGCCTGTAATATGGACGCACTTCCTTCCGTTCGAAGATGTAGCTGCTAGGTCCCAGCAGTCAGGGGGGAAATGTTTTTTTCATGAAATACGGTGGCCCGTCCGGTGGGTCCCTGGTGTCAGGTGGAGGAATAATTATTTTGCGCGTAATAAGGAGGCAGTTCCTTGCTGCGGCCGTGGACCCAGCTGTCAGCCTCTCCACGTACAATACTCTTCCGACGGAAGTCATTCGTGCCGAGAGCACCAGGGCAGTGGACGACGGCGAGGCCTAGGAAGGGGAGGACGCAGAGCCGGGGAAGACGCGGCAGTGGATGCCCACCCGGAGGGGAGTACGTGGGTTGACTGCTTCGGCTGCGGTGTGAGGCTGCCGTCGCTGGAGAGTAACAGGAGGTGTGGGTGAGTATAGAGGGATGGCATGGCCAGCAGTGGCAACACAGCCGGACACGGGAGGAAGGAGCAGGCGGCATGGCCGATGCTTGTTTGGGCGGCTGGAGCAAGAAGACCAGAGGTTGAAGAAGCACTACGGCCGTTGGATGGACATCGTACGGTCACTGGAGCTAGAATCGTTCATATTGACTAAGTTGACAAAGCCCTCCGTCCTCGTCATCTTAGTAGGCCCACAAGTCAGCCTCCCACTATGGTGGGTCCCAGCTAGTAGGGGGTATTCACTTTTTTGTGCGTAATAACGAGGCACTTCCTTGCGTGCGAAGATATAGCTGATGGGTCCGACCTGTCAGCGGGGGAACGTTTTTTCTGTGAAATACAGAGGCCCTTCCAGTGGGTCCCAGCTGTTAGGTGGAGGAATAATTATTTTGCACGTAATAAGGAGGCATTTCCTTGCGTGCAGCCGTGGACCCGGCTGTCAGCCTCTCCACGTACAGTCCACTTCCGATGCATGTCATTCATTGACCATGTTGACCACGCCGCGCTGAGAGCACTAGGGCGATGGACGACAGCGAGGCCTAGGAAAGGAACGACACGGAGCCAGGGAAAACTCGGCAGTTGTTTCCCACGCGCAGGGGAGAGTGAGGGTTTACTGGTTCGTCTGCCGTCACCAGAGAATAACAGCAGGTGTGGGTGAGTAGAGGGATGGGTAGGCCAGTGATAACCCACAAGTATAGGGGATAAATTGTAGCCTCTTTCGATAAGTAAGAGTGTCGAACCCAACGAGGAGCTAAAGGTAGAACAAATATTCCCTCAAGTTCTATCGACCATCGATACAACTCTACGCACGCTTAACATTCGCTTTACCTAGAACAAGTATGAAACTAGAAGTACTTTGTAGGTATTTTTGGATAGGTTTGCAAGAATATAAAGAGCACGTAAATAAAAACTAGGGGCTGTTTAGATAAAGACACAATAAAGTTAGTATAGCGAGTGTGGAAAAGTGGTGGTAGGAGTTGCGAAATTGTCCCTAAGCAATTGACTACTTTACTAGACCGATAGCAAGTTTTATGTGGGAGAGGCCACTGCTAGCATGTCATCCCTGACTTGGAATTTTATGCACTTATGATTGGAACTATTAGCAAGCATCCGCAACTACTAACGTTCATTAAGGTAAAACCCAACCATAGCATTAAGATATATTGATCCCCCTTCAATCCCGTATGCATCAATTTCTATGCCAGGTTGAAGCTTATGTCACTCTTGCCCTCCAATACATAGTCCTATCAACATACAACTAAACCTATGGTGTGATCCATGCGCGCGCTCATATGATGGGCATCAAAGGACAGCAACATAACCACAAGAAAATTAAACTAATCACAGCAATTCACCAATTACCGATAGGACAACGAAAATTTACTCAGACATCCTAGGATGGCAACACATCATTGGATAATAATATGAAGCATAAAGCACCATGTTCAAGTAGTTTTCTCGTGTCAACATAGAACAACAGGAGTGTTGTGTCAATTTTTGTGATTTTTCGGGGTTCGTTTGGAAATTTTTTATGCATTAACTGAGTTTTCAATGCATTTATGTGCATAATTCAAATTTGAACAACATGCACATGCTCTAGTGCATATAAATTGGTTGAGAAATCAAATCTTTGTCCTTGGGTGCATGCTTAGGTCCCATGCAAGAAGTGGGAATGAATTTCAAACACCAGGGCACCGTTGATTGCCGGCAAAACATTGAGATACCTGGTTTTTAAATTCTAGTAAATCCAGCGGGTTGCGGGAGAGTGGACCGCTGTAGATAGATGGGGGAAGGTGATGAAGATGTTGGTGAAGATGACGGAGGTGTTGGTGTAGATCGTGGTGATGATGATGGCCCCGGTGGCGTTCCGGCGCCACCGGAAGAGGGGGGAGAGGTCCCCCCTCCTTCTCCTTCTTCCTTGGCCTTCTCCCTAGGTGGGAGAAGGGTTCTCCCTCTGGTCCTTGGTCTCCATGGCGTGGGAGGGCGAGAGCCCCTCCGAGATTGGATCTGTCTCTCTGTCTCTCTCTGTTTCTGCGCTCTGGATTCTGCCCTTTCACCATTTCTTTTATAACCGGAGATCCGTAACTCCGATTGGATTGAAATTTGAACACGATTTTAATCCGGATATTAGCTTTTTGCGGTGAAAGAAGGGCAACAACCGCCTTACGGGGTGTCCACAAGGGTCAGGGCGCGCCTGCCCCCTGGGGCGCGTGGCCCCCTCGGGCATCGTCTCGCGATGATTCCACTTCCCAAAAATTAGATATATTCCAAAAAAATCTCTGTCAGTTTTTATTCAGTTTGGACTCCGTTTGATATGGATTTTCTACGAAACAAAAAACATGCAACAAACAGGAACTGGCACTGGGCACTGGATCAATATGTTAGTCCCAAAAATAGTATAAAAAGTTGCCAAAAGTATGTAAAAGTTGTAGAATATTGGCATGGAACAATCAAAAATTATAGATACGACGGAGACGTATCAGCCAGCGATGGGAGAACGATGGGGCGGTGAGGCCTGCGCGGCAGCATAGCCGGCCGCGGGAGGGGGGAGCAGGCAGTCCCGCCGGCGCTTACTTGAACGGCTGGAGCAGGAAGAGCAGAGATTGAAGAAGCACGACGGCCGTTGGATGGACATCCAACAGTCACTGCTCTCATGTGTTGACTAAGTTGACACGGTGTTGCATGTGCGTCAACCTTATTTTTTAGGAAAGCATACGCGTCAACCTGTAGTAGGCGCACAAGTCAGCCTCAAATCTGTGGAAAACAGCATACAGCCCATCTGCCATTATTTCTAATAATTTGCAGCCCATTTGCCAATTCTTAAGAATTTTTTTTGGAGCCCATCTTCTTTTTGTTAGCATTACACCCCATATTGTGGCCACGGTTAAAAAATATACTAAATTTTGCATATTTCGGTGCGGTGAACTATTTTTAATCCCGAAATATCGAGTCACATTCAAACTATTTTGAAAAATAATTTATATAAATATAAAATCCAAATAATTGTCCGGGCATAAAAATCAATGGAATTTAAAATCTTGTAATTAAAAAAATGAAACTATTTCCCGGTTTGATGTGTTTTAACAATGTACAGCCCATTTCTGGGCAAACCGAATGAAACTCTCTCCTCGTCTTGAAAGATTTGCAGCCCAGCAGGGCTGATAAAGCAAGTAGGCCTCGTTTGGGTATTTCTTTAAAAATAGAACTGGGCTAGCCATTTTCAGCAAGAAAAAAACTCAACTGGGCTCATGATGTGGTAAACATAAATAAAACCCTGGCTAGACGGGCCACTGCCCCCGCACAGCCCCATTGTTACCCTGATCCGTCGCTAAAACTAGTATAAATAACAACTGCTTGTTCCTAAAAAAAGTAAATAACAACTACGCGACTTGCTGGGTCCCTGGTGTCAGCCGCTCGTTGTGTAATTCTCTCGTTTATTGACTACGTTGACAATGGCGTGAGCCCCAGATGTCCAACCATTAGGAGGAACCATTTTTTGAGGCTTGTAATAACGAAGCACTTGCTTGCGTACTGCCATGACGCTGGTGGGTCCCTGCTGTCATACTCTCCACGTACAGTCATATCCTTGTTCCTCTCGGTTGTTGACAGCGTTGACAACGCAAGAGGGCGGCGCACCGCGCACGGTGAGCGAACCAAGGCCGAGGACGACGGCGAGGCCTCGGACAAAACGAACAGGAGCCGTGGAAGATGCGCCGGTCCAGTCGCAGGCGGAGGGGAGTACGAGGGTTGACTGGTTCGGGTGCGGGTGCATGTTGGGGCTGACGTCGCCGGAGAATAACAGGACGTGTCGGGGAATAGAGGGAGGGACTGGCCAATGTTGGAGGGTACGGTAGGGCGGCGAGGGTGCGGCCAGCCATGGGACGCGGGAGCAGGCGGAGCCAACAGGGTGGTTTGGTTTGGGTGGCTGGAGGAAGAAGACCAGAGATAGAAGATACACGACAGATGTTGGATGTCAATCCAACAGCTGGTAGGCAGAAACGTTTGTTGACTAGCTGGTAAGTCGACACCACCTTGGATAAGCTATTTCCTCGTGGGTCCCAAATGTCAGAATCCAAATCTGTCACGGTCATGTAGCCTTTCCTATGAAAATTTACAACCCATTTGGTGTGCTAGTTCGAAATAAGTTTGTGGGTGCTGGTGGGGGCTAATCACTTGGCTTCTGTAATGCACAGTGAGCTCAAGCAGCCGGCGAGAGTGATGTTATTTCCCTTGGTTGGTATTTGTTACAATATTTCACTCTAAATTAAACGAATGGCAAGCCATTTGCCTTGTTTCAAAAAAAATATGACAGTCACAGCCGAGTTGAAAAGGGCAAGAACATCTAACTCCAGCTTACAAACTGTACAAAGCACGAGGGTTAATTGTTCATCAGGTTTAGACAAAACCCAGGTTGAAAAGGGCAACAACATCTAACTCCAGCACTATTTTCGGTAGTCACAGTCAAATGGATCGGTCAGGTCCATAGAATGAACATCCTGGGTCGTAAAATTTACTGGATTATGACCACAATATGTTGTAAATAGAAGCCCGACATGTTCAGAAGCTCTTTTGCCCACCTGAAACTCCTTTTTTGCTCTTCGACATACCCATTCGTCAAAACCATGCTGCTGATAAACTTAAGCCTGATGGACAATAGTAACCTCGCATTCAGCAGGAAGAATGTGACAAATCTAGTGTTTGCATGGTTGGCTACATATCGTTCTAGCGTTATTGTCTTCAATCGAATGTCATGAGAATTGAGAAAATCCCGGTGCTTACGAATCCACCGATTGGTTATAACTTTCTTACCCCGTCCTGTTGCCTAAATAGACATGAAGATTGAAAACAGTTAAGGTCTAAAAAAGATTGTGGAAAGAGCAACAACTGAACGGTTAATTCTAGTACACTATATGCAGGCTTCCAATGTGCGTGAAATTATCACCTTTATATACAACTTCTCCAGACATGGAAAGCATTGCAGCAAGCCAATAATCTTGCTCAGATCAAAACTATTCATTTGGATATATAAGATCTTGACAGAATCCAGCACCATTGATAGGCTATCCATGGAGAAACTCTTCATTGAGCATAGAATATAATATTAGTACAAAATGTGTACTCCGAGATGATATATAACTTATGCGTAGAAATTTAAAATGCAGCTTATGGTTACAAGTGTAGATGATAATATAAAGTACCTGAAGAACTGTGGAGCCAAACACCATCTTGAAATGAGCACAGAGATCATGTATTACACGAACACCAGGGCACCGTTGATTGCCGGCAAAACATTGAGATGTCTGGTTTTTAAATTCTAGTAAATCCAAAACTCGTCTGAGATTCATGAAACTTGGCATCCTATCATGGAGCGGGATCAACATGCCGTGGTACAAATTTTGCCCCATTTGGGGCAAGTTTGGGTATATGCTTCTCACAATCCGGAGCTTCTCACCACAAGCATGATGGTTTTCGGTAGGGAACGTCCCACCTTTGGGGACGAAACGATATCCATTGCCTCTTATTGCTTCCAAATTTTTTTCTCGTGTCAACATAGAACAACAGGAGTATTGTGTGAATTTTTGTGATTTTTCAGGGTTCATTTGGACATTTTTATGCATTAACTGAGTTTTCAATGCATTTATGTGCATAATTCAAATTTTAACTACATGCACATGCTCCAGTGCATATAAATTGGTTGAAAAATCAAATATGTGTCCTAGGGTGCATGCTTAGGTCCCATGCAAGAAATGGGAATGAATTTCGAACACCAGGGCACCGTTGATTGCCGGCAAAACATTGAGATGCCTGGTTTTTAAATTCTAGTAAATCCAAAACTCGTCTGAAATTCATGAAACTTGGCATGCTATCATGGAGCGGCATCAACATGCCGTGGTAAAAATTTTGTCCCATTTGGGGCAGGTTTGGGTATATGCTTCTCACAAACCGGAGCTTCTCACAACAAGCATGATGGTTTTCGATAGGGAACATCCCACCTTTGGGGACGAAACGATATCCATTGCCTCTTATTGCTTTCAATTTCTTTTCTTGTGTCAACATAGAACAACTGGAGTGTTGTGTGAATTTTTTTGATTTTTCGGGGTTCGTTTGGACATTTTTATGCATTAACTGAGTTTTCAATGCATTTATGTGCATAATTCAAATTTGAACTACATGCTCCAGTGCATATAAATTGGTTGAAAAATCAAATATGTGTCCTTGGGTGCATGCTTAGGTCCCATGCAAGAAATGGGAATGAATTTCAAATACCCGGGCACCGTTGATTGCCGGCAAAACATTGAGATGCGTGGTTTTTAAATTCTAGTAAATCCAAAACTCGTCTGAAATTCATGAAACTTGGCATGCTATCATGGAGCGGCATCAACATGCCGTGGTACAAATTTTGTCCCATTTGGGGCAGGTTTGGGTATATGCTTCTCACAAACCGGAGCTTCTCAGAACAAGCATGATGGTTTTCGGTAGGGAACGTCCCACCTTGGGGACGAAATGATATCCATTGCCTCTTATTGCTTTCAAATTTTTTTCTCATGTCAACATAGAACAACAGGAGTGTTGTGTGAATTTTTGTGATTTTTCGAGGTTCGTTTGGACATTTTTATGCATTAACTAAGTTTTCAATGCATTTATGTGCATAATTCAAATTTGAACTACATGCACATGCTCTAGTCCATAGAAAATGGTTGAAAAATAAAATCTGTGTCCTTGGGTGCATGCTTAGGTCCCATGCAGGAAATGGGCATGAATTTCAAACACCAGGGCATCGTTGATTGCCGGCAAAACATTGAGATGCCTGGTTTTTAAATTCTAGTAAATCCAAAATTCTGTTAACCATTCACGTGACACCACGTGTCTTGGTTTTAATGGCTGTAGGAGGTGACGTGCGGACAGCTGCTTGACCTTGACTGAACGGGATTTCTGCAGCTCTTGATCACAAACGATTTAGATAGAACACCCGTATGCAAAGTGAGAGCAGTGCAGGATTTGTGCATCCCTTCAACGCAAACGGTTGTTCTGGATGACCCGTGTGCAACCACGTACAAACAATTTGGTAAGATTTGCGTCTGTCATATTGGGTATGATGCCAATTGTCAAATTGGAAAGATTTACATTTGTTGATCTAGTAACGTTGCCATTTGTCAATCCTTGTAACACTGCGATTTGTCAAAATATGCAGCTAGAAATCATTAGCACTATGTAATTTTTGCAACTAAAATTCAGTAATTAAGCATAGATTTCATTCATAGATTAAGCAGTCGTTCTTAATTTATACAAACAGTTCAACTCGACAGCTGAACCGACCAAACTTCTCCCCAATTATTGCCAACCACGTACTAAAATAGCTAGTTCAACTATATATACTAGCTAATTTTAAGTACGTTGTATAGTTCGACCACACATCTATAGTCAGATGAACTGAACAAAATAGCCCCTAAATACTACTACTACCACGGAGGGGCTTTGTGCTACTTCCGGCAGCCTCTCCTCTGCCGAGAGCGCTTAGTGAGAGGCAGAGTCGGAGGAGGAGCCTACCGACGAGCCGGAGAAATGCAATACGATGCTTGCCGCTTTTGCACGTTCAGCGAAGCTCGCCAGCTCAACGCCCACTGCAGCTCCAGACGATCCCTCTCGAAGCGGCCGGACTGGTTGGAGATCTCCTGATTCCTCGCCTCTATGTCGGCGTGTGCTGCGGCCACGGCTGTGGTAAGGCTCTTTGCGTGCTCGACGAGGCGCTCCTCCTCCTCCCGCAGGAACTCGATGTAGCGCACAAGGTCGCTGACGCACGTGCGGTCCTCCACCTCTGCCTCCCTCCTTCGGGCGGTGGTGGCGGAGCGGGTGATGATCCCGGCAGTCGACGGTGGGCTGGCGGCCACGGTGGTCGACGATGGGGTGGCGGCCATGACCAACACCTCCCGCCTTCGGGCCGCGGTGGCGGAGCGGGTGATGGCCACGGTGGCTGGCAGTGGGGTGGCGGCCACGACGGCCACCTCCCGCCTTCGGGCCACGGCGGCGGAGCGGGAGATGGCCCTTGCTTTCAATGGTGGTGTGGCGGCAACAGCTGCCGACGGGCAGCGGCGGCGGAGCATGTGGTGGGTGTTCCGCGCACACCCAACAGGGATGCCACGCGCACTACACTATGCCGGGGACTGCGCCACCGCCGCGGTGTAGCCTCCCAGCTGGAGCTGTCCTCTGATGACAGCAGAGTGGCTGAGCGACGACGACAGACCGGTGCCATTGGCGATTGTGGGAGAAGCGGACGAGATAAGCTACAGGGAGGGAGGGGAAAATGCGACGCAAGACTCGCCGGCCATGAGGGTTTTTATAGCAGGCCGGTAAGCATTGGGATTTTGGGGGATTTCACGGAGTCGGGCGGGAAGCTTGCGCGGGAACGGGCTCACTAACAATTCATTGGCGCCACCGTTTGGCCAAAAGAACGCCCCCGCGCACTGCGCAAGCTTGCGCTGTAAGCCGTCTGCGGCAGCGGGGTGACAAGACGTGCGAGAGGAGGACGAGAGGACACGTACACATACAGTTAATAAAAAAAAGTTTGCGATTTAATTACCTACTATACCCCATCCAGGTTTATAAGTAGGATTTAACTAATAAAATACGAATGCATGTCGCCATAGATTATATCGTTGGAGTCGTATTTGAACATAGTATCCAGCTATACAATTTTTGTAACATTCATTAACACTTTTTTGGTTAAATTTAAGGATATATGATACGTCTCCATCGTATCTACTTTTCCAAACACTTTTGCCCTTGTTTTGGACTCTAACTTGCATGATTTGAATGGAACTAACCCGGACTGACGCTCTTTTCAGCAGAATTGCCATGGTGTTATTTTTGTGCAGAAATAAAAGTTCTCGGAATGACCTAAAACTTCACTGAGAATATTTTTGGAATTTATAAAAAATACTGGCGAAAGAATCAAGACCAGGGGGCCACACCCTGCCCACGAGGGTGGGGGCGCGCCTACCCCCCTGGGCGTGGCCCCCTGTCTCGTGGGCCCCCTAAGGCTCCACCGACCTCAACTCCAACTCTATATATTCACGTTCAGGGAGAAAAAAATCAGAGAGAAGGATTCATCGCGTTTTACGATACGGAGCCGCCGCCAAGCCCTAATCTCTCTCGGGAGGGCTGATCTGGAGTCCGTTCAGGGCTCCGGAGAGGGGAATCCGTCGCCGTCGTCATCATCAACCATCCTCCATCACCAATTTCATGATGCTCACCGCCATGCGTGAGTAATTCCATCATAGGCTTGCTGGACGGTGATGAGTTGGATGAGATTTATCTTGTAATCGAGTTAGTTTTGTTAGGGTTTGATCCCTAGTATCCATTATGTTCTGAGATTGGTGTTGCTATGACTTTGCTATGCTTAATGCTTGTCACTAGGGCCCGAGTGCCATGATTTTAGATCTGAACCTATTATGTTTTCATGAATATATGTGAGTTCTTGATCCTATTTTGCAAGTCAATAGTCACCTACCATGTGTTATGATCCGGTAACCCCGAAGTGACAATAATCGGGACCACTCCCGATGATGATCGTAGTTTGAGGAGTTCATGTATTCACTAAGTGTTAATGCTTTGGTCCGGCACTCTATTAAAAGGAGGCCTTAATATCCCTTAGTTTCCAATAGGACCCTGCTGCCATGGGAGGGTAGGACAAAGGTGTCATGCAAGTTCTTTTCCATAAGCACGTATGACTATATTCGGAATACATGCCTACATTACATTGATGAACTGGAGCTACTTCTGTGTCACCCTATGTTATAACTGTTGCATGAAGAATCGCATCCGACATAATTATCCATCACTGATCCAATACCTACGAGCTTTTCACATATTGATCCTTGCTTAGTTACTTTTCCGTTGCCACTGTTACAATTACTACAAAGCTGCTACTGTTACTTTTGCCACCGTTACCGTTACTTCCATACTACTTTGCTACTAAATACTTTGCTGCAGATACTAAGTTTTCCAGGTGTGATTGAATTGACAACTCAACTGCTAATACTTGAGAATATTCTTTGGTTCCCCTTGTGTCGAATCAATAAATTTGGGTTGAATACTCTACCCTCGAAAACTGTTGCGATCCCCTATACTTGTGGGTTATCAAGACTATTTTCTGGCGCCGTTGCCTGGGAGCATAGCTCTATTCTTTGAGTCACTTGGGATTTATATCTGTTGATCACTATGAGGAACTTGAAAGAAGAGAAAACTAAAATTTATCCCTCAACTACGAGGGGAGGTAAGGAACTGCCATCTAGCTCTGCACTTGATTCACCTTCTGTTTTGAGTAAACTTGCGACACCTAAACCTGTTTCTGCTATTAGTTCTGATATGTCGCATGTTATTGATGATGCCACTTCTGCTATGCATGATACTTATGATGAAACTACTTCTATGCTTGATAATACTGTGCCATCAGGTGAATTTCTTGATGAACAACTTGCTAGGGCTAGAGAGAATGAAATTATTGAAACTGATAATATTGATGAAAGTGATGATGAAAATTCTCCCCCTAGATATGAATTGCCTGTCGTGCCTGAGGGTTATGTTATGGATGAAGAAACTGCTAGAGATTTTCTTGCTTGCAATGATAGATATGATCTTAAGAAATTATTAGCTAAGCTGAAAGAAAAATCTTTGAATGCTAGAATGAAATATGACCCTTCTTTTGCTACTTCACCTATCTGTATTTCTGATAAGGATTATGATTTCTCTGTTGATCCTGAGATAATTACTTTGGTTGAATCTGATCCTTTTTATGGCTATGAATCAGAAACTGTTGTGGCACATCTTACTAAATTAAATGATATAGCCACCCTATTCACTAATGATTAGAAAACTCGCTACTACTATATCCTTAAATTATTTCCGTTCTCATTAAAGGGTGATGCTAAGACATGGTTTAATTCTCTTGATCCTGGTTGTGTGTGTAGTCCCCAGGATATGATTTATTACTTCTCTGCTAAATATTTCCCTGCTCATAAGAAACAAGCTGCCTTAAGGGAAATATATAATTTCGTGCAAATTGAAGAAGAGAGTCTCCCACAAGCTTGGGGGAGGCTTCTCCAATTACTTAATGCTTTGCCTGATCATCCTCTCTAGAAAAATGAAATACTTGATATCTTTTATAATGCACTAACCGATGCTTCCAGAGACCACTTGGATAGTTGTGTTGGTTGTGTTTTCAGGGAAAGAACTGTTGATCAAGCTGAATTGTTATTGAATAATATGTTGACTAATGAGAATAATTGGACTTCCTGAACCAAGTCCTAAGCCAACTCCGAAGAAAAGGGGTATTCTATTTCTCAGTCCTGAAGATATGCAAGAGGCAAAGAAATCTATGAAAGAAAAGGGTATTAAAGCTGAATATGTCAAGAATTTACCACCTATTGAAGAAATACATGGTCTTGATAACACGACACAGGTAGTAAAGGTAAATTCTCTCTATAGATTTGATGAAGGTGATATTCCTCGTTATAAGTCTGCTAGCCAATGCTTGGATGAGTTTGATAATTTTATTGTTAAACAAGAAAACTTCAATGCTTATGTTGGTAGACAATTGAAACGCAATGCTTATATGATTGAACACTTGAGTGATTATATGTCTAGAGTTAAAGGTGAACTTAAACTTATTAGTAAACATGCTTCTATGGTTACCACTCAAGTAGAACAAGTGCTTAAAGCTCAAAATGATTTGCTCGATGAATTAAATAATAAGAAAAATGATAATGTTGTTAGAGTTATGACTAGAGGGGGTAAAATGACTCAAGAACCTTTGTATCCTGAGGGTCACCCTAAGAGAATTTAGCAAGATTCTCATATAACTAATGTTGATGCACCTAGTCCTTCTAAAAGGAAGAAAAAGAAAAATGATAGGACTTTGCATGCTTCTAGTGAACCTGTTGTTGACACACCTGAGAATCCCAATGATATTTCTATTTCTGATGCTGTAACACAATCTGTTAATGAACATGAACCTAGTGATAATGTTAATGATGATGTTCATGTTGATGCTCAACCTAGCAATAACAATGATGTAGAAATTGAACCTGCTGTTGATCTTGATAACCCACAATCAAAGAATCAACGTTATGATAAGAGAGACTTTGTTGCTAGGAAGCACGGTAAAGAACGAGAGCCATGGGTTCAGAAACCCATGCCTTTTCCTCCTAAACCATCCAAGAAAAAGGATGATGAGGTTTTTGAGCGCTTTGCTGAAATGATTAGACCTATCTTTTTGCGTATGCGTTTAACCGATATGCTTAAAATGAATCCTTATGCTAAGTATATGAAATATATTGTTACAAATAAAAGGAAGATACCGGAAGCTAAAATTTCCACCATGCTTGCTAATTATACTTTTAAGGGTGGAATACCAAAGAAACTTGGAGATCCAGGAGTACCAACTATACCATGCTCCATTAAAAGAAACTATGTTAAAACTGCTTTATATGATCTTGGAGCCGGTGTTAGTGTTATGCCTCTTTTTATATCGTAGACTTGATTTGAATAAGTTGACACCTACTGAAATATCTTTGCAAATGGCTGATAAATCAACTGCTATACCTGTCGGTATCTGTGAGGATGTGCCTGTTGTAGTTGCAAACGTTACTATTTTAATGGACTTTGTTATTCTTGATATTCCCGAGGACGATAGTATGTCGATTATCCTTGGTAGACCCTTTTTGAATACTGCAGGGGCTGTTATTGATTGCAACAAAGGCAATGTCGCTTTTCATGTTAATGGTAATGACCATACGGTACACTTTCCGAGGAAACAACCTCAAGTCCATAGCATCAATTCTATTGGAAAAATTCCATCGATTATTATTGGAGGTTTTGAATTTCCTCTTCCTATAGTCAAGAAGAAATATGATATTCTTATTATTGGGGACGTGCATATCCCTGTTGAGGTAACCTAGTGCTATTCGAAAATTTTCCGGTTTCATGCGATTCGAAATGAGTTTGTTAACAAGACTTGATCAACCTTGTTAGTGGATTCCTTTTGATGACCATTAGATGGATGAAGTTAGAATGCACAACTCTCTGTACCCTCTTTTTACTTTTTGTTATTTAGATTATATAGAGCAAAATTAGTATTTCTATCTGTTTTCTGAATTATCTTTGCAATTAAAAATACCCCGAATATAAAAGCTCTCCAAATGCCCTGAAATTGAAATATGATTTTTTGTAGAACATTTAAGAATATATGGCACTGAGAACACACCAGGGGGAGCCACCACCTGGCCACGAGGGTCCAGGGCGCGCCCTACCCCCTGGGCGCACCCCCCTGCCTCGTGGGCCCCACGTGGCCCCCCTCCACTTATTCCTGCACCCACACACTTCGTCTTCCTCCAGAAAAAATCACCACACAGCTCAAACTCGTGTTCTAGATCGTCTTGCTGCGATCTTTGATCTCCTTGCTCAAAGCTCCATTCGCAAAACTGATTTGGGGGATTGTTCTTCGGTATGTGACTCCTCCATGGTCCAATTAGTTTTTGTTCTAGTGCTTTATTCATTGCAAATTTTTTCTGCTTAGGTGACCCTGTTCTTGAGCTTGCATGTCAAATTTATTTGGTCCCAAGTAGTTCTAATGCATGATAGAGTCTCTAGGCACTTGTGGCAGTAGTTGCTATCAATTTTGTTGAGTTTGGTTCCCTTTTATTTTGAGAAATTTTTAGTAAAAAAAAGAAAATGATGAAGAGATTGTTGAGAGGCTCTTCGAGTCGAATCTCGAAGGATAAGCAAAGTGAAGAGAATAAGAAGCCCAAATATAATCTTCGTCGCACCGCGGAAGTTCGTCCGTGTGAATGGCCTTGTGATGAGTTCTTGGGAGCAACCGAGATTCACGATGACTTTTATTATTTGGCTGAGAATGTAGGCCTCACCGACTTCCTCCGCGACCAGCGCGAACAGTATCTCGTCCTCACTAATATTTTTGTGCAAAATTTTCATTTCCATGCTAGGAGATCACCACCTTCGGTGGATTTTTATTTATATGATGAGTTTAAGGAGATGTCACTTTATGATTTTTGTGCGGTTTGCAAGTTACCCTTTGAGTGCATCATAGAGGAACCACATCGTAATGATGTGAAAGGGTTTATTTATATGATTGTTGTAGGGGAAACAAGGAAAGTTTCCGATGTAAGAATCACTAGCATACGTTTTCCTGTTCTGCGTTACTTTTGCAATATTTGCTAGTAGATGTTTAATTGGTCGTGGGAACAGTGGAAACCTTAGTGCTCCTGATATTGTTATGTTGCGCCATGCCCTTGTTTCGTGATACTACTTTCAGTTTAGGCGCTATTGTTGCTAAATGATTAAACCTGAACCATACAAAGGGTCCCATCTTTGGAGGCATCTTTGCTTCGCGCCTCGCTGCACATTTTAACATACCTATTAGGCATTATGAGAAGGAGGAAAAGTTGCTGCCCCCTATTTTTCTAGATTATAAGAGTATGGTAGCACATGATTTTATTGTTAAAGATAAGAAGAAGATGCTTAAGTATAAGTTGATTTTTGATAAAAATTACTGTGAGATTATTACCTTGCCTGCACCCTCTCTGTTTAACATACTTTCAGGCACATACCTCATCTTGCCAGAGGCCATTTATGTGTACTGGAACCTGACACAAGTTCCAGAGCCTGAGCCACCACTTGACCCTTATCGGCAGTCAATTTATCAGTGGGACCCGGAGGAGATCGCCAAACAGTGGCACCCCGAGGATCCTCCTCAGTACCCCGGAGAGAGTAGCTCCGATCCATGGGACTAGACCAACTTAGGCCAAAAAGCCTAAGCTTGGGGGAGTACGTATTTCTAACCGACTTTACATTCATGTTCACACACTCATTCTAGTTGTTGGTGCTCATATTTTCGTTGTACTATCCATGCTAGTTTATTTTCTTTTCTTGCTTTCTTCTTGTGTGTTTGAAAAACCTTAAGAAAAACCAAAAAAAATTAGTTGTAGATTTTAGCTAGTTTACTTTCCATGCCTGTAGTAGTAGTAATTAAAAGAAAACCCAAAAAGATTTCTCGTTCTTATTTTTGTTTGTTGGGACCTTTCTCGTGTAAATAGTTTTATTTCCTTTCTTTTCTTTGGGGGTCGAGAGGAGAAGACCATGATGAAAATGTTGAAGTGGCTCTTATATGCATTACTGTTGATTTAACAAAGAACCCATTTTACCTTGTCTTCTCCCTTGAATTAAATGCTTGCAGATTCCAGCTTAGTCCAATGCACGTGCACTATTATTATTATCCACGCCATTCGGTCGTGCAAGTGAAAGGCAATAATGACGATATATGATGGACTGATTGAGATGAGAGAAGCTGGTATGAACTCGACCTCTCTTGTTTTTGTAAATATGATTAGTTCATCGTTCCTGATTCAGCCTATTATGAATGAAACATGTGTGCAATGACAATTAGAGATTATAGTTGCTTATGCCATGCTTAATTAGCTAGGAGTTTATAATGGTTTACCTTGCGTGCCAACATGCTATTAAAATGGTTGTGATGTGGTATGATAGGGTGGTATCCTCCTTTGAACGATTCGAGTGGCTTGACTTGGCACATGTTCACACATGTAGTTGAAACAAAATCAACATAGCCTCCACGATATTTATGTTCATGGTGGATTATATCCTACTCATGCTTGCACTCAGTGTTGATTAATTTTAATGCATGTTCATGACTGTTGTCGCTCTCTAGTTGGTCACTTCACAGTCTCTTTCTAGCCTTCACTTGTACTAAGCGGGAATACTGCTTGTGCATCCACTTCCATAAACCCCAAATATTCCATATGAGTCCACCATACCTTCCTATATGCGGTATCTACCTGTCGTTCCAAGTAAATTTGTATGTGCCAAACTCTAAACCTTCAAATAAATTCTGTTTTGTATGCTCGAATAGCTCATATATCAACTAGGGTTGTCTGTATCTTCCATGCTAGGCGGGTTATTCTTAAGAGGAGTGGATTCCGCTCCTCACTCACGAGAAAATGGCTGGTCACCGGGATGCCCAGTCCCATGCTCAAATCAAATCAAAATAATTGCAAAAAAACTCCCCCAGGATTGTTGTTAGTTGGAGGCACCCGTTGTTTCGGGCAAGCCATGGATTGATGATTGTTGGTGGTGGGGGAGTATAAACTTTACCATTCTGCTTGGGACCGCCTATAATGTGTGTAGCATGGAAGATATCGAGATCTCTTGGTTGTTATGTTGACAATGAAAGTATACCGCTCAAAATATTATTTATCTCTATTTCAAAAATCGAGCTCTGGCACCTCTACAAATCCCTGCTTCCCTCTGCGAAGGGCCTATCTATTTACTTTTATGTTGAGTCGTCATCCCCTTATTAAAAAGCACCAGTTGGAGAGCACCGCTGTCATTTGCATCCATTACTATTAATTTATATTGGGTATGACTGGATCTCTTTTACCATGAATTACAATGTTTAGTCAGTCCTTGATCTTCAGAGGTGCTCTGCATTTATGTTTTGCGGTCTCAGAAAGGGCTAGCGAGATACCATCTTGTTATATCATATTATGATTGTTTTGAGGAAGTGTTGTCATCCGAGATTTATTATTATTGCTCGCTAGTTGATTATGCCATTGATATGAGTAAATATGAGACCTAAGTGTTATTGTGAATATGGTTAGTTCATAATCTTTGCTGAAAACTTGAATGTTGGCTTTACATATTTAAAACAACAAGAGCAAATTGAGTTTGTAAAAGTTTTTCTTTATCACTTTCAGTTTGTCAACTGAATTGCTTGAGGACAAGCAAAGGTTTAAGCTTGGCGGAGTTGATGCGTCTCCATCGTATCTACTTTTCCAAACACGTTTGCCCTTGTTTTGGACTCTAACTTGCATGATTTGAATGGAACTAACCCGGACTGACGTTGTTTTCAGCAGAATTGCCATGGTGTTATTTTTGTGTAGAAATAAAAGTTCTCGGAATGACCTGAAACTTCACGGAGAATATTTTTGCAATTTATAAAAAATACTGGCGAAAGAATCAAGACCAGGGGGGCCACACCCTGTCCATGAGGGTGGGGGTGCGCCTACCCCCTGGGCGCACCCCCTGTCTCGTGGGCCCCCTGAGGCTCCACCGACCTCAACTCCAACTCTATATATTCACGTTCGGGGAGAAAAAAATCAGAGAGAAGGATTCATCGCGTTTTACGATACAGAGCCGCCGCCAAGCCCTAATCTCTCTCGGGAGGGCTGATCTGGAGTCCGTTCGGGGCTCCGGAGAGGGGAATCCATCGCCGTCGTCATCATCAACCATCCACCATCACCAATTTCATGATGCTCACCGCCGTGCGTGAGCAATTCCATCGTAGGCTTGTTGGACGGTGATGGGTTGGATGAGATTTATGATGTAATCGAGTTAGTTTTGTTAGGGTTTGATCCCTAGTATCCATTATGTTCTGAGATTGATGTTGCTATGACTTTGCTATGCTTAATGCTTGTCACTAGGGCCTGAGTGCCATGATTTTAGATCTGAACCTATTATGTTTTCATGAATATATGTGAGTTCTTGATCCTATTTTGCAAGTCAATAGTCACCTACTATGTGTTATGATCCGGTAACCCCGAAGTGACAATAATCGGGACCACTCCCGGTGATGACCGTAGTTTGAGGAGTTCATGTATTCACTAAGTGTTAATGCTTTGGTCCGGTACTCTATTAAAAGGAGGCCTTAATATCCCTTAGTTTCCAATAGGACCCCGCTGCCACGGGAGGGTAGGACAAAAGATGTCATGCAAGTTCTTTTCCATAAGCACGTATGACTATATTCGGAATACATGCCTACATTACATTGATGAACTGGAGCTACTTCTGTGTCACCCTATGTTATAACTGTTGCATGAAGAATTGCATCCAACATAATTATCCATCACTGATCCAATGCCTACGAGCTTTTCACATATTGATCCTTGCTTATTTACTTTTCCGTTGCCACTGTTACAATTACTACAAAGCCGCTACTGTTACTTTTGCCACCGTTACCGTTACTTCCATACTACTTTGCTACTAAATACTTTGCTGCAGATATTAAGTTTTCCAGGTGTGGTTGAATTGACAACTCAACTGCTAATACTTGAGAATATTCTTTGACTCCCCTTGTGTCGAATCAATAAATTTGGGTTGAATACTCTACCCTCGAAAACTTTTGCGATCCCCTATACTTGTGGGTTATCATTATACACCAGCAGGCATTTGCCCGCAACACACACGGCTTATTCCATCACAAACAACTCTGATGGATCAACTGTCTGCCACGTATCACACACGCAACTCTAATATGATTCGTGCTTGATGTCTCCGACATCGCTCGCACAGTTCGTCTTATTTGCCACGTATCACTGTGCCGTCCTCTGCTCGCGTCCCTCGGCAAGCTCTGCTCGCCGTTAGGCGCCACAGCGCTTTGTGCTCGCTGTTAGGTGCCGCGGCGCGCTCAGTCGCGTCCGTTGGCGCGCTCTGCTCGCGTCCGTCGGCGCGCTCGGCTTGTGGACAGCTTTTCCTTGAAGCGACCGTGGAGCGCTCTGCTCACGTCCCTCCGCGCGCGCTCTGCTAGCAGTTGGGCGTGCGCACGATCACGTCGGAGGCCCCATATGCATGCAGTCGCGTCGCGCGCATTGCCACACGATGCAGTTACGTGGGGCACGATGGAGTTACGCGCTGCAGATTAGAAGTGCCATCAGGGCCTGCCGATATTCCTGGCCGTCTGGCTTCCCCTTTAATTCCCGCGGACATTATAACCTTAGTCTCTTCAACCTTTCGATCACGCCCCACAACACAACAAGCACACCCACGACGACACATAGAGAGGGGATGTCCGGCGGCGCTCCAATGGAGTTCGGCGAGCATAGAGTGGAGACCCATGCGAGGGAGACGGATCTCTCGGTGGTGTACACCATCGACCCGGCCATGGTGGACGACTACATCACCAGCGTTGAGCAGTTGCTTGCTGGAGACAAGTACAAGGTTGTCGGCATCGACCTCCAGTACACCGTCGGTCGTCTCGGCATAGATCAGAAGGTTGCCGTCGCCCAGTTGTGCGTGCGCCATCATGTCCTCATCTACCACTACTACATGGCCACAGAGCCTTGCGACCGTTTCAACAGGTTTGTCAACAGCACCGACTACAAGTTCGCCACAGTGGATACCAAAGACGATGTAAAAGCGCTCAGTGTTACGGGCTTGGCCTGCAAGAACCTTGTTGAAATCTGTGACCACTACAAGGTCTGGGGAAGCACGAAGCAGGACTCCCTTCGAACTCTCCTCGACCATCATCGACCCCTACTATGAAAAGATGAAGCAGGATGCCCAGAGAACAAGTCCCGTATCCTGGCACAAGGCCTGGATGCGGCAGCTGGATGAACCTCACCTCAGGTTCGCGGCCAAGAGCGTGTACACATGCTACGAGATGCACAGGCGGATCGTTGACATGAGGAAGTGCCTCGTTACCCAAATCGACGAGCCCGGATCGAGCCACAAGAAGAGCAAGCGTCACAAGAAGTAGATGATGGTCAGATGATCATTTATGCTAGTTAATCATGCATGTAATATATAGTTTACTTTATTGGTGTGTGTGGAAATGTCATGTGTGTAGTAGCCACCTATGAAATTATGCATGTAATAGTTTACTTTGGTGTGTGCAAATGCCATGGTTGTAGTAGCCACCTATGTAATTGGATGTTTAATTTGGTTATGCAAGCATGTCCTTATAAGTGTGTGTATATATATATGTTGTTGTTCTGTATGCAATCCCATCGCACAACACACACGTCTTATTAGCAGCAACTGTCTGTGTTCTTATCGGTCTTCAGACACATTTCTGATTACAGACCTGTTCGCCAGGTATCACACACATCTTGTTAAGTTGAACCGTTTCTGTTCTCATGTCTCAACGCAAACAGTTCATCCGAGTGAACCGCATGCCGTATATCGCACACACCTTTGATCTGGCTGATCGTTTCTTTTGTGTTGCCTAATCACAAACAGTCCATCCGAGTGAACCATATGCTGTGTATCGCACACGCCTCCATCTGTCTGCCCGTTTCTTTTGTTCCTCCTCATCGAAATAATTCATTGATCTGAACCGTATGCCCTTCATCGCACACGCAACTAAAAACTGAACCGTGTTTGATGCATCCATCATCGCAAATATTTTACACATTTATGATGGTTTTCATACAGCACCGTTTGCGATTATGTCATCACACATAGTTTCTCGAAGGGTCTCTGATCGTAGTGTCGCGTTAGCAGCATCCTGCAGTAGTGTCGAGGCATGAAATAGTTGCCCCAGCTAGTGTTTAATACTAGTTTGGATTGTGTCTACTTATCTGAACCTTGCCTATTATCAAGCCCTCTGGGGCTAGTACTCTGTTTGAATCCGTCTATGGGAACTGCTGCTACTTTTGTGTGCCCATGAATCATGTGAGAACCATCGTACTTGTTGCCAAAACAGATGCGTCCTCACTAGTTTTTTCATGAATATGGCATGGTAAGACATAAGTTGTCACGGTTTATCATACGAGCAGTGTGTGTTTGATGAAATAGAGTACTCGTTTGAGAAATGTGCACCGACGTATACATAAGTACTTGTAAACACTGTTGGTGCTACCCCACTTGTAAGCAGTTGTGCAAAACACGACAGATTGTCTCAACTCACTTCAAGACTAGGCTATTGACCAGCTAACAATCAATAATCTGCTGTCTGACATATAAGCAACTACGTATCTTGTTATAGTGGTTCATGCAGTTAACTAAGGCCACAATGTAAATTCCAAACGTTCACACGCTCCAGCGTTCATGAGGAACACTCACATTAAACTCGGCTTCATAAAAAACTTGAAAAGCATAAGTTAAGCAATTTTATACATCTCAATGATTCAGAGAACATAACAAACATATACTAGTTCACAACAAAAGACAAAGTTGTGAGAAGGTTTACAAATCAGGAAAAAAAACAAGCAAGGCTTCTCTAAGCAAAGGGCCTCCCGGCAGGCTTAAATTTCCTGGAGTTCACTCTGGTTTTTTCTTGTTGCCACCATCCAGGGTTAGGTTCTCTCATTCCAGAATAACCAATTATAATTGTGTTCTCAGCTGGAATGTTGAACTGAACCATGTAGTGTCCTAATCAGCTAAAAGTCTTGTGCATTCCACTAAATTTAAGCGCCGCTATTTGCAGAAATAAGCAGACCACAATGCCTCTTGTCCGCGCACCTGTCCCAAAAACCTCCATGCAGCCGTGCCAGCTAGTCCTCGGTCCATCGATGAACTGGAAGAAAGTGCATTCCGGACTAGGATGTAGTTGTTTTCGCTCGTCCCTGCACTGCAATCAGAAAGTAAAATGTACGGATCAGCTTCTTTTAGATTGCGTTGGTCATTCTACCTAGTTAGAACCAATGTAGGAATACCTGGAACACTGGTGGTTAGAGGACGACAGCTAGGAATAGCCATCTCATTTTGTGCAGTTGTACTAAAATTGAGGTGTGTACTTTTGATTGCGCAGATAGAAACGATATGGAGACAGATATCCCTATTTGTGTAAATACGAAATACGGTTATTTAAATAGTGACAGATATTTGCAGTGGAGTATGATTAACAGCACCATCTATTGTGTTATAATTGGCACTAGATTGACATTATGAAAGTGCCCTTAAGTAAGTAGCATCACATCACTTCAACACTGCCACTAGATTAACATGCAGAACGATAGCATTAGTATTATTGTCATGAGAGTAGCACATGGTCAGTAAATGTGCAATCAAATTTGTGCAGTTCCACTGGGATGAAGCAATGTTAGCGGTGTGAGATTTAATTGTAACTGCAAAACACAATTCAAGGGAAATAAAGCAAGACGGAAGCACTTCATAAAATGGTGGTGGCATTGCTTAAATTTATCGACGGCACTAGACCATTATTTATAGTGAAATTAGGTGGCATTGCTTAATGCTTCATGTGATTTTACAATAACGGTAGCGATATGGGTGTAGGGACAGAAGGGGCATAAAGTGGTGAGGTGATATGTCTCCGTCGTATCTATAATTTTTTATTGTTCCATGCCAATATTATTCAACTTTCATATACTTTTGGCAACTTTTTATACTATTTTTGGGACTAACATATTGATCCAGTGCCAGTTCCTGTTTGTTGCATGTTTTATGTTTCGCAGAAACCCCATATCAAACGGAATCCAAACGGGATAAACACGGACAGAGAATATTTTTGGAATATTTGGAAAATTCCGGAAGAAGAATCAACGCGAGACGGTGCCCAGGGGGGCACGCTTGCCCCCCTCGTGGGCCCCCCTAAGGCGGTTGCTGCTCTACTTTGGTCGCAAGAAAGCTAATTTTCGGGAAAAAAAATCTCGGCGAAGGTTTCAATCCAATCGGAGTTACGGATCTCCATATATATACGAAACGGTGAAAGGGCAGCAGACGAGAACGCAGAAACAGAGAGAGACAGAAAGACAGATCCAATCTCGGAGGGGCTTTCGCCCATCCCATGCCATGGAGGCCAAGGACCAGAGGGGAAACCCTTCTCCCATCTAGGGAGGAGGTCAAGGAAGAAGAGGAAGAAGGTGGCCCCTCTCCCCTTCTCTTCCGGTGGCGCCGGAACGCTGTCGTGGCCACCATCATCATCACCGCGATCTTCACCAACACCTCCGCCATCTTCACCAACATCTCAATCACCTTCCCCCCTCTATCTACAGCGGTCCACTCTCCCGCAACCCGCTGTACCCTCTACTTGAACATGGTGCTTTATGCTTCATATTATTATCCAATGATGTGTTGCCATCCTATGATGTCTGAGTAGATTTTCGTTGTCCTATCAGTGGTTGATGAATTGCTATGATTGATTTAATTTGCTTGTGGTTATGTTGTTTTCCTTTGGTGCCCATCATATGAGCGCGCGCGTGGATCACACCATAGGGTTAGTTGTATGTTGATAGGACTATGCATTGGAGGGCAAGAGTGACAGAAGCTTCAACCTAGCATAGAAATTGATGCATACGGGATTGAAGGGGGACCAATATATCTTAATGCTATGGTTGGGTTTTACCTTAATGAACGTTAGTAGTTGCGGATGCTTGCTAATAGTTCCAATCATAAGTGCATAGAATTCCAAGTCAGGGATGACATGCTAGCAGTGGCCTCTCCCACATAAAACTTGCTATCGGTCTAGTAAAGTACTCAATTGCTTAGGGACAATTTCGCAACTCCTACCACCACTTTTCCACACTCGCTATACTAACTTTATTGCTTCTTTACTTAAACAGCCCCTAATTTTTATTTACGTGCTCTTTATTTTCTTGCAAACCTATCCAACAACACCTACAAAGTACTTCTAGTTTTATACTTGTTCTAGGTAAAGCGAACATCAAGCGTGCGTAGAGTTGTATCGGTGGTCGATAGAACTTGAGGGAATATTTGTTCTACCTTTAGCTCCTCGTTGGGTTCGACACTCTTACTTATCGAAAGAGGCTACAATTGATCCCCTACACTTGTGGGTTATCATGAGGCAGATGTGGTTGCCGAGAGCGGCAAACACTCAGGCAGCATGTCTGCATTTGTCCCATTTTTTATCTCCTCAGCGACATTTTCCTATGTGAGCACAGGAAATCTAGACCTGCTCATTCTCATTTGCGTTGTCCCCCAACACCCCTCACTTTCTTTCCTTTTTCAACCAAGAGACAGGTCCACTTCCCCCCACCCTTCACCATCCACCATGCTTTCTTCGCCTTTTCAACCAATAGACCGGTTGGGTAGCCAGTATCTACTACTTTCCCCCGTTTCCTCTTAGAACCAAGTCCTAGATTCATGCTACAGGTTTCCCGCTTTCTTTCCTGTTTGAACCAACTCTTAGATTCGACTGTATGAACTAGCTTTACCTCTAATAATAGTAAAAGTCTAGGTGGCTTTGTAACAGCCGATGGAAGTAGGAAAAAATCCACCCGCAGCCACGTGGGGAGCTGGGGCAGTAGAGCAAGGCAGGTTTCAAAGGAATATATACCTGAGGGTCGTCGGCATGTGGCAAAGACGGTGTCGGGAGGCCACAACTTGGCCACAATACCGCAGGGAGGAAGAAGGGGTCGGAGGCCCTCCCGAGCCGGCGCGGCCGCCGATCGGGACGCGCGGGCAGCCGTTGGTCTCCTCCCTCACCGCCGACGACGAATGATGCACCTACACCCCTGCCCCGGTCGAGGTGGTCCGGCTGGATTTGTGACCAGCCGTGAGCAGAGAGAGTGTGTGGCCACCTATGTCTTGCTTAGATCTGGAGAGCATGAGAGAGTGAAAGAGAGGAACCCTAGTAAAGCAAGCGCTAAGGCTCCTGCTTATATATATAGTGGAGTGATTTTGTTGTACCAGCTTCAAAAAAATGTGCTCCTACGTGTACCCGCGAGTGGGTGTGAGAGAACTAGTGCGTGCGTGCACCGCTTCTTTTCGTGAGAGTACAATATACTATGCCCAAAGAACGTTCGCCACAAGAGTAATAGTATAAGTGTGTGACATGTGAGCTAAAATAAAAGGTGTGCGACGTCTTTTGTTTCTTAGAAGTTCTGAGGGTAGGGTGTGAAGAGCACATATGTTTGTGACGTCTACCTGCAGATAGACGGTGGGTGCGAGAGGACTCGGGAGAGTCGTGACTCGTGAGGGTGCGTGTGTGCATGAGAGAGAGGGGGCATGTATCAATGCAATGCATGTGTCTGTAAATCATTATCCGACAAACGTTCGCCATAAGCCGTTTCCTGACGAACGCCGTAAGAACCGTTAGGTCGGCATCCGACAGTGTCAGTTTTGCCATGTCATTTAACAGAGCAGCCACTCCTCCTACACACAAATCTTCCACGTGATTTTAGCAAGTGTCATATGCTCCTCCCTCCGTTCCAAAATGCAGTCCATATAACTTTATTGAAAATTCGAACCTCGCAAACTTTTACCGAGTTTTCGTGTACCAAAATGCACATATAGAATACCCAGTATATATCATTTCATTCATCTTCGAGAGGTAACTATAAAGATGGAGGAGGAGTCTACAAAGAAAGACCGCCGTATCACCTGCAGCAATTTCAACCATCCTTTGGTGTGGAGGAATATCATAGGAACTCTATATGATATGATTTTTATAGGATTTTTCCTTTAGAGCCAATTGGTTCATAGGAATAGATTCATATACTCCACATTTCAAAGGAAATAAACATGATATCATTTTTATAGCTTTAGAGCCACTTGGTTCATATGAATGGATTCCTATACTCCCATAATTTCAAAGGAAAATAAACATTAGCGTATATTCAATAGAAAAGTTCCTATGATGTGAACCAAATGACATCTCTTTTCTAATCCCTCCTCATAGGAATTGATATACATGTTATCTCTAGATTCAATAGAGAAGTTCCTATGATGTGAACCAAATGACATCTCTTTTCCAATCCCTACTCATGGGAATTGAGATACATGTCATCTCTTTCCCTACAACTTCCATGTATACATCTTCTATTCCTAAATAGCTAGTACAACCCACTAGTAGCTTTTTTCCTAGACATGCAACTATGGCACAAGAACACATCATGCATGCAAGTCATAAATCACATTGTTTTTTCTACTCTATGCATGCAAGCACCACATCATCAATTCGTGCATGTTACTCATAAGTTATTTCTTGCATTAAATTTTGCATTGACAATGTATGTGCTGGTCACGTGCACACATATGTAGTTCACATTCGCATTTTTGTTAGAAATTCCATTATTTTAACTGCAAATCATTTTTTCTCTTCGTACTCCCTCTGTCTAGGTGTGTAAGTCATGTTCCGAAAACCAAATAATCCCAAAACACTTTGGCACGGTACATTAACTCCCTCCTCATTTCTTGTTTCGTGAAATATCAACCAATAAGAGATGTGGGCCGTGCATGCTTTCCCAAAACACAAGCACTTCTCCTTTGTTCTAGAATCTTCTGTATCATAATTGCCCAAACTTTTTTTCTAAATGAATTGCCATTATTTGTTTTTTACTTTATGCATTACAATGCACAATCCCATGAATCTTAACCTTTTTATAAAACTAATTGATTTTGAATGAGATTAACTATAAGAACTAAACGAACATCTACATCATGCATATATGACTCAAAGCTTTACATGCTATAGTGTGTATTTATTCATAATTTGGTTTCCAAATCTCATGTGTTCAATGCATGTACCTTACTAGTTTTGAATAGAGTAGCAAATTTCACGCGGCCGCGGGTATATCAAAATGCAGGGCCCATGCATCATTGCCTTTCGGTCGAACCTACGTCCGCAATTTTTTGTACGTATATCTCCACTTGTCCCCGAACCCAAAATGCTTCCTCGTTCCCGTAAAACCAAGCGGCCCACACATATTAAGGCGTCGACTCAAACTCAATCCCTCTCCTGTTTACTACGACGTGGCCCCGCACGCCGTAGTACTCCTACAAACCCTACCGCCGCACGCATCATCGGTTTTCTTCAAGAGGACGAGGGAGAAGCAGATTTGTCGTGGAGGCGCTTTCAAAAAATGGATTTGTAGTGGAGGCCCCTACCCTAGGGTGCCCTAGGTAGCTGCCGCACGCATCATTGGTTTTCTCTTTTCTTTATGCTCTTGCGCCCTAGAGTGAAATGATGGTTGCTTCGTCCGTCCAGCTTAATGCGGGAAAGGTGGGGCTTTGTGATTTGACCCCTCGTCGCTCATTTACTACTACTGCTGCGCTACGACCGGGGTGCCTCCAAGTCCAACCGCTGCTCCGAACTGTAATTTGGTGCATCGCACGTGGAACAAGACGGTGGATGAGCCACATGTCAGCCAAAGGGGTCCTGTTAAGTGTGTCACCATTTCGTGTGGGGACTGACCCTGCTTGAGTTGCTACGCCAACACGACAGGAGCAGCCTACCACTTGGTTTTGCTCCTCGATGAGTCCTGACTATATTGATCTAAAAAGATACATACTGTACTACCCTCTCTGTCTCGGTTTATAGGGTGCACACGTAGTTCTCGGTCATCCATTTGACTAACTAAATATGAGTTACTATGTCACAAAAAGTATATCATTCGATTCTTAAGCGGATGTAGTTTCTAAACATATACTATTCATCACATATATAGCCAGTTAAATTCTCAACCTAGAACGGCGTGCATGCCCTGTAAACCGATACGGAGGAAGTAGTAAAAATGAGGTGATTTTACCGAGCGATGGGCGGGGGAACATGGCTTGTCATGCGGTCCCACATGTCATGATGTACCAAGGCGATGCGCGTGTCCCTCTTGAGGCAGAACAATGGCAGAAGCAATACTACGTGGTTTTCTTGAAGGAGATGATGGCGAAGCAAAGTGTGAAATAATGGTTGCTTCGTCCGTCTGGGAAGGTGCGGCATTGTGATTTGACGTCTCATTGCTCATTACTACTACTGGGGCGGTACGAATGGGGTGCGTCCCCCCTGCTGTTCTGCACTGTTAGTTGGTGCATGACACGTCAACCCGGTTGCTATATGTCCCACATGTCGGCGAGAGGAAGTACAGAATTCATGAAAGCGAGTGTCGACGGAGGCGTACAAGACACGGCTTGGTTTTTGCTGCTTCGCCGATCTATCGATACAAACCCGGACTAAAAAAGGCGAGGGCGGGTCTTTTCCCGCGCGGCAGGCAGGGGAGTTTGGCATAGTCTGTTCGAGGCAACAAGGCAGGAAGGGAAACAAGCAAATAAAGGTTGAGCGATTTAGTTTTGGGAAAATCTGATTTTACGGAGTACGTACCCACTATGGAGGTAGTATACTACTTACTACTCCCGCGTTTCCGGTTTATAGGGCTCGTCTAAAAAAAAATTTGTTTTTCCGTTTTATAAGTCTTCTACTAGTAGTAGTAGTACCATCACATGTTGGATTTCGAGATGCGTTAAATCACCCGATGCAAGCATTGTCAAGAGAAAACTCACCAATGCATGTAGAAGTTCATGGAAATTTAGTGGTCATGCATGCATTCGTTCTAATTAATGCCTCGGTAAACATAACTTCTTGAGAAAAACGAGCGTACATTACTTGTGCAAACTACGAAATTAGTTCCACCACTCACCGTCTACCTTGGTTGGAAAGATTTTGAAATTGAGCCATAAACTGGAAAGGAGGGAGTAGTAACATAGCCTAGGGTAGCTTGCTGCACCACGGACTCCAAGGAAATTGTTGTAGTAGTACTACTCCTATATACTTCTCCAAGGAAATTGAGCCATAAACTGGAAAGGAGGGAGTACTACTAAAGGACATATATTCCAAACAATATGATAATCTCTCTAACCAAGATAGGGACGAGGAGTAAACGGAGGGAGCAGTAAAATTTTCTCCTCGTCCTACGAGCCACCGCGCGCGTGGGCGAGGGAGCGCGCGTAAGGCGTAGTACTACTACCTCCGTCCTGGTTTATAGGTCACCTTTGTAGTTCATGCCAAATTTTTACCAAATATTTAGCTAACAAAATGTTAATGCATGTCAACAAAAATTATATCGTTGGATTCGTATTTCAACATAGTTTTCAATGATATAATTTTTGGTAACATGCACGAACGTTTTGTTAGTTCAATCTATAGTCAAAATTTGACACAATATACAATGGGGACCAATAAACCAATATACAATGAGAAGTACTTCCTCCGTCCGAAAATACTTGTCCAAGGAATGGATGTATCTAGATGTATTTTAGTTCTAGATACACCCATTTGTATTCATTTCTATGACAAGTATTTTCGGACGGAGGGAGTAGTAAGCAAGCTTCACCTCGTCCTACGAGCCACCGCGCCCGTGGGCGGGGGAGATGGCGTAGTAAGAAAGCTTCTCCTCGTTCTGCGAGTTGACGGGACACATCAAAAGTAATACGTACAGAGCATCTCAAGTGTATAGAACCTTGCCTCTAAGGTAGGCCCCACATGGTTTGCCTCTTTTTTAACATAACGCGTCAAGTCGCAATTTGTTTGTTCACCCGTGGTAGACAATCCTCCATCAAGTGGACAACCAGTACACGTGTCAAATTACCACGTGGGCTGCCTTTTCGTACAGAAATGAGCTCCACTGTGTACCCGCGCGGGTGTGGTTGGGAAAGAGACGGGAGTACGTGCACCGTGTGTGCACCTCTTCTCTTCGTGCACGTCCCCCACCTACGTGGGTGTGTGTGAGAGAGATACAAACCTAGACATAATGCGCCGTCCATCCCCATGCCTCCGCCTAGTCTGACCACCAGTCACCACCACGCCCCACTCCTCCTCACCTTATCTCTCATCTTTCTCGAGACTAGCAATGTGCCCGTGCGTTGCAACGGATCCAAAGTAGAATATTACTTGTTCACAAACTTGAAAGAAAACACTCTTGTTTTGATATACATATATACCACTAAAAATATATGACGTTGCACTCAAAATATATTTCTCAGGTTGTTTCGATGAGGCGAGGGAGGGATGTGGTTGCTTTCAAGATAATAAGGGGTTTTCTTCAAATTGGAGCAGAGAAGTGGGCTATTGTTGCAAAAATGCCACAACTTACCTCGCAGCCATTAGATGTAGATCTAATGGTCAGAAATGACGGATGGCAGACACACCATCATCACCAACTGAGTCTTTTATAGGAGTAGAGATATCATTTTTTCGATGAAATTCTCGAGATAGCATTTTCCCGATAAAATTCTCGAGGTATCATTAGTTTTTACACGTGGGATTACTCCTGCATGGGTCAATCACAACAGGTGTTTTGTAAAAAAAATGCATATTGATGTTCCCTACAATGCACGGGCATCTTGCTAGTCCATGAAAACAACACATGGCAAAATTTCACGGCAAACGAGGGATTTGAATCTGCTGGGAGGGGTTGTTTGGATTTTGCCCGGGGTAGCCAAAATATTGGTGACCCTTTTGTCCACCGGTGCCTTTGCCACCGATGAACGAGGAATGACTCGGGTGCTCATGCATCCTCCAGCTTGCACGTTGGAGACGAGCTCGCACGAGCTGTGCTTTTTTTGTCCCACCACGCCGCCCGAGCCGGCCGTAGACCGACCGGCAACCCGCATATTACGCCATCCAACCATAGCCGCACACATTCTGACAGCAACTCAACCAACCGGACGAAATTCATGCAAACACGGCAATACTTCTCATAAACAATGATGGAATTCATATAAAACACCGGATTTTCATACAAACATGACGGATTTCATTACATTCAAATCAACTAAGCGGTGCTAGTTCTGGACAGTATAGGTATATAATACCTGGCCTAAATGGTCGCCCGCCGATCCATTTGTGTTCCTCATGTCCGGCAGCACGATCACCGCACTGTCGGGAGCCCCGGAGGTATATGTTTCAGCGTGAAGGATGGCTCGCTACCCCGCTGCCCAACTGATATGGTTGGCTGATGCCCAAGATGATGGTGAAGGGGGCTTCTCTGCATCCGTGGAACCCATGCAGGGTCGACGAAGGTCCTCGCAACAAAAGGATCCAGCAAGACACCTGCTGTGTACGCCGGTGTCGCCTCCGTGGTGGCCTTCATGGGACCCAAGCGGTGGTGGCCTCTCGTGTTCTACTTCTCCTCGATGATGGCGGCGGACGCGGAGGCGCTGGCCACCGACTCGTCGCTCTCTGCGCACCCGGCTTCTGTCTCTGCTTGCATGGCGCGGCCGCCGGCATGGGAGTCTCGGCCACAGAAACAGGAGACGCGGTCGCAGACATGGGAGGCGCGGTACGAGGCGGCGGCGTGGACGGCAGCGACGATGCCCATGTGCTGCTCCTTGTCAAGCTGGCCTGGAGCGGCGAGTTGCTGAACCGCGCGCCGACTTGAGGTGGCAACTGGCTCCGGCGGGCGAGGGGAGGGAGGTGGATCAGCGAGCTGCATAGCTCGTATTCGGCGGGCTCGGCGGGCCACCCAACCGACTTGGATGCGGGATAACTACTCTTCATAAGCCATTGTAAGAGTGGACAAAATGGTGAAGGAGGAGATAGGGGAGCGGCGGAGGGGTGCGATTCTTGGCCGGCGTTTGGCCTCGTTTAAATAGGAGATTAAATAGACGGCGGACGGGAGGAGCTCGGCCGGCGTTGCGTTTAATGCCGGCCTGGTCATGAACGGACGTGTGTCCTAAGTGGGTTTCTGGGCTTCTACACGGGTTTCATGGAGGCGTTTGAATGCGGCAAGGAGGTGTGTTCAGCGGGCGTGCATCAAGTGGCGCCCTCGACTCTGACGTACGACACCCCGCCGTTCTTCCACTGACGTGTGGGCTCTTTGGGTACATGGCTTGCATGTCAGTGACCCAATGCATGCAGCGCACGGCAGAGGAACTTTTGGTGGGCCAAGGCAGTCAGAAGTGGGCATTTCATAAACCGATGATTGTTCATTGAGTGTGGCGTCATCTATTTCATCTAGATAAGCCTACTATATAATGTAAGAGAATTTTAAAATTTTCATATATACGTTGATAGCCCATTTGATACGTTGTGATTCATAAAGACCGCTGCAAACATCAATGTTCTGCTTATCACAGACAAGATTGATTAAACCTTGCAAAAAAAGATAAGATTGATTAATACCCGTAACAATCCATGTCCTTAACAAAGGGTGCATGCACGTATAGGTTGAGTGTGTGTCTTTCGTCATGTGCGGTGTCGCCGGTGTGCATGCAGGCGTGCGAGTGTTGCGTGCGTGCATGTGTACGTTTCAGTGTTGCATGCATGTGTGCGTACGTGCGTGTGTTCGTGAGTGCATGTGTACATGTCAGTGTTGCACGCCTGCATGCGTGCGTGTGTTCGTTATGTGTACGTGTCAGTGTTGCACGCCTGCATGCGTGCGTGTGTTCGCGCGAGTGTTGCGTGCGTGCATGTGTACGTGCGGGGTGAGGCTACACGCCAGTCAACTGACTTTTTCATCTCTGGTCAGTAGATTTTCCAGCCATTGGATACGAAATCAAGGGCCTGCAGTTTATCTTCAACCTCCACCCCCTGAGCCGCCAGCCACCGCCGGCAGCCGCCCCCCGCGGCCCGCCCGCCCCGAAGCCACTTCCCATCGCCGGTCCGCCGCCGCCCCGGCCATCCCTCTAGGCCCCCCAGCGCCGAGCTTTTTCTTCGGCGATCCCCACGCCACCACCCAATCACCACGCCCCCCCCCCACCACCGGCGACTGCCAACCAGAGGTCTCACGACTTCGAATCCCCACCGACCACTAATTTATTACCATTTCTATCCTTCATATACGCGCTGACGGGTGGGCCCTATGGTAATGTGCGCTGTTGAATGTGGACCGTTTGACTGGTCAATTGATCGTGTCATCAACAAATTACGGAGCAGTATGGTGAGCCAGTGACCGTATGATCACCCTAAAATGTATTTTATTAACACAGTACAGACTCAAACTACCATTTCTTTCTTTCATATACGCGCTGACAGGTGGGCCCCACGGTTACGTGCCCCAATGGTGCAACACTAGTTGCGCCACGTGGAACGTTTGACTGGTCAATTGATTGTGTCATCAACAAAATACGGAGTTGTACGGGTGAGCCAGTGACCGTATAATCACGACATGTATTTTTTTAACACGGTACAGACGCAAGTGCTCATATATACGCGCAAGCACTCACCGCTATAAGCGCACACACGCAAACCCTTCCCCTATGAGCACCTTCGAGAGAGTGAGCCAGCATATGATCTAGAGATTTTACGAAGTCACCATAGGTGCCTCGTAGTCGAGTGGAATGTCTCCTCCCACTGAACGCATATCACCGGAAAAATATTGTAATTGACCCAGGATAAATGCGAGCACCAAGACTTTAACCCTGGTGGGCTCGAGAAACCACTGTCCTCCTAACCATCCAACCACAGGTTGGCTAGCACCACAAAATGTATGTGCTGACTGTGATGAGCTTATTCTGAAGTCCAGTGACCATATCGTGCTTTCGCTTCAAATACAATGACCATAAGTGTCATCAACAAAATACGGAGCACGCATGAAATACAATGTCTGTCAGTGTCATCAACAAAATACGGAGACGTATCGTGAGCTAGATACCGCATGATCACCACGAGAATATATACGGTGACCGTAATGAGCATATTCTGAAGTCCTCCGACCGTATAGTGCTTTCGCTTGAAATACAGTGACTGTCAAGCGTGAATGTGTCATGGGCATGCATACTTTTAGAGGGCCGAGAGATAGTTTGTGTGCGTACGTGAAAGTGGTGTAGAAAGAGGGGGTGTCCAGTGGAGACAAGGAGAGATATGCCCTTTGTTTCTCTTTCCCGTAACTAATATTTTAAGAGAAAATATAAACATTCACAATGCGGAACAAATATTTTTGGATGCACCATGAAATTAACTTTCATGTATTAGTGGCCGATTGCGTGTGTGGTGTGGTGGGCACATCATTTCTAGTTGGGGTGGGCACATCATTTCTAGTTGTGGTGGGTCAACATGAGGACTCATGGGTCGGTTCCATCCTGCGCCACATAGGTTGGACCGAGACGCATTATACGAAGACCCATGTGGAGGACTCAGCGTACAACACGAAGCTACCAGAGTCGTGGAGGACTCTATCCCCATTGGTGATAAGCCGACTATATATGATTTGTAACCCTAGGCCCCGAGTATGTTATAGAAGCCTGGGGGCTAGTTCGTCGATAGTATACACACACGCACAATGCCTGGTATTCACGTGTACTTTGTACACACCCCTATCACTAATATACAGTACCAGGAGTAGGCTTTTTCCTCAACTGCAAGGGTCTGAACTTGGGTAAAACCTTGCCTCGTATTACCATCCAGCCTAACAGTCAGGGATATCCTACCGAATGATCTGATGGAATCATATCTGCCAACTACTAAGAGAGAGGTGTGTCTGTGGGGGCGGGGAATGTGTGCGAGAGAGGCCTAAAGATAATGTGCGTGCGGGAGACACGTAGGCACATATATGTGCGTATAGAGGGCTAGTAGAGACCGTGCGTGTGTGTATATGCATGTGAGAGAAATAGTGTTTTCCAACTGAGATTAGTGAAAAGAGTGGTACATAGTAGTCAGAGAGAGAGAGAGAGAGATACAGAGAGAGTGTGTGCGTGAGACACCCCGACACCCCGGGAGAGATTGTGACCATGTGCGGAAGAGAAATGCCGATGTATATAAAGTGTGTGCACTTATGCGTTAGATAGAGAGATATATAGCACGTTTGTGAGAACGGGCCGAGGCATAGTGCATCTACGTGTAAAAGGCGGTTCTGCACATTAAATTAAAATATAAATGGCATTATTATTTTTGGATGAGATCATGGATTTTGCAATTTGCGTATGAACGAAAATTGGTCTATCAGACACCCATACTCTATTGAATTCTAACATGTGCATGTGTTTATTTCATATTATCGATCCATAGAGTGAGAGCGGTTCAAAATACAGGAAATGCATTGCTTTTGCAATTCATATATAAACATTAATTAGTGCACTCCATGTTGTTAGTGTGAAGCACTTTATACATTTGTCACTTACATGGATACATTCCAAATTGCTAGCTATGAAATAGAATACATGTTGAATTCAACATAAAGGGGGTTTCGAAGATTTGAATTCATAGGAAGTGCATTCATCTATTTGAACCCAAGATAATGGCATTTGTAAATCAGATCTAAAAGGGGGCATCAATCTTTGTTGTGCGTTTGAACATGCTATATATTCATATGCATGTCTAACTATTTTTTTGCAACCAAGGAGATTATATGTGTAACCATGCATGAACTGAGGTAAGTTGCATATTTTTTAATATATACTCGTGTACAATGTATATTCAAATGTACCCCATCCATTCGAAAATAGTCATAGTTTTAGGGCTTTCAAGAGTAAAGATTTGTGAAGTTTGACAAATCCTGAAAGTTCAATTCAAGAGAACCGAAAGCGTTAATGCTTCTGCTCCCAAATATTGAACGAAGCGCCAAATAAGCCTCTGGTCACCCAAAACCACGCGAGACTAATGTTTGGTGGTAAGAAATTACTGTCCTGACTCTGGCACATGTAGCCTATCGGCCCGATGTCCAAAGGTCTAAACCGGGGTAGGTTTGTAACTTCACCAACATGCCAGTCTCAATAGCCTCCTAGAAGCATTCATACGCCGTGGGCGCCTAAATACCCATGCGCTCGGCCGAAATCTATCCCACCCACCATTTGGGACACCTGAGATTATTATCCTACCCCCAACCCGCAATATGTCCGAAATTTTAGATGGGGGCAAAGTTTGTAACTTTCCCCAAATTTCAAACAAGCGCGTCCCAAACCGAAACTTGTTCACCCTTAGTCCCCCCTCCCTCCGTTTCCCCATTCATACTCCGTGGGCGCCAAAACGCCCTCTCCACCAGCCGCGAAATCCCAGCCTCCTCCGTCCTCCACCCCATCGCGCCCAATCCACCGCCGCCTTCCTCCATCATGCCGAAGCCGGTACCCCGACGTCATCGTCGAACGCAACCGCAACCGCAACGCCCCCAAGGACTTAGCAGCTGAAGCCGAGGCAGAGCTGCCTCCACGACGCCCACGCCGACGTGCGCCGTACCAGAACCACTTCGACCACGCCGTCCTGCGCCTCACCGCTGCCGCTCCACTGTTGCAACCGTTCACCGCACCGGAGCTGTTCCCGCTACACCGTCATTCGCCGCCTCGAATCTGGTTCCCCGCCGCCGACAGACGGCCACCGCACCACACTCAACAACTTGGCCATGGGTTCGTCCAAGGCTCCACCGTCCTCCACAACTTCTCGTTTCCAGTGAACCACAAGAAGATCGTTGGAAAAATAGAAGGAGGACACAGCACTGCCAGCAGAAAGAGGTACTCCTCTTCCCTTATTCATGCAAATCTTACGTCTCTGCTCACACCGTATTCATCCCACGAAAGAAACTAGTTGAGTGCTTCGTACTGCATCATCTTCGTGATACTAAATGCACAAGGTTTCCTCCCATTTACTATTTCACTTTTGCTAGAGGTCAATAGCCGACCTGGATTTCAATTCAGGGTCAGTCGAATCGCAATTAAAATAAGCAGCACCCGCTTAGGCGCGTGGAGCACCTAGTCCGCCTGTTCGCCGGGGAAGCGGTGCATCGGTGTCTATCATAGGGGTGTGGACCGCAGGAGCTGCTTGCGCCCGATCTGGAGGTCGGCAGGGATGGCCGGGGCGGTGCCAAGCACGGCAGTGCGGTGAGGTCGAGGGGAGGTCGGAGGCAGGGGACTGGGCAGGTGGTCGCTGGCGTTTTGAGGAAGATCGTAACACTGGCTGGCTGGAGGTAGATGAAGGCGATCTGCCCGTTCTTTGTACATCGGACGGTGCAAAAAAATGGACTGGCCTATTTGTTTTCAGTCGACTATTATTTTCATAGGACCACACCTTGTGGTGTGCTGGAGGAGCATCTGCATTTCCCAGCCATCCCTGTGCTCATATTTCAAAATCCTAGAATGTAGTAATTTCGTGTGCCATGCATGTTGTAGAGCTATCATATGTCTCTCATCATTTATTTCTCACCGACCTACTATCTGCTACCTTTACACTGTACTACTTGTGCACACACTTCACCCATACTCACACTATTGTTTTTTTATGCATGGGTATTTCAGACTCTGGCGCAGTGTTGATGAATACAAAAAAGAAAAGACAGAAGTCGCTCCAGTGTAATTCGAAGATAAGCACTAAGCGTCTCAGCGCTCTAAAGGGTGCAGTGCCAGCAGATGGAGACAGTAAACATAGCTCTGCAGTTGATGATCTCAATTGCCACACACAACCATCCCAGGTGCTTGCTTTAACTTCGCGCTGTCAAATGTGGTTGCATGTTGCATATGGTGTCTAGCTTGTATTGCTTCCAATTTGGTTAAATTGCATCAGCTTACTTTACACATTATACCTTTGATAATGACATGCCTTCCTATTTTTGATACATACTACATATGTCTATTAACCATGTTCGTACATCAAACTAATGCTCTTTTGTATCCCTCATCAATCACTTATGACGAGGCAGTCACCCGAGTGGGTTACTGTGAGACGCGCTACTCATTTAAAGAGTGCAGTGTCATCCTCCCCACATGATTCTCAAGAAACAGCAAGGCTAAATGAAGATAGTCAACGTAGCTCTCTAGTTGATGACCGCAATTCCCCCACACCACCATCGCAGGTGCTTGCTCTTACTTGGCAGTGTGATATGTGGTTGCATGTTGCATATGGTGTCTACCTTGTAATGCTTCTAATTAGGGTAAATTGCATCTGCTTAGTTAACACATTATACCTGTGAATATGACGTGTGTTCCTATTTTTGGTACATATTACGTCTTTGTATTAACCATGTTCTTAATCAAACTACTTTTCTTGTGTATCCCTCATCAATCACTTCTGACGAGACACCTTCAAGTTGACAACGTAATATTGGTTGCATCTTGCATATCATTTCAAACATGCATTGCCTCTAATTTGTTGAAGTGCCACTTATAATGAGACACATCTAACCTGGTAGAGTGATTTTGGTTGGATCTTTCATATGGTGTCTAGATTGCATTGCTTCCAATTTGTTGAAATGCCTTCTGCGTAGCGTTTTTCGTACATATTCCATCCTCCTACAATGTGGTTGCCATACAAAAAAGTTGTGTTCGTCAGTATCATGCATCAACGAATTTGGAAGTGCGAATTTCATTCCTTTTTCTTGTGTGTTTACTTGACATGGCAAAATCTAAAAGGACGAAGGCACGGAATGATGGTGGTCCTCTGGAGCAACCGAAATAGATGTTGCATGTTGTGTATGATGTCTAGCTTGTATTGCTACTAACTTTGTTGAATTGCATCTGCTTACTTTACACATAATGCCTGTGAATATGACACATGTTCCTGTTTCTAGAACATACGTGTAGATGATGAGCACATCTCCCCTACTCCACCATCACAGGTGCTTGCTCTAACTTGGAACTGTTATATGTGGTTGCGTGTTCCATATGATGTCTAGTTTGTATTGCTTCTGATTTTGTTGAATTGCATCTGTGTAGCTTACAACTTATACCTGCAAAGATCACTTACCCGTAAGACACATTTAACTTGGGAGTGTGATGTAGGTTGCATCTTGCATTGTCTTCTAGCTTGTACTGCTTCTAATTTCTTGAAATGGCACTTACGACGAGACACTTTTTACCTGATAGAGTGATATTGGTTGCATGTTCATATGGTGCCTAGCTTTCATTTCTTCTAATTTTGTTGAAATGCCTTCTGCTTACTGTTTTTCATACATATTCCCTCCTCCTATCGTACGTCTGAATATGCAATGTTGTCTTCTTTTTGTAGATATTCCATCCTCCAATCCTGCGCTTGCCTTACATCAAAGTAGTGTTCATCTGTATCATGCATCAACCAGTTATGCAAAGCTAATTTTATTCATCTTCTTTTGGTTTTGACTTCATAAAGCAATATAAGAAAATAGGAAGGAAAATAGTAAGTTAGGGGATGTTGGTGGTCCTCCGGACCGACGGAAACAGAGACTCTCTAGATTTGCCACTGCTACTGCTAATGAAGTTGAAGTCCCAATTCTACATGATTAGTTCATCTCCCGTACTCCACCATCGCAGGTGCTTGCTCTAAGTTGACAGTGTGATAATTGGTTTCATGTTGCATATGTTGTCTAGCCTGTATTTCTTCTATTTTGATTAAATTGCACCTGCTGAGCTTATACGTTATACATGTGCATATGACATGCCTTTCTGTGTCTAGAATACACTGCATCTATCAATCATACCATGTTCTTACATCAAAGTACTGCTGTTGTGTATCCCGCATCAGTCACTCATGATTGGACGCTTTTAACATGGCAGTTTGATAGTGGTTGCATCTTGCATTGATTTCTACGTTGTACTGCTTCTAATTTTTCGAAATGCCACTTATGACAAGACACTTTTAACTAGGCAGAGTGATATTGGTTGCATCTTTCATATGGTGTCTAGCTTGCATTACTTCTATTTTCTTGAAAATCCTTCTGCTTAGTTTACACATCGTAGCTGTCAATATGTCATGACGTCCTGTTTTTCTTACATATTCCATCCTCATACAGCTGTCTTACATCAAAGTATTGCTTGTCTGTATCATGCATCAATGAGTTCTGAAGAGCGATTTTATTCCTTTGTGTTGTGGGTATGCCTTGACATGGCAAAGTCAAAAAAGAGCAAGGAAAAGAATATAGTAGGGAATGGTGTTACTCGTCGGGTGAAACGGAAAAGGATCTGCCCTCGAGATTCTGCTGGTACTTATAGTGCAGTAGAAGGTCCAAGTCCACCGGCTAAATCTACAAACATAGTATCACCTGCTCCACCAGCTGCAGCATCCGCTTCAACTGTACCAGCATCTCAATGAGTTACTCATTCATTTGCTCTGGGGCTGGCCAGTTCCCAAGCTGCATTCACACCTAACACTACTTCCGAAGCACTGCTGACATAACAGGACTTGGCAAGATCAGATGAACCTCATGAGCATCAACACCAAGACGGTACCTGACCGAGTCAAGTTGCAGTTGCATGCACCTTTATATGTACTCTCACAGTTTGATGTGCACTAACACTTTCCATATTCGTTGTTGAACTAGCACCATGGCGCAAGCGGAAACAGACATCAGGGATAATGCTTGACAGATTAACAAAATCTAAAGGAGGAAGAATGGAGATCCATTCTAAGGCAGGTTTAAAAAGGCCACGTGATGCTACAGAGTCAGCCAAGTTAGTATCAGAGGCATCCATTGCAGTTAGGTGTCATGCACGTATCCTCCCAACGTGGATCCAGTACAGGAATGAGAAAGACAATACCCAGTTTTAACACCTTCCTTGACCATTTATCCGTAAGTAATGTTATTCATCGCAATTTGTAATATTGCCTTGCTCTGTGCCATACTTTCTAGCTTCCTCCTAATAAGACTCACATTCTTTTTTCAACAGATGAGGTTCAAGTTGGATCCAAAAGATGATGCAACTAAACAAGCATGCACTCATGTTTTTCAGTCTGCTCTACGACAGTATCGGTACAACCTTAGAAAATCTCACTTTGAAGGCAAGGCTAACAATGAAATCGCCCAAACATCTCCAGGTATCAGGTAGGGTATATGTATTGATCAGACCACATATTGAACTTGTATTTATGTATGTGCCTTACAAGTGTATCTTCTTCTAGGCTAATTGTTTGAAGAACAAGACCAACCGTTCTAAAGTGAAATTCCAACAGACAACAGGATCTCGTAGCTATATTGCACATTGCGAGGCTCTTGTAAATAGCTGCTACTTCCTTCTTTTTTTGTGCCATATTATCGTATCTATATTGACTTGTTCCAAATACAGAGGAAAACCCGTGCGGACCAAAAAGAACCTGAACCGAATGCAGTGCAAATCTTCAAGGATTGCCACACCAGCAAGATGAAGGGCATGAGCACACCAGTTCAGGCCACTACTGTAAGTCCTTACTCCTCCTGCCTTTGAACTGATTGGTACTGTGATGTGTTCATTTAACTGCTTGGTTTGCAGCCAATGTCAGTTACTTTGTTCACTTTTATACACAGTTGTCTTAACGTATCATTTCACCTTACATGGTTTAAAAGAGATGAAGGATATTCTTTTGGTCTTGATCTGTAATCTAGTTGTGATGTTCACGTGCGCACACAATGATAGAATAGCCTGTTTGTTTTATATCTGTTTTCCCATGATATGAATGATGTCATACTATGTTCATCCTACTTTAAACCATGTCTCTTTATCCTTAGATGTCAACGAATGTGAGGAAATAGACAATACAGTAGGCATGCTACATGGACATATGTTCTGAAAGTGATTTTATTATGTAGTTGGCGCTACAATACATGCTAATGTATTACAGTAGTTCACCAAAATAAGTTATGTATAAACGTGAAACCTACTTTGTTTTTTTTGTCTCATTAGTAACTTATCTGGTACACTAATCTACAAGTTCAAACTTTCAGCAAGCTATGGAACAAATGATTGAACAGCCACAACCACCTGAAGGTGACGAGGCTACCACAGGCACAATGTCACCTCTTGCTGCAGTGCGTCAGTATCTCTCCACTAACAGTGCAAAAAGCACCTTCCTGCGTAATTTTGGGTTGGTTGTCAAGGTAACCTCGTCCAAATCGCCTACTGAACAAAATCTTCCGGCTAGACAGAGTGATATATCTATGCTCCAGACACAAGCCCAATCCCTAATGGACGTTGTGCCGAAAACAAAAATAGTGGTTGACAAATGTCGTGAAGATATGAATGGTTTTGAAACCAGACTATCAGACATTTGCTTCGTTGTTCAAGAGCAATGGCGGAAAAAAGGGGAAGATCGTGCTACTCCATCAGATTCTACAGCCTGAAACATAAGCACTCAGGTCAAATGATCTGTGCTTCTATACATCTGATGGTGCTTTTATCTGCAAGGACTGTAAACTTTATGCCAACAGGCCTTTTGTTGTATGGTTGGAATTTATTTTGTTGTGATACAGCATTTATGATGCTGCCAAAGGCTGCAGTAATTACGACGCTATTTTTGTATAGTGTAGGTTTATCTTAGTAATGTATTCGGACGAAAGCTTCATAGGAGCCCAACATGCCAACATTCGTCGGGCCCATTCCAATTGGGCTAAAAATGATTCTGGGCCGAAATTTGCATGTAGCCCACTAAAAATATCTGGGCCTAAATCAGCATAAGCTTTCATATTTTTCTGGTAGGCATGTGCCCATAGTGGGCCTTTAACAGGCCTAAATATAATTTGGGCCTTCAGTAATAATAGGCCGTTTACATGTGTAAATATCTCGAGCCCATAAAAACATGGGCCTTTAATAGGCCGAAAGTAAGATTGGGCCCTGATTGTGCCAAATAACCCACTGGTCCCAGCAGGACGAAATGGTGGCCCATTTACAATGCGGATCGTCCACAGGCCGAAATTCAGACGGGCCGTAAATGCACCGACCTACTACACGGGCCTTTCACAGGCTGGAAGTTTGGTCGGGCTTGATTAGTGTCATTTTTATATGGGCCGTTAGTAGGCCCGATGTGGCGTTGGGCCACATATGGCCCATGGATTTCGTCCGACGTTAACAGGCCGAAAGTCACAACAGGCTGAGAGTGGCCCAAATCTGTAGCGGGCCTCTAACAGGCCGAATGTTAGACATGGCCGAATATGACCCATATCCTTCACGGTCGTTTATGGGCCGAAAGTTTCAATTGCCTATAAATGGGCCCAAATGAAGCAGGACCTTTAACAGGCCGGAAACACACCGGGCCCTAATTCGGCCCAAACTCTTAGCGGACTGTTAACGAGCCAGAAGTGACCATGGGCCGCGATGATGACAAGTTTAGGACGGGCCGATTTGACACTAGCCGTACGGGCCTTAACTGAGAATGTTGGGCCTTTAGCTGGGCCGGCCCATTATGGTCTACAAAATCTTGTGGGCCTTTAGCTGGGCCGGCCCATTATGGCCCGCTAAATCTTGTGGGCCATTAGTTGGGCCAGCCCATTATGGCTCGCTAAATTTTGTGGGCCTTTAGTTGGGCCGGCCCATTTAATCTTTATGGGCCACTTTTGGGCCGGTGCACGTGTCAACGTATCATAGGCGCATCTCGCCCATTGGATGAGTGACACCTGTCCCAACGGTGAGCAAACACGTGTTTCCTCCGGCCAATGAGTATTTTACACGTGGAAAATCCCCATTGGTCCGGGCTTTTAATGGGTTATCGGATCCAAAACCGGACCCGATAGCTTAACAGCGTTCCGTTACGGTGGATGCCACGTGTCGGTCACCCTTGACGAAAGCACTTCTATGACGCGCGATTTATCGTCATGGAAGTGGACACTTCCATGATGATAATTTTGGTAATGTCATGGAACACTTCTACGACAGCACAGCTATGACTATCTTGATTCTGTCATAAAATTTTCATGGATGTACATGCATGACAGAAAACGTGACCTATTGTGACAAACACGTATCATCACGGAAGTGTATTTTTTGTAGTGAATAGGTCTGGCACCTAGCGGTGCATCAAGGGCATAATTCTTCTGTGCAGCAATGAGGATAATCCTCAAATCACGGACCCAGTCCGCATCATTGCTACTATCATCTTTCAACTTATTTTTCTCTAGGAACATATCAAAAAATAAAACAGGGGCGCTATACGCGAGCTATTGATCTACAACATAGATATGCAAAAACTATCAGGACTAAGTTCATGATAAATTAAAGTTCAATTAATCATATTACTTAAGAACTCCCACTTAGATAGACATCCCTCTAGTCATCTAAATGATCACGTGATCCATATCAACTAAACCATGTCCAATCATCACGTGAGATGGAGTAGTTTTCAATGGTGAACATCACTATGTTGATCATATCTACTATATCATTCACGCTCGACCTTTCTATCTCAGTATTCCGAGGCCATATCTGCATATGCTAGGCTCGTCAAGTTTAACCCGAGTATTCTGCGTGTGCAAAACTGGCTTGCACCTGTTGTATGTGAATGTAGAGCTTATCACACCCGATCATCACGTGGTGTCTCGGCACGATGAACTGTAGCAACGGTGCATACTCAGGGAGAACACTTATACCTTGAAATTTAGTGAGGGATCATCTTATAATGCTACCGCCGTACTAAGCAAAATAAGATGCATAAAGGATAAACATCACATGCAATCGAAATAAGTGATATGATATGGCCATCATCATCTTGTGCCTTTGATCTCCATCTCCAAAGCATTGTCATGATCACCATCGTCACCGGCTTGACACCTTGATCTCCATCGTAGCATCGTTGTCGTATCGCCAACTATTGCTTCAATGACTATCGCTACCGCTTAGTGATAAAGTAAAGCAATTACATGGCGATTGCATTTCATATAATAAAGCGACAACCATAAGGCTCCTGCTAGTTGCCGGTAACGGTTACAAAACATGATCATCTCATACAACAATTTATATCTCGTCATGTCTTGACCATATCACATCAGAACATGCCCTGCAAAAACAAGTTAGACGTCCTCTACTTTGTTGTTGCAAGTTTTACATGGCTGCTTTGGGCTTCTAGCAAGAACCGTTCTTACCTACGCATAAAAACACAACAATTTTTTGTCAAGTGTGATATTTTAACCTTCAACAAGGATCGGGCGTAGTCAAACTCGATTCAACTAAAGTTGGAGAAACAGACACCCGCCAGCCACCTGTGTGCTAAGCACGTCGGTAGAACTAGTCTCATGAATGTGGTCATGTAATGTCGGTCTGGGCCGCTTCATCCAACAATACCGCCGAATCAAAGTAAGATGTTGCTGGTAAGCAGTATGACTATTATCGCCCACAACTCGTTGTGTTCTACTCGTGCATATAACATCTACGCATAGACCTGGCTCTGATGCCACTGTTGGGGAACGTAGTATTTCAAAAAAATTCCTACGATCACGCAAGATCTATCTAGGAGAAGCATAGCAAGGAGCGGGGAGAGTGTGTCCATGTACCCTCGTAGACCGAAAGCGGAAGCGTTTAGTAACGCGGTTGATGTAGTCGAACGTCTTCACGATCCAACTGATCCAAGTACCGAACGTACGGCACCTCCGTGTTCAGCACACATTCAGCACGATGACGTCCCTCGAGCTCTTGATCCAGTTGACGACGAGGGAGAGTTCCGTCAGCACGACGGCATGGCGACGGTGATGATGAAGTTAACGGCGCAGGGCTTCGCCTAAGCACTACGATGATATGACCGAGGTGTTAACTGTGGAGGGGGGTGCCGCACACGGCTAGGAACAATTGATATGTGTTCTAGGGGTGCCCTCCCCACGTATATAAAGGAGGGAGAGGGAGGGAGGCAGCCTAGGGTGCGCCCAAGTAGGAGGAATCCTACTTGGGCCCCTAGTCCAATTCAGCCCCCTACCATATTTGGACAAGGGGGAAAGGAAGGAGGGGGAGGGGAAGGAAGTAGGAGTCCTACTTCATACTTTCCTTTTTCCTCCTCTCCTTTCCCTTCCTCCCCACGTGGCTAGCCCAATAGGGGGCGCACCAACCCCTTGTGGGCTGGTGTGTCCCCTTACTTGGCCCATTAAGCCCATATCTTTGCCGGGGGTTGCCCGGAACCCCTTCCAGTGACCCGGTATCACCCGAAAGACTTCTGGTGTCCAAATACCATCGTCCTATATATGAATCTTTACCTCTCGACCATTTCGATACTCCTCGTCATGTCCGTGATCTCATCCGGGAATCCGAACAAACTTCGGTCATCAAATCACATAACTCATAATACAAATCGTCATCAAACGTTAAGCGTGCGGACCCTACGGGTTCGAGAACTATGTAGACATGATCGAGACACATCTCCGGTCAATAACCAATAGCAGAACCTGCATGCTGATATTGGCTCCTACATATTCTACGAAGATCTTTATCGGTCAAACCGCATAACAACATACGTTGTTCCCTTAGTCATCGGTATGTTACTTGCCCGAGATTCGATCATCGGTATCATCATACCTAGTGCAATCTCGTTACCGGCAAGTCTCTTTACTCGTTCCGTAATGCATCATCCCGTGACTAACTCATTAGTCACATTGCTTGCAAGGCTTATAGTGATGTGCATTACCGAGAGGGCAGAGATACCTCTCCGATACACGGAATGACAAATCCTAATCTCGATCTATGCCAACCTAACAAACACCTTCGGAGACATCTGTAGAGCATCTTTATAATCACCCAGTTACGTTGTGATGTTTGATAGCACACAAGGTGTTCGTCCGATATTCGGGAGTTGCATAGTTAGAGGAACATGTATAAGTCATGATGAAAGCAATAGCAATAAAACTAAACGATCATTATGCTAAGCTAATGGATGGGTCTTGTCCATCACATCATTCTCTAATGATGTGATCCCGTTCATCAAATGACAACACATGTCTATGGTCAGGAAACATAACCATCTTTGATTAACGAGCTAGTCAAGTAGAGGCATACTAGGGACACTCTGTTTTGTCTATGTATTCACACATGTACTAAGTTTCTGGTTAATACAATTCTAGCATGAATAATAAACATTTATCATGAGATAAGGAAATATAAATAACAACTTTATTATTGCCTCTAGGGCATATTTCCTTCAGAATATAGATAGCATGCACTACAAAAAAAAGACACATCCGTGACATTTTGGGCCGAACGAATTTTTTCTGTCATACTTATGACACTTCTATGACGATAATTGTGACAAAACACGGTATCATCATAGATGTGGTGTGGTCCTACTTCTATGACGAAAAATCATGACAGAAAATGGGCTTTTCGTCCTGGGCGGGCCGGAGACGCAGCTGCATGACATTCTTTGGGCCGTCCATGACGGAAAAAACCGTGGTAGAAGCGAGGGCGAGGAAAATATTGGGGTGTTCCTGGTTACGGTGGGTGGTCGGGGCCGAGCGATGCGCATTTCTCTCATACACGCACGCGCGTGGGTGCGAGGCATTGGGCTCTAACTGAACCCGAGCGAGGCGTTGGGCTCTAACTGAACCCAAGCGATTGCACTACAGGCTACGCGTTACTGAACCCGAGCGATCGATCGATGGCTGTTAACTGAACCCGATCGAGTGATTCCTTCGCTACTGCTGCTAACTGAAGCCGATCGATGCTGCCTCTGGATGAATAGTGAGCGTTGCTGGGGGGTTTGGATGAACAGTTCCCGGTGGGGGTGGATGAACAGGACCCCGTGGCGTTGCCTCTAGATGAACAGTGAGCGTTGCTGGGGGGTTTGGATGAACAGTTCCTGGTGGGGGTGGATGAACAGGACCCCGATCGTTCGAGCCGGTTGGGGCTGGATGAACAGGACCCCGTGGAGGGCAGGATGAACAGGACCACCCCGTGGAGGGCAGGATGAACAGTAGATGATGGAGGGCTGGATGAACAGTAGCCCGTGGTGGGGTGGTTGAACATGAGCTCGTGGAGAGGGCTGGTTGAACAATAGCTGGTGGAGTAGCGCGCCGTGGAGGCTGGATGAACAGGAGCCCGTGGATGAACAGTCGCAGGTAGAGGCTGGAGGAGGTCGACGGTGGATGAATAGTAGCCCGTGGAGGCTGGAGGGGGTCGACGGTGGAGATGAACATTATCCCATGGAGTCCTGTTTTGCGGTACGCCACACCCCTCCCGATGAACAGGACCCCCGTTTCGACCGTAGCGCTCCAACACAAGTCCGTTTCCTCCGTTTTGCGGTATGCCACACCCCTCCCGATCAACAGGACCCCCGTTTCGACTGTAGGAGGTCTGTTTCCTCTGTTTTGCGGTACGCCAGACCCCTCCCGATGAACAGGATCCCGTTTCGAACGTGGTCGGTCGAACACAAGGCCGTTTCCTCCATTCTGCAGTACGCCAAGCCTCGTTTCCATCGGCTGTTTCGTCCAAGCCCACCCGATGAACACGACGACGCATTCCGTTCTGACCCAGCCGGTTGGCTCCCCATGAACATGACAACGATGCTGTTTCTCTATTTCGACCCAGCCATGTACACGAGCCCTGGCCGTACGTATGCGCGAGTAGGCATTCGAGACCCTGCCCGTATGTATGTATGTGGCCGTATTTTCTTTCTTGCACACTGGCCGCTGTACGTACATGTACAAGCTACGTGCGCGCCTCTACTACGACACGTGCGCGCCTCTACATCGACCAGTATGTACGTACACGTTCGCGACCAGAATGACAACGCTACGTACGCTTCGACCAGGTGGGTCCCGACTGTCAGGCACTTCCTTGCCTGCGAAGATGTAGCTCGCGGGTCCCAGCAGTCAGGGGGGCGAATCGTGTTTTTTTTTCCGGACGCACTTCCTTGCGTGCGAAGATGTAGCTGGTGGGTCCCAGCAGTCAGGGGGAAACGTTTTTTTTGTGAAATATGGTGGCCCGTCCGGTGGGTCCCTGCTGTTAGGTGGAGGAATAATTATTTTGCACGTAATAAGGAGGCACTTCCTTGCTGCGGCCGTGGACCCAGCTGTCAGCCTCTCCACGTACAGTCCATGTCCGATGGAAGCTGTTCCTTGACCATGTTGACCATGTCGCGCCAAGAGCACCAGGGCGGTGGACGACGGCGAGGCCTAGGAAGGGGACGACGCGGAGCCGGGGAAGACGCGGCAGTGGAAGCCCGCGCGGAGAGGAGTACGAGGGTTCACTGGTTCGGCTGCGGTGTGAGGTTGCCGTCGCCGCAGGGCCTGGCCATCGGTGGGAATAGTTGGGGGCGGTGAGGCCTCCGCGGCAGCACAGCCGGCCACGGGAGGCAGGAGCATGCGGCACGACCGGCGCTGCTTTGGGCGGCTCGAGCAAGAAGACCAGAGGTTGAAGAAGCACTAAGGCCGTTGGATGGACATCGTACGGTCACTGGAGCTAGAATCGTTCATATTGACTAAGTTGACAAAGCCCTCCGTCCCCGTCAACTTAGTAGGCCCACAAGTTAGCCTCCCACTGTGGTGGGTCCTAGCTGGCAGGGGGTATTCATTTTTTTGTGTGCAATAAGGAGGCACTTCCTTGCGTGCGAAGATATAGTTGGTGGGTTCGACCTGTCAGCGGAGGAACATTTTTTTGCGAAATACAGAGGCCCTTCCAGCGGGTCCCAGATGTCAGGTGGAGGAATCATTATTTTGCGCGTAATAAGGAGGCATTTCCTTGTGCGCGGCCGTGGACCCAGCTGTCAGCCTCTCCACGTACAGTCCACTTCCGATGGATGTCGTTCATTGACCACGTTGACCACGCCGCGCCGAGAGCACCAGGGCGGTGGACGACGGCGAGGCCTACGAAGGGAACGGCACGGAGCCGGGGAAGACACGGCAGTGGCTTCCCACGCGGTGGAGAGTACGAGGGTTGACTGGTTCGGCTGCCGTCGCCGGAAAATAACAGGAGGTGTGGGTGAGTAGAGGGATAGACAGGCCAGGGATGCGAGCATATGATGGGGCCGTGAGGCCTGCCCGGCAGCACAGCCGGCCACGGGAGGCGGGAGCAGGCGGTTCCGACGGCGCTGGTTTGGGCGGCTGGGGCAGGAAGATCAGAGACTGAAGAAGCACGATTGCCGTTAGATTGACATCTAACGGTCTGACGCTGGTAGAGTCGATTGTTGAGTAAGCTTCTTTTTTGATAAACCTTGTGTATGCATGAACTTAGTAGACCCACAAGTCAGCCTCCAAATCTGTGGCAGACAACATAGAGCCCATTTGCTATTTTTTAATAATTTGCAGCCCATTTGCTAATTCTTAAGTAATTTATTACAGCCCATTTTCTGCCCAGGACCACGGTCAAAAAGTTCAACCTTATTTTGCATATTTCGGTGGAGTCTGAAATTTTGTAATCCCGAAATGATAAACATTTTTTTAAGAACTTATTGATTTGCCAAAAAAATCGTTTTGTTTTTGTAAGCAAATAAGACGTGGGACAATTGAGTTGGTTTAAGGGAAAACCAGTGGTAAAAAAATCAGCGCTGGGAGGGAAAAAAAATAAGGATGTAAATATGAAAAGTGAATTTTATGTATTTTCAATATAATGATACGCGTATATGAACTAGTAAAACTATAGGTAGAGATTAGAAAACGGATGTAGGACATGCGTTTCAAGAGGAAAATAGAAATGGGATGTGTGTTTGATTCAGTAAAAAAGTGCGTGTGGATGTTGTAAGACAAAATATAACTAACGCTGGCGGGCCAGAGGCCAGTAGATACCTACTGGATCTTTGTGCCCCGTTGTCGTCATGGGCTGGGCCTATTAAAAACAAAACCAAGCCTGGGCAGTCTACAGCCCAGATGAAACTTGCTCGACCTAAAAAAACAATATACGTGCTCAATAAACGAGAGAATTCTGCAAGTACAGACTGATAACTGGGATGCAGGAGGGATATTGTTTTTTCATCCTGATAATAAGAGCATGCACTTGTTTCGAAAAATTTGGAGAACTGGGAATTCGGACGGCAGGTGCTTATGCTACCCATCAAATAAAAATCAGGTGCCTGAAAATTCGTTTCGAAACAAATGAATCGGCTTTATATCCATGTCGACCCTCGGCATGATGGTTGGAAGCAAATGCCAAGTTCATACCAAAAGATCGTTAACAACAATACCAACTTGCGAACGACAAGGTAGTACAAGTACCAATACCAAACTAACTTATAATCTTTTTACTCCTGGCCCTAGTGTTCGTCTGGTAGAAAATCTTGCAGAGGACCAGCTCCCGCTCCTTCTCTTGCTCCAGGTCCCCGAGGTGGTACTGGTGCATCACCCAGTTGGTCCTCTGCTGGTCGAAGTTCTTGTTGGTGTGCAGCACCAGAACCTTCTTGCTGCCCGTCTGCCGGCCGTTGACCATCACCGGCAAGGTATTGCCGGTGTTGTGCCACATCGCGTGCATGCCGCACGCCGACTGTATCTTGCGACGCGTCCACGTGCCCCTTTTGAATGCACTGGAAGAAATGCTTGCTTAGGCCACTCAGTGTGATACCTGCAGTATTGTCGAATACAGGTTTTAGTGTACGTAGTTGGCATTTTCATAACATCTTTGGCATGTTGCAGTCACTTGTTTCACTTTTTATTATCTGTCAAATTGTAATTGCTTCACCAGGTTTGCGTCTAAAAAGAAAAATAGAGCTATAAACAAAGGAATATGTTTGTGCAAGTAGGCCGATCGGTGTCTTACCTGGAAATTTCTCAGGATGGGTGTAGCATATGCCGTGCTCGCTGTCGATGGTTGGTATGAACAAATCGATGAGAGGGTGAGATCTCGTGCTGTCAGCACTCACTTTGGCCTCAAGGTGCTCGATCAGCTCCTGATCCGTGGGGTCAAACTTGACGCCAGCCGGCAGCACCGGCCAATCCTTCTTTGACTTGCATGGGTTAATTCCAGTTATATGGTACTCAATGTATGATCAATCGACTGTTTTAAGTGAATGATGAAAGATTTCGACAGATAAGTGGTACTCCAAATCTGAAGTCCAGAATACCCGAACACGCCGCCGAGATTCTTGTGTCACCTCACGCGCAGCGTGTTGTCACGTCAATTCAATGTGTGGACATGATGAATAATTTGACCGACGTATACTAGTACTGCTACTGTACTACTTACTAGTCGTATTTAGTGTCACATTTTAACCATAGGTTTAACTAACAAGTACGCACTTGAAGCCTAAGTGATATATATATATATATATATATATATATATATATATATATATATATATATATATATACTGCACAGCATCTCCATCATCATTATCAGTACATCCTGCGCAGGTGAGTTAGGATGCACTTGATCCCAGAAAGGTATCTATCCTTCAAACCAGAGGAGTGCTTCAAACTAACAACAGTCCAACAAAAGAGGGTCGTGCTACAGCAGCAGAATACATGGCTCAGTCTACATATCAGTACGAATCAAGTTGTGCATATTTGTTGTTGGCATGAACCACATCGCTGCATGTCGGGTTTGCAAAAGCCATCCATCACATGGAAGCTTGATGCCTTTCACACACTGAAGATTATCTCGCAACAAGCTGTGTCGATGAATCTCTGGATATGGTGATTCATGAAACCCATGGTATGATGTGTAAACACGGTCCCCCCTGGCGAATGGAAGTTGCATAGCATGGTAATCATCGTCGGTGATATGATCGATGATTGGTTGGATGATAGGATAATTGAGCCCGAGGAACATGGAGTGGTTGCCGAGGCTGTAAACCCGCCTCCAGTTGAATACGCCTGGCCCAACGGAGCTGGGATCTATCTCGAACATGAAGCAGCCATAGCCATCAATGTCATGAACGCCCCAGGCATTATACTGCATGTGGTTTGATGAAATGGTTTGGTCAATTTGGTACGTGCAAATGAGCATCAAATGACCACCATCAGCTGAACGAGTGATAAACCACCACCCATCGGCTGGTATGATTCCAGGTCCTGGAATCATGAAGGCCAGCGCATTTGCGTCTGCTGCAACAATTCAAATTGGAGACCAAAAGGACAAAAATAAACAATCATGTTCAGAGTATGTGTGGAATTAAGATTATTATAACAGTGACACATATCATAGACAGAGAATTGCAATGCCGTGGTCATAATCATACCCCAAATTAAAAAAATAAGCCAATGGCTTTCATATTCTAGCAATATATCATGGTTCAAACATCATGTAACAATGAGAGGAAAACAGATATGACAGGGCCTACTCATATTCTACCATAGCACTTACTACAGTTATCATATCAACTCTAAGCAATAACATGCGTTGTTATAAAAATCCTAGAAATGAGAGTAACATATAGCAATCATGAGGTTATACTCGTAATATCTATTCTAACAATCATTAGATACCAATTGTTCTCATATCAACTCTAACAATAACATGTGTGGTCATAAAAATCTAGGAAATGAGAGGAACATATAGCAATGATGTGGTTATAGACATACTATATATTCTAAATTTGTAACAATGAACAGGCAGTCGTATTCTTAAGGTAAAGATGAGATGAGATAGAACAATTACACGATGATAGATTCCACCAGTATAGGCAGCCAATCTGTGCGTCGACCGCATAAACGATGCCATCGTGCACTATAGCATCAGACAAAAGTGTTGGGTGAAGAGGATCGACGATGAGCCATAACCATGTATGTCCACTAGATTCCAGATAGACTAATCCCATGTTGAACACGGTAATGAGCTTGTAATCCATGTAGTCTTCTGATGGTGTGGGCACTTCGCAGATTACAACCTTCAGCAAACAGAGGTCGAGCCAAAAGCTCGACGCGTCTCGTGCGTAGTAGGCAGGAGTGTCCGGCGGGCCGCGAGGCTCGATGGCGGCGGTATCCAAAGATGGAAGGGTGATCTCTCACTGGGTGTAGATATCCATGAGACGCCACGGACTACTGGATTGGTGGATGAGGACGATCCAGTTGGCCTTCATGCCCGCTCAGTAGTGGCCACGCATGAAGGGCAGGTGGACAGGTAGTCGTAGCATGTCGAGGGGCACCACGACAACCTCCGTAGGATCGTCAAGTCGGTGTCTAGGCCACCTGCGAGGATCGGGCATCAGCAAGCAGGGTGTCTTGAAAAGAGTCGGCCGGTTGCAGACGAGTAGACGGTACAAAGACACCGAGCATGCGGCCAGACGGACGGTGCTGAGTAGGTCCATATGATTACAGATCTGCTCCAAGAGAACATCGGGGAGGGAATTCCAATCGCGGCTCTGCGTGTCAGTCGGTTCTGCCATTGGGGTTTTCGGTGCCTGCGAGCCAGCGAGGAAGTGGATTCGGGCGGGTGAGCGAAGAAGCTTCTCCTCGTGTGGCCGAGCAGTGAGCGGGGGGATATGGTACGCGCGAGCTACCAAGGAAGATAGCGCGGGCGGGCGGGCAGTGAGCGGGGGGAAATGGTGAGCGGCCGACAATGGGGAAGAGAGGAGGAAGAAGAAGAGAGGAGGAAGAAGAGTGGAAGACGGGGAAGAAAGTGCATTAAATCTCAATTCTACTACTACTACCAGGATATACCGTCCTTCGGATTGTAAATAGTTACACCGATGACATGTGGGTCTCCCACAAGAGGGCCCATATGTCAGTTAATGGAGGACAGAAGCATGCTCTACTGGCAAACATGATGGCAGTACTGGGTAAGGCTGATTTAGTAACACCAACACACTGGTTCAGCTTATTGATTAAGTGTCCCATCTGCTGCAGCGTGTATTGTCACTTCACTGCGAAGACTAGTTGAATAGTTCTCTCTGACCGAGATGGGGAATAATGGATCGCGAAGACTTCCTTTCTACATTATCCCTATGCATCTACGCTCACTTCACTCATTTTGCTCCGTATGTAGTCACTTGTTGAAATCTCTAGAAAGACAAATACTCCGTATTTGGGAATAGAGGGAGGATTTTACTCCGTATTTGGGAATAGAGGGAGGATTTTACTCCGTATTTGGGAACAGAGGGAGTATCACCATATGGAGGGAACAGAGGAAGCTTGAAATATGAACATGTCAATGGGAGGGAGTAAGCCCCATGCATGCATGCATGCAACATGCAACACTCACACATACACATGGACGCACGCAACACTCATGCAGCCATGCGGCACACAGCACACGACGCAACACACACGCTCACGCTCAAGTGCTCAACCTACTCCCTACGTCCGTGAAAGACTGTACATTTAGAGATTTACACATTGACCAGGGCTTAATTAACGCCCAAAAGTTATGTGTGCATGCGACCATTGAGAGAAGAAGATTAAATGAAGGTCGTTGCATGCTGTAATTAAGGATAGACATGTAGCCTATACCTAGAGCACAAGTTGGTGCATTAGTCAATCAATATCGATTTAGATTAAAGGCTAAATGCATTGGAAGTGTAGATGTACTACACTCTTTGTTTTTTAGCTGATTTCTTTGCTCTGCCAACTGACAGGTGGGACCCAGAAACCAGGTGACAATTTAACCAGTCAACAAAGTGCCACGTCGACTATGTGGCCGGTCAGTAGGGTGCAATACGGTGCTCTACGATGAGCTAGTGATCGTATAATCACCGCAAAACTATATATAGTGACCGTAAAGAGCGTATGGTTACATACGTTGACCGCCAGTGTATTTTTCTCGTTTCAAATTAAGCCATATTAACCGAAAAGGACGCACTATGGACTAGTACTGCTTTGATGTGTCCCGTCAACTCGTCGAACGAGGAGAAGCTTGCTTACTACGCCTCTCCCTCGCCCACGCGCGCGGTGGTTCATAGGACGAGGAGAGGGTTTTGACTACAGCGCACCCTCTCCCTCTCCCTCTCCCTCGCCTTCGCCCTCGCGGTGGACGTGCAACAGTTCAATCGGTGTCAGATTGCCAGAAGCATAATGTGTACTGTAGTGTCATCATTGTTGGACCTTCCGAAGAGGCGAAGAGCCAAGTGCAAGGTTCACACGAGTACGAACTGTTGAACCTCCCGAAGAGGCAAAGAGCCAAGCGCAAGGTTTTATAGGAGTTGTCGTCCTAGTAGGAGCGTACTACAACTATAGCGAACGATGCTACTGTATGATGCCGCCACGTCACGTATATCCAAAGCTGTGCCACCTTTTTTCTCAAAGAGCGTGTTGGAGCCCGTGCAACAACCACACAAGTTGCACGTACACATAACACATTTCCTAGTAATAAATTCTAAAGGACAAATGCCAGTATGCCACACAAGTTCATCTCCAATTCATGTGATAAATTTGTGCACGACTAGTCTACATATATTCACAGCGCTACCGTTCACAATTTACCGTACTCCACTTACACGTTATAGATGGGCTACATGTCCTCCTCCAGGTTCCCGTCCCAGGTGTTCTTCATGGACGGCACGATCCATAGCGGTGGGCAACGGGAATCATTGTCGCAGCTTTCTAGTCCGGTTCCACACGATGGAGACTCATCCAAGCTGAAGCGGCATAAATCAGGAATAGCATGTCACATCATGTCGTTCATCCGGCGGTGCGCACGGAAGACACAACCATGCTTCATGAACGGCAGGCCTTCCGTGTCGTGCACGGAAGGTGGCATCCGCTTCACAATGGGGTAGCTGTCCCCAATGAAAAGCGAGTACTCTCCAAGAGTGTTCCTCGGCACCCACGTAGCATCACGGGGCTCGAACTCGACGCTGTTCATCTGGTACACGCGGCATCTCATATTTGGACACATGGTGACATACATAGTCAAGGTCCATGCATAATAATGTTGTGCTCAAATATGGCGGTTAGTAATACTGTGCAGCAAATATTACTACTCCGATATAGAGGAAGTAAAATAACCGGCTTATTATATATAGCCACTGTTGGCTACAGGGATGAGATAGTAAGACATGGAAAAACAAAAATGGTGGTAGCTAGTGGGTTCAAGTATTCAAGGGCCTAGCTAGCTATACGCGTCCTCCAAGGTAAAAAGTACTCCTACTAGTACGTAAGTAGAGTACTAGTACAACAATGAAAGAGAAGGCGAGAGGGTTAAAAAATGGAATACCTGGGTAGATGGTGACAGTCCGATTGTGGTAGATTGTGTGACCATGTTGCACATCAGTGGTACCATGGGTAACGACTGCTAAGATAGTTGATCCCAATATGCCAAAGTCAGCTACAAGGTTCCAGGTTTGACCGAATTGCGGATGCAAATGCACATCCAGGATCGGTGATCTTATTTTGATCGCGGGATGACTGGTCCCTGCAAAATAATGGAGTACCGTTAGGGATGCAAATGATGGTTTGTGCATTCCGTTTGTAATATCACGTACCGTAGGATGGCAACCAGATGAAACAAGTCCCCTGGCTTGTCACCGCGAAGATGCGGCCTAGATGGCGCACGGCGTCTTCGAACGTGTAGGGGTACAAATCTGCCGCTGCCAACATGTGCCAGCCTCTGCCGTTACTGCCTCTTGCATTGATGGCAATCCTTATGTCGAACACCGCGATGAGATAGTAATCGTCATAGCCGCGTCGCTTTGTCAGTGGGTCTGCAATTGCTATCTTCTTCAATCTCATGTAGGCATCATCATACGTATTCAAGCCCAGCCAGTCCGGAAGGCCAATCCCAGTGGTGGAGAAGGGGTCTACCGGAATGGCCGCACTGCTATGGATGTTGTGCAAAATGATGGTGGTATCCGGCCGGAGGTATGCAAGCCAATCTTCGTTGGCACCGACCCAGACATATATATAAGACGGTGGGCAGCGGAGAAATTACCGGATGGAAGTGGAATAACTAAGTACTACCTGATCAAACTCCATTACTGACCTGCTCATCGGACAAAATCCGACTACCTCTCAACGTCGGCAACTCTAGCGGAGTCAACGTGCAACCATGGCCAGGGAGCGGTGGACTGTTCAAAGGATTGTCCCATAGAAGAACCTTCTCCTCAAGGACGCATGGAAGACCAACAAGCATGGCCGTTTCCCAAGCCATTTTAAGCACCGTCTTGAAATAGTTGGTGTAGGAAGCACCGAGTATCGTCGTCCAAGGTCTCCCAGCCCCGACGAGGAGGAGAACCGCCTGGCGAATCCATGGGAGCAGCGACGAACTGCCTTCTCTTCGGGGGGAGGGGAACTGGCGAGGAGGAGATAAGAGCGTAGTAACCGCAGGGCCTCGTCCCTTCCAACTGTAGATCGTTCCTTCCAACTGTAGCGAAGGGGTGAGCCTATTATTTACTACTAGTACTAGCATTATGGGACGTTATGGGATTGCATTATACTGTAAATAATAGCACTAGTAAGAAATTTTTGACACTAGCTAGTAGTTTTTGGTGTGGATTAAGAAATTTTGGGTATGTTTTTGCTATTTTTTGTACACGCCAACTAGTGTCAAAAAACGTCTTACATTATGTGACGGAGGAGTATGTACTCGTACTGTAGCAGTACTAGTACTACTTTCTCAACTAGTAGTGCGAGGGTACTACTAGTGCTATGTACTGTACTTCTAGTATAGTGCACCAGTTTTGAACTCTTGAATCTCAGGGCCAAGGAGCTACAGTTGGAAGTGGAGGGTACTACTGTTCTCTAGAACCATCGATGTACTATCAATGCAGGGAAAGTACACCTGCGTAGTGGCCTAGTGGGTACTCTCGGTGCTCTATTCAGCCGCTCCTCTCACGTAGCTGGCCTACTCAGCCGCTCCTCTCACGCACACACTAGCAGCCTGTTTATCAGCGATGGTTACTGCGGGGGCAGAACATTTGAGTTATTTGATACAGCCAGACTAGGCTTTTCGCTTCCATTTGTGGAGGTGTAATGGATCTTGTCTAACTTTGTTAGTAGTTCCTTCTTTATGAATGAGATGAAGCAAAGTTTTTGCCTCCGTTTCAAAAAAACACGTCAAGAGGAATTTCTTTTATAGTAGAGCCGATAATGGAGTGAAGTCCATGCGTCCAACGCCACAAGCTACAGAGTAGTAGTAGAGCACTTTACGTACAGAGCCATATTACACAGTTCCCAATGCCCCGCCAGGCTTTTCCGGCTCCTCGGGCTTAATTGGGAGGCGCTAGTTTAAATATGCTACTAGCTGATGAGGAAGCTGCAAGCGAGGTGCGGCTAGGGCGAGCACGCGAGCCATGAGATGCTGGGAAGGAAAACCCATTCACGTGGCTAGGCTATCCAGTGCACCTAGATTGTGGTGCCGCACGTCCGTTTGACTTCAAAACTCAAACTATCCGTGTAAAATATTGGCTCGCAGCGAAGTTACTATTTAAAAAAAGGCCACCATGCGTTCGCCCGGGATCGAACCCACAAAACGGGGTATACACTCCCGCGACCACTAGTAGTACTCGTTGGAGTACAACGCAACCTAGAATTGCCTTTTGTCGCTAGTAGTACATTGTTCCTTACAAGAAACCCCTAATAATGCAAGAAACCACTAATAATGCCAAGAAACTACTACCACTTGCATACGTGGCAGACTTAAGATAAGACTACCTTATCAACCATTGTACATGCTCTTACCAATCAGCCCTACCAAGAAACGACTACTCTACAAAGTGCCGTTATAGGCACGTTTCAACCCATGGCCCTGTTGGATACATTTGTTGTCAATCTAACCCTGCCATCCAAACACCACTTTGGTTAGAGTTAGTTCAGGGTTAGAATCTAACCCCTGACTTAGAGTATCCAAACAGGGCCCGTGTCGCCCATTAAGTCAACGCTTTCTATTCAATCGGGCGTTATGACTTGTGGGACCTACATGTCAGTCTGCACAAAGATCCCCGAGTGACCTCCTACCTCCGGCCCGTCCACCTAGTCATCCTCGGCCATGGGACGCAGCTACCGCCGCCGGCAGAAGGCGAGGTCAAAACTGCCGCGGTGCGGAGCCCATCTTGCGGCAGCCCGGATGCCAGCTCCATCTGGCGCTCGCGACCGCTAGCTGGCCAAGATAGCTCCGTCCAGCTGCTTGTCTGCAAGGTTTGCTAGCTAGATTGGCACGGCGGCGCGGCGGCTTGCTCGCGCGCGCCGCGCTAAGGCCAGCCATCTGGCTCGAGTGAAGGCCAGCGCGGCGGCTTGCTCGCTCGTGAGTCATGCTCGTGCCAGCCTGCCAACCCGTGCGGAGGCCAGCGCGGCGTCCGGCCCGTCCGGCGGAGCGGCGGCCAACTCGCTCATCACCGGCGCCATCGACAAACACGCATCAGCACTGTTTGAAGTAAAGTTCAGGAAAAATAATGATTTGAGGGGGAATAACAGGATAGAAGGTCAGATGTGGGTCCCTCGTGTCAACGGTCAAACAAAATGTGTTGGTTTAAGTTGCCTCGTCAGCACGGACGTGTGGGCCAACCCTGTCATAAATGGGTTTAAACTAACCTAATCGGTAGGTAGTAGTTTTTGGCGTGGATTAAGAAATTTTGGGTATGTTTTTGCTATTTTTTGTACAATAGATTCTTCCTAGGGCTGGTTGAAAGTGGTAGTTTTTTGTTAAATACTCTACATATTGTAAGTAGGAGTGAAAGTTAAGCTTTGGAACCCAATAAGCAAGGCTAGTTACATAGTGCATATGTGTACATGATTGAAAGTAAATATCAACCATGAGTGACTAATATCTTGATGGAAAACTCGAAACTATGGAATACTAGGGAAAAAATTGCATGGTTGGAAATACTAGCAATGTTCATGTGTGTTGCAACGAATCATAATTAGAATAATACTTATTCACAAACTTGATACAAAACACTCTAATTTTGATATACATATATCACTAGAGATATATTATGTTTCATTAGAATATATTCCTTGGGCTGTTTTGGTGAGGTCAGGGAGGGATGTGGTTGGTTTTAAGATACTAATTATGGGTTTTTCTGCAAATTGGTAGACAAGTGGGATGTTTGTGAGAAAAGGCAACAACTTACCTCACAGTCGTTAGATGTAGATCTAATGGTCACAAACGACGGATGGCAGACACACCATCATCACCAACTTAGTCTTCTGTAGGAGTACCAGCAAGATCCGTGCATTGCATGGAACATCAAGATGCATTTTTTTATAAAAACACTCGTTGTGATTGACCCATGCGGGAGTAATCCCATGTGTAAAAACTAATGATATCTCGAGAAATAGGAGATAAGGTGGAGAGGAGTGGGGCGTGGTGGTGATCGGTGGTCGGACTGAGCGGAGGCATGGGGATTGATGACGCCGGCAATGGCCACCAGGCCAGTTTGTTCTAGAGGCTTCCTTTCTTAATTGCTCAACAATGAGGTTGTTTGAGATAAGGATGAACGAGGGAAGGCCTTGTCTGCAAATGTGGAGAGGGGTGCGGGTATCTTTTAGTTTAATTTCCATCAGTCAGATATAGATCGGACGGTCTATATTGCAAGATGGCACGCGTACCATCATCACCAACTCAGTTTTTTATAAGAGAAGAAATATAAGTATGGAGATACAAACGTATTATCGATAATTGTTTCCGTAAACTAGCATCTACATTCTATTCAACGCCTCAGCATGTGAGGCCTTAGCACAATGACTTCTCGACTGTGTAAAACAAAGGTTTTCCAGTCGCCGATAAGGAGGGGGGGACGGCGGCGTGCTTTTTGGCTTGCTCTAGTCCTAGTAGTCATACTAGGTGGTCCAAGCACGTGTAGATTTATTCTTTTTCACGTCTCGTGTTCGCCGTACTGCCACGACTGTTGATGAATAGACGGTAAATTATTCACGGAGAAACCCTTGTTGAGCGTGTTTGCGAGAGAGAGAGACAGTGTGCGTGTGTGATATGTGTAGAGACTGAGGCAATGATAATAGATTCTTTGTGTCTATGTGTGTGGAGGATAGAGAGAGACATGTACATGGGGCTTTGTGTTGACGTGGAGACACATATACATGATTAGAGAGTGAGTGTGTGAGATACACATGCGGACATGGGGAGAGATGAGGATCTAGATTAATGGGTGTTTGTGCGTGTCTGTGTGTGTTTGTGCGCGCGTTTGTGTGTGAGAGGGAGTGTGTGTATGTGGAGTAGAGAGACCACTAATGATGTAAACCTAGTATAAGGGAAGGGGGAATGGTGTGACATGTGTAGTAGCGGGATAGCATGGGTGCGGGCGGGGGGGAGCAGACTATTTGGAAGAGACATCGATTGTGTGTGGGAGAGGGGTGTGAGAGCGAGAGAGAGAGAGAGAGAGAGAGAGAGAGAGAGAGAGAGCTAGCGACGGAGAGAGAGAGAGAGAGAGAGAGAGAGAGGAAGAGAGGGGGCGTTTGTGTCCATAAATGGCGTATGGATAGGGAGACAATGTTGATGTTGTTTGAAATTGGCCTATGTACGGAGACGCAAGGAAAGCGAGTCATCGCGTGTGTGATAGGGACTTCATGAGAGATCTAGAATAGATGGTGTAGAGAACAATGTGCGAGATCGAGAACGATGATACATTAGGGAGCTATGGAAAGAGTCACAACATATATGTATACAGGGAGGAGCTGGGGCGGGTCCGCATGTGGGAGAGATAGAAAGAGGAGAGTGGTGCACAAGGAGACAAAGTGTGCTTGTTTTGCAGTGGGGGTGGTGTGTGAGGCAAGTGTGCGAGAACCACATAACTAGGGAGATAGACGTTTGGGGGCGACATTTTGTGTGTATGGGAAAGATACACTCTACATAGTGCGTGTGCTTGGGAAAGAGAGATGTCGGGAGACCTAGCTAGAGAGTGGGGGAAGAGATGTGTGCATGCCCAAGAGATAAAGTGATAGAGACCTATATTGGGGTCCGGACTTTAGAAGAGAGAGGGGTGTTAATGTGCTCGTGTGTTGGTGTTTGGGGAGAGAGAACGACTTCTGTGTGTGGGGGGGCGACGAGGGGGGTTTGCTTCAGATAAAGGGTGAGGTGTCTATATTTGAGGGACTTTAGCGTAATTAAGATATACATGGTCAATAGTGTGTGCACTCAAGGTTGATCAATTTGTTTCACAGTTTGGACTATGAGATAACGATACTTTTGAACATGCGTGATATACTTTGATGTACCAGAATTACAAACCTAAGATTGGAATTTTGGAATTCGACTCCATCATTAGCTTTTGTAATTCATTTAAACGGAGGTACATTTTTAAGCCGGGATTTTGTGATTTCAAATTCATATATCAAACCTAGAGATATACACATACGGGCATGTTCAAACTTTATAATCATCCACTTTATTCATACACATACACATTTTTGCTTTTGTCATCATATTTAGGATAAACACATTTGGAATTTCATTTGAATTGGACCATATGATGATATTTGCTTGTAGTAGCTCAATAATCCATATTTGAATTGAATGGACAATCTAAGTTTCGAGTTGGAGACATTGATTTTCAAAACTTGCACTTTTTTTTGCGTGCAAAACAAACAAATTCTCGGCCATGATATCATAGTCGGTCGTACAAGAGCAGAATATAATTTCACGCGCCAAAAGCTTTCAAACTTCCCGCTCACATCGAAATATCTCGCGCCCGAAAGTTTAGCCATGCGATATTCCTGTTTTACCCCTGCCACATGAACAGAAAAGGGTTGCTTTGGTAACTCCATTGTTTTCCCCTCTTTGCCCCCAACATTCTTCCCAGAGCCCCTCCCCGACCCCCCCCCAACCACGGCAAGCCGCCGAATCTAGTCCTCCGTCGCAGCGGTGGACCTCACACCCCGACGGATCTACCTGTTGGAAATATGCCCTAGAGGCAATAATAAAATGGTTATTATTGTATTTCCTTGTTCATGCTATAATTGTATTAACTGGAAACCGTAATACATGTGTGAATACATAGACCACAACATGTCCCTAGTAAGCCTCTAGTTGACTAGCTCGTTGATCAATAGATGGTTATGGTTTCCTGACCATGGACATTGGATGTCATTGATAACGGGATCACATCATTAGGAGAATGATGTGATGGACAAGACCCAATCCTAAGCATAGCACAAGATCGTGTAGTTCGTTTGCTAAGAGCTTTTCTAATGTCAAGTATCGTTTCCTTAGATCATGAGATTGTGCAACTCCCGGATACCGTAGGAATGCTTTGGGTGTACCAAACGTCACAACGTAACTGGGTGGCTATAAAGGTGCACTACAGGTATCTCCGAAAGTGTCTGTTGGGTTGGCATGAATCGAGAGTGGGATTTGTCACTCCGTATGATGGAGAGGTATCTCTAGGCCCACTCGGTAATGCATCATCATAATGAGCTCAATGTGACTAATGAGTTAGCCACGGGATCATGCGTTACGGAACGAGTAAAGAGACTTGCCGGTAACGAGATTGAACGAGGTATTGGGATACCGACGATCAAATCTCGGGCAAGTAACATACCGATAGACAAAGGGAATTGTATACGGGATTGATTGAATCCCCGACATCGTGGTTCATCCGATGAGATCATCGTGGAACATGTGGGAGCCAATATGGGTATCCAGATCCCGCTATTGGTTATTGGCTGGAGAGGTGTCTCGGTCATGTCTGCATGGTTAACGAACCCGTAGGGTCTACACACTTAAGGTTCGGTGACGCTAGAGTTGTTATGGGAAATAGTATGTGGTTACCGAAGGTTGTTCGGAGTCCCGGATGAGATCCCGGACGTGACGAGGAACTCCGGAGGTGAAGATCAATATATTGGACGAAGGGTATTGGAGTCCGGAATTGTTCTGGGAGTACCGGGTGACGACCAGCATGACCGAAAGGTGTTTCGGAGGCCCCAGCAAGCGTTGGGGGCCTTATGGGCCAAGGGGAGGGGGCACACCAGCCCACTAAGGGGCTGTGCTCCCCTCCCAACCCCTCTCACGTAATGTGGAGAGGTGGGGGCGCCTCCCCTAGGGCAGCCACCCCTCCCGGCTTGGGGGGCAAGTTTCAAGGGGTGGGGGCGCCCAAACCCATCTAGGGTTTCCCCTGTGGCCGCCGCCCCTCCCCTAGGGAACCCTAGGGCGCCTCCTCCATCCCCTTCCCCCTATATATAGTGAGGGAGAGAGAGGGCAGCCGCACCCCTGGCCTGGCGCAGCCCTCTCCTCCTCCAACATCTCCTCCTCCTCCGTAGTGCTTAGCGAAGCTCTGCCAGAGAACCACGAGCTCCATTGCCACCACGCCGTCGTGCTGCTGGAGTTCTCCCTCAACTTCTCCTCTCCCCTTGCTGGATCAAGAAGGAGGAGACGTCCCCGGGCTGTATGTGTGTTGAACACGGAGGCGCCGTCCGTTCGGCGCTAGATCGGATCTTCCGCGATTTGAATCGCCGCGAGTACGACTCCATCAACCGCGTTCTTGTAACGCTTCCGCTTAGCGATCTTCAAGGGTATGAAGATGCACTCCCTCTCTCTCATTGCTAGCATCTCCTAGATTGATCTTGGTGACACGTAGGAAAATTTTGAATTATTACTACGTTACCCAACAGTGGCATCATGAGCTAGGTCTATGCGTAGATTCTATGCACGAGTAGAACACAAAGTAGTTGTGGGCGATGATTTGTTCAATTTGCTTGCCGTTACTAGTCTTATCTTGATTCGGCGGCATTGTGGGATGAAGCGGCCCGGACCGACCTTACACGTACTCTTACGTGAGACAGGTTCCACCGACTGACATGCACTTGATGCATAAGGTGGCTAGCAGGTGTCTGTCTCTCCCACTTTAGTCGGATCAGATTCTATGAAGAGGGTCCTTATGAAGGGTAAATAGCAATTGGCATATCACCGTTGTGGCTTTTGCGTAGGTAAGAAACGTTCTTGCTAGAAACCCATAGCATCCACGTAAAACATGCAACAACAATTAGAGGACGTCTAACTTGTTTTTGCAGGGTATGCTATGTGATGTGATATGGCCAAAAGGATGTGATGAATTATATATATGTGATGTATGAGATTGATCATGTTCTTGTAATAGGAATCACGACTTGCATGTCGATGAGTATGACAGCCGGCGGGAGCCATAGGAGTTGTCTTACTTTATTGTATGACCTGCGTGTCAATGAAAAATGCCATGTAATTACTTTACTTGATTGCTAACCGTTAGCCATAGTAGTAGAAGTAATAGTTGGCGAGACAACTTCATGAAGACACGATGATGGAGATCATGGTGTCGTGCCGGTGACGAAGGTGATCATGCCGCGCCTCGAAGATGGAGATCAAAAGGCGCAAGATGATATTGGCCATATCATGTCACTTTATGATTTGCATGTGATGTTTGTCATGTTTACATCTTATTTGCTTAGAACGACGGTAGCATAAATAAGATGATCCCTCGCTAAAATTTCAAGAAAGTGTTCCCCCTAACTGTGCACCGTTGCGAAGGTTCGTTGTTTCGAAGCACCACGTGATGATCGGGTGTGATAGATTCTAACGTTCGCATACAACGGGTGTAAGCCAGATTTACACATGCGAAACACTTAGGTTGACTTGACGAGCCTAGCATGTACAGACATGGCCTCGGAACACAAGAGACCGAAAGGTCGAACATGAGTCGTATAGTAGATGCGATCAACATGGAGATGTTCACCGTTGATGACTAGTCCGTCTCACGTGATGATCGGACACGGTCTAGTCGATTCGGATCATGTATCACTTAGATGACTAGAGGGATGTCTATCTAAGTGGGAGTTCATTAAATAATCAGATGAACTTAATTATCATGAACATAGTCAAAAGGTCTTTGCAAATTATGTCGTAGCTTACGCTTTAGTTCTACTGTTTAAGATATGTTCCTAGAGAAAATTTAGTTGAAAGTTGATAGTAGAAATTATGCGGACTGGGTCCGTAAACTGAGGATTATCCTCATTGCTGCGCAGAAGGCTTATGTCCTTAATGCATCGCTCAGTGTGCTGAACCTCGAGCGTCGTCTGTGGATGTTGCGGAACATCTGACATACACGTTTTGATGACTACGTGATAGTTCAGTGCGTAATGCTAACGGTTTAAGAATTGTAGCACCAAAGTCGTTTTTTTGAAATGTCGCAGAACATATGAGATGTTCCAAAGACTGAAATTGGGATTTCAGACTAGTGCCCACGTCAAGAGGTATGAGACCTCTGACAAGTTTCTTAAGCCTGCAAACTAAGGGAGAAAAGCTCAATCGTTGAGCATGTGCTCAGATTGTCTGAGTACTACAATCGCTTGAATCGAGTGGGAGTTAATCTTCCAGATGAGATAGTGACGGTTCTTCATAATCACTGCCACCAAGCTATTAGAGCTTCGTGATGAACTATAACATATCAGGGATAGACATGATGGTCCTTGAGCAATTCGTGATGTTTGACACCGCGAAAGTAGAAATCAAGTAGGAGCATCAATTGTTGATGGTTAGTAAAACCACTAGTTTCAAGAAGGGCAAGGAAAAGAAGGGATACTTCATGAAACGGCAAATCAGTTGCTGCTCTAGTGAAGAAACCCAAGGTCGAACCCAAACCCGAGACTAAGTGCTTCTGTAATGAGGGGAACGGTCACTGAAGCAGAACTACCCTAGATACTTGGTAGATGAGAAGGCAGGCAAGGTCGACAGAAGTATATTGGATATACATTATATTAATGTGTACTTTACTAGTACTCCTAGTAGCACCAGGGTATTAGATACCGGTTCGGTTGCTAAGTGTTGGTAACTCGAAATAAAAGGCTACGGAATAAACGGAGACTAGCTAAAGGTGAGATGACGATATGTGTTGGAAGTGTTTCCAAGGTTGATGTGATCAAGCATCGCATGCTCCCTCTACCATCGAGATTGGTGTTAAACCTAAATAATTGTTATTTGGTGTTTGCGTTGAGCATAGACATGATTGGATTATGTTTATCGCAATACGGTTATTCATTTAAGGAGAATAATGGTTACTCTGTTTATTTGAATAATACCTTCAATGGTCTTGCACCTAAAATGAATGGTTTATTGAATCTCGATCGTAGTGATACACATGTTCATGCCAAAAGATATAAGATAGTAATGATAGTACCACATACTTGTGGCACTGCCACTTGAGTCATATTGGTATAAAACGCATGAAGAAGCTCCATGTTGATGGATCTTTGGACTCACTCGTTTTTGAAAAGATTGAGACATGCGAACCATGTCTATTAGTATATATGCATGAAGAAAGTCCATACAGATGGATCGTTTGGACTCACTTGATTTTGAATCACTTGAGACATGCAAATCATACCACATGGGCAAGATGACTGAAAGGCCTCGTTTTCAGTAAGATGGAACAAGAAAGCAACTTGTTGGAAGTAATACATTTTGATGTGTGCAGTCCAATGAGTGTTGAGGCATGCAGTGGATATCGTTATGTTCTTACTTCACAGATGATTTGAGTAGATGCTGAGTATATTTACTTGATGAAACACAAGTCTGAATTATTGAAAGGTTCAAGTGATTTCAGAGTGAACTTGAAGATCATCGTGACAAGAGGATAAAATGTCTGTGATATGATCACAGAGATGAATATCTGAGTTATGAGTTTGGCACACAATTAAGACATTGTGGAAATTGTTTCACAACTAATGCCGCCTGGAACACCATAGTGTGATGGTGTGTCCGAACATCATAACTGCACCCTATTGGATATGGTGCATACCATGATGTCTCTTATCGAATTACCACTATCGTTTATGGGCTAGGCATTAGATACAACCGCATTCACTTTAAATAGGGCACCACGCAATTCCGTTGAGACGACACCGTATGAACTATGGTTTAGAGAAACCTAAGCTGTCGTTTCTTAAAAGTTTGGGGCTGCGACGCTTATGCGAAAAAGTTTCAGGCTGATAAGCTCGAACCCAAAGCGGATAAATGCATCTTCATAGAATACCCAAAACAGTTGGGTATACCTCCTATCTCAGATCCGGAAGCAAAACTGATTGTTTCTAGAAACGGGTCCTTTCTCGAGGAAAAGTTTCTCTCGAAAGAATTGAGTGGGAGGATGGTGGAGACTTGATGAGGTTATTGAACCGTCACTTCAACTAGTGTGTAGCAGGGCACAAGAAGTTGTTCCTGTGGCACCTACACCAATTGAAGTGGAAGCTTATGATAGTGATCATGAAACTTCGGATCAAGTCACTACCAAACCTCGTAGGTCAACATGGATGCGTACTACTTCAGAGTGGTACGTAATCCTGTCTTGGAAGTCATGTTGCTAGATAAAAATGAACCTACGAGCTATGGAGAAGCGATGGTGGGCCCGGATTCCGACGAATGGCTCGAGGCCATAAAATCCGAGAGAGGATCCATGTATAAAAACAAAGTATAGACTTTGGAAGAACTACTTGATGGTGGTAAGGCTGTTGGGTGCAGATGGATTTTAAAAGGAAGACGGACAATGATGGTAAGTGTCACCATTAAGAAAGCTCGACTTGTCGTTAAGATGTTTTCCGACAAGTTCAAGGAGTTGACTACGATGAGATTTTCTCACTCGTAGCGATGCTAAGAGTCTATTGGAATTATATTAGCAGTTACTGCATTATTTATGAAATCTTGCAGATAGGATGTCAAAAAACATTGTTTCCTCGACGATTTTCTTGATGAAAGGTTGTATGTGATACAACCAGAAGGTTTTGTCAATCCTGAAAGATGCTAACAAGTATGCAAAGCTCCAGCAATCCTTCTAAGGACTGGAGTAAGCATCTCGGAGTTGGGATGTACGCTTTGATGAGATGATCAAAGATTTTGGGTTTATACAATGTTTATGAGAAACTTGTAATTCCAAAGAAGTGAGTGGGAGCACTATAGAATTTTTGATGAGTATATGTTGTTAACATATTGTTGATCAGAAATGATGTAGAATTTCTGGAAAGCATACAGGGTTATTTGAAAAGTGTTTTTCAATGGAAAACCTGGATTAAGCTACTTGAACATTGAGCATCAAGATCTATAAGGATAGATCAAAAACGCTTAATAGTACTTTCAAATGAATACATACCGTGACAAGATTTTGAAGGAGTTCAAAATAGATCAGCAAAGAAGGAGTTCTTGGCTGTGTTACAAGGTGTGAGTATTGAGTAAGACTCAAGACCTGACCACGGCAGAAGAGAGAGAAAGGACGAAGGTCGTCCCCTATGCTTTAGACGTAGGCTCTACAGTATGCTATGTTGTGTACCGCACCTGAAGTGTGCCTTGTCATGAGTTAGTCAAAGGGGTACAATAGTGATCCAGGAATGGATCACATGACAGCGGTCGAACTTATCCTTAGTATCTAGTGGACTAAGGAATTTTCTCGATTATGGAGGTGGAAAAGGAGTTTGTCGTAAAGGGTTACGTCGATGCAAACTTTGACACTAATCCAGATGACTCTGATTAGTAAACCGGATTCGTATAGTACAACAGTTATTTGGAATAGCTCCAAGTAGCGCGTGGTAGCTGCATCTACAAGATGACATAGAGATTTGTAAAGCACACACGGATCTGAAAGGTTCAGACCCGTTGACTAATAACCTCTCTCACAAGCGAGATATGAACAAACCCCATGGGTGTTGGATTCATTACAATCACATAGTGATGTGAACTAGATTATTGACTCTAGTGCAAGTGGGATACTGTTGGAAATATGCCCTAGAGGCAATAATAAAATGGTTATTATTGTATTTCCTTGTTCATGATAATTGTCTATTGTTCATGCTATAATTGTATTAACTGGAAACCGTAATACATGTGTGAATACATAGACCACAACATGTCCCTAGTAAGCCTCTAGTTGACTAGCTCGTTGATCAATAGATGGTTATGGTTTCCTGACCATGGACATTGGATGTCATTGATAACGGGATCACATCATTAGGAGAATGATGTGATGGACAAGACCCAATCCTAAGCATAGCACAAGATCGTGTAGTTCGTTTGCTAAGAGCTTTTCTAATGTCAAGTATCGTTTCCTTAGACCATGAGATTGTGCAACTCCCGGATACCGTAGGAATGCTTTGGGTGTACCAAACGTCACAACATAACTGGGTGGCTATAAAGGTGCACTATAGGTATCTCCTAAAGTGTCTGTTGGGTTGGCACGAATCGAGACTGGGATTTGTCACTCCGTATGACGGAGAGGTATCTCTGGGCCCACTCGGTAATGCATCATCATAATGAGCTCAATGTGACTAATGAGTTAGCCACGGGATCATGCGTTACGGAACGAGTAAAGAGACTTGCCGGTAACGAGATTGAACGAGGTATTGGGATACGGACGGTCGAATCTCGGGCAAGTAACATACCGATAGACAAAGGGAATTGTATACGGGATTGATTGAATCCCCGACATCGTGGTTCATCCGATGAGATCATCGTGGAACATGTGGGAGCCAATATGGGTATCCAGATCCCGCTATTGGTTATTGGCCGGAGAGGTGTCTCGGTCATGTCTGCATGGTTCCCAAACCCGTAGGGTCTACACACTTAAGGTTCGGTGACGCTAGAGTTGTTATGGGAAATAGTATGTGGTTACCGAAGGTTGTTCGGAGTCCCGGATGAGATCCCGGACGTGACGAGGAACTCCGGAGGTGAAGATCAATATATTGGACGAAGGGTATTGGAGTCCGGAATTGTTCTGGGAGTACCGGGTGACGACCAGCATGACCGAAAGGTGTTTCGGAGGCCCCGGCAAGCGTTGGGGGCCTTATGGGCCAAGGGGAGGGGGCACACCAGCCCACTAAGGGGCTGTGCGCCCCTCCCAACCCCTCTCATGTAACGTGGAGAGGTGGGGGCACCTCCCCTAGGGCAGCCACCCCTCCCGGCTTGGGGGGCAAGTTTTCCAAGGGTGGGGGCGCCCAAACGCATCTAGGGTTTCCCCTGTGGCCGCCGCCCCTCCCCTAGGGAACCATAGGGCGCCTCCTCCATCCCCTTCCCCCTATATATAGTGAGGGAGAGAGAGGGCAGCCGCACCCCTGGCCTGGTGCAGCCCTCTCCTCCTCCAACATCTCCTCCTCCTCCGTAGTGCTTAGCGAAGCTCTGCCGGAGAACCACGAGCTCCATTGCCACCACGCCATTGTGCTGCTGGAGTTCTCCCTCAACTTCTCCTCTCCCCTTGTTGGATCAAGAAGGAGGAGATGTCCCCGGGTTGTACGTGTGTTGAACGCGGAGGCGCCATCCGTTCGGCGCTAGATCGGATCTTCCGCGATTTGAATCGCCGCGAGTACGACTCCATCAACCGCGTTCTTGTAACGCTTCCGCTTAGCGATCTTCAAGGGTATGAAGATGCACTCCCTCTCTCTCGTTGCTAGCATCTCCTAGATTGATCTTGGTGACACGTAGCAAAATTTTGAATTATTACTACATTACCCAACACTACCTTCCGCACCTTGGAACCCCCAACTGCCAACTCACCACTTCACCGGAGCCGCTTCAGCGACTGGCTTGTACACTGCTCCAGATCTCCTTAACCGCCATCATGGTCCACCGCACCGGATCTTCTTAACCGGCGCCCTCATCCACCACAGTGTAGGCCTTTCACTGACTCCCTCGTTCGTCCCTTCGCTGGCCCTTCATACAAGCCCTCGTCCGCCGCAATAGATCCGCCTCACCGAAAGCACTGTACAACGCGCCCGCCGAAGCCTTCGTCCACTGCACCGGACCCGCTCCACGGACGCCATATTCAACTCCACCGGCTCTGCTTTACCGATGCCGCAGCCTCATCAGGTTATTTCGATCTGTACTCCTTCGGTTTTTCTCTTTATAGTGCAACTGTTCACTTACCACAGATGAGCTTTCTTGTATGTCGACAGGCGCCGCAACCGTAGCACCGGAGCCGCTTCAGCGACGGCGACAACCGGCCCAAACTCAACCGCAACACGAGCACCATCGACGATCCTTAGCTATCAAGTATGCCAACGATACCCATACGCCGCCGAGAATCAGGTACTATTATCCAACGACCGGCGCCTACGTTCACTTTCTTAGCATAAGCACCGCACCTTTGAATTTCTTCAGGGCATCATTCAGTTTTCCAGGAGACACGTTATTCTGCTTGCACCAGTAGGGCCATACTTCTGGCAGTGAACATGTTACATGTGCTAAATTACATACCAATGCACATATAGTTAATATGCTTTAGTTTTGTCCTAAGTATTAATGTACTTCCTAGATATCACTGCCTACTATTTTACTTCTTGCATGCTATATTTATGATAATGGTGTTGTTCTGATGCCACCTGTTGGTTCCATCAGACTGCTTCATGTTCTCTATGCTTAATTACATATCAGCAAACTAGCATGTGGTTCTGCTGGTTTTTGTTTGTTTTACCCTACATTTTCTGATGCTAGCTATTACATCACTGCTACGAGCCTCTGTTCATTACTTTTTTGTGTGTTATTGATCTTCCCAAGTTGCCTGACTAATTTGATGCTTCTATTAAATATGGAGCTGCCAACCCCATCAAGCAAAATATTTGTTCTTTTGGGGCTGGCACCTCGAACCAGCATAAAAATAGAGGGAAGAAGATATATTGTCGTGTATGCACACACCCTTCTTTCATTAGTTTAGATGAACCATTGATGATCAATTCGAACCAGTGCATGCGATTAAAATTAATTTTACCTAAATAGAGGGTGCAGAATAAACTACAACAAGTAGATTTGCAACCACGGGATGCTGACGATATCTTCAAAGAACATTGCAACAGCAGTGAGGCTTCACAGCAACATATGGTAAGCAAGTGTGTTTTAGTACATGTGAAATGTAATGCGTGTGGGCTGCTTTCTTGGCTTGTGCCCTCAACCTGTAATCCTACAGAATAACAAATAGTTCAGTTCTGCTTTGCTGTATTGCTTGATCGAATGCTTGTTTGTTACTTGTTACACTATACCTGAGTTGGCCAATATGCCACTAACTAGAAGGGACTGGCGGATGTCGTTTATTTGCCACTTACATCCCTAGTTTCATCTTACCATTTTAATTTCTTTTCAGCTGATGCTGCTTCGAACCATTTAAATATAGCTTGCCATGCTCGGCAATAATTCGTATGTCGTTTACCATGTAAGCTTACTGCCTAGATCATGCGAACTATCTCTTACTTATGTCCAGCGGAAACCTTTCAGGATGCCGTTCACACTAGGACACAATGTACAACCCCAGAATCTATTTGTGGAAGCAGTGCGCCATCCATGTTACTAGATGGTAGTAGTTCAGAGGCAACACCGCCGGAGAGCAGTCTGAGCACAGATATTATAGTTCTTAAGGCTCTACTAGAGGCAGAAAGAGATGGTGTGGCTGCCATGAATGAGGTAATCTCGATCTTGAAGCTGTAAATTATGCAATTAGCTGCACGCATTATGCAAGCAACCCAAGAATTGGAGGAAGTAAGAATGTTGCATTTGAAGACGGAGGAGGTCCTGCTGCTTTTGCTATCTGAAGCCCAGGGTAATCCCAGTTCTTCTTTAGATAGCAGTTGAAATTGTCATTAGATTATTGTACTTGCATGTTGTGTCATGTCTCTGAATGGATTATGTTGTAAGACCCCCTATGTTGTCCATGTGTTGTAATGATCCAAATTTTTTAGCCGAGGTAATCCTCAGTACTTGTATGATTGACATAAGGTGAACTGTTTTTCGTGTGAGCATATTGTATTGGATGAAATAACTGTTTGACTCAAAGTGTATCCAACCTACTGAATTCGAAGATCACGACATTTCTAAATCATAATCATATATAAAGGTGGAATAAATCTTTGTTGTGGTTTTGAAATAAATAACAAAATGTAGAATTATCTGTGGATATTCGTAATCGAATAAAAATTGGATTTGGATTTAGTTGCCAGGGCCCAGGGCAAACGTGAATGCTAATTCTCCCAAGTTTTGAACGAAGCGGCTAAACACCCACTATCATTTGTGGGCTGCCCGAAGCAAGTGTTTGCGAGATGGAAATTACTGTCTACCCCTGACACTTGACATCCTTATCGACCGGATTTACACTACTGTCGATAGGGGTAGACTAGTAACTTCAATCAGACGTGACACGACGGCCTCTGAGCCCACTCAGACACGGTGGGCGCCAAACGTGGGCGGCAAAACACATTTGATTCAAGCTCGTCCGAAAGACATGTGTCTCTCCCTACATTTCCCCATTCATCCACGGTGGGCGGCAAAACAAACTCTCCTCGTCCAAAATCGATGTAGGCTAATATTTTAAATAGGGGCAGATGTGTAACTTCCCTCAGACGTGACACAACCGCCCTACCTTTCAGCCCCATTCATACACCGTGGGCGCCAACCGTGGGCGGCAAAACACCCTCTCCTCGCCCGAAATCGTTACCGGCAAATATTTGGGAGATGCGAGATTACCATCCTATCCCCAACCGACGTGATGTCCGAAATTTTAAACGGGGGATAAGTTCGTAACTTTCCCACATTTCAGACAAGCGCGTCCCAAAGTTTGAGATCCCCCCTCCCCCTCCATTTCCCCATTTATACACCGTCGGCGCCACGACAACCTCCCCACTGCGGCCAGCCTCCTCCGTCTGCCGCCCCATCCTCCACCTTGCCGGAGCTGCTACCCCTACCCCGTCTCCACTGCAAGAGATGGACATCTCTCATCCACGGCGCCGGACCAGGATCCTTTCATCGCGTCGTCTCGCTTCATCGGCGCCGTCGTCCACTTTTCCGTTGCCGATCCTACGACCGCCTCGTCCACTGCAACAGGATTTATCCCCCAACCCGGCCGTCTGCCATCTAAAGTCTTCTTCCCCGCCGCCGACAGCCATCGCACCCGCAGCACCCTCAACGTATCAGCAGGGGCCTACACGGCATCGCAAGAGAGGTGGTACTCTTCCATATGTGCTTAAGTTATTGATCTCACCCGGAAAATAGATCTTAAATTGTTTACTTTACTTTTCTTGTCCGTACCAAATCATAGTAGCTAGTTGAATGCAAACATTGGTTGCGAAGTAGCTTTGTCCGGTTTGCACCTTCAGATCCGCCATGTCACGGTCACTATACTCATAAAGCTTATGGTTACCCCCTTTATATTCACTACCATCATCGTAGGTGCTTCCCTGCTTCGTGTCGTGCTACCACTGCTCCTAAAGACCTCAACCCATCAAGCGAAACAACATGCCACTCATAATTCCAAAGCTTACGTGTTGAAATACGAATCTGATATGATGCTCATATTACTAAAACAGAGAACGTTTAATTGGTCACCTAATGTTCCTATATTCATTTCGAAAAGCATGTGCGCCACCCACTGGTCCAGCTAGTTCCACTTTCCTGATTTTACTCTTGATGCTTAGGGTTTTCCCCTTTTATCTACTCTACTATGATCTGCGTAGGTGCTTTCTGTCATACTAGCATTACTCCACCCTTCAAGCTAAACAACACAACACTCAAAATTCCAAAGCTTAGTTGTTCAAATATGATTGTGATATGATACTGATATTAGTTAACAGACACATTTAATTGGTTAGCTAAAGGTCCCACTTGAGTTTCCAAATGCATGTCGTGACATATAGAGAGACAGCAGAATTGCATTTCTTTGTCACTTGTTGACTGTACTTTCTTGTTCATACCAAATCTTAGTTGTCATTTCAAAGCAAATATCAGTTGCTAACTACCCTTTGCGCGGTTTGCAGCTTTAGATCTGCCATCCCACTGCCACGGTCAACACTATACTCATCATGCTTACGGTTTCCCCATTTTATGATGACCACGATCAGCCTACGTGGTTCGTGTCGTAATAGCACTGCTCCACCCATCGAGCTAAATAAGCTTAGTTGTACAAATTCAAATATGATATTATGCTGATATTAGTAAAACTGAGAGATGTTTAATTGGTCAGCTAAATGTTCCTACTTTAGTTTCGAAATGCATGTGAGCCACATATGGAGAGACCGAAAGGAATAGTATTTCTCTGTGCGCTCTAGTTCATCATGGGTGGCCAACCGACATTGTATAGAAAGACTTGTAATATCTTCAATCTGCTTGCTCTTCTGCTCTTCTTAAAGATGATCCTCTTCTCTTGCGGTCGACTGGTCAGGTTGAGTTATTCTCCCTTTGTATATTTTGAATCTGTCAGGTCAGGTCGACTTGTTCTTCTTTACTATATGTTGAAGCTATCATCTGCGAAGTATCATCACTTCTGGAGCTCTCATATTTTGAGTAGTAGGCCACATTATATTAATGCACACACCAAATTACAGCATGCATGGCACCTCTTAGAAGTTACAGAGATAGCACAAAGGGGTTTACAGGGAGGAAGTATTGGATTAGAATCACTTCTGCATTACAAAGATAATCTCACTTGTTTTTATGTTTTCATGCATGTCAGGTATTGAACATTATCAAAATGAATATGAGAATGGGTGCACGAGAGGAATATTGCGGAACGATCCACTGGCTAACAAACTTGGCATGGTGGAGGATGACCTATCTTATTCACCCATCAAGGTGCATGCTCTAACTTGGCAAGGTTGTATTGGTCGCACATATTTTGCATCTGACCTCTTGCATTTACTTGTACTTTGTTACACCATCTGCTTAGTTTAAGCATCATATATGAGTATATGCCATACCTATCCATTTTCAGTACATATTCCATGTGTCGTCATACTATGTTTTTCTAGTCAAATGTTGTTCTTTCGTAATAGATGTCCAAAAGGAAGAGGGTGATTGCAGATCCTCAAGGAGTACAAACTAGGTATTTCGAAAAGGTAGTGATACCTGTTAAATCAGATAGATCAGCAGCCACAGAAAACACAGGCCCAACTGTAACAGACTTTACCCCTACTCCAGTGACCAAACCCCTATTAGAACTGCTGACAGCCCAGCGTCAGGTACTGTCTATGATATCAATTCAAAATTTGAACTCCTAAATTTCTGCATGTGCCTTACCTTCTCTCTTATATGAAAACTAATTTCAGATGAATCTCCTTACTCAAAGGATCATAGGATCTCACGACAATACTGGGCTCTGCATTGCTCTTGTCAGTACCTCTTGCCCTTTGTCAGCATACTTACACTCATTGCTGTTTGATTATGTAGCATCACTGTAAATGTTCGCTTCTTTATCCTTCCTTTGCTTGAAATTATAAGATCTATATTTACTCTTAGATAAATGTAGAATTAACACAATGGTTATGGAGTTTTGGATTGCTCATGTAAGTACCTATTGTCATGTACTCCCTCTGTATCGAATTAATTGTTCATCAATTGGATGTATTTAGAACTTAATAGTGCTAGATACATCCATTTGAGCGACAACTAAAAACGGACGGTGGTGGTATTACTGTACATGCATCGCGAGATAGTTGATGTCTAGCATTAGTCTGCATCTTATCTGCCCTGCCCTCCACTTTCTCCAAATTATCATATCTACATTTACTCTTACCAAAATGTTGAATAAAGCCAATGCCACTACACACGTTGATGTCTGCATTCCTCTTGTCAGTACCTTTTTCCTTGTAACACTGTACTTAATTAATTGCTATTTGATTATATATCATCAGTCTGCACCTGAGCTTCATTATCCTCTATTTCTTCCAATATTATTTGATCTATATTTACTCTTTGCAAAATGTAGAATAATGGCAACGCTTATAAAGAATTTTCTTTGGGGAATTTATTGAATTATCTTTCCATCAACATGGAGAAGGGCTTTGTCCAGCCCGTGTTAACATGTAATGTAAGTTTATCCTTCTCAAGCCTTCGAACTTTGTTCTAGTATAGATTTGGATAGGCATCATTTCCTCCACTACTGTTTACATCTGATTGGATGTTTGCAACAACTACCAGTTTTAAATTGTAGTTGTAAAAACATGTTCCTTATGCAGAACATATCCATTTATTTGCTTATATAATTGTGAAACCTGTTACGTGTCTCCTTGTTTCTCTTTCAGAGTCGTATCTCTTATGCCAGGCAGAACTTTAGGAAAGATAGTGAGCCAAACCATCTTGAGGACAGCGAGATGACCCCAAGGTCCTGTCTTGATGAAGACAGTGAGTTGAAGCTACTCACCAGCAGGTGTGAGACAACCTCTGTGCAGTCGCTGCCTCAATCAGTTCGACTTCTTCAGTCTCAACTTAAAGCGGAAAGGCTTACTTCAGCTCAGTTCCAACTTGAAGTCAAAGATGTAATGAAGATGTCAGGGGACTGCCTTGCGCACTATGGTGCCATACAGCTAGGGATGAAGCATCTATCATTGACACAACTGAGGTCTCATCAGCTTATTCGGCTGCTTGCGGGGGCCCGAGCTTGCCAGGTCTAGTGCCTTCTGAAGTGCTCTCAGTTTTGTATATTCTTTTGTCGGCGCGTTTATATGCACTGGTGGCGACCTTTGATGCCCAGTGTATGTAATCCGTGGTCCTGTTGCGCTTTATTATCACTGGGTAGCGAACTGTGATTCCTAATATGTCATAATTTCTTTGTTGTATAGTCTAGGTTTATTCTTTGGTCGGTATGCTGTAATTTAGGCCGGAAGGTTCAGTGGATCTCAGTGTTGTCGGTCTTCAGGCCGGCTCATTACTCATATGGGCCAAAACGTGGGCCTATAATCAGCTTGGGCCATTAGCAGGTCTAAACCTATAGTAGTTTCCCGCCTTTAACAGGCCATGGGCTACATATTTACAGTAGTGACACTGGGCTTCCTACGGGCCGTAGAAACAATGGGCCTTCTATGGGCCGTAGAAACAATGGGCCTTCTATGGGTCGTATCATCAATGGGCCTTAGACGGGCCGTATGATCAATTGGCCAAACATGGGCCAAAAACAGACCACATTATGGCCGTAAACGGGCTAGAGTTGGAGTCGTCCGTTCATGGGCCAACCATAACGGGCCGTCGTTAATAGGCCGTATTTGATGACGCTATGAAAACGGCCCAACGTATTAACGGGCCACAAACGGGCCGACTGTAACCACGGGCTGAATTTGGCCCACAAGCAGAAAATGGCAGTAATGGGCCGTAAGCAACCGAATGCTGGAAATGAGCCCAAGAATAAATGGGCCCTGAGAAGGCCGAAAGATAACATGGGCTACAAACGGCCCAATGGATTAATGGGCCGTTAATGGGTATAAAGTGATACACTGTTCATTACGGGCCAGTTTCACCACGGGTCGTTAATGGGCCAGGAGTTACAAAGGGCCTTATCTGGGCCGAAAGATGTCATGGGCCATACATGGGCCGGAACTTAAAATGGGCTGGAATCATATTGGACGGCCCAGAAGACGCTACTGGGCCTAATTCGGATAGGTCATAACGGGCCCTGGGTTAGCGGGCTGTAAATGGGCTATATGCGAACAGGCCGTTAACAGGCTTTTCGTGGCCCGGCCCGCCACCTTTTGACCAAGTCAAACGGGCCAGCCTTTTCACAGGAATGGGCCTCTGTTGGGCCGTGCCACGTGTCGACGTGTCATAGGCGCCTTCTGTCCAATGAGTGGATGGCATCTGTCCCAACGGTAAGCCGACACGTGTTTCCTCCAGCCAAGGATGATTTTACATGTGGAAAATCCCCATTGGTCGGGGCTGTTAGCGGGTTATCGGATCCAAAACCGGACCCGATAGCTTAACGGCGTTCCGTTATGGTGGATGCCACGTGTCGGTCACCCTTGACGAAAGCACTTCTGTGACGCGCGATTAATCGTCATGGAAGTGGACACTTCCGTGATGATAATTTTGGTAATGTCATGGAACACTTCTACGACAGCACATGTATGACTATCTTGATTCTGTCATAAAATTGTCATGGATGTACATGCATGACAAAAAATGCGACCTACTGTGACAAACACGTATCATCACGGAAGTGTATTTTTTTTGTAGTGATGAGTTATTATTGTTGACATCACCCTTGAGGTGAATATGTTGGGAGGCGAAACTATAAGCCCCTATCTTTATATGTGTCCGGTTGAAGCGTTTTGCTCATGTGTACGCGGTGAGTGTTAGCAATCATAGAAGACTATATGATGGTTGAGTATGTAGACTTGCCTCGACATGTGACCCTTCCTGAAAAGATGATGAATTGTAGTTGCAAAGTTGACTGAGAACATAGTTTGTTGGTTTCTAATAGAATTTTTGCTTTATACTTCGATTGTGTGATGAACTATTACTTATTCATGAGAAGTGTATGATAAAAGTTCTATGATAAAAGTCTTGTGTTTAAATTTGTTGCTGTTATAATAATCAACATGATGCTTCTATGTCTGCATTTTGTTTTTATCGACACCTCTCTCTCAAAGCATGTGGACATGTTTTTCGATTTCGGTTTTTCGCTTGAGGACAAGCGAGGTCTAAGCTTGGGTGAGTTGATGCGTCCATTTTGTAGCATGTTTTCTTACTGTTATTTATAATGCTTTTATCCATAATAATGCTTTTTGGAATAATTCTAATGCCTTTTCTCTCAATAATTTGCAAGGTATACACAAAGAGGGAGAATTCCGACAGCTGGAAATCTGGACCTGGAAAAGCTACGTCAAGCCACCTATTATGCACAACTCCAAACAAGTTGATTCACGAGGAATTTTTATGGAATATTTAAGAATTATTGGAGCAAATAACTACTAGAGGGGGCCCACCAGGTGGGCACAACCCACCTGGGCGCGCTAGGGAGCCCAGGCGCGCCCTGGTGGGTTGTGCTCACCCAGGCCCACCTCTGGTGCCCATCTTCTGGTATATAGATCATTTTGACCTAGAAAAAAATAAGGAGAAGACTTTCGGGACGGAGCGCCGCCGTCTCGAGGCGGAACTTGGGCAGGAGCACTTTTGCCCTCCGGCGGAGCGATTCCGCCGGGGGAACTTCCCTCCCACAGGGGGAAATCATCGTCATCATTGTCACCAACAACTCTCCCATCTTGGGGAGGGCAATCTCCATCAACATCTTCAACAACACCATCGCATCTCAAACCCTAGTTCATCTCTTGTGTTCAATCTTGTTACTAGAACTATAGATTGGTGCTTGTGGGTGACTAGTAGTGTTGATTACATCTTGTAGTTGATTACTATATGGTTTATTTGGTGGAAGATTATATGTTCAAATCCATTATGCTATTTAATACTCCTCTGATCATGAGCATGTTTATCATTTGTGAGTAGTTACTTTTGTTCTTGAGGTCACGGGAGAAATCATGTTGCAAGCAATCATGTGAATTTGATATGTGTTCGATATTTTGATAGTATGTATGTTGTTATTCCCTTAGTGGTGTCATGTGAACGTCGACTACATGACACTTCACCATATTTGGGCCAAGGGAATGCATTGTGGAGTAGCAATTAGATGATGGGTTGAGAGAGTGACAGAAGCTTAAACCCCAGTTTATACGCTATTCCGTAAGGGACCGATTGGATCCAAAAGTTTAATGCTATGGTTAGAATTTATTCTTAATACTTTTCTCATAGTTGCGGATGCTTGCGGGAGGGTTAATCATAAGTAGGAGGTTTGTTCAAGTAAGAACAGCACCTAAGCACCGGTCCACCCACATATCAAATTATCAAAGTAGCGAATACGAATTAAACCAACATGATGAAAGTGACTAGATGAAATTCCTGTGTACCCTCAAGAATGCTTTGTTCACTATAAGAGACCGTTTTGGCCTGTCCTTTGCCTCAAAAGTATTGGGCTACCTTGCTGCACTTTTGTTACTACTATCGTTACTTGCTCGTTACAATTTATCTTGCTATCAAACTACTCCACTACTTATAATTTTAACACTTGCAAACATTACCTTACTGAAAACTACTTGTCATTTCCTTCTGCTCCTCGTTGGGTTCGACACTCTTACTTATCGAAAAGAGCTACAATTGATCCCCTATACTTGTGGGTCATCAATAACCCACCTAGCATGGAAGATACTGATAGCACCCAGTCGCTACAGGAGCGATTCGGGCATACAAAACAGATTATTATTTGAAGGTTTAGAGTTTGGCACATGCAAATTTACTTGGAACGGTAGGTAAATACCACATATAGGCAGGTATGGTGGACTCATATGGAACAACTTTGGGTTTATGGAAGTGGATGCACAAACAGTATTCCTGCTTAGTACAAGTGAAGGCTAGCAAAAGATTGAGGAGCGACCAACTAGAGAGCGACAACAGTCATAAACATGCATTGAGATTAACCAACATTGAGTGCAAGCATGAGTAGGATATAAATCACCATGAACATAAATATCGTGGAGGCTATGTTGATTTTGTTTCAACTACATGTGTGAACATGTGCCAAGTCAAGCCACTCGAATCATTCAAAGGAGGATACCATCCTATCATACCACATCACAACCATTTTAACAGCATGTTGGCACGCAAGGTAAACCATTATAAACTCCTAGCTAATTAAGCATGGCATGAATAACTATAATCTCCAATTATCATTACAAACATGTTTCATTCATAATGGGCTGAAGCAAGAACGATGAACTAATCATATTTACAAAAACAAGATAGGTCGAGTTCATACCATCTTTTCCTCGTCTCAATCACTTCATCATATATCATCATTATTGCCTTTCACTTGCACGACCAAACAATGTCGATAATAATAATAGTGCACGTGCATTGGACTAAGCTGGAATCTGCAAACATTTATTCAAAGGAGAAGACAAGGTGATATGGGCTCTTTGTTAGATCAACAATAATGCATATGAGAGCCACTCAACATTTTCATTGTGGTCTTCTCTTCTCGACCCCCAAAGAAAAGAAAACAGTTTCAAAGAAACACACTCAAATGTTTTTGGAGTTTTTGTTTTTTTTTTGAAGAAAGTAAAACAAGAATGAGAAAAACTATTTACACGGGAAAGCTCCCAACAAGCAAAAGAAGAACGAGAAATCTTTTTGGGTTTTCTTTTAAAACTACTACTAAATAAACATGGAAAGGAAATAAGCTACAACTAATTTTTGTTGGGGAACGTAGCATGCAATTTCAAAAAAAAATCCCACGATCACGCAAGATCTGTCTAGGAGATGCATAGCAATGAGAGGGGGAGAGTGTGTCCACGTACCCTCGTAGACCGAAAGTGGAAGCGTTAGTTTAACATGGTTGATGTAGTCAAACGTCTTCATGATCCAACCGATCAAGTACCGAACGTACGACACCTCCGAGTTCAGCACATGTTCAGCTCGATGACGTCCCTCGAACTCTTGATCTAGCAAAGTGTCGAGGGAGAGTTTCGTCAGCACGATGGCGTGATGACGGTGATGGTGAAGTGATCCGCGCAGGGCTTCTCCTAAGCACTATGACAAATATGACCGGAGGAGTAAACGGTGGAGGGGGGCACCGCACACGGCTAAGAAACAATTGATCTGTTTAGAGGTGCCCCCGCCCCTGTATATAAAGGTGGAGAGGGGAGGAGGTCGGCCTGGGCGCGCCCCCAAGTGGGTAGGAGTCCTACTAGGACTCCAAGTCCAATTCGGGCCCCCTTCCTTTTACCGGAGAGGGAAAGGGGGAAGGAGAGGGAAAGGGGGAAGGAGAGGGAAAGGGGGAAGCAAAGGGGGGCGCCGCCCCTTGCCCCACTCCAATTTGGACCCCTTCCAAGTGGGGGCGCGCCAGCACCTTGTGGGCTGGTGTGCCTCCCTCCCAAGGCCCATGTGGCCCATAACTTTCCCCGGGGGGTTCCGGTAACCTCCTGGTACTCCGATAAGTACCCGAAACACTCCGGTACCATTCCGGTGTCCGAATACTACAGTACAATATATCAATCTTTACCTCTCGACCATTTCGAGACTCCTCGTCATGTACGTGATCTCATCTGGTACTCCGAACAATCTTCGGTCACCAAAACACATAACTCATAATACAAATCGTCATCGAACGTTAAGCGTGTGGTCCCTACGGGTTCGAGAACTATCTAGACATGACCGAGACACATCTCTGATCAATAACCAACAACGGAACCTGGATGCTCATATTGGTTCCTACATATTCTACGAAGACCCTTATCGGTCAAACCGCAATGACAACATACGTTATTCCCTTTGTCATCGGTATGTTACTTGCCCGAGATTCGATCGTCGGTATCTTCATACCTAGTTCAATCTCGTTACCGGCAAGCCTCTTTACTCGTTCTGTAATGCATCATCCCGCAACTAACTCATTAGTCACATTGCTTGCAAGGCTTATCATGATGTGCATTACTGAGAGGGCCCAGAGATACCTCTCCGATACTCGGAGTGACAAATCCTAATCTCGATCTATGCCAACCCAACAAACACCTTCGGAGACACCTGTAGAGCACCTTTGTAATCACCCAGTTACGTTGTGATGTTTGATAGCACACAAGGTGTTCCTCCAGTATTCGGGAGTTGCATAATCTCATAGTCAAAGGAATATGTATAAGTCATGAAGAAAGCAATAGCAATAAAACTTAACGATCTTAATGCTAAGCCAACAGATGGGTCTTGTCCATCACATTATTCTCCTAATGATGTGATCCCGTTCATCAAATGACAACACATGTCTATGGTTAGGAAACTTAACCATCTTTGATTAACGAGCTAGTCTAGTAGAGGCATACTAGGGACACAATGTTTTGTCTATGTATTCACACATGTATCAAGTTTCCGGTTAATACAATTCTAGCATGAATAATAAACATTTATCATGATATAAGGAAATATAAATAACAACTTTATTATTGCTTCTAGGGCATATTTCCTTCAATTTTTTGGTTTTTCTTAAGGTTTTTCAAACACACAAGAAGAAAGCGGGGAAAAGAAAATAAACTAACATGGATAATACAATGAAAAAGTATGAACACCGACAACTGGAATGAGTGTGTGAACATGAATGTAATGTCGGTGAGAAATACGTACTCCCCCAAGCTTAGGCTTTTGGCCTAAGTTGGTCTACGCCCATGGATCAAAGTGGCCCTCTCCGGTGTACTAAGGAGGATCCTGGGGGTTCCGCTAGTTAGCGAGCTCCTGTGGCTCCCACTGATAAATAAACTCCTGATATGGGTCAGGTGATGGCTCTTGTTCAGAAACTGGTGATCGCGTCCTCTCCCAGTATGCATAAATGTCTGCGGGCATGATGAGGTACCTGCCTGAATGAATATCGAACAAAGAAGGTGCAGGCAAGGTAATAATCTGATAAGTCTTCTCGCTAAATACTAGGTTATAGATGAGTCTCTTGTCATCGTCTTTCTTAATAAAATCATGTGCTATCATACTGTCATAATCTAAGTATATAGTGGGTAGAAGCTTCTCCTCTTTTTCATCGTGCCTAATGGGTATCAGGAAGCGTCTAGCAAGACGAGAAGCATAAATACCTCCGAAAATAGGCCCCTTCGAACGGTTTAAACTCAACCGTCGAGCAACCATAGCGCCCAAACTAAAAGTTTTATCACTAAGTAAAGCATGGCGCAAAATAGCAAGGTCAGGAGCACTAAGGCCTCCACTCTCCTCGCGACCAATTAAACATCTCCCAGCAAATAATGAGTGGTAGCGGAAAACAAGAAAATGTAAACTAGACACTCTCGCTTCCGACACCTTTCTCCATTCCCCAATGGTGCCTTCATCAATAAAATCTTCCACATCTCTAGGACGTGGCTCACCGACGCTGCCCTCATAAGGTAATTTGCAAATCTCACAAAAGTCATAAAGCGTCATCTCCTTATGCTCATCATATAAGTGAAATTCTATCGTGGGTGGTGATTTCCAAGCATGAAAGTGAAAGTTTTGCTCGAAAGTATTAGTGAGTAGGAGGTACTGATCACACTTATCATGGAGAAAGTTGGTGATGCCTGCATTCCCAGCCAAATAATAAAAATCCTCATAAATTTCGGCCGCCTCCAAGAATACATCACATGGCCATTCACACGGCCGAACCTCCGTGGTGCGAGGAAGGTTGTACTTGGGCTTCTTCTTCTCTTCATTTTCATTTCCTTCAGAACCCCGACTTGAAGAGCCTCTTAACAATCACCTCATAATTTTCTTCCTCTGAAAATTTCTGAAATTTTTGGTGACTCAAAATAAAAGTGAACCAAACTCAACAAAATTGATAGCAACTACTCCTACAAGTGTCTAGAGGCTATATCATGCATCAAAACTACTTTGGACCATATAAATTTGACATTCAAGCTCAAGAACAAGGTCACCTCAGTAGCAAAAATTTGCAATAAATAAAGCACTAGAACAAAAACTAATTAGAGCATTGGAGGAGTCACATACCGAAGAACAATCCCCCAAAATAGTTTTGCAAATGGAGGTTTGCACAAGGAGATCGAAAATGGCAGCAAGATGAACTAGAACACGGGTTTGAGCTACGGGATGACTTTTTCTGGAGGAAGACGAAGTGGATGGGTGCTAGAATAAGTGAGGGGGGCCTACGTGGGGCCCACAAGGCAGGGGGCGCGCCCTCCACCCTTGTGGCCCACTGGTGCATCCCCCTGGTGCATGTTTAGTGCCAGAAATTCTAAAATATTCTATAAAAATCATACTGAATTTTCAGGGCATTTGGAGAACTTTTATTTTCGGGACACTTTTATTGCACGGATAATTCAAAAAACTGACAGATAATACTATGTTTGCTTTATTTATTCTAAATAACAGAACGTAAAAAGTGTGTACAGAAAGTTGTGCTTTCTAAATTCATCCATCTCCTGCTCATCAAAAGGAATCCATTAACAAGGTTGATCAAGTCTTAATAACAAACTTCTTCCGAATGACATGAAACCGGAGAACTTTCCAATAACACTAAGTTACCTCAACGGGGATATGCATGTCCCCAACAATAAGAATATCATATTTCTTTTTGACAAGAGGGAGAGGAAATTCAAAACCTCCAATAGTAATAGTTGAATTTTTTCCAATAGAATTGATACTATGAACTTGAGGTTGTTTCTTCGGAAAGTGTACCGTATGCTCATTACCATTAACATGAAAAGTGACATTGCCTTTGTTGCAATCAATAACAGCCCCTGCAGTATTCAAAAAGGGTCTACCAAGGATGATCGACATACTGTCGTCCTCGGGAATATCAAGAATAACAAAGTCTGTTAAGATAGTAACGTTTGCAACCACAACAGGCACATCCTCACAAATACCGATGGGTATAGCAGTTGATTTATCAGCCATTTGCAAAGAGATTTTAGTAGGTGTCAACTTATTCAATTCAAGTCTATGATATAAAGAGAAAGGCATAACACTAACACCGGCCCCAAGATCACATAAAGCAGTTTTAACATAGTTTCTTTTAATGGAGCATGGTATAGTTGGTACTCCTGGATCTCCAAGTTTCTTTGGCATTACACCCTTAAAAGTATAATTAGCAAGCATGGTGGAAATTTCAGCTTCAGGTATCTTTCTTTTATTTGTAACAGTATCCTTCATATACTTAGCATAAGGAGACATTTTCAGCATATCAGTCAAACGCATACGAAAAAGATAGGTCTAATCATTTCAGCAAAGTGCTCAAAATCCTCATCATCCTTTTTCTTGGATGGTTTAGGAAGAAAGGGCACGGGTTTCTGAACCCATGGTTCTCTTTCTTTACCATGTTTCCTAGCAACGAAGTCTCTCTTATCATATCGTTGATTCTTTGATTGTGGGTTATCAAGATCAACACCAGGTTCTACCTCCACATCATTATCATTACTAGGTTGAGCATCAACATGAACATAATCATTAACATTAGCACTATGTTCATGTTCATCACCAGATTGTGTCTCAGCATCAGAAATAGAAATATCATTGGGATTCTCAGGTGTGTCTACAACAGGTTCACTAGAAGCATGCAAAGTCCTATCAGTTTTCTTTTTCTTTTTATTAGAAGGACTAGGTGCATCAGTATTAACTCTCTGAGAATCTTGCTCAATTCTCTTAGGATGGCCCTCAGGATACAAAGGTTCCTGGGTCATTTTACCACCTAGTCATAACTCTAACAACATTATCATTATTCTTACTATTCAACTCATTGAGAAAATCATCTTGTGCCTTAAGTACTTGTTCTACTTGAGTTTTAACCATGAAAGCATGCTTACTAGTAAGCTTAAGATCATTAACAGTTCTACTCATATAATCACCCAAGCAGTCAAGCATGTGAGCATTACGTTTCAATTGTCTACTAACATAAGCATTGAAGTTCTCTTGTTTAACAATAAAATAATCAAACTCAACCAAGCATTGACTAGCAGACTTATTATGAGGAATATCACCTTCATCAAATCTATAAAGAGATTTACCTCTACTACCTGTGTCGGGTTATCAAGACCATGTATTTCTTCAATAGGCGCTAGATTCTTAACATCTTCAGGTTTAATACCTTTTTCTTTCATAGATTTCTTTGCCTCTTGCATATCTTCAGGACTAAGAAATAGAATACCTCTTTTCTTCGGAGTTGGCTTAGGAGTTGGTTCAGGAAGTGTCCAATCATTATCATTACTCAATATATTATTCAATATCAATTCAGCTTACTCAATAGTTTGTTCCCCGAAAACACAACCTGCACAACTATCCAGGTGGTCTCTGGAAGCATCGGTTAGTCCATTATAAAAGATATCAAGTATTTCATTTTTCTTGAGAGGATGATCAGGCAAAGCATTAAGTAATTGGAGAAGCCTCCCCCAAGCTTGTGGGAGACTCTCTTCTTCAATTTGCACAAAGTTAAATATTTCCTTTAAGGCAGCTTGTTTCTTATGAGTAGGGAAATATTTTTTAGAGAAGTAGTAAATCATATCCTGGGGACTACGCACACAACCAGGAGCATGAGTAACGAGAAAGGAAACAATTTAAGAATATAGCAATAGCGATTTTTTTCCTCATGAGCAAATAGGGTGGCTATATCATTCAATTTAGTAAGATGTGCCACAACAATTTCAGATTCATAACCATAGAAAGGATCGGATTCAACCAAAGTAATTAACTCAGGATAGACAGAGAATTCATAATCCTTATCAGTAACAAAGATATGTGAAGTAGCAAACTTAGGATCATATTGCATTCTAGCATTCAAAGACTTTTCTTCCAGCTTAGCTAACAGTTTCTTAAGATCATCTCTATCATTACAAGCAAAAAAGTCTCTAGCAGTTTCTTCATCCATAATGTAACCTCAGGTACAACAGGAAGTTCATATCTAGGGGGAGAATCATAATTTTCAGTTTCAATAATATCATCAGTTTCATTCTCTTTAACCCTAGCAAGTTGTTCATCAAGAAATTCACCTAGTGGCACAGTATTATCAAGCAAAGAAGTAGTATCATCATAAGCATCATGCATAGCAGAAGTGGCATCACCAATAACATGTGACATATCGGAATCAATAGCAGGTGTAGGTTTCGCAAGCTTACTCAAAACAGAAGGTGAATCAAGTGCAGAGCTAAATTAAATGACAGTTCCTTACCTCCCGTCGCAGTAGAGGGATAGATATTGGTTCTAGTATCTTTCAAATTCTTCATAGTGATCAACATATATAAATCCCAAGTGACTCAGAGAATAGAGCTATGTTCCCCGACAACGGCGCCAGAAAAAGGTCTTGATAACCCACAAGTATAGGGGATCGCAACAGTTTTCGAGGGTAGAGTATTCAACCCAAATTTATTGATTCGACACAAGGGGAACCAACAAATATTCTCAAGTATTAGCAGCTGAGTTGTCAATTCAACCACACCTGAAAGACTTAATATCTGCAGCAAAGTAGTATGGAAGTAACGGTAACGGTGGCAAAAGTAACAGTAGCAGTTTTGTAGCAATTGTAACAATGGCAACAACAAAGTAACATAGCAAAGATCAATATGTGAAAAGCTCGTAGGCAATGGATCAATGATGGATAATTATGTCGGATCGCATTCATCATGCAACAGTTATAACCTAGGGTGACACAAAACTAGCTCCAATTCATCAATATAATGTAGGCATGTATTCCGTATATAGTCATACGCGCTTATGAAAAAGAACGTGCATGACATCTTTTGTCCTACCCTCCCGCGGCAGCGGGGTCCTAGTGGAAACTAAGGGATATTAAGGCCTCCTTTTAATAGAAGACCGGACCAAAGCATTAGCACTTAGTGAATACATGAACTCCTCAAACTACGGTCGTCATCGAGAAGTGTCCCGACTATTGTCACTCCGGGGTTGCCGGATCATAACGCGTAGTAGGTGACTATAACTTGCAAGATAGGATCAAGAACACAAATATATTCATGAAAACATAATAGGTTCAGATTTGAAATCATGGCACTCGGGCCCTAGTGACAAGCATTAAGCATAGCAAAGTCATAGCAACATCAATCTTAGAACATAGTGGATACTAGTGATCAAACCCTAACAAAACTAACTCGATTACATGATAAATCTCATCCAACCCATCACCGTCCAGCAAGCCTACGATGGAATTACTCACGCACGATGATGAGCATCATGAAATTGGTGATGGAGGATGGTTGATGATGACGATGGCGACGATTTCCCCTCTCTGGAGCCCCGAACGGACTCCAGATCTGGTCTCCCAAGGAAGATCAGAAGATGTCGGCGGCTCCGTATCGTGAAACGCGATGAATCCTTCTCTTTACTTTTTTCTCCCCAAACGTGAATATATAGAGTTGGAGTTGAGGTCGGTGGAGCTTCGTGGGACCCACAAGCCAGGGGGCGCCTAGGGCGCGCCCCACCCTTGTGGACAGCTGGTGGGTCCCCCTCTGTTGATTCTTTCGCCAATATTTTTTATTTATTCCAAAAATATTCTCCGTGAAGTTTCAGGTCATTCCAACAACTTTTATTTCTGCACAAAAATAACACCATGGCAATTCTGCTGAAAACAACGCCAGTCCGGATTAGTTCTATTCATATCATGCAGATTAGAGTCCAAAACAAAGGTAAAAAAGTTTGGAAAAGTAGACATGATGGAGACATATCAGACCTCGCGCCGCCAGCCACATCCCCACCCACGCAGCTACGGTGACGCCCCGCTCCGTGCAAAGTAGGCCCGTCGGGGAGCTCTGCTGGCACCCGCCACCGCCGGCGCCGGCAGCGCCAGGGGGAGGAGATCTGGTGTAGTCGCTGCCCAGGATTTGTCGCACACACGTGTGACCTGGGAGGAGAGGGGGCCTAATTCAGACAGAAGTTCATAGCACTATGATTCACAGACTGGATGTTGCCATGGACTCCTGACCTCTATCGGCTGCGGAAGTTGAGCTTCGGAAGTGCTTGAAAAGAAAACTATTGGGCTTGTGTTCTCTTGAACGGACTATTGCTAGCGGTCTCGCATGCTGCAGTTGCGCGAAGGGGATGGCAACACAAGATTGTTTCATCAGCAAGCAAGTCATAGACAAAGAAAGAATACTATCCGGGTTGTGCGACACAATGGAAATCTGTTCACAGGTCAGGATGAAGTTGCGGACGCAGTGGATGACTATTTCGGACAAGCTTTTGGACCTCGCGGCTCTTCATCTACCGCGGCTTGAGCTTGAGCATCTTGAGGTGCCATTTACCGAGGAGGAAGTAGAGAAGGTCATCAAATCCATGCCTCAGGACAAAGCACCAGGGCCAGACGGGTTCATGGGGCGATTTTATGCCACGTGTTGGCATATCATTCGGGAGGACTTCATGGCAGCTATGGCATGCTTTTATAATGGAGATGTGAGAGGTATGGCCACGATCAATAAATCTCTTGTTTCTCTCCTGCCTAAGAAGGATGGGGCATTGGATGTGGGAGACTTTCGGCCTATAAATCTTGTTCACGGAGCTATTAAGATCTTCGAGAAGGTGCTAGCCTCGAGGCTTGTGGTGGAGCTGCCAAACCTTGTTGGAAATCATCAAAGTGCATTTGTCAAAGGAAGATCGTTGCACGACAACTTCATGTTAGTCCAGAGCATGGCCCGTCGTTTGCATGCGTTGAAGAAGCCCGCTGTCCTATTGAAGCTCGACATTTCAAAAGCTTTTGACTCGGTTCAATGGCCCTTTCTCTTGGAGGTTTTGGAGCGGTTTGGTTTTGGTTCTAGGTGGAGGTCATGGGTGTGTGGGATACTAGCTACATCCACCACCAGGATAATGTTGAATGGAGACCCAGGGCGCACAATCTATAATTGCAAGGGGCTGCGGCAGGGAGATCCGATCTCACCGATGCTTTTTATCCTCAGCATGGAACCACTACAAAGGCTATTTGAGTGGGCAACCAACAGGGGTCTTTTGCAGCCCTTGGCGAAAACGGGTATGAAGAAAAGGCTCTCGTTTTTGCGGATGATGTAGTCCTGTTTACCAAGCCAGAACCGATGGATCTTGCAATCTGCAAAAGCATCTTTGATCTCTTTGGTGAGGCGTCGGGCTTGCGCATAAACATGAGGAAATCAGTTGCACTACCGATACGGTGTTCGGAACAATGCATCGCTATGGCGAGTGAGGAGCTTGGCTGTCCAGTGGGATCATTCCCGGTGCGTTACCTTGGACTGCCTTTGTCCATAAGAAAGCAATCAGCGACACAGTTGCAGTATCTGGTGGATCAGATGGCGAGTCAGCTGCCAAAGTGGAAGGCTTCCCTCATGCCTAAAAGTGGTAGGCTTACATTGGTGCAATCTGTTCTATGTGCGATGCCCATACATGCGATGATGGCGTTGGATCTTCCTATCAAAACGGTCACAACCACGAATAAGGTGTGTCGAGGTTTCCTGTGGTGTCGGAAAGCGGAAGCAAACGGTGGAAATTGTGAGGTTGCTTGGGATGCGGTGTGTGCCCCCAAGTGGGCAGGAGGCCTAGGGCTGCCCAACCTAAGATAGATGAATGTGGCAATGCAAGCCAGATGGCCGTGGCTACAAAGGACGGACAATGATAGACCATGGAGTGAGTTTCAAATCAAAGTGCCAGACGACTCGATGCGACTCTTTCAAGCGGCAACAAGGTGCACGCCGCACAATGGCTTGGACACGCTCTTCTGGGAGGATAGGTGGCTTGACGGACGGAGGATTCAGGAAATTGCACCGGCCATATACAGCATGGTCCCGAGCCGTGTCAGGAGGACGAGCCGGCTCGGTCAGGTGGTGACGAATGGCTCGTGGGCTGATTGCATTAATCCCGATCTTGGCATGCATGCACTGCAAGAGTACTTGGAGTTTTGTCACAGTGTGCAGGCATGGGAACCCACGGAGACTGGCCTGGATGAATTCACTTGGTCCTGGGAAGCAAATGGGAAATACTCAGTGAGATCAGCATACGCTGCCAAGTTTTGGGGCCGGGAGGTGATACCGACTGCGGAGTTAACTTGGAAATCACGCGCTCCGTCACGATGCAAATTCTTCACGTGGCTGGCTTTGCGTAACAGATGTTGGACGTCTGACCGGCTTGCTAGAAGAGGGTTGCCGCATCAGGACAAGTGCCCACTATGTGACCAACAGGAGGAGACAATAGACCATGTGCTGCTAACCTGCGTCTTTGCCAGGACAATCTGGGAGGCGGTTTGCACTGCGTTGGGGAAGCCTGAGTGGACGCCAACCCCGCAGGATACACTACAATCTTGGCTTTCTACGAAGCAACGGTTGAATACGATGGTCAAAAAAGACATGCATCCTGTCTTACAACTGGCAATGTGGGAGTTGTGGAAACATCGGAACGCTGTGGTGTTTGACGGTGAGTTGCCATTGATCCACCAGCTCATGCGGAGAATAGAGGCGGAAGGAAGGATTTGGGCGCGTTCTGGACTTATGAAAGGCAATGTTGACTTCGTGCTTGCGGGTTTAGCGAGGTGGATTAGTGGGGAGGAGTAGTATATTGTGTACTAGGTGGAGTGGTGTTGTACATATGTACGAGAAATCATCACACTTCTATGCCTTTCCTTCTTTAATATATGATATGCATACTCGTGCATATTCGAGGGAAAAAAGGTTCAAACGGATCAAGAAGGTTAAGAAAAAAAGGGAAACCCCGTAGTGACAGCCGTTCGAAATATCTTCTCAGATTCCTCAATGCGGCCCCACGCGACAGTTGGACCTTCACCCCCTCCCACCCCCTCCCCTGGCGGATCCTGTCTTGTCCCAAAACTGACAGGCCACCTCCCGCCTTAGCACTATGACACGTGGACCCATGCCATCGCAGACCCACCTGACTGTGACTCCACCACCGGGACGCAAGGAAATTGTTTCCGGACCCGACTCCGACTCGCACGCTCGTCGTCGACTCGTCGTCTTCCCTTTCCGCCCGTCCCTCTCCCCAAGCTCCGTCGCAGTCCCGCATCGCCTCCCTCGCTCCAGATCAAAACCCTAACCCTAGGAGCACCTACGGCCTCGCCGTCGACTGGCGCGCGTCCCCGGCGACCCTGCTCGGGATCTCCTCGGGGAGGGGAGGAAGGGGGGAGGCGATGGGCGGCGCGATCTCCGGCGGCGCAGCGGCGACGGGGGAGTACCCGGTGGTTCTCAACGTGTACGACCTCACGCCGCTAAACAACTACGTCCACTGGTGCGGGCTCGGCATCTTCCACTCCGCCGTCGAAGGTGAGCGCGGCAGCTCGACCGGGTCCCGGCGGATTCTGTGGAATTTGGGTGTACGGAATTGACTTAGTTGGGGCAGGGAGTATGGGACCCGTCTTTTCGTTTTCTCGGGTTGATATTTTGATCCGATATTTTTTGAGTTCGTGCTTTGATTTTATAGAAAGGTAAGTCCGCTTTGGGAGCTGTTTTTAGTTTTGCTAGCTATTAGATCTTGATTTCCTTTCAAATAATTGTACGAATTGGCAATGGCAGGGGATTTAGGGACGTTGAGATTTGTCTTCACATAGCTCAAGAACCAGATTCAGATTACTGCCATGGGAAAGCCCAAAGTCGTCTTTGATGGGCCTATGTAGTTAGTTCTCCATTTTGAATATCCTGATGTGTAATAGTACTTGGTTGTGCAACTTCCAACTTATGAACTAGGATTATATTCAAGATTGAGATATGACAAAACGGCATCTTTTCGACCATCTTCTGTTCATTTAATTCAGCTGGGGAATAATTTGTTTTGTTACACATTTACTATGATTTTTAGTACGATCAGTTCTTTTAGGGTATCTATTCATAACATAAAAAGGTGTCTTTGGTGGCTGCATGCTAGTACGCTAATAGTCTACTTCAGTTGACTCAATATAGTGGTTCTATGGGACCTCTGTAGTGTTGTTGACTCAATATATAGTTTTGTAATGTGTTGTAGTGTAGTCTTGATATTGTCTTTCTAAAGTAGTGATAAATTAAATGGAAACTGTAGGAGCACTAATTTGCACACATTGCATCTTGAGTCTTGAAAACCTTCCTCACCATTTTCCTTTTACATTAGTAAATTCTCTTAAACCATGCCTTGTAGTTATTGTTTCCATTGGAGCTAAAACTTTTCAATCGACAACTTTATTGTAGTCTTTTATACCTGACCCTGGTTTGTGTCAGATGCCTTATTTCAGAATTATTGGGCTAACCCAAGGGGTATATTTTCCCTCAGAAAGAGCATTTTTTGACATATTTAGACTACTACATTCTCTAGTTATTATTACTATGAAGAAAATAGTTGAAATTTACTGAGTGATTTGTATATGTACTTATTGCTGGCTCTGTCACTTCTATGTTAGTTAATTATTCTGGTAAGTTTCTCCATTGTCCTCAAAAGGTTTGGGTTTTGCTAAACCCGAGCTCTTAGTAGGATACCAGTTGATTATTCATATATTTAATCGTTTTATCACCTTTGTTAGTGAATACTACCTCTAGCCTAGTTTGTATATTGCTTGATAATTTGTTTATTTAAATACTTGTTGTTTTCTATCTCTAGGCAATTTCTTCGTAAATAGTGCTAGATGTGTAACTCATATTTTGATCCCATCATTTTCCTGTATATCAAAGTCAGAGCTGCTTGTATATTTAATTTGGGCAGTAATGTTGATCTATTAGGAAGTAAAATGCATAGCACTATGACTTTATCTCATAAAAGCCAAATTGCTTTTGACATCCTTCTATGATGATGAGTAAACCTTTTTGAAAGTCTTTTGGTGTAGAAGGCAATTCATTTTGTCATAAGGTGTGTTGGTTTATGCCACAAACTTATCCTATAAAATATTGGTCATGCCAAATGGTATTGTTTGCCTGCTTGGTTTGTTGCCAAGATTTTGGTTATCTATGGGTCCTTCAATGCTTCCTTCACAAATTGTTCCCAAAATGTTGGCCAACAGGTTGGAGGGTTCCTTCACCAAATTGTTGGCAATCAATTTTTGGCAGAGCAAGCATGGATGATCCCATATTCAAAGAACAAGAGCTGGACCCACTCATGTAGAGCAACCAAACGTACCTTGCAACCCAGCTTTGCTTATGACATTTGTTGGTACTCATGGATGATCCCATATTTAAAGAACAAGAGCTGGACCCACTCATGTAGAAAAAGCATAGTTCTAGTATCATATGTGAAATTATTTCCTTGTTAATTAGTATGCAAATAATGATTTCCATCCAACTCTACAGAATGTTTAAGATTTATCTTATTCTGCCTGGAACAGTCCATGGATCGGAGTACAGTTTTGGAGCTCATGACCTTCCAACAAGTGGGGTTTTTGAGGTTGAACCAAAGAGCTGCCCAGGCTTCTTGTACAGATCTTCAATTTTCATAGGCCATACAAGTCTACATCCCTTGGAATTTCGAGATTTCATTCAGAGAATGGCCTCGGAGTATCATGGGGATACATACCACCTCATTTCTAAGAATTGTAACCACTTCACGGATGATCTCAGCACCAGATTGACAGGAAAGCCAATTCCTGGTTGGGTTAACCGACTTGCTAAGCTAGGTAATAAGTCTGTACTCCTTATACATTTATTTGTTGCAACTTTCTTTTTGCTGGTAAGGAGTATATTAGCAGTATGCCGAAATTGTGTATGTCATATCACCACTTGCTCCTAGCAGATTTTGAGTTCTAGGTAAGTTAGGAAGGTAGGGAAATGAATACTATGGACAAGAGAGGGCCGGTTTGTATAAGGGTGTAAGGAAACAGCTGGAGTAGGGGGAATTTTGCAGGCATGGGGAGAGTCGATATCTTGCAAGGATGGAGAAAATTTTGCAGGGATGAGGAGAGTAAGCGTGGCGCTGTCTCAATGCTCACTGCTCAGGTCTAGGAGGAATATAGGTTATGCATCAACAAAAGAGAGATGGCCGCATGCTACTTTGATTAAGTTTAGCAGCAGTAGGTCCGCCCGTTAGCGCTTTTATATTTGAGTTAGTTGCCTTATCTAAGAGATACTTTACTAAGTACAAGTGATTTAAGTTATATTTTATCGTATCTTTAGTTGGCTTAGTGCTAGAAGCGCCGTTTCAATAAGGTTGCGTTGTCTTCCTTTTGACTTAAGCAAAGAACGAGTAAAGTTGCGTAAGTCCCTCGTTTTCTCAGCCAAGTTGATTCCCTGTTTGCTCTATGCCCTTCCTCTAGAAACAATGCTCTTAGTACCAATTCTATGTAAGGTGTTTATCCTATTGTGAGCTAAGGTTCATAACAATTGGTACCAGAGTCAGTTACCATGGCTCCACACTCTGGGTAAACCATCGTCGAAGTCATAGCTACACATGAACTATGGTTAGCATCAGGCCCTGATTGGAAGCCTTGTAAATTTGTACGCCCGGAAATATCATACAGGTGTATTTTACTGTCCCACCCAAGAAACCAATATTATTACAGATGGTTGGAAATCAGCGTTAGCTCCTCGAGCAGGCCGTTCATCGCCACTGTCATAGCCACAACTCTCGGCTTAGATCCCCGTTGCTGCTTCCCAAGTAGCACGTCGTTGCACACCTCAGCCTCTAGCATGCCGCACGCATCTGCATCCCCCACGCTCCTTCCTCTCTGATTTCTTCTCCTCCCCCCACCGCTGCATACCTCCTCGAGCTAATCTCATGATGGATGTGGGCTGCTCTAGTGCAAGCACATGGCCTCTTGCTGGATGCCCACACGGAGTTCGTTGGCCTTGCTGCCCTGTCGCCTCCTCCATCGAGTCAGGTTGGGAGCAGGCCCATTGCAAGCGCCGTGCAACTCGTCGGCCTTGCTTTGGCTGGCGGGAGCTCCAGCCGAGCACCGCCAAGCAGCATGGCGATGCCCGCAACGAGGACCCATGAGAGCCAAACGCCATGCCGATCCCGTGGTCGTGTGGTTGATACTTCATTGCGTCTCGTGTGGCTCTAGCGTTCGTTCGGCGGCTTGACAGATAGACTTAGAGAGAGGAACACCTGGGAGAAAGGAATACAGTGGAAGAAAACGACGGGTCGACCAATGTTTCCAAAACCGGTGTAATATAGGCCAAAAAGGATCAACCAATCGCCCAACTTAAGGCCACCTATTTTTTCCATAGGTGTATATTTTACGGGGGGTCAATGCTGCAGGGGGATGGGGGTATTGATGAAGACGTGAACCATCAAATCAAAGCTGGATGGATGAAGTGGTGCCAAGCTTCTGGCATTCTCTGTGACAAGAGAGTGCCACAAAGGCAAGTTCTACAGGACGGCGGTTCGACCCGCAATGTTGTATGGCGCTGAGTGTTGTCCGACTAAAAGGTGACATGTTCAACAGTTAGGTGTGGCGGAGATGCGTATGTTGAGATGGATGTGTGGCCACACAAGGAAGGATCGAGTCCGGAATGATGATATACGAGATAGAGTTGGGGTAGCACCAATTGAAGAGAAGCTTGTCCAACATCGTTTGAGATGGTTTGGGCATATTCAGCGCAGGCCTCCAGAAGCTCCAGTGCATAGCGGACGGCTAAAGCGTGCGGAGAATGTCAAGAGAGGGCGGGGTAGACCGAATTTGACATGGGAGGAGTCCGTTAAGAGAGACCTGAAGGATTGGAGTATCACCAAAGAGCTAGCTATGGACAGGGGTGCGTGGAAGCTTGCTATCCATGTGCCAAAGCCATGAGTTGGTTGCGAGATCTTATGGGTTTCACCTCTAGCCTACCCCAACTTGTTTGGGACTAAAGGCTTTGTTGTTGTTGTTGTATATTTTACGGGGGGATTTTGGGGCCGGAAAACGACAATCCAATCGCGGCCTCATGAAAGAAGGGGTAGTGTTATGGTGCAAAATGGAGGCAGTGTGCCAAATAGCGTGAGCTTTTAAAGATAATTGGTGCTAGAGAAAGCACAACTGGTCGTGCAGATGTGGCTCAGCTTAGGATGGATACACATCAACTCGTTTTCTTTCCTTGATTCTGAAGGATGTGCCTCCAAGAACGATCTTGGATAATTCTTGGATAGCTGAGCTAAACTACTTGGCTCCTAACTCCTAAGAAACTAATCGCAACTACCCTAACTAACGGGATTTTATCCCTTTGTTTTGTGACTGGGATTTTATCCCTTACTAGCTAATTGCCTGTGAGTTGCAACGGGTGCATATATATTCTAGTGATTCAACACCAATCGCGAGTGCCTCAACAGAGACGTCGTTAGTGCTTTGTTTCCTATGGCACGTCCCACATCGATGTCGTCGGGTAGGATCGTGTGGCATAACGTGAAGATAATGGCTAGGGAATGAGAGATTTTAGGAGGAAGCCACCAAAATGATACTTTCCATAAATCAAGGCAATTGCTTGAGGTATTTAACCACACTATGCATGTTGTAGTCTAAAGCGGAAAAGAACGATACTCTCCATAATTAACGTGATCCTGCCCGTCCAACGCTCGATCACTTGATGATACTTTCCGTAAATTAATGCTTGTTGTTTTTTGTTTCGAGGAAATGAGTAGGACAAGGAAAGGAAAACATCAATTTGGTTTAGAATATTCCAAGTTACTACGTTGGTTTTTGTTTTGTGCGGCATCAGTTTAGATTACCAAAAAAAATCGACAGGAAACCAAGCAGGGTGGGGGCGTGAAGAGGAAAAAACCAACATAGGGGGGCGGTGGGAGGAGCTGAGGAGAACGTACCAACTCCCCTTTAATAGTAGAGATTCGAAGATGGTATCCTCTATTTGGATAACTGCAGGCATATGGGGAACTGCATAACATCTCACCCTCCTCGATATGCAGCTCCTCCTCGAGCTGCAGTGTGTTGGCCAGGGTCGACTCTTTGTCGGAGTCCCGTGGTATTGATCACTCTGCTGCTGGAATCAGTGCCACTTCATGATTGATCTCTTTCAGCTGATTCTTCCGAAACATGTTTCGAAGACAATGTCTTGGTAGCTTCTCGTACACTTGTGCTATCATAGTTATCCTTGCCTCACACGGAAATAGAAGTCCATACACACATGTATAGTGGTCAACACCATGTATGCACATATTCTTGTGTAATCCAAGTGGCTAATCAAACCGAACACTTAAACAAACCAACTCAGGTTTTGTTCCCAGCCCACCTGGCCTAGTTGCATGTGAAGGCCCAAGTAGGGCTTGACTATGTCCTGCCTGGGAGCACCTGGTTTTCTCACTGCCTCCTCCGGTTCAGCCACCGCAAGCCTTGTTGCACCTGGACCTTCTGTTGCACTGATCCTTGCTGCCCTGCCTCGTGCGGAGGGCCAGGACATTAAGGGCGTGTTTGGTTGCCTGGGTGGCTGTAGCTTGTATTGCATGAGGGATCCTCGCTGAGCATGGCCTGGTTGAGCTTATGCAAGGATGAGCTAAGATGTATGTTTGGTGGACGGTATGATATGGGTGCATGAGAGATGCTATAGACAATAGATGTTGTTTGGTATGCTGCATTTGGGAGTAATTCTGTGAACTTTTCTCTTCCTTTTTTAATCATTCCAATTGAATATATACCATTGCATGTATAAATAGAAGTAAACCAAGTCTGAACCGAACTGAAATCTGACCCAAAATCTGTACGTGAGAAGCTGCACGCAACAAGTCTGATCTGAACTAAAACATTTTCACTAATTCCATTTGAATCATTCCAAACATGAAAAATCATTTGAACTAAATGATTCCAATTGAATCTGAAATATTTTCACCAATCTGGATGAAGAGGTGGAGGCCAACGAGATGGCTGAGGGGGAGATGGCCAACCGAGAGGAGATGCCGACGGCAGGGATTGCTCTCCAACTGGATTGACGACTGCGTGGTGCTCTCCTCCCCTCCCCCGTCTTCTCGATCGGTGGCGGGCGGCATGGCGAGCTCCGACGAGCTCGTCTGCAGGCGTAGGTGCGCGCGGTGGTGGCGGAGTTCGACGATGTCCAAGTGGGGCGGCGAGCCCCCGGCGTGGGCGTGGAGGAGAGCCGGCAGATTCGTCTTTCTTCAAGGGATATCGGGAGAGAGCCGGCGGATCCATTTTCTTGCGAGGAGAGCCGGCCTGCATTGGATCTGACGCTGGGAGAGAGAGAGAGAGAGAAAGGAAAGGGAAGGATACGAGATGCAGGAGCGGGCCTGGCTTGGAGATACGCCCGATTCCTGCGTTTCCGCGAGCCTGGCTGGGAGGCCTCTTTTGCATCCGTCGGGCCAGGCCGAGAAGGCCGCACAGGGAACCAAACACACTTGATTTTGCCTGTCGGGTGCGAGCCAGTTGCGACCCAAGGAACCAAACATGCTCTAAGGTACCGACCAAGCCCTCTCCATGGCTAAGTCGCACCATCGTGCTGTTGTCTTTCTGCAGTGCCACAAGGAGCATCACACCTCCCAGTTGAACTGTGCGGCCGTTGTGCAACACAACACCAGCCCTCGGTGAGAATGGCAACTGCCATGTCTGGGTACCTTGTGGCTGTAGCTTGCGCTGCCAGTTTGCCCAGCTGTGCTGCTGTAGCTGGATTTAGCATCGGTCACTGCTTGCTGTAGCCTAACTGCCCCAACTGCCAGTGCAGGAGACGATGTAGTTGCTCGTGTGGTGACTGGGAGCACTGGGGCAACCCAACTTCGAAGATGCAGCCATCAGAAGTATCACCGATGCAACAATCTGCATTTCCGCATTTGTACATGGCTGCGCCATGACTAGCGTGTTTACCACCATTAATGTCATTGCGAACTATCCGCCTCTTCTACTGTGTATTGTTGATGCCGCCCACGCCACACTTGGAGAAGGCACCGGTACCGCTCTTGTGAGATGTGATGCCTTCGCCGCCAGGGCATATGCTGCTGTGCTGTGGTGCACCATCATTGTTGACTGCACAGGCTCGCCTCTGAGAGGGTTCTCACGTTAGTGTTGCATTAATCTCTTTCAATGCTGTTGATCTTGTTGAAAAGTGGCGCAGTAGGATTGCAAACACCTCTGCTAACTGTTGGACCATTTCAGGCTAGCTAGGCTAAACTACTCCTAGAAATGCTTAATAATCTCTTCTTTTGTTGCTTGATTGATACACGGTACATGCTCTCCCTTGTATAAGGAGATGGATAACTTGGTTCCGAAGAAACTAATCATAACTTCACTAACAAATGGGATCCTATCCCTTATTTGAAGATATTTTCCTCTGATTTGATAACTAGAGGAGCTAACACCCTCTCTTCTAACAAATTCTGGAGATAAACAGAACTTAACCAAGTGAAAAGAGGATGCAATATAATCAAACCACTATTGTAAATAACTCATCTCTTAAGTGATGGAAGTACAGTTGTCACTATAATACCTTGTGTTAACATTCCACCACACTTACATATGGTGTCACATCAGTAGCCATAGATCTTGAATTGACTATGGTGCTGCTACCCGTAAGCTCTAATTAATCATGCCAATATCTTTCATGATGAGGAATACCTACAAATGGAACTGGCAAATGAAACACAAAGTCATCACTATCCAGAGGTTTCTATGCTTTATGTCAAAACATATTTACCGTTTGTTCTGTTTCAAAGTGTATTACATCTGAAAATAAAATTGATTTCTTTCCTTCTTAGTATATCATGAAAGATAATATCAAATTACTTTCAGGTGCGTTTTGCAACTGCCTTCTACCAGAAAGTATGCGGTTGGAGTCAACTGAGACAAAGAACCTCACGGACTACCATTTCTCTGGTAGATATCCATGTTCCTCATCTCATCAGTTCCTTTATAAATCGATCGTACTATTCCAATGGGCACTCATATATATTTTTATCTATCAATGCCTTTTGACTAGATGATTCCAACTTAACCATCAATGACCACTTTGACGATGATGACATTGAAGATAAACACTTGCTTTCAGAATCTTCTGTCAGTGAAAATGCAATTGTAAAGGAAGTCCACAGGTGAAAGTTGCTGAAGCCATGCAGAATAGTTCAGTGTGCAGTTTATCATTCATTTTGTACATTGTAATTTCTGTATTCCGAAATGTAACATGCCCATTCTATTGTATTTAAGTATTGTACATACATTTAATGGCGGGTTCGGTGTCGTGGTTTCTTCTCCTCATTCCCGGTGCAATACCGTAATACCATACTGCCCTCCCTAGCTATACTGAGATTCAGAGCCAGTGTGTAATCTTATTTCATTTTCTTTTGTAAAAATGTGAGTCAAGCAAGGAGGCATGGTTCTTGAAAACTGCTATGTTACTATCAATGATCAACGTGGTTCTTTTTTCCTCCTTTTCTGGGTCCTGGTATGTTATGTTTTCCCATTGACTTATCTTTAGTTGTTTCTTGTCCGAAGTAGTTGAGCTGCTACATATGGTTGGCCAAATTGCACCTATGTTTCTAACAGGATGCTCGCAGGAGGGTGAATCTGCGCACCTAGAACACGAAATTTCTCCATTCCAGCTCTACCACGGTAATGCTTGTTCTATTACTACTGTCTGGACGTAAGAACTGTCCAGTTTGCTTCCTCTGGTGAAGGGTTTAAAAATATATAACCATGAACCTGCACGGATTGTCAAACACCAACCTTCGTTAGCTGAAATCTCAAAACGTTGTTTGGTATATACGTACTTTAGTCACAGACGTGTCTCCTGCCTGAAGACTTCTATACAGCCTTGTACAAAGATGTTCTGCTAAGAAACACAACAAAGTGGCACCTAGCTGGTTAAATTCTAGTAGTATATGAACATACTTCGAGCAAATATAACCGCAGCAGCGCACAGTAGGAGATGGCTTCCTAATTTGGATAGTCAAGTCTACATGTTTTTTTTTTTAACACAAAACAATCGCAGATGCCCACATACACTCACTCTTATGAACACACGTACACCCTACCTCTATGAGCACCTTTGAAACGAACATCGCCGGAAAGACTGAAATAAATTTAGAAAAATGTGAGCACCAGTGTCAAATTTAGGACTTGAATTCTGATGAGCTGGTTGCACTACAAGGAACATAACCATCCGAACTATGCTCAGTTCGCAAGTCTACATGTTGATATATTGAAAGAGAAGCGTCAGCAAAACCATGAAGCAAATACAATACAATAGAAACAAAATTTTAAAAAGTTTTATTGTATACCGTAAAACAACATCAGTTGTTCAACTTTTGAGACCCAAGTCTCTGCACCGGTTGCCTACGCTGACATCGTAAGTCTCAAGATGATATGCCGGTCCAGTCTTTCGAAGGTGCTCATAGGGATAGCGTGTACATGTGTGCGTTTATAGGAGTGAGTGTGCGCGTATATATGAGCGCTTGCGTCTGTACTGTGTTAAGAATAAACTACCTTTATTAGTACTAGGTTTTCAACCGTCATCAGAATAAGCCAAAACGTTGCAGAGCTCAACCACATGAGAAAAGAACTAGTACATGTCTGACTCATGCAGTCATTTCATATTTGCGCAAACTAATAATGATCTTGCGCATATTATGAAATAAACTTATGTAGGTAATGGGCCATACACCAGATTCACCGACTTATCTAAGCATGATCTTGCAGCTCTACCAACCATGTTTAGTTCCGAGGGTTCAGCTTCAATGAAAGCAACTTATGTAGGCAAACAGTCGGGTGATTATCCAACCTATTTAGCATGTTTAGCTCCTTTATAGGAGTAGGTACTATGGGTCGTGTCCTTCGTTGCCTTTTACTTTTTCATCCTATAATATAAGAGTGTTTTTGACACTATACACTAGTGTTAAAAACATTTTTATGCTATGGGACAGAGGGAGTACTTTTCCTGTCTAGCAAAACCCTGCAGCATGTGACAAAAGAAGAATAAGTGTTCTGTCTGCATCCACACGGGCTAAGCTGCTTCTAGAAGTGATATCTAAATTATTATATGGCCCACACGACATTTGGTTACCAGGCTCGAGGTAGCCCTTTACTCTCTCTTTTGAAAATTTATTTCCACGCCTAAAAACGTATGGAAATAGTGTGCACACATATATCGACATGTGCTTATTTTCATATGTGGTGGTGGTAGCCGGTACTCTGTGTGTGTGGATGGTGGGGGCAGGGACGGCGCACACGCACATACGAAATTGGTTCAAAAAATATTTTCATATATGGTGTATAGAAAAAGAGAAATACGTATATCAGCATGGGCTTATTTTTTGTTCTACTTGGGCTGAGTTGTTTTTTCTTTTGTACGTAGCTTACAAATCATCATATTATCCCTAGAAGAAACAAATCCTCATATTATTTAATGAAACTTTACAGATGCACAGAAAAAAACGTATATGTCTCTAGAAAAAAGCTGAGTTTTTTTAGACTAGCCCGAGTTCTTAAACTTCGCACTCCACATGTATGATGTATCTAGAGCAGGGTTATGGTAACATGCTGTTTTTTCTGGTAAACAGTCACCGGTGCCCCCAATAAACAAGTATACCAATTGAAAATTCATGTTCGAACAAGGTCTGTGCAAATTCATAAAATGTTACAAAAATGTGAGCACATCCCAAAAGGCCAACATTTCCACTTACCAGCGGTAATCGGTTCACCCGGTGTTGCTCAGTATTGTTTCTCGACCATTACCTAAAACAATGATTTGGAGTAAAAAAATAAGAACACCAGGAGACTACAAATTCAACAAGTCATCAAGGTCGGCCGATTCTAGAGCTTTGATTCCTCGTGACTCTTGGAGTAGGATATGACTATTCAGGATGATTCATTTGCTACCGAAAATGTTATCTGAGATGGTTTCTCAATGTCATATATGACAGTTTCGAGAGGGGTCTCCTTTGGAGTCACTGATATCGTGGTATCTTAGACAGTTTCCAAGCCGTTTAGAAAAAACTTCATCTTAGATGATTCTAGACAAAGACCTGTATGAGTTGGATAACTTTTATCTTTGGCGTTTGTAGTGACCCTGACATTTTAGTCGATTATGCCGTAAATCCCATTTGAGATAACTAATATGTCTGCACTCCGTTCTCTGTGCTTCCACCTCAATAATATTCTTGGGTGGTAGAGCGAAGAGTCACTTGATCAGCCACATCTTTTGACCATGCCCTAACACAATTATTATGAATGTGTTTTTGAGAAGTAAATCAAATCCATGACGAAATTGTTCTTGCTAATAAAACGATACTAATATTAGGATATTTGGTAGGTAAAGTTTAATACTTTCTTGAGTATGTAGTTAATACACATATATGTTGGTAAAATCAGACCACTTGTTCTGCCATTCATTTCCGCACATAGGCAGACTATATATGTTTAATTTGATCACATGGAGAATATCATATGAAGGTGCACACACATTATCTCCCCATTCAATAGTTCCCTCATTATCCCCTCTCCCGCTCACGCCTTCTCTTATTCAATTGTTTCTAACTCCTCCAAATCCACAGATACCATCTCTCGTCTGATGCCTTAGTTGTGCTTAGCTTCGTGCTAGGATGTTTTTTTTTGCGGGTTACCGACAATGCCTTTTGGTTTGAAAAAATGAGTGCACATTTGGCTAATTTGTTAAGCTAAAGTTCATATTGATTTAGTTTTGATTTTTACTTAAGAGGTTAAGCGTGAAACTGAAAAATATGCTTTTCAGGAGCTAATATTAGGATATTTGACAGGCACCCTAAAATTTTGAGTATGTAGTTAATATTGGACAGCAAAATTTTGAAGACATAGATATTTATTGATAAAATCAGAGCGCTTGATGTGCCACCTTTCTGGCACATAGGGAGGGATTCTACGCGCTTGACCCGATCGCATACGGAGGTGTAGCATACACATTTATTTCTCCATTCAATACTTCCCTCATTGTTTCGCCCTCGCTCACGCGTATTCCTATTCAACCGTCGCTGGCACCTCCAAAATCCACTAACACCCTCCCATTTGACATCTTTGTGGTGTTTTTTCCTTAGTTGAATACGGAGAATATCATAAGAGGCCGCAAAGCCATTTATTTACTCATTCAATACTCCCCTTATTATTATTTTCCACCTTGCTCACACTTCTGCCTATTCATTCGTTGGCGGCACCTCAAAATCCACCGATACCTTCTCCCATCTGATGCCTTCGTAGTGCTTTGCTTTATACCCACAACCCATCCAGCGGTTAAGATATCTCTAGTGTGGAAGGTCCCGCAACGCTACCGGCATCCAATAAGGTGACTGTATGGATGCCCTTGTTTCCGGTATTTGACGTTACTAGAGTTGGTATTTGTTAATAGAAAGTTCATATGTTCAGTTAAAATTTCACCATTTTGATTTGAGTTTTATATTTTTAGTTCAAAGGTTAAGCGGGCGGTTGAATTTTTTTTTCATGAGCTGAAAGGTGGAGGTTGTGATGGAGTAAATGTCAACAAGGGTGTCAGCTATATAGCGAGAAAGTTGGGGAAGGATGTAATGTGTACGAGTGAAGTGAATGTGCGAGACAAAAATTAAACACCCCTCTGGAAAATAATATAGTGCATGCTACATTTTTTTGCTTTGATATTGGCATGTTGGCTTGTGGGATTTCAAAGAAGTGTAATAAATCATTTTAGTTTGTTTTTCACCCCCCCCCCCCCCCTACAGAAAAAGGTGATAGTTTTCAAGTGTTTCTTTTTATGTGAGTTTTTCTAGCTCACCCTTTACATGTAACACAAATAATGCAACATTTCAACATTTAGTGTTTTAATTAAATAGATATTCCATTTCTGAATAACATAAGTTTCACAACAATTCTCCACCGAGAAATGTAAGGTGGACAATTCCATGACTTATTCTAGTCTGACAAATAGTTAGTTCTCACATATGAATATCCTCATATTTTTTAACTAATTATTGGCCAAAGATAAATCTTGGCAACACGGACACCTCACAACAATACAAAATAGTTGGTGACTTAGAATTTAATCTAATATCTAACTGGGGTTTGTAATATAGCTGGCACAGAGGGTATGCTTATCCTATTCATATAAAACACATATAGCACCCGCAAAAAAACACTTACTAGCATGTAACATGTGTTTATGTTATAATAATATATTTTGTTCTGAATTTTGTGCCAGTAAAACTATTTAGTATAAGAATTAAATATACCCAAAACGTTGCAATATGTCCAATATAAAAACATTCTAATTTTCTCGAACCATTCAGGATGACTGCGCCAATCAATACTGCAATATATCCTATATTTAGAAAATACAATGCCCAAAATTGTGATTCATATTAGCCTTGAGTATCACTCTAGTATCAACAGAATTAATTTTATATTTAGGAGCAGCATTAAGTGAGCAATAGAAGTGTGCATGCATAGCAGTCCTGGGCATACTCCTAGTTCTTCAGTTTTACCAACTTAACATGAATTCTGAGTTGCCAAATTTTTCTTTAATATGAATTGTGTATTATAAAAATTGTATCATTAGAAATATAAGTAATGAAGTTTCTAATGGTATATTTTTTATGAGATATAACGTATTACGTTGGTCAAATCGTCGACCTAGAGATATCAGATCTACGTAAGCCTTATAAACAGGAAAAGAGGTAGTATCTCTCTAGAGATAGGTGCAGGTTTTTTTTGGGAGATGAAATAGGTGGAGTTAGGGAGGGACAGCTTGATCTAGCGTGTGTCCAAAGGTGTTTCGTGTGTACCTGGAGAACCTTTTCCTCTCTCTATCTCTATCCCTTCAGTTAAAGCGATCAACACATGGAATTCTGGTCTCCAAATCTTTATTACTTCCTCAAAACCCCCTTCACCACCCCCCTCCCCCCGGCCGGTCTCTCCCTTTCCTCTCCACCTCTCTCTCTCTCTCTCTCTCTCTCTCTCTCTCTCTCTCTCTCTCTCTCTCTCCTGTCCCCGTCCCCTTCTTCCTCCTCCTCTTACCTCCACCCTCTGAATAATCCTCTCTCTTACATGTGATCATGCTTAGGCTGAGAAGATATAGCCAGGCAAGGTGCTACTGTCCTCTTGGCAGGAGTAACTGAGGTGACGACCGAGAGATGGACGACGGTGCAACGGCAACCGCAGGAGGAGGAGGAGGAGCAAGCAGCGGCGGCCACCACCTCATCGGATCGAGGATTGAGGAGCACCGCAAGTACATGTCGGAGTCGAGCTGCTGCCCCAGGTGCGGCTACAAGATCGACCAGAAGCTGGTACATACCACGATCCCGGCCCGTGACAACTTTGGTTATGCTATAGGCTTTATTTCTGTTGATTCATTGTGTATATGCATGTTGCCTGCAGGATTGGGTGGGGCTGCCGGCTGGGGTGAAATTCGACCCGACGGATCAGGAACTGATCGAGCATCTGGAGGCGAAAGTCCAGTCCGGCGGCACGGGGGCGGCGGCTGCCCCGTCTCACCCTCTCATCGACGAATTCATACCCACCATTGAGGGGGAGGATGGCATCTGTTACACCCACCCAGAGAAACTGCCAGGTTAATTTCTATAGTTTTTTTTATTGCTTGGAGGTTAACTTCTAGCTTAGTAACTTTAATAATAATCTATCTAAAACATCTGTTTCTAGCTAGCTACCGTACGTTTCCAATCTCTTCAAAGTGTTTTCTTCTGTTGGGATTTTTCTTTCTTTCGAAATACAATGTTTTAGCTTTTGGAGTTCTGCAATTTCAGTTTCTTGTTTCGTAGCCCAGGCTAAGTTTTTTTTTTGTTCTCGTCAGTCTATTGTGTATACATTCACCATCTTCTCTTTGGGGTTTGGGAATTTGTTTCAGTTGCATTTGAATACTTGATGCGCATATCTCCATACACATGAAAAATATTACTGGTAGATTTTCAAGGGCGCTGTAGGAATCTTGGAACAAAAGGAAGAAATATTGTACACCCATATCTCTCGATACTGCACGTACGGCATTAATGGCCGTGGCATATTTCTCTCTCTCCAGAATGAAATGTGACATGAGATCTGCCCCTAGCTTCCAAAGTTAGGTTTTGTCCCCCTCTCAAGGTTGTTATATCCTCCAACAGCTGACGGGCTGATGTCGCATAGTTGCATCACTGTCTATTTTCTCTCGCTTTTTTTTTTCGAAGTCGTCCAACCAAAACAGACATGACTATTCCTCGGGTGGCACGCACGTCCTGACATCCGTGGCCATGCTCATGCAGGTGTGTCCAAGGACGGTCTGAGCAGGCACTTCTTCCACCGGCCGTCCAAGGCTTACACCACCGGCACCCGCAAGCGCCGCAAGATCCAGCCGCCGGCGACCGTGGACGCTTCTACTCTCTCCTCCGCCGGATCAGCGGCTGCGGGTGCAGCACACCAGCAGCAGCAACAGCAGCAGCGGAGTGAGACGCGGTGGCACAAGACTGGCAAGACGCGGCCGGTGGCTGTGGGCGGCCGACAGAGGGGGTGCAAGAAGATTTTGGTGCTCTACACCAACTTCGGCAAGCACCGGAAGCCCGAGAAAACCAACTGGGTGATGCACCAGTATCACCTCGGTGAGTCTGAGGAAGAGCGCGAGGGCGAGCTCGTTGTCTCTAAGATCTTCTACCAGACGCAGCCGAGGCAGTGCGGCATTGGGGATGGAGCCTCGGCATCAGTACCATCTAGCACTGGCAGGTCCGCCGTGGAGAGGAGGAGGGTCGGCAGTGCGGGCACATCACCGGTGGTACGCATGACCCCGTCGGACATGGTCAACGCCGCATTCCAGGGCACCACACGCATCCAGGACTTTAGCTTCGCGCAGTTCAGAAGCACCGTTGAGGAGGTGAGTTTTGATCAATCTCTTCTAGTAGTAGTTGGGGGATTCAGGCTTGTGGCACGAGTGCGAGATGTTTTTTAGATGAAAGATAAGCTTTTTTTTTTTGGCATTTCCTCAGTCGTTCAATCTAACATACTCTTGTGGGGAGAGGGGGAGGGAGAGACTGGGGGATCCAAAAATAAACAAGATATCAAGGGAAAATGCACACTGAACAACTTAGAGTGAAACACTCACCTACCCACTCTAGATCGGGATACCCTCCTTTTCAGAAGAAAAAAAATACACTTTGGATCTACATGCAACCGATGTCGATATGAGAGGAGGAAGGGACGGAGGTCGGGCATATGCCCGATGGAGAGAGGAATAGGGAATAAGAGGGATGTGCTGAGGGACGCAAAAGAGAGTTTGGAGGTTGACCCGAGTGGCGATTGAACAGTGCGATGATGACCAGAGCTCACGACCTCCACCTAGCGAGTCTAGGGTCTCACTTGCACTAAACGGATGATGCCAACCCCTTCCCTCGTGACGTTGCGGAACTCAGGATTTGCCTTATACGGTTCCCGACAATAAGGTAGGGAGGAAGAGCAAGGAGGTGGAGAGGAACCACACACTGTAGTCTAGTTTAAACATCAAAGATCCACAAGAAAAGAAATCATTATTTTAAATTATTGGATGTTTTTTGTCATTTTAAAATTTGGGAGATATATTGTAGCTAGGGAGAGTGGAGTGACAAAATAAAAAACTTTCATGAAGAGCAATGTCAAACCAAAAACATCGATATGACATTCATCACGAATATTGAATTGTCGAGTACACAAGAGCACATCGACTGATGTAAGTCATTATAATGTGATTTGCGCATCAACAGAAAGTATATACTATTAAACAATAAGTTACATGTATTTTGTGTATTTGTTTTGCTTCTCCGGGTATAGATAAAATTTGTGGTTTTGAAGCTTTCTGGTTAAATTTGTTTGGGGCATGACTTATTTTTGTTGCTTTCCAAGCTATATGGTACTCCCTCCATTCCAAATTATTCGTCGTGGTTTTAGTTCAAATTTGAACTAAAACCACGACGAGTAATTTGGAACGGAGGGAGTAGTATGGAAGCGACTAAGACATGGTACCAATAGATGTTTACGGCATAACTCATGCCATCGTGTGTTTGGCACATCCAAGGAAACCTGATGTGCAATCTTCAGAAACTAAATAGCTAGCCACCACTAATAGTCCTGGTAGACACGCTGTGTTGTGAGTGTTGCTGAGCCCACCGGATTAAGCATCATATTGCAAATCGTAACCTCAACTGTCGTATGCATGACACTTCCATTGTGTTAAAGAGTATGCATGATTCCAACTTCCTCAACCTACCTATATAGCCAGGAGAACTCGCATTATCGGCTTCATGTCCTTTTCATTTCAATTTGGATGCTGTAAAATCGATCATCATATTCTTTATTTCAATTTGGAGTTGGAAGGTATGTTAGAGATGAAATGTTCCCTTTTCTATTATCAACGAAATGTAGGTAGGAATTTGATGCAACCTTTTTGTTTGGGAGGGTTGTGTTGTCACTGTGGTGTCAAGGCAAATGTGTCTATTCAGCACAATCTGATCAATGAACTAATATAATGGTAAGGTGAGGGAAATTCTGGAAGATAACAGTAATAGTTAGGGTGGAGATCTTACCTAAAGTGATGGATGTCTTTGACCTACATGCATGCATTCAAGGTTGAAGTAACACATATTTCCATGCCATGCAATTAATTAAGATGTAAGAAGACGTACACAAACTGGTTGTAGGTCAGTTCTCTATTACCGCAGTCCACAATCTGCACAGTATCAAATACTGTGCTTAATTAGGGCATCACTTTGTCCACACAGCAAGCAACCCTAATTAAGGGCACGAACGGTCTATTCATTACCCACATGTTTATATATGTATCAGCACATATAAGATCTAAGAATAATATCTCTTGCACTACTTTCTAAATTTGTTCACTTTCCCTGTCTACCAAACAGTGAGACGTTTACTCATCAATAGAAGCTTGGGTGTAACATTATCAAGTTTTTTTAGAGAAGTAACAAAATTAAGTTATTATATAAACACGTTTTAGCGTGTTTGTTCATTCATTTCAGTCCGTATGTAATTCATATTGAAATATCCAAAACATCTTATAATTTAGAATGAAAGGAATACTTGTCAATGTAGTTAATTATTACGTACGATTTGTACCGTGCAAGTACTCCGAGGAGTATTAGCATTTACAGCTAATGTGTATACACGCAGGTGGGAATGGGAGGATCAGATCACCAAGTGGTGCAAGTTAGGGCTGACGAGGGAGTGCTGCATCGTCCTGCAGCGCTTCACCATCAGCACCACCAGCACCACCACCAGCAGCAGCATCACGTCGTGGACGAGCATGATCACCGGCGCCACCACCACCACTACGCCGGCCTCCAGCAGGAGCACCACCGCTCGTCGACAGCGGCGTTCCATGTAAGCACGCCGACGGACCCCATTGCCACGCTGATTGCGGCGCCGCCGGTCCACCAGGGCTCGGTTGTGCTTACGGCGCCGACAGCGGAGCCCTACGGTCATGGGGCACCCAGCTACCATAATCAGGTTAGCTCACCAGCATGATCCATGCAGTTTTTTTTTTGGTGTTGTACGTAAGTGTGTACACTTTATTCTTACGGTTTGGTTTGATTAATCTCTGTGACACAAAACGAATGTGATTAGGAGGATGAGCGGCCACACCAAACGCGAAAGTTCGATGGACGGTCGACTTCTGGCCTCGAAGAGGTGATCATGGGATGTACATCGAGGAGGTCCAAAGGAGGAGTAAGAAATCTTTCTCTCTCTCTCTCACACACTTCAAATCTTTTTGCTGTTGAACAATGGAAGTTCATACGTAGTACTACCAATAATGGCGCACATATTTAAGGAAGCATTACTATTGTACCCAGTGCTGCTAGATTTTTTCTTCTTCTTGCTTGTCGTGCCATTTTTCTTCATTGCAGTTAAACTAGGAATATTGGACCGGTACGACTAGATCAATGTTATCTATTTTTTTAAGTGTGGAACGCTACTTTCACCGGTCTAACATCCTAGTTGTACAATGTTCTAGTTGTACGCCACTGTCTCAAACTTTGTTCTACTTTTTTTTTTCAAATATCAAGTACTCCCTCTGTAAGCAAATATAAGAGCGTTTAGATCACTAAAATAATGATCTAAACGCTCTTATATTTCTTTACGGAGAGAGTAACTCCTTATCTCTGTAACATTACTGATTTTTACCCCTCCTTTTCTTCCAGGAAACATCAGGGAGCAAGGAGGGCACAGAGTGGCAGTACCCATCCTTCTGGCCTTCTGACAACCAGGATCATCATGGGTGAAAGAGCAACACATCTGCCATGCACCGTAGGCATTAGCCGGTCTTGGAGAGGTATCCAAAGCCGAGCCCAAACATCATTACTGCCATGATAGGATCAGCATACATTTAACCAATCGTCTACAAGACCAAAAAGCACAGGTATAGCAGCATAGGAGGAGTGGCTTCCAAGAAACACCCAAAAGGCAAAGTGTCCAACAAAATCAAACCCCAGCTTTTACCCCCCCCCCCCCCCCCTCCCTCTCTAGATTTACCTTTCTCTTCTCCCAATGGGTCTAGATAGAGGGATGGAAGTTTCATCTGAGTGCATAAATTCGAATGTCTAAAGAGACAAAGATGATATTTGAGCAAAAGCAAAAGGGGAAACAGAAAAAAGAAAAAGAAGAGTACATAAAACAAAGGTCATGACATCATAAGAGAAGGTCAGTTCACCGTCGGCTGTGGTTGCTCACGCTGATCAATGCAAATCATTGTGGCAATCATCGTTTATCGTGATCTTTTCGGTCAATTGTCAGCCTATTAGTATTGAATAATCAGGAGTATACCATACATTTTTTCTTGCTTTCTGATTCTATTGCTTCATTGGTTAATTACTGTGTACACCAATTTACTTTTACTTTTTGACACATGTCTGAGCAAAGAAGCTAACATTTGGGAAAAGAAGGAAATGATACCTTTGTAAAGCTGGTATATGCCCTGTTGAATTGGTCCATTTGTTTACATGTAAGATTATTTAATAGTTTTGCGAGATACACATGTGTGAAGAAATATTCCATGTCCAAGCAAACCAAGATGGCAAAGTAAGGTGATGGGGGGCTTTAGTTCCAAAATCTTCCTTTTTTCCTTGAGGAATATCTTTGGTTCCAAAACCTTCTCAGTGTGGCATGCATGAGAGAGGATCAATGTTTACCCATATTCTTTTTGTGATATTGTCACATGCAAAAGAAGAGAGCTAGCTAGGGGCAAGGAAAAGCTTGTCATGTCACCTGCTATAAACGAAAAGGCTTTATGTCACCTCTTGCTCCTAATATATTCCCCCCCTCATCTTTTCGGAGCTTTTGCAAAAACAGTCGATTGGATCATGGACGGCTAATACTTGAACTGGATGCTTCCCATGCAGACTGCATGCATGTGTTTATTTGCTATTTAGGCTCTGGCTTCCTGGTAGGGTTGAAGTTACAAGACAACTTTTGCATGTGTAGTGGAGGAGGAATATGAGCACGCAGCATGGTCCTGATACTGCCCTTCTCAGATTCTTCCAGGTCACTGTGATCCTATGAGTGCCTCCGTTTCATTTCAAAATGTTAGAGCAACTTCAACCGGCCGACTCAAACGGACGGCGATTTTGTCCGTTTTTTGTCCGTTTGTGTCGGCCCGGCGGGACACCCATGTCCGCTTTCGCGTTTGGGTCGGCGCTTGCGCCCAACGCTGGCCCGATCCATTTTTGAGGTCGCGCGAAAAAAATACCGCAAACATTTTGAAAATTGAAAACGTTAATTAAACATTAATACCGACCACAAAGACCGGCGAGAGTCCACCAATCCACCTTTACATTAAGTTAAGACATTAAATAAACTTAAAACTACGAGGAGGCGTGCTGCCCTAAGTGTCCTCGTCGTCGGCGTTGGGGCCGGTGAGGTTGATAAGCATCGGCGCCGAACCAGCCCAGGAGAATGCCGTTTCCCAGGCTGTGGCGACTTCCGCCGTTGACTGTACCGCCGCCGACTGGGCTGGCCCACCGCAGGCAAGGTGCTCCTCCTCCGGCTAGACTGTTGCGTCAAGCCGTCAACTTCTTTTTATACATAGTTTTACTGCTTCCAGCCTCTGTAACATAAATACATAAAAACCTCAACAGTTTACACGAAACACATTTCGTGTCCGATGACACAAAGTGTGAAATAAGATCACATCTCATTCACTAGATTTAAGAATGTTGAGATTGGTGTGGGAAAGAACAAGGAGGATGTGTGTGCCCCAGTCGGGCGCTTAAACATGTGAAGATCGACCAATTAAAGGTTCTTCTAAGTGTTTGATCCCCGAGCTCACCCCAAAACTGAGGAGGAATTGGCGACCTCATATGATGGCCTACTTCTCTCCCACTTGGTTGGACTTGATGATGTAAGACCTTTTTTTTCTTCTTTTCTCGCCCTAGCCTCTACATCAAAATGATGCATGCAACCATCTTTATTCAACACAAACTGACAAAATAAATACAAAGATCAACCCAAAGCCACCTTCGCGGCGAACAAAGTCGCAACACTTAAGTATAAAGATGTGCCCTGACCGAATCAACGGACACCATCTAATCCAGTGGCCTCAAAAAGCCGCCTGCCTAGCAAGCTGAGAGTACCAACCGGTCTAGGCGTCCCACAACACGCACCACATGCGCATGCTCTAGGATACGCCGTCGCCATCTTCCACCGTCCCATCTTCAGTAGGGATCATTGCATAGATCTTGTGAGACACCAGAGAACACCACCACCTTGCACGCGTCCATCAACACATGTCCATCGCCAGGACCCCGCTGCACCACGTCGCCGAGACCCGCCATCATCGACGCGGTAGATGCCACACCACACCACCCGCGGCACCACGAACCATCCATGCTCACCTCGCACACCCTCCGTTTCAATGCCCAAGATGATGCCTCCAAGCAGGTGAAGACGTCATGACGCCTCCGCCCGCCCATTCATGTGGAACTTGAAGGAAATATGCCCTAGGGGCAATAATAAAGTTGTTATTTTATATTTCCTTATTCATGATAAATGTTTATTATTCATGCTAGAATTGTATTGATCGAAAACCTAAATACATGTGTAAATACATAGACAAACACTGTGTCCCTAGTAAGCCTCTACTTAACTAGCTCGTTGATCAAAGATGGTTAAGGTTTCCTGACCATGGACATGAGTTGTCATTTGATAATGGGATCACATCATTAGGAGAATGATGTGATGGACAAGACCCATCCGTTAGCTTAGCATATTGATTGTTCAGTTTTATTGCTATTGCATTCTTCATGTCAAATACATATTCCTTCGACTATGAGATTATGCAACTCCTGGATACCGGAGGAATGCTTTGTGTGCTATCAAACTTCACAACATAACTGGGTGATTATAAAGATGCTCTACAGGTATCTCCGAAGGTGTTTGCTGAGTTGGCATAGATCGAGATTAGGATTTGTCTCTCCGAGTATCGGAGAGGTATCTCTGGGCCCTCTCGGTAATACACATCATAAGAAGCCTTGCAAGAAAAAGTGACTAATGAGTTATTTGAAGGATGATGTATTACGGAACGAGTAAACAGACTTGCGGGTGACGAGAGTGAACTAGGTATGAAGATACCGACGATCAAATCTCGGGCAAGTAACATACCGATGGACAAAGGGAATTACGTATGTTGTCATAACGGTTCGACCAATAAGGATCTTCATAGAATATGTAGGAGCCAATATGAGCATCCAGGTTCCTCTATTGGTTATTGACCGGAGAGGTGTCTCGGTCATGTCTACATAGTTCTCAAAATCGTAGGGTCCGCACGCTTAACGTTCGTTGACGATATAATATTATATGAGTTATGTGATTTGGTGACCGAATGTTGTTCGGAGTACCGGATGAGATCACGGACACGACGAGGAGTCTCGAAATGGTTGAGAGGTAAAGATTGATATATAGGACGATAGTATTCGGACATCGGAAGTGTTTCGGAGTGTATCGGGTATTTATCGGAGTACCGGAGGGGTTACCGGAACCCCCGGGGGGGATATATGGGCCATATGGGCCATGAGAGGGGAGCACACCAGCCCACAAGGGGTGGTGCGCCCCCTATGGAAGGAGGCCGAATTGGGAGAAGGGAAAAGGGGGTTCGGCCCCCCTTCCTTTCTCTCTTCCCCCTTCCTTTTCTTCTCCGGTGAAATAAGGCAGGGGGCGCCACTTGTGAAACCCCAAGTAGGATTCGGATCCTACTTGGGGCGCGCCCTGGCTGCCTCCCCTCTTCCTCCCACCTATATATATGTATATGTGGGGGGGGGGGGGCGCCCCTAGCACACCCAAGACAATTGCCTAGCCGTGTGCGGCGCCCCCTCCACCACTTACTCCCACGGTCATATCTTCGTAGTGCTTAGGCGAAGCCCTGCGCGGATCACTTCACCATCACCGTGACCACGCCGTCTTGCCTATGGAACTCATCTACTACCTCGACATCTTGCTGGATCAAGAAGGCGAGGGACGTCACCGAGCTGAACGTGTGCAGAACTCGGAGGGGTCATACGTTCGGTACTTGATTGGTCGGAGCTAGAAGAAGTTCGATTACATCAACCACGTTGTCAAACGCTTCCGCTTATGGTCTATGAGGGTACGTAGACACACTCTCCCCCTCGTTGCTATGCATCTCCATGGATAGATCATTGCATGTGCGTAGAATTTTTTTGTTTTCCATGCAACGATTCCCAACAAAACTAGGGTTTTCACCTGGGCACATGCAGAGGAGGGAGTAGGAGGAGTTCACCTCCATGTCACCACCAAGGACAGAAATGACGCCTAGAGCGTCATTGACAACATGGCCGCCGTCGACGGCCAGAGGTTTCGCCCGGACAAGATCCCACCCCGGCACCCACCGGGCAAGCCATGAACATCTCCGCCGGAGATCTGGACTAGCCGATGGGGAGAGCCACGTGCAAAGATGATCCACAATAGATCTGATGAGAGGGGCACGAGGAAAACCTAACACCACCATCGCTAGCATATGACGTCTCTGGACCCGCCAGAATCTGGCCGTCCGACTGAAGGAAATATGCCCTAGAGGCAATAATAAAGTTGTTATTTATATTTCCTTATATCATGATAAATATTTATTATTCATGCTAGAATGGTATTAACCAGAAACTTAGTACATGTGTGAATACATAGACAAATAGAGTGTCCCTAGTATGCCTCTACTTGACTAGCTCGTTAATCAAAGATGGTTAAGTTTCCTAACCATAGACATGTGTTGTCATTTTATGAACGGGATCACATCATTAGAGAATGATGTGATGGACAAGACCCATCCGTTAGCTTAGCATAATGATCATTTAGTTTTATTGCTATTGCTTTCTTCATGACTTACACATGTTCCTCTGACTATGAGATTATGCAACTCCCGAATACCGGAGGAACACCTTGTGTGCTATCAAACGTCACAATGTAACTGGGTGATTATAAAGATGCTCTACAGGTGTCTCCGAAGGTGTTTGTTGAGTTGGCATAGATCGAGATTAGGATTTGTGACTCCGAGTATCGGAGAGGTATCTCTGGGCCCTCTCGGTAATGCACACCACTATAAGCCTTGCAAGCAATGTGGCTAATGAGTTAGTTGCGGGATGATGCATTACGGAATGAGTAAAGAGACTTGCCGGTAACTAGATTGAACTAGGTATGAGGATACCGACGATCGAATCTCGGGCAAGTAACATACCGATGACAAAGGGAACAACGTATGTTGTTATGCGGTTTGACCGATAAAGATCTTCGTAGAATATGTAGGAGCCAATATGAGCATCCAGGTTCCGCTATTGGTTATTGACCAGAGATGTGTCTCGGTCATGTCTGCGTAGTTCTCAGACCCGTAGGGTCCGCACGCTTAACGTTCGATGACAATTTGTATTATGAGTTATGTGATTTGATGACCGAAGTTTGTTCGGAGTCCCGGATGAGGTCACGGACATGACGAGGAGTCTCGAAATGGTCGAGAGGTAAATATTCATATATAGGACGATGGTATTTGGACACCAGAAGTGTTCCGGGTGATACCGGGTCACCGGAAGTTGTTCCGGGCAACCCCGACAAAGATATGGGCTTAATGGGCCAAGTAAGGGAACACACCAGCCCACAAGGGGCTGGTGCGCCCCCTATAGGGCCAGCCACGTGGGGAGAAAGGGAAAGGAGAGGAGGAAAAGGAAAGTATGAAGTAGGACTCCTACTTCCTTCCCCTCCCCCCTCCTTCCTTTCCCCTTGTCCAAATATGGTAAGGGGGGGGCGAATTGGACTAGGGGCCCAAGTAGGATCCGCCTACTTGGGCGCGCCCTAGGCTACCTCCCTCCCTCTCCCTCTTTTATATACGTGGGGAGGGCACCCCTAGAACACACATCAATTGTTCCTAGCCGTGTGCGGTGCCCCCCTCCACAGTTACACACCTCGGTCATATCATCGTAGTGCTTAGGCGAAGCCCTGCGCCGGTAACTTCATCATCAACGTCGCCACGCCGTCGTGCTGATGGAACTCTCCCTTGGCCTCAACTGGATCAAGAGCTCGAGGGACGTCATCGAGCTGAACTGTGCTGAACACGGAGGTGCCGTACGTTCGGTGCTTGGATCGGTTGGATCGTGAAGATGTTCGACTACATCAACCGCGTTACTAAATGCTTCCGCTTTCAGTCTACAAGGGTACGTGAACACACTCTCCCTGCTTGTTGTATGCTTCTCCTATATAGATCTTGCGTGATCGTAGGAATTTTTTTGAAATACTACGTTCCCCAACACCGACCACTTGGCCACCAGGCGACCACCAGGTCAACAGAGTCTGCAAGGCCTTTGACCGGCAGATCTGCGCTAGTGGCGCCCACTGCTGGACTCCCATGCCACACGCCCTGCAGATCCGTGACGCAAGGCCGACGCCAAGCACCACCCTGGAGCGCGCCCATGATCTTCCGGCTACAGCGTTGCGACAGACAACTCTAGTGATGCCTGAGCCCACGCACCACGTGCCTCCGCGCGCCAACCGCGTGCTCACCGTACCCGCTAGCGCCATCTCGCCGCGACGACCATTACCTCCTCGGTCGAGTACCCCCAGTAGCCCCGGTGTCACGAGATGACACGAACGGGGGCCCCCGCCACCGCCGACGCCACACGGGCTTTGCCCGGCGACACCTGCCTATGGCGGCGAGGGAGAGATGGCTGGATCCGACGATGTAAGACCTAGGCCCATGTTTTGTGACTTCACAATGTCATCGTGTAAGTCTAAGTTTCATTTCTCTAAAAAGAAATAATAAACCGCACAAGAAGGAAAAGTTTATCACTCCACCACGAGATTCCACATGGAAGGCATGTTCTGGGATAGAAATGGATACATATAAACACATCGGTGATTGTGTGCGCGAATTCAGGTTGGACTTTGTGGCAATTTCTGAGGCTGCTAGACGTGATTTCCTTGTGCATGTCCTCGATCACCTTTTAGGGGGTTTCAACTTCACATGGCATTGTCTACTCCCCTCCGACCCTGAGGGAGGCCAGGAAAAATCTTTACTCGAAATCCAAACTACAATTATGAACTTGTTAGCCTTTTTGGTTGGTGAATTTCATATAAAATTTACCTCCAAACTAGGGATGAAAAATTTACATGGAGTCTTATTGCAGTCTATGGGACTTCCCAAGATGAGAATAAACATGCATCCCTTTGTGAATTGCTCCATGCTTGGGGGGGGGGGGGCGGTTATCGAAATCCTAAGGTAAAAATGACCGTTTTGGTATACTGGTACATATTGGCCTTTTTTGTTCAATGTTGGTATTGACAGTTTGCACTTTGCGAAGCAAGTATGCCAGGGAAGCAGTTCACTTTTTCTTGGAAAAGGAGGATGTACCCCCTGCCTCTGCATCTGGACGATGCATGCAGCTATATTATTAATTATGCACAAAGACCATACAAGGTGATACATCAATAATCCTGAAGCCACCATCTTGCCAACGCTGTTCCTACTCCTATCCCCTTGATGAAGGTGTGCCGAATGTCCGGGCCTAATACCAAAAGGACATCACACCAAAGCCTAACATCTAAATGCCGGGTGTCCCATCCAAGTCTCTACCTGGACCAGGTCCCACATGAAGGAAATATGCCCTAGAGGCAATAATAAAGTTGTTATTTTAAATTTCCTTATTCATGTTAAAGGTTTATTATTCATGCCAGAATTGTATTGATCGGAAACCTTGATACATGTGTGAATACATAAACAAACACTGTGTCCCTAGTAAGCCTCTACTAGACTAGCTCGTTGATCAAAGATGGTTAAGGTTTCCTAACCATTGACATGAGTTATCATTTGATGTGATGGACAAGACCCATCCGTTAGCTTAACATAATGATCGTTCAGTTTTGTTGCTATTGCTTTCTTCATGTCAAATACATATTCCTTCGACTATGAGATTATGCAACTCCCGGATACCGGAGGAATGCCTTGTGTGCTATCATACGTCACAACGTAACTAGGTGATTATAAAGATGCTCTACAGGTATCTTCGAAGGTGTTTGTTGAGTTGGCATAGATCGAGATTAGGATTTGTCACTTCAAGTATTGGAGAGGTATCTCTGGGCGCCCTCGATAATACACGTCATAAGCTTGCAAGCAAATGACTAAGGAGTTAGTCACGAGGTGATGTATTACGGAACGAGTAAAGAGACTTGCCGGTAACGAGATTGAACTAGGTATGAAGGTACCGACGATCAAATATCAGGCAAGTAACATACCGATAGACAAAGGGAATTACGTATGTTGTCATAAGGTTCGACCGATAAAGATCTTCGTAGAATATGTAGGAGCCAATATGGGCACCTAGGTTCCGCTATTGGTTATTGACCGGAGAGGTGTCTCGGTCATGTCTACATAGTTCTCGAACCCGTAGGGTCCGCACACTTAACGTTCGTTGATGATATAGTATTATATGAGTTATGTATGTTGGTGACCGAATGTTGTTCGGAGTCCCGAATGCGATCACTAACATGACGAGGAGCTCCGGAATGGTCCGGAGGTAAAGATTGATATATTGGATGATATGGTTAGGCCAAGGGGTTAAGCCCACGGGGCTTTACGTCGGTGCAAAAGGAGTTTTGCAGAGGCCAGGAGGCCAAACGCCAGAGACCCTGGCGTCCGGCCCTCGGCCAGACGCCGAGGCCCATGGCGTATGGGCCAGACGCCAAGGACTGTGGCGTCTGGTCCTGGAAGTCCGAGAAGGACTCTTCCTTGCGGGCAAAACCGACTTTGAGGAGGCTCTTTATCCAAGTTTCGACCCCAGAGCTCAACTTATAAATAGAGGGGCAGGGCTAGCACCCGGAAGACATCAAGATAGACCAAGCCGTGTGCCGGCCACCCCGTCCCTCTAGTTTATCCTCCATCATAGTTTCCATTGTGCTTGGCGAAGCCCTGCGGAGATTGTTCTTCATCAACACTGTCACCACGCCGTCGTGCTGCCGGAACTTATCTACTACTTCGCACCTATTGCTGGATCAAGAAGGCGAGGACGTCATCGAGCTAAACATGTGCTGAACGCGGAGGTGCCATACGTTCGGTACTTGATCGGGACGGATCGTGAAGGTGTATGACTACATCAACCGCGTTGATAAACGCTTCCGCTTAGCGATCTTCAAGGGTATGAAGATGCTCTCCCCCTCTCGTAGTGATGCATCTCCATGGATAGATCTTGCGTGTGCGTAGATTTTTTTTTGTTTTCCATGCAACGTTCCCCAACAGTGGCATCATGAGCTAGGTCTATGCGTAGATGATATGTGCAAGTAGAACACAAAGAGTTGTGGGCGGTGATAGTCATACTGCTTACCACCAATGTATTATTTTGATTCGGCGGTATTGTGGGATGAAGCGGCCCAGACCAACCTTACATGTCCACGCACATGAGACCGGTTCCACCAACTGACATGCAACTAGTTTTCCATAAAGGTGGCTAGCGGGTGTCTGTTTCTCCTACTTTAGTTGAATCGAATTTGACTACGGCCGGTCCTTGAAGAAGGTTAAAATAGCAAACTTGACGAATCACTGTTGTGGTTTTTAACGTAGGTAGGAATGGTTCTTGCTAGAAGCCCGTAGCAGCCATGTAAAACTTGCAACAACAAAGTAGAGGACGTCTAACTTGTTTTTGTAAGGTATGTTGTGATGTGATATGGTCAAGACATGATGTGATATACGTTATTGCATGAGATGATCGTGTTTTGTAAGTTATCGGCAACTGGCAGGAGCCTTATGGTTGTCTCTTTATTGTATGAAATACAAACGCCATGTAATTGCTTTACTTTATCACTATGCATTAGCGATAGTTGTAGAAGCAATACTTGGCAAGAGGACCACGACGCAACAATGGAGATCAAGGTGTCGAGCCGGTGACGATGGAGATCATGACGTTGCTTTGAAGATGGAGATCAAAAGCACAAGATGATGATGGCCATATCATGTCACATATTTTGATTGCATGTGATGTTTATATTGTATGCATCTTATTTTGCTAAGAACGACGGTAGCATTATAAGATGATCCCTTCACTAAATTTTAAGGTAAAAGTGTTCTCCCTTGAGTATGCACCGTTGCTACAGTTCTTCATTTTGAGACACCACGTGATGATCGGGTGTGATAAACTCTACGTTCACATACAACGGGTGTAAGAAAGTTTTACACATGTAGAATACTTGGGTTAAACTTGACTAGCCTAGCATGTACAAACATGGCCTCGGAACACTAGTGACCGAAAGGTCGAACGTGAATCATATAGTAGATATGATCAACATAGAGATGTTCACCATTGATGACTACCCCATCTCACGTGATGATCAGACATGGGTTAGTGGATTTGGATCACGTATCACTTAGATGACTTGAGGGATGTCTATTTAAGTGTGAGTTCTTTAGTAATTTGATTAATTGAACTTAATTTATCATGAACTTAGTCTTATAGTTTTGCATATCTATGTTGTAGATCAATAGCTCGCGATATAGCTCCCCTGTTTTATTTTTGATATGTTCCTAGAGAAAACTAAGTTGAAAGATGATAATAGCAATGATGCGGACTGGGTCCGTGATCTGAGGATTATCCTCATTGCTGCATAGAAGAATTATGTCCTTGATGCACCGCTAGGTGACAGACGTATTGCAGGAGCAGATGCAGACGTTATGAACATTTGGCAAGCTCGATATTATGACTACTTAATAGTTTAGTGCGCCATGCTTTATGGCTTAGAACCGGGACTTCAAAAATGTTTTGAACGCCACGGAGCATATGAGATGTGCCAAGAGCTGAAATTGGTATTTCAGACTCATGCCCGTGTCAAGAGGTATGAGACCTCCGACAAGTACTTTGCCTTTAAGATGGAGGAGAATAGCTCAGCTAGTGAGCATGTACTCAGAATGTCGGGGCACTACAATCGCTTGAATCAAGTGGGAGTTAATCTTCTAGATAAGATAGTGATTGACAGAATTCTCTAGTCACTATCACCAAGCTACTAGAACTTCGTGATGAACTATAATATGCAAGGGATAACGAAAACGATTCCCGAGCTCTTCGTGATGCTGAAATCGGTGAAGGTTAGAAATCAAGAAAGAGCATCAAATGTTGATGGTTAAAGAAGACAACTAGTTTCAAGAAAAAGGGCAAAAGGGAAAGAAAGGGAACTTCAAGAAGAATGGCAAACAAGTTGTCGCTCCCATGAAGAAACCGAAAGCTAGACCCAAGCCTGAAACTGAGTGCTTCTACTGCAAAGGAAATGGTCATTGGAAGCGGAACTGCCCCAAATACTTGGCGGATAAGAAGGATGGCAAAGTGAACAAAGGTATATTTGATATACATGTTATTGATGTGTACTTTACTAGTGTTATAGTATCCCCTGGGTATTTGATACCGGTTCAGTTGCTAAGATTAGTAACTCAAAACAGGAGTTGCAAAATGAACAGAGACTAGTTAAAGGCGAGGTGACGATGTGTGTTGGAAGTGATTCCAAGGTTGATAAGATCACCATCGCACACTCCTTTTACCTTCGGGATTAGTGTTGAACCTAAATAAATGTTATTTGGTGTTTGCATTGAGCATGAATATGATTGGATCATGTTTATTGCAATACGGTTATTCATTTAAGTCAGAGAATAATTGTTGTTCTATTTACACGAATAAAACCTTCTATGGTCGTACACCCAATGTAAACGGTTTATTGAATCTCGATCATAGTGATACACATATTCATAATTGATGCCAAAAGATGCAAAGTTGATAATGGTAATGCAACATACTTGTGGCACTGCCGTTTAGGTCATATTGGTGTAAAGCGCATGAAGAAACTCCATGCAGATGGACTTTTGGAATCACTTGATTATGAATCATTTGATACTTGCGAACCATGCCTCATGGGCAAGATGACTAAAACTCCATTCTCCGGAACAATGGAGCGAGGTAATGACTTATTGGAAATAATACATACCGATGTATGCGGTCCAATGAGTGTTGAGGCACGCGGCGGGTATCATTATTTTCTGACCTTCAGAGATGATTTGAGCAGATATGGGTATATCTACTTAATGAAACACAAGTCTGAAACATTTGAAAAGTTCAAAGAATTTCAGAGTGAAGTGGAGAATCATCGTAATAAGAAAATAAAGTTTCTACGATCTGATCATGGAGAAGAATATTTGAGTTACGAGTTTGGCCTTCATTTAAAACAATGTGTAATTGTTTCACAACTCACGCCACCTGGAACACCACAACATAATGGTGTGTCCGAACGTTGTAACCGTACTTTATTAGATATGGTGCGATCTATGATGTCTCTTACCGATTTACCACTATCGTTTTGGGGTTATGCATTAGAGACAACTGCATTCATGTTAAATAGGGCACCGTCTAAATCCGTTGAGACGACACCATATGAACTATGGTTTGGCAAGAAACCTAAGCTGTCGTTTATTAAAGTTTGGGGTTGCAACACTTATGTCAAAAAGCTTCAGCCCGATAAGCTCGAACCCAAATCGGAGAAGTGCGTCTTCATAGGATACCCTAAGGAAACAATTGGGTACACCTTCTACCACAGATTCGAAGGCAAGATCTTTGTTGCCAAGAATGGAACCTTTCTAGAGAAGGAGTTTCTCTCAAAAGAAGTGAGTGGGAGGAAAGTAGAACTTGATGAGGTAAATGTACCTTCTCTCGGATTGGAAAGTAGCTCATCAGAGAAATCCGTTCCCGTGATGCCTACACCAACTAGAGAGGAAGCTAATGATGATGATCATGAAACTTCAGATCAAGTTACTACAGGACCTCTTAGGTCGAACAGAGCACGTTCCGCACCAGAGTGGTACGGTAAACCTGTTCTGGAAGTCATGTTACCAGACCATGACGAACCTACTAACTATGAAGAAGCGATGACGAGCCCAGATTCCGATAAATGGCTTGAGGCCATGAAATCTGAGATAGGATCCATGTATGAGAACAAAGTGTGGACTTTAGTGGACTTGCCCGATGATCGGCAAGCCATTGAGAATAAATGGATCTTCAAGAGGAAGACAGACGCTGATGGTAGTGTTACTATCTATAAAGCTCGACTTGTCACAAAAGGTTTTCGACAAGTTCAAGGTGTTGACTACGATGAGATTTTCTCACTTGTAGCGATGCTTAAGTCTGTCCGAATCATGTTAGCAATTGTCGCATTTCATAATTATGAAATCTGGCAAATGGACGTCAAAACTGCATTCCGTAATGGATTTCTCAAAGAAGAGTTGTATATGATGCAACCATAAGGTTTTGTCGATCCTAAATGTGCTGACAAAGTGTGCAAACTCCAGCGATCCATCTATGGACTGGTGGAAGCATCTCGGAGTTGGAATATATGCTTTGATGAGGTGATCAAATCATATGGTTTTATACAGACTTTCGGTGAAGCCTGTATTTACAAGAAAGTGAGTGGGAGCTCTGTAGCATTCCTGATATTATATGTGGATGACATATTGTTGATCGGAAATGATATAGAATTTCCGGATAGCATAAAAGGATACTTGAATAAGAATTTTTCAATGAAAGACCTCGGTGAAGCTGCTTATATATTGGGCATGAAGATCTATAGAGATAGATCAAGACACTTTATAAGACTTTCACAAAGCACATACCTTGATAAAAGTTTTGAAGAAGTTCAAAATGGATCAGTCAAGGAAAGGGTTCTTGCCTATGTTACAAGGTGTGAAGTTGAGTAAGACTCAAAACCCTACCACGACATAATATAGAGAGAGAATGAAAGTCAATCCCTATGCCTTAGTCATAGGTTCTATAAAGTATGCCATGCTGTGTACCAGACTTGTTGTAACATCCCAAATTTTCAATTTGGAATGTTATACATTAGATCATCATGCATAACATATTTTATTGCATTTTGTTTTGTGATCCTAGAAATTCTACGCAACTCAAGGACCCACGGAGAGAGTTGGAGATTTCGTTATTTTCATATTTGGGTTTTCTCAAAATTTGAAAATAGGATCATTTGTTTTAATTATTTTCTCTCCGAAAATATTTCATATCAAATATATGAGAGGGGATAATATGACTTCTCCAAAAATAATGAAATATTGGAGGAAAAATATTAAAAACAAATATTTGATTTTATTTGATTTTCTTCGAATTAGGAAAAAAACGCGTTTTTCAAAATTTCATTTTAGGCCCAAATAAATGTTCATCTTGTCTGGCGTATTTTTAGAGGACGGAGAAAAGTTATTTCGGGATTTTTGGAGTCCGTTTAGTATTTTTTTCTTTCTTTTTCTGCACGTCCGATTAAAAAAAAAACGAACCGACCTACCGGGCCGTGTCCGGCTAGGACTCTGGCCCGACCGGCCTTTATAAGCCGGGAGGGCCGAGCCCCGCAGCCCACCCCGAGCCACCCGCCCGCCCCGCGAAACCCTAGCCGCCGCCCCGCCGCCGCCGCCGGCGTCGCCGCTGCCCGCCGACGCCGCCGCCCCGCGCCGCCGCCGCCGGAGCCGCCACCCGTCCCGCCGCCGCCCGTAACCGCCGTCGCCGGAGCTCCGCCACCCCTCGCCGGACCTCGTCGCCGCCGGAGGTAGCCACCCGCGCCGCCGCCGGTTTTCTTCGGAAAACCGTGGTTTTTTTTGGAAACCGCGGTTTGTTTTTTTTATAGATCGGTTTAGTTTTTTTCCGGTTTATTTATTTTGCGGATGTTCGTCCGTACGTTTGTTTTAACGAACGGTTTTCGTCGTTTAACCGCAGACAGCGAACGCTCGTTCGTTAGCCTGTTCGTCAGTTTTTCTTTTTCTCGGATTTTTCGCGATTATTTTCGATCGCGATTTCCGATCTGTTTTTCGTTTTAGTATAACTTTTCGCTCGTTTATCGGAATCAGGCGATTCAAGCGCCTAGAGTTTCGTCTCGAAACCCTCTTTCTGATTAACCAACTCAAACAAGTTTTTGCTACTGTAAAATTTAACTTAGGTCCAGATTAGTAAACTAAGCTTGTTTCTTTCGCCGTTTGAGTTTTGCTGCTCCGTTCGATTTGATTCTTTTTGCAAACCGGAGTTCTTAAGTTGAACTCTCTGGTTAGATCTCTTATTTTGAGTTTTATCCGTGCACCTTTGCTTGATTGGTTATGTATGTATTGTTTGTTTGCGATAGAGTACCCGGAGTGCGAGGCGTGCTACTACGAGTCTCTAGGTTTCACGGATCATCAGCAAGGCAAGTAACACTTTGATCATACCTCTTTACCACCCAGTTTTATTGCATTAGATCAATCCTCAAACTATTGCATGATTAGGATCTGATTAAAATGTGGGTTTTGGGAAGTAGTTGAGGTAGTACCTATTGCCCTGTTTATATCAAACCATTGGGAGTTACTTCTACGTTTGCTTATATTGCTATGCTATGCTCGTAGACGTGGATTGGTTGAGTGAATTTTTCCATGACAGATGTGAGATTGTTAATTAATGGTTCAACTTAAGGTGGCTACTTTAATTTACATCTGGGTGGATTGAGGCACCTGGAGAACCCAGTGTTGCTTGTATTTTTGGATATCCCGGAGTACCCGTGTGATCATCCTACGGACCGCCACCCAGACTCAAAGGGATCATGAGATTATTCATGCTAGAAACTTCCATGTGCAGCCACAAGCTATTATGGGCTCTAGCATAGTTGAGTAGGTTACATGACCTCTTGAAGAGGTGGGCTAGCAGATGTAGGGGAAAGTAGGTGTAACTGTCCACCCGGAGTAAAGAGTATTGTTTCTGAAAGACTGTGTCTCGGTCATCCGTTTCTCAAACACCATGTAGTGCGGGAAATCAAGCGGAGGCGATCGAGTCTTGTGGGGAAAAGTGCGCAAACCTCTACAGAGTGTACAATCTAATCATGGTTAGCCGTGTCCCCGGTTATGGACATCTTGAGTATCTAGTTCTTGGATTATCATGTGAATCTCATCATCATGTTACTTAATTTAATTTGATTGGGTTAATCACGTTCTTAATTGGGATTGAGTTGGAGGTACCTTCTCAATGTTTAACAACCACCATGATAGTTAAATAAAATTTATTCCTTTGTGGTATGGAAAAATTGGCTTTTCGCAAAACTGTAACCTTAGAGCTTTCCACCAGCCAAACATGCATGTAGTGATAGCATTATTCTGTTCATTACTCTCTATGTGTTACATTGGCAGCATATTCCATGTGCTGACCCGTTTCGGGCTGCAACGTATCATGTTGCAGACTTTTCAGACGACGAGTAAGGTGCCATAGGTCGTGGTCTTATACTCAGTGATGCCGTTGGAGTTGATGGACTCACTTTATCTTACAAGCCTTCCGCTGTTATCGTTTTAGATGGCCTTAAGCCGTATTTATTGTATTAAGTTCTCTTTTGAGACATTCGATGTAATAAGTGTGTGATTGCTACTCTGTTATAAATGCTTCAAGTACTGTGCGTGTCAGCATTACCGATCCAGGGATGACACTCATGCACAGAGACTAGACTGTTTGAGGTCTGGTCGCTACAAAGATGGTATCAGAGCACACGCTGACTGTAGGACACGACCACTAAGCTAAAGCCCTAGATCACTACTCTCTTCTCATTTCTAACTCCTCTCCTTTATTCCACTCTTTTAGGATGGCGGATGCAAGGAACAAGTTCGCCCAACCGGATGAGGATACACCTTTTGGACGACACTTGAAGGAAGTTACTAAGTACCTGAACATCGGAATACCAAGCTTCACCGGAACCTACAACGCCACACTACCAGAAAAGGAGCGCTGGATGATTCAAGTTCAAGTTCCAGGAAGGACGTTCATGCCAGTCACTGAGCCCATAGAGTTTTCCTTTGATGCACCAACCTGGAGTCTAGGAAAGAGCATGGCAGCCCACATCACCATGGGACGCATTGGAGAAGTGTACCACAATTATCTCAAGGATACTATCTATCAGATTTGTGGGTACCGAGACGAGCAATGGGAGATGATCAGTACCAGGAAGGATAGATCTATTGCAGCTTTCATTCAGGAGTTAAACCAGCACATTCGTCGCCAGGAGAACCAGATGTGCGCAGACATGATAGAACTGAAGAAGGCAAAGACAAGGATCATGGAACTGGAGGAAGAACTCAAGGCTACACGCGAGGATTATATGGAGGAAATCGTCCCACTAGTGGAGAAGAATGACGACCTGATAAAGAAGCTAGGAGTTTTCATGGGAGACCCAGCACCAGGAGGAGATGATGATGATTCTACTTGCCCGGAGAACTACATCATCATCGACGACACTGACTCGGACCCCAGTGATGATGATTGGGAGGATGAAGCCGGAGCAGATATCATGGAGTCTTCGACTGAGCAATTTTTCTAGCAGACCACCAAATTAGTAGTAGTATTCCACCAGGTATATAGTATAGTCCAAGCACTTTGTAATGATAGTTAGATCGATTTTATGCCTTGTTTGAATTGATTGGAGTGATATGATTGTGTTTGTCTCATGTGCATATGGGTAGTGTTTTCCCTCTAGACCTCATTCTATCCTATTTTCTCATCTTTTCTAAACCCATCAGATGCCTCCGAGACGCGACATCGGATTTGTTTTCCCACCGGAGATCACTCAATTGATTCAGCAGCAGAATGCCTTGATGCAAGCACTAGTTCAGAACCAAGGCAACAGCAACAACAACCCACCACCGCCACCACCTGTTGATCACTTAGCCCGTTTTCTTAGGCTGAATCCACCGGTGTTCTCCAGTAGCACCGAGCCAATTGTGGCAAATGATTGGCTCCGCAAGGTTGGAAGGGAGCTGACCACTGCAAGATGCACAGATGCGGAGAGAGTGCGTTTTGCCGCACATCAGCTTGATGGACCCGCAACATCATGGTAGGAGAATTACACAGCCACTCACTGAAGGAAATATGCCCTAGAGGCAATAATAAAGTTATTATTTATTTCCTTATATCATGATAAATGTTTATTATTCATGCTAAAATTGTATTAACTGGAAACTTGATACATGTGTGAATACATAGACAAACAGAGTGTCACTAGTATGCCTCTACTTGACTAGCTCGTTGATCAAAGATGGTTATGTTTCCTAGCCATAGACATGAGTTGTCATTTGATTAACGGGATCACATCATTAGGAGAATGATGTGATTGACTTGACCCATTCCGTTAGCTTAGCACTCGATCGTTTAGTATGTTGCTATTGCTTTCTTCATGACTTATACATGTTCCTATGACTATGAGATTATGCAACTCCAGTTTACCGGAGGAACACTTTGTGTGCTACCAAACGTCACAACGTAACTGGGTGATTATAAAGGTGCTCTACAGGTGTCTCCGAAGGTACTTGTTGGGTTGGCGTATTTCAAGATTAGGATTTGTCACTCCGATTGTCGGAGAGGTATCTCTGAGCCCACTCTGTAATGCACATCACTATAAGCCTTGCAAGCATTGCAACTAATGAGCTAGTTGCGGGATGATGTATTACGGAACGAGTAAAGAGACTTGCCGGTAACGAGATTGAACTAGGTATTGAGATACCGACGATCGAATCTCGGGCAAGTAACATACCGATGACAAAGGGAACAACGTATGTTGTTATGCGGTTTGACCGATAAAGATCTTCGTACAATATGTGGGAGCCAATATGAGCATCCAGGTTCCGCTATTGGCTATTGACCGGACACGTGTCTCGGTCATGTCTACATAGTTCTCGAACCCGTAGGGTCCGCACGCTTAAAGTTAGATGACGGTTATATTATGAGTTTATGTGTTTTGATGTACCGAAGGAGTTCGGAGTCCCAAATGAGATCAGGGACATGACGAGGAGTCTCGAAATGGCCGAGACGTAAAGATCGATATATTGGACGACAATATTCGGACTTCGGAAAGGTTCTGAGTGATTCGGGTATTTATCGGAGTATCGGAGAGTTACGGGAATTCGTCGGGAGAAGTATTGGGCCTTATTGGGCCATACGGGAATAGAGGAGAGAGGCCAAAAGGAAGGAGGCGCGCACCCCCCTCTGGTCCGAATTGGACAAGGGGTGCAGCCCCCTTTTCCTTCTCCCTGTCCCCCTCTTTCCTTCTCTCCTACTCCAACAAGGAAATGAGGAGTCCTACTCCCGGTGGGAGTAGGACTCCCCCCTTGGCGTGCCCTCGTCCTTGGCCGGCCGCCTCCCCCCTTGCTCCTTTATATACGGGGGCAGGGGGCACCCCATAGACACAACAATTGATCTCTTGATCTCTTAGCCGTGTGCGGTGCCCCCCTCCACCATAATCCACTTCGATAATATCGTAGCGGTGCTTAGGCGAAGCCCTGCGTCGGTAGAACAGCATCATCGTCACCACACCGTCGTGCTGACGGAACTCTCCCTCAAAGCTCGGCTGGATCGGAGTTCGAGGGACGTCATCGAGCTGAACGTGTGCTGAACTCGAAGGTGCCGTACGTTCGGTACTTGGATCGGTCGGATCGTGAAGATGTACGACTACATCAACCGCGTTGTGCTAACGCTTCCGCTTTCGGTCTACGAGGGTACGTGGACAACACTCTCCCCTCTCGTTGCTATACATCACCATGATCTTGCGTGTGCGTAGGAAATTTTTGAAATTACTACGTTCCCCAACAGTGGCATCCGAGCCTGGTTTTATGCGTAGATGTCATATGCACAAGTAGAACACAAGTGAGTTGTGGGCGATATAAGTCATACTGCTTACCAGCATGTCATACTTTGGTTCGGCGGTATTGTTGGATGAAGCGGCCCGGACCGACATTACGCATACGCTTACGCGAGACTGGTTCTTCCGACGTGCTTTGCACAGAGGTGGCTGGCGGGTGTCAGTTTCTCCAACTTTAGTTGAACCGTGTGTGGCTACGCCCGGTCCTTGCGAAGGTTAAAATAGCACCAACTTGACAAACTATCATTGTGGTTTTGATGCGTAGGTAAGAACGGTTCTTGCTAAGCCCGTAGCAGCCACGTATAACTTGCAACAACAAAGTAGAGGACGTCTAACTTGTTTTTGCATGGCATGTTGTGATGTGATATGGTCAAGACATGATGCTAAATTTTATTGTATGATATGATCATGTTTTGTAACCGAGTTATCGGCAACTGGCAGGAGCCATATGGTTGTCGCTTTATTGTATGCAATGCAATCGCCATGTAATTGTTTTATTTTATCACTAAGCGGTAGCGATAGTCGTAGAAGCAATAGTTGGCGAGACGACAACGATGCTACGATGGAGATCAAGGTGTCGCGCCGGTGACGATGGGGATCATGACAGTGCTTCGGAGATGGAGATCACAAGCACAAGATGATGATGGCCATATCATATCACTTATATTGATTGCATGTGATGTTTATCTTTTTATGCATCTTATCTTGCTTTGATTGACGGTAGCATTATAAGATGATTCCTCACTAAATTATCAAAGTATAAGTGTTCTCCCTGAGTATGCACCATTGCGAAAGTTCTTCATGCTGAGACACCACATGACGATCGGGTGTGATAGGTTCTATGTTCAAATACAACGGGTGCAAAACAGTTGCACACGCGGAATACTCAGGTTAAACTTGACGAGCCTAGCATATAACCGATATGGCCTCGGAACACGGAGACCGAAAGGTCGAGCATGAATCATATAGTAGATATGATCAACATAGTGATGTTCACCGTTGAAACTACTCTATTTCACGTGATGATCGGTTATGGTTTAGTTGATATGGATCACGTGATCACTTAGAGGATTAGAGGGATGTCTATCTAAGTGGGAGTTCTTAAGTAATATGATTAAATTGAACTTAAATTTATCATGAACTTAGTCCTGATAGTATTTTGCAAATTATGTTGTAGATCAATAGCTCACGTTGTTGCTTCCCTGTGTTTATTTTTGATATGTTCCTAGAGAAAAATTATGTTGAAAGATGTTAGTAGCAAAGATGCGGATTGGATCCGTGATCTGAGGATTATCCTCATTGCTGCACAGAAGAATTATGTCCTTGATGCACCGCTAGGTGACAGACCTATTGCAGGAGGAGATGCAGACGTTATGAACGTTTGGCTAGCTCAATATGATGACTACTTGATAGTTTAGTGCACCATGCTTAACGGCTTAGAATCGGGAATTCAAAGACGTTTTGAACATCATGGACCATATGAGATGTTCCAGGAGTTGAAGTTAATATTTCAAGCAAATACCTGAGTTGAGAGATATGAAGTCTCCAACAAGTTCTATAGCTAAAAGATGGAGGAGAATAGCTCAAGCAGTGAGCATGTGCTCAGATTGTCTGGGTACCACAATCGCTTGAATCAAGTGGGAGTTAATCTTCCAGATAAAATAGTGATTGACAGAATTCTCTAGTCATCATCACCAAGTTAGTAGAACTTCGTGATGAACTATAGTATGCAAGGGATGACGAAAGTAATTCCCGAGCTCTTCGTGATGCTGAAATCGACGAAGGTAGAAATCAAGAAAAACATCAAGCGTTGATGGTTGACGAGATCACTAGTTTCAAGAAAAGGGCAAAGGGAAGAAGGGGAACTTCAAGAAGAACGGCAAGCAAGTTGCTGCTCAAGTGAAGAAGCCTAAGTCTGGTCCTAAGCCTGAGACTAAGTGCTTCTACTGCAAAGGGACTGGTCACCGGAAGCGGAACTACCCCAAGTATTTGGTGGATAAGAAGGATGGCAAAGTGAACAAAGGTATATTGGATATACATGTTATTGATGTGTACTTTACTAGTGTTTATAGTAACCCCTCGGCATTTGATACTGGTTCAGTTGCTAAGAGTAGTAACTCGAAACAGGAGTTGCGGAATGAACAGAGACTAGTTAAGGGTGAAGTGATGATGTGTGTTGGAAGTGGTTCCAAGATTGATATGATCATCATCGCACGCCCCCTACACTTTCGAGATTAGTGTTGAACCTAAATAAGTGTTATTTGGTGTTTGCGTTGAGCATGAATATGATTTGATCATGTTTATTGCAATACGGTTATTCATTTAAGTTAGAGAATATTGTTGTTCTATTTACATGAATAAAACCTTCAATGGTCATACACCCAATGAAAATGATTTGTTGGATCTCGATCGTAGTGATACACATATTCATAATATTGAAGCCAAAAGATGCAAAGTTAATAATGATAGTGCAACTTATTTGTGGCACTGCCGTTTAGGTCATATTGGTGTAAAGCGCATGAAGAAACTCCATGCTGATGGGATTTTGGAATCACTTGATGCTTGCGAACCATGCCTCTTGGGCAAGATGACTAAAACGCCGTTCTCTGGAACAATGGAGCAAGCAACTGACTTATTGGAAATAATACATACTGATGTATGCGATCCGATGAGTGTTGAGGCTCGCGGCGGGTATCGTTATTTTCTGACCTGCACAGATGATTTGAGCAGATATGGATATATCTACTTGATGAAACATAAGTCTGAAACATTTGAAAAGTTCGAAGAATTTCAGAGTGAAGTGGAAAATCATCGTGACAAGAAAATAAAGTTTCTACGATCTGATCGCGGAGACAAATATTTGAGTTACGAGTTTGGTCTTCAATTAAAACAATGTGGAATAGTTTCACAAATTCGTGCCACCTGGAACACCACAGCATAATGGTGTGTCCGAATGTCATAACCGTACTTTATTGGATATAGTGCAATCTATGATGTCTCTCACCGATTTACCGCTATCGTTCTGGGGTTATGCATTAGAGACAACTGCATTCACATTAAATAGGGCACCATCTAAATCCGTTGAGACGACGCCTTATGAACTGTGGTTTGGCAAGAAACCAAAGTTGACGTTTCTTAAAGTTTGGGGTTGCGATGCTTATGTGAAAAAGATTCATCCTGATAAGCTCAAACCCAAATCAGAAAAACGTGTCTTCATAGGATACCCAAAGGAGACTGTTGGGTACACCTTCTATCACAGATCCGAAGGCAAGACATTCATTGCTAAGAATGGGTACTTTCTAGAGAAGGAGTTTCTCTCGAAAGAAGTGAGTGGGAGGAAAGTAGAACTTGATGAGGTAACTGTACCTGCTCCCTTATTGGAAAGTAGTTCATCACAGAAATCTGTTCCTGTGACTCCTACACCAATTAGTGAGGAAGCTAACGATGATGATCATGTAACTTCAGATCAAGTTACTACCGAACCTCGTAGGTCAACCAGAATGAAATCCGCACCAGAGTGGTACGGTAATCCAGTTCTGGAGGTCATGTTACTTGACCATGACGAACCTACGAACTATGAAGAAGCGATGGTGAGCCCAGATTTCGCAAAATGGCTTGAGGCCATGAAATCTGAGATGAGATCCATGTATGAGAACAAAGTATGGACTTTGATTGACTTGCCCAATGATTGGCGAGCCATAGAGATTAAATGGATCTTCAAGAGGAAGACGGACGCTGATAGTAGTGTTACTATCTACAAAGCTAGAATTGTCGCAAAAGGTTTTCGACAAGTTTAAGGTGTTGACTACGATGAGAGTCTCTCACTCGTATCTATGCGTAAGTCTGTCCGAATCATGTTAGCAATTGCCACATTTTATGAAATCTGGAAAATGGATAAACAAAACTGCATTCCTTAATGGATTTATTAAAGAAGAGTTGTATATGATGCAACCAGAAGGTTTTGTCAATCCTAAAGGTGCTAACAAAATATGCAAGCTCTAGCGATCCATCTATGGACTGGTGCAAGCATCTCGGAGTTGGAATATACGCTTTGATAAGTTGATCAAAGGATATAGTTTTATACAGACTTGCGGTGAAGCCTGTATTTACAAGAAAGTGAGTGGGAGCACTACACCATTTCTGATAAGTATATGTGAATGACATATTGTTGATCGGAAATAATGTAGAATTATTCTGCAAAGCATAAAGGAGTGTTTGAAAGGAGTTTTTCAAAGAAAGACCTCGGTGAAGTTGCTTACAAATTGAGCATCAAGATCTATAGAGATAGATCAAGACGCTTGATAAGTTTTTTCAATTAGTACATACCTTAACAAGATTTTGAAGTGGTTCAAAATGGAACAGTCAAAGAAAGAGTTTCTTGCCTGTGTTACAAGGTGTGAAATTGAGTAAGACTCAAAGCCCGACCACGGCAGAAGATAGAAAAAGAATGAAAGTCATTCCCTATGCCTCGGCCATAGGTTCTATAAAGTATGCCATGCTGTGTACCAGATCTATTGTATACCCTACACTGATTTTGGCAAGGGAGTACAATAGTGATCTAGGAGTAGATCACTGGACAGCGGTCAAAATTATCCTTAGTGGAATAAGGATATGTTTCTCAATTATGGAAGTGACAAAAGGTTCGTCGTAAAGGGTTACGTCGATGCAAGTTTTGACACTAATCTAGATGACTCTAAGTCTCGGTCTAGATACATATTGAAAGTAGGAGCAATTAGCTAGAGTAGCTCCGTGCAGAGCATTGTAGACATAGAAATTTGCAAAATACTTACGGATCTGAATGTGACAGACCCGTTGACTGAAATTATCTCACAAGCAAAACATGATCACACCTTAGTACTCTTTGGGTGTTAATCACATAGCGATGTGAACTAGATTACTGACTCTAGTAAACCCTTTGGGTGTTGGTCACATGACGATGTGAACTATGGGTGTTAATCACATGGTGATGTGAACTAGATTATTGACTCTAGTGCAAGTGGGAGACTGAAGGAAATATGCCCTAGAGGCAATAATAAAGTTATTATTTATTTCCTTATATCATGATAAATGTTTATTATTCATGCTAAAATTGTATTAACTGGAAACTTGATACATGTGTGAATACATAGACAAACAGAGTGTCACTAGTATGCCTCTACTTGACTAGCTCGTTGATCAAAGATGGTTATGTTTCCTAGCCATAGACATGAGTTGTCATTTGATTAACGGGATCACATCATTAGGAGAATGATGTGATTGACTTGACCCATTCCGTTAGCTTAGCACTCGATCGTTTAGTATGTTGCTATTGCTTTCTTCATGACTTATACATGTTCCTATGACTATGAGATTATGCAACTCCCGTTTACCGGAGGAACACTTTGTGTGCTACCAAACGTCACAACGTAACTGGGTGATTATAAAGGTGCTCTACAGGTGTCTCCGAAGGTACTTGTTGGGTTGGCGTATTTCAAGATTAGGATTTGTCACTCCGATTGTCGGAGAGGTATCTCTGGGCCCACTCGGTAATGCACATCACTATAAGCCTTGCAAGCATTGCAAATAATGAGCTAGTTGCGGGATGATGTATTATGGAACGAGTAAAGAGACTTGCCGGTAACGAGATTGAACTAGGTATTGAGATACCGACGATCGAATCTCGGGCAAGTAACATACCGATGACAAAGGGAACAACGTATCTTGTTATGCGGTTTGACCGGTAAAGATCTTCGTAGAATATGTGGGAGCCAATATGAGCATCTAGGTTTCGCTATTGGTTATTGACCGGAGATGTGTCTCGGTCATGTCTACATAGTTCTCGAACCCGTAGGGTCCGCATGCTTAAAGTTAGATGACGGTTATATTATGAGTTTATGTGTTTTGATGTACCGAAGGAGTTCGGAGTCCCGGATGAGATCAGGGACATGATGAGGAGTCTCGAAATGGCCGAGACGTAAAGATCGATATATTGGACGACTATATTCGGACTTCGGAAAGGTTCCGAGTGATTCGGGTATTTATCGGAGTATCCGAGAGTTACGGGAATTTGCCGCGGAGAAGTATTGGGCCTTATTGGGCCATACGGGAATAGAGGAGAGAGGCCAAAAGGAAGGAGGCGCGCACCCCCCTCTGGTCCGAATTGGACAAGGGGTGCAGCCCCCTTTTCCTTCTCCCTCTCCCCCTCTTTCCTTCTCTCCTACTCCAACAAGGAAAGGAGGAGTCCTACTCCCGGTGGGAGTAGGACTCCCCCCTGGCGCGCCCTCCTCCTTGGCCGGCCGCCTCCCCCTTGCTCCTTTATATACGGGGGCAGGGGGCACCCCATAGACACAACAATTGATCTCTTGATCTCTTAGCCGTGTGCGGTGCCCCCCTCCACCATAATCCACCTCGATAATATCGTAGCGGTGCTTAGGCGAAGCCCTCGCGTCGGTAGAACATCATCATCGTCACCACACCATCGTGCTGACAGAACTCTCCCTCAAAGCTCGGCTGGATCGGAGTTCGAGGGACGTCATCGAGCTGAACGTGTGCTGAACTCGGAGGTGCCATACGTTCGGTACTTGGATCGATCGGATCGTGAAGACGTACGACTACATCAACCGCGTTGTGCTAACGCTTCCGCTTTTGGTCTGCGAGGGTACGTGGACAACACTCTCCCCTCTCGTTGCTATACATCACCATGATCTTGCGTGTGCGTAGGAAATTTTTGAAATTACTACGTTCCCCAACACTTACCCCATTGACACCGTCACATGGGACCAGTTTCAGCAAGCTTTCCGTACTGCCCACGTTTCAGCAGGAGCTATGGCCATGAAGAAGCGTGAGTTTCGCAACTTACGCCAAGGAGGACGTACCGTTGGCCAATACGTGGAGGATTTCAGTAAGTTAGCACGTTATGCCCCAGATGACGTTGCTACGGATGCAGCTAAGCAGGAGAAGTTTCTGGAAGGACTGAATGATGAGCTGAGCATGTAGTTGATGGTGGCAACTTTTAACAACTACCAGGAGTTGGTAGATAGAGCTCTCATGATTGAAGGGAAGCAGCAGCAGATTGAGAGTCGTAAGAGGAAGTATGGACAAGGAAAGTACAGTACAGGAGCTGACCAGAAGCCTTGTTTTACCTCGAACTCGGGAGGACACCTTCAGCGTAACCATGGAGGTCACAATCACAATGGAGGGAGCTCGCACAATCATAGTGGCCCCAAGAATGGCAATAGAACGGAGGAAGCAACGGACAGAACCGTACCAACCCATCAACCCCAGCCAAGAGGGATCTAAGCCACGTTACTTGTTTCAAGTGCCAGAAGACTGAACATTATGCAACTGAATGTCCGGAAGCTAAGAATGGAAATGGCAATGGAAGCTCAGGGAAGAAGCCGAACCCTTTCAACAGAGGACAAGTGAACCACGTTAATGTGGAGGAGGTTGAAGCACAGCCTGATGCAGTAATATGTAAGTTTTTGGTTAAGTCATTTAATGCAATCGTTCTTTTTGATATCGGTGCATCACATTCATACATATCAAGGGGATTTGTGGATAAGTTTAAGTTGCCCACCAAAGTTCTTAGAACACCTATGTTAGTAACCTCGCCAGGAGTAGAGTATATGGCAAGCCAAGGATGTTTTCAGATACCATTGGCCATAGGTAGGCATGTTTTCCCCTCAGACCTAATAGTTTTGGAGTCGCAAGGTTTGGATGTGATTTTGGGAATGGATTGGCTATCGATGTATGGAGGAAACATCGATTGCGCCAGTAAGACGATTTTGCTTACTACCCCAGAAGGAAGAAGGATTAAGTATGTATTCCAGCATGTGCCGAAGAGGACTCAAGTGAATTCCTTATCAGGAGTTATACAGGAGGAAGTGCTAGTGGTGAAGGATTTCCCTGACATATTTCCAGAGGAGTTGCCAGGCATGCCACCGGATAGAGACATCAAGTTTTTGATTGAGCTTTTGCCAGGCACTGGGCCAATATCTAAGAGACCGACAGGATGCCCGCTAAGGATTTGGAAGAAATTAAGAAGCAGATTAAGGAGTTACTGGATAAAGGATTTATTCGCCCAAGTTCGTCACCTTGGGGATCACCCGTACTTCTAGTGTAGAAGAAAGATGGATCGTTGAGGATGGTTGTTGATTATCGTGGATTGAATGAAGTAACAATCAAGAACAAGTACCCACTGCCAATGATCAATGATCTGTTTGACCGACTACAAGGAGCTAAAGTATTTTCCAAGATTGATTTGCGATCAGGATACCACCAGTTGAAGATTCGAGAGCAGGATATACCCAAGACAGCTTTTACCACAAGGTATGGGCTATATGAGTACACCGTTATGTCATTTGGCCTGACTAACGCACCCGCCTATTTCATGAACATGATGAACAAAGTGTTTATGGAGTTTTTGGATATGTTCGTCATAGTGTTCATTGATGATATTCTGGTCTTTTCGAAGAATGAAGAAGAGCATAAGGAGCATTTGCATTTGGTACTTGGAAAGCTCAGAGAACATCAGTTATATGCCAAGTTCAGCAAGTGCGAGTTTTGGTTAAAGGAAGTTGGATTCCTTGGACATGTTATATCCGGAGAAGGAATAGCAGCAGATCCCACCAAGGTTAACACTGTGACAAATTGGGAGTCACCCACAACAGTTGGAGAGATCCGGGGTTTTCTTGGACTCGCAGGATACTACCAGAGATTCATTGAGAATTTCTCGAAGATTGCAAAGCCTATGACGGAGTTGTTGAAGAAGGACACCAAATTCAATTGGACTGAGGAATGTGAGGCTAGTTTCCAGGAGTTGAAGAAACGTTTGGGTACAGCGCTAGTGTTGATTCTGCCAGATCAACGCAAGGATTATGAAGTATATTGAGACGCTTCTCGTCGAGGACATGGAGCAGTGCTAATGCAGGAGGGAAGAGTTGTTTCATATGCCTCACGACAGCTTAAACCCCATGAGTTGAATTATGCTACACATGATTTGGAGTTAGCAGCCATAGTGCATGCGTTGAAGATGTGGAGACATTTTCTCATCGGAAACCATTGTGAGGTGTACACGGATCATAAGAGTTTGAAGTACATTTTCACGCAGAAGGAGTTGAATCTCAGGCAAAGGAGATGGTTGGAGCTCATTAAGGATTATGATATGAGATTGCATTATCACCCAGGGAAGGCTAACGTAGTAGCCGATGCGTTGAGCCGCATGAGCCATGTCAACACACTCCTGACCGGAGAGTTACCCAAGGAGTTAGCAGAGAATCTTCGCGAACTATGTTTGGAAATAGTTCTGAGAGGCTATGTAGCAGCATTGGAGATTCAGTCTACTTTGATGGATAAGATCAGAGAAGCTCAGAAGACAGACAAGGAAATTGCTGAGATAAAGGAAAGGATGAGTAAAGGAAAAGCCAAGGGATTTCGTGAGGATGAGCACGATACCTTATGGTTTGAGGACCGCGTTTATGTGCCCAATGATCCGGAGATCAGGAAGTTGATCTTGCAAGAGGCCCATGATTCACCATATTCGATTCACCCAGGAAATACCAAGATGTACCTGGATTTAAAGGACAGTTTCTGGTGGACCGGAAGGAAGAAGGATATTGCGGAGTATGTAGCAGTTTGTGATGTATGTCAGAGAGTAAAGGCAGAGCATCAGAAGCCAGCAGGATTGCTACAACCATTGCCGATACCCGAATGGAAGTGGGATAAGCTAGGCATGGATTTTATCACAGGATTGCCCAGGACTCGTTCAGGCTATGACTCGATATGGGTTGTAGTCGATCGCTTGACGAAGATAGCTCATTTCATCCCAGTAAAGACCACTTATACAAGTGCTAAGTTGGCAAAGATATACATGACCAGGATCGTATGTCTGCATGGAGTTCCGAGGACCATTGTATCAGATAGAGGAACCCAATTTACTTCAAAGTTTTGGAATCAATTGCACGAAACTTTGGGTACCAGGCTAGAGTTCAGTAGAGCCTTTCATCCACAGACAGAAGGACAGACCGAGAGAGTCAATCAGATTTTGGAGGACATGCTGAGAGCTTGTGCGCTAGATTATGGATCTAGTTGGGACGACAATTTGCCGTATGCAGAGTTCTCTTACAACAACAGTTATCAATCCAGTTTGAAGATGGCCCCTTTCGAAGCTCTGTACGGAAGGAGGTGCAGGACACCGTTGTTGTGGGACGAAGTTGGAGACCGCCAGTTGTTTGGACCAGATTTGATTAAAGAGTCTGAACAGAAAGCGAAGTTGATACGCGATAGGCTCAAGGGAGCCCAGTCCAGGCAGAAGAGTTATGCGGATTCTAAATGCAAGGAGACAGTTTACGAAGTCGGAGACAGAGTTTATCTTCGAGTATCACCACTTCGAGGAGTGAAGCGCTTTGGAGTTTAGGGAAAGTTAGCGCCACGTTTTGTAGGACCATACAAAGTCTTGGAGCGTATGGGAGAAGTTGCTTACAAGTTGGAACTGCCCAAAGGATTGTCGGGAGTTCACGATGTGTTCCATGTTTCTCAGCTAAAGAAGTGCCACGCAGAGATGGCTGAGATACCACTGAGAGATACAGTGCCATTGGAAGCGATTCAGCTGGATAGTGATTTGACCTATGAGGAGAAACCAGTCAAGATTCTCGAATATGCCAGCCGAGTCACCCGCAGCAAGGTTATCAAGTTTTGCAAAGTTCAGTGGAGTCACCATACCGAGGATGAAGCCACCTGGGAGCGAGAGGAAGATCTACGGAAGGACCACTCTCACCTATTTTCTAGCCAACCCGAATCTCGAGGGCGAGATCCACCTTAAGGGGGTAGGTTTGTAACATCCCAAATTTTCAATTTGGAATGTTATACATTAGATCATCATGCATAACATATTTTATTGCATTTTGTTTTGCGATCCTAGAAATTCTACGCAACTCAAGGACCCACGGAGAGAGTTGGGGATTTCGTTATTTTCATATTTGGGTTTTCTCAAATTTTGAAAATAGGATCATTTGTTTTAATTTTTTCTCTCCGAAAATATTTAATATCAAATATATGAGAGGGGATAATATGACTTCTCCAAAAATAATGAAATATTGGAGGAAAAATATTAAAAACAAATATTTGATTTTATTTGATTTTCTTTGAATTAGGAAAAATATGCGTTTTTCAAAATTTCATTTTAGGCCCAAATAAATGTTCATCTTGTCCGGCTTATTTTTAGAGGACGGGGAAAATTTATTTCGAGATTGTTGGAGTCTGTTTAGTATTTCTTTTCTTTCTTTTTCTGCACGTCCAATTTAAAAAAAAAAGAACCGACCTACCGGGCCGTGTCCGGCTAGGACTCTGGCCCGGCCAGCCTTTATGAGCCGGGAGGCCGAGCCCCGCAGCGCAGCCCGAGCCGCCCGCCCGCCCCGCGAAACCCAAGCCGCCGCCCCCCCGCCGCCGTCGCCGCTGCCCGCCGACGCCGCCGCCCCGCGCCGCCGCCGCCGGAGCTCCGCCGCCCCTCGCCGGACCTCGCCGCCGCCGGAGGTAGCCACCCGCGCCGTTTAGTATTTCTTTTCTTTCTTTTTTTGGAAACCGCGGTTTTTTTATAGATCGGTTTAGTTTTTTTTCTAGTTTATTTATTTTGCGGACGTTCGTCCGTACGTTCGTTTTAATGAACGGTTTTCGTCGTTTAACTGCAGACAGCGAACGTTCATTCGTTAGCCTGTTCGTCAGTTTTTCTTTTTCTCAGATTTTTCGCGATTATTTTCGATCGCGATTTCCGATCTGTTTGTCGTTTTAGTATAACTATTCGCTCGTTTATCGGAATCAGGCGATTCAAGCGCATAGAGTTTTGTCTCCAAACCCTCTTTCTGATTAACCAACTCAAACAAGTTTTTGCTACTGTAAAATTTGACTTAGGTCCAGATTAGTAAACGAAGCTTGTTTCTTTCGCCGTTTGAGTTTCGTTGCTTCGTTCGATTTGATTCTTTTTGCAAACCAGAGTTCTTAAGTTGAACTTTCTGATTAGATCTCTTATTTTGAGTTTTATCCGTGCACCCTTGCTTGATTGCTTATGTATGTATTGTTTGTTTGTGATAGAGTACCCGGAGTGCGAAGCGTGCTACTACGAGTCTCTAGGTTTCACGGATCATCAGCAAGGCAAGTAACACTTTGATCATACCTCTTTACCACCCAGTTTTATTGCATTAGATCAATCCTAAAACTATTGCATGATTAGGATCTGATTAAAATGTGGGTTTTGGGAAGTAGTTGAGGTAGTACCTATTGCCCTGTTTATATCAAACCATTGGGAGTTACTTCTACGTTTGCTTATATTGCTATGCTATGCTCGTAGACGTGGATTGGGTTTGAGTGAATTTTTCCATGACAGATGTGAGATTGTTAATTAATGGTTCAACTTAAGGTGGCTACTTTAATTTACATCTGGGTGGATTGAGGCACCTGGAGAACCCAGTGTTGCCTGTATTTTTGGATATCCCGGAGTACCCGTGTGATCATCCTACGGACCGCCACCCAGACTCAAACGGATCATGAGATTATTCATGCTAGAAACTTCCGTGTGCAGCCACAAGCTATTATGGGATCTAGCATAGTTGAGTAGGTTACATGACCTCTTGAAGAGGTGGGCTAGCAGATGTAGGGGAAAGTAGGTGTAACTGTCCACCCGGAGTAAAGAGTATTATTTCTGAAAGACTGTGTCTCGGTCATCCGTTTCTCAAACACCATGTAGTGCGAGAAATCAAGCGGAGGCAATCGAGTCTTGTGGGGAAAAGTGCGCAAAGCTCTGCAGAGTGTACAATCTAATCATGGTTAGCCATGTCCCCGGTTATGGACATCTTGAGTATCTAGTTCTTGGATTATCATGTGATTCTCATCATCATGTTACTTAATTTAATTTGATTGGGTTAATCACGTTCTTAATTGGGATTGAGTTGGAGGTACCTTCTCAATGTTTAACAACCACCATGATAGTTAAATAAAATTTATTCCTTTGTGGTAGGGAAAAATTGGCTTTTCGCAAAACTGTAACCATAGAGCTTTCCACCAGCCAAACATGCATGTAGTGATAGCATTATTCTGTTCATTACTCTCTATGTGTTACATGGCAGCATATTCCATGTGCTGACCCGTTTCGGGCTGCCATGCATCATGTTGTAGACTTTTCAGACGACGAGTAAGGTGCCATAGGTCGTGGTCTTATACTCAGTGATGCCGTTGGAGTTGATGGACTCACTTTATCTTCCAAGCCTTCTGTTGTTATCGTTTTAGATGGCCTTAAGCCGTATTTATTGTATTAAGTTCTCTTTTGAGACATTCGATGTAATAAGTGTGTGATTGCTACTCTGTCATAAATCCTTCAAGTACTGTGCGTGTCAGCATTACCGATCCAGGGATGACACTGATGCACAGAGACTAGACTGTTTGAGGTCTGGTCGCTACACTTGTTGTGTGCCTTGCCATGAGTTTGGCAAGGGGGTACAATAGTGATCTAGAAGTAGATCACTGGACAGCGGTCAAATACATATTCCTTCGACTATGAGATTATGGAACTCCCGGATACCAGAGGAATGCCTTGTGTGCTATCAAATGTCACAACGTAACTAGGTGATTATAAAGATGCTCTACAGGTATCTTCCAAGGTGTTTGTTGAGTTGGCATAGATCGATATTAGGATTTGTCACTCCAAGTATTGGAGAGGTATCTCTGGGCCCTCTCCGTAATACACATTATAAGCTTGCAAGCAAACGACTAAGGAGTTAGTCATGAGGTGATGTATTACGGAACGAGTAAAGAGACTTGCCGGTAACGAGATTGAACTAGGTATGAAGATATCTAAGGCAATCATCATGAATATAGGCATCACGTCCGTGTCAAGTAGACCAGAACGATTCTGCATCTACTACTATTACTCTACATCGACCGCTATCCAGCATGCATCTAGAGTATTAAGTTCATAAAGAACGGAGTAACGCCTTAAGCAAGATGACATGATGTAGAGGAATTAACTCAAGCAATATGATGAAAACCCCATCTTTTTATCCTCGATGGCAACAATACAATACGTGCCTTGCTACCCCTACTGTCACCGGGAAAGGACAGCGCAAGATTGAACCCAAAGCTAAGCACTTCTCCCATTGCAAGAAAAATAATCTAGTTGGCGAAACCAAATCGACAGTTCGAAGAGACTTGCAAAGATATCAAATCATGCATATAAGAATTCAGAGGATATTCAAATAACATTCATAGATAAACTGATCATAAATCCACAATTCATCGGATCTCGGCAAACACACCACAAAAGAGTATTACATCAAATAGATCTCCAAGAACATCGAGTAGAACTTTGTATTGAGATTCAAAGAGAGAGAAGAAGCCATCGAGCTACTAGCTATGGACCCGTAGGTCTGAGGTAAACTACTCACGCTTCATCGGAGAGGCAATGGTGTTGATGTAGAAGACCTCTATGATCGAATCCCCCTCCGGCAGGATGCCGAAAAAGGCCCCAAGATGGGATCTCACTAGTACAGAAGGTTGCGGCGGTGGATCTCACTAGTACAGAAGGCCCCTGGATGTTTTTGGGGTATAAGAGTATATATAGGAGGAAGATCTAGGTCAGGGGGTCTACGAGGGGCCCACAAGGTTGGGAGGCGCGCCCTACCCCCTGTGAGCGCCCTCCACCCTTGTGGCTGCCTCGTGGCTCTTCTGACTTGCACTCCAAGTCTCCTGGGTGTCTTCTGGTCCAAGAAAAATCATTGCGAAAGTTTTATTCCGTTTGGACTCCGTTTGGTATTCCTTTTCTGCGAAACTCTAAAACAAGGAAAAAACAACACTGGGCTCTAGGTTAATAGGTTAGTCCCAAAAATCATATAAAATATCAAATTAATGCATATAAAACATCCAAAATAGATAATATAATAGCATGAAACAATAAGAAAATTATAGATACGTTGGAGACGTATCAAGCATCCCCAAGCTTAATTCCTGCTCGTCCTCGAGTAGGTAAATGATAAGAACAAATTTTTTGATGTGGAATGCTACCTAACATATTTATCCATGTAATTCTCTTTATTGTGGCATGAACGTTCAGATCCGTAAGATTCAAAACAAAAGTTTATGTTGACATAAAAACAATAATACTTCAAGCATACTAACAGAATAATTATGTCTTCTCAAAATAACATGGCCAAAGAAAGCTTATCCCTACAAAATCATATAGTCCGGCTATGCTCCATCTTCATCACACAAAATATTTAAATCATGCACAACCCTGATGACAAGCCAAGCAATTGTTTCATACTTTTGACGTTCTCAAACTTTTTCAACTTTCACGCAATACATGAGCGTGAGCCATGGACATAGCACTATAGGTGGAATAGACGGTCGTTGTGGAGAAGACAAAAAAGAAGGAGATAGTCTCACATAAAACAGGCATATCAACGGGCTATGGAGATGCCCATTAATAGATATTAATGTGAGGTAGGGATTGCCATGCAACGGATGCACTAGAGCTATAAGTTTACGAAAGCTCAAAAAAAGAAACTAAGTGGGTGTGCATCCAACTTGCTTGCTCATGAAGACCTAGGGCGTTTGAGGAAGCCCATCATTGGAATATACAAGCCATGTTCTATAATGGAAAATTCCCACTAGTGTATGAAAGTGATATCATAGGAGACTCTCTATAATGAAGATGATGGTGCTACTTTGAAGCACAAGTGTGGCAAAAAGGATAGTAACATTGTCCCTTCTCTCTTTTTCTCTCATTTTTTTCTTTTTCTCTTTTTTATTTGGGCCTTCTCATTTTTTGGCCTTTTTTCATTTTTCTTTTATTTTTCGTCCGGAGTCTCATCCCGACTTGTGGAATCATAGTCTCCATCATCCTTTCCTCACATGGGACAATGCTCTAATAATGAAGATCATCACACTTTTATTTACTTACAACTCAAGAATTACAACTCGATACTAGAACAAAAATATGACTCTATGTGAATGCCTCCGACGGTGTACCGGGATGTGCAATGAATCAAGAGTGACATGTATAAAAAATATGATGAACGGTGGCTTTGCCACAAATACGATGTCAACTACATGACCAGGCAAAGCAATATGACAATGATGATGCGTGTCATAATAAGCGGAACGGTGGAAAGTTGCATGGCAATATATCTCGTAATGGCTATGGAAATGCCATAATAGGTAGGTATGGTGGCTATTTTGAGGAAGGATATGTGGTGGGATTATGGTACCGGTGAAAGTTGAGCGGTACTAGAGAGGCTAGCAATGGCGGAAAGGTGAGAGTGCGTATAATCAATGGACTCAACATTAGTCATAAAGAACTCACATACTTATTGCAAAAATCTATTAGTCATTGAAACAAAGTACTATGCGCATGCTCCTAGGGGGATAGATTGGTAGGAAAAGACCATCGCTCGTCCCCGACCGCCACTCATAAGGAAGACAATCAAAAAATAAATCATGCTCCGACTTCATCACATAACGGTTCACCATACGTGCATGCTACGAGGCTCACAAAATTTAACACAAGTATTTCTCAAATTCACAACTACTTACTAGCATGACTCTAATATCACCATCTTCATATCTCAAAACAATCATAAGGAATCAAACTTCTCATAGTATTCAATGCACTTTATATGAAAGTTTTTATTATATCCCTCTTGGATGCCTATCATATTAGGACTAATTTTATAACCAAAGCAAATTACCATGCTGTTCTAAAGACTCTCAAAATAATATAATTGAAGTACAAGAGTTCATCAATTTCTATAAAATAAAACCACCGCCGTGCTCTATAAAGATATAAGTGAAGCACTAGAGCAAATTTGCCTAGCTCAAAAGATATAAGTGAAGCACATAGAGTATTCTAATAAATCACGATTCATGCGTGTCTCTCTCAAAAGGTGTGTACATCAAGGATGATTGTGGCAAACAAAAAAGCAAAGACTCAAATCATACAAGGCTCTCCAAGCAAAACACATATCACGTGGTGAATAAAAATATAGCCTCAAGTAAAGTTACCGATAGACGAAGACGAAAGAGGGGATGCCTTCCCGGGGCATCCCCAAGCTTGAGCTTTTTGACATCCTTGAATATTACCTTGGGGTACCTTGGGCATCCCCAAGATTAGGCTGTGGCCACTCCTTATTTCATAGTCCATCAAATCCTTACCCAAAACTTGAAAAGTTCACAACACAAAACTCCAACAGAAAATCTCGTAAGCTCCGTTAGTATAAGAAAATAAATCACCACTTTTGGTACTGTTGTGAACTCATTATTTATTTATATTGGTGTAATATCTAATGTATTACAAATTTTCCATGGTTCATACCCCCCGATACTAGCCATAGATGCATCAAAATAAGCAAACAACACGCGAAAAACAGAATCTGTCAAAAATAGAACAGTCTGTAGCAATCTGGATATTTCGAATACTTCTGAAACTCCACAAATCCTGAGAAAATAGGAAATCTGATATAATTTGTTTATTAATCTTATACAAAAAGAATCAGTATTTTATCACATTCCTGCTAAAAACGATAATTGTTTCGTGAGCGCAAAAGTTTCTGTTTTTCAGCAAGATCAAATCAACTATCACTGTAGGTTATCCCATAGGTCGTACTTGGCACAAACACTAACTAAAACACAAAACCACATCTAACCAGAGGCTAGATGAAATATTTAATGAAAAACAGCAAGGCAAAATTTTGGGTTGTCTCCCAACAAGCGCTTTTCTTTAAAGTCTTTTTAGCTAGGCGTTGAGATTTCGTCGATGCTCACATGAAAGAAAAGAATTGAAGCACAAAGAGAGCATCATAAAACATGTGATAAACAGATCTAAGTCTGACATACTTCCTATGCATAGGCCTAATATAAGCAAACAAATTATTAAGGCAAGAAAAAACTAGCATATGCACGGAAGAAGAATAAAACATAGACAATCTCAACATGAAGAGAGGTAATTTAGTAACATGAAAATTTCTACCACCATATTTTCCTCTCTCATAATAATTGCATGTGGGATCATATTCAAATTCAACAATATAGCTATCACATAATATATTCTCAACACGATCCACATGTATGCAAAGTTGACACTCTTCCAAAATAGTGGGATTAACATTAACTAAAGTCATGACCTCTCCAAACCCACTTTTATCAAAAATTTCATAAGATTGAACATTCTCCAAATATGTGGGCTCTAAAGTTGACACTCTTCCAAACCCACTTTCAATATTATTGCAAACATTATTATCAATCTCATATTCATCATGGGGCTTAAATAAGTTTTCAAGATCATAAGAAGAATCACCCCAATCATGATCATTGCAACAAGTAGTGGTCATAGCAAAACTAGCATCCCCAAGCTTAGGGTTTTGCATATTATTAGCGCAATTGACATTAATAGAATTTATAATAACATCATTGCAATCATGATTTTTATTCAAAGATCTATCATGAATCACTTCATAAAGTACTTCATCACAATTTTCAGATTCACGAATTTCAAGCAAAACTTCATAAAGATAATCTAGTGCACAAAACTCACTAGCAATTGGTTCATCATAGTTGGATCTCTCAAAAAGATTGGCAAGCGGATGAGGATCCATAAATCTTAGGTTCTCTAATTTGCAGTAAATACACAATTATTCCAACCAAACGAGCAAATGATCCAAATAAGACATCAAGGCAAACGAAAAGACGAACGGAAGAAGGGCGAAGAAAAGGAAAATCTTTTCGAAAATCATTTTAGAAGTGGGGGAGAGGAAAACGAGAGGCGAGCGACAAATAATGTAATGCGAGAGATGAGAGTTTATGATGGGTACTTGGTATGTCTCGGCTTGGGATATATCTCCCCGGCAACAGCGCCATAAATCCTTCTTGCTACCTCTTGAGCTTGCGTTGGTTTTTCCCTTGAAGAGGAAGGGGTGATGCAACAAAGTAGCGTAAGTATTTCCCTCGGTTTTGAGAACCAAGGTATCAATCCAGTAGGAGACAACGCAACAAGCCACTGAAGACCTACACAAACAAACGCCAACTTGCAACCAACGTGACAAAGGGGTTGTCAATCCCTTCATGGTTATTCGCAAAGTGAGATCTGATAGAGATGGATAAATGGTAAAGTAATATTTTTGGTATTTTTGGTTTATGGAACGGAAAGTAAAAGAGATAAAGTAAATAGGAAACTATAATTGTAGATCAGAAACTTGTATGATGGAAAATAGACCCGGGGGCCATAGGTTTCACTAGAGCCTTCTCTCGAGATAGAAAATATTACGGTGGGTGAACAAATTACTACCGACCAATTGATAGAAAAGCGCAAAGTTATGACGATATCTAAGGCAATGATCATGAATATAGGCATCACATCCGTGTCATGTAGAACGAAACGATTCTGCATCTACTACTATTACTCCACACATCGTCCGCTATCCAGCATGCATCTAGGGTATTAAGTTCATAAAGAACGGAGTAACGCCTTAAGCAAGATGACATGATGTAGAGGAATTAACTCAAGCAATATGATGAAAACCCCATCTTTTTATGCTCGATGGCAACAATACAATAGGTGCCTTGCTGCCCCTACTGTCACTGGGAAAGGACACCGCAAGATTGAACCCAAAGCTAAGCACTTCTCCCATTGCAAGAAAAACCAATCTAGTTGGCCAAACCAAATCGATAGTTCGAAGAGACTGATGACCCACAAGTATAGGGGATCAATTGTAGCTCTTTTAGATAAGTAAGAGTGTCGAACCCAACGAGGAGCAGAAGGAAATGACAAGTAGTTTTCAGTAAGGTAATGTCTGCAAGTGCTGAAATTGTAAGTAGTGGAGTAGTTTGATAGCAAGATAATTTGTAATGAGAAAGTAACGATAGTAGTAGCAAAAGTGCAGCAAGGTAGCCCAATCCTTTTGAGGCAAAGGACAGGCCAAAACGGTCTCTTATGATAAGCAAAGCGATCTTGAGGGTACACGGGAATTTCATCTAGTCACTTTCATCATGTTGGTTCTATTTGTGTTCGCTACTTTGATAATTTGATATGTGGGTGGACCGGTGCTTAGGTGTTGTTCTTACTTGAACAAACCTCCTACTTATGATTAACCCTCCCGCAAGCATCCGCAACTATGAGAAAAGTATTAAGAATGAATTCTAACCATAACATTAAACTTTTGTATCCAATCGGTCCCTTACGGAATAGCGCATGTAACATCCCAAAATTCTAAATTTTGGAATGTTATATTAAATAGATAGTTTTGATTGACTGTATGTTTGCTTGTGTGAAATTGAGTGAAATTTGAAACTTTTTGAAAGTTAAATGAGAGGGAATGAAATGTCTTTCCCAAACTTTCACCTTTGCTTTGTGATCTCCAAGAATTCAAATTCTTTTCAAACACAAAACCCTAGAGAGAAGATGACATGACTTCTTCCATTTAAATAAATGAAAAGGTTTTTTGAAAATATTTGAATTTCATTTGGAAATATTTCAAATTCAGAAACTTTATGCAACTCAATGATTTTCATGAGAGAAGATAAAATGACTTCTTCAAACCATATGAAATATGAGTTGGAAGTTTCAAAGAATCAATTTTAAAATTCCTTTGAAATTATTTTCAATTTGGAGTTATTTGGTTTTTATTCAAATTATTTTTCTCCAAAAATAAAATATATGGAAAATAGGGTAAAATGATTCCCTACATCAGAAAATTGGAGAGAATTAAATTTGAAATCATTTTGGGATTTTTAAATTATTTTTATTGGGTTTTATAATAGCTGAAGCACTCGTTGCTTTATTTAAATTTTTGTGGATTTTATTTGATGCTAGAAAAATGTTAATGCTGTAGAAAATCTTTTTCTGAAAATTCTGGTATTTTATGTGCCTATAAATAATTTTTTATTTTTGTTGTCGGTATTTAAAAAAAAAAAGAAGTCTCCGGGACGCCGAACTGGGCCGGCCCAGCTTCAGCTAGCAGGTCGCAACCCAGCGCCCCATGCGTCGCCTTCGCCTCCGTCCCCAAGCGGGACTCCGCTCGGAGTTCGCCGCCGCGCCGCCGTGAGCACCTCGGACGCCGCCTCGCGTGCCCCCTCGCGCAAGCCGACCCGGCCCCTCCTCCTATTTAAGGCGCCGTCCCCGGCTCTCTCTCTCCTGCCCATCGCCACATCTCGCCGCCGCCATGCCCGCCGCATCTCGCAACCGCCGACGCCGACGAGCTCCGCTGCCCGAAGCCGCTGCTCCGCCGCACTCCGCCACCGCTGCCGCACACCGCTGCCACGCCGCACTTTGTTGCTGCCGCCCGCGCCTCGCCGCTGCAAGCCGCGCTGCCGCCGTCGAAGCCCGCCGCCGTGGAAAGCCGCCGGATGCCGCCGCCGCCGTGGACCGGTAAAACCGCCCTGGTCCGATCTGGTTTATTTCAGCTTTCTGTTTTTCTTTTTAAAAACCGGTTTTTCTTATTTAATCTAGTTAAATAGCAAACGCTCACCAGTTTAGGTTTTGTAGCGAACGGTTTTTTTTCTTAGAAGCCTCTATAGTGAACGTTCGTCCGATTAGTTTCTGTTTCGTAGCCAGGGACCTAGATGTAATTATTTTTCTTATAGATTAGCCCCTGCTTTTCAATCTATCACAACTTTTTGCTCGCTTGTCCAAATCCAACGAAACCAACGCCCACTTCTTCGTCATGATCTCCTATATCCAGATAATCAACTTGAACCTGTTTTTGAAAATTTAAAATTTTATTTTCAAACAGATTTGACTTTGAACTTCTTTTGGTCATAACCTAAGTTTTATAACTCCGATTTAATTGATTCTTTTTGCAAATTGAAGCTCTTGGCCTAAACTTTCTGATAAGGCCAAATTTACCCAATTTTGGTACTGTTAGAAATTGTTTTCTGTTGCAAGAGTTAATTGCTTGTTTTCGAAGTTTTCCGAGATCTTTGCTTTGATTCTTTTGCCTGAGTGCTTATGTATGCAATTGCTTTCTTACGATAGATTGATTGGAGTGTGACGAGTAGAACTATCAGGAGTTATGAGTGCGAATCATCTTCATCAACAGTACAAGGCAAGTTCACATTTTGATCATATCCCTTTATTACCGAGTTTTTATGCATTTTTTTGAAAGCTGAGTTTTTATGCATTAGTTTCTATCCTTGAACATTGCATGGTTAGGATTTGATAACATGTGGGTATTGGGAAGTAGCTGATGAGGTAGAACCTATTGTCTTATATTCAAACCTTGGGGGTTACTACATTATGCTTATACTTCTATGCTATGCTCGTAGATGTTGTTTGGTTTGAGAGAATTCATGAAAGATGTGAGAGTTATATTAACTAAGGAAACTTAAGGTGGCTACTTTAATAGACATCTGGGTGGATTTGTTGGGGCACCCTGGGGATACTAGTGGATTGCCCGGACACCTGGGGAATCCAATGTTGTCCAAGGAGATCTCGGGGAACCCGTGTGATCATCCTATGGAATGCCACCCAGGCTCAAAGGGATCATAAGATTATTCATGCTAGAAACTTCCGTGTGCAGCCACAAGCCATTATGGGCTCTAGCATAGTTGAGTATGTTGTGTGACCTCTTTTAGTGGTAGACTAGCAGATGTAGGGGACGTAGGTGGTACGGTCTACCCATCGAAAGAGTTAATGCTTTTGAAAGACTATGTCTCGGTCATCCGTTTCTCAAACATCATGTAGTGCGAGAAATACAATGGAGGAGATCAAGTCTTGTGGGGAAAAGTGCGCAAACCTCTGCAGAGTGTACAAACTAATCATGATTAGCCGTGTCCCCGGTTATGGACATCTTGAGTATCTGGTACTTGAATTGTTGATTTGATCTCATCACTTTATTTAATAAAATTGTTGGGTTATTAATGATTTGGGATTGAGTTGGAGTTACCTTCTCAATTTTTTTCAACAAAATTTGTAGTTAAATACAATATATTCCTTTGTTGTAGGGAAAAATTAGCTTTATGCAAAATTAAACTTAGAGCCTCCACTAGCCAAATATGCATGTAGTGATAGCCATTATTCAGCATTGCTCTACAGTGTGAAATTGCGAGTACATTCTATGTACTGACCTGCATGGCTGCAACGTCTCATGTTGCAGGATTATCTTACGATGAGTAAGTGATACGTTAGGGTTACGATTTCTACACTCAACTTTGCCATTGGTGTTGATGGGAATCCACAACTTTGTTGTTACTTCCGCTATATGGATTGAGGTAATAGTATTTACGTTACTTTATACATGTGACTTACCTCTGTTATAAATCCTCGAGTACTGTGTGTGTCAGCATACCGATCCAGGGATGACACTTAAGCACAGAGACTTGACCGTCTAAGGTCGGGTCGCAACAAGATGGTATCAGAGCACATGTTGACTGTAGGACATGACTCCTAGAAACTGGCAAGCCCATATGAAAGATTTTCTCTACAACTTCTTTTTCAAAAAGATATTTTACCTCTCTTCTTTTTTGAGCTTTATCAAATATTCCATTTTAGTTAGACTATACCCCTTTCCCGTTTTGACCATACGAAGATTCGACTGATGATACCAATCCAAGAAGTACAAGATATCGGACAACTAAGACCACTTCGGAATAAAGAGGATTTTACCGGGCATTAGAATAATGGAAACTACAACGGTTGAAGACTCCGAAGACTAGGAGAATTTGAAGGCTCTGAAGGATTTCCAGATTGGTATGACCTAGGAAGACTACCCTGATGGAACTTGTCAGACTATTGAAGCTATCAATACCCGAGATTAAGGTGTGTCGGAGAAAGACCGGAACATGGAGCGTTAAAACTCAAAGTTTTTGTCAAGAAAACTCTAAGGCTGGAGATATCAACTATGGAATGATAGACCATGGAAAAGATATGGGCATAAACATGGCTATCCATGATGTTATCGCCCGCTTATGCTATTGTCACCGTGTTGAGTTAAGCATATGTTTCTTCAGAAGGATGGGATGACAAAAGGGCTAATGGAGCACCTATCAGCAAAAGATGAAGTTTTAACCTTATCTGGTGTATCGCCAGTATCTGGAGCATTACATCAAGGATTTTAATATGGACCTTCAGTAAGCCGTATTTGACAAGGAAGCATTTCATGAAGAACTCAGGACCCAGAAGCTGAAAGTAGTCAAGCTGGAGGAGCAAAACCTCAAGATACCTGAGATTCGTCAGGAACTGGAGGACAGTAGGACCATGGTTCATGCCAAGGGTGTTGAAACCTAGAAGTTTGGAACACAACTCTTAAAGGACGTCACGAGAGATTTCGCGTCAACAGAGATGACCTGGTAGAAGAACTTGAGAAGATCAACAAACACGATCGGAAGAAGCCATCGGAGACATGAACAAGACTTGAAGAGTTTGGCGACTTTGAAGATTTATTGACCTTTAGAAGATCAAACCCCTGTTATATACTTACGTTAGATGCGACGATTGTGAGCTGTCATTTGTTTGATGTTTTTTTTACAGCCACAAAATAAAACCGTCTCTTCAAAAAAAAATTGTTTGTATTGTGTGTATCCCTCTCTATCTCTCTTATCCCACCCCAAAAACCCTTGAAACCAATAGAGGATGAATGGAGATGAACTCATATTTTCTGGACCGATGAGTCAATTGGATACGGACCAATGGATTCAGAACATGGAAGATCACATGAAGAACAATACTATAGCCGGAAAGGATACGACCCAGCATGCTCTTTAGTGCTTTGAAAGAGGTGCTGATACTTGGTGGAGGATGTACCAAACCATCAATGGATGGCAGGGAGCAATCACTTGGAAAGAATTTAAGTTGACTCTGCAAAGGTATCGTCTTGAGTCCCAGAACTTGAAGCATTTTGGAAAGGATATGAAAAAACCTTGTGCATGCAAGCTCTGTGGAGAAATAGGACACAACCATAAAGAACACCAGGATGAATGCCCTCATTGTGAAGAAAGTCACCCAGCTGAAGAATGCCCAACTAGGCAGATTACTTGTTTCTTGTGTGAAGGGACTACCCACTACCCTGGTTAGTGTCACATTTACCCCATAGTACAAAGAAACATCCAGCAGAAGAAAGAAGCAATGAAAGGAGCCCTCATGGAAATTTTTAGAAGAATCTGTGATGAAGGAAGAGGTGGAGGACACACCCGAAGGAGACCCAATTAAACCCTGCACCAAGTCATGCTATTCATGTGGAGAAGAAGGACACATCTCCCAGAATTGTCTGAAGGGTAATCTAGTAGCATTTTCGACAGTGGAAGTAGAGTATGACCCATAGGAAATAGAATCCCTGATTGGCACGGAAAAGTCCAGCAAGAGAAATAGATTGGATTCCAGGAAGAACCCAATTTCTACAAAGAAGGACCTGAGTCATATCACATGTTTCAGGTGCAAAGATTCAGGACACTACTTCAATGATTGCCCAAAAAGGAAGCCGAGCACCCAAGGAGGCTATGTAATCACAAGGAAACCACGAGACTTGTCAGAAGTAATATGTTTCTGCTGTAATTGTCACGTCCCTAGCCTTGCTATGCACTTGGACTAGCTTGGTTGTTGCATCATGTTTAAATTTCTCAGAAACTTGAAATGGGGGATGATAAACCCTAGCAGCAAATGAAATTCAACTAGGTTCAAACTTAAATCTTTTCAATGAACCCAAAATGCCCTTCACAAAATGTTCATCATTTCTGGATTGGGCTAAAACCCCTGGCAAAAATGGTGCACACTTTTCTAGGACATTCTGGATTTTTGAATTAAATCATAAGTATTTGAATTTGGACATTTAAATTCTATAAAATATTTTAAATGTCCAAATAATCTTGAAAGCATTTGAGGGCTGTTGGAAATAGTTTCAAAAGTGCCAACAATTATTTTCAGGATCTTACAAAACGGATTAGTATTTTTACTAATTCAAAACAGAGAAATAAAATAGAAAACAGAAACAATTAAGTAAGAGAGAGAGAAGGCCGCTGGGCCACCCACCCGGGCCTCACCTGTGCTGGCTCAGCCCACCTGGCCTAGTGCCAGTCATCCCCAACCTCTGCCAGTAGGCAGAGGCGGGACAGCGCACGCACGCGCGAGGCGCCACGCCTCCTCCTGCTTGCCACCGAGGCGCCCCCAATGCATCTAGAGACGCCCCGCAGCCCCTTCGCTCCTCTCCCTCACTCTCTGCTCTCTCCCTCGCCCTCTAGTCCCTTCCCCGAGCGCGACCGAACGCAGCCGTCGCCGCCGACGAGCTCCGCCACGGTCACAGCCATCTCCGAGCCCCTCCGACGCGCCCCCGAGCTCTTCAGTGATGCCCCCGTCCTCTCCGAAGAGCCACATGACGCCAGACGCCCTGGAGCACCGTCGTCGACGCCATCTTCGTCCTCTGCACCGACGACCGTCGTCGACCGATTCATCGTCACCAGGCCGTCCCCGAGCACGCTGAGATCACCGACGACCCCGCCGTGAGCCCCTCTACCGAACCCCCCTGCTCCCCTTGACGAATTCATGCCGCAGCCATCGATCCCCGCCGTGCCAGAAGCTCACCGCCGCCCGGCCTTGTCGCCGACGTGGCCTGAGCTTGAATGAGTCGCGCCCGTGCACCTCACCGAGCTCCTGGTGACCCCAGGATGCTGCGCAGCGTTTTACTTCGCTCGGCCGTGCCCCGCAACACCGTTTCCGCTGAGATCCGAACTCCGGCCGCCGCCTTTGAGCTCGCCGCCCTCGATATAGGTCGCCCCCGGCATAACTGACTGCACCACTCGACGCGCGGGATCGCCAGCGTCACGTAGGTGGTCTCCGCCGGCCATTTGGTTGCCGGAGCAAGAAACCCGAAGCCCTCCGCCGTCTCTGGCCTCGCCGGCGACGAGCCGTGGGTCAACTCCGGCGAGTTTGACCACGGTTGACTGGGTTTGACTCCCCTCTGAGTCACTGACTTCTGGGCCCAGCCTATGGTTTAATTAAGCTGATTTGTTAATTGGCACTAACAGTCTCTGTTAATTAGTTAAGACACTGACACGCGGGTCCCACTGGTCAGATTTGAGCTGGACCGACCCCGTTGACCCGCTGACATCACAGTGACGCAGTGCTAACGCAGTTAATTATTTTCTGGATTTATTCCTATTCAGGAAATTTCAGAAAATAATGCTAACTTCAAAAATTCATATAAAATCAACCGTAACTCCAAATGCAAAGTGTTATATATGAAAAATTATCAGAAAAATCCAATCTTTCCATCTGTACTGGTTTCATGCATGTTAGAGAAACCTAACCTTGCTGTTTAGATGAAACAAGATAATGCACTTATATGACTTTATAAAATGGGTTTGCATTTGAATCTTTGGTTCAGATGGACTCATCTCAATCTGTTCTAGTTTGAATTAGCCCAAAACACATTCATATTGCCATGTCATGATCATGCATCATATTGTGCATTGCATTGATTGAATTTCTTCTCTGTTGCCGGTATTTGTTCCCCCCTCAGTAGACGTTGATCCGGCGATGAGATCGATGACACTAATGAAGAGCTATACTATCTTCAGAAGTGCCAGGCAAGCAAAAACCCCTTGTTCATTCCGATACAATCCCACTCTCTCGCTCCTGCTCTCTTTTACCGCATTAGGACAACAACGATTCAACTGTTACATGCTGCGGTAGTTGAACCCCTTTCCTCTGCATGACCTGTCATTGCCATAGTAAATAGATGAAACCCACTAGCATGAGTAGGAGTTGTTTGAGCCCTGATGTGCCTACTCATTCATGCTTGTTTGTCATGCCTGCTACTGCTTAGAGTTGAGTCAGGTCTGATTCATCGGAGATGAATTGGAAAGTTGTGAACATGTCCTACTGTTGAGAGCTAAGTGTGTGAACACGTTTTGGTAAAGGTAGCGGTGAGAGGCCATGTAGGAGTACATGGTGGGTTGTCTCATTGAAACCGTCCTCAGGAACTGAGTTCTGTGTTTGTGATCCATGAACAGTTACTACCACACATTGGGTTCCGGTAACTCGACCCCTCTCGACTTATTAATCAACCTGATCTCTGTCCAGGAGTTGCAACTAGTTTCTGGTGTTTGTAGGTTGTGTTAGTAGTCTACCAAGTGGTACCGGTACAGGTGGGCTTGGGACAGACTAGGCACCGTGGCACGGTGTACCAAGCGTAGACCCATCCGTCGAGGTGGGCTTGGGAACCCTGCACACATCGTTTGGGGCCGTGAGCGACACCCCGGCCGGATCTCCTTGCGGATGGAACCCGAATAGGCGATAAACCTGGACTAGAGACTTGTGTGGTTAGTCAGGTCGTGGCCGACTCCCTCGCCAGGCTTCCGCTTGAAGGTTGCCGAGATACACGACGTGTACATGGTGGTAAGTGGCGAGAGCGTGTGTGATGAAGTAGACCCCTGCAGGGTTAAGATCATCTATTCGAATAGCCGTGTCCGCGGAAAAGGACTTCTGGGTTGCCTGTACAGTTCATACACAAGTGAAATTGGGTACTCTAAAACTCGCAAGATAAGCGTGAGTGCTATGGATGGCGTTCTCGTAGGGAGACGGGAGCGGATCCATAGTGGTGTATTGTTATGGTGAATATGTGGACTCGTGTGCGCCACCCCAAAAGAGTTACTTGCAGTCGTAGTTTAGGATAGCCACCGAGTCAAAGCTGGCTTGCTGCAGTCAAACTCCACCACCCCCTTTATTGATACCGATGCATATGTAGCTAGTTCTGATGTAAGTCTTGCTGGGTACATTTGTACTCACGTTTGCTTAATTTATGTTTTTGCAGAGAGACTTCAGTCTCGCTAGTAGTTCCGCGTGGACTTCGATGTTTAGCTTGTTACCTCAGCTACGATCTTGTACCCTTGGAAGGGTCTTGTAGATATTCAGGCTTCTAAGCCTTCTTCATTTGTAGTTGTCTGTACTCAGACGAGTTAAGCTTCCGCATGTGCTTTGACTTGTATGCTCTGAATGTTGGGTCATGAGACCCTTGTTTGTAGTATCTGGCTCTTCGGAGCCTAATGAATAAATACTCTGAGTCATAGAGTCTTGTTGTGATGCCATGTTGTATTTGCACATATCGAGCATATTGTGTGTATGATTGAAATGCTTGGTACATGTGGGATCCGACAACCTAGTTGTTTATCCTTGGTAGCCTCTCTTATGGGGAAATGTAGTCTTGTGCTTCCATGAGCCATAGTAGTCCGCTACAGCCCGGTTCACCGGAGTCCTGCTAGCCCAGCACTACTGCTCCGGAACACTTGACTGGCCGGCATGTGATTCACTTCGTTCATGTGTCTGTCCCTTCGGGGAAATTTCACGCGAGGACATCCGGAGTCCTGCCTAGCCTGCTACAGCCAGGGTTCACCGGAGTCCTGTTAGCCCAATGCTACAGCCCGGATTCGCATGCTGCTGACTGACATGCTCGATGTTGAATCATGTATGCTTGTCCCCGTAAGTTAGTGCCACTTTGGGTTCACGACTAGACATGTCGGCCCGTGTTCTCTGTCATATGGATGCTAGCGACACTATCATATATGTGAGCCAAAAGGCGCAAACGGTCCTGGTCCATGGTAAGGCGACACCCGTGGGAATACCGTGCGTGAGGCCGCAAAGTGATATGAGGTGTTATTGGCTAGATCGATGTGACTTGGAATCGGGGTCCTGACAGTAATGAAGCAGGGCACTTTGCCAGGGATTGTTGTCGATGTCAAAACTGGCGAATCTCGGGTAGGGGGTCCCGAACTGTGTGTCTAAGGTCGATGGTAACAGGAGACAGGGGACACAATGTTTACCCTGGTTCGGGCCCTCTCTATGGAGGTAATACCCTACTTCCTGCTTGATTGATCTTGATGAATATGAGTATTACAAGAGTTGATCTACCACGAGATCGTAATGGCTAAACCCCTAGAAGTCTAGCCTGTATGACTATATATGTTTCCGGACTAAGCCCTCCGGTTTATATAGACAACAGAGGGGACTAGGGCTGTACAAAGTCGGTTGCAAAGAAAGGAATCTTCATATTTGATCACCAAGCTTGCCTTCCACGCCAAGGAGAGTCCCATCCGGACACGGGTAGAGTCTTCGGTCTTTGTATCTTCACAGCCCAACACTCCGGCCCATGGCTAACAGGCCGGACGCCCGAGGACCCCTTAGTCCAGGACTCCCTCTGTAGCCCCTGAACCAGGCTTCAATGACGAGGTGTCCGGCGCGCAGATTGTCTTCGGCATTGCAAGGCGGGTTCCCCTTTCCGAATACTCCAGGATAATCTTCGGACGCAACGAACGTGTCCGGGTCTGCAACACAAGTACCACACACACAGCCGTAGAGAGTATAATATTCCACGAGTACCATCCGCTGACAACTTTTCGCAAGATGACATCACGTCTGCCCGGTCATTATTTCGAACCATTTTCGTCTGCCGTTCAGCGTTTCGAGATGCGGTTTCCATTGGCACGTCTTGTCGAAGCAGAGATCGTGTCCCCTTATTGCGGGATTCTCATCAATACGGGCGTGGGTAATCCAACCGTGTCTTTTGCACAACCCTTGGGAATAGGTGAGTTTCAAGGCGAGTGGGGAGGCGTTCGATATTCACTGCCTTTATAAGGGGATAAGGATTCCCTTTCTTCACCCACACCTTCTTTCTTCATCTGCCCTTCCATTCTCGAGCTCCAGCGCCCGAGTTCTTGTCTCTTCCACCTCGAGCAAGCACTCAACCATGTCCGGCTCTGGAGGGCAAGGCAAGTGGATGGCCTCCTCCGTTAAGGAGAAGGACATCGCCGAGCTTCGGGAGGCCGGGTATCTGGCGAAAGAGATCGCCCACCGGCTTCCGTCCAAGGGGCAAGTCGTCCCTACACCGAAGCCGAACGAGAGGATGGTGTTCCTCCCTCATTTCGTCCGCGGGTTAGGGTTTCCACTCCACCCTTTCGTCCGCGGACTGATGTTCTATTACAGGCTAGATTTCCATGATCTAGCCCCGAACTCCTTCCTCAACATCTCGGCATTCATCGTTGTGTGTGAGGCTTTCCTCCGTATCCATCCCCACTTCGGCCTGTGGCTCAAGATCTTCAACGTGAAGCCGAAGGTGGTGGATGGACAACACACAGAGTGCGGAGGAGCTATGGTGAGCAAGATGCCCAACGTCATATGGCCCAAAGGCACATTTGTGGAGACTGTCAAGGAGTGGCAGAAGCTGTGGTTCTATATCACAGAACCCCGCGACGCCACCTAGGCCGTGGCTTCCGAATTCAAGTCCGGTGCTCCAATGTGGCTGACCTCCTGGATGGAGAAGGGCCCAAATTGGTCTTCGTTGGATGAGCTGATGGCACTGCAAACGCGCATCCAAAGCATGGTGGACAGAAACATCAAGCTCGTTGACGTGATCCAGGTGATGCTAGTTCGCCAGATCCTCCCCCGCCAAAGCCGAACCTCCCCTTTATGGGAATTCGATCCGGAGAAGCACCAGACCTTGGTGAGGCTCTTCGAAACCACTCACAAAGATGCCTGGAAGCTGCTCTTCAAGGGCAACGAGAAGCCGCCGGCCATAGACTCGGACCGTGGGCACGATCTTGCCCATCCCGCCAATGCGGTAAGTCCTTCACATCTCAAGGCGTACCCTCTACTTGCTTGCCCAAGGAGGGTAACTAAACTTTTACTAATTTATTCTTTCAGGTATGGACTAAGAAAGCGGAGCGGATTCGATGTTCGGCTCCGCTGCCTGAAGAACTAGTCATCCCGCTCCTGGCGAAGATGCTGGTCCCGGCGCCCTATCAGCCGCCGGAGAAGAAGGCCAAGGGGGGCCGAGGTGGCCCCCGCCGCAAGGGCGCTTCGGACATGATGTCCGAAGACAAGACTCACTCCTCTACCGCCGAAGATGACGACGAGGAGAAGGAGGAAAGCAACCCTCCCCCTGATGGGGGGAGGAAGAAGAGGGTGGCCTCCACAAGTCTGGAGGCGGAGGCGCCCAAGAAGGGGAAGGGCTCCCTTGCGGATAACACCGCGTGGGACGTCGACAGCAGTCCGGAGCGACGCCCCCGGAACAAGCCCCTGGCCGCATCGTAAGTACTGACAAATTCATATTCATCCGTGTATCCGCCTCTCCTCTTCATTATATTAACATGGTTAATTGTGCTATTTCAGTCCAGACCACGACAGCTCCTAGCGATCCTCATCAGGAGGTTCGCTAGATTCAAAGGCGATGGCCAGCGAGTCACCGCCGGCCGCTCACTCTCCCGTGGCCAAGGGCGACGACGAGGTGGTGTCCCAAAGGACCTTCCCAGGCCAGGGAGAGGTTCGGGAGGCCATCAAGGTGGCGCCAGAGGATGACTCCTCGGCCGCCGGACACATGGGGGAGGAAGCCCCCATGGAGACTGGCGATGGGGGCCACATCCAATTCGGGCCCCAGCCGAACACTATTCTGGAAACCTACATGGTCCCGGAGTCAAGCGAGCAGCCTTCCCCGAAAGGAGGAGGTGTGCCTGTTCCGCCGGTGACCTCTGTCCAACCTGAGGCACCGGATAATCTGCTTGAAGCGCTACGAGGCACTTCCATTGTGGATGAACACCGTATCCTTATGGGTACGGTGATTGAGAGGGTTCAGTCCGTCAAGAGCGGACTGACCGAAGCCTGCAGCAGCCTGCTGACAGGTTTTGAGGTAAGCGACACAAAGGAGAAAATCCCAATATAGATAGTAGCCCCTGAGACGCTGTCCGGTGTTCGGAAGGAAAAGCCGGACAGAGTATCAATTTAATTTTCGCAGGAAACTATCTAAATGTGTTTTATATGAATAAGCAGGCGTCGTTGCTGGCCGCGACCTCACACACTGCCGAAGTCTCCAGACTAAAGCAGAGACTGGAGCGGGCCGAGGAGGAGCTCGGCCAGGTGAGGAAGCAACTAGAAGACCAACAAGGTATGTAATAACTCGCTATATATTCGGAAAGAATAAATAATGGGTATTGACTGTAGTGTCATGATATGTGTAGGAGCGACGACCGAGGTCGAGCCCCTTAAAAAGGCCCTGGCCGAAGCCGAGGAGAGAGCTGCCAAGGAGCAAGCTGCCCGCAAAAAGCTCAAGGCCAGGCTCAACGATGTCCACCAAGAGCTCTAGGACGCTGTGAAAAAATGCGAGGCCTTGGAGTGAGATGTTTCGGCTCGAGAGACCGAACTCGCCAAGGCTCGCCAAAACGCAGAAGAGGCCCGGGTTGAAGCCCAGGGCACCCTCCAGGAGATCCAGGAGGCCAAGAAGATCGCGGCGGGTAAGGCGTTTAGTATGCAAAGCAAGTATGTGAAGAAGAAGTATTTCTTACTAACCCGGATTTGGAGTTCTCCGGGGGCGTTTGTGGATCTGCCACGCAGTGTGTCCGACGCTGCGGAGTTCTTCCGAGCCGAAGAAGGGAGCTCAACGGAGAAGTTGTTCTGGTCGCAATATCTTGCGCCAGAACATCCGGTGCCCTTCAGCAATCAGCTAAAACAGCTGGTCGAGCTGCACAGGGTGGCCGAACTGGCCATGAAGGATTTGATAATCCGGCTGTGGCCTACCGAAGCTATACCCAGCAGCTACTTCGGCCTCGTGAAGCGGATGGTGAATGCCTGTCCTCGGCTGGACGTCGTCAAGCGGTCGGTCTGCATCGAGGGCGCGCGCCTGGCCTTCGCCCATGTCAAGGTGTGGTGGGCAAAGATGGATGCCGTCAAGCTAGCGACCGAGGGGCCGCACGAAGGCAAGGAGCACCGCACGCCCGAGCGAAATTTTGGAGATGTCCTGGAGGGGTCTCGCATTGTGGTGAGGCAATGTGCGAAAGACATTATCTTTGAGTGAGTACCTTCATGTTGTCTCTGCCTTGTATGATAAAACAAAGTGGTTATGTAATATAATGTTTGTTTTTTTATATAAAAAATTACCTCCTATGCGGTTGTGTTGTATAAAATCTGAGAGTTGGCCAGTCGTCGGCTTCTGCCCCCACGTAGGTAGTACGGGGGTGTTCGGGATGGAATCTAAACACTCTTGATCCAATTGTTTGGTCCTTGAAGGAGGTGTTTAGCGCAACGAACCAGGCAATCAGACTATGCGGCTTGAACACCCTCACTTAGCTATAGGAGTTTGACAATAAAAATATAGGCGCAGCCCCTAGTATCCGAAGTAGGATTATGTAAACACCTGATCGGGTAAGTACCTATCCCTCGCGTAATGCGGAAAAAATCTCCGATTTGAGACCCCCAAAGAGCTGACCAACTCTCACCGCATCATGACAGTCAGTTTTCGGCTTTCTCTACTGAGGTACTCCATCAGGTAAACCAGGGCACAATCGCAGTAGTTCTCCCTTTACTACCTTAGCCAATATAGCGGAACGTAAGGTAGCAAGCACAGGAGCCGGGCAACCCAACTATTGACCAAAGACATGATTCGGAGAAAATGCATATAATGCTAAATTCGGGGTGCCGAACTGTACTGTAAAAAAGTGTTCAAACTTTGTTGCCGTAGTGCGGGGCGCTATGAAGCCCATGGCAAATTGAAACGTACCAAAGTGTACGGGTGCTATTTGATAAGGTTATCAACAGACAAAAAGGGAAAACAGAAAAGGAGCAAAGGTAATGAGCTAGGGCCGCAGAATTTGGGCCGCAAACTGTTTTCATTATAATTTTATTAATACGTTAAAGTGCATTAGATACAAATAGTGCGATAAGCAACAGGCTATTTGACATGCCACAACCAAGGGAGAGCTGCGTGTGGGTCCTGAAAACAGGTAGAGTGATCGTTAAAGAAAACACCTAGAAATTCCCCTGTACGTTTATGCTTCTTGCCATCTTGGTGTATTTATCCTGTGAAAAGAAACCTGAAAAGGGGAAAGAGAAACAGTGAAAGTATGTGTGTCCGGGAGCGGTCGAGCCGTATAGCGGATCACAAGCTAGCTATGCCTCCGTCTATGCCCATGGTATTTTGAGTGCGTAGTTATGTACGCGCGGCGCGAATGCTGCCACTTGATCAGGACTGGGACGGAGGCCAAATTGCTAGTCGAGCTCTTGATGAGATGAGCTGCCCTGCTGTAGAATAGTCAGGGCCCTCTTGATAGTGTCCGGGAGCTCGGCCGCCGAATTGAGGTTCTGCTTGAAAAGGCCGCTCTATACTTCTGCTGCTAAGGCAGCGGTATGCTCCTCGGTACGGAGGGAGCGTTCCGTGTTTCCATTAACTATTATGACGCTGCGTGGTCCGGGCATCTTGAGCTTGAGGTAAGCATAATGAGGCACCGCATTGAATCGAGCAAATGCGGTTCGTCCAAGCAGTGCGTGATAGCCGCTGTGAAAAGGGATGATATCAAAGATTAGCTCTTCGCTTTGGAAGTTGTCCGGAGATCCGAAGACAACCTCTAGCGTAATGGAGCCCGTACAGCGAGCCTCTACACCTGGTATGACTCCTTTAAAGGTAGCCTTTGTAGGCTTGATCCGTGATGGGTTAATGCCCATTTTGCGCACTGTATCCTGATAGAGCAGATTGAGGCTGCTGCCCCCGTCCATGAGGACGTCGCGTCAGGTGGAATCCATCAATGATTGGGTCGAGGACCTGTGCGGCTGAACCGCCATGACGTATACTGGTCGGGTGATCCCGGCAATCAAAGGTGATCGGGCATGACGACCATGGATTGAATTTTGGGGCGACTGGCTCTATCGCATAGACGTCCCTGAGTGCGCACTTGCGCTCCCTCTTAGGGATGTGTGTGGCATATACCATGTTCACCGTTTTGACCTGAGGGGGAAACTTCTTTTGTCCCCCTGTATTCGGTTGTCGGGGCTCCTCGTCATCGTCCTTGCTTTGCAATCCCTTTTCCTTGTTCTCGGCATTTAACTTGCCGGTCTGTTTAAAAACCCAACAATCTCTGTTGGTATGATTGGCTGGTTTGTCTGGGGTGCCATGGATCTGGCACAGACGATTGAGTATGCGGTCCAAGCTGGATGGTTCCTGATTGTTTCTTTTATATGGCTTCTTCCGCTGACCGGACTTGGAGCCACTGAACCCGACGTTGACTGTCGTGTCATCGGTGTTGTCACCATTGCTTCAGCATTTGTGTCTGCTGCGTCAGAGCTTGCCGTTGCTATTTTTGCCTTCGGAGGTGCCCATTTTGCTTGCTGTGTTTTTGCTACGGGCCAGCCAAGTATCCTCACCCGCACAAAAGCGGGTCATGAGTGCCGTGAGGGCTGCCATGGACTTCGGCTTTTCCTGGCCGAGGTGGCGGGCTAGCCATTCGTCACGGATGCTATGTTTAAAGGCCGCTAGGGCTTCGGCATCCGGACAGTCGACGATCTGGTTCTTTTTAGTTAGGAACCTAGTCCAGAATTTCCTGGTTGACTCTCCAGGCTGTTGAACTATGTGACTTAAGTCATCGGCATCTGGTGGCCGGACATATGTACCTTGGAAGTTGTCAGGGAAGGCTTCTTCCAAGTCCTCCCAGCTGCCAATAGAATTTTCAGGCAGACTGTTTAGCCAGTGCTGAGCTGGCCCTTTGAGTTTTAGTGGGAGGTATTTGATGGCATGAAGGTCATCCCCGCGGGCCATGTGGATGTGGAGGTAGCAATTTGCGCTTCGGGTAACTTTCGGCTGGGCGCTTAAGGCCGTATCGGTGTTCCTCTCAATGAAAGCACCAATGTCGGTGTCAAAACCGGCGGATCTCGGGTAGGGGGTCCCGAATTGTGCGTCTAAGGTTGATGGTAATAGGAGACGGGGGACACAATGTTTACCCAGGTTCGGGCCCTCTCTATGGAGGTAATACCCTACTTCCTGCCTAATTGATCTTGATGAATATGAGTATTACAAGAGTTGATCTACCACGAGATCGTAATGGCTAAAACCCTAGAAGTCTAGCTTGTATGACTATATATGTTTCCGGACTAAGCCCTCCAGTTTATATAGACACCGGAGGGGACTAGGGTTGTACAAAGTCGGTTACAAAGAAAGGAATCTTCATATTTGATCGCCAAGCTTGCCTTCCACGCCAAGGAGAGTCCCATCCGGACACGGGTAGAGTCTTCGGTCTTTGTATCTTCACAGCCAAACAGTCCGGCCCATGGCTAACAGTCCGGACGCCCGAGGACCCCTTAGTCCAGGACTCCCTCAATTGTCCCAAAGAGAAGGAGGCTTGTGCTAAATAGTTGAGTTGCAACAAAGGAATATAGTAGTAGTAGTGGGAACAATTCTGTTATATTGAGGTGTTGAGTTGAGGCATGTAATGGGAACGCAGGAGATTGTAATAATTTGAGAATCAATAAAGTTAGCATCGTTGGTATTGATTTGGATTTTTTTGACTATTTACTGTGAGGCAACAACCCCACAGTCCTGTATTCATCTCGCACAGATCAAAGAAAAAGTTACAAATATTTACAAAGCTGCAAAACTTACCTAAGAAACAACTAGAGACTCACCCATATACAAACATACATACAAGCCTATGGAAGGCTCTGAATCCAGCCAAGAAGTTTTGGCTTGATGCTCTCCTTAACCCTATGCACTAACAGGGAGATATCATGAATAAACAAACATCTCCAAGAGCTAAAAGAGGGCCTAGCCTGCCTGAAAGTCTTCCCATTACGTATGATCCAAATGCACCAAGCAGCAGTGAGGAAGACCTCAAAAAAGAAAGGGTGCCCAAAGCTAGTCCGGGCATGGAGCAAGCAGTCACCAATCTCCCCCTGGTGTGACCAATCAATTTGCAGATAGTTCCAAACTCTGATACTGAAATTACAGGTGAAGAACAGGTGGATCCTATCCTCATAGGTTCTGGCCGGGCACATGACACAAAGATTGTCCTCCTCATTGCTCCTCCAGTGGTGCCGAACCAGCAAATCCTTTGTGTTCAATCTATCAAAGAACAACAGCCAAGCAAAACATTTGATCTTCATTGTGCATTTACTCTTCCATAGCCATTTGCATGGAGGAATGACTGGCAAGTGTGAATGCATGAGGGTGTAATAACTCTTTGCAGTGTACACCCCCTTGTCCATCCAAGACCAAACATCATTTCCCATAGGATCACGTTGCAGATCAGAAATCCACCTAAGCAGATAATCCCGTTGGCCAACAGCAATTTGGGAAATGGGTAGGTTAAACAATGAAGACACCTCAGAAGTTGAGAGGAACTCTGCCACAGAGAGCTTGTCATCAAGAACATAAGAGAATAACTGAGGTAGTCTATCACGAAGTGGACGTGCTGAGTCGCCCACAAACCAACCATCAGACCAGAACAACACCGAATCACCAGAGTTGACAGAAACAGTGGCTACTGTTCTATAATTGTCAGCCAATCTGAACACATCTTTTCACCAAAAAAAAACCACACAAAACAGTAGCTTGTGGCACAACACCATGATAATAGGAATCCCAAATCAAAGACACCCAAGGAATATCCTCTTTGTTAAAGAATTTATGGAGGTGCTTGATCAAAAGAGCCTGGTTCTGAAGGTGGAGGTTAATCACTCCAAGACCACCATTCTGCTTAGGTCTACATACCATGTCCCATGCAGCAAGGGATTGCCTAGGTGTGTCAGAATTTCCTCTTTAAAGGCATTGCCTCTCAATCCTTTCTACCTGCTTGATAATACCCATATGAATATCCAGAGAGCATAAAAAGTAAATGGGCATGGAAGATTGGACAGAAGTTAAAAGCTGAAGCCTTGAGCCTTGGTTTAGCAGAGCAGAACTAGCAGTCAGACGCCATTCCAATTGATCTACCAGAGGCATCAGGTCCAGGTATGTGAAAGGGAGAGTACCAATGGAGCAACCAAAAACTGAAGCCAGTCTGGCTGCCTCATCATCACTAACATTGAGAGGGACCATCATGGATTTATGGAAATTAACCTTCAAACCTGTTGAGGCATGGAAGACATGCAACATATCCTTGATAGCAAGCAGTTGGACTCATTAGCAGGTAGCAACAAAATGGTATCATCAACATATTGGATGATAGGAAAATTGGGATCACTAGATGGTATAGGAAGAGAAATGGACCCATCCTGCAACATTTTATTAACCACAGATTGTAGCAAGTCAGCTGCAAGAACAAAAAGTAAAGGAGAAAATGGATCTCCCTGCCTCCCACCTCTCTTGCATTGAAATTGTTTCCCAGGCACCCCATTAAGCAAGACAGAGGAAGATCCAGAAGACAAAATCTCCTTAACCCACCCAATCCAGTGATCATTAAAACCCTTGGCTTTGAGAATCAGCAAGATGGCCTCATGTTCAACAATATCAAAGGCTTTGGCAAAATCAAGCTTCAGGATGAGGATAGGCCTTCGAGACTGCTTGCACTGATGAATATACTCAAAAGCCCAGGCTAAATAGTCATGAATACATCTGGAACGCAAAAACCCATACTGATTTTTATGAATGCACTTGAGGATCACCTTTTGCAGCCTATTTGCCAATAATTTGGTGAGGAACTTCATGTTGGAAATATGCCCTAGAGGCAATAATAAAATGGTTATTATTGTATTTCCTTGTTCATGATAATTGTCGATTGTTCATGCTATAATTGTATTAACTGGAGACCGTAATACATGTGTGAATACATAGACCACAACATGTCCCTAGTAAGCCTCTAGTTGACTAGCTCGTTGATCAATAGATGGTTATGGTTTCCTGACCATGGACATTGGATGTCATTGATAACGGGATCACATCATTAGGAGAATGATGTGATGGACAAGACCCAATCCTAAGCATAGCACAAGATCATGTAGTTCGTTTGCTAAGAGATTTTCTAATGTCAAGTATTGTTTCCTTAGACCATGAGATTGTGCAACTCCCGGATACTGTAGGAGTTCTTTGGGTGTACCAAACGTCACAACGTAACTGGGTGGCTATAAAGGTGCACTACAGGTATCTCCGAAAGTGTTTGTTGGGTTGGCACGAATCGAGACTGGGATTTGTCACTCCGTATGACGGAGAGGTATCTCTGGGCCCACTCGGTAATGCATCATCATAATGAGCTCAATGTGACTAATGAGTTAGCCACAGGATCATGCGTTACGGAACGAGTAAAGAGACTTGCCGGTAACGAGATTGAACAAGGTATGGGAATAACGACGATCGAATCTCGGGCAAGTAACATACCGATAGACAAAGGGAATTGTATACGGGATTGATTGAATCCCCGACATCATGGTTCATCCGATGAGATCATCGTGGAACATGTGGGAGCCAATATGGGTATCCCGAACCCGTAGGGTCTACACACTTAAGGTTCGGTGACGCTAGAGTTGTTATGGGAAATAGTATGTGGTTACTGAAGGTTGTTCGGAGTCCCGGATGAGATCCCGGACATGACGAGGAGCTCCGGAATGGTCCGGAGGTGAAGATCGGTATATTGGATGAAGGGTATTGGAGTCCGGAATTGTTCCGGGGGTACCAGGCTATGGCCAGCATGTCCGAAAGGGGTTTCGGAGGCCCCGGCAAGCGTTGGGGGCCTTATGGGCCAAGGGGAAGGGGCAAACCAGCCCACTAAGGGGCTGTGCGCCCCTCCCAACCCCTCTCACGTAACCAGGAGAGGTGGGGGCGCCACCCCTAGGGCAGCCACCCCTCCCGGCTTGGGGGGCAAGTTTCCTAGGGGGTGGGGGCGCCCAAACCCATCTAGGGTTTCCCCTGGCCGCCGCCTCCTCCTCTAGATCCATCTAGAGGGGCCGGCCCCCTCTCCCCTTCCCCCTATATATAGTGAGGGGGTGGGAGGGCAGCCATACCCTTCCCTTGGCGCAGCCCCTTCCTCCTCATACATCTGCTCCTCCTCCGTAGTGCTTGGCGAAGCCCTGCCGGAGAACCACGAGCTCCATTGCCACCATGCCGTCGTGCTGCTAGAGTTCTCCCTCAACTTCTCCTCTCCCCTTGCTGGATCAAGAAGGAGGAGACGTCCCCGGGCTGTACGTGTGTTGAACGCGGAGGCACCGTCCGTTCGGCGCTAGATCGGATCTTCTGCGATTTGAATCGCCGCGAGAACGACTCCATCAACCGCGTTCTTGTAACGCTTCCGCTTAGCGATCTTCAAGGGTATGAAGACGCACTCCCTCTCTCTTGTTGCTAGCATCTCCTAGATTGATCTTGGTGACACGTAGGAAAATTTTGAATTATTACTACGTTACCTAACACTTCAGACAAGTATTTGGCAAAGAGATTGGCCTAAAATCATTGGGACTTGCTGGTTTTAACATTTTAGGAATGAGGGTGATGAAGGAGGCATTAATTCCCTGCAGGCTAAGATTACCATGAGCAAACTCCTCAATCAACTACAAGAAATCCTTCTCTATAATACTCCAGCACTTTTTCACAAAAAGACCATTAAAACCATCCGGCCCAGGAGCCCGGTCAGTAGGCAGATCCTTAAGAACAGCAACAATTTCATCTTGGGTGAAGGGTTGTGTCAAATCATCGAGACCATCCACTTTATCAATCAAATCTTCAAGATTAAAGCCCATTTGCACCCCCTGGCCTGGCCCATTCTGTTTTTGAAAGAGGCCCAAAGCATTCCCGCCATCTGGTCATGGTCAGTGACCACAACATCATCATCAGATCGAAGGCTAGCTATAGAATTCTTCCTCAACTGCTGAGTTGCCATAGCATGGAAGAATTTAGAGTTTTCCTCGCCAACTTTAATGTACCTGACTGTGCACCTCTGCTTCCAATAGATGTATTGCAACCTGAGGAGATCTTCATAGTGCAGTTTCACAATCTTTCTAAAGTTAAACTCAGGTGTAGAAAAGGACGTAATTCCTCAAGAGAATGAAACCCAAGAACCACCATAGAACATTGCTGAATAATTTTCTTGATAGAAGACAAGTTGACACGCCATGTCTTCAAATCATACCTCAAACGTTTAAACTTTTTGGAAATAGTGGCAGTGGCAGAAGCCCCCAACGTGCCAAGCGGAGCAGACCAGGACCTAGCAACACAGTCCTTGAAGCCCGACATGTGAACCCAATAGTTCTCAAACCTGAAGATTTTGGACTTAGGAATAGAAACCACGCAAGGCACATGATCCGAAGAAGTGCAGGCAAGCGGAAGAACCACCGTATTGGGGTACATGGTAATCCAAGTGCTAGAAGTAAAAAACCAATCCAGCTGCTCGAGCAACAGTTGTTCTTGCATGTTGGACCAAGTGAAGGCACGACCTTTAAGAGGCAACTCCAGCAAGCCAAGGTGGCCAATTATTTCTTTGAACAAACAGATGTCATTTATATCCCCACCAGGCCGGTTTCTGTTATCAAGCGATCTGATAAAATTAAAATCTCCCAGGAGTAACCACTTGTCATCAACGGGGATCTGCAGGTGGTAGAGCCAATGTACAAATTCATCTCTTAACTGTCCCTGGCAGGGGCCATAAACAGTGACAAGGGTCCAAGATTCAGAGTTGTGTACTGAAGTAAAACGAATGATGAGCCCATAAGATTTAACCTCAAGCAATTGCCCAGTGAAAAAAGAAGAATTCCACACCACCAAAATGCCCCCTGATGCACCAACTGACGGAGAGAAAGCATAATTATCAAAGCGGCGAGGATAAAATTGGCGGATCGCGCGAGTATCAAACCCATCACATTTGCTTTCTTGCAGGCAGCCTATAGCGCAGTTGCTTTCCTCAATTTTAGCACGCACATCTCTCTGACAGTTTTCAGAATTGAAGCCACGAACATTCTAGCACAACACATGCCAATTACGATAGGTTGTACTATTCATAGAGACAATAGAAGTAGTAGCAAAAGAACTTCACTGCATAACAGAGAAGCACCATAGCACCGCACAAAGACTGACTGCAGCGCGAGAAGCTCAGAGACAGACCAGACCCACAAAGTTCAGAGAAGACTAACAACAAAGGAACTGAAAAAAGAAACTTCTTGGCTTGCGAGGACACCAAGAACCGCATCATTCTATGAGGATAACTATTCATTGGAACTAGTCTTCTGCTCGTCATCAGAGGAAGAAGCCATAAGCTTCTCCACGTTCAGCTTCTCTGGAGAGATTCCCAACGAGGCTCCAAGGTCTTGTATCATGCGGATCGGCGTGGGAGGAGGTAGATCGCCAGCAGGATCAGAGCGCGGCACAGCCGAAGGGGAGTCATGAGCTGGATCGCCCAGCTTGGCAATCTTTGATCGTGGCCTGCGCAAGGATGAAGGCTTGAGAGGAATTGCAGAGGTGGGCTTGAAACCACTCTTTTTGGCACAGCTTCGTGTCATCCGTCGTGTGGAGAAATCATCGTTTGGCTGAACCACCGTGACTGGCTTCTTACCACGTCCACGTTTCCCAAGCCTGGACGACCTCGCAGAGGAAAACTCCATGGTCTCGCAAGCAGTACCAAATCAAAAGTTTAAAGCAGAGTCTTCAGAAAAAGTCTGAGCACGGCTGTTGGAAGGAGCAGAAGACAACACCTCCTCATTGACTGGCAAAACCTCTGGCTCAAAAACATCAGATCCCCAGCAAACTCCATCATCCAATGAGGGAACCGACTAAGGGAGACAAAGTCCAACAGAAGCAGAAAATAACCTCTCAGTTTCAGCAGGCCAGAGCCTTGTTGGAATGATACCTAGGGGGAGGGCAGCAATCTTCAGACTTGTCGGTAAGATTCTGACTGACAATTCAGGTATCAGATCTCTGAAAGTTCTTTCCCAAAGCATAACCGGGGGCAGAACAGGGCCATAGTAAACTCTGACAATGCCCAAATGCACAGGCTCAAGCTGAATCAGAGGCGGGTGGTAAGGAACAATCGCCAGGTTTTGTTGATCCACCTTTGCATTGTTGGCATCAGACAAATCCGAAGACTCCATAGAAGGATTAAGAACCATGGACTGTTGATCCCGAGCAGGCTGAACCACAGGTTCCACAACGTGCACATTATTTGTAGCCGCATCGTCCCATGGTCCCCAACCATCGTCACCCAGGTTATTAGGTGGCTGCTGGAAGTTGCCCCAATTGTTAGCAGCCTCGTTAGCCTGCTGATGATGACCTGGTGGGACAACATTCCATCCAAGGGTCGGGTACGGAGGCATTGCCCAGAAAGGTTGGGGCGGCACATGACCTGGCATAGGGTGCGGGTTGCCATCTAACGGCATTGGATCTTCATCAGCCCCCAACAGAGCATTGGCAAAGTGTCCACTAGTGAGGATATAAACTGCAGCTGTCCATGAAACAATAGTACCACCCCAATTTGCAAACTCACAAAAAACCACACTCCGAGGGACCAAAATATCTTCAGGGAAAGAAGCATAGACTAAAGATCAAACTCTGCGACAATTAGTGTGCTCCCAATAATGAAACTGACCGAAGGTGCCAGTGACCTTCGACAGGTACTTGGTGTTGCGATAATCCAAAGGAACCCCGATGAACATTAGCCAACCGGTTCTATGACCATGAAGAGCCCTAAAACCTTCTCCTCGATTGTGCGGAATAAATCTAACAAAGAACTCCTCCCCATCATCATCTAAGCCCAGAAAACGGTGGATGCTGAGTGAAGGAAGATCTGACTATAGGGTTCTTCATCTCAAACAAACCAACACCCTGAAACCAAGTTTGAGTAGATCGGACGATAACCTGATGATTGATGGTGAGGAAGTGCAGCACTTGCTCCCGCCTCGCAGCCACCAAGTGCGGCGGAGGCAATGGCTCGACGATGGCCACCATGAATTCCTCATGCAGCCGAGGTGGAGCTTGGGACGGCGAGTAGTACGTCCTCAGAAGGCGGTCCTCGCCACCGTCGACGATGTCATGTCCCTCGGGCAGGAAGCGACGAGGATCGATAGCAAAACCTGCCATGGGGTCGGCGATTGGTGGCGATGGTGAGGGAGCAGGCTCAGGCGGCGGAGGAGATTGGGTTTTCTTGGTGGAGTTGGACTAGCAGAGGAAGAAGGCAGCGAACCCGAAGAGGCGGGCAGGGACTCTGAGGTGGCGCGAGGCTCGAAACCTGGTGATGGGACTTTAGGCACCCAAACGTCCAACGAGTCATTATTACCAGGGCAGTTTTTCTTTTTATGGCCAGAATGAAAACATAGCCTGCATCGAATCCTGTTTGTGCACGTATCAGCCTGATGTTTCATACCAAGGCAATTCTGATAGTCCCAACATTTAGCTTCCATCTCTTCAATCATCTCATCAAAACTTGAACTTGTTCGACAATTTTACTAGGAGAAGGGATCGGTGAGGAAATAACCGGTAAATCATCATCATAGATATCAATTGGGGCGTCTTGAGAGCCCAGAGAGCCCATGGACTCCAAAGAAGGGTGGCCCGAGTCACACAGCGTGGGCTGAGGCATTAGTGGGCTATCCAAAATAATCATGGGCTTGCGCTTATCGAATCAAAACAAATCCCAGAGAATCTGCGCTTGCCGCCCAAGAAAGGTGGAATTTCTGTTGTCGTGGGCAATGAACCAAACTGGATCAATGGTGAGGAGATCGGAGAAACCGGCTCTGCGGCCGGTGGAGTCGCCTGAGGTTTCTCCGGTGAGATCACCGGGGGAGTCACCGGAGAAGATAACAGCGGCAAAGTGGGAGGGGAGGCCCCCACGGCCACAGAAGGATCAACATGATACCTAGTGTCGGTTCAATATCCAGCATATCTCGTAGTGGGGGTCCTAAGCTAGGCGTCTTGGAGCGATGGTAACATGGACACGGGATTTTACCCAGCTTCGGGCTCTCTCGAAGAGATAATACCCTACATGCTGCTTTTGATTGTATTCATATGGGTGTAGTACAGAGTACATGTATCTACCACGAGATAGTAGTAATGAATATGAGATTGGCCATTGACTAGCCTGGCCTCGGTTTATATATGCACTATAGGCCTAGGGTTTAGAGGAGTCCTTGTCTTGGGCGCCAAGTCTTGTGGAATCCTCCTTGTATGCGGCATGGGCTGCCCGAAGTGGCCCATAAGTGAACCGCCACGGGGGTCCTCGGCCCGATCCAGCTGGTCGGGAGATGACGTGGTGAGTACCCCCTAGTCCAGGACACCGTCAGTAGCTCCCTGAACCGGTCTTCATGTTGGGGACGCTCCTTGATTCTTCCGAACTGTTCTTTATCTTCGGTCATCGGTCTTGAAAACTAGTTCAACAAATCTTCTCATCTTCGATCTTGAGGATCGCCGAAGTACATCCGAAGAGTTACACGTCGGGTATCCGAGGAGCCCCTTTAAGTTTCCGGCCTTTATCAATGCCTTGTTATTTTTATGCCACACCTCAGGTTTGAAGTTGTTCCCGGGCGACAGCGTCCTCTTGCGTCCGAGCTCCAACGCCGGACTGCATTCGAGGTATCTTTTGCAGCCGAGCACCAACGCCGGACCACTTCCAAGATCCAACACCGGAATGTATCCGAGCTCCAATGCCGAACTATGTCCAAGCTCCAACTCCGGACTATATCCGAGTTCCAACGCCGGACTCTGTCCAAGCTCCAACGCCAGACTGTATCTGAGTTCCAACGCGGGACTATGTCCTAGCTCCAATGCCGGACTGTATCCAAGCTCCAACGCCGGACTATATCCGAGGTGTCATAAATCACCTTGGTTCAAAAAAAGTTGAAGGAGTTTAGCCGAGCTTAATGCCGGAAATGCCCTCTATGGAGCCAGCCACTAGCGCCCGAGCTTTATGCCGGACTGCTTCTGAGGTGGTGCACCACCCCGACTGCGGGCTGATTTTTTGTCAATATTTTTGATTGGTGCAATTTATTCTCTGCCGAGATATATAGCCAGTAGCCCTCAAGGTGTGTATCGGTCTAAAACCCGAGATGCACCTGAGGGATGACATAAGACCGCTGATCCCTGTAGCTCCTGAGACTCAGGTTGATTAGCAAAACCGGCCTGAGGATCAACTCCTAGCTCGGCAGAATACTTCGGGACACAAAAAGCGGTGCGCAAAGTCCTCGAGACTCAGGTTGGGTGCGGCCGACCAACCTGAGGATCATAATCTCCTTGAAAGCTATATTGCACGTACATTTTCTGCATTGGATTGTCAATGCAGTAGCCCCCGAGAATTGGGTTGGGCAAAATGGCCGACCCTAGGATCGTACCTCCTCGGGAACAAGTTCAACTGTCATGTATGTTTTGACAATACCGAGGTGGAGTTCAGCAGGAAAGATGCCGAACTGTAGTTTTAGAAAAGAGTTTCACGCTGAACACCTCAACCAAGAGAATGGCCCGCTTCCTGAAACATAAAATAGGTGAAAGAGGTTATAAGCTCAAAAAAAGGCCAACAAACATGCGTAAAAAACTTTACGTCTAGATTGAATCAAGTTGTTTTGGTGCCAATATGAAATTGGTCTTAAAGTTGTACTTTCGTCTGCTTTGACATGACACATCTGATCTCTAGACTTCAAGTGGGTCAGCCTTCGGCTTCAACCTCCCTATCCCGAAGGCGGAGTGTTTCTCAGGCCAGTTTAGCGAACTAAACGTGAGCGGCTTTAGAGAGAAACCAGGCTACCTGGCTATTGATCATACACCTGAGTCGAGAAAGGAGTGGTAGAAAAAGACTGTACAGCGACTAACAACAATGGCTCATACTAATTTAAGAGCCCCCAAGTGACTTGGGTAAAAGAATTTTATGTGTAATGATTGTATGTACCGAAGTACTTATATCATATCTGTGTTCACCCAAACTTTAAACGCGTCTTAACCGACCGTCGGCTTCTCCCTCTTCGGTCAAGGGACGAAAAGTGTTATGTACTCCACCTGTCGAGAATATCGATGGTGTTTTTGATAACCAGGCAATCAGGCCATAAGGCTGTAACAGACAAAGCGCGCTCAGGGAACTTATGCTATATTACTGACGAAGTGTAAGAAGCATCTTCGAAGAAAATAGTACCCCCACCGATACCTTTCTTCGGTTGCTCATTGTTACTGTGAGACTTGTGCAATAGATTTTTTGTACGCATGAGTTCCGTTGTGTGCCGACCATGATTGAAAACAATAAGAGCGCTAGCTTTTGGCTTCACCCAGTCTGAGATCCGAGCTCGGATGACCCGATCATGACAATCGCAGAGGTGCTCCCTTTACTCCCTAGCCAAACAATCAGGAACGTAGGGGTAAACACAGGAGCCCAGCTTGCGGAAAACTTAGGTCAACATGGTGCATATTGTGGCGTAATACACGAACAAGGAACGAAGCCGTACAAGTATAATCATATGCAAGAGGAAAGGCTTCATAAAGGAAGCCCTGAAGTAAACATGGTATTTGAATTAGTGTTTTACAAACAAAGTTTTGACAAGGAAGTTTTTCACAAGCAACTTTTTGTCAAAAATGTATAATGCTTGGTTGAACCGAACAAAATTTAAAACTGAAAGTTTTTTAGCATGAAAGCGACTTAGCTGGTTAATGTGCTCGGTAAGCGGTCCGAGCTTACGGCGGGACGAGGTCCCAGCCCTGAAGCCGGTCCCGAGGTGGCGGAGCGAAGAGCTCGGCACTCCGAAGTGGCGACATAGTACGGCAATGTGGCGAGGTGGAACACCAGTCCAACCGAGGCAATGGAGCAGGCCGACAGTGTGACGCCGAAGTCTCCGTCGTGGGTTAATGAAGTGATGACGAAGCCCCGGTCTAGCCGAGCTGACGTGGTAGGTCGGCACGCCGAGGTGACAGCGCTGCCCAACCCGGATCATTTATCTGTGCACAGAAAACAGTGCAAGCCGGAGATAATAGTAATAATACTAAATTAAAAAATTAATAGCATAATAAATAATTTATGCAAAAAAGAGTAATAAGAAAAATATGGCCCGTGTGCCGAACACTCGATGAGGTAGAGTACTCTCAGCGATGGCGGAGTCCCCGAGGCAACCGAACATGTCGGAATGGCAATTCGACCAACAAGGTGATCAAGAGAGCTGATTTACGCCGATTGGGACGACGACGTCAGCTTGCCGAAGACCGCGTGATGCACTCGAAGTCGATTACCTACACATGTAAAATAGCGCAGTCCAAAAAATATAAATATATAAAAATCCTCGCATAATTAATTTACGCAGAATATTATTTTTTAATGGAGATGTGGCCTGACATTGAAGCCAATGTCGATGCGGAGCGTCGGCGTGACAAAGCCTGAATTTGCAGGGTGGTCCGAGTCCCCGATGCGGCGTTCGCCGAACTGAGGACGGGAAACTGACTGAACTATCCCGCAACCATTGTTAATGCGGCCATCATTTGACAGAGCTGTGTACAGATCTTGGAACAAACTAGAGTAATAATTCCTCGGGAAAAATAAACCCAAGCAAGCAAAAAATTACTAGGATTAATAGCACCTGGTTTATTCATTGTAGCAATCCGAAGAGATACATGTGGGTGCTCAGCAACTAGTAGTGTTAATTGCATCAGGGAAGCACATGGAAGATAGACCATTAATGAAAAGTGTAGACGACCTCCAAACTTAATTAAATAATAGGGAAAAAGAAAGATCAAATCTCCCTGTGACTGAGCTGAGCCGAACTATCGTCGGTCTCACATGCATGTTGTGTACGGTACTGCGCCATCTCCTCGGCCGAGCCGAACTATCGCCAGTCTCACATGCATGTTGTGGCATAGTTGTAGTAATGACAATATAATTAAAAAAATCTTTTACTTAATTAATTTAAGCGAAGTAAATAATTAAGTAAAAATGGCCGGAGAGCTGAGATGCTGGCACAGGGACGCGTGCTGAGGTGACACCACAACTTGATCGATGCGAGCAGGACGACGACATTGGCCCACAGAGTTGACCGCATGACGCAAGCGAAGTTGATTATCTGCACACATAAAATAGTGCAGTAAAAGAGAATAACAAATAATAATAATAATTTTTCTCTACTTGATTGATTTAAGGAGGTATAAGAAATATGGCCTCGACGGTTCGATGGAGTTGAGGCGTCGACGCCGGTCAAAAAATCCACAAGACGATGATGAAGTGGTTCAAATTTGCATGGTAACCCGAGCCGCGGATGAAGTGTTCATGGACTTAGGATGAAGCAGACTGAGCCAGAACCGACAATACTCGAACCGTCCGGACCATCGCATCAAACAAGTGACTGCAGACCGAATTGTAACCGGCCACAGAGAAACTATACAGAAAAATCATGCAAACCAGGCAAAAATATACCATGTGTGAAAATATCACGCGTGAGAAGAAAAACTCAAGAAGATATCACCTAGCAAATCGTTCGACGTGCGGCTGTAGCACTGAGAACGTATGTGGATTCACCTGCTTGTACTAGCACTGGCAGATTTGATGTGATCTTGACATGAGGAATTGCTCTCAACTGGTCAAGCGCTCCCGCATATACTAGTATTTAATTGGGCTAGCACTAGCAGACAAGACATCTTCACGTGAACTCAAGTAGGCTTGTGCTTTACGATGCCTTGCAATCCTCTGTCCGCTCCGAAGGCTACAGACGCCAGGATTTTGCACGGTCATTGGTGCTGCCCGCCGCCCTGGCTGGTCCCCGTCAACGCGCCTGCTCCCTGCTAGTAGCGCTGCCGCTGTATGATCAGTTGACGTCGAAGTCTCCATAAGCGGATCGAGCCGTCAAAGGAGATTAGTTTGGGCGGACTATCAAACGCTGCATGCCGACGCCATCATCCGAACTCGTGATCCGATCTAGCAAAAATCCGTGAACATAATTTGCACGAACCAATAGTAATAATAGAAAAAGGAAACTGACATGGAACAAATCTGACTAGAAAAACATCACCACATCTGGCGTTCGTTAAATATCCCATCGCACCACAACGATCACCTAGCAGGCTCTCAATGAAAGCACCAATGTCGGTTCAATATCCGACATATCTCGTAGTGGGGGTCCTAAGCTAGGCGTCTTGGAGCGATGGTAACATGGACACGGGATTTTACCCAGCTTTGTGCTCTCTCGAAGAGATAATACCCTACATGCTGCTTTTGATTGTATTCATATGGGTGTAGTACAGAGTACATGTATCTACCACGAGATAGTAGTAGTGAATATGAGATTGGCCATTGACTAGCCTGGCTTCGGTTTATATATGCACCGTAGGCCTAGGGTTTAGAGGAGTCCTTGTCTTGGGCGCCAAGTCTTGTGGAATCCTCCTTGTATGCGGCATGGGCTGCCCGAAGTGGCCCATAAGTGAACCTCCACGGGGGTCCTCGGCCTGATCCAGCTGGTCGAGAGATGACGTGGTGAGTACCCCTAGTCCAGGACACCGTCACCCAGCTTCTTGAACTGTTAAAACATCCACAGCAGAGGGAGCAAAACTATAACCTTTGCGAGCAGGTTAATTGAGAAAAGTAGCAAAACGTAGCTTCTTCCTAGAGGCAGGCTTAGATCCATGTGGCCTTAAAGAACATTTAGCAGGGACCTGGCCCAAAGCTTCAAGCCCTAAACATACCCGGTGCTTGGATGGACTAACCAGGATCCATTCCTGTTGACACTCAGACTGCCACAAGCTGAACTCTTTCTCCCAGTCCGGACCACCATGGCCCCAAAGATGGAAAACACATTTGAATTGGATGCAAACAAAGCTACGTTGATGAAGAATGAAAAACCCCACTTCCTTGCATGAAATGTTGAAAGAAAACACAGAGTCACTAAGGAACGATACCTTGAGATGGGAACAATAACCTCCGATCGCAGATTCCAATGCAAGGCCAACATTCTCCTCAGGTAACCGGAAAGAATGGCATGTAAATGAGACCACCATAGTGAAGTGGCCAGATCCATCCGAAGGGTGCACCGTCCTATGAAGGGTGCGCCTGATCTCTTGCGCGAGACCCATCCCAGGGGAGAAATCCAACCCCGGGGAGATGGACGCATGAACAACCATGAAGGAGGCCACCAGCGTGGGTGGCGAAGGACGCCGGAGAGGATGGTGCGATCAGAAAGGCAATCTCACGGCTAGAGGTAGAGATCGCCGGCGGTGGATAGCGCTAGGGTTAGGGTGGCGGCGGGTGGGAGGTGGGAGCCATCGATAACACCGTATTGATTTGGATTTTATGAGTAGTTACTCTATGAAGAAAGATTTTGATCATTTTCGAGAATATGAGAAATATGGTCTATGGATGAATTTGTGCATTTCAAGGGTGGTAGTACCCTGTGAGGACCCTTGACCCCTGGAGAGGATAATGATATTCCACGTAGTGGGCTTTGGACAAAATAAGTACGAGTTTTATCTCGATATGTGGGATACCCCAAGAGTATGAAGGGATGAAGTACTATTGGATATAAAGGAGGTATAATGTTGGTAATATGGAGCAATTGTAACTCCATGATGAGTTTGAGTAATCACGTCTTAGTTTGGTACCAATAGAAGGAAGGAAGACAATACAATTGGATGGATTTAAGAATGCTAGGAAGCTGGATGTTGGAATAATGATCAGTTCAAGGTTTACAAGTGATGAGTTGGGCCATAACCCACAGGCCCCATGACCTGCAAAGAAGCAAGCACACTCTTGCTGAAGGAAAAACCCTGGAAGAAGTTACGACTTTATCAACGGACGATCTTATAGGAGTAACGCAAAACCTGAGAGTTGTGAAGAAACGATAGATGGTTGTTTGGCTTGCAGAATCAACGGATTATTCGAACCTGGTTCGTCGACAAGAGAAATTCTGCAATGCTTGTGAGGATGACCGAGCGTTAGAATGCGAGATTCACTAAACCATATACAAGGTAATGATTTGGGTGTGGGATGGATTGATCACCATACTGACTTACTCTTATTATCCGCCTTGCTATATGGGATGGTAAATCTGAGTGACATGCCCATAGTAGAGCGACGATGATCAAAACCTTGATTGAACCTTAGAATGGTATAACAATTTTCCCTTGTACAAGGCAGCTGTTGCGATTCGTAGGTCATACGGTGAGAATGAAGCCCAGACCCATTTCCTGCAGGAGAAACCATAAATTGTTGACCACCATGAGATATCGATAGTTGTTTAGTATTGGCGCCAGACCCGTCAGCTAAGAAGACCCAGTCATGGAAGAACCTTACCAAGATGAAAGGACACAAGAATTGAGAAAAAAGGTTATGCCACTACCGGAAGAGCCAGAGAAGGAATTTTCCCGAGAATCTGAGAAGACCGACACTGCCAACAATAAGGATGGAGTACATGAGTTTTGATGGAACTGTAACCATGTTTCTAAGGGTGGTAGCACCCCAGACCCCTTGTGATGATCGATGGATTTTGAGAAGACCCCGAACCTAACCTATTTCTTTCTAGCCTCTCCGAATCTCGAGGACGAGATTCATTTTAAGGGTGGTAGGTTTGTAACATCCCAAAATTCTAAATTTTGGAATGTTATATTAAATATATAGTTTTGATTGACTGTATGTTTGCTTGTGTGAAATTGAGTGAAATTTGAAACTTTTTGAAAGTTAAATGAAAGGGAATGAAATGTCTTTCCCAAACTTTCACCTTTGCTTCCTGATTTCCAAGAATTCAAATTCTTTTCAAACACAAAACCCTAGAGAGAAGATGACATGACTTCTTCCATTTAAATAAATGAAAAGGGTTTTTGAAAATATTTGAATTTCATTTGGAAATATTTCAAATTCAGAAACTTTATGCAACTCAATGATTTTCGTGAGAGAAGATAAAACGAATTCTTCAAACCATATGAAATATGAGTTGGAAGTTTTAAAGAATCAATTTTAAAATTCCTTTGAAATTATTTTTAATTTGGAGTTATTTGGTTTTATTCAAATTATTTTTCTCGAAAAATAAAATATATGGAAAATAGGGTAAAATGATTCCCTACATGAGAAAATTGGAGAGAAATAAATTTGAAATCATTTTGGTATTTTTAAATTATTTTTATTGGGTTTTATAATAGCTGAAGCACTCGTTGCTTTATTTAAATTTTTGTGGATTTTATTTGATGCTAGAAAAATGTTCATGCTGTAGAAAGTCTTTTTCTGAAAATTCTGGTATTTTATATGCCTATAAATAATTTTTGTTTTTGTTGTTTATTTTATTTTTGTTGTCGGTATTTAAAAAAAAAGTCTCCGGGCTGCTGAACTGGGCCGGCCCAGCTCCAGCTAGCAGGCCGCAGCCCAGCGCCCTGTGCGCCGCCTTCGCCTTCGTCCCCGAGCGGGACTCCGCTCGGAGTTCGCCGCCGCGCCGCAGTGAGCGCCCCAGACGCCGCCTCGCTTGCCCCCTCACGGAAGCCGACCCGGCCCCTCCTCCTATTTAAGCTGCCGCCCCCTCGGCTCTCTCTCTCCTCCCCATCGCCACATCTCGCCGCTGCCGTGCCCGCCGCATCTCGCAACCGCCGCCGCCGACGAGCTCCGCTGCCCGAAGCCGCTGCTCCGCCGCACTCCGCCATCGCCGCTGGACACCGCTGCCGCGCCGCACTTTGCTGCCACCGCCCGCGCCGCCGCCGTCGAAGCCCGCCACCGCGGAAAGCCTCCGGAAGCCGCCGCCGCCGTGGACTGGTAAAACCGCCCTGGTCCGATTCCGTTTATTTCAGCTTTCGGTTTTTCTTTTTAAAAACCGGGTTTTCTTATTGAATCTAGTTAAATACCAAACACTCACTAGTTTAGGTTTTGTAGCAAACGGTTTTTATCTTAGAAGCCTCGGTAGTGAACGTTCGTCGGTTAGTTTCTGTTTTGTAGCCAGGGACCCAGATGTAATTATTTTTCTTATAGATTAGCCCCTACTTTTCAAGCTATCACAACTTTTTGCTCGCTTGTCCAAATCCAACGAAACCAACGCCTTCTTCTTCGTCATGATCTCCTCTATCCAGATAATAAACTTGAACATGTTTTTGAAAATTTAAAATTTGATTTTCAAACAGATTTGAATTTGAACTTCTTTTGGTCATAACTTAAGTTTTATAACTCCGATTTAATTGATTCTTTTTGCAAATTGAAGCTCTTGACCTAAACTTTCTGATAAGGCCAAATTTACACAATTTTGGTACTGTTAGGAATTGTTTTCTGTTGCAAGAGTTAATTTCTTGTTTTCAAAGTTTTTCGAGATCTTTTCTTCGATTCTTCTGGCTGAGTGCTTATGTATGCAATTGCTTGCTTACGATAGATTGACTAGAGTGTGACGAGTAGAACTATCAGGAGTTATGAGTGCAAATCATCTTCATCAATAGTACAAGGCAAGTTCACACTTTGATCATATCCCTTTATTACCTAGTTTTTATGCATTAGTTTCAATCCTCAAACATTGCATGGTTAGGATTTGATAACATGTGGGTATTGGGAAGTAGCTGATGAGGTAGAACCTATTGTCTTATATTCAAACCTTGGGGGTTACTAAGTTATGCTTATACTGCTATGCTATGCTCGTAGACGTGGTTTGGTTTGAGAGAATTCATGAAAGATGTGAGAGTTATATTAACTAAGGGAAACTTAAGGTGGCTACATTAATACACATCTGGGTGGATTGGTTGGGGCACCCTAGGGATACTAGTGGATTGCCCGGACACCTGGGGAATCCAGTGTTGTCCAAGGAGATCCCAGGGAACCCGTGTGATCATCCTATGGAATGCCACCCAGGCTCAAAGGGATCATAAGATTATTCATGCTAGAAACTTCCGTGTGCAGCCACAAGCCATTATGGGCTCTGGCATAGTTGAGTATGTTGTGTGACCTCTTTCAGTGGTAGACTAGCAGATGTAGGGGATGTAGCTGGTACGGTCTACTTGTCGAAAGAGTTAATGCTTCTGAAAGACTGTGTCTCGGTCATCCGTTTCTCAAACATCATGTAGTGCGAGAAATACAACGGAAGACATCGAGTATTCTGGGGAAAAGTGCGCAAACCTCTGCAGAGTGTACAAACTAATCATGATTAGCCGTGTGAGGTCGGGTCGCTACAGTGCATAAACCGGGGTTTAAGCTTCTGTCAATCTCGCAACCCATCATCTAATTGCTACTCCACAATTCATTCCCTTAGGCCCAAATATGCTGAAGTGTCATGTAGTCGACGTTCACATGACACCACTAAGGAAATCACAACATACATACTATCAAAATATCGAACACATATCAAGTTCACATGATTACTTGCAACATGATTTCTCCCATGACCTCAAGAAAAAAAGTAACTACTCACAAATGATAAACATGCTCATGATCAGAGGAGTATTAAATAGCATAATGGATCTGACCATATAATCTTCCACCAAATAAACCATATAGTAATCAACTACAAGATGTAATCAACAGTACTAGTCACCCACAAGTACCAATCTATAGTTCCGGTAACAACATTGAACACAAGAGATGAACTAGGGTTTGAGATGATATGGTGTTGTTGAAGATGTTGATGGATATTGCCCTCCCCAAGATGGTAGAGTCGTTGGTGATGATGATGGCAATGATTTCCCCCTCTGGCAGGGAGTTCCCCTGGCGGAATCACTCCGCCGGAGGGCAAAAGTGCTCCTGCCCAAGTTCCGCCTCAAGATGGCGGCGCTCCGTCGCGAAAGTCCTCTCCTTATTTTTTCTAGGTCAAAATGACTTATATACCAGAAGATGAGCACCGGAGGTGGGCCGAGGAGGGCACAACCCACCAGGGCGCGCCTGGGCTCCCTGGCGTGCCTAGGTGGGTTGTGCCCACCTGGTGGGCCCCCTCTGGTAGTTGTTTGCTCCAATAATTCTTAAATATTCCATAAAAAATCTCCGTGAAGTTTTAGCTTGTTTGGAGTTGTGCAGAATAGGTGGCCTGACGTAGCTTTTCCTGGTCCAGATTTCCAGCTGCTGGAATTCTCCCCCTTGGTGTATACCTTGCAAATTATGAGAGAAAAGGCATTATAATTACTCCAAAAAGCATTATTATGGACAAAAAATTATAAAAAAATTAAGAAAACATGATAAAATGGACGTATCAGCCCCCCCAAGCTTAGACCTCGCTTGTCCTCAAGCGAAAACCAAAATTGAAAAACATGTGCACATGCTTTGAGAGAGAGGTGTCGATAAAAACAAAATACGGACATAGAAGCATCATGTTTATTATTATAACAGCAACAAATTTAAACATAGGACTCTTATCCTAAGAAGATGACTGTGGAGAAGCTTATGGCTTCTTCAGATGCTGCCCCCAAACCTCCAGTTTCTCATGATGATTAGATCATTTTATTGTTCTATAGGGAGGCATGTCCCTTGTCATGCGAGTTATCTGAACCTTGTTTCTCTTTTGCTTGCTACTGGCACATTGTCCTTGGATGCTGGTTTAAATCTTAGGCTTTTGTTTCACTGTTATGCAGTGAACTATTATATCTGCCTCTATATCATTGTTTATTAATGAATTCACAACAAACAAGAGATTGGAAAGTGCTCTATTGGAATGTGAGAGGCCTAAATTCAGAGGATAGGAAAAGAAGTGTTAGAGCCAAAATTGAGGAAAGTCAGTGCTCTGTTATTTGTTTGCAAGAAACAAAAATGTGATTTTTTTCATCAAAGAGCAATTAGGAAGTTTTGCCCTAGAAGGTTTGATAATTTTGTCTACTCGCCTTCTGTTGGGGCCTCTGGTGGCATCCTTGTGTTGTGGTGCTCCAATGTTTTCTCTGGCATTCTAGTGGATACTAAGCCATATGGAATTATGGTATCTTTCACATCTGTGCACAATGCAAATCAATGGACCTTGGTTAATGTTTATGGGCCTGGTCAAGGACCACCTCGAGATGATTTTGTTCAGTGGCTGTATAATTTGGAAATACCAGTGGATGATAATTGGCTCTTGTGGGAGATTTTAATTTCATAAGATCTCTTGAAAATAGAAAATTTCCTGGAGGGGACATAAATGATATTTTCCTATTCAATGAGATAATTGGTCATCTTGGCCTTCTTGAGCTGCCTTTAAAAGGAAGATCTTATACCTGGTCTAACATGCAAGAAAATCCTCTACTTGAGCAACTTGATTGGTTTTTTACTTCCTCCACTTGGATCAATGACTATCCCAACACAATGGTCCACCCACTAGCAAGAACTACCTCTGACCATGTACCCTGTGTAGTTTCCCATTGCCACATCTATACCTAAGTCAAAAATCTTCAGGTTTGAAAATTATTGGGTGGATTTGCCTGGTTTCTTTGATTGTGTGGAACAGTCATGGAATGCTCCAACAAAAAAATCAAATTCTGCAGCTAAGCTAACTAAAAAGTTCAAAAGGCTCAGATATGCCCTCAAGCACAGGTACATCAGTTTATCCAGGCTTAAGAAGGCCATTCAGGCTTGCAATGAGGTGGTTTTATTCTTTGATAATCTTGAGGAGTTGAGGCCTTTAACAAGACCTGAATTTAATTTCAGGAAAATTGTAAAACTTCATATTGAGGAAATTCTCCACTTGTAGTTCATATATTGGAAACAGAGATGCACCATTAGATGGATCAAAGTTGGAGAGGAAAACTCAAAGTTTTTCCAAGCACTGGCCACTGAAAGATTTAGGAGGAACACTATTTCTTCATTTCAAAATGAGGATGGAGATATTGTTTCTGACCATCAGCAAATGGCTGGTATGTTGTGGGGCACTTTCAGAGACAGAATGGGTGTTACTGAGGGGATTGATATGAAGTTTGCTCTAGCTTCCTTGATTGATACTATGGATGGACTTGATAATTTGTCGGCTCCTTTTTCTGAGGATGAAATAAATGAAGTTCTCAAATTCTTGCCTACTGATAGGGCCCCTGGCCCTGATGGTTTCACTGGTTTGTTTGTCAAACGATGCTGGCACATTATCAAGCAGGATTTCTTGCAGCTCTTTCAGGATTTCTATGATGGAAAGTTCACAATTAGCAGCATCAATGGGTCTTTTATTACCTTAATCCCAAAGGAACTATCACCTGAGGGCCCAAATGACTTTAGACCCATTTCTTTGACAAATACTTGCTTGAAGTTTCTGACAAAGCTCCTAGAAAATAGATTGCAGATGGTTATTTTAAAGTGCATTCACAAAAATCAATATGGGTTCCTGGAGTCTAGGTCTATTCAGGATTGCATTCCTTGGACACTTGAATACATCCACCAGTGCCACAAATCCAAGAAGCCCATTTTGAATCTTAAGTTGGATTTTGCAAAGGCTTTTGATACAGTGGAACATGGCCTTATTCTTAAGCTTCTGCATCACAAAGGTTTTGACAGCAAATGGATTGGCTGGATTAAAGAGCTTTTATTCTCTAGCACTTCTTCTATAATTCTGAATGGAGTGCCTGGAAAACAATTTATTTTTAAAAGGGGAGTAAGGCAGGGTGACCCACTTTCACCCCTTTTGTTTGTTCTTGCAGCTGACCTACTGCAAACTTTTGTCAATAATATGCTGAGAAATGGGGAGATTACATTGCCTATTGAAACTCATGATAAAGATTTTCCTATAGTTCAATATGTTGATGGTACTCTCCTCATTGTGCCTGCTGTGGACTCACAACTCTTGGCTCTCAAGGAAATGATGCAAGATTTTCATGCCTCCACTAGACTTAGAGTTAACTTCCATAAGTCATGCATATTGCCTATAAATTTGGATGAGACAGAAACTGCAAGATTGGCTGCTGTTTTTGGTTGTCAGGTTGGGACTCTCCCTTTCACTTATCTTGGGCTCCCTGTGGGCACCACCAAGCCAAGGATTCATGACTTTATCCCAGTGATGGATAGAGTTGAAAGAAGGCTGTCTGCTAGTTCATGCCTTCTGAATCAAGGAGCTAGATTGCAATTGCTTCAATCAGTTTTATCTTCCTTGCCTATATATTTTCTCAGCAGTTTATGACTGCCAGCTGGTATTATCAAGCAAATTGAAAGAATTATGAGGCAGTGCTTATGGAGAGGCAATTCTGACACTCCCAGACAGTCATTAGTAGCTTGGCCTCTAGTCTGCAGGTCTAAAGACAAAGGTGGCATGGGGATTGTTAATCTTAACATCCAGAACAGAGATTTCCTTACCAAGCATCTATATAAGTTCTATAACAAAGCAGACATCCCTTGGGTCTCTCTCATTTGGAATACCTATTATGATGGAGTTGTACCCCATGGAACAGTGTTATGTGGTTCTTATTGGTGGAGGGATATCATCAAAATCAATGAAGCTTTCAGGCTGCATTCTGAGGTTTCTATCAACATGGGAGATTCTGCTCTTTTCTGGTTTGATGCTTGGATTTTCTTGGGTTCATCTGTTCCTCTGAGGGAGAGGTTTCCCAGGCTTTTCTCATTTGCCATTGATGATAAGGCATCTGTGAGAGATGTTATTAACACTATCGATATGTTTGAACTCTTCCATCTGCCCTTGTCGCCAGAAGCAATGGAGGAGATGATCACTGTACAGGCAGGCCTTCTAGATCTAAATGCTGGTGAGAGGATCAATGATTCTTGGTCTTGGACACCTGGCAAAGGAAATTTATCTGCTAAGAGCTACTATACAGATGCATGCCCATCTCCCTACTGATACACCAGCTAAATGGATTTGGGAAAGTAGGTCAACAATGAAGATCAAGGTGTTTGCGTGGTTAATGCTCAATGAAAGGCTCGACACCAGAGATTTGCTGGTCAGGAGGCACTGGCGATCGCCTTAGGAGGACAACACTTGCCCCTTATGTCATGCTCATGCTATGAGGACAGAGACCACCTATTCTTCACCTGTCAATTCAGCACAAGGATCTGGAACTATTTGCAAAATCAGTGGCTAGCTGGTTTGTCTCCCACAGAGTGTTTGATTGCTGCAAGGCAAAGTTTTTGCAAACCTTTCTTCAAAGAGGTTTTTTATCTAGCTGCTTGGAACGTCTGGTCGCCAAGGAATGGAAGAATCTTCAGAAATGAAAGGCACACCTTTGCAGCATGGAGGAGGAATTTCATCCACGATATTACCCTGTTGTTCCACAGATTCAAGCCTAGTATAAAGGCTTTATTGTTGCATTGGATTAATTCTTTGCCCTAGTTGGCTCCCTGTAATTATCTAATCTTGCTTGTAATTATGTACATAGGCCCATAGGTAAGTAGGTAAGTAGTCTTCTTCTAGCTTTACTTACCAGAACCTTTTGTATTATGTTGGTTGAATTTTAATAAAATATTGTGGGGATATTGCCTCACAGTTCCTAGTCAAAAAATGTATAAAGCAAAAACTCTATTAGAAACCAACAAACTATGTTCTCAGTCAACTGTGCAACTACAATTCATCATCTTTTCAGGAAGGGTCACGTGTCGGAGCCTTTAGGCAAGTCCACATACTCAACCATCATATAGTCTTCTATGATTGCTAACACTCACCGCGTACCCATGAGCAAAACATTTCAACCAGACACATAGAAAGATAGGGGATTATAGTTTCGCCTCCCAACATATTCACCTCAAGGGTGATGTCAACAATAATAACTTATGCTATCTATATTCAACTGGACATATGTGCCTAGATCTTTCCTCACCACATGATGCTTGCCAAAGGAGAAAAATAAAAGGGAATAGAAGAAAAACTTTGACTCTTTGCATAAAAGTAAATACATAAAAAGTAAAAGATAGGCTCTTCGCAGAGGGAAGCGGAGGTTGCCATGCGCTTATTTGTTTGTATGCTCAATCCCTTAGTGCAACAACCTTTATTATGCAGTCTGTCGCTTTTATTCTTTGTCATCCAAGTTCGTACAACATTCAATTTTTTCTTACACTAAGTGATCTCACATTTTTAGAAGCAATTTTTATTGCCTTTTTGCACCGATGACAAATTACTTGAGGGATCTTGCTCAATCCCTAGGTAGGTATGGTGGACACTTGAAAATAAGATTAGGGTTTAAGGGTTTTTGGATGCACAAGTAGTATCTCTACTTAGTGCGGAATTTTTGGCTAGCAAAGATAGGGGCAAGCACCACATGTTGAAGGATCTATGACAATATGACTTCTATGTGAATATAAACAAACATAAACCATTAATTTGTCTTCCTTGTCCAATGTCAACAATTTTGGCATATAATATTTTGATGAGGGCTCACAATCACAAAAGATTTCTAGGATAGTATATTTATATGTGAATCTTCTCTTCCCTTATTAATTCTTTCATGAATTGCATCATTGACTAATGCTATGTTTGTCAATCTCTAATAAAATTTCCTACTTATACTTTTCCTTATGTGGTGCCATCACCTACCATAGGATTAGTATATGATCTTATTGATTTATTTATTTTCTCTCTTTCTTTCTTTCTTATTTCTTTTCTTTATTTGCAACATGAAAGTAAAGAAAGCAAAAACTCAAGCTAAACTTTATTATATAACTCGCACACGATTAAAATGATAGATCACTAAGCAAGCTCTCAAAGAGGAAAGGATTGAACTAACTTTTATTCATCTAATGCAAAAGATCGAACTGAAATAAGTAAAAGCAAAAAGATAATGGGATGATACGATACCAGGGCATCTCCCCCAAGCTTGGCGAAATCCAAGGGGAGTGCCTATACCCAATACTTAGTTCTCCTTTGGTGGTGAAGAAGATGATGGTGGTGATGATTGTGCCTTCAACTTTTTCATATTGTAGTTGATGAGAGAAATTTCCTCCTTTAAATCATCGACTTCCAACTCCAACTTCAAGATCTTGTCACATAGATCCCTTTTGCTTTTCTGCCTAAAACAAAGAGGAATAGATCGGTTATTAGACTGGTTAGCTCTCTTAGGGAGACTGGATTTCTTGAACTCCACGTGCATATCCCTAGGTTGAGGTAGAGGAACATCCTCCTCCTCCGAGCTTGAATCATCAACCCTCATCAAGTGAGCATCCTCCTCATCATCCGTAATTCTACCATAAGGGGATAGGTCCCCATAGGTCTTTGGATGAGCAATGAGATGTGAGACATAGCTCTCTCCGTTGGAGTCTTGGGATGACATATTTTCAGAACTACGCAGAAAACAACAAGAAAAGAGAATAGAGGATTTCTTCGCGATACGGTGATTAACAAGTTCAGGAAGTATATATAGATTTTTTTTATCTTGGAGGACAAGCATACGGAAGAAAAACAGAGTACGGAAGGTGTCCCAGGTGGGCACAACCCACCTGGGCGCGCTAGGCAAGCCTGGCGTGCCCTAGTGAATTGTGCCCACCAAGGGATGCTTCCCGGAAGTTTGTTTATTTCCAAAATTCTTAAATATACCAAAACTGATAAAAAATATTTTTGCGGATTTTTCGGAGTCCGTTTACTTACCGTATCACGTACCTCCTTATTTTCACGATTCTGGAGTGTTCCGGAAGGACTCTTTTATGTGTTCTTCCGGTGTCAAAGTTTGGATGATGTTACGTTCAACGTTAATGGGCGTACCTGAGATATAATGCTTTATTCGTTGTCCATTGACAACCTTTGGGATTATTTATTTTGATGGCTCCAGACCGGTAAACCTCCTCGATGACATAGGGGCCTTCCCATTTTGAGAGGAGTTTTCCTGCAAATAATCTGAAATGAGAGTTGTACAAAAGAACATATTCTCTGACTTTAAACTCACGCTTTTGAATTCTTTTGTCATGCCATATTTTAACCTTTTCCTTGAATAATTTTGCATTTTCATAAGCTTGGGTTCTCCATTCATCCAATGAGCTTATATCAAATAGCCTCTTTTCACCAGCAAGTTTGAAATCATAATTGAGTTCTTTAACTGCCCAATATGCTTTATGTTTTAACTCAAGAGGCAAATGACAAGCTTTTCCATAAACCATTTTATAAGGAGACATGCCCATAGGGTTTCTATATGCTATTCTATAAGCCCAAAGTGCATCATCTAATTTCTTAGACCAATTTTCCTGGACATATTGACAGTCTTTTGCAAAATTAATTTTATTTCTTTATTGCTAAGTTCAACTTGACCACTAGACTGAGGATGATAAGGTGATGCAATTCTATGGTTAACATCATACTTGGCAAGCATTTTACGAAAATCACCATGAATAAAGTGTGAACCACCATCAGTCATTAAATATCTAGGGACTCCAAACCTTGGGAAAATAACTTCCTTAAGCATTTTAATAGATGTGTTGTGATCAATGCTACTAGTTGGAATAGCTTCTACCCACTTAGTAACATAATCAACAACAACCAAACACTACAAAAAAAGACACATCCGTGACATTTTGGGCCGAACGAATTTTTTTTTGTCATACTTATGAAACTTCTATGATGATAATTGTGACAAAACCCGGTATCATCATAGATGTGGTGGGCTCCTATTTCTATGACAAAAAATCATGACAGAAAATGGGCTTTTCGTCCTGGGCGGGTCGGAGACGCAGCTGCATGACATTCTTTGGGCCGTCCATGACAAGAAAACCGTGGTAGAAGCGAGGGCGAGGAAAATATTGGGGTGTTCCCAGTTACGGTGGGTGGTCGGGGCCGAGCGATGCACGTTTCTCTTGTACACGCACGCGCGTGGGTGCGAGGCACTGGGCTCTAACTGAACCCGAGCGAGGCGTTGGGCTCTAACTGAACCCGAGCGATTGCACTGCAGGCTATGCGTTGCTGAACCCGAGCGATCGATCGATGGCCGTTAACTGAACCCGATCGAGCGATTCCTTCGCTACTGCTGCTAACTGAAGCCGATCGATGCTACCTCTGGATGAATTGTGAGCGTTGCTGGGGGGTTTGGATGAACAGTTTCCGGTGGGGGTGGATGAACAGGACCCCATGGTGTTGCCTCTGGATGAACAGGACCCCGACCGATCGAGCCAGTTGGGGCTGGATGAACAGGACCCCGTGGAGGGCTGGATGAACATGACCACCCCGTGGAGGGCTGGATGAACAGTAGACGGTGGAGGGCTGGATGAACAACAGCCCGTGGAGGGGTGGTTGAATAGGAGCCCGTGGAGAGGGCTGGTTGAACAGTAGCCGGTGGAGTAGCGCGCGGTGGAGGCTAGATGAACAGGAGCCCGTGGATGAACAGTCGCAGGTGGAGGCTGGAGGAGGTCGACGGTGGATGAACAGTAGACCGTGGAGGCTGGAGGGGGTCAACGATGGAGATGAACAGTATCCCGTGTTGTCCCGTTTTGCGGTACGCCACACCCCTCCCGATGAATAGGACCCCCGTTTCGACCATAGCGCTCCAACACAAGTCCTTTTCCTCCGTTTTGCAGTACGCCACACCCCTCCCGATCAACAGGACCCCGTGTCGACCGTAGGAGTTCCGTTTCCTCCTTTTTGCGGCACGCCAGACCCCTCCCGATGAACATGATCCCGTTTCGAATGTGGGCGGTCGAACACAAGGCTGTTTCCTCCGTTGTGCGGTACGCTAGGCCTCGTTTCCGTCGGCTATTCCGTCCAAGCCGGTTGGCTCCCACGCGTTCTGTTGCCTCCCGATGAACATGACGCATTCCGTTGCCTCCCCATGAACACGATGACGACGCAGTTTCTCCGTTCCGACCCAGCCATGTACACGAGCCCTGGCCGTACGTACGCGCGAGTAGGCGTTCGAGACCCCGCCCATATGTACGTACGTGGCCGTATTTACTTTCTTGCACCCTGGCCGCTGTACGTACATGTACATGCTACGTGCGTGCCTCTACTATGACACGTGCGTGCCTCTACATCAACCAGTATGTACGTGTATGTTCTCGACCAGAATGACAACGTTACGTACGCTTCGACCAGGTGGGTCCCGACTGTCAGGCACTTCCTTGCATGCGAAGATGTAGCTGGTGGGTCCCAGCAGTCAGGGGGGCAAATCGTTTTTTTGCCCGGACGCACTTCCTTGCGTGCGAAGATGTAGCTGGTAGGTCCCAGCAGTCAGGGGAGAAATGTTTTTTTCGCGAAATATGGTTGCCCGTTCGGTGGGTCCCTACTGTCAGGTGGAGGAATCATTATTTTCCGCGTAATAAGGAGGCACATCCTTGCTACGGCCATGGACCCAGCTGTCCGCCTCTCCACGTATAGTCCACGTCCGATGGAAGCCGTTCCTTGACCACGTTGGCCACGCCGCGCCAAGAGCACCAGGGCGGTGGACGACAGCGAGGCCTAGGAAGGGGACGATGCGGAGCCGGGGAAGACGCGACAGTGGATGCCCACGCGTAGAGGAGTATGAGGGTTCACTGGTTCGCTGCGGTGTGAGTCTGCCGTCGCCGCAGAATAACAGGGGGTGTGGGTGAGTAGAGGGATGGCCTGGCCAGCGGTGGGAGTAGTAGGGGGCGGTGAGGCCTCCGTGGCATCGCAGCCGGCCACGGGAGGCAGGAGCACGAGGCACGACGGGCGCTGGTTTGGGCGGCTGGAGCAAGAAGACCAGAGGTTGAAGAAGCACTACGGCCGTTGGATGGACATCGTACGATCACTGGAGCTAGAATCGTGCATATTGACTAATTTAACAAAGCCCTCTGTCCCCGTCAACTTATTAGGCCCACAAGTTAGCCTCCCACTATACTGGGTCCCAGCTAGCGGGGGAGTATTCATTTTTTGTGCGTAATAAGGAGGCACTTCCTTGCATGCGAAAATATAGCTAGTGGGTCCGAGCTGTCAGCGGCGGTAACATTTTTTTCGCGAAATACAGAGGCCCTTTCGGTGGGCCCAGATGTCAGGTGGAGGAATCACTATTTTGCACGTAATAAGGAGGCATTTCCTTGCGTGCGGCCTTGGACCCAGCTGTCAGCCTCTCCACGTACAGTCCACTTCATATGCATGTCGGTCGTTGACCACGTTGGCCAGGCCGTGCTGAGAGCACCAGGGCGGTGGACGACGGCGAGGCCTAGGAAGGGAACGACACGGAGCTAGGGAAGACTTGGCAGTTGTTTCCCACGCGGAGGGGAGTATGACTGTACGAGGGTTTACTGGTTCGTCTGCCATCGCCGGAGAAGAACAACAGGTGTGGGTGAGTAGAGGGATGGCTCGGCCAGTAATGGAGTACGGTCGGGCGGTGAGGCCTGCGCGGCAGCACAGCCGGCCACAGGGAGGAGGGAGCAGGCAGTCCCGCCGGCGCTTGTTTGAGCGGCTGGAGCAGGAAGAGCAGAGATTGAAGAAGCACGACGGCTATTGGATGGACATCCAACAGTCACTACTTGTGCGTCAACCTTTTTTAGGAAAGCTTCAAATCTGTGGAAAACAGCATACAACCCATCTGCCATTATTTCTAATAATTTGCAGCCCATTTGCTAATTCTTAAGGTTTTTTGGGAGCCCATATTATTTTTGTTAGCATTACAGCCCATCTTGTGGCTACGGTTAAAAATGATATGAAATTTTGCATATTTCGGTGCGGTCCGAACTATTTTTAATCGCGAAATTTCGAGTCACATTCAAACTGATTTTAAAAATAAATGTATATCAATATAAAATCCAACAAATTGTCCATGCATAAAAATTAGTGCAATTTAAAATCTCGAAATGAAAAAAAGAAATTTGAAACTAATTGCCGGTTTGATGTGTTTTAAAAATGTACAACCCATTTCTCATTACTGATAGGCCATTTTCTCGGCCAGCCGAATGAAGCTCTCCTCATCTTGAAAGATTTGCAGCCCAACAGGCCCGACAAAGCGACTTACTTGGCAAATCACAAAAAAACTGGGTTGTGGCCGTGGACCCAGCTGCGGCCGTGGACCCAGCTATCAGCCTCTCCACGTACAGTACTCTTCCGATGGAAGTCGGTCGTTGACCACATTGACCACGCCGCGCCGAGAGCACCAAGGCGGTGGACGACGGCGAGGCCTAGGAAGGGGATGACGCGGAGCCGGGGAAGACGCGGCAGTGGATGCCCCCGCGGAGAGGAGTACGAGGGTTCACTGGTTCGGCTGCGGTGTGAGGCTGCCATCGCCGTAGAATAACAGGGGGTGTGGGTGAGTAGAGGGATGCCCTGGCCATCGGTGGGAGTAGTAGGGGGCGGTGAGGCCTCCGCGGCATCATAGCCGGCCACGGGAGGCAGGAGCACGCGGCACGACCGGTGCTGGTTTGGGCGGCTGGAGCAAGAAGACCAGAGGTTGAAGAAGCACTACGGCCGTTGGATGAACATCGTACGGTAACTGGAGCTAGAATCGTTCATATTGACTAGTTGACAAAGCCCTCCGTCCCCGTCAACTTGGTAGGCCCACAAGTCAGCCTCCCACTATGCTGGGTTCTAGCTGGCAGGGGGAGTATTCATTTTTTTTTGCGTAATAAGGAGGCACTTCCTTGCGTGCGAAGATAGCTGGTGGGTCCGACCTGTCAGCGGGGGGCACATTTTTTTCGCGAAATACAGAGGCCCTTCCGGTGGGTTCCAGATGTCAGGTGGAGGAATCAAAGACTTGAGAAGGCGTACAGAACAAGCTAGTGTACCAGTAAAGAGACGTTGCTTTGTTTTAGAAAAAAGAGAGACGTGTTCCTGTAGCTGGTTCGAATCCAAACCTAGACTATGACTATATATGGTGCTATGCTACTCTGCAAGTAATGAAACTGACATATCCAACATTCGCTTCTCCTCTTCTCTACTTACTATGCCTAGCATCAGAAGCTCTGGCCGCAGCAACCATGTCTGCTGGCTGGTCGTCCACCTGCTCTTCAGCAGGCAACAACCAGATATGCGCCAAGTCGCCACCCGTACCATCGCTTGTGGGTCTCATCACACCCTCGCCGGCATGCGCACCGCAGCCGGTTGCTCATCACAACCCGATGCCGTTGGTGTGGTGCCACTGCTACAAATCACGCAGAGTCATCCGTCGCGTCTCAACCACAATCCTCAATCCTGGCCGAGTCTTCTACAAATGCCCGAAATCATGGGGTAATAATATGTTTAAGTGTTGTTCTGCTGCTTTTAGTTGCTGATTTTTTAATAGTTTGGTTGATGATCTTCCAATTTGATTCGTGCAGAAAAGGGAAGATTCGGATGATTTGTATTTCTGGGAAGTTGCTGGCGTGGGGGAGTGCAACACGCTGATTATTTGGTTAGCCGAGGAATCCCAATACCAGCAAGTTGGGGTGTTGGACAGGTAACTGAAGGAACGACAGAAGAGGAAGATGCAGAGCAGAAGGTTAAAGATGCAGTTCCTCTGATCATGGCCAAGCAACAGCTGCTGAACGACCTTGACAGCAATGAGGAGATGAAAGAGCTTGTGAAGATAATGGGCAAAATCGATGTGCTCTGTAGGATGATTGTCTCTTTATTTGCAGTGTATGTAGCACTCATGATGTATTCAGTGGCTATGACATGAGCACTTTGCTGAAACTAGTAATGAATGAAACCTGTGTAGCAGGCTGGGCGTAGTGTTGTGAACATCTAATGATTTCTATTAATGGAAATCAGGGGGTACCCCTTTTTGCTCATAAATAAATAAATAGCAGAGGCCCTTTTGGTAATAAATAAATAAATTAGCAGAGGCCCTGTCGGGTCAGCTTTGTTCTCATTCAAAGACGTCGAGGAAAATGCAGTCCAACAGCAAACTATGTCATCAAATTCAAGTTTCACAGCCAATATGAGTGCAACTAAACAACAATGTCATCATGTTTTAGTCGTCATACAATCACCAAACACAAATCAGCATACATAACAAGTGATGTTCTCACAGGAAAATACTAAACAACATGTTCATCAGGTTTCAGTTGTCATAGCAAACACAATTTCACATAGTAGATAAAAAAACGTCTTCTGACAGGTAAATACGACAAAAGCAATGTAATCATCATCCGTAGCAGCAGCGTCAACATCTTCGCCATGTGTATCAGTCTGAATCGTAATTCCCCACGGTGTCATCTTCTTCTTCGTCCTCAACGTCCTCGAACGTTGGCTTCTTCTTGATCAACTCTTGTATGTCCACAGCACGACAGGCAATCTTTTCGCCGGCGTCATTGACGTGATGGTTCTCAAAGATATTAGGAACATCTGTGTTATCTTGTACATCAGGAGCAGTGTAAGCATCATTTTGTTGTGCAACTTCATAAAACAAATTCCTCTACTCAAACCTTTGCAATACTCTCCAGTCATTGCTACGTGCAAATGTGTCTTCCAAGAAAAATATCTGTGTTGCTTGATTTGCCAAAATAAAAGGCTCGTTGGTCTGGTACGCCGCCTTGACATTGATGGATTTGAAATAATCATCAGCTCTGGTTTTGCGATCCTGGAAAACAGGTTATACCAACGACAGCACAACAGAACCACACACTGATGATCCTCGAAACTGGAGATATACTGCAACTGAACAATGTCTGTTATGTTAGCATACAATTCAGTTGTCTCTTTGTCATACGTATCGGTGCTCATGATGGCACTGTTTTGTGTCTTCCTGCCTTCGTCTCGTGCAAGGGTGTTGTAGCGCACATCTCCAACAACGCAAGATTCATAATGTCTTAGCCGAGTATCAGGACCCATTGCTAGTGAGTAAAGGGCATCATCAACTGCCTGCCCATCCTCCCGCATCTTCTTAACCTATGGTTAGAAAATAGACAAGCTGATCATCTTATGTACTCAATATATTAAAAAAATTGACAGTGCAATTCAAAAGCTTACATGGCTCTTGAACCATTTCGCAAATCCTGCCATAACCAGTTTGTCAATGTTTCTTGGATTTTGTGGCAGTAACTCCTTTTTGTAGATGCTGCACAACATAGTGATCGCGTCAAACATCTAAATATATAAGAATGTGCTGCAAGTTTAGTAGATTACGATGTATAAGCTGCAGTACTTAGCACTTACTTGATATAAGGTAGTATCTCAGGACAGTTATTCAACACATACCAAACCATTTTGTCCAAATCTTTAGGTTTGTCCTCTTGTCGACTCTTCCCTGTAACTCGAACAAAATAATCGAAAACATTGAGCCCGTGATTGTCTTCACCCACCTCTTTGCTAAGCTGATCAGCTGTTTCAGTGTATTTTGAGCAGAATGTCAACGCTTCTGTAGCAATGTAGGCCTCTGCAATGGAACCCTCGGGTCTAGCTCTGTTCCTAACATAGCCCTTGAAAGTGCCTAGCCGCCTTTCAATAGGGTACATCCAGCCATACTGTATTGGACCTCTAAGTAGTGCGTCATCAGGTAGATGAACAGCCAAATGCACCATCACATCAAAGAAGGCTGGAGGATATATCTTCTCAAGGTCGCATAGGATAGTTGGTATCTTGTCTCTAAGACGCTCCAAAGCATCTATCCTGATATTTCTACTGCAGAGTTCCCTGAAGAATTGTCCCAACTCTGCAACTGCTTTGTATAAGTCAGGGCGGCCCAATCCTCTAAGGCTAACAGGTAAAACCCTTTGAAGTAGGATGTGGCAGTCATGAGTTTTCAACCCTTGTACCTTGTTTCCATCTGCACTGACTCTCCTTTCAGGGTTGGAAGCAAATCCATGTGGGAATCTCACACGTGACAGGACCTCGCAGAATTCTTTTCTTTTTACCTTCTCCAAGACGTACACAGCTGGTGCCATATCCCGTGGTTTACCTTCATCTTGCACCTGCAAATCCTGTCTGATACCCAGGTGCGTCAAATCAATCCTAGATTTTAAGGTATCTTTCGTCTTGCCTTCAATATTAAGAAGTGTGCCGATAATGCTGTCACATATATTTTTCTCGATGTGCATCACATCAAGATTATGCCGCAGATCCAAGTCTTTCCAATACTCCAAGTACCACAAAATGGACCTGCGGGTAAACAATAATCTCTCTTCTGCCCTGCCATGCTTCCTTTTCCCGCTATCGTTACCAGGATGGTTTCCTGGTGTAATATGCCTGACCTTCTCTAATTCCACTTGCAACTCATCGGCGGTGAGCCTCTTTGGCGCATCACGGTTTTCATGCTTTGCATTGAACACATGTCTTCGGTATTTTCTAGGATGCGGCTTCTCCTTGGCAAGGAAACGACGGTGTCCAATGTAACAGATCTTGCTAAGTATTGCGTATGACAGCGGATTCCTGTCACAGCGAATACATGCATTGTAACCATGTGTCGTTCGCCCTGACATAGTGCCCAAAGCCGGATAATCATGGATGCACCAAATTATAACAGCACGCAGAAAGAAATCAGCTGGTGGGCTGCTATATAGGTCTCGAGTGAGAACACCCCTCCATAGCTGTTGAAGTTCCTCCACAAGAGGATCCATGAACAAATCAAAATCCTTTCCAGGACTTTTTGGACCTGGGATGAGCAAGGCCATCCTGTAGTTTGATTCTTTGGTGCAGACATTTGGAGGCATGTTGTAAGGGATAACAAGCACTGGCCACATGCTATATGTGGCGCTCTGGTGGCCAAATGGGTTAAATCCATCTGAAGCTAAGCCAAGTCTAATGTTTCTCGGGTCAGCAGCAAACTTTTTGTGTTTCTGTTTGAAGCTTTTCCACTCACTACCATGTGATGGATGGCTCATTACATTCTGATCTCTGTACTCCTGGTTCCTAGAATGCCACATTGCATCCTCTCTTGTTTCAGCATCATGAAACAACCTCTGCAATCTTGGTGTAATTGGAAAATGTCTCAGAACATTATGAGGAATCCTCTTCATAGCATCGCCATCTTTCCATCTTGATGATTTGCATTTCGGATATTCACTTAAGTTGGCATAATCCTTCCGGAACAGAACACAATTATTCTTATAAACATGGATCATATCATATCCAATTCCAACTGCACGAAGGAAATTCTTCATTTTACTGTAGGTGTGTGGCAGCTCAGACGCATCTGGGAAAGCTTTGCGGAAAGCAGCCAACAACGCATCGAGTGAATTGTTGGTCATCCGCTCAGATGTCTTCACCTGAAGAAAGGTGACCATAGCTGAGAATACTGATAGCTTATTTCCTGGGGTGACAGCCACGTTGCATTGTTCCAACATGCGGGCCCACCGTTTTTCTTCCGCAGGTGAAAGTTCACGGAATGCACGAGCATTTCGTAGCATTGTTTCAATGTTGGTCAAACTCACTGGCTCTGCCACCACCTCCTCCTCCTCCTCTTCCACCTGAGCATCACGCAGATCAAGATGGTGATCTGCTGCTTCCACGTAGTCAATAACATTGACGTTCACAGCTTCACCATGATGAACCCACCTAGTATATGTGACCGACATCCCATACAAGTGTAGATAATTTTGCACAGTTGACTGGGGTCTTGCAACTGAATTCATACAACTGCTACACGGGCAGAGCACATCTAATTTCGGACCACCGTACTCAACTCTGATAAAGTTCATGAAGTTTTCAACCCCCTCGACATATGCAGCGGAGAATCTTCGAGCAGAAGTTATCCAAGTCCTGTCCATCTGTTAGACATACAAATTAGTTCTTCTACTAGATATTACAGGAAAAACATATATGCTTTTTTATGGAGTCCAGAAAAAATACCTAGGTCGATGTCTAAAGCTATGGCAAGATATTTGGACAAGCGGATCTAAGTAACGAAATATATGTAAAGCTAATTCAGCAAACAGATTTGAGTGCTAAATTATGGCAGGCTGTTTCAGCAGTCAATGAGGCCGAGCACACAGCCATCAAACTATCGAAGGCCATCGCACTAACAAAGATCAAGTAGAAAACGGTGTAGAGCTATTTCACCTAACAGATTGGCTACTAGACCATGGCAATCTACGTCACAATAAATATATGGCAGGATATTTTAGCAACTAATCGGCCTTGGCATGCCATCTCAGCTAAGCAGATTGAGTGTAGAACAGGGCAAGGAAGCTTCTTAAGCAGAGCATATTGACTGTAAACTACTTTGGCAAATAGTGAGATTAACAGCGTCTATCAGCTAACATTCAGCGCTACACCTACATGCACGGGGCCTCAGTCTAGAATGCGCGTACCATGGGAGAAGCGGACCGCCTTGCGTCTCCACACGAATGTCGCCAGTGGTGGCGGCGCTGACCGCCGTGCATCTCCACAAGAACGTCGCCAGCGGTGGCGGTGCGGCTAGAGGACGACAGTCTACGAGAGCGTACTGTGGGAGTGAGAGGATCGCCGTGCGTCCCCTCGACGAACCGCGGCGCCGACGTATCGGCGCAGCGGGGAGGGCGGCTTTGGCAGAGCGAATGGAGTGGAGGGGGACAGGGGGGAGGGGGGTTTGGGGAATATTATTGGCTAGTTGGCCGAAGGGCGGTTGAATCTGGGATTTGGGGGAAATTTTTGGGTGGGGGGGAGGATTTTCGCGCGGTAGGCGGGGGAGTTTGGCGCATTGTCGGTTTCTTCAAGTGCAGTCCCACGTGTTAGTGAAGAGGCAAGCCGAAGCGCGTTCCGTTTGCGTGAGCCGTGTGCAGAACCGAACGTGCGTGGGGTGCAATGCGACCGCGATAGGGGTGCTGTGAGTGTACCGCGTTTTTTCCTTTTAAACTAGGTGCTTCGCCCCCTAAAAAAAACTAGTTGCTTCGCGCAGTCCGTCGATACTACTACTAGTAATCCGGTAATCCTGACTAAAATGGCGCGGCTGGGTCTTTTCCCGCGCGATATGCTGGGAGGTTGGCTTAGTTGGGTTTTTTAGGACGAGTAATGCTACACTTACGTAATCCAAGTTACGTAATTAACGTAATGTGAAACGTGTGAGCTGTTGATTGTAGATTGGGGGGAGGGAGGGGCCCACCACCATGAAAATCAGGGGAGGAGAGAGAGAGGCAATTTACATTAAGCCTTTCGTAGGTTCCCGTAGATGTAGAAAGATGTGAAATGCGTGAATGTGTAGTGGACGTACTATTGGAGTGCCTAAGATAAATTGTGTACGTATAGACCCTATGTGTTTATTTTACTTCGCATGTTAGCTTTGTCTCGGTTCAATAAAAAATAGAGTTGGTGATGATGGTTTTCCTGTCATCCTGCAACATAGGCCGTCCGATCTATATCTAACGGATAGGAAGGAAACTATGACAATTTACCCGCACTCCTCTCCACATTTGCAGATAAGGCCTTCCCTCATTCATCCTTTCTCTCACAAGATCTTGATCTTCCATGCAACGCACGGACATCTTGCTAGTACTCCTACAATATACTATATTATTGTGAAAGTTCATATACATCGGCCGAGATTAATGCAAACACGACAGATTTTCATTACATTTCGAACTTTTATAGGATAGAAAAATAAAAGAAAACTGACCCTAAACCTATTCTACGGCGGCGACCGACGTCCTCCATCTGCGATCTTGTTGACACACGAACATGTCACGTGTACCCTCGACGCCGGGAGTGATGCACCGCAGCTCACGTCGAAGGAGACCCGACCGACAGCGCGATACGCAAGACAGTCGACGGGCGCTTTTGCAGACCCGAAAACACCACACCCCCGGGAGGGACCCCGTCAGGGAGTGCGGGGCTATGGGCTGCCCTAGGTCGATTCGCTCGCCCCTAGAGCCTCGGGATTCGCAGCTCTCAAGCACGAAGAACAGCGAAGAACGAGAGAGAAAACGGTGGAGAGATAAAACGTAAACTGGAAAAGTAGTATATTGATTTGTTCAATTATGTGTTGTTCAATCGGCCATCACCCCCAATATATATAAGAGGCGGCTGGACTTCCCGTACAAGTAAAGGATTCATCTAGGCTTTCCTTACAAGAAATTACATCAATTCACGTCCTAGAGTCCTAGTTCTATTCCAACTTGATTCAGTCTGAATCTGGCCCAACTTCTGTCTCCCTCCTTGTGCGGGCCGCCAAGCTTGCATATGATCTCCGATCAAGACGGCCCAAATATCAAACTTGTGCGCCTTGACGATACAAACAACCCTCGTGTTGATAACTTTTTCAAATAAGGTCATCTTGATAAACTTTGGGGCACATGTTCAGTTTCACTCGGATTCGAGCTCATCCACTCGGATATTAGAGACTTTCGCTCGGATCGTCCGACTGGACTTTTTCACTCGGAAGACAATTTTCACTCGGATGACTATATTTCCACTTGGATGACTATATTTCCACTCGGAAGGCAATATCTTACTCGATCGGCAAGTTTTCGTTCCGATGGCAATCTTTTCACTCGGAATCACCTGGAGGACAATTTCACTCGGATGACCATATTTGACTCGGATAATAATAAGTTCATCCGGTCAGCAAACTTTCACTCGACCGGTAAATTTTCACTCAGATGGTAAACTTTTTCACTCAGATTTCCGACTGAAAACACAGCCTGATCGTGTCTTGTCTCTCCAAGCCTCATACGACCTCGGATTCAGACGCATTATATATGAAAATCGATCGGCTCAACGAGACAAAACTTTTCTGTGTTGAAGGTTTTTCGATTTAAGGCTGTCTTGGGGGCCGAATTGCTCACGCATTGCATCAGACACTCATCAACATGTGTCTGGTGTCAAGCGTAATATTTTGGTCTCTGGCCTGTCCAAACCGTATTGACTGTAACTTTTGCATATGAACTCGGATTAAGATGATTTATATGTAAAAATCAATTGCCTCGACGAGACGAAGACAATTCCTTTAGAGTCCTCCTTCATATGAGGTCATAATGAGGGCGTAATCGGCCGAAAAGCACTAAGAACACTAAATTTTGTCACTCGGAGTGCAACTTCGGCCACTGAGATGAGGTTGAATGGCGATAGCCTAAACATCAAAGTTGTTCCACTCGACGATGTGAAACTTTCTCATGCTGAAAACCCTTTCACTCTGTATCTTGCCAAAATCAGGTGTCAACACATGCCCCCCCTGTTTTTCGGCAAAGCTTGCATGCCGAAAAATAATATGCATGGTGTTCGTTCTAAGGACGATGTCAACACTCCATCGGCCATTTATTTTTATCAGGGCGATAATTAGGTATTGGCCATGTTTGTGCTAAGGGCGATAATCGTATATCGGCCATTGTCTACTTAGGCTTCCTGTCACACACTCGGGTGGTACTTCTTCAAATATTTGCCATTGATAGCTCGAGGTAACAATGCCCCTTGTATTGATTCCACCAAATATGAATTTCCGGGAACAACTCTTGTAATCCTAAAAGGACCTTCCCAACTTGGAGACCACTTCCCAAATTTTCTATCTCTTGAACCAATCGGCAGAATCACTTTCCAGACAAGATCACCAACTTGAAAATTCTTCAACTTAACTTTCTTATTGTAAGCTCTTGCAACCCTCAACTTGTCTCTCTCTATGGACTTCAAAGCAACCAAACGTTTATCGACAACCTCATCAATATTGTCCATCATCAAGTTATAAAAGTCTACTGCCGATAAATCATTTTGTTTGGCTATTCTCAAAGCATTCAAATTTACTTCCACTGGTAAAACGGCCTCTTGACCGTATACTAGCTCATATGGGGTCACCTTCGTAGCACCATGCCTTGAAATTCTATGTGCCCACAAAGCTTCAGATAACAACTCATGCCATCTCCTTGGATTATCTTCAATCTTCTTCTTGATGAGTTTGATTAAAATTTTATTTCTAGACTCAGCTTGTCCATTAGCTTGGGCATAATATGGAGAGGAATTGAGCAACTTTATGTTATAAGATTTGGCAAGCTCTCTGACTTGGTGTGACATGAAAGATGAACCTTGATCTGTTGTTAACATTTGAGGAATACCGAATCTATGAATAATGTGCTCAGTTATGAATTGAATTACCTCTGTATGTGTCATGTTCTTGAGAGTTACTGCTTCAGACCATTTAGTGAAATAATCAGTTGTCACCAATACGAACCGATGCCCCTTTGAGGAAGATGGATGAATTTGCCCAATAAAGTCTAGACACCATCCTCTGAAGGGCCACGGCTTGATAATAGGATGCAACATAGCAGCAGGAGCCGATTGAATATCACCAAATTTTTGACAAGCTTCACACCCTTTATAATATCTGAAGCAGTCATTAATCATAGTCGGCCAATAAAACCCAGCATGTCGCAATAACCATTTCATCTTGGGAGCCGACTGGTGAGTGCCACAAATGCCTTCATGTACCTCTCCCATAGCAACTCTTGCCTGGTCCTCATCCAAACACTTTAGAAGAACATCATCGACTGTTCGGCGATAAAGACCATCATCTCTCATTGTATACTTGAAAGCCATACGCCAAACAGCCCTGTCCACCCTTTCACTCGGATTGCAAAAGTAATCAACAATGGGCTTCCTCCAGTCGGGATTGTCACCTGCACTAGATTTTTTGTTAATGACCGAATCAGTGGGCTCTGGTTCGGCCTCTTCTATACTGGTAAGACAAGACATCGGGCTTTGAGAAATAAGAAACATGCCATGATCAACATGGTATCCAGATGCTTGCTGTGCCAACTCATTTGCTTTCCAGTTGTCATGTCTAGATATATGTGCAATGCTAAAACAATCCAAAGTAGAGATTATATCTAGACATTTATCAAGATAAACATTAAGTGATTCGTCCAAACACTGAAAGACTTTGGATATTTGCTGCACCACTAGTAACGAATCACCATCAGCCTCAATATGTGTAACACCTATAGCAAGTAACATCTCTAGGCCGAATAACAATGCTTCATATTCGGCTTGATTGTTTGTGCAAAAATATTCTAAGCGGCATGAGGCTTCAAAAACAGCACCATGAGGAGATATATAAACAATACCAACACCTTGGCCATTGCTACAAACTGAACCATCAAAGTATAATCTCCATGGTACTAATGAAACAAGGTTCATATCAACATCATGCTTGTCATTAATCCGCTGTTCAACAATGAAATTAGCAACAGTTTGGCCTTCATGGATTTTAGAGATTCATAAGCCAAATCATATTCAATCAAAGCATAAGCCCACTTGCCAATTCTACCACTAAGAATGGCCTATGCAACATGTATTTAATGACATCGGTTTGACAAGCTACTACACAAGCACTCGGCACTAAATAACGTCTCAGTTTTGTGCAAGCATAATATAAGCATAGACATAATTTTTCAATAAATGTATACCTTGTCTCGGCGTCCAATAAGCGGCGGCTCAAATAAGTGATGGCATGCTCTTTTCCTTCGGTCTCTTGAGTTAGAACAACACCAATAACTCCTTCCTCTGCTGCAATGTAAAGTCTGAAGGGTTCCCTATGCTTGGGTGCTTTCCTCACCGGGGGAGTGCACAAATAATTCTTGATCATATCAAATGCTTCTTGCTGTTTTGCCCCCAAGTGAAATCAGCATCATTCTTTAACCGAAGGATAGGAGTAAATGCATCAACTTTCCCTGACAGATTAGCTATGAACCTTCTCAAATAATTGACCTTGCCAAGGAACTTTTGCATATCTCTCTTGCATGTTGGAGCCTCCACTTTATGTATGGCCTCTATCTTTTTGGGATCAATCTCTATGCCATCTTCATGAATAATGAAACCCAAACACTTGCCAGCTGATACGCCGAATGCACACTTTAAAGGATTCATCTTCAATCCAGACTTTTTCATTCTTTCGAAAGCTAAACGCAAATCAGCCAAGTGAGATTCAAAAGCATCCGATTTGACAACAATATCATCAATATAAACTTCAAGTATGACACCGAGTAAATCATGAAAAATTAAATTCATAGCCCTTTGATACGTGGCTCCAGCATTTTTTAATCCGAATGTCATCACTGTCCACTCAAACAAACCAAGGAAACCAGGACATCGGAAAGCCATTTTGTACATGTCCTCTTCGGCCATAAAAATTTGATTGTGTCCAGCATTACCATCTAGAAAGCTAATAACCTTATGTCCAGAAGCATCATTAATAAGCATATCGGCTATTGGCATAGGATACTCATCTTTGGGTGTAGCCCTATTCAAATCTCTGAAATCAATGCACACCCTCAACTTGCTGGATCCTTTCTTCTCCACTGGGATAATGTTAGAAATCCACTCGGCATACCTGCAAGGTCGAATGAAATTAGCTTCAAGTAGTCGACCAATCTCTTCCTTGATCCGGTCATATGTTTTCGGATTAAATTTTCTGGCCGACTGTTTATAAGGTCTAAAACCGGCCTTCATAGGCAACCGATGCTCCACTAGCTCTCGGCTTAACCCTGGCATCTCATGATATTCCCATGCAAAGCAACAAACATATTCTTTCAATAGCTCGATTAACTTAGCCTTACAATCGGCTTTCAAATTTTTGTTTATAAATGTCGGTCGAGTGACTGAACCGTCTCCAATATCTACCTCTTCTAATGGATCGGCTGATGTAAAACCTTGTCCAAGTTTATCCATGTCGTCCAACTCCTCTATAGACTCATACATATCGTTCTCACTGGACCGATACTTTACAAGACGTTTTTGTAACCACTCGGAATTAGGATCCATTTAAACATATCATACCTTGGAGCCGATTGCATTCAGTCGGCTTTAAAGAGACGGGCACAAAACCATTCTTGGTCGCGCTGAGAAAATCAAATTCTGATAAGTCACGTCCCGTCATGCAAGTAGCATTGGGATGTTGGCAATCCACCGATGTATCGGGCAAAGCAACACAGGCCGAGTTATCCGCATGAATGACTTCCACTTCATCATCAACCCACTGAATCAAAAACTGGTGCATAGTGGATGGCACGCACTGGTTTGCATGAACCCAATCACGGCCTAGTATAACGTTGTAGTTACCTTGCACCTCAGCGACAAAGAATGCAGTAGCCAAAGTTTTGCTTCCGACTGTAAGCTCCACATACATTACACCTTTGGCTTCAGTTTTCTCTTTGCCTTCAAATCCGTTGAGCACCATATTGGTCTTGATCAATTCTTCATCAGGCAAACCCAATTTCTTGAAGACCGAATAGGGCATAAGATTTACCACAGCACCACCATCAATAAGCATCCGAGTGAGCGGCGACCCATTGATATGACCTCTGAGATATAATGGTTTCAGGTGCGTTACTGGTTCTTTTGGCTTCTCGAATATTGCGTTTTTAGGGCCAAAATCCAGCTGAGCCACCTCCCCTTCCTCATCTACAGCACGAAACTCAGCAGGTAAGTAATACACCATATTGATATCCATACCTTCATGAACCGGCGTAGACTCATAGTCCAACATATCAGCCTCCTCCTCGAGTGCATCCACCGATTCTGAAATTTGTCCGAGTGAAGAGGAAGCAATAGGTAACATAGATGATGCAATGATTGCGTCGTCCTCATTTGGTAATGTAGGTGCTGCTGTGATAGGTGTAGAAGCCACCGCATCTTGTATTTTTTTGGGCCTCCACACGTGTTTTGTAGGTACCATAGGCCGAGTGTCATTGAACAACTTATCCCTTTGCTTCTCGGCCTCTTGTTCTGCCATCTCTTGACTCCTTAACCTCTGTAGTTTCTTTTTTTGTGTCTTTGTTAGCCCTGGAGGACACCACTTTGGCTGAGTGTATTTAGGATCTCTCATTTTTATTTGGCTGGTGCTTGCTTCATGGTCATTAGCTGAGTGCTTTGGCGCGATAGCAAGTATCGGCTCAGTCGGATTGCTAAGCACAATCGGCTGCTGTATGGCAAATGTTTCGGTGCCCAAGATAAGTGAGTCGGCATCCATTTTCTCCTTGCCTTTTCCCGACTCAACTGCTGCAACACTTGGTGATTTAACACGCCATTCTTTTCGACTTTCCAGATGCATGAAATTTCCACTCGGGCGCACCTTTTTACTCTGATGGAATCCACTCGGATGGATGTCACTCGGATGGAATTCAGTCGGATGGAATCTACTTGGCCACATTTTTTCACTCGGATAGCTTCCACCTGGGTGCATTCTTACACTCGGATAATTTCCATCCGGTCGCATGTTTTGACCAGCCGACCGATAGTTACCGATGTTCAGTCGGCCATTATATGAGTATTCAAGTCAGTCCCAAACAGTTTGCCTCTGCTCTTCTGGAAATAGCGCCTTTGGTCTTCATATACTGACTGAACATATCATCTGATGGTGACCTTGGTCGCTTCAAGTATGATGGCCGGTTAGAGCCGGAACCAGCCGACTGATTGGCATATTTGGATAGCAACATATCAAAAGTTGGTTTGATCCGCTTGCACTGCACTTTAACTTCATTCCTCTTCCACTTGCCAACTTCTGGACTCTTGGGCTTGACAAATCTCACACGAGCATTTTCTTGCACTTGTAGTTGCCCCCCGAGTGTAGGATTCTTGATGGTGATTTTGATCAATTCCTTGCCATCGGGTTGCTTACAAAGCACAACCTGTCTCCCCAAGACCTTGTTGTCCTCCTTGTCTTTCCTGGGCTCACCAACAATGACATTAGCTTTATTAGCAGATTCGGCTACCTCCGGCCGAATGAGTAACTTCTTCCCTTCCAAATCCATGGTATTCATTGGAAAAGGCTGTTTATCAACTTGCATCTCAGAAAAGTTCAATCGTCCGTCATTAATGGCCGATTGTATCTGTCGTCGAAAAACATTGCAATCGATAGTAGCATGAGAAAAAGAATTATGATACTTGCAATAAGCACGCCGTTTTAGCTCTTCAAACGGTGGTAAAGTATGAGATATTCTAATAATCTTAGCCTGCAGCAAAGCATCAAATATTCGATCACATTTAGCAATGTTAAAAGTAAACTTCATCTCTTCATCACGATTCTTATGAATTGGTTTCAGATCATTGCAAGTAAATGGTTTGGCCTTAGATGGCTAAACAAATTCAGTAGCAAAAACATCACCCTCGTCGTCCGAGTGATCACTATCATATTCCACCATATTCATCTTTGGACGATCGGCTTTGTATCTATGCACTTCTTTGAGGTCTTTGCTTCGGCTTTCCTGAGCCAAAGCCCTTTGTAAGACTTGGTTAATATTTAAGAACTCATAGCCTTCTAGCTTTTCTCTAATGGGAGTTCTCAAACCACTCAGCACTAGGTCCGCCAAGTCCCTCTCGGTTATCACCAAACTAAAACACCGTTTTTTTGTTTCTCTGAATCTCTTGACGTAATCGGAGACTGATTCATCATGCTTCTGTTTAACCGATGTTAGATGTGACAACTTGAGTTCATTGTCGCCGCTATAAAAGTGATCATGAAACTTCTGCTCTAGCTGCGACCAAACCCGAATGGAACCATGGGGTAAAGAAGAAAACCATGAAAATGCGGTACCAGTTAATGATAAAGGAAATAAACGCACTTTCAATTCATTCAATGAGCCTGCCTCACCCAATTGTGCTAAATATTGACTAACATGCTCCCATGTGGTTTTTGTGCCTTCTCCATTAAATTTAACAAAATCTGGAATTTTATATCCTGGAGGGCACTGGATGGCATCAAAGTTCTCGGGGTACGGCTTTTGGTAAATCCGATTCCGAGGTAACTCAACTCCAATATTCTCTCGAAGCATCTTAGCCATCTCCTCTCTAAGATTAGCTAGACCATCATCCATAGTGGATGATGAAGCTTGAGGCAGTGGCATAGGAGGAGTAGGGTTACTAGCTGTAGGTAGGAATTGTGGCATGTATGTCGACCCATAATTTGGTAGTGGTCGAGTGGTTGTAGCTGTAGGTAGGGTTTGGTTCGGCGTTGCCACCGAACTTGGCATGCTCATAATAGGGTTGATGGGTGCAGTCACAATCTGATTTGTTTGGGTAGGATAATAAGCCATCGGCACGGGAGGCGCCGATGCAATAGGTAAAGCCAGATTAGGGTTTTGCACAGTAGCAGCTACACCATCATTACCACTAGACGATTGAGATATATCCTTCTGAGCATTAGTATTTTCTATGAAAGTTTGATAGACTAGATTGTTACCGTCAGCAATACGACTTTCAATCTCAGCCCACTGCTCAGGAGAAAAGGCAGTACTTACAGAGGGTTTAACCTACTCGGCTTGAAGAGGAGGGAACTTGATTTCTTCAATCGGAGTGATGTTGCCTTGGCGATCCTTGAACTTTGCAAGGAACTCCTGCAAGTCCTTCTCCTCGCGCGCCTTCTTGTACTCCTCATAGACTTGGCGATGATCGGCCGGTATCTCATCAAGACTAGGCTTAATGATGTTTTCGGCGTCTACCTCAGATGGCTTGGGAAGATCGGACCTGGTGGATGATGATGATTGATCTTCGTTCCCCAGCGGAGTCGCCAAAAGGTGTGTTGACACACGAACACGTCACGTGTACCCTCGACGTCGGGGGTGATGCACCGTAGCTCACGTCGAAGGAGACCCGACCGACAGCGCGATACACAAGACAGTCGACGGGCGCTTTTGCAGACCCGAAAACCCCACACCCCCGGGAGGGACCCCGTCAGGGAGTGCGGCGGCTATGGGCTGCCCTAGATCGATTCGCTTGCCCCTAGAGCCTCGAAATTCACAGCTCTCAAGCACGAAGAACAGCGAAGAACGAGAGAGAAAACGGTGGAGAGATAAAACGTAAACTGGAAAAGTAGTATATTGATTTGTTCGATTGTGTGTTGTTCAATCGGCCATCACCCCCAATATATATAAGAGGCGGCTGTACTTCCCGTGCAAGTAAAGGATTCATCTAGGCTATCCTTACAAGAAATTACATCAATTCACGTCCTAGAGTCCTAGTTCTATTCCAACTCGGATTCAGTCTGAATCTGGCCCAACTTCTGTCTCCCTCCTTGTGCGGTCCGCCGAGCTTGCATATGATCTCCGATCAAGACGGCCCAAATATCAAACTTGTGCGCCTCGACGATACAAACAACCCTCATGTTGATAACTTTTTCAAATAAGGCCGTCTTGAATACTTTTCGAGGTCATCTTTACCTTCCAGTCGGACTCGGTCTTGCAGTAGACTGGATTATCCGAGTCTCGTAGTGAATTTGTAGGCCATATACTATCTCTGATGATGATGACTCCAAAACCAAAGTTTACTGTCTTGATGATACGCACAACTTCTGTATTGAACACTTCTTCATCCGAGGTCCTCTTGATAATCTTTGGGGCACATGTTCAGTTTCACTTGGATTCGAGCTCATCCACTCACATATTAGAGACTTTCGCTCGGATCGTCCGACTGGACTTTTTCACTCGGAAGACAATCTTTCACTCAGATGACTATATTTCCACTCGGATGACTATATTTCCACTCGGAAGGCAATATCTTACTCGACCGGCAAGTTTTCGTTCCGATGGCAATCTTTTCACTCGGAATATTTTCACCTGGAGGACAATTTCACTCGGATGACCATATTTGACTCGGATAATAATAAGTTCATCTGGTCAGCAAACTTTCACTCGACCGGTAAATTTTCACTCGGATGGTAAACTTTTTCACTCGGATTTTCGACTGAAAACACAGCCTAATCTTGTCTTGTCTCTCCAAGCCTCATACGACCTCGGATTGAGACGAATTATATATGAAAATCGATCGGCTCGACGAGAGGAAACTTTTCTGTGTTGAAGGTTTTTCGATTCAAGGCCGTCTTGAGGGCCAAATTTCTCACGCATTGCATCAGACACTCATCAATATGTGTCTGGTGTCAAGCGTAATATTTTGGTCTCTGGCCTGTCCAAACCGTATTGACTGTAAGTTTTGCATATTAACTCAGATTAAGATGATTTATATATCAAAATCAATTGCCTCGATGATACGAAGACAATTCCTTTAGAGTGCTCCTTCATCTGAGGTCATAATGAGGGCGTAATCGGCCGAAAAGCACTCAGAACAGTAAATTTTGTCACTCGGAGTACAACTTCGGCCACTGAGATGAGGCCGAATGGCGATAGCCTAAACATCAAAGTTGTTCCACTTGACGATGTGAAACTTTCTCATGCTGAAAACCCTTTCACTCTGTATCTTGCCAAAATCAGGTGTCAACAGATCTCTATGTACGGGGGCGGGGTTCAAGACCCGTGAAGTGAAGGCGCGGTCTCCGGCGAGGAAGAGTAGAACACGGGATATGGACCGGCCAGTTGGCACACCATGCCCTGCCGCCTCCCATGCCTACTCATCCTCGGAGGAGTCCATGACCTCGGCGGTGCCGGACGTTGGACGGTGACAAGTAGGACGCGTGGCTGACGATGCTCCCGTCGTCGGCCGCCAGCGTGGCCACCGCTTGTGCGGTCGCGTCCGCGTCCAGCTACGCTGCTATTGCGTCGCGAGAGGCGACTTGAGCAAGGGCGGCGACATCGAGCTTCATCCCCGAAGACAAGATCTCCCGCAGAGCGTTCGCGCTTGCGGTCATGGCGGATGTCGTGCTAGGTAGGAGGATGATGCGCTATGGTGTGGAGGTTAGCTGGGCGTTGCCGCTTTAAGTAGCACATTCCGGTGAGGCCAAGCGTCCTGGTGCGTCATTAAGTCGCCGGAGTTGGTTCCTCGGGCACCGAGCCTCTTAACGATGGCATAAGGAATGCACCGCGCGACGGCGCGAGGGACGAGGGTTTTTGGTGTGCCAGGGTAGTCAGCTGCGATCGTGGCAACGTTGGAGATGCCCTTTGCTCACATGCGATCCCCGCATGTCATTGAAAAAGCAAGATGACCCGGCATGGTCTCAGGTCCTAAGGATGCAGTTGGCCGCGCTACACCACTCCGCGGACGCGTCCCGGCGCCCGGTGCATCCTCGACGAGCCGGGTGTTGGGGTGTGTTTGGATTGTGGCCAAAGTGCACCTTACCAAAATTTTGGTCATGATCCAAAGATTGGTCTTTGTTTGGATGGTTGCCATTTTTTTGGTATGCCAATGAACTCTAGCCAACTCTAGTTCATTTTTCTTGCCAATGTCGGCCAAATCATGGGCAACCAAAACCTCAACCAATATTTTGGCTACCCGATGCTTTGATGGGGCAACCTTGGGCACAAACCAAACATATTGTTCGTCGTGCCACAGCACTAACGCCACCCTCGGCACACTGAAACCGACCGTGTCTAGCGGCGATGAGCGTGTCGCTCACCGCGGTCGCCGTGTCCAGAGGCGGTGCTGGAGCTGCGCCACGTTGTTGGCCCCCACGACCCACATGAACGGTTGCCGATGGCGAGGAGGTCGTGGGCCAGCTCCTCCGTTGGACTAGTCTGTGGTACGTCGTCCTGACAGGTGTGCCCCACATGTCGGTTTTCCTGTTTTCCCGGCCATATTCGAGCGTCAGTGCTCCCGTTGCGCATTAGGCCTTTCACTATGTAGGCCAAGCGGGACAACTTATTGTTTATTTGAGCCATTCAAGTATAATCATGTGGCGTTTGCTTATTTCTCATTCCTCTCCAACCCTCTTCTCCGTCGATCATGTCGCCCTCCGGTCGAGTCCATCCTCCCGCATGCCTCATTTGAACATTCCGCCGAGTATCATTCGCATGTGGGCCTAGACCATGCTTGTATTTCCAATGTTTTGTAATCTGTCCGACATGCATACAAACAAATGGTTCGTTTAATGTTTCACTTTTCCTCCACTACGTGTCGCTTCGCGTCTTAGTTTTGACATCCCATTCGGTTCATGCCCTGACACATGTTGACGAGATCGATTGATGTTCAGAGATCAATTGCGTGTCGTGCAAGGAGATAAAGGTTTGGTCTGTTTCTATGATAGAAATGACCCGCGGGGGGGGGGGGGGGGGTCTATGGGGGTCAGAGGGAGTATATTGTACGTTCATAAGCAAAATGAACGTATTGTACCCACCCTAGTCCTCTTTCAATCGATCTCCGGACCCCGAGATGAAATCGAGAGAGAACAAGTGGGGGCATGTGTGATACCTAAGGCGGATTCAAAATTTTGAACCGGTGATCATAGCACCCGCAAATCATATATAAAGGGTATTCAATGTTCGTTACATTTTTGAACGTATAATATACTCCCTCCTATCCTTTCTAGTTTACATATAAGTTTTATGTGTAGTCAAAGTATCTCTACATTGATAAAAAAAGTATCAACATTCAACAACGCCCAATCAATATTGTTAGATTCGTACGTACTCCTAGATTTGTACTCGAGATGGTTTCCAATTTGTTTTCAACCATGTGAATGTGCTTGTTCTCGCGCATGCTCTTCCTACTAGGATTTCGCCACGTATAGCCAGTCCAATAGTAGCTTTTTTTAAGCTCCCTATCCAATAGTACTAGTGGAGTACTGACAACATCTGTACTAGAGTATGCAGTGCTCATAGTAGTACTCCCTCCTTCCATTTATATATGGCCTATATGGAGGAGAGAGATGTGAAAAAGTAAGGGGAGTGAGCTCTCATGCAAGAGCCCAGCTATATACGCATTCCTAGTTAAATACAATAAATATGAAGAAAGAGATGGAGAGGAGATGGGAAAAAGTACTAATACAATAGCCAACCTTATAATTTTTTTGCGGGAAATAGCCAACCTTATAGCCCACACTACTGTATGAGTGCATATAATAGATGATGGCTATAGATGACATGACAGTTCCTTATAGCCATCGACTGCCTATATTATTAACCATGCTCTAATGCGTTTTTCAAAACCGCATTTGACTATTGACAAGATTAATAGTACATGAGATGTATAATGTGAAAATTATATCATTGGAAGCTCCTTTCACATACGAATTTGACCGTATGCTTTGTGTAAGTTGCATGTCATATATTATTACTCTAACATTTGGTCAAAGTTAGCCTCGAAAAACACATTAGGCCCTGTCTAGTAAATGGAAGGAGGGAGTAGTACTGGAAGTGGATCCTCTGACGTAGGTATCCCTGCCTTACCCTCCCTTTCGGTCACTTACTGGCGGACCCCATGCTTGCTAGGCCCCGCATGTCAGTTACTCAATGGGTTCGGCCACATTAGGGGATCCTCATCCGTAGTATACTCCCTCTGTTTTTATTTACTCCGCATAAAACGGAGGGAGTGGTAGTATAAATGACGCGGGCGGGGGAGGGGAGGGACGTTGGTTTGCTCTCAACTGTGGTCCCACAAGCGAGCGAAAACGCAAGACGAAGCGCGTTCCATTCGATGAGCGACGTGGAGGGTCCAGCGTGCCGGGCTGCAACGCGAACGCAACAAGAGCGATGTACAGTCAAAACCGATTGACCGGTCGTCACCGGAACCACTATTCACACCAGAACCTTCGCTGCTCGGCCTACGCTAGCCACTGCCCTAAAACCACACCTAATCTCCAGCCCCTTCCCCCACCTTTCAATCCCCTAGCCCGCATCAAGCATCCCCTAGTTCGCCGGAAAGCCATGGTGCGCCGCAAGATCACGTATTACAAGATGCTGATGCCAGAGCGTCGCACAGAAATCGCAGCGGCGGTCGGCGCCACAGACCTCCGTTCCCAAGCTCGCTTCGCGGTAGGCTAATCCGCGAGTTCTCTGGAGCCAAGCTACGAGGAGGAGGAAGCCGATCCAATGTTCATGGCGGAGGTCGCGGCGCAGAAGGCCCCCGATGGGTATGAGACGATGGACATCGACTTCGTGCCGGCGTTCGAGTCCCCCATGGTGCAGGCGGACCAGCGGTTCAACCTGGCGATACTAAAGGAGGACCTGGAGGCAGAGGCTCAACCCGACGCGGAGCACGCGCATGCCGCTACCATCGAGGCTCTCCTGCAGGCGAAACCGGATGTCGTGGATGTGAACCGGGTGGCGGAGGCTCAACTTGAGGCGGAGCGCACGGATGCCGCTGCCATCGAGGCCCTCCTGCAGGCAGAACCGGACGTCCTGGACTTGAACCGGGCGGCGGAGGCTCGACTCGACGTGGGGCGCGCGGATGCCGCTGCCATCGAGGCCCTCCTGCAGGCGGAACCGGACGTCCTCGACTTGAACCGGGCGGTGCTCTCGTCCGTGCAGAGCACCCGTACGCTCGGCGTGAACGAGTAGCTGGAGGCCGAGGACAACCACGGTGCGGAGACACACTTCAGCAGCTACGACTGGTTCGCACCGGCAGACAAAGACGACGAGGCCATCTCGTTCCGCGAGCAGTGATAGTTTTTATTTATGTTGTTGTTTTTATGGATCTTTTGCTGTGTAAAAACATATATTGTTATGCAAGTCGCCTGACTTGGGTCAGTCTACCATTTTAGGCGGTTGGATGAATATCCTACATCTCCTAACCCTTCTTCCCCAACAGACCACTGCACGGGCCGTACGGATACTCCCCAACATGCGGTTGGATAAACATACTCTATGAACGAAAATTATGTGTCAGCGGTAGGATGGCTGAGTTTGGTTTGTTCACATGCGATAGCAAGTGTCAGTGAGGGTGCGTTCCCTTGGTTGGGTTTGCGGCGTGCAGGAGCGACGGTGTGACGGTGCGGTGCGACCGTGGCGTGCAGGAACGACCGTGTGAGGGTGCGGTGCGACCGCGACAGCCGTGCGCAAGTGTAACTTCTTTTCATTTTGAAAACTTTAGGCAAGCTTGGCAAAAATGTGTGGTGAAGTATGGCAATGTAAGGCCTAGACCCAAACAGGATAAGTACGTACTACGTACTAGGAGTACTAGTGTTAAAAAAAGGCGGGGTTTTCCTTCGCGGGATTAATCGATACAAATCCTCGTTTCATGTGTCAATTAATGCGTATTTTTTTCTCCAAAACCCAAAGAGCTAACCATCTCACTCCTCATCGCTTGATTAATGCAGCGCCATGCAAACCAACCTTCTCACTTCCGCATGCATGTAGGGGATATTAATGTCCTTGGTTGCTAGTACGAGGCAAACCCCATCAATTTTGCCTCGATTAGTGTTAGTGGCCTTTTGCAAATTGTAATTTTGATATACTGGCCTTGTGTACAAAAAAATGGAGGTAGTAACTATATTTGACTCCCTCGAACGTTGTGGTTTGGCGAAGTGCATTCGACGGAGAACACCATTGAGGGAGACCATGGTAAGTCGTTCGCAAGTGCCACCTACAAGCCGAGACAACCGCCTTATTTGCATCCAAGAAGTCAGTTGAACCAGAGGACGCGTAAATGTACTAGTACTACTCGTACACAATAGCGTCGTCCGTCTAGCTTAGTGCGGTGAGATGGTTTCTTGAAGAAGATGATGGAGAAGCAGAGTCAGCGAAGAGTGAAATGATGGTTGCTTTGTCCGTGCTTTGTGATTTGACGCCTCACTGCTTTGTGATTTGTGATAGAAGGGATAGGGGAGTAGACTCTGTGCTCTATACTATACATGCGTCCAAGCACGGGAGAAAGAGGAGAGACGTTGCATTTTTCTATTCCTTCAATCAATCAATCAGGGAGCTTCGGTTCCATCCTTTTGGCTTTGGCAACACCGTCCATAATGGTTCCAATGATGCCAAAAGCTATTTTCACATTTGGCTACACATTGTGGATGCCCTTAACCGTACCACTTCGTTTTTCTCCTATGTGCTATCTATACAAATCTCAATTATATTGATCTAAAAAATTATAGAATCAAGATTAGTAAAAAGGAGGTGATTTTGCCGCGTGGATGGCGGGGGAGGTTTCTTATTTTTAGAGGACGTTGTCCTGGCGGTTTGCTAACATGCGGTCCCACGTGTTTAGTGCTTTACCAAGCTGATCCGAGTCCCACATCACTACAAAAAAAAGACACATCCGTGACATTTTGGGCCGAACAATTTTTTTTCTGTCATACTTATGACACTTCTATGACGATAATTGTGACAAAACCCGGTATCATCATAGATGTGGTGGGCTCCTACTTCTATGACAAAAAATCATGACAGAAAATGGGCTTTTCGTCCTGGGCGGGCCGGAGATGCAGCTGCATGACATTCCTTTGGCCTTCCATGACGAAAAAACCATGGTAGAAGCGAGGGCGAGGAAAATATCGAGGTGTTCCCGGTTACGGTGGGTGGTCGGGGCCGAGCGATGCGCATTTCTCGTGTACACGCATGCTCGTGGGTGCGAGGCACTGGGCTCTAACTGAACCCAAGTGAGGCGTTGGGCTCTAACTAAACCCGAGCGATTGCACTGCAGGCTACGCGTTACTGAACCCGAGCGATCGATCGATGGCTGTTAACTGAACCCGATCGAGCGATTCCTTCGCTACTGCTGCTAACTGAAGCCGATCGATGCTGCCTCTGGATGAACGGTGAGCGTTGCTGGGGGGTTTGGATGAACAGTTCCCGGTGGGGGTGGATGAATAGGACCCCGTGGTGTTGCCTCTGGATGAACAGGACCCCGATCGATCGAGCCGGTTGGGGCTGGATGAACATGACCCCGTGGAGGACTGGATGAACAGGACCACCCCGTGGAGGGCTGGATGAACAGTAGACGATGGAGGGCTGGATGAACAGTAGCCCGTGGAGGGGTGGTTGAACAGGAGCCCGTGGAGAGGGCTGGTTGAACAGTAGCTGGTGGAGTAGTGCGCGGTGGAGGCTGGATGAACAGGAGCCCGTGGATGAACAGTCGCAGGTGGAGGCTGGAGGAGGTCGACGGTGGATGAACAGTAGCCCGTGGAGGCTGGAGGGGGTCGACGGGGAGATGAACAGTATCCCGTGGAGTCCCGTTTTGTGGTATGCCACACCCCTCCTGATGAACAGGACCCCCGTTTCGATCGTAGCGCTCCAACACAAGTCCGTTTCCTCCGTTTTATGGTACGCCACGCCCCTCCATATCAACAGGACCCCTGTTTCGACCGTAGGAGGTCCGTTTCCTCTGTTTTCGGTACGCCAGACCCCTCCCAATGAACAGGATCCTATTTCGAACGTGGCCGGTCGAACACAAGGCCGTTTCCTCCGTTCTGCGGTACGCCAGTCCTTGTTTCCATCGGCTGTTCCGTCCAAGCCCTCGCGATGAACACGACGACGCATTCCGTTCCGACCCAGCCGGTTGGCTCCCCATGAACACGACGACAACGCTGTTTCTCCATTCCGGCCCAGCCATGTACAGGAGCCCTGGCCGTACGTATGCGTGAGTAGGCGTTCGAGACCCCACCCATATGAAAGTACATGGCCGTATTTTCTTTCTTGCACACTGGCTGATGTATGTACGTGTACATGCTACATGCGCGCCTCTACTACGACACATGCGCGCTCTACATCGACCAGTATGTACGTACACGTTCGCGACCAGAATGACAACGTTACGTACGCTTCGACCAGGTTGGTCCCGACTGTCAGGCACTTCCTTGCGTGCAAAGATATAGCTGGTGAGTCCCAGCAGTCAGGGGGGCGAATCGTTTTTTTGCCCGGACGCTCTTCCTTGCGTGCGAAGATGTAGCTGGTGGGTCAAAGCAGTCAGGGGGGAAATGTTTTTTTTCACGAAATACGGTGGCCCGTCCGGTGGGTCCCCGCTATCAGGTGCAGGAATAATTATTTTGCACGTAATAAGGAGGCACTTCCTTGCGGCTGCTGTCGGTGTCAAAACCGGCGGATCTCGGGTAGGGGGTCCCGAACTGTGCATCTAAGGCGGATGGTAACAGGAGGCGGGGGACACAATGTTTACCCAGGTTCGGACCCTCTCGATGGAGGTAATAACCTACTTCCTGCTTGATTGATCTTGATGATATGAGTATTACAAGAGTTGATCTACCACGAGATCGTAGAGGCTAAACCCTAGAAGCTAGCCTATGATTATGATTGTTCTTTTTCTATGGACTAAACCCTCCGGTTTATATAGACACCGGAGGGGGCTAGGGTTACACAGAGTCGGTTACAAGGGAGGAGATCTACATATCCGATTTGCCAAGCTTGCCTTCCACGCAAACGAGAGTCCCACCCAGACACGGGATGAAGTCTTCAATCTTGTATCTTCATAGTCCAATAGTCCGGCCAAAGTATATAGTCCGGTAGTCCGAGGACCCCCTAATCCAGGACTCCCTCAGTAGCCCCTGAACCAGGCTTCAATGACGATGAGTCCGGCGCGCAGATTGTCTTCGGCATTGCAAGGCGGGTTCCTCCTCCGAATACTCCATAGAAGATTTTGAACACTAGGATCGTGTCCGGCTCTGTAAAACAAATTCCACATACCACCGTACAGAGTATAATATTTCCACAAATCTAATCTGCTGACAACTTTTCATAGCGTGACGTTCTGCCGTGGTCCGGTCATGACGAACCGTTTTTCCCAGCCTGCCACTGCACGTCTTATGAGGCAGTTTTATTGACAGGTCTTGTCGAAGCAGAGATCGTGTTCCTCTTATCACGGGATTCTCATCATTACGGGTGTGGGTAACCCAATTGTGCCCGCTGGTATGACTCCTCCATTTTAGGCAAGTTCCAAACGGTCACGCAGAGGACGCTTGATATTCACCCTCTTTATAAAGGGGCCAAGGCATGTCCTTCTCTTCTCGCGCTCGATCCTTCCCTTCCCCCACCTCGAATTCCAACACCCAAGGCTTAGGCTAAGCGCTTCGGACCTTCAATCATGTCTGGATCCAACCTTCAAGGCCGGTGGATGGCCTCCTCTGTCACAGAGGAGGACATCAAGAAGCTAAGAGAAGCCAGGTATCTGACCACCGAAATCTCGCACAGGCTGCCTGCTCAAGGGCAGGTCATCCCCACTCCCGAACCCAATGAGAGTGTCGTATTTGTTTCCCACTTCCTCCGAGGGCTAGGCTTTAGTCTTGATCCCTTTGTTAGAGGGCTTATGTTTTATTACGGGCTCGATTTCCATGATCTAGATCCGGATTCCATCCTTCACATCTCGTCGTTCATAGTCGTGTGTGAGGCCTTCCTCCGCATCACCCCACACTTCGGCTTATGGCTCAAGACCTTCAATGTGAAGCCGAACATTATCGATGGGCGACACGCAGAATGCGGAGGTGCCATAATAAGCAGAGGCGCCGATGCTCCATGGCCAAAAGGTTCCTTCCTGGAGAAGTCCAACTTATGGCAGCGGGAGTGGTTTTACATCATGGCTCCCCGAAGTACTAAGTGGGCAGCTGCCCCCGCCTTCCGTTCGGGCCCCCCGCCACAACTGGCGTCATGGGTCAACAAGGGGCTGGACTGGGGGCCAGTTAATGACGTGCCGACATTGCAGAGTCGCATCCGAGATCTCCTCAAGAGAGATGTCGGTCTTGTAAAGGTAATGCAAGTCATGCTAGTTCGTCGGGTCCCGCCATGCCAACGCCGACCTCTCCGTATGTGGGAGTTCAACCCGGAAGGACCGCAAACTATTCAGCAATTCTTCGGCGTGACGCTCGAAGAGATGTATGGGTTGTTCTTCGGATCACGAATAAAGTGTCCGGACACCACCGAGGATGCGGGTCTAAACTGCAATCGTCCAGATACTCACGTAAGTAATTCTACAGCCAAACACACTATCTTTTCATTTGTCACAACATCATTCTGAAAAATCGCTCTTTGACCAGGATTGGATAAAAAAGACGAAGATGATCAGGTGTTCGGCCCCCTTCCCGAAGGCTCACCGGATCCTGTACTAGCCAGGATGCTTGAGCTCGCATCTTATCAAGCGCCATCAGGGGAAGATAAAGGGAGGAATAAAGAAGCCGAAAGCGGGCCTCACGTATTACTCATCCAAATCGGGGGAATTAGTGTCTCCGCGAAGGAGGATAACCGGGGAGAAGAATCTGAAATTCCCTCTCCCCGAGGAAGGAAAAGGGGCGCCTCTGAAGACTTGGAAACAAGGTTTTCCAAATGAGGGGAGAAACTTCGCCAGGGGGCCCTGCCCCGGAGGGCATCCTTACCGAACAGTGCCCGCAAGGTGATCAGCCCTCCACCGAGCTGTAATTGAACAAGAGTACTTTTGGTAAATATATCTTGCTTCATCTCCGAGGAAAATAACCGAGACGTATGTCTTGTAGTTCGGATCGTAGTCCTTCTCGACAGAGTTTGTCTTCGGGGGATCTTCTTCTGGAGATGATGCAGAGCGAAACGCCTCCCCCTGTCTCCCCGCCTCATGAGGCGGACGACCCTGAGGTGTCGTCAAGGAGGGTTTCTCCTGATCCACCAAGGCCGGAAGGTAACCCTTCGGCCACCCGAAGTCCGGAGGATTCGGCTCCTAAGGAGAGCAACAGAAAGAGTCCGGGACTGTCCGGTGCACAACCGGACGTACTGATGGGTCTTCTGGAGCAAGCGGCTATCTCAGAGGCGCATCGTACTTTAATGGGTATAGTGGTTGAGAGGATTTCATCCGCCAAAAGTGGGTTGCATGACACTTTTATGAGCCTGCTAAAAGGCTTTGAGGTACGCAAAGTAATATATATTTTGACGGTACCGCACACACTAGGTGTGCCCTATACAGATAGTAGCCACTGAGACTCTGGTTGCTGTCCAACGGCGGCAAAGAGAGGATCATAGTCCCAGGTAATGATCATGGTGCTTTCATGTGCAGGCGGCTGAGGGTCCGGTGGCTGGCCGGACTGCTGAGTTTGCCGAACTGAAGCGGCAACTTGATGCGGCAGATGCCGACATCGTGCTTGTAAACAAGCGGCTTGACGAGGCACAGGGTATGTATTCTCCGGTGGTTAACAGATATTAAGAGGAGCATGATGCTAGTATCTATAATATGCTGTGACTGCAGATGGAGCCGCCGCCATGGAGACCCTTCGGGCGGAGCTTGCCCGAGCCAAGGAACAAGCCAGGAGAAGTGATGCGGCCGCCCTAAAGGCGGTCGAAGAATTAAGAGCCGAACATGCTGCTCATCGTCAGAGCGAAAATAAAATAGCCAAGATGGCTGTTGAGCTGAAGGATGCCGCCAACCGGTATGAGCTTCTTGAAAAGGAAAGCCAAGCGGAAGCGGCGGACCTGAAGAAAGCCATGGTAGCAGCCAAGGAGACCCGCTCTAAAATCAGAGCGGCGAAGGAGGAGCTTCGTCAAGCCGGAGATATCACGGCTGGGAAGCCCTTTTTGTTGCGGACAAAGGTCGGAGATCCGAAGTATGCCTCTCTGGATCAATTATGGAGTGCCGCGAACGCGTACTTGGATTTGGCAACGAGTGCTGCTGATGCGACTGAGTTTTCCAAAGATCAAAAAGATCACGAAGTGGAAAAGTTGTTCTGGTCGCAGTCCAGTGCTCCAACGCGTCTGCTGCTGTTAAATGAGCAAATGGCCGAGTGGGCTGAGCTCCATAGGTTGTCCGGGCTTGCCATGAGGTCTGTCGTGGATCATCTTTGGCCGGAAGGACCAAGGCCGAATAGTTATTTTGGTTTAGTGCAACGATTCCCTTGGTGCTATGCCACATATCGACGCTGTAAAGAGGTCGGCATGCATAGAGGGTGCGCGGATGGCTCTTGCCAGTGTTAAGACATACTGGGCAGAGATGGAGGCCACCACTATTGCAACCCAGGATCCAGCCGTAGGCCAGGTCTCGGCCGAGCACTATTTTGAAGAGGTCCTAGAAGGTGCACGTTTAATAGAGGCTCAGTGCTCGAAGAGTATTATGTTCGAGTGACATGTATCCCGATTGTAAAAACAATGCTATTTTCATTATAAATGCTGTATTTATACTTTTGCCTGAAAGTATTATGATGCCTCCTGTGCTGCCGTTTATGTATGTATATAACCTGAAAGTTTGTAGTCGTCGGCTTCAGCCCCCACGCATATAATGCGGGGGTGTTCGGAAAAGCGCGTGTTCACACTTGATCCAACGTCTTGGTCCGTTAAGGAGGTGATAGCACGGAGAACAAGGCAATCGGACTATATTGCTTTAACACTTTCACTTAGCCATAGGAGTTCGACAGTGGGGCTACTATATAGCCCCTTGTACTTCTGTGCTTATCCGAATACGATGCGCGTACGTACATGACCGGGAAACTGGTCCTTCATTAATGCAGAGGAATCGAGAAGATCCTGTTGAGTCCTCGAGTGGTTGACCAGTTTCGCGCTTTATCATGACAGTCAGTTTTCAGCTTTCTCTACTGAGGTGCTCATCCAGATGAACCAGGGCACAATCGCAGTAGTTCTCCCGGTGCCACCTTAGCCAATAGAGCGGAACGTAAGGTAGCAAAACACAGGAGCCGGGCAAACCCAACTTTTGACCAAAGACATGATTCGGACCTGATGCATATAAGGCCAAACTTGCGACGCCGAACACTCCCTAAGCTATTCGGTCTTTGCAACATATAACGGGCTAAGTAACGCCCTTGATAATGAACCCTAAATTTCCAGGTACGTGCATTAGTCTGACGTGGCGAAATGCCAATAACGCCAGCATCCCTCTCGGTTGTGTTGAGTATCCGGAGGGTGTGAAGCAACAAGAGACAGTAAGAAAGGTTTACACAGGGTCTTAATCTAAAAAGAAACCTTTGGGGCGGGGCCCTGCTGCACGTCTGCGCCTGTGTCTCCGTTGTGCCGTATCCTGGAAGGGTGTAGCACGATTATTCTGTAAAATAGAAAAACTTAGGTGCAAGTCTTCGTGCGAAAAAATGCTTATTCTTAGTAAACCATTAAAATTCAATCTAAATAAGGTCAACCCGAACTGTAGTTATTTTTACGTGCGGGAAGCCCCTAGCACCACCTATGGGGGTATATCCATCGACCCAATCTCAGGTTAATCTGAACTATTACAGCCAGTGGTGCGCCGAACTCATCTAGCCGTGTCCGTGGTCTTGACGACCGATCATTTATTCTGGTTGCAGAGGCCGTTCAGTGTTCGGCTGCTAAAGCCGCCACACATTCTTCCGCACGTAAGGAACGCTCTGTGTTTCTGCTAACTATGATGATGCCGCGTGGACCGAGCATCTTAAGCTTAAGGTAAGCGTAATGCAGTACTGCGTTAAAATGAGTGAAGGCCGTTCTTCTGAGTAGTGCTTGATAGCCGCTTCGGAATGGAGCGATGTCGAAGGTTAACTTTTCACTTCGGAAGTTGTCGGGAGAACCGAATAAAACCTCTAGTACTAGAGAGCCCGTGCAGCGGGCCTCTGGGCCTGGTATTACTCCTTTAAAGGTAGTAGTGCTTTGGTTAATTTTTGTCGGGTCTATCCCCATTTTGCGGACTGTGTCCTGATATATCAGATTGAGACTACTGTCGCCGTCCAAAGGACTCGGGTGAGATGGTATCCGTTAATTATTGGGTCCAGTACCAAGGCAGCCGATCCTCCGTGCCGGATACTAATCTGGTGATCCCTGCGATCGAAAGTGATCGGGCAGGCCGACCAAGGGTTGAACTTGGGGGTGACGGGCTCCACGGTGCATACGTCTCGGAGTGCGCGTTTGCCCCTCGTCTTCGTTACGTGAATCATGTTCACTGTTTTGACCTCTGGTGGGAATTTTTTCTGTCCCGCAGTGTTTTGCCAGCGAGGCTCATCCTCGTCTTCACTTGGTGTCTCCCTCCCCTTGTATTCGGCATTTAGCTTGCCGGCCTGCTTGAAGACCCAGCATTCTCTGTTGGTGTGATTTGCAGGTTTGTCAGAGGTGCCATGAATCTAACATAATCTGTCTAGAATCTTGTTTAGGCTGGACGGTCCATCTCTGCTGCCTTTAAATGGCTTTTTCTGTTGACCGGGTTGAGAGCCCCTGAATCCGGCGTTTACCACCGTGTTGTCTGGGCTGTCTTCATTGCTTCGACGCTTGCTTTTATGGCGTCATGGTTTTCCATTGCCATCCCTGACTTCGGATGTGCCTGGGTCGCTGGTGCTGCTACGGGCCAGCCAACTATTTTCGCCCACGCAAAAGCGGGTCATAAGGCTTGTTAAGGCTGCCATTGTCCTTGGTTTTTCCTGGCCGAGGTGTCTGGCGAGCCATTCGTCCCGGACACTGTGTTTGAAAGTCGCTAAGGCTTGGCGTCCGGGTAGTCGACAATTTGATTCTTCTTAGTGAGGAATCTGTTCCAAAGCTTTCGGGCTGACTCTCCGGGCTATTGAATTATATGACTTAAATAGTCTGCATCCGGAGGTTGGACATAAGTCCCTAGAAAATTAGCCCTGAAAGCATCCTCAAGGTCTTCCCAACTTCTAATTGAATTTTCGGGGAGGCTCTTCAGCCAATGCCGAGCTGGTCCTTTCAACTTGAGGGGAAAGTATTTGATGGCGTGGAGATCATCTCCGCGAGCCATATGGATATGAAGGATAAAATCCTCAATCCAGACCCCAGGGTCCGTCATTCCGTCGTATGCCTCTATGTTCACGGGTTTGAATCCCTCTGGAAATTCATGATCCAGCACCTCATCGGTGAAGCATAGGGGGTGCGCGGCACCCCTGTATTTGGATGTGTCATGACGTTCTGACGGTTGTAGTGTTCGGTTTTGATTCTGTGCCGGAGCACGCTTTCTACATCCGTAGATGGACCTGGTCATACCGACATCATTTGGCGCCCTATCGCGGCCAAGGGGTGGTCGATCCGGCTGATCGGCCATTTTATTTTTCGGCTGTATAGGCTCTAAAGCCTCGTCATCAAATTCAGGCAGCAGCTTGCGCTTTGGATATCTCTTTGTGTGGCGACTGCCACCGTACTTTTCTTCAGTGTCGAGCACTTTGTTCCATCTACTGTTGAGCGTGTTTTGCGCGGCCTTGAGCCTTTGCTTCTGCTTCTTTAGACTCCTCGCAGTGGCAATAAGCCTTCTATGGAGGTTCTCTTTCTCCAAGTGCCTTTCCGGGATGATGTGTGCCTCGTCGTCCGGACTGCTCTCCTCTCCGGAGACAGGTTTATTAGTTTTACCCTCGGCGTTGCAATGATCGGACAGCGGCTCCGTACTATGTTCGCCGTCCGCTGGCTCATCCTGCTCTGTCGCTGGGTCCATGTGGTCGTCGTTTCCTTTGGAGTCGAATGGGTTATTCTTTCTTGCGCTGTTATTGCTGTTTTTGCAGAGGCGGGGTTTGGAGCGGCGCCTACGTCGTCACTTTGGTTGCTTCTCGAGGGAACTATCCTTCGCTGCCTCTTCCCGTTCCTCGTTGTTCTTTTCTTTGGGGGTGTCCACCATGTATATATCGTATGATGAGGTGGCAGTCCAGCGCCCTGTGGGCGTTGGTTCCTGTTCTTCTCCTGCATCGTCGTCCATACCGTCGATGTCTTCGGAGTCGAAATCAAGCATGTCGGTTAAATTGTCGACAGTGGCTATTAAGTGGGTGGTGGGTGGGGACCGAATTTCTTCGTCGTACGCCTCCCACTTGAGCCGGACATAGTTCGGCCGAGGGTCTCCTGACAAGGAGAGAGACTTTAAAGAATCTAGCATGTCGCCCAAGGGCGAGTGCTGGAAAATATTCGCGGAGGTAAACTCCATGACCGGTGCCCAATCAGATTCGATAGGCACGGACGCATGCGGTTTGGAACCCGTGGCCGGGGACGAATCCAAGGGTCTGGCAACACAGGTCTTGTAAGAGGTGAAGTCAGTATTCGGCTTTATCACCGCTGAGTGTGCGGCCTCCGTGGCGGGGTCCATCCACCCGTCCTCGGACAGCGCAATCTGCTCCGGATTGAGGGCCGGAGTAGCTACAGGTGTGATCTCCCGAACACCGTCTGACGACAGAGCTAAGTCATGCTCATCGTGACTGTGCGGCGCACCTGACATAGGCTCGAATCCGTCAAAGATCAAGTCTCTGCGGATGTCGGCAGTATAGATTAAGTTTCCAAACCTGACTTGACAGCCAGGGGCGTAGCTCTCGATCTGCTCTAGATGGCCAAGCGAGTTGGCCCGCAGTACAAAGCCGCCGAATACGAAGATCTGTCCGGGGAGAAAAACCTCACCCTGGATCGCATCGTTGTCGATGATCGAAGGAGCCATCAAGCCTTATGGTGACGGCACAGTGGAACTATCAATGAAAGCACCAATGTCGGTGTCAAAACCGGCGGATCTCGGGTAGGGGGTCCCGAACTGTGCATCTAAGGCGGATGGTAACGGGAGGCGGGGGACACAATGTTTACCCAGGTTCGGGCCCTCTCGATGGAGGTAATACCCTACTTCCTGCTTGATTGATCTTGACGATATGAGTATTACAAGAGTTGATCTACCACGAGATCGTAGAGGCTAAACCCTAGAAGCTAGCCTATGATTATGATTGTCCTTTTTCTACGGACTAAACCCTCCGGTTTATATAGACACCGGAGGGGACTAGGGTTACATAGAGTCAGTTACAAGGGAGGAGATCTACATATCCGATTTGCCAAGCTTGCCTTCCACGCAAAGGAGAGTCCCACCCGGACACGTGACAAAGTCTTCAATCTTGTATCTTCATAGTCCAACAGTCCGGCCAAAGTATATAGTCCGGCAGTCCGAGGACCCCCTAATCCAGGACTCCCTCAGCTGCCGTGGACCCAGCTGTCAGCCTCTCCACGTACAGTACTCTTCCAATGGAAGTCGGTTGTTGACCACATTGACCACGCCGTGCCGAGAGCACCACGGCGGTGGACGACGGTGAGGCCTAGGAAGGGGACAACGCGGAGCCGGGGAAGACGCGTCAGTGGATACCCATGCGAAGAGGAGTACGAGGGTTCACTAGTTCGGCTGCGGTGTGAGGCTGCCGTCACTGCAGAATAACAGGGGGTGTGGGTGAGTGGAGGGATGGCCTGGCCAGCGGTAGGAGTAGTAGGGGGCGGTGAGGCCTCCGCGGTAGCACAGCCGGCCACGGGAGGCAGGAGCAGGCGGCACGACCGACGCTGCTTTGGGCGGCTGGAGCAAGAAGACCAGAGGTTGAAGAAGCACGACGGCCGTTGGATGGACATCGTACGATCACTGCAGCTAGAATCGTTTATATTGACTAAGTTGACAAAGCCCTTGGTACGCGTCAACTTAGTAGGCCCACAGGTCAGCTTCCGAAACGGTGCGCCCCAGATGTCAGGGGGAGGAATCATTTTTTGGGCGGGTGAAGCTAGAATATCCGAGATTGAAGAAGAAGCACGGCATCCGTAGGATGGACATCCAACGGCCACTGCTGCTAGAACGGTGTGTTGACTATAAGTTGACAAAGCCTTGCATACGCGTCAACTCTTTTTTTTAGGGGACGCGTCAACTTTGTAAGGCCACAAGTGTGTGGCAGAGAACTTATAGCCCATTTGAGATTTGTAAGAATGTGCAGCCAATTTTTGAATTCTAATAGAATTTACTACAGCCCATTTACAGTTTGTTAAAAGTACAGCCCATTTCAACCAACCATTCAAAACAAAATTCAATAAAATTTCCCACATTTTGATGGGATCCGAAATATTTTTATCCCGAAATTTCTAGTGAGATTAAATACAATTTCAATATAAATTTATATTATGTAAAAATCCAACGAAACATTGCGCTCACAACAATTAATGAAATTAAAATATTCAATATCCAAAAATAATATTTTATTAAGTAATTACGTGTTTGGTGCATTTTTTATAGTTACTGCCCAGTTTTTATAATTACATCTCATTTATTATTTCTTAAAGCCCATTTTCTTGTTAAGCCTAATGCATCCCTCCTAGGAAAGATTTGCAGCCCAGCGGGGCGGAGAATAACAACTTGATCTTGCCTGGGTATTCCTAAAAGAAGTATAGCTGGGCTAGCCATTTTCAGCTTGAAAAAAATTAATATCTGGGCTGGATATCTGGCCTGGGCTAGACGGGCCACAGCCCGCCCAGTTAATAGCTGCAGTGATGTTTTCGTTGTTGTTCAGAGGAGAAGAAATTAATATCTTGGCTAAACATCGCTCAAGAAAAACTCTACAGTGCTCACACCTCAAAAACACAAATACTGCTCGAGCTGCTTGGTCCCAGCTGTCGGGTGCTTCTTGTGCAATTCTCTCGTTTATTGACTACATAGGTTGACAATGGTGTGGGACAGTGATGTCAGGAAACCAGGAGGAAGCAAAAAAATTATAGTTTTATATACTGATAAGGAGGCACTTGCGTACGTGCGGCTATGGCCCTGGTGGGTCCCCACTGTCATCCTCTCCAAGTAAAGTCATCTCCTCATCCTCATGTCCGTTGACCATGTTGACAACACGAGACGGTGTCGGTGTGGAACGACACCTATGGGATCACAAGAATCCCTACTTCGGTTGCCGGGGCGCAGGGTTGCAAGAAGAGCAGGATCAGTAGTCAGCACAAGGATCGTTTACCCAGGTTCGGGCCGCGAGGATGCATAAAACCCTAGTCCTGCTTTGGTGGGTGTATTTCAGAGAGTTCTTGAGCTCTCGAACTAGCTGTGGTGAGGGTGTGGTTTGAAAGAGCCGAATCCTTCTCCAGTATGCCATGGGCATCCTTTTATAGTCGAAAGGGGCTGCCACAGTGGCACACAGGAGGTGGAAAGGCGCACAGTGCTATGAGCTTATCGCTCGTATTACAGGACAAGACACATTTAATGCACTGCTGAGGACTCCCCTAGCTTTATCGGGGACGGGAGCGAGGCCCGTCCCGTCCATCGCTGCTCCTCCTCGCTTCAACACGCGCCCTAGCCAGCGATGCGTGCGGCGCCATGTAGGCAGGCAGGCAGCTGAGGTGGCGCGGTGGTAGGGTCTTCACAAAGATCTGCATGCTGCCACATAGGCGCCTGCTGAGTTGGCCTGGAAGCTGCATGTTGCCACATAGGTGCCTGCCCAGCTGGTTGGGTTGGCAGCTGCATGTGAACGGCGGTGGAACCTTGGTTGGTGCGGGCCTGGTAGTGGCCCTTTTGGTGTCTTCGGCGAGAGCCTTGCCGGGGGGCCCAGCAAGGGTCTTGCTGTGGCGCGCTGTCGTCCCCGGCAAGGATCTTGCCGGGGGTCTTGTGGCTCTCCTAGGTAAGGATCTTGCCGAGGATCGCTGTCTTCTAATCCTCATCTGATCTTGAATATGTCTTCACAAAGATCTGCATGCCACCACAGAGGTGCCTCCCGAGCCCTGGCCCCACGTGGATGATGGTGTTGGGGACCGTGGGCTCAAGGGTGGCTCGCTCTGTTGGTGTGGGGCGAGCTGCCCTGGCAAGGGTCTTGCCCGGGGAACCTGCTTCGTCCCTTAGCTCTTTGTGGTCTTGGCCTTGGCGTTGCTCTGGTTATCTTGGGCTTCGGTCTTACCTTGGCTCACCTCCCCTGTTCTGCTTGGTGTGACCGTGGGCGCGGCTCCGACTGCCCGTGCACAGGTAAAGGGGTACAAAAGTGCGCCCCTCCTTTTGTACACCGACAGACGGCGGCGCCACGGCGAGCGCAACAACTCGAAGGACGATGGAGAGGGCCTCGCGGGCCCTACGGATGGTCTAATACAGCGCCCGCTACTCGTTTGGGAAGCCAGGATCATAGGGCCGCATGTCCGCGACGGCATTGTCGTTCGCTTGTTCACCGGTGCTCGTTGAGGAGACGGAGGTTGCAGCACAAGTCCTCCTGCGCTGGTAGCTCTTCCGCCATTAGGGCATCGAAGTGCGGCCGCACAGGCTCTATGGTGAACACGGCATGAACCAGCTTGGACAGTGGCGCCGGCTCCTGGTCGGAAGCTACGTCCATCGTCTGATTGTCGTCGCTCAGCTCGGCGAGCTAGCTGGCGAGCCAGCATGTCCGGCTGCTGGACCGACCCGCTGCCAAGCACGAGTTTGACCGCCCTGGCCCACCCAAACCGCCTCCCTCGCCCGCGCGCGCTTTCTGCCCGAATCGGTCAACGCCGCCCGCCCCGCTTCCCGGTGCAGGAGATTGCTCCGCCTTCAAACAACACAAGTGTCGTCCGTCCTTCTGCCGCCCACATTAATGATACGCGGTTGCCGAGGCGGCTACTTCGGCGCCACACATCCATCCCTCCGTCGCCCACCATTGCTATATAAACTGCTGCTCCGGCCATAGACACAGTCATCCGCATCCGTTCCCTTTCTCCTATCCACACCACTACTGCCCACCATGGCTTCCTCGCGCTCCAGCGCTCTTCGGGACGGGCGGACGACGGACCACAAGGAGATGGCAGCCATTGCTGCCGACTGGCTGGCCGGCAGGCAGCCGGAGGACGACGACGTCCCAATGGAGAACATGGTAGTCGATGATCCGGCGCCAACCCCCTCCTCCGCGCCATCCTCGCCGGTGCATTGCACCATGACCATCCACGAGGCCCGTGCCCAATATATGGACATGGTGCGGCAGAAGCGTGTGGAGCAGTTCAGGGAGGCGTAGGCCAACGCCGCCTACAACCACCATCTCCTCCAGGAGCACCTGCAGCCGGAGGAGCAGATCGCCGCGGAGCGGGCGGAGCAGGAGGCGCTGCTCAACTCGTACCGCTCCGCCCGCGAGGGCCGCCTCGAGCGCTGGCGGTACCGCATGCGGGTGGCGGAGGCTGCGGCCGCCTACAAAGAGGGCGATGAAGCGGGCGAGGCGCTGTTTGGCGAGACCGAGGACGAGGCAGAGGACAATGCCGGCTCTGATGAGTCCCCGCTCCGCTGGTGTCGACGAGGCCCTGCTCCGCCGAGGCCCCGCGACACCAACAACGAGGCAGAGGACACCGCCGGCTCCGCTGATTTCCCACCCTGCCGGCAACGAGGGGGAGGATTTCCCTCGCTCTGCCGAGGTGCCGCCCGCCGGCAACGAGACAGAGGACATCGTCGGCTCCACCGAGGCCCAGCCCCGCTGCCAACGAGGCCGCGCCACACAGAAAACGAGGAAGAGTAGAACACGGTAGGTCGCTGCCGCTCGGGTCCAAGTAAGGCCACCGCTGCTACCCTCCAGTTGCTGGCACTGAGCTGTACATCATGGAGCAATTCTATGATTACTGGATGATTGAAGAGCGCTCCGTGGTTGAGCAAGCTCATGAGATACAGTCATTTGCTAGAGAACTTGAGCACTTCAGTTATATGCTACCGGACAAGTTTGTTGCCGGAGTTATCATCACTAAGCTTCCTCCTTCGTGGATCTCATTGGCACTCTTGATGTGGAAGAAAAGGCGAGAGCAAAGGACACACGTGCTCAAGGAATTGAGGGAGGATCTAGTGCCAATCTTGTACAGAAGAAGAACTTCCAGCCCCACAAGTTCAAGAACAAGGGCAAGTTTGATGGTAAAGCAAAGTTTGATGGGAAGAACAAGGCTGTGCAACACACGAACTTCAAGAAGAAGAATGACAAGAAGAAAGGTGTTTGTCATGTGGGGATCCTGATCATTGGGCTCCTAGTTTCCCTAATCGCTATGATAAGCTAGGCGGGTTGACCACTGCCGGCCGGTTAGCTTCTTGGCGGCGACATGTAGTCGGAGAGCTATGTTGGAGAAGGACGCTGCTTCTACTTAACTGCTGGTGCAGTTGGCTGACTGACACATGGCCCAACAGGCATCTGGGCCACATGTCAGTTACGCAACTGCACTTGCAGTTAAGTCACTGAAGCTTCTGTTCGGCTCAGCCGGACACAGATGGGTAGCTTTGGTTAATTAATTATACCTCCAGCGCACCCCTTTTTAGTTGAAGAATGTATGAAATGTAATGAAATCCGGCATGTTTATATGAAATCTGACCGTGTATGAATGAATTTATTTCGATTAGTTCGAATTCTTGTATCACTGGCACTGGATGACATGCAAAACAATACGTACTAGCATTATTCCTAGGGTGATCACCTCATTTGCAGCAGTTTCACATGTACTCCCTCCGGTCCTTTCTAGTCTACATACAAGTTTTGTCTGCAGTCAAAGTATCTCTACTTTGACCAATCTTATAGAAAAAAGTATGCACTTTCACAATGTGCGAAGTAAAAAGGAACAGAAGGAGTACAAAGAGTTTGAGCAGCTTTTTAGCGTTCCTCTACATTGCAATCAAACACACAAGCCTCGCAATTCATAGAGAACATTCAAAACAATCGATGATTATGCATCTCAGCGATTCACATGTCAGAGCCAATATTTACTTCACAACTAAAGAAAAAATGGATCGACGCTGCTGACAGCAAAGGGCGTCCCGTTCAAAAATATCAAACGCGTGTCTTCTTGCTAAAATCAATGAGCAAAATTTGACAAGGTTGTCCCATTCCAAAATATCAAATGCCTACGATTGTGGAATGGGCAGGGTTTGCCATCAGTTCGGACATTGACATGGCACCTCGTGCTAAATAAACCAGCTGTTCTTCTTGTGCAGTTCCACCAAAATCAACCAAATTCGCGCGGCACCTCCTTTCTTGTGGTGGAAACGAATGATTCGATGTATTCATGAACATTTTGTGCAGTTCCCATTGAAATCAAGCTGAGCACCCCTGTTTGCACAAATACAAAAAAGTGATTAGTATAAAGCAAACTGTACTATGAATTAACAGTTTAAATAGGCACCTACATGGTCCATGTAGAGCACACTTTTAGAAAAATGGAACTCACCGGAAAGAATCCTAGAACAACATTGTACTCGCGCATCACAACAAGAAAATGGAGATTTGTCAGTCCTTCTGAGCTGAAGTTAGTTTGGTCTTGTGGGGGGGGGTAATGTAACCATCCTTCAACTGCTCCCTCTGATGAGAAGATAGACATGGCTTCTTCATCCTGGCATAATCGGAACTAGTCACTTCACGTACTCCATATTCTTCTTCAGAGGAGGATGATCCTGTTGTGCAAAGACAAGAGGACAACTAAATGCTAGCATCCCTGTTTGCTCGAAAAAAAGGAAAGGAAATATTTAAAACAACACAGATGAAGCACTTCTCAAGGACAATACCACTTTTTGATGACAGTATATAAACAGTAGCACAACACCAATAGAGATGACAAAGCTCAATCATATGGATGAAATCAGTGGGCGAGTACCAACCTTTGTCAGGAGGCTTATTGTGTAGAGCATACAGATGAAGCACTTCTCCGGAACCATCTGTTTCTATCTACTGTGGTGGCCATGCTTACTATATAATCCTCGATAAGTTTAATGTTTCCAACATCTTCTTGTGCAGTTCCACTAAAATATATGGTATCGCACTCATTAAAATATGACATGCTAAAAGGTTGATGTTGGACAAGGAAGACAACGTAATGGGTTATGTCTTCTTATATCCGAAAAAAGTATATTATCATGGATCATCCAACATGCCGAGCTTGCCTTTCCCCCTTATGCTAGCCAAACTCTTTATACCAAGTAGAGATACTACTTGTGCTTCCAAATATCCCTTAAACTAGTTTTGCCATGAGAGTACACCATACCTACCTATGGATTGAGTAAGTTCCTTCAATTAAGTTGTCATCGGTGCATGCAATAAAAATTGCTCTCTAAATATGTATGATCTATTAGTGCGAAGAAAATAAGCTTTATACGAACTTGTGATAGGGAAGAAATAAAAGCGACGGACTGCATAATAAAGGTCTTTATCACAAGAGGCAATATAAAGTGACGTTCTTTTGCATTAAGATTTTGTGCATCCAACCATAAAAGCGCATGACAACCTCTGCTTCCCTCTGCGAAGGGCCTATCTTTTACTTTTATCTTCTACCTTATGCAAGAGTCATGGTGATCATCACCTTCCCTTTTTACACTTTTTCCTTTGGCAAGCACTTTGTGTTGGAGCGATCCGGATATATATATATATATATATATACTTGGATGTAGGTTTTCATGAGTTATTATTGTTGACATTGCCCTTGAGGTAAAAGGTTGGGAGGCGAAACTATAAGCCCCTATCTTTCTCTGTGTCCGATTAAAACTTTGAACCCATAAATATCACATGAGTGTTAGCAATTGTGAAAGATTAAATGATAGTTGAGTATGTGGAGTTTGCTGAATCAAAGCTCTGACATAGACCCTTCCTGAAAATAAGATGAATTGCAATTGTTTGATGACTAAGAGCATTGTTTGTTAGTTTTCAACAAAGTTTATGATCTACTCCCTCCGTTCGGAATTACTTGTCGTAGAAATGGATGTATCTAGGCGTATTTTAGTTCTAAAGACATCCATTTCCGAGACAAGTAATTCCGAACGGAGGGAGTATACTTTAACATGTGAATAGCTTGTTACTTGATCATGAAAAGTGTTACGAGATGAGCTACTGTTATGACATGAATTGATCCTAGAAAAAGTGATTGAAATTATCATTGATCAAACTTGTGCACTTGCTAGCATTCACACTTCATAAATTATTTCTTTTATCATTTACTTACTCGAGGACGAGTAGGAATTAAGCTTGGGGATGCTGATACGTCTCCAACGTATCTATAATTTATGAAGTCATCATGCTATTATATTATCAACCTTGGATGTTTTATATGCATTTATATGCTATTTTATATGATTTTTGGGACTAACCTATTAACCTAGAGCCCAGCCATTCCTTGACCACGTTGACCACGCCGCGCCGAGAGCACCAGGGCGGTGGACGACGGCGAGGCCTAGGAAGGGGACGACGCGGAGCCGGGGAAGACGCGGCAGTGGATGCCCACGCCTAGAGGAGTATGAGGGTTCACTCGTTCGGCTGCGGTGTGAGGCTGCCGTCACTGCAGAATAACAGGGGGTGTGGGTGCGTAGAGGGATGGCCTGGCCAGCGGTGGGAGTAGTAGGGGGCAGTGAGGCCTCCGCGGCATCACAGCCGGCCACGGGCGGCAGGAGCAGGCGGCACGACCGGCGCTACTTTGGGCGGCTGGAGCAAGAAGACCAGAGGTTGAAGAAGCACTACGGCCGTTGGATGGACATCGTACGGTCATTGGAGCTAGAATCGTTCATATATTGACTAAAGTTGACAAAGGCCCCCGTCCCAGTCAACTTAGTAGGCCTACAAGTCAGCCTCCCACCAAGGTGGGTCCCAGTTAGCAGGGGGGTATTCATTTTTTTTGTGTAATAAGGAGGCACTTCCGGTGGGTCCGAGCTGACAGTGGGGGGAATGTTTTTTTCGTGAAATACGGTGGCCCGTCCTATGGGTCCCAGCAGTCAGGGGGAAACGTTTTTTTTCACGAAATACTGGTGGCTCGTTTGGTGGGTCCCTGCTGTCAGGTGGAGGAATAATTATTTTCTGCGTAATAAGGAGGCACTTCCTTGCGGCCGTCGTGGACCCAGTTGTCAGCCGCTCCACGTACAGTACTCTTCCGATGGAAGTCGGTCGTTGACCACATTGACCACGCCGCGCCAAGAGCACCACGGCGGTGGACGACGGCGAGGCCTAGGAAGGGGACGACGCGGAGCCGAGGAAGACGCGGCAGTGGAAGCCCGCGCGGAGAGGAGTACAAGGGTTCACCGGTTCGGCTGCGGTGTGAGGCTGCCGTCACCGCAGAATAACAGGGGGTGTGGGTGAGTAGAGGGATGCCCTGGCCAGCGGTGGGAGTAGTAGCGGGCGCTGAGGCCTGCGCGGCAGCACAACCGGCCACGGGAGGCGGGAGTAGGCGGTCCCGCCGGCGCTGCTTTGGCGGCTGGAGCAAGAAGATTAGAGATTGAAGAAAAACGACGGCCGTTGGAATGGCATCCAATGGTTACGTCTGCTAGAATCGTTTGTTGACGTATATAATAAGTAAAAAAATCTTGCATACGCGTCAACTAAACAGGCCCACAAGTCAGACCACTCCCTCTCTTTTTTTAATAATTTATATATAGCTCATGGCAACTTCTTATGCAATTTATTGCAGTCATTTTTTTGGTTGGCCAGGGCCAATTTCGCATATTTCTGTGGGTTCCAAACTATTTTTAATACCGAAATGTCGAGCCAGATTTAAAGTACTTTGAAGATATATTTAAATTAGGTTAATGCCTAGTGAAATAGGAATCTGAAAATGTGAAAAAAATCAGAAATTATAAAGTAATTGCCAATTTGTCATCTGTTTTTATATTTACAACCCATTTCATATTACTTTCAAGATTTGCAGGCGTCTTGAAAGAGTTGCAGCCCATCAGGGCGTAGAAAAATAAGTAGGACTGGATTGGGTATTCTTCAGAAAAAATAAACTCGGCTCATTTTCACAAAGAAAAAATAGTTGGGCTGGTCACATGGTGAACATAAAATATAAGCCTGGGCTAGATGGGCCACAGCCCAGTTCAAACCCTGCTCCATCTCAACAATACCAAACAAAAAAATACTGCTCGAGTAGCTACGTCCCAGGTGTGAGCCGATCTTGTGCTGTTCTCTTGTCTATTGACTATATACGCTCACAATGTCGTGGGTCCCAGATGTCAGGAAAACACTAGGAGGATGCATTTTATTTTTCCATATGCTGACGTGGTGGGCCCCTACTGTCATCCTCTCCACGTACTTCTGCCGATTCCTGTTGTTTGTTGACCATGTTGACAACGCGAGAGGGCGGCGCCGCGGCGAGCGCACCAAAGCGCGTGGAGGACGTTGGCGTTAACGATTTAGGAGACGGTGGGACGACGATGTGTGCGCTGAGGCGCAGCCAGCCTGGGAGGCGGAAGCAGGCGGCCCCGCCGGCGCTGGTTTGGTTTTGGCGGCTGGAGGAAGACAGGACTGAAGAAACACGACAAACTATAAAAGCAGCAGGAGTACTTAACAACCTTAACTGAAACCAGCAGGGGCACTTAACAACCAAAGCTGAAAGCAGTATGAGTACTTATACAGGTTCAACCGTACAAAGCACGCCTCGAACAGTGCTACTTTGCCTACAGTTAACCAAGGGTGAGGCCGCCAAGCCCCAGGACAAGGCCCAGGCGCCACCCCGCGCATCCACAACCTTCTGAAAGTGGCTTCATCTCGCAATGTGGTCAATAAACAGGATATTCGCTTTAGAGCCATGGAAAAGCATGAACATAATCTTATGTCCTATTCTCCAAGATGGACGGGCCTTCATTATTTGAGACTACCCATGAATAAGTATCTTTTCACCTCCAAGGGGAATTGAGTAGGTCGACATAAACATCATGTTGTGACCAAGCGCAAGTCTGACCCGACCATGGTCAGGCATCTGTATAGGAACAATAGAACTCGGCAGTTCCTGTTTCAAGAAGATCACAGCTGTAAAACTGTGTATAAGCAATAGTTTATGAACAACATATATAACAGAAAACAGCTTGTACCATAAGTTTCTCGACACAGTTGGACCTGTTCAACGAGTGCAGCAGTGGCACACATATCCCACGTGGCCTTCCACCATTGAAACGCCCCACAAGGACCTCAAGACGATCAATAAAGTGTAGGAACTTGTGGATGTCGATCCAGTCAACTTCAGTGCCATTAGTAACAGCCGAGTTATTACAGAGTAACAAACGAGCAGACTGCTTAACTCTGAAAAAAACCTACACGTGCCACCAATTATAAGAAAATATTAGTTAGAAGTAGCATCTTCGTGAGAGATTCGTTGCTACTTCTAAAGTTAAATTGTGATTAGTTAGACAGAATAGGTGGATTAAGAAGGAATCGAGGCAACAAGCAAGAACCAGATACAAAACTAACATGGATGAACAATTGGAACGACGTCGGGGTGGAAGATCGCAGTGAAGATGAGACCAGGTTCTGCTATTTCCATCAACATTCGTGCGCCAAATTTCAGTCCGTAACACTTGAGAAAGTTTATCCAAGTTCGGCCATAAAAAAAGCAGCGATCTTCTTGGTTCATGAACCCAACTCGGAACTTATATCCATGGCTTGTCTTCACTGTGACCATTAAACTAGTGTATTCAGTTATGGCAAGGCCGAGCATCTTGAGTACATGTGTTCTGGCAGAGCAAATAATACCCTGCAGGAAAAGTAATATGAGAACACAGCATGTTCAAAAAACCCCCACTCGCCCGGATAGAAAAGAGGATTCTAGGAACATACTGTGCGCGTTTCAAAATGCTGTGTTAGGATGAGAAGGAACAAGTGTGGCGTCTCGCAGAGGGCGCAGAAACCTGTAGGGTACTCGCACTTTGGGCACTGCAAATGAAACACACTAGATTCAGTAGGAAGAAAAATGCATGAACGGCGGCGGCTGCCATCCTAGGATTACCTGTGACCAAGGGACTTGGATTTATCGGGGATGGATGAAGAATTCGTACCTGGTTCTCCATGAGAAAACCCTATGCAATCGCCGAGAGGGGGTTTTCTCTGAACAAGCAGACGAGGGAGAAGGGGATTCAGGCCTAGTGAAATATTGCCACTTTGTCCGTCCAACTTACTGCTAAAGCTGGAAAGGGGGTTTGTGATTTGACGGCTCATTGGGCATTACTGCGGTGCTACGACCGGGTTGTGTCTATCGTGAAGTTGTGCACTCTAATTTGTGCATATGGCACGTGGACCCCGTTGCCGGTTGCCACACATATCAGCGAAAGGAAGTAGAAAGACAGGAGTAACTAGTTACACATAAATATATTTTTCGACAGAGAGATGCTCCCTCTGTAAAGAAATATACAAATCTTTTATATCACAGGCTCACCTTGCCGAGAAATATACTCCCTCTGCAACGCACGGGCATTATGGGGGTTCAGCTTTTTTTATGGGCGTTCAGCTGAGAATATAATACTCAGATAGGCTCACGGTTCTGGACTTTGGGCCGCAGGCCGACCCTGCATGTTTGGGGGCTCATGTGTTCTACCTCAGCGCTTTTCATATTGCAAGCGATCGGTACGGCGCTGGTTTTAGATGCTGTCGCAAGGCGAATACACAAAATTGAATAAAGCAGGGCAGCTGTTGGAATGAAATCGAACGACAGTTCCTAACCAGCAATCAGAGTTGCAATTCTATCAACGATATACCATGTGATAAATGATACTGTCGTACTACGTATACACACAGGACACTTGTTTCACCATGCCAGATTATTACATCAAAATCTCTCAGAGGATAGATCAGTTCGGCAGTTGCGTGCTGCTACTGAAGAATTTCAAAGTTGATTTGGACCAGCTCTCCTTGCTGAGAAAGTTCGATTTTGACATCATCCCCTACCGCAAGATATGATTTAGATTTGAACCTTGACCATCCTTTAGCATCAATCATCATGCGACCATCCTCTGTACTTACGGTAGATTGAGCAGGTTCATTCACACCAAGGATGCGCATGGTAAGAGAAACTTGGCCGCGGTCGCCCGGATTGTTGAACGACTCCCTCGTTGCTCTAGGAATTCTCTGTTTGCAAACAAGAAGACATACCCAAACAGTTATATCAACACAGTGAATCATGTGAAACAACATGGAAAGAAAAAAGAACGAAGCACTTGGGCGGCCAATGCTTACCAAGAAGGTGGACATGTCGGTTTTTGTAAGGACTTTGGTATATGAAGTGTGAACTGCAGCCCAGTCTGTTGCCGGTGCAACTGCACGGGCCGGAGCAGATGCAAGTGCAAGTGTTGGTGCAGGTGCCGAAGCCGCTGCTGCTGCCGGAGATGGTGCTCCTTGTAGAGCTGGTGCCGGTGTCGGAGCAGGTGTCGATGCCCGATCCTCCGGTAGATCAGACTGATCCGCTAACGCGGTCGGTGCCCAATCCTCAGCTGGATCAGACTGAGCTGCTGCCGCTGTCAGTGCTAGAGCAACTGCCGGTGCTCGATCTGTGCGAGACAACGGCGATCGTGTCTGGTCTGCTATGATCAGCTTTCTAACTTGACTAGGATCCGTGACCGTGATCCAGTTTTTTTCTTCATTTCTTTTAACGCGAGAAGGACTAATTGTGGCGTTTGGTAAACCAAACTGCAGTTCATCATAGGGATTCAGCTTGTACTCAGACAACAGACTGATCCAAAACTTTCCAGTAATATAAGTGATGGACAGTGCCTTCGTTACTGACACGACATAAGAAGTGAAACCTGCAAAAATAGCCATCGTAGAGCAAACCAAACGGTTTATTCTGTGATGAATGTCACATGGCAAAACCTGCATCGTAAAATTGCAGGAAAAGAAAGAAAACATGACATTAAATCAATAAGATTTACTTGATGTGACACGAGTGAATCCTTACCAGGAAATCACTATGTTGAAGTACTAAACAGAAGATTGATCGTCCAACTACGCGTGGCATGCAGGGGCCCCGCCTACTCCCACAAGCAGGACAGTCCAAAGGTCGTGACAAATTGTATGGACCAAACATCCATGGGACTGGAAATCCTGGTGGGTGCGATAAACCCTGCAATGCATACAGATATTGGAGTGTAACCATAATTGATAAACCGTCCTCACAAAAAATATGATCTGGATACTTCAAAATATACAGACTGAATTGAGTGGACAAACATTAACATAGACCGTTCACACACCAAAAGCGGCAGTACTAATAAACAATACAGGGTTCACAAACACAAATCAAGTACTGAACAATAGTACTTACTACAGACAAGCAAAGTTGCACTAACTAAACTCTGCAGACTATTTCTTGCCACCGACCTACGGGATGAACCCCGCATAACTGACTAGGCCATGGACTTCGTGTGAGATGTCTACATGCACCATCACCATCTTGTCAACCTTGGAGAACCTAACAGAGTGGTCTTTCCACTCATAAACATGATGATGAAGACAGGCCGCATCAGATTTGTTGGGAAGCTTTACAAGAACCACACCCTTCGTAATCGAAGGCACAGCCAGGAAATTGTTGTGGTCAAGTACAGCCTCGAGAACACGCCTGACAACAATGCTACAGGAAAACACTAGTTCAGGACACGTGGCGACAAGGACACAGCAGCTGGATAGTTCAGCAGTAGAACTCATCATCAGGTCTTCCAGTTCACACGGCATGACTTTGAGAACTTCATCTCCACCGCGGACCTGGTTCTAATTCAAACAGAAACCATATTTTATTACTACCTCCGTTCAGAAATATAAGATGATTTTCGATATTATACTCCATATATGACTACATATACGCACGGAAATGAGTGAACAAAGACACTAGAACATGTCTTCAAAGGTATGAGAGCAGAGGGATTACATGCAATATCCATAACACAAGTTACTGAGGCAAATATACCCTCTTAAAAGGTAGCATTGATGTTCATAAAGTACTCCCTCCGTCCCAAAATTCTTGTCTTAGATTTTTCTAGATACAGATGTATCAAGTCACATTTTAGTATTAGATACATCCGTATCTAGACAAATCTAAGACAAGAAATTTGGGACAGAGGGAGTAGTTGAAAGTAATCTATAAGAAATCAGTGTCAAACTCTCGCATGTTTTGGTCAAAAGAGGAATTTAGAACCGTCATTTGGCACACTAAAATCACATGCAAGATCACCCAGAAAGTTGTACTACCAGTACTAGTACTGCGTGTTAGATGAAAAAACACGATCAAGATTGAGAAAAAGATCGTCAACAAGAGACATTACCTGGACTTGCTTAATGAGGGATCCCGGAGAGGGGGGCTTGGACAGGGCGATGGCTTTGAGCTTGTCTGCGGTAGTCTCGGCGGGGTGCTTGCGCTTCTTCGTTCCATGAGCCTCGACGGTTTTGGCCAGAGCCATAGACATCACGTCGGCCGGTGCTCCGGCGTCCATCCAAGAGAGGAAGCTGAGAGAGAAGAGTGAAAGGAGGAACGAGATGAGGGAGAAGCGAAGCGAGTGGGGGTTTTCTTCAAGAGAGGAAGCTGAGAGAGAAGAGTGAAATGATGGTTGCTTCGCCCGTCCAACTTACTGCTGGAAAGGAGGGGGTTTTGTGATTTGACGGCTCATTGGGCATTACTACGGCGGTTCGATCGGGGTAGTCTACCGTCACTCTACTATGGAGTAATTTAGTGCATGGCTGGTGGACCCAGGTGCTGGCTGTCCCACACGTCGGCGAAAGTGAGTAATTTAGTGCATGGCTGGAGGAGGATCCGCACGGTAGAGTGTGTCCACTGTTTTTCTGAAGAAAAAAATGATTACAACAAGCGTTTCCACTCTTACGATAGAGGAGTGCGAAACACGGTAGCCACTTGAACATACACAGTGCTCCTACTACTAGGCATGTGCAGTGGTTCATACGTCAGTACTACACAATCTTGTTGCTAGTGTAGTAAGATATGACGATAACAAATGATGTTGTGCGCATGTCAACTACTCCTATATGTAACATAGTACCGCTTTTTTGACTGTCCGGTCGAGGATGAACGGTGAGATCAATGTTAACAGAACTAGGTCCACAGCGCACGGAGAGTACGGTGCTACAGTACTCCACGAAACATGAACCATATGAAGCATGAATAGTGTTAGGCAGGGTGTATGAAGGGTGCACGGGATGCAAGCAAAAGTTCCCTTCTCGACCCACTTTTGGGTGTTTGGCAGAGTGCATGAAGGGTGCATGAGTCCACACTAGTAGGTTGACAAAAATACACGAAGAGGAAACAACTATATTGAGATGAGAATGCAACCAAACACACCCACACGCTTTGTGCTACAGTGACTGATCTACACCGTCTGAGTTTGATCCAACGGTCATGTTGCACCGAGACATGGACATGCCCATGCAGAGGGTGCCTAAACACCACCGAAGTCCCTCTTCTTCTCGAGGCGCACGACGTTGGTGATGCAGGGTGCAACCGCCCGCAGAGCCCGCTCGCAGTCGACGGGAGCCAGCTCGTCAAAGACGGCGTCTAATGGCGCGAATGGATTCTGGTGACGGAGCCCTGAAAGGATTCGCCCGGAAACGGCGACGGCAGCCCGCAACCCCTCCTTGTCCAGCTCAGCCCCCACCATCGCGCGGAGACGGCTCAGCTCCTCGAAGATATAGGTGAAGAAGGAGACCAGGTCAGGAAGCCGCAGCTCATTGAAGTTGACCGGGTGGTCGAACGGGTTTAGCCCTATGGCCAGCATCGTCGCGCTGGCACGACGGTAGGCATCGCGCAGCCGCAACACGTGCGTGGCAACTTGGTTCACCAAGTGGCTGAGGCGATCCTGGACCTCGTCACGATCGGCCCGCTCGCGCTCCAGCCGGCTCCCCTGACGGCCTATCGTATCTCCCGCTTTCTGCAGCAACGCCGCCGACGCCTCGAGCATCTTTGTGGTGGACGCCTGCCGCTTTTGAAGCTCCGTGAACTCCCACACATAATGGAGGAGCATGGCACTCCTCTCCTCCTCGAGCTCACGGAGCTCCACGTCCTTGGCCCTGAGCTCCGCATCCTTGGCATGGAGCTCCTGTGTCAGGCGCCTCACCTCGGACTCCGTGATCTGCTGCGCCGCCATGGCACCAGGTAGAAGCAATGGGGAGAGGAAGCAAAGGGGGAAAATGGCTGAAAGGCAATGCAATCTACGGGAAGGCGGAGGGAGCGGGGAATCTTTTGGTTTTCACCACGGTAAAACACCAGTCGACGACTTCTCACATCAGGGAGTAGTGGGTTTTTACAGGCGGAGTCATCGTGACTAATTGCTGCCGCGCCTGCTCCTGTCAATCAAAAAATTAAAAATCCTGCCGCGCCTGCTCCCGTCAATCAAAAAATTAAAAATCCTGCCGCACCCAAACACTAGAGCAATGCCGCGGTGGATATTTAAATTTACCTGCCGGCAAGTAGATAAAAAAAGGGGTGATAAAACAAATGTGGTGGCGGCCTAGCTAATCGGTCGAACTAGCCCAACTAGCTAGCCACCGTGCTTCACTGATGTACTTGGTGGCAAAGGTGGTCTTTCGTGATTTGATGACTCATTTACTTGCTTCGGCGCTACGACCGAGGAGGACCAGAAAACACGCGGTAGGGCGTCCCACGTTAGGAAGAATATATGCGTGCACCACCCGGGAGGACCCCGAAACCGCGCGGTAGGGTGTGCCACGTCTCGGCACGGAGGAAAAATGTGCGTGTAAAAATATACTGTATCAGACGTAGTACCTATGGTTCGACCTCGGGACCCAGCCAGTCGGTCGAAAACACCCCACTAGCCACACAGCTTCATCATGCAAACGTGGCACGGAGGATAGATGTGGTTAGCTCCGTCTCGACCAGCCACAACGTCTCTTGTTCTAGGCGATTCTTCTATTTTCCAAGCTTTTTTTAGTTGTAATAACACCACGGCAAGCTAGCACCGCTCTTCGTGTGTGCCCGTGCAAAGGTTAGACGATGGAGAGAAGAGAGATTGAGATCGCAGACCTGGGACTCACCAGTAAGTGAGACAACGGTCATGCACGTGTTGACGAGGCACTCCCTCTACTCTACTCAACGCAAGTACTGTATAAAATTAAGTTATGGGACAAAGCCAACAACCGTTCGTTTTTTCAGGCTATCGACTTACGCTTTGTAGTCCAGGTTGCCAATTCGAATCTCGTCTTTCAGATTTGTTAGTTTTAGGTCCAAATTTGATTAATGACAAGTGGGACCCCCGTGTGTTGTTCCGATATTTCAGTGTAGGATGGTTTTTTTGAACAAACACTTTGCGCGGTTAGACAAGTAACGGCACGAGTTACACATATTTTGCAAGTTTACGAACAAAAATGACAGCGGCATAGAATCACATCCACCCTGCAGCTTAGATACTATGGTGATACGAGTTTTTACACCGTTGGAAGTGAGATCCAATGGCTTGGCAGTAGTCTTTGTAATTATGCGCAATTTCCAAACTCTCCAAAGGTTTTTTTGCAAATAAAACATTCAGGCCTCGTGTGTGCCGCTGCATCTTCGATTCAACGGCTCCCCGGTGCTCATATTAGGTGCTCCCCGTAGCTTAGTTACCCGCTACGGTGATATGAGCATCTAGGTCGTATGATCAGTGATCTGATGGCACATGCGTAGTACTTGTACTTTCTGCGCGTTTCCCAAACTCTATCAGCCGTATATTGCAAAAACATTCAAACCTCCTACTGTGGGCCGTTAGATCTCAGTGAACTCGTATCACCATAGAATCTACGGTGCGGGAGCACCTCATACTCTCCCGTGCGAGAAAACATAAGGTGCTATCGCAGCTTGGATGCTACGGTGATACGAGCTTGGAGGTCGTTTGATCTGAGATACAATGGCATCTGAGCAGTCTTTGTGCTTGTAAGCAGTGGCCGAACTCTTTTGGGGCTTTTCTGCAAAAAACCATTCGAACCACCGAGGAGGTGTTGGGTCACAAATCCAACGCCTCCGAAGAGCTTGTATCACCAAAGCATCTAAGGTGTGGTAGCACATGATATTCTTACATACAGGAGAATATGATGTCCTCCTTCATCTTAGATGCTACGGTGATACGAGCATCGAGGTTGTTGGATATGGGATCAAAGGGCATCTAAGTAGTTTTTGTACAAATTGTGTGCAATTCTCAAACTCATCAAGGTTTCTTGCAAAAATATGAAGACACATCATGTGAGCTGCTATATCTCAGATCTACAAGCTCCAAGCAACTCGTATCGGCATATAGCATCTAAGGTATGGGGGCACATGATATTCTCCCGGGGAGGAGGGGTGGGGGTGCACAACCAATCGGTGGTTGGGAGGGTGGGGACAAATATAATCTAAACAACCCTAAACAGAGCTCCACAATTTTATCTAAGGTCGAGGGGTTGACCCCCGACAATCATAGCTCCGCCTAAACACAACATTTGCATGTACTGTAGTACTAGACTTAATATTCATGTTTCAGTTTCATGTTCATTTTAAATATTGAACTGAGGACCATGGATGTCTTACATTTTACTCCCTTCGTTCCTAATATTAGTCTTTTTAGAGGCTTCAAATGGACTGGCACATACGGATGTATATAGACATATTTTAGAGTCTAGATTCACTCATTTTGCTCCGTATGTAGTCACTTGTTGAACTCTCTAAAAGACTAATATTTAGGAATAGAAGGAGTATTTTTGAATTCGTGTCATACATGCATGGTTTGGAAAAATAGATGCACTATACTTATTGGATTGTTGTTGTGTTCGTGCGTGTGTGTCTCTCTGTGTGTGTGTGTGGTCATATGCTTGATACATACAAAGTTTTCTCACCTCCATATTGTTCATCTTTTAAATTTGAATTTGCATTGGAAAACTTACTAGGGATACCATGAAATGTGAAATCCACGTTGAGATCACTATATCACAAACTCACTCTAGTTCAACAACTCGTCATAAATCAATTACCACGTTGAGATTAGTATTTGCAAGGAAAATACGGGTATTGTAATACACATAGATTCGTTCGGCAATTTAAAAGGTTCCTTTCATATTCTCGAATGGTAGGACCCAACGGCGTACCAGCCAGACCTTGGCTCGTGTTGATCCTAAAAAAACCAGGCTCGTGTCCTTCGGTGGCGTGCGTGGTACGCACATTAGGCAACCCCAACCAGTCGAGCCTCAGCGTTTCAAGTTGAAATATCTGGCGGCCAGAATTCCAGCCCTAGGAAATTCCCCTCATGTCCCCGGTCCATAATGACTACCGATGAACAACGGAGGGATGCTTTAGTAACTAGACAACACGTTACCTACCGTGCCGAGCACGGTTCAATTCCCTCGGTCGCCGCTCCTCAAGGTCACCCGTCAACTGCATTGCCTAGTACTACTACTACTACTACACCAGGATGAGCACAGAATTAAGCCCATTTGTTCGTGCCTAGTACTTGAGTTAATATATCAGGCAATGCACTGGTACGGAGGGATTATCCTTTTACTCTGCATATATAACTTGTCTGAAGTCTAACTAAGCAAAATGTTTGACCAAATCCTTTCTTAAGAAATACAACATGACAGATGTACGGCTTGAAAATTTATTGCATGATGCAGGTTATGATATTGTTTCGAATCCTGGATCTTAAATTTCAGAAAATCCAAAAGTGAGCATAAATTCTTGAAACTAAGCATGGTCACGTGATATGGCACACATATTACTTCATAAGTTTTTTCTTCAATTGAGACAAGCTGCTTATGACAAGTGGCACAAATGAAGAGCCAAGGTATTTTGGAACAAAGACCTGTCACGTTAAGGCGAACGCTTTCACTATTGAAACCATGGGCGTTTACGTGCCGCCACGAGTCCCCGCTTCTCATCGGCAGGTGCCGTCCGAGCAAGCGTGTGAGTCGACGGGAGGCGTGCGAGCAGACCGCTACGCCGGCTGTCAGGGAGGCGTGCGAGCAGATCGCTGTGCAGGCTCACCGGGAGGCAAGCCCTTTGACAAGGCTCTGCCGCCCACCGTCGTCCCAACTGCTCCCACTTTTAGTGTCGCCGGTGCCGCAGTTTAAAATCAACCCCGCACTACCCGGTATCACTACAATCCTCTCTCTTCCTCTCCGATTCTCCTGTCGTCTACCTCCAACTAGCCTGACCTAAACGTACGCCATGCCGCATCACGATGGTCTACCCTTAGTGTTCCAGTTTCCTGAGGAAGACACCCAGCCAGAGTCTCAAGAACATAAGGCGCTTTGGGACGAGCTTGAACTGGCCTTGCGGGAAGACGCCGCGCCTGTCCCCGCTCCCGTTCCGGCTCCCGTCGCCCCGACTGCGCCAGCGCCCATCCCCGTGGCATTGATGGGCTGGGATCCGCACATTGTCGCCGAGCTTGATCCCACGGGGTTCCACGAGGTCCCCGCCGACTTTCACGCGCCCGTGCACCTGCCAGCGCATGCGCCTGCGCGTGCACTGACGCGCACTCCCGTGCTGGTGCCCGTGCACCTGCCAGCGCATGTGCCTGCGCGTGCACTGACGTGCGCGCCCGTGCCGGTGCCCGTGCACACGAATGTCTCCGCCGCGCCGTTGACAGCGCATGTCCCCGCGCGGGTGCCAGTGCCCCCCTCAGCGGCATGGATGGCCGCCGTCGACCGCTTCCTTGCACCAACGCCAGTCGCCTCCTCCCGCCAGTTGACTCGCTCCGAAGTCGAGAACATTTTGGCCTTCCTTGAAGCTAGGCCAACGTCCAGGAGTACGCCAACAACGGCGCAAGACGCCGCCGTCGCCGTCGGTCAGTGGCCCGACGACACACAGAGCACGGCAGAGGAGCCACTTCCCACCGCGAGACGCCCCCGCCGCCGCCGCGTAATCTAAAATTTGCCATGAAAAACGTTCGGATTGCCATGCTTAAAATCCGAACGTTTATCATTTCCGTTTATTTTATATCGATCATCGTATAATTTAAAGTCGGAGTCAGACTGAACGAAATGTATGGTTTGATCGATTGAATGTTCTGCTAGAGCCGTATCAAATTAAATATAAAACGTCATCAAGCCACATGTATTCCTTATCATCCAACGACCTAGACTACTTCAATTTCGAGCGCTCAACACGTTTAGCGTGCAGTTAATTTCATGCCAAAAATAGTGCTAATCACATGACAACACGCGAATAATATCCCAGTAGTTAATATCTGCATGCACTTAATATACTTCAAAATTAATGTGCATTGCACGTACACACTGACTAGTGCTACTAGTACGTGAAACTGGTGCCGTGACTTGTGAACGCGTCCAGATATGGTCAACGGCAACATCGCCCGCGAGTTCTTCCTGTTTGCCCGTGCGTCTAAACGCAGAAGGGGAGGAGAGAGAGAGCACACATGGAACCCACCAGTAAGTGAAGGCGAATAGTACTAAACATAATATACATGTTATCCATTAATTAGGCTGTGGTAATATAAAAACATTATGTGAACAAAGTGGGTACAACAAACATTACTATTCTACGTATGTTGCCTATTGACGTGCGGCTTGAAGGCCCGGTCGCATGTTCGATCCTCGTCCTTTATTTTTTAATTTGTATATGGGTCCAAATTTGTTTCATGATATGTGGGCCCCTCGGTGTGTAGTTTGTAGCACTTTAATTTGTGGGTCAAAATTTGTTCCATTCCAAGTGGACTATCGGTGTGTAGTTTTGTAGCTTATTTATAATAATTAAAGAGAACAACATAGTTTTTTCAATAATACCATGCTGCGACGTTGAAGGCGAGAAAGGACGTGCGAGAGAGCGATGACCGAGCCAGAGGGGAATCAACTAGGGGAGTTGCGTGGGTTGCAACGGTGTTTGGAGTAGTTGTGGGCCGAATGCTATGAAAATATAATCTAAACCAACCGGAATAAATGCCTACACAAATTAATCCAAGGTTGGAGTGCCCCTCGCAATGTAAATAGCTCCGGCTTTGCGAGGGATGGAGAGGTAGTAGCTTCAACGCGTGGAAGATACGGTGTGAGAAAGCGAGGTCAATCGAGACACATATAGATAGAGAGACAAAGTGAGTGTGGTCCGACATTCATTGAACAAATATATATGCTCTGGAGAGATATTGTCTGATTGAGCTTTTTTGCAAGGGTGAGGGCTGTAAGATAGAGCTTGAGAGATGATCCAGTCACAGACGTGTAGATATATTTTGTGCGTGGGAGGAAGCAAGGTCAACCGATCACATAGGGTCACCGTGCGATCGAAAGAGTGAGACGGGTTGGAGAGAGTGACCTAGATAGACGATGTGCGTGAGAGAGTATACAATGTGAATAGGTCGAATTGGGCTCAAACATGGTGATATATCGTTCTTGTCCGAGAAAGAGCGAGGTCAATCGAGACATATGGAGAGAGAGAGAGAGAGAGATTGAGTGAGCGTGGCCCACCATGAGGTCGAAAGAGTGGCGGCGGCTTGGATGGACTGACCTAGATAGACAATCTGCATGAGAGAGTATAGAGTGTGTCGATCGAGGCCCGAACAGGGAGATATATCATTTGTGTGTGAAAGAAAACGAGGTTAAACGAGACTCAGATAAAGAGAGCGAGATTGAGCGAGTGTGGCCCGCCGTGCGGAAGAAAGACTGAGACAGTCTCGAGGGAGTGACCTAGATATACAACGTGCGTGCGTGCGCACGAGAGGTTGGGGGGCTAGATAGGCAATGCATGTATTTAGCGCGAGAGGGTGAGAGGGAGAGGTGGGGAGAGAGAGCTCGGCATGGGGTGCAATGGCGGGTGTGTGAGGTAAATACATTTGGTAACAGAGCGGAAAAAGGGGTTGTGTAGTTGAGAGACTTAGAGATCGAAACATGGAGAGAAAGAATGAATGTGTGTTGGAAACCGATAGCTTCCTAAGGTGGTTAGGAGAGGAAGATTGACCGATACAGGAAGTATGTAGCGTTTGTGCGGGCGGGGGGGCTAAAAACAACATTTGAATGTACATAGTACGAGACTTAATATCGATGTTTCAATTCGGTTAATTATTTCGAATTCGTGCCATACTAAGTTTCAAAAAGTTGACATTGACTCAGTTTGTTGTGCTATTTTTTAGGTCATATGTTTGAATCCATCCAAAAGTTTTCTCACTACCATGGTGTTCATCATATACATATGAATTTGTATTAAAAAAAGTAGCGTGGATACAGTGAAATGCGAAATCCACGTTAGAATTGGATATCGCTACGTGACACACACTCTAATTCAAATAACTAACTACGTGACACACACTCTAATTCAAATAACTAATTATGTGACACACACTCTAATCCACGTTAGCGTGGGTACCGTTTCGATTTTTTTCAAATAACTCCTCATTAATTAATTTATAGTACTCCCTCTGTTCACTTTTATAAGACCTTGAAGACATTTCAGACAATGTGCAAAACAGTTCATTTTAAGTTGTCTGAAACGACTTACAAAAGTGAACGGACGGAGTATCTCGTTTCGAATGACTAATTATTGCAAGGAAAACACGGGCATGGTAATACATACAGATTCGTTTGCAAATGAAAGAAAATTCGTTTGCATTCTCAAATGTAGGCGCACCAGGCACACCAGGGTCATGCCGGGGTGGACGCTGCTTCGGTTACTTAAAGGCAACTGCCTTTGGGTCACTGACATGTGGGCCAGCCACCTGTTGGGCCCACATGTCATGGACACAAAGGCGGGTGCCTTAAGGCACCGAAGCATAGTCCTGTCGGGGTGGTCGCGTGTGTCGAACGGACGCGTAGCACCCAGCCACCCACCCCCCTCCCCCCCAAAAAAGGACGACGGCAATATAAGTTCGCGCTTCCACGTTTCGGATTGAAATATCTAGCGGCCCCAATTCTAGCCCTGCAAAATCTCTCTTCTCCACCGTCCCCTTCCGCGCCTAGATTGCTCAAATCCCTAATTCGCCGCCAACCCTCGAATCACCCCTCGTCTCGTCTCTTTCCCCACCGTTCCCCACCTCTGTGCCGGACGACGACGACGAAGACGACAGTCGCGCTTCACCACCACACCGGAGCTACCTCATCTACGCCCTCGTCCACCGCACCGGGTGGTCCACCGACAACGTCGGCCACCGCAACCGACGTGCCTCACAGACACCGAGTTCCACCGCATCGGTGCGCTTAACCGACGTCGTCTCCCAGCTCACCGGGGCTACTTCACCGAGCACATCATCGCACCTCCGCCCCCGAGGCCGTTGGGGCTTCACCAACGGTCTCGTCCACCGCATCGTAGCGCTCTGCTGCCACTCAAGATCTGCATCCGTGCGCGGCCAGCCAACGCCAGCGCATCACCCTCAACGGCTCTGAAGTGACTCGCACTCTAGCTAGGCGAGCATGCCCAAACGCCGGCCCGAACTAGGTATCCACACATCACTCCCTTGTGCACTATTCCGACGATGTTTGGATATCCTTTCACTGCTCTCTTAGCTTACACGCCTATGCAACTCTGACTTTAACTCTTATTTCTTCTGGAGATATCATCTGAAACAAGCAAATCCATTTTTTAGCGAAGCATGACGGCGCTACGGGATCTGGTACACATCCTGCACACCCGTATAACCTTGTAAGTATCTGTCCTCCGGTACAACATCAAGGTCGATTCCTCTTATTTGATCAACCATTCGCCGTGTCAAAAATGCAGAGGGGGATGCAAGGAGCACAAGGCCTGCACATCCAAGCAAGTGGTAACATGGACTTGTACATGGAACATCCCAAGCGCAAGCAGAGCTGCAGTGAGCCTGTACAACGAGCTAGCGTAAGTCCCTGCATTTCATTTAATTCGTACTGGCATTCGTGTATGATTTGTGTGTAGTGGCTGATCCACAAATTCAAGTTACCAGGGGCGAACATTTAACTTAAAAAATACGAAGGCACTTGCACTCCGGAAATCAACATAACTTGAGAAATGTGAAGCTACATGCACTTTGAAAACCAGCTAATGATCCAAAGTAGTTCAGATTATAAACACTAAATGATGCAAGCACCAAAAAACACAAAATGCAACATGGTGTACAAGGACTACAAACATGGTCTGTACCTACTTGAATTATTCGTTCTTTGGCTGAAAATATCAAAGTGTAATTGCACGTATAACCAGTGCGCAAACTGCATATCAATATATCTATCCTGCACAAGTATGCCAATAGTTTCAAACAACAGATTAGAAAAGTATTTATGCTATGTTGTCATGATACGGGGACTTTCTGGTAGATGGCCTCAACGTTTCCTCAAGCTATGAAAATGCACTATAATTTGCTTGTCATCAATGCCTGCAAATCTCTGTCTCTCTCAACATACTAGATCATCATTAGACACTAAATCCTTCAATGAGCTTGCAAAATGCTTGCATTAGATCCTTCATTAGACACTATATGTTCATCACCAGGAGCATGTAAAATGTTTGCATCAAATCCTTCATTAGCAGTCTGTTCATTAGACACTTCAGGCTCAAGAACAACATGAGCTTGTATGTTTGCACCAAAAACTTGATTAGATACATCAGATTCAGTCGATTTAGTATTGATTGGGGGAGTTATAAAATAAGTAGAAATTGGTTTCATTTTCTCATAGATTCCCTACATACAAGCAGTTTTACAACACCGTCAGGTTTAACTATTGGCCAAAAATTGAAGAGTTGAATTAGATATAATGTGAAGGATGCCAGTATTTTCATCCTATTGTAGATTGCTTAGATCTCGATATGCCAAAAGTAATCGCATGAAATATACAGTAAAAGCCAGTGTGATGTGTTTGGCTACAACTAGTCTGACTACACGTCCTCATATAACATATCAAGGACGCACCATCTTACCAGATTAACCATTCGACTTACCCATGCAGTGTGGGAAGAAAGAAGTATTGGGACTGCGTATCCAAGCAATTGATGCCATGGACTCCTTCATACAACCTTGTAAGCAAAAAAGAAGTTGCAGTGTGCCTGTACAAAGAACTAGCGTAAGTTCAGTTACCTGCTTCTCGGAATTTTAGTTAGCCACTTATTGCAAAATTGTTCAATTACGTTGCTTGGCTTAATTTAGTTTGCTACTGATTACATAATGGCACAGCCTGTTAATCATATTGTAGACTGCGCCTATCTATGTGTTTGATACTTACTGTTAAGAATTACCTGTTTGCCTTAACTTAAATATCTACTTGTTTGTTTAACTTCTTTGCTGCTGCAACAGCGGGTTACAATGATGTTAATAACTACTTTTCAGCATCCAATTGAAACTATTTAATTCCTTGTTTGTTTAACTGGTTTGCTGTTATAACTCCCAGTTGAGATGTTTTGCTAACTTCAACTTTTTTGAATCTAATCGAAACTTTAATGGCAAAACAGGTTAGCCCAAGATCAAAGAGCGAGGTCCCCATGGACGTTGCATCATCACACAGCAGTGGCACCGGCCCAATCGTGCATTATAAATTGCCAACTGCTGATGCTCTAGAGGCTAAACTAGTGGTAGAAAGAGATTCTGCTTCTGCACTTAGAGATGAAGTTGACATGTTGAGGAAGCGAACAGCACAATCACAAGCAGTACTCAAGACAACCATTAAATATTTGGTGGATTTCAAAACGAAGCAAGCTGAGACTGACCAGATTGTTAAGGTCCTGAAGGAAAAAGGAAATTAAATTCCTACTTGGTAAATCATAGGTGAAATGTTCTTTCCATAGTTGAATAGCCTTTGTGTTATCTGATCATGTAATCAATCAAACCATTTGTTTTAGAGATCATGTAATAATTATTTTTTTGGTTTGTAATTTTATTTTAGCACAAGTCTATATTAATTGATAAGACTCGGAGACATTTCATTTGGATTGCTGTGCCAGACCTACAAATATGCCAATCGGGCTGAATGTGCATTCAACAATAGTAGTAGTATAGATGGACCATAAGTGGCACGCAATGGAAAGGGCCAAGATGCTGGCTAAAAAAAGGATGTTGTTGTAGCCAAAAAAAAGTACAGCGGCCTGGCTTATGTATGTTAGTTGATATTATTGATCCATATACTCTATAAGTGTTTATATGTCTCTTCGTTCTGTACATTCTTGGTTGATTGACTCGGTATTTGAATCTTGATACATCGCTTGTGTACATATCTAAATGGGAGTACACATTATGCTGCGTGTGACATTTGAGTTGGTCATGAAGTGTTCCAAATATTCGAATTCACCTTAAACTAGATTCTAGTTTCTGAATTTGAGTATCGGCATTTGTAAACCATATTCATATATGACAGTGGAATACATCTTTGTCGTCCTTTTGAAGATATATAAAAACACATAGAATGATTTATAAAGATCCATATAGGAATACAAAATGGATTCGAATTTAGTTGCTAGGGTAAACGTGGATGCTTATTGTCCCAAAATTCGAAAGAAGCAGCAAAATGTCCACACCCACGTCGGCTGCCCGAAGCCAAGTGTTTGGGAGATGGAAATTACTATCTACCCATTACACGGACAATCCATCGGCCCGATTTCCACTGCTCTAAATAGGGGTAGGCTAGTAACTTCAATTAGACGTGACACGACCGCCTCTGAGCCCATTCCGACAAGGTGGGCGTCAAACATGGGCGGCAAAACTCCTTTGATTCAAGCTCATCCGAAAGACCTCTGTTTCTCCCTCCATTCCCCATTCATACACGGTGGGCGGCAAAACAAACTCGACTTGGACGAAATCGATGTAGGCAAATATTTTCAATAGGGGCAGGTTTGTAACTTCACTCAGACGTGACACAACCGCCCTACCTGTCAGCCCCGTTCATACACCGTGGGCACCAACCATGGGCGCCAACCACCCTCTCCTCGCTCGTTATCGCTCTGGGCAAATATTGGCGAGATGCGAGATTACCGTCCTATCCCCAACCGACGAGACGTCCAAATTTTAAACGGGGGCTAAGTTCATAACTTTCCCATATTTCAGACAGGCGCGTCCCAAAAACATGGTTCCCCGTACCTCTCCCTCCATTTTCCCATTCATACACCATCTGCGCTAGAACACCCCATCCCCACACCAGCCTCCGTCCGCCACCCCATCCATCGCCGTCGTCCTCCACCACATCCATCGCCACCGTCCTCCACCATGCCGGAGCGCCTACCAAGACCGCGTCGTCCACTGCTAGAGATGGACGTTTCTCATCCACGGCGACGGACCAATAGCCTTCTATCGCGTCCTCTCACTTCATCGGCGGCGTCGTCCTCTTTGCCGGGGCCGCTCACACGACCTTCTCTTCCACCGCAACGGGACTTATCCCCCAATGCACCCGTCTACCGCCGCAGATCTGCTTCAACGCCACCGACAGCCATCACACCCCCGATGCCTACACGGCGCCGCAAGAGAGGTGGTACTTCATATCTCCTCAACTTTTTGATCTCAACAAGAAAATAGATCTTAACTTGGTTACTCTACTTTCTTTTCAGCTCTTAGAATTTAGTTCTTAGTTCGAAGCAAACAATGGATGCTAAATATCATTTCTCCGGTTTGCAGCTTCAAATCTGCCATGGCACAACCATAATACGGTTTAATTGATCATGCTTAGGGTTTAATTGATCATGTTGGTTCCGTGGTGGTTTCTTTAATAGAAATCGGAGGGGAAACCCTCTTTTGCTAAAAAAAATATGCTTAGAGTTTCCCCCTTTTATGATCACTATACGATCAGAATACGTGCTTCGTGTCATAATAACACTGCTCCACCCATCAAGCTAAACAAGCTTAGTTGTTCAAATACGAATCTGATATTATTAAAACAGAGTTGTTTAATTGGTCAGCTAAATGTTCCTAAATTAGTTTCGAAAATGCATGTTCGCCGCTCAGATGTGTATCTCTACAGGGTGCCCACGATGGGCCGGCCCACCCTGGGATTTTGGGTCGTCCCATGCCCCGATTCCCCTATGTTCTGCTGCGCGCTTCCGATCTCTACTCGCCCCCAGCCGCCTGCCTCGCCGGCGACTTGCCGTCACCGGACGGCATGACTCTAGGAGGAGACGCCGGACTAACAGGAGGCCAGGAGCCGCTCGCCCAACAGCGTCACCGCTGCCCGGGCGCGCCGCCGTGCCTACCTTCCCAGTCCGTTCAGGGCTCAGGCATGCAGCACCCACCAAGCCAACCCGATTTATCCTGAGATACGTCCTCAACACTCAGCAGCCACTCCTCATCACCCATTTTCTAATTGATTCATTACTCATTAGGCAGGACTTTCATTAGGGTTTGTTGTGTGCTCAGTGCTACCTACACTTAATGGTTCAGATGTATTTCGGTAATCTTTAGTACCTCTAAAGTTCACAGGGTTTTCAAAATTCCGGCCCTCGGAACAGAAACTAGTCATTTTGGATTGTTGGTCGTAGTGACATTGACCCGGATTACTACTGCAAGCCAGGTTTGTTGACAATTTTACTTGTCTTTCTTACTCATTCGATATAATATCCAATTATTCACGTCGATTAGTTGCAAACAATAAGTGCTAGACAAACTTCTTCATTCAGATTTTGGACGGTCTCTTACTGCAGTTACAATTCTGCATACTTGTCCTAGTAAGCTCACAAGTAAATGATTGATTCACTACATCTATGCTTGCCTTGTCATATTTGTTGTCAATATTCTTTTAGGGTGGACCACCCTATTTCTAAATACTGGAACCGTAGACATGAGTGAATGGTATTTCTCTATGTGATCTCTTCCATCATGTGTGGGTAACGAACACTGCATTGTATAGAAAGAAAGTGTCATTTCCAGCTTTTACATAGGTTTCGATCTTTTACATGGAATACAATCTGCCTACTTGCTTTGTGTCGCACTACCAACACTCCACCCTTGAAGCTAAACATTATGCCACTCATAATTTCTTAGTTTATTTGTTCAAATACGAATTTCATATGATTCTAATGTTCCTACTTCAGTTTTCAAATGTGTGCCTGCCTGTTATAGAGACATAAGGGGTTTGTATTTCTGTGTGTGGTCTGGTCAGCACGGTTGGGGAGGTGAACTTTGCATATGCAGGGGTTTATAGGGAGACACTCTCCGAGTTGAATCCGCAATGCATTCCATAGATAATCTGACTACTTTTTATGTTTTCATGAATCTCAGATTCTGAACAGCATCATAATGATTATGAGCTTGCGCGCATGAAAAGAATAAAGCAGACAATGCCATGGCTGTCAAACTTGGCATTAAGGGACTGAAATCAAGTCTTGATGCAATGCAATGCAAACGCTCTCCACCTACAGATTCATGCTCAGAATATGATCCTAACAGTGATTCTGAGCTAGAGGGAGACCTAAGTCAATGTAGCTCCCTAGTGGAGGAGTCAGAGGAAGATGCCCTATCTCATTCACCCATCAAGGTACTTGCTCTAACTTTCCAAGGTTACATTGCTCGCACATATCTTGCAACTGATGCTTTGCATTGCTTCTACTTTGTTGAACTGCCATTACCTTAGTTTACACATCGTGTATGTGAATACGCCCTGCCTATCCATTTTCAGTACATATTCCATCTGTCATCATACCATATTTATCCATTCAAATGTTGTTCTTGTGTATCAGACGTTCAAAAGGAAGAGGGTGATTGCTGATCGTGGAGGAGCACAAGCAAAGTAATTGGAAAAGGTAGTGGCACCTGATAAATCAAATAGCCCATTAGGTGTAGTTGCAATATCACCTGACCCACAAAATACCCCAACTCTAGCAGACTCTAGCCCTACTACACTGGTCATTTCTGATGCCCCAACTCAGCAGACCCCAACTGCAGCAAACAGTATGATTATGCCAGTTGACATAGCACCAGCTGTACGACACAAAACCCCCATTCCAGCAAAGAGTACACCAAATCCAGTTGCCAAATCCCTTTTCGAACCAGAGAGAGCCCAAATTGCAGCAAATAGGACCCCTGTTCCATTTCTTTCCAGTTTAGAAGACGAAGCTTATGTTGTTGTCAGGAACTTTGTGCGCATCTTTCCTTCATGGAAAGATTATACCACAAACACAGAACAATTTCCAGTCTTCCTCCGCAACTTACGCATAAGTAATGTACTAATGTTATTCATGGTCATTACTGCATATGTTTCTACTGACAGAAGACACAAGATTTCATTCTTTTAAATAGGCGAGGAGCAAACTGGATTGTGATGACGAGCAAGGGTTGGTTGCGCTTTTCAAGCACAAGTTGATGAAGTATCGTTCCTACCTGAGGCAAGCGCACTTCGATGGCAAGCCTCTAAACGAAATTTCTGTAAAGTCTCCGGTGCTACATTTATCCGATGGTGACTGGAATAATCTTGTTACACATTGGTCTCGGCTGCAGCATAAGGTACTGTCTATGATATCACATCACAATTTGAACTACATTTCTGCATTTGCCTTAATGTCTCACTTGTACGAAAACTGTTAGCAGAAGAACATTCGTTCTCAAGGGACCACAGAATCTCGCAACTATACTGCACACTACATTGCTCTTGTGAGTACCTCTTGCCCTGTATGACCATACTTACTTTCATAGCTGTTTGATTATGTAGCATCACTGCACATGTTAGCCTCGTAATCTTCCATTTGGTGGACATTATAAGATCCGTATGGACTCTTACATAAATTTAGAATCAACCCAATGCTTTTGAAGAGGTTTAGCTCTGCAGTCCTCTTGTAAGGACGGAACGTGGTCTATCACTGTACTTACATTAACAGCTACTCCCTCCGTCCCATAATATAAGAACGTTTTGTACAGTACACCAGTGTTCAAAACACTCTTGTATTATGGGAAGAGGAATTGGTTCATTTTGTAGCATTCTGCATCTTATCTCCCTCGCCCACCATTTACTAAAAAAGATCAGATCTATATTTAATCTTACCAACAAGTAGAATACACAGACAATGCCAGTGCAGAAGTGTAGCCCATTGCTCTTGTCAGTACATTTTGTCTTGTAACGCTTGTACTTCCAGGGATTGGTAGTTGATTATGTAGCATCAATCTGCATCTTATCTTCATTATCCTCTATCCCTTCCAGTATTATCATATCTATAATTACTCTCTACAAAATGTAGAGTACAGGCAATGCTTATGAAGAAGATTCTGTGCTGAAATTCTTGAGTTATCCTTCCCTTGACATGGAGAAGGGCATTATAAAGCCGGTGTTAACTGTTAATGTAAGTCAGTCCTTCTAAAGCCTTTATCCTCAACTGATGTTTAATTTGCTCATACTCCCTATCGTTTACCGCTGTTTAGTTTGCTGTTTCTACCAAAATGCATGTTCGTAAGAACCGTAAGTTCTAAGTTTTACTTGTAAAACCAAATTCCTTATTCATACCATGCACATTACTTAATACTCCCTATATGTATGCTTGTTTTTGTGGATCTATAATCCAGTGTGTGGTGAAGCAGCCCACGTTTGCACCTTGTCATCTCCTGTTTTATCTTACTGATGTGGCTGATGATATGAACAACATGCCATGCACATTATCCAAAATAGATACAATGATTTTCTTTGCCCTTCATCTATGCTTATTATGTTGACATGGTAATCCAGTAGTGTGGTGAAGCTCCCCGCATTATGAACAATGCCAAATTATGCTATTGATATTTTGAACTTACTCTTTATTTTCTAATTTGAAATTGGATAGAATTGACAGAACAATTATCATCTTTGTTTATACACGTGCAAAACCTGTCATCTCTCTGCTTTGTTTCAGGGTGATATGCCTGATGGCATGCACAAGTCTGCTGAAGGCTGTGAGACAAACCCAATATATATCGTAGCAAAGAAGGCAAAACATCTTGAAGATAGCGAGACAACCCCAAAGTCTTGTCTTGATGCAGTGTTCAAGTTACTTGAGACTAACAGTCAGACAAGCTCACAGAATTCGTTGTCTGAATCAGTTCGACTTCTTCAGTCCCAAGTCCCAAGTTACTTTGACTTGAAGTCCTATCTCTAAGAAAGATTGCGGAGAACACCAATGAGAACCTCATCGCTAAACAGCTACACCTAGAAGCTATGACCGACATGCCAGGCCGGTCTCACAGCCTTGCTCAGCAGCTTGCGCAGTAGTTCCCCCGCAAGGCTAACCTTTCTTGAACTGTCTTGGAAGTGGTCTCGGTTCAGTATTATTTTGGTACGCTGCAATGGTGCCCAGTTTTTGTAATCTGCTTCTTCGTTGTGCTTTATGATCACTGGTGGCGAACTTCGATGCCCAGTGGATGTAATATACCTCAAATCCTTTATTGTATAGTGTAGGTTTATTCTTAGTTACTATGCCGTAATTTCTTTATTGTATAGAATAGGTTTGTTCTTAATTCCTACTAGTTACTGCCATCATTCGCTATCTGAAAAAAAATCAGATGTAGTCGATCGGACCGAAACATTCGACTCTAACGGGCCAGGTTTTTAGCGGGCCACAATTGGGCCAGCCTGCGTCTTTCTTGGGCCCGAATGATTGGGGCCTTCACACATTTCGCCAGGCCCAAACTTACACCGGCCTATATTTTAGTTAGGCCTTTTGTCGACCCAGCGCTTAGTTTGGCCCACGTAGCATTGGGCCATTAACAGGCTGAATATTGTACCGGCCTATTATGGCCGAGATGAAACCACGGGCCTTTAGCAGGCCAAAATGCATGTTGGGCCTCAATTTTCACTAGTCGTCGACGGGCCTTCAGCAGGCCAAAATGTAGACCGGGCCGTTTTGGGCCCAGTTAGCTCACGGGCCGTTACCAGGCCGAAACATATCTCGGGCCTTAGTTGGCCCACTCATATCATGGGCCTTTAAGAGGCCGAAAGCTTAGCATGGGCATCAACGGGCCGAATTACGCGACAGGCCTTTAACAGGCCCAAAGTCACGTTGGGCTTAACTGTTGCCACCTTTAGCACGGGCCGTTAGTGGGCCCGATGTCCCGTCGGACCATATATGGCCCATGGGCAGCACGGGCCATTCCCAGGCCGAAGTCACACCGGGCTGAAATGGGCCCATGTCTACATCAGGCCTCTAACAGGCCGAAAGTCACTGGGCTGTAGTTGGGCCCAAATATTGGGCGAACAATTAACGGGCCAGATCTGGCTTCGGGCCGCAAATGGGCCCAAATATTGGGCGAACAATTAACGGGCCAGATCTGGCTTCGGGCCATAAATGGGCCCAAATATTGGGCGAACAATTAACGGGCCAGATCTAGCTTCGGGCCGTAAATGGGCCTTTATTAAGCAAGCCATTATTGGGCTGGTCACTAGTACCTGATTAAGTTCTACGGGCCTTTGACTGGGCCGGCCTTTTTAACCTATATGGGCCTCTGTTGGGCCCAGCCACGTGTCGACGTATCATAGGCATGTCTCCTCCAATGGACGGGCGACATCTGGCCCACTGACACAGGTGTTCCCTTCGGCCAATCAGAATTTTACACGTGGAAATTTCCCATTGGTCAGGTCTGTTAACGGGTTATCGGATCCAAAATCCGACCCGATAGCTTAACGGCGTTCCGTTACGGCGGATGCCACGTGTCGGTCACCCTTGACGAAAGCACTTCTGTGACGCGCGATTTATCGTCATGGAAGTGGACACTTCCGTGATGATAATTTCGGTAATGTCATGGAACACTTCTAGGACATCGCAGGTATGACTATCTTGATTCTGTCATAAATTTGTCATGGATGTACATGCATGACAAAAAACGCGACCTACTGTGACAAACACGTATCATCAGGGAAGTGTATTTTTTTGTAGTGAGGGGGGCGCCGCACACGGCTAGGAATCAATGTTGTATATTATAGCGGTGCCCCCTCATATATATAGGTTGGAGGGGAGGAGAGGCAGCCAAGGGGCGCCCCAAGTAGGAGGAATCCTACATGGGCGCCTCCCAATTCGGCCTCCCCCCTTCCATATTCATCCGGAGGGGGAAGGAAGGAGGAGGGAAGAGGGAAGGAAGGGGGAGGCCGAATCCCTCCCCTTCCTTTCTCTCTTCCCCTCTTTCCTTCCCCCCTATTTCGGCCTACATGGGGCGCACCAGCCCCCTAGGGGCTGGTCTGTCCCCTTCTTGGCCCATTAGGCCCATGTAGTTGCCGGGGGGATGCCCGGAACCCCTTCCGGTGACCCGATATGTACCCGGTACGCCCAGAACATTTACGGTGTCCGAATGTCATCGTCCTATACATGAATCTTTACCTCTCGACCATTTTGAGACACCTCGTCATGTTCGTGATCTCATCTGGGACTCCGAACAACATTCGGTCACCAAATCACATAACTCATATAATACAAAATCGTCATTGAACATTAAGCATGCGGACCCTATGGGTTCAAGAACAATGTAGACATGACCGAGACACCTCTCTGGTCAATAACCAACAGCAGAACCTGGATGCTCATATTGGTTCCCACATATTCTACGAAGATCTTTATCGGTCGAACCGTAATGACAACATACGTTATTCCCTTTGTCATCGGTATGTTCCTTGCCCGAGATTCGATCGTCTATATCTTCATACCTAGTTCAATCTCGTTACTGGCAAGTCTCTTTACTCATTCCGTAATGCATCATCCCGCAACTAACTCATTAGTCACATTGCTTGCAAGGCTTATTATGATGTGCATTACCGAGAGGGCCCAGAGATACCTCTCCGATACTCGGAGTGACAAATCCTAATCTCGATCTATGCCAACCCAACAAACACCTTCGGAGATACCTGTAGAGCATCTTTATAATCACCTAGTTCCGTGTGACGTTTGATAGCACACAAGGTATTCCTCCAGTATCCGGGAGTCGCATAATCTCATAGTCAAAGGAATATGTATATGACATGAACAAAGCAATAGCAATAAAACTGAACGATCATTATGCTAAGCTAACGGATGGGTCTTGTCCATCACATCATTCTCCTAATGATGTAATCTCGTTCATCAGATGACAACACATGTCTATGGTTAGGAAACTTAACCATCTTTGATTAATGAGCTAGTCTAGTAGAGGCTTACTAGGGACACTCTGTTTTGTCTATGTATCCACACATGTATCAAGTTTCCGGTTAATACAATTCTAGCATGAATAATAAACATTTATCATGACATAAGGAAATATAAAATAACAACTTTATTATTGCCTCTAGGGCATATTTCCTTCAGTTGTGTCCGACCATCCCAAACAACTTTTATGAAGGATAAAATATCCTGGATGGAGTAGTTATTCTTCATGATACCGTTCACAAGATGCATCGAAAGAACATGAGTGGGGTAGTATTCTAAATTATCTTCGAAAAAGCATATGACAAATTCATATGGTACTTTCTCCAACAGACCCTGAAATGAAGGGCTTCTTCGAGAAACGACGCACGGGGCTTCATAATTTTGTTACCAGAGGCATAATTCTCGCGACACTAACTAGCTAAACTATCACGGTTGTCCTTAAACTCAACAAGGATATTATTTTTACATTTGTGATCTTTTTTCTACATAAAATTTAGTAAGGATATTGTTTGCACATTTGTGAATCTTGTTAAAAAATGACATCCTGGCCAAAGCTTTGGAATCGGTTGACAACTCATCTCACCTTAGTTGTTGTTCAATTGATGAAAACAAACATATTTGACCCTTATTTCTACATATATTTTTTATCATTTTAAGGCAAAAAGAGGTGTTTGCGGTTGGAATCTAACTCTTCAAGAAGACCTTGGTTGAATCAAACAAACCAAATAGATCCATAATTCTTTGTTTATGTTTTCTTATCAAAATCTTATTTGTGTGTATGTGAACTGCTCGAGATGACCAACCTAATTTGTCAAGTACACTCATAGGCTATAGTTACCGGGATGCATATATCAAAATTACCAACATGGTGATTACGTGGTTATCGGGCTCCATATGGTATAGTTATGAACCATGTTATTTTGGAGTTGCCAACATAAAAGTTATGTACGTTGTTAGGATTCATGCTGAAGTCATCAACTTGCTCATGCCACAGTTACCGGGTTGCCCACGCTAAAGCTACCAGGGTGTAAAGTTACCATGTTACTCATGCTGAAGTTATGAGGTTTCTCATGTTATAGTTACCAGACCGCTCTTGCAGAATTTACCAGGCTGCTTATGTCATGGTCATCAGGCTGCTCATGCTAAAGTTACGAGGATGCCCATGCTACAGTTACCAACATAGTGATTATGTAGTTATGAGGTTGTGCATGCTATAGTTACTGACATGAGACAAATATAGTTGCCCACTACTCGTGTTTCATTTGTCCAGTGTGTTCCGTCACAATCACCACCGTAGTAGTCATGTAGTTACAGACTTACAATGGTGTTTGTGGCGGATCAAGTTTTAGAATCGATAACTGACCACGAGTAATCCGATAACCTACATAACATGGCAACTCTTTTCATAATGGGTGATAACTTTCTAAGTGAAAATCCATGGAAATGTTGCCAAAAAACGGTTTTTATGCTCGGTAACTTATGTGTGAACAGATTGATAAATTAAGTATTGGAGCTAGGTAACTAACATACTCCAGCTTTGCTCACTTACTTGCGCACTGCAGCTAGGTAACTTACATACTGCAGTAGGGTAACCTATATACCAACATGGAAAATGGTTTTGAAGGTCTTGTTGCTACATATTTAATGGCCAAAACAGATTTTGAATATGACAGACGATTTCAGTTAAAACATTCTAAAACTTGTTTTTATGTGGAATCTTTGCCAACATCGACATATGTCCTCTAGTGGTGCAATCTTCGCTGAAATCAACTTTTGTTCTCTACTGCATGTGGGGAGAAGTTTGGAGGAACCCTTTTTATGCCCGTAACTTTTGTGTGAACATCTTGGTAACTCACGTATTGCATCTTGGTAACTTTTGACCTGAAAAAAGTCATCAAAACATAACTACATGGTACCTAGTTTCGAAGGTCTCGTCACGGCAAAATTAATGGTGGAAACAAATTTTGAATCCGACCGACGATTTGAGGTACAAAACATTTTGAATTTTTTAAATAAGGAGAATTTAGGGTGATATCAGTGTTTGCCCACTAGTGCATGCATGGATGTGCACGTGCATGTACAAAGGAGATGTGTTTGTATCTATCCAAAAACTGGACCGTTGGAAAGTCATCATAATACTTTTTTAAAACCAAATAACACTTTTGAAATACGAATATTTTTTGAAATTTGTAAACACTTTTTAAAATTGGGATGAACATTACTTTGAATATACATTTTTTATTCGTATATTTTTTATTTTTTGGAATAATTCTTATATCAAATAAAATATAGGTCCCAATAAAAAATATCAAAAAAGAAAACAACTAAAAGCCTTTTTTAGGGAGGAAACTATACAAAAATGCTAAAATTTGATGTTAGATTTTTAGGTATGACAAATAAAACATTTTTATGACAATTATGTTGGCTCGATGTCACGCCCAATATGCGATACTATCCTAAAGAGGCTCGAAGGTCCCAGCAAGGATAGAACCACATATTGACACGCTTTTGCAAGGTGGATATCATTACATCAACATTACATAATAGATGGGGATACATACAAGGCATACAGATGCCACAAGAATACATCAATACATCATACATAAGATCAACATCCGACTACGGATGAAACACAAATAGGAGCTCAAACGACATCCACCCTGCTAGCCCAGGCTGCCGACCTGGAACCTATCCCCTGATCGAAGAAGAAGTAGAAGAAGAACTCCAAAACAAGCAACATCGCTCTTGCGTCATGATCATCGCAAAACCTGTACCTGCAACTGTTGTTGTAGTAATCTGTGAGCCACAAGGACTCAGCAATCCCATTACCATGGGTTTCAAGACTAGCAAAGCTTAATGGGTAAGGAAGGGGTAAAGTGGTGAGGTTGCAGCAGCGACTAAGCAATGATATGGTGGCTAACTTACGCAAAGAAGAGCGAGAAGAGAAGCAACGGAACGGTCGTGAAACTAGCAGTGATCAAGAAGTGATCCTGAACTCCTACTTACGTCAAACATAACCCAGACACCGTGTTCACTTCCCGGACTCCGCCGAAAAGAGACCATCACGGTTACACACACGGTTGATGCGTTTTAATTGAGGTCAAGTGTCAAGTTCTCTACAACCGGATATTAACAAATTCCCATCTGCCACATAACCGCGGGCACGGCTTTCGAAAGATAATACCCTGCAGGGGTGTCCCAACTTAGCCCATTATAAGCTCTCACGGTCAACGAAGGATATTCCTTCTCCCGGGAAGACCCGATCAGTCTCGGAATCCCGGTTACAAGACATTTCGACAATGGTAAAACAAGACCAGCAAAGCCGCCCGATGTGCCGACAATCCCGACAGGAGCTGCACATATCTCGTTCTCAGGGCACCACCGGATGAGACATCCTACGAGTAAAACCAGACCTCGCGTTTCCACGAGGGGGCCCCGCAGCCTACTCAGTTTAGACCAGCACTTAGAGAAGCACTGGCCCGGGGGGGTTAAAATAAAGATGACCCTCGGGATGCGCGACTCCCAAGGGAAAAAGGCTAGGTGAGGCAAATGTAAAACCAAGGTTGGGCCTTGCTAGAAGAGTTTTATTCAAAGCGAACTGTCAAGGGGGTCCCATAAATCACCCAACCGCGTAAGGGACGCAAAATCAAGGAACATAACACCGTTATGACGGAAACTAGGGTGGCAAGAGTGGAACAAAACACCAGGCATAAGGCCGAGCCTTCCACCCTTTACCAAGTATATATATGCATTAATAATATAAGAGATATTGTGATATCCCAACATAAACATAATCCAACATGGAGAAATCTTCATCTTCACCTGCAACTAGCAACGCTATAAGAGGGGCTGAGCAAAGCGATAACATAGCCAAACAATGGTTTGCTAGGAAGGGTGACAAAGGTTAGAGGTTAATGGCAATTTGGGAGGCTTGAAGAGCAAGTGATAGGTAGCGCAGCATAGCGATAGAACGAAGCAACTAGCATAGCAATGATAGTAATGAGATCCAAGGTGATGGTTATCTTGCCTGAAATCCCGCTAGGAAGAAGAACGAGTCCATGAAGAAGATGAAACCACGAAGACGAACGAATCCTCACGATCGCAACGACACGGGAACTATCGAGAAGAAGCACACAACATGGTAAACACACCACACATGAACAAGGCATGAAGCTCAATCAAGTATGATGCATGACAAGGCTATATGAAGCTACTCATGGCAAGAGATGATGCATACAAGAGCAACACATCAAAGCAAGTTTAAATGAGGCCGGAAACAACATATAACAAATCCGGTAAGTCCTCATATGCAAATTTCGAAATTGGTCCAGATCTGAATAAACCTTATGTTCAAGTTGTTAAACAGCAAGTTAAGATGCACCAAAACAATCTACACGAAATTCTAGTCAAGTTACATATGAAGTTCATTAGATTCGGAGCTACAGCCTAGAAGATATGAGCAAAACAAGTTAAACATGGCATTGATGCAAAATGCATTCAAACATCAAGCAAACACACTCAAAACAAGGATGCAACACGGGAATATGAAACTACATGCAAAACTAAGCAAGTTTCATATAGAGCATGCTCAAAACGGAGCAACGATGCAACACATACACTCCAAACAAGATATAGCTACAATCTGTCCAAAACAGCAACTAGGCATATTGCAAGCATCATAACAATATGCTACAGCAAATCAACATGAAAACAAAAGGCATGAACATGATGTACAGGTAAAGCATTACAAAACATGAACACTGAGCTATCTTCAGAAATCACTAGAACATGCTCAAAAGGACATGGCAAGATTGCAAATAATAACAGTTTCATAGACTGCCGAATTCCAGGACATGGCAGAAATAACATCAGGTTGCAAAGTTTAGAGCTATCAAACAACATGCTACAGGAACTTATCATGGCAACCAAAGGCATGGCATGAATCTACTAATTTCATAGAACAAAAGTCCCTTACTGATCACGAGCCAAAAAGGTACAGAAGATATGATGGCACCCATGTAAACATAGCAAGTAATATGACAGATTCGGACTTGCTGAAAATAACAGTTCATGGCAGAAACAATGATAAGTAGGCATGTTGGTGAGCTTGAACCACTCACCACAGAGCATTACATGGCGTGTGAAGTCAACCAACAGCAAGAAGGCATAAATATGAAGCTAAGCATGGCAATAGCATAGTCATAGGGTACATGTATCACTAGCAAAGCACATGGCAATAACGAACTTAAAGTTAACAGGCTGACAGCAACATTATTTAGCAACTTCGGAGCAAGATTGCCACAAGCTACAGCAGGCTATAAATGCAAACAAGGGCATGGATGGATAGAGCATAACATGAACAACAAAACATCCTTAGCATCACGGAGGCTACTTTGCAGAAATGACTAAGTCACAGAAATCAGCAACATCACGGAGGCTACTTTGCATGCTTGTGCTAGTCACCACATAGATCACAAAAAATACAACACAAGCACCACTGGAAAGAGGGGATGATGTAGATCAAAACACATGTAGAGCTCATGCTCATAGGATGCACACACAAAATGCAATGAAAAAGACAAATCATCAAGTTCTGATTACAGGCAGCAGTTAACAGCATAAAGCACTCTTGCAACGATGATTAAGGCATCAAGATGACCTCAAACAAGCATGGCACAATGGAACAAAATGAAGAGAATCTCGTGACGAACATTCCGATATATTATATGCATGAATCGGAGCACCGAGCACGAAGTTATGGGATGATGAACAGTGCAACAAAATATGCGAAAACTGGGACAGGAAAAATCTACCTCGCGAAAAACGGGACGACGGGAAGCGGACGGCGCGGTACAGGACGTGGATGAGGGCGTTTGGATTGGGGAGTGGTGGATCTCGTCCACTCCCCGGATCAGGCTCCTATGGGAAATCCGGCGAGGTGCGGTTCTCCGGCGATGGCGCGGCGGGGAAGGCGTGGGTCGACGGGGACGGCGCGGTGGCCGGCGGGGTCGGCGGCGAGGGGCGGCACCGGCGGCGAGGTCGGAGGAGCCGAGGCGCGTAGCGGGGCGGCGACGGCCGGGGGCTCCCGGATCGGCGCCGGGCGGCGAAACCGAGGCGGGGCGGCGGCGCGGTCAGGCGCGGAGGCGGACCGCGGGGCGCGACCCGGGAATGACGGCGGCGGAGCGGGCCTGATCTGGCCCGGGGCGGGCCCGATCTAGGCTCCCTCGGGCCGCGGCGGCGGTGGGTGGTGCTGGGCGACGTGGCATGACGGGATTCGCTGGGGCGGCGGCCGGACGTGTCCGGCCTTCGGCGGACATGTCCGGCGGCGGGAGGAGCAAGAAGACTAGGGTTAGGGGTCTATTTCATCCGAGATTTGAACGGGGAAGGCTTATTTATAGGTAGAGGGAGCTAGGAGTGTCCAAAAGATGTGCGGTTTTCGCCCACACGATCGTGATTGAACGACCGAGAGCATGGAGGGGGTTAGGATGGGCTAGTGAGCTGATTTGGAGGGGTGCTGGGCTGAAAAAAAGGGGTTTCGTGGTACGCGGTTAACCGTTGGGGCATCAAACTACCTCCAAATGGAACGAAATTTGACGGGCGGTCTACCGGTGCTATACCAAGGCCACTCGGCAAATCTTCACCCATTTCGAGAACGTTTTTCTCCCGCTCACGAAACAAGGTCTGAGACGGGCGACGGGCTCGGCGAGAGTGTCGGATCGCGAAACGGACAACAGGGAAAAAGGACCGGATGCAAGTTTTGAAAAACATGATGATGCAATGCAGATGATGACATGGAAAAATGGAACACGCAAGCAAATGACATGGCAACGACGGCGAATAACTGGAAGACACCTGGCGCATCGGATCCGGGGCGTTACACTCGAGGATAACAAATTTAGTTGGCGAACACGACAAATTTCTGACCACAAAAAAGATCTAAGACAGATTTACCATGCTCGCCAACTAAACTTGCCACTCACGGCAAATATAATTGCCATGCCCAAAAATCTGATGTTCGTTGGATATTCGGACTCAAACTATAATAGCGTTGTCATTTTCTTCTAGAACAACTATAGTAGCCTTGTTTTATTTTTTTGAAAATCCAATAATAGCTTTGCTAAACCGCCTTTCCTGCCAAGCATTGAAATGTACATGGGCAGCCCATTTTAGTTTTGTGCACACAGCAGCCCGCGTTTGGTCGGCATCTCAGAGATTTCCTATTTGACGCATTCTGCGTCAAGTAGTCGTCAGTTCGCACACAACCTATCAGCTAGCTATCAAACTGGGTTGGCCCATCTAAGATAGCTAACAAGTACATTGCACCCAGTTTTGGGAACCTTGGTTTTACCTTTTTTTTGTTTCTAATTAGTTTGTTGGTTTCTTTTAGTTCTTTATTTTCCTTTTATTTTTTATTTTCCTTTTTATGTTTCTTTCTTTCTTTTTGTTCCTTCTATTTTATTTATGTTTTTGTTCAAAAATTTCACAACATTTCAGAAAAGTTCAGGATTTTCAAAAAAGTTTCTGTTTCAAAAATTGTTCGCAAATTTCAAAAATTGTTCGCAAATTTCAAAAATTGCGATTTCAAATTATGTTTGGTAGTTTCAAAAAATGTTTGCTAATTTTTACATAGTTTATGTTTTCAAATTTTGTTCGCAAGTTTAAAAGAATGTTCCGGTTTCCAAATTTTGTTTCTAGAATTTCAAATAAATTCCCGTTTAAACAAAACATGTTTTCAATTTGCTTTTTTGGGAGTTCCAATTTTTCGCATTTCAAAAAGATGTTCTTTTACATTTGTTCACAAACTCGAAAAGTGTTCGCGTTTCATGAAACATCTATGTTTTTTTAATAGAAATTGCGTTTTAAAATTTCAGAAATCTTTCAGATCTGCACTGGCATTGTTTCTTATTGTGTTGCACTGCATTATACTCCCTCTGTTCCAAAATATAAGGCTTTCTAAAGATTCCAATACAAACTAAATGTGAAGGAAAATAAGTGAACATTTACTCTAAAATACTTCTATATACATCTACATGTAGTTTTTATTGAAATCTTAAAAAAAGAACTTGTATTTAGCAACGTCGGGAGTAATCAGGAACAGTGGCCGGCACACGAAAAAAAGGTGCACTCCGCGAGTGAACCGTTCGTCAGGGTGCTAACTGCTGACAGTATTATGATGTCAAAAAATGAAAGAACTGCTGACAACATTATAGTAGCAGTGCGCAGCAACGGTGTTCGCGGCAGATCCGTGATACACGATGGTTTCAATACTGTACATGGCGAACCGCTCCATGGAACTGGTGTAGTGGGTAGCAGCCCCATGAGAGAGAGAATCTCCCCACCTGCTGCACCTGCACGCAAACGATGAGGCCGGCGGGGGAGCGGCGACAAAAACCAAGCGGAAGATAGCGACGACTCGCGACGGTTGGATGGTTGCATAGATAGATCAGGGTAATGTCAACGTCATCGATCCGTCTTCCCATGGTGCTGCCCCTCCCCTCCCCTTCACGACGCGCGCACACGCATGTTCCATGCCTCCTATGTGGCCGGCGAGGGCCTTCGCCCCCCCCCCCCCCCCCCCCCCCCCCCCCCGCGATATACCCTAGATCCTCCACTCGTCTCGGTACGTAGCGCGGGCCACCGACCCACTGCCGTAGATGGAGGCGGGGAGCGGTGGCCATCTCGTGCCTCTCCTCGACGTCCATGGCGGCGGCGGCGGCGGCTTGGACGCGTCCCTCCTGCGCCGCCTCTACATCGGCCACTTCCTCGCCAGATGGGGTGCACGGTACGTGCGCGGCGCGCGCGCCGTCGTCACTCGTTCGATTCCACCGCCCTAATTTGATCGTGCCCTCGTTGCAGTATGTGGGAGTTCTCGGTGGGGCTGTACATGATCCGCATCTGGCCGGGCTCGCTGCTTTTCGCGGCCGTCTACGGCGTCGTCGAGGCCTCCTCCGTCGTCGTCTTCGGCCCCATGGTTGGCACCCTCGTCGAGAGGCTCACATACCTTCAGGTTCGTGACCGTATTAATTAGACTGTTCAATTTTTCAACGCTCTGTGTTTCCAGACCATGAGAATTTGCTCATTGGACACTGGTAATTGGGTATTTGAATGCCTCTTTTGGAAGACGTGGTAATTATTAACTTGGGGGGAAATTACTGTGTCGTCATGAAAAATTTCTGGCAAAATCATCTAGCAAAACCTACTACTTCCTCCGTCCCATAATATAAGAGTGTTTTAACACTACACTAATGTTAAAAACGTTCTTATATTATGGGACAGAGGAAGTAGTAGACTAGCCACAGTGGGCCCATGTTACTACTCTATGTTACTACCTCTATAGTGGGGAGTAACATATGTGTGATAACATGCAACACTTCATTTATTAGGCTATAGACTCATCTTGCCTTGATATGTGTGATGTTACTCGTACTACTAATAACTAGCTATGTTACCACATGTCTCTCTTTCTTCATTTATTGCTTGTCACATCATCTATTTTATCTAGATATGTGTGATGTTACTACTAATGTTACTCCCACTGTGGGTGGTCGTACCAGTAATTGTATAGATTCAATGGTCATCCTTCTCTCCAGGGACAACCCCCAACAGGAAAACTCCAAAATATTATCATGGGTCTAGTGGTATAGTAGACATGTATGCCCCACCTCAACGTACAAATCCTATATTGTTGACTCCACTACCTCTAATTCTCTTAACATGTGCAACTATCCACATCATCTTGATTACACAAACCCATGTCATTAGCCTTTCATCTCATGCATGTGGTATGGAGAGTTCACCGGAGTTAACCCTACCCATTGATCGTTGGTATTTGGACTAAAGAGTGAAAAACATGAAGTGCAGAGCGCAAGGCATGCATAGAAGTATTGGCTGGAGTATCCTCTATTCCCAAAAACTGAATCAATTTTTCATGGGAAGAATGCATTGCTACAAGGCTTTTTGGAGATGGGTCTAACAAAATAAAAGAGACAATACCATATTTAATCTGGCTTGAGATATTTTTGCATTAGAGAATTCATTTTAATTTGTTGCCAATTTTTTTGGAACTATTAAGCTGCTAACTTAACATATCTTTTGTTGGGGTGCAATAACAAAATTTCATAGCTGCATACCACTTGGTGTTTCTGCAGCAATGCGTGAGGAATCATCTAGTTGTTCTAAAAAGACTGGACAATATCTTGGAAGTATGGTTGTTTGGGCAGAATCTTGGAGTCCTAAGAATGCTTAAATATCTCTATTTTTTCCTAAATAACTCCTTTTGTGGTGGGGCTAAATAACTTATTTTACACATACACAAAAGGATAAATATGCCAAACCTTTTTCGTTTCCCAATTGTGACCAATATAATCTAGAATATGGAAGAGAACAGTTCTTGCAGCCTATGCACCGAAGACTCTGAAAAGATAAATGGAAAACCAAAGTAAGCCCTTTTCAAAAACAAAATGAAACTGAAGTGTGTTAATAGAAGATGGCAACTCATAATGCGTAATAGTGTAATTTTTCTCAGACAAATTGTGGCCTAAAACCAAATACCCCGTAGTACCATCAAACTGTAAACGATCATCTTCATCAGCCATACCGTTGAATTACTCTGCATTTCCTGATTTAGTGTGAAATTACTCCATATTTCTTCCATGTACCAAAGTTTACTCAGTCAAGAAATATGCTTGGCTGCAGGTTTTGGGCCTATGGCTGCTGGTTCAAAGCTTATCCTTCATCACTGCTGGGGTTTCGGTAACCGGACTGCTTATCTACGATCAGCTGAAAGACACAAGCTTCCCAGTCTTCTTAGCTCTAGTCGTGGTGACTAACCTGTCGGGCGCGCTCGCGGCGCTCTCAACTCTTGCCGGCACCATACTGATTGAGCGAGAATGGTATACAAATCAAACTTACAACTCAAAAAAGGAGCGTACTGAGATAACATGTATACTTAGTAGCACTAACTACGCGATGATGCATGCAGGGTGGTGGTGATTTGCGGCGGGCATCCGCCGGCGGTACTGACGAAGACCAACTCGATGATCCGGAGGATCGACCTGAGCTGCAAGCTGCTGGCGCCGGTCCTGTCCGGGTTCATCATCAGCTTCGTTTCCACGCAGGCCTCCGCGGTGGCGCTTGCGCTGTGGAACCTCGCCTCGGTGTGGCTGCAGTACTGGCTCTTCGTCTCCGTGTACAACGGCGTGCCCGCTCTCAGCGAGGACGTCCAGCTGAGAAGGGAGTCGACCTCAGCGCTGGTGGTGGCACCGGCTGACGAGGAGGTGCAAGGGTGCGGTCAGGACGCACCGGATTGGAGGGTGGGTGTTACGGAGCGGCTCTCCATCCTGCCCTGCTGGGACTCATGGGCGGTTTACATGAGGCAGGAGGTGATGCTGCCAGGGGTTGCTCTTGCCATCCTCTACTTCACAGTACTAAGGTAATCAAGGCATGGAACAATGTACACCGAGGCACTGAGCCTCTTGTATGCATTCAGTAAGAATGTGCATTTTTACATGCAATTTTGTGTTGCCATTGCAGCTTTGGTACGCTGATGACTGCAACTCTGGACTGGAAAGGCATCCCGGCTTACGTGATCAGCCTGGCACGGGGGTTCAGCGCCGTCGTCGGGATCGCGGCGACCTTGCTGTACCCGGTGGTGCACTCGTGGGTGTCCACGCTTCGAACGGGGCTCTGGTCCGTCTGGATGCAGGCACGTCGATCGATCATCCATTTTCAGTACCCACAAACGCACTGCACTTGTCACTCAATTGCTTGGACTGATGGGATATTTGATGGGTTTCTGGCGGTGACATGGGCTTGCAGTGGTGCTGCCTGCTGCTCTGCGTCGGCTCCATCTGGGTGAGCGACGGCGTGGCGTCAGCGTGGGTGCTCATGGCCGGCGTCGCGGCGTCGCGCCTTGGCCTCTGGATGTTCGACCTGGCGGTCATGCAGCTGATGCAGGACAGCGTCCCGGACTCTGACCGGTGCGTCGTCGGAGGGGTCCAGAACTCGCTGCAGTCCATGTTCGACTTGCTCACCTACATCATGGGCATCATCGTCTCCGACCCCAAGGTGCGCCAGCATATCGATCAGCTCCTTTTAATTAATAATAATGCTAATTGTTAACAAACGGCGAGATGAATTCGACGATTACCATTTACAATCTACAATCTGTGCACCCAAACAGGATTTCAGCGAGCTGATCGTCCTGTCCTTCCTGCTGGTGACCTGCGCCGCGCTCATGTACACGCTGCACGTATACCGCGTACGGAAACACCTCTTGCATCTGGACAAGATCTTTGCCAAGATGGGTTGGTGTGCGACCTTGCAATAGTGGCCAGAGCATGTTGTCAATTAAGCTCATGGTTAATCATCTTCTTCAGATTTCCTTTGTTTCTGGGTATGGTAGCAGGCTAAGGAACTCCTGACCTGCTTCGACCTGATAAGGAATGAGTGATTTGTCAAATAATTCGCCCCGGTGCTGGCTAGTGTAAAGTAATTTTTTTTATTTAAGAAAAGAGGCTAACGTCCGGCTTTAAATTAATGAAGCCCTTCCAACCAACGGTACAACACAACGCGACAGCACAAAGTAAGAGAAACAGCTCCGGCAAGATACCTAGGTACCGAGAAGCAGCGACATAGCTAAAAAACTTAGAAAGTGAGACATTGGAGCCTACATCAAGGACCAATGATGCGAATGGAGCCGGCTCGAGAAGGAGATCAGCCGGCACAGGTGGCTATGCCAATGCCATCGCTTGGGTGCCCCAGACCAACGCCATCCTGTTCCGTCCTCAGGATCCCCCAGCTCATCGCACCGGCTCAAGAGGCGCCACACCATCGGACGATGGAATGCTCACCACCCTAAAACACGGATGGAGGCTAGGGCCAGGACATCAAAGGGAGGTCTTCGAGCACAACCAGCTCGTCGAACCTAGCTCCGCACGAGAGCACCACCGTCGAGGCAAGGACCCGACACACGATGAGAAGAAGTTGTCGATCACAAAAACCCACCCCCACAACCAGCAACATAGGACCTTGCTCACGAGACGGAGCCTCCAAGGAGGAAACGATGACACAACGCCGCCACCGCCCAGTCTAGAACCAGTCAGACCAATGGTTTTCACCCAGAGCTCATGGTGAATGGGGTCACTCACGATGACACCTCCAAGGAGGATAACGACACACAACATCGCTATCACCAGCACCGACACAGTTAGGCAAAGCTTTGGCTCAGGACTCGACCTTCAGCCCCCCACCAACTAGATCCAAGAACCATGGCCAGCCAAGGGAAGTTACACACGACACCCGGAATAGGGCACGTGGTAGCGAAGACCACACCCACATGACGGATGCCTCTAAATGAGTCACCTTATCGCCCACACGGCCGAGGCAACACACGAGCACCCGCACAACGACACCCGCCGAAAAGGTGTCGCCATGCCCACCTTTCGGAACCGCCGCTCCGGCAACCAGAGGTGTGTGGGGGGGGTGCGCCAGCCCTAGCCCCCCTCCAGTCAGGGGGCGGCGCCCCCTCCTTCCAAGCCAAGGGTTCATTGGCCGCATGGGCCTGGTGGGGTGTGGCCACCCTGGCCCATGTAGGCCTAGGGGCTAGGGCACCCACTAAGGGTCCATGTGGCCCTTCGAGGCAGGTGGGCCCCTCCCGGTATATTGCGTTAAATCCATGAACTTTTTCGGAACCCTGGAAACCACTTTTCGTATATGAATCTTTACCTCCGGACCATTCAGGAGCTCCTCGGGATGTCCCGGATCCCATCTGGGACTCCGAACTACCTTCGGTCTTGTCAACATTGATATTCTAATACTACCGTAGCGTTACCGAACGTTAAGTGTGTGACCCTACGGGTTCGAGAACACACAGACATGACCGAGGCACCTCTTCAATCAGTAATAGTTAGCAGGACCTGGATTTCCATACTGACTCCCACATATTTAATGAAGATCTTTATCGGTTTGAACCACGATGTCAAGGATTCAGTTAATCCCGTATACAATTCCATTTGTCCGGCGATATGTTACTTGCCCGAGATTCGATCGTCTGTAACGCCATACCTAGTTCAACCTCGTTACTGGCAAGTCTCTTTACTCGTTCCGTAATGCAAGATCCCCAGGACTAAACTTTTGGGAAACGTAGCATGCAATTTCAAAAAAATTCCTACGCTCACGCAAGATCTATCTAGGAGATGCATAGCAACGAGAGGGGGAAAGTGTGTCCACATACCCTCGTAGACCAAAAGCGGAAGCGTTTCACAACGCGGTTGATGTAGTCGAACTTCTTCTCGTTCCGACCGATCAAGCACCGAACGTACGGCACCTCCGAATTCTGCACACCTTCAGCTCGATGACGTCCCTCGAACTCTTGATCTAGCAAAGTGTCGAGGGAGAATTCCGTCAGCACGATGGCGTGGTGACGCTGATGGTGAAGTGATCCACGCAGGGCTTTGCCTAAGCACTACGTGAATATGACAGGAGGCGTAAACTGTGGAGGGGGGCGCCGCACACGGCTAACAATGGTTGGCTTGTGTTCTAGGCGCCCCCTCCCCACGTATATAAAGGTGGGAGGGGAGAGGAGCAGCAAGGGGGCACCCCAAGTAGGAGGAATCCTACTTGGGGGCCTCCTCCAATTCGGCCTCCCCCCTTCCTTGTATACGGAAGGGGGAAGGAAAGAGGGGAGAGGGGGAAGGAAGGGGGAATCCTATTCCCTCTCTTTCCTTTCCTCCTCCCCTTTTCCTTCTCCACTTAGTCCGGCCCATATGGGGGGCGCACCAGCCCCTTGTGGCTGGTGTGTTTCCCCTCTTGGCCCATAAGGCCCATATCTTTTGCCGGGGGTGCCCAGAACCCCTTCGGGTGACCCGATATGTACCCGGTACCCTCTGGAACACTTCCGGTGTCCGAATAGGATCGTCCTATATATCAATACTTACCTCTCGACCATTTCGAGACTCCTCGTCATGTCCGTGGTCTCATCCGGGACTCCGAACAACATTTGGTCACCAAATCAGATAACTCATATAATACAAAATCGTCATCGAACGTTAAGCGTGCGGACCCTACGGGTTCGAGAACTATGTAGACATGACCGAGACACTTCTCCGGTCAATAACCAATAGCGGAACCTGGATGCTCATATTGGCTCCTACGTATTCTACGAAGATCTTTATCGGTCGTACCGTTATGACAACATACGTTATTCCCTTTGTCCATCGGTATGTTACTTGCCCGAGATTCGATCGTCGGTATCTTCATACCTAGTTCAATCTCGTTACCGGCAAGTCTTTTTACTCGTTCCGTAATACATCATCCTGCAACTAGCTCATTAGTCACTTTGCTTGCAAGGCTTCTTATGATGTGTATTACCGAGAGGGCCCAGAGATACCCCTCCGATACTCGGAGTGACAAATCCTAATCTCGATCTATGCCAACCCAACAAACACCTTCGGAGATACCTGTAGAGCATATTTATAATCACCCAGTTACGTTGTGAGGTTTGATAGCACACAAGTTATTCGTCCGGTATCCGGGAGTTGCATAATCTCATAGTCAAAGGAATATGTATATGACATGAAGAAAGCAATAGCAATAAAACTGAACGATCAATATGCTATGCTAACGGATGGGTCTTGTCCATCACATCATTCTCCTAATGATGCGATCCCGTTCATCAAATGACAACACATGTCTATGGTTAGGAAACTTAACCATCTTTGATTAACGAGCTAGTCTAGTAGAGGCTTACTAGGGACACGGTGTTTTGTCCATGTATCCACACATGTATCAAGTTTCCGGTTAATACAATTCTAGCATGAATAATAAACATTTATCATGATATAAGGAAATATAAAATAACAACTTTATTATTGCCTCTAGGGCATATTCCCTTCAGTCTCCCACTTGCACTAGAGTCAATAATCTAGTTCACATCGTCATGTGATGTAACACCAATAGTTCACATCTTTATGTGATTAATACCCATAGTTCACATCGCCATGTGACTAATACCCAAAGGGTTTACTAGAGTCAGTACTCTAGTTCACATCGCTATGTGATTAACACCCAAAGAGTACTAAGGTGTGATCATGTTTTGCTTGTGAGAGAAGTTTAGTCAACGGGTATGCCACATTCAGAGCCGTATGTATTTTGCAAATTTTCTATGTCTACAATGCTCTGCATGGAGCTACTCTAGCTAATTGCTCCCACTTTTAATATGTATCCAGATTAAGACTCAGAGTCATCCAGATCGGTGTAAAAGCTTGCATCGACGTAACTCTTTACGACGAACTCTTTATCACCTCCATAATCGAGAAATATTTCCTTAGTCCTCTTAGATAACTAAGGATAACTTTGACCGCTGTCCAGTGATCCACTCCTGGATCACTATCGTACCCCCTTGCCAAACTCATGGCAAGGTACACAACAGGTTTGGTACACAGCATGGCATACTTTATAGAACTTATGGTTGAGGCACGGGGAATGATTTCATTCTCTCTATCTTCTGCCGTGGTCGCGCTTTGTGTCTTACTCAACTTCACACCTTACAATACAGGCTAGAACTCTTTTTTTGACTGATCCATTTTTGAACTCCTTCAAAATCTTGTCAAGGTATGCACTTATCGAAAGTCTTATCAAGCGTCTTGATGTATCTCTACAGATCTTGATGCCCAATATGTAAGTAGCTTCACTGAGGTCTTTCTTTTGAGAAACTCCTTTCAAACACTCCTTTATGCTTTCTAGAAAACTCTACATCATTTTCGATCAACAATATGTCATTCACATATACTTATCAGAAAGGCTGTAGTGCTCCCACTCACTTTATTGTAAATACAGGCTTCACCGCAAGTCTATAAAAAACTATATGCTTTGATCAACTCATCAAAGCATATATTCCAACTCCGAGATGCTTGCACCAGTCCATAGATGGATCGCTGGAGCTTGCACACTTTGTTAGCACCTTTAGGATTGACAAAACCTTCTGGTTGCATCATATACAACTCTTCTTTAATAAATCCATTAAGGAATGCAGTTTTGACATCCATTTGCCAGATTTCATAAAATGCGGCAATTGCTAACATGATTCGGACAGACTTAAGCATTGATACGAGTGAGAAAATCTCATCGTAGTCAACACCTTGAACTTGTCGAAAACCTTTTTGCGACAATTCGAGCTTTGTAGATAGTAACACTACCATCAGCGTCTGTCTTCCTCTTGAAGATCCATTTATTCTCAATGGCTTGCCGATCATCGGGCAAGTCAACCAAAGTCCATACTTTGTTCTCATACATGGATCCCATCTCAGATTTCATGGCCTCAAGCCATTTTGCGGAATCTAAGCTCATCATCGCTTCCTCATAGTTCGTAGGTTCGTCAAGGTCTAGTAACACGACTTCCAGAACAGGATTACCGTACCACTCTGGTGCGGAACGTGCTCTGGTTGACCTACGGGGTTCGGTAGTAACTTGATCCGAAGTTTCATGATCATTATCATTAGCTTCCTCACTAGTTGGTGTAGGCAACGGGAATGGTTTTCTGTGATGAGCTACTTTCCAATTCGAGAGAAGGTACAATTACCTCATCAAGTTCTACTTTCCTCCCACTCACTTCTTTCGAGAGAAACTCCTTCTCTAGAAAGTATCAATTCTTAGCAACAAAGATCTTGCCTTCGGATATGTGATAGAAGGTGTACCCAACAGTTTCTTTTGGGTATCCTATGAAGACGCACTTCTCCGATTTGGGTTCGAGCTTATCAGGCTGAAGCTTTTTCACATAAGCATCGCAACCCCAAACTTTAAGAAACGACAGCTTAGGTTTCTTGCCAAACCATAATTCATACGGTGTCGTCTCAACGGATTTAGACGGTGCCCTATTTAAAGTGAATGCAGCTGTCTCTAATGCATAACCCCAAAACGATAGTGGTAAATCGGTAAGAGACATCATAGATCGCACCATACCTAATAATGTACGGTTACGACGTTCGGACACACCATTACGATGTGGTGTTCCAGGTGGCTTGAGTTGTGAAACTATTCCACATTGTTTTAAGTGAAGGCCAAACTCGTAACTCAAATATTCGCCTCCGCGATCAGATTATAGAAACTTTATTTTCTTGTGACGATGATTCTCCACGTCACTCTGAAATTCATTGAACTTTTCAAATGTTTCAGACTTGTGTTTCATTAAGTAGATATACCCATATCTGCTCAAATCATCTGTGAAGGTCAGAAAATAACGATACCCTCCGCGAGCCTCAACACTCATTGGACCGCATACATCGGTATGTATTATTTCCAATAAGTCAGTTGCTCGCTCCATTGTTCCGGAGAACGGAGTTTTAGTCATCTTGCCCATGAGGCATGGTTCGCAAGCATCAAATGATTCATAATCAAGTGATTCCAAAAGTCCATCCGCATGGAGTTTCTTCATGCGCTTTACACCAATATGACCTAAACAGCAGTGCCACAAATATGTTGCACTATCATTATCAACTTTGCATCTTTTGGCATCAATATTATGAATATGTGTATCACCACGATCGAGATTCAACAAAAATAGACCACTCCTCAAGGGTGCATGACCATAAAAGATATTACTCATATAAATAGAACAACCATTATTCTCTGATTTAAATGAATAACCGTCTCGCATTAAACAAGATCCAGATATAATGTTCATGCTCAACGCTGGCACCAAATATAATTATTCAGGTCTAAAAATAATCCCGAAGGTAGATGTAGAGGTAGCGTGCCGACGGCGATCACATCGACCTTGGAACCATTCCCGACGTGCATCGTCACCTCGTCCTTAGCCAATCTTCGTTTAATCCGTAGTCCCTGTTTCAAGTTACAAATATGAGCAACCGAACCGGTATCAAATACCCAGGCACTACTACGAGCATTAGTAAGGTACACGTCAATAACATGTATATCAAATATACCTTTGTTTACTTTGCCATCCTTCTTCCGCCAAATACTTGGGGCAGTTCCGCTTCCAGTGACCAATCCCTTTGCAGTAGAAGCACTCAGTTTCAGGCTTAGGTCCAGACTTGGGCTTCTTCCCGGGAGTGGCAACTTGCTTGCCATTCTTCTTGAAGTTTCCCTTCTTTCCTTTGCCCTTTTTCTTGAAACTAGTGGTCTTGTTAACCATCAACACTTGATGCTACTTCTTGATTTCTACCTCCGCAGCTTTGAGCATTGCGAAGAGCTCGGGAATAGTCTTCTCCATCCCTTGCATATTATAGTTCATCACGAAGCCTTTATAGCTTGGTGGCAGTGATTGAAGAACTCTGTCAATAACACTATCATCTGGAAGATTAACTCCCAGCTGAGTCAAGTGGTTATGATACCCAAAAATTCTGAGTATGTGTTCACTAACAGAACTATTCTCCTCCATCTTGCAGCTATAGAACTTGTTGGAGACTTCATATCTCTCAACTCGGGAATTTGCTTGAAATATTAACTTTTCAACTATTGGAACATCTCATATGCTCCATGACATTCAAAACGTCTTTGAAGTCCCGATTCTAAGCCGTAAAGCATGGCACACTGAACTATCGAGTAGTCATCAACACGCGACTGTCAGGCGTTCATAACGTCTACAGTTGCTGGAGGGGGTGGCACACCTAGCGGTGCATCAAGGACATAATTCTTCTGTGCAACAATGAGGATAATCCTCAAGTTACGGGCCCAGTCCGTGTAGTTGCTACCATCATCTTTCAACTTAGCTTTCTCTAGGAATGCATTAAAATTCAAGGGAACGGTAGCACGGGCCATTGATCTACAACATAGATATGCAAAAACTATCAGGACGAAGTTCATGATAAATTAAGTTCAATTAATCATATTACTTAAGAACTCCCACTTAGATAGACATCCCTCAAGTCATCTAAATGATCACGTGATCCAAATCAACTAAACCATGTCCGATCATCACGTGAGATGGAGTAGTTTTCAATGGTGAACATCTCTATGTTGATCATATCTACTATATGATTCACGCTCGACCTTTCGGTCTCCAGTGTTCCGAGGCCATGTCTGTACATGCTAGGCTCGTCAAGTTTGACCCGAGTATTCCGCATTTGCAAAACTGTCTTGCACCCGTTGTTTGTGAATGTAGAGCTTATCACACCCTATCATCACGTGGTGTCTCGGCACGATGAACTGTTGCAACGGTGCATACTCAGGGAGAACACTTATACCTTGAAATTTTAGTAAGGTATCATCTTATAATGCTACCACCGTACTAAGAAAATAAGATGCATAAAAGATAAACATCACATGCAATCAAAATATGTGACATGATATGGCCATCATCATCTTGTGCCTTTGATCTCCATCTCAAAGACCGTCATGATCTCCATCGTCACCGGCTTGACACCTTGATCTCCATTGTAGCATCGTGGTCGTCTCGCCAACTATTGCTTCTACAACTATCGCTAACGCATAGTGATAAAGTAAAGCAATTACATGACGTTTGCATTTCATACAATAAAGCGACAACCATAAGGCTCCTGCCAGTTGCCGATAACTTTTACAAAACATGATCATCTCATACAACAACGTATATCACATCATGTCTTGACCATATCACATCACAACATGCCCTGCAAAAACAAGTTAGACGTCCTCTACTTTGTTGTTGCAAGTTTTATGTGGCTGCTACGGGCTTCTAGTAAGAACCGTTCTTACCTACGCATGAAAACCACAACGATGTTTCGTCAAGTTTGCTGTTTTAACCTTCAACAAGGACCGGCCGCAGTCAAATTCGATTCAACTAAAGTTGGAGAAACAGACACCCGCCAGCCACCTTTATGCAAAACTAGTTGCATGTCTGTCGGTGGAACCGGTCTCATGAACGTGGTCATGTAAGGTTGGTCCGGGCCGCTTCATCCAACAATACCGCCGAATCAAAATAAGACATTGGTGGTAAGCAGTATGACGATCACCGCCCACAACTCTTTGTGTTCTACTCGTGCATATCATCTACGCATAGACCTGGCTCGGATGCCACTGTTGGGAAACGTAGCATGCAATTTCAAAAAAAATCCTACACTCACGCAAGATCTATCTAGGAGATACATAGCAACGAGAGGGGGAGAGTGTGTCCACGTACCCTCGTAGTCCGAAAGCAGAAGCGTTTGACAACGCGGTTGATGTAGTCGAACTTCTTCTCGTTCCGACCGATCAAGCACCGAACGTACGGCACCTCCGAGTTCTGCACACGTTCAGCTCAATGACGTCCCTCGAACTCTTGATCCAGCAAAGTGTCGAGGGAGAGTTCTCTCAGCACGATGGCGTGGTGACGGTGATGGTGAAGTGATCCGCGCAGGGCTTCGCCTAAGCACTACGTGAATATGACCGGAGGCATAAACTGTGGAGGGGGCGCCGCACACGGCTAACAATGGTTGGTTTGTGTTCTAGGTGCCCCCTCCCCACGTATATAAAGGTGGGAGGGGGAGAGGAGCAGCAGGGGGCACCCCAAGTAGGAGGAATCCTACCTGGGAGCCTGTCGGTGTCAAAACCGGCGGATCTCGGGTAGGGGGTCCCGAACTATGCGGCTAAGGTTGATGGTAACAGGAGACAGGGGACACAATGTTTACCCAGGTTCGGGCCCTCTCTATGGAGGTAATACCCTACTTCCTGCTTGATTGATCTTGATGAATATGAGTATTACAAGAGTTGATCTACCACGAGATCGTAATGGCTAAAACCCTAGAAGTCTAGCATGTTTGACTATAATTGCATATATGTTGCCTCTACGGACTAAACCCTCCGATTTATATAGACACCGGAGAGATCTAGGGTTACATGAGGACGGTTACAGAGAAAGGAATCTTCATATTTGGCAGCCAAGCTTGCCTTCCACGCCAAGGAGAGTCCCATCCGGACACGGGTAGAGTCTTCGGTCTTTGTGTCTTCACAGCCCATCAGTCCGGCCCATGTACAACAGGTCGGACGCCCGAGGACCCCCTAGTCCAGGACTCCCTCAGTAGCCCCTGAACCAGGCTTCAATGACGAGGTGTCCTACGTGCAGATTGTCTTCGGCATTGCAAGGCGGGTTCCCCTTCCCGGATACTCCAAGATAGTCTTCGGATGCAATGAACGTGTCCGAATCTGCAACATAATGACCACAACAGCAGAGAGTATAATATTTCATGAGTCCAATCTGCTGACAACTTTCGGTAATGTGACATCACGTTTTCCCGGTCATTATTTCAAACCGTTTCCTGCCCTGCCGTTCCATGTTTCAAGGCATGGTTTTTATTGGCACGTCTTGTCAAAGCAGAGATCGTGTCCCCTTATTGCGGGATTCTCATCAATACGAGCGTGGGTAACCCAACCATTCCACTGGGAAGATTCCTTAGGAATAGGCATGTTTTCAGGCTTAGGAGGAGGCATTCGATACCCATCGCCTTTATAAAGGTGCTAAGGGCCGTCTCTTCTTCTGCCAAGCCTCTCCTCAGCCTTTCCAACCTCGAGTTCTAGCACCCAAGGTTCGACTTCATTGCTTCAAGCTTCCCAATCATGTCCGGACCCAGCCCGCAGGGCCGATGGGTGGCTTCCACTGTTACAGAGGAGGACATTGCGAAGCTTCGGGCGGCCAGATACTTGACCGCGGAGATCCCCCACAGGCTTCCTGCTCAAGGACAGGTTATTCCGACTCCCAGATCCGGCAAGAGGGTCGTATTCATCTCTCACTTCCTCCGAGGGCTAGGGTTCGCTCTTCACCCCTTCGTATGGGGACTCATGTTTTACTACGGACTAGATTTTCACGATCTAGCCCCAGATTCTTTCCTCCACGTCTCGGCGTTTATCATCACGTGTGAGGCCTTCCTCCGAATTTCCCCACACTTCGGCTTATGGCTCAAGACCTTCAGTGTGAAGCCGAAGGTGGTCCATGGGAAACAAACGGAGTGCGGTGGTGCTATAGTGAGCAACCTTACCAATACTCTCTGGCCAAAAGGCTCTTTCACCGAAACCTCCAACCAATGGCAACGGGAGTGGTTTTACGTCACAGAACCCCGCGGTTCCAAGTGGGCAGCTATACCTGCGTTCCGTTCTGGCCCTCCATTACAGCTTGCACCATGGATTAATAAGGGGCTAGACTGGGAATCAGTTGATGAAGTGCAGACTCTACAGAGCCGCATCCGAACCCTCCTTGAGAAGGACATCGATGTTGTCAACGTGATTCAAGTAATGCTAGTCCGCCGAGCCCTACCATGTCAGCGTAGGCCTCTCCGCATGTGGGAGTTTAATCCGGAAGGACCACGAACCCTCCAACACTTCTTCGGCACTACGCACAAAAGGAATGTGGAAGTTGTTTTTCGGGAAACGAAAATTGTGGCCGGACACCACCGAGGACATCGGCCTCGACTGCAACCATCTGGATACCTCGGTAAGCGTTCAACTCCCGAACACTTTGTAGTCAAGTATGCCGTAATACGTTACTGAGCAAACTATCTTCTTCCAGGGCTGGATAAAGAAAGTGGAACGAATTAGGTGTTCGGCCCCCCTCCTCGAAGACTCAGCGGATCCCGTACTAGCAAGGATGCTGGCCCCGGCACCATACCAGATGCCTGTGGAGGAGGACAAGATGGAAAGCGGGAGGACCAAAACTGGCCTCCATCCCGAAGGTATCTCAGACATTGTGTCCGGGGGAATCAAAATTCCGTCGTTCGAAGACAAGGGAGAAGTCAACATCTCTTCTCCCCATGGTAAGAAAAGGGCCGCCTCCGAAGGTTGGGAGGAAACGGCTCCTAAGCGAGGCAAGATGCCCCTGTTGGGTGGCTCGGGCTTGGAGGACGACGTCATTGCGCAGTCCCACCGAGAGGACAAGCCTTCAGGCAAATCGTAAGTGAACAAGGGTGTTTTAAACATATCCCGTTCCTTTCTTGCGGCCGAGGTAACATTTAGAATATATGTTTTTTTGCAGCTCGGCGAACAGTCTTCAGCAATCCTCCTCCTCGAGGGACCTTCTCCCAGAGATGATGGAAAGTGAGACACCTCCACCGGTCTCCTCGCCCAATAGGGCGGACGACTTTCAGGTGTCGTCGTGGAGGGTCTCTCCTGATCAACAAGTGGTGCGAGGGGTGGCAAAGACACAACCCGAAGGTAATACTTCGGTAGCCCAGAGTCCGGGGGCCAGTGATAAAGGCCCCGGACTGTCCGGCTTACAGCCGGAGACGACTCTAGGGACGGATAAACGGATCCCTTCGAAGGGAGGCCGTACTCCTACAACAGCTTTCGGAGGTCCAGAAGCGCCGGATACCTTGACGAACATGCTGCGACAGGCGTCCATCTCAGAGGAGCATTGTACCTTGATGGGTACGGTGGTTAAAAAAATTCTGTCCGCGAAAAGCGGATTAAATGAAGCCTGCACGAGCCTACTAAGAGGCTTCGAGGTTTGTACTGTAGAATTTTTTTTATTGTGTTTTATTCACAAACTGCACCTGTGTATAGGTGGTAGCCCCTGAGACTCGGATTGGCTTCCCGGGGAGGCGATCAGAGGATCAAAAAAGATATGTCCAGGAAATAATATGATGGATTGAAACGCAGGCTATCACTTCCCTGGCGTCCGCCCGGACTAATGAAGTCACCGATCTGGAGCGGAAGCTTGATGTGGCGGAAGATGACCTTACGCTTATCAACAAGCATCTTGACGAGTCGCAAGGTATGTTTTTGGGGCAGTCCTTACAAGTGCGTGCTTTGTAATGTAAGCATCACGCGAAATATTGTATACTGAGATATGCATTAATGCAGATGGTGCCTCCGCGATCGAGATCCTTCAGGCTGAGCTGGTCTAGGCCAAAGAGCAGGCCCGGATTAACAATGCAGCTGCCGAGAAGGCATCTGCCGAGTTAAAGGCCGAATAGGCTGCTCGGCGCCGATGCGAGGAGAGAATATCCATGATGACGCGTGAGCTAAAGGATGCCGCTGGCCGCTGTGAATTCCTCGAGAAGGATAATAAAGCCAAAACGGCTGATCTTGACAAGGCCTTACGAGAGGCGAAGGAAGCACGGCCTGAATCTAGAGCTGCCCGGGAGGAGATCCGACAAGCTGGGAAGATCGCGGCTGGTAAGCCCTTTTTATTGCAAACTAAGTTTGGCGATCCAAATTATGCTCCACTTAATCAAGTGTGGAGTTCTCCAGACGCGTTGTTGGACCTGCCGAAGAGTGCTTCCGATGCGGCGCAGTTTTACCAAGCGCAAGAAGGGTATGCAACGGAGAAGCTTTTCTGGTCGCAGTTCGGTGCGTCAAAACGCTCACTGTTGCTGAACGAACAAATGACCCAATGGGCCGAGCTCCATAGACTATCCGGTTCTGCCATGAAGGACGCCGTGATCGGGCTATGGCCGAACGAGCCAATTCCAGATAGTTATTTTGGTTTGGTGCAGCGACTTGCTGATGCGGTGCCACGTATCGACGTCGTTAAGCGGTCAGCATGCATTGAAGGTGCACGGCTGGCCTTTGCCCGCATCAAGACATACTGGGCAAAGATGAAGGCCACTGATGTTGCAGTGAAGGGTCCACCCAAGGGCAAGGACCATCACGCACCAGAGCATTATTTCGAGGATGTTCTGGAGGGTGCCCGCTTGATAGAGGGTCAATGTTCGAAAAACATGATATTCGAGTGAAATGTATGAAAATTTGTAAAAGACAATATTATAATAAGGCTATTTTTGTAGTTTCGCCTAAAAATTTTGTTCCTCCTGTGCGGCCGTTTTTGTATTAATCTGAAAGTTTTCCAGTCGTTGGCTTCAACCCCCTCGTATAAAGTACGGGGGTGTTCGGAAAAGCATTTGATCACTCTTAACCCAACGTCTTGGTCCATTAAGGAGGTGTCAATGCGGTGAACTAGGCAATCGTACTATAGGGCATTAACACTTTCACTTAGCCATAGGAGTTTTATGGTGGGACTATGATATAGCCCCTGGTATGTATACGGCTTATTCCAATACGGTGCGTTACATATATGACCTGAAGAAAAAGGTCCTTCGTATAATACGGAGGGAATCGCGAAAGATTCCGGTAAGTCATCAAGTGGTTGACCAGCTCTCGCCGCATCATGACAGTCCTTTTTCGGCTTTCTCTACTGAGGTGCTTGACCAGATGAACCGGAAGCACAATCGTAGTAGTTCTCCCTTTACTACCCTAGCCGATAGAGCGGAACGTAAGGTAGCAAGCATAGGAACCGGGCAACCCAACTATTGACCAAATCCATGATTCGGAGCTGATGCATATAAGGCCAAACTCGCGACGCCGAAGTACGCTATAAAGCTGTTCGGACTTGTCGGCAACTCATTTGTTCCCATACCAAGCCCCTGGCCAGTTATGCTGATACGTCTCCAACGTATCTATAATTTTTGATTATTCCATGCTATTATATATTCTGTTTTGGAGGTTTAATGCGCTTATTTATACACTTTTATATTATTTTTGGGACTAACCTATTAACCGGAGGCACAGCCCAAATTGCTGTTATTTTGCCTATTTCAGTGTTTCGCAGAAAAAGGATATCAAACAGAGTCCAAACGGAATGAAACCTTCGGGAGCGTGATTTTTGGAACAAACGTGATCCAGGGGACTTGGAGTGGACGTCAAGCAACCAACGAGGCGGCCACGAGGCAGGGGGGCGCGCCCACCCCCACCAGGCGCGCCCTCCACCCTCGTGGGCCCCTCGTGGCTCCACCGACCTACTTCTACCTCCTATATATACCTACGTACCCCCAAACCATCGAAGGGCACCACGAAAACCTAATTCCACCGCCGCAACCTTCTGTACCCGTGAGATCCCATCTTGGGGCCTTTTCCGGCATCCTGCTAGAGGGGGCATTGATCACAGAGGGCTTCTACATCAACACCATAGCCTCTTCGATGATGTGTGAGTAGTTTACCTCAGACCTTCGGGTCCATAGTTATTAGCTAGATGGCTTCTTCTCTCTCTTTGGATCTCAATAAAAGTTCTCCTCGATTCTCTTAGAGACCTATTTGATGTAATCTTCTTTTGCGGTGTGTTTGTCGAGATCCGATGAATTGTGGGTTTATGATCCAGATTATCTATGAAAAATATTTGAATCTTCTCTGAATTCTTTTATGTATGATTGGTTATCTTTGCAAGTCTCTTCGAATTATCAGTTTGGTTTGGCCTACTAGATTGATCTTTCTTGCAATGGGAGAAGTGCTTAGCTCTGGGTTCAATCTTGAGGTGCTCGATCCCAGTGACAGTAGGGGAAATGACACATATTGTATTGTTGCCATCGAGGATAAAACGATGGGGTTTATATCATATTGCATGAGTTTATCCCTCTACATCATGTCATCTTGCTTAAAGCGTTACTCCGTTCTTATGAACTTAATACTCTAGATGCATGCTGGATAGCGGTCGATGTGTGGAGTAATAGTAGTAGATGCAGGCAGGAGTCGGTCTACTTGTCACGGACATGATGCCTATATACATGATCATACCTAGATATTCTCATAACTATGCTCAATTCTATCAATTGCTCGACAGTAATTCGTTCACCCACCGTAATACTTATGCTCTTGAGAGAAGCCACTAGTGTAACCTATGGCCCCGGGTCTATTTTCCATCATATTAATCTCCCGTTATTTACATTACCGTTTACTTTGCTTTCTTTACTTTTACTCTTTATCATAAAAATACCAAAAATATTATCTTATCATCTCTATCAGATCTCACTCTCGTAAGTGACCGTGAAGGGATCGACAACCCCTTTATCGCGTTGGTTGCGAGGTTCTTGTTTGTTTGTGTAGGCACAAGGGACTTGAGCGTATCCTCCTACTGGATTGATACCTTGGTTCTCAAAAACTGAGGGAAATACTTACGCTACTTTACTGCATCACCCTTTCCTCTTCAAGGGAAAACCAACGCAGTGCTCAAGAGGTAGCAAGAAGGATTTCAGGCGCCGTTGCCGGGGAGGTGTGCGCCAAGTCAAGTCAAGATTTGACTCCCAACAACAAGCCATTTTTGGTGCCGTTGCCGAGTCTACACAAGTCAAGACATACCAAGTACCCATCACAAACTCTTATCCCTCGCATTACATTATTTGCCATTTGCTTCTCGTTTTCCTCTCCCCCACTTCACCCTTGCCGTTTTATTCGCCCTCTTTCTCGCTTGCCTCTTTGTGTCCCGTGTGCCAACATGGCTAGTGCTTTATCTACTCCTTTGTCTCCTGAGTTTGAAGTTCTTCACTTCAAACAAAAACAAGGAGAAAATTTAAAAGATGCTTGGTATAGATTGATAGAACCCTATCGTGGTTGCACTATAGAGGGAGATTTCAAGGTTTTACTTCGTAATTTTTATGTTGGGCTAACCTTGTCCCATAGACAACTCCTTGATTTTGCTGCCAAAGGGAATTTTATTGAAACTGATCCTAGTTTTGGTTATGAAATTATAGAGGGAATAGTAGGAGTACTTCCCCCACCGAAGGATTAATTCTTACCCATGAGGGAACCCAAATCTTAGAAAAATTATGCGAATTGCAAAAATCTCTTGAACCCCTTAAAAATGTTGGAGGAAACCTCAATCGTATGAATACTTTGATCACACTTTGCAATAAACGGTTGGATGCTCTAGATCTAGAATCTCTGAGTATGAAGGGAAACGTAAGCAACCTCCCGGATTCGAGCATAACTCCATTAAAAAGATAAATACCAAATATGGCAATACCTAGATCTATCCTTGCTTTTATGCCTAGCTAAGGGCGTTAAACGATAGCGCTTGTTGGGAGGCAACCCAATTTTATTTTAGTTTTTTGCTTTTTGGTTCTGTTTAGGAATAAATCTTTGATCTAGCCTCTTGTTAGATTTGTTTTTGTGTTTTAGTTAGTGTTTGTGCCAAGTTAAACCTATAGGATCTTCTTGGATGATAGTTATTTGATCTTGCTGAAAATTCCAGAAACTTTCTGTTCACAAAAACAATTGTTAAAAATCACCAGAACGTGATAAAATACTGATTCCAATTGAAGTAGATAAATAAACAAATTATCTAGGTCGTCCTATTTTGGTAGAATTTTTGGAGTTCCAGAAGTTTGCGTTAGTTACAGATTCTGTTTTTCGTGTGTTTTTTGCTTATTTTGATGAATCTATGGCTAGTAAAAGAGCTTATAGACAACAGAGAAGTTGGAATACAGTAGGTTTAACACCAATATAAATAAATAATGAGTTCATTACAGTACCTTGAAGTGGTGTTTTGTTTTCTTTCGCTAACGGAGCTCACGAGATTTTCTGTTAAGTTTTGTGTTGTGAAGTTTTCAAGTTTTGGGTGAAGATTTGATGGATTATGGAATAAGGAGTGGAAAGAGCCTAAGCTAGGGGATGCCCAAGGCACCCCAAGGTAAATCCAAGGACACCAAAAAGCCAAATCTTGGGGATGCCCCGGAAGGCATCCCCTCTTTCGTCCTCATCCATCGGTAACTTTACTTGGAGCTATGTTTTTATTCACCACATGATATGTGTTTTGCTTGGAGCGTCTTGTATGATTTGAGTCTTTGTTTGTTAGTTTTCCACAATCATCCTTGCTGTACACACCTTTTGAGACAGACACACATGATTCGGAATTTGTTAGAATACTCTATGTGCTTCACTTATATCTTTTGAGCTATATAGTTTTTGCTCTAGTGCTTCATTTATATCTTTTAGAGCACGGCGGTGGTTGTATTTTATAGAAATTATTGATCTATCATGCTTCACTTTTATTATTTTGAGAGTCTTAAACAACATGGTAATTTGCTTTAATTGTGAAATTAATCTTTCATATTGAGTTTATTGAATATCATGAGAAGTTAGATACTTGATAAGTGTTTTGAGATATAAAGGTGGTAATATTAGAGTGTGCTAGTTGAGTAATTGTGAAATTGAGAAATACTTGTGTTAAAGTTGGCAAGTCCCGTAGCATGCACGTATGGTAAAAGTTGTGTGACAATTTTGACACATAGGTGTTCTTTTATTGCTTTCCTTATGAGTGGCGGTCGGGGACGAGCGATGGCCTTTTCCTACCAATCTATCCCTCTAGGGGCATGCGTAGTAGTACTTTGCTTCGAGGGCTAATAAACTTTTGCAATAAGTATATGAGTTCTTTATGACTAATGTGAGTCCATGGATTATACGCACTCTCAACCTTCCACAATTTTCTAGCCTTTACGGTACCGTGCATTGCCCTTTCTCACCTTGAGAGTTGGTGCAAAATTCGCCGGTGCATCCAAACCCCGTGATATGATACGCTCTATCACACATAAGCCTCCTTATATCTTCCTCAAAACAGCCACCATACCTACCTATCATGGCATTTCCATAGCCATTCTGAGATATATTGACATGCAACTTTCCACCGTTCCGTTTATTATGACACGCTTCATCATTGTCATATTGCTTTGCATGATCATGTAGTTGACGTCGTATTTTGTGGCAAAGCCACCATTCATAATTTTTTCATACATGTCACTCATGATTCATCGCATATCCCGGTACACCGCCAGAGGCATTCACATAGAGTCATATTTTGTTCTAAGTATTGAGTTGTAATTGTTGAGTTGTAAATAATAAAATTGTGATGATCATCATTATTAGAGCATTGTCCCATGTGAGGAAAGGATGATGGAGACTATGATTCCCCCACAAGTCGGGATGAGATTCCGGAGTAAATAAAAAAAGAGTGAAGGCCAAAGAAAAAAAAGAGAAGGCCCAAAAAAAGAGAAAAATTGATGAGAGAAAAAGAGAGAAGGGACAATGCTACTATCCTTTTTCCACACTTGTGCTTCAAAGTAGCACCGTGATCTTCATGATAGAGAGTCTCCTATGTTGTCACTTTCATATACTAGTGGGAATTTTTCATTATAGAACTTGGCTTGTATATTCCAATGATGGGCTTCCTCAAAATGCCCTAGGTCTTCGTGAGCAAGCAAGTTGGATGCACACCAACTTAGTTTCTTTTGTTGATCTTTCATATATTTATAGCTCTAGTGCATCCGTTGCATGGCAATCCCTACTCCTCTCATTGACGTCAATCGATGGGCATCTCCATAGCCTATTGATTAGCCGCGTCAATGTGAGACTTTCTACCTTTTTGTCTTCTCTCATAACCCCCATCATTATACTTTACTCCACCCATAGTGCTATATCCATGGCTTGCGCTCATGTATTGCGTAAGAGTTGAAAAGGCTGAAGCTATATCCATGGCTTGCGCTCATGTATTGCGTAAGAGTTGAAAAGGCTGAAGCGCGTTAAAAAAGTATGAACCAATTGCTCGGCTTGTGATCGGGGTTATGCATGATGAGAACGTTTGTGTGACAATATTGAAACATAGCCTAACTATATGATTTTGTAGGGATAAGCTTTCTTTGGCTATGTTATTTTCATAAGACATAATTGCTTGGTTAGCATGTTTGAAGTATTATTGTTTTTATGTCAACATCAAACTTTTATCTTGAATCTTCCGGATCTAAATATTCATGCCACAATAAAAAGATTTACATTGAGAATTATGCTAAGAAGCATTCCACATCAAAAATTCTGTTTTTATCATTTACCTACTCGAGGACGAGCAGGAATTAAGCTTGGGGATGCTTGATACGTCTCCAACGTATCTATAATTTTTTATTGTTCCATGCTATTATATAGTCTGTTTTGGAGGTTTAATGGGCTTATTTATACACTTTTATATTATTTTTGGGACAAACCTATTAACCGGAGGCCCAGCCCAAATTGCTGTTATTTTGCCTATTTCAGTGTTTCGCAGAAAAAGGATATCAAACGGAGTCCAAACGGAATGAAACCTTCGGGAGCGTGATTTCTGGAACATACGTGATCCTGAGGACTTGGAGTGGATGTCAAGCAACCAACAAGGCGGCCACGAGGCAGGGGCGCGCCCACCCCCACCAGGCGCGCCCTCCACCCTCATGGGCCCCTCATGGCTCCACCGACCTACTTCTTCCTCCTATATATACCTACGTACCCCCAAACCATCGAAGGGCACCACGAAAACCTAATTCCACCGCCGCAACCTTCTGTACCCGTGAGATCCCATCTTGGGGCCTTTTCCGGCATCCTGCTAGAGGGGGCATTGATCACAGAGGGCTTCTACATCAACACCATAGCCTCTTCGATGATGTGTGAGTAGTTTACCTCAGACCTTCGGGTCCATAGTTATTAGCTAGATGGCTTCTTCTCTCTCTTTGGATCTCAATAAAAGTTCTCCTCGATTCTCTTAGAGACCTATTTGATGTAATCTTCTTTTGCGGTGTGTTTGTCGAGATCCGATGAATTGTGGGTTTATGATCCAGATTATCTATGAACAATATTTGAATCTTCTCTGAATTCTTTTATGTATGATTGGTTATATTTGCAAGTCTCTTCGAATTATCAGTTTGGTTTGGCCTACTAGATTAATCTTTCTTGCAATGGGAGAAGTGCTTAGCTTTGGGTTCAATCTTGCGGTGCTCGATCCTAGTGACAGTAGGGGAAACGACACGTAATACATTGTTGCCATCGAGGATAAAAAGATGGGGTTTATATCATATTGCATGAGTTTATCCCTCTACACCATGTCATCTTGTTTAAAGCGTTACTCCGTTCTTATGAACTTAATACTCTAGATGCATACTGGATAGCGGTCGATGTGTGGAGTAATAGTAGTAGATGCAGGCAGGAGTCGGTCTACTTGTCACAGACGTGATGCCTATATACATGATCATACCTAGATATTCTCATAACTATGCTCAATTCTATCAATTGCTCGACAGTAATTTGTTCACCCACAGTAATACTTATGCTATTGAGAGAAGCCACTAGTGAAACCTATGGCCCCCGAGACTATCTTCCATCATATTAATCTCCCGTTATTTTCCATTACTGTTTACTTTGCTTTCTTTACTTTTACTCTATCATAAAAATACCAAAAATATTATTTTATCATCTCTATCAGATCTCACTCTCGTAAGTGACCGTGAAGGGATTGACAACCCCTTTATCGCGTTGGTTGCGAGGTTCTTGTTTGTTTGTGTAGGTACAAGGGACTTGAGCGTGTCCTCCTACTGGATTGATACCTTGGTTCTCAAAAACTGAGGGAAATACTTACGCTACTTTACTGCATCACCCTTTCCTCTTCAAGGAAAAACCTGAAGGAAATATGCCCTAGAGGCAATAATAAAGTATTATATATTTCCTTATATCATGATAAATGTTTATTATTCATGCTAGAATTGTATTAACCGGAAACATAATACATGTGTGAATACATAGACAAACAGAGTGTCACTAGTATGCCTCTACTTGACTAGCTCGTTAATCAAATATGGTTCTATTTCCTAGCCATAGACATGAGTTGTCATTTGATTAACGAGATCACCTCATTAGGAGAATGACGTGATTGACTTGACCCATTCCGTTAGCTTAGCACCCGATCGTTTAGTATGTTGCTATTGCTTTCTTCATGACTTATACATGTTCCTATGACTATGAGATTATGCAACTCCCGTTTATCGGAGGAACACTTTGTGTGCTACCAAATGTCACAACGTAAATGGGTGATTATAAAGGTGCTCTACAGGTGTCTCCAAAGGTACTTGTTGGGTTGGCGTATTTCGAGATTAGGATTTGTCACTCCGTCGGAGAGGTATCTCTGGGCCCACTCGGTAATGCACATCACTATAAGCCTTGCAAGCATTGTGACTAATGAGTTAGTTGCGGGATGATGTGTTACGGAACGAGTAAAGAGACTTGACGGTAACGAGATTGAACTAGGTATCGAGATACCGACGATCGAATCTCGGGCAAGTAACATACCGATGACAAAGGGAACAACGTATGTTGTTATGCGGTCTGACCGATAAAGATCTTCGTAGAATATGTGGGAGCCAATATGGGCATCCAGGTCCCGCTATTGGTTATTGACCGGAGAGGTGTCTCGGTCATGTCTACATAGTTCTCGAACTCAAAGGGTCCGCATGCTTAAAGTTACGATGACAGTTTTATTATGAGTTTATGTATGTTGATGTACCGAAGGAGTTCGGAGTCCCGGATGAGATCGGGGATATGACGAGGAGTCTCGAAATGGTCGAGACGTAAAAATCGATATATTGGACGACTATATTCGGACTTCGGAAAGGTTCCGAGTGATTCGGGTATTTTTCGGAGTACCGGAGAGTTACGGGAATTCGTATTGGGCCTTAATGGGCCATACGGGAAAGGAGAGAAAGGCCTCAAAAGGTGGCCGCACCCCTCCCCATGGTCTGGTCCGAATTGGACTAGGGAAGGGGGGCCCACCCTTCCTTCTTTCTCCTTCCCCCTTCCCTTCTCCTACTCCCACAAGGAAAGGAGGAGTCCTACTCCCGGTGGGAGTAGGACTCCCCCCTTTGGCACGCCTCTTCCCTTGGCCGGCTGCCTCCTCCTTGCTCCTTTATATACGGGGGCAGGAGGGCACCTCATAGACACAACAATTGATCCTTGAGATCTCTTAGCCGTGTGCGGTGCCCCCCTCCACCATATTACACCTCGAGAATACCGTTGCGGAGCTTAGGCGAAGCCCTGCGTCGGTGGAACATCATCATCGTCACCACGCCGTCGTGCTGACGAAACTCTCCCTCAACACTCGGCTGGATTGGAGTTTGAGGGACGTCATCGAGCTGAACGTGTGCTGAACTCGGAGGTGTCGTGCGTTCGGTACTTGATCGGTCGGATCGTGAAGACGTACGACTACATCAACCGCGTTGTGATAACGCTTCCGCTGTCGGTCTACGAGGGTACGTGGACAACACTCTCCCCTCTCGTTGCTATGCATCACCATGATCTTGTGTGTGCGTAAGAAATTTTTTGAAATTACTACGTTCCCCAACAGTGGCATCCGAGCCTGGTTTTATGCGTTGATGCTATGCACGAGTAGAACACAAGTGAGTTGTGGGCGATATAAGTCATACTGCTTACCAGCATGTCATACTTTGGTTCAGCGGTATTGTGAGATGAAGCGGCCCGGACCGACATTACGCGTACGCTTACGCGAGACTGGTTTCACCGTTGCGAGCACTCGTTGCTTAAAGGTGACCGGCGGGTGTCTGTCTCTCTCACTTTAGTTGAACCGAGTGTGGCTACGCCCGGTCCTTGCGAAGGTTAAAACAGCACCAACTTGACAAACTATCGTCGTGGTTTTGATGCGTAGCTAAGAACGGTTCTTGCTAAGCCCGTAGCAGCCACGTAAAACTTGCAACAACAAAGTAGAGGACGTCTAACTTGTTTTTGCAGGGCATGTTGTGATGTGATATGGTCAAGACATGATGTGATATAATTTGTTGTATAAGATGGTCATGTTTTGTAACCGAGTTATCGGCAACTGGTAGGAGCCATATGGTTGTCATTTTATTGTATGCAATGCAATCGCCATGTAATGCTTTACTTTATCACTAAGCGGTAGCGATAGTCGTAGAAGCATAAGATTGACGAGACGACAACGATGCTACGATGGAGATCAAGGTGTCGCGCCGGTGACGATGGTGATCATGACGGTGCTTCGGAGATGGAGATCACAAGCACGGTGCTTCGGAGATGGAGATCACAAGCACAAGATGATGATGGCCATATCATATCACTTATATTGATTGCATGTGATGTTAATCCTTTATGCATCTTATCTTGGTTTGTTCGACGGTAGCATTATAAGATGATTCCTCACTAAATTATCAAAGTATAAGTGTTCTCCCTGAGTATGCACCGTTGCGAAAGTTCTTCGTGCTGAGACACCACGTGATGATCGGGTGTGATAGGCTCTACGTTCAAATACAACGGGTGCAAAATAGTTGCACACGCGGAATACTCAGGTTAAACTTGACGAGCCTAGCATATGTACAGATATGGCCTCGGAACACGGAGACCGAAAGGTCGAGCGTGAATCATATAGTAGATATGATCAACATAGTGATGTTCACCATTGAAACTACTCCATCTCACGTGATGATCGGACATGGTTTAGTTGATATGGATCACGTGATCACTTAGAGGATTAGAGGGATGTCTATCTAAGTGGGAGTTCTTAAGTAATATGAGTAATTGAACTTAAATTTATCATGAACTTAGTCCTGATAGTATTTTGCAAATTATGTTGTAGATCAATAGCTCGCGTTGTTGCTTCCCTGTTTTATTTTTGATATGTTCCTAGAGAAAATTATGTTGAAAGATGTTAGTAGCAAAGATGCAGATTGGATCCGTGATCTGAGGATTATCCTCATTGCTGCACAGAAAAATTATGTCCTTGATGCACCGCTAGGTGACAGACCTATTGCAGGAGCAGATGCAGACGTTATGAACGTTTGGCTAGCTCAATATGATGACTACTTGATAGTTTAGTGCACCATGCTTAACGACTTAGAATCGGGACTTCAAAGACGTTTTGAACGTCATGGACCATATGAGATGTTCCAGGAGTTGAAGTTAATATTTCAAGCAAATACCCGAGTTGAGAGATATGAAGTCTCCAACAAGTTCTATAGCTAAAAGATGGAGGAGAATCGCTCAACTAGTGAGCATGTGCTCAGATAGTCTGGGTACTACAATCGCTTGAATCAAGTGGGAGTTAATCTTCCAGATAAAATAGTGATTGACAGAATTCTCTAGTCACCATCACCAAAGTTAGTAGAACTTCGTGATGAACTATAGTATGCAAGGGATGACGAAAGTAATTCCCGAGCTCTTCGTGATGCTGAAATCGACGAAGGTAGAAATCAAGAAAAACATCAAGTATTGATGGTTGACGAGACCACTAGTTTCAAGAAAAGGGCAAAGGGAAGAAGGGGAACTTCAAGAAGAACGGCAAGCAAGTTGCTGCTCAAGTGAAGAAGTCTAAGTCTGGTCCTAAGCCTGAGACTAAGTGCTTCTACTGCAAAGGGACTGGTCACTGGAAGCGGAACTACGCCAACTATTTGGTGGATAAGAAGGATGGCAAAGTGAACAAAGGTATATTTGATATACAGATTATTGATGTGTACTTTACTAGTGTTTATAGCAACCCCTCGGTAATTGATACTGGTTCAGTTGCTAAGAGTAGTAACTCGAAACGGGAGTTGCAGAATAAACAGAGACTAGTAAAAGTGAACAAAGGTATATTTGATATACAGATTATTGATGTGTACTTTACTAGTGTTTATAGCAACCCCTCGGTAATTGATACTGGTTCAGTTGCTAAAGAGTAGTAACTCGAAAACGGGAGTTGCAGAATAAACAGAGACTAGTAAAAGGCGAGGTGACGATGTGTGTTGGAAGTAGTTCCAAGATTGATATGATCATCATCGCACACTCCCTGTACTTTCGGGATTAGTGTTGAAACAAAATAAGTGTTATTTGGTCTTTGCGTTGAGCATGAATATGATTTGATCATGTTTATTGCAATACAGTTATTCATTTAAATTAGAGAACAATTGTTGTTCTGTTTACATGACTAAAACCTTCTATGGTCATACACACCAACGAAAATGGTTTGTTGGATCTCGATCGTAGTGATACACATATTCATAATATTGAAGCCAAAAGATGCAAAGTTAATAATGATAGTGCAACTTATTTGTGGCACTGCCGTTTAGGTCATATTGGTGTAAAGCGCATGAAAAACTCCATACTGATGGGATTTTGAAATCACTTGATTATGAATCACTTGATGCTTACGAACCGTGCCTCATGGGCAAGATGACTAAAACGCCGTTCTCCGAAACTATGGAGAGAGCAACAGATTTGTTGGAAATCATACATACAGATGTATGTGGTCCGATGAATATTGAGGCTCGTAGCAGGTATCATTATTTTCTGACCTTCACAGATTATTTGAGCAGATATGGGTATATCTACTTAATGAAACAAGAGTCTGAAACATTTGAAAAGTTCATATAATTTCAGAGTGAAGCAGAAAATCATCGTAACAAGAAAATAAAGTTTCTACGATCTGATCGTGGAGAAGAGTATTTAAGTTACGAGTTTGGCCTTCAGTTAAAACAATGTGGAATAGTTTCACAAATTCATGCCACCTGGAACACCACAGCATAATGGTGTGTCCGAACGTCATAACCGTACTTTATTGGATATAGTGCAATCTATGATGTCTCTTACCAATTTACCACTAATTGTTTTGGGGGTTATGCATTAGAGACAACTGCATTCACGTTAAATAGGGAACCATCAAAATCCGTTGAGACGACGCCTTATGAACTGTGGTTTGGCAAGAAACCAAAGTTGTCGTTTCTTAAAATTTTGGGGTTGCGATGCTTATGTGAAAAAGTTTCATCCTGATAAGCTCAAACCCAAATCGGAGAAATGTGTCTTCATAGGATACCCAAAGGAGACAGTTGGGTACACCTTCTATCACAGATCCGAAGGCAAGACATTCGTTGCTAAGTATGGATCCTTTCTAGAGAAGGAGTTTCTCTCGAAAGATGTCAGTGGGAGGAAAGTAGAACTTGATGAGGTAACTGTACCTGCTCCCTTATTGGATCACAGAAATCTGTTCCTGTGACTTCTACACCAATTAGTGAGGAAGTTAATGATGATGATGATGTAACTTCAGATCAAGTTACTACCAAACCTCGTAGGTAAACCAGAGTAAGCTCCGCACCAGAGTGGTACGGTAATCCTGTTCTGGAGGTTATGTTACTAGACCATGACGAACCTACGAACTATGAAGAAGCGATGGTGAGCCCAGATTCCGCAAAATGGCTTGAGGCCATGAAATCTGAGATGAGATCCATGTATGAAGAACAAAGTATGGACTTTGGTTGACTTGCCCGATGATCGGCGAGCCATTGAGATTAATGGATCTTCAAGAGGAAGACAGACGCTGATAGTAGTGTTACTATCTACAAAGCTAGAATTGTCGCAAAAGGTTTTCGACAAGTTCAAGGTGTTGACTACGATGAGAGAGTTTCTCACTCGTATCTATGCTTAAAGTCTGTCTGAATCATGTTAGCAATTGCCGCATTTTATGAAATATGGCAAATGGATAAACAAAACTGCATTCCTTAATAGATTTATTAAAGAAGAGTTGTATATGATGCAACCAGGAGGTTTTGTCAATCCTAAAAGTGCTAACAAAATATGCAAGCTCCAGGGATCCATCTCTGGACTGGTGCAAGCATCTCGGAGTTGGAATATACACTTTGATAAGTTGATCAAAGGATATAGTTTTATACAGACTTGCGGTGAAGCCTGTATTTACAAGAAAGTGAGTGGGAGCACTACAGCATTTCTGATAAGTATATGTGAATGACATATTGTTGATCGGAAATAATGTAGAATTATTCTGCAAAGCATAAAGGAGTGTTTGAAAGGAGTTTTTCAAAGAAAGACCTCGGTGAAGCTGCTTACATAGTGAGCATCAAGATCTATAGAGATAGATCAAGACGCTTGATAAGTTTTTTCAATGAGTACATACCTTAACAAGATTTTGAAGTAGTTCAAAATAGAACAGTCAAAGAAAGAGTTCTTGCCTGTGTTACAAGGTGTGAAATTGAGTAAGACTCAAAGCCCGACCACGGCAGAAGATAGAAAGAGAATGAAAGTCATTCCCTATGCCTTGGCCATAGGTTCTATAAAGTATGCCATGCTGTGTACCAGATCTATTGTATACCCTACACTGATTTTGGCAAGGGAGTACAATAGTGATCTAGGAGTAGATCACTGGACAGCGGTCAAAGTTATCCTTAGTGGAATAAGGATATGTTTCTCGATTATGGAAGTGACAAAAGGTTCGTCGTAAAGGGTTACGTCGATGCAAGTTTTGACACTAAATCTAGATAACTCTAAGTCTCGGTCTAGATACATATTGAAAGTGGGAGCAATTAGCTAGAGTAGCTCCGTGAAGAGCATTGTAGACATAGATATTTGCAAAATACTTACGGATCTGAATGTGACAGACCCGTTGACTAAAATTATTTCACAATCAAAACATGATCACACCTTAGTACTCTTTGGGTGTTAATCACATAGCGATGTGAACTAGATTATTGACTCTAGTAAACCCTTTGAGTGTTGGTCACATAGAGATGTGAACTATGGGTGTTAATCACATGGTGATGTGAATTATTGATGTTAAATCACATGGCGATGTGAACTAGATTATTGACTCTAGTGCAAGTGGGAGACTGAAGGAAATATGCCCTAGAGGCAATAATAAAGTATTATATATTTTCTTATATCATGATAAATGTTTATTATTCATGCTAGAATTGTATTAACCGGAAACATAATACATGTGTGAATACATAGACAAACAGAGTGTCACTAGTATGCCTCTACTTGACTAGCTCGTTAATCAAAGATGGTTCTGTTTCCTAGCCATAGACATGAGTTGTCATTTGATTAACGAGATCACCTCATTAGGAGAATGACGTGATTGACTTGACCCATTCCGTTAGCTTAGCACCCGATCGTTTAGTATGTTGCTATTGCTTTCTTCATGACTTATACATGTTCCTATGACTATGAGATTATGCAACTCCCGTTTACCGGAGGAACACTTTGTGTGCTACCAAATGTCACAACGTAAATGGGTGATTATAAAGGTGCTCTACAGGTGTCTCCAAAGGTACTTGTTGGGTTGGCGTATTTCGAGATTAGGATTTGTCACTCCGATTGTCGGAGAGGTATCTCTGGGCCCACTCGGTAATGCACATCACTATAAGCCTTGCAAGCATTGTGACTAATGAGTTAGTTGCGGGATGATGTGTTACGGAACGAGTAAAGAGACTTGCCGGTAACGAGATTGAACTAGGTATCGAGATACCGACGATCGAATCTCGGGCAAGTAACATACCGATGACAAAGGGAACAACGTATGTTGTTATGCGGTCTGACCGATAAAGATCTTCGTAGAATATGTGGGAGCCAATATGGGCATCCAGGTCCCGCTATTGGTTATTGACCGGAGAGGTGTCTCGGTCATGTCTACATAGTTCTCGAACCCAAAGGGCCCGCACGCTTAAAGTTACGATGACAGTTTTATTATGAGTTTATGTATGTTGATGTACCGAAGGAGTTCGGAGTCCCGGATGAGATCGGGGATATTATGAGGAGTCTCTAAATGGTCGAGACGTAAAAATCGATATATTGGACGACTATATTCGGACTTCGGAAAGGTTCCGAGTGATTCGGGTATTTTTCGGAGTACCGGAGAGTTACGGGAATTCGTATTGGGCCTTAATGGGCCATACGGGAAAGGAGAGAAAGGCCTCAAAAGGTGGCCGCACCCCTCCCCATGGCCTGGTCTGAATTGGACTAGGGAAGGGGGGCGCACCCTTCCTTCTTTCTCCTTCCCCCTTCCCTTCTCCTACTCCCACAAGGAAAGGAGGAGTTCTACTCCCGGTGGGAGTAGGACTCCCCCCTTTGGCACACCTCTTCCCTTGGCTGGCTGCCTCCTCCTTGCTCCTTTATATACGGGGGCAGGGGGCACCCCATAGACACAACAATTGATCCTTGAGATCTCTTAGCCGTGTGCGGTGCCCCCCCTCCACCATATTACACCTCGAGAATACCGTTGCGGAGCTTAGGCGAAGCCCTGCGTCGGTGGAACATCATCATCGTCACCACGCCATCGTGCTGACGAAACTCTCCCTCAACACTCGGCTGGATCGGAGTTCGAGGGACGTCATCGAGCTGAACGTGTGCTGAACTCGGAGGTGCCGTGCGTTCGGTACTTGATCGGTCGGATCGTGAAGACGTACGACTACATCAACCGCGTTGTGATAACGCTTCCACTGTCGGTCTACGAGGGTACGTGGACAACACTCTCCCCTCTCGTTGCTATGCATCACCATGATCTTGTGTGTGCGTAGGAATTTTTTTGAAATTACTACGTTCCCCAACAAAACCAATGCAGTGCTCAAGAGGTAGCATATGCCGAGGTGTATGTGTGAAACAACCACAAGAGCCAAATTCAGTTTTTTTTAGAAAAAAGCGAATGCTGGATGCGGATTATGTTTACTAGGACATGAGTGATATGCCAATCGTTATTTTATAGATAACAAAGCCGCAACCCCGGCTATTTGACATGCCAGGGGTCAAAGGCGGAGGGAAAAGGCACTTTACGAAATAGAGAGTGCGGTCTACAAAAAAGTTATTTTGGACCTCCTGTCGCACGTCTGTGCTGCCTGTCCTCGGTGAAGGGACTCCTTGAAGGGAATAGCCATTGAGTGTGTATACGAATCCGAACTCCGATAGAGTCCACGGGATGATTAGCCTTTGCATCACCTGTGGTAAAGGATAATGAAAGAGAAAGAGTAATTAGAAAAGAAACAAAGGTTATGGGAGTGTTTGCAGGCTCGTCCGTATTGTGCTTCCGCCGGTGCCCAGGGTATCTTAAGTGCATAGTTATGTGTGCACGGTACAGATTTCGCAGGTATATGAGGTGGGTGGCGGAAGCTGAACTGCTAGTTCCGCTCCGGAATTGGTCGATCCTGTTGAATGGAGACCGGTTGTCGGAGTAAATAGCCACGGGTAGCCTAACCGACTGCCCCTGCCTCTTCCAAAAAATTATCAGGCCATTTGAGCCTTCAAGCATTTCAAGCATTGGGCCGCCTTCCCCGGCCGGCTACCTCTGAAGCCGACTCTCAGAAGGCGACCCAGCCTCAGCAACCTCCCCCCAAAATAACCACGGGGTGGCCGACTCCAGGAAGCCGGCCATAGAGGATGCCGACTCCCCAGAGCCGGCCATGAAGAACGCCGCCTCCCCAGAGCCGGCCACGAAGAACGCCGACTCCAAGAAGCCGGCCAAGACCGCACCCACCAAAACTACACCCACATAACGGTGACAAGACGGGGTGTGGCCACAGTGCGGCCCGCTACCCCCGAAGCCCGAGGCAGGCATGGCCACAGGACGCCGTACGGGACGGCCATCTCCCATCCGGCTCGGCACTGTAGCCATGCTGGCCTCAATGTCACCCACAACAGACGCCAGTACGGCCCACGGGCGGCGGGCCCCTTCAGCCAGAGAGAGGCGCGAAGGCAGCCCGGCCTCCCCCAGTCGGCCAAGGGCGTAGCCGGCCCCCAGAAGCCGGCTACCCCCTCCCTCGAAGCATGTGCCATATTAAGGAGAAAAGACGAGGTAAGGTTACAGTGAGAGCCCTCGAGGCGGCACACTGTAGCCATGCTTACCTCGATGGAGCCCTCGTCATCAGGGGCGAGGCTACAGTAAGCAGCCGCCGACAAGACCCTAGGAGGTGGGGCCGGCCTGTCGACCAAGAGGCCGGCAGCCGGCGGGACCCACCAGTCGGCGGGCCCCAACGGCCGGCGGAGAAGCCGGCGAGCGTAGACACTAGCGGCTGGGACCAGCGCCCAGCCGGATTACAATTGTACCCCCGGGGGGTAGGCCTATATAAACCCCCCGGGGCACCCATGCAAAGTGTTGGCTTCTTAGAGTTACACACACACCATGGAGAGAGGGAAGCAAGAGCTAGCCTTGTTCTTCTTCTCCCTTGAACCCAACAGCTCTAGGAGCGTTTGTAGCTACCCTTTCTGATCTAGTGATCATGCGGAGGCCCCGCAGAGCAGGACTAGGGGTGTTATCTCCTCGGAGAGCCCCGAACCTGGGTAAGATTCGCCGGCATGCATGTCTTCGCCTCATCCCGTTTCCAGGCACCGGCGACGTCTTACTGGCACCCACCATGATAAGCCAACCATTGGCATATGTCGCGCCTACCACCCGACATTTGGCGCCCACCGTGGGGCCAGGTGCACCGTCGTCCGGAGACCTATTCTAGACGGGAACCCTCTTCCTCCCCCGCGAGCGCAGCCAGCCTGCTGCGCTTGATGGCGTTTGCCTCGACGCGCTGCAAGGCATCGACGACGCCTGCACGGCGAGCTGCCTCGCCGATCTTCTCGGCGAGACTCGCATCTCCGACGAGCCCGCGTCCGACGCAGGCACAGACAACCCCGAGAGCCGCCTCGTCAGCCTCCTCGACCAGCTTCACGTCTCTAGTGAGCCTGCTGCAGATGTTGAGTCGGTCGGCTCCACCGACCCGATGCTCGTCGACTCCGACACGGCATCGCTCGACGCCTACCCCTCCGACGTGGTGGTCTTCGACGATCCTCTCCCTCGAGCTGACAGTGGCAGTAGCGCTGTCACCGAAGTGTTAGTCATCAGCCACGTCGCCAACTCGGGCGAGAACGCCCACGACGCCCTGCAAGCGGCGATGCACGACCTCTCCGTCCCCATCCCGGCCGACGCCGACGCCGAGACCCTGGAGGCACGTCGCCTCGCCCTCGTCGCAGAGGGCCAGAAGATAGCCTCCATGAGACGCCTCACCGAGGCCCACCAGCGCGAAGTCGACCGCGCTGCCTTCGGTACGCCGCCGCTTAGCGGACCGAGCCGAGCCGGCTTCGTCCAGAAGCGCGGCGCGGCTATTGCCAGCATGCTGGGGGCAGATCGCCCCGTCTACGCCACCCTGCTCGAGAATCTGTGAGCCGCTCAGGCGGCCGCCGAAGAGCTAAATGGGCTGGGAGCCGACGAGCTCCCCTACATGACAAGACGGATCCAGCAGCTGATCGACGCGGCTGCAGAACGGCATGAAGCCGGCGCCCGCGCCGATAGTCATCCCCCGCGCCGAGAGCACGCCGCGACGTCCCGCTCGCCGACTGCGAGCGGCGCCCGCCAGAAGAAAGACAAGGAGCCGGCTGTTAGCCGCAGCCGGACTCGTATCACCATCGAGCGCGACACGGAAGGCCGCCCTCGAGCGGTGGAGCGCCAAGGAAACCTGCCTCCTCCCCCGCCTCGAAGAGAGAGACGCCTCACCCCGCCGCCCGTCACGCACCCGACTCTTGGTGACCGACTCAGCCGCCGAGAAGGAGTCGGCGAGAACGACGCCCGCCACCGGATCGACCGCCTTGCTCGATCCCTGCCGTTAGAAGAAGAAGACGATGTCGGCCCGCCATGCTTTGGCCCCCGCATCCGCGACGAGCCCTTCCCCAAAGGGTTCTCGCTCCCCAGAGGCACACCCAAGTACAACGACTCCGTGAAGCCGGAAGATTGGCTCATCGACTACTCCACTGCTGTCAGCATAGCCAACGGCAATCGGCGCGTGGCCGTGAAGTACGTCCCCCTTATGCTGCAAGGCACGGCGCGCACCTGGCTCAACAGCCTCAAGCCCTACAGCATCAACAGCTGGCTGGACTTCACGGAAGTCTTCGTCCGCAACTTCACCAGCACGTACAAGCGGCCTCCCAAGCCTCGCCAGCTCTCCCTATGCATCCAAGGACCCAACGAGTCGACCCGCGACTACCTCACGCGGTGGGCCGAGCTCCGCAACTCCTGCGAGGGGGTGCACGAGGTCCAGGCCATCGAGTACTTCACCGCCGGGTGCCGAGAGGGCACCCTCCTCAAGCACCGACTTCTCTGCGACGAGCCGGCTACCCTCGATGAACTCCTGATCATCGCGGACAAGTACGCCACGGCCAACTCCTCGATGAAGACCGAGCTTCGAGTAGACGCCTCCGGGAAGGTGATTGCTCCGGCTCCCAAGACGCCGGCTAGCGACTCCAATCGGCGCCCCTACCAGAACGATCACAAGCGCAAGGCCCCCATGCCGACTTCCACCAGTCGGCAGGTGGCCACAGTTGAAGATGAGCAGCCCGAAGAGCGGCCCGCTCCCAAGAAGAAGGGTGGCAGGCCGGCTTGGCAGCCGGCTTTCTCTTACGAGCAGACTCTCGACGCCCCCTGCAAGTTCCACAGGGGCGCGAAGCCGTCCAACCACACGACCCGAAAATGCCACTGGCTCACACGAATCTCCAAGGGCGAAGGGCTGTTGCCGCCTCCGCCTCCCGGCCCGCCGCCTCCCGCCCCCCAGCCGCCGGCGGCTCGGCCGGCAGTCGGAGCCATTCAAGATGAGTTCCCTGAAGAGCACGCCGCCTACGTCGTCTTCACCAGCCAAGCCGACGACAAGCGTAGTCGGCGCTGTCAACATCAAGAGGTCAACGCAGTCGCCTCTAGCGCTCCCGAGTTCATGCACTGGTCAAAGAAGCCAATCAGCTGGAGCCAGGCCGACCACCCAGAGGTGATGCCATCCCCTGGCTCCTATGCACTGGTCTTGGATGTCACCCTCGCGACGGAGAGGCGAGCTGCCCGATTCTCCCGCGTCCTGATAGATGGCGGAAGCAGTATCAATATACTGTACCGCGATACCATGGAGAAGCTGAACATCAAGGCAAAGCAGCTTATGCCAAGCCGAACCGTGTTCCATGGTATCGTCCCCGGCCTGTCTTGCTCCCCAATCGGCAAGATTAAAATGGATGTTCTCTTCGGAGACAAAGATCATTTTCGCCGAGAAGCGATCTGGTTCGAAGTAGTGGATCTGGAGAGCCCCTACCATGCTTTGCTTGGCCGACCTGCTCTGGCCAAGTTCATGGCTGTGCCCCACTACGCCTACCTGAAGATGAAGATGCCGAGCTCGAAGGGGATCATCACGGTAGCCGGCGACTACAAGAAGTCCATCGAGTGCGCCATGGCCAGTAGACGGCTGGCCGAGTCCCTCGTAGTGGCAGAAGAGAAGAAGATGCTGGAGCGGGTTGTGGCCATGGCCAGCAAGCAGCCGACCCTGTCCCCCAACCCCAAAGATTGTGATGCGCAGGGCTCCTTCCAGCCTGCCAAAGAGACGAAGAAGGTACCTCTGGACCCAGAGAATCCGGAGAGGTTTGCCGTCATTGGGGCAAACTTGGACAGTAAATAGGAAGGCGAGCTCGTCGACTTCCTCCGTGAGAATCGAGACATTTTTGCATGGTCCCCAAAGGACATGCCGGGTGTCTCGAAGGATTTCGCCGAGCACAAACTACATGTCCGAGCTGACGTGAAGCCGGTCAAGCAGCCCCTCCACCGACTGTCAGAAGAGAAGCGAAGAATCGTAGGAGAAGAGATAGCCCGGCTCCTTGCCGCTGGCTTTATTATGGAAGTGTTTTTTCCAGAATGGCTTGCCAACCCAGTTCTGGTACTGAAGAAGAATAACAAGTGGTGTATGTGTATAGACTACACCAGCCTGAACAAGGCCTGCCCCAAGGATCCGTTTGCTCTGCCACGGATTGACCAAGTGATAGACTCCACAGCCGGATGCGAGCTGTTGAGTTTTTTGGATGCCTACTCAGGGTACCATCAGATCAAGTTGGACCCAGCAGACCGCCTGAAGACTGCCTTCATCACACCATTTGGAGCTTTCTGTTACCTGACTATGACATTCGGCTTGAGGAATGCCAGTGCCACTTTTCAGCGTTGCATGCAGAAATGCCTCCTGAAGCAACTCGGCAGAAATGCCCACGTCTATGTAGACGACATTGTGGTGAAGACAGAGAAGCGCGGCACCCTGCTGGAAGACCTGAAAGAAACATTCGCCAACTTGCGCCGATTCCAAATCAAGCTCAACCCCGAGAAGTGCGTGTTCAGAGTACCAGCCGGACAGCTGCTAGGCTTCCTGGTCTCCGAACGCGGCATCGAGTGCAACCCTGTGAAGATCAAGGCCATCGAGAGGATGGAGATTCCCACCAAATTGCGAGATGTGCAGAAGTTCACCGGGTGCCTGGCCTCCCTGAACCGCTTTATCAGCCGACTAGGAGAAAAGGCTCTCCCCCTGTATCGACTCATGAAGAAGTCCACTCACTTCGAGTGGAATGACCAAGCCGACCAAGCCTTCCACGAGTTGAAGAAGATGCTGACGACTCCGCCTGTCCTGGCAGCACCGACTGAGAAGGAGCCCATGCTCCTCTACATTGCCGCGACTAGCCGAGTAGTCAGTACAGTTGTTGTGGTCCAGCGCCCGAAAGAAGGCCGAGCCCAGCTAGTCCAGAGGCCGGTGTACTATCTAAGTGAAGTGTTATCCAGCTCAAAGCAGAACTACCCGCACTACCAGAAGATGTGCTATGGGGTGTACTTCGCCACCAAGAAACTGAAGCCCTACTTCCAAGAGCATCCCATCACGGTCGTGTGCACCGCCCCGCTCGCCGAGATCATAGGCAGCCGGGATGCATCCAGCCGGGTGGCTAAGTGGGCCATTGCATTGGCACCATACACGGTCTTCTACCAACCCCGCACTGCCATCAAGTCCCAAGCACTGGCCGACTTCCTCGTCGACTGGGCCGAGACCCAGTACCTACCGCCGGCTCCCGACTCTACCCATTGGCGGATGCACTTCGACGGGTCCAAGATGCGCACCGGTTTGGGAGCCGGCATCGTCCTCACCTCTCCCAAAGGCGACAAGCTCAAATACACGCTGCAGATCCACTTCGCCGCCTCCAACAACGTGGCCGAGTACGAGGCGCTCGTACATGGGCTTCGGCTAGCCAAAGAGCTCGGCATACGCCGGATCCTGTGTTACGGCGACTCAGACTTGGTGGTCCAGCAGTCGTCCGGCGACTGGGACGCCAAGGACGCGAACATGGCGAGCTATCGATTCCTCGTCCAGTAGATCAGCGGGTACTTCGAAGGGTGCGAGTTCCTTCACGTGCCAAGGGCCGACAATGACCAAGCAGATGCCCTAGCACGGATCGGCTCCACCCGACAAGCCATACCGACTGGCGTCTCCCTCCAGCGCCTTCTCAAGCCGTCCATCAAGCCGTCTCTAGAGTCGGACTCTATCTTTGTACTGCCTGTGCCAGATACAGCCGGATCCGACTGGAGGAACCCCGCAGGCGGCACGGGGACTTCAGAACCCGGCCCGGGGACTGCAGCAGTCGGCCCGAGGACTGCAACGACGCAAGAAGCGGTGGCCGACTCCAACTCCACGCCACCCAACCCACCCACCCGAGTCATGGTGGCTATGCTAACAGAAGAAGAAGTCACAGCTCCATCATGGGCCCAACCCATCCTCAAGTTCCTAGTCAGCAGAGAGCTACCGGCTGATGAGATCTCAGGAAGGCTAGTGCAACGACGAGCCGGAGCATATGCAATAATCAACAGAGAGCTTGTGAAGCGCAGCGTCACTGGAGTCTTCCAGCGTTGTGTCGAGCCAGAAAAAGGAGTGGCAATCCTCAAGGATATTCACCAAGGCGAATGCGGCCACCACGCAGCCTCAAGATCACTTGTGGCCAAGGCTTTCCGCCACGGCTTCTTCTGGCCGACTGCCTTGGAAGATGCCAAAGAGATAGTCAAGAGATGTAGAGGATGCCAAGTCTTCAGTTCCAAGCAACACCTGCCGGCTTCTGCACTCAAGACCATTCCCCTTACTTGGCCCTTTGCCGTCTGGGGACTGGACATGGTGGGCCCTTTCAAGACAGCCCGCGGCGGCTTAACACATCTGCTTGTCGCCGTGGACAAGTTCACAAAGTGGATCAAAGCGAAGCCGATCAAGAAGCTGAACGGGCCGACTGCCGTGACATTCATCACTGACATCACTACTCGGTACGGCGTGCCGCACAGCAACATCACCGACAACGACACGAACTTTGCCAAAGGAGCACTGGCACATTTCTGCGCGACGCAGGGCATCCGACTGGACTTAGCGTCCGTTGCCCACCCGCAGTCAAACGGCCAGGTCGAGCGAGCAAATGGACTCATCCTCTCCGGCATCAAGCCCCGACTGGTTGTACCGCTGGAACGATCGGCCGGCTGCTGGCTCGATGAGCTGCCAGCTGTCCTCTGGAGTCTGCGCACTACACCCAACAAGTCAACCGGCTTCACTCCGTTCTTCCTTGTATATGGTGCCGAGGCTGTCATCCCAACAGACATCGAGTTCGACTCGCCTCGGGTCACCATGTACACGGAGGCGGAGGCCAAGGAAGCAAGAGAAGACGGCGTCGACCTACTAGAAGAAGGCCGGCTGTTAGCACTCAGCCGGTCCGCCATCTACCAGCAAGGGCTGCGCCGCTACCACAACCGCAAGGTCAAGCCAAGATCCTTCCAAGAGGGCGACCTTGTGCTTCGGCTGATCCAGCGAACAGCCGGCCAGCACAAGCTCTCGGCCCCTTGGGAAGGCCCCTTCGTCATCAGCAAGGCACTAGGCAACGACTCCTACTACTTGATCGACGCGCAGAAACCAAGAGCACGCAAGAGAGATGACTCCGGCAAGGAGTCGGAGCGACCATGGAACGCGAACCTCCTGAGAACATTTTACAGTTGAAAGCAGTATGTATCATGCTACCCTTTTGTATTAAGTATGAAACAACAGGCCCCCCGAACAGTACTCGGGGACTGCCTTTATTTATCTATGAATGACGAGTGTCATATCCATGAATGTATTATTACATTTGATTTCTTGTCTGGCACCGGGTTCGACTAGTCGGCCCGGGGACTGGCCGCCTTGAGCTATATTAAAAGTTCTACCTGAAGTCAGACAAGTAGTGTGCCGGCTCCCAGGTCCTCTCTTGTTGAAAGTCGCAGCTCGAAGAACCGACTGTCCGACTAGCAAGAGATAAGGCAGAAAGGATGCCCACATGAAAAACGGCTAAGGACTAACGAACTTATATAGCAAAAAGACGGCCTCCAACCACGCTTGCCGGCTGTCAGAACAGCCGGCTGGCCGGCTTCCTAAACACTTAGCTCTAATCCAACAAAGCTAGAGTACTTGCCCTCCCAATTGGCCAAGCACTCTTCCAGCCACAGATTGCAGAGCAACTGTCTGACTGGGGAGGCGGCAACCAAGGGAGGGCGGCAAAGGAAACAGCAGAAGGATGAAAAGCAAAGAACGAGGAAAAGCCAAACGCATGCATAAGTCATATCTACATATAAAGCCCCTAACAGGCCGGCAATAAGACATAAGTTCGAATACACCCCCAGTGGGTGGAATTGTGCAGACTTAACAGAATATTGTTCAAAAAGTGACAAGACAGGAAAATAAAAGATAGCAGACTAGACTAAGGCGTGGTGCGGGAGCCAGGCTGGTCGGTGGAGATGGCATCGCCGGCTGAAGGAGTGGCCGGCTGGCGGGTCTCGGCTTGGTTACCACCGGTGGCAGGCGACGCACCCGCGCGTGACGTGGTGCTGGAGGCGCGGTCAGGCTGAGGCTGGTCGGCCGCTCCACCATCCGGCTCGGCGTCTTCACCCTCCTCCTCCTCCTCCTCGCCCTCGTCACTGGAGTCAATCTCCTCCGCCGAGTCTTCACCGTCTGCCAGGTTCAGCCCGAACCACTCCTCCGGCTGGGCGACGCCGTTGTCATCTACGTCAGGGGCGAAGACACTGGTGTCGGTGTAGTCGGCGATCGTCGAAGCCCGCCGGATGATAGCCGGTCGCGCCGGCTCCAGCTCCGTGTCGGCTTGCTGCCGCCAGGTAGCCAGCTGGTCCAGACTCAGGCCGGGGTACCAGGCCTTGACGAACTCTAGCGCCCGCCTGGCGCCGGACCGAGCCGCCGAGGCCTTCCAGGCTTCAAAGCGACCGACCGCCACCTCTAGCCAGTCGGCAGTCCGACTGGGGGTGCGGGGAACCACTTCGCCGGGCCAGAGGGCGGCCAATACCTACGCCCCGGCACGCTGAAGCCGGCAGAGCAGTCGGTGAGCCGGCTGGAGACGGGCCTGGATCGCCAAGAGCTGCTCCTCCAGCGAACGGCCAGCGCTTGGTGCAATCTCGAAGCCAGCCTTCCTTCGCGCTTGGCGGCGGGCCTCGATGATCTGGTTGGCGGCGGTAGAGTAGCCAGGGAAGTACTCTGCGCAAGAAAGAAAGAGAATGAAGAGAAAACACCAAGTCAGAAAAGGAGCCAAAAGCGGCAGACGGCGAGAAAGGACGAAGAAGTAGGCGGCTTACCGTCAACCAGATCTTCGATCTGACCATAGCCATTGATCAGAGTCTGCCTTGCTTTAGCCCAGCCAGCCGCTTCTGTCTCGTACTCGGCCTGGAGGGTGGCCTCGCGGTCCTGCACCGCCTTCAGAGCCGCCTTGTGGCCCTCCTCCTGGTCGGCCAACCTCTTGGCCAAGCGGTCGCGTTCCTGCACCAAGGCGGCAAGCTCGGCCTCCTTGGCACGAAGAGCAGTCTGAGACTCTCCCAGCAATGCCCTCAGGCCGGCGTTGGCCGCTGCAGGACGGCAGAAAAAGAAGAAACAATAAGAGGAAGTCGTCAAGGAAGATCCGACCCGACTGCTCAGCAGTCGGCCCGAATCTCGGGGACTACACCCAGTGGGTGCGCTGAGGCGCCCCCACGTGAGATAAAGAACAAAGCACTTACCTCGGCTCTCAGTTAGGTCGGCGGTCTTCTGGGTCAGCTCCTGAGCCTGGGAGTTGAAGGCAGCCGCGCGAAGATTGTGGTAGTCCTGCAAGACAGGCAGAAGATCGAAGTAAGAACAAGAATAGCAAAAGCCAAATCCACTAAGAAGTTCCAAGCCGCCTGCTCAGCAGCCGACTCGGAACTCGGGGGCTACACCCAGTGGGTGCGCTGACGCGCCCCCACGGAAGAAACCAAGATCAAGAAGAAGCAAGATAAGAAGACTAACCCAGATGGCCGCCCGCGTCGCAAGGAATTCATCGGTATATTGCCTCAGCGCCGTAGCCTGGGCCTGGAGCCGGGTCCGGACGTCCTGCGCGGCCACGTTCATCACGGCCGTCCCTCCGCCCGGCGTCCACCCCGAGGTGGCGCTGGCCACCTCCACGTCCTGGGCCGACGAGCTGGAGCCCGCGGCCGGCTGCGGCTCCGACGCAGCCTTCTGTGGCTCTGACGCAGCCTTCCCCGCGCGCTGGCTCGGCGGCATCCGGACCGCCAGCTCAGTCCTCGCGGCCGGCTCGCCCCCCGCCGACTGCGCAGGCGGCAGATTAGGCCAGCCGCCTTGAGCCGCCCCAGCCGGCGGGGTCGGCACCGGCGCCCTCTCCAGGATGACGACGTCGTCGTCCCTCTCCAGCCCTGGCTGGTCACCGCCGGCTTCTTCTGGCGGGGGCTCCGGGGCCCCGGGCGCTGCGACGCGTAGTGGGGTGACCAACAAGGCCCCCTCCGCCATCACCGCAGCTGCAGCCTCCGCTTGGGCCTTGGCTGCGGCGTCGGCGCGCGCCTTCGCCGCCTCCTCCTCCTGCGCCGCCTGGGCGGCGGCCGCCTTCCGTGCCTCCCGCTCCTCCCGCACCTCCCGCGTGTTCCGTTCCGTCGCCGCCTGAAGGTCGGCTCGGGGGTCCACGCGACGAGTGGTGCTCCCAGATCCCCTCGGCGACTCAACGACGGAGGCGGCAGCCGCCCGCTCGAGCGACAATGGAGCTCTGGTTGTTTGGAGAAAAAGACAAGGATTCAGGAGCCACAAGAGAAAAGAAAAAAGAGTACACGAAGGAGTTTGAACTTACACCCACACCGTTTGCGGTTGCTTCACCGTCTTGCGGAAGCGAGCCGCCTTCGCGGCCGCCTCCTCCCGCCTAGTCGCCGCTGCCCCGCCTCGGGGCTTCTTCATCCGACTGCCGAACAAACCCTGCGCGGCACGACGCTTTTGCCCGCCGCCCCGAGCAGGCGGTGCAGCGGAGGAACCCGCGCCGCGGCCAGACGCCGGCTGACGGCGCGGGACGACTTCGGCCTCGTCGTCGTCCGGCCAGTCGTCGAAGCTGACTCCATGCCCGGAGCCGCCTGCTTCGCCGCCGGCTCGGCCACCGCCCGACTCGGTGTTGTCGTCCATAGCAGCCGCCCCCAGTCGGGGTCCTCCAGATCATGCTCCGTCCGGTCGGGGACGAATCGGCGCTCCGCGTCCGACCCGCCGGCAGGCCGAAGAAGAGGGCTCTGTCGAAGACAAGCCGACTAGTCAGAGTCGGCCAAAGGAACTCGGCGACAAAACTGAGAGAAGAAGAAGAGACAAGGAGAACATACCGTGGGCGGCGGATTGGCTCGGCTATATGGCTCCTTGCCGAACTGCCACTCTGCAGAGAGTTTGCAGTTCGCGAGGTAGTTCACCATATAGGCCACCTCGTCGTGCGGCATGTCCTTGGTACACATCCGGCTTGGATCGAGCTGGCCGCTCATCTGACAGATCAGATGAGGGCGGCTCTGGACTGGGAGTACCGGCGCGTGACGAAGGCGGCCAGCAGGTCGGACCCCGACAAGCCCTCCGACTAGGTCATCGCTCGCACTCGGGCGACAGCTGCGGTTCCAGCCGGCGTCAGCGTCACGGCCCGGTAGGACCACTGGGGTCGCCTGCCCGCCGGTGAGCCGGCTACGTAAGCCGGCAGATTGACGTAGTCGCCCTGCGGGGCGACGTTCCTGACGTAGAAGTACGACTTTTGCCATAACTTCACCGACTGGATCAGCGTGATGACGGGGAAGGGGTTGTCGGCGGCCACCCTCCGCATCGCGATGAAGGCGCCACTCTGAGCCGGCACGCCTTGCGTGCGCGTGCCCAGCTTGGACTGGAAGAACCCCCCCCCCCCCCCAGAGCTCGAGGGTAGGGAGGACGCCGAGGTAGCCTTCGCACAAGGTGACGAAGGCAGACAGCAGCACCACCGCGTTCGGGGTGAGGTGGTGCGGCTGGAGCTGGTAGAACTCGAGCCAAGAGCGGAAGAAGGCGCTCACGGGCAGGCCGATGCCGCGCAAGAAATGCGAGCGGAAGACCACCCGCTCGCCCTCCCGCGGCTCCGGCGTAATCTCCTTTGCCGGCGCGAGACGGACCTCCACCTTGTCCGCGCCGGGCAGCCGCCGTGTCTTGCGGAGGAATTCGACGTGATCCTCGTGGACGTTGGAGCCGTCCCAATCCCCGCCGTACTGCTCCGTGGCGGGAGGCATGGCGAAAACGAGCGCGACGGCGGAGGAACGAGTGGTGGAAGAGCGCGGCGGCGAGGCGCTGGTGCAAGAAAGGGCGGGAGGAAGAAGATGGTGGAAAGAGGAGGAGCGTGCGAGAGCCTGCCGCTCTCCCCCCTCCCCTACTTATAGCTTCGCAAGGTGAAGCCGGGGAGGCTGGACGTGGGGCGAGACGTGGGATTAACTGCACCCACTCCCCCCACGCCTCGCGGTTATTACGCCCTAAAAGCGTGCCGAAACTGCCGCAGGGAGACGTGCGAGCGGTTTCGGGCTGCAGAGAATCCACGCCTGGGCCCGGGCGTGGGCGTGGCGGGCCCCCGCCCTGCGGCGACATCCCGTCGCGCGCGTGGGCTGGCAGGCTTTTTGGCCAAGAGAGGCCACGTGGTTCGCAGGCGGCAAGTGGCCGGCCCGCGGCCCAGTGCACGCGCTGGCGAGCTCCCGCCCTCCGACTCCAAAAATTTTGGCGGAGACGGCGCGCCCAACCAAAGCCGGCTCCCAGCTGCTGGCTTGTCAAGATAGGAAGCTGATTGAGCTTCTCGACTCCCACCCAACCTCGAAGCCCAATCAGCTTCGGGGACTACCGTCGGAGTAAATAGCCACGGGTAGCCTAACCGACTGCCCCTGGCTCTTCCAAAAAATTATCAGGCCATTTGAGCCTTCAAGCATTTCAAGCATTGGGCCGCCTTCCCCGGCCGGCTACCTCTGAAGCCGACTCTCAGAAGGTGACCCAGCCTCAGCAACCTCCCCCCAAAATAACCACGGGGTGGCCGACTCCAGGAAGCCGGCCATAGAGGATGCCGACTCCCCAGAGCCGGCCATGAAGAACGCCGCCTCCCCAGAGCCGGCCACGAAGAACGCCGACTCCAAGAAGCCGGCCAAGACCGCACCCACCAAAACTACACCCACATAATGGTGACAAGACGGGGTGTGGCCACAGTGCGGCCCGCTACCCCCGAAGCCCGAGGCAGGCATGGCCATAGGACGCCGTACGGGACGGCCATCTCCCGTCCGGCTCGGCACTGTAGCCATGTTGGCCTCAACGTCACCCACGACAGACGCCAGTACGGCCCACGGGCGGCGGGCCCCTTCAGCCAGAGAGAGGCACGAAGGCAGCCCGTCCTCCCCCAGTCGGCCAAGGGCGTAGCCGGCCCCCAGAAGCCGGCTACCCCCTCCCTCGAAGCATGTGCCACATTAAGGAGACAAGACGAGGTAAGGTGACAGTGAGAGCCCTCGAGGCGGCACACTGTAGCCACGCTTACCTCGACGGAGCCCTCGTCATCAGGGGCGAGGCTACAGTAAGCAGCCGCCGACAAGACCCTAGGCGGTGGGGCCGGCCTGTCGACCAAGAGGCCGGCAGCCGGCGGGACCCACCAGTCGGCGGGCCCCAACGACCGGCGGAGAAGCCGGCGAGCGTAGACACTGACGGCTGGGACCAGCGCCCAGCCGGATTACAATTGTACCCCCGGGGGTAGGCCTATATAAACCCCCCGGGGCACCCATGCAAAGGGTTGGCTTCTTAGAGTTACACACACACCATAGAGAGAGGGAAGCAAGAGCTAGCCTTGTTATTCTTCTCCCTTGAACCCAACAGCTCTAGGAGCGTTTGTAGCTACCCTTTCTGATCTAGTGATCATGCGGAGGCCCCGCAGAGCAGGACTAGGGGTGTTATCTCCTCGGAGAGCCCCGAACCTGGGTAAGATTCGCCGGCGTGCATGTCTTCGCCTCATCCCATTTCCAGGCACCGGCGACGTCTTACTGGCACCCACCATGATAAGCCACCCGTTGGCATATGTCACACCTACCGCCCGACACCGGTGGCTTAATGGCCGACAAGGTATGCGGTTTAATAAGACCGCCTTGTACTTCGGCTGAGATTGCCGTAGTATGATCCCTAGGCTAGAGGGAGTGCTTCTCCTACTCTCTTGTGGGGTTGTGTGTCACGTATACCACGTTCACTATTTTTACTTCGGGGGGAAATTGCTTCTGACCCCCGGTATTTGGTTGGTGAGTCTCTTCGTCGTCGCTATCATCAGACGGCCTCCTCCCCTTGTGTTCGGCCTTGAGCTTGCCGGCCTGCTTGAAGACCCAACAACTTCTGTTGGTATGATTACTGATTTATCGGGGTGGCCATGAATCTGGCAGGGCCGATCCAATATCTTGTCTAAATTGGATGGTCCGTCTCTGTTTGCCTTGAATGGCTTTTTCCATTGACCGGGTTTGGGTCCGCTGAATCCAGCGTTGATCGATGTGTCATGCGTTCTTTCATTATCATTGCGGCGTTTGTGTTTACTGCGTCGTGGCTTGCCATTGCCGTCTCGGACTTCAGAAGTGCCCGGATCGCTCGGGCTGTTGCTTCTACGAGCGAGCTAGCTGTCTTCTCCCGCGCAAAAGCGGGTCATTAGAGCGGTAAGGGCTGACATGGATTTAGGTTTTTCTTGACCGAGGTGGCGGGCGAGCCACTCATCCCGGACGATGTGTTTGAAGGCCGCTAGGGCTTCCGCATCCGGACAGTCGACGATTTGGTTCTTTTTAACTAAGAACCTAGTCCAGAGCTTCCAGGCTGACTCTCCGGGCTGCTGGACAATGTGACTCAAGTCATCGACATCCGGTGGCCTGACATACGTTCCTTGGAAGTTGTCACGGAAGGCGTCTTCCAAGTCCTCCCAGCTGCCAATAGAGTTTTCCGACAGACTATTTAACCAGTACCGATCTGGTCCTTTGAGCTTTAGTGGCAGGTATTTGATGGCATGAAGGTCGTCTCCGCGGGGCATGTGGATATGGAGGAGGAAATCCTCAATCCATACCGCGGGATCAGTTGTTCCGTCGTATGATTCGATATACATGGGCTTAAACCTATCTAGGAATTCGTGCTCCATTACTTTGTCTGTGAAGCAAACAGGATGTGCGGCGCCTCTATATTGGGACACACTGCGACGTAGCTCCGATGGAGTCCGTCTGCGGTTTTGGGCCCAGACGTGACTAGGCTTGTCGCGTCCGAGTAGATAGTCGTCGCCGCGCGTCGGGGCACGTCCTCATGATCCGTAGATCGATCTAGTATGTCTTGATCTGCTGTCCAGGCCCTGTCGAAGGTCATATGTATAACCCTGAGCTGTTTTATCTCTGCTTTTACGGTGAGGTGGGGCGGGCTGGTGTTCGGCTTGAGTTGCCGCTCTGTCCTAACCATGTTGTGGTTGATTACCCACATTGTGTGATGATGGTATGGGCTCCGGCGCCTCATCACCGAACTGAGGTAGCAATTTGCGCTTCGGGTAATTTTTGGCTGGGCCACTAAGGCAGTATTCCTCGGCGGCCAGGACTTCGGTCCATCTATCATTGAGCAGATCTTGGTCAGCTTGAAGCTGCTGCTGCTTCTTTTTCAGGCTCCTTGCAGTGGCTATTAGCCGGCGTTTAAAGCGCTCCTGCTCGAGAGGTTCCTCAGGCACGATGTAATCCTCGTCGCCGAGGCTCTCCTCATCCTCGGAGAGCGGAAGATAATTACTATCCTTAGAGTCTTCGTTTATGGCCTGTTCATCAGGGCTAACGTGCTCGTCTTCCCGTTCATCCTGTTCAGAGATTGCCCCAACAGGGTCTTCATTGTCTTCGGCATCTTCCGGAGTATTGTTTTCTCTGGTGTCGGTATTGCTGTCTTTTGCACGACGTGACTTAGAGCGGCGCCGCTGACGCCGGCGTCTGGGCTGTGTCTCAGGAGGTTTATCCGTAATTGGATCCTCTTTGTCGTCGTTGTTAGTTTCTTTAGGTGTATCCACCATGTATATGTCATGTGAAGAAGTGGCCGTCCAGCGCACAGTAAACGACGGGTTTTGGCCATGCTCCTCATCTGCATCGTCGTCCATACCGTCGATGCCTTCGGAGCCATAATCGAGCATGTCGGTCAAGTCCTCGACAGTGGCTATGTAGTGGGTGGCGGGTGGGAAGCGAAATTCCCCGTCATCAGCCTCCAGTTCGAACTGGACATAGTTCGGCTGTGAGCCCTCCGCTAAGAATAGATTTTTTAATGAGTTTAACACGTTGCCTAAAGGCGAGTGTCGGAAGATGTCCGCGGCGCTGAATTCAACGATCGATGACCGATCCAGCTCGACATGCGCGAACACACACGGTTCGGAACTTATGGCCAGAAATGAGTCCGAGGTTCCAGAGACACAGATATCACCCGAGCTTAGGTCTATGTGCGGCTCCAACGCCGCGGAGTCTGCGGCTTCCATGGCGGGGTTGAGCTTCCCGTCCTCGGATGTCGCGATCTGCTCCGGATCAAAGGCCGGAGTAGTTATAGGCGCAATTTCCTGAACATAGACCGATGACAGATTTAAGTCATGTTCATCGTGGTGAAGGGGACGACTGCCGTGGTCTCAAATCCGTCGAAGATGAAGTCTCCACGAATGTCCGCAACGTAGTTCAAGCTCCCGAATCTGACCTGATGGCCAGGGGCGTAGCTATCGATCTGCTCCAGATGGCCAAGCGAGTTGGCCCGCAGTGCGAAGCCACCAAACACGAAGATCTGTCCAGGGAGGAAGGTTTCCCCTTGGACAACATCGTTGTTGACGTTAGAAGGAGCCATCAAACCTTTTGGGACGGCACAGTGGAACTCTCAATGAAAGCCCCAATGTCGGTGTCAAAACCGGCGGATCTCGGGTAGGGGGTCCCGAACTATGCGTCTAAGGTTGATGGTAGCAGGAGACAGGGGACACAATGTTTACACAGGTTTGGGCTCTCTCTATGGAGGTAATACCCTAGTTCCGGCTTGATTGATCTTGATGAATATGAGTATTACAAGAGTTGATCTACCACGAGATCGTAATGGCTAAAACCCTAGAAGTCTAGCATGTTTGACTATAATTGCATATATGTTGCCTCTACGGACTAAACCCTCCGGTTTATATAGACACCGGAGAGATCTAGGGTTACATGAGGTCGGTTACAGAGAAAGGAATCTTTGTATTTGGCCGCCAAGCTTGCCTTCCACGCCAAGGAGAGTCCTATCCGGACACGGGTAGAGTCTTCGGTCTTTGTTTCTTCACAGCCCATCAGTCCGACCCATGTACAACAGGTCGGACGCCCGAGGACCCCCTAGTCCAGGACTTCCTCAGAGCCTCCTCCAATTCGGCCTCCCCCCTTCCTTGTATACAGAAGGAGGAAGGAAAGAGGGGAGAGGGGGAGGAAGGGGGAATCCTATTCCCTCTCTTTCCTTTCCTCCTCCCCTTTTCCTTCTCCACTTAGTCCGGCCCATATGGGGGGCGCACCAGCCCCTTGTGGCTGGTGTGTTTCCCCTCTTGGCCCATAAGGCCCATATCTTTTGCCGGGGTTGCCCGGAACCCCTTCCGTTGACCCGATATGTACCCGGTGTCGGTGTCAAAACCGGCTGATCTCGGGTAGGGGGTCCCGAACTGTGCGTCTAAGGTCGATGGTAACAGGAGACAGGAACACAATGTTTACCCAGGTTTGGTCCCTCTCTATGGAGGTAATACCCTACTTCCTGCTTGATTGATCTTGATGAATATGAGTATTACAAGAGTTGATTTACCAAGAGATCGTAATGGCTAAACCCTAAAAGTCTAGCCTGTATGACTATGGTAATGAGTCTCCCTCCTCCGGACTAAGTCCTCCGGTTTATATAGACACCGGGAGGATCTAGGGTTACACAAGGTCGGTTATAGAGAAAGGAATCTACATATTTGATCACCAAGCTTGCCTTCCACGCCAAGGAGAGTCCCATCCGGACACGGGTAGAGTCTTCGGTCTTTGTATCTTCACGGCCCATCGGTGCGGCTCATGGCTAACAAGCCGGACGCCCGAGGACCCCTTAGTCCAGGACTCCCTCAGTAGCCCCTGAACCTGGCTTCAATGACAAGGTATCTGGCGCATAGATCTATCTTCGGCATTGCAAGGCGGGTTCCTCCTTCCAAACTCCAAGATAGTCTTCGAATATAATGATCGTGTCCGGACTTGTAACACACACACCACACACAACCGCAGAGAATATAATATTCCATGAGTCCAATCCGCTGACAACTTTTTGCAACATGACATCACGTCCGCTCGGTCATAATTTCGAACCGTTTTTCGTCTGCCGCTCCACGTGTCGAGACGCGGTTTCCATTGGCACGTCTTGTCGAAGCAGAGATCGTGTCCCCTTATTGCTTGATTCTCATCAATACGGGCGTGGGTAACCCAACCGTGCCGTTTACACAACCCTTGGGAATAGGCGAGTTTTAAGGCGAGTGGGGAGGCGTTAGATATTTACTGCCTTTATAAGGAGATAAAGGTTCCCTTTCTTCACCCACGCCTTCTCTTCCTCTCTGTCCTTCCATTCTCGAGCTCCAGCGCCCAAGTTCCCATCTTCTTTTCCATTCCGAGCAAGCTCTCGACCATGTCCGAATCCGGAGGTCAACGCAAGTGGATGGCCTCTTCCGTCACCGGCGAAGGACGTCGCCGAGCTCCGGGAGGCCGGGTATCTGGCGAAGGAGATCGCCCACCGTCTTCCGGCCAAGGGACAAGTCGTCCCCACACCGAATCCCAACGAGAGGGTGGTGTTCCTCCCTCATTCGTCTGCGGGCTAGGGTTTCCACTCCACCCTTTTGTCCGCGGGCTGATGTTCTATTACGGGCTAGATTTCCATGACCTAGCCCCGAACTCCTTCCTCAACATCTCAGCATTTATTGTCGTGTGTGAGGCCTTTCTCCGCGTCCAGCCCCACTTCGGACTATGGCTCAAAATCTTCAATGTGAAGCCGAAGGTGGTGGATGGACAACACGCGGAGTGCGGGGGAGCCATGGTGAGCAAGATGCCCAACGTCACATGGCCCCAAGGCACGTTCGTGGAGACTGTCAAGGAGTGGCAGAAGGTGTGGTTTTATATCACAGAGCCACACGGTGCCACTTGGGTCGCCGCTCCCGAATTTAAGTCCGGGGCTCCAATGCGGCTGACCTCCTGGATGGAGAAAGACCCAAATTGGTCTTTGTCGGATGAGCTGACGGCGCTGCAGATGCGCGTTCAAAGCATGGTGAACAAGAACATCAAGCTCGTCGACGTGATCCAGGTTATGCTAGTTTGCCAGATTCTCCCCTGCCAAAGCCGAAGCTTCCCTTTATGGGAATTGGATCCGGAGAAGCACCAGACCCTGGGGGGGGCTCTTCGGAACTACTCACGAAGATGCCTGGAAGTTGCTCTTCAAGGGCAACGAGAAGCCGCCGGTCATAGATTCGGACCGTGGGCATGATCACACCCATCCCGCCAATGTGGTAAGTTCTCCTTTTCTCAAGGCATACCTTCTACTTGTCTGTTCAAGGAGGATGCCTAATCTTTTGCTGTATTGTTTCAGGTGTGGACGGAGAGAACGGAGCGGATCCAGAGTTCGGCTCCGCTGCCCGAAGAGCCAGTCATCCCGCTCCTAGTGAAGATGCTGGTTCCGGCGCCCTATCAGCCGCCGGAAAAGAAGGCCAAGAAGAAGGCCAAGGGGGCCAAAGGTGGCCCCCGTTGCAAGGGTGCTTCGGACGTGACGTCCAAAGACAAAGAGACCCTTTCCTCCACCGCGGGGGACGACGACGACGAAGAGGAGGAGGAGAACAACCCTCCCCCTGATGAGGGAAAGAAGAAGAGGGCGGCCTCCATGAATCTGGAGGCGGAGATGTCCAAGAAGGGGAAGGGCTCCCTTATGGATAACTCCATGTGGGATGTCGACAGCAGTCCGGAGCGACGCCCCCGACCCAAGCCCCTGGCTGCATCGTAAGTGTCAAAACTCATATATGTCCATATATCCGGCCTCCCCTCTTCATTGTATTGATATGGTTAATTATGCCATTGTAGTACGGCCCATGACAGCTCCCAGCGATCCTCATCAAGGGGTTCGCTAGACTCGAGGGCGATGGCCAGTGATTCACCGCCGGTCGCTTATTCTCCCAAGGCCAAGGGCGACGCCGAGGTGCTGTCCCGAAGGACCTTCCCAGGCCAGGGGGGTTCAGGAGGCGCCAGAAGGCGAAACCTCCGTTGCCGGACACCAGGGGGAGCAAATCCCCATGGGGACAGGTGATGAGGGCCGTATTCAGTTCGGCCCTTAGCCGAATATGATTTTGGAGACCAATACGGCTCTGGAATCCAGTGTGCAACTTCCTTCAAAAGAGGGGGGTATGCCTATTCCGCCGGTGACCCCTGTCCAACCAGGGGCACCGGATAATCTCCTGGAAGCGCTGCAAGGCACTTCCATTGTGGATGAGCACCGTGTTCTTATGGGAACGGTAATTGAAAGGGTTCAGTCCACCAAGAGCGGACTAACCGAAGCCTGCAGCAGCCTGCTGACAGGTTTTGAGGTAAGCGACGCAAAAAGAGAAAAGCCCCAATATCGACAGTAGCCCCTGAGACACTGTCCGGTGTTCGGAAAGAAAAGCCGGACAGTGGATCAATTATTTTTCACTGGGAACTATCTAAAATGTGTCGCATATGAATGAGCAGGCATCGTTGCTGGCCGCAACCTCACACACTGCCGAAGTCTCCGGACTAAAGCAGAGGCTGGAGCGGGCCGAGGGAGAGCTCGGCCAAGCGAGGAAGCAGCTGGAAGAGCAGCAAGGTATGCAATGACTCGTTATATATTCGGAAAGAATAAATGATGTGTATTGACTATAATGTCATGATTTGTGTAGGAGCGACAACCGAGGTCGAGGCCCTTAAAGAGGCCCTGGCCGAGGCCGAGGAGAAAGCTGCCAAGGAGCAAGCTGCCCACAGAAAGCTCAAGGCCAGGCTCAACGAGGTCCAGTAAGAGCTCCAGGACGCGGTGAAAAAGTGCGATGCCTTGGAGGGCAATGTTTCGGTTCGAGAGACCGAACTCGCCAAGGCTCGCCAAAATGTGGAAGAGGCCCGGGTTGAAGCCCAAGGCGCCCTCCAGGAGATCCAGGAGGCCAAGAAGATCGCGGCGGGTAAGGTGTTTAGTATGCAAAGCAAGTATGTGAAGAAGAAGTATTTCTTACTAACCCGAATTCGGAGTTCCCGAGGGGCGTTCGCGGACCTGCTGCGCAGCGTGTCAGACGCTGCGGAGTTCTTCCGAGCCGAAGAAGGGAGCTCGACGGAGAAGCTATTCTGGTCGCAGTACCTTGCGCCAGAACATCCAGTGCCCTTCACCAATCAGCTGAAACAGCTAGTCGAGCTGCATAGGGTGGCCGAACTGGCCATGAAGGATTTGATAATCTAGCTGTGGCCTGCCGAAGCTATACCCAGCAGCTACTTTGGCCTCGTGAAGCGGCTGGTGAGTGCCTGTCCTCGGCTGGACGTCGTCAAGCGGTCGGTCTGCATCGAGGGTGCGCGCCTGGCCTTCACCTATGTGGTGGGCGAAGATGGACGCCGTCAAGCTAGCGACCGAGGGCCGCCTGAGGGCTAGGAGCATTGTTGCGGAGCAGTGTGCGAAAGACGTGATCTTTGAATGAATACTTTCATATTTTGTCTCGCCCTGTATTATGAAACAAAGACAGTTTATGTAATATAATGCTTTGTGTTAGATTTTTACCTCCTGTGCGGCCGTTTTTATTAAATCTGAGAGTTGGCCAGTCGTCGGCTTCAGCCCCCATGTAGGTAATACGGGGGTGTTTGGGATGGAATCTAAACACTCTTGATCCAATTATATGGTCCTTGAAGGAGTTGTTTAGAGCAACGAACCAGGCAATCGGACTATGCGGCTTTAACGCCCTCACTTAGCCATAGGAGTTTGACAATAAAAATGTTGGCACAACCCCTAGTATCCGAACTAGAGTGCAATAAGCGCCTGATCGGGTAAGTACCGATCCCTTGCGTAATGCGGAAAAAATCTCCAACGATTTGAGACCTCCGAAGAGCTGACCGGCTCTCGCCGCATCATGACAGTCAGTTTTCGGCTTTCTCTACTGAGGTGCTCCATCGGGTGAACCAGGGCACAATCGCAGTAGTTCTCCCTTTACTACCTTAGCCGATATAGCGGAACATAAGGTATCAAGCACAGGAGCCGGGCAACCCAACTATTGACCAAAGACATGATTCGGAGCCAATGTATATAATGCTAAATTCGGGGTGCCGAACCGTACTGTAAAAAAGTGTTCGGACTTTGTTACCGTAGTGTGGGGCGCCATGGAGCCCCTGGCAAATGGTAACGTACCAAAGTGTACGGGTGCTACTTGATAAGGTAATGAGCTAGGGCCGCAGAATTTGGGCCGCAAACTGTTTTCATTGCAATTTTATTAATACGTCAAAACGCATTGATACAAATAGTGCGATAAGCAACGTGCAATTTGACATGCCACAACCAAGGGAGAGTTGCGTGTGGGTCCTGAAAACAGGTAGAGTGGTCGTTAGAGAAAACACCTAGAAATTCCCCTGTACGCTTGCGCTTCTTGTCATCTTGGTGTGTTTATCCTTTGACAGGACCGGTGATCAGGCCATCGGGGAAAGTCTGTGGAAAAGAGGGCTAAAAAGGGGGAAGAGAAACAGTGAAAGTATGTGTGTCCAGGAGCAGTCAAGCCGTATTGCGGATCACAAGCTAGTTATGCCTCCATCTATGCCCATGGTATCTTGAGTGCGTAGTTATGTATGCGCGGTACAAATGCCGCCACTTTAGTGGGGCTGGGACGGAGGCCAAATTGCTAATCGAGCTCTTGACGAGCCGAGCTGTCACACTGCAGAATAGTCCGGACCCTCTTGACAGTGTCCGGGAGCTTGGCCGCTGAATTGAGGTTCTGCTTGAAAAGGCCGCTGTGTACTTCTGCTGCTAAGGCCACGGTGTGTTCCTCGGTACGGAGGGAATGTTCCGTGTTTCCATTGACTGTTATGACATCGCGTGGCCCGGGCATCTTGAGCTTGAGGTAAGCATAATGAGGCACCGCATTGAATCGAGCAAATGCGGTTCGTCCGAGCAGTGCGTGATAGCCGCTGCGAAAAGGAACGATATCGAAGATTAACTCTTCGCTTTGGAAGTTGTCCGGAGATCCGAAGACAACCTCTAGCGTAATTGAGCTCGTGCAGCGGGCCTCTACACCTGGTATGACTCCTTTGAAGGTAGTTTTTGTGGGCTTGATCCGTGATGGGTTAATGCCCATTTTGCGCACTGTATCCTGATAGAGCAGGTTCAGGCTGCTGCCGCCGTCCATAAGGACTCGCGTCAGGTGGAATCCGTTAATTATTGGGTCAAGGACCAATGCGGCTGAACCGCCATGACGAATACTGGTCGGATGGTCCCGTCGATCAAAAGTGATCGGGCATGCCGACCATGGATTAAATTTTGGGGCGACTGGCTCTATCGCATAGACGTCCCTGAGCACGCGCTTGCGCTCCCTCTTGGGGATGTGTGTAGCATATATCATGTTCACCGTTTTGACCTGGGGGGACTTCTTTTGTCCCCCTGTGTTCGGTTGCCGGGGCTCCTCGTCATCGTCCTCGCTTTGCGATCCCTTTTCTTTGTTCTCGGCATTTAATTTGCCGGCCTGTTTGAAAACGCAACAATCTCTGTTGGTATGATTGGCTGGTTTATCAGGGGTGCCATGGATTTGGCACGGACGATTGAGTATGCGGTCCAAGCTGGATGGTCCCCGATTGTTTCTTTTATATGGCTTCTTCCGCTGACCGGACTTGGAACCACTGAATCCGGCATTGACTGTCGTGTCCTCGGTGTTGTCACCATTACTTCGGCGTTTGTGTCTGCTGCGTCGGAGCTTGCCGTTGCTATTTTTGGCCTCGGGGGTGCCCGTGTCACTTGCTGTATTTTTGCTACGGGCCAGCCAACTATCCTCTCCCGCACAGAAGCGGGTCATGAGTGCCGTGAGGGCTGCCATGGATTTTGGCTTTTCCTAGCCGAGGTGGCGGGCTAGCCATTCGTCACGGATGCTATGCTTAAAGGCCGCTAGGGCTTCGGCATCCGGACAGTCGACGATCTAGTTCCTTTTAGTTAGGAACCTAGTCCAGAATTTCCTGGCTGACTCTCCAGGCTGTTGGACCATGTGACTTAAGTCATCGGCGTCTGGTGGCCGGGCATAAGTACCTTGGAAGTTGTCAAGGAAAGCTTCCTCCAAGTCCTCCCAGCTGCCAATAGAATTTTCAGGCAGACTGTTTAGCCAGTGCCAAGCTGGCCCTTTGAGTTTTAGTGGGAGGTATTTGATGGCGTGAAGATCATCCCCGCGGGCCATGTGGATGTGGAGAATAAAATCCTTGATCCATACCGCGGGATCAGTTGTTCCATCGTATGATTCGATGTTTACGGGTTTGAACCCTTCTGGGAATTCATGATCCATTACTTCGTCAGTGAAGCAAAGAGGGTGTGCGGCACCTCTATATCGGGCCGCATCGTGACGTAGCTCCGATGGAGTCCGTTTGCGGTTTTCGGCTCGGGCGTGACTAGGTTTGTCGCGTCCGAATAGATAGCCGTCCTCGCGTGTCAGGGCACATCCTCGCGATCCGTAGATCGATCTTGTATGTCCTGCTCTACTGTCCAGGTCTTGGCGAAGGTCATATGTATAACCCCGAGCTGTCTTATCCCTGCCTTTACGGCGAGGTGGGGCAGTCTGGTGTTCGGCTTGAGTTGTTGTTTTATCCCGACCACGCAGTGGTCGGTCCGCTGCGTGATGCTGGTGCGGGTGCTGCTGCCTCGTCATCGAACTGAGGTAGCAATTTGCGCTTCGGGTAACTTTTGGCTGGGCGCTTAAGGCCGTATTCCTCGGCTTCCAGGATGTCGGTCCATCTGTCATTGAGCAGGTCTTGATCAGCTTGAACCTGCCCTGCTTCTTTTTCAGGCTCCTCGCAGTGGCTATTAACTGAAGCTTAAAGCGCTCCTGCTCGAGGGGTTCCTCAGGCATGATAAAATCCTCGTTGCCGAGGCTCACCTCCTCCTCGGAGAGCGGATGATAACTACCATCCTCCGAGTCTTCGTCTATGGCCTGTTCATTGGGGCTAACTTGCCCATCTTCCCGATTGTCTTGTTCGGCCGTTTGTTCGTCGGGTTCTTCTGTGTCTTCGGCACCATCCGGAGTGTTGTCGTCTCCTGTGCCGGTGTTGCTGTCTCTGCTGCGGCGCGATTTAGAGCGCCGCCGCTAACGCCAGCGCTTTGGTTGTGTCTTAGGAGGGTCCTCCTTCGCTGGGTTTTCCTTGTCATCGCCGCTATTATTTTTTGGCGCATCTACCATGTATACGTCATATGAGGAAGTGGCCGTCCATCGTCCAGTGAACGGCGGGTTTTGGGCCTCCTCGTCTCCGGCATCGTCGTCCATACCATCGATGTCTTCGGAGTCGTAATCGAGCGTGTCGGTTAGGTCTTCGACAGTGGCTATGAAGTGGGCGGTGGGTGGGAAACAAAATTCTCCATCATCCGCCTCCAGCTCAAACCGGATATAATTCGGCTGAGAGTCCTCCGCTAGAGATAGATTCTTTAACGAGTTTAGCACATCGCCTAAAGGTGAGTGTCGGAAGATGTCCGCGGCGCTGAATTCGGCGATCGAATATGCGAACGCACATGGCTCGAAACTTATGGTCGGAAACGAGTCCGGGGTTCCGATGACACAGGCCTCTCCTGAGGTTAGGTCTGTGTGCGGCTCTAACGCCGCAGAGTCTGCGGCCTCCGAGGCGGGGTTGAACTTCCCGTCCTTGGATGGCGCGATCCGCTCCAGATCTAAGGCCAGAGCGGTTACAGGTGCGATTTCCTGAGTGTAGTCCGATGGCAGATTTAAGTCATGTTCATCGTGGCGACGGGGAGCGACTGCCGCGGTCTAGAATCCATCGAAGATCAAGTTTCCGTGGATGTCCGCGACGTAGTTCAAGCTCCCGAATCTGACCTGATGGCCAGGCGTAGCTATCGATCTGCTCCAGATGGCCAAGCGAGTTGGCCCGCAGTGCGAAGCCGCCGAACATGAAGATTTGTCCAGGGAGGAAGGTTTCCCCTTGGACAACATCGTTGTTTATGATTGAAGGAGCCATCAACCTTCTGAGGACGACACAGTGGAACTCTCAATGAAAGCACCAATGTCGGTGTCAAAACCGGCGGATCTCGGGTAGGGGGTCTCGAACTGTGCGTCTAAGGTCGATGGTAACAGGAGACAGGGGACACAATGTTTACCCAGGTTCGGGCCCTCTCTATGGAGGTAATACCCTACTTCCTGCTTGATTGATCTTGATGAATATGAGTATTACAAGAGTTGATCTACCACGAGATCGTAATGGCTAAACCCTAAAAGTCTAGCCTGTATGACTATGGTAATGAGTCTCCCTCCTCTGGACTATGTCCTCCGGTTTATATAGACACCGGGAGGATCTAGGGTTACACAAGGTCGGTTACAGAGAAAGGAATCTACATATTTGATCACCAAGCTTGCCTTCCACGCCAAGGAGAGTCCCATCCGGACACGGGTAGAGTCTTCGGTCTTTGTATCTTCACGGCTCATCAGTCCGGCCCATGGCTAATAGGTCGGACGCCCGAGGACCCCTTAGTCCAGGACTCCCTCACCCGGTACCCTCCGGAACACTTCCGGTGTCCGAATACCATCGTCCTATATATCAATCTTTACCTCTCGACCATTTCGAGACTCCTCGTCATGTCCGTGATCTCATCCGGGACTTCGAACAACATTCGGTCACCAAATCACATAACTCATATAATACAAAATTGTCATCGAACGTTAAGCATGCAGACCCTACGGGTTCGAGAACTATGTAGACATGACCGAGACACTTCTACAGTCAATAAAAAATAGCGGAACCTGGATGCTCATATTGGCTCCTACGTATTCTACGAAGATATTTATCGATCGAACTGTTATGACAACATACGTTATTCCCTTTGTCCATCGGTATGTTACTTGCCCGAGATTCGATCGTCGGTATCTTCATACCTAGTTCAATCTCGTTACCAGCAAGTCTTTTTACTCATTCCGTAATACATCATCCTGCAACTAACTCATTAGTCACTTTGCTTGCAAGGCTTCTTATGATGTATATTACTGAGAGGGCCCAGAGATACCTCTCGGATACTCGGAGTGACAAATCCTAATCTCGATCTATGCCAACCCAACAAACACTTTCGGAGATACCTGTAGAGCATCTTTATAATCACCCAGTTACGTTGTGACGTTTGATAGCACACAAGTTATTCCTCCGGTATCCGGAAGTTGCATAATCTCATAGTCAAAGGAATATGTATATGACGTGAAGAAAGCAATAGCAATAAAACTGAACGATCAATATGCTATGCTAACGCATGGGTCTTGTCCATCACATCATTCTCCTAATGATGTGATCCCGTTCATCAAATGACAACACATGTCTATGGTTAGGAAACTTAACCATCTTTGATTAACGAGCTAGTCTAGTAGAGGTTTACTAGGGACACGGTGTTTTGTCTATGTATCCACACATGTGTCAAGTTTCCGGTTAATACAATTCTAGCATGAATAATAAACATTTATCATGATATAAGGAAATATAAAATAACAACTTTATTATTGCCTCTAGGGCATATTTCCGAAGCCTCAAAATGTATATGGGGACGAGGATGCGTCCGTCACGTCAGACTGACGACAGGGCCCCGAGCCAAATCTCTTGAAGACGTCCCCGATCTGCCCTCTTCCTTTCCTCTTTTCTGCCTCGTCCACACATATGCCATCGTAGCTCTGCCGTCATACCCAACCCACAACGCAGTCACCGGAGGCCCAACCCACAACGCCGCCGAGCATGCCGCCATCGGACAAGTTCGCTGGCACCGGAAGCCGCCCCGGTACGTGCAACTCCTCCGGACAAGTTCAAGTCCGTCTCGCGGAACAAGCGAAGCGTGTTGTCGATTTTCTTGAAATGCATCGACAACTTCGAGATCAACTGGGGCATATGGAACTTCTCAATAATCTTGTAGAGCATATGTGGATCCACACTAGAAATCACTGAACTATTCTTTATGTTTCAATTAAGCACCGTGAACAAATTTTATGTTCGGGTTATGTATTTTTTAACGAATAATTTTTATTTATGTGTGTAGAGCGCTGTCGACGTATAAGAGGACGGATTTGCAAAATGCTCTAACAATTCCGAAAAGAAAACTGTGCAAGGGACGAAGGAATTATTGAGATAATCTAAACGTGACTGACAACTGGGCCTCGAAACCTGTGGGGGCCATCCTCCGTCAAACGGACAAGTTGCGGCCTTGCGGGTCCCTCGAAATTCAGTCACGGTGCCCCAACGGCGACACGCCAATACTAGCCAAAGATTCCCATGGGGCACCTTGCGCCCGTCCAACCTCTCCGGTAATCGCCAAATCGAGCAAAGCCATCCCATCGCCGACGGCGAAGCCCGAACCGGGGCGGAGCCCGATACCTAGCCAATCGCCGCCCACAATGCGTCACATCCTCCTCGTTCTCGCGGCCGCCGCGGCGGTCGTCGTCGCCGGCGCCGAGCCCGTCCTCCGCCAGGTCACGGACTTCCCCACCGCCGTGTCCTCGGGCGTCTCCGACGCGGACGCGCTCTTCTGCGACAGCTGGAGGCTGTCGGTGGAGACGGCCAACGCGGGTCCCTGGCGCACCGTGCCGGCGCGCTGCGGGGCGTCCGTGCGCGCGTACATGGAGGGCGAGCGCTACGCGTCCGACTCCGCCGTCGCGGCCGCCGAATCCCTCGCCTTCGCTGCGCAGGCATTCGCGTCGGGCGTGGGGGGAGCCATGCCGGCGTGGGTGTTCGACGTCGACGAGACGCTGCTCTCCAACGCACCCTACTACGCCGTCAGCGGATGGGGGTAATTGACCCCCGACCCCGGCTCTGTTTTCTCCGATTACATTGATTGTGCGTGCTCGGATTAATCAGTCGCTGTTATTGGCTCCTGCATTTGAGATTGGCAATTCATTGGATTCTATGAGAATTTGTGTGAACCCATAACTACCTTAAGAATTTGTGAGTAGGTTTTAGATCTTTCGTCTCAAGTATTGTTTGATAGCTTGTGTTCTTAAGTTTATAGGTGTAAATTTGTCTGAAGCCTGACAAAACAGCACCTGACTGGTAGCCTGTTCTCTTGAGCGTTTGCAGATTTGTCTCTTACGGAAGGACAGCATAATCACATTTCTTCCGTTTGCAATCTTGTTTCACCTGAAGGGCATGAACATCATTGCCCGAGCTACACCTTCATTGCAAGAAACAAACTATAGTAGGGTTATCTGCATTTTGTTTGAAAAAGAAAACAGGGCTCAAATAACTAACTGGAAACCACATTTTAGCAACAAAATTATCAACATCTAAGCCTATTAAATTAAGTGTTGGATTTCACAGCAATCTGGCTCGACTTTCTGGCTCTTCTAGCAAACGCATGCTGCAGACAGCAAGATTATATCCCCTCCTTTCCTTTTCGAAGCAACGATCTCCACATTTATTCCTCTTTTCTTCTTCAGAGCCACCCAAACATCAGCGGCGCCTTATCTTTCTGCTCAAAATTCTCAATGTCCATCACCAGCAATTCGAAGTCATGGTGAAGCAATCTCCAGTTTCTTAGCAACCGGGTTAGTGTGGGCTGTAGAACCTACAGTAATATCCAAGGAGTATGATTGAAACATGTATCATTTCTTAATTTCCAAATTTTCCAAAAGGGCAGATGATGCGATAATATTAAGGATATTCTACTTTGTAGTTTCTATTGATAAAAATTGCTACATCATTTTTTCACAGCTCCACTGATTTTGCAGATTACAGGAATTCAACGAGACCTCATTTGATGCATGGGTAGACATAGCGAAAGCACCTGCATTACCATCTAGCTTGAAACTGTACAATGAACTGCAAGGACTTGGTTTCCATATTATCCTCTTGACTGGGCGAAGTGAATTGCAGCGAAATGCTACAGAGGAAAATCTCTTGTTTGCGGGCTACCATTCATGGGAAAAACTCATACTGAGGTATTTGCCTGCTGCAACTCATGTATCAAATGACTATCTTTTTGCATAAGACGCCATCTTGCTTGGATCCAAGAAGTTTCTGGAAGACCCTAGTTTCCAAATAATATCCTTGGAGATGGTCACTCAGTATGGTATGAACTTCAGGAGGCTTCCCCGAAAACAACTTGTTATTAAGTCAACTTGTTATTCCAGCTAACTATAGTACAAAGTTATACTAAAGTTGAGACACTTATTTTGGGACAGAGGGAGTACTAGTTAGAGTTTGATCCAAACAATCTTAGCCATTTGTCTTGTTCATAATATGTAATCACCAGATCCAAGGACTTAAGAATTAGCTGGAATCCTACCTCCTAATCTCTCCTCCAATAATGGTATATTTTGTAGCTGGTTCAAAATAATAAATCCCCTAACCAATCAAGTATCGACATGTTAATTCTAGGTACATAGCTCATGATTTAGTGTAGGTTTAATGCTTATTCTTTCTTCCTATGATTGGTTTACATGATATAAAGTAACTTCAATAATGAGTACTTACATTGTAAATATAGTTTGACCCATGCATTATTATAATTTCTAGTACAACATATATTGCGGTAAATGTGCACTGCACGCGGATGATTGTTACTTTGCTAGTCCATAGAAAGCTCCCAGTGAATTGTGTCACAATTTAACTTCTAGCAATGTGTTGAATGATGTTCAATGTAAGGAGTGTTGCCAAAATTCTATCAAACATAGAACTCTGCTGTACTTTGATTTTCTATATTGCCATTGTAATGATTTTTTTATTATTTAGAATTGTTAGTGGATCATTTTGAAGTTAGGCTGTATACCATCTTTCTCCGACTTTGAGTTGCATATAATGCGGCTATGAAAAAGAGAGGTCGTACAGTCTACAGTGTAACCATCTAGTTTTATCTAAGTTTTCTTTTCCCATTTTTTACTTGTGCTTGTGCTCTCACTGTACACAAAAGGAAAGTACAGGCATTAAAAAGAATTACTCCATTTTGTACCATAGCCAGTTTGTATTAATCGGAAGTATACACATGCTGCAGGCAAATCTCTGATATTGGCAAGACCGCTGTGCAGTACAAATCAGAGAGGCGAGCTGCAATGGAAGCGGAAGGATTCAAGATACTTGGAAACTCTGGGGATCAATGGAGTGACCTGATAGGATTGCCAATGGCAACGAGATCCTTTAAGCTTCCAAATCCAATGTACTTCATCAGTTGATTCTATTGGCGGCGCTGGAGAAAATAGCTATTCTTCTTGTACAACACTACAACCATTTTTATGGCCCCACTCCCAAAGTTGTTTAAGTTGGCGGCCTTAATTTGTAAAGAATTCTTGAATCAATCACGTCAGTCGCTGGTTGGGTACCAGTGAATTTGCCACTGATGTCTATGGATATATTGCTCAGAAGTGCATGGTTTGTGTGTTGTGCCCGAGAGGATTGGTGATACAAGTTCAAAAATTGCACCACAAGTTGTACTGAGATCTACAGATGAGATTTCAGTTAAATAAACATCACATTGTGCTGGACTACATTAAGCTTTGTTGATTACTGCTAACTGAAAGTGCCAAACGTTGTATATTCAGACACTGCTAACTAACCAAATGTCTGAATATGCATTGTGCTGGGTCACATAGACTCTGTTTATTACAATAATGGGTTTGTGTTGTCAGGACAGTCTCAGCAAGTTGTCCTCAGAATCACCGAGCATATGCAGTTATCACTAATATTGGTCACGGATGAAAATAGAAGCAAAACATGCTCCCAAGAACTTCAGTTGCAGAAATCTCTACTGGCAGACGAAGACATGGAATCTGGGGGTACTCTTTCTGCCTCCGGTGCCTTTAGCTAGCAGAAACATTATCTCGCCCCATGTTACAAAACCTTGCATTGCCTTTCTTTAGCTAGCAGAAATCTCTGCTGCACAGCTCTTTCTTGCTCTGGTACGCAGGTGGTTTACCGCTTCTGTGCGGAAAGCCCCTGCTCCATGCTCTTGACGGCTCCCGGCCCGATGAGCCCCTCGGCGCCGTCTTCTTCGTTATCGTCTTGCTGCGAGGCCCTGGAACGTGAAGCGAAATCGACGAACGGCTCGCCTTCCTGCCGGTGTGGGCGGTGGTCTTCTTTGCGAGATCTTGCAAGCATTTGACGTCGGAAAGAGATGTGAAGGACTGGGACTTCCCTTTGTAGTACTTTGACAGCCCTGTCCTGTGAGAAGTTAATTGTTTATTTTGTCAGTTTTGATTTGGTTGGGTTGGGAACAAGTATGCTGTGGGTTTGGACGTCGGTCCACGCACCTGACGGGAAGGTGCGCCAGCAGCGGCGACAGCTCGTAGAGAGGCCCGCCGCCTCCCCCGTCCAGCCGCATTGCGTCCGACGGCGGCGACGGCGTAGGATCACCCGCCACCAGGGAGGACTCTGCGTCGTCGTCGTCGTCTGTCAGGCTCGACATGATCGACGAGCACAGCGATCCGCTGGACGCGCCGGAATCCAAGCTGGCCACCATCGACTCGGCGTCGGCGGCGCCGGGGACAACGTCTTCACCTCCTCGACGTCGTCCGCCTACACGGAACTCGCCCATGAAGCCCTGGCCTAACAACACATGAACCAAGTAGGCAACAAAATGCGCAGTGTGCTATCGCCACAGGTGGAAGAGGAGCAGGCCATCTTGGTCCTGCTTATATGTGCAAGAAGATCGCGAGGAGCCAGGGGGTGATGGGCTGGATGGATAACGGCGGTGGAAATGGAAAGGAGAACGGACAGAGAGAGAATTGCGGGATATGCATGGCACTAAAGGTTTCCGTGGGCGCAACGCCAGAATTCTGAACCCCTGGTGGTCAGACTGGATGGGTGAGGAAGGTGGAAAAGGAAGCGATCGTCGTCATCCAAATCCGAGTTTCGGCACGTATCGCTCCTCGACAGACGGTCGGATCGATGGATGCTCGTCGCCAACGCTCCTGTGGGCCGTCGGATCAAGGAGCGCCCATACATAACGCGCGCGTAGGAGTTGAACTGATTAAATGGGAGTGGTTAATTGCTAATTAGGGTAGGGATAAACATTGCATTTAAAGGCTAGGTGTGCCAAGAGTGCGCGTGGGGATAATTAAGGCTTGTGCATGCGTGTGCGTCTCCATTGTGGATGTGATCGGCACTGTACAAGTTCGGAAAGTCTTCTCTCGCCACGATTAGCTGCCAAAAAATGGAAAGTCTTATCTCAGCACCATCAACTGCTAAGAAATGGAAAGTTTGAATGGTTAGGAGGCAGTGGTATCCCAATCCCATAAGGATTAAGTCATGATGCTCACATTATACTGGATTTATTTCAGGATTTCTGACGGTACGCGTTCAGTGAGAGGAGACGTTCCTACGGTGACTTCGTCAATCTAAAAATGGTATGTCGGCCCAGTCTTTCCAAAGTGCTCATAGGGGTAGGGCTCCATGTATTTGTTTATAGGGATAAGTGCATGTGCGTATATATGAGCGCCTGCGTTTGTACCGTGTTCTATAAAAAGCACGAGAAGCTGGGGCGACAAACACATAGACACCTTATGCGCCAGTTTTTTTTTTGAGAGAGAAACCTTATGCGCCAGTTGGGGAACACCTCCTGCTAATGGGCCGGTCAAATAAAAAAGTTGAGCGCTACCTCAATTCCTAGTTCGCTCGCCCAAAAAAAGGTTTCATGGTTTGTTCGCCTTTTTATTTCCTTGGTTTACTTGGTTCACAAGGTTCCCAGTTAAGGGCTCTTTGATTAAAGGAACTTCATAGGATTTTTGAAGGGTTAGAGTCTTTATAAATTTTTTTTCTACGTTAGTTTGATTCATACTGAAGGGTTAGAGTCCTTATAATTTTTTTTCTACGTTACTTTGATTCATACGATTGAATCCTACAGAATTTTTTCCTAAGAGATCATGTGTACTATTGAAAATGTAGTATCCACTATAACCTCCTTTTACAATTCCTTTATTTTTCCTGTCGAACCAAACACTCTATGCCAATCTCATAGGATTCAAGTGGGCATGCCACTTTAATCCTGTATTTTTCATATTCCTGCGTTTTGAGAATCCTATGAATCAAAGAGAGCCTTAGCCAGCTCACTATTGACCATTGACCGGGGGCATAGTGCCCATTGACTCTTCGAAAAGTTCATACAATTCAAAAATTGAGAAACTAAAAAAATCATGAATTTGATAAACAATCATGCAATAAAAAATTCATGATATTAGAGAAAGTTCACAAAGTTTTTAAAAAGTTAATGAATTTGAAAAAAAATCACAAAACTTGACAAAATCTCGGGAATTCAGACGAATCTAATAAATATTTATAATTTTAAAAAAGCTTCAATAAATTAAGAAAAAGTTCATGAAATGTCTTAAAATTTTGGGAACTTTAAAAATGTTCATCAATTTCGAAAAAAAGTTCACAAATTAAAAAAAATGTTTGTGGATTTTAAAAGTTCGCGGGTTATGCAAAAAAGGTTCACAAGTTTTAGAAAAGTTCATGTATTTGAAAAAGTGTTCGGACTAAAAAAGTTTCATGCATTTGAGAAAATAAAAGGAAAAAAACTGAGAAACAAAAATAGAAAATAAAAAGAAAAAAATAGAATAAAATGAATCAAAAAATAACAAAACCGGCCCAAAAAACTAAAAAGGAAACCGGACAAAAGATTCCCAAAATCAAGCCAGGAAGCTTCTGGGAGCTTCCCGGAACTGGGAAAGGGCAACTCCTACTAATGTCATATACGGTCCGGCCCATACAGTATCTATGGAGGGAGAGAGGGTGTGCGCCTTGTACAGTTTTGCCTTTAAACAGTGTCTGAAGCGCTAAATAGGAGTTGGCCAAAGCTTACACAAAAATGGAATAGTTCTTGTATTTATGGAGCTGAATATACAGAGGTTTGCTACAAGAGGCCTCCCACTGCAAACGTTATAAGGAAATTTCTGAATGATGCCTGGTGCATCGAACCGTCGAACCTTCGCAGAGAACATGCGAGTGGGCAGGCCTATTTTCAGCGCTAAGCAGAGGTTGTTTTGGTTACGTGTTTGGGAATCTTCCAGAAGGTTTTTGCTGGTTTTTGGACCTTCTAGAAGGTTTTATGTACCTATTTTTCTTTCATTTTCATTTTTACTTTTTGTTTACCTTTTCCTTTTTGGTTTTTATATTTTTCTTCTCCTTTCCGTTTATTTTTTTAAAAAATATGAATTTAAAACAGATTTTAAAATTTTGTTTGGATTTAAAAAAAACTGAATTTTGTTCACTTGATTAAAAAATTGTTTGCATTTCCAAAAAGAACTAAAAATCAAATTAAGTTTGCTTTTTAGAATGATTGAAATTTATTCGTGATTTAAAAAAATGGTTGCGAATTCTATTTAAAAAATCTTAATATTTTGTTCATTTTTTCAGAAAAGATAAAAAATTCGTTGTTTTAAAAAGAGTTCTTTTTCAAGAAAATAGTTACGATTTGCAAAAAAAAAATATTTTCTAAAAACATTCCTGTTTAAAACAGTGTTCAAAATTTCAAAAAATAATCACATTTCCAAAAAAATACTTGGTGTTTCCCTATTGAATAATCTAACATTTTTTTTATGTTTTTTGAAAAACGTAAAAATAACAGGTGCTACGGTAGCCGAGCCGCTACTGCACAAATTGGCAAGCCCAGTCGGGGCGCGCCCTATGTGAACTAAATGGCCAGATAGGCCCTTTGCTAAGCTTCTAGGCCCAATCAGCATTACCTTGTGTAAACAAGTAGGAAAGGGTAAAAAATCATGTAGGACCTCGTTTTTAATAGCTAACAACACAAAATTGCCATGATGTACATAATTAAAATGTCAACCCCTAAAAAATGGCAAACAAAATTTCCATGCTCTGAAATAAGAAAAATTACCATGCTCTGAACAGTTCTAAGATAAGAAGAATTGCCGTTCTCTCAAATGTTTGGCCATTTTCAAGATTCAAGTACTAAAAAGCCATCTTCAAAACACAAATAAAATTTGACATGCTATATAACATAGAAATGGCGCATTTTAAAGTGAATGTAGTTGCATGGGACAACTGAAAGAAAAAAAGGGTTTTCATCATTTATGCCACTAGTTATGTCCGCTACTCAGTTTTGCCATTAGAAGTTATAACTGCTCAAAAATGCCATCGTTCCGTGAGATGCTTGCTCAAAAATGCCATTAGATATCTAAAAAATGCCATCGGTCCATTATATGTTTGCTAAAAAATGACATTAGACATTGTTATTAATTGGTCAAACCCGTTGACCATGTTATATGACAAAAATACCCCTAGACCCACATGTCAGTTCTCTCTATATCACAATGATAATTGTGGGACCCACTTGTCAGGAGTAAGCAAGCAAATAATCTTAAGAGGAAAATAAGAACACCGTTGGGATCAAGTGGGACCCACACTTTATTCTAGTGAGATAGAGAGAGAGCTGACATGCTGGTCCATAGGTATTTTGGTCATTATAACATGGAAAACGAGATTTGAGCTGACAGTAATGGTGTCTAGTGGCATTTTTTAGCATGAGTCTAACGAAGCGATGGCATTTTTGAGCACTTGGAATTCCTAGTGGCAAAATCGAGTAGTGTGACATAACCTGTGGTATAAATGCTAAAAACCCAAAAACATTGTTATTTAGGAATATGACAAAATATGAAAATTTATCTAACGATCACATGGCAGTTTTGCAAAAAAAATGTGTTTTTTTAATCCTGGCAAGTTTTGAAAAATTGTAATAGATGCATGGCAAACTAAGGCGGGGTGGTTTCTCAAAAGCATGGCAAATTTAAGAAAAGTTTCCACGATCTACAAAATAAAAATGCCATGTTCTGAAAAATTAAATTGCCATGTTACCTACAATAAAATTATTGGTGTGACCATAAATAGATTACATGATAAACATGCTAGGTAGCATTCAACATCAAAAAATTTATTTTTATAATTTACCTACTCGAGGAGGAGCATGAATTAAGCTTGGGGATGTTGATACATCTCCAACTTAGCTATAATTTTTTTTATTATTTCATGCTGTTATTTTATCAACCTTAGATACTTTATATGCAATTTTATATCTTTTTTGGGAATTAACCTGTTAACTCACTGCCTAGTGCGAGTTGCCATTTTTTGTTTTACAGAAAATTTGTACCAAACAGGGTCCAAACACGACGAAACTTTTTGATGATTTTTTTCTGGACATAAGAGACCCTAGAAACTCCAGGGAGGGACCAGAAGACCTACAAGGAGACGGCAAGGCAACTGGGTGCGCCCTGATGCCTTGTGATTCCCTCGTGGCTCCGTCTGACCTAATTCCAGCGCCATAAATTCCTAAATATTAAAAAAATAGAGCACGAATCGAAAGAATGTTTCCGCCACCGCAAGTCTCTGTTCTTCCGCGATCCCATCTGGAGGCCTATTCCGGTACTCTGTCGGAGGGGGAGTCGACCACAGAGGACTTCTACATCACACTACTAGGAAATACCTTATAGGTAGATGCTTAGCAGTAGTGTAGGGTAAGTGCCCCACGCTATTGTTAAGTAGTAGTAGCGCGGGCCAAGGACCAACGCTACAGGTACATTTTAGTATCAGAGCGGGGTGACACAACACTCACTGCTGCTAAGTGGGCCATATCACATAACAATAGTAGCAGTGTTGGGTATACTACCTGCACTGCAACTAACCATGTAGCAGTAGCGTGGGTCGTGTACCCGTCCTATGGGCCTCACTTACCAGTAGCACTTGCCATCTACCCGCGCTGCAGGTTGTAAGGTAGCAGTAGCGTGGGCCCACTTATCCTCTTCCGCGCGCGTTGGTCCTCACTCACCCCCTCACTCTTCCTCTCCACTCTCTCTCGCTGCCGGCCCTCCCCTCACTCTCCTTCTGCACTCTCTCTCGCCGCCCCCACACGAGTCTGCCCTTTCCCCCACCACCGGTCCTCAACACGCCTTCCCCAAGCCCGATGTCGTCCTCTGTGGTGGTGGGGGACCTCTCTACGGCCGGTCCTCACCGCGCCTTCCCCCGTCGGCGCCAGGCCCGCTGCCTCTCTCCATCATCCTCAACCCCCTCTGCCGTCACGTTGTTCCCAATCCCCTCCCCTGTCTCATTCTTCTTCGGTTTTCTAGGGTTTATGGTAGATAGGTCAATATTGGATGATGTGATCTTCAACCATTTATACAATCAAGTGAGTTCGAATCAAGGATGACAATAGTATTGTAGTATTGCATTTGGCACACATGCATACATTAGTTGTAGAGTTGCAAATATATGTATCTTAACACAATGAAACTTGTCAATATTATATTAATGTTATACCACTTTGCAAGCAACAAAACAACATGCTACAATATGTAAATATGCACAAACTTGACATGTAGCTACAGTAAGGTTAAAATATAACACAATTTATGTAGGGTTCAAGTTCATAGGTATCAAGGTTAATTTACTATGATTTTCACAAAACACAAAGTGTTATTATAGAGTTCAGGACTTCGTGAAAATTAGCGGTGTGAAAAACAATAACATTGTCATGCTTACTTCACATCAACATATCAGTAGCATAACTAGGGTAGACATGGCAGCAAAGTATCCATACTAGAAGTAGACATGAAAATGACCAACATTTATATACAAAGTTTGTATGAGAATGATGTCTACTACGCAACCTTCTTCTTGTAGACTCGTGTTGGGCCTCCAAACGTAGAGTTTCGTAGGACAGTAGCAATTTTCCCTCAAGTGGATGACCTAAGGTTTATCTATCCGTGGTGTAAGGGCATATTTATCCCTAAGATGTTTTGGTGATTGATGACAATGCTTTTGCGGACTAATCCTGTGCATTGAGTGTTTTTCAGAGATTCATCCTTTTGGCACGAGACGATTCCCTCCCCTCGGAGCTTGAAGCGAAGACGGTGTAGTCCTTCCGGATTAGTTTGGTGGACTAGTTTCATAGGGATCACCGTACTATCAAGAGGGGGTTCGTTTTGGAAAGGCTAGGGCGGAATCATCACGTACACTTCCTTTGCCCCTCCCTCCGAGCCTTTCCGTTTCGATGATGGGCTCGTTTCTCTTCTCAGTGTGCCCTCTCTGGTCCCAGCGGTAGTACCGCGGGCCGGAGCGGTAGTACCGCTTGGGTGCTACAAGCGGTAGTACCGCCCAGAGCAGTAGTACCGCTGGTAGCCCCCAACTGTGTGCTCACTCTGGTCCCAGCGGTAGTACCGCGGGACGGAGCGGTAGTACCGCTCCAGAGCAGTAGTACCGCTAGTAGCCCCCAGCCGTAGTACCGCGGTGGTCTCGTGCTAGTACCGCCTCGATTCGAGGGCTCTTTTTTCGTGTCGGGTTTTACGGTACTGGCCGCGGCTGTGGGGGGCCGTAGTACCGCTCGTATGCGGTAGTACCGCCCTCCCACCGCGGTAGTACCGCTGTGGGCCAAGCGGTAGTACCGCGAGGAGGAGTGGTAGTACCGCTTATAGTGGCAAGCGGTAGTACCGCTGGCACAGCGGTAGTACCGCTCTCTGCGGGGCAGAAGTGGGGTAACGGTTGGTTTGTTCCCCCCACTATATAAGGGGGTCTTCTTCCCCAAAGTTAACCCACCTCTTTCCCCCAAAAGCTCCATTGTTGCTCCAAGCTCCATTTTCGCCCGATCTCTCTCCCTAGCCAATCAAACTTGTTGATTTGCTCGGGATTGGTTGAGAAGGCCACGATCTACACTTCCACCAAGAGAAATTTGATTCCCCCCACTTATCCCTAGCGGATCTTGTTACTCTTGGGTGTTTGAGCACCCTAGATGGTTGAGGTCACCGCGGAGCCATAGTCCATTGTGATGAAGCTTTGTGGTGTCGTTGGGAGCCTCCAATTAAGTTGTGGAGATTGCCCCAACCTAGTTTGTTAAGGTCCGGTCGCCGCCTTCAAGGGCACCAATAGTGGAATCACGGCATCTCGCATTGTGTGAGGGCGTGAGGAGAATACGGTGGCCCTAGTGGCTTCTTGGGGAGCATTGTGCCTCCACACCGCTCCAACGGAGACGTACTTCTCTTCAAAAGGAAGGAACTTCGGTAACACATCCTCGTCTTCACCGGCTCCACTCTTGGTTATCTCGTTCCTTTACTTTCGCAAGTTTACTCGGGTTATATCTCTTACTTGCTTGCCTGCTTGTTGTCATTGCATCATATAGGTTGTTCACTTAGTTGCATATCTAGACAACCTATTTTGATGCAAAGTTTAATTTGGTAAAGAAAAGCTAAAAATTGTTAGTTGCCTATTCACCCCCCCTCTAGTCAACTATATCGATCCTTTCAATTGGTATTAGAGCCATGTTTCTTTATTAAGGACTTTACCGTCCAAAGAGTATGGTTGACGTCGTAGACGGTGTGGAGGAGCACTCCGGTGAGAATCCAGTCTCGTCTACGGGAGATGGGGGAACCGCGGTCTCTCGTGAGGAATTCAATGTGGCGTTGGACACATTGAAAACCTCCATGACGACCAAGGTCGAAAGCATGTTGAATAAATTCTTAGAAGGGCTTAAACTTACCACCGCACCGTTGAAAGTGGGTGATCCCGCTAACATGGTGACGGATGCTACCTCCGACAAAGGGGAAGCTTCTAGCGAGAAAGCTCCTTGTTCTAGTGATAAAAATGGGACCGACATCTTTGCCCATGTGGAACCTCCACCTGTCTATGGTGGACCGCTCCGTTCCACTCATTTGAATCATGCCGGCCCGGCCCCTAAGATTGAGAAGAATGTAGATTTTGATTCTTGGGTCTATCGTTTTAAGCGTCATTTAAATCATGTGAACACTAACCTTTGGAGAATCATTGAAGAGGGTTTTTATCCGCATGACCGAAGTAACTTCACTCCTAGAGAAGTTGTGGATCATCAATTCAATGAGAATGCTCTCTTCATCATCCAAGAAGCAATCCCACCCGAAGATCTTCCTCATCTCCGGCCTTACACCGTGGCCAAAGATGCTTGGCTCCAAGTTGTTTCCCTCTATCGGGGAAGCGCAAGCATTCAACGCTCCAACTATGAAGTGGTGCAAGATGAAGCCGGCGAGTTTGCAATGAAAGAAGATGAAGAACCTCGTGAGCTTTTCCGGAGGTAACCAAACTCGCGGTCTCTCTCCGAGATCATGGAAGTAAGGACACGGATGACAATTGGATCAAGCGCAAATTCCTCAAGGCAATGATGCCCTACCACAAAGCCATGTCCTCCGTAATTCGTCAAATGCCGGACTTCCACACCTTATCATCAAGTGAAGTGTTGGATGAATTTGTTGCTATGAGCATCTTGGACAAGACCGCTGACAATGCGGTTCTTCGTTCTCAAAGAGTAAAGAAGCCCAACCTTGCTTTAAAGGCCAAGGTTAGTATGGAGGAAGAGGATGAAGAGGAAGAAGAGGAGGGCAACCTCGAAGATACGAAGTATGCCTATCATGAACACATGGCTCTTGCTTCAAGGCAATTTTGGAGCAAGAAGAACACAAGGCCAAACTTCAACAAGAGCAATTCAAGTGGCGCAAAGGGCAAGCAACGGATGAGGACTTGCTTCAATTGTGGCAATGTGAGCCACTTTGTTGCGGAGTGCCCTTACGAGAAGAGGGAAGACAATGGTGGCAAGCTCATTAGAAAAGACAAGGCCTAGTCGTTCCCCAACAAGAGCAACTTCACCAAGAAGACTCCTCCCAAGGCGTTGGTGGTACAAGAAGAGTACAATGAGGATGATGACGATGATGAAGATGGTGAGTCGGTTGCCATGGCCTCCGTTGCCATTGCGAAGACTCCACGGGTGTCTCTCTTCGACTCACCCAATGAGAACATCACCGCCAAGTGCCTCATGGCTAAAGCCACCAATAAGGTAACCTCCAACATCAAAACTACCATCATTAATCATCCTTCTTCGACGGATAGCATTGATGAACATGAGGGGACAAATGTGGAGGAAAATGAGTTTGAGATCTTTATGGGTAAACTCAAGGGTAAATCCAAGAAGCACTTCGTTGCTCTCTTGGAACAACTTGGTGAAGCCAATGACATGATCGAGGCTCACGAAGATACCATCTCTAAGATGGAGGGGCATAGTCGTGACTATGCCGATGAGATTTCGGATCTTTCCAATGCTCTTGACGAAGAGCGTGGTCTTCGTTTGGCTCTTGAGGAGTCATACAACGATGATCATGCTAAGTTAAAGAAAGATCTTGATCATGCTCTTGTTGTGTCTCGTGTGCTAAACTCCGAGAAGGCAAAACTTGGGGTTGATCTTGCTAGACTTAAAGAGGAGTTTGACATTCTCGACAAGGCTCACAAGGTCTTGAAGGGTGCTCATGCTAGCCTCAAGGAGTCTCATCATCAACTCCAAGTAATGCTAACTAAGGAGAAAGCCACCTTTCCTCATATGGTGTTAATTGATAATGCAAATGCTACTAACCCTTGTTGTGAGCATGTGCATCTTGTTGAGGAGAATGCTAAGTTGAAGGAGCAACTTGAGAAAGGCCTTGTGTCATGCATACAAGGTGAGAAGAACCTCAACGACCTTTTGAGAAACCAAAAGGAAGTTGTAGCCAAGGAGGGGATTGGGTTCGTTCCCAAGCCCAAGAACAAGAAGAAGAATGACAAGACCAAACGACCTCCCCCTCTCAAGCAAACTTTTGTGAAATAGGGAGAGGGTACTTCCAAGGAGAAGAAGAACAATGCGAAGGGTGACGGTATCAAGAAGGGCAATTCCACCCCATCCAACAAAGCCGGCGACTTTAATCCTTCTTATGTGTTATGTCGTGCAAGTGATGGGCATGTTTATGCCAAATTTGTTGGTTCTCCTCATGAGTATATTGAATGGTCCATTTGGGTTCCTAAGACCCTTGTTACTAACATCAAAGGACCCATTACAAAATGGGTACCTAAAACCAAGCATTGATCTCCTGTAGGTGTTTGCTTCCGGTGGGGGATCATGGTTGCTCGATAGTGGAGCTACAAATCATATGACCGGAAGCAAGGACTTGGTGGTGGACGTGCACAAGATTCCATCTATGCCCACCAATGTCGAGTGGGGTGATGCCTCGTCTTCTAAGGTATTGGGACTCGGCAAAGTTGTCATTTCTCATGATCTCACGATCGAGAAGGTCATGCTAGTTGAGTCCCTTGCATACAATTTACTTTCCGTTCGTCAACTTGCTATCATGGGCTTTGCCACTTTCTTTGATATTGATACCGTGGCCCTCTTGTGGAGCAAGACTCTTAAAGTAGCCTTTGTTGGGCATGTCGAGAACGGTCTCTATGTGATTAACTTTTCGGAGCGACCCACTAAGACCGCGACATGCCTAATGGCTAAAGTTGACGTGGGATGGCTTTGGCATCGCCGTTTAGCCCATGTCAATATGAGATCTTTGCAAAGTCTTCTCAAGGGGGACCATGTCCGTGGACTAACGAACGTTAGTTTTGCTAAAGATCGTGCTTGCAGTGCTTGTATCGAAGGAAAGCTTCATGAGAAGGCTCACCCTCCCACGACTCTCATTTACTCGAAGAGGCCCTTGGAGCTCCTTCATTTGGATCTCTTTGGGCCTCCATCCTTTGATAGTCTTGGGGGTAGAAAATATTGCTTGGTAATTGTGGATGACTATTCTAGATACACTTGGGTGTATTTTTTCAAGAGGAAGAGTGAGACCCAACAAACAGTCATTGACTTTGCAAATGAAGCCCAACGTCAACACAATGCAAAGATCTTGACTATAAGAAGTGACAACGGCACCGAGTTCAAGAACTACACCCTGGATGAGTTTCTTAGTGATGAGGGGATCAAGCATCAATATTCCGCACATTACACCCCTCAACAAAATGGTGTTACGGAGAGGAAGAACCGGACGTTGATGGATGCGGCAAGGACCATGATGGCGGAGTTCAAGTCTCCATACAACTTTTGGGCCGAAGCCATCAACACCGCGTGTCATGCTTAAAATCGGCTCTATCTCCGCAAAGGCTTGAACAAGACTCCATATGAGATACTCACCGGTAACAAGCCCAACCTCAAGTACTTTCGGGTGTTTGGGTGTAAGTGTTTCATTCTCAAGAAAGGTGTTCGTTTGTCTAAATTTGAGACTAGAGCTCATGAGGGCATATTTGTTGGTTATGCTACAAACTCCCATGCTTACCGTGTCCTCAATAAGTCCACGAGACTTATTGAGGAGACGTGTAACGTGGAGTTTGATGAGAATAACGGCTCCCAAGTGGAGCAAAGTGGTACTTGTGATGTAGGTGATGAAATTCTTCCCCAAGCCATAAGAAGAATGGGTGTTGGATATATCCTGCCCATTGAGGAACCCCTTGTGGCCGAAGGAGAAGGACAATGCTCCACTCAAGTGGAGCCATCACCAACCCAAGACCCACACGCTTCCGAAGAACAAAGTGAAGGCCCTCAACCTCATGAACAAGATCAAGGGCAAGATCAACCTGATCAAGATGGTGGTGATCCACCAAATGATGCCCAAGGTCAAGTTCCTCCCCTCGAGCAAGTTCAAGATCAAAAACAAGCTCAAGACGACACTCAAGATGATCAAGTAACCCCTCCTCACTTCACTTTCGAGGAGGAATTGGAGCGTCGTGCCGCTAAGATCGCTTCCAAGCTCACCACCAAAGGTCATCTCATGGAGAATGTGGTTGGAAGCCTAAGAAAGGGGGTAAGCACTCGTAGACAATTAGCAAACTATTGTGAACATCATGCGTTTGTTTCTTGTGTCGAACCCCAAAAGGTTTATGAAGCGCTCGAGGACCCGGATTGGCTCAACGGCCATGCATGAAGAACTCAACAACTTCGAACATAACCAAGTGTGGAAGTTAGTGCCAAGGCCAACCGGAAATCATAATGTCATTGGAACCAAGTGGATATTCAAGAACAAGCAAGACGCTCATGGAATCATTGTTCGCAACAAGGCTCATTTGGTGGCACAAGGCTACTCCCAAGTCGAGGGTATCGACTACGGTGAAACCTTTGCCCCCGTCGCTCGCCTTGAATCTATTCGTTTGTTGATTGCTTATGCTTCTCATCATAATTTCACATTGCAACAAATGGATGTGAAGAGTGCTTTTCTTAATGGTCCCATAAATGAGTTGGTATATGTCAAACAACCCCCCGGGTTCGAAGATCCCTATTTCCCCGATCATGTGTATCAACTCCACAAGGCGCTCTATGGCCTTAAACAAGCCCCACGTGCGTGGTATGAGCATCTTACGGAGTTGTTACAAGATCGTGGATTCGAAATCAGGAACATCGACCCCACTCTTTTTACTAAGAAGGTCAAAGGGGAGTTGTTTGTGTGCCAACTATATGTTGATGATATTATTTTTGGTTCCCCTAACAAAGCCTTCAATGAAGAATTTGCCGCTCTCATGACCTCAAAGTTCAAGATGTCTATGATGGGAGAGTTGAAGTTCTTTCTCGGATTCGAAATCAAACAAAGAAGAGAAGGAACCTTTATCAACCAAGCCAAATACAATCAAGACATGCTAAAGAGATTCAAGCTAAGTGATGTCAAGCCGGCTTCCACTCCAATGCCCACCAAGTGCCAACTTGACATTGATCCCAATGGTAAAGCGGTGGATCAAAAGGTATATCGCTCCATGATTGGATCCTTGCTTTACCTTTGTGCATCTAGACCGGATATCATGTTGAGTGTGGGAATATGTGCACGGTTTCAAGCCGCACCTAAGGAAAGCCACTTTGTGGCGGTCAAGCGAATCTTTCGATATTTGGCTCATACCCCAAACTTTGGCCTATGGTACCCAAGAGGAGCAAACTTCAAGCTTGTAGGTTATTCGGACTCCGATTGGGCGGGAGACAAAGTGGATAGGAAGTCCACTTCCGGAGGGTGCCAATTTCTTGGTTGCTCTTTGGTAAGTTGGTCTTCTAAAAAGCAAAGTTGTGTGTCTTTCTCGTCCACCGAAGCGGAGTATGTGGCGGCCGGAAGTTGTTGTGCACAACTCTTATGGATGAGGCAAACTTTAAAGGATTACGGTGTCATTTGTGACAAAGTGCCTCTTTGGTGTGACAATGAAAGTGCTATCAAGATTTCTCTCAACCCGGTGCAACACTTCAAGACAAAGCATATTGAGATTCGGTATCACTTCATCCGGGATCATATTAGGCGAGGGGAGATCGAGCTCAACTATGTCAACACTCATGATAACCTTGCAGATATTTTCACGAAGCCATTGGATGAAGCAAGATTTCGCGAGTTAAGGCATGAGCTAAATATCATTGATTCGAGCAATGTGGTTTGAACCTTTGCACACCCCTCACATTCATTGTGCATTCTTGTCTAGGTGTAGGCATGGACGTAGGGGGAGTATTGTTCTCTCAATGAACTCTCCCTCCCCCATAATGCATAAACTGATCTCACTCTTTCACATTAGCCATTTTTTATGGTACTTGTGCTTCAAAGACGAAGACGAGCTTTGGTCATGGGCCCAAGGATAATTCTTCGCGGTGCCATACCAAATGACTCAAACATAGGTGGCCTCGGCCACCGCCCTCTCGTATAGAGGCGTGCGATTCTTGTTCTCTTGCTAGTGCTCTTGTTGGTCTTCTTGCCGTTGTTTCCCGTCTTTCGTTTTGCACCATAAGTGTTGAGTCTGGTTTGAGTTGCGCTGGGCGGTACTACCGTTGTGAGGGCGCGGTACTACCGCTGGAGCGGTACTACCGCTTATGTGGCTAAGCGGTACTACCGCCCATCATCACGGTACTACCGTTGAGGGGCGGGGCCAGGGGTTAAGTCGTGGGCAGGGGTGGTTTCCTCCACCCCATACCCATTTGCTTCGTACCCTGGTTCCTCTTCCTCTCTCTCCAGCGCCATCTCGCCGCGGGAGGGCTCCGGCGGCCCTCCGTCTCCGGACCGTCCCTCTCCATTCCCTTCGGTGGAGTCGATCCCCACCTCGTCCTCTTGCCATGGATGCCGGTATTGCCCCCGTTCCTTTTCTCTTCTTGTCTAGTTTTCAGATCTCGCGTTTTAGGGGCAGTAGTAGTTGCATCTCTAGATTTTTGGCCAAATCTAGGCTTGAGTAGGTTGGAGAAGGCAACTAGACTCTTTGGATTGATGTTTGGTAGGTTTATTTTTGAATTTGGCATCCCAGGTAGTGGCGGATCTGACCACGGCAGTAGGGATCCTCCATGCCCCGTCTCGGGCGGTACCACCGCCCATATTGCGCAGTACTATCGCCGGAGCGGTACTACCGCTGGGAGGGCACGGTACTACCGCTTGTGCGGTACTGCCGCAGTACAGGCACGGTACTACCGCCGGATGCCCAGTTCCATCGTTTCCTACCACATGTTGATCCATTTGTGTTGTGTTTATTTGGTTTTGATCGTTCCTTCTGGTTGTTTCTTGTGTCCGTGTATTTGGTTCCAGGTGATGAACATCCTGAGCAGCAAGTCCGCCGTGTCAACCCCGGGCGTTCAACGTCAAAGCGGTACCGCTCATCTGAGACTGCAGGTGGTTCTTCCAGCGCTCCACCGCCGGCAGGGGGTGCTTCCTCAAGTGCTAATCCTCCTCGCAAGAAGAAGATTGCCAGCTGACCGAAGCCAAGTGGCAAGAAGGTGACTGAGATGTCTAGCAAGGAATTCTGGGACAGGCATCGGCGCAACCCATATGAGGAAGACCAAGAACCCAACCTTGTCAATCGCCCGTTCTGGAACCGGTTTCAGTATGCCACATACTTTGATGTGATCAAGGCTAAGAAGAACCTCTTTGTCAATGTTCATTCCATCAACACGGATGCTATGGAGAAGGACCCTGAGTACTTTGGTGATGCCCTTCAGATGTGCTCTTAGTTGAACATTCTCAGGATCATGCAGTTCAACAAGGACTTTGATGCAGATTTGCTGGCACAGTTCTTTGCCACTGTTCACCTAGGAACTGATGCAGACAGAACTCTGACTTGGATGACTAATGGGAAGGTGCTAGCTGCCAAGTGGCAGGCCTTCATGGGGTTGCTTGAGGTGGAAGATCAAGGGCTCGAGACTCCAGTCGGTTTTCGTCCTCACCAAAATGTTACCTCCACTCACAAGCAAGCCCTCTGGCCCTACTGTACTCGGAAGGTCAACCCTGAGACCAGGAAGGAAACCTATGAGTTGTCTGCCTATCTGGACATCCTTCACCGTATCTTCCGTGAGACTCTCTTCCCTCGTATTGGGAATCTGGACATGGTACACTCTTATCTTGTGGACATGCTTCTCTTCTGCCAGCGTGAGAAGGAAGCAAACACTGGCGAGTCCCTGGACATCTCTCATGTCATGTGGTCTGAACTTCTGGCGGCTGTTTCTGAGCGCAAGTGCCCAATTTATGGTCCGTTCATTATGTTGCTTATTGAGAGGGCCTGGAGACATACCTATCCTGAGGAGCAGCTGGAAACTGGAGAGTTGGTCTCTCATGAGATCAAGCGTCTGAGGAAGAAGGACAATTGGGGTAGATCTGGAGTTCCATCTTCTGCTGCTGCCATGGAGATCGAGGACGAGGCTGATGCCGGTGATGATGATGAGGATTATGTGCCTTCTGGGACAGAGCCTTCTGCGGCAGAGCCCTCTTGGGCAAATAAGCTCAAACACAAGATGAAGAAGCTGTTCTGCATGGAGTCTCACGGTCAGTACATGACTCATGTGGCTGAGAAGAAGGCAAGGGGACGTCATAAGGAGCTTATGCGTCAGATGGGTGCGACCGTCACCAGCGGCTCTGAGGGTCAGATTACTGAGGAGGAGGAATGGATCCAGCAGCACTGTCCGTGGACCGACTCAAATGCCGAGCAGTTTCCGGGCGAGGACGGCAGTGCAGATGATCACGCAGAGTCCTGATGTTCGAGATCCTCAGCATGCTCTCACCTGGAGCCGTAGGTTAGCTCTTTGCCCCTTTTGGTGTCTCGTGCCAAAGGGGGAGAGAGTTTAGGGATTTGTGTCGTTGTGTTGCGAGTGTGTCTTTGCCTTTGTGCTTTCGTTGTGTGCTACCTTGTGCTTTGCTTGGTTTTGTGTTCAGTGAGACTTTAGTTCAAGTCATATGGTGTGAGACTTTAGTTCAAGTCATATGGTGTGAGACATATGCTTTCGTTGTGTGCTACCTTGTGCTTTGCTTGGTTTTGTGTTCAGTGAGACTTTAGTTCAAGTCATATGGTGTGAGACATATGCTACCCTATCCTTATCATATCTTTATCTTTGTCTCTAGTCATTTGATATCTCATGAGTTATATGCTTCATTATGTTATATATCCTACTATCTTGTATCTCGCTTAGGTTGTTGGTCTCTAAAATACAGGGGGAGTGTTGATCCTAGTATGTGTGTCGTGCAGTCCAAAGCACTTATCTTGATGGCACACATCTAGGGGGAGCCCGTCTATATTTTAGAGATTTGGGGTTTGCTTATGTCCTTTGTCTTTTCCCAGTTGTGCAAATCCCGTATTGTCATCAGTCCACCAAAAAGGGGAAGATTGTGAGGGCATATTTATCCCTAAGATGATTTGGTGATTGATGACAATGCTTTTGCGGACTAATCGTGTGCATTGAGTGTTTTTCAGAGATTCATCCTTTTGGCACGAGACATTCCCTCCCCTCGGAGCTTGAAGCGAAGACGGTGTAGTCCTTTCGGATTAGTTTGGTGGACTAGTTTCATAGGGATCACCGTACTATCAAGACGGGGTCCGTTTTGGAAAGGCTAGGGCGGAATCATCACGTACACTTCCTTTGCCCCTCCCTCCGAGCCTTTCCGTTTCGATGATGGGCTCGTTTCTCTTCTCAGTGTGCCCTCTCTGGTCCCAGCGGTAGTACCGCGGGCCGGAGCGGTAGTACCGCTTGGGTGCTACAAGCAGTAGTACCGCTCTGGAGCGGTAGTACCGCCCAGAGCAGTAGTACCGCTGGTAGCCCCCAAATGTGTGCTCACTCTGGTCCCAGCGGTAGTACCGCGGGACGGAGCGGTAGTACCGCTTGGGTGCCACAAGCGGTAGTACCGCTCTGGGAGCGGTAGTACTGCTCCAGAGCAGTAGTACCGCTAGTAGCCCCCAGCCGTAGTACCGCGGTGGTCTCGTGCTAGTACCGCCTCGATTCGAGGGCTCTTTTTTCGTGTCGGGTTTTACGGTACTGGCCGCGGCTGTGGGGGGCCGTAGTACCACTCGTATGCGGTAGTACCGCCCTCCCACCGCGGTAGTACCGCTTTGGGCCAAGCGGTAGTACCGCGAGGAGGAGCGGTAGTACCGCTTATAGTGGCAAGCGGTAGTACCGCTGGCACAGCGGTAGTACCGCTCTCTGCGAGGCAGAAGTGGGGTAACGGTTGGTTTGTTCCCCCCACTATATAAGGGGGTCTTCTTCCCCAAAGTTGACCCACCTCTTTCCCCCAAAAGCTCCATTGTTGCTCCAAGCTCCATTTTCGCCCGATCTCTCTCCCTAGCCAATCAAACTTGTTGATTTGCTCGGGATTGGTTGAGAAGGCCACGATCTACACTTCCACCAAGAGAAATTTGATTCCCCCCACTTATCCCTAGCGGATCTTGTTACTCTTGGGTGTTTGAGCACCCTAGACGGTTGAGGTCACCGCGGAGCCATAGTCCATTGTGGTGAAGCTTTGTGGTGTCGTTGGGAGCCTCCAATTAAGTTCTGGAGATTGCCCCAACCTAGTTTGTTAAGGTCCGGTCGCCGCCTTCAAGGGCACCAATAGTGGAATCACGGCATCTCACATTGTGTGAGGGCGTGAGGAGAATACGGTGGCCCTAGTGGCTTCTTGGGGAGCATTGTGCCTCCACACCGCTCCAACGGAGACGTACTTCCCTTCAAAAGGAAGGAACTTCGGTAACACATCCTCGTCTTCACCGGCTCCACTCTTGGTTATCTTGTTCCTTTACTTTCGCAAGTTTACTCGGGTTATATCTCTTACTTGCTTGCGTGCTTGTTGTCATTGCATCATATAGGTTGTTCACTTAGTTGCATATCTAGACAACCTATTTTGATGCAAAGTTTAATTTGGTAAAGAATAGCTAAAAATTGTTAGTTGCCTATTCACCCCCCCTCTAGTCAACTATATCGATCCTTTCACGTGGGAGGCGTAGGATGAAGATGGTCTCTCTCAAACAACCCTGCAACCAAATAAGAAAGAGTCTCTTGTGTCCCCAACACACCCAATACAATGGTAAATTGTATAGGTGCACTAGTTTGGCGAAGAGATGGTGATACAAGTGTAATATGGATGGTAGATATAGGTTTTTGTAATCTGAAAATATAAAAACAACAAGGTATTGATACGTCTCCGCCGTATCTACTTTTCCTAACGCTTTCCCTCTTGTTTTGGACTCTAATTTGCATGATTTGAACGAAACTAACCTGGACTGACGGTGTTTTCAGCAGAACTACCATGGTGTTGTTTTTGTGCAGAAATAAAAGTTCTCGGATTGGAACAAAACTTTACGAGGATTTTTTATATAATAAAAGAGAATTTCTGGAGCCAAGAACCACCGGAGGGGGGCACCTGGGTGGGTACAACCCACCAGGGCGCGCCACCCCCTCCAGGCGCGCCCAGGTGGGTTGTCCCCACCTAGTGGCCCCGCAGACCCTGAAATCGACGCTATAAAATCCTATTTTTCCAGAAAAAAATCAGGGAGAAAGAATTATCACATTTCACGAGATGGAGCCGTCGGCGTCTCCTGTTCTTCATCGTGAGGCCAGATCTAGAGTCCGTTCGGGGCTCCGGAGAGGGGGATCTTCGATCTTCGTCATCACCAACCCTTCTCCATCGCCAATTCCATGATGTTCCCCACCGGGAGTGAGTAATTCGTTCGTAGGCTCGCTAGTCGGTGAGGAGTTGGATGAGATTCATCATGTAATCGAGTTAGTTTTGTTAGGGCTTGATCCCTAGTATCCATTATGTTCCGAGATTGATGTTGCTATGACTTTTCCATGCTTAATGCTTGTCACTTTGGGCCCGGGTGCCATGATTTCAGATCTGAACCGTTTAAGTTATCACCATTATATCTATGTTCTAGATCCGATCTTGCAAGTTATAGTCACCTACTACGCGTTATGATCCAGCAACCCCGGAGTGACAATACTCGGGACCACTCTCGGTGATCTACCTCCGTTCCCTTTCTCCTGTCCACATCACTACTGCCCACCATGGCTTCCTCATGCTCCAGCGCTCTTCGGGATGGGCGAACGACGGACCACAAGGAGATGGCAGCCATTGCTGCCTACTGGCTGGCCGGCAGGCAGCCGGAGGACGACGACGTCTCGATGGAGAACATGGTAGTCGACGATCTGGCGCCAACCCCCTCCTCCGCGCCATCCTCGCCGGTGCATTGCACCATGACCATCGGCGAGGCCCGTGCTCAATACATGGACACAGTGAGGCAGAAGTGTCAGGAGTAGTTCCGGGAGGCGCAGGCCGACGCCGCCTACAACCACCATCTCCTCCTGGAGCACCTACAGGCAGAGGAGCAGATCGTCGCGGAGCGGGCGGAGCAAGAGGCGCTAGTTGACTCGTACCACTCCGCCCGCGAGGGCCGCCTCGAGCGCTGGCGGTACCGCATGCGGGTGGCGGAGGCTGCGACCGCCTACAAAGAGGGCGATGAAGTGGGCGAGGCGCTGTTTGGCGAGACCGAGGACGAGGCAGAGGACAATGCCGGCTCCGACGAGTCCCCGCTCCGCTGGCGTCGACGAGGCCCTGCTCCACCGAGGCCCCGCGGCGCCAACAACAAGGCAGAGGACACCGCCAGCTCCGCCGAGGCCCCGCCCCGCCGGCTTCGGCGAGGCCCTATTTCGCCGAGGCCCCACCCCGCCAACAACGAGGCAGAGGACATCGCCGGCTCAGCCGAGGCCCCACCCTGCCGGCAACGAGGGGGTGAATTTCCCCCGCTCCGCCGAGGCGCCGCCCCGCCGACAAGGAGACAGAGGACATCGCCGGCTCCGTCGAGGCCCCGCCCCGCTGCCAACGAGGCCACGCCACACAGAAAACGAGGAAGAGTAGAACACGGTAGGTCGCCGCCGCTCGGGTCGAAGTAAGGCCACCGCTGCTACCCTCCGGTTGAAGCCAAGCTAGGCGGGTTGACCATTGACGGCCGATTAGCTTCTTGGCGGCAACGTGGATTTGGAGAGCTATGTTGGAGAAGGACGCTGCTTCAGTTACTTAACTGCTGGTGCCCAACAGGCATCTGGGCCACATGTCTGTTATGCAACTGCACCTGCAGTTAAGTCACTGAAGCTCAATCCGCTGGAGAAGAAGCTTCTGTTCGGCTAAGCCGAACATAGGTTGGTAGCTTCAGTTAATTAATTATACCTCCAGCGCACCCCTTTTTAGTTGAAGAATGTATGAAATGTAATGAAATCCGGCATGTTTATATGAAATCCGACCGTGTATGAATGAATTTAGTTCGATTAGTTCGAATTCTTGTATCACTGGCATTGGATGAACATGCAAAACAATACGTACTAGCATTATTCCCAGGGTGATCACCTCGTTTGCAGCAGTTTCACATGTACTCCCTTTCATCCTTTTTAGTCCGCATACAAGTTTTGTCTGCAGTCAAAGTATCTCTACTTTGACTAATCTTGTAAAAAAAGTATGAACATTCACAATGTAAAATCAACTGACTTGAAAGAAATCTAATATGCGAAGTAAAAAGGAACAGAGGGAGTACAAAGAGTTTGAACAGCTTTTTAGCATTCCTGTATAGTGCAATCAAATACACAGGCCTGGCAATTCATAGAGAACATTCAAAACAATAGACGATTATGCATCTCAGCAATTCACATGTCAGAGCCAACATTTACTTCACAACTGAAGAATAAAGAAAAATAAAACGATGCTGCTGACAGCAAAGGGCGTCCCATTCGAAAATATCAAACGCATGTCTTCTTGCTAACATCAATGAGCAAAATTTGACAAGGTTGTCCCATTCCAAAATGTCAAATGCGTGTTGTTTTGTGTACATCAATGAGCAAACTTTGATAAGGTTTTCCCATTCGAAAATATCAAATGCCTACGATTGTGGAATGGGCAGGGTTTGCCATCAGTTCGGACATTGACATGGCACCTCGTGCTAAATAAACCAGCTGTTCTTTTTGTGCAGTTCCACCAAAATCAACCAAATTCGCGCGTAGCTTGTATGATTTCGCCTTTATATGTTGCAACGCCTTGAACATATCGGCACCTCCTTTCTTGTGGTGGAAATGAATGATTCGATGTATTAATGAAGATTTTGTGCAGTTCCCATTGAAATCAAGCTGAGCACCCCTGTTTGCACAAATACAAAAAAATTATTAGTATAAAGCAAACTGTACTATGAATTGACAGTTTAAACAGGCACCTACATGGTCCATGTAAAGCACACTTAAAAAAAAATGGAACTCACCAGAAAGAATCCTAGAACAACATTGCACTTGTGCATCACGGCAAAAAAGATGGAGATCTGTCAGTCCTTTTGAGCTGAAGTTAGTTTGGTCTTGTGGGGAGTAATGTAACCATCCTTCAACTGCTCCTTCTGATGAGAAGATAGACCGGGCTTCTTCATCCTGGCATAATCGTAACTAGTCACTTCACGTACTCAATATTCTTCTTCAGAGGGGGATGATCTTGTTGTGCAAAGACAAGAGTACAACTAAATGCTAGCATCCCTGTTTGCTCGAAAAAAAGGAATGGAAATATTTAAAATAGCACAGATGAAGCACTTCTCAAGGACAATACCACTTTCTCATGACAATATCTAAACAGTAGCAAAACACCAATAGAGATGACAAAGCTCAATCATATGGATGAAATCGGTGGGCGAGTACCAACCTTTGTCAGGAGGCTTATTGTGTAGAGCATACAGATCAAGCACTTCTCCGGAACCATCTGTTGTTATCTACTGTGGTTGCCATGCTTACTATATACTCCTTGATTAGTTTAATGTTTCCAACATCTTCTTGTGCAGTTCCACTAAAATATATGGTATCTTCAAAGAAGATCCCTGTTTGCACAAGTAGAGATAATTAGATATTACATTAAGAGTGGCATCAAATCAGTGGCAAAACAATTGCTCGTTCCAGCCAAAGCAATAAATTAAGATGCAAAACTATATCATTACTTGTGTCATCATAGTTCTAGTGCTTCATTACATCACCGGGAGTTGATTTTTGTTTTTATTCCGCTTGTTCTTCCCCTTCATCACTTGGTTCAATAACAGACAAGCTTCGCCTTCAATGTAAGATTTGGCATGTCAATTAGGGAGCACAAGTATAGCACTAAACAACGACATTAACTTTCTGATGAAAGTGGCAAAATACAGGCCAACAGTTGTGAAATATCCATATCTTACCTCAACGGGATATTACGGTGCACAGATAGATTGGAAGTCTTGTCTCCATTTGTGCAGTTCACTAAAATCAAGCAACATTACCGTACAAGTAGCACAACATATGAAAGCACACTGCACAATCATGTGAAAGAAGGCTAGTACTAACCTCTCATCACGTGGAATTCAAACAACTCACAAGAAGAAGATCTGAACCAAATTTGCCAACACGGATAGGAAGTAAGATCTCCTCTTGTGCAATTCCACTAAGATCAAGCAATCAAGCAACATTGTCGGTGTGACATTTTGGTTGAACTGCACAAAACACTCTTAAAACAAAAGTGTTTTGTGCAGTGCAACAAAAGGTCACAATAGCAACGAGGTGAAGTAGATAACCCTGTTTACACAGAGGTGCAAAGGACACAACTAGTGGTCAATAACGGTGGATGACATAGAAGCCAACAAAAAGAAGCATCTAACTTATCTAAATGGGAAAGAAAGCAAGACAGTGGCATTTCTCAAACGGTGGCATTGATTCATATTAACAAAGAGATTATATTAACAATAAAATTTGTTAAACATGTAATTTGGTTTTAACTATGGCATTGCATCAATTTCCCAGTGGGATTATTAGAGGGTGTTTGTTTATAGGGACATTTTGGTGTAGGGACTAAAAAAATCCCTTTCAGTCCCATCTAAACCAAACAGGAGGGACTTTTAGGGACTAAAGTGGGCATTTGGGACTAAACAAAGAAGACCCCGAGGGAGAGTCTTTTTGGGACTTTCTCCAACAGTTGCCCCTGCCCCGCATCGCACCTTATCTCTATTAGTTCATTACTGGGGGTAACATGGTCTTTTAGCATGTCATTTAATAACCTCTAGTCCATGTTTGTCCCCGGAACCAAGCAGGTAGGGACTAGGGACTTTTTAGTTGGGACGAAAAAAAGTCCTAGGACTTTTTAACCAAACAGGGCCTTAGATTAACAACAGCTAAAGAGTTGCACGGGACAGTGGAGACGCCAGCACCATGTGCATACGCCGATGTATGAAGGGGTGATGCATAGTCTGTTGCAACAAAGAACAAACAACCAAGGAGCATATTTGTGTTGGTCCCAGTTTTGTTATCTTTAGACACCTTTCCCTATATGAGCGCAACAAATCTAGTCCTGCTCAAACTCTATAGCCTTGTCCTCCAAAACAAAAAGATCAGTTTGTTACAGATGTGCGTACTGCGTTTGTCATTGTTTTCCCTTTTCGACCAACGTAGGTGCTGGATAGCCACTCTGTACTAGTACTTTCCCCCCTTGCTTTCCTCTTTGAACCACGTCCTAGATTCATGCTATACAACTTTCCCCACTACTTTCCCCTCTTCCTTTCCTCTTTGGACCACGTCCTAGATTCATGCTATACAATTTTCCCCACTACTTTCCCCCCTTCCTTTCCTTTTTAAACCACGTCCTAGATTTACGCTATACAACTTTCCCCACTACTTTCCCCCATTCCTTTCCTCTTTGAACCACGTCCTAGATTCATACTATACAACTTTCCCCACTACTTTCCTGTTTGATCCAACACCTAGATTCGAGTGCAGAAGCGGAAAAAGACCACATGCAGCTAGAGCAATGCATGTGGAATAAGTAAATTATACCTTAAGGTTTTTGGGGTGTGGTTCGGTGGGTGACCGGAGGCCGTTCTGCCCACACTATGTATGGCAGCGAGGAAGAAGGGGTCGGAGGCCCTCCCGTGCCGCCGCTGGGTGAAAGAGAACAGCTGCGCCGATAGTGGATTCCCTCCCTCGCCGACGGCGACAGCGTTAAGCCTCCTTCCCTTCCCGGCGGATGGATCCTGCCGGCTCTTTGACCAACAGTGAGGGGGAGAGAGAGAGAGGCCAACGAAGTCTTGTTTAGATCTGGAGAGGGTGAGAGAGTGTGAAGAGAGCAACTACAAGCGCCGAGGCTATAGCGTGTATATATATAGTGGAGAGAGAGCGTGAAGAGTGCAAACCCTAGAAAACAAGCGCCGAGGCTGCAGCGTATACGTAATGAGGTGATTATACGGTCACTACGAGATCGTAGAGCTCCGTATCCATCCATTTTGACCAGTCAAAGATTCCTCCTGGCACCACCCCAGATCACTTTCTCTCTCTATCATGCGGGGCCTACCTGTCATTGGGTGGAAGAAAGAAGTCGAACAAAAACAAAATTATGCTCAAGTGTGGTTATCGAACCCGAGACCTCTAGTTTGATGAGCGAACAGGCTAACCAGCTACACCACCCTCACGTTATGTTTAACGAGAGGAAATAACCTTTTATACATTCCTGCATTATGTGACAAGCATGCCGTTTTTTTTTGCGTGGGAGTCATTGGGATTTGAATCATAATCGTGTCATGTGGCTTTGGTGGTAAGGTCTTTTGAGATTTAAAGCAGTGTTGGTAGTACAAAAATAATGCAGCCTTAGTCACCTTACCTCTCTCCATGTAGTATGTTGGGTCCCACCAGTCAGAGGGTGAAACAAACAAATTAATAAGAAAAATTAAAAGCGCCAGCGGTGTATCTTACCTCACACATCTCGCTACTGCTCGTGAACAACTTTCCAATTGATCCCTCTGTTTTCTCACATACTTTTTTAAGTGAATCCTTATTATAACATGCACACAATTTTGGGCACTTCTATTCTACCTAAGTCAGTGTGCCACCGTATCTCGTACTACTCCCTCCGTCTAGGTGTAATAAGTCACGTTGGAAGGTGCAGCGGGACCAAGGTGCAAGCAGATTGGAGGAGAAGGAGAAACTTGACCGGTCCTTCCTCCAATCAAAGCCCTGATTTCTGTCTCTAAATGCAACACTTAATCACGACAACTAAGAGATGTCATTTTAGCTACCATGCAGGGCCACGTATTAACTCGCATGCAAGCCGACTTTGATTTCTTGACCGATCAACGCGTAGTTGTGCTCCATGCATTGGGTTTCTGGGGGAGATAACAAGGCAGAGTAAGGAGCATTTGGTTACATTGCTTAGGCTGGTCATAGTGGTGAGTAACTTGGACTAGTAACATGCATATGTTACTAGTCTATGTTACTACCTTCATAGTGGGTAGTAACATATGGATGGTAACATGCAAGTATTCATTAATTGAGATATAGACTCATTTTACCTCGGGGTGTGTTATGTTACAGTAACATATTATGTTACCACAAGCATCTCTTTCCTCATTAACTCCATGCCACATAAACAATTTTTTCTTGGGATGTGCTATGTTACTACCTAAGTTACTCCCACTATAGCTAGCCTTAGTAAGGGCATCCACAATGTGATGTTTTTGCGCCTCTAAGGATTTCTAGTCTGCCTCAATACACTGCACGATTTAGTTTGTCCGCCTCTATGCTTAGCGTCGCCTCCAACACTAGAGGCAGCCTCCAAGTGAATAAACAAATGGAAGAAAAGAAGAGAGGAGGAAAGAGACCTGCATTCACGCGGATGATAAGTTGTAACTTGGATTTTTTATTTGTTGTAGGCTTATGGTAGGCTCCACCTTGGAGGCATGTTAAAATCTTTATACACTGTGGAACTTTCATTCATGCTTAGAGGCACTAACGTGGGGCCCAGCTTAGAGGCTGCACTGCCTCCATACATTGGAGATTCTCTAAGGAAATTGCTCGGCTAGCCCAGCTAGCCAGCTTTCGCTTTGCCAACCTTGCCTGGTCAAACGGTTTAGTTCTTTTTCTTACTAGCCTTTCCCCGTGAAAATCGTTGTCATGAGTGGGTCGCCCATTTTTTCGTGCACGAAGTTCGCCGTCAGAAGCGAGCCGATCTGGCTCTCCTGAGCTAGCAAGGTTTTTCTAGCCCACCCAAGCTAGCTGGCCCATAAAACCTAACATACTTTAACAGTTCCAAATGCCTAACCTTGCCCGGCTAGGCTATAAACTATTCTTGCTAAGGATCCAAACGCTCCCTAAGTAACAACACTCGCTAGCAACGAGGCCAGGAGGGGATTGAGATGTGAAGTTAATGGATGGCGCCTAAGCATTTTGGGAATATATGATTTTCGTAAGATGACTTAACACTTCGATGGAGGGAGTACTACTCCTGAGTCCAGGTTTGATGGAATATTCGTCACCTCTTCTCTTCTTGTACGTACTCCATTTATATCTCACTTCCTGTGGCTTCGCACTCGCACGATATTCCTATTCTATGAACCTGTGTGTGTGCGTGCGTGTGTGTGTGTGTGTGTGTGTGTGTGTGTTTAACAGCATGTGTGTGTTAGAGAGAGCGACACATCGACCTACTCCTACAGAGAGATGGTGTGTAGTGTACGATTTAGCCGCGAGAGTCGGTGCATCCTCTCGTTTCCGGGCGTCCAGTCGGGACAGGCGGACAGCTGCAACGCCCACTCCTGACCAACCTGGCCCACCCAAAGCCCCTCCATCGCCCGCGCGCTTCCCGCCCGAAACAGTCAGCGCCGCTCGAAAGAATCGGTGCCGCATTCATTGTCACGCCCAATATGCGATTCTATCCTAAAGAATCGGTGCCGCATTCATTGTCACGCTCCAAAGAATCGATGTAATGATATCCACCTTGCAAAAGCATGTCAATATGCGGTTCTATCCTTGGTGGGACCTTCAAGTTCCTTTAGGATAGAATCGCATATTGGGCATGACATTCATGCCCGGGCAGAGCGGACACGACCTCTCACTAGCGCCTGCGTTGAAGGGAGAAGCGGATTCAAGAGTGATGGTTGCTTCGTCCGTCCAACTTACTGCTGGGTCTATGTGATTTGACGGCTCATTGATCATTATTACTGAGGTGGTACGACTGCTGGATGTCGCACGCTTTCGGCGACAGGAGGTACTACTAGATTACAATTTTCTCCATTCTTACAGCGGAGGAGTGCGAAAGCAATGAAAACACGCATGCTCAGTGATTACATGGCCCACCTCACACTATCACCATATTTTCTGGACACCGTGCGACACCTAACTCTTTACATAGTACTAGTATAGTATGTACTGTAATTTCTCAGCGATAAATTTGAACAATGCTATGAAGCTTCCAGCTTCTGTTTCATGTATCTTGCGTCCAAGGTTGCCTGTTGCAACATTTCATCAAATACAAAGGAGACTAACATGCATGCTATTGCATCTCAATGATTGACAGATCATAGACAATATGTACTCCCTCCGTTCCAAAATAAGTGTCTCAACTTTATGCAAACTTTAGGACAAAGTTGTACTACTACTAAAGTTGACACTTATTTTGGAACAGAGACAACTAAAGAAAAAAACGATCCATGCAGTCCCTAGCCCTTGAACCGTAAACCCTAACCAGGCTTTAATTTGCTGGCAACGTTGGAGCTTCCCAAGAAATGAAGTTTGCAATCCTTTCACCGTTGGATCATTTTGTGCAGTTTCACCAAAATGGAGATGAGCATTCCTGTGGCAAAGAAATTGAAGAAGCGTGATTAGAATAAGATTACTGGGACTAGTTGATGAGACATAAACTCATCACAAATACAGTACGTAGAAGCCAGTAGAGGTATGTGTGGGGCAAAGAAGTAGAGAAATATCCACATGGAGTGATGTGGGCAGCTGGAGCAGTGGTGCAAGCCGGCTGTAAAGGAAGTTGTACCTGAGGGATGTCAGGACGTAGCTCAACCTAGAGGAGGGCGGCGGGAGGCGACAACTGCCCACATCGCGTCAGTGAGAAAGGGACGAAGGCAACCTCACCGGCTTTGTGAGAGAGAACGGTGGGGACCCCTGATCGAGCCATGCTGACAGTGGGTTTACGCCGTCGGCGACGGCGACCGCATCTACACTAAGCATCCACCCTTCCCCCGGCGGACGTGATCCGCCGGGATGTTAGAGATGTGGCCGCAGTCGTTTTGTGCGAGAGAGTGTGAAGAGAGCAACCCCAGCAAGCAACGGTGTAGGCTCGTCCTGGCTATGTATATAGTGGAGCGGTTTCCTTTTCTCTCCATATGAACCTATTTATATTGCGTACGTGCCGCTTAAGAAAAAAACTTTATTTATAAATGACGCGGCACCGTTCATGCGTGGTTCCCGACCCTCCATTATTTATAAGTGAGTAACTACTACTAGACGCGTCAAATTATCATGGGGGCTGCATCACCTTACAGAAATGAGCTCCACCGTGTCACATGTGTGGTTGGGGAAGACGCAAAAGATGCAAAGAGTGCTACTAGTACACTACGTGCGTGGGTGCGTGCACCTCTTCTCTTCGAGCATGGTTATTAAAAGTATAGCCCACTACTGTACGACTAGCCACAATGGGTAGTAACATAGACTAGTAACATGGGCATGTTACTAGTCTATGTTACTAACCTCTATAGTGGGGAGTAAGATATGTGTGGTAGCATGCAACACTTCATTTATTAGGCTATAGACACATCTTGCCTTGATATGTGTGATGTTACTCATACTACTAGTAACTAGCTATGTTACTACTTTCCTCTCTTTCTTCATTTATTACTTGCCACATCATCTACTTTATCTAGATATGTGTGATGTTACTACCTATGTTACTCCCACTGTGGGTAGTCTACTACCATGCGGTTATTATATATGGGCACAGAGTATAGGCAGTAATAATGACTAATAAGCCGTGAAATCACGAGGCCCACCTTTCTCTATGTTTGACCGAGGAAGCAGCCATCATTTCACTCCTCGTTGAATATCCATCCGCTGCTACCTCCGCGCATAAATAAAAATCTGCTTCTACCTCCGTAGCATGGTTAATAATATAGCCATGTCAATCATGACATAGAAATATCATTCACTGATACAATAGGCTGGATCTAAGGCTGGTGATTTTTTTTACTTTGTCTCTTTCTCTTTCTGTCTCATTTACTCATTTTACATAGGAGCACGTGTAGATGATGGCTATTCCTTTCGATGGGACTTCTTCATGGGGTTTAAGACTAAGCAGCTCCGAATTATGCCCGTTGCCCACCACTCTGAATCGTGCCATCTATGATAGGGAGTAGTCCCATTGCAACAATGAGGTCCACTACGTCTAGCACGTCCTGTAAGAAGAGACTGTCACGCAAAACATACATCTTGTTGCCTTCTTCCTTGTACAGTACGTACCACTGGTACGTACTACTAGTACTACTACTACTCGTTCTCCTATAAACCTTGTGCTTGGCATCTCCAAAATATTAACCTTGCGATTGGCTCTCGCCTCTTCGGGAAGTCGAGCAATAATGGTACTGCAGTATATATCGTTCTGGCTATATGAGACCGAATGAATTGCTGCACGTCCACCACATGGGCGAGGGTCGAGGGGCGAGGGAGAGTGCGTACAATTACGTCTGTTTCAATATGGACTACATACAGAGCAAAATGAGTGAATCTACACTCTAAAATACATCTATATACATCAGTGTTTGGAGTATGTACTAGTAGTTCATATTGAAATCTACTAAAGGAATATACATCAGTGTTTGGAGAATATTCCAAAGAATATGATAATCTCTCTAACCAAGGTAGGGACGAGGATGGAGGGAGTAGTAAAATTTTCTCCTCGTCTTGCGAGCCACCGCGCGTGTGGGCGAGGGAGCAGGCGTAAGGCGTAGTAAGCAAGCTTCACCTCGTCCTGCGAGCCACCGCGCCCGTGGGCGGGGGAGACGGTGTACTAAGCAAGCTTCTCCTCGTTCTGCGAGTTGACGGACACATCAAAAGTAATACGCACAGAGCATCTCGAGTGTATAGAGTCTTGCCTCTAAGGTAGGCCCCACATGGTTTGCCTCTTTTTTAACATAACGCGTCAAGTCGAAATTTGTTTGTTCACCCGTGGTAGACGATCCTCCATCAAGTGGACAACCAGTACACATGTCAAATTACCACATGGGCTGCCTTTTCATACAGAAATGAGCTATCGTGTACCCGCGCGGGTGTGGTTGGGAAAGAGACGGGAGCACGTGCGCCGTGCGTGCACCTCTTCTCTTCATGCACGTCCCCCACCTACGTGGGTGTGTGTGAGAGAGATACAAACTTAGACAGATGGCGTGTGGCATTCGTGAGTGTTTTTTGTTTGGGGGGGTGTGATTTCCTGAATGTATTTGTGGGAATATGTGTCGATGACATCTCAAACAAAAATTTGACACATGCAATGTGTGTGAAATAGAGGCCTATCTATATCATATATAGAGGGGGCGATCCACGAGAAGAGAGGGAGGGGTCATAGATATCGATAGAGTCGAAGAGAGGATCAAGTGGGTGGGTGCGAGATCGATGAAGAGAGCCATCGAAAATTGTGTGTGTGCAAGTCAAAGATATAGGGCGACTGACCTACCGGAATGTCAGAGGGCACATGCCAAGTTTTTGTGTGGCAGGGAGACATGACTAGAGCGCTCGATGTATCGGTGTGTGTGTGGGAGGGGGGGAGGGGGAGGCAGAGGCCTAACTAGAGAGGTAGAACGACTCGTATACGTGTTGAGAAGGAGAGACCTAGCTATGTCTTGAGGGAGATCGGTCGACATCCATACATAATTGAAGGACGGGAAATAGGTTGGGACAGAGAGAGAGAGATAGAGGAGAGAGAGGGAGGGAGAGGGGTAGAGTGCTGGATGGGTGATGGAGTTGCTTCTCGAAGATGGTGGGAGAGGCCTACTAGACAAACTGAGGGTAGAACTGCAATATTATCAATAAGAGTGGGGATGTGTTTGTGTGTGTGCCTGTTTGTGATAGATGTGTCGAGACGCATGCAAGGATGATGAAGGGGAACCATGTGTTTGGTAAGCAGACCTAACTAGATCGGTAGATCAATTGTTGTTTGCCGGAGGAAGGGAGAGACATTACTAATGAGGTAGATCGATCGACGCGTGGGGAAAACGAGTTATAAGGACCTAGCTAGCTATATGTATAGAGGGAGATCGGTCAGTGTACATCCATTTGTTAGAGGCAAATAAGGCCCAGCGAGACGGATAGACAGAGAGAATGGAGCTAGGAGGTGGTGCGAGAGGCCGAGCTACTAGCTAGATAGGGGGAGGAGTGTGCGATTGTGAGATCGATGAAAAGAGGGGCAAGAGTTTACATGTGTGTGGGACCGTATGAGAGACACGAGGCATGGAAACAGAAAGGAGGAGATGGAAGGTGTGTGTATGTTGTAGGCAGACATCGCTGGAGAGGTTTATCGATCGGTGTGTGTCAGAAAGGAGTTGTGGAGACTGTGGGAGAACGACCTAAAGAAAAAAAATGAATGTGCCCGATGGATAGAATGCCGAGGGAGGGGGAGGGCGTGTGCATGCACGAGAGAAGGTTAGTGCTAGCTACGAAGGTTAGAGGATTGTGTGGGTGTAAGAGACTAACAAAGATCATAATTTGATATGAAAGTGGATTTATATATTATATAGGAGATCATAGTGTTATAAACATATGCATGCATGAATATAGCGGTTATACACGTGTTGTGGTTTTGCACATGTTATACATAATGTGATAATGCATGGCGTTTACAACTCGCAGCTAAATGTCGAACAATCTAAACCATAATATACATCGAACAATCTCACATTTTATTTGAATTTGTGATAATGTGTGGCGTTTGCAGCTTACAACTAAATATCGAACAATCTAAACAATACTATATATCGAACAATCTCACATTTTATTTGAATTTGTGGTAATGTGTGGCGTTTGCAACTCACATCTAAATACTTGTAGGCGTAGGGGGCGGGGCACCATACATTATGTGATAAACACATTATACATATGAGACATGGTTTAGATTATGAAGATCTAGCTAGAGCTCTAAATGTACCGTGATTTGAAATCAATATAAAGTGGATTCAAAAAATCGAGTTTGAGTTCATATAGTACACATAGTTCATATCTAACTCGACAGTAATCATGTGGTGTGCTGTGAAGATAATACACAAATGATGGTTTAACTTGACAATAATGATGATTGTAGATCTTATTAAAATAGAGAAACAAATTAAAATGGTTTGACTTCAAAACAATCATTACTGTAGGCCTTATTCAAATAGAGAAACGAATTCAAATTTAGTTCATATTGAAGCGGTAGTATATATGTTTGGAATGCACTAAAACGTTCATTTGACTACCAGGTTGCATGCATTATACACGTAGCGAAATATTTTAATTGAACATTGAATTCAAAGTTTTGAATGGCATTTGTAGTGCGAATTGATTTGGTACCGTACACGAGACTAGACTCTCTTGTGTGGTGCGAATTGATTTCTTTTTGTTTTTTTGTCGACGGAAGTGCGAATTGATTTGGTATAGTACACGTTAGGCTTGTTCGGAAATTTCAACCCGCGCCTTGTTACCCCGAAATATTTAAGATATATCTTTGTCTCCTTGTGCTCCGAAAATTCCCTCCATCTCAACCTGTGCCTTGCCCAAAATTGCAACGCGCGTGAAAACTCCCACCTCCCGCGAAATCCCAACATGCGAAATGCCCGTGATACCCCTGAACCGAAAGAACCGCCTAGCGCAAATCGATGGGGGTACTTTCGTAACTTACCCCACATTTTGGACAAGCGCGTCCCTAAGCCATGGTTCCCCACTCCCATCCCATCAGCACACCCATTCGTACACCGAGGCCGCGAAAACCCGCGAAGCCCCACACCCTCCTCCGTTCGCCACCCAGCCGGAGCCTCTTCCCTGACGACGTCATCCACAACAACACCTCGACGTCCGTCATCCACCGTATTGGATGAGGATCCGTCGTCGATCTCGTCGTCCTGCCAGTTCAGCCACCCTGTCCTCCAACTCCAAGGAGCTGCCCCGACGTTCCCCTCATCTTTCGTGCCACCTCCATTCCCACACCGCCGTCTTCACCTGCACCACCGGAAGAGCAGCATCATCACCGTTTCCTCAGATGAAGCTGAGGCCTAATCGGTGCCACCAAAGAGGTTGTACACTAATCGCCGCATTTTCTTCTTGATTCGATCTCACGGTGCTGCCGGCGCTCGGTCCCGAGCCGACATGGCGCGGCTCCATCCACAGTGGCGTCACCGGCCACTTCCTCCACGGCGTCGCTCCCTCGGTGGCGAAGTCCACATCAGTAGGAGCTACTGCTGCTTTAGCTCTCGCTCGCACTGCTGCTCTGCTCTTGCTCTTGGTCCACTGCCTAGTCTGCTCTTGCTATTGCTCTTGCTCTTGCTCACGCTGATGCTCTCGCTCCTGCTCTTGCTTGCGATGCTGCTCCGATTTGGCTACACTTTAGTCGACTGAATCGACTTTTGGGTTAGTCGATTTTCAGGGGGTGGGGGGGGGGGGGGGGGGCTCGCCGGAGTTAAGGAAGAACCAGCCGCAACGGGGAGGGGGGCTCGCCGGAGAGGTACCCCACTATCTATCTTAGGGTTCAGGGTGGGGGCGGTGGTCGCCGGCGGTGGTGGGGTGGTGGCGTGGGGATTCCCGGAGAAGAAGCTCCGCACGGGGGGGCCTAGAGGGGTGGCCGGGGCAGTGGCGGACCGGCGGTGGGGAGTGGTTTCGGGGCGGCGCACTGCCGGCCGCGGGCGGCGGCGGGTAGCGGTTTGGCCAGTGGCGGCTGGCGGCTCAAGGGAGTGGAGGTTGAAGATGAACTGCAGGCCCTTGGTTTCGTATCCAATGGCTGGAAAATCGACTGACCAGAGATGAAAAATTCAGTCGACTGACGTGTAGCCTCACCCTGATGCTGCTACATGACCAGCTGCCCCAGCTCTCGCATGCGCTGCTGCTACTGCTTTTCTGCTACTAGTGCGTTCAGTTTCGACAGTAAAATTCAGTTTCGACAGTTAAATTCAGTTTCGACATTAAGTTCAGAGATGAGTGGCTGATGTATTTTACATCTAGCACTTTGTGGTTATGTATTTTACATCATCTATTGGAGATGCTATTAGAATTCCACTCAGGTTAACGTTGTCTCTCTTGTCCTGCTTCAGCCTCGGCATCGTACAACTCATCGGAGCTGCTCCAATGACGAAACCCTCCATCACAGCGGAGCAGTACCCCGGGCTCCATCTCAAGATGCCTAAGATCTTCTTCCCCTCCTCCGACAGCCTAGTCAGCCGGATCATCCTCACCGACCAACCCAATCACGCTGAGATCGACATGGCTTCGCCAAAGAGGTTGTACACTTGTTGCATCTCTTTTTTACTCTACATGTTATATATATTGTCCACTGAGCACACGTAGTAACGTGAAATACAATTAGTTTCTCCTACTATATGACAAGCAGTGAGGTACCAGGCAACTTAGCTATCGGTGATGGACTCTCTTGAATGCCATCATTATTTATCTCTGCGTGTTTGAGCTGTGCATTTGTCGATGTGCCTGGGAGTGGAGCTAGTAGGGTAGTGGCCTGGGTCCAAAGTAGTAGAAGTAGCACAAAAATATTTTTTGAGTGTAGGCTTTTCCTTGCTCAAGCCTGCCTACTAGAATCGCCAGTGCTTGAAAGGAAAAGTGTAGTAAAAACATAGGAATTGGAAAGTTTCCTATGGTACTACTATTCATTCATTTGGTTCAAAGGAATGGAGCAAAGGAAAACTGTAGGATTTGTTCCTTTAGTGTCTCCTTGAAAGAAAAACCGTAGGAATTTTAATACCCACTTGTCCTCCTTTTCAAATTCCTATTCATGAAGCACATGACTAAGAGATAGTTGCATAATAGCATTATAACCGTACATTTTCTTGTGGTTTCACTTAATCTCACCATGCTTCAAGCATCCTGTGATCTTCCAATTCTTGTGAACCAAACACCCAGATTGGCAGAAATCCCGTGTTTTTAAATTCTCTGTTTTGCACGTGCATTCCTATCCTATTACTGTGTATTTCATATCCCTGCGTTGTTAGAATCCTCCAATTCAAACGAGCCCTTACAGAATTACTTCTCTTACAGATAGTTGTCAAAGAAAACCTTGTGTGGTTTGTCCCGCTCCTACTGGGCCATCATCCACCCCAGCTCAGCTGCTCCAATGACAGAAGGGTCTAGCACAGCAAGGATCCGGCCTCCAGACTGTCTTTCGCCGCCTCAGATCTTCTTCCCCACCGGTGACAGCCATGAGAACTGCATTACCATCATCAACCGAGAAGATGACCTCGAGGACTACACGGGTCTACAAGAGAGGTCACACTCTTTCGTGTCTGCTTACGTTATGCATCGCTTAATATGACATGCTACTTTATCATCCTGTTCACCGATTAGACTCTGAGTCAGCTCGAAATTAATGGTCAAACTTGAGTTTTTAAGTGGTTGTGGGGTACATATCGGGGCCGCAATCAATAGTATCTATCTACTATCTGGTTAATCTCTGGTGTCTACTATGAGTTTCATGTTGGGTGGGAAACAAATAGTAAAGAAGCCATTATCTGTATTTTTTAACTAAAGCCATTATCTTCCTGCTATCATTGGTTTTGGGTCTATCCACAGGTTGCTACCATCACTCTGGATTTCTGCATGCACTCCTTACATAATCTCACTATGTTTTATTCCTATGCATGTCAGTTATTGTACACAATGGAACTGAACATGTAGAGCAAAAGAGACAAGCCTTGCGTGGCAATAAAATTTCATGCAGACGTCGCTCCATGGTAGGCGCAAAGGCAGCCCCCTCCACCCATTTCGGATTGTAATCGAGAGGAAGATATCTGTTCTGAGGGGGATTCAGAAGGAGAAGACCACTCCTATTTACTCCCTGAGGTCTTCGCTCTAACTTGGCATGCTGATGTTGGTTATATCATGCATATGGTGCCTTGCATTGCTTACTTTATACATCAAATATGTCATCTGCTTAGTTTAGACATGCTTTGTGTGAATGCCATCTGTTTAGTTTATTCATCGTTTATGTGAATTATGCAACGCCATCTTGTTTAGCCAGGCATCATATATGTGAATTTTGCAATGCCATCCTGCTTAGCCAGTCATCTTATATGTGAATTATATCAGGGCACCCTTTTTTTCGTTGAGTATTACATTTGTCAACAATGTTAGTACATTCAACTACTCTTCGTGTGCATCAGCCATTTGACACGGTGATGGAAAATTCTGGAGTGAAAACAAGGTCTTCAGAGCAGACTATGCTATCTGACGAAGCGCATATCTCGCTGGTTATGGATAGCTCCTTAGAGGAGGATTCAGAGACAGATGACCAGTCCTATTCCCCCCCGAGGTGTATGCTCTAACTTGGCAGGGTTATGTTGCTCATATCGTGCGTATGGTGTCTTGCATTGCTATGTCATTTGATTAGTTTAGACATGCTTTGTGTGAATGCCACCTATTTAGTGTCTAATTACCATATATGTGAATTATGCATTGCCATCTTGTTGCAAGACATTATATATGTGAATTATGGAATGCTATCTTGTTGCAAAGGCATTATATATGTGAATTATGCAATGCCATGTTGTTTATCCAATCATCATGTATGTGAATTATATCATGCTATCATTTTTTTGTATTACGTGTTCCATTTGTCGACAACGTTTGTATATTCAACTACCCTTCCTGTGCATCAGCCATTTGAAGCAGTGATGGAAGTATCTGGAGTGGAAACAAGGTATTCAGAGCAAACAATGCTACCTACTGAAGCAAACATCTTGCTGGTTACAGAGAGCTCCTCAGAGGAGGATTCAGAGACTAATGACCAGTCCTATTCCCCCCTGAGGTCTATGCTCAAACTTGGCAGGGTTATATTACCCATGTCATGCACGTTGTCTTGCATTGCTTAGTTTTTACATCATATATGGATTGCCATCTTCTTACTTGCTTACTATAGAAATCATATATTTGAATTATATCATGCCATCATGTTTACATACACAACATCTATCTGAATTATGGCATGGCAACCCATTTAATAAAGACATCATATAGTTATATCATCTCATCATGTTTAGTGTTTACAGTCATCATATTTTGAATTATGTCATTCTATCCGTGAATTATATCATGCTATCATGTTTCCATATGCGGCATGTATGTGAATTATGGCATGCCAACCTATTTAATAAACACATTATATAGTTATATCATGTCATCCTGTTTACATAGTCATCATATTTTGAACTATGTCTTTCCATCTTTTTTAGTTAGCCATTAGAATGTGAAATTGTGTCATGCTATCCTGTTTAGTTAGCCATCATATATGTGAAATTGTGTCATGCTATCCTGTTTGGTTAGACAGCATAAATGTGAATTATTTCATGCCCTCTTTTATTCCCCACTATCCATTGCACCTGACTTGATACAATGTCTGTACATTCAATTACTTTTCTTGTTTATCAGCCATTTGAATTGGAGAGGGTGATGGCAGTATCTAAAGGAGTAACAACACGGTCTTCAGAAAAGATTTTTTTCTCGAATACGCACGAGTTTGCGTATCATATATTATAGAAGGAAAGGGTAGAAACCCTCCACACTTGATATTACAATGTTATGTACAAATGACCCGACGGTCAGCCCACCTGCCTATCTCGCTAATGAGGACTACTCGCTACTCTCCCACAATGCAAGGCCAACGAAGAACGCCTCAACTTCCCCTCGCAGTAGTCCTTCCTGCTTCCAAGCACTGGCCTCTCTTCCTATGCTCTTGAGCACCGCGAGTGTGGATGGCGCCGCTCCATCAAAGACCACTGCATTATGGTGTGCCCACAACTCCCATAGGACCAAGATGCATATTTTTCTAGCCAGCTTCTAGTGTTGCCCAATTTCCTCTTGCCAGATGCACCAATCTGGTAGTGACTCTGTCGCTGTTGGAGCGCGGTCTGGTCGTCCCAAGGCCAGGCACACCTTGCCCCAGACCTCTCTCGCAAAGGCACATCCGATCATGATGTGGGTGATAGTCTCGTCGTGTTGGCCGCACAGTGGACACGAGCTTTGGTGGGGGAGTCCCCTTTGAGCAAGGCGGTCAGAGGTCCAACACCTGTTCCTAATGGCTAGCCAAACAAAGAAGCGACGCTGTAGGGGCGCCCGTGACTTCCATGTGAATTCCGCCATTGGTGCAACCTCGAGTCCCGAAAACTTGGCCGCGTATGCCGAGCGCGCCGAAAATATGCCATCCTTCTCCCATGCCCACTGCACCTTGTCTTGCGCGTCCTCTTGCAGGGCCACCCCATCTACTCTCTGCCATATATCCAGGAACTGACGGAGCATGTCGGCCGTGAGCTCTGGCCCGATGTCCTATGCCCATGAGTGGTTTATGAGTGCCTCTGCGACCGTTCGGGTAGATCTCATTTTTCTTGGTACCTTGAAGTAGAGCATGGGTGCCAGGTCCTGGATTCGGTAGCCGTTGATCCACTTGTCTTCCCAAAAGAGTGTGCCATCTCCATTTCCCACCGTAGCTGTAGCCGCAGCCTGAAAGAGTGCCCTTGAGTCCGCTGGGATTGCTATCTGGAATTCAGCCCAAGGTCTTGTATGATCAGTTTGTTGTAGCCACGACCATTTGTCCATCATAGCGGTGTTCAACCACCTCAAGTTTGGTATGCAGAGTCCTCCGACCCACCTAGGGAGACACACCGAGTCCCATGCCACAGCGCAGTTGCCTCCCCGCGCTTCCATCTTACCACACCAGAGGAAACCTCTACAAGTCTTGGTCAGGGCGGTGAGGGTCTTCGGAGGTATATTTAGGGCAAGCATGGCATGAATGGGGATTGCGCATAGCACAGAGAGGATGAGGATGAGCCGCCCGCTTTTGGGTAGGGTAGCGGCCTTCCAGTTGGGCAGGCGACTAGCAAACTGCTCCACCATGTATTGGAACTGCGTGGAGGTGGCCTTTCTGATTGATAGCGGGAGGCCAAGGTACTTGCACGGAAACGATGCACTTGTGCAGGCCAGGGAGGTGCAAGCTGCCTTCAACTCCTCCATTGAGCAGTGGATGGGAAGTGCCACGCTCTTAGTTAGATTCACCACGAGGCCCGAAGCAGCCAAAATAGTGCCAGGATCTCTCTGCAAGCCTGTATTTCCTCTACAGTGGGCTTGAAGAACACCATGACGTCGTCAGCAAACATGGACAGCCTCTGGTGCACTCCACTTCTAGCCAGAGGGGCGAAGATGCCCTGCTGTGTGGCCTTCTTGAACAAGGCTTGCAATGGCTCCATGCAAAGGATGAAGAGCATGGGGGAGATCGGATCCCCTTGCCTTAGTCCACATGCATTGTATATCGTCTCTCCTGGCACACCATTCACTGCAATTTTCATCGTCGAGGTGGCAAGCAATCCACATACCCACTCAATCCATCTTCTCCCAAAGCCCAGCCGCGTCATTACCTCCAGGAGGAAGGGCCACTTCACCGTATCAATGGCCTTGGATATATCAAGCTTGAGCAGCATCGTGGGGTTCTTGAGCGCATGTAATCCCCTTGCTGTGCACTGAACGAGCATGAAATTGTCGTGTAAAGCGCGTCCCCGCACGAAGGCACTTTGATGGTTGCCCACCAAGAACGGCAGCTCGTCCGCCAGCCTTGTTGCTAGTATTTTGTCAAAGATCATGATGGCCCCATGAACTAGGATGACTGGCATGTAATCTTTAAGATCCATCGCCCCATCTCTCTTCGAAGTAGGGTTACCACTGCCCGGTTAATGGCTGCCAAGCCTCGCATATCTCCATGGAAAAATTGGTTCAAGGCTCGCATGAAATCCTCCTTGATGATCGGCCAACAAGTGGCGTAGAACCTGCCCATGAAGCCATCGGGGCCCGGTGCTTTGTCTAGCGGCATGGCCTTGATGATCTTCTCTACTTCTTCCGGCAAGAAAGGTGTCTCCAGGTTTGACATGTCCCAGGCTGGGAGATCAAGCTGATCCAAGTCCAGCGCATGAGTCCACTGATGGGGTGAGCCAAAGGTGCGTGCATAATGGGCGTCGACCACTCTAGCAATGTTGTCTTGGCCTGTGACAATCTCCTCGTTATGCTGCAAGGCGAGGATGGCGTTCTTGTGTTGCCTATGACAAGAATGCTGATGGAAAAAACCAGTGTGGGCGTCCCCTTCTTTGAGCTTGAGCATGCGAGATCTTTGTCGGGAGATCGTTCTCTCTAAAGAGCTTAGGCCTAGCAGTTTCTTCTTTAGCACTTCTCGTAGCCCATGCTCGTGGTCCATAAGAATGCGACTGTCCGCTGCCCCATCAAGCCTGAAGATGATCTCATGCGCGATGAGGATTTGAATGTTGATGTTCCCAATCCATCGCTCGCTCCATCGTTGCAATTTCTTGGCAGTGGCCCGAAGCTTGCAATCCAACACTTTGAATGGATTTCTGGATGATGGAACCGGGTGGCATGCCTCTGCCACGATATCCAAAAACCCCTCCGCTTTTGGCCAGAACGCCTCGAAACGGAAGCGCCGAACCACGTGAAACACAACGTCCAAGCCAAGTAGGAGCGGGCAATGGTCAGATACTGCGGATCCAAGCGCCGTAAGCAGGCAGGACGGTGCAAGTCCTCCCAGGAGTTTGTAGTGAACACATGGTCGATCTTCTCCATGGTTGGCAGCCTTCTCTCATTGCTCCACGTGTACCGTCATCCAAGCAAGTACATCTCCTTGGTCTCTAACCTATTCAACCTTGCTCTGAAACATGTGATCATCTGATGGTTTATTGCCTCATTGCTCTTGTCTTCCGGGTTTGCGAGTAAGTTGAAATCTCCCACGATCGCCCATGGCCCTGCGTGCAGGTCTCTAATCTCCTCTAGCTCGGCTAAGGATTCCACTTTGGCGGCATCGCTTTGAGGCCCGTACACGCCTGTGAGCCACCACACTGGGGCCCCATGCGGTTGCACCAAGGCTGTCAGAGTATTTGTAGTAGTGTGTGGGTTTGATAATGTGACTACCATATGATCCCACACAATGAGGATGCCTCCCCGCATGCCCACCGCAAGCAAGTAGTAGTAGTTCTCGAATTTATTGCCAAGGCATTGCCTGATCAGGTCCGGAGATACATTTTCCACTTTTGTTTCTTTGAAGCACACAATGCTAGGGTTAGCAGACGCGACTACTTGGAAGATGGCACTCCTCCGCGTCGGCGAGTTCAATCCATGCACGTTCCACACCAGTAGCTTCGGCGGTTGTGTAGCCATAAACAAGGCCCACTAGTCCGCACGACAACACCTGTCTCATCACTCCACCTCGGCCACCTCCGCAGCGGGTAGGATGGAGGGGTCCCAGCCGAATAGGGAAAGGATGGCCGCCACTTGTCCCTCCGTCAAAGGCTTGGATAAGAGCTCTGCATAGGCCTCCAGTGACTCATTGCTTATGATTTCCGCCTCATTGGCCAGGCATAGTTTTCGGATTATTACTTGTTGTTGCTTGGAAGCCTTGGATTCCCTGGCCGGACCCCTTGCGAGGCGTGCACTCCTGCGAGGCGTGATGCTGGGCACCGTCCTTTTTTGCCGCGGCCTTTGTTTTGTTGGTGGTGGCGCTCTGCTTTGTGGCTGGGGAAGGATTGGAGTTAGTGCGCACCGAATGTCTGCATAGAGCAGGTGCAGATGCGAGGTGTGGGGCTCATTCCTCGTCTTCTCTTGGTTAGGGCGGGGTGCAGGGTCCACCCGGGCGGGGGTGCCGCGCGTGGAACCCGGCGAGAGGCTCACACATACCCATTCATGTGATTGCATGTGATCTCCCACGTCTACGTGAGCAGCAGCTCCCTTTTGCATGGCTACGGGGTCCACCCAGCCGAGCCGAGCGGCATCATTGGCGAGTTGGGGGAATCCCATGCAGCCCCATCGCTACCTTCATCCAGTAGTGCCAGCGTACCAGCCTCCTCGGTCCCACCACATTCCTCGTCCGCTAGTGCCGGGGTGCTAATATCCTCGGTCCCACCACGATCGCCACCCACAGGTGCTGGAGTGATATCCTCCTCCAGAATCGGCACCACCCAATCACAAAAGGGTATCTTGTCGGCCCCACTGCTTCCACCAACTGCAGCAGCAGCTGCAATGGTCCGGTCTTCCCCCCGGTCAAAAGAGTGCTGCGGCTGGGCGATCGAGCGGGGGGATGCCAATCCTGAAGCCTCTGGGCTCTGATGTTGGCTGCGCAGCTGTCGAGACGCGCAAGACGACACAGGCGATGTCGGATCTCCTCCGGTGTTGCCGCACTTTGCACCGAGGCCAGCTGGCTGCACGGCTCACAACTCCCCACGTGTCCCTCCACAGTTGGTCCAGCGACCGAACCGCCATCCACCGATTCGCTGGGCTCTACTCCTGCTGTGACGACTGCAACGCAGCTAGGACCAGGGTCCATGCACACGAAAGAGGGCGGCTGAGGGGCATCTGTTTGAAAAACTCCAGCGGCAGCCCTCGTCGCCGGCGGCGGCCGAGTCGAAGATGCAGCAGCCGGGCCATTGGGGGTCCCATCTCAACGTCTCTGGCCACCGGATCCGCCCGGCCTCGCAGCTCCACCCAGGCCGAGATCCCCATACCGGGCCATATCCTCCATGTAAACATCATCGTCCGCTGGCGGTGGCGGCTGCGGCATAGATCCTTCCGAAACCAGCACTGGGCCTTCTTCTTGCATGATGTCAATGGGGTACCAAAGAGCATCAACTCCTTCTTCCCGTTGCCTTGGTTCTTCTAGCACGAGGATGCGGGGCGGCCGAATGCGCGCCGGGTCGTTGGTGCGCAGCCAGACGCGGAAGCCAACCATGTCGTTGCGCCTCATCATGCGGCCGGCCACCTTGACCACCATGCCAAGGTCCTTCAGAACAGAATCCGCGGCGTGCATGGTCCTAGCATTGGCTGGGACCCCCACCAGCAGCAGCTGCACAAGGTACGGCATGACGATGCATGTCGCCCAATCCTGCCAGAGCCAGTGGCGCAACGAGAGCGCGAAGCACAGCGCGCCAGCGTGACCTTTAGCCACCATCCTGTCCCTTATGGCCTTGGACTTGCAGAGGACGAGGAAATCCTGTGGATGGAATGACCGGATCGACATGTCTTTGGGGCCGAGGTCGAACTCCACATGCAGGGCACGAGCTGCATCCGCGAGATCCACCGGAGGCCTTGGCTCCGCCACGGTGACATCGACCGCCCGTGCGAGTTCTGCTTCTAGCACGTCAATGTCTTCTCTAAGCCGCATGAAGCAACAGTCCGCCACCTGGTCCACGTCCTGGCGCGGCGAAACAGACGGGTCGAATGGCACCGAGAAGCATGTACCCGCCACGCTCCCCACCGAAAGTTGGCCGGACGCGGACGTGGCCTGAGCTGATACCGCACCGGCCACCTGCGCCCAGGAACGCTCCAAGCAGACGGCGCCAGCTGGCAGGGGGCCGGGTGGCGGGGGCAGCAGCACGGTGACGGAGCGAGGCGCGGCCGCAGCCTGCGGCGGCGGCAGTGGTGGAGGAGGCCAGGCCGCTAGACCCAGGCACAAAGCAGGAGGCGTGCAGCGCTGGTCGAGCGGGGAGGAGCTGCGCGGGTGCACGCACCCACGCGCGATGTGTCCGTCCCCGCTGCACCGCAGGCACCAAGTCGGGTTGGTGCAGTCGACGGAGATGTGCCGCGTGTCTCCACAGTTGTAGCAGCACCCGTATAGGGCAGGCGAAATTCGCGACCTCGGCGGCGGCCTGGAGGAGGGCAGAATGGCGGGGCCCCGACCAGGCGGAGACCGGCACGGCGGGGGGCAGTACGGGTCGCTGGCAGAGCTCCGGCCATGGCAGGATTTCTACCCAGATCCGCCAGAGGCCGGAGGGCTCGGCAGGCGGGGGGCGCCTCCTTGGACGATGGGCCCGAATGCAGTGCCCAACACGTCGGGGACGACGACAATGGAGCGCAGCGCCGGCCACTGGGGAGGAGGAGGGGAAGGAGAGGCCGAGTCAGACGAGGCCGCCGAAAGGGAGACCTGGGAGGCCATGAAGGCACGCCAGGGAGAGGGGGCCGCCGGAGTGAGGGAGGGTGGGCGCCGGGGCCGGAGTGGCCGCCGACGCGGAGGGAGGGAGGGTGGGCGCCGGGGTCGGAGTGGCCGTTGGTGCGGAGGCTAGCGGAGCAAGAGAGAACTGTTGATGTAGATAGAACCACGGTTGTACTTTCCCAAGAACCAGCCTCGCCACACATAACCCAGACTCTCGCAGATTGTACCCCTACCCAGTTGGACAGAGAACCAGCTACACCCCTTCTAACCCCAATCCCAGCAGATAGTAACCCAGTTCCAGTTGACACAGCACCGTCTCCACCACAGAGCAGCCAAACACGAGCAGTTAGTAAGGGAACTGCAGTGCCCAAAGCACGAGGACCACCACTCCGAATCCCAACTCAACGCTTAAAGGAGAAGAAGAATTGTTCTCAGGTCAGGTTCTGTAGCTATGGTTCATACTCCTTTGCTCTTGCATCACTGTATTTACTCATACCAACTATTTTCAAATTTGAGGGATGGAATTGAAACTCCAATGGCGCAACACGTATGTTTTAAACCTGTTTCTTTAACTGGTTTGCTGTTGTAACTAGTTCTATGTTGATTTCAGTTTCAATTGAATAAACAGTTATGTTCTCATGTCATGCACATTACAAGTGTTGTTATTGCTCTATAGTTTCCCACACTTATATTCTGTCTATTCTGCTTTGTGTTGAACAAATATTATTTGAACCGTGTCTCTATCTTGATTTGGCAACAAAAACTAGAATGATATAGACCATAAAGTGACCATGGTACATAGATATATGTTTGTTTCATGCTGTTATCCTGTCCACTTTACTACTGAACTGATTTACCAAAATGAGTTTCATATACAACATGGTAAGCCTGTGATGTGTCTGCTTGTTTCTCTTTTAGAATATGGACAAAATATTGGAGAACAGTACCCCGTTATGCAATGGTAAGGGAAGTAATGCAGATAAGGTTCGAGATAGTGAGACATCCCTGTTGGTCTCCAAGAAAGTTGATAAAAACTATCTTGATGACAGTGAGAGAACCCAAAAGTCCTATCTTGATGTAGTGTTCGAGTTACTGGCCACTACTGCTGGCACAAGCTCTTCGAACTCGCTGCCTGAATTAGTTCGTCTTCTTGAGTCTCAACTTCAAGTTGAAAGACATCGATCAGATGTGCTGCGACAGGAAGCTGAAGGACCGAGGAAGTCCCTGCAGAATCCAGATGCATACTTTCTGGTGCAACAGCAAGCGCTGGAGGATTTAAGCGCCAAACAAGAGAAAGTTAATAAGCTTTCTAAGCATCTTGCCAGCATTATGGGTACCCAGGATATTGTTTCTTGAGCTCTTCTGAAGTGGTTTCAGTTCTGGACTTGTTTTGCTGCGGCGTTTATTTGCACTGGTCGCCAACTTTGATAACCAGTGTATATGATATGCGGCTTTGTTCCCTATATTTGCACTGGTGGCGAACTTTGATGCCCAGTGGATGTAATAAGTGTAATAGCCGTGATAGCCTAGCGTAAGTTGCTTGCTTATTTATTTCCTTGGTGTCTTGTTTATTTGTTTGCTTGTAGTCAGTGCAGTTCTTTTTCCGTGGTTTGCTAGTGGCCGCAATAACCTATTTTTTAAAACTAGGCCCCAATAACCATGGGCTACATATTTACTGTAGTTTCCATGGGCCTCCTACGGGCCGAAGAAAAAATGGGCCTTCTAAGGGCCATAGAAACAATGGGCCTTCTACGGGCCGTAGCATCAATGGGCCTTCTACGGGCCGTATGATCGATCGGCCAAACATGGGCCAATAACAGACCGCATTATGGGCCGTAAACAGGCTAGATTTGGAATCATCCGTTCATGCGCCGACCATAATGGGCCGTCATTAATCGGCTGTATTTGATGACACTATGAAACGGCCCAACGGATTAACGGGCCGCAAACGGGCCGATTGTAACCACGGGCTGAATTTGGCCCACAAGCAGAAAAGGCCACTAACGGGTCGTAAGTAACCGAATGCTGGAAATAAGCCCAAGAATAAATGGGCCCTGAGAAGGCCGAAAGATAACACGGGTTGGAAACGGCCCAATGGAATAATGGGTCGTTAATGCGTATAAAGCAATACACTGTTCATTGCGGGCCAGATTCACCACGGGCCGTTAATGGGCCAAGAGTTACAAATGTCCTCGTATGGGCCGAAAGATACCATGGGCCATACATGGGTCGGAAGTTACAACAGGCTGGAATCATATTGGACAGCCCAGATGAAGCTACTGGGCTTAATTCCGATAGGACGTAACGGGTCGTGAGTTAGCGGGCCGTAAATGGGCTATATACGAACAGGTCGTTAACAGGCTTTCCGTGGGCCGACCCGTTACCTTTTGACCAAGTCAAATGGGCTGGCCTATCATCGGAATGGGCCTCTGTTGGGCCATGCCATGTGTCGACCTATCATAGGCGCCTCCTGTCCAATGAATGGATGACATCTGTCCCAACGGTGAGCCAACACGTGTTTCCTTCAGCCAATGACAATTTTACACATGGAAAATCCACATTGGTCCGGCTGTTAACGGGTTATCGGATCCAAAACTGGACCATAGCTTAACGGCGAACCATTACGGTGGATGCCATGTGTCGGTCACCCTTGACGAAAGCACTTCTATGACGCGTCATGGAAGTGGACACTTCCGTGATGATAATTTTTGTAATGTCATGGAACACTTCTATGACAGCATAGGTATGACTATCTTGATTCTGTCATAAAATTGTCATGGATGTACATGCATGACAGAAAACGTGACCTACTATGACAAACACGTATCATCACGAAAGTGTATTTTTTTTGTAGTGCGAGCTGGCCGGCTCTTGAGTCCCGGGGGGCTCTGGAGGTCCGGGGGGCTCGCGAGGTTTCGACACCTCCTCCGTCAAGATTGCCTGGCACCTAGCCTCGTGAGCCGCCAGGACGCCCTACATGTAGCGCTAGTGCGAGGCAGCCACGTTTAGCAGGCCGAACGACATGCAGACGTAGCTGGAGGGGTAGCCCCTGCTCCGGCCGACACGGGACAACCAGAAGAGCTCCTGAGAAGCAGCCATATTGAGGCCTGGGAGGTTGACGCAGACGCGCAACTCGCCACCCATGTCAGGGGCAGCAGCTGCACCAGATGATGCGGGGCGATGTTTTCCACGCATAGCTTGCGCCTCCTGAAGCTCCTCAATCGCCTTGGTGATGAACTCCTGAGCGCTTAGCACCTCGCGCTTTGCGTCCTGCTCACGGAGGCGCGTGTTGAAGCACACCCCCACATGGTGCCCGAACGCCTCCCTCGTGACGCTGGTCAGGTCAGAGGCCCTCCAGACAAGAGCCCCCGAGCCCGTCCTGAGAGGGGCGCCGGGTGCGCCTTCCTATGCGAGAGGGAAGGGCGCCCCATTAGTGGGCGCGGGGCCTGAGGCATGATCTTAGGCGCCCCAACCCCCTGACGTCCCTTGGGGAGGAGCTTCTTCTTCTTGGGGACGATAGTCAGGAGGTAGGGTGGCACCCTCGCCATCGAAGTTCTCAACCACAACGGCCTCGTAAGCGCGCTCGAGGGAGCACACCACATCCTTCTCGTTGCAAGTGACTATGATGATGCTGCCACTTCCTGGCATCTTGAGGACATTGTAGCCGTGGTGAGTCACCGCCATGAACTTGGCGAGGGCCGGATACTCGAGGATGGCATTGCATGGGAGGCGAATGTGGGCGACATCGAAGTCGATGAGCTCGGTGTGGTAGTTGTCGCGCTTGCCGAAGGTGACAGGGAGATGAATCTGCCCTATGGGGACGGTGGAGCCATCGGTTACCCCTGAGAAGGGCTTGGTGGGGAGGAGCTGGTCGTACGGCACCTGGAGCGTCTCATATGTCTCGACGGAGAGAACGTTGAGCCCCGCACCATCATTGATGAGTGTTTTGGTGACTAGGACGTTGCTGATGGTCGGCGAGCAAAGCATCGGGAGCGCGCCAGCGGTGGCTGAGCACTTGAGCTGGTCCATAGAGTCGAAGGTGATGGCATACTTCAACCACCTGAGGGGACACGACGCCTCGAGCTTGGGGAGGGCCGCGTTCACCTCGCGAGCGAACTTCTTGAAGATACGATGAGAGGCCGGGGCCTGAGCACCACCCAAGTTGCAGGCAATCGCGCGTGGCTCTTGGAAGCCCCCAGCCCCATCAACTTGGAGGTTGTTGTCATTTCTCCTTGGCGGCGGCAGCGGCGGAGGAAGGCCGACATTGCCATGAGGAATGTCCTCGCGGGGATGGTCACGCCAGGGGCCGTCGCGAGGCTGGCCCTGCTAGTGGTCCTCACGAGGCTGATCATGCCAGTCCTGGCGTGGGTCGCGGTTGTCCCAGCGGCCTCCACCGCGGCCTCCTCCGTGGCCGTAGCCACGGTCATTGCACTCAGGGCGGCGGCCATTGCACCCGTCGTGAATCGCCCTGAGCTCCTGGCAGTCGTCGGTGTTGTGGCTGTGGACATTGTGGAAGACGCAGAATGGGCGGCTGCCCCTGGAGGACTCGCCGTGGTCGCAGCCACGCTTCATCTCAGGTTTAGCCGCGAGCACAGCGGGGCCCTTGTGCTTTACCTCCTTAGCCTTGGCCTTCATGTCTTCATGATCGGCCTCCGGAAGCTCCAGGAGGTATAGGCGGCCTTCCTCCACCCTCGCGCACCTGGCGGCCATGTTGAACATCTCCAGAGCCGAGCATAAGTCCTCGTGTATGGCGAGCTCCTACTTCATCTTGACATCACGGACGCCCTCAGAGAACGCCGGAATGATGGCCTTGTCCGAAACCTTCGGGATCTTGAGGCGAATGTTGGTGAAGCGCTGTATGTACTTGTGCAAGGTCTCGACGAGCTGCTGCCTTATGCCCCGCAGGTCGCCTGCTGTAGGAGCGCGGTCACGAGTGCCCTAGAAGTTGGCGATCAAGCGCTCGCGGAGCTCGTCCCAGGAGGAGATTGACCCCACTGAGAGGTTCAGGAGCCAAGTCCTTGAGGGCCATGGGGAACTAATACGTTGAAGTAATTTTTGATTGTTCCATGCTATTATATTATCTGTTTCGGATGTTTTATATGCATTAATATGCTATTTTATATTATTTTTGGGACTAACCTATTAACCTAGAGACCAGTGCTAGTTCTTGTTTTTTTCCCTGTTTTTGACTTTTCCAGAAAAGGAATGCCAAACGTAGTCCAAACGGAATAAAACCTTCGCGATGATTTTTCTTGGACCAGAAGACAACCAGGAGACTTGGAGATAAAGTCGGAAGAGCCACGAGGCGGCCACAAGGACGAAGGGCACGCCCAAGGGGGTAGGGCACGCCCCCACCCTTGTGGGCCCCTCGTGCACCTCCTGACCTAATTCTTTCACCTATATATACTCATATATCCCCAAACCAACAGAGGCATCCACGAAAACACTTTTCCACCACCGCAGCCTTCTGTACCCGCGAGATCCCATCTAGGGACCTTTTCCGGCACCCTGCCGGAGGGGGATTCGACCATGGAGGGCTTCTACATCAACTCTATTGCCCTTCTGATGAAGCGTGAGTAGTTTACCATAGACCTATGGGTCCATAGCTAGTATCTAGATGGCTTCTTCTCTCTCTTTGATTCTCAATACCATGTTCTCCTCGATGTTCTTGGAGATCTATTCGATGTAATACTTTTTTGCGGTGTGTTTGCCGAGATCCGATGAATTGTGGATTTATGATCAACTTACCTATGAATATTATTTGAATCTTCTCTGAATTCTTATATGCATGATTGGATATCTTTGTAATTCTCTTCGAAATATTGGTTTGGTTTGGCCAACCAGATTGGTTTTTCTTGCAATGGGGGAAGTGCTTAGCTTTGGGTTCAATCTTGCGGTGTCCTTTCCCAGTGATAGTAGGGCCAGCAAGGCACGTATTATATTGTTGCCATCAAGGATAAAAAGATGGGGTTTTCATCATATTGCTTGAGTTAATTCCTCTACATCATGTCATCTTGCTTAATGCGTTACTCCGTTCTTTATGAACTTAATACTCTAGATGCATGTTGGATAGGGGTCGATGTGTGGAGTAATAGTAGTAGATACGGAATCGTTTCGGTCTACTTGACACGGACGTGATGCCTATATTCATGATCATGCCTTAGATATCGTCATAACTTTGCACTTTTCTATCAATTGCTCGGCAGTAATTTTTTCACCCACCGTATTATTTTCTGTCTTGAGAGAAGCCTCTAGTGAAACCAATCGCCCCCAGGTCTACTTTCCATCATATAAGTTTCTGATCTACTATTTTGCAATCTCTTACTTTCCGATCTATAAACCAAAAATACCAAAAATATTTACTTTACCTTTTATCTATCTCTATCTGATCTCACCTTTGCAAGTAACCGTGAAGGGATTGACAACCCCTTTATCGCATTGGGTGCAAGTTGTTTGATTGTTTGTGCAGGTATTCGGTGACTTGTTCCTTGTCTCCTACTGGATTGATACCTTGGTTCTAAAACTGAGGGAAATACTTATCTATACTTTGCTGCATCACCCTTTCCTCTTCAAGGGAAAAACCAACGCAAGCTCAAGAAGTAGCAGGAAGAATTTCTGGCGCCATTGCCGGGGATATCTACGACAAGTCAAGACATACCAAGTACCCATCATAAACTCTCATCTCTTGCATTACATTATTCGCCATTCGCCTCTCGTTTTCCTCTCCCCCACTTCTAAAACGATTTTCTAAAAGATTTTCCTTTTCTTCGCCCCTCTTCCATTCGTCTTCTTCGCTTGCTTTTTGTGTGCTCGTGTGTTGGATAGCTTGCTTTGTCACGATGACTCAAGAGAATATCAAATTGTGTGACTCTTCCAACACCAATAATAATGATTTTATTAGTACTCCAATTGCTCCCGCTACTAATGCGGAATCTTGCGAAATTAATGCCGCTTTGTTGAATCTTGTTATGGAAGATCAATTTTCCGGCCTTCCTAGTGAAGATGCCGCATCCCATCTAAACAATTTCGTTGATTTGTGTGATATGCAAAAGAAAAAAGATGTGGATAATGATATTGCTGAATTGAAGCTATTTCCGTTCTCGCTTCGAGATTGTGCTAAAACTTGGTTTTCATCTTTGCCTAAAAGTAGTATTGATTCATGGAATAAGTGTAAAGATGCTATTATTTCCAAGTATTTTCCTCCCGCTAAGATCATCTCCCTTAGGAACGATATTATGAACTTTAAGCAACTTGATCATGAACATGTTGCACAATCTTGGGAGAGGATGAAATTGATGATACGAAATTTCCCTACTCATGGTTTGAATTTGTGGATGATTATGCAAAAGAATTATGCTGGATTGAATTTTTCTTCTAGAAATCTTTTAGATTCGGTCGCGGGAGGTACTTTTATGGAAACTACTTTATGAGAAGCTACTAAACTCCTAGATAATATTATGGTTAATTATTCTCAATGGCATACCGAAAGATCTTCCACTAATAAAAAAGTGCATGCGGTTGAAGAGATTAACGTTTTGAGTGGAAAGATGGATGAGCTTATGAAATTATTTTCTAGCAAGAGTGCTTTTATTGATCATAATAATATGCCTTGGTCTACTTTGATTGAAAATAATATGAATATATGGATGTGAATTTTGTTGGTAGGAACAATTTTGGTAATAACGCGTATAGAGGTAATTTTAATCCTAGGATTTCCTAGTAATTCCTCTAATAATTATGGTAATTCCTACAATAAATTATAATAAGATGCCCTCTGATTTTGAGAATAGTGTTAAATAATTTATGAGTTCACAAAAGAATTTCAATGCTTTGATTGAAGAAAAATTGCTTAAGATTGATTATTTGGCTAGGAATGTGGATTGAATTTCTCTTGATGTTGATTCTTTGAAACTTAGATCTATTCCACCCAAGCATGATATCAATGAGTCTCTCAAAGCTATGAGAATTTCCATTGATGAGTGCAAAGAAAGAACCGCTAAGATGCGTGCTAAGCGATATTAGTTTGTAAAAGCGTTTTCTTCTAGTTTCCATGAAAATAATGATGAAGATCTTAAAGTGATTGATATGACTCCTATTGAATCTTTGTTTTCCAATATAAATCTTGATAAAGATGGGACTGGAGATGAGTCAACTTTAGTTAAAAGGCGTCCCAATGATTCGGAGTTTTTAGATCTTGATGCAAAAATTGATAAAAGTGGGATTGGAGATGTCAAAACTTTAAGTAGCAATGAACCCACTCTTTTGGATTTCAAGGAATCTAATTATGACAATTGTTCCTTAATATATTGTATTTCCTTGTTGGAATCCATGTTGAATTCTCCCCATGCTTATTATCAAAACAAAGCTTTTACTAAACATATCGTCGATGCTATGATGCAATCTTTTGAAGAAAAGCTTGACTTGGAAGTTTCTATCCCTAGAAAACTTTATGGTGAGTGGGAACCTACTATTAAGATTAAGATTAAATATTATGAGTGCCATGCTTTGTGTGATTTGGGTGCTAGCGTTTCCACGATTCCAAAAACTTTATGTGATGTTTTAGGTTTTCCGTGAATTTGCTGATTGTTCTTTAAATTTGCATCTTGCGGATTCCACTACTAAGAAACCTATGGGAAGTATTAATGAGGTTCAAATAGGAATTATGTGCCCGTAGATTTCATTGTTCTTGATATAGATTGCAATCCTACATGTCCTATTATTCTTGGTAGACCTTTCCTTAGAACGATTGGTGCAATTATTGATATGAAAGAACAAAACATTAGATTTCAATATCCATTAAGGAAGGGCATGGAACACTTTCCAAGAAAGAAAATTAAATTGCCATATGAATCTATTATGATAGCTACTTATGGATTGCATGCCAAAGATGACAATATCTAGATCTATTCGTGTTTTATGCCTAGCTAAGGGCGTTCAACAATAGCGCTTGTTGGGAGGCAACCCAATTTTATTTTTTGTTTTCACTTTTTAGGTTCGGTTTTGCATTAAATAATTCATCTAGCCTCTGGTTACATGTGGTTTTATGTTTTAATTAGTGTTTGTGACAAGTAAGACCTTTGGGATAGCTTACGGTAATAGTTGATTTGATCTTGCTGAAAAACAGAAACTTTTGCGCCCAGGAAAATAATTGTCATAATTCACAGAAGAGTGCTTTTGATTTGATTCTTTTTGTAGAAGATTAATAAACAAATTTCTTAGGTGTTCCTAATTTTTCAGAATTTTTGGAGTTACAGAAGTATTCGAGAGTTCCAGATTGCTACAGACTGTTCTGTTTTTGACAGATTCTGTTTTCTATGTGTTGTTTGCTTATTTGATGATTCTATGGGTAGTATCGGGGGGTACGAACCATGGAAAAGTTGGAATACAGTAGATATTACACCAATATAAATAAAGAACGAGTTCACAACAGTACCAAAAGTGGTGATTTATGTTCTTATACAAACGGAGCTTATGAGATTTTCTGTTGAGTTTTGTGTTGTGAAGTTTTCAAGTTTTCGGTAAGGATTTGATGGACTATGGAATAAATAGTGGCAAGAGCCTAAGCTTGGGGATGCGCAAGGCACCCCAAGGTAATATTCAAGGACAACCAAGAGCCTAAGCTTGGGGATGCCCCGGAAGGCATCCCCTCTTTCATCTTCATTTATCGGTAACTTTACTTGAGGCTATATTTTTATTCACCACATGATATGTGTTTTGCTTGGAGCGTCTTGTATGATTTGAGTCTTTTCTTTTTAGTTTTACACAATCATCCTTGCTGTACACACCTTTTGAGAGAGACATGAATGAATCGTGATTTATTAGAATACTCTATGTGCTTCACTTATATCTTTTGAGCTAGGCAATTTTGCTCTAGTGCTTCTGTCGATGTCCCGGGAATGGGGGTACCCAGACTTGCCTGCCCGCGGCCCGTGGCGTGGCTCCATAAACGGCCTGGTACGGCCAGCTTTAGCAGCAACAGCTCAATACCCTCGCGAGGGGCCAAGCCTCGCGAGGTGGACGACACCAAGACCTCCCTGGGGGCGGCCTCACAAGGCTGGCTCCCGGGGAGCGGAGATATCTATGCAAGGAGCACCTCGCGAGGTTCACATGATGTGAGCCATGATGACCAAGGCCAGGCGGGCGCCAGTGGGCGCAGCATACCAATTTCCCCTTTGGTGCCAAGGAGGAAAGCGCAGGCGAGGAGTCCCGAGGAATCAGGCAAAGGTTTCCTTATCGGTGCAACAAGACCAAGACCAACAGGACGGCAGGACGGAGGTCATCGCGGAGCCCACACCAGTGTCACCACCACAGCCTTTGGCAGGCGAAGACTACTTTTGTTAGGATAGCTTGTACTAGTTGTCTTCCTTCAAATCTGGCCGTTGTGGGATCCCTTTCTGTCGGCGTTCTGGGAACGGGGGTCCCCAGACTTGCCTGCCTGCGGCCCACAGCGTGGCCAAGCTAGCAGGCCATACGGCCCATCTTCATCAACAAGGCATCCAAGACCCTCGTGAGGGTCCAAGCTTCGTGAGACGGATGACGCAAGACCTCCTCTGGAGTAGCCTAACCAGGCAGGCTCGCGAGGAGCGGAGATATCAAGGCAGGGCAAAACCTCACGAGGCCCTCATGACGTGAGCCATGACGAACGGCACCAGGCGGGCGCCAGCGCGTGCAGCATCCTTATTTCCTCTTTGGTGCTAAGGAGGCCAGCGTAGGCGAAGAGTACCGAGGCATCAGGCAAAGGTTGCTATATTGGTGCAACGAGACCAAGACCAGAAGGACGGCAAGACGGAGTTCATCGTGGAGCCCAAGACGGCGTCACCACCAGAGCTTTTCGCAGGCGAAGACCGCTTTTGTCAGGATAGCTTGTACTAGCTGCCCCCCTTCAAATTTGCCCGCCGTTGTTGGCTCCCGTCCCGCTCGATATTTGGGAAGAGGACCAGGGCCTCTATAAATAGGTCTAGCCACCATAGTAGAGGGGAGATCCGATCTTAGCTTGATCCAACCCGATCGAGAGCCTAGCCACAAGAGCACCTCAACCTCAGGAGGCTGTTCTTCCCTTGTACTGTTCATCATCAGCCCAAGAGGCAATCCACCACCACCACACTGGAGTAGGGTATTACACCACAACGGTGGCCCGAACCAGTATAAACCTCGTGTCTCTCTGTGTTGCGAGTTCGTTGAGTTCGTCCACGAGATCTTAACGAGCTAGGGCGTAGATCGGTAGAAGGGAAAGACTTCGCGTGCACCCCAGTGTTCGAACCTCAAGGGTTTGCCGGAACCCCACATCCGACATTTGGCGCGCCAGGTAGGGGTGCGCCGTAGCTTCCCTTCCATTAGTTCGTCGCTCCATCGCTCCGTCGTCTCCATGGCGGACGCTCGCCATGCTCAAGCAGAGCGTCGGGCTGCCCTCACCGCCCGCGTCGCTCAGACGGCTCCCATTGGCGGGCCACCTCGTCGTTCTCCGTCTCCCACCGCCAACGCTGCCACTGGCCCGGTGGGGAACGACCAGCAGGCGTCCTCGCTGCATCCTTCGGTGCGGCAGGACGGCCGCACCGCTACTCCGTCACTGACCCCTGCCGGTTCTTCGTCCCACGCGCACCGCGCTCCCATGGAGGCAAGGGCCGCGCTCCTCGCAGCGAACGAGCTCCTGCGTTACCGCCCCGTCGACGACCTCTACGAGGAGTGGCTCGACCGAGTCACCGAGCTTGTCCGCTCCGCAGGAGGCTCTCCGACACCGTCCCACTCTCTGCCTCCCCCTCAACCAGCCGCAGGCGATGGGGCTCATGGCATGCCTCCACCACCTCAGCCCCAAGACGGCGCCTTGGCACCAAGGCGCGCGGCTCCGCGGCATGATCCGCCACGCCCGGCGCCCGCGCGCGAAGAGAGAAGCTGCCAAGAAATCCCGCGGCCGCGAGAAGCTCCACCTGCGCTCCCCACGCCACCTCGTCAAGACCGTGCGCCGCCCGCAGCGGCGCAGCGTGGACCCCGCCAAGACCAAGCTCCACCTCCGAAGCGGGCCCCGGCAACCACGGCTGGCTGCCGCGCCTTCACCCCCGAGCTGTGTAGCGTCGCCTGGCCAGGCAAATTCAAGCCGGATCTGCCTCCTTGCTACGACGGCACCGCCGACCCCGCATAGTTCCTGCAGCTCTATGAGCTGAGTATCGAAGCGGCCAACGGCGACGAAAAAGTCATGGCGAACTGGTTTCCCATGGCTCTCAAGGATGGAGCCCGCTCCTGGCTCCTGAACCTGCAGCACGGCTCGATCTCTTCCTGGGACAAGATGCGCGACCGATTCATCGCCAACTTCCAGGGCACTCGCGACCGCGCGCCGGCCGCGGGTGATCTACGCCGCATCAAGCAACAACCAGGAGAGACCCTCCAGAAGTACATCCAGCGCTTCAACAACACCCGCCTCAAGATCCCCAAGGTCACGGACGAGGCCATCATCTCCGCGTTTTCTGACGGCGTCCATGACGTCAAGATGAAGGAAGAGCTCGCCATCCACGAGGAGCTCTGCACCTCTCAGGAGTTGTTCAACCTGGCGACCAAGTGCGCAAGAGCCGAGGAGGGGCGCCTTTCTCTCCTCGAGCTGCCAGCCGCAGGAGCGGAGGAGAAGAAGGCCAAGGCCAAGGACGTGAAGCGCAAGGAGGCGGTCATGCTCGCAGCGGAGCCCGACACCAAGCGGGGCAGAGATCAGCCCGAGTCATCCAAGAACGGCTGACCGTTCTGTGCCTTCCACAAACTGAACACCCACAACACCAGCGACTGCCAAGAGCTCAGAGCCATACGGGAAGGACGCTACGGTCGACGCCCCGAGCGCAACGACCGGGGCTACGGCCGCGGAGGAGGACGTGGAGGCGGACGCTGGGACGACCGTGGCCCGCGCCAGGAGTGGCGCGACCGGCCTCGTGAGGACCGTTGGCAGGACCAACCTCGCGAGGGCGCCTGGAGGGACCCGCCTCGTGAGGATCGCCCCCAGGGCAACACCGGTCTACCCCCGCTGCCGCCACCAAGGAGGAACGACGATCACCACCAGGACGAGGGGGCTGGGGGCTTCCAGGAGCCGCGTGCGATCGCCTGCATCTTGGGCGGTGCCCAGGCCCTGGCCTCTCAGCGCATCTTCAAACAGTTCGCTCGCGAGGTGAACGCGGTGCTCCCCAGGCTCGAAGCCACGCGCCCGCTCAGGTGGTCCCAATGCACCATCACTTTCAACTCGGCGGATCAGCTCAAGTGCGCAGCCACCGCTGGCGCCCTCCCTATGTTGTGCTCCCCAGTCATCAGCAATGTGCAGGTCACCAAGACCCACATCGACGGCGGCGCAGGGCTCAACGTCCTGTCCGTCGACACGTTCGACAACCTCCAAGTGCCATATGAACAGCTCGAGCCCACCAAGCCTTTCTCAGGAGTGACCGACGGTTCCACCACACCGATAGGGCAGGTCCGCCTGCCTGTCACCTTCGGGGAGCGCAAGAACTACCGCACCGAGCTCATCGACTTCGACGTCGTGCACATCCGCATGCCGTACAATGCCATCCTCGGGGATCCAGCCCTGGCCATGTTCATGGCAGTCACTCATCACGGCTACAACGTTCTCAAGATGCCAGGAAGTGGAGGAATTATCACGGTCCCGTGTGAAGAGAGGGACGCGATGTGCTCCCTCGAGCGCGCCTTTCAAGCTACAACAATCGACGACCCCGACAGCAGAACTGAAGGCCCTCCGGAGGCCATCCCCAAGAAGAAGCAACCACGCTGAGCAGGACCTCAAGAGGATGGCACCGCGGCAGGAGCCTCGTCAGGATCAGCGCCCGCTCCAGGGGCGCCTCCCGCATAGGAAGGCGCGCCTGGCGCCCTCCTCAGGCAGGGCTCGGGGGCTCTCTTCTGGAGGGCCTCGGACCTTGCCAACCTCACGAGGGAGGCGCTTGGGCACCACTTGGAGGCGTGCTTCGCGGCACGTGTCCCTCAGGAGAGCACAGGGAAAGGAGTGCCCACCACCCAGGAGTTCATCACCAAGACCACTCAGGAACTGCAAGATGCAAGGGCCATGTGCGGCGACCGCCGCTCACGAGGCACAGCTCCGCATCCTGGCGAGGATGCTAGGCTGCGTGTCTGCATCGATGTCCCCGGGCTCAACAGGGCCGCATCTCAGGAGCGCTTCTGGCCATCGCGTGTGGGCCGCTGCGAAGGTCCACCGCACAGCTACGTTCGCATGCCCTTCGGCTTGCCGAGCGTGGCGTCGGCCTATCAGCGCAACATGCGGCGAGTCCTGGCGGCTCAGGAGGCCAGGTACCACGCCGTCCTAGAGGAGATGGAGACGGTCTTCAGGGAACCTCCCGAGCCCCAGAGCCTCCCGAGGCTCAGGGTCCTGGTGGCTCATGAGGGGTCCTTTCTTCAGCGCACGCCTTCAGCTGCACCAACTCTACTTCGTCTACAGAACCAGGTGACATCTTCCAAGCTTGTTTAGCTGGGAGCGCCCCTCGGGCTGCATTATTCCCAGGCCACGTGGGTCCGTCCCTGTGGCATGTATCCCTTTTGCTTATGTCTTTAGCTTACCTTGCTGGGGGCGCCCCTCGGGCTGCATCATCCCCAAGCCGCTCGGGCCGGACCCAGTGGCATGTATCTTCCTGCATTTACCTAAGCTGATCTGCTCTCCATGCTTAACCTGCCAACTTCTACCACCTGTCCGATCATCGCCTCCCCCGGGGCCTTCACACAGGCACGGCACTGATTCATGGGTCCGTCCTTGTCACGTCGACAAACCTGAGCGGTCGAGCTCTGGCTCGCAGGCCGCCCCGCGCACGTCACCTCACCAGGCCCTCAGTGCCTTCATCCCGTCCAGAGCAACCAGCGGCAGGCTGACAGCTGTAACAGCAAACCGTGTTTCTTCTTGTGCCAGTTCACAGGGATCCCGTGAGAAGGATAGCAGGCGGCACCGCGAGTCTCCTTTTCTCTCGTGCAATACGCTTGCACGTTAAAAGGGGGGCTCCTGGGCATCGCGACTCAGGAGCTCTTACTGGCTCTCCAGCCCTCACCCCCTGGCCTTGACCACGACATCGCGACCTGGCATACCAGCGGCGGCTGAGCTCGCTCGAGGGCCGGGACCTAAGGACGTAGAGCACTAAGGAGAGCATGAGGGGAGGGAACTCGTATGGGCCAGTCTGGCTATGCCACGCAAGTAGGTGCGCAGCCCTGGCGCAACATCAGGAGTCACCACGAAAATCAACAAGATAAGTCCCGCACTCAAATTGGCTAAATGCTTGGGCCTAATGGTCGCTCACGCCTTGCCGCAACCCCGTTGCGGCCACGACGACTCCCTTTCTCGCCCCACCATGGCTGCTTGAGCGCTAAGGGGGATCTCCTGAGCATCGCGCCTCAGGGGCTCTTACTGGACCTCGGGCCGCACACCTCCTGGCCTTGACCACGGCACGCGACCTGGCATACCAGCGACGGCTGTAGCCTGCCTGGGGACCGGGACCTGTCAGCGTGGAGCAATAAGCTATCGCGAGGAAAGAAAGGGGGGACCGAGCCTTAACGGGACATGCGCTCACCAAGTTTTCATAACAAGGAAGATAAGCACGAACGACATTACAGATCCTTACACGCCCCCACGGGGTGATTCATGGTTCTTCACAGGAAGCAAAAGCTTACACTAAGGGGAATCCTATCTACATCCTTCCGTGGCGGACGCCATCATCAACAGTGGGCCACGGGAGGCCGGCGCCAACCCCATCCAGATCAGCGGCAGCGATGGCCGGACGCCGCAGCTCTGCTCCGGGCGCGGCGAGAGCTCGGGGGCACGTAGCTGTCGTCGCTCGTCTCCGGAGTCTCGTAAAGCTCAGGAGAGTTGCTGGACTCCCGGGGGCTGCTGCTGCTGGAGTAGCCGCGAGCGGAGCGCACGTCAGTTTGGCGCTCCTCTCCAGGGCAGCACTCCAGGCGGCAGCCCTCGGCGTCGAAGACCTTGAAGACGAGCGTGGAAGCACCGTCGTACTCGAAGTGGATCACGAGGGCGCCCCTCGCGCGGCAGACCCATGCAATCTCCCTCCAGCCGCGGGTCATGAAGATCTTGCCAGCGGGAACCGCTTCGATCTCCGCTCCGGTCGCCGGAGCACTGCAGTCGGCGTGCTGCAACCAGAGCTTGAGAGGCCCCCTCGGCGGCATCGCGTCGGAGAAGAACCGTGTGAAGCGGATCCAGGAGCTTGGAGGCATCGGCGCCCACATCACCAACTCGCGCGAGGAGTCCGCGGCATGGACCCCAGGGGCGGCGGCGCGCGTCGCCGCAGCGCGGCGCCTCCGGACACGGCGTGGGCGGCACCGCTCGTCGCTTCGTCCTCCCGGGCCCTCGGCTCGGGCGTACAAGGGTAGCGGGTACCCCCGGAGGAGGCTGCTCGCACCAAGGCCTCGACACCACCTGCATCGCCGCTTCATCACGGCGATGAATCGACCTCTTCTTCGGCGGAAGAGGCCCCGGATCATCACGGGGAGCCTTTCCTTTCTCTTCAGTAGAAAACCTTCTGATGGGCGCCATTGTTGTCAGCAGATGAGCAAGGAGGAAGAAGCAAGCGAGCGAGGAAGAGATGAGCAGCGGGGGCTCCACCCCACTCCCCATTTATAGCAAGAGAAGGCCAACCAGCGTCTCCCACGATCGCAGGTAATGATGGTTTTCCTTGCATGTCGTAGGGACTTGTCAAGTCGTGTAGTTGCCAAGGCAGCATGGGGAAGCGGAGACGCCCACGTCCAATCAACCGCCACGCGTCAACCGAGGCCGCAGGCTTTTGGGGCCCGCCTTGCTCCGAACTTGACCCTTGGCTTCGCCGTGAAGCCAAGCTCGAGCGCACCTTGGGCCCGGGGGCTACTGTCGGCGTTCTGGGAACGGGGGTCCCCAGACTTGCCTGCCTGCGGCCCATAGCGTGGCCAAGCCAGCAGGCCGTACGGCCCACCTTCATCAACAAGGCATCCAAGACCCTCGCGAGGGTCCAAGCTTCGCGAGGCGGACAGCACAAGACCTCCTCTGGAGTAGCCTAACCAGGCAGGCTCGCGAGGAGCGGAGATATCAAGGCAGGGCAAAACCTCACGAGGCCCTCGTGACGTGAGCCATGACGAACAGCACCAGGCGGGCGCCAGCGCGCGCAACGTCCTTATTTCCTCTTTGGTGCTAAGGAGGCCAGCGCAGGCAAAGAGTACCGAGGCATCAGGCAAAGGTTGCTATATTGGTGCAACGAGACCAAGACCAGAAGGACAGCAGGACGGAGGTCATCGTGGAGCCCAATACGGCGTCACCACCAGAGCTTTTCGCAGGCGAAGACCGCTTTTGTCAGGATAGCTTGTACTAGCTGTCCCCCTTCAAATTTGCCCGCCGTTGTTGGCTCCCTTCCCGCTCGATATTTGGGAAGAGGACCAGGGCCTCTATAAATAGGTCTAGCCACCATAGTAGAGGGGAGATCCGATCTTAGCTTGATCCAACCCGATCGAGAGCCTAGCCACAAGAACACCTCAACCTCAGGAGGCTGTTCTTCCCTTGTACTGTTCATCATCAGCCCAAGAGGCAATCCACCACCACCACACTGGAGTAGGGTATTACACCACAACGGTGGCCCGAACCAGTATAAACCTCGTGTCTCTCTGTGTTGCGAGTTCGTCGAGTTCGTCCGCGAGATCTTAACGAGCTAGGGCGTAGATCGGTAGAAGGGAAAGACATCGCGCGCACCCCAGTGTTCGAACCTCAAGGGTTTGCCGGAACCCCACATCCGACACTTCCCGCCTACATTTGGGAAGAGGGCCAGGGCCTCTGTAAATAGGACTTAGCTACCACCGTAGAGGGGATCTGATCGGATCTGGTCAAACCTGGGATCAGAGCCATTCCATCCGAACCACCTCACTAGCTTATCGAGCTCAAGAACACCTCACCTCCTGAGGTTGTTCATCCACTGTACTAGTTCATCCTTAGCCCCTCGAGGCAATCCACCACAAAACTGGAGTAGGGTATTACACCACAAGGTGGCCCGAACCAGTATAAACCTCTGTGTCTCTTGTTCTTTGGGTTCATCGAGCTAGGCTGTGGGATCGTTGGGTAGGCAGGCTGGGGAGAGAGATTTCTTCATGCGCACCCCAGAGTTCGAACCTCTCAAGGGTCCGCGGAGCCCAGAATCCAATATTTGGCACGCCAGGTAGGGGTGCGCCGAAGCTTTTCCTCCGTTAATCCACGCACCACCGCTCCACCGCTTCCATGGTCGATGCTCGTCGAGCCCAAGCTGAGCGTCGAGCCGCTCTCAATGCTCGTGTCGCCCAGACAGCGCCCGTCGGCGGGCCTCCCCGTCATTCTCCATCACCCGCTACCAACACCGCCACCGGCCCGGCGGGGAACAAGCAGAGGCTTCTTCGCTGCACCCCCTCTATGCGGCGGGATGGACGTACAGCCACCCCGTTGCTGACTCTGGCTGGCTCTTCGTCCCATGCTCGCCGCGTTCCCGCGGACGTGCAGGCTGCACTGCTCATGGCACGCGAGCTCCTACGCTACTTCCCCGTCGACGACCTCTATGAGGACTGGAGACCGCATCATAGAGCTCGTCAGTGCCCTGGGGGCTCTCCTGCACCGTCCCTCTCGCTGCCTCGCCCGCCTCCTGCTGTGGGCGACGTAGCCCATGGAGCACCTCTGCCACCTCCACGTCAAGACGTTGCCCTCGCACCAAGGCGCGCGGCCCCGGGGCGCGACCCACCACGTAGGGCGCCCACGCATGAAGAAGGAAGCTACCAGGAGGTCCCTCGGCCGCAAGAAGATGCTCCTGCACTCCCGGCACCACCACGTCAAGACCACGCGCTGCCTGCAGTAGCGGCGCGTGAGTACCAAGACCAGGCTCCGCCTCTACGATGGGCTCTAGTGACTACAGCGGGCTGCCGCGCCCTCACTCCTGAGCTGCGCAACGTCGTCAGGTCCGGGATATGCACATCCCCAATAATAAGAATATCATATTTCTTCTTGACAGTAGGGAGAGGGAATTCAAAACCTCCTATAATAATCGATGGAATTTTTCCAACATAATTGATACTGTGGACTTGAGGTTGTTTCCTCGGAAAGTGTACCGTATGCTCATTACCATTAACATGAAAATTGACATTGCCTTTGTTGCAATCAATAACAGCCCCTGCAGTATTCAAAAAGGGTCTACCAAGGATAATCGACATACTATCCTCCTCGGGAATATCAAGAATAACAAAGTCCGTTAAAATAGTAACGTTTGCAACCAAAACAGGAACATCCTCACAAATACCGACAGGTACAACAGTTGATTTATCGGCCATTTGCAAAGATATTTCAATAGGTGTCAACTTATTCAAATCAAGTCTACGATATAAAGAGAGAGGCATAACACTAACACCGGCTCCAAGATCACATAAAGCAGTTTTAACATTGTTTCTTTTAATGGAGCATGGTATAGTTGGTACTCCTGGATCTCCAAGTTTCTTTGGTATTCCACCCTTAAAAGTATAATTAGCAAGCATGGTGGAAATTTTAGCTTCCGATGTCTTTCTCTTATTAGTAACAATATCTTTCATATACTTAGCATCAGGATTCATTTTAAGCATATCAGTCAAACGCATACGCAAAAAGATAGGTCTAATGATTTTAGCAAAGCGCTCAAAATCCTCATCATCCTTTTTCTTGGATGGTTTAGGAGGAAAAGGCATGAGTTTCTGAACCCATGGTTCTCTTTCTTTACCGTGCTTCCTAGCAACGAAGTCTCTCCTATCATAACATTGATTCTTTGATTGTGGGTTATCAAGATCAATAGCAGGTTCAATTTCTACATCATTGTTATTGCTAGGTTGAGCATCAACATGAACATCATCATTAACGTTATCACTAGGTTCATGTTCATCACCAGATTGTGTTTCAGCATCAGAAATAGAGATATCATTGGGATTCTCAGGTGTGTCAACAACAGGTTCACTAGAAGCATGCAAAGTCCTATCATTTTTCTTTTTCTTCCTCTTAGAAGGACTAGGTGCATCAACATTAGTTCTCTGAGAATCTTGTTCAATTCTATTAGGGTGGCCATCAGGATACAAAGGTTCCTGAGTCATTTTACCCCTCTAGTCATAACTCTAACAACATTATCATTTTTCTTATTATTTAATTCATTGAGCAAATCATTTTGAGCTTTAAGCACTTGTTCTACTTGAGTGGTAACCATAGAAGCATGTTAACTAATAAGTTTGAGTTCACCTTTAACTCTAGACATATAATCACTCAAGTGTTCGATCATATAAGCATTACGTTTCAATTGTCTACCAACATAAGCATTGAAGTTTTCTTGTTTAACCATAAAGTCATCAAACACATCCAAGCATTGGCTAGCAAACTTAGTAGACGGGATTTCAACTTTATCATATCTATAGAGAGAATTTACCTTTACTACCTATGTCAGGTTATCAAGACCATGTATTTCTTCAATAGGTGGTAAATTCTTAACATCTTCAGCTTTAATACCCTTTTCTTTCATAGATTTCTTTGCCTCTTGCATATCCTCAGGACTGAGAAATAGAATACCCCTTTTCTTCGGAGTGGCTTAGGAGTTGGTTCAGGAAGTGTCCAATTATTTTCATTAGTCAACATATTATTCAAGAGCAATTCAGCTTGATCAACAGTTCTTTCCCTGAAAACACAACCGACACAACTATCCAGGTGGTGTCTGGAAGCATCGGTTAGTCCATTATAAAAGATATCAATTATTTCATTTTTCTTGAGAGGATGATCAGGCAAAGCATTAAGTAATTGGAGAAGCCTCCCCAAGCTTGTGGGAGACACTCTTCTTCAATTTGCACAAAATTATATATTTCCCTTAAAGCAGCTTGTTTCTTATGAGTAGGGAAATATTAGTAGAGAAGTAATAAATCATATCCTGGGGACTACGCACACAACCAGGATCAAGAGAATTAAAACATGTGTTAGCATCACCCTTTAATGAGAACGGAAATAACTTAAGGATATAGTAGTAACGAATTTTTTCCTCATGAGTGAATAGGGTGGCTATATCATTTAATTTAGTAAGATGTGCCACAACAGTTTCAGATTCATAGCCATAAAAAGGATCAGATTCAACCAAAGTAATTATCTCAGGATCGACAAAGAAATCATAATCCTTATCAGTAATACAGATAGGCGAAGTAGCAAAAGCATGGTCATATTTCATTGTAGCATTCAAAGATTTTTCCTTCAGCTTAGCTAATAATTACTGAAGATCATATCTATCATTGCAAGCAAGAAAATCTCTAGCAGTTTCTTCATCCATAACATAACCCTCAGGACCAACAGGCAATTCATATCTAGGGGGAGAATCTTCATCATCACTTTCATCAGTATTATCAGTTTCAATAATTTCATTCTCTCTAGTCCTAGCAAGTTGTTCATCAAGAAATTCACCTAGTGGCACAGTATTATCAAGCATAGAAGTAGTTTCATCATAAGTATCATGCATAGCAGAAGTGGCATGATCAATAAGATGCGACATATCAGAATTAATAGCAGAAGCAGGTTTAGGTGTCGCAAGTTTACTCAAAATAGAAGGAGAATCAAGTGCAGAGCTAGATGGCAGTTCCTTACCTCCCCTCGTAGTTGAGGGATAAATTTTGGTTTTCCCGTCTTTCAAGTTCCTCATAGTGACCAGCAGATATAAATCCCAAGTGACTCAAAGAATAGAGCTATGCTCCCCGGCAATGGCGCCAGAAAATAGTCTTGATAACCCACAAGTATAGGGGATCGCAACAATTTTCGAGGGTAGAGTATTCAACCCAAATTTATTGATTCGACACAAGGGGAGCCAAAGAATATTCTCAAGTATTAGCAGTTGAGTTGTCAATTCAACCACACCTGTAAGACTTAATATCTGCAGCAAAGTATTTAGTAGCGAAGTAGTATGGAAGTAACGGTAACGGTGGCAAAAGTAACAGTAGCAGTTTTGTAGTAATTGTAATAGTGGCAACCGTAAAGTAACTAAGCAAAGATAAATATGTGAAAACCTCATAGGCATTGGATCAGTGATGGATCATTATGTCGGATGTGATTCTTCATGCAACAGTTATAACATAGGGTGACACAGAACTAGCTCCAGTTCATCAATGTAATGTAGGCATGTATTCCGAATATAGTCATACATGCTTATGGAAAAGAACTTGCATGACATCTTTTGTCCTACCCTCCCGTGGCAGCGGGGTCCTATTGGAAACTCAGGGATATTAAGGCCTCCTTTTAATAGAGTACCAGACCAAAGCATTAACACTTAGTGAATACATGAACTCCTCAAACTACGGTCATCACCGGGAGTGGTCCCGATTATTGTCACTTCGGGGTTACCGGATCATAACACATAATAGGTGTCTATTGACTTCCAAGATAGGATCAAGAACTCACATATATTCATGAAAACATAATAGGTTCAAATCTAAAATCATGGCACTCGGGCCCTAATGACAAGCATTAAGCATAGCAAAGTCATAGCAACATCAATCTCAGAACATAATGGATACTAGGGATCAAACCCTAACAAAACTAACTCGATTACATGATAAATCTCATCCAACCCATCACCGTCCAGCAAGCCTATGATGGAATTACTCACGCACAGCGGTGAGCATCATGAAATTGGTGATGGAGGATGGTTGATGATGACGAAGGCGGCTCCGTATCGTAAAACGCGATGAATCCTTCTCTCTGATTTTTTTCTCCCCGAACGTGAATATATAGAGTTGGAGTTGAGGTCGGTGGAGCCTCAGGGAGCCCACGAGACAGGGGGCGCGCCTAGGGGGCAGGCGCGCCCCCACCCTCGTGGACAGGGTGTGGGCCCCTGGTCTTGATTCTTTCGCCAGTATTTTTCATAAATTCCAAAAATATTCTCCGTGAAGTTTCAGGTCATTCCGAGAACTTTTGTTTCTGCAGAAAAATAACACCATGGCAATTCTGCTGAATACAACATCAGTCCGGGTTAGATCCATTTAAATCATGCAAGTTAGAGTCCAAAACAAGGGAAAAAGTGTTTGGAAAAGTAGATACGATGGAGACATATCAAGGAGCAACTTCTTCAGCGCGCATCTTCAACTACTTCGACATATCTCCAGCAACGGTGCAATGTGACACTTTCTGGTTTATTCAGTTGGGGGCGCCCCTCGGGTTGCATCATCCCCAAGTCGCACGGGCCTTTTGCATCTTTAATTTACCTTGTTGGGGGCGCCCCTCGGGCTGCATCATCCCCAGGCCGCATGGGTCCATCCCTGTGGCACGTATCGTTCTTGCATTTACCTGAACTAGCTTGCCTCCTCCCATGAGTTATCTTACGATTATCACCTGCCAGTCTGGCACTTCGATGCCATGAACGTCGTACGCCCTTGCGAACCCAGCCACGACCGTCTCATGATTAAGGGTCGGCACGGTGTCTGTGCTCGGGTCCGTCCCTGCAGCATCGCTAAATCCAAGATGCTGAGCTCTGGCTCGCGGGCCAGCTCCCGTGTACGTCACCTCCCATGGTCCTTGGTGCTTGGTTCTCGCATGAGCTAATTGCGGGGGGAAGATCTAGGGCGCGTGACATGGTTCCTCGTCACCACGGGAGCCGCACGCCGGTTGTCTTTCTGTAGGATTTTCGCATGAGAAGACTGGGCACAACGTCTGTGGTCGGGTTCGTCCCTGCAGCGTTGATAAACCCAATGACTAAGCTCTGTTTGGTGGGCCGGCCCCGCTCACGTCACCTCCTGGGGTCGTTGCTGTTTGGCCTTCTCATGTGATCGCCTCAGGAGATTCATTGGCACAGGTTGCCTAACCATCTTGCAGGACGACCACAACTGTCAAGAATCAAGCTCAGGCGCAACCCGCCTTGAGATAGGGCCTCGTGAGTCCCGCGCTGGCTCACGAGTGCCCAAACACACCTCGTCTAGCCCTGCCGTGCAAGCCACGTGTCAGGGCGGGGCTGTACACGCCCCGGGGGTTCCACTCAGAGGGAGCCCCACCCACGCACCAGTGGAAGCACCATGCTCCGCGCTGGCAGTCGACACGGTTGAGGAGCGGCTATGCTCATGCAAGTGCGGAAGCGCCATGCTCCGCGCTGGTGATAAACAACTGAGGGCGGCCCCATGGCCGTATCAACCTCAGGGAGCCATCAGGCTCGATGTCCAACCTCATCGCAACACTTTCCCCTCAGGAGAGTCATGCGAGGGGGTTGGGCACGGGGGCTGCGCTCAGGTTATGCCTAGCATACGCCGCCCTACCAGGTCCCTTGGACCTGGTCTTCGCGCGCACCTCCCGAGCGGGACCTCGGCGAGGACAGGTATGGAGGTCTATTCGTACGTCAAGGGGGACTCCTGAGCATCACGCCTCAGGAGCCTAACTGGTCATTAGCCCTCACCCCCTGGTCTCGTCCTGGCAATCCGGACGACCCAATGGCGGATGAGGCATGCGCGGGGCCGGGCCCTGCCGACGCAGAATGCTAAGGCCTACTCTCGCATCTCCATCCCGAAGGCTGCTTGCACGTCAAGGGGGACTCCTGAACATCGCTCCTCAGGAGCCTAACTGGTCATGTAGCCCCTCACCCCTTGGTCCCGTCTTGGTGATCCAGATGACCCAACAGCGGCTGAGGCATGCGCGGGGCCGGGCCCTGCCGACGCAGAACACTAAAGCAACAGGAAGGAAATCGCAAAATCTTAGCAAATTATTACAAGACATATTGTTTCTCCAAATACCAAACATAAGTTTTAACGCCCCCGCGAGGCACGGTGCATGTTGCAGGAAATAAAAGTGGAGAGAAGCACCGCTAGCAAGCCTCCTCTTCAGCCTCGGGCGCTGCCGTCGCCCGTGCCGTCAGCCGTGGCCGTGGAGTCGGTGGCACCATCGGGGGTGCGGGGTCGATGCCGAGGAACTTCTCCAGCAGGGCCTCCACTCGGTCCTTCACGGCTTCGGCAGCGGTTGTGCAGTGCTCCTCATCCACAGGCTCGAGCAGAGCACCAAGGTCGACGCCACGCTCGCGAAGATGAAGGTGGCTGAAGACGTGCATCAAAGCCGAAGTGGAGAGCGCGTGGGCTTCCTCCTCCACCATGGGGCCGATCCCATTAACAACGCCCTCGAGCGCCGTGACAAGCTGAGGGAGTAGCTCAGCAGGGCCTTCCTCATCGGTCACCAACGACTTCTTCAAGCCCTTCCCGTAGAGCTCCTGCAGTGCCTCGCGGGACTTCAGCTCAAGATATTTGAACGCTGCACGGTCTTCAACAAGAACCTTCGCCTTGGCTTCCAGCTGGGCCTTCTCCACGTCCATCTTCATCTCCAGTTCCTCCAGACGGCTGCGCTCCGCGGCCTGCGCCTGCGCCGACTGCTCCAGCTCAGTGTCACAACCAGCAACCGCGTCTTCTCGAGCCTTCATCTTCTCCTCCCATGCCTCGCGCTGACAGGCCTCGACGGTGCGCTCGTTGCGCACGGTCTCCAGCTTGGCCTCCGCCAACCAGCAGCGCTCCCTGGCAACCTCAGCATCCTTCAATGCCACATCACGGGCAACCGCGGCCAGGCCAGCGGCCCGCTCACCTTCCTTGGAGGCTGCTATGGCCTGGCTCCATGTTGCCCTGATAGACGCGTCGAATCGCAGCCACCCCGAGATCAACTCCAGACGCTAGGCGACAGTCGGTGCCTTGTAGGTCGTCCCGAAGCTGGGTCAGCGCGGAAAGAGCCTCCTCCAGAGCGTCACGCGAAGCAGAAGGATCACGGCACAACGGCGTGATGGGAAGAGGAGGAGGCAGCATCGACGCCAAGGCCTGCAGGTTGGCAACAGCAGAAGAGGCCGGGGGCTCCTGAGCCTTCGGAGCCTCAGCAGGCAAGCTGGGGGTGAGTGCCTCTGGAGCCGGCTTGGGCATGGAGATCGCCTTCTCCTGAGGTCGGGCCTCTGAACCACGCGATGACGACCCGGTCTCTGAGGCACAAGGGCTGGCACCGCCCTTCCGCGCCAGAGGTGGCGCGACAGCGGCGGGCTGCTGGGCCCTAGGGTCACGGCCGTCTCCCTCTTCTTCTTTGCCGCCGGCGTTGGCCTGGTAGTACAAGGAAGAGGCATCAGAAAACTATGGCAAGAATAGGAACAAAGATAAGGGCGGGGCACTTACTATCGGATTACGGGTTCCGGCAAATCCTTGAGGTTCGAACAGTGGGGTGCGCAAGAAGATCTCTCTTGCCCTAGCTCACACTCTCAACGATCTCAAAGCCTAGCTCGCCGAACGTAAAGAATAAGGGACACAAGAGTTTATACTGGTTCGGGCCACCGATGTGGTGTAATACCCTACTCCAGTGTGGTGTGGCTGAGGATGAACAAGTACAAGGGAAGAACAGCCTCCTGAGGAGAGGTGTTCTTGAGCTCAGTGAGCTTGTCCGGTTGAGGTTGATCCGAATGATCTGTCCCCCACTAGGGTGGTGGCTAGTCCTATTTATAGAGGCCTTGGTCTGCTTCCCAAATGTTTAGGCGGGAAGGGATCCCACAACGGCCAATTTCAAAGGGAGACAAGTAGTACAAGTTATCCTGACAAAAGGTGGTCTTCGCCTGCCAAAGCCTCTGGTGGTGACGCTGCCGTGGGCTCCGCGGTGACCTCCGTCCTGCTGGTCTTTGCTCTTGTTGCACCGATATGGAAACCTTTGCCTGATGCCTCGGGACTCCTCGCCTGCGCCTGCCCCTTTAGCACCAAAGAGGAAACTGGTACCCTGTGCCCGCTGGCGCCCGCCTGGCTTCGGTCGTCATGGCTCACGTCACGTGAACCTCGCGAGGTGCCCCTCCGCCTTGATCTATCCGCTCCTCACGAGCCAGCCTAAGGAGGCTGCCCCTGAGGAGGTTTTGTGTCGTCCGCCTCGCGAGGCTCGGCCCCTCGCGAGGGTCTTGAGTAGTTGTTGGTGAAGATGGTCCATACCAGGCCGTTGGTGAGCCACGCCGTGGGCCACAGGCAGGCAAGTCTGGGGACCCCCGTTCCCAGAACGCCGACAGTAGCCCCCGGGCCCAAGGCGCGCTTAGACTTGGCTTCGAGGCAAAGTCAAGGGGCAAGTGCGGAGCGCCGCGGGCCCCAACAGCCTGCGGATTTGATTGACGCATGGTGATTGACAGGACGTGTGCGTCCCCGCTTCCCCATGCAGCCTTGATATCCGCTTGGCTAGGCGGCCACCGCGACCTACACAGTTCCTCCTTCATTGCTGGCGACGCACTCCCCCAACTCTTCCAACTTCCCGAAACAACAGCCTCCTCTTCCAATCTGACCGGTACTCCGTCCTTTCCATCGCCATGGCGCCGAGCCGAACGAAGAAGGGGAAGAAGAAGCCCCAATCCCCAGCGAAAACGCCTTCGGCCTTTGAGCCAGCCATTGAGCGGTCGGTGGTGCTCAATCAGGAAGCAATGGACAAGGTCCGTCCAGCGCTCGCTACCGACTTCAACGAGTGGGGGAAGACGGTGGCCTGGCCCGCATCCCGCGCCTCCGTTGACAGGACAGCCACCGAGGTCCACATCCATCTTCACGCGTTATGGGCCAGCCTGATTCCCCCTTTCTGCGCCTTCTTCAACGCCGTGCTTTCCCATTGCCAGATCCATATGCTGCACCTAGATCCCCAATCCATCATCCTTCTTGCTATGTTTGCTTTTGTCTGCGAGGCCATGGTGGGCATTGCTCCTTCCATGGCCCTACTTCACCATTTCTTCTTGTTGCATCTGACCGACCCTCGGCAGCGCTCGGGATGCTTGAGCTTCCAGGCCGTGGCTGCGACGGCCGGCTCGGGGATTGACTTCGAGCTCTCGCCGTCTGTGAGCGGGTTCCGGAAGCGGTGGGTGTTCGTGGACGCCGGCGTGCTGAGCCCCCTGCTCTCGCTTCCGTCAGTGCCCGTCGTTCCTAGCTCCGGCTGGGGCCACAAGAGGCTTGCTGACCCGTGTCTTGCTCATGTCTGGCGCCGGTTGACGAGGCTGAAGGATCTCAGCGTGATGGCGCCCATGGTGGTGAAGGAGTTCATTCGGCGCCGCGTCGCTCCGCTCCAGCGCCATTCTCGACCAATCTAGACCTTGTCCGGCAGCAAGGACCGCATGAGGCTTCACGAGTCCGGGCTTCCTCTTGAGGCGCAACAAACTGTGCTCGAGCTCCTGACGGGTGACCCGTCGCCAGCCAATATGCCGGAGGAGGGCTGCCTCCTGTACTTCTGCTCGAATAAGGTAGAATTCGCGAGGCAAATGCCACCTTTCGACGAATGGGGGTTACGCCCGGTCGGCCTTGAAGGACCTCGCGAGAGTCCTATCTTCGTGATCCCCTTGCCCGCCGCCAGCGCGGAGCTCACCCCAGAAGTGGGGGCTGGGGGACGAGCGCTGTCGAATGCTGGCGACGCGGCTATTGAGGAGTCGGTGTCGCTCGAGACTCCCGAAGCGCCATCTCCTGGGGCTCGAGATCGCCATACCAGGGAAATGGCTGGGGGGACGATGCAGTCCACTGCTCCTGAGGCCGAAGCCCCCGAGGCCCCAGCGGGCCGCCGCAAAGCGGAGTCCGAGGGTGTCGGGACCCCGATTCTAAGTCACACCGATCTAGCATGTAACACCTTATATCACTTTGCGGCCTCACGCACGGTATTCCCACGGGTGTCGCCTTACCATGGCCCGGGACCGTTTGCGCCTTTTGGCTCATGTATATGATAGTGTCGCTAGCATCCATATGATAGAGAACCCGGGCCGACATGGCTAGTCGTGAACCCAAAGTGGCACCAACTTACGGGGACAGGCATACATGAAACAACATCGAGCATGTCGGTCAGCAGCGTGTGAATCCGGGCTGTAGCAACTGGGCTAACAGGACTCCGGAAACCCAGGCTGTAGCAGGCTAGGCAGGACTCCGGATGTCACCGCGTGACATTTCCCCGAAGGGACAGACACAGGAACAAAGTGAATCACATGCCGGCCAGTCTAAGTGTTCCGGAGCAGTAGTGCTGGGCTAGCAGGACTCCGGTAAACTGGGCTGTAGCAGACTACCATGGCTCGGTGGAAGCACTAGACTACGTTTCCCCATAAGAGAGGCTACCAAGGATAGACAACTAGGTTGTCGGATCCCACACATAGCAATACACGTTACACGTACACATAACATGCAAGTATGTGTTGTACAACATGGCATCACAACATAACACAAACTCATATAGATAAAGGCCCAGAAGAGCCACATAACAGTTATTACAAGCAGGGGTCACATGACCCATCATTCAGAGCATACAAGCAACGAAAGCATACATGTCTGAGTACAAACAACTACAAAAGAAAAAGCCGAGAAGCCTGACTATCTACCAAACCCTCCCAAGGGTACAAGACCGTAGCTGAGGTAACAAGCTAGTCGTCGAAGTCCATGCAGAACTACTACTGAGACAGAAGTCTCATCTGCAAAAACATAAATTAAGCAACGTGAGTACAAAGGTACTTAGCAAGACTTACATCAGATCCTATCATACATGCATTAGTATCAAGGAGGCAATGTGGGGTTCAGTTGCAGCAAGCCAGCTTTGACTCAGTGGCTAACCTATTCTACGACTACGAGTAACTTCTTTGAGGTAAGAAAGCGCACACGAGTCCACTAATCACCACCTTAATACACCACTATGGATTCACTCCCATCTCACTGCGAGAAGCCATCCATAGCACTCACACTTATCTTGAGCATTTTCGAGTATTCACTTCAAGTTGTCTATGTACCACGTAAGCATCCAAGAAGTCCATAACCGAGGACACGACTATTCGAATAGATCATGATAACCCTACAGGGGTGTACTACTTCACACACGCTCTCACCACTTATCACCATGCACACGTCATGTATCTCGGCAACCTTCAAGCGGAAGCCTGGCGAGGGTGTCGGCCACAACCTGACTAACCACACAAGACTCTAGTCCAGGTTTATCGCCTATTCGGGTTCCATCCGCAAGGAGATCCGGCCGGGGTTTCGCTCACGGCCCCAAATGATGTGTACAGGGTTCCCGAGCCCACCATCCGGGTGCCACTCGGTACACTGGGCCATGTGTGCCTAGTCTGTCCCAAGTCCACCCTGCTGGGTGCCACTCGGTAGAAAAATAGCACTACCTGCAAACACCAGAAACTAGTTGCAACTCCTAGACAAAGATCGAGGTGATTAATAAGTCGAGAGGGGCACTTAAGCATTCCAATGCGTGGTAGTAGCTAGTCATCGGACAACATACACATAACTCAGTGCTTAAGGACGGTTCCAGTGAGACAACCCACCATGTACTCCTACATGGCCTCTCACCGCTACCTTTACCAAATCGTGTTCACACCCTTAACTCTCAGCATAAGAACATATCATAACACTCCAATCCATTCCCAATGAATCAGACCTGACACAACTCTAAGCAATAGCAGGCATGGCATGGTAGGAACACAACATGGCTCAATCAACTCCTACACATGCTAGTGGGTTTCAACTGTTTACTGTGGCAATGATAGGTCATGCAGAGGAATGGGTTCAACTACCGCAACATAAAGTAGCAGTTGAATCGTTGTTGTCCTAATGCAATAAAAGAGAGCAGGATCGAGAGAGTGGGATTGTATCGGAATGAACAAGGGGGGTTTGCTTGCCTGATAGATCAACAGAGGGGCGCTGCTTCTCAGACAGGTACTCTGGAACACTCTCCGGAGCAGGACCTATCGAGAAGGAACAATGTCGGCAATCAATACACAAGCATATGCAACAATATGATGTATGAACATGGCATGAATATGTGATGTTGTTTGTGCTAATGTATCTAGCATTTCACTTGGAAGGAGTCCATTTGAACCAAAGGTTCAAATGCAACTCTAACTTAAGTCTCTTTAAAAGCCATTTATGTGTTTTCACATATACAGCAGGTATAACTTGGTTTGATATGCATTAAACTGGTACGGATGGATAGATTGAATTTTTCTGATAATTTTATATATATAAATTATTTCAATCTGAGCTACGGTTGAATTTCTATTAATTTTTGAAGTTTATATCATTTTTTGAAATTTCCTGACTAAATAAAATCCAGGAAATGAATAACTGCATCAGCATGATGTCATCACTACGTTAGCGAGTCAACGTGGCTGTCCAGGTCAAATCTGACGTGTGGGGTCCACACGTCCGTGTCATAGTTAGTTAACAGAGTTAATTAGTTGTTAAACTAATCCTAAACTATAAATTAGCAGGGCCGGGCCCCACATGTCATTGACTGTGGGTGGTCAAATTTGGTCAACTGGGGGGGTCAAACCTAGTCAACCCACCGGCGTTGGTGCTGCAGGGCAACGACAGGAGTTGCGGGCGGTGGCGTTGGCCTTCTGGGAGGCTGCTGAGCGCGGTGGCAGGTGCAGGCGCGGGCGGCGGTGGCTCTGGCCACGATGGGGAGGTACCACGGCGGCGCGACTGCTCGGGTCTGGCGGCTAGCGTTTCTACGGCACGAAATCGAGCACGGGGAAGGAGGGGAAGCGGAGGAGAGCTCACGGCGGTCTCGATGGCGTCGAGCGTGAGCTCGGGGAAGCACTGGTGTGGCCGGAATGTCATCGGCGATCTCGGGCGGCCGGAGGTGAAGACGACGTTGGTGGCGGCGACGTAGGCCGTCCAGAGGTGCGTGGCTCGAAGGAGAGGACAAGGGAGACGTGGCGAAGCTTCTGAGCTTGTCGGAGAGGCGAGGCTGTGGCGCTGGACGCGACAACGGCGAGCGGCGGCGACGGGCGCGTTGGGTCCAGCGAGAGAGCGAGCGGCAGAGGGGATGAGCACGAGAGAGAGGGGGAGAGTGAGCTGGGTTGTCGTGGCATCGTCCGGAGAGACCGAGGCGTCGAGGGGGAGGGCAGGCAGGCAGGGAGGTGGCGTGGCGCCCATGCGCGCGGGCGGCGAGCGCGTGCACCTCATCCTTCTGTCGTCGCCCGAAGGACGACGATTGGCGGTTGGGCCAGTCGGCTTGCTGGGCCGCCAGGTGAGCGCCAGGTAAGCCTCTTTTCTTTACTCTATTTTGTTTTCTTTTCTATTTCTGTAATTTGTTTTGATTTAGTTTTAAGAACTAAATCATTTTATTTACTTCTGTCAATTTTTGTAGGAACTAGTTGGATTGCTCTAAAGCTCCTCAACAATTAACAACATTTTTGGACATATATTATATATATAACAAATATATATCCAAAGTAAATAATTACTGGATTAATTCCAAATGGCCAAAATAAATATTTATGAGCTCCTAAAAATATTGGTTTGATTTTTACCTCTGACCAATATTTTCAGAGAGTAACATGAACATTTTCTTGGACCTTTTTGGAGCAATTTTTATCTGGTCATTTCCAGAAATGATTTCTGAGGGTTTCACAAATCCCCATTCAAATTTAAATGAAATTTAAACATGATGCACACATGACTAGCTAGTCTAGGTCATACCAGAACTAGGGATGTGACAGAGGGCTCCCCACAGCCTAGCATTCCCAAGGTTGCCTCCTCAGGAGCCTCACCAGCTGCGCCCAGTGCTAGTGATCGTATCCAAGGCTTCGGCCGGCTCCGACCGAACTTTGATGCACTCCACAAGCGGAAGGGGTCTCCGAGCTGTAGCGGTGATACCTTCTGGCCATTGAAGCAGAGGAAGTACATTGCTATAGACGAGTAAGTACCTTATCTTCGTAATTTCTTGAGTGCTATTTTCCCTCCTGACCGTGGTTTCTCAGGGCCCCTTCTGCCAAGGTGGCGAAATCCCCCGAGAAGCAACCTTCCCCTGCCTCGAGTCCTTCGTTGACCCTAAGCACCTCACGCCAGCCCGCCGTGCTCGGCGCGGGGTCGACCGGAGAGATGGGCGTGCCGGCCTGGCGTCTTGATCCTGGTTCTTGTCGTTCCTCCTTCACGGTCCGGCCTGGGATGCGGAAAGTGTGCCAAGGGCTCCTCCTCTGGTTATTGACCGTGGCTGGGTGACCTCGGCCCTGGCCTCTTCTTCGAGCAACGAGCCTCCGCCCCTTCGGGCCCCTGACGAGGCCCAAAGGGCGACTGGGAAGGCGCCGGCCTCCAGCCCCCTGCTGGGGGGAGGCGAGCCACTTCGAACTCCTTCAACGACCTCCGGCGTGGAGGATGGACCCGGTCGTCCGTTCAAGCTTGCGCCCAAACGGGGTGTCGTCTGTCACGAGCTCTTCCAGAAGGCGATGGGTGCGCTAAGCCGGCTCAGGGAAGAGCTCGTGGATGTTGACGCTCGCCTTGAAACCGAAGGTCTTCGGCTGGTGGATGAATGGCATCAGCTGAAGGTGGCCATCAACCTCGGGCGTCTCCAGCGCGAGCATGCCAACGCGAAGGCCGAGGCATCCTTCGCAACCTCGCGCGAGGCCAGCACCCGAGCCTTGGAGGAGGCCAAGGAGGTTGACCACCACCGCGAGGTCGCAGAGAAGCGCAGGCAGGAGCTCCAGGCCCTGAACGCCTCCCTGGAGCAGCAAGTGGAAGCGTGCAGGGCTGCCTTGCCGTCGATGAAGGGGGCGCCTTCCAACGCGGAGGAGATCTTGAAGCGCAGGAAGCGCTAATGATGGAGACCACAGAGCGCAGCCTCGAGCTTGAGTGGTTGGAGACGAGGGACCGTCAGGTTGCTCAGGCGGAAGATGCCGCCAGTGCGCGCGAGGCCAGGATCCAGGAGGAAGTGGACCGCAGGGTGGCGGAGGCTCGCGCAGTCCTTGCCAACAGACATGACCTGAAGCTGAAGCTCTTGGAAGCCGAAGCTGAGGGAAGAACCGCCGCCCTCAGGTCAAGGCTGGCTGAAGCGGAGCAGCGCGAGAAGGCCGCCGCGGCTGCCCTGATCTCCGTGCAGGCCGAGTTGGCCTCTGCCCGTGCGGAACTGCTCCCACTTCAGCGGTGGGTCACCGATGCCGAGTCCCTTGCGAAGCAGAGCAGGGAGGAGGTGATCCGCCAGCAGACGTTGCAGCGCGAACACACCCCCATGCTTCGGGACCTCGGGGTAATGGCCAACCAAGCGCTCGGCGTCATCTGTGACGAACACGCCCCTCATCCCCACGCAGAAGACTACGCCGGCCATGTCCACTTCTTCACCGACGTCATGACACGCCTGGAGGACCGGGCTGAGAGGGCTCGCGAGCTTATTGATGAAAAGAGTCACGGCCTTCTCGGGCGCGCGTTTTCCCGCGTCTTTAGTCATCTTCAGAACACCGATCCCCACTTCGACTTCGACGCCGCCATCGCCCCAGTGCTCGGGGTCATTCGGGACAACCTGGCGCGCTGGGTGGATGACAATGTGGACGCTCTGGTCAGGGCCTTCGCTTCTGATGACGACACGGTGGCGGTCATGGCGGATGAGGGTGGCGTGGTTGATGACGGTGAAGATAGCGCCAGTGACAGCGCCAGCAGCATGTCTGGGAGTGATTCGGAAGACGCAGCGAGCGACATGTTTGACTGAGCCCGTGCTCCTTTATTTTGAAGCTGCATGCAAAAGCTTGGGCATGGCCCCTCAGGATGTAAGAGCATTTTGGGGTGGGGGAGCCCCTCATGTAAACAGACCACCATTTTATTTCTTACGCCAGACTTGGAACGCGCTTTTGTAAGCTCGCGACCCCCTTGCGGGCTTGCTGCTGTAACTTACCTTGGTCCAGGCAGGCTTCAAACTGATTTGGCAGTTGCGGATGTGTATTTCTCCCGAGGGGAGGGTCCTTTGTAGGCTCGCGAGGCTTTGGGCTCCTGAGGAGTCTGATGGTCCGCCCGAGAGGGCCTCACGAGGAGCGAGCACCAGTCATGGCGGGGTGTGCGCGTGGCGTGTGCATGCCACGCCCAGACCCCGCTCGCGAGGTGCTCGGAAGGGGGGAGGTAGCACACGCAAATCTCGAAACAAGGCACGAATCCAGAAAACTCACGAAATTAACAAGAACGAGAAAAGACACCCCCCGCGATTGCCAATGAAAATACGACTTCAAATTCAAATCCAGAGGCTACAAATTTGAGCTACAGAAAAGAGGTCGAAAGCAAATGGCCGCGTCCGGCGCCTAGCTAGTCTTCTTGTCTTCCCACCAGCGTGGAGCTAAGTGCTTTCACTGGCTGTGAGCATAGTCATTGGGGGACAGTGTCGACGGCCAGCGCGGAGCATGGTGCTTCCACTAGGACGTGAGCGGGAGCCCTCGAGGCCTGAGGGCGGCACTCCAGAGACTCCGGGGCGTGTACAACCCCACTCATTATTACGTGAGAGTGTCACGACCGGAGACTTTCACAGGCGCGAGCCTTACTTCATATCGCCAGGCGAGGGCCCTTCCCTGCGCCACCCTCGACCACCGTTGGGGCGTCCAGAAACCAGGACGAGACCAAGGGGCAGAGACGATGCTGGCGGCGCCCTTTGTGACCACGGGCCCTCTGCCGGGGGGGGGGAGGCTCGCCGGCGCTTCCCCCGGCCGAGGGCCTACCTCCGTGCCACGCCTGGCTTCGTGCGGCGCGGGGGAGGGCCTGGCTCCGGGCCTCTCCTGCACAGCCCCCATAGCACCACTCCTGCCATTGGTTGGGCCATTGTCCAGTGGTCTTCGGCTGCTACCGTGGCCTGGGTCTCCTGCAGTTCAGGGTTAGCGTAAGTTTGCTCCAGCGACACTGGCTGTACCCCACCGTCGTCATCGCTGAAGGGGTCGGCGAAGTCTCCAGGCGGCTCATGAAAGGTCCGCGCCTCGGGCCCTCCAGTTGCCCATCCTGGCCCAGGAAACGGATCGGAGCCTTCCCCCGGCAGGTATCCTAGGTGCACCATGCGGGGCACGTAGGCGTCCGCGATTGCCTCACCAGAGTCCTCGTCCAGGTGCCCTGCGCCCTGGACCACGATGTCGGATGTGGGGTTCCGGCAAACCCTTGAGGTTCGAACACTGGGGTGCGCGTGAAGTCTTTCCCTCCTACCGATCTACGCCCTAGCTCGCTAAGATCTCGCGCACGAACTCGATGAACTCACAACACAAAGGGACACGAGATCTATACTGGTTCGGGCCACCATTGTGGTCTACTACCCTACTCCAGTGTGGTGGTGGTGGATTGCCTCTTGGGTTGATGATTAACAGTACAGTGGGAAGAACAGCCTCCTGAGGTTGAGGTGTTCTTGTGCTTGGTGACTTAGCGGGTGAGAGCTGGGTGAACTGCTCGATGGCCCTACGATGGTGGCTAGCTCTACTTATATAGGCCCTGGTCCTCTTCCCAAATATTGAGCGGGAAGGGAGCCAACAACGGCGGGCAAATTTGAAAGGGGACAACTAGTACAAGCTATCCTGACAAAAGTGGTTTTCGCCTACAAAAGGCTCTAGTGGTGACGCCGTGTTGGGCTCCACGATGACCTCCGTCTTGCCGTCCTTCTGGTCTTGGTCTCGTTGCACCGATATAGCAACCTTTGCCTGATGCCTCGGTACTCCTCGCCTGTGTTGGCCTCCTTAGAACCAAAGAGGAAACAAGGACACTGCGCGCGCAGGCGCCCGCCTGGCGCCGATCGTCACGGCTCATGTCACGAGAGCCTCGTGAGGTTTGCCCCACCTGGATGTCTCCGCTCCTCGTGAGCCTGCCTGACTAGGCCACTCCTGAGGAGGTCTTGCGTCGTCCGCCTCGCGAGGCTTGGCCCCTCGCGAGGGTCTTGGATGCCTTGTTGATGAAGATGGGTCGTACGGCCTGCTGGCTTAGCCACGCCGTGGGCCGCAGGCAGGCAAGTCTGGGGACCCCCGTTCCCAGAACGCCGACAGTAGCCCCCGGGCCCAAGGTGCGCTCGGGCTTGGCTTCGCGGCGAAGCCAAGGGTCAAGTACGGAGCACCGCGGGCCCCAAAAGCCTGCGGCCTCGATTGACGCGTGGCGGTTGATTGGACATGGGCGTCTCCGCTTCCCCACGCTGCCGCGGCAACTGCTTGACCTGACAAAAGGCTGGTGTAGGCAGCACTTGCCTTCATTGCTTCTTCCTCGCCTCGCTCCAGATCCCCTTTCTTGCTCCTCACCACCGCTACCTCCAGATCCGCTCCAATCTCATCCTGCATCCGCAATCCATGGCGCCGCGCAAGGTCAAGACTTCCTCAGCACGGGCTTGGTATGAGCCGGCCCTCGAGGCGCCCACCGTCACGGAGAAGAGCCTCGCCTCCATGCGCCTGCTGACGGCGGGCGAGAGCAATGAGTGGGGGAAGACCGAGCTCCGGCTTGCCTCCGACGTGCCGGAGCCCGAGGAAAGCACCTTCTTCCCCTTCTTCTCGAGCAGTGTTGCCGTCGGGTTGGTTCCTCCCTTCTCTGATTTCTTTTATGAAGTCCTCGACCACTACGGGCTGCAGGCGTTGCATCTTCATCCCAACTCTGTCCTCCTCCTGTCCATCTTCGCTTACTACTGTGAGGCGTACCTGGGCGTGATGCCGTCCGTGGCGCTCCTGCGCCATTTTTTCTTACTTCGTGTCAGCGAGGCGCACGTCTCCGGATGCACTAATTTCGTCGCATGTGGCAAGGCCAACTCGATCTCGAGCACCAGGAAGAGGGCCGACAACATTCGATCCAAATGGGTCATGATGGATGCCAAGCGTGCCGACCCGCGCCTGGTGTTGCCAACGGCGGCGCCCTCTTCCAACGGGGGGTGGCCCAAGGTGAAGCTTGCCGATGAGCGGGCATCGCTAGTGTTGGGGCAGATGATGACCGACTTGAAGCCGGGCAACGCGAGGGCGGCTAAGGTGACGGGGGTTGTCGTCGAATTGTCATGGCAGATGTCCTCGTGCAAGGACTTAGTCGTGGAGCCATCGCCACTAGGAAGCTTAAAGGGGTTAAATGGGACAAGGAACATGAGGGTTATACTGGTTCGGCCCCTTACGGTGAAGGTAAAAGCCTACGTCCAGTTGAGGTGGTATTACTTAGGGTTTCGATGACCAGGGAGCTTAATCGCTATGCCCGGCTCTCGATCTGTTGTCTCTCGTCCTGAACCGCCACCGGGTCGTCCCTTTATATAGAGAGGTTGACGCCCCGTGGCTCTCAGAGTCCCGGCCGGCTTATAACAGTATCCGGCTCGGACTCTTAACTACTCTTGCCTTACATTACAAGTCTTGCCATAACGGCGGGTTATCACTACGGGCCTTAAGCCGCCTCCGGGTCTTAAGCCCATTATTGATCCGCCATCCTCAAGCTTGGTATTGGGCTTCACGTAATGATCATTATGACGTAACCCGGCCCCTCCTGGGCGGGTGACTCTAATGGTTATATCCTCAACATTAGGCCCCAGATTGATTTGAACCGGTTCATGTCAATCTTCAATCCCTTTGAAAGAAAATCTTCCGGCTTCTGCTTGTGCGAAAGTTATAACCCGCTGTGACGTCATCTTCTGGATTCTTGATAACCCGCCGTGACGTCATCTTCCATTAAATTCATTTTTTATTCTGTCATATCCCAACGGATCTTATCTTTAATGACCATCCCGAAAATCGAGGCGTTTCTGTGGCGAGATAATCACGTCTTGGCCTCCTCGTTTCTCGCACCCATTTATCAGTCACTCTTATAAATAGGCCCGGCCCATAAGCCTTCATTCACTCCTCTCTTCCATCGTCTTCCTCCTCTGACGCCCGAGAGCTCGAGCTCTGCCGCCGCCGCCGCGCCCCTTGTCTTCCTCAACCTTGGCCGCTGCATCACCCTAAACTGGTCCGGAGAAACGGCGGCGACCTCCGCATCTCATCAGCGCCAGTAAGTCCTTGCACCTCCCTACAGTAGATCCGCATTAGGGTTCTGTCGTTCTTCCCCTGTTCTTCGCTGTTCATCTCAAGTTCTTCACAGTTCCGCCACCGAGGTTCCCTTTGATCTAAAAACGGTATAGACTCCCTGCGGTAGTAGTTTCTCACTCACTTTTATGCTAGTAGATCCCCTTTGGCGCAAAAAAGACCTCGTTATGAGCTTATGAACTTCTCTGCATCAGCTTTCTAGGTCTAGAAATTTTTCCTTTCTAGACGATCGTTTGATCCAAAATAATTAATGCGATCTGTGAAACTTGTTTGTGCCACACTTGGTCAAAAATTGCATCTGTTAGCTATGGCGGCTCATATCTCCGGCTTTAAAAGAGGCCATGCGCTGTGAAATTTCCAGCTCATTTATGATAGAATTTTAAACAACTTGAATTACTCATGATGCCCACAGCAGCTTAGATAACCCGACACAATTAGCCATATATCATTAGGCCCCTTCATAAGCCGCCATCTTGAATACTGAACTGTAATCTTCCTCCGGCTTATATTTGAACCGGACATTTCCTTTTGTCATAGGCTTTCGTCTTTCACAATGCCGCCCAAGGCTCCCAAGGCACCCATTACGTGCAACTGGATGAGATCCAATGTTATTGATGATACTTTAGATGATTTCGTGAAGACGGATTACCTGCCTAAAAAGGAGGTCATGTCCTATCGTGCCCCTGACCCGTCCGAAGAAAGACCTCAACCAAGAGACGGAGAGGTTGTGATATTTGCTGATCACATGAGCCGGGGCTTTGCTCCTCCCGGCTCAAAATTCTTCAGAGACGTTCTGAACTTTTTCGATCTGCGACCTCAAGACATTGGACCCAATTCCGTGTCGAACATTTGTAACTTTCAAGTGTTTTGTGAGGTATACCTTGGAGAGGAACCCAACCTGCTACTCTTTAGGGAGTTATTTTACTTGAACCGCCAGAATGAATGCGCCAACGGGCCTAGCTTGGACTTGGCGGAATCTCCATTCAACGACGGAGAGATTGCCTCTTTCCTTATAATGAGCCACCAAGCCACCCAAAGGACTGGAACTAGACATGGTTCTACTGCCAAGATACTTCTCCGGCGGATGAGAACCCTCTGCCCGGCTTTCGTGCCCTGCGTCTGGAGCCAAATCACCCCCTGCCAGACAAACTATCTCAAGCTAAGCGTCAACCACTGATCCCCACCATCAACAAGATTAAGGCTCTTCTGGGAAATGGCCTTAATGGCGTTGATCTGGTCCGGGTCTGGATTGCTTGGCGGGTGATTCCCTTGAGCCGCCGCCCCGGCTTAATGTGCGATTACACGGGCCGGAAGGATGATCCTCTGCGGCACAGCCCCAACGACCTACCTGAGGACGTCGTTGACGACATGACCAAGTCCCTCTTGAACGAGAGCTTAGCAGACTGCGGGAGGACCGGCTTAAGCCCCTTCTGCCAAGCTAACCTGGCTCCGGTGGTAAGCTACCGATCTGAGCACTTTACTTTCCATTTTAACAATTTTCATTTTATCTTCAAGGAAACCTTTGTTGCATTTTTTCAGGCTAATGACAAGTTCTGGAAGGTCAGGTATGACCATGAGGCTACTAAAAAAGCCAGGAAGGCTAAAAAAGCCGCTAGGAGAGCCGCTCCCCGCAAGAAGGGGAGTAAGCCTAGCGCCTCAGAGCTGCTTCAGTTGGATGATAGCTGCGAGTCAGAGGTAGCCCTTGATTCTTTAGGCTCTTCTTTTGTTTTTTGTCTATTTTTAACCACCTTATTGACACTGATTATCAGCAGGATGATACCCGAGCGAGTAACCCGGTGGCTGAAGAGGTAACTATACTTTCCTCCGACCCGGAGCCCTTGCCAAGGCTGAAAGTCCGAAGAGTAACCCGAAAAGTAAGATTTTCACATCCTTTAGCTTATCAAGATCCTCAATTTCTTTTGAAGCGACAGATTCATGAGAGCCGGAGACACACCCGGACCAACAAGGATGCAGACCTCTCCTCCGGCTTACCTGAAGCATCAAGGAAGCGCCGGACTGAGGTTATCTCCAACTTATACCCTTTTCATCCTTTAGCGGGCGTCACTCGTCAACCACTCAATTCGTCTAATTCAAACTATCAGGAAACTTCACCCTCCTCCGGTGACTCCATGCAATCTAACCTGCCGGCTTTCAAGACTGCTCCCGGGTAATGATAATCATCTCATTTTGTGCCTATCTTATTTATGTTTTTTGTACTAACCTTTTGACTTTCAGTGCCCAAGCCAAGCTCAGCAAGAGGGCAAAGAAAAATAAACCGGTCGAAGAGCCGGACTTAACTGAACCCAACGCCTCTGCCTCTAAGCCGCCATCTGCACCAGCTCCGGAAACCGCCGCTTCAAATGAAGAACAAACCATGGCGGGTTCTGACAACCCGGAGATTCCCGGCTCAGCTCAACCGGCCGATGACCCGGATGTGGTGATTACCCGGACCGAATATGTTGAGCCGAGAAGACCCACTGTGCTGGCCAGATGCTCTGCCAAAGAAGAACTGCTGGAGCGCCACAGGGCCAGACTGGAGATCACTGACTATGCTAACTTGAGCATTGGAGACATTGTTTCTGGTTACATTGGTCAAGTGCACAACAGCCGGGACTTGGAGATTGACATGGTGAAGCAGATACAGCAAAAATCTGAGGTACAACTCTCTTTCTTGCTCCATAGTCATCCTTACCATGCTAGCCCCCAAGTCTATTACTTATGATAGAATATGTTGTAGACTTAACTTCCGGCTTACCTTCATAAACCGGCAATTATAAATAGAATCGTTCAGCATACATTAGCCCCCAAGTGCCAAGTGTCTTTGCTTGCAAAGTGCTTGGGACTTTAATGTTGCATGATAATTACTCAAACTGTAACCCGGAATTTGTACGGGCTGTCTGCAAGAAATTTGAATCTGAAATCTCTGAGCTGAAGAACCGCCTGAAGACTCAAGAAACTGAGACCCGGAAGGCCAATGCCAAATTTGAGTTCAGTGTTGCTGCACAAGAAAAACTGAAGAAGAAATTTGAAACAGAAAGAAATACTTGGGCCGAGGAGAAAACTACCTTGCTCAGCTAGACCGAACAAGCGGAGGCTGCTCTGACTGAGAGAACCGCCGAACTCTCCGGCTTAAAACGCCATGTGTCACAGATGGTCTCCGCAATCTTCGGTAAGCCATTCTGCAAGCTTTTAACAAGTTTACATTCTTTATGTCTTATAAGTCCCACCATTGCCATCAGCTCACCTGACTTTGTTATACAGGTCCCAGAAGCTCCAACCTTAATCAGAATGTTCTGACCAAGCTGAAGGCTGTTTACAACTTGGTGGAGCAACTCTACACCGGGTCACAGCGTGCTTTAGCCGTTGTGGCTCTGTCCAATGAGGTTCCGACTCACCTGGCGGACGTACTCAGGCGGCTTGCCGTTCTTCCGCAGCGCTTCCAAGAGCTAAGACGGGCCTCTGCAAGAGCCGGAGCTATAGCTGCTCTGAGCCGGGCCAAGCCTTTTCTCCCGGAGCTAGACCCGGCCGACATCGCTCTTGGATACCCCAGCCTGAAGGAAGACGGGACCCCCTTCGACCAGAAAGACTTCGCCGCCTATGTGAAAAGCGTGCGCCCGGTAGCTACCATGATTGGGAATGACACAGATCTTACCAAGTATCAGCCGGGCTATGACGCGGAGAATCAGAGGATCCCAACTCCACGCTATGAAGCAGTCAGCCTGATCCCGCCGACTCGTAAGCACACCTTCGCCCCAGAAGTTGACCCGGCCGGGTTAATTGATGATGAGGCTCAATTTGAAGCTTTGAGCGGCATTGACTGGAAATCATCAACCTTCCAGGTCATGGGAACAACCGGAGGAGCGGAGAGGGATGAGCCGGAAGCTTCGACCCAACAAGCACCTTGATTTTTTTAGGCGGCTCATGGTTACACCTTAAAACAATGCCTCACCTTTTGGACTCGGGGAGTCTTGTCATAGAGTAGGACAAACACTTAATTTTGTCGTGCCATCGTGCACGTGTTGAATGCTTAACTCCATTGAAGCCGCTTCTTTATATTCCTCCGGGTTATGTTCGACCATCTAATTTTCTTAAGTTAAAGAGCTATCTTTAATCGTCCTGCATAGAAAACAAATCACAAGTCTCTGGGCGGCTTACCGCACTGAGAGTCATATACTTTATATATAACCCAGAATATGAACCAAAGTCACCAAAGACTGGCCCTCAATTATATCCTCGACGTAACCACAATAACATACTTACAAGCCTTCAAGTATACTTCCGGTTTATGTAACCCAAATAATGAGGTTGAGAACTCAGCTCCGGTTCACCAGTATCGATAATGCTTATTGTGTGCTATCAACATTGTTAATCAAAGTTAAGCCGGCGGAGCAAGAACCACCCTTGCACACTGTTGATATGATCAAAACAACTTGTTGCAAACCAAAAGATCAAAACTTAAGGGCTTCTGATTCGAATACGACCAGAGAACCGTCCCAAAGGGGTTAAGCTAAGATTCGAATGCGATCATATAGCCCCCAGTGGTGTTGGTGTTGCCGATCAAGAGGGTACCGACAGCTATGTTCTCTTTCGTTCGAATATGACCTATGTGTGAACAGGAAGCCCCCAAATGACCTTGAGAGTTGTTTAACGACGCTGATTCGAATACAATCCACGTCGGTTCCCAAAGGGGGTTGAGCTATGATTCAAATATGATCAAGAAAAACTCCCCAATGAGCTCGGCGATTTGCCAATCAAGTGGGTATCGACAGCTATGTTCTCTTTGGTTCGAATACGACCTATGTTTGAATAGGAAGCCCCCAGGTGATCATATTGGTAACGGCCAGATTCGGATACGATCGTAAGCCGGACCCACCTCCAAGTGACCATGTAATGTTGTAATGGAAATAACACATTTACCTTTGGAGGAGAAAAGGACAGAGGTCCTGCTTTATTATTTATCATAATATATACATGGCTATAGAAATATGTACATTATGAGAGCCGGTGGCTCAAGTGTAATAAGGCCGAAGCTGAGCTATGTTCCACGGCCGACGTGTCTCCTCCTCCGACTTACGTGAATCTTTGTGCTCCCGAACATCGATAAGGTAGTATGACCCGTTGTGCAAGTTCTTGCTGACCACAAAGGGCCATTCCCAAGGCGGGGATAACTTGTGTGCATCTGTTTGATCTTGGATGAGCCGGAGCACCAGATCACCTTCCTGGAAGACCCGGGACTTAACCCGGCGGCTGTGATAACGGCGCAGGTCTTGTTGGTAAATCGCCGAGCGAGCTGCTGCCACATCACGCTGTTCGTCCAACAAGTCAAGAGCATCTTGGCGCGCCCTCTCATTATCCGCCTCAACATAAGCCGCCACTCGAGGCGAATCATGACGAATGTTGCTAGGGAGGACTGCTTCCGCTCCATAAACCATGAAGAAAGGCGTGTAACCCGTAGATCTGTTAGGAGTAGTATTGACGCTCCATAACACGGAGGGTAACTCCTCCACCCAACAACCCGGCGTCCGTTGCAAAGGGACGAAAAGCCGGGGCTTGATGCCCTTCAAGATCTCCTGATTAGCTCTCTCCGCTTGACCATTGGATTGAGGGTGAGCCACTGATGAAACATCAAGGCGAATATGCTCTCGTTGACAAAACTCCTCCATGGCGCCTTTAGATAGATTGGTACCATTGTCAGTTATAATGTTGTGTGGAAAACCAAAGCGAAATATCACCCTTTTCATGAATTGAACCGATGTGGCTGCGTCACACTTACTAACTGGCTCTGCTTCAACCCACTTTGTGAACTTGTCGACCGCCACCAAGAGGTGAGTCTTCTTATCCTTGGATCTTTTAAAAGGCCCAACCATATCAAGCCCCCAAACCGCAAACAGCCAAGTAATTGGAATCATCCTCAGCTTCTGAGCCGGCACATGAGCCCATCGCGAGAACCTCTGACAACCGTCACATTTACTAACCAAGTCCTCCGAATCAGCATGAGCCGTCAGCCAATAAAAACCATGACGAAAAGCCTTGGCCACAAGGGATTTTGAGCCGGCATGATGGCCACAATCCCCCTCGTGAATCTCACGTAGAATTTCTTGACCTTTCTCAGGGGAAACACAATGCTGGAAAGTTCCAGTGACACTGCGACAATGCAGCTCACCATTGATAATTATCATTGACTTAGACCGCCGGGTTATTTGTCTGGCCAAAGTTTCATCCTCAGGCAATTCTCCCCGGGTCATGTAAGCCAAGTATGGTATTGTCCAGTCTGGGGTAATGTGGAGAGCCACCACCAACTGTGCCTCCGGGTCAGGGACAGCCAAGTCTTCCTTTGTAGGCAACTTAACAGAAGGGTTATGCAAGATGTCCAAGAAAGTATTAGGCGGCACCGGCTTTCGCTGAGAGCCCAACCGGCTTAATGGATCAGCCACCTTGTTCTTCCTGCGATCGATGTGCTCTACTTGGTAACCCTGAAAGTGTCCAGCAATGGCATCAACTTCGCGGCGATAAGCCGCCATGAGAGGGTCCTTGGAATCCCACTTGCCCGACACTTGTTGAGCCACTAAATCTGAGTCGCCAAAGCACCTTACCCGGCTCAAGCTCATCTCCTTAGCCATCCGAAGACCATGAAGCAAGGCCTCGTACTCAGCCGCATTGTTAGTACAGGGAAACATCAACCGTAGCACGTAACGAAACTTGTCACCTCGAGGAGAAGTTAATACAACTCCAGCCCCCGAGCCCTCCAATTGCCTAGACCCATCGAAGTGAATAGTCCAATATGTATTATCCGGTTTCTCTTCAGGCACCTGCAGCTCTGTCCAATCGTTGATGAAATCCACCAATGCTTGAGATTTGACAGCAGTGCATGGCACATATTTCAGACCATGAGGCCCAAGCTCTATAGCCCACTTGGCCACTCTTCCTGTGGCTTCTCTGTTTTGGATGATATCTCCTAGGGGACCAGAACTAACCACAGTGATAGGGTGACCCAGGAAATAATGCTTAAGCTTCCGGCTTGCCATGGACACCCCGTAAACAAGCTTCTGCCAATGTGGATACCGTTGTTTGGACTCAATGAGCACTTCACTGACGTAGTAAACCGGCCGCTGAACCGGATACTCCTTACCCTCTTCCTTGCGCTCCACCACCACAACCACACTGACGGCTCGTGTGTTAGCGGCTACATACAGTAATAAGGGCTCCTTGTCAACCGGAGCAGCAAGAACTGGGGGCTCAGCCAGCTGTCTCTTCAAATCCTCAAAAGCAGCATTAGCAGCATCATTCCAGACAAAGTCATCTATTTTCTTCATCAACTGGTACAGTGGCATGGCCTTTTCCCCCAAACGGCTTATAAACCGGCTCAAAGCAGCGATGCGGCCCGCCAGACGCTGGACGTCGTTTATGCACGCCGGCTTAGCCAGAGAGGTGATTGCCTTGATCTTTCCGGGGTTAGCTTCAATGCCCCTGTGAGAAACCAGAAAACCCAAGAGTTTGCCTGCGGGAACACCAAAAACACACTTGGCCGAGTTAAGCATCATCTTGTAAGCCCGGAGATTATCAAAGGTTTCTCTAAGATCATCCACCAGGGTCTCCTTCTCCCTGGACTTAACCACGATATCATCCACATAGGCATGAACATTGCACCCAATCTGGTTATGAAGACAATTCTGCACACAAGCTGATAAGTCGCCTGTGCACTCTTGAGTCCAAAGGGCATAGACACATAACAGAAGGCTCCAAAGGGAGTGATGAACTCCGTCTTCTCCTGGTCCTTAACTGCCATTTTAATCTGATGGTATCCAGAATAAGCATCCAAAAAACTTAAGCGCTCACAACCCGCCGTAGCATCAATGATTTGATCAATACGGGGGAGAGCAAAAGGATCAGCCGGACAAGCCTTGTTTAAGTCCGTGTAGTCCACACACATCCGCCAGGTGCCGTTCTTCTTGAGCACGAGTACCGGGTTAGCTAACCATTCTGGATGAAAAACTTCGACAATAAACCCAGGCGCCAAGAGCCGGGCCACCTCCTCACCAATGGCTTTCCGCCTCTCCTCATTAAACCGCCGAAGGAATTGCCTGACCGGCTTAAATTTCGGATCAATATTGAGAGTGTGCTCAGCGAGTTCTCTAGGTACACCTGGCATGTCAGAAGGTTTCCATGCAAAAATGTCCCTATTCTCACGGATGAACTCGATGAGCGCGCCTTCCTATTTCGGATCCAGATTGGCACTGATGCTAAACTGCTGGGACGAGTCACCTGGGACAAAGTCAACAAGTTTAGTCTCATCAGCTGACTTAAATTTCATTGCTGGCTCATGCTCCGTGGTCGGCTTTTTCAAAGACGTCATATCTGCCGGGTCAACATTGTCCTTATAAAACTTCAACTCCTCTGTTGCACAAACAGATTCTGCATAAGCCGCGTCACCTTCCTCACACTCCAAGGCTATCTTTCTGTTGCCATGAACCGTAATCGTCCCATTGTGACCCGGCATCTTGAGCTTCAAATACACGTAACACGGCCGTGCCATGAACTTGGCGTAAGCCGGCCGCCCGAATAAAGCATGATACGAACTTCTTATCTTAACCACCTCAAAGGTTAATTTTTCCGCCCTGTAGTTGTACTCATCTCCAAAAGCCACTTCCAGCTTGATCTTACCAACTTACCAGGCAGCACACCATGGAAAACAATATTGGACTGGCTGAGGTTCTTATCAATCAACCCCATACGATGGAAGGTCTCATAATAGAGGATGTTGATGATGCTGCCTCCGTCCATGAGCACTTTAGTGAATTTATATCCCCCCACCTGAGGAGCCACCACTAGAGCCAGGTGACCCGGATTATCAACCCGGGGAGGGTGATCTTCCCTACTCCACACAATAGGCTGCTCAGACCATCTTAAATAGCGTGGAACCGCCGGCTCAACAGCATCCACAGCCCTTTTGTGAAGCCTCTGATCTCGCTTGCACAGACTGGTGGTAAACACATGATACTGTCCACCATTGAGCTGCTTTGGATTGGTCTGGTATCCCCCCTGCTGCTGCTGATGACCCTGGCCGGACTGCTGATTAAAGCCCCCTTGAACATTCTGAGAATTGGAATTTGAACCGCCGCCCGGGCCATGAAAGCCGCCAGCGCCTGAGCCGCCGCCCGGGCCACCGTTGCCATTGAAAGCATTGGAATTTTTAAAGGCTTTCATGATTGCGCAGTCCTTCCACAGATGAGTGGCCGGCTTTTCCCTAGAGCCATGCCTTGGACAAGGCTCATTCAACAACAGCTCAAGCGTCGGGCCTGACCCACCGGCGCAGGGAGGTGGTCTCCCCTTGCGCCGGTGGTTGTTACCCTGTGAACTGGCGTTGGCCACAAACTCCATACTGCCATCAGCCTTACGCTTGTTACCTCCCTGGTTCGCCGGGTTATGCTGGGGGCCCTTGCCATTGCCATTCCGTTTTCCCTTCCCTGTCCTTTCATCATCCGACGCGGGATCCTTGGTACTATCAGAGTCAGCGTACTTAACCAGAGCCGCCATCAGTGTACCCATATCGTTGCAATCGCGCTTGAGCCGCCCGAGCTTCATCTTCAGGGGCGCAAAGCGACAATTCTGCTCTAACATTAAGACTGCAGAGCCGGCATCCTTGTTATCAGATGAATGTATTATCTCTTTGACCCGGCGAACCCAATGGGTTGTAGATTCACCCTCGTGCTGCTTACAGTTAGTCAAATCCACAATTGACATAGACTGCCTACAGGTATCTTTGAAGTTTTGGATGAACCGGGCTTTTAGTTCAGCCCAAGACTCGATAGAGTTTGGTGGCAGTCCCTTCAACCAAGTGCGGGCAGTCCCATCTAACATCATGGTGAAGTACTTGGCCATTGCCGCTTCACTGACCTCCAGCAACTCCATGGCCATCTCGTAACTCTCGATCCAGGCTCCGGGTTGTAAATCAGCCGTGTAATTAGGCACCTTCCTAGGCCCTTTGAAATCCTTGGGCAGACATTCATTGCGGAGAGCTGGCACCAGACAAGGGACACCTCCAGTCCTCGTAGGTATACCCGCATCAATAGAAGCCGTCGGATAAGCCGGGGGTGGCTGATGACCCGTCAACTGAGGCGCCTGCTCTGCCTCTTGCCGTGCTCTGTCTTGGTCTACCGCGTGAAAGGCTCCGTTATGAGCCGGGCCGTGGCCAGGAGGCAAGTCATGGCGTCGGACATTGCTTGAGCCGGTCGCTGAGACCATGTGTCTGCTATAACTCGGGCTCTGGCCCGGACGAGGGGTTGAATGAATCCTGTCCCGGCTATAAGAATATGCCTCCTGCTGCGCCAGAGCCGTCTGAAGGAGTTCTTTGACCCGGCGGGTTTCAACCGCCGTTGGAGAGTCACCATCGATTGGGAGAGCCGCCAGTCGCGCTGCCGCGGCGACCATGTTTTCCAATGGGTTGGCATAATGACCTGGTGGTATTGGCACATACTGAGGCGGGGCAGCGTTCACCCGGGGAGGCCCCATCACTTGGGGCTGAATTGACGTCCCAGCCCCAGGCGTCGTGACCTCTGGCGGGTTACTGGGCCCTGCATAGGCGTGTTGAAGAGGTTTCGAGGATCGTAAACCAGAGGGAGTCGAGATTGGGCCTTTTGATGCCTCCTTCTCATGACCTCATTGGACGCGTTCTGATCCATCGTGAGCCGGAAAGACTGTGCCTGAATCAGCTGAGTCTGGGCGTCGAGAGCCACCCGCTCCGCAACCATCCTGATTCCTTCCGCCGCCAGATCCTCCTTGGCTTTTGCTAGATCCATCTTTAACTGTGCCACCTCCGCGTCATGCTGAGCTTGATCCGCTGGGACGACCGTAGCGGTTAGCAGGGCCGTCATCTTGTCTGTGAGATCCATCAGCACCTGAGCCGGCGAGGGCACAGGGCTTCCTGCCCCGGCGGTGGGGTTTTGAACAGGTTGTGCGCCAGCCATGAAGATTCCAACCCGGCTCGGTGGCTCAAAGGGGTCCAGAATACTGTCGCCATCGGAACAACCCCTGAGCCTGCCATCTTGAAGTTGGTATAACGAATCGGTCTCCTCTGTGGATGACTCGCCGTCAGAACGAGCGGCCGTCTCATCACCAGATCCAAATCCTTCAGAGAGCTCTCCATAGACGCATCCCACGAAAGCACGCTTCAAGGCAGGCAAAGTCCAGGCGGGTCGTGCACGTTGAGCCGTCTCGATGAGATCGGCGCAGAGGTCCGGCTCAGGGCCGGCTCACCAATCTTGCCAATAAAGACATGGATTCCGCCGAAGGGGACCCGGTACCCGTTCTCAATTGAGCCGGCGTCGGGGCCCCAATTTGCATCGTCGATGTAGAGCTTGCCGCGACGACTCTTGGTCATCCGGCCCACAGCGTATCCCTTGAGCCCTTCAAAGCTGCCCTTCAAGAACTCAAATCCACCATGCGCTGGCCCCACGGTGGGCGCCAATTGTCGTGGAATTGTCACGGCAGATGTCCTCGTGCAAGGACTTAGTCGTGGAGCCATCGCTGCTAGGAAGCTTAAAGGGGTTAAACGGGACAAGGAACACGAGGGTTATACTGGTTCGGCCCCTTACGGTGAAGGTAAAAGCCTACGTCCAGTTGAGGTGGTATTACTTAGGGTTTCGATGACCAGGGAGCTTAATCGCTATGCCCGACTCTCGATCTGTTGTCTCTCGTCCTGAACCGCCACCGGGTCGTCCCTTTATATAGAGAGGTTGACGCCCCGCGGCTCTCAGAGTCCCGGCCAGCTTATAACAGTATCCGGCTCGGACTCTTAACTACTCTTGCCTTACATTACAAGTCTTGCCATAACGGCGGGTTATCACTACGGGCCTTAAGCCGCCTCCGGTCTTAAGCCCATTATTGATCCGCCATCCTCAAGCTTGGTATTGGGCTTCACGTAATGATCATTATGACGTAACCCGGCCCCTCCTGGGCGGGTGACTCTAATGGTTATATCCTCAACAGGGGTCATGCTCCTGAGGGAGTTCTTGACGCTGCGAGTTGCCCCGCTCCAGGCGCGCGCACGCCCCCTGTGGGAGCTTGAAGAAGAGGGAAACAAGACCCGCCTGAGGCCGGGGGCCCTGCCTGACGATGAATTGGCCGCTGTTTTGCGCCTCATAGATGGGGACAACCAGGAGTACCCACCAAGCGCCTTCGCCCCCCTGTTCCAACGCAGGGACCGGGAAGAATTCGTCGCCTCCAGGCCGACCTTTGACGCGCGTGGGCTGGTGCCGCCGGCGCTCCCGGGAGCCCCTGCGGCACCGAAACCGGTGGAGGTGTCTTCTGACGAGTCCCGCGGGGAAGGGGAAGAGGAGGTGGACTCGGAGAAGACTCTGGAAGAGGTGGGGGAGACTTCCCCTCTGAGCAAGGCCGAGATCCTCCGCGCCCTTCCTGACGATGCCGAGGCCGACGCCCGCCAAGGGGAGAGGGAGCAGCCCCTCATCCCGACGAGGGGTGGGTCATCGCTGGTGGCTCGCGATGTCGCCTCCGTCCTGACACCTCCTGGGGCTGGCTCCGGCTCTACCTCCGCACCGCCTGGCGCCGCCGGAGCCCGAACGCCTGCTCCTCAGGTGCCGATGCTGTCAGGCTTCAAGCTCCCCAAGTGGAAGTATGTTGCGGTGGATCAGTAAGTGTCTTAAGTTTCGCCTTGTCCCTATTTGTACTCATCATTTCCTGATGCTCGCCCTTGGTTGATCAGGCCGACATCTTCGGTGAAGAAGAGGAAGAAGGATACGGCGGCTGTGCCTCCCTCCGCAGAGAAAGGAGGCAGCAGCGCCCGCATCTCCCCAGCCCGGTCATCCTCGCAGGGCCAAGAGGAACACCTCTGCATGGAATCAGCCCCCATGGCTCCGCTGGCTCTGGTGGCGCCGGCGCTTGGCGCAGCTGATGAGGTCTTAGCTTCTCCGGAACCCGCGATCTCCTAGGCCCTGGTGACGATGTCGCCTCCTCCCATTGCTGCACCTCCACTCCTAGGTTCTTCTGCTCCTGCTGCTATTCTGGAACGTGCTCTTTCGGAGATGACCCAGCTGCAGGCGGATCTCCTGGGCGCGGACCCACGCCTGCTGGCCGGGCGCATGGAGCTAGCCTCAGGCTGGCTCCACTCCGGCTTGGCGGTTCGCGCAGCGCTGGGCCAGGCCGCTGCGGCTTCTGAGAAGGAGAAGCAGAGTGCCGCCAACGCCGCAGCCGACCGTGAGATGGCGCTGAAAGACGCCAAGGTCGCCCGTGACCGCTGCCGGGTGCTGGAGGACGAGTTGCAGAGCCTCCGCGACAAGCACACCGAAGAAGCACGCTGCCATCAAGCGAAGGAGGAGGAGATGAAGGCCCGGGAGGACGCCGTCAAGAACCGTGATGCTGAGCTGGCAAAGTTGGGGAGGATGAAGGTGTAACACCCACGATGCGGCTATATCTCCCACGTGTCGAGGCACGACTTAGAGGCATAACCGCATTGTAGGTATTGTCGCAAGAAGGGTCATCTTCACACAATCCCATGTAATGAACAAGAATGGGATAACGAGAGTTGGCTTACAATCACCACTTCACACAATACATAAATTAATTCATACATCATCCAAAATCTGCACATAGACCGACTACGGTCAAATCCAAATGAAAATAAGATAACCCCAAATGCTAGATCCCCGATCGTCCCAACTGGGCTCCACTACTGATCATCAGGAAACGAAACATAGTAACGACCATGTTCCTCGCCGAACTCCCACTTGAGCTCGGTTGCATCAACTGCACTGGCATCATCGACACCTGCAACTGTTTTGGTAGAATCTGTGAGTCACGAGGACTCAGCAATCTCACACCCGCGAGATTAAGACTATTTAAGCTTATAGGAAAGGATGGTGTAATGAGGTGGAGCTGCAGCAGGCACTAAGCATATATGGTGGCTAACATACTCAAATGAGAGCAAGAAGAGAAGCAACGCAACGGTCGCGAAGCTAGAAATGATCAAGAAGTGATCCTGAAACTACTTACGTTCATGCATAACTCAAACCGTGTTCCCTTCCCGGACTCCGCCGACAAGAGACCATCACGGCTACACACACGGTTGATGTATTTTTAATTAAGTCAAGTGTCAAGTGCTCTACAACCGGACATTAACAAATTCCCATCTGCCTCATAACCGCGGGCACGGCTTTCGAAAGATAATACCCTGCAGGGGTGTCCCAGCTTAGCCCATTATAAGCTCTCACGGTCAACGAAGGATAAACCTTCTCCCGGGAAGACCCGATCAGTCTCGGAATCCCGGTTTACAAGACATTTCGACAATGGTAAAACAAGACCAGCAAAGCCGCCCGATGTGCCGACAAATCCCGATAGGAGCTGCACATATCTCGTTCTCAGGGCAACACCGGATGAGACTAGCTACGAGTAAAACCAGCCCTCAAGTTTCCCCAAGGTGGCCCCGCAGGCAGCTCGGTTCGGACCAACACTCGAAGGAGCACTGGCCCGGGGGGTCTAAAATAAAGATGACCCTCGGGCTCGCGAAAACCCAAGGGAAAAGTATAGGTGGTAGGTGGTCAAATGGTAAAACCAAGGTTGGGCCTTGCTAGAGGAGTTTTATTCCAGGCGAACTGTCAAGGGGGTCCCATAAATCACCCAACCGCGTAAGGAACGCAAACTCAAGGAACATAATACCGGTATGACGGAAACTAGGGCGGCAAGAGTGGAACAAAACACTAGGCATAGGCCGAGCCTTCCACCCTTTACCAAATATATAGATGCATTAATTAAATAAGAGATATTGTGATATCCCAAAATATCCATGTTCCAACATGGAACCAACTTCAACTTCACCTGCAACTAGCAACGCTATAAGAAGGGCTGAGCAAAAGCGGTAACTTAGCCAAACAACGGTTTGCTAGGAAAGGATGGTTAGAGGCTTGGCATGGCAATATGGGAGGCATGATATAGCAAGTGGTAGGTAGCGCAACATAGCAATAGAGCGAACAACTAGCAAAGCAAAGATAGAAGTGATTTCGAGGGTATGGTCATCTTGCCTGCAAGGTTCTCAGAGTTGTCGAAAGCTTGATCCTCGTAAGCGTACTCAACAGGTTCCTCGTTCATGAACTCGTCTCCGGGCTCTACCCACAGCAAGAACACTAGAAATGGAACCACAATCAATCACGGGAAATGCACAAGCAACATGATGCAAAACATGCATGATATGCGAGATATGATATGTGATGCATATGCGTGCTCCGGAAGAAAAAAGATGAACAAGGCAGTAACTTGGCAAACCAAGTATGCCACTGGAAATATGAGATGATTTCGGATGAAATCGATATAAAGATCACCGGAAACGGATGCACGGTTTGCAAATGGCAAGCAAAACAAGAATGACACGATTCTGCGATTAACAGCAAGATAGCACTTAGAATACATCACATAACTATGCTACAGCACCCCAACATAGCAACAAAGCATATGGCAATAATATAAAGGAGATGCTTGACAAAAGATGAACACTGAGCTACGGCTAGATCGCACCATAACAGGCTCAAACAAGCATGGCAAAAGTGCAAAAGATATCAGCTTCACAGACTTGGTGAAAATACTAAACATGGCTGAAACAACATCAGGTAGCAATGTTCAGAGCAAGCAAAACACATGCTACAGGAACTTGTCATAAGAAAACAAAGCATGGCATGAATCTACTAAATGCATAGAATAAAAGTACCTTACTGACCATCAGCCAAAAAGGATCAGAAGATATGATGGCACTCATGTAAACATAGCGAGTTTCGTTAACAGGTTTCAGACTTAACAGAAAACAGAACATGGCATTAACAGAGTTATGAAGGCATGTTGGTGAGCTTGATTCACTCATCACAAAGCAATGCATGACAAAACAAGCATACGTACAGCAAGATGACATGTTTATGAAACTAACCATGGCAAGAGAAAGTTCATAGCATGTATGGATCAACTACACCGACGTTGGCAAAATTGAATATCATGTTAACATTCTGCCAGAAACATTTTATAGCAAAAGTAGAGTAAGATTAAGACATGCTATAGCACTCCATAATTTCAAACAGGGGCATGGATGGATAGATCACAACTATATCTACAAAACATCCTTACAGAACATGCCTAAAAGAAGCATGGATCTCTCTGTAGTAACATGGATACATGGCAACAAAATAACAGCAGTCACAGACTTGGCAAAATTCTAAGTCCCTGAAAACAGAAACATCACGAAGCCTAGTTTGCATGCTTGTACTAGTCACCAAATACATCACAAAAATACATGGCATACACCTATGTAAAGATGGCATGGCATAGATCAAAGCACTTGTAGAGCTCATGCTCATAAGATGCACACATCAATTGCAACGAAAGTAACAAATCACCAACTTCTGATAAGTAACAGCAGTAAACAACATATATCACTCCTGCACCAGAGATTTGGGCATCAATATGGACTCAAACGGGCATGGCACAATGGAACAAAATGAAGAGCATCTCGTGACGAACATTTCGGTATATCATGCACGCAAAACGGAGCAGTATGTAATGAGATATGATCCATGAACATGAGCACATAATGCAATATCCTCAGGACTTGGCAGAAAACGAGGGGGGAAAGTCAACCTTCTCCCGATCCAGATCTGGCGCGTTCTTCCAAGATCGCCGGAGTTCGGCCGGAGTTGAGGAAGGAGGAGGACGGAGGGGACGACGACGGGCGCCGGGCGGCGAGCTCGCCGGCGGGCGCGACAGCGAGGTGACGAGGCGGCGGGGACGGCGACCGGCGGGCGCGGGCGACGCGCGGGAGGAGCGGTGGACGCGGCGGCGGTCGGCGACGGCGCGGCGAACGGCGGCGACCGGCGGGCGGCGGGGGAGCCGCGGGAGGGCGCGGGCGTACGGGCCGCGGGGGCCTCGCGCGGGCTTCGCGGGCCGGCGGCGGTGGGCGGCGGCGCTGCCACGTGTCGCGCTCCGATTGGTCGGGCGTGGCGGCGGGATTCGTCCGGCGCCGGGCGGACGTGTGGGCGAACACTTGAGAGCATGGAGGGGACTTAGATGGGTTATTGGGCTGTTTGGAGGGGTTTTTTGCTGCAACACACAAAAGGCCTTTGCGGTTACCCGGTTAACCGTTGGAGCATGAAACGACCTCCAAATGGAACGAAACTTGACAGGTGGTCTACCGGTGGTGTCCCAAGGCCACTTGGCAAACCTCGGTCCATTCCAAGAACGTTTAACACCCGCTCACAAAAAGAGACAAGAGGGGGTGCGCCGGTGCATGTGGGAGTGCCGGATTGCAAAACGGACAATGGGAAAATGCTCGGATGCATGAGACGAACACGTATGCAAATGAGATGTGCATGATGACATGATATGAGATGCATGACATGAACAAAATGCGAAACAAAAGACAAAAACCCAACCACGGAGGGAATATCATAACACATAGCCGAAAATGGCAAGAGTTGGAGTTATAAATATGGAAAGTTACATCCGGGGTGTTACAACACTCCACCACTACAAGAGGATCTCGTCCCGAGATCTAGGACTGGAAGAACTCCGGATATTTGGAACGAAGGTGGTCCTCGCGTTCCCAGGTGGCTTCTCAGTCGGAATGGTGCGACCACTTCACTTTCAGGAATTTGATTGACTTGTTGCGAGTCTTGCGCTCAGTTTCTTCAAGAATAGCAACGGGGTGCTCATGATAAGATAGATCTTCTTGGAGATCAATCTCTTCGAAGTTGATGTTGCGCTCAGGAGTCTTGAAGCACTTGCGAAGCTGTGACACGTGGAACACATCGTGCACGTTCGCGAAGTTGGAGGGAAGCTCAAGGTGATAGGCGAGGTCGCCTCTTTTGCCAATGATCTTGAAAGGACCCACGTATCTAGGGGCAAGCTTCCCTTTGATACCGAAGCGACGAGTGCCTTTCATTGGAGAGACGCGGAGGTAGACATGGTCTCCGATCTCGAAAGCCAAGTCACGGTGCTTACTATCATAGTAACTCTTCTGGCGTGATTGCGCGGCTTTGAGATTTTCACGGATGACTTTACACATTTCTTCAGCCTCTGTGATTAAGTCATTGCCAAGAAGTTGGCGTTCACCAGTCTCTGACCAATTGAGAGGAGTACGGCACTTTCTGCCATATAGAATCTCGAATGGGGCCTTGCCCGAACTCGCTTGGAAGCTGTTGTTGTAGGAGAACTCGGCATATGGAAGACAATCTTCCCACTTCAAGCCAAAGGAAATGACACAAGCCCTGAGCATATCTTCAAGGATTTGATTGACTCGCTCGACTTGGCCACTAGTTTGAGGATGGAAAGTTGTGCTGAAGTGAATGTTGGTGCCCATGGCCTTCTGGAAGGAGTCCCAGAACTTAGAAGTGAAGATGCTTCCATGATCTGAAGAAATCAATTGTGGAATGCCGTGCAAGGAGACAATCCTGGAGGTGTATAGCTCTGCCAACTGAGCTGCTGTGATAGATTCTTTGATTGGAAGGAAATGAGCCACTTTAGTAAGCTTGTCGATGACAACGAAGATAGCATCATTTCCGCGCTTGGACTTGGGAAATCCAGTCACGAAGTCCATCTCGATATGATCAAACTTCCATTCTGGGATAGCAAGAGGTTGAAGGAGACCAGCTGGTCGTTGGTGTTCTGCTTTCACCCTTCGACAGGCATCACATTCATTCACGAATTGAGCGATTTCTCGCTTCATTCGAGTCCACCAATACGACTGCTTAAGGTCATGGTACATCTTCGTACTTCCAGGATGAATGGAAAGAAGAGAATTGTGTGCCTCGTTCATAATGACTTTCCTTAGATCACCTTTAGGAACCACAATCCGGTCCTCGAAGAATAAAGTGTCTCTGTCATCAATGCGATAGCACTTGTATTTGGAAAGACCATTGTCAATACCACGTTTCACCTTCTTCACCATGGTATCCGGAGTTGTGCCTCACGAATTTGATCTTCCAAAGTAGGAGAGACTATGAGGTTGGCAAGAAAGCCCTGAGGAACAACTTGGAGATTCAGCTTGCGGAAAGCTTCACAAAGATCCGGTTGGAATGGCTTGAGGATTAAGCTGTTGCAATAAGCCTTCCTGCTCAAAGCATCTGCAATGACGTTGGCCTTGCCTGGAGTATACTCAATACTCAGATTGTACTCTTGAATCATTTCGACCCATCGAGTTTGTCTGAGGTTGAGGTTGGGCTGAGTGAAGATGTACTTGAGACTCTTGTGATCGGTGAATATGTCCACTTTTCTTCCCAACAAGAGATGTCTCCATGTTATTAATGCATGGACAACTGCCGCCAACTCAAGATCGTGAGTGGGGTAGTTCTTTTCGTTGGGCTTCAACTGACGAGAGGTATAGGCCACAACTTTATTCTCTTGCATTAACACAACATCGAGACCTTGAAGAGAAGCATCACAGAAAACTTCAAATGGCTTGGATTCGTCAGGAGGAGTTAAGACAGGAGTTGTGACGAGTTTCTCTTTGAGAGTGTTGAAAGCAACATCACACTCAGGAGTCCAGACATACTTCGCATGCTTCTAGAGGAGGTTGGAAAGAGGCTTTGCAATCTTAGAGAATTTCTCAACGAATCTTCGGCAATAGCTTGCAAGACCAAGAAAACTGCGAAGCTGCTTGACATTCTGAGGAGGTTCCCAATTCACAATTGCAGACACCTTCTCGGGATTAACAGTGATGCCCTTGGCAGAGATGATATGACCAAGGTAAAGAACTTCATCAAGCCAAAACTCACATTTGGAAAACTTCGCATAGAATTGATACTCTCTGAGCTTGTCGAGCACCAATCGCAAATGTTTGGCATGATCCTTCTTATTCTTGGAGAAGACCAAGATATCATCGAGATACACCAGGACGAATTCATTGGTATAGGGATTGAAGATGAAGTTCATCATTCGAGAGAATGTTGGAGGAGCATTGACAAGGCCGAAAGACATGACAGTATATTCATAAGAACCAACGCTTGTTCTGAATGCTGTCTTGGGAATATCTTCTTCACGAATGCGAATCTGATGATAACCCATTCGAAGGTCAAGCTTGGAGAATACTTTAGCACCTTTGAGTTGCTCGAATAGCTCATTGATGTTGGGAAGTGGATACTTGTTCTTGATTGTCTTCTTGTTTAGTGGACGGTAGTCGACACAAAGTCGGTCCGTGCCATCCTTCTTCTGGACAAAAAGAACACCACAACCCCACGGAGATGAACTCGGTCTGATCAAACCCAGACGCTCTTGTTCATCGAGATGTTTCTTCAATTCCTTCAGCTCCTTGGGTCCAAGCTTGTAAGGACGCTTGCAAACGGGTTCAGTGCTGGGCTCAAGATCGATAACGAACTCAACTGGCCGGTGAGTAGGCATACCCGGAAGCTCTTCTGGAAAGACAACTTGATACTCACAAATGACTAGAATTTGAGAAATAGCATCCAATTCGCCCTTCTCATTGAGAGAAAATAACTGAATGGTTTCATCACGAGCGGCATAGATGATAACATCCTCAGAAGAGTGTGTCAATTAAATTTCCCTGGCAGCACAATCAAGTTGAGCCTTGTGCTTAGAAAGCCAGTCCATCCCGAGAATTAGATCAATATCAGAGTCACCAAGAACAATTGGAGAAGACAGAAATTTATAGTCGCCCATCTTGATACCGACATTCGGAACCATCATGCTAGAGCTCAAACGCTTAGCCGGAGAAATAACTTGCATTGCTCTAGATAATTCCTCTGTGTCAAAGTTGTGCTTCGATGCAAAAGGATATGACATGAAAGAATGCGATGCACCAGTATCAAATAAAACTTTTGCAGGAATATCATTAACTGAGAGATTACCCATTATCACATCAGTAGATTCCTCCCCTTGAGCTGCATTCATCATGTTCACCTTTGCAAACTTGGGATTATGTTTGACCACTGCATTGCTGGATGATCTCACAAGAGGAGGAGGCGGAAGGCGCCTTTGGTTGAAACACTTGTTAGCATAGTGACCTTTCTGCTGACACTTGTTGCAAGTCACCTCTGAGAGTGGACGATGATAAGGAGCATTCGACTTTGGAGCTTGATTCTGAGACTTGTTCTGATAGCCAGAGTTTGGTGGGTGGGAAGATCCATGGCCACCTTTGTTCTTCTGCTGGTAAGGCTGACGAAACGGAGGAGGAGGAGGCAACCAGAACTTCTGTTGCTTAGCAGCCACTAGTGAGGAAGAAGAAGACTGAACTGCATCCCTGACTCTCTTCTTAGAAGCCCCACACTTGAGCTGAGCAGCCTCTTGCTTCAGTGCCATATTGTAGAAATCATCGTACTTGGTCGGCTCAAAAAGCACAAGAGGTAATTGCAGATCTTCTCTAAGGCCACCTCTGAATTGATAGATCATGCTCTTTTCATCAGGAACGTCTTGCTTAGCAAAGCGAGCGAGTTTCTGAAACTGAGTATTGTATTGATACACGGACATGCTGCCTTGCTTGAGATTGCGGAACTCCTCACGCTTGCTCTCAACAACAGTTTGTGGAATGTGGTGAGCTTTGAAGTCTCGGCGGAAATCATCCCAGGTAACCACACGACCTCCTCTGGAATCTTTGTATTGTTGATACCACTCGGCAGCTTGATCCTTGAGTTGAAAAGAAGCGAACTTGACAAAGTCCTCAGGCCTGACATTGCTACATTCAAAATGCTTGTTTATGTCCACGAGCCAATCATCGGCGTCTGTGGCCTCGGCACAGTAACTGAAAGACTTCGGCTGATTAGCGAGGAACTGGTTGAGGGTAGCGAAGTGAGGCTGATTGTTGCCTTGGCCTTGATTTCCTTGATTGCCTTGCCCTTGGGTGCGCTCTTGCAAGAGTTGCAAAATCATCTGAGCATTGGCGTTGGTGGCTGCCATGATAGCTTGCCATGCCTCCGGAGGCAGAGGTGGTGGCGGAGGGTTCGCCTGACTCCCCTCATTGCGTTCTGGATTCTGACGCGTTGGCGGAGCCATCCTGAAGAGGGTGACACCCGTTAGCATCTTGATAGACAAATAGACAAGTTGAATCAACGGATAGAAATTGCAACATATAGTCTTCGCAATAAACATTCGAACGAGGATGAACGAATGAATTCCATAGTAAATCATCACACTTCCATAAGGTGAGAAGCCACTTGATAAGAGATTGATGAATAAAATAACAAGGTGCAACTGGAACAAATAAGTGGCAAGGATTACCCAATCACGAACCAAATATCTGCGGGAAGAAATGCTATGAGCTACTTGAATCCCACCTATAAACTCCCGAAACTTTCTGGTTATGCAATCTGGTGTTGGGGATACAGGGGACACAAAATATATCACCCAAACTAGCAATCCCTAGATCCAGCTGTATCCATCCATCAACACATAACCAAGAAACCTTCGGAAATCGTGTACCTCAACCTTCGAAAAGCATCCGTTATACGAGTTATGGCAATACTCCCGAACTCCCGCCCCAGTACTGGGTGGCGTCGAGGTGATCTCACCAACAACTGCATAAAAGAGATTTTCGATGTCGGCGAAACTCAGGTATTCCAGAACTGCAACGATAAAATTGTGATGACAGCACCTCGGAGCTCAACTCCTCGGGACACTGCCACAACCCCTAAATGTCAGGAGGCACCAAGAACAATGTTCTCGTCACAAAACCATCGGAACGATTCCAAGATACCCGTGTGATCCTAAATTTTTTTTAGTGAGATTTGAGGAGAGAAGAGTCAAAACTTCTACGTCAGGAGGCCTCACCAGAGCGACGAAGGGACTGAGGAGTAAAAAGAATCCTAATCTCCGATATATATAATCCTAAGACTCAAAACATTTTTGTTCTAGACTCAACAACGCCAGCGATTCGATCAAGCAGGGGGCTCCTAAGTCGGGGATGGCTCTGATACCAACTTGTAACGCCCACGATGCGGCTATATCTCCCACGTGTCGAGGCACGACTTAGAGGCATAACCGCATTGTAGGTATTGTCGCAAGAAAGGTCATCTTCACACAATCCCATGTAATGAACAAGAATGGGATAACGAGAGTTGGCTTACAATCGCCACTTCACACAATACATTAATTAATTCATACATCATCCAAAATCTACACATAGACCGACTATGGTCAAATCCGAATGAAAATAAGATAACCCCAAATGCTAGATCCCCGATCGTCCCAACTGGGCTCCACTACTGATCATCAGGAAACGAAACATAGTAACGACCACGTTCCTCGTCGAACTCCCACTTGAGCTCGGTTGCGTCAACTGCACTGGCATCGTCGGCACCTGCAACTGTTTTGGTAGAACCTGTGAGTCACGAGGACTCAGCAATCTCACACCCGCGAGATCAAGACTATTTAAGCTTATAGGAAAGGATGGTGTAATGAGGTGGAGCTGCAGCAGGCACTAAGCATATATGGTGGCTAACATACGCAAATGAGAGCGAGAAGAGAAGCAACGCAACGATCGCGAAGCTAGAAATGATCAAGAAGTGATACTGAAACTACTTACGTTCATGCATAACTCAAACCGTGTTCACTTCCCGGACTCCGCCGAGAAGAGACCATCACGGCTATACACACGGTTGATGTATTTTTAATTAAGTCAAGTGTCAAGTGCTCTACAACCGGACATTAACAAATTCCCATCTGCCTCATAACCGCGGGCACGGCTTTCGAAAGATAATACCCTGCAGGGGTGTCCCAACTTAGCCCATTATAAGCTCTCACGGTCAACAAAGGATAAACCTTATCCCGGGAAGACCCAATCAGTCTCGGAATCCTGATTTACAAGACATTTTGACAATGGTAAAACAAGACCAGCAAAGCCGCCCGATGTGCCGACAAATCCCGATAGGAGCTGCACATATCTCGTTCTCAGGGCAACACCGGATGAGACTAGCTACGAGTAAAACCAGCCCTCAAGTTTCCCCAAGGTGGCCCCGCAGGCAGCTCGGTTCGGACCAACACTCGAAGGAGCACTGGCCCGGGGGTCTAAAATAAAGACGACCCTCGGGCTCGCGAAAACCCAAGGGAAAAGTATAGGTGGTAGGTGGTCAAATGGTAAAATCAAGGTTGGGCCTTGCTGGAGGACTTTTATTCAAGGCGAACTGTCAAGGGGGTCCCATAAATCACCCAACCGCGTAAGGAACGCAAACTCAAGGAACATAATACCGGTATGACGGAAACTAGGGCGGCAAGAGTGGAACAAAACACCAGGCATAGGCCGAGCCTTCCACCCTTTACCAAATATATAGATGCATTAATTAAATAAGAGATATTGTGATATCCCAAAATATCCATGTTCCAACATGGAACCAACTTCAACTTCACCTGCAACTAGCAACGCTATAAGATGGGCTGAGCAAAAGCGGTAACTTAGCCAAACAACGGTTTGCTAGGAAAGGATGGTTAGAGGCTTGACATGGCAATATGGGAGGCATGATATAGCAAGTGGTAGGTAGCGCAGCATAGCAATAGAGCGAACAACTAGCAAAGCAAAGATAGAAGTGATTTCAAGGGTATGGTCATCTTGCCCGCAAGGTTCTCAGAGTTGTCGAAAGCTTGATCCTCGTAAGCGTACTCAACAGGTTCCTCGTTCACGAACTCGTATCCTGGCTCTACCCACAGCAAGAACACAAGCAATGGAGCCACAATCAATCACGGGAAATGCACAAGCAACATGATGCAAAACATGCATGATATGCAAGATATGATATGCGATGCATATGCGTGCTCCGGAAGAAAAAGGATGAACAAGGCAGTAACTTGGCAAACCAAGTATGCCACTGGAAATATGAGATGATTTCGGACGAAATCGATATAAAGATCACCGGAAACGGATGCACGGTTTGCAAATGGCAAGCAAAACAAGAATGACACGATTCTGCGATTAACAGCAAGATAGCACTTAGAATACATCAAGTAACTATGCTACAGCACCCCAACATAGCAACAAAGCATATGGCAGTAATCTACAGGAGATTCTTCACAAAAGATGAACAGTGAGCTACGGCTAGATCACATCATAACAGGCTCAAACAAGCATGGTAAAAGTGCAAAAGATATCAGCTTCACAGACTTAGTGAAAGTACTGAACATGGCTGAAACAGCATCAGGTAGCAATGTTCAGAGCAAGCAAAACACATGCTACAGGAACTTGTCATAGCAAAACAAGGCATGGCATGAATCTACTAAATGCATAGAACAAAAGTACCTTACTGACCATCAGCCAAAAAGGATCAGAAGATATGATGGCACTCATGTAAACATAGCGAGTTTCGTTAACAGGTTTCAGACTTAACAGAAAAAAGAACATGGCATTAACAGAGTTATGAAGGCATGTTGGTGAGCTTGATTCACTCATCACAAAGCAATGCATGACAAAACAAGCATACCTACAGCAAGACGACATATTTATGAAGCTAAACATGGCAAGAGCAAGTTCATAGCACGTATGGATCAACTACAACAACCTTGGCAAAATTGAATATCATGTTAACGTTCTGCCAGAAACATTTTATAGCAAACGTAGAGCAAGATTAAGACATGCTATGCACTCCATAATTGCAAACAGGGGCATGGATGGATAGAGCACAACTATATCTACAAAACATCCTTACTGAACATGCCCAAAAGAAGCATGGATCTCTCTGTAGACACATGGATACATGGCAACAAAATAACAGCAGTCACAGACTTTGCAAAATTCTAAGTCCTTGAAAACAGAAACATCACGTAGCCTAGTTTGCATGCTTGTTCTAGTCACCACATAGATCACAAAAACACATGGCATACACCTCTCTAAATATGGCATGGCATAGATCAAAACATCTGTAGAGCTCAAGCTCATAAGATGCACACATCAATTGCAACAAAAATAACAAATCACCAAGTTCTAATAAGTAACAGCAGTAAACAACATATAGCACTCTTGCACCAGAGATATTTGGGCGTCAATATGGACTCAAACGGGCACGGCACAATGGAACAAAATGAAGAGCATCTCGTGACGAACATTTCGATATATCATGCACGCAAAACGGAGCAGTATGTAATGAGATATGATGCGATGAACATGAGCACATAATGCAATATCCTCGAGACTTGGCAGAAAACGAGGGGGGGAGTCAACCTTCTCCCGATCCAGATCTGGCGCGTTCTTCGAAGATCGCCGGAGTTTGGCCGGAGTTGGGGAAGGAGGAGGACGGAGGGGACGAGGACGGGCGCCGGGCGGCGAGCTCGCCGGCGGGCGCGACGGCGAGGTGACGTGGCGGCGAGGACGGCGACCGGCGGGCGCGGGCGGCGCGCGGGAGGAGCGGTGGAGGCGGCGGCGATCGGCGATGGCGCGGCGAACGGCGGGGGAGCCGCGGGCGGTGCGGGCGGCGGGGGAGCCGCGGGAGGGCGCGGGCGTACGGGCCGCGGAGGCGTCACGGGCCAGCGGCGGTGGGCGGCGGCGCTGCCACGTGTCGCGCTCCGATTGGTCGGGCGCAGCAGCGAGATTCGTCCGGTGCCGGGCGGACGTGTCCGGAGCGCGGAGGGAGCGAGGCTAGGGTTTCGGGACCCGGGATCTCGGGGGAGAGGGCATATTTATAGGTAGAGGGAGCTAGGAGAGTCCAAATGGAGCACGGTTTGCGCCCACACGATCGTGCTCGAACGCCCGAGAGCATGGAGGGGACTTAGATGGGTTATTGGGCTGTTTGGAGGGGGGTTTTGCTGCAACACACAAAAGGCCTTTGCGGTTACCCGGTTAACCGTCCGAGCATTAGACGACCTCCAAATGGAACGAAACTTGACAGGTGGTCTACCGGTGGTGTCCCAAGGCCACTTGGCAAACCTCGGTCCATTCCGAGAACGTTTAACACCCGCTCACGAAAAGAGACAAGAGGGGGTGCGCCGGTGCATGTGGGAGTGCCGGATTGCAAAACGGACAACGGGGAAAATGCTCAGATGCATGAGACGAACACGTATGCAAATGAGATGCGCATGATGACATGATATGAGATGCACGACATGAACAAAATGCAAAACGAAAGACAAAAACCCAACCACGGAGGGAATATCATAACACATAGCCGAAAATGGCAAGAGTTGGAGTTACAAATATGGGAAGTTACATACGGGGTGTTACAGCAGGCCGCTGAGAGCAACTGGTTGGAAGAGCTGGAGCGGAAGGCGAAGACAAGGGAGGCCGATCTCGATGCCAAGGCATGAGTCCTGACCGAAGACCGCGCGACTTTTGCCAACCTCGAGAAGAGATCTCATAAGGCGCTGAAGACGCTCTACGAGCATGGCCTGGAGAAGTCGCTGGCCACTGATGAGGACGGCCCCGCCCGGCTGCTTCCTCTCTTGGTGAAGGCGCTCGAGGAAGTCGTTGATGGCATTGGTCCCATGGCAGAGGCGGAAGCTCGCGTCCTGTCTTTAGCTGCATTGACCCGCATCTTCAGCCACCTGCACCTTTGCGACCCCAACGCTTGTCTTGATGAGCTGCTTGAGCCTGTGGCTGAAGATCAATACGAGGCCGCCGCCGCAGCCGTGCAAGGTCAAGTGGAGGCCTTGCTGAAGAAGTTCTGCGGCTTTGTCTCCGCTCCTCTGTCCGGCGATGTCGCTGATCCTGTAGCTGGTGGTGAAGGTGAAGACAACATCGCTCACGAAGTAGCACCTTCCGCAGTTGATGGCGGTGCCCGGGAGTGACCTGCGGCTATTCTCCTGTTTTGTTCCTGCAACATGCATTAGGCCTCGTGGAGGCGTTTAGACTTTTCATTTGATATCGTGAGGACAATGTGTTTGTAATATTTGCTTCGAGATTTTGTGATTTCCTTCCTATTTGCTTTGCGTTCTGCGTCGGCAGAGCCCGGCCTCGCGCATACCTCAACCGCCATTGGGCCGACCGGAGACCAGGAAGGACCAAGGAGTGAGGGGCTACGTGACCGGTTAGGCTCCTGAGTCGCGATGCTCAGGAGTCCCCCTTGACGTGCAAACAGCTTATAGGGAGAGTTTGCGGGGATAGATTAATGTTCTACGTCGGCAGAGCCCGGTCCCACGCATACCTCAACCGCCATTGGGCCGAGCGGAGACCAGGACGGACCAAGGAGTGAGGGGCTACGTGACCAGTTAGGCTCCTGAGTTGCGATGCTCAGGAGTCCCCCTTGACGTGCAAACAATTTCCATACCTGCCCTCGCCGAGGCCTCGGGAGGGGCGCACGACGCCCAGGTCCGGGAGACCTGGTTGGGTGGCGTGCGCTTGGGTGTGACCCGAGCGCAGCCCGCGTGCCCAGCCCCCTCGCGTGGCTCTCCCGAGGGGAGGCGTTGCGGTGAGGCTGGACGCTGAGCTCTAGGCTCCCTGAGGTTGGTATGACCGTGGGGCCGCCCTCAGTTGTTTATCACCAGCGCGGAGCATAGTACTTCCGCTTGTGCACGGGCATAGCCGCTCCTCGGCAGTGTCCATGGCCAGCGCGGAGCATGGTGCTTCCACTTGTGCGTGGGATGGGGCCCCCCTCTGGGAGGAGCCCCCAGGGCATGTACAACCCCACCCTGACATGTGGCTTGCATGGCAGGGCTGCGAGGTGTATCTGGGCACCCGTGAGCCAGCGCGAGACTCACGAGGCCCTACCTCAAAGCGGGTTGCGCCTGGTCTTGAGTCTTGGTGACTGTGTGTTCCTGCAAGGCGGTTAGATGCAAGCACTCTACGTCCTCAGGTCCTGGCCCTCGAGCGAGCTCAGCCGCCGCTAGTATGCCAGGTTGCGATGCAGTGGTCAAGGCCTGGGGGTGAGGGCTGGAGAGCCAGTAAGAGCTCCTGAGTCGCGATGCTCAGGAGCCCCCCTTTTAACGCGCAAGCGAATTGCATAAGATGAACAGACCCGTGGCAGGCGGCGATCGAGCAGGCGATAGCCGTGGGCAGGTTAAGCATGGAAAGCAGATCAACTTAGGTAAATGCAGGAAAATACATGCCACTGGGTCCGGCCCGAGCGGCTTTGGGATGATGCAGCCCGAGGGGCATCCCCAGCAAGGTAAGCTAAAGACATAAGAAAAGGGATACATGCCACAGGGACGGACCCATGTGGCCTGGGAATGATGCAGCCCGAGGGGCACTCCCAGCTAAACGAGCTTGGAAGATGTCACCTGGTTCTGTAGACGAAGTAGAGTTGGTGTAGCTGAAGGCGTGCGTCGAAGGAGTGACTCTTCATGAGCCACCGGATCCCTGAGCCTCGGGAGGCTCTGGGGGCTCGGGAGGTTCCCTGAAGACCGTCTCCATTTCCTCCAGGACGGCGCGGTACCTGGCCTCCTGAGCCGCCAGGACACGCGGCATGTTGCGGTGATAGGCTGACGCCATGCTTGGCAAGCCGAAGGGCATGCGAACGTAGCTGTGTGGCGGGCCCTCGCAGCAGCCCACACGCGAAGGCCAGAAGCACTCCTGAGATGCGGCCCTGTTGAGCCCGGGGACGTCGATGTAGACACGCAGCCCAGCAACCTGGCCAGGGTGGGGAGCCGCGCCTCGTGAGCGGCTGTCGCCGCGCATGGCTCTTGCGTCTTGCAGTTTCTGAGTGGTCTTGGTGATGAACTCCTGAGTGGTGGGAACTCCTTGCCCTGTGCTCTCCTGAGGGACACGTGCCGCGAAGCACGCCTCCAAGTGGTGCCCAAACGCCTCCCTCGTGAGGTTGGCAAGGTCTGAGGCCCTCCAGAAGAGAGCCCCCGAGCCCTGTCCGAGGAGGGCGCCGGGCGCGCCTTCCTATGTGATGGAGGGAGGCGCCCCTGGGACGGACGCTGATCCTGATGAGGCTCCTGCCGCGTCGCCATCCTCCCGAGGTCCTGCGCGGTGCCGCTGCTTCTTCTTGGGGATGGCCTCCGGAGGGCCCTCACTTCTGCTGTCGGGGTCGTCAATTGCTGTAGCTTGGAAGGCGCGCTCAAGGGAGCACACCGCATCTCTCTCTTTACATGGGACCGTGATGATTCCTCCGCTTCATGGCATCTTGAGGACGTTGTAGCCGTGATGGGTCACTGCCATGAACTTGGCCAGGGCCGGATACCGGAGGATGGCGTTGTACGGCAGGCGGATGTGCGCGACGTCGAAGTCGATGAGCTCGGTGCGGTAATTCTTGCGCTCTCCGAAGGTGACAGGCAGGCGGACCTGCCCTATCGGTGTGGTGGAACCGTCGGTCACTCCTGAGAAAGGTTTGGTAGGCTGGAGCTACTCATACGGCACTTGGAGGTTGTCGAACGTGTCGACGGACAGGACGTTGAGCCCTGCGCCGCCATCGATGAGGTTCTTGGTAACCTGCACATTGCTGATGACTGGGGAACACAACATCGGGAGGGCGCCGGCGGTGGCCGCGCACTTGAGCTGATCTGCTGAGTTGAAGGTGATGGCGCATTGGGACCACTTGAGCGGGCGCGTGGCCTCGAGCTTGGGGAGCACCACGTTCACCTCGCGAGCGAACTGTTTGAAGATGCACTGAGAGGCTGGGGCTTAGGCGCCGCCCAAGATGCATGCGATCGCACGCGGCTCCTGCAAGCCCCCAGCCCCCTCGTCCTGATGGTGGTCGTCGTTCCTTCTTGGTGGCCGCAGCGGGGGAAGACCGGCGTTGCCTTGGGGGCGATCCTCACGAGGCTGGTCCCTCCAGGCACCCTCACGAGGATGGTCCTGCCAGCGGTCCTCACGAGGCCTGTCACGCCATTCCTGGCGCGGGCCACGGTCGTCCCAGCGTCCGCCTCCAGGTCCTCCTCCACGGCCGTAGCCCCGGTCGCTGCGCTCGGGGCGTCGACCGAAGCGTCCTTCTCGTATGGCTCTAAGCTCTTGATAGTCGCTGGTGTTGTGGGTGTTCAGGTTGTGGAAGGCGCAGAACGGCCGGTTGTTCTTGGATGACTCAGACTGATCTCTGCCCCGCTTGGTGTCGGGCTCCGCTGCTAGCACTGCTGCTTCCTTGCGCTTCACGTCCTTGGCCTTGGCCTTCTTCTCCTCCACTCCTGCAGCTGGCAGCTCGAGGAGAGAGAGGCGCCCCTCCTCAGCTCTTGCGCACTTGGTGTCCAGGTTGAACAGCTCCTGAGATGTGCAGAGCTCCTCGTGGATGGCGAGCTTTTCCTTCATCTTGACGTCATGGACACCGTCGGAGAACGCGGAGATGATGGCCTCGTCCGTGCCCTTGGGGATCTTGAGGCGGGTGTTGTTGAAGCGCTAGATGTATTTCTGGAGGGTCTCTTCTGGTTGTTGCTTGATGCGGTGCAAGTCGCCCGCGGCCGGCGGGCGGTCGCGAGTGCCCTGGAAGTTGGCGATGAAGCGATCACGCATCTCGTCCCAGGAGGAAATCGAGCCGTGCTGCAGGTTCAAGAGCCAGGAGCAGGCTTCATCCTTGAGAGCCATGGGAAACCAGTTCGCCATGACTTTCTCATCACCGTTGGCCGCTTCGATGCTCAGCTCATAGAGCTGCAGGAACTCCGCTGGGTCGGCGGTGCCGCCGTAGCGAGGAGGCAGATCCGGCTTGAACATGCCTGGCCAGGCGACGCTGCGCAGCTCGGGGGTGAAGGCGTGGCAGCCGGCCGTGGTTGCTGGGGCCCGCTTCAGAGGTGGAGCTTGGTCTTGATGAGGTCCGCGTGGCGCCGCCGCGGGCGGTGCGCGGTCTTGACAAGGCGGCGCGGGAAGCGCGGGTGCAGCTTCTCGCAGCCGAGGGATTTCTTGCCAGCTTCTCTCTTCGCGCACGGGCACCGGGCGTGGCGGATCATGCTGTGGGGCCGCGCTCCTTGGTGCCAAGGCACCATCTTGGGGCAGAGGTGGTGGAGGCGTGCCATGAGCCTCATCGCCCGTAGCTGGCTTAGGGTGAGGTAGAGAGAGGGATGGCGCAGGGGAGCCCCCTGCGACGCGGACGAGCTCGGCGACGTGGTCGAGCCACTCCTCATAGAGGTCGTCGACTGGGCGGTAGTGCAGGAGTTCGTTTGCGGCGAGGAGTGCGGCCCGCGCCTCCATGGGAGCGCGGCGCGCGTGAGACGAGGAACCGGCCGGGGTTAGTGATGGAGTGGCGGTGCGGCCGTCCTGCCGCACCGAAGGATGCAGCGAGGACGCGTGCTGCTCTTTCTCCGCCGGGCCGGTGGCAGCGTTGGCGGCGGGAGACGGAGAACGACGAGGTGGCCCGCCGACGGGAGCCGTCTGAGCAACGCGGGCGGTGAGGGCAGCCCGACGCTCAGTTCAAGCACGGCGAGCGTCGGCCATGGAGACGACGGAGCGACGAACTGATGGAAGGGAAGCTACGACGCACCCCTATCTGGCGCGCCAAATGTCGGATGTGGGGTTCCGGCAAACCCTTGAGGTTCGAACACTGGGGTGCGCGTGAAGTCTTTCCCTCCTACCGATCTACGCCCTAGCTCGCTAAGATCTCGCGGACGAACTCGACGAACTCACAACACAAAGGGACACGAGATTTATACTGGTTCGGGCCACCATTGTGGTGTAATACCCTACTCCAGTGTGGTGGTGGTGGATTGCCTCTTGGGCTGATGATGAACAGTACAGTGGGAAGAACAACCTCCTGAGGTTGAGGTGTTCTTGTGCTTGGTGACTTAGCGGGTGAGAGTTGGGTGAACTGCTCGATGCCCCTACGGTGGTGGCTACCTCTACTTATATAGGCCCTGGTCCTCTTCCCAAATATTGAGCGGGAAGGGAGCCAAAAACGGTGGGCAAATTTGAAGGGGGACAACTTGTACAAGCTATCTTGACAAAAGTGGTCTTCGCCTGCAAAAGGCTCTGGTGGTGACGCCGTCTTGGGTTCCACGATGACCTCCGTCTTGCCGTCCTTCTGGTCTTGGTCTCGTTGCACCGATATAGCAACATTTTCCTGATGCCTCGGTACTCCTCGCCTGCGCTGGCCTCATTAGCACCAAAGAGGAAACAAGGACGCTGCACGCGCTGGCGCCCGCTTGGCGCCGATCGTCACGGCTCACGTCACGAGAGCCTCGTGAGGTTTGCCCCGCCTTGATATCTCCACTCCTCGTGAGCCTGCCTGACTAGGCCACTCCTGAGGAGGTGTTGCGTCGTCCGCCTCGCGAGGCTTGGCCCCTCGCGAGGGTCTTGGATACCTTGTTGATGAAGATGGGTCGTACGGCCTGCTGGCTTAGCCACGCCGTGGGCCGTAGGCAGGCAAGTCTGGGGACCCCCGTTCCCAGAACGCCGACACACGAATTGTGGTGTTTGGCCCTAGTGGCTGCCGCGCGGTATCCTGGCACGTCCTTGCGGCGAGCCGCCAGCACTTGTCCCTCCTGGCAACGGCGCGGCCGCGTCCGGACGGCCAGCGCCATTGCCCGCGCTCGTGTCGCCAGACCCTCCTGATGCCCCGGGGGCCGCGCGGGCTCGTCGACGCCTCGCGCGCGCTTTCGCCACAACCTGGGGTGTGTCCATGGAGCAAAAGAGCGGCCTACCCCTGCAAGTGGCGTCCGGCAGTTCGGCGACCCGCTCGAGCAATGCGTCGCGGCCGCTCTCCGTCAGCCTGCACCACAGCAGCTCCCGCGCCACGATGAGCGCGTCCTGCATGTTTGCCTGCTCCCGTCGGGTGTGTGTTGCCGTTGCCGCAGCGTAGCCGGAGGATCGCACGGTGGCGCGCATGCGCCATGGTGCGAGGGCGGCAGGCGTCGGCCCGCCTGCCGACGTCCGCGGGCGTTGGGCGGCACGCGTGCCGCCTGGAGCGCAGAGTTGAGGTCTTCTGGAGTGGACGGCGGTGCCCGAGTGGGCCAGGCCGCCCAACGGTCGGCTTGGGTCCTCAGATTGTCGGACATCGGAGCCGTGGAGCAACGGCGAGTCGGTCGATGGAGAAGAAAGCTTCGGCGCACCCCCTACCTGGCGCGCCAAATGTCGAATTACGGGTTCCGGCAAACCCTTGAGGTTCGAACACTGGGGTGCGCAAGAAGATCTCTCTTCCCCTAGCTCACACTCTCAACAATCTCAAAGCCTAGCTCGCCGAACCCAAAGAACAAGGGACACAAGAGTTTATACTGGTTTGGGCCACCGATGTGGTGTAATACCCTACTCCAGTGTGGTGTGGTGGATTGCCTTGTGGGTTGAGGATGAACAAGTACAAGGGAAGAACGGCCTCCTGAGGAGAGGTGTTCTTGAGCTTAGTGAGCTTGTGTGGTTGAGGTTGATCCGAATGATCTGTCCCCCACTAGGGTGGTGGCTAGTCCTATTTAAAGAGGCCTTGGTCCTCTTCCCAAATGTTTAGGCAGGAAGGGATCCCACAACGGCCAATTTTGAAGGGAGACAAGTGGTACAAGTTATCCTGACAAAAGGTGGTCTTCGCCTACCAAAGGCTCTGGTGGTGACGCCGCCGTGGGCTCCACAGTGACCTCCGTCCTGCCGTCCTACTGGTCTTGCTCTTGTTGCACCAATATGGAAACCTTTGCCTGATGCCTCGGGACTCCTCGCCTGCGCCTACCCCTTTAGCACCAAAGAGGAAACTAGTACCCTGCGCCCGCTGGCGCCCGCCTGGCTTCGGTCGTCATGGCTCACGTCACGTGAACCTCGCGAGGTGCCCCTCCGCCTTGATCTCTCTGCTCCTCACGAGCCAGCCTAAGGAGGCTGCCCTTGAGGAGGTTTTGTGTCATCCAACTCGCGAGGCTCGGCCCCTCGTGAGGGTCTTGAGTAGTTGGTGGTGAAGATGGTCCGTACCAGGCCGTTGGTGAGCCACGCCGTGGGCCGCAGGCAGGCAAGTCTGGGGACCCCTGTTCCTAGAACACCGATACTTACTGGTCCACGGCAGCATACTCCCTCGCCCTCTTCTGAAGCACCAAGCCCGAAGGCTTCGGGGCCTGGGGCACCGACGCACGAGCCCCAGGAGCATATAAGGACGCGGCGACCGGATCCACAATGCTCCCGGCCGGCGACGAAGCGGAGGCACCGCCTTGGGGGATCAGTGCCGACATGCCCCTCTTTGGAACTCCGATATGCGGCTTCTTCGGGGGGGTGCCCTTCGACCTCGTGGTGACCCCGGCAGGGTGCGGTGACTCCCTCACCGGATGCTTGTCCGCATCGTCGTCATCGGGGAGGATGCGGAGGAGATCGGCCACGCACGGAGGAGAAGTCTCCCCCGCCCCCTCTCAGGTTGCCTTCGAGTCCGACCCTTCCTCCTGACCGGACTCGCCGGAGGACAACACCACTGGGGCCTCGGTGGGCGCCGGTGGCACAAGCCCATGCTCATTGAAGACAGGCATGGCGGCGGCGATCTCCGCCCCATCCGGGCGGCGGTACAGCGGAAGATAGGTATCTGGCGGGTACCCCTGGTCCTCCCTGACTAGTAGATGGAGGGCCTTGTCCTGCTCCTCGTTGGACAAGGCATCCTGGCGCAAGCGGAGGTCGCCTCCCTCTTCCATGAGCCTCCACAAGGGGCGCGAGCGCGCTTGGAGCGCGGCCAAGCGCTGCGACAGAAACGCCTTGATGATCATGCCCCTCGTCAGCTTCTCCGCCTTCGGGTCATCTGGCTTCAGGTCGGCCGCCATCTTCTCCAGCACCTGCTTCGCCTGGCGGTCAGCGAGCTTCACGCTGAGCCATCCCTCGTGAGGCGAAGCCATCCCCGTCGGCAGCGCAAGCCGAGGGTAGAAGCTCTTGGCATCCATGAGGACCCACTTGTTCCTGATCCTTGTGACCGTAGGCACGCTCAGGGTAGGCTCGAACCAGGAGGGCGAGCGCACGACCTTCGCCTTGTCGGACGCCATCGGCTGCGGGATCGGGGAGGATTTCCGGCGGATCAGGAGTCTTTTGGGGCGAGAAGGAAAAGGGATCTGGAGCAAGGCGAAGGAAGGCAATGAAAGCCCTGCAGCATGCGCCGGCCTTTTTGTCAGACAAGAATGGTTGCCAAGGCATCATGGGGAAGCGGAGGCGCCCACGTCCCATTAATCGCCATGCGTCTATCGAGGCCGCAGGCGGCTGGGGCCTGCGGTGCTCCGCACTTGCCCTTTGGCTTTGCCTTGAAGCCATGTCCGAGCACGCCTTGGGCCCGGGGGCCACTGTCAGCGTCCTGGGAATGGGGGTACCCAGACTTTCCTGCCTGCAGCCCATGGCATGGCTCCATCAACGGCCCGGTATGGCCCAGCTTCAGCAGCAACAACTCAAGACCCTCACGAGGCGGACGACACCAAGACCTCCCTGGGGGCGGCCTCACTAGGCTGGCTCCCGAGGAGCGGAGATATCTATGCAAGGAGCACCTCGCGAGGTTCACATGACGTGAGCCATGATGATCAAGGCCAGGTGGGCGCTAGCGGGCGCAGCGTACCAGTTTCCCCTTTGGTCCCAAGGAGGCAAGCGCAGGTAAGGAGTCCCGAGGAATCAGGCAAAGGTTTCCTTATCGGTGCAACAATACCAAGACCAGCAGGACGGCATGACGGAGGTCATCGCGGAGCCCACAGCAGCGTCACCATCAGAGCCTTTGGTAGGCGAAGACTACTTTTGTCAGGATAGCTTGTACTAGTTGTCTCCCTTCAAATTTGGCTGTTGTGGGATCCCTTCCCGCCTACATTTGGGAAGAGGACCAGGGCCTCTATAAATAGGACTTAGCTACCACCGTAGAGGGGATCTGATCGAACCTGGGATCAGAGCCATTCCATCCGAACCACCTCACCAGCTCATTGAGCTCAAGAACACCTCACCTCTTGAGGCTGTTCATCCACTGTACTAGTTCATCCTCAGCCCCTCGAGGTAATCCACCACAAAATTGGAGTAGGGTATTACACCGCAAGGTGGCCCGAACCAGTATAAACCTCTGTGTCTCTTGTTCTTTGGGTTCATCAAGCTAGGCTGTGGGATCGTTGGGTAGGCAGGCTGGGGAGAGAGAGTTCTTCATGCGCACCCCGGAGTTCGAACCTTTCAAGGGTCTGCGGAGCCCAGAATCTGACAGCTTCACTTATATCTTTTTAGAGCACGACGGTGGTTTTATATTATAGAAATTGATGAACTCGCATGCTTCACTTATATTATTTTGAGAGTCTTGAAACATCATGGTAATTTGCTTTGATTATAAATTTAGTCCTAATATGATAGGCATCCAAGAGGGATATAATAAAAACTTTCATATAAAGTGCATTGAATACTATGAGAACTTTGATTCCTTATGATTGTTTTGAGATATGAAGATGGTGATATGAGAGTCATGCTAGTAAGTAATTGTGAATTTAAGAAATACTTGTGTTAAAGTTTGTGATTCCCGTAGCATGCACGTATGGTGAACCGTTATGTGATGAAGTTGGAGCATGATTTATTTATTGTTTGTCTTCCTTATGAGTGGTGGTCGGGGACGAGCGATGGTCTTTTCCTACCAATATATCCCCCTAGGAGCATGCGCGTAGTACTTCGTTTCGATAACTAATAGATTTTTGCAATAAGTTTGTGAGTTCTTTATGACTAATGTTGAGTCCATGGATTATACGCACTCTCATCCTTCCACCATTCCTCGCCTCTCTAGTACCGCGCAACTTTTGCCGGTGCCATAAACCCACCATATACCTTCCTCAAAGCAGACACCATACCTACCTATTATGGCATTTCCATAGCCATTCTAAGATATATTGCCATGCAACTTTCCACCGTTCCGTCTATTATGACACGCTTCATCATTGCCATATTCCTTTGCATGATCATTGCCATATTCCTTTCCACAGGGGTCAGGGTTTGGATCTAAGCCCACCCGCCCACCACAATCAATACTCTCCAAGCAATTCCGGTCCCCCGGACATATGCGACATAATGTATGTACGGCAGCAACATCAGGAAACAGTCCATCACTTTTGGGCTAGACTCCTACTTGTTAAAAACAAGATTAAAGATTGTTGTGATGATGATGCGGTATTAGTCTTCTGCCGCAACTGTATGGACGAGAGGATCCTCAATGCCCTCAATCGATGCCGCATACTACACTTTGCAGATTTGGCACACATAGTATAGAAGTATTGCGCAATGGAAAGCGCTTGGAAAGCCCAGACAGCTCTGTGGGAACCGTTGGCCTTTAAGACACCCATCGGTCGGGCAAAAAGGATGCACCCTCACGGGGCACCTGATCACCACTTCACGGACAAGAAAATTAAGTCCTTAACGGGACATAGAACTGTCCTTGATGAATGGCTGACAAGCCTTGTCAGATACACACGATGCCGAATTCCAAACCAACACATAGCCTTCGGGCATGATGGATACTCCGGCAGGTGGCTAAAAGCGGTGTGGCCATCCTCACCAACACTACCCTGGAAAAGTACTCCTCGGAGGATAACGATCTCAATGTATTCACGGTCTTCGAGACCTTTTCTTCAAATAATCGGCGTAAAAGGGCGCTCCGCGACCTCGCCGAAGTTAACCAAGTAGCCGCAATAAACCCTTGGAACGACATGGCGATAACTTGCAATGCCAACGAACCACGGGCCCGATCAGTCCGAGCACCAGCCGCTTTAGTTTTAAACCCAATTGTGGATGGCTTTCGGCTAACTAAAGTGCTCATGGACGGGGGCAGCAGACTGAACCTCATCTACAAGGACACGCTCGACAAAATGCAAATGGACAAGAGCCGCATCGAGCAGAGCAGTACAACCTTTTGACGTATTATCCCCAGTCGGGAAGCGCGATGTTCGGGAAAAATCAAACTTGATGTGGTATTCGGCACGCCCGAGAACTATAGGTCCGAAGAGTTAACCTTCCAGGTGGCACCTTTCAACAGCGGATATCATGCCCTGTTGGGGCGAGATGCATTCACACGCTTTCAAGCCATACCTCATTACGGGTATATGAAGCTCAAAATGCCCTGGCCCAACGGAGTTATCACTATCGCCAGTGATCCGGACATAGCACTTCGTGCCGAAAACAAAACCGCATCCCTGGCCCTTGAGGCACTATCCAAGGCCCTTGCGGCCGAGGAACTCACCGCTCTGCGTTCCAAAGTGGACAGAGACGACGTAATCCTCGATAAAAGGCCTAAATCCACTTCTTTCAAACCGGTAGATGAAATAGTCAAATTCCAAGTCCACTCGACGGATCCTAATAAAATAGCAGCCATTGGAGCACAGCTGGATCCGACAGTCGACGCCGCTCTAAAAGCATTCCTGCGCGAGAATTGGGACATCTTTGCCTGACACCCTTCGGATATGCCAGGAATCCCACGCAGACTGGCCGAACACAGCCTCAACATAATAAAGGGGTTCAAGCCAGTTAAGCAAACGCTACGGCGATTTTCCGAACCCAAGCGACAAGCTATGGGAGAGGAGCTAGCCAAACTATGGGAAGCCGGGTTTATTCGAGAGATAAAACACCCGGATTGGCTGGCAAACCTGGTCATGGTGCCAAAGAAGTACAAATCCTGGCGCCTCTGTGTCGATTTTAAGGACCTCAATAAAACTTGCCCTAAGGACCCCTTCCCACTGCCCCGCATTGACCAAATCATCGATGCAACTGCAGGACACGATTCACTGTGTTTCCTCGACGCATATTCCGGATACCACCAGATTAAGATGAAGGAATCCGATCAGGCTGCAACGACATTCATTACCCCGTACGGGCCCTTCTGCTTCAACACTATGCCTTTCGGACTCAAAAACGCCGGTGCCACATACCAACGCATGATTCAAACATGCCTGGAAAACAGATTGGCAAGACGGTGGAGGCATATGTAGATGATGTAGTCATTAAAACTAAACATGTCGAATCATTAGTGGACGACTTACGCCTTACATTTGACAACCTCCGAACATATGACATACGGCTCAACCCGGAAAAATGCGTTTTCGGCGTTTCGGTCGAAAAGCTGCTCGGATTCATTGTTTCCAATAGAGGAATCGAAGCAAACCCGGCCAAAATCCGAGCCTTGTCACAGTTGGCAATACCAACAGACCTAAAGCAGGTCCAAAAACTAGCTGGGTGCATGGCAGCCTTGAGCCGTTTATCTCCAGATTGGGAGACAAGGTGCCGCTATATCGCCTGCTTTGGCGTACCGACCACTTTGAGTGGACGGATGCGGCAACAGCCGGATTGGAAGAAATAAAAACTCTGCTAGCAAACAACCCAATGCTTACCTCACCTACCATCGGCGAACCTATGCTATTGTACATATCTACAACTCACCAGGTTGTGAGCGCAGTACTCGTCATTGAACGGGAAGAAGAGGGACATAAATTCCCACTCCAAAAGCCCGTATACTACATATCGGCGGTTCTCACACCATGCAAGTCCCGATACCCGCACTATCAAAAGATAGCATATGCGGTTTTTATGCCATCTTGGAAGCTGCGACACTACTTTCAGGAGTGCTCGATCACGGTGGCCTCCGAGGTACCACTCAATCACATCATAAACAATTGAGACGCCACCAGCCTCATTGCAAAATGGGCCATCGAGCTCCTGCCATTTGAAATAACGTACAAACCACGCCGAGCTATCAAGTCTCAGGTGCTGGCCGACTTTGTCGCCGAATGGACAGAGGCCGAACTCCCTAAAGAGTATGGCACATACTCCAACTGGGTGATGTACTTCGACGGTTCTAAAATGATAGCCAGACTGGGGGCTGGTGTCATCCTAACATCCCCTACAGGGGACACAGTCCGTTACTTATTACAAATCATGTATACAGACTCCAATAAAGCATCCGAATATGAGGAACTACTGTATGGCCTCCAGATGGCTGTTTCTATGGGCATAAAACGCCTTGAGGTGCGCGGGGATTCAAACCTCGCTATATCCCAAATAAACGGAGAATTCAATGTAAAGGATCCAAAGATGGCGGCTTACCGCAACGCCATACTCAAAATATCAGCTCGGTTTGAGGGGCTCGAGTTTCATCATGTGGCCCGAGACAGTAATCAAGCAGCGGACATCCTTGCTCGAATGGGCGCCAAACGTGACCCCATCCCACCTAACACCTTTGTGAAAAGGCTCTTTAAGCCATCCATGCTATGGCAGGACGAGAGCAGAAACACCAGTCCGGCGCCGATCTCACCCTCGGATGCCGAACTCGACTCGGATATCATCGGGGGCTCGGGCATAGAACCAACGCCTTCCGCCCATGTAATCATGGCGGTAATAGCTCCATGGACCGAACCCTTCCTGGCCTACCTTAATAAGCGGGAGCTCCCTGAGGACCAGAACGAGGCTCGTTGTATTGTTCAATGATCGAAAGCCTACAAGGTTCATGAAGGAGAGCTCTACAAGAAAAGAACTACTGGAGTCCTTCAAAGATGTATCTCCGAAGAGGAGAGGCGACAACTCTTGGCTGAAATACATGCTGGCCTCAGCGGCCATCACGCCGCAGCTCAGGCCCTCGTAAGCAAGGCCTTCCGCACAGGTTTTTTCCGGCCCACGGCCCGAGCAGATGCACAGGCCCTTGTACAGTGTTGTGTCGGGTGCCAGCTCTTTGCCAATCAAAGCCATGTACCGCCCACAACCCTAAGAACAATCCCCATTACCTGGCCTTTTGCGGTCTGGGGGCTAGACATGGTCGGACCCCTTAAAGGGGGAAGCCATAAGAAGAAATACTTACTGGTTATGGTTGATAAATTCACTAAGTGGATAGAGGCCAAACCAGTAAAAACGGCTGAAGTCGGGCCGGTGATAGATTTCATCTCCGGTGTCGTACACCATTACGGTGTCCCACATAGCACTATTACTAACAACGACTCTAACTTCACAGCCGATGAGGTAAAAACTTGGTGTGCTAATCTGGGCATCAAGCTAGATTACGCCTCTATCTATCACCCTCAAACAAACGGTCAAGTCAAACGGGCCAATGGCCTGATAATGAGCGGCATTAAACCTAGACTAGTGCGACCCCTAAAGGAGTCGGACAAACACTGGGTTGAGGATCTTGACTCCGTACTCTGGGGGCTGCAGACCACACCAAATCGCACGACCGAATGGTGTACGGCGCAGAGGTCGTCTTGCCCTGCGATATTATTCATGACTCACCTGGAGTGTGTATGTACGAAGAGAGAGAGGCCGAGCTCGATCGGCAAGACGACTTAGATGGCCTAGAGGAGGAGCGCGATGTCGCAAAAGCCCGTTCCGCTTTCCATCAACAACAAGCTCGAAGATACCAAAGCAGAGAAGTGCGGGCTAAGACTTATAATGTCGGTGAACTCGTTCTACGCCTACCAGAGAGGAAAAAGGACAAGCTCAAGCCCAAATGGGAGGGTCCCTTCATTATAGATGAAGTTCTCACTGTAGGGGTGAGGGAGTCCCGGATTAGGGGGTCCTCGGACAGCCGAACTATATCCTTTGGCCGGACTGTTGGACTAAAGATACAAGACTCAAGACTTCGTCCCGTGTTTGGATGGGACTCTCCTTGGCATGGAAGGCAAGCTTGGCAATACGGATATGTAGATCTCCTCCCTTGTAACCGACTCTGTGTAACCCTAGCCCCCTCCGGTGTTTATATAAACCGAAGGGTTTAGTCCGTAGGACAACAACAATCATACCATAGGCTAGCTTCTAGGGTTTAGCCTCTACGATCTCGTGGTAGATCAACTCTTATAATACTCATATCATCAAGATCAATCAAGCAGGAAGTAGGGTATTACCTCCATCGAGAGGGCCCGAACCTGGGTAAACATTGAGTCCCCCGCCTCCTGTTACCATCCGCCTTAGACGCACAGTTCGGGACCCCCTACCCGAGATCCGCCGGTTTTGACACCGACATTGGTGCTTTCATTGAGAGTTCCACCGCGCCGTCATCATAAGGCTGGATGGCTCGCCTCGTTGTCAAGGACAACATCACCTCTGGGGGAGCCTTGGCTGTAGGCCAAACTCTCCAACTAGGCGGTTTCTTTGTGACCGCCCGTTCGGCCACTGCGCCGACGATGACTTCTTGGGTCATCGAAAACAGCCTCCACGTCGGCTCGGAATTCACCGAGCAGATGGATCCAATGGAGCTCTCCTCTTTGAACGAGCTCTTGGATCGCATCGCCGCTTTGGGAGTCGCTACGGACTATGATCGGATTGGGCTTAAACCCGACCAACGGGAGATTAACTCTCCGCCGGTCACCCATCAGATAGCGGTGGTGGAGGAGCAATGCGGCGATTCTTCCTCTATCTTGAGGACAAACTATGTCCGGATTCCCGAGCTCTCCGAGCCGGATACCCGTCTACGGGAGGACATGGCCCAAACCTTGAACCTAGAATCAGGCAGCGGGCCAGACATATTGGGCAACATCCTGGAGCCCGAACTTCCAAGCTCGGAAACTCTTCCGCCCCTGGGTCTCAGATCGGGTCAGGGTTCAGATCTAAATCTACCCACCCACCTAGATATAAGTGATCTTTCCCACATTAGACAAGAGCCCCAGGAGACAGTACACCACTATTGGGCCAGATTCCTCCTTGTAATGAGCAAGGTTAAGGACTGTCGCGAGGAAGACGCAATTTCATTCTTTTGCAAAAATTGCACGGACAGGGGAATCCTCAACGCCATAAGTCGCCGTGACATAGCACACTTCGCCGACTTGGCAGCCATCGTACGAAAGTACTGTGCAATGGAAAGCGCCTGGAAAACCCAAACAAAATTTTGGGATCCTCCGGCTCTGACAAAACCCCCAGTCCGAACTAAAAGGGTGCACTCTCGTAAGTCACCCGATCCAATTACAAAGAAACACAAGCCCACTGCAGGGCGTGGAACCGTATTGGAGCGATGGCTCAATGGGCCATGCAAAATTCACAGTACAGCGGATACAATGCCAACACACAGCCTTAGAGCATGTTGGGTACTCTGGCAGGTGGCCAAGAGCGGTGAGGATCTCCTCATCAACAATACCGCAGAGCACCATCCCATGGAGAACAACAATACAGTACTGACAGTCTTCGAGACCTTCGCCTCAAATAATAGGCGTAAGCGAGCACTCCGCAGCCTTGCCAAAGTCTGCCACGTGGCAGCAATAAATCCATGGAGCGATACGGCTATCACCTTCAACGCCAGTGACGAACCTAAATTCCGAACAGCCCGAGCACCAGCTGCCTTGGTCCTTAGTCCAATTGTGGACGGCTTCCGGCTTACTAAAGTGCTCATGGACGGCAGCAGCGGATTAAACCTCATCTATGAGGAGACTCTTCGAAAAATGGAAATAGACAGAAGCCGCATTGAGCAAAGCAGCACGACCTTCAGAGGAATCATCCCTAGTCGGGAGGCACGATGTGCCGGGAAAATCACACTGGATGTGGTATTCGCCACGCCGGAGAATTACAGGTCCGAAGAAATAACATTCCAAGTGGCCCCGTTCAATAGCGGATACCTCGCCCTTCTAGGGCGGGAGGCATTCACGATCTTCCAAGCTATACCCCATTACAGGTACATGAAGCTCAAAATGCCCGGGCCCAATGGAATCATCACTCTAGCTAGTGATCCGGACATAGCACTCCGCGCCGAAAATAAAACAGCCGCACTGGCCCTCGAGGAGTTATCCGAAGCCCTCGCGGCCGAGGAATTAACCACGCTATGCTCCATAGTGGACAGGGACAACGTGATACTCGACAAAAGATCCAAGTCCGTCTCTTTTAAACCAGCGGACGAAATAGTCAAATTCCAAGTCCATCCAACGGACCCTACAAAAACAGCATCCATCGGAGCACTATTAAACCCCATAGTAGACGCCGCACTACGGGAGTTCTTGCGCGAGAATTGGGACATATTCGCCTGGCATCCTTCAGACATGCCGGGAATCCCACGCAGGCTGGCCGAGCATAGCCTTAACATTCTAAAAGGATTCAAGCCGGTCAAGCAAACTCTTCGGCGCTTCTCTGAGCCTAAGCGGCAAGCTATGGGAGAAGAGCCAGCCAAGTTACTGGAGGCCGGATTCATCCAAGAAATAAAACATCCGGACTGGCTAGCAAACCTGGTGATGGTACCAAAGAAGGACAAATCCTGGCGCCTATGCGTCGACTTCAAGGACCTTAATAAGGCTTGCCCAAAGAATCCCTTCCCCCTCCCTCGCATCGATCAAATTATCAATGCTACCGCAGGACACGACTCACTGTGTTTCCTCGACGCATACTCCGGATACCATCAAATTAAGATGGCGGAGTCCGATCAAGCCGCAACGGCCCCTTCTGTTTCAACACCATGCCTTTCGGGCTCAAAAACTCCGGCGCAACCTATCAACGCATGATTCAGACATGCTTGGAGACACAGATCGGCAAAAGAGTGGAGGCATACATAGACGATGTGGTCATTAAAACCAAACACGTTGAATCCTTAATAGACGACTTGAGGCTCACGTTCGACAATCTCCGAACATACGACATCAAGGTCAATCCGGAAAAATGCGCCTTCGGCGTGCCCGCCGGAAAACTCTTAGGCTTCATCGTCTCTAATAGAGGAATTGAAGCAAACCCGGCTAAAATTCGAGCTTTGTCATAGTTGGCTATCCCAACAGACCTCAAGCAAATCCAGAAACTAACTGGATGCATGGCTGCCTGAAGCCGCTTTATCTCCCGATTAGGAGAAAAGGCACTGCCCCTTTATCGCCTTCTTCGGCGCACCGAACACTTCGAGTGGACGGATGCTGCCACGGCCGGATTGGAAGAAATAAAAGCCATCCTGGCCACCAACCCAATCTTGGCCGCGCCAAATGTTGACGAACCAATGCTGTTATATATAGCGGCAACTCACCAAGTTGTAAGCGCAGTGCTCGTCGTCGAATGAGAGACAAACGGACATAAGTTACCACTTCAAAAGCCGGTATACTACGTATCCACTGTCCTCCCTCCATGCAAATCACAGTACCCACATTATCAAAAGATAGCATACGCGGTCTTCATGGCATCCCGGAAACTACGACACTACTTTCAAGAGTGTTCAATCACGGTGGCCTCTGAAGTACCACTCAACGACATAATAAACAACCGCGATGCCACCGGCCGGATTGCCAAATGGGCTATTGAGCTCCTCCAGTTCGACATAATATACAAACCATGGCGAGCCATTAAGTCACAAGTACTGGCTGATTTTGTCGCCGAATGGACAGAAGCTGAACTCCCTAAAGAGTACGACGCATACTCCAATTGGATTATGCACTTTGACGGCTCTAAAATGTTGGCTGGTTTGGGGGCTGGCGTCGTCCTGACATCCCCCACCGGAGATACAGTCCAATATGTACTCCAAATACTATACACAGACTCCAACAACGCAGCAGAATATGAGGCCTTGTTACATGGTCTCCGGATGGCAGTCTCCATGGGCATTCAACGCCTGGAGGTGCGTGGGGACTCGAACCTCGCGATATCTCAAATAAATGGAGATTTCGACGCCAAAGATCCAAAAATGGCGGCTTATCGCAACGCCGTCCTCAAAATGTCAGCTCGGTTCGAGGGGCTCGAATTCCACCATGTGGTCCGAGAAAACAATCAAGCGGCAGACATCCTCGCCCGCATCGGCGCTAACTGCGACCTTGTCCCACCCAATATCTTCTTGGAAAGGCTGTTTAAGCCATCCGTGGTATGGGAAGGAGAGACCGGCAAGAACAGTCCAGACTTGGCCACAACACCATATATCGAACACTCTGACGTAATCGGAGGCTCCACCACCGAAATAACACCTTCCACCCACGTGATTATGGATGTCATTGCCCCGTGGATAGAACCCTTCCTGGCCTACCTAACTAGGCAGGAACTACCTGAGGATCCAAACGAGGCACGTTGCATTGTGCGGCGGTCTAAAGCCTACAAGGTCCACGAGGGAGAGCTTTATAAGAAAAGCACTACCGGAGTCCTTCAAAGGTGCATCTCCGAAGAGGAAGGGCGGAAACTTTTGGCAGAAATTCATGCTGGACTTGGCGGCCACCACGCCGCAGCTCGGGCCCTTGTAAGCAAGGCCTTCCGTACAGGTTTCTACTGGCCGACGGCCCGAGCAGACACACAGGACCTTGTCCAATGTTGCGTCGGTTGCCAGCTTTTTGCAAACCAAAGCCATATACCGCCTACCGATCTCCAAACAATCCCCATTACTTGGCCCTTTGCGGTCTGGGGGCTTGATATGGTCGGACCCCTCAAAGGGGGAAGCCATAAGAAAAAAAATACTTATTGGTCATGGTGGATAAATTCACCAAATGGATAGAAGCCAAACCAGTTAAAACGGCTGAATCCGGACCAGTGATAGACTTCATATCTGGGGTTGTACACCGTTATGGCGTCCCCCACAGCATCATCACCGATAACGGCTCGAACTTTACAGCCGACGAGGTAAAACTTTGGTGCAGCAACATGGGCATCAAGCTCGATTATGCTTCTGTCTATCACCCGCAAACTAAGGGTCAAGTCGAGCGAGCAAATGGTCTTATAATGAGCGGCATCAAACCCAGATTAGTGCGGTCCTTAAAGGAATCAAACACCTAGTGGGTAGAGGAGCTCGACTCCATACTATGGGGGCTGCGGACCACGCCGAATCGCACTACCGGATACACACCGTTGTTTATGGTGTACGGCGCAGAGGCGTACTGCCCTGCGACATAATTCATGACTCACCTCGAGTGCGCATGTATGCAGAGAAAGAGGCCGAGCTTGATCGGCAGGACAGTTTGGACGCCCTGGAGGAGGAGCGCGATGTGGTAAAAGCCCGTTCCGCATTCTATCAGCAACAGGCTCGAAGGTATCAAAGCAGAGAAGTACGGGCCAAAACCTATAACGTTGGCGAACTCGTTCTACGCCTACCAGAGAAGAAAAAGAACAAGCTCAAGCCCAAATGGGAAGGTCCCTTCATTATTGACCAAGTTCTGACTGGTGGAGCGTACCGTCTACGGGATGCATCGGACAATCGACTCGAGCCAAACCCATGGAACGCAGCCAGACTCCGAAGGTTCTACGCCTAGTGCCGGACTCTACGTTCGTCTCCTTACCTCCGTCAATTTTTTACATATCCGTTATCTGTCTTTTATCTCTTTCTTTTTTCCTTTTTCCTCAAGGCCTTAAAAGGCTAAATTGTGTCTTGACTACACAATCTTGACGCGCTAACCGCGCTCATTATACCTGGGGGCTTCTTATACAGAAGCTTAATATTACTATTTTCCGGGCTCTATGCCCCACACATGTGTTATTCTTCGACATGTACCTTTTTCGCCATTATATGCATCAATATGACTTAAGTTTTGGCCAAGCTGGGTTGCCTGGCTCTTGTGTTTATGCCCTACGTTCCCGTTAATTCGGCTAGGGCATAAGGGGAGCACCTCTGCGATTGTTTCTGCCGGGTCAGCCGGATGTGTACCTCAGACTGGGTGAAGCCGAAAGCTAGCATTCTTAAGGGAATACTCGGTCGATGAACAAAAGATGACTTTTATTTATTTTAATACATGCCCCCAGATGTTTATAGCCTGCGTCTCTTTTCGCAGTTCGGACATGCACATTAGGGCATGCGTACCCAGGGAAAGGAACCCTTAACGGAACTATTCTCCCTAGAAGATGTTTCTTACTATCCATGTAATATAACATAGCTAGTTGGGTACTTGTCTGTTCAAGCACTTATGACCCCTACGCCTGGTGTCCACGCGTACCCCGGTTTTTACACAACTGAGCGGGTATTCGGATACACTCCTGACTATCAGGTCCAGAGGTCGAAGCGAAAAGGCCCGCCATGACAAATGATTTACAATCCGGCTAGGGACAATATATGTCACTTGAAGTACACACTCACTTAGACTGACTAAAGTCTTCTTCTATACCATCCAACAGGCTGTCTAGCCTACAATCCTGTTGGGAATACTTTGCGGCTAATTCTACTTGGTCATACACAAAACTGACGGGGATCTCTTTCCCATCAGGCCACACAGGTCCGACCTCGGCCATGTGGTTACGGTCAGCCTTGGTATACCGCGTCTTCACCATGGCCCAGGCTTCCCTCGCACCTTGTCGGCATGCTGATATCTTCCATAATCGGATGCGCCGCCGCGCTCCCTGGAGCTTCTCTACAAGCTCCGGGAGACGGATGGCCACAAGGCTTGGGCAATGCCCTGCATCACCTGCCGAACTTGTTCGTGCAGTTGTGAGAGCTCTAGCAGAAGATCACCGCAGACCCGGGCATCTCCTCCTCGGGACGACCCGTCAGCATACCTGCAGATGTAACTCTGTTAGCCGGTTTCTTCGCCGAACTCTTTAAAAGTTCGTTCAAGCACTTACTGAAAATGCCGCGTCGAAGCCTCTTATTCTCCTTTACGGAGTCAACAAGCTGGGCCCGAACATCTTTCAGTTCCACGCCCAGCTGGATATTGGCATCTTGGAGATTGTTTTTCTCCTGCCTAACCTTTTTAAGCACGCGCTCACCGGCCTTTAGCTGTCGTTGGGCATGCGGCTCATTCCCTATCACGACCTCCGGATTCACTCCGGAGTCATCTGCAGAATCTATTGTTAGATTTGCATGCATGCCGCATACTATCTGGTACTTCTCATTCTTTGCAATAGAGGCAAGTGTTACCAGAGGGGGCCTTCTCGGACTCCTTCAGCGCGGCCACTGCGGCCCGTAGCTGGGCTTTGCACTCTTCCAGCTCTTGAGATAATTGGGTATTCTTCTCTGTAAGAACCTGCACAAATAATGATCCTTAAATCAGTTGTGTCAACTGTTTCAAGTCTCAGGGGCTACTGATATATATAATTATCAGATTTTCTTACCCGTATATCCTTTACATACTGGTCCGTGGCTCTGGCAAGACCATTTTGAGCAGCTCGGATGTACGCGTCTCCTGAGTTGAAGGCATCAAACGCCTCTTGGGAGAAACAAGCGTCACGGAGTACGGCCCGGCGACGCTTGTGATTCATAGCGCTCTCCACTTCGTAATTTGTAGCGGATAGCCTATCCGCATCCTCTGTAGGAGGAACATCCGGCGTTCGCCCCATGTTAGTGTCCGCCTCTATGTCCGGCTCTGGAGCCCGACTGGTGGAGGCGTGACCGGCAGCCTTTCCGGATATAGTCCGGCGAGTGTTTTTCCTACTAGGAAACATGGAAGTTATTATATTTTAAAAGACGACAACCACGGAGCGGGGTTTTGTTTCATACCTCTGCAACGGCATCTCAGTCCTGACCGCCTTCCTTTTAAGCCTACCCGGCTTCGGTGCCCCTTGTTGGTGAGTCACTGCGGGTTCGGCATGGTGTCCTGAGGGCCTTCCCTGTAAGACGCCATATGTGTGCAATAGGTGAAGTGCAGAAAAGGGGATCCTTCTCGGAAGTTGGGACTCCGATTTTACTTACATGTGACGCAGGGAGTAGTCTAGGATAATCGGCTATGATGGCCACCATGGCATCATCGCAGCCTAATTGATAGAACGTCCTGTCAATCAGCTCCACAACTATGTCCAGATCCTCTTCGAGTCCGGGGTCGAGGGCCCGGTCAGGGTCCTCTGGTTGTGGAGGCGGGCTGTGGACCTCCCTCACAGCTTTTCGCAGCTCCTGCTATGAAATAGCAAGGTAAATATTCATGACAAAGAATGCGGGAAGGTCTGGAGTAAAAAGTAGCAGCTCACCAAGCTTGGGGGGTTGTACATGGAGAACCCATCCTGTGGCTTGATATGGATGAACTCCTCTTCCTCTCCTTTGTATAAACCGGACAGTATTTTCTCTAGAGCAGCGACGGAGTCCGGACCTTTACGACCGCAGCGGGTGGCATCGTCTTCTCCATTGAAGTGCCACATAGGGTGTCCGCGATATTGAAGTGGCTGCACCCCCCGCATTATACATATGGACATAACCTCGACTATTGTCTATCCTGATTTGGCCAGCGTTTGTATCCGGCCCATCAGGTAAAGGACCTCTCTGTTATCTTCCTCCTGGGGGCTCCGAGGGCGCCAGCTGTGGCGTTTCTTCAAGGGAGTGTTATTAAACTTAGGAAGGCCCATCCGAACAGGGTCCGGAAGGAGGACGTCCTCCATATAAAACCACTCCGAAGGCCAATCTTTGGGCGTCTTCTTCGCAGTACCGGACATATATCCGGTCCCGGCGATGCGCCATATCTCAGCTCCGCCCACTTGATATCTCGACCCTTCTTGTGTACGGGGTACGAGGTAGAACAGCCTCTTCCATAGCTCGAAATGAGCTCCATAGCCCAGAAACAGCTCGCAAAAGGCGACATAGCCAGCGATGTGTAATATGGAGGCGGGAGTAAAATTGTGCAGCTGGAGGCCGTAGAACTCCAGGAGCCCGCGGAGGAATGGAAGAATTGGAAATCCAAGCCCTCTTAATAAGTAAGGGACAAGGCATACCCGCTCCCCTTTGGATGGGTCGGGAAAGCTCTTCGCTTGCTCCCCGCCATTGTAGGTGGCGAGCCCGGCTCGAACGGGGACCATATACGCTGGAGGGAGAAATCCCTGGGTCTGTAACTCTACTAATTGACTGTGCGGGACGGAACACTTCTTCCAATTGCCGGGCTTAGGCTATGGGAGCGAGAGGAGGGGCTGCGATGGCCAGCCACGATGGGATGGATTTTTTCCGGGCGCGCTCCGATGGATACTCACTGTGGGAGGATGGTGTGATCTGGATCTGAGAATCCCCGTCTCTTTAATAGGCGATTTACCCACATGGCTAGGGTGGCAAATGTAAAAATGCCCCGGCTTCACGCATTTGCTCGACACGTGGAAGATAGCCATTATTAGGCGCGGAAGCCAAGGAGTGCAACATTTATGGGAAGACGGACACTACTCAACAGGTATCCAGAATTTGGAGAAGAACCCGCCTTGCAATGCCGAAGACAATCTGCGCGCCGGACTCATCGCCATTGAAGCCTGGTTCGGGGGCTACTGAGGGAGTCCTGGATTAGGGGGTCCTCGGACAGCCGGACTATATCCTTTGGCCGGACTGTTGGACTATGAAGATACAAGACTCAAGACTTCGTCCCGTGTCCGGATGGGACTCTCCTTGACATGGAAGGCAAGCTTGGCAATACGGATATGTAGATCTCCTCCCTTGTAACCGACTCTGTGTAACCCTAGCCCCCTCCGGTGTCTATATAAACCGAAGGGTTTAGTCCGTAGGACAACAACAATCATACCATAGGCTAGCTTCTAGGGTTTAGCCTCTACGATCTCATGGTAGATCAACTCTTGTAATACTCATATCATCAAGATCAATCAAGCAGGAAGTAGGGTATTACCTCCATCGAGAGGGCCCGAACCTGGGTAAACATTGTGTCCCCCGCCTCCTATTACCATCCGCCTTAGACGCACAGTTCGGGACCCCCTACCCGAGATCCGCCGGTTTTGACATCGACAAGGGGCCTATCGCCTTCGCAATGCATCGGACAATCGCTTGGAGCCGAACCCATGGAACGTTGCCAGACTCCGAAGATTCTACGCCTAAGTCCGGACACATTGTTCATTACCTTTTTCTCCTTTTTTCTTTTTTCCCTTTTTCTTTTCATTTTTTTGCGACTTCTAGCGTGTGTTCGGGTAAGCCGCACACTTGAGGGGTACACATCCTTAAATGTACACACCCCACCATAACTGGGGGCTTCCTTCAATAGAAGCCTATTATTATTTCAAGCATAAAGCTCACCATATATTTGGGTATTGTTTACTCATACATGTCCTATCTTCGCCATTATATGCACCTCTATGACTTAAGTTTCTGCCAAGCTGGGTTGCCTGGCTCCTGTGCGTACGCCCTACGTTCTCGCTTGTCCGGCTAGGGCATAAAGGGAGCACCTCTGTGATTGTTACAACCGGGTCATCCGGACATGTACCTCAGACGGGTGAAGCCAAAAGCTAGCGTTCTTCAGGGAATAATTGGTCGGCGGACAAACGACGAACTGCCTTCGTAGCAATATAAACTACTGAAAATACACAGACTCTCATGATTATTTTGCATCACAGCTTAGTCATGCATAAACGCATGCCGACCCAGGAAGAGGAAGCCTTAACGAAACTATTCTTCCTGGAAGATGTTTCTTACATTAAAAGTAATATAACATAACTCCCCGAATACAGCTTGTCTGTTCAAGCATTATGACCGGATCGCCTAGTTCCCGAACGTACTTGGTGTTTTCCACCGGCATAGTATTCGGAAAGACTCCACCCCTGGGTTTCGGAGGCTGAAGCGGAAAGTCTACCATGACAATCTTTTACAATTCGACCGGAGGTAAGTTTGCTGATAAAGTGTATTGTCACGTAAAATCGCACGCCTACTCTTTATCTATGTCATCTATCAGGCTATCTAGTTTACAGTCCTGCTGTGAAAATTTGGCGGCTGTCTTTACTTAATCATACACCAAGCTAACCGGAATTTCTTGTCCGTCCGGTCCCCGAGGTCCGACTCGGGCCATATGATTCGAATCAAGTCCGGTATACCGTGTTTTCACCATGGCCCAGGCCTCTCGGGTACCCTCTCGACATGCTGATGCCTTCCACGGCTCAAAACAAAGACGAACACCTTTGAATAGCTCCACGAGCTCCCCCATTAGTCCCGGAGGAGAATCGGATGGCCATAAAGCCTTAGCCATATTCCTCATTGCTTTCCGAGCTCGCTTGTGCACTTTGGATAACTCTTGCAGCAAGTCGCCTTGAAATCCGGACACTTCTCCTTCAGGCCGCCCAGTTAACAAACCTACAGGAACAAATCTCGTAAAAAATTTCCATCAAGGGATCTTATGAAAGTAAGGTTTGGGGACATACTAAATATGCCGCCTTTCAGCTTTCAGTTCTCCTTCAAAGTGTCCGACAGTTGGGCTCTTATGTCCTTTAGCTCCTCGGCTTGCTTGATGTTGGCATCCTGTAGTTTGTTCTTTTCATTAATGGTCTGTGTTAACACATGTTGACCCGCAGCTTCTTGCCCTTCGGCATGTTGTTTGTGCACCTGAGCGGCCTTTAGCCTCTCTTCCAATTGATCTGTCGATCCTGCTGCCGTGAATAAAACAATGAATATTCAAAAATCATTGTCAGCACAGGATCGTATTTTCCGGACACTATTATGCTTACCATTTGGTGCCTCCTTGGACTTCGCAAGTTCGGCGATGACAACAGTTAGCTTGGTCCGGCATTCTTCAAGCTCCTTGGATAGCATGTTGTTTTTCTCCATGAGTACCTGATAATATAACGACCCTTAAATCAGTTGGGCCAAACTGCTTCAAGTCTCGGGGGCTTCTGGCACATGAGTATTGAATTTACGAAAAGCTCTTACCCATATATCCTTTGAAAGTTGGTGTGTGGCTCCGGAAAGTCCATCCCGAGCAGCTCGGATGTATGCATCCGCAGAGTTGAGGGCATGGAACGCCTCTACGGTAAAACTGGGATTGCGTATGGCCTATTTCTGCCAATGATGATTCATCGCGCTCTCCACTTCGGAATTGGTGATGGATACATTATTCGAATCCTCTTGAAGATGACAATCCGGCATTTTACCCGTATCGACCCTAGTCCTTATGGCGGGGTCCGGGCCAGGTTGGTCGATGCACGGCTGGCGAGGTCCCCGGATATAGTCCGGTGTATGCTCTTCCTGCGAGATGGCCCAACGAAAAATGTCATGATTCGATCTGTCCATCGGGTGCGCGTTAAAAACTATACCTCTTTGGTGACGGCGAGGGCTCAGCGGGATCACCGTTGGCCTTTCTTTTCAAAGACTCGCCCCGCGCAGGTATCGCCTTCTTAGAAGACACCCTTGATACAGCTCAGCAAGACGAGCGTCGCCCCTTCGGAGCATGAGATAGTGCGGTGGGTGAGGCTCAATGGGAAATCTCTTTTGGAGGAGACGTCTCCTGGGTACTTACATGGGAGGAAGGGAGAAGGCCGGGGTAATCGGCTGTAATGGCTACTTCCGTGTCGTCATAACTCGCCTGATAAAAAAACTCCCTCCTTAAGCTCTATAAATATGTCCGGATCTTCTTCATATCCGGGATCTAAGTCCCGAATATGGTCCTCTGGCTGCAGAGCGGGGCTGTAGATCCCCTCGACGATCTTTCTCCTTTCCTGTCAAAAAGCAGCCGGATTAAATTCGACTAGCATAGACTCTGGAGAAATGATCAGTAAAGCCAATAATTGAAAAACTCACCCAGGGGATGGGGTTGTACATGGAAAAGCCTTCCCGACATGTTAAACGGGCGAAGTCTTCCTTCTCCCCTTTGTACAGATCGGCTAAGATGGTGGCCAGGGCGGCAAAATTATTTGTACCTTTGCATAGACAACGTGACGCATCGTCCTCCCCATTATAATTCTACATGGGGAGACCTCTAGATTGGAGCGGCTAAACGCATCAGGTTATGGAAATTGCTATTACCTCAATTATAGACAGCCCGAAGTTGGCAAGTACTCTGATCTTGCTTGCTAGTCTCGAAACCTCTGCACTGTCTTCTTCTTTGAGGCTTCGGGGACGCCAGCTGGCGCACTTCTTTAAAGCAGCGCTGGATAATTTGGGAAGACCGTGCTGGATTGGGTCCGGAAGAATGACTTCTTCAATATAAAACCACTCTGAGGGCCACTCTTTGGATGCCTTCTTCGGAGTGCTGGACAGGTATCCAGTCCCAGCTATGCACCATACTTCGGCACCGCCCACCTCGAATATAGATCCCTTTTGGGAGCGGGGGAGGAGGTAGAAAATTTTCCGCCATAGCTCAAAATGGCCTCGCAGCCCAGGAACAACTCGCAAAGAGCAACGAAGCCCGCGATATGCAGGATGGAGCCCGACGTCAGGTTGTGCAGTTGAAGGCTGTAATACTCCAGTAGACCTCTGAGGAAAGGATGAATAGGAAATCCTATGCCTCTCAAGAGGAAGGAAACAAAGCACACCCACTCCTCTTTACAAGGATTATGGAAATTCTCCGCCAAGGCTTCGCCATTGATGGAAGTTAACCCAGCCCGAGCGGAGACTAGATCCGCGGGAAGAAGGTACCCCTGCGTCTGAAGTTTGCTCAGATGGGCATGGGATATCGAACAACTTTTCCAATCTCCCTTTTGGAGGCCGTTGGGGCGCGAGGAGGAGCTAGGAACGCTGACCATGTTTGGGCGATTTCCTATGGTAAGCTCTAAGGATTTCCGCGTGGTGGGGAATGGTCTCTGAGATCCAATCTCTTTATATAGGCGCCTTTCCCGCCTGGCCGAGGGGTTATTTGTAAAAACACCGAAACTGTTCACATTCATTTGACACGCGGAAGCCGAGGCGAAGGCAGCGGGGAAATGGTATTTAACGAACAACCGAACTATCGTCAATTCGAAGTACAATGGGGAAACCGCCTTGCAAAGCCGAAGACACAAAGCCGGATACTACATCATCATTGAAGGCATGTTTGGGGGCTACTGAGGGAGTCCTGGATTAAGGGGTCCTCGGATGGTTGGGCTATGTGACATGGGCCGGACTAATGGGCCGTGAAGATACAACATAGAAGGCCTTTCCCCGTGTCCGGATGGGGCTCTCCTTGGCATGGATAGCAAGCTTGGCGGCTAGTCGTATGGTTTCCTTTCTCTGTAAACTGACTTTGTACAACCTTGGCCCTCTGCAGTGTCTATATAAACTGGAGGGATTAGTTCATAGAGGTAATCACAATCATACAAGCTAGACATGTAGGGTTTATCCATTACGATCTCGAGGTAGATCAACTCTTGTAACCCCTATACTCATCAAAGTCAATCAAGCAGGAAGTAGGGTATTACTTCCATTAAGAGGGCCCTGGATAACATCAAGTCCCCTACCTCCTATTACCTTCGATCCTCAGACGCATAGTTCGGGACCCCCTACCCGAGATCAGCCGGTTTTCACACCGACAGTCGTATTTGTGGCAAAGCCACCGTTCATAATTCTTTCATACATGTCACTCTTGATTCATTGCACATCCCGGTAGACCACGGAGGCATTCATATAGAGTCATATTTTGTTCTAAGCATCGACTTGTAATTCTTGAGTTGTAAGTAAATAAAAGTGTGATGATCTTCATTATTAGAGCATTGTCCCATGTGAGGAAAGGATGATGGATACTATGATTCGCCCACAAGTCGGGATGAGACTCCGAATGAAAAAAAGGGGCCAAAAAAAAGAGAGAAGGCCCAAATAAAAAATAAAAAATGAGATAAAAGAGAGAAGGGGCAATGTTACTATCCTTTTACCACACTTGTGCTTCAAAGTAGCACCATGATCTTCATGATAGAGAGTCTCCTATATTGTCACTTTCATATACTAGTGGGAATTTTTCATTATAGAACTTGGCTTGTATATTCCAATGATGGGCTTCCTCAAATTGCACTAGGTCTTCGTGAGCAAGATAGTTGGATGCACACCCACTTAGTTAATTTTTGAGCTTTCATAAACTTATAGCTCTAGTGCATGCGTTGCATGGCAATCCATACTCACTCACATTGATATCTATTGATGGGCATCTCCATAGCCCGTTGGTACGCCTAGTTGATGTCAGAATATCTCCTTATTTTTGTCCTCTCCACAACCACCTTCTATTCCACCTATAGTGCTATATCCATGGCTCACGATCATGTATTGCGTGAAAGTTTAAAAGGTTTGAGAACATCAAAAGTATGAAACAATTGCTTGGCTTTCATCGGGGTTGTGCATGATTTGAATATCTTGTGCGATGAAGATGGAGGATAGCCAGACTATATGATTTTGTAGGGATAAGCTTTCCTTGGCCATGTTATTTTGAGAAAACATAATTGCCTTGTTAGTATGCTTGAAGTATTATTGTTTTTATGTCAATATTAAACTTTTTTTTGAATCATATGGATCTGAACATTCATGCCACAATAAAGAAATTACATGGATAAATATGTTAGGTAGCATTCCACGTAAAAAAATTGTTTTTATCATTTACCTACTCCAGGACAAGCAGGAATTAAGCTTGCGGATGCTTGATACGTCTCCAACATATCTATAATTTTTTATTGTTCCATGCTATTATATTATCTGTTTTGGATGTTTTATATGCATTAATATGCTATTTTATATTATTTTTGGGACTAACCTATTAACCTAGAGCCCAGTGCTAGTTCCTGTTTTCCCCCTGTTTTTGAGTTTCGCAGAAAAGGAATACCAAACGGAGTCCAAACCGAATCAAACCTTCGCGATGATTTATCTTGGACAACAAGACAACTAGGAGACTTGGAGATGAAGTCGGAAGAGCCACGAGGCGGCCACAAGGATGGTGGGCGCGCCCAGGGGGTAGGGTACGCCCCCACCCTTGTGGGCCTCTCGTGCACCTCCTAACCTAATTCTTTCGCCTATATATACTCATATGTCCCCAAACGAACAGACCATCCACGAAAACACTCTTCCACCGCCGCAACCTTCTGTACCTGTGAGATCCCATCTAGGGACCTTTTCCGGCACCCTGCCAGAGGGGGATTCGATCATGGAGGGCTTCTACATCAACTCTATTGCCCTTGCGATGAAGCGTGAGTAGTTTACCATAGACCTACGGGTCCATAGCTAGTAGCTAGATGGCTTCTTCTCTCTCTTTGATTCTCAATACCATGTTCTCCTCGATGTTCTTGGAGATCTATTAGATGTAATACTTTTTTGTGGTGTGTTTGCCGAGATTCGATGAATTGTGGATTTATGATCAGCTTATCTATGAATATTATTTGAATCTTCTCTGAATTCTTATTTGCATGATTTGATATCTTTGTAATTCTCTTCGAATTATCGGTTTGGTTTTGCCAACTAGATTGGTTTTTCTTGCAATGGGAGATGTGCTTAGCTTTGGGTTCAATCTTGTGGTGTCTTTCCCAGTGATAGTAGGGGCAGCAAGGCACGTATTGTATTGTTGCCATCAAGGATAAAAAGATGGGTTTTCATCATATTGCTTGAGTTAATTCCTCTACATCATGTCATCTTGCTTAATGCGTTACTCCATTCTTTATGAACTTAATACTCTTGATGCATGCTGGATAGCGGTCGATGTGGGGAGTAATAGTAGTAGATGCAGAATCGTTTCGGTCTACTTGACACGGACGTGATGCCTATATTCATGATCATTGCCTTAGATATCATCATAACTTTGTGCTTTTCTATCAATTGCTCGGCAGTAATTTGTTCACCCACCGTATTATTTTCTATCTTAAGGGAAGCCTCTAGTGAAACCTATGGCCCCCGGGTCTACTTTCCATCATATAAGTTTTCGATCTACTATTTTGCAATCTTTTACTTTCCGATCTATAAACCAAAAATACCAAAATATTTACTTTACCTTTTATCTATCTCTATCAGATCACACCTTTGCAAGTAACCGTGAAGGGATTGACAACCCCTTTATTCTGTTGGGTGCAAGTTGTTTGATTGTTTGTGTAGGTATTCAGTGACTTGTGTGTTTTCTCCTACTGGATTGATACCTTGGTTCTCAAACTGAGGGAAATACTTATCTCTACTTTGCTGCATCACCCTTTCCTCTTCAAGGGAAAAATCAACACAAGCTCAAGAAGTAGCAGGAACCAGTTCGCCATGACCTTCTCGTTGCCGTTCACCACCTCGATGCTCAGCTTGTAGTGCTGGAGGAACTCAGCGGGGTCAGGGTTGCCCTCGTAGCGTGGAGGCAGATCCCGCTTGAACTTGCCGGGCCAGATGATGCAGTGCAGCTCCGGGGTGAAAGCACGACAACCTGCCGCACTCACAGGGGCCAGCCGCAGGGGAGAAGCCTGATCTTGATGCTCGAGCGCCGCTGCCTCTGGTGGCACGCGGTCTTGACGTGGCGGTGCTGGAAGCGCACACGCTTCTCCCTGGGGCCGCTGCACCACCCAGCAGCTTTCTTCATCACGCATCGGTGCCCTGCACAGCGGGTTGTGCTGGGGTGCCTCACGCCTTGTCTCGGGGTCCACGCCGTGCAGAGGTGGAGGAGGAGGCGCCCCGTGAGCCACGTCGCCCGCCAAGGACGGCGGAGGACGAGGCGAGCGGGGCGGTGCAGGGGCTTCACCAGCAGCGTTGACGAGCTCGGCGATGCGGGCGAGCCAGTCGTCAGAGAGGTCGTAGGCCGGACGGTAGCGTAGAAGCTCGCGCACCATGAGCAGCACAGCCTGCGCGTTCACCGGCCCGCGATGAGCGTGAGAAGACGACGCCATGACCGGAGTGGGTGATGGAGTCGCGGTGCGGCCCTTGTGCCGCATGGACGGTGGCAGCGACGAGTTCTGTTGTTCACGGGCAGCAGGTCAGTGGTGGCGTTAGCCACCGGGGAGGCAGAGCGGCGAGGGACGTCGTTTCCCATGGGTGCCTTCTGGGAAACCCGAGCGGCCCGACCCTCGGCACGGACACGGTGAGCATCAGTCATAGGAACGGCGGATAGTGGCGGAGGAAACGGTGGAAGAGAGGCTTCGACGCGCCCCTACATAGCACCAAATGTCGTATTCAGGGCTCCACGGACCCAAGAAAGGTTCGAACTCTAGGGCGTGTGTGAAGAACTCAACCTCTCCAGCCAACCAATCTGTCGCCCCATGATCTAGCTCAATGAACAAGGGAGAGAAAGGACTCGGCAGTTTAGCTAGGTTCGGGCCACCTTGCGGTGTAAGACCCTACTCCTGCTTTGTGGTGGATTTGCCTCACGAGGGGCTAAGGATGAACTAGTACAAAGGAAGAACAACCTCGCGAGAGTCCGCTCTGCTGAGGGAATGAGTCGACCCCCTCTTCGATGGTGGCTAACCTATACTTATAGTGGCCATGGTCCTCTTTCCCCAAAACGTAGGCAGGAAGGGATCCCACAGTGGCCAATTTGAAAGAGGACAAGTAGTACATCTTATCCTGACGAAAGGTGGTTGATGTCTGCTAGGACTGCATTGGTATTTCCCCAAAGAGGAAGGGATGATGCAGCACAGCGATGGTAGGTATTTCCCTCAGTGATGAAACCAAGGTTATCGAACCAGTAGGAAAACGAAGCAACACAACATAAACAGCCCCTGCACACAAATAACAACCACTCGCAACCCGATGTGTTAAAGGGGTTGTCAACCCCTTTTAGGTAACGGCGCCAGAAATTGGTGCATGGACGGGAAAAAGTTGTAATAGATTTGAATAAATAGATCGCAAATAAAATAAAATGCAGCAAGGTATTTTTGTATTTTTGGTTTAATAGATCTGAAAATAAAAGCAAAGGAAAAGTGGATCGCAAAGGCAAATATATGAGAAAGAGACCCGGGGATCGTAGGTTTCACTAGTGGCTTCTCTTGAGAAAAATAGCAAACGGTGGGTGAACAAATTACTGTTGGGAAATTGATAGAACTTCAAATAAACATGACGATATCCGGCAATGATCATTATATAGGCATCACGCCAAGATTAGTAGACCAACTCCTGCCTGCATCTACTACTATTACTCCACACATCGACCGCTATCCAGCATGCATCTAGTGTATTAAGTTCATGGAGAAACGAAGTAATGCAATAAGAATGATGACATGATGTAGACAAGATCTATCTATGTAGAGATAGACCCCATAATTTTATCCTTAGTAGCAACGATACATACGTGTCGGTTCCCCTTCTATCACTGGGATCAAGCACCGAAGATTAAACCCACTACAAAGCACCTCTTCCCATTGCAAGATAAATAGATCAAGTTGGCCAAACAAAACCCAAATATCGGAGAAGAAATACAAGGCTATAAGAGATCATTCATAAAAGAGATCAAAGAAACTCAAATACTTTCATGGATATAAAAAGATATACTTATCATACACTCAAAGTTCATCAGATCCCAACAAACACACCGCAAAAAGAGTTACATCATATGGATCTCCAAGAGACCATTCTATTGAGAATTCAGTGAGAGAGAGGAAGCCATCTAGCTACTAACTACGGACCCAAAGGTCTACAAAGAACTACTCATGCATCATCGGAGAGGCACCAATGGAGGTGGTGAACCCCATCGGTGATGGTGTCTAGATTGGATCTGGTGGTTCTGGACTCTGCGGTGGCTGGAATTGATTTTCGTCGACTCCCCTAGGGTTTTTGGAATATTGGGGTATTTATAGAGCAAAGAGGCGGTCCGGGGGCACCCGAGGTGGGCACAACCCACCAGGGTGCGCTTGGGCCTCCTGGCGCGCCCTGGTGGGTTGTGCTCTCCTCAGAGCACCCCCCAGGTGCAGCCTTGGCCCATTAGGTGTCTTCTGGTCAAAAAAAATCTCCATGAAGTTCCGTTGCATTTGGACTCCGTCTGAAATTGATTTCCTGCGATGTAAAAAACATGCAGAAAACAGCAACTGGCACTTGGCACTATGTCAATAGGTTAGTACCAAAAATGATATAAAATGACTATAAAACATCCAAGATTGATAATATAACAGCATGGAACAATCAAAAAATATAGATACGTTGGAGACGTATCAGTGGTCTTCGCCTGCAAAGCTTTTGGTAGTGACTCTGTGGTGGGCTCCGTGATGACATCCGTCTTGTCGTCCTGGCGGTCTTGGCCTCATTGCACGGGAATGGAAACCTTTGCGTGATTCCTCGGGACCCTGCGCCTATGCTTGCCTCCTTAGCACCAAAGAGGAAACTGGCTCCTCTACGCCCGTTGGCGCCCGCCTGGCCTTGGTCGTCATGGCTTGCATCACGGCAGCCTCATGAGGTTGGGCACCTGCATAGGAATCTCCGCTCCTCAGGAGCAGCCCAGGGAAGGCCGCTCCGTCAGGAGGTCTTGGCGTCGTCCGCCTCACGAGGCTTGGCCCCTCGCGAGGGTCTTGTCTTAGCAGTCTTGTAGATGGGCCGTACCAGGCCGTCGATGGACCCACGCCATGGGCCGCAGGCAGGCAAGTCTGGGTACCCTGGTTCCCAGAACGCTGACATCCTAATCTCAATGTTGGTTTAGGACTACCATTTAACACTTAAACAACATTCTAAGATCCGGAAAACGTGATCACCAACAGCACTTGAGCTAGTCCTAGAGGCAAGACTAGGAATCTTTTATTTAACTGTTTATCATTCAACACGTGCATTTGAGTTTTCCACTGAATCGCGTATTCCAGGATCATAGTAGTTATAGCATTGAATATAAACACTCTAATTATGAATATGAAAATATAATAATACAAATATTAATGCATCCATGGTATATATTTCCAACAGAAGGAAAGGTCGTCACTTTACCACCGCCATAGAAATTGATGTTGCAATTGTCGTCGTGGTGCTTCTAGTAGTGCATGGGAGTGATCTCGCCGGAGATGCCTAGTTTCATCGGGCCATGGTCGTACGACACCTAGAGCTACTGGTCTTCACTGCATCTGACGGTGGTGGTGGTGGTGCGAAGAAGACTATCCTGGACTAGGTAGCAGCGACACGCCTCCTCTGCTGCTCGCCGCAGCTTGTCCTCCGCATCGGTAGGAGAAGACGAGATCAACGGGCCATCATGGTAGCCGCTCCTGGGATGAAGGCGGGCACCAAGGCTGCTCGCGGAATAAGGGGAAGACGGATCCGGAGCTTGCACCCTTTGAGGTCAAGGAAGCAGAACAACACCGACGTTTGTTGCTGCCACGCTCGTCCCGACCAACGCATCCTTGATCCGGAACATGTGCTACACCTCCAGCCTGCGAACCCAGAGCTTGGTCACCATGCACGCTGCGGGATAGGGTTTCGGGCGCGAGGAGCGGCAAGCGTGGAGGCTGGATGTGGCAGCTTGGGTAAGAAGGAGAGGGTGGGGGATGACGAGCAGCAGGCGAGGAGGAGGGGGGCCGAGGCCGGGCAAGGAGGGTGGGAGACTGGAGGGGAGGAGGCAAAGAGGCAGCGGCGCGAGGGTACGGGCGAAAGCTAGCTAGGGTTAGGGAAGCAAAGGGGTGTGAATGGAGAAAAAAAGGTGAGAATGAGGAGAGGAGAGGAGGGGAGAAGGGCGACGCGGATGCACCGGTATGGCATCCTCTCTCATGACGAGAAATGACGGAAATACCCTAGTGGGGTCAATGATATTTACAATTAGTTGCAATTGGAATTTTATTTGACGGTTGAGGTTGATCAGGTGAAGATCAAATGGCCCACAGCAATCTGGCCCGAGATCCGGCGGCCAGGATCACAGAGGAAAACGCATCGGACAATCCATATGCTCTGAGCTCTGAGAGAGCTCAGGTTTAGACGAGGATCTAAGAGAATCTCTAGCAGACCCCTCATATCGCCCCGACCAGCAAAATAACCATCAGTTTACAGTTTTGGGCGAAAATGTAACCCGAATACAAACAGTAAATGCGTCCGACCCTTAATTTTTTTGAGGGGCGCAGTAAATTGCCCCCTCCGACCTACGAATACCCAGGTTTCCCCCCTACCCGTCGGTGCCCTGTATCCCGCGAAAGCGATTGGCGAGAGGGACATTTCAGCGCGCATGTTCCCCACATCCCCTCTCCCAGCCGCCCACCACCATCATCGCCAACCATCCGCCTATGATTCCGGCCATTTCCGGCAGCGGATTCGCGCCGCCGGGCCACACTACGCTCGGGTCCACTCACCGGCGCCCCCGATCCGCTGACCGGAGCCGCCCCTAGGTCATCATCGCCCCGGATCGACCGCCACCGAGTTGTTGCCCGCCCCGGATTTACCGAGCCTCCCCAGTTCGACTGCAGCTGGCGAGCCCCTTTTTTGCCCCTTATAGCTCAACCGTAGGTGAAATTCCGTTGCTGCGAGCTCTGATGCGGTTTTTTGTAGATTGATTTGAGCCCTCGCAAGTAATTTTTTCTCGAGGATTCGTCCTCATCCAACGACTCGGGCGTGGAGTTGGTGCTCAAGCACAATCGGCAGCAGATGGTGGTGGCGGTCTTAGCCATGAAGGAGGTCAAGAATCAAAACCGTAAGAGACGACGAGGATCGAGCGTCGGCCATCTTTGCATCCCTCGCAACCACCATCTCGGGAACATGATGTTGATGCAAGACTACTTCGCGGACAATCCTACCTATACGCCGCACCTCTTCCAGAGAAGGTATAAAATGCACTGATCCCTCTTCATAAAAATTGTGCAAGTTTGCGAGGCCAATTCTTGGTTTTTTACTCAAAGGAGAAACGCCACGAGCTTGTTGGGTTTTAGCGCATATCAAAAAATCTCCGCAGCTATGCGGGTGATTTCATATGGCATTCCGGATGACTATGTCGATACTACAATTGAGTCAGTGCGTAGGTTCGCCAAAGTGATCATCTATGTCTTTGGTCATGTCTATGTTCGTGCACCCAACGAGGAAGACACGAAAAAGTTGATGGCAGGAAATGAGAAGCGAGGTTGGCCCGGCATGCTAGGAAGCGTTGATTGCATGCATTGGACTTGGAAAAACTGTCCAAAGGCATGGCACGGGCAGTTTTGTGGCAAGCCTTGTGATGCAACAATTGTGCTAGAGGTCGTAGCATCCGACGATTTATGGATTTGGCATTATTTTTTGTATGCCGGGTACTCTCAATGATATCAATGTGTTGCAACGGTCTCATTTGTTTGCTAGACTTGTTAGTGGTGATGTGATGGAGAGATGGCCTAGAGGCAATAATAAAATGGTTATTATTATATTTCCTTAATCATGATAAAGGTTTATTATTCATGCTAGAATTGTATTGATTGGAAACTTAAATACATGTGTGAACTAGTAGAATGCCCATGCGTTGCCATGGGCATTTTAAAACTCTAACTGGTTCATCATGATCATGTTCTACTCGGAAAAAAACATTCGATGTTTATGGATATATGATATTCCTCATTGCAATTAATGTCACTAAATTCCTCGATCCATCAAATCATGGCTAAGTGCAAAAGAAACACAATTTCTGTATATACTCCATGATGGACTTTCATATTATGGCTACAATAGTTCTGTAAAGCAAATAGTGATGACTCAATAGATGAAGTTAATCCTTTTAAACGGAGAGTCGCATAACACTTGGAAATCTATTTTCCATCCTCTTGGACACACAGTAAACCGTGTCATTGTATATAGAAATAAATAAACTAATATAACTACAAACATAGCCTTCTACTTTGCGCAACAATCAGTGTAAATATATTGTTATGACATTATGCTAATGGGATCTTGGGTGTGGCTGCCACCCATGTGTCCCTCCAACGAGATCTTGGGGGAGGCACCGCACGTGCCTCCCCGGTGCAGCCTCGGACTTGACTGCCTCATGCAGCACAACCACCTCATTGCCGCCCCCACCTCGCGCCACCACATATCTTATTAGGTTAGCACCAATCACGTCAAACATGTTCCATTAGGATCATCACACACATCAGACGATATTGACGATTTTATACCTTCTTCATCCCCCTTCCCAATCCAAACTCGCCATCGTCATCGATGGCGCATCCGACTCGCAACCTGCCACAAAGTTAAAGTAAGAACACAAATAAATAAGCATCTAGTCAGTCGATCTCATCCCATGATCCAAGTGGCCAAGGCCATGGACAATGCACATTAACAGTAATTCAAACGCTCGCTCGCTGACGGATAGTACAGTACACCGTCTCCATTATTACTACCACTACACATGTATTGCCACTACAAAAAAAATACACTTCTGTGATGATACATGTTTGTCACAGTAGGTCATGTTTTCTGTCATGCATGTACATCCATGACAAATTTATGACAGAATCAAGATAGTCATACCTGTGATGTCGTAGAAGTGTTCCATGTCATTACCAAAATTATCATCATGGAAGTGTCCACTTCCATGACGATAAATCGCGTCACAGAAGTGCTTTTGTCAAGGGTGACCGACACGTGGCATCCACCATAACGATACGCCGTTAAGCTAGCGGGTCCGATTTTGGATCCGATAACCCGTTAACAGCCCCGACCAATGGGGATTTTCCACGTGTAAAATCATCATTGGCTGGAGGAAACACGTGTCGGCTCAACGTTGGGACAGATGTCATCCACTCATTGGACCCAAAGCGCCTATGATAAGTCCACACATGGCACGACCCAACAGAGGCCCATTCCTGTGAAAAGGCAGGCCCGTTTGACTTGGTCAAAAGGTGGCGGGCCGGCCCACGGCAAGCCTGTGAACGGCCTATTCGCATATAGCCCATTTACAGCCCGCTAACCCAGGGTCCGTTTATGGCCTATCCGAATTAGGCCCAGTAGCGTCATCTGGGCCGTCCAATATAATTCCAGCCCGTTTTAACTTCCGGCCCATGTATGGCCCATGACTTCTTTTGGCCCATATGAGGCCCTTATTACTCTCGGCCCATTAACGGCCCGTGGTAAAACTGGCCCGTAATGAACAGTGTATCACTTTATACCCATTAACGGCACGTGGTGAAACTGGGCCGTAATGAACAGTGTATCACTTTATACCCATTAACGGCCCATTATTCCGTTGGGCCGTTTCCAGCCCATGTTATCTTTCGGCCTTCTCGGGGCCTATTTATTCTTGGGCTCATTTCCACACTCGTTTACTTACGGCCCGTTACTGTCATTTTCTGCTTGTGGGTCAAATTCAGCCCATGGTTACAGTTAGCCCGTTTGTGGCCCGATAATACGTTGGGTCGTTTTCATGTCAAAAAAACCCGTTGGGCTGTTTTCATAGAGTTATCAAATATGGCCTATTAACGGCTCGTTATTTTCCACGAATAGTACGGCCCATGATTGGCGAAATGATGATACGCCCCGTAGAAGGCCCATGGATCCTACGGCCCGTAAAAGGCCCATGAATCGTACGGCTCGTAGAAGGCCCGTGGATCCTACGGCCCGTATAGAAGGCCAATGGATCCTACGGCCCGTAGAAGGCCCATGGATCATACGGCCCGCAGGAGGCCCATGGTTACAACAGTCTGTGTGTTGCCATGATTATTTTGGCCTAGTTTTCAAAGATAGGTTATTGTGCCACTAGAAAAACACAGAAAAAGAACTGCAGTGACTACAAGCAAACAACTAAACAAGACAATAAGGAAATAAATAAGCAAGCAATTAACGCTAGCCTATTACCGCTATAACACATATTACATCCACTGGGCATCAAAGTTCGCTACCAGTGCAAACATAGGGAACAAAGCAGCATATTACATACACTGGCCGTCCAAATTGGCCACCAGTGCAAATAAACGCGGCAGCAAAACAAGAGCATAACTGAAACAACTTCAGAAGAGCTCAAGAAACGTGGTATCCACCATGCTGGCAATAAGCTTAGCAAGCTTATTAGCTTTGTCCTGTTTGGCGCTAAAATCCTCCAACGCTTGTTGTTGCACCATAAAGTATGCATCTGAATGCTCCAGGGACTTCCGCAGTCCTTCCGCTTCTTGTCGCAGCACAGCTGATCGATGTCTTTCAGCTTGTAGTTGAGACTCAAGAAACCAAACTGATTCAGACAGTGAGTTTGAATAGCTTGTGCAAGCGGTAGTGGCCAGTAAGTCCAACACTAAACCAAGACACATAAAAAATAGACACATAACAGTTTAGCATGTACTAGGATATGAATCTCATTTCGGTGAACCAGTTCATTAGTAAGGTGGACAAGATTAAACTACCAAGTCTTCTATTGCCAAGTAGCAGTACATAATAAAAGCATCAAACAAACATATATCTATGTCCTATGGTCACTGCATTGTCTTGCCAAATCAAAATAGAGACACGGTTCAAGTCATATCAGTTCAAGACAAAGCAGCAGTGAAAGAATACAAAGCGTGGGAAACTACACGGCACAACAAGATTTCAGATGGGTACCACGGGTCTACATGTACAACACTATTTGCTTTGTTGTGATGCTAGTAATGTGCAGGATATGAGAAGTCAACTGTATACATAATTGAAATTGAAATCAACAGAGCTATTGATAAGAGCAAGCCTGTTAAAGAAACATGCGTGAACATACCTGTTGTGCCATTGGAGTTTCGATTGGATCCTTCAATTTAAAATTAAGTTTGTATGAGTAAATACAGTGATACAAGAGCAAAGCAGTATGCACGATAGCAATCATAGTTAAAAAAGGCGCGCCTAAGCGAGCGCTTAAGCGCGCCTAGGCTCTAGGCGTTGGCGAAACGCATTGCGCATAACTATGCTTAATCTGTGCATAACTGCGCATAAGCATGCGCTTTGGTCAGTAAAGCGCAAGGCGGTGGCAAAACGCACAATTAACGCCTAGCGCTTTTTGGAACTATGGTAGCAATGGAATCTTAAATTAGAACAGTTGTTCTTCAGGTTTAGGCACTTGTTCTACATGAATAGAGTACAATAAGACGCAAGAATATAGTACTTAAAAATAGAAAATGAGCTCATAGACCTTACCACATTCTTGGTTTGGGACTAGTACAGAACAAGGCGTTCCCAGTCATCGTCCAGTAAATGTGTCTCAGGAGAACGTAAGGGAATTTGATGAGTTTCTTTGCCGGTGAAGTACGTTTTCTTCAAGTAATTCCGATACTGCCACCAAGCATTCTTGAAGATAGCAGAGGTATTAGCACAGGTTACCTCATCCTGAGTTTCCAAATCGGTCCTTCTCTATAGAGAAAAATGGGAAAATTTGCTGTATTATAACCATCATGGAGTTAGGATGTATGGGACAAAGCAAAGTAATTGCCATGAGTAACATTACTTAGAGCATCTCCAGCCGTTGAGCCCCCCAGGAGGCATTTTTTCGCCGCCTGGGGGGCTGCCGGCGAATTTTTTCCCTGGGAACGAGAAAATGTCCACTCGTTGCCCCCACGCACTTATCCACTCGTCACCGCAGGGCAGGCCGCCTTCGCCTCGCCTGCCGCTCGCCGCCTCCGCCCTCGGCCCTCCTGCTCGCTGCCCTCGCCACGGTGCTGCTCGCCGCCACAGACAGCAGCGTGGAATCCATCCCCTTCGCCGGAGACCAGGCGCTCCGCCCTGGGCCGCAGCAGGAGCAGGACCAGCGCGGCCTGCCGGGCGTGTCGAGCAACTCGACCAGCCATGGCTTCTGGACCTGGCGCATGGCGCCCGTCCCACCAGCGCTTGAGCGGGCCGCCCGCGTACTCGGCGGCGAGCGACGGCGCCGACCGGGTCCGCTGGAACGCCCACTCGGCGGACGCGGAGGAGATGGGCTGGATCTTGCGAGGATGGTGGCCATGGCGCCCAAGCAAGGAGGAAGGAGATGGTCCGCGAGCCCTGCCCCGGCCATGCGCGCTGTGTGGAAGGAAAGGGAGAGGAGAGGAGAAAGAAAATAAAGAAAGGGGAGGAGAGAGGAGAGAGAGGGGAGAGAGAGGGGCTGACGAGTGGCCCGGTGCATGCAAAAGTCATCTGCCTGCGTCCCCAGCTGCCCCCAGGGGGCTAGGTTTGGGGTGGTAGCGCCGGCCGTAAATCTCGCGAAATCCGGTGAAAAACGTGTCTCTGGGGGCCCGAGTGTGGCATTTTTTGCCCGCCGGCGTCCAAAAAGTGCCTTGGGGAGGCTTCCTGGGGGGCCGGCTGGAGATGCTCTTACACATAACTCCTGGACAAACACCTGCAACTGGCATTTTCCTTCATCTTCAGTATAATATTTCCAAGATGGGAAGATACGCACATACGATTTAACAACATCAAATGCGATAGATGCTAAAGTACGACTAGCTGGCTGTGCTTCCTCCACAGGAATAGGTGTACTAACTGGTGGAGTTGGGGTTCGTCGTGGTAGTACTGGCCCTTTGGGCACTGGAGCTGCCTTACTAACTCCTCTTGTTTGGGAGCTCTGTGGTGGAGATGGTGTTGTGTCAACAGGGACTGGGTTACTATCTGCTGGGGTTGGGGTTAGATTGGGTGAAGCTGGTTCTCTGTCCATCGCAGTAGGGGTACAATCTGCGAGAGTTTGGGTTATGTGTGGTAGGGCTGGTTCTCGTGCATGTACAACCGGGGCGCTGTCTCCACCAAGAGGTAGCACTGTTTTATTTGAAGACCGTGTTTTTAGTCCGCTAGATGCTGGCATCACCCGCTCCAATTCAAACGGCTGATAAACAGGAAACATAGTTGAATGTACAGACATTGTATGAGAGACAGCTGCAATAGATAGTGTGGAAAAAAGAGGACATGAAACAGTTGACATGTATATTGTTTAACTAAAACGGATAGCATGACATAATTTCACATATATGATGTCTATCTAAACTAGATAGCACAGCATAACATAATTCAAAGATATGATGAATAGTTAAAATGTCGTGCCAAGTTAGAGCATGCACCTCGGTGGGGGAATAGGACTGGTCATCTGTCTCTGAATCCATCTCTGAGGAGCTATCGGGACCCAACAAGAGATCTGCTTCGACAGGTATCACTGTCTGCTCTGAAGGCCTTGTTTTCACTCCAGATTTTCCAATCTCCCACCCAAATGGCTGATTCACATGAAGAGTAGTTTAATGTACAAACATTGTCGACAAATGGAAATGTAATGAAGAAAAGGATGGGCAAGATATCATTCAAATATATGATACCTGGTTAAACAGGATGGCATTGCACATTTCACATATATTATGGCTGGCTAAAAGACATGAGACTGCATAATTCCCATATATGATATAGAAACTAAGCAGGTGGCGACAGAACATGTCTAAACTAAGCAGATGACATATATGATGTCAAAAGTAGGCACTGCAAGGCAACATATGCATGATATGACTAACATCATCATGCCAAGGTAGAGCAAACACCTTGGGGGGTAAATAGGAGTGGTCAGCGGCGTCTGAATCCGCCTCAGAACAGATATCTTCCTCCGGATTACAATCTAGAGAGGGGTGGGGAGGGTTTTCCATTGAAATCACCATGGAGCGATGTCTGCATGACATTGTATTGCCGCGCAAAACTCTTCTCTTTTTCTCTACATGTTCTCCATGACTGTGTACAATATCTGACATGCATACGAAAAAAATATGGTGAGATTATGTAAGGAGAGCATGCAGAAATTTAGAGTGATGGTAACAACCACTGGATGGATCCAAAAATAATGATAGCAGGCCGATGATTGCTTTAATTTAATAAAAAGACAGATGATGATTGCTTTACTATTTGTTTCCCACCCAAGATGAACAACATAGACATACCCTAGGTGAACCAGATATTAGACAGAGATACTATTCATTGCTTCCTCGATATGTGCCCCACAACTAATTTAGAACTCAAGTTTGAACATTAATTTGGACCTGACTTGGAGTCCAAGAGGTGAACATGACGATAAAGTAGCAGGTAATTTTAAGCAATGCATAACATAAGCAAAATCAAAAGAGTGCGACCACTACAAAAAAAGACACATCCGTGACATTTTGGGCCGAACAAAAATCTTTTCTGTCATACTTATGACACTTCTATGACGATAATTGTGACAAAACCCGATATCATCATAGATGTGGTGGGGTCCTACTTCTATGACAAAAACTCATGACAGAAAATGCGCTTTTCATCTTGGGCGGGCCGGAGACGCAGCTGCATGACATTCTTTGGGCCGTCCATGAAGGAAAAAACCGTGGTAGAAGTGAGGGCGCGGAAAATATCGGGGAGTCCCCGGTTACGGTGGGTGGTCGTGGGCCGAGCGATGCGCGTTTCTCTCGTACGTATGCGCGTGTGTGCGAGGCGTTGGGCTCTAACTGAACCCGAGCGATTGCACTGCAGGCTACGCGTTACTGAACCCGAGCGATCGATCGATGGATGTTAACTAAACCCGATCGAGCGATTCCTTCGCTACTGCTGCTAACTGAAGCCGATCGATGTTGCCTCTGTATGAACAGTGAGCGCTGCGGGGGGGGTGGATGAACAGTTCCTGGTGGGGGTGGATGAACAGGACCCCGTGGTGTTGCCTCTGGATGAACAGTACCCCGATCGATCGAGCCGGTTGGGGCTGGATGAACAGGACCCCGTGGAGGGCTGGATGAACAGGACCACCCCGTGGAGGGCAGGATGAACAGTAGACGGTGGAGGGCGGGATTAATAGTAGCCCGTGGAGGGGTGGTTGAATAGGAGCCCGCGGAGAGGGCTGGTTGAACAGTAGCCGGTGGAGTAGCGTGCCGTGGAGGCTGGATGAACAGGAGCCCGTGGATGAACAGTCGCAGGTGGAGGCTGGAGGAGGTCGACGGTGGATGAACAGTAGCCCGTGGAGGCTAGAGGGGGTCGACGGTGGAGATGAACAGTATCCCGTGGAGTCCCGTTTTGCGGTACGCCACAGGACCCCCGTTTCGACCGTAGCGCTCCAACACAAGTCCGTTTCCTCCGTTTTGCGGTACGCCACACCCCTCCCGATCAACAGGACCCCCGTTTCGACCGTAGGAGGTCTGTTTCCTTCATTTTGCGGTACGCCAGACCCCTCCCGATGAAAAGGATCCCGTTTCGAACGTGGCTAGTCGAACACAAGGCCGTTTCCTCCGTTCTGCGGTACACCGGGCCTCATTTCCATCGGCTGTTCTGTCCAAGCCCTCCCGATGAACACGACGACGCATTCCATTCCGACCCAGCCGGTTGGCTCCCCATGAACACGACAACGGTGCTATTTCTCCGTTCCGACCCAGCCATGAACACGAGCCCTGGCCGTACGTATGCGCGAGTAGGCGTTCGAGACCCTGCCCGTATGTACATACGTGACCGTATTTTCTTTCTTGCACACTGGCCGCTGTACGTACGTGTACATGCTACGTGCGCGCCTCTACTACGACACGTGCGCGCCTCTACATCGACCAGTATGCACGTACACGTTCGCGATTAGAATGACAATGCTATGTACGCTTCGACCAAGTGGGTCCCGACTGTCAGGCACTTCCTTGCCTGCGAAGATGTAGCTGGTGGGTCCCAGCAGTCAGGGGGGCGAATCATTTTTTTGCCCGGACGCACTTCCTTGCGTGCGAAGATGTAGGTGGTGGGTCCCAGCAGTCAGGGGGAACGTTTTTTTTTCACGAAATACGGTGGCCCGTCCGGTGGGTCCCCGCTGTTAGGTGGAGTAATAATTATTTTGCGCATAATAAGGAGGCACTTCCTTGCTGCGGCCGTGGACCCAGCTGTCAGCCTCTGGACGTACAGTCCATGTCCGATGGAAGCCGTTCCTGGACCACGTTGACCACGCCGCGTCGAGAGCACCAGGGCGGTGGGCGACGGCGAGGCCTAGGAAGGGGACGACGCAGGGCCAGGGAAGATGCGGCAGTGGATGCCCACGCCTAGAGGAGTACGAGGGTTCACTGGTTCGCTGTGATGTGAGGCTGCCGTCACCGCAGAATAACAGGGGGTGTGGGTGAGTAGAGGGATGGCCTGGCCAGCGGTGGGAATAGTAGGGGGCAGTGAGGCCTCTGCGGCAGCACAGCCGGCCATGGGAGGTAGTTGCATGCGGCACGACCGGCGCTGCTTTGGGAGGCTGGAGCAACAAGACCAGAGGTTGAAGAAGCACTACGGCTGTTGGATGGACATCGTACGGTCACTGGAGCTAGAATCATTCATATTGACTAAGTTGACAAAGCACTCCGTCCCCGTCAACTTAGTAGGCCCACAAGTCAGCCTCCCACCAAGGTGGGTCCCAACCAGCAAGGGGAGTAGTCATTTTTTTGTGCGTAATAAGGAGGCACTTCCGGTGGGTCCGAGCTGACAGCGGGGGGAACGTTTTTTTCACGCAATACGGTGGCCCGTCCGGTGGGTCCCAGCAGTCAGGTGGGAATAGTAGGGGGCGGTCGAGCCACTCCTTGTAGAGGTCGTCGACGGGGCGGTAGCGCAGGAGTTCGTTTGCCACAAGGAGCGCGGCCCGCGCCTCCATGGGAGTGCGGCGTGCGTGAGACGAAGAACCCGGCCGGGGTTACCGATGGTGTGGCAGTGCGACCGTCCTGCCGCACCGAAGGATGCAGTGAGGACGCCTGCTGCTTGTTCCCCGCCGGGCCGGTGGCAGCGTTGGCGGCGGGAGACGGAGAACGACGAGGTGGCCCACAAACGGGAGCCGTCTGAGCGGCGCGGGCGGTGAGGGCAGCCCGACGCTCAGCTCAAGCACGGCGAGCGTCCGCCATGGAGACGATGGAGCGACGGAGCGACGATCTAATGGAAGGGAAGCTACGGCGCACCCCTACTTGGTGCGCCAAATGTCGGATGTGGGGTTCTGGCAAACCCTTAAGGTTCGAACACTGGGGTGCCCGCGGAGTATTTCCCTCCTACCAATCTATGCCCTAGCTTGCTAAGATCTCGCGGACGAACTCGACGAACTCGCAATCACAGAGAGACACGAGATTTATACTAATTCGGGCCACCGTTGTTTTAATACCCTACTCCAGTGTGGTGGTGGTGGATTGCCTCTTGGGCTGGTGATGAACTGTACAGAGGGAAGAACAACCTCCTGAGGTTGAGGTGTTCTTGTGCTTGCGGACTTGTGCGCATGAGAGCTGGATCAACTACCCTCTGCCCCTACTATGGTGGCTAGACCTATTTATAGGGGCCCTGGTCCTCTTCCCAAATATTAAGCGGGAAGGGAGCCAACAACGGCGGGCAAATTTGAAGGGGGACAGCTAGTACAAGCTATCCTGACAAAAGTGGTCTTCGCCTGCGAAAAGCTCTTTGGTGACGCCGTCTTGGGCTCCACGATGACCTCCGTCTCGCCATCCTCCTGGTCTTGGTCTCCTTACACCAATATAGAAACCTTTGCCTGATGCCTCGGTACTCTTCGCCTGCGCTGGCCTCCTTAGCACCAAAGAGGAAACAAGGACGCTGCGCGCGCTAGCGCCCGCCTGGCGCCTGCCTGGTGCCGATCATCATGGCACACGTCACGAGAGCCTCGTGAGGTTTGCCCTGCCTTGATATCTCCGCTTCTCGCGAGCCTGCCTGACTAGGCCACTCTTGAGGAGATCTTGCATCGTCCACCTCACGAGGCTTGCCCCCTCGCGAGGGTCTTGGATGCCTTTTTGATGAAGACGGTCCGTACGGCCTGCTGGCTTAGCCACGCCGTGGGCCGTAGGCAGGAAAGTCTGGGGACCCCCGTTCCCAGAATGCCGACAGTAGCCCCTGGGCCCAAGGTGCGATCAGGCTTGGCTTCGCGGCGAAGCCAAGGGTCAAGTACGGAGCACCACGGGCCCCAAAAGCCTGCGGCCTCGGTTGACCCGTGGCGGTTGATTGGACGTGGGCGTCTCCGCTTTCCCATGCTACCTCGGCAACTGCACGACTTGACAAGTCCCTGCGACATGCAAGGAAAACCATCATTACCTACGATCGTGGGAGGCGCCGGTTGGCCTTCTCTCGCGATAAATGGGGAGGGGGCGGAGCCCCCGTCGCCCATCTCTTCCTGGCTCGCTTGCTTCCTCCTCCTTGCTCCCTTGCTTGCAGTACCACCCATGGTGCCACGAAGGAAGTTCTCTGCCGCCGAGAAGGGAAAGGCCCCTCGCGAGGGACCTGGCTCCCCGGCGCCCAAGCACGGACGGCCGCGTCCGCGCAAGCACGCTGCGTCCCCCGCCGTGGCCCACCGTCGAGGCGGCGCCGCGGCATGCGGAGGGGGACGTCCTAGCCATGGCGGTCCAGTTGATGAGGGGAGGCATGCTATGGTGGCACGGCCTCCCCGTCCGCGCTTCCATTCAGCGGAGGTGTCGCCGGAGTTCGTCGTCTGGTCGGAGAACCCGGCCGGCAATTGGCTCCAGCTCCCGCGCTTCTTCGTCGATGAACTGCCGGTCCCTGGTCCGGGCGGACTCTGGTTGCAGGCGGACGGTTGCTGCAGCAAGGCCTCCTGGGTCGCGGTCGAGACTTCTGCCGCGGGCAACATAGCCCTGGCCGCGGCTGGCAGACGTTCGCCCGCGCGCGCGGCCTGGGTAGGTGGTGCACCCTCCACTTCAAGTACGATGGTGGATCGACCCTCTATGTGAGGGTGTTTGGGGAAGATGGTCGCCGCGCCGGGTGCTGCCCCGAGACGAACGACGGTAGGAGGTGCTCGGCCTTGGTGACGGTCGCGACGAGGATAAGGGCGAGCCTGCCCTCGGCGGTGACCGTGTCTCTTCCAGCTCCGGCGGCTCTTCCTCCTGTGACAGCTCCAGCTGCGGTGGCTATGACCAGCTGCCGCGCCGCCGCGCCCGCTTCGAAGGCGGCAGCGGGTCATCTCATCGCCGCACCTCCGTGAAGCGCGAGGAAGGGTTTGTCTAGGCTCGGGGCGTCGCTAGGGGCCTGCCTCCCTGGATCGCCGCATCGCCGCTTTGTTTTGCTCTTTTTTTCCTGCATCAAAAATGAAACTAGTATGGGCCAAGGGGGCGTGTATCGAACTGTGGTTCCTTGGTTATTGCTTTGTGCGCATTATTCCCGTGTCGTGTTGTTATTTTGCGCAAAGATAACTTAACCCGGTGCATTCAGAACGCCCTCTTTCTTACGATGCACTTGTTTCCTCGTGTCCATCTTGCCATGGTGGCCTGCATTCGCTCAGGAACTACACAAACTCGTTAGGAAGTGCGTTAAAAGACTTGCCGTCCATCCTGACCCTGACCTGGCGCTTTGTGTCGCGGTACCCGAGGGGCACGGACTAGGAGAGGTGCGCCAGCTTTTGGGCTCGAACGAGGGTGGCTCGCGAGAAGGCAGAGAGGAGAAAAATGCTCGCGAGGGCACCTGCCTAGCCCCCTCGCGAGGTATACGAGTGAGAGATAACACGAGCAAACCAGAGTCGGAAAATGCGGTAAGAGGCGAGGGAATCAAACCAGCAAGGAACACCGAAAGCAAACTTCGATCAAGGAAAAAAGCGAGCCAACTACGGAAAGCAAATGAAAAGCCGTGTCCGGCACCTAATCTAGTCTTCAAGTCTTCTCACCAGCGCGGAGCTAAGTGCTGCCACTAGGCGTGGGCGGGAGCCCCGGGGCCTGAGGCCGACGCTCCTGAGACTCCGGGGCATGTACAGCCCCAACTCATTATTACGTGAGAGTGTCACGGGCGGCGATTCTTCACAGGCACCGGGCCTTCTTCATAGGCTCTGGGCCTTTCTTCACAGGCTCTGGGCCCTGCTTCATGGGTAGAACTTCCGGAGGTGCTGGATGTTCCAGGCGTTTTGGATAGGTATCCCGTCTTGTGTCTCCAGGCGCACAGCGCCAGGCCTGGAGATGTGGACGACCTTGAACGGGCCCTCCCACATTGGTGAAAGCTTATGCAGCCCTTCCCTGGAGAGGACCCGCCTCAGGACGAGGTCGCCCACCTCAAGCGTCCTGGAGCGGACGTTGCGGCAGTGGTATCGCCGCAGCGCTTGTTGGTACCTTGCCGCCCTTAACGCAGCTTCGCGACGGCATTCCTCCCCCAACACGAGATCCATCCCCCGCGTGGCGTCCTGCTGCGTTTCGTCGAATGCCAGGACCCGTGCGGAGCGATGCTTGATCTCGTGAGGGAGGACTGCTTTAGCTCCGTAGACGAGGAAGAATGGAGTCTCGCCCGTTGGCTTGGTGGCGGTGGTGCGGATGGACCACAGCACGGATTGGAGCTCATCGTGCCAGCCCCTGCCGCAGGCCTCCAGCTTCTTCTTGAAGGTCCTGGTCTTGAGGCCCCTCAGGACCTCCGCGTTGGTGCGTTCGGCCTGGCCATTGCTCCTGGGGTGTGCTACCGAAGCGTAGCAGATCTGCGTTCCAAGTTTAGCACAGTAGGTTTGAAAAGGTTACTAGTAAACTGTGAGCCGTTATCTGTGATGATGCGGTTGGGGACCCCGAAGCGGCTCACTAGGCCCTCGATGAACTTGACAGCAGAGCCGGCTGGGATGGTACGAATGGCTTCCACTTCCGCCCACTTGGTGAAATTGTCGATGGCAACGTAGAGATAGCGGTAGCCCCCTGGCGCCCGAGGGAAGGGGCCTAGGATGTCCAGCCCCCAGACCGCGAACAGCCATGTGAGCGGAATGGTTTGGAGGCCCTGAGCAGGCTGATGGATTTGCTTGGGAAAAAGTCCATTTTAAACCCTGAACTCGTAGAGGTTAGGCGAAACGAACCCTCAAGTCCAAATCCCGGTCGTTTCAACCCTGAACTATGCAATCCCGGTCTAAATCAAACCCTGACAAATTTCAACCGGGATTTGTCTGGCTGGTGGGCCAGGGCTGCGCTGGGCCAGCCCTTTTTTTTCTCTGCAAAAAAAATGACTTTTTTTTGTTACACGGGAGCTCGACCCGACGCACGCAGTGACACCTGGCTGGGCCGGCCCATGGAATACGATCGCGTCCGTACTAGCGTAACAATATTTCTCAAAAACAAATGTAGCGTAACAATTTGATTGTCGAAAAATATAAAACAGCAAGTCCTACGATTAGAACCATAGATCTGTAGGTCCAAGGAGAATTGCTAAACCAGTGAACCTAACAAGCCTGTGTTACTAAATTGGAGTGCGCACGTTTAAGAAAAAAGTTCAACGCAAAATCAGGGCGGTGTTTTTTTTGAAAAGAGAGTAATGTTTGAAAATCTGGCAATTCTTTGAACACGTGAAAAAAAATCGTTTTATTTTTCAAATTCACGAACCTTTTTACAGAACTCATGGATTTTTTCAAATCCGTGTCAAATCCACGAACTCATTTTCAATTTATAATTTTTCCCGAAGAAAGTGAATTTTTTCCCAAATCGATTGAATTTTCTTTTGAAAATCCATGAGCTTCTTTTCAAAATCATTGTACTCTTTCCAAATCTGTGAACATTTTTTTTCAAAATTTGTAAACTTTTTTGTTTGCTATTTCCTACTAAGATGGCCACCGGTTTTTATATGGTTTAAAATAATTCAAGCAGTGTTGACCACGGAGTGTACCCGTCCTCCGCGCTGGGCCGCCCCATTTTTTTCTATTGCATTGCTAAAAAAATGAGCGCACCTTTTTTATCTAATGCGTGAACCTTTTTTAATACGTTTGTTTCAAATTCATGAATCTTGTTACAAAACTTGTGGACCTTTTAATATACATTGAACATTTTTTTAATACACAATGAAAATTTCTTATATACACATTGAACATTTTTGTGATATACGCTAAACAATTTGTAAATACATAACGAACACTACAGTGATATACGCTAAACAATTTGAAAATACAAAATGAACATTACTGTGATGTATACTGAGCAATTTGAAAATACATATTGAACATTTTTTTTCATATACGCTGAACATTTTTTTCGTATACGCTGAACATTTTGAAGTGCATAAATGAACATTTTTTTAATATATGAACATTTTCTTAAATATACGATGAACATTTTCTTAATACATGGTAAACTCTTGTATAATACACAAAAAGGAAGAGAAGTAAAAATAAACAGAAGAAACACAGTTTGTTCATCGTATTAAAGTATTATTAATGATTAAAAATACACGATGAAACATTTCCTTGTAATGTATTAATGGAAGAAAAAGGAAAAGGGAAAAAGAAAAGAAAGATAAAGCCAGAAAGAACACGAAAGAACCAGAAAGAAAAAGGCAGAATGAACATGAAAAAACCAGAAAAAATGAAAAAAATAAAATAAAATAAAAAGTCAACAGCAGAAAGGAACGAAAAAAGAAAGCAGTGAACGAGCAACATGCGCTGCCGCGAAATGGGCCGACCCATCCGCGGGCGCTGCGGGGCGTAGCCACTGCTGTTTGCTGCCCACGGGCGGCAAATAGGAATCCGGCAGCAATCCCGGCCATTCATTGCAATCCCTGTCTGGCAAACGACTCCAGGGTTTGATTTAGACCGGGATTATAAATTCAGGGTTGGAACGACCGGGATTTGGACTTGAGGGTTTGATTCGTCAAAGCTCTACGAGATTAAGGTTTAAAATGGACTTTTTCCATTTGCTTGGCGTGGAATTGGCAAGCTTCGCAGGACTTCACCAGCTCGGTTGCATCATTGAGTGTTGTAGCCCAGTAGAATCCGCTGCAGAACACCTTGCCGATGAGGGTCCGTGACGATGAGTGGTGTCCCCAGTCCCCATCGTGTATGTCAATCAGCAACTCCCTTCCTTGATCACTGGATATGCAGCGTAGCGTGACATCGTTTGGCTGTTTCCTGTATAACTCGCCGTCTTGGATACAGTATGCCGTGGCTTGCCGTGCCATGCGCTCCGCATCCTCTTCCTTCTCTGGCAGCGTCCCGTGCGTCAGGTACTCCTTGAACTCCTTGGTCCAGCATTCCTCCTGGGGCTCGAGCGCCAAGAGCAGCCGAGCTCCTGAGGTCGGGCCACAGGCCGGGGCTCCTGTGGCCGGAGGTTGTGGGAGCTCCTCCCGAGGCTGAGTCGTGCTCGAAAGAGGTGGCATAGCTGATGGCTTGAAGAGCCGCTCCTTGAAGACACCGGGCTCTTGCGGTTGCCGCTTGGACGCTCTCTTGGCGATGTCGCCGGCTTCCTTGGCTTCAGGGGTACCAGCGTCGGCGGGCTGTGCTACTGCCGCGGCCTTGAAGGCGAGCCTGAGCGCCGTCAGAGCCTCCTTAGTGTCCCCCTTGATGGTAAGGACGCCCTTGCTTCCTGGCATCTTCATGAGGTTGTAGGCCGGGTGAGTCACCGCCATAAACTGAGCGAGAGCCGGGTACCCGAGGATGGCATTGCACGGTAGGCGGATGTGCGCGACGTCGAAGTCGATGAGCTCGGTGCGGTAGTTCTTGCGCTCTCCGAAGGTGACAGGCAGGCGGACATGCCCTATCGGCGTGGTGGAACCGTCGGTCACTCCTGAGAAGGGCTTGGTAGGCTGGAGCTGCTCATACGGCACTTGGAGGTTGTCGAACGTGTCGACGGATAGGACGTTGAGTCCTGCGCCGCCATCGATGAGGGTCTTGGTAACCTGCACATTGCTGATGACTGGGGAACACAACATCGGGAGGGCACCGGCGGTGGCCGCTAACTTGAGCTGATCTGCCGAGTTGAAAGTGATAGCGCATTGGGACCACTTGAGCGGGCGCGTGGCCTCGAGCTTGGGGAGCACCGCATTCACCTTGCGAGCGAACTGTTTGAAGATGCGCTGAGAGGCTGGGGCCTGGGCGCCACCCAAGATGCAGGCGATTGCGCGCGGCTCCAGGAAGCCCCCAGCCCCCTCGTCTTGACGGTGGTCGTCGTTCCTTCTTGGTGGCGGCAGTGGGGGGGAGTCCGATGTTGCCTTGGGGGCGATCCTCACGAGGCTGATCCCTCCAGGCGCCCTCGCGAGGATGGTCCTGCCAGCGTTCCTCGCGAGGCCTGTCGCGCCATTCCTGGCGCGGGCCACGGTCGTCCCAGCGTCCGCCTCCATGTCCTCCACGGCTGTAGCCCCGGTCACTGCACTCAGGGCGTCGACCGAAGCGTCCTTCTCGTATGGCTCTGAGCTCTTGGTCGTCGCTATTGTTGTCAGTGTTGAGGTTGTGGAAGGCGCAGAACGGTCGGCTGTTCTTGGATAACTCGGGCTGATCTCTGCCTCGCTTGGTGTCGGGCTCTGCTGCGAGCACAACCGCCTCCTTGCGCTTTGCGTCCTTGGCCTTGGCCTTCTTCTCCTCTGCGCCCACAGCTAGCAGCTCGAGGAGGGAGGGCGCCCCTCCTCAGCTCTTGCGCACTTAGACGCCAGATTGATCAGCTCCTGAGATGTGCACAGCTCCTGATGGATAGCGAGCTCTTCCTTCATCTTGACGTCGCGGACACCGTCAGAGAACGCGGAGATGATGGCCTCGTTCGTGACCTTGGGGATCTTGAGGCTACTGTTGTTGAAGCACTGAATGTACTTCTGGAGGGTCTCTCCTGGTTGTTGCTTGATGCGGCGCAGGTCACCCGCGGCCGGCGGGCGGTCGTGAGTGCGCTAGAAGTTGGCAACGAAGCGGTCGTGCATCTCGTCCCAGGAGGAGATCGAGCCGTGCTGCAGGTTCAGGAGCCAGGAGCAGGCTCCATCCTTGAGAGCCATGGGAAACCAGTTCGCCATGACTTTCTCATCGCCGTTGGCCGCCTCGATGCTCAGCTCGTAGAGCTGCAAGAACTCCACGGGGTCGGCGGTGCCGTTGTAGCGAGGAGGCAGATCTAGCTTGAACTTGCCTGGCCAGGCGACGCTGCGCAGCTCGGGGGTGAAGGCGTGGCAGCCAGCCGTGGTTGCTAGGGCCCGCTTTGGAGGAGGAGCTTGGTCTTCACGTGGTCCGCGCGGCGCCGCTGCTGGCGGTGCGCGGTCTTGACAAGGCGGCGTGGGAAGCGCGGCGCAGCTTCTCGCGGCCGAGGGATTTCCTGGCAGCTTCTTTCTTCGCGCGCGGGCACCGGGCGCGATGGATCACGCCGTGGGGCCGCGCGCCTTGGTGCCAAGGCAACGTCTTGGGGCAGAGGTGGTGGAGGTGCGCCATGGGCCTCGTCGCCCGTGGCTGGTTGAGGGTGAGGTAGAGAGAGGGACGCCACCAGGGTGCCCCATGCGGCGCGGACGAGCTCGGCGATGCGGTCGAGCCACTCCTCATAGAGGTCGTCAACGGGGTGGTAGCGCAGGAGTTCATTTGCCGCAAGGAGCACGGCCCGTGCCTCCATGGGAGCGCGGCGTGCGTGAGACGAAGAACCGGCCGGGGTTAGCGATGGTGTGGCGGTGCGGCCATCCTGCCGCACCGAAGGATGCAGCGAGGACGCCTGCTGCTCGTTCCCCGCCGGGCAGGTGGCAGCGCTGGCGGCGGGAGATGGAGAACGACGAGGTGGCCCGCCGATGGGAGCTATCTGAGCGACGCGGGCGGTGAGGGCAGCCCGACGCTCAGCTCAAGCACGGCGAGCGTCCGCCATGGAGACGACGGAGCGACGATCTGATGGAAGGGAAGCTACGACGCATCCCTACCTGGCGCGCCAAATGTCGGATGTGGGTTTCTGGCAAACCCTTAAGGTTCGAACACTGGGGTGCGCGCGGAGTCTTTCCCTCCTACCGATCTACGCCCTAGCTTGCTAAGATCTCGCGGACGAACTCGCAATCACATAGAGACACGAGATGTATACTGGTTCAGGCCACCATTGTGGTGTAATACCCTACTCCAGTGTGGTGGTGGATTACCTCTTGGGCTGGTGATGAACTGTACAGAGGGAAGAACAACCTCCTGAGGTTGAGGTGTTCTTGTGCTTGCGGACTTGTGCGCGTGAGAGCTGGATCAACTACCATCTGCCCCTACTATGGTGGCTAGACCTATTTATAGGGGCCCTGGTCCTCTTCCCAAATATTGAGCGGGAAGGGAGCCAACAACGGCGGGCAAATTTGAAGGGGGGCAGCTAGTACAAGCTATCCTGACAAAAGTGGTCTTCGCCTGCGAAAAGCTCTGTGGTGGCGCCGTCTTGGGCTCCACGATGACCTCCATCTCACCATCCTCCTGGTCTTGGTCTCATTGCACCAATATAGCAACCTTTGCCTGATGCCTCGGTACTCTTCGCCTGCACTGGCCTCCTTAGCACCAAAGAGGAAACAAGGACGTTGCGCGCGCTGGCGCCCGCCTGGTGCCGATCGTCATGGCACATGTCACGAGAGCCTCGTGAGGTTTGCCCTGCCTTGATATCTCCGCTCCTCGCGAGCCTGCCTGACTAGGCCACTCTTGAGGAGGTCTTGCGTCGTCCACCTCGCGAGGCTTGGCCCCTCGCGAGGGTCTTGGATGCCTTGTTGATGAAGACGGGCCGTACGACCCGCTGGCTTAGCCACGCCGTGGGCGGCAGGCAGGCAAGTCTGGGGACCCCCGTTCCCAGAACGCCGACAGCGTCAACTTAGTTTTGTTTTTTAGGGGACGTGTCAACTTAGAAGGCCCACAAGTGTGTGGCAGAGAACATATAGCCCATTTGCGATTTGTAAGAATGTACATCCCATTTTTTAATTCTAATGGGATTTACTACAGCCCATTTACAGTTTGTTAAAAGTACAGCCCATTTTCTAGCTAGGACAACGATTAATAATTTCAACCAATCGCTCAAAACAGAATTCAAAAAAATTCCCACATTTTTATGGGATCGCAAATATTTTTATCCGAAATTTCTAGTCAGATTAAATATAATTTCAAAATAAAGTTGTAGTACGTCAAAATCCAACTAAATATTGCGCGCGCAACAAGTAATGAAATTAAAAAAATTAAATTCCAAAAATAATATATTTTTTAAACTAATTACGCGTTTGGTGCATCTTTTTATAGTTACTGCCCAGTTATTATAATTACATCCCATTTATTATTTCTTAAATTCCATTTTCTTGTTAATCCTAATGCATACCTCCTAGGAAAGTTTGCAGCCCAGTGGGGCGGAGAATAACAAGTTGACCCGGATATTGTGTACAACTGTCGTCCCAGTTGCATTGCTGATATTGAAAAAAAAGGCCTGTGTAGTGCAGTACAACCTAACATGGCTACTCAGCCCACATTCAGCGACGCCGGAAAGGCCCAAACAAGGCTTCTGTACAACTTTTTGAAGTCACTAAGCTCAATTAATAACTTAAGAAAAAAGTTAGATTACAGTGGAACCTAATTAAAAGTTGTCACGAGCAAAGAAATAATTCAACGGGTCCCACTTGTGCGTGTGTGCATGTGTGCGTGTGTGTGTTTGTGTGTGTGAGAGAGAGAGAGAGAGACCCATCGGTCGATGCTCGTAAATACATCTTTTAGCCATATGCATTGCTAATGCTCAGTAAAAACTTATATAGTAGACACAATCATATAGAACATCATAGCACACTTAACTTGCATACAAAAATTTCACGCAGGCGGCACAATCAGGATGGAAGCAGTGGATCGCTACGGGTAGGGCTATGTTGAAACCAATGAACTCGTACATAACGGTTCATCTTCTTTATCAATGACAAGGAAATATCTTGAATGTTGTGCAAACAAAACAGACAGACAACACAATATGTTTTGCTAGCACATTAAGTTGACGTACAACCCTTTCTAAAAAAGGTTCAGGTACAAATTAGAGGTTCTGCTATTGAGTTCGTGGTTTTTATGATCAAGGATATGGTTTTTGGTTTTCAAGTTTCGTGCAAGGCTGTGGCTTTGATCATTCTCAAGCTCCGTTCTTTATCTTGTGATCATTTTAAATGTTTCTTTCATCTTTGGGGTAATGGTGGCCCAAATTGGGGCCGTGAGTTTAAACTTTGGAAATCGGAATGTGATGCTGAATGGATCATTGTTAGTCCTTCCAAACGTCGAGCTACCCTTGGCATGTTGGCTATGCACACCAAGCCGCGTAAATCTTCGATAAGATCATCTCACGCCCCTGCCAAGAAGCTCCCTTTTTCAAAGTTCCAGAATTATCCTGCTTGTCGTGGTCATCGTTATCCGGCCACGCAAAATTGCATTCAGACTGTTGAGGAGGCGGGGTACACGCTTTCGGCGCATGAGAGGGTGGTCATCCACCCCCCGCCGCCGGCTGAACTCCGATGGACGTTGACTACCCCCTCCATTTCTTTCGGAACGGTTAGGGATCTTCCAACAGCTGCGGATGGGTCGCCATCTATCTCGGGCGGAATTTTTGGTTCTCCGAATGTGGACGTGCCATCCCATGTTGGGCCGTCATCTTCACGTTCCTCGGTCCTGGAGGAGCCGGGCTTATCTTATGGGCCTTCCATTCCTTCCTCTCAGCAAGCTGCAGAAGATTTTGATAACTTGGTATCGGGTATGGTGGATGAAGTTTTAACGTGTCAGTTTTGCTTGGATAAGGGTCATTTTGCTGCGGCGTGCACGTCTAAACTACGTTGTACCTCTTGTTTGCGGGTGGGGCATGGTAAAAAGGACTGTAACAAGTTTGCAAGGATTTTGGGTCTGGTTTGGAAACCAAAACCCGGTAACGTTGCAACTTCCGAGGATCGCCCAGCTTCCACCGAGAATATCTCTCTGACACAGCTTTTACCAAACTTGGACTCCCCTTGCACTTCCGCATTTACTACTTCGCCTTGTTCCATCAGTCCTGGTCCCAAAACACCTTCGACCGCGCCGCCTGAGACCCCTCCTCCGCCGGAGTTCTCGCTGTCTGCTTCCAGTCCGGGCTGTTCCCCTTCGATGGCCAACTTCCCTCTTGACCCCTTGCTGTATGTGCCGGCTGGCCATCACATTGTGGATGGTGGAGATGCTCGTTTGCCTCGGACCTACGTGACGTCACATACCCCACTTGTGCGACGCCATGAGGAATTTATGCTTGCTGAGGTAATGCCCATCCCCCCTCCCGATCAGATTGGTGCTGCTAGAGAGGAAGTGGTCCAATGGTCGCAAGCTCATGGGGTCTTGGTGAGGTCTGCTCAGCCTTGGATTAGATCGGTGGGTCTTTTTGAGCTTCGGGATGCTGCAGTCAGGTTTTCTCTTCTTCAGATGCCGCCCCAACCTATTGGCAACGATCGTTTCGTGCATTTTATGAAACATGATGAGGGGGAATCTTTTAGAGGTGCTCAGGGTTTCTGTCAGGGTCTGCTCATGTTCTTGGGGATCCCGCTTGATCTTCGCAATACGGATAGCATTCGGGCAGCGGTCAACACTTTTGGGAAGTTTCATCATTGGATTAGTGAGGATCCATACCTTGTGCGCACTCTGGTATTTGCATCTTTTCCAGAAGATATTTTGGTGCCACGAGATGTAGTGTTCATGGAGTATGCTGCCTGGGGTGGTGCTCGGGTGTCTTGGACGGCGCCACTATATATCCTTGGAGCCAATTTTGCTGAACAGATGCCCCAGGATGAAGACTGGATGCCCATCAATGGCAATCCTCATCCTCTGCCTGGTGTTCCCTTCCCGGAGATGCCACCTTTTATTTTGCCTCCATTCCCGGCTCTGGGGTGGAATGATGTGCCGCCACCTCCGCCTGAACCTGCACATAATGAGGTGCATGAGGACAATTGGGGAAACTGGGAGGAACCTACTGCTGTGCCTGCAGTCGACGATCAAGAATCTGTGGTGTTGAATGCCTCGGCTCAACCCAGTTCTGATCACCAAAGTTCTGAAGCTCAACCTCAGGTGCCCCCTGCACCTATTGTTCTCATTGATGGGGCTCCACAGGACAACCTGTATGATTTGATGGAGATTGCACCAGACCTGGAGGATGCTAGTAATTGGGCTATTGTGGTTTATCAACCCCCTCCTTTTGATGTCCAAGCTCTGGATCCGCCTGTGGTTAAGATCCCTTTTGGTCCCCCTCTGCCCCCTGAAATGATTTGGAGGTGCTCTTTTGAAAACCTGCTGAATGCTCCATTGATGTTCGAAGTGCCAAAACCTCTGCTGCCCAAGCCCCTGTCGCCTGTAATTTTGGCCAAGAGAAACTGGAACTTTGCATTCCAGCAGGATGATCTTCCTTTACTCACATGGAAGGAATCGCCACCTGCTCGACCTGTGGCTAGAGCTTTGTTTGTTGATGATGCTGAAATTGTTGCGCCTGTTGTCCCTTCTCCTTCTGCGCGTGCACCTACGAGGAGGCCTCGCAAAACTCTAGCGCCAACGCCTCTTGTTGATACATCTGTTCGAAGGTGTACCAGAAGTTCGGCCCAGCGGGATGGGTTTAAGCCCACTTTTCATGAGCTAGTTCTGCAGCCCAAGAAGAAGAAGCCCAAGGCCAAGCCCCTTTCTGCAGAGATGTCTGATGACCCAGCACTTGGAGATGCTCCCCCACCTACTCCCATCAGTCATCTACAAGCTATTGGCAAGGAGCTGGAGATTGATGCAATACTGCTCTCGGAGGATGCACTTATGGTGGACCCTGCTGCTGCTGCAACTCAAGCTTCCAATGAATAGTGTGCTCTTTTGCTGCTGGGTCTGGCAAGCCCATAAATCTGCTTTATGCGTTTGGTTTTCATTTTCTGTCCCTTGGATATGTAATAATGTCGGTTCGGAACTTTTATGTGCTTTTGGGCCTCTGACACTGCGTGTCATATGCATGGGAGACTTGGTTATGTTGTTCCTTTATGAATAATAACTGTAGAAACTGGAATGTCCTGTGCTGGAACGTCAGGGGTTTAAACTCTGAGGCTAGGCAACGAGCTGTTAGACAAAAGATTGACGAAAGTCACTGTGCTATTGCTTGTCTGCAAGAAACTAAATGTGCGTCATTCGATTCCAGAATGCTTAAAAGTTTTTGCCCCAAGAGATTTGACAGCTTTGCTTTCTCTCCTTCCTTGGGGGCTTCTGGTGGAATTCTAGTTGTTTGGAACTCGTCTATTTTTGGTGGGACTTTATTGCAAGTCCAACAATTTGCAGTGGTGATTGAGTTTGTTTCCAGGCAAAACAATGAGCGGTGGACTCTTGTGGTGGTTTATGGTCCTTGTCGGGGGCAGGCTAGGGACAATTTTGTATCCTGGCTGTATCACCTAAACATTCCTGTGGATGAGAATTGGCTGTTACTGGGGGATTTTAATTTCTTACGTTCTATGGATAACAGAAATCTACCTGGTGGTGATTTGAATGACATGTTCATCTTTAATGAGATTATTGGACACCTCGGCCTTTTGGAATTGCCCATCAAAGGCAGGTCTTACACTTGGTCCAATATGCAGGATTCTCCACTCCTTGAGCAGCTTGACTGGTTTTTTACTTCTGTCGATTGGATATCTGATTATCCCATGACTGAAGTGATACCTCTTGCCAGAACTGCTTCTGACCATGTGCCATGTATGGTTACAATCAAAACTTCTATTCCCAAGTCTAACATTTTTAGGTTTGAGAATTATTGGTTGGAGTTGGAGGGTTTTATAGACTGTGTTGATTCCTCATGGCAAAAACACTCCAGAAAGGGCCATATTACTGCCAGGATAGCTGACAAATTTAAGTCCTTGAGGATGTGTCTAAAGAGATGGCAGAAGCACATCTCCAAGCTGAAAACTCTAATTTGTAAATGCAATAGTGTTATCTTGCTCTTAGATGAGCTTGAGGAATATAGACCTCTCTACAGACATGAATTTAATTTCAGGAGAGTGGTCAAAACCCATGTTGAGAAATTACTTCACCTTCAATGCCTCTATTGGAAGAAAAGATGTACTATCAGATACATAAAAGTGGGTGGTGAGAACACCAAGTTCTTTCATGCTATGGCCACAGAGAGGTATCGAAGGAATTCTATTGCTAGCTTAAAATTGTCTGATGGTACGGTGGTGACTGATCATTCACAAATGGAGGGTATTATCTGGAATTGTTTTAAGAACAGATTGGGTTCTTCCAGGGGAATTAATATGGGTTTTGATCTTTCTTCCCTCATTGAACCAATTGTGGGTTTGGACACTCTCACTAAGCCTTTTGAGAAGGAGGAAATGGACTTGATTGTCAAGCATATGCCAGTTGACAAAGCTCCAGGTCCAGATGGTTTTAATGGTCTTTTCTTCAAAAAGTGCTGGCACATTATTTCACATGATTTTTATGATCTGGCCCAGGCTTTCTTTGAGGGTACTGCTCATCTGGAAAATATCAATGACTCTTACATAACTCTGGTGCCTAAGAAGCCCTCCCCTGAGGATGTGGGTGACTTCAGACCTATCTCCTTAACTGGAATGGGTCTTAAGTTCTTGTCTAAGATGGTTGCCAATAGGTTTCAGGAGGTGATTATGCAGTGTGTTCACAAGAACCAATATGGTTTCATAAAAAGTAGAACAATTCAAGATTGTCTTGGGTGGACCTTTGAATATTTGCACCAGTGCCACCAGTCCAAGAGACCTATTGTGATTCTAAAGTTGGATTTTGAAAAGGCTTTTGACTCCCTTGAGCATGAGGCCATTGTGCAAATTTTGAAATATAAGGGCTTTAATGAAAAGTGGATCCTCTGGATGAAGCAACTTCTATCACAGGTACCTCATCAGTTTTGCTAAATGGAGTCCCTGGTAGGAAATTCAGGTGCAAAAAGGGTGTCAGACAGGGTGACCCAGTCTCTCCCCTCCTTTTTGTCCTAGCTGCTGATCTCCTGCAGACTGTAATTAATGACATGTTCAGAAGGGGCATTCTTCAGTTACCAATTCCCTGTCATGATCAGGATTACCATGTGATTCAGTATGCTGATGACACTCTTATCATCTTGCCTGCGGTCAAGGACCATCTCATAGCTCTCAAGGACATGCTCAGGGTCTTTTCTGTGTCCACTGGTCTGGATGTGAACTATCATAAATCCTTCATTATTCCCATCAATGTGGACACTGTTGCTTTGACTGAATTAGCTTCTGCTTTTGGCTGCCAGATTGGGAAAATGCCTTTTACTTATCTTGGGTTGCCAGTGGGAACTACTAGGCCTAAAATGGTGGATTTTATGCCATTAGTTGATTGCATGGAGAGGAGAATGACAGCTAGCTCATCCTTTTTGAATCAGGGGGAAAGGCTGCAGTTTCTTAACTCTGCTCTGTCATCTATGCCAATTTCTTCCTGTGCAATTTGGCAGTCCCAGCTGGAATCCTTAAGCAATTGGAGAGAATCCAGAGACAATGCCTCTGGAGGAGGAATAGGGGTCAGCCTGCCCCATCCCTAGCTGCGTGGGACCTTATATGCAGGCCAAAAAACAGGGGAGGTCTTGGTATTCTCAACCTTAGCTCTCAGAACGTTGCTCTTTTGATCAAACATGTGAATAACTTCCTTAATAAAACGGAGCTCCCTTGGGTTTCTTTGATTTGGGATTCCTACTATCATAATAGGGTCCCCCAGGGAACTTCTGATTGTGGATCTTTCTGGTGGAAGGATATTTGCAAGGTCATGCATCATTTTAGGGAGTGTGCTTGGGTTCAGATTAATGCAGGGGACACTGCTCTCATGTGGTCAGATAATTTGCAATTGGATGGTCAGGTGTCTACCCTCCAACTCAGAGTTCCCAGGCTCTATTCCTATGTTAAGGACCCCTGGATCACTGTTCTTGAGTTCTTGGACTCTCAGGACATTTTTCAGCACTTCCACCTTCCTTTGTCCAGCCAGGCTTTTGATGATCTGAATATTCTCCAGTCCATGTTGGGTGGCCTTAATAGAACACCTGGTCCAAGGATATTTGGTTTTGGAAGGGCACTGCAAAGGGATACTCACCAAAGTTGTTTTACTCTCACACTTTTGCTTCAGCATCTTTCAACCCTTTGACTGCTTGGATCTGGAAGTCCTCTTGTACAATGAAAATCAAAGCTTTTGCTTGGATGCTTATTATGGACAGGTTGAACACCAAGGACATGGTGGATAGGAGACACTAGCATTTGGAGGATGGAGTAAACTGTGTTCTTTGTCCTTTGCAGACTAGGGAAACCAGGGATCATCTGTTTTTCAATTGCAACTTTAGTGTCAGAGTTTGGAACTATCTGCAAATTGATTGGGCTTCTGGTGACTCCATGGCTCATCTGGTTCTTAATGCTAGCAGGAGTTTTAGGAAGCCCTTCTTCACTGAAGTGGTGTTCATTGCTTGCTGGAATATCTGGATCATCAGGAATGCTAAGGTCTTCAGGCATGAGAGGGCTAGATTTAATAGATGGAGATCTGCTTTCATCCATGACATCTCTTTAATGCAATATAGAGTCAAAGCTGCTTTCAAAGATGATCTCCTTCGCTGGATTTCATTTCTGCCACCTTGAGGCCAATAGTTTGTATCTTTTAACTTGTACCTTCTAACTTGTTTTTTCTCCTTCTCCCCTTAGTTACTTTGATTACCTCTTGTAATCCTCCTTTATTCTTGTACTGTAACTCTTTTACTCAATAAAGTGATGATATGCTGTGGGTGTTTTCCCCTACAGTTCCCAGTCAAAAAAATTAGAACAGGTCACAATCAAATGTACTGGCACATTAGTGCTTCACACCCATAGCTCGGATTTAACTAGTACTCCCTCCGTCCCAAAATTCTTGTCTTAGATTTATCTAGATACAGATGTATCTAACACTAAAATGTGAATAGATACATCCGTTTGTAGACAAATCTAAGACAAGAATTTTGGGATGGAGGGAGTATCTGACAAGATTCAGTTGTTACCTCAAATTAGAGCACATCCAGGCAGCTAGCCCTACCTCTTCTCCCAAAGAAGCAGTGGTCTCTGCCGCGCGATGGAGTAGGCCCTGTGCCATCCATTGTTCCGAGCAACATGGGGAAAGTCTGATGTTGAATCCTATAATGGACGTCGTCGACGGACCCTGGCACCAGCGGTGGCGGCAGGACTTCGATTGATGGATTGACCACTTCTTCGACATGCACGGATACTCGATACAGGTACATCCCTAACGTGGTCCGTGGCGGCCTTGGTGGCGACGAATAGTACAACCCCGGTTCTTGCACCGGTATCTCAACACCAATCACCTTCGGTATGGTGGACGGCTTCTTCATCCATCCCATAACCGTCAGAGCCCAGCTGTCTGGAGGAACAAACATACTTACGAGCTCACCTCCAATGTCGTTGGTAAGCTCATTCATGGACTCGCTGTTCCAAGCACGTCAAGGCATGCCGTGGAAGGTAAGCTTTGTTAAAAACTCAAGCTCAGAGGGCACCGAGCCCCATCCTGGGTGCCACCGATCAAAGCTCACCAGCGCGCCATCGCAGAACAAACGTCGGGAAGATTCAAACACACGACTGCAGTCGAAAGTTGTCCGGAACCTGACGAAGAAATCAGCCGGTGGCGGACAGACTTCGACGAGCAAGTCACTTATTTGGATGCCGTGCGCAATGCCAAGAGCTTTGACAAGGTCGTCCAGCGAGACGGGAGGCCGGTCGCCGTTGATGGTTACCATCAGCACTTTGCCGGCGAACTGGTCGTCAAGCGCCGCCATGCCACTGTTGAGCGATAGCACGCAGCGACCGAAGGCAGGACGGACCTTAGGATCTCTGGCTCGGAGATCCGCGTTGACCGGCGACTTGATAGTGAGCTTGAGTACAGGGAGTACAGGAGGGGGATTTGGGGGAACTGGAGTAGGAATTGAGATTCCAGAGTTGGGGGAGGGGCGGGAGATTGGGGATGAAAAGGTAGCTTGAATTTCGAACACGCGCCAATATGCTCTCGGCGCGCAAGCGCACGAAAACACCGGTGGCGCCCACATGTCGGCCTAAGAGTCCTTATTCTTTCTTTTTTGGAGAGCCCGGCCTTTTTTTAGGATCTTTTGAGAGCCCGGCCTGAGAGTCATAATTGACCTATTTGGCTTGCGTTACTACTTGGCCCATATTCAACGACACCTCACTGGCCCAAACAAGTGTACATCATCGAAAAGACACTGAGCTCAAATTATATAACTTGAAAAAAGGAGATACACTCTGAACACTAGAGAATGGTGATGCCCTCATTTAGCCCACCAGTAGTTCAAGACAATAAACAGTTTGAAACAACGATATATAAAACATTCAAACACTGACTAGTGACTACTACTGACATAAACAGCAAGACATGATAGTTCATAAGAAGTCTTGCTACACCACCAAAACGCACCCATCTGCAGCGCTCAGACTCTCGTGATCCAGACGAGAATGACATTCTAAACAAAGCCAACTATTACATAGTAAGAGTGACATAGACAAGGATGACCAAATGACAAGGAATATGCATAACAAAAGAAAGAACTACCCATCCAGAACAAGCAGCAAAGACAACAAAGTCATTCGAAGAGATGATGCAACACCATCATAATTTGCAGCCCCGCTTCAGCGACCAATGATCCGGAGGCACCAGTACTCCACCCTTTCGACGCAACAGCCCAATTACCTATCAACCTGAAGGCTTGAACCACATCACTGCCTGTCGTAATTGAGACATCCAAGGATCAAAGTTAATCCGGGTGCCTTTGTCATTCTCACCTTCTTTTGGCAGCACGTTGTATCGTTGACAATCAGGGGAGTTTGCTCCCGAACTCCTAGGGCTCGCCGTGTAGACACAGTTTTCCATAGCAAACAGAGCCTCTCTGCCATCAAGGTCCTTAATCGGATAATTGAGACCGAGAAACAGAGAGTGTGAACCAAGGCTGTTTACCCGCCTCCAACTAAAAAATCCTGAAGGCCCCAACAAACTGGTATCCTGCTCATAGACGTAACACCCACTGTCCGGATACTCACGTATTTCACGGTGCTTGTATACTGTGGGGTTTTTGCAATATAACTTTTCCGGCTCATGTGTCCGAATGATCATCAGTCTTTTGCCGTCGTCTGATCGAGCGAGGAACCAGTTGTGCTTCTCTGTTTTTGGCAAAGGTGGTGTGATTACAAAGGGCAGTAACTGTAGGTACACTGCAACATATCAAAAAGGATAGGCATTGTTCAGAGTATGAGTAGGATAATGCAAGAAACAGCATTGATATGTCTCTATTGGAACTGGGAGGAAAATACAGGGAAATGTATACTGGGTTCGAAAATATAGAAGTGCCATGCATGGTTATACTCATGCTATCTCGCAATCGATTCTTCACAGGAAACTACCATGTCATGCATGTTATGGAATCATGTTCTATCCTCACAAACAAATTCTTCAAGGTAACTAACAGACCATGCATTGTTATATACTCGTGTTCTGTGGGCAAAAAATTTGTGAGCATATTATTCTAGCCATTGATTGCTGAAGGGCGAATATAGGTATGTACACATGGTAAGCATTACAGGATTTCACTACTTCCAAGTATAGAGTTCTCCATATGCACATTTACTTCCCTAATGTATGGTTAGATGAAACCAACAGTGTGGTGCATGTTTCTACATCATGAAAATGAGGAAACTAACATGGCCATTGATACACACTCATATTTAGTACTAGTATATAGATTACTGTAAAATAAGGAGAATATCCATATATTCCTAACCATTTGATTATTCAGGGGTACAAATTGGCTATAATGACATGATCACAATCGCATGAATTAACTCATTCCAAATATAGCTGATTTACGGTGTCTCTAATACATTGCCATAGTTCTACTCAAATTCTGCTCAAACAGGGATATGCCAATCATCACAAAAAGTTCAAATAGTGTCATGGCGTCATCATTAACATGAGATGGAAACAACTTCCACGCGCTGTCCCAGCAATACGTGGTGCCATCTGCTTTGTCGATCGCGTAGATGATGCCATTGTGTTCAATAGCATCACAGAAGTGTGTATCAGCTTTGACGACGATCCACTGCGAGCTGAGTTGTCTCCATCTAAAGAAGGCACCGGCGTAAAGATAGGCGAGTCCCTTGTCGAACAAGGCAATTAGCTTGAAGTCTGCGTAATCCGCATGTCGTGTAGGCACTTGGCAGATTATAATCTTCTGCAAAACAAGGTCCGTCCAACTGATGCGGTAATCTAGATGACTAGGACCGCGATGGTAATACTCTATATAATCCAACGGAGGAAGGATAATCTCACGGGAGGTCTGGAAGTTCACGAGCACCAACTTTTTACCGTCTTCTCTGACGGCAGCCATCCAGTGGGAGTTCATGCCGACCCAGTACATACCTGCCAAGAAGTTTCGGGCGATGGTGATCGGATCGAAGTCGAGGGAAATGATGTACGGCGACCCACTACATACCTGCAAAGAAGTTTTGGCTAATGGAGATCGGATTGAAGTCGAGGGGCATCATGTACGCCTCCGTATCATGGTGAGCCAATCTCGCAAGACCAGATAGCAGCAAGCAGGGTGTCTTGAAAAGCTTAGGCCTCGCTTCAACGATGGCCATGTGCATGCCCCTCGAGCATGCAGCCAGCCGCAGGGCGCTCAACATATCCATACACGAACAACAAAGGTCGAGGACGTCACTGGGGAGATAGCTCCAATCGCGGCTCATATGGATCCTGCGCGGTTTGCGTTCGGCCATGGTGGAGTTTGGAAGGTGGGGTTTTGGGGGGCTTGATTTACGGGGGAGAAGGTTGTCGGTGCTGGAGCGGCTAGCAAGGGAATAGTGGTACTCGGGGAGGCGAGCGAGGCAAGGGTATGCGGGGGAACAGTGAGATAATGAAGAGTGACCTCAGGATCTCCGGCGAGACGGAGATGGAGATGGAGTGGTGCTAGGGGAGAGGGAGATGAGGCGAGGCATGCTATACAGCGGCGGTGACAGTGACTGCACAGTGCATAAGGTGAGGTTGACTTTGGTAACCCGGACACGCCGCCTGGACTGGTGTCACCTCGGGCGCAGGGTCCTGTCACTTCACTATGAGGACCGGATGAATAATAGTATTTTGACCATCAAGTGTACCACAGTTGTACTACTACTACTAGTAGGAGTAGTAGGAACATGAGTAAACTCCCGTGCTAGCATGCCTCTGGGTTCACTTCATCCTCCAGCTATCATCCATATTGCGAGCAGAACCAAATTCTCATGCATGCGGAAGCGTGAAGAAGGACTTTTCTTTTTTTGAGGATAACCGCATATTCCTTAACCGTAGTAGGAACATGAGTAGTACTCCCTCTGGTCCTCTTTTGTCTGCGCATAACTTTTTCAGTATTTCTCTTATTAGTCTGCATATATACCCTTTTGCATGCGCCCATTTCCCTCCATGCCCCGCATTCACAGCATTAATTAGCGTACGCATGAGTAGCTGCAGCCCGACTCCAGCCAATAAACTGCAGCATGCAAGCGGTCCACTCTGTGCGCGTGGGAGAGAGAAAAGGCAACCGAAGAGCCCGTCCAATCCATTGCATGCAGCAGTCAAACCACCGCACCTCTCCTCATGCATGCGCATAACTTCTTCCATTTACTTCTCCATCGGGAACCGATTTTCCTCGGCTTTTTCACTACTCCTTGATCTTCATTTGCATCCAAACCACACTGCATTCACATTGTTTTAACCTCTTCACATCCTCCTGGAGTAATTCCGAAGCCCCTATAAATAATCATCTTCTTCAGTTAGATTAGCCATCTAATCCTAATTTTCCAAACCATAGCCCTCCGGTCCAGAGGTTCCAAATGGCGAAAGAGATCGAGATGTAGGTTTTTAGCGTCCAACATGTCCTCGTCGAAGGCTCGTTGAGCATAGTTGCCATAGTCACTGACCACCCAAGGGTTGTTCGGAAGTGGATCAACAATGTATCCAACTCCCTCCAAAAGGTGGAGATGAATGTCATCGGTCTCGACGCAGAGTACACGGAGCATGCCACTGGGAAGATCCAACGCGCCGCTGTCCTTCAGCTACGCCTCGAAGATGATGTTTTGGTGTACCACATCATACACGCGCCCTCCATACCAGGTGAGCTTCACGATTTCTTGTCTCGGGAGGACATATACTTCTGTGGGGCAGCCATCGCAGGGGACAAACAAAAGTTGGAGCCGTACAACCTTGATTTGAAAAGCATCGCTGACCTACAAACAAGAATAAAAATTCCTATAGAAGATTGTGATAAACCGACACCATCCCTATTCGACGTAGCAAATTTTGTGCTAGGAACAAATCTTCAGAAGGGTGACGAGACGCTGGCATTAAGGTCGTCGGGATGGGAGAATTATCCCTTGACGTATGAGCGGATAAAATATGCTGCCCTCGATGCCCGTGTGAGTTTTGGGATAGCTGCAAGGTCCAGAGAGCTTGTTGTGAAGCTGTCTCCCACAGAAAATGAGAACAAGAAGAAGAAGAAGAAGAAGATGCTGCACCAGCAGCAGGGCATTATGGATGGATGAACTATTTTCTCTCTTGAAAAAAAAATTCCCTCTCTATGTATATTGATATAGATGGACTATTTCGATGGTGTGGATGTCTTTGCAACAAGTAGTAGCGTGGGTCCGCTTGACTATAAGGAACTATTTATCCGCCTAGCTTTCTCTACTACCCCTTCTAGTGATCGGTATGCAATGCATGTGTCCGTAGACATGACAGCTTGTCCATGGAAGTTCAACTACGGCGACCATCACGTTTCATCCACTGCCACTCGCGATTCCCACGACGCCGCTCCAACCCACGGCACCACGTCCCCCGACGTGCGCCTCACCCCTCTCGGCTGCACCGCCCCTCTGCCTTTGTGTGCATGACATGTGGGCCACCTTAAATGCGGCGAGCATCAAGTTTCTACCACAGCCACACGCGATTCCCACAACATCGCACGAACCCAGGACACCACACGTCCCGCACCATCGAATTTTCATCCAGCGGATGTGACACATTTCGTCCCGGGCATCAATCCTCAGCTGGAGTACTTCTGTACTGTAGGTAGTACCCGCCGGTGTGGCCATCTACGCCTCGTAACGCCCCAACGCCCAGCTGTGGCACCCTCGCCATGGCCACGCCACCACCGGCCGGTTCATCTCGAACGAGTGAGTCGCGAACCACACCACCACCATGAGAATGACATGTGGGCCAGCCGCATTTAATGTCCGCATGTCATTGACTAAGAGCATGGTTAATAATATAGCCAGGTACTGGCTATATGATGTTGCCACGTCACATATAGCCAAGCTTATAGCCAGCAAGTACAATAGTTGAATATTAATTTGTACTACTTTGTTGTTACATGACCCACCTCGCTCTCTCATAAAATGCCTAGGAGCACGTGCTGCAGCCGGCTGTTAACTAGTAGCCCGCTTCTCTTCTCTTTCATATTCTCTCTTGTCCAACTAAGCAAAAATATAATATTTAATGTCTTACAACCCGCCTACATCACCTTATTGTACTTGCTCTCATAGGCCGGGCACTAAGCCACTGAAGTTCGGTCCCGTGGGCCCCGAGAGGGAAATGTAACTCCTGCGGCAAGCCTTGTGGTGCTCCCGCAGTACGAGCTCGTGCCAAACCCGGAATTTGTTTCTTACTACTACCAATTACTAGTAAGGTACACGTGCATTGCACGCATGAGATTCTGGTGGTTTGTGCATTATGCTTCTACATATGGAGTCTTCTAGATTCTACATGTGGCGGAATCTGGTGGAATGTAGATGATATCCAACGGCCAGTAGTGCTCGGATTTTCCATCTTTGTACCGTCGGATTGGCTTCATGCAACGACCAACTTTCAAAGTTATGGTTTGGTTTGCAGCCTAAGGTTGCCACGCCTAAGCTTAGGCGTGCCACAAGTGTGTTTGGTTGCGTTCTCGTCTCAGCATAGTTGTTCCCTCTTCATGCATGCTCAACTCAACACCCCTCTTCATGTATGCTCTCTTCATGCATGCTTCTAGTGTATTTGTGCTAATCTAGTGTGGACTCATGCACCCTCCATACACTCTACCAAACACCCAAAATGGGTCGAGAAGGGAACTCTTGGGATCATGCACCCTTCATACACCCTACCAAACACACCAGGCATGTGTTTGGTTCATTGCTACACTTGTGGCTTGCCACACTTTTCTAGCTACATGGTCCAAATGTCATAGACTCAACTTCTTGCCAAATCTTGCCACACTTGTGGTGGCCATTTTGTTAGCCACATTTTTTGTTTCAGACACACTTTGCCTAAGCTTAGTTGTGGCAAAGTTAGTCATGAATGAAGTTCAACCATGGAGTCTTCTAGATTCTACATGTGGCAGAATCTGGTGGAATGTAGATGATATCCAACGGCCGGTAGTGCTCGCATTTGCCATCTTTGTACCGTCGGATTGGCTTCATCCAACGACCAACTTTCAAAGTTATTCACACACTATATAGGGGGTATAGATATAGATGTGCCGGCCCGTTGCAATGGATCCAAAGTATATCTGTTTAGTGGAGTGCACTCTAAACACATTATCTATTTATTGTTCTCTAACCTTTCGTAGCCATGCAACCAAGCCACATAAGCTTCATGGGTTCCCCCCACATCATATTATTCATACTATGTTGACAGAAAAAAAGATAAATCACCCAAAACAAGATCTTCCCATTTTTTGTTCCTACGATGTTGTGCCGTGCATGTACCTACTAGTTGTATAGTGGTAGTACTAGTTGTATAGTACAAACTTGGTACTAGTAGGAGAAGAGTAGTACGGAATGCTCCTACTCTATCAACGAGCCCCATCTGACACCAAATTTCTTGGCTTCCGTGCTACAGCTAGATCTTCCCCTCGTTTCTGTTTTCCAACCCGGCGGCGGGCGGGGTGCGGTTTGCCAATAGTCGGTTTGCTCAATGGCGGTCCCACGTGAAAGTGAAAATGCTAGGCAACACGCCTTCCCTAAGCTATGTGTCGTGCCGGACGGGCCGTGGAGTACTCCCGATTCCCGGGCGTGTGGGGGGAGTGCGACGCGAACGCGACAGGCCTTTTCCTTTTACTAGCAATGTACCCGTGCGTTGCGACGGATCCAAAGTAGTAGAATAGTAGTACTTGTTCACAAACTTGAAAGAAATCACTCTTGTTTTGATATACTCCTAATATATTACTCCCTCCGTTCCAAAATATTTGACTTTTTAGAGATCTCAAATGGACTATCACATATGGATTATATAGACATATTTTGAAGTGTAGATTCACTCATTTTGCTCTGTATGTAGTCACTTATTGAAAAATCTCTAGAAAGACAAATATTTAGGAATGGAGGGAGTACTTTTCACTCAAAATATATTTCTCAGGCTGTTTTGATGATGTGAGGGAGGGATGTGGTTGCTTTCAAGTTAATAAGGGGTTTTCTGCAAATTGGAGCAGAGAAGTGGGCTATTGTTGCAAAAATGCCACAACTTACCTCACAGTCGTTAGATGCAGATCTAATGGTTAGAAACAACGTATGGCAGACACACCACCATCACCAACTGAGTCTTTTATAGGAGTATATATTTCTCAGGCTGTTTTGATGAGGTGAGGGAGGGATGTGGTTGCTTTTAAGATAATAAGGGGTTTTCTGCCAATTGGAGCAGAGAAGTGGGCTATTGTTGCAAAAATGCCACAACTTACCTCACAGCCGTTAGATGCAGATCTAATGGTCAGAAACGACAGATGGCGGACACACCACCATCACCAACTGAGTCTTGTATAGGAGTAGGAGTAGAGAAACATGTATAAATTGTAACATTTTGGTTCTGCTCCTTGGCACGATCGATAGATAGAAATAACGATTGGAAACGCTAGGGCGGGGCTATTTCCGCCAGATAAGCAGGGTACGTAGTAGCTAGGTTGGTGCATCGTCGGTTTGGTCACACGCGGTCCGACATGTTCTAGTGTTTCTAGCAAGATGCCCGCGCGTTGGACGAAGTTCATGGAAAAGGTAAGCACAACTTATAAATTGACGGATGGAGTACTAGTTACAGTTATGCATATAATTAAGCAAAGGGATCGCACATGTCGGTATTGACTGGAACGAGAATGCAACACCACAATAAGAATTAAGGCCACGATGATGATGCGATCGCAGTGGTGGTTACAGAAGGCAAGAAGAAAGATGCATCCATCAACGTACGACCTCCTCCTCCTCAACTTAGTGCGCCAGGCCACCGACCGGCGGCTAAGGAGCGGCGGCTTTTGTGGCGAGGTCGAGGTGCTTCTCAGCAAAGGCATTCAAGGCTTCCAGCCGGTTGAGGAAGGCCAACGTCGTAGCGTCCTCACTGGCCTTGTAGATACCTATGTACACGATTTGCTCGTACACGTGGATGTGTAGGTCGACGAATTCTTGCAGGGCGAGGTGCCTCGCGGCGAGCGCGACCTCCAGGTGGACATTCTTCGTGGCATCGGCGGGCAGTCGTAGGGCCACCAGTGCTTGAAAGAGGTTCCGGCCATGGAGGCCGATTAGGGTGGCAGTCAATGAGGAGCACGGGCGCGCGGGCTGGAGGAGTACGGCGATGTCGTCCGCGAGCTTCTTGAGGACAGTGAACTTGTTGGTGGTGGCAACGATCATCCGGTCCAACTGAGAGTCGTAGTTGGCGTCGACGGCGGCCATCCACCAGCCGGTCTCCAACACCGTCTGGAGACGATCCTCGGCGCCATGCTGCAGGCCGACGTCGTGGACAATCTGGCACAGCCGCTGGCCGCCCGCGCGCATCGCCGCCATGGGTCTGGAGTGAGCTCTTTTGTGCTTAGTGTAGGTGCTTGGGCAAATGCTTAGGTGTGTACGATGTTGAGATGCATTGGAATGGAGGGGCGCCTTTATATGAGGGCAAACTGCGTTGCATTCACATCGTGTAGCCTCTTTTTCCGGTCCTCCTCCCATTACTTCCCTCATGCATTAATTGAAGGAGGATGCATTGGCCGTTCAACATTTCGGGAACCGCTACTCCCTCGCTCGTCTGCATTAAAGCCGTATCGGGAACTGCGCCGCCTGCCGTCAAATCGAATAATAGTACTGCGCCGCCCACTGCACGCCCGGCTGAACACGCCTCCTCGCCTCCATCAAGCCCCTCCGTTAAACCCGCATGCAAACTGAGAAACCTACTCCGGCCACACGTCCGTTCATGAGCGGGCCAGAATTAAACGCAACACCGGCCGAGCTCCTCCCGTCCGCCCTCAGTTTAAACGAGGCCAGACGTCGGCCAAGATCCTACCGTCTGCCCTCTATTTACACGAGGCCAGACAGACAGCGGGCAAGAATCGCACCCCTCCGCCGCTCCCCCATCTCCGCCTTCACCAATTTCTCCACTCTTCCGATGGCTTCCAAGGAGCCATTCTCCGGCATATTACCCGGCGGGGTGGCCCGCCGAGCCCTCCGGATACGGGCGAGGCCGCTCGGTGCTTCACCAACCTCGCTTGGCCCGACGGAGCCAGTTGCCGCCCCAAGCAGGCGTGTGGTTCAGCAACTCGCCGCTCCAGTTCAGCTCAATGGGGAGTGGCGAGTTGCTCCACGTCGGCACGGCGGCGAGCACACCGGTACGGGCGTCGTCGCTGCCGCATCGTACCGCACCTCCCGTGTCTGTGGGCGCGCCTCCCGTGCCTGCGGCAGCGCCATGCAGGCAGAGACAGAAGCCGGGTGCGTGGACAGCGACGAGTCAGTGGCCAGCTTCTCCGTGTCCGCCGCCATCATCGAGGATAAGTAGAACACGGGAGGCCGCCGCCACTCGGGTCCCATGAAGGCCACCGCCGAGGCGACGACTGCGCATTCAGATGGTTTCTTTGCTTCTTCGTCTCTTCCGAGGACCTTCGTCGACCCTGCAAAGTGTCTGCCGGACATGAGGAAGACAAAGGGATCCGCGGGCGGCCATTTAGATAATGTACTCCCTCAACAGCTGGCGGGAAATTTTTGTTCTAAGAATGGATAAATTGTATGTATCTATAACTAAAATAAGTCTAGATACATCCATTTCTAGGACAAGTATTTCCGAACGGAGGGAGTATTAATTATATCAAGATAGCCAGATTGGCACCGCTTAGTTCATGTAAATGTAATTAAATCCATCATGTTTATATGAAGATCCGGCTTTTTTATACGAAATCCTTCATGCTTATATGAAATCAGTCCGTGTTTGCACGAATTTCATCTAGTTGGTTAGAGTTGTGAAAATGTATGTCGCTGGCGTTTGATGTCATCCTCCGCGGAAGGAAACGGGAGGAAATTTGCCGGCTGCTGTTGGAGATGCTCTTATGCTGGAAATAATAGAGTGACATCCAATCCATTTGAGTTAATTGCGTGTATGATTGTCCCTCTATAAAAAGTTAATTGCATGTACAGTGTACACGTGACTTGAAGGGTGGCTACAACTTCGTACAGAAAGTTAAGAAGAAACAAGTCCATCCTTAATCTTGTATTCTAAGTACTCTGTGGGTTCCACTGTCAGTAGAGTAGCGAAAGAAGTATATATTAAATAAGTAATATATAATATAAAAATCTAAAGTTAAAGACAGAATTCGAACTCATGTCATCGTGTTGCGAGCATCCGACGCTAACCAGTCCAGCATATTTTTGTTGTAGACCATGCTGCTGATATATCTCCATGTCTACTCTTATACTCCATCCGTTCCTAAATATTTGTCTTTTTCAGATTTCAAATGGACTACCACATACGGATGTGTATGTAGACATATTTTAGAGTGTAGATTCACTCATTTTGCTCCATATGTAGTCACTTGTTGAAATCTCTAAAAGGACAAATATTTAGGAACGGAGGGAGTAGAAAACAGAGTTGGTGATGATGGTGTGCGTGCCATCCTGCAATATAGGCCGTCAGATTTATATCTAACGGATAGGAAGAAAACTATGGCAATTTTGCAAAAATTTAGCCACACCCCTCTCCACGTTCGCAAATACGACCTTCCCTCATTCATCCTTTTCTCTCACAAGATAAACTACTCATACAAATGCATCTTGATTTTTCGTGCAATGCACGGGCATCTAGCTAGTTTCTTTTAAAATAGTTACTGTGATAATTGGGTTGAAGTGATATATTTTATGTCTGCCCCGAATGATTTCGGATTCACTAGTAGTAACAAAGAAAAGGTTGCCTTGTTAATTAACAGAAAACAGGGTGAAAACTATCACATGAGGCCGGTAAAAACGAGGCACACTGGGTTCAGCGTCATCGTCACTACAGCTGTGCGCGCGCGAGAAGTCTACATATCGAGGGGGCTACTTAGCGAGGCACAGAGACACAATGTTCGAGAGAGAAACCAATTGACAGATTATGATCAGATTGATTTGTCACCCTTCTGCTGTCATTGTTGGGGTGGGGGAGGGGGAGGGAGAGAAAGACGTATCGAGAGTGTGCGCGGTAGGCACAGAGGCACAACTAGCGAGTGTGTGTGTATGTGTGTGTGTGTGTGTTTTAAAGAGGAGTAGATAGATTACTATCAAGATAGAGGTGCCGCCCTACTCCTTCGGTGTCGGGTAGTGTGTGTGCGTGTGTGTGTGTTTGAGAGAGAAGCCAGTCGATAGATTAGTATCAAGATCGAGGTGTCACCCTACTCCTTCGGTGTTGGGAAGTTTGTGTGTGTGGTTGTGTGGGTGTGGGTGTGTGTGTCGGGGGGCGGGGGGGGGGGGGGGGGCAGTGACACTTACATATCCCTACTCTTATAAAAACAGAGTTGGTGATGATGGTGTTCCTGTCATCCTGCAATATAGGCCATCCGATTTATACCCGACAGATAGGAAGGAAACTGTGGCAATTTTGCAAAAAGATACCCACACCCCTCTCCACATTTGCAAATAAGGCATTCCCTCGTTCATCCTTTTCTCCCACAAGATAAACTACTCGTACAAATGCATCTTGATGTTTGGTGCAACGCATGGGCATCTTGCTAGTAGGGAGAAGGAGTTTGTGTGACACATATCTAGCTATATTAAGGGATAGGTAGATAGCATTTGTGCGAGGCATACTTAAAGCATCACAAAGATAAACAAAATTGTGTGCATGCAAGTGCCGGAAAAAATGAAGCGAGAAACAATGTGTTGGAGAGAGAGAGCGAAATCTCAAAACAAAAGGTGCTCTGTTGGAATCCCATTGTATGTATTCATATGGTTCCGGAACTCGAGTTAACCTTAGGCATATGTGTGAGAGACATTATTATACTTTGAGACATTAGTGGCTGTGGGTGGGCGGAATTAAAGGGGTGGGCGTGTTCGACAGAGAGAGCGTGTGTGTTTCTGTGTGAGAGACTTGTAGGACGGGGTAGAAAGATGAATTCTAACCTTGACGGAGGGAGAGAAATAAATGAAGTGCGCGTGTGTGATTCTGATGACCACAGGGAAATGAGATATGTATGCGTGTGAGAGAGATTGCACAATTCATTCACGTAACACTATCTAGCGATCGTGGACGTGCATCGCTTGAACATAAATCAATATCTACTTCATATCATGGCCAAAGGTACAATATCGATTCAACGCTATAAAGATTGGACACTCACATATCACATTTTTTTCTATTTAAATAAACCTTTTCAGTTGTGCATGCCAAAGTTACAGTGATGTTTCTTCAAACAACCAATGTAGCTATCATGTACATGCACCATTGTTACTCTTGCATTCAAAATCATTAGTCTTGGATGATTTAAGGTTCTATTATGAAGTAATATATGTAATATTCATGTATGAATTCAACGGTACGCAATTTATGAAATGGTGGCTATGTAATCATATGAGGTAACACTTTTAAGTAGCGGACTACTTTTTGTGCGCCTCTACACTAACACGTCAATGCATTATGTTTAAAGTAAATAACCAATTGCACTAAATTATCTATTTACACGAGAAATACATAGGCTAAGCGTTTGATCCCATTTTTTGTGAACGCGCCACTACACCCGTACGATTGGCCGCGTCCGTGTGAACGTCCAAGTTATCGACGCATCATCCCGTGTTATTGTCTTTTTTCTGGGGTGGACACACCAGTTATTAACTGCAGACGCGTGCCCCGTGTACACAGTCTCGCATGACCTCCCCGCTAACACGGTCCAAAATTAGTTGAAACTGGATACGAACGATCCCGCGGGCGGCAAAATCTCCCGCCTCCTTCTAAAATTTCCGCCACCTTAGTCCTTAGCATGCGAAATTCCCCTTTTGTCCTTGGTGCACGAAGACCAACAGTTACAATACCGCCCTCATCTACATAATAGGTCGGGGCTGCTTTGGTAACTTCTGGTTCCCCCCACTACACGGCACCCCCATTTCCTCTCCCCCTCCCGCAAAAACGACTAACTCCACAGCACTAGAGCATCTCACATCACGCCGTCTGTACTTCATCGGCCTTTCTCCCCTCCCCTCTCAAAACCCTAGAATGCTCATCCACCGGCGTACCAGAGCCCATTCACTGCCAGCGGCGTCCACCTCACCGGATCTGCTTCTGCGGCCGCATCTACCCCTCCCACCTCCCCTAGAAACAAGTAGACTACTCATCCACCACTGTACCACAGCCCATTCAGTGTCGGCCTTGTCCATGGCGCCGGATCTACTTCGCCGGTACTCTCGTCAACCACAGCGCATCTGCAGCGGCTCATTCATACTCCCCACCGGAGACGCTTCGTCCACACCCCCCCCGGAGCCGCCCCACCGACGCCCCCGTCGACGGCCTCTGATCCTCTTTCCGACACCTTCCTCAACCCAACCGGAGCCGCTTGGCCGACAACATCGTCAACCCCGCCGGAGTAGCTTCGCCTATACCATTTTCAACCCTACCAGGGCCGCTTTGCCAACTCACAAGTCGACGGCCTCAGATCCGCTTCCTCACACCCTCATCCAACCTACCGGAGCAGCTTCTGATGCCCCATCCATGGCCGCAGATCTGCATCGTCGACACCATCCTTAACCCAACCACCGGAGCAGCTTCACCTACGCCCTCGTCCACGGCCACAGATCCGCTTCGCCCACACCGTAGTCCACCCTACCGGAGCCGCTCCACAAACACCCTACCCGACGGTTCTAGATCTCCTTATCGGACCCGACAGCCAGCGCAGCGTCATCACCCTTGATGTTTCTAACCTGATTCCCACCGTCTGGCAAGATGCCAAGCACCCGCCACGGCCTAGGTACTTGTCACCTTTAAACCCGTCCAGCATCACCTGCTCGATGTACTTCAAATATACTAACAGGTCGCATTTACCTGTTATGCAGCTAGCAAAAACTACAAGGACGATGTTTCTTCTGGATCCAACAGCTTGGCCAACCAAGATCCTGGACCGAGGCATTGCTATGATCTTGTAAGCGTGTCTCTCCCTCTTGTATTGTTCTGTGTCTGCCAGCGTGCTTTGCTAGGATTTTCGACCAGTAATCCCTTTGTGCAGACAATGATTTCTACTACTGGCTGCTAAATTAGATATGTAGATGTCATACATGATACTACCTCGTACCTCCGTTCCTAAATATAAGTCTTTCTAGAGATTCCAATATAGGCTACATACGGAGCAAAATGAGTGAATCTACACTCAAAAATGCATCTATATACATGTGTATATGGTCCATACTGGAATCTCTAAATAGACATATATTTAGGAACAGAGGCAGTACATTACACAAAATCGTAGGTGGCATGTAGGAATTCCAGTACACTACATTAGGCTCCCGTAGAGTGCCTGCTAGTCCAGCACACAGAGTCATGGCTAGTTTATGCTACGCACACAATCATTAATTGGTGGTTTAAATATGCGCAAGGGATATGCAATGTATTATCATGTAGAGATGTCTGAAATTAGCCGTGCCAACTTGGAGATTGGGTTACACAATGAAAAAGTACAAGATGTATGTGGCAATTTCATGGAACATCGCAAAAAAGGAGAGCCAGTGGTGAGCCTATACAGTGTGCTATGGTACGTCACTCCTCCATTGCAATCATCGTGACATGTTATTTGTATGTCAGTTCTATTGGCCAAGTTTCTTAGGGACAGTTATTACGAGTTATCCTAAGAAAATAAGCAGCTGTGAATATAAGCTCCATGTAATAAGCCAACCAGTTCTTTTCATTGTGTTCAGCTTATCTTTGGTATGATAAGTGAAAAGTCTAGATTGCATTATATTTTTTTCATTTTGCTGCCCATATGAAAATTAATTTGACTTGCAAACATCACAAATTGAACCCAGTGCAGTAATTAATATGATAGGAAAACAGACCATCACTATTTGCTCAAAATGCAAATACAAAGATACCATCTACTTGGCACAATCTACTTTGGTCAAAGTTTCCCATAGAGATCCCATTGCCTAATTTGAACGAAAAACGCATGACCCACATTTAAATGAAGAACAATTATTTATTGAAATTCGATGGTCCAAGTGGCTGGTTATTATCATATAGCACCACCACCTGAAAGCATCATATAGCAGCAGCAGCTCATAGCAACTCATCATACAACAGCAGCAGCAGCAGCAGTGTGCAATTCATCATATACCAGCAGCATCTCATAGCAATTCATCATATAGTAGCAGCAGGAGCAGCTCATAGCAATTCATCATATAGCAGCAGTAGGAGCAGCTCATAGCAATTCATCATATAGCAGCAGGAGGAGCAGCTCATAGCAATTCATCATATAGCATCAGCAGGAGCAGCTCATAGCAATTCATCATACAGCAGCAGTAGGAGCAGCTTATAGCAACTCATCATATAGCAGCAGCAGCAGTAGCTCATAGCAATTCATCATATAGCAGCAGCAGCAGCTCATAGCAATTCATCATATAGTAGCAGCAGCTCATAGTAATTCATCATATAGCAGCAGCAGGAGCAGCTCATAGCAATGCATCATATAGCAGCAGCAGCAGAAGCAGCTCATATCAATTCATCGTATAGTGGATCAGAATGAAAATTTGGCAAAAAATCAGAGGAGATCCTCACCTTGTTGGATGAGCTCATCCTTCAACAGCACCTCAAGGCCACGGCCTGGGAGGTGGGCAGGAGGAATAAGGTGCCTTCTGCCACAGTGTGGCATCAGCCGCAGTTGTGCAGCACCTGCCGGAGTAGTGCATTGGACGAACCACAGTGGAGCAGCTGCTGGAGACCATGAGAATGAGGGGCGGCACCAGAGGGAGGAGCAGTCAGGGAGATTTGCCCCTACCCGCCGGCCATGTAGCCTAGCTGGACAGAGCATCGTCGAGGACCAGGCCAGATGGGACCAGTGGCGACGGCTTGCTGGAGGAACCCTAGTGCTGCAGGAAGGGGATCGAGGTAGAGGGAAAGGGGAGAGGAGATGCAAGCGGGCAGGGCAATGAACGCTTGCGTGTTTGTTTTTACTTGAGGGTGAGGTGTGACGCAGGCGTCACCAATTGCATTTTGAGTGTAATATAGGCAGACAACAGAGTCATTTCACTATTCCCCTTCCCTCCAATTTTTAGTGAGGTTCTACCCGAAACACCCTCCTCCAAAGCGAAATTAGTTAAGCCCAAGCCCATAACTCAAAAATGACTTCTTTACATCTTTTATGGCTTATTTTGACAATAAGCCATGAAAAGGCGGAATAGAACCGGCCCTTAACCTGCAATTCAATTGTGCGTGCAATGATGAATCACTCCTGCCTGCTATAGTGTACATTTAGGCATCATCATACATGGCATAACCTAATACATGGGCATTCCATTGTAGAATCTGGAATATGCAATGTTTATGTTAGTTCATACGTTGCACATGATGTTTAAATGCCCCATAAATCTGGTCAATCAAGTGATGGTCTTTAAGCCTCCTTCTTTGCTTCTTTTCTTGATATGTAAGATTTGCTCACACATCTGTTCAATTGCTTGTTTGCATCAGCCAGCCATACTAGGACTATTTGCTTTGATTACTTGCTGTTCTTGACCTAACACTCTAACAGAGCTTGTCAATGATTTAAACACTAAGGGCTGCTGTAGTGGGGCCTTTTCTAACTCATAGGTGACATAAAGGTTTGGTTGTACACTAAAGTAGGCTCTCCAAGAGTACCTGGAGGTCCAGTTCGAAGGTATGCCTAGTTTTTACATAGTGCACACATAGTAAATGCTCATTTCATTGTGTGCAAGTGCAAGAGATGCGGCATGTTTCATTATGTGGTGTAGTTTTGTTATAGTCTCATCCTTTTGTGTTCACAGACTGGAAAGTACGCATATTTATCTTCCAAGGAGACGAGTAACTAGTTTGTGTCACCTTGCAGAGGGGGTGCAATGAAGATAAGATTGAGGATTTCCAAGTACAAGATGTTAGGAAGGATCCTTGCAAGAGAAGTAGGAGCTACGTTGAGCCTCTTCAACCTGTTAAGGTAAGTCACTGTATCCAACCTAATAGTTCAATTCCTCGTTTGTTTCAGGCATAGTTAATTTGCTCTTTTCAATTGCTTTATTTGTCCTCAGTTAATGAGATGCCCAAAGAATGATGCCTGATGTTGGGTACTTGTATAACTATTAGTTGACATAATTAAAGGCCTTACCATTTAATTACTCTGCCGAAGTGTGCCTGAAGCTTTGAAGTCTATTAACCAACTATTATTGAATGAGGCTCACAATCTAGTTTATACTAGGCTAATGATTGCATAGTTTTGCTTGCTATAGTATGTTTGTATGAAATCCTCTGTTGTTCATTATGCTCCCTAAGACTTTAATTGGGCTTCAGAATGGCCAACTGCTTGCTTACTTCTACGCAACGTGTTGTCTAAATTTGTAACTTATCTGTGTTTTGGATTGGGCCCCAACATCATGCTCCTCTGGTGAGCTAAGAGAGATTTCTGTATGCAGGCTGCACAGACTACCTTTTTTATAATTTTTAAAATATCACCTGCTTATGCTTCATAACGTGTAACATTATTGTTAGTCATGTTTTGCCATGTACAAAATAATCTGTCTTGCTCGCTTCACTATTGTAACTGTATTTTTGCCCTAGTCATGTGTACTTACAGAAACATTTCAGGATGAAGTGACATCAACACAAAGATCTGCGAACAGTGCGGCATGGCCGTTACCGAATGATTATGGATTGGAATTAGAATGTGCTGATGTTCTCGAGCATCAACTAGAGGTGGCAAGACAACGTGTACATGATTCTGAACGTACAATCAACAAGTTGAGACTGGACATGCAGGTATTAGATGCAGGAGTCAAAAAAATGAAACAAGACACTGAGGTAACAACGAAGGAATTGGAGATTTTGCAGACTGAAATTTCTGCTATCTAAATCCGGCCAATCCTATTTTCTGAAGAGATTATAGTTCAAATGGTAAGTTATGTTGATGCGCGTCCATGATGTATGAGCTATATTTGCCCAGTGTATGTAATTTGCTGTTTGTGTATGCTTTATTATCACTGGTGCCGAACCATAATGCCCAGTTGGTATAATCGGCTGTAATTTCTTTATTGTATAGTGTAGGATTATTCTACGTTTCTATGCCTTAGTCTCTTTATTGTATAGTGTATGTTTTTTAGAGGTGATAGTATAGAGTAGGATAATTCTTTGAATATGCTATATCGTTCAAACGGGGGCCAACTCGCCGTTGTAGTGACCATGGCCCTCCACAGGCCGCACGTTCCATGGGCCATCTACGGGACGGACGATCCCTGGCCTTCTGTGGCCGTCGAATTCGTGGGCCTTCTATGGGCTGTCGGATCCGTGGGCCTTCTATCGGCTGTCGGATCCATGGGCCTTCCATGGGCCAGCAGATCCATGCGCCTTCTATGGGCCGTCGGGTCAATGGGCCTTCTGTGGGCCGTCGGGTCAATGGGCCTTCTACGGGTCGTCTCATCTATGGGCCTTGTACAGGCCGTATAAGGGGCTGTAAACGGGCTAGAGTGGAAATCATACGTTTTATGGGCTGACCATAACGGGCCATTAAACGGCCGTATTTGATGATGCTATGAAAATGGCCCAACAGATTAACGGGCCACAAACAGGCCGACTGTATCCACGGGCTGAATTTGGCCCACACGCAGAAAAGCCCTGTAACGGGCCGTAAGTAAACGAATGCTGGAAATGAGCCCAAGAATAAATGGGCCCTGAGAAGGCCGAAAGATAACATGGGTTGGAAACGGCCCAACGGTATAATGGGCCGTCAATGGGTATAAAGTGATACACTGTTCATCACGGGCCAGTTTTACCACGGGCCATTAACGGGCCGAGGGTTACTAAGGGCCTCAGATGGGCCAAAAGACGTCATGGGCCATACATGGGCGGGTAGTTAAAACGGGCTGGAATTATATTGGACGGCCCAGATGACGCTACTGGGCCTAATTCGGATAGGCCGTAAACGGGCCCTGGGTTAGCGGGCTGTAAATGGGCTATATGCGAACAGGCCGTTAACAGGCTTGTCGTGGGCCGGCCCGCCACCTTTTTACCAAGTCAAACGGGCCGACCTTTTCATAGGAATGGGCCTCTGTTGGGCCGTGCCACGTGTCGATGTATCATAGGCGCTTTGGGTCCAATGAGTGGATGACATCTGTCCCAACGGTGAGCCGACACGTGTTTCCTCCAGCCAATGATGATTTTACACGTGGAAAATCCCCATTGGTCGAGGCTGTTAACGGGTTATCGGATCCAAAACCGGACCCGATAGCTTAACGGCATTCCATTATGGTGGATGCCACGTGTTGGTCACCCTTGACGAAAGCACTTCTGTGACGCGCGATTTATCGTCATGGAAGTGGACACTTCCGTGATGATATTTTTGGTAATGTCATGGAACACTTCTATGACAGCACAGGTATGACTATCTTAATTCTGTCATAAATTTGTCATGGATGTAGATGCATGACAAAAAACGCGACCTACTGTGACAAACATGTATCATCACGGAAGTGTATTTTTTGTAGTGGACCTCTCTAGTGGACCCGTGTACTCCTCAGGTTCATCTGCTGAATCGATGATGGTGATGCCGTTGTGGTGGGTGCCGGCGGCAGGGAAGGAGATCTGAGGCGGTGAAAGACGGTCAAGAGTCATGATGTCTGGTTTGGTGGATGTTTCTGTCGATGGAGCACCTCAGGTGAGGTGGACGACGTCGCGGCAGGAGCAGGACAAACCACACAAAGTTCCCTTCGACACCTACCTGTAACTGAAGAAATTATGTAAGGGCTCATTTGGCTTGCATGATTCTAAAAACGCAGGGATAGGAAAAACACCGGAATAGGATTGGAATGCACATGATAAACAGAGCATTTGTAAACACAAGATTTCTGTCAACTTGGGTGTTTGGTTTACAGGAATTGGAAGAGCAGAGGAATGCATTGACGCCACAATCCTCTTCTTCAACCTCAGTCGCCGGCGCGCCATTGCCCAACTACTCTGCTCCGACCACTCCGGCCTTCCCCGAGCACGCCTATGGCTCCGCGGTGAGCTCCTCTCCCAGCTCCCCCTATTTCCCCTTTGAATCCATCACCGTAGAGTCGTCCCCATCCGCGCGCGCGCCCTGTTGTGCCTTACGCCGTCCCGCGACCATGGCCGAAGCTCCATGTACGCGCATGAACTGCTGTTGTTGCTTTGTTGCGACGTTGCTCCTGCCGCCGCTCGTGGCTGCCTCAGGAGCCGCCTTCGCCAGCCGCACGTTGCTCCGCTGACAGCCCCGTTGCTGCACTCGCCCGCTGCCTTCGGTTGCTGCTGCCACGGCCTCCAGCGCTGGCGCTGCTGCTCGTTGTTCCCTACGACTGCTGCTGCCTGCTGCTATCAACGTACAGCAGCGCCGGTGCCCTGGCCGCTCGGTGTGCGCCCTGGCCTTGTGCCTAGCCTGCTTCCACCTCGGCCAGCCGGCGCACCACCCTCGTCCTTGCCCTGCACCTCCTCTGACCGCGCTCGGCCATGGCCAAGTCGAGCGTGTGTCCGTCCCAAGCATGGCCCAAGGCCACTTCACGTACGGGCCGGCCATCTCTCTCTCTAGATTAGGGGCTAATCCCCTTTTAGAAATTAAACCCCTATGTGGTTGTTTCACTAACGTATGGGGTCCACCCCCACTAACTACCCATTTTAATTTAACCCACTAGTCAACAACTACAGAGTATGACACGTGGCCCCCTGTTAACTGTTACTATTTAATTATCTAAAAAATCGCGAGTCAATGACAGCCGGGACCCGCCTGTACTGTTCACTTTGACCAGTCAATGCTGCCTGGGCTGTTGACTTTGATCGTGGCCCCACTGTCAGCCTCTAACACACTACTGGGTATATATTCAGGTGCACCTAGCTGTTAGTCCATTAAATTTTTAGAATTAGTGTTAAATCCAGATTTTTAGAAAATGCATTAAACTTTGGAAATTCATAGAAAATAATCCGTAGCTCAGATGAAAATGCTTTGTACATAAAAATTGCTCAGAAAAATCCAAGGAATCCAAATACGCGGTTCGTTCATCTTTCACATGCCCCTAGCATGCTGAACATGAAACCGTCCCCTCTCTTTCCATCTGTCCAGAAAACGCCAGACGTCGGAAAAAACCCTCCGGTTATTTCCCTCTCCCTCAGCAACGTCTAGCACTGCGTTAGTTCACCCCTAGCACCGCGTATTACCATGTTATGCTTTATGATGCTTTGTTTGCTTTATATTTATCTTTTCTTCCCCTCTTCTCTCCGGTAGACCCCGAGACCGATGCTGCCCCTGTGATCGACTACGTCGACGATGACCCCTCCTTGCTAGAGCAACCAGGCAAGCCCCCCCCCTTTTGATCATCCCGATATCACCCATTCCATTCTCTCATGCTTGCATTAGATTTTGCTACTGTTATTGTTTGCTCCTATTCTGATGCATAGCCTGCTTTTGTAACCTGCTTATTGTTACCTACCTGCTTATCCTAAACTGCTTAGTATAGGTTGGTTAGTGATCCATCTGTGACCCCCACCTTGTCCTTGTTGCCCCTGCTTCATCATCGAAGACCCGATCAACGGTATCAAAGACCCGGCCCCGGCACCGCACATCACTTTCCCCTTAGTTGCTCAACACTACTGGGTTACTATCGAGTACCGAGGGTGAGACCTCATCAACACTTCTGATGTTAACCCTGTAGTGTAGCTATTCGGTCGTGGTCATCGAGGGTGAATTCCTCGTTAACCACTTCCGATACGGCTCTGTCGTGCAACCCCTCAAGTGTGAACCTCGAGGGTGCATCCTCTTACGTTCACCTTGATGATTACATCGAGTGGAGTTCACCGGGGGTGATTCCTCGGGTTTTCCCCTTGATGTTTGGACACACGAATACTTGGACTTTACAACTGTTACTTGGAAAGGCGGGTCAACCCTGAGGGGTACCCGCGAGTGATGTGGAGACGGGTTGACCTGGAGGGTGCCCGCGAGATAATTACGAGGCGTGGCCGGGCATTCCTAGCCCTTGCCGCAAGTCCTCGAGATGGGGCAACGGGGTCACATCTTTTGTGAGCCTCTACTTGTTACCACGCGTTCCTAATCCACTATGATTTGGATATTTGATCCAAAGGTCCTCTGGCCTGATAGCACTAACCATCACGTGGGCATAGTATGGGCGTTCTGCGTCGTATGCATCAGCCGAAGCTTAATAGACGTCAGCGACTGAGCGGCGCGCGCCGGGTTGGACTGGTAAGCACCTGCCTTTTTAAGGAGGTAGCTAGGTCTGCTCACCGGCCGCCCGCGCAACATGCAGGAGTTCCCGGGTAGATGGCCCTTGACCCCTGGGGGCATAGGTTTAGTCCGGCGTGCTGACCTCTCTATTAAGCCTAGGTCGGGTTGCGGCGTATTGTTTGGCCGAGGCCGGGCATGACCCAGTAAAGTGTGTCCAGCCGGAGTTAATCAAGCGTGATGGGTAAGTTGGTGCACCCCTGCAGGGAAGAAAACATCTATCGATAGCCTGTCCTACGGTAACGGACACTTGGAGTTGTATCCCGATCGCTACAACTAGAACTGGATACTTGTGATGAGAAATGGATAGTATGGCTCTGGGATTGCTTTCTCGCAAGGAGTCGAGAAAGGATCTCTGGCCGAGGTTGATAACACTACTACTACTTTACTTTATGCTACTCTTATCTCTTGTGATTCTGCAAGATGCTTGGAGCTGCTTGAAGATGGTAGTCTTCGATAGGCTAGGCTTTTCCCCTTCTCTTCTGGCATTATGCAGTCCAGTCCACAGATACAACCCATTTCATTGATACCGATGCATATGTAGTGTAGATCCTTGCTTGCGAGTACTTTGGATGAGTACTCACGGTTGCTTTGCTCCCCCTTTCCCCCTTTCTTTTTCTTTCCGGTTGATGCAACCAGATGTCGGAGCCCAGGAGCCAGATGCCACCATCGATGCCTACTACTACGTGGAGACCACTGACGGCCAGGAGTAGTTAGGAGGCTCCCAGGAAGGAGGCCTTGCCTTTTCGATCGATGTTGCTTTTGTGCTAGCCTTCTTAAGGCAAACTTGTCTAACATATGTCTATACTCAGATATGTTGCTTCCACTGACTCTTGTGTTTTGGAGCTGATATATTCGAGCCCTCGAGGCCCCTGGCTTGTAATATAAGGCTTGTATTATTTTAATTTGTGTCTAAAGTTGTGTTGTGATATCTTCCCGTGAGTCCCTGATCTTGATCGTACACATTTGCGTGTATGATTAGTGTACGATTGAATTGGGGGCGTCACAAGTTGGTATCAGAGCCGACTGCCTGTAGGTAGCCCCCTTTCCAACTCCTTGGCCGAAGTCGAGTCTAGTCACTACAAAACTTTTACTAACATGGTTGTGTGTCTTACGGGCCCACATCGTCATTGGATGGTATTAGGATCTTTTATTCCTCGTCTTTACTCTGGGATTCTGATCTCTACTCTATTCGGGTTAAATGATTTTGCTAACTCTGACTCTAGGATCTCGTAACCACTTCTTTCCGGAGAGCCCCTTCACTACAGATGGTCGCTTGCTTCGCCAAAAGATTCTGCAAATACTCCTCAATGTTTTCCGAGACCCTGTGCCCACTTCTTTGCGGTTCCTGACCATCGATAAACCCCGTGAATAACATCCTTGCCGTTTGTACCTTCATCCCTAGTTGTTCATATGCTTTCCTAAATTCTTAGAAATGCCATTCGATCTCCCGAAGATCGTCTGCACCCTATTGTTCCCGAAAGTCTTGTCAGCCTACTTTATGGATACATCCATAGGTATCGCAATATTCATTAGCATTCCTTGTCATTGTCATTCCGAGTCTATTGAGTCAATATGAATAACGATAATCCCTATCATCCGTCGATTGGTAGAATTCATCTTTCCGGCTCAGACATCATTCTGGATATGAGATGGTTCTCGGTAAATCAATCCTTGATTGATTGACCATCTAGTTCTATTCAACATACTCATTTCTATATCAGAGCCTCTGCCTCTGATCCCCTATTTTTGGGATCGTAAACGCTTCGTATTCAAGCTTCAGCTTATTCAGATGTTTCCATAAACCGATTCCTTTGCATCCCTTCTTCTTCTGGTTGAGTACCGATATTCACAACAGATCCTTTGCGGACCACCTGATCTTTTGGTGGATTACTATCCGGCAGCTCCTTCATATTTTAAATCATTGGCGACTTTCCCATGATACAAAATGCCTCTGGAGAATTGTATCTACTCCATATTGCCAGCCCTTTGCTTTCGAGCGTGTACCTGTCGCTCCTGTTATTGTGTTGTATAGCTTCATGAAAATGTCCCGATGGGTTGAACCTATGCTTTTCCTAATTTGCATGAACTCGAAAGTTATGCGAGTCATACTCTTCGGGTGCTTCACTAGATAAATCTTCAGCACTACAATTTCTTCGAAAACGAGGAGTGAATGAAAGGTTATGCATTGAAGAAGTGGGAGTCGACCTTGAACCCTTGTGTTCATGCCCATGGACCCGATGTATAACTTATCATGGAAGCTACTCATAAAAATAATTATTTCTTTGCTACAAGCTCATCTTGTATCTATGAATTGATCCTTTGCAACCGTGGTTCCGACCATGATTGTTCTTCTTTCGTCCCATTTCTTGGACAAGTTAAATCACTTGTCTTCTGCATGTCAATACGCCTGCCCAACCTCTATTATGATCTACCTTCGAGTATTACCCCTGGTATTTCGAGGATATCATGCCATTGCACTACATCTTATGAACTTTTCATGGAGTACTACCTTACCATGTCTTTGTCACTTCATGGGTTCTGGGTTGTTTGTCAACCAAGAACACCGATAAGTGAATCGATTCCGCACTCCGATTCAATAACTCTAAGTAATTTTTGTTGCTTACGAGTTTAATAATCCTTCAAGTCATTCCTAGCCTGATCGGCTATATTTTTTATCGTGCCAACTTTTAACTATGCTACCTGGTCCTTATGCCCAGAGCAACTTCCGACGGCGAGTGAAGCTTACGTCGATCTTCTTCATATTATCATTTCACCTCGAAGAACGAGCTTGATTTTGAACTTGTGTCGTATCCGTGGTTCCAATAGCCTTTCGCTTCATCCTTCCTGTTGCTTGATGTCGTTGCTCCTCGATGGCATCTTCATAGAGCCTCTCGACAAATGCGTCGAGATTAGCATCAACATTTTGACTTCCGTTGAGATGACAATTGAATTCATGGTGAGAAATACCATCCTTGACCTTCAATGATTTGAGTTATCATTGACAACCCCCTTGTCTTCTTTCCAACACATGTTTGATCATGTCTTGGTTATAACTTGGACTCCTTGCTATTCCTGCAATTGTTCCTTGAGTATTTCTCGTGATCTTCAACTCCATCCCCTACTTGGAACACCATGTTAATGCTATCCCGAAGCATGTCTGTGGTACCCTGTTCATCAACAAGAACATTGGGAGTGCAGTGCTAAATGTTTCTTGATCAATTATCCAAACACTGTTGTATGGGTAATGTCATGAATCTCCTCTCCCCTTACCTAAATGGTTATACTTACTATCCTGTCATGTATACCATACTCTTCTTGTCCTTTGGAAAAGATATACCCCTGATATTTGGGTTTAAACACATTTCCCTTTCCAATGTTCTGGTTAATCTAATGATCACCTTTTCCTTTCCACTGTTTTGTTTAACCTTTCTTGTGAATTATGAGATCTAAGCAGTAATAGATCCCTGCTTATGTAAACACCTCGGTGTACAATTTGGCAGCAAGACCCTGTTATTATTGTTGTTGACATTCCGGTAACCACCGATGGACGAGAACTTTGCATACTGGTCCGCCTCGTTTCAACGAGCAGGAAAATAGTTCTCTTCATCCCTCGCCCTTGGTACCAACGTGGTTGGCAACATAGCTGACAGTCTATCATCTGACATGCCTTACTATCATGACCATGCAAGATGCCATCCCCCTTTCTACCCCTTAACCCACATGGTGGGCCCATAACCCATAGTTCCACAGGATCGGAACCTGACTCTCTTGTACAACCTTGATTACGAAATATTCTTGGCACTCGGCTTCGTATGTAATACATGAGCTAACTTCCTCGCCATGTTTCATTTCGGTATCAGAGGCAACATTATTCTTCTTTGCTATGAACCCCCTCATAACCTATTTTAGGCATCAGCTGGATGCCTACCTGGTTAAAACTTGTTGAATCTCCGTATAGCACTCTTGATACGTCCTGGTGCTTCTAAAATCTCCTTCCTTGAGATAACTACCGGATGCTCATCCTTTCAGACATTCGTCCTTATAGCTTCCCCCTTACTCCATCTCTTAAATCTCGGGACGAGATTTCTTGTAGTGAAGGAGATTTGTAACACCCCGAGAATCATGCTACAGTAATCTCCCCCTGATGGTTGCCATATCACCATTTTTACCTTGCCAAATTTCCACTTGATTAAAATTCAAGTCAAATTAAAATTTGTATTGCAAGTCAAATATTTTACATCTTCAAAAATGCAAACAAAATAGTTCATAGTTTTGCAGATAATTCCTAAGTGATTATGTTGAGGAAATAAACATCACCTAAACTCCCAAAATACCCCTAGGATTTAAAACAGTGCCCAAAATAGCCCCGTTAATCTAATTTTCATTTATATAAAATTTGAACAAGATCATCTTGCCTCCAAACTTTTGTCGCAGTAGTACATAATGCCTAGTATTTGTTTTGACAAGTTGCTTATTTTAAAAAAGTCGTATGGTGGTCCAGTATTTTTGCAACAGAAGTGAAAAGGCAAAACAGTAAAGATAAAAGAAAATAGAATGCCCCCCTTTTTGCACCTGGCCCAACTTGCACTGTATCAGGCCATGGCGCTGTCCGGCCACGCGCGACCATCCATGCGTGGATCTCGCCCGTATCGACCATCCGTGGGTGCCCCGAGACGGATAAGAGCATCCTCGACCCCCCTGCTAACCCTAGTGCCCCTTTTCCCTCTCTCCCTCGCTCGTTCCCCTCGCTCCACCACGCTCTCTCTCTCCCGAGCTCAGTGTCGTCGCGCCGACACCGTTCACCGTGGCCACCGAGCTCCTCTCGCAGCGCTATCAAGTCCAAAAGGTCCGTCGTGCTCCACCTCATCTCTCTGCGAAAGAACGTGAGCCGGGAAGCACTGGTTCATCGCCAGCGTCATCGTCTTCAATCTTCGGAGCCGACCACTGCCGCCTTCGATTCGCCGCAACCAAGGCATCCCCGTGCTTGCCGCCCACTCCAGGAGCCGTGCCTCCTCCGTCTGCATCGAGTACGCCAACGGGTCGGCCGGGATCGCCACTGCATCGACGCCACGATCCTCTTCTTCAACCTCAGTCGTCGGCACGCCATCGCCCAACTACTCTGCTCCGACCACTCCGGCCTTCTCCGAGCACGCCTATGGCTCCGCGGTGACCTCCTCTCCCAGCTCCCCCTGTTTCCCCTTTGAATCCATCACCGTAGAGCTGACCCCATCCGCGTGCGCGCCCTGCTGCGCCCGACACCGTCCCGCGACCGTGGCCGAAGCTCCATGTACGCGCACGAATTGCTGCTGTTGCTTTGCTGCGACGCTGCTCCTGCTGCCGCTCGTGGCTGCCTCGGGAGCCGCCTTCGCCAGCCGCACGTTGCTCCGCCAACAGCCCCGCTGCTGCACTCGCCCGCTGCCTTCGGTTGCTGCTGCCACGGCCTCCAGCGCTGCCGCTGCTGCTCGTTGTTCCCTACGACCGCCGCTGCCTGCTGCTATCTGCGTACAGCTGCGCCGGCGCCTCGCCGCTCCGTGTGCGCCCTGGCCTTGTGCCTAGCCTGCTTCCACCTTGGCCAGCCGGCGCACCACCCTCGTCCTCGCCCTACACCTCCTCTGACCACGCTCGGCCATGGCCAAGTCGAGCGTGTGTCTGTCCCAGGCATGGCCCAAGGCCACTTCACGTACGGGCCGGCCATCTCTCTCTCTAGATTAGGGGCCTAATCCCCTTTTAGAAATTAAACCCCCATGTGGTTGTTTCACTAACGTATGGGGTCCACCCCCACTAACTACCCCTTTTAATTTAACCCACTAGTCAACAACTACAGAGTATGACACATGGCCCCCTGTTAACTCTTACTATCTAATTATCTGAAAAAACATGAGTCAATGACAGCCGGGACCCACCTGTACTGTTCACTTTGACCAGTCAATATTGCCTGGGCTGTTGACTTTGATCGTGGCCCCACTGTCAGCCTCTAACACACACTACTGGGTATATTTTCGGGTGCACCTAGCTATTAGTCCATTTAATTTTTCGAATTAGTGTTAAATCCAAAATTTTAGAAAATGCATTAAACTTTGGAAATTCACATAAAATAATCCGTAGCTCGGATGAAAATGCTTTGTACATAAAAGTTGCTCAGAAAAATCCAAGGAATCCAAATACGCGGTCCGTTCATCTTTCACATGCCCCTAGCATGCTGAACATGGAACCGTCCCCTCTCTTTTCATCTGTCCGGAAAACGCCAGACGTCGGAAAAACCCCTCCGCTTGTTTCCCTCTCCGTACGAAACGTTAGCACTGCGTTAGTTCACCCCTAGCACCGCGTATTACCATGTTATGCTTTATGATGCTTTGTTTGCTTTATATTTATTGTTTCTTCCCCCTCTTCTCTCCGGTAGACCTCGAGACCTATGTTGCCCCTGTGATTGACTACGTCGACGACGACCCCTCCTTGGCAGAGCAACCAGGCAAGCCCCCCCTTTGAGCATCCCAATATCGCCCATTCCATTCTCTCATGCTTGCATTAGATTTTGCTACTGTTATTGTTTGCTCCTATTCTGATGCATAGCCAGCTTTTGTAACCTGCTTATTGTTACCTACCTGCTTATCCTAAACTGCTTAGTATAGGTTGGTTAGTGATCCATCAGTGACCCCCACCTTGTCCTTGTTGCCCCTGCTTCATCATCGAAGACCCGATCAACGAGATCGAAGACCAGGCCCCGGCACCGCACATCACTTTCCCCTTAGTTGCTCGACACTACTGGGTTACTATCGAGTACCGAGGGTGAGACCTCATCAGCACTTCTGATGTTAACCCTGTAGTGTAGCTATTCGGTCGTGGTCGTCGAGGGTGATTTCCTCCTTAACCACTTCCGATACGGCTCTATCGTGCAACCCCTCAAGTGTGAACCTCAAGGGTGGATCCTCTTACGTTCACCTTGATGACTACATCGAGTGGAGTTCACCGGGGGTGATTCCTTGGGTTTTCCCCTTGATGTTTGGACACGCGGATACTTGGACTTTACAACTGTTACTTGGAAAGGCGGGTCGACCCTGAGGGGTACCCACGAGTGATGTGGAGACGGGTTGACCTGGAGGGTGCCCGCGAGATAATTACGAGGCATGACCGGGCATTCCTAGCCCTTGCCGCAAGTCCTCGAGACGTGGCGATGGGGTCACATCTTTCGTGAGCCTCTGCTTATTACCGCGCGTTCCTAATCCACTATGATTTGGATATTTGATCCGAGGGGCCTCTGGCCTGATAGCACTAACCATCACGTGGGCATAGTATGGGCGTTTTGCGTCGTATGCATCAGCCGAAGCTTAATACACGTCAGCGACTGAGCGGCGCGCGCCGGGTTGGACTGGTAAGCACCTGCCTTTTTAAGGAGGTAGCTAGGTCTGCTCACCGGCCGCCCTCGCAACGTGCAGGAGTTCCTGGGGAGATGGCCCATGACCCCTGGGGGCATAGGTTTAGTCCGGCGTGCCGACCTCTCTATTAAGCCTAGGTCGGGTTGCGGCGTATTGTTTGGCCGAGGCTGGGCATGACCCAGTAAAGTGTGTCCGGCCGGAGTTAATCAAGCGTGATGGGTAAGTTGGTGCACCCCTGTATGGAAGAAAACATCTATCGATAGCCTGTCCTATGGTAACGGACACTTGGAGTTGTATCCCGATCGCTACAACTAGAACTGGATACTTGTGATGAGAAATGGATTGTGATGAGAAATGGATTGTGATGAGAAATGGATAGTATGGCTCTGGGATTGCTTTCTCGCAGGGAGTCGAGAAAGGATCTCTGGCCGAGGTTGATAACACTGCTACTACTTTACTTTATGCTACTCTTATCTCTTGTGATGCTGCAAGATGCTTGGATCTGCTTGAAGATGCTAGTCTTCGATAGGCTAGGCTTTTCCCCTTCTCTTCTGGCATTCTGCAGTCCAGTCCACAGATACAGCCCATTTCATTGATACCGATGGATATGTAGTGTAGATCCTTGCTTGCGAGTACTTTGGATGAGTACGCACGGTTGCTTTGCTCCCCCTTTCCCCCTTTCTTCTTCTTTCCGGTTGATGCAACCAGATGTCGGAGCCCAGGAGCCAGATGCCACCGTCGATGCCTACTACTACGTGGAGACCGCCGACGACTAGGAGTAGTTAGGAGGCTCCCAGGTAGGAGGCCTTGCCTTTTCGATCGATGTTGCTTTTGTGCTAGCCTTCTTAAGGCAAACTTGTCTAACTTATGTTTGTACTCAGATATGTTGCTTCCGCTGACTCTTGTGTTTTCGAGCTAATGTATTCGAGCCCTCGAGGCCCCTGGCTTGTAATATAAGGCTTGTATTATTTTAATTTGTGTCTAGAGTTGTGTTGTGATATCTTCCCGTGAGTCCCTGATCTTGATCGTACACATTTGCATGTATGATTAGTGTACGATTGAATCGGGGGCGTCACACCGTCATTTTGGAAATCATAATTCCTTTGTTATCTAAGCATCGAATTACTCAGATGTTCTATAATCAAATGCCTTTGCATTGTTTATTTATCTGATTGTGTGCCGATGCTCACATCAGCTCTGCTATGGACCGTCAGATCCTTTGTTGGATTATTATTCGACAGTGTCCTTCATATTTTACCGCCTTGTAAATCCTCCCTGATATATAATGTCTTTGGTAACTTGTATCCTCTCCTTTGGTCAAACATGCTCTGCTTCCGAGCTTGAGTTATTTACCCGTGAAGTTTGTGGTATATGTTTCTAAGAAGCCCCAATGGGTTGAGCCTATGCCTTCCTTAATTTGTGTGAACCCGAGAGTTTTCACGAGTCATACTCTTCTGGTATTTTGCCAGATAAAATTTCAACACTACAACTTCATCAAACACGAGAAGTGAATGAAAGGTTATGCATTGGAGAAGTGGGAGTCGGCCTTGAACTTTGTGTTCATGCCCATGGAAACGATGTAGATCCTATCATGGAAACTCCTTGTAATAATAATTGCCCCCTTGATATAATATCATCTCATGACTGTGAATTGGAATTGATCCCTTTGCAATCATGGTTCCGACCATATTTTCTCCTTGATCCCATTTCTCAGACAAGTTAAATCACTTGTCTTCTGCTGATCGATACATCTCCGCAACCTCTATTTTTATCTTCCTTCGAGTATTGCCCTCCGGTATCTCGAGAATATCAAAGCACTGTGTTGCTTCCTATGAGTCTTCCTCTAGTATTGCTTCTCACAGTTTTCAAATTTCCCCGGGTTCTGAGTTATTAGTCGCTCGAGAACACCCATAAGTGAATTGATTCCGCACTCTGATTCAATAACTCTAAGTAATTCCCATTCCTTACGAGTTTAATAATCCTTCAAGTCATTGCTAGCTTGATCGGCTATATCATTAATGTACTAAATTTCAACTGTGCTACCTGGTCCTTCTTCCTGGAGCATAATTTTCAACGATGAGCTAATCTTGCATCGATCTTCCTCGTCATATCAATTCTCCTTGAACAGCAAACTTGATTTCAAGTTTGTGTCGTACCCAGGGTTCCAATAACCTTTCGCTTCATCATTTCTTTGACTTGATGTCATCGCCGATCGATTACATCTTCATGGAATATCTCGACAAATGTGTCATGATCATCATCAGCATTCTGAGCTCTTCCAGGATAGCTATTGAATTCATGATGAGAAATATCATCCTTGCCCCCGATGATTTGTGTTATCATTGACCACTTTATTGCCTTCCGTTCAACACAAACTTGTTCGTGTTTTGTGTTATACCTTGAGATCCCTGCTATCCAGCATTTGTTCTTCTTTACCTTGGAGTATCACCATCTTTTAATATCAAGGATGTTGTGAGGACTACTCCACCTCTTAAGGAATTCTTGGTATTGTGATACTTCTCACCATCACCATTCTTTCTTGGTTCCCGTGTTGATTCCAACCGGGGTACCAACAAGTGAACGGTGTTGTTTGTATTCTATACTTCTAGCAACCCTATTGCTTTGAAGTTGATGGTCGATAGTTCGTTCTTAGACTATTGGTTGTTGAACCACCATTGTAACGTTGATCATGCTACCTAAGCCCATCTTTTGTGTGCACCTTTCAACCAATGTTTACTTGTGTATGTTTTCCCCGAGCATACCTCATTGTATCATTTGATCTGACAAATGTTATCTCCTTGTTCACATAAGTGTGGAAATCCATCTATTGAAAATCTCAATGAATTGTCGCTGAGTCAATCAGCCACCTCCTCACCTCTCCTTGATTTAATGATGAACTCTTGTTTCGGAACTCGCTTCCATAGTTCAATTCCCGAGAATCTTACAATGTCATCTCGACAATTTGTGTTGCACCTTTCTTCTCAGGCATCCTGAGTCTGAGTTATCCTGACACCAATCAGATCTGAATCTCGGTCAGATATGATGGTTGGAACATATTTCGAAGAGTTATAACAATGGTCTTTATGTGATCCGGTAAGGTGATGTTGTGCCTAGAACACCTAGCCGGAGGCCCTATTGTTATAGTTTCCTTTTTAGCAAGCTTAGCGATTCTTCCATGAGGAAATCGTAAGTCTTAATTTATAAGTTGTTCTTGATGGATCCTTTGTGAATCCAAATTCTGATCTTTACCCAATGACCATGTCAATGCTATCTCGAAGCATGTATGTGGTACTCCGATTTTCAATAAGAACATTTGTAGCACAATGCTAAATTTTCTTTATCATTTATCCTAACACCGTTGTATGGGTAATATCATGAAATTCCTCCCCCTTACCTTAATGGTTTTCTACTTTCTATCCTGTCATGGATATCATGCTCCGCTTGTCCTTGGAAAGGATATACCCTTGAAATATGTGTTTAAACACATTTTCCTTTCCATTGTTCTATTTAATATGATAATCACATTTTCCTTTCCATTGATTTGTTTAACCTTTCTTGTGATCTATAGGATCTAAGCAGAAATATTCTGCTGCTTATGTAAAGACCTTGGTGTACAACCTTGTCAGTAAGACCCTGTTACTATTGTTGATGACATTCCGGTAGCCACCGATGGACGAGAACTTTGCCTAGTGGTCCACCTTGTTCAACGAGCAGGAAAATGGTTCTCTTCGTCCCTCGCCCTTGGTACCGACGTTGTTTCCGACATAACTGACAGGCTAACCTCTGAAATGCCTTGCTATCATGGCCATGCAAGATGTCACCGCTCCTTCTATTTTTTTAACCCACATGGTGGGCCTATAACCCACAGTTCCACAGGATCGAAACCTAAATCTCATGTACACCCCTGTTCCCAAAGTCAATCCTCACGTTTGGCTTCGTATGTAATTCATGGGCCACCTTCCTAGTGATCTATGCTGGAATCAGACACAATACATATTCCCGTTGCTTTGAACCCCTTTCACACCCTGTTTCAGGCATCGAATGATTGCCCGCCCGCTCGAAACGTCCCATGATACCTCCTTACTTTGCTCTCGATATTTTTCTTAAGTTTCAATTCGGGAGTTACTTTCCGCCACCTTCCCCGATGTTTCGACCTTGTAGAGGTCCGTTCTCCCGGAATACCCACCCCTTATTCTTTCGTAAGTACGATGGAGTTCCCGAAGAAAGGGTGCCGACTTCACCATGATGACCTGAAGCAGAGAAATGAAGACATCAACGTAATGGATCGACCTCTTCGAGAAGAGCAACCAAGACCGAGAAGACTCGTTAGAATTTCGTAACCAGAACTTTCCCCCCTACACAACCTCTTAAATCTCGAGACGAGATTTCTTGTAGTGGAGGAGAATTGTGACGCCCGGATAATTAAGCTACAGTAACCCTATAGCAATGACGCCACATCACCACGGTTACTGTTGATAAACTCGCATTGTTTCAACCCCCAATCAAATTCAAATTTTAAAATCAAGTGAAAGTATAAAAGGTTTCAAACTTTAAAACTAAAAAGTTCAAGTTGTTGCAAATAATCATTTGTTAATAATTGTGGTGAACCAACATTTTAAAAGGTGTTTGAATGACCTAAAATAAATTAAAACATAATAAAAACAATTAGTTAAATGCCTTTTTCAAATAATAAAATATTAAACTGTTTTATTTTAGTTGCCCAAACTTATGTGGCAGTGGTATAATTACAACACAACTTTAGGTGTTGATCCTGTTTTTATTTATGAAACTATTTGCTTTTAAAAAATAAAATAAAAGAAAGCTTAAAAAGTAAATAATAGAGAGAGGCCCACTGAACCCTGGGCCTAGCCAACCTGGGCCGGCCCAGCTCCCCCGCACCGGATGCCCAACCCGCTCCTTCCTGTTCCTCGGTCCCTGGCCGCTACAGGGCGCGGGTTCCGCCCGACCATCTTGCCGGCGGTGGGCGAGAGGATAAGGCCGACGCCTCTGCCTTCCCCCTGCCACCTCTCCCACTTGCTCCTCCCCACACACTCGCCCTCTCCCCTCCCCTCCTTAGATCCGTCGAGGTGCGCTCGCCCGATCGGGCTCGTCGTCGTTGTCTCGCCGTGCACGTGGCCACTGGCCTTTGTGCTCCGTCCGCTCGTGTCCTGGGAGGTCCTCGGCGTCGACTACGTCGCCTACGTAGCTGGGTTGAAGACGACGAGTCGCCTCTATGCCGTCTACCCCGATTTCCGTTGTCGGACGCCGCCGCACCGCGCTTCTCCATCCTCCCCAACTCCGACCATCGCAGCACGTCCCCAGGCCTTCTCTGCAACGGCTGTGAGCTCCCGACCCTCCTCCCTCTCTCCCCTGCTTTTCCCCTGGCCGTAGTTGCCTTCCCCCACTGTGTCCGCCCGCCCCTGCTCCGCGATGCCGCTGCAGCTCTGCTGTTTGGCTGCTTCTCGCGTTGCCGCCCGCGCGCCCTGCCTGTTGCTGCTTACGGCTCCGCCCGCTGCCGCGCTTGCGCTCATGCTACCTCGCCTGCTGTGTTGCGCTGCTGCCGCGCCGGTTGAACTCGCCGCTGCACTGCCTTGCGTCACCACGACCCGCTGTTGCTCTGGCTCCCGCGTCACCGCTGGCCGCCGCTACCCGCGCCCTCGCCCAGCTGCCTCCTGGTTCGCCCCGCGCCTTCCTCCAGCGCCCGCTCGCCTCTCCCGTGCATGCCTCTGGCACTAGCCGTCGGTGCCTTGTGCCCGTGCGAGGCCAGCCAAGAGGCCGGCTGTATCCCTGGCCGATGGGGTCAGCCCTTGTTTAGATTAGGAGTTAATCTAATTAGCTGATACAATTGAGGCTGACTGCTAGGCCCCACTCGGATAAATAACATTTTAGTTAAACCTAGTCTCTGACACATGGGCCCCCTGATATCTAAACCTGTTTAAGACTTTAGATAAAATAACAGTCAATGACAAGTAGGCCCCATGACAACTATTCACACTTTGACCAGGTCAACCGTTGACTATTGACTTGCTGACTGTGTATGCTGACACAGCCACTGGACCCGCCTGTCATTCTAATAGGCTAGCTGTCTCAGATTATAAAAAGTAGTACACTGTCTAAATTCGTATTTAGGTATATTCCAGGATTCCAAAAAAATCATTAAAACTTTGAAAAATCATACAAAATAATCTGTAACTCGGATGAAAATACTTTGTACATGAAAGTTGCTCAGAACAACGAGACGAAACTGAATATGCGGTTCGTTTGTCAGCCACACGTCCCTAGCATAGCGAACATGCAACAATCCATCTCCGGTTCATTTGTCCGAAAAACGTCAAACACCGGAATACTTTCCCGGATGTTTCCCCCCTTCGCCTGTATCGCCTACTACTGCCTTAGGTCACCGTGCATTGCCTTGTTATATTTTGTGCTGCTTTGTTTGCTCCGTATTTACTGTTTCTTCCCCCCTCTTCTTCTCCGATAGACCCCGAGACCAGCGCTGATGCCATCAAGTTCGACTACGATGTTGACGACCCCTCCTTCTTGCAAAAGCAACCAGGCAAGCCCCCCCCCTTGATCACCAGATATTGCCTATTCCTTCTCTCTACTGCTTGCATTAGAATAGTGTAGAATGTTACTGCTTTCGGTTACTCCTATTCTGCTGCATAGCCTGTCATTGTTGCTACAGTTGTTACCCTTACCTGCCATCATAAATGCTTAGTATAGGATGCTAGTATTCCATCAGTGGCCCTACATTCTTGTCCGTCTGCCATGCTATACTACCGGGCCGTGATCACTCGGGAGGTGATCACGGGTATATACTTGTATACATTATATGATACATGTGGTGACTAAAGTCGGGTCGGCTTGTAGAGTACCCACAAGTGATTCTGATGTGGAGGCTGAAAGGACAGGTGGCTCCATCCGGTAGAGGTGGGCCTGGGTTCCTGACGGCCCCCGACTGTTACTTTGTGGCGGAGCGACAGGGCAGGTTGAGACCACCTAGGTGAGAGGTAGGCCTGGCCCTGGTCGGCGTTCGCGGATACTTCAATTAACACGCTTAACGAGTTCTTGGTATTTGATCTAAGTCTGGCCAATGGCCTATACGCACTAACCAACTACGCGGGAACAGTTATGGGCACTCGGCGTCGTGGTATCAGCCGAAGCCTTCTTGACGTCAGTGACTGAGCGGCGCGCGCCGGATTGGACCGTAAGCCTGTGCTTGTATTAAGGGGGCTAGGTCTGCTTCCGGCCGCGTTCGCAACGTGCAGGTGTGCAATGGGCGACGGGCCCAGACCCCTGCTCGCATAGGATTTAGACCGGCGTGCTGACCTCTCTGTTGTGCCTAGGTGGGGCTGCGACGTTGATCTTCCGAGGCCGGGCATGACCCAGGAAAGAGTGTCCAGCCAAATGGGATCGAGCGTGTTGGGTAATGTGGTGCACCCCTGCAGGGAAGTTGATCTATTCAAATAGCCGTGTCCACGGTAACAGGCGACCCGGAGTTGTACCTTGACATTATGACAACTAGAACCGGATACTTAATAAAACACACCCTTCCAAGTGCCAGATATAACCCGGTGATCGCTCTCACACAGGGCGACGAGGAGAGGATTGACGGGTAGGATTATGCTATGCGATGCTACTTGGTGAACTTACCATCTACTCTCTTCTACATGCTGCAAGATGGAGGCTGCCAGAAGCGTAGTCTTCGACAGGACTAGCTATCCCCCTCTTATTCAGGCATTCTGCAGTTCAGTCCACCGATATTGCCCTTTTACACAGATACCCATGCATATGTAGTGTAGATCCTTGCTTGCGAGTACTTTGAATGAGTACTCACGGTTGATTTTCTCCCTCTTTCCCCTCTTTCCATTTCTTCCTGGTTGTCACAACCAGATGTTGGAGCCCAGGAGCCAGACGCCACCGTCGACGATGACTCCTACTACACCGGAGGTGCCAACTACTACGTGCAGCGCCGCCGACGACCAGGAGTAGTTTAGGAGGATCCCAGGCAGGAGGCCTGCGCCTCTTTCGATCTATATCCTAGTTTGTGCTAGCCTTCTTAAGGCAAACTTGTTTAACTTATGTCTGTACTCAGATATTGTTGCTTCCGCTGACTCGTCTATGATCGAGCACTTGTATTCGAGCCCTCGAGGCCCCTGGCTTGTATTATGATGCTTGTATGACTTATTTTATTTTAGAGTTGTGTTGTGTTATCTTCCCGTGAGTCCCTGATCTTAATCGTACACGTTTGCGTGTATGATTAGTGTATGATTGAATCGGGGGCGTCACAATCCCTCTCTCTCTCTCTATCCTTCTCTGAGTGCCTCATTTGCTTCTAACACACACATGCATGTATACCGATCGATCTCCCAACATATACCTAGGTCGACTTTAACTATTCCCCCCCCCCATCGATCGACGCACTTCACAAGTTATGTCTCTCCTTTCTCTGACAAAGGACGATTGATCTTCCTATGTAGTTATGTCTACTTACCACAGCCATATCGCCCCCCCCCCTCATCATTCGTGCATGCCTCCTGACCCGTCTCTCACACGCACGTGCACAGACAGGCAGCCATCCCCTCTCTTATTGATATTGCAGGCGTGCCCTCCGGTTGTCTAGCAAGCCTATCCCACCATTTGTTAGAAGCAACTCCACTACCACCCCCTCCAACACTCTAGCTCTGTCTCTCTCCCAACCTTATTCCTCTCCTGCACATATGCATGGATGCCGATCGATCTCCCTTAATACATGAGGTGGATCGATCTCCCTTAATACATGAGGTAGGCCTCTCTCCTCCTCCACACATATACCAGCCATTGTACCTCTATAGTTAATTAGGCCTCCCTCCACCCCCCCCCCCCCCACCACACACCGATAGTCGAGCGATGTACGTAGGTATCCATGCCACAGAGACAAACTGCACCTGTCCCCTCTCACGTTCCAGTAGGCCAGCCACTCTATATCTTTGACGTGGGCACACACAAATTCGATGGCACTCTTTATCGATCGCGCGCGCGCACACACACATCATCCCTCTCTTCGATTCTATGGACACCTCAAGCCGATGATACCTGCACTCTCTTCTCGTGGATCGCCCCCTCTATCTATATGATATATCTAGGACTCTATTTCACACACATTGCATATGTTACATTTTTTGATTCACCCCCCCCCCAAAAAAACTCTCACGAACCCACACACTATATCTCTCTACGTTTGTATCTCTCTCACACAACCCCATGTAGGTGGTGTACGTATACAAGAAGAGAATAGGTCCACCGTGCACGTGCTCACGCTTCGTGCCCAGCCACACCCGCGCGGGTACACGGTGGAGCTCATTTCTGTACGAAATGGCAGCCCACGTGCTAATTTGAATGCGTGTAGCGGTTGTTTACCTGCGGATGTCGTGTACCACGCGTGCACGAAACAAAGTTTGACTTGATGCGTTGGCGCGTTATTTTTAAATAAAGTTATATCGCTCAATGGCACGTACACAGAATATAAAACGATTTTTATGGAGAAAAAGGTAGTCCGCTCCACTATATACAATGGAGCCTGCCTGCCTGGTTTGTCTCTCTTCAGAGTATCTCACACAAGGCTGCGGTGGCCTCTCTCTCTCTCTCACCGTTGGTCACTGATCCGGCTGCATCCCGTCCGCCGGCGGAAAGGGAGGACGTGCATCGTTTCTCCGTTCAACGGCGCCGAGGCAGCACGTCCCGATCTGCGGTACACGCCGTTCTCTCTGACCAAGCTCCGGCGTGGTAGGGCCTACGCCACCTACTCGTTGCCGCAGTATGGGCAGATTCCGCCCGCCGCCGCTCACCTAGTTACATCCCGACGACCTCCAGGTATCCCCTCTGGCCTTGCTCCACTGCCCGTCTTCCCACGTTGCTGCATAGTTCTTTGCCCAAAACATAGCTCGTCCGGCGTACTTTCCATATTGCAATCTCGTCCTCACACCGTTTTAGACAAACACAACCGTGTTGTTATCTTCCCTTAGGACAAGGAATATGCTTCTTTTTTGTCGTCGCATGTGTCATCAACTGTTATTGGCCAGTAATTGTTTCCTTTCTACCTCTTTTTTGCAAACAGGGCTATCCATTTCACCTCGTTGCTATTGCGACCTTTTGGTGAACTGCACAAATCACTTTTTTCTTAAGAGTGTTTTGTGCAGTTCTACCAAAATGTCACACGGGCAATGTCTCTACATTTCAGTGCGACTACACAAAGGGAGATTGGTTTTGCTCTATCCTCCTCATCCAACTCTGAGCCTAATCTTCTCCAACTAGTTAGTCTTAAGAGAGACTGCAAAGGTGACCGGCTTCTATTTGTGTGTTTATTGTTTCATTAGCAGTCCTCTATTATCGTAATCACACTTAATATCTTTGGAATAGGGACGCTCAGCTCTATTTTAGTGGAACTGCACAAAATGATCGGAATGTTGCATGCTCCAGACAGCTACTTTTTTCCCAACATGCCTTGTTGATTTAGACAGAGCTGGGGGGACGTTGCTGCCAATGAAAGCATGGATCAATTTTAATTTAACACCTTCTCACAACTTTGTCTTCAGTTGTGATGTAAATATTAGCTTTGATTAGCAAGGAAGTTAGTTTTTTATTGTTTCCGAAAGAGCATCGATGGCAAGACACACGAAACAAAAGCTGAAAGCTCACACCATTGTACAATTTCATGTCGCTGGACAATTATTTGTGTAGTACGTCAATTATGTAAACAAATGCTGGAAGCTTGATAGCATTGCCAGAAGCCTCTTCGGCGTCCGGGTCCATGTGCCATGCACAAAATTATACTCCTTCGTTCCTAAATATTTGTCTTTTTACAAATTTCAAATGGGCATATTTTAGAGTGTAGATTCACTCATTTTGCTTCGTATGTGTACTCCCTCCGTTCCTAAATATTTGTCTTTCTAGAGATTTCAACAAGTGACTACATACGGAGCAAAATGAGTGAATCTACACTCTAAAATATGTCTATATACATCCATATGTAGTAGTCCATTTGAATCTCCAAAAAGACAAATATTTGAGTAGTCACTCGTTGAAATCTCTAGAAAGACAAATACTCCGGAGTATATTTAAGAACCGAGGGGGTAGTGCACAGCCGCATGGGAGACTCAGACCAGTCGTTGCGCCACATTAATAGTGAGTAATGAGCAGTCAAATCATAAGCCCCACCTTTCCCACTGTAAGTTGCTCGGAAGAAGCAACCATCAATACGCTCTTCTTTGAATCCGCTCATACTACTCCATCCGTCACTATTTATAGAGCGCGCTTCAAAAAAAGAGAAAATCTCTGGGACCAAGGCGACTAGCGATCGGCCTGAAAAATAGCATTGGTAGTTATAGCACGGCGTCTATTACTAGAGGAAATAATATGTACACACATGCATGCAGTGCTTCCACCCCGGGTACACACATGCATGCACTTACTCCACTCCGTAGTACTACATCGAGAGAAAATTGCGGTTACCACGCCCTAATTAATTGACATTAAACCAAACACGTCTAAAGTCTCTCTGGTGGTGGAAATGCATTGAGAGAAATGCATCATAATGAAGCGCGCCCTGTAAACTATGACGGAGGGAGGAGTGGTATGAAGGTGCAAAACCAAGTACGCGTATGGCCAGTCGGTCAATGCACCTCCTCTTGGCATATCACTGACATGTGGGACCGGAGTGTGAGCAAACCGATCTCAATTGACGGCAAAATGGCCAACCCGCCATTCCTTGAGAGAAACGAGGAGCGAGAACACACAGACGGGCTCGCACGGAGGCCAAGATATATTCGAGCATGGTTGATCGATATCATCATTACATGTTGGGCTGCCGTTTTCCGCCCTTCTCCGGAATAAATGTGTACTTTATCAGAGATTAAGAAAAATAAGAGTACAGATGCTCCACCATGCGGTTCTAGTAGTAGTACTACTCGTACTACTAAACCTTGCGCTTGGCTCTTCGCCTCTTCGTGAAGTCGAACAATGATGGTACTCCGCATGTTCGGTACTACAGTGTATGCCTCTGGCAATCTGACACCGAATGAACTAATGCATGTCCACCGCCTGGGTGAGGGTACGTTGCATTAGTCAAAAGGCATAAGTGAGCTTCACCTTGTCCTGCAAGCTTCTCCTCGTTTTGCGAGTTGACGGGACACACCAACAAGTAGTGCTAGTCCATACTCCCTCCTTTCCGGTTAATATGGCTTAATCTTTTTGCGGGTACATGAGAGACCTTTATTCATATATAAGCATTCTTAGGACGATCAGCCAAGACACTGGTCACTAGGAAGCGAGGTACCCCGCAAAAAAAGAAGTAGGAAGCGAGGTGTTTCATCAAGCCAGCTCTCAGCCACATTCAAAGTGCAGCAAGCACGGTTCACACAAAGATGCGCCACAAGGTTTGCTGATCTGTTTACATGCTGAATAACAAAAAAAAGAGGAAATATTACCGAGCGCTCCTATTTGTAATAGTATATGAGCCAGAATTAAGCGAGAATTATGGCGAGTGTTCCATGCAATCAACTTCCATTATCACATGCGAGAACCCTCGAAGAGAACCAAATGTGTTGAAGATTGCTTTATCACATTTTAAAACTATAATAAGAGTGCAGACACTCCTCCATCTGGTTCCTAGTACTAGTATAGTACCTCTATAGACTATAGTAGTACTAGTACTAGTAAACTTTGCACTTGGTTGTTCGCCTCTTCGGGAAGTGCAACAATAATAGTACTAGTATAGTGTATGCTTCTGGCAATCTGACACCAAATTAACTGTTGCACGTCTACCGCCTGAGCGAAGGACAACTTGCATTAATCAAAAGTTTCTCCTTGTCCTGCGAGCCACCGCGCGCAAGCTTCTCCCGTCCTGCAAGCTTCTCCTCGATCGCCAAGTTGACGGGACACAGCAAAGTAATGCTAGTCCATACTGCCTCCTCTCCGGTTAATATGGCTTAATTTCAAATGAGATAAATACACTGTCTGTCACTGTATATTTGTAAAAATAGGGTCAGTGGACTTCATAATACGCTCATTACGCTCAATATATACATTTTCCGGTGTTTATACGGTCACTAGCTCACCCTGGCTGAGTATGTGTGTGCATGCACGTGTAGGTTGAGCACTTGAGCGTGACCGTGCGTGTTCCGTCGTGTGCTCGGACATGCATGCATTAGGGCGTCGCGCGCGTTTTTGCATCCATGTGTACGTGTGACTGTTGCATACACGTAGGGGAAGTACGTGTAGGGGGCACTAAAGGAGCAGTCAAATCACACAGTAAGTTAGTCGGAAGAAGCAACCATCATTTCACTCTTCAATGACACGTACGCAATATAAAATGGTTGATATGGAGAGAAAAAGAAAACCACTATATATACACTAGCAGGAGCCTAAGCTACAAGCCTGCTTGCTTGGGTTGCTCTCTTCACAAGCATAGAACGACGGTGGCCACACCGCTGGTCACATATCCGGCCAAATCCCGCAGCTGGGGGAAGGGAACAATGTTCTGCGTAGACGCGGTCGACATCGGCGAGGGAGAAAATCCACAGTCGGTGCATCCCAATCGGGGGTCACCGCGGTATGGGCCGATGCCGCGTCCCAACCGCCCTTCTAGCTACAGCCCGACGTCCCAGGTAGTCCATCTTCCTTTTGGAGCCGGCTTGCTCCACTGCCGCAGCTCCCCACGTAGCTCCATCTCCATGTCGATCTTTCTCTACTTCTACCGGCTTTTACTTGTGATGAGTTTATGTCTCATGAACTAGTGCCAGTACTATTATTATAATCACACTTCTTCAATATCTTTGCCATCAGGGATGCTCAGCTCGATTTTAGTGGAACTGCACAAAAGCATCATATGATCCGAGGGTGCCAGTTGTCTTTCTTTCGACAGGTTCTACCTGGCCAGGAAATTAAATCCTGTTTAGGGTTTAGGGTTTAAGTCGTAGTGACCCCATCAGTAGTTATTCTTTTGTACACGCACTCACAACTTTTGTCTTTAGTTGTGAAGTAAATATTGGCTATGATCTGTGAATCATTGAGATGCATCAGCATGCGTGTTAGTTTTCCTTTGTATTTGATGGAATGTTGTAACGGGGCAACCTAGGAGTAGGAATGAAAATAGAGTGGAAAATTTCCGTTTTTCCGGAGAAAAAATGGAAACGGAGAGAAACCAACGTTTTGTTTCGTTGGATCGCGCCATCGAGCAAAACCAACGTTTAAATCACGTCTCTCGCGTTCGTGTCTCACCCTCCTCCACGGCTCGACCCCACACGGTCGCTCGGCATGCCACTCACCGCAAACCGAGTATACGATAACTTTCCCGCCTGCTTGTCGATGGATCGCGCCATGGAGTACTAGTACTACTGGAAGAGATTGACAAGTTGGGGGAGGACAGCTAGCTGTAGCACGGACTCCCAAGAACTTTTTACATGCATGTTGTGGCCGGCTATTGCGACCTTTGAATGCGGAGCAGTCGCGTGCACCAGGAAGCGGCGCGGGCGACGCTCTCTCGGCCGGCGCGCCGCTTCAATGACGGCGCCAGTGAGAGGTCGCGTCCGCTCTGGCCGGGCATGAATGCGACACTGACCGTTTCTAGCGGGAAGCACGCGCGGGTGATGAAGAGGGTTCGGGTTGGTCAGGAGCGGCCGTGGCAGCGGTCCGGACGCCCGCAAACAAGAGATGTTGTACATTAATATGCCGCGTATATAATTAACAACGTAAATAATGTGCCAGTTGGACAAATATGATTGGAGATCACTACAAAAAAATACACTTACGTGATGATACGTGTTTGTGACAGTAGGTCGCGTTTTTTGTCATGCATGTACATCCATGACAAATTTATGACAGAATCAAGATAGTCATACCTGTGCTGTCGTAGAAGTGTTCCATGACATTACCAAAATTATCATCACGGAAGTGTCCACTTCCATGACGATAAATCACGCGTCACAGAAGTGCTTTCGTCAAGGGTGACCGACACGTGGCATCCACAATAACGGAACGCCGTTAAGCTATCGGGTCGGGTTTTGGATCCGATAACCCGTTAACAGCCCCGACCAATGGGGATTTTCCACGTGTAAAATCATCATTGGCTGGAGGAAACACGTGTCGGCTCATCGCTGGGACAGATGTCATCCACTCATTGGACAGAAGGCGCCTATGATACGTCGACACGTGGCACGGCCCAACAGAGGCCCATTCCTGTGAAAAGGACGGCCCGTTTGACTTGGTCAAAAGGTGGCGGGCCGGCCCATGGAAAGCCTGTTAACGGCCTGTTCGCATATAGCCCATTTACAGCCTGCTAACCCAAGGCCCGTTACGCCCTATTCGAATTAGACCCAGTAGCGTCATCTGGGCCATCCAATATGATTCCAGCCCGTTTTCACTTCTGGCCCATGTATGGCCCATGACGTCTTTCGGCCCATATGAGGCCCTATGTAACTCTTGGCCTATTAACGGCCCGTGGTGAAACTGGCCCGTAATGAACAGTGTATCACTTTACACCCATTAACGGCCCGTGGTGAAACTGGCCCGTAAAGAACAGTGTATCACTTTATACCCATTAACGGCCCGTTATTCCGTTGGGCCGTTTCCAGCCCATGTTATCTTTTGGCCTTCTCAGAGCCCATTTATTCTTGGGCTATTTTCCAGCATTCGTTTACTTACGGCCCGTTACTGTCATTTTCTGCTTGTGGGCCAAATTCAGCCCGTGGTTACAGTCGGCCCGTTTGTGGTCCGTTAATACGTTGGGCCATTTTCATAGCGTCATCAAATACGTCCTATTAATGATGGCCCGTTATGGTCGGCCCATGAACGGACGATTCCAACTCTAGCCCGTTTACGGCCAGAATGCGGCCTGTTTTCCCATGTTTGGCCAATCGATCATACGGCCCGTATAAGGCCCATTGATGATACGGCCCATAGAAGGCCCATTGTTTCTACGGCCCGTAGAAGGCCCACTGTTTCTATGGCCCGTAGAAGGCCCACTGTTTCTATGGCCCGTAGAAGGCCCACTGTTTCTACGGCTCGTAGGAGGCCCAGTGTCACTACAGTAAATATTAGCCCATGGTTATTGTGGCCTAGTTTTAAAAAATAGGTTATTGCAGCCACTAGCAAACCGTAGAAAAAGAACTGCACTGACTACAAGCAAACAAATAAACAAGACAACAAGGAAATAAATAAGCAAGCAACTTAGACTAGGCTATCACGGCTATTACACATATTACATCCACTGGGCATCAAAGTTCGGCACCAGTGCAAATATAGGGAACACAGCAGCATATAAACGCCGCAGCAAAACAAGTCCAGAACTGAAACCACTTCAGAAGAGCTCAAGAAACAATATCCTGGATACCCATAATGCTGGCAAGATGCTTAGCAAGCTTATTAACTTTCTCTTGTTTGGCGCTTAAGTCCTCCAGCGCTTGCTGTTGCACCAGAAAGTACGCATCTGAATTCTGCAGGGACTTCCTCAGTCCTTCGGCTTCCTGTCACATAACATCTAATCGATGTCTTTCAACTTGAAGTTGAGACTCAAGAAGCCGAACTGATTCAGGCAACGAGTTCGAAGAGCTGGTGCCAGCAGTGGTAGCCAGTAACTCGAACACTACATCAAGACGGGACTTTGGGGTTGTCTCAGTGTCTTCAATATAGTTTTTATCAGCTTTCTTGGAGACCAACAGGGATGTCTCACTATCTTGAACCTTATCTGCATTACTTCCTTTACCATTGCATAACAGGGTACTCTTCTCCAATATTTTATCCGCGTTCTAAAAGAGAAACAAACAAACACATCTCAGGTTTACAATGTAGTATATGAAACTCATTTTGGTAAACCAGTTCAGTAGTAAGGTGGACAGGATAACAGCATGAAACAAACATATATCTATGTAGTATGGTCACTGTATGGTCTATATCATTCTAGTTTATGTTGCTAAATCAAGATAGATATAGTTCGAATCATATCTATTTAAGACAAAGCAGCATAGACAGAATATAAGTGTGGGAAACTACACAGCAATAACAACACTTGTAATGTGCATGGCATGAGAACATAACTGTTTATTCAATTGAAACTGAAATCAACATAGAGCAAGTTACAACAGCAAATAGCCAAACACGTTGAAGAAACAGGTTTAAAACATACCTGTTGCGCCATTGGAGTTTCAATTGCATCCTTCAAATTTGAAATTAGTTGGTATCAGTAAATACAGTGATGCAAGAGCAAAGTAGTATGAACCATAGCTACGGAACCTGACCTGAGAACAATTCTTCTTCTGCTTTAAGCGTTGACTTCAGGTTCGGAGTGGTGGTCCTCGTGATTTGGGCACTGCAGTTGCCTTACTAACTGCTCGTGTTTGGGTGCTCTGTGGTGGAGATGGTGCTGTGTCAACGGGAACTGGGTGTCTATCTGCTGGGGTTGGGGTTAGAAGGGGTGTAGCTGGTTCTCTGTCCAACTGGGTAGGGGTACAATCTGCATGAGTGTGGGTTATGTGTGGTGGGTTTGGTTCTTGGGCAAGTACAACCGTGGTTCTATCTGCATCGACAGGTAGCACGATCTTTTCTGAAGACCATGTTTTTACTCCCACAGATACTGCCATCACTCCCTCCAATTGAAATGGCTGATAAACAAGAAAAGTAATTGAATGTGCAGACATTGTAAGATAGACAGGTGCAATGGATAGTAGGGAAGAAAACAGGGCATGAAATAATTCACATTTATGTTGTCTAAGCAAACAAAATAGCAGGACATAATTTCACATATATGATGGCTAATTAAACAGGATAGCATGACACAATTTCACATGTATGATGGCTAACTAAACAGGATAGAATGACATACTTCAAAATATGATGACTATGTAAACAGGATGACATGATATAACTATACGATGTGTCTATTAAAGTGGTTGGCATGCCATAAATCACAAACATGCCGTCGATGGAAACATGATGGCATGATATAATTCACGGATAGAATGACATAATTTAAAATATGATGACTATGTAAACAGGATGAGATGATATAACTATATTATGTCTTTAGAAAGTGGGTTGGCATGCCATAATTCAGATACATGTTGTCTATGTAAACATCATGGCATGACATAATTCAAATATATGATTTATATACTAAGGAAGTGAGCAGAGGGCAATCGCATATATGATTTGTCAACTAAGGAGATGGCATTCAATATTGTGTATATGATGTAAAAACTAAGCATTGCAATACAACATATGCATTATATGAGTAATATAACCCTGCCAAGTTTGAGCATACACCTCAGGGGGATAATAGGACTAGTCATCTGCCTCTGAATCCTCCTCTGAAGAGCTATCTGTAACCAGCAAGATATCTGCTTCAGCAGGTAGCATTGTCTGCTCTGAAAACCTTGTTTTCACTCCAGATTTCTCCATCACCAATTCAAATGGCTGATGCACAGGAAGAGCAGTTGAATATACAAACATTGTCGACAAAAGCAATGAGAAATACAAAAAAGGACGGCATGATATAATTCACATATATGATGCTTGCCTAAACAGCATGGCATTGCATAATTCACATACATAATGCCTTGCAAAAAGATAACATTGCATAATTCACATATATGGTAATTAGACACTAAACAGGTGGCATTCACACAAAGCATGTATAAACTAAGCAAATGACATAGCAATGCAAGATACCATACGCACGATATGAGCAACATAACCCTGCCAAGTTAGCGCATGCACCTCGGGGGGAAATATGATTGGTCATCTGTCTCTGAATCCTCCTCTGAGGAGCTATCGGTAACCAGCAAGACATGCGCTTCGTCAGATAGCATTGTCTGCTCTGAAGACCTTGTTTCCACTCCAGATTTTTCCATGACCGTGCCGAATGGCTGATGCACAGGAAGAGTAATTGAATGTACTAAAATTGTTGACAAATTTAACACGTAATAAAAAATGATGGCATGATATAATTCACATATAAGATGACTGGCTAACCAGGGTGGCATTGCAAAATTCACATATATGATGCATGGCTAGACAAGATGGCGTTGCGTGATTCACATATACGATAAAGAAACTAAACAGATGGCATTAACACAAAGCATGTCTAAACTAAGCAGATGACATCTTTAATGTATACAGTAAGCAATGCAAGGCACCATATGCATGATATTACCAACATCAGCATACCAAGTTAGAGCGAAGACCTCATGGGGTAAATAGGAGTGGTCTTCTCCTTCTGAATCCCCCTCAGAACAGTTATCTTCCTCTTGATTACGATCCGAAATGGGTGGAGGGGGGCTGCCTTTGCGCCCACCATGGAACGACGTCTGCATGAAATTTTATTGCCACGCAAGGCTCGTCTCTTTTGCTCTACATGATCAGTTCCATTGTGTACAATAACTGGCATGCATAGGAATAAAACATAGTGAGATTATGTAAGGAGTGCATGCACAAATCCAGAGTGATGGTAGTAAACTATAGATAGACCCAAAACCAATGATAACAGGCAGATAATAGCTTTAGTTAAAAAATACAGATAATGTCTCCTTTAATGTTTGTTTGCACCCAACATGAAACTCATAGTAGACACCGGAGATTAACCAGATAGTAGACAAATAGTACTGATTGCTGCCCCAATATGTAGCCCACAACCATTTAAAAACTCAAGTTTCAACATTAGTTTGGACCTGACTCGGAGTCTAATAGGTGAACACGACGATAATGTAGCATGTCATCATATTAAGCGACGCATAACGTAAGCAAACACGGAAGAGTGCGACCTCTCTTGCGGACCCGTGTACTCCTCAAGATCATCTGCTCAGTTGATGATGGTAATGCAGTTTTCGTGGCTGCCGGCGGCGGGGAAGAAGATCTGAGGCGGCGAAAGACGGTCTGGAGAGCGGATCCCTGCTCTGGTGAACCCTTCCGTCGCTGGAGCAGCTGAGCTGGGGTGGAACACAGCGCCGCAGGAGCAGTACAAACCACACAAGGTTTTCTTTGACACATATCTGTAACAGAAGTAATTGAGTAAGGGCTTGTTTGAATTTGAGGATTCTAACAATGCAGGGATAGGAAATAGACAGGAATGGGATAGGAATGCACGTGCAAAATAGAGAATTTAAAAACACAGGATTTCTGCCAATCTGGGTGTTTGATTCACAACAATTGGAAGATCACAGGATGCAGAAAAACATGGTGAGATTAAGTCAAACCACAAGAAAATGTACGGTTATAATGCTATTATGCTACTATCTCTTAGTCTTGTGCTTGATGAATAGGAATATGAAAAGGAGGAGAAGTGGAAATTAGAATTCCTACGGTTTTTCTTTCAAGGAGACACTAAAGGAACAAATCCTACAGTGTTCCTTTGCTCCATTCCTTTGCACCAAATTCATGAAAAGTAGTACCATAGGAAACTTTCCAATTCCGATGTTTTTCATTCACTTTTCCTTTCAAGCACTGGCGATTCTAGTAGGCAGGCTTGAGTAAGGAAAATCCTACACTAAAAAAATGCTTTTGTGCTACTTCTATTTCTTTGGACCCAGGCCACTGCCATACTAGCTCAACTCCCAGGCCCATCGACAAATGCACAGCTCAAACGCGCAGAGATAAATAACTATGGCGTTCAAGAGAGTCCATCACGGATAGCTAAGTTGCCTGGTACCTCACTGCTTGTAATATAGTAGGATAAAATAATTGTATTTCCCGTTACTACGAGTGTTCAGTGGACAATATATATAACATGTAGAGTAAAAAAGAGATGCAACAAGTGTACAACCTCTTTGGCGAAGCCATGTCGATCTCAGCGTGATTGGGTTGGCCGGTGAGGATGCTCCGGTTGACTTTGCTGTCGGAGGAGGGGAAGAAGATCTTAGGCGTCTGGAGATGGAGCCCGAGGTACTGCTCCGCTGTGATGGAGGGTTTCATCGTTGGAGCAGCTCCGGTGAGTTGTACGACGCCGAGGCTGAAGCAGGACAAGAGAGACAATGAACAACGTTAACCTGACTGGAATTCTAATAGCATCTCCAATACATGACGTAAAATACATAACCACAAAGTGCTAGATGTAAAATACATCAGCCGCTCATCTCTGAACTTAACTGTAGAAACTGAATTTAACTGTCGAAACTGAACTTAACTGTCAAAACTGAACTTAACTGTCGAAACTGAATTTTGTTGTCGAAACTGAATTTTAATGTCAAAACTGAACGCACTAGCAAGGTGAGGCTACACGTCGGTCGACTGACTTTTTCATCTCTGGTCAGTCGATTTTGCAGCCGTTGGATACGAAATCAAGGGCCTGCGGTTCATCTTCAACCTCCACCCCCCTGAGCCGCCAGCCACCACCGGCCAAACAGCAGCCCCCCGCCGCCCGCGGCCGGCGGTGCGCCACCCCGTCCGCCCTGAAAACACTCCCCACCGCCGGTCCGCCGCCACCCCGGCCATCCCTCTAGCCCCCCCCCCTCGTGCCGAGCTTTTTCTCTGGCGATCCCCACGCCACCGCCCCGCCAATGCCCCGCCACCGCCGGCGACGACCGCCCCCATCCTGAACCCTAAGATAGATAGTGGGGTACCTCTCCGGCGAGCCCCCCTCCCCGCTGCGGCTGGTTCTTCCTTCACCCCGGCGAGCCCCCCCCCCTGAAAATCGACTGACCAAAAAGTCGATTCAGTCGACTGAAGTGTAGCTAAATCGGAGCAGCATCGCAAGCAAGAGCAAGAGTGAGAGCAGCAGCGCGAGCAAGAGCAATAGCAAGAGCAGACCAGGCAGGGGGCCGAGAGCAAGAGCAGAGCAGCAGCGCGAGCGAGAGCTAAAGCAGCAGCAGTTCTGACTGATGTGGACGTCGCCGCCGAGGGAGCGACGCCGTGGAGGAAGTGGCCGGCAACGCCGCCGTGGATGGAGCCACGCCGTGTTGGCTCGGGACCGAGCGCTGGCAGCACCGTGAGATCGAATCAAGAATAAAATGCGGCGATTAGTGTACAACCTCTTTGGTGGTGCCGATTAGGCCGCAGCTTCATCCGAGGAAACGGTGATGATGATGCTCTTCCGATGGTGCAGGTGAAAACGGCGGTCTGGGAATGGAGGTGGCACGAAAGACGAGGGGAATGTCGAGGCAGCTCCTTGGAGGTGGAGGACGGGGTAGCTGAACCGGCGGGACGATGAGATCGACGACGGATCCTCATCCAGTACGGTGGATGAGGGACGTCGAGGCGTTGCTATGGACGACGTCGTCGGGGAAGAGGCTCCGGCTGGGTGGCGGACGGAGCAGGGTGTGGGGTTTCGTCGCAGGTTTTCGCGGCCTCGGTGTACGAATGGGTTGGCGGATGGGATGGCAGTGGGGAACCATGGCTTAGAGACGCACTTGTCCGAAATGTGGGGTAAGTTACGAAAGTACCCCCACCGATTTGAGGCGGTTCTTTCGGTTCAGGGGTACCACGGGCATTTCGCGTGTCGGGATTTCACAGGAGGTGGGAGTTTTCGCGCGCGTTGTAATTTTGGAATAGCAAGGCGCGGGTTGAGATGGAGGGAGTTGTCGGAGCACAACGAGACAAAGATATATCTTAAATATTTCGGGCTAACAAGGCGCGGGTTGAAGAGGCGGGAGTTTCGCAGCACGATAGACAGAGACGCTAGCTTGAATTTTCGGCATAACAAGGCGCGGCTTGAAATTTCGGAAGAACAAACTTAACATGTACCCAAAAAAAGACAATTTGCACCTCAACACGCACAACACACACACAAACACCATTTAGACTAGAGTAAGGTACACGTGCATTGCACGCATGAGATTTGGCAACCAAATTATGAATAAATACCACATTATAGCATGCAAGCTTTCAGTCATATATGCATGATGTAGATGTTCGTTTAATTCTTATAGTTCATTTCATTCAAAATCATCTAGTTTTTATAAGAAAGCTAATCTATTTTAAGATTCATGGAATTGTGCGTCGTAAGACATAAAGTAAAAAACAAATAATGGCAAATCATGTAGAAAAACATTTGGGTAATTCTGATACGGAAGATTCTAGAACAAATCAGAAGTGCTTGTGTTTTGATGTTTGTGCATTATGCTTAAGTTCAACCGTGGAGTCTTCTAGATTATACATGTGGCAAAATCTGGTGGAATCTAGATGATATCCAACGGCCAGTAGTGCTCAAATTTGCCATCTTTGGACCATCGGATTCGCCTCATCCAACGACCATCTTTCAAAGTTAAAGTTACCCGCACACAATATAAAAAAATATAAAATATAATATATATAGGGGTATAGATATAGATATGTGATGCGAAAGCCGCCCATCATCTCCAATTAGAATAGTGTGTCCATGCACGGATGCGACCTGGCCAAATGATGTCTGCCATCGGTATCTCAAATTCAAATCAGTCTGACCTTGTTCAATGTGTATACATTACAACATGCTCGTTTCCAACGTCCCCCTCTCATCATCCATGCCTTCCGCTTCATCTCTCAGACGCGTGCACAATGGCGAAGACAGGGGCAGTAAGGGCCCTGCCCCCCTCCCCCCCTAACATCACTATATATCGAGGCTAATATGAATGTGATCATTAGACAATTGCTGCTAAAAATGGTTTAAGTTCATGAATTGACCCTCCTCGTAAAGGATTAGCAATGCTTGGCCCCCTAGCTCATTTATTTTTCATGGCTCCGCCAATGCGCGCAACAGCGCACGTGTTCACCCCCTCTCTCTAAATATCGATCTCGCACTTGTGGATTCCTTCATAGTCTCCCTCCACTCGGCCCCTCGCACCATCTTCTAGCCCCCACCGGATTTTGCCACATGTACAATCTAGCATACTCCATGGTTGAACTTAAGCATAATGCACAAACCTCAAAACAACAGTGGTTCTCTTTTGTTCTAGAATCTTTCGTATCATAACTGCCCAAACTTTTTTTCTAGTTGAATTGCCATTATTTGTTTTTACTTTATGCTTTACAACGCACAATTCCATGAATCATAAAATAGATTAAGGGCTTCTGTGATTCAAAGGATTCTCAAAGGAATTTTGGAGGATTCTAATCATTAGGAATTTTTCCTATCTTGGTTGTTTGATTTGTAGGATTGTAAACCATAGGAATTTTTCCATATGATTCATTTGCACTAGATTTCATAGGAAACATCCAATCCACTCAAACCTCTTTGAAAGAATTCTGCGTTTTTTCTATGCACAATCAAACACTCGTACAATCCTGTAGGATCCAAGACGACATTCCACTATAATCCCATGTTTTTCCTATTCCCGCGTTCTTAGCTTTTTTATAAAAACTAATTGATTTTGAATGAGATGAACTATAAGAATTAAACGAAGGGCTACATCAGGCATATATGACTCAGAGCTTACATGCTATAGTGTGGTATTTATCCATAATTTGGTTGCAAAATCTGATGCGTGCAATGCACGTGTACCTTACTAGTACTTCGAGTATGTGCAAAACACGTAAATTAGAATACCAATGGCACGCTACACAGTGTCTCTCTTACAGTTCATGAAGCCACGTGGCACATGTGGAGGCGTTGTCGCGACCTCCTTGCGTGGATTGATCACAGTGACGTGCTGCTAGTTCCAGAAGAATGTACTCGTCCTCCCTGAGCCATACTGGCGGTACATGCACGAAGCGAAGATGTGCACGCACGCAGACGCGGGTACACGGGCGGACGCAATTTTGTACCAAGATCCACCCCATGTGATAATTTGACGCGTGTAAAGTCGTTCACTTCATTGATGGTCAATTAATACAGCGCATGCAAATTGAGTGGACGTGAGGGCGGAAGAAAGACATTATTACTCCACTGCGCACATGCGAGTAGTTAAATCGTGGGTTGCTAGTAGTACTTCCATTGGTCTCCTTTGTATTTTGTGCCAATTTTTGACAGTAACATAATATTTACGCATTTGAGCAGTGTAGTACTTGAAATTTATGTTCCGCTAAACTCATCGGGAGCCGTTTCGGGCCTCGAAACCAAAACCATCAATTAATCTTTACCTTGTTCCCATCACATTCGAAAGCCTGCTCACACCTACTAGTACGTACCTGTAACACCCACGATGCGGCTATATCTCCCACGTGTCGAGGCACGACTTAGACGCATAACCGCATTGTGGTTTTGTCGCAAGAAGGGTCATCTTCACACAATCCCATGTAATGAACAAGAATGGGATAAAGAGTTGGCTTACGATCGCCACTTCACACAATACATTAATTAAACATACATCAACCAGAGTACACACATAGGTCCGACTACGGAACCAAAAGAAAAGAAGACAACCCCAAATGCTAGATCCCCGATCGTCCCAACTGGGCTCCACTACTGATCATCAGGAAACGAAACATAGTAACGATCAAATCCTCGTCGAACTCCCACTTGAGTTCGGTAGCAGCACCTGCACTAGTATCATCGGCACCTGCAACTGTTGTTGTAGTAATCTGTGAGTCACGAGGACTCAGCAATCCCATTACCATGGGTATCAAGACTAGCAAAGCTTAATGGGTAGGGAAGGGGTAAAGTGGTGAGGTTGCAGCAGCGACTAAGCATGTATGGTGGCTAACATACGCAAACAAGAGCGAGAAGAGAAGCAAAGGCACGGTCGTGAAGCTAGCAATGATCAAGAAGTGATCCTGAACTCCTACTTACTTCAAACATAACCCAAAAACCGTGTTCACTTCCCGGACACCGCCGAAAAGAGACCATCACGGCTACACACGCGGTTGATGCATTTTAATCAAGTCAAGTGTCAAGTTCTCTACAGCCGGACATTAACAAATTCCCATCTGCCACATAACCGCGGGCACGGCTCTCGAAAGTTTATACCCTGCAGGGGTGTCCCAACTTAGCCCATTATAAGCTCTCTCGGTCAACGAAGGATATTCCTTCTCCCGGGAAGACCCGATCAGTCTCGGAATCCCGGTTTACAAGACATTTCGACAATGGTAAAACAAGACCAGCAAAGCCGCCCGATGTGCCGACAAATCCCGATAAGAGCTGCACATATCTCGTTCTCAGGGCATACCGGATGAGACATCCTACGAGTAAAACCAGTCCTCAAGTTTCCCAAAGGTGGCCCCGCAGTCTACTCGGTTCGGACCAGCACTCAGAGGAGCACTGGCCCAGGGGGGGCTAAAATAAAGATGACCCTTGGGCTCCGGAAACCCAAGGGAAAAAGGCTTAGGAAGGAAAATGGTAAAACCAAGGTCTGGCCTTGCTGGAGGAGTTTTATTCAAAGCGAACTGTCAAGGGGGTCCAATAAATCACCCAACCGCGTAAGGAACGCAAAATCAAGGAACATAACACCGGTATGAAGGAAACTAGGGCGGCAAGAGTGGAACAAAACACCAGGCATAAGGCCGAGCCTTCCACCCTTTACCAAGTATATAGATGCATTAATTAAATAAGAGATATTGTGATATCCCAACATAAACATGATCCAACATGGAGCAAACTTCATCTTCACCTGCAACTAGCAACGCTATAAGAGGGACTGGGCAAAAGCGATAACATAGCCAAACAACGGTTTGCTAGGAAGGGTGAAAAGGTTAGAGGCTGACATGGCAAATTTGGGAGGCATGGTAAACAAGTGATAGGTAGCGCAGCGTAGCGATAGAATGAAGCAACTAGCAAGCAAAGATAGAAGTGATATCGAGGGTAATGGTCATCTTGCCTGGGATCCCGCAAGGAAGAAGAACGAGTCATGAAGAAGACAAACGGACGTAGTCGAACGAATCCTCACAATCGCAACGTAACTGGAACTATCAAGGAGAAGCGCAACCGGAAAGAAGGAAACATCATGGTAAACAACCATCACATAAACATGGCATGATGCACAACCAAGTATGATGCATGTCCGGTTTAAATATGCATACCATGGCAAAGTGAAACAAACAATACTACAAGTTAACTGGAGCTCAATATGCAACGAGTTGCATATTGAAGAAACACCACATTTAATTATTTAGTTAACTCTCGGTTATGTACCCAACAATATTAAATGTTATTCAACATGGCAAGGGGTGAAGCATAAGAAAACTACCTATCTAGGCAAGTTTAAATGAGGCCGGAAATAACAAACAACAAGTCCAGAAAATCCCCATGTGCATATAGCAATTTAAATGCAAACACAATTTTAAACATTTAAATGTTGTTATCATGATGCGAATGACATATGCAAGTTTTAAGCAATTTCATGGAAATGTTGACATGAGCATGATATGAGACATTTGTCACCATGGCGGAAGGGAAAGGGTGCCACGGCGGCGAAACGGAAATGGATCCACGGCAACATCCCGATGATCCGACAACTCATCGAGATGTCGGTGCGAACAAAAGTGTGTATGTGCAGAACATGCAAAAGATGGTGGGGTGATCCCGATTACCGGGTTCCCACGGGTCGACGCATGGCAACCGAGGAGGACCGTGCAAGCAACAAATTCGAACACGGTGCAAATGCGAGCATCTCATACAACATGCATGCATTCGTTCACGGGCGTCGTCTCGGGGTTATACCTTCAAAGCGTGCATTTCGGAACGGATCAAGTTCGGTACGATGTAGATGAAGTAGTCGTTCACGGGTCGTCGTGGGAAGTAGTTGTTCACGTCGCGACGGTATTGGAAGTAGTCGTTCTCGCGATGGTAGTGGAAGTAGTGGTACACGGCCGTGGTGGAAGTAGTCGGGTTCCTAGTTGTACTTGCGTTTCGGTGCGGTACTTAGCAATTCCAGGATGTAGAGGTACACTTGTCGTAGCCGTGTAGTCATTCACGTATCACCGTGGTGTAGTCGTACTTGGCGTCCGCATCAACATGTCTAGGATGTCCAAACAAACCAATAGCGATCGAAGGCAGCAGGGTGCGAGGCAAAGCTTGAGCGGTGGGAATGGCATGGACGTGCAACAGAGCAAAGGGGCGTCGGGGCTCATGGGCGGCATGGACGGGCAGAAGGCGCTCGGGATCGAGCTCCTCTCAATCCAGAGCATGGATGCGGGCACGGGACGGAGGTGGAGGCCCGACGAGGTCGGCGGCTTAGGCCTCCATGGGGCGGCGAAGGACGAAGTGGCAAGCGTCGGCCTTGGCGCGAAGCAGGGGAGGCGGAGCTCCTGCTCGGGGAGGTGCGGCAAGGGGAACCGCGTGGACGAGGACGAGACGCAGATCTAGGCGGCGGGAGCCCATCTCCGACGATGGTGGCGGCGCTGGAGCGGCTTGCGCGAGGGCGGAGATCAACCGAGGCACTGCAGAAGCAGCGCCAGGGGACGAGCACGGCGGCGATCGGGCGCGAGCGCTCCTTCTCTCTTCTTGGCGGCACGGGAGGGCACGAGAGGGTGAGAGCGAGGGGTCAGAGAGAGATGGCGGCGCTGCAGGGAAGCGAGAGGGAGAGATCGAGAGGAGGGAGAGTGGCTAGCGAGCGACGGGTTCGGGCGCTGCGTGTGTGAGTGGCGGCGGTGTGGGAGGACGAGAGGGAGAGGAGTAGATCGGGTGAGGGCATCGGGCTAGGGTTAGCAGCGGTGGCTTGGCCTCTAGGAGCAAATGGGTCGGCCTGCTGGGAGGACCAAGTGGCCAGCTGGGCTTCTCTTCTCTCTCTCTTATTTCCTTTTAGTAGAAAAGTATTAGAGAGAAGAAAAAGAAAGATAGGGTTAGGGAAAGAATTTGCGCATGCGGGTAATTTTCCCGGACTCACAAAAATGTTCTTGTTCCGAGAAAATAGAAAAGGCCATGGTTGAAAGATTTAAATTCAAACTCATTAAATACAAATGATTTGAACTAGGACAAGGTTTAGGAGTGGCCAAAATGTTGAGATTTTTGGTGGAGCTCCGGAAAGTGAAGAAACAATATAGGGCAAAGTTTGGAGACCAAACTTGAAGCAGGAAAGGCACGGAATTATTTTGCAAGTGTGTTATGGTTAATTCCAAAGTTAATGGAATATTTTAATATAGCTCCCTAATAATATTGGGAGATTTTTATATGTTGTAAAGAGAAATCACCATGTGCATTTCCCTCGATTTAAATGGATCGAAGATCCATGCAATTTATTTAGTTGAGTTTTTAAAAAGGGTTGCATGATGACATGATGCAATGCAAGAGATGCAACAAACAAAACAAATCACACGACGAAACTCAGAGCATCTGGAAGTCTTCTGGAGCGACGGTCTCGGGGCATTACAACACTCCACCACTACAAGAGGATCTCGTCCCGAGATCTAGGATGGCACCGGAGAGAAACGGAAGAGGAAGAGAAGAGGTAAAGCTAAGTTGCTTCTTTGACAAACGAGTGAAACCAAAGAACCTTGAGAGGTTAAACAATTTTTAGAAAAGAATACAACGGAGATGAATGAGATTACAAACACTCCGTTAGAAAAGGGGAACAAGGAACATTATGAGAACCTTGTGGGTTGAAAGACATGAAACAAGGGCTTAACGAACCAAAAGAATATGAAACCACACCGGTATAACAAGATAGCCAAGGAACAAGAATGACATAATTTTGACAGCACTCCGGTTGAAAAAGAGAAGGAAACTTGATAAGATGAAAAGAAATTGATGAGATGACACAACACTCCGGTTAAATGGATAAGCAAGGAAAGAAGATGATCTTGACAAAACAAGAAGATGGGTCGAAGAGAGCGATATCACAATTCCTCCGGTAGAAATGAAAGAATGCAATGAAAAGAACGGAGAAGAAAACAACATGTTCTACCTTAAGTGAATTTGAGAGAGCATCCTTAAAAGAACGATAGAACGGAGTTGTTGAAAAATCAACAAAGAAAGGATATGATCTTCGTGGGCTTATGGAGACATCTCAAAACTTGAGGTGAAATTCTGCCACTAACGAAAACAATTGCTTGCTTGAGATCAACGAAGAGATGAAAACTTCTCTCGCCGAGAGGATAGGAGAAAACTTGGATCATTGATAGACACCACAATTAGCAACATTCCTTCGAGAAGGCTTTAAGTGAAATCTATACCAAGATAACTCCAGCAAAGAGATTATTATGGGTTGAAACAACTCATGGACGAAGAAAATATGATGGGTTTAAATATCTCATTCTTGACAACTTGTGAATCATGAAACATGAAGAAAATTATCAAGAATGACATAACACCACCTCAAAATATAAGAGAGAAAGAATTGCACTTCGGAATGCAAGATGAAGAATGCTTGAACTCCTCAAAACAAACATGTGTTGAGCACCATGTTTATTTTAGAGTATAGCTTGATGGATCTTGACTCCGAGAGAAATCTTGAAGAACAATTGAAGAATGAAAGGAATCCTTGACGAAGCACCATGTAGAGCCTCCATGAAGAACTCTGGTAAACAAAAGGATGATAGAAAGAAAGAGAAGTTGAAAACACAAGGTGAAACCTTCCAATGATTTAGATGGAGCTTCGCGACGAGATAATGCGGAAAACTTGGAACTCCGGAAAATAAAAGATGAAGCATCTCGAACCAAGAAAATGACATGATGAACAACTCTGGAAAGAAGAAACTAGACCACTTGGATGAAACAATAATAAGAATTACGTTATGCGTATCCTTCACCAATTTAGATTGATGACAAGCAACGGATTTGGCATACTACTTATTCTCGTAGAAAGGATTAAGATAGATATGGCGCAAACTTGGGAAGGTCTTCAACGAACCACCGGTAGGATTGGAAAGAACGGATGAATCTATATGATAACGAAGGAAGAGAACTCTTGAACGAACCACCGTAAGAATTGAAAATGAACGAAGAAAAGATAAAGAAACATCGGGAAGAATTAGGAAATTAACGAAGATACTTGAGAGAATTTAGATACAAGTGAACGCATAGATCCCGAGCTGATTAGATAATACTTGAATGATGCACTGGTATGATTTGGCGAACGAGAGCTGAAAGCTGGAATGAGTAATTCTGAGATGATGAGTTCCGGAGAATCAAACTGAAAAGACTCCTAAATTGCTCCGGATGGGTGAAAAGAATTCTCACAATCGAAAACAATTATGACAGGATGGCATCAAGCTAGAACCATGAATCTTCAAGAGAACAGACCAAGATTCAAGAGCAATTCTTCTTCGGTCTTCACATGTTGAGAATGATGATGAGAACCACCCTGACAATTGTTGAGATACTCCGGGATGAAAAATATAAAGGTTGAACCAACGATGAAAAGAATTTGAAAGATCTTGGAGAAAGACATTTGACTGATGGTAAATCATTCTTACGTCAAGCTTCGAAAAGAATTTGGGAATAGCTCCGGGAAAAATTAGAAGAGACAGGTAAGATCCTGGGAAAAGACCTGTGGGTTAGGGCCCACTCAAAAGAAACACCGTTGAAATGATTACTTGAAAAGGAGATTGCACCGATTGAATTAAATGGCTTGAATGAGGTAACAACCTCGAAATAGTTAGAATTGATGCGGAGTGGAAACACGAATCTTCAGAGATATCTTCAGCACTCCGGAACAATTGAATAGCAAGCGGGGAATGATTAAGAGATATACCGGCATGAGAAAGCATTTGAAAGGAGGAAAGGGCTATAATCAACACTGAAAGCTTCAATTGAATCCAACGGAAAAGAATACGAGAATGAAGAATGATAAACTTGAAGCTTCCTGAGCATCTTCCTGAGAATCACCAGGTAAGAACATTGATGGAAAAGAATGGAGAAACTTCACATCCATAAGATGGATACATGATTAAGAAATCTGAGTCCTTGAAGAAAGAGGGTGGGAGGGCGGGAAAAACAAAGGCAACTTGGGGCATATGGAATAAACACCGTTGAGAAAACTTATAATTGATCTTGCGGATGGGGAGAATGATGGTATCATCTCGAAGAGAAACGCACCGGTTGGAAATAGAATTAAGATGGCAATCTCGATGATCAAGAAGGATTAGTATCCCCATATAAATATGAGAACACCTCCTAGAATAAGGTATGGAATCAACACTTGACATTGAAGCAACTCGAATACCACAACTTAAAACAAAACAAAGGATTGGCTCGCAAAATAAGCCGGAAACAAACATATGATAGAGATTTCGCCCAAAGTGTTCGTGATGAGGCCCCACGGGCACGACGTACATCGGACGTCACGAATGACAAACAAGACGTCCCCGAATCGGCATAGCCAAGGATTCTTTAAGACGCCTCGCGATCACTGTAAATCGACCGTGAAAAGCGAACCACTAGACGTTGGACCCCAATCTCAAATCATACATCCGTTGAAAAGATATTCTAGGAGCTACTTGAATTCCCACCTATAAACTCCCGAAAATTTCTGGTTATGCAATCTGGTGTAGGGGATACAGGGGATACAATATATCTCACCCAAACTAACAATCCCTAGATCCAGTTGTATCCATCCGTAAACACATAACCAAGAAAACTCCGGAAATCGTGTACCTCAACCTTCGAAAAGCATCCGTTATACGAGTTATGGCAATACTCCCGAACTCCCGCCCCAGTACTGGGTGGCGTCGAGGTAATCTCACTAACAACTGCATAAAAGAGATTTTTTATGTCGGCGAAAAAAAACTCAGGTATTCCAGAACTGCAACGATAAAATTGTGACGACAACACCTCGGAGCTCAACTCCCCGGGACACTGCCACAACCCCTAAATGTCAGGAGGCACCAAGAACAATGTTCTCGTCACAAAACCATCGGAAAGATTCCAAGATACCCGCGTGATCCTAAAAAAAATTAGTGAAATTTGAGGAGAGGAAAGTCAAAACATCTACGTCAGGAGGCCTCACCAGAGCGACGAAGGGACTGGGGAGTAAAAAGAATCCTACTCTTCGATATATATATATATATAATCCTAAGACTCAAAACATTTTTTTGTTCTAGACTCAACAACGTCAGCGATTCGATCAAGCAGGGGGCTCCTAAGTCGGGGATGGCTCTGATTACCAACTTGTAACACCCATGATCCGGCTATATCTCCCACGTGTCGAGGCACCACTTAGACGCATAACCGCATTGTGGTTTTGTCACAAGAAGGGTCATCTTCACACAATCCCATGTAATGAACAAGAATGGGATAAAGAGTTGGCTTACAATCGCCACTTCACACAATACATTAATTAAACATACATCAACCAGAGTACACATAGGTCCGACTACGGAACCAAAAGAAAAGAAGACAACCCCAAATGCTAGATCCCCGATCGTCCCAACTGGGCTCCACTACTGATCATCAGGAAATGAAACATAGTAACGATCAAGTCCTCGTCGAACTCCCACTTGAGTTCGGTAGCAGAACCTGCACTGGTATCATCGGCACCTGCAACTGTTGTTGTAGTAATCTGTGAGTCACGAGGACTCAGCAATCCCATTACCATGGGTATCAAGACTAGCAAAGCTTAATGGGTAGGGAAGGGGTAAAGTGGTGAGGTTGCAGCAGCGACTAAGCATGTATGGTGGCTAACATACGCAAACAAGAGCGAGAAGAGAAGCAAAGGAACGGTCGTGAAGCTAGCAATGATCAAGAAGTGATCCTGAACTCCTACTTACGTCAAACATAACCCAGAAACCGTGTTCACTTCTCGGACTCCGCCGAAAAGAGACCATCACGGCTACACACGCGGTTGATGCATTTTAATTAAGTCAAGTGTCAAGTTCTCTACAACCGGACATTAACAAATTCCCATCTGCCACATAACCGCGGGCACGGCTCTCGAAAGTTTATACCCTGCAGGGGTGTCCAACCTTAGCCCATTATAAGCTCTCACGGTCAACGAAGGATATTCCTTCTCCCGGGAAGACCCAATCAGTCTCGGAATCCCGGTTTACAAGACATTTCGACAATGGTAAAACAAGACCAGCAAAGCCGCCCGATGTGCCGACAAATCCCGATAAGAGCTGCACATATCTCGTTCTCAGGGCACACCGGATGAGACATCCTACGAGTAAAACCAGTCCTCAAGTTTCCCCAAGTTGGCCCCGCAGTCTACTCGGTTCAGACCAGCACTCAAAGGAGCACTGGCCCAGGGGGGGCTAAAATAAAGATGACCCTCGGGCTCCGGAAACCCAAGGGAAAAAGGCTTAGGTTGGCAAATGGTAAAACCAAGGTTGGGCCTTGCTGGAGGAGTTTTATTCAAAGCGAACTGTCAAGGGGGTCCCATAAATCACCCAACCGCGTAAGGAACGCAAAATCAAGGAACATAACACCGGTATGGCGGAAACTAGGGCGGCAAGAGTGGAACAAAACACCAGTCATAAGGCCGAGCCTTCCACCCTTTACCAAGTATATAGATGCATTAATTAAATAAGAGATATTGTGATATCCCAACATAAACATGATCCAACATGGAGCAAACTTCATCTTCACCTGCAACTAGCAACGCTAAGAGGGACTGAGCAAAAGCGCTAACATAGCCAAACAACGGTTTGCTAGGAAAGGTGAAAAGGTTAGAGGCTGACATGGCAAATTTTGGAGGCATGGTAAACAAGTGATAGGTAGGGCAGCATAGCGATAGAATGAAGCAACTAGCAAGCAAAGATAGAAGTGATATCGAGGGTAATGGTCATCTTGCCTGAGATCCCGCAAGGAAGAAGAACGAGTCCATGAAGAAGACAAACGGACGTAGTCGAACGAATCCTCACAATCGCAACGTAACTGGAACTATCAAGGAGAAGCACAACCGGAAAGAAGGAAACATCATGGTAAACAACCATCACATAAACATGGCATGATGCACAACCAAGTATGATGCATGTCCGGTTTAAATATGCATAGCATGGCAAAGTGCAACAAACAATACTACAAGTTAAGTGGAGCTCAATATGCAACGAGTTGCATATTGAAGAAACACCACATTTAATTATTTAGTTAACTCTTGGTTATGTACCCAACAATATTAAATGTTATTCAACATGGCAAGGGGTGAAGCATAAGAAAACTACCTATCTAGGCAAGTTTAAATGAGGCCGGAAATAACAAACAACATGTCCGGAAAATCCCCATGTGCATATAGCAATTTAAATGCAAACACAATTTTAAACATTTAAATGTTGTTATCATGATGCGAATGACATATGCAAGTTTTAAGCAATTTTATGAAAATGTTGACATGAGCATGATATGAGACATTTGTCGCCATGGCGGAAGGGAAATGGTGCCACGGCGGCGAAACGGAAATGGATCCACGGCAACATCCCGATGATCCGACAACTCATCGAGATGTCGGTGCGAACGAAAGTGTGGATGTGCAGAACATGCAAAAGATGGTGGGGTGATCCCGATTACCGGGTTCCCACGGGTCGACGCATGGCAACCGAGGAGGACCGTGCAAGCGACAAATTCGAACACGGTGCAAGCGCGAGCATCTCATACAACATGCATGCATTCGTTAACGGGCGTCGTCTCGGGGTTATACCTTCGAAGCGCGCATTTCGGAACGGATCAAGTTCGGTACAATGTAGAGGAAGTAGTCGTTCACGGGTCGTCATGGGAAGTAGTTGTTCACGTCGCGATGGTATTGGAAGTAGTCGTTCTCGTGATGGTAGTGGAAGTAGTGGTAGACGGCCGTGGTGGAAGTAGTCGGGTTCCTTGTTGTACTTGCGTTTCGGTGCGGTACTTAGCGATTCCAGGATGTAGAGGTACACTTGTCGTAGCCGTGTAGTCGTTCACGTATCACCGTGGTGTAGTCGTACTTGGCGTCCGCATCAACATGTCCATGATGGCCAAACAAACCAATAGCGACCGAAGGCAGCAGGGTGCGAGGCAAAGCTTGAGCGGTGGGAATGGCATGGGCGTGCAACAGAGCAAAGGGGGCGTCGGGGCTCATGGGCGGCATGGACGGGCAGAAGGCGCTCGGGATCGAGCTCCTCTCGATCCAGAGCATGGATGTGGGCGTGGGACGGACGTGGAGGCCCGACGAGGTCGGCGGCTTAGGCCTCCATGGGGCGGCGAAGGACGAAGTGGCCGGCGTCGGCCTTGGCACGAAGCAGGGGAGGCGGAGCTCCTGCTCGGGGAGGTGCGGCGAGGGGAACCGCATGGACGAGTACGAGACGCAGATCTGGGCGGCGGGAGCCCATCTCCGACGATGGTAGCGGCGCTGGAGCAGCTTGCGCGAGGGCGGAGATCAACCGAGGCGCTGCAGAAGCGGCACCAGGGGACGAGCACGGCGGCGATCTGGCGCGAGCGCTCCTTCTCTCTTCTTGGCGGCACGGGAGGGCACGAGAGGGTGAGAGCGGGGGGTCAGAGAGAGATGGCGGCGCTCCAGGGAAGCGAGAGGGAGAGATCGAGAGGAGGGAGAGTGGCTAGCGAGCGACGGGGTCGGGCGCTACGTGTGTGAGTGGCAGCGGTGTGGGAGGACGAGAGGGAGAGGAGGAGATCGGGTGAGGGCATCGGGCTAGGGTTAGCAGCGGGGGCTTGGCCTCTAGGAGCAAATGGGTCGGCCTGCTGGGAGGACCAAATGGCCAGCTGGGCTTCTCTTCTCTCTCTCTCTCTTTTCCTTTTTGCAGAAAAGTATTAGAGAGAAGAAAAAGAAAGATAGGGTTAGGGAAAGAATTTGCGCATGCGGGTAACTTTCCCGGACTCACAAAAATGTGCTTGTTCCGAGAAAATAGAAAAGGCCATGGTTGAAAGATTTAAATTCAAACTCATTTGATTTAAGTACAAATGATTTGAACTAGGACAAGGTTTAGGAGTGGCCAAAATGTTGAGATTTTTGGTGGAGCTCCGGAAAGTGAAGAAAGAATTTAGGGCAAAGTTTGGAGACCAAACTTGAAGCAGAAAAGGCACGGAATTATTTTGCAAGTGTGTTATGGTTAATTCCAAAGTTAATGGAATATTTTAATATAGCTCCCTAATAATATTGGGAGATTTTTATATGTTGTAAAGAGAAATCACCATGTGCATTTCCCTCAATTTAAATGGATTGAAGATCCATGCAATTTATTTAGTTGAGTTTTTTAAAAGGGTTGCATGATGACATGATGCAATGCAAGAGATGCAACAAACAAAACAAATCACACGACGAAACTCAGAGCATCTGAAAGTCTTCTGGAGTGCCGGTCTCGGGGCGTTACAGTACCAAACCTGAACGTGTTCCCACTATGCAGGTATTAGTACTAGTGCTAGTACTTAGGTTATAAAAAGGGGAACTACCTAACCGAAAATTACTCTACCTTTCCTCCTCATAAGTGCTTCTTCTTCGTCCGTCGTTGCCATGGCCGGTGAGCAGAGCTCTAGGTCGAGAACTACTCGTAACAAGGGAGTGGCAACCAAGGCTGCGGAAAAAAAAGAGAGGGCTCGCCACCACGCAGAGACCTCGAAAGATCTCTCACGGGCAGGAGATGGCTCCCAGGAGCGCCCTAGCCGCGGAGGCGAACATGCCGAGCCGGCGGAGCTGGAGTCGTTATCCCTCGACGGCATGCCCGATCAGCTCAATAAGCAGAAGGAGTTCATCCAAGGCTTGATGGAGTTGCTGAAGGAGAGCCTCGACGACATGCCCGCTGAGCTCAATCAGCAGGGGGACTTGACCGCTGGCTTGGTGATGCTGCTGAAGAAGAGCATTGCCTCGGAGAAGAAGGTGACCGGCGAAATCCTGCGACTTCAGGAGGACAAGGCGAAGCTCTTCCACGAGATTGACCTGTTGAAGGAGAAGAACGCCGGCTGGAAGAAGCTACATGAGAATAGTAGTTCCTCGATGAAGATGCTGCAAGCCCTCGTCATGGAACAGAAGGAGGAGTTGGCGAAGCTCCGCATCGAGCACCCGGCTACTGTCAAGGTACGTAATGCGACCGTGGAACAGATGATGAAGGCTCGCGTTGAGAAATCCCGCGTCATGGACAGAATGAAGAAGATGGCGGAGGAGACGCGCAAGGAGATGGAGGTCGTGGAGGCGATGAAGAAGCAGTTACGACTCCGCGGTGAATTAGATCATTTGGGGTGATAATCTTCCTTCTTCTTTTGCTCTTGTGTTTCATCTTTTGCTTCGGGTGTTTCGCCGCACGTGTCACGTTCTCTGCGAGGCATGAATAGAACAATGTTTTTTAGGGAATGAATAGAACAATGCTAACAATGAGATGACTAGCAAATTAGATCATTTTTTATCGCCATATGGCACTGGGCTGCCGTGTTTCGTGCTCCTCCGTCGTAGTACTACTCCAGTGGAAAACTTGAGTATACCGCACGGTTCTTTGCTCCTCCTCGGTCAGGTCGTCGGCGCATTTATACGAGCAGTCAAATCACAAGGCCCCGCCTTCCAGCAGTAATGAGCCGTCAAATCACAAAGGCCCTCGCCTCTCGTGAAACCGACCAAGCTAGACTGCCCCGCCCTCTAGCCTTTTAAAAAATGTATACTTTTGTACAGCAGTAGTATCGATGGATTGCGCCATGGAGCAAAACTTGAAATTAAAAAAAGGTGGTACATATAGAGAGCGCTCGTCGCCAAATTATGCATATAGTACTATTAAAAAGGCTAGTCACAATAATGGTGTCCAACACAACCCACCCCTCAAATAAAACTAAGAGGGTGCTTGGATACGTTTTAGTCCCATGACTAAAAGTAGTGGGACTAAAACATGCTAGCCTCACCCATGCTTGGATCCAAATACTAAAAAGGCTAAAATCAAGTTAATGAGCATTTATTATCCTCCAAACCCTCCAATCCGGAACTCGCCTGTGTTAAAGGAGAGGAGTTAAATGAGGAGAGAGAGGACTAATCCACATTTTAGTAGGGGTACCCCTGACTAAAAAAATTTAGTCTCAAGACTAGTTTTAGCCCCTCTTTAGTCAGGGGTGCTTGGAACTTTCGCCTCTTAAAGAGACTATTTTTAGTCAGACTAAAATAAGTCCCTTGGATCCAAGCACCCTCTAAGCATCCTGGAATTCTTTGACAAAACTAAGCACCCTGAAATTCTTTGACAACTAAACTGCTGGCTATATGATGTTGGCCATATATATTGTACGTATATAATGTGAAGAAACGAGTGGTAGTACTATACCAACTAAAAGATGAAATGTAAGAAATACTAGTATGTATGTACTGAAGAGTTAAAGTAACGAGAAGAAACATAACATAGTTCTGCTGGGGGCTCAGCACAACACACCCCTCAAATTACATTAAGCACACCTGAAATTAAACTTTGCAACTATTCCGGTAGACACTGCATTAGAACCACCATGAGCAATGACACTGCCACCTTACTCGGAGTCCTCGTCCACGTCCTCGACTTCGTCCTTGTCCCTCTTCCTCTTGGCCGATACTTCTTTGCTTGAGCCGCACACTTGGCTGTTGCTCTTCATCCAACCCTTGTAGATATTGAAGCAAAGGTAGCCATCCATTACAGCGTAGTGGATGTGGTCTATATCTAGTACATTCCGCTGCCATGCATGATGATGAAACGTGTATGGAGGTTTCTCCAGTTTACCGTACGAAGGATGAACCATGGCTCCTGCCAGGGTCAGCATTGAAGGCTGACGAGAGGACCCCAGCCGATTCTTCTGGAGGTCGAAGGTGTTGCCTACAATGAGGCCTATCCGACGCAGGACTTCTTTGTCGTTACCAAAGTCTACAGTAACGAATTTGACTAGGTTGCTCTCAAGGAAGTCCTTAAAATCCTGGCACTCAACGTCAACATGGCATATGTGGTAGACCAAGCATAAGTCATGCACGCAAACCTGGATCACGGCGGGCTTCTTCCTCTCTTCGTCCTTTAGATCCTTCTCTCGTCCCAAGACTGTGGTGTACTCAACATCTAGCCCAGCGACCCACTCATCATCTGAGTCTTCGAACATGCGTCTGATGCGAGAAAGGCATCCTTTCACCGTCGCGGAAGAATGGGTGTAGATGACATCGAACTCATCGGCGGTGATGGTTCTAACCTTGTACCCACTGCCGATCATGGAGATTTGGGACGCCATGGATTTGGGAGGAGGGTTAGGATTAGTGGAACTGCCGTAATGTGAATGGACGGGACGACTAGGAGCGAACCGCCATAGTATTGAAGGACGTGCGGGGACGAGTAGGAGCGAACTGCCAGCGTGCAAACGGCAGGGTAGTGGCTTTCCATTCTCCCATGATACGGGCTTCCGAGAGCCCTTGGATCTGAGATCGAACGGTTGCATGGCGTGATTCTAGACCTATGGGTGAATATCCTATCCTGGAGGGTTATTCTGCAAATTTTCAAAAACTTAGCATGCGACTGTTTGATCTCATATCCAAGGGCTGCCAGCAGCCCGTATCATCGTCGCGCCTACCACGACTGTCGCGTCGCTCGCACGGTCGCGCCCTTGGAGATTTAACACGGTGCGTTAGGATATCTGATGTTGGCATGTCATACATAGTCATCACTTAGTCACTCATACTACAACAAGGTTGGCTATAAGTGTAATTTTTTTACTCCTCTCTATCTCTTTCTTCGTACTCCCTCCGTCCCATAATATAAGAATGTTTTTGACACTAGTGTAGTGCCAAAAACGTTCTTATATTATGGGACACAGGGAGTACTAGTATTTATTGCATTTGCCAAGGAGTGACCTCTTCCAATGAAATGGTGTTGCTAAGTTTGCTTCATTTAATTAGCTATAGACTCAAAATTGTCTTTTCACCTAGTTACACGCGCTTAGCACCGTTTCTTCCTTGGGTCACCAAACTAGTCTCTCTCTTCTTGATACTTGCCACATCAGACTTTATGCCTATGTGGCAAGCTTAAGCACCTGTAGGAGCAAGTAAAAGTAAGTACAATAGTGCGCTTTACATGGCATTTTTGCATATGTGGAGGAAAGCGAGGCAAGGAAAAAGTGGAGAAGTGGGCTCTCATGCAAGAGCCAGCCTCTACTACATGGTGGAGCATTGGGAGAGGCACCTGTATGGAGGTGGTCAGGAATCGGGAGACTCACGCCGGTCGTAGCGCCGCAGTTAAAATGATAATGGCAAGTCAAATCACGGGTCCCCACCTGTCCAGCAGTAACTCACTGTCAAATCACACAGCCCTACGTTTGCAGCAGCCTACTCCCTCGTCTTCTCGCGTCTCTGTCGAACCGACTAGGCGGGACTGCCCCGCCTACCGCGCAGGAAAAGCCCCGCCCTTGACTTTTAAATACAACTACATCCTCTTAAGAATCCAATGATATACTTTTTGTGACATAGTAACTCATATTTAGTTAGTCAAATGGATGACCTAGAACTACGTGCAGGCCCTATAAACCGAGACGCATAAAAATAAAAAAACCAAGACGGAGAGGGTAGTTCAGCACGTATCTTTTTAGATCAATATAGTCGGGATTCACCCAGAGCAAAACCAAGTGGTAGGCTACTCCTGTCGTGTTGGCGTAGCAACTCAAGCAGGGTCAGTCCGCACACGAAATGGCGACACACTTAATAGGACCCCTTTGGCCGACATGTGGCTCATCCACCGTCTTGTTCCACGTGCGATGCACCAAATTATAGTTCAGAGCAGCGGTTGGAATTGGAGGCACGGTCGTAGCGCCGCAGTAGTAGAAAATGAGCGATGAGGGGTCAAATCACAAAGCCCCACCTTTCCCGCATTAAGCTGGACGGACGAAGCAACCATCATTTCACTCTAGGGTGCAAGAGCATAAAGAAAAGAGAAAACAATGATGCGTGCGGCAGCTACCTAGGGCACCCTAGGGTAGGGGTCTCCCTCGTCTTCTCGTGTCTCTGTCGAACCGACTAGGCGGAACTGCCTCGCCGCCTACCACGCAGGAAAAGCCCCCCCCCCTCGACTTTTAAATAGTATACAGTATACTAATTTTGTATCCATGGATTGCGCCCGCGCCATGGAACAAAGCGTCTAGAAAATGGCGGTACACATGTACGGAGTATACAGCACGCCCGTCGCGTTCGCGTCGCACCCCAGACGGTCGGTCGGTCTGGCACGCTGCTCTCCGAATGGAACGCGCGTCATATTGCGTTTGCACACACATGTGGGACGGCAATTGAGAACCGACCATAGGCACACTCCCCGGCCCCGCAAGTCGGGTGTCTTAATAGAAGAGGGAGACGAGCGATAGTACTAGAGAAGTGTTGTACTACGTTGGTGCCTGGACGATCCCTGCAAGACACGGAAGATCAGTTCGTCCATGCATGTGACCAGACTCCAGCAGACACGCCTGGATTGGCTATCGTCTACATATTGTGCAGGCTGTGTTGTACATGGCTGTAGTTGTGGTGAGAAATCTAAAAAAAAGGTTTCTTGTCATCTCGCAAAATTAGGTGTCATGTGCTTCGGATCACTACGAGGGTTAAACAGCGACAACTGAGTTGGGCTAGTCATTGGGGGCAAATGCACGAACAGTGACTACTCGGCTGCCATCTAGGTCAAGCCGGCTATGTTAATTAGGACAACTATCGACGGACCCCTTTTCTATGAGTTTATCTTTAATTTGAGCTTTGTTCCTCGTCTAGTTTGTCTGTCGGGATTCATGTTGTCTCCTTTGGGCAGTGAGGTTATGATTTCTTGTCATGTGGCATTTTTTCGTGTTATATGTTATAATCCGGCGCTTCAGATCAAAATGACGACAACTACGCCTCCGGGCCACGTGCATGAAGACTTCTCGACAGTCATTGACGAGGTCAAGCCGGCTCCGGTAGACAAAAGAAAACTACTCCTACTCCACCATATAGGCAGGAGCCTCCGCGCTTGCTTGCTAGTGTTGCTCTCTTCACACTGTCTCGGCCTCTCCAGATCTAAACACGACAGCGGTGGCCACACACTCTCTCTCTCTCTGCTCACCGCTGGTCACAGATCCAGCCGGATCCTCTCCACCGGGGAAGGTGAGAAGGTGCAACGTTCACGCGGTCGTCCTCGGCGACGGCTCTTACCCACTGTTGGGCGCGTCCCGATCAGCGTGCCTTGCCATTCTCTCCCAAGCACCGCTGGTGAGGGAGGACCTCCGACCCCTTCTTCCTCGCTGCCGTAGTGTGGGCAGATCCGGCCTCCCGCCGCCCACCTAGCGACATCCCGGCGACCATTAGGTATAACTTCCTTCGAAACCGGCCTTGCTCTACTTCCCGAGCTCCTGACGTCGCTGCATTTGTATCTTTTACTATTTCTCAGGCCCCCTCGTAGATAGGATCGATCGGCTGTTCGAAAACCACCTAATTTTTTTACGTTTAAGAGGTAAAACTAGTTCATGCACTCGAATCTAGTACTACTTGGTTCAAACAAGGAAGAAAGGGGTGGGGGTGGGGGAGGATTTGTTACCTGAATCTAGGACTTGGTCGAAAGAGGAAATAATGGGGGTGAAAAGTAGCAGAGACTGGCTATCCAACTGGTCTCTAGGTCTAATAGGGAAATAAAGGGAAACGCAGTACAAACTCAATATAAACCCGATCTATTGGTTGAAAAAGGAAAGAAAGTGGGGACCGGGGGACAACTCAACAGAGTAAGTCCAGCACTAGATTTGCTAGCCTCACAGAGTATAAGGTGGCTATACCGAACAAAAATGGGACCAACCCAGATATCCTGTTCTGATGTTTGTTGCCTCGAGCCACTCTTATGTAATGCCACTGGTAAAATGTAGCAGTCGCACTGTTAAAAGTAAGGACACGTTAAACCAATGTTGTTTTCAATGTAATGCCTCCCGTAATATGAATCAATGGCACTTCTTTACATGTCCTGCTAAAATTTCCCATTAAGATAAGTTGGTTCTTTTCGTTAGAAATGCAACTGTCCTGGTCCGCCTACTCTCCCGTGCCCAAAGTAATGTCGTATTTAACGGTTGTCATAGTTAATCCTAATGCCCACAGTAATATCTAGCAATGCAAGTGCTTTAGAAATTGCTACTGTCCTTGTAGGATTGCCATTCAGATAAGGAACATGCTTCTTTTCATTTGATGCATGTTTCATCACTTGTTAGTCACCCTCCTTTCCACCTTTTTTGTACAAACAGAGATATACATTTCATGCTCGATCTTAGTTGAACTGCACAAATGATATCCAAATTATAGTTGAGCATTCCAGGAGCTTCACAACCAACCTTGATGTTGCTCAATTTTATTGCAACTAATGAAGAAGAATCTATGTGGGTTTCATTTTCTGATGGAAATGGAACTGGGGCTGGAGCCCTTTTCTTAAAAAAAATTGAAGAAGAAGCTGCTAGCTCACGGGACATTGCTTCATTTTAGGTGAACTGCACCAAAAGGTCCCGTGAATTGAATCATCCATGTTGGTGACTGGAAGAGCCAGCTTCAGCATCCCAGTCTAAGCACCCCCGGCCTCCATCCTTGCGACGCACGGTACACCTCGTTTGCCACCTGCTCGACCCTAGTGTCACTGATAAAATGAAGTAATAATACAGTTAAAATAGAGCGAGTGTCATCTCTATCATTTCATTTCCAATGTAGATAAAGAAAGTGCTTCTCTTTGTTAATGTATGTTTCATCAACTAGTCCCATTGTTAATGTTTAAGCGTTTCTGCAAACTGGGGTGCTTAATTTTAGTTGATATGTACAAAAATAGAGATTTGAATGTCTCAAGGCGCCTCCTTGTACTACCGTTGTACACTGATGTTCATCACTGGCAGAAGGTGTATCTGGGAGACTTGGGACGATGTCCAGTATGAGGCGTACCGTATGAGGCGTCGCAGGGCCCATCTTGCCCTCGCAGCATGGCATACTATGATACTATCACAATATTTTCTTCTATTTATTTTGTGTGTTTCATCAACTAGTGCCACTATAATCTAATCACGCTTTTCATTATCTGTGCAAACAGGGTTATTCAGCTGCATTTTGGTGGAACTGCACAAATGTACGTATGGAACCGGCATATATGCAGAGTGCGAGGTGTGCCAAGTAAAAATTACCAACACCAACCATGCTGCATGCACGCATTGGCATCCACCACCACCAGTGGGATGTGTGGCGCTCTCTGTGGACGGATCTTTCTCGGCAGCAAATCATCTAACCAAATACTAGTAGCTTATATTGGCAGTTTTCTAGGGAGTACTCTTTTCTGAAAGAAGCACCAATCTATTTTTCTTTATTTGTACACTATGTCACAACTTTGACCCAAAGGTCCAGAGCTATTTTAGGGTGATTGGCGTAGTACTCGCAGACTGATTGTAAGCATGATTTTCATTAGCTATCACACTGATTATAAGCATGAGAAAGTGGAAGATTGGGTTAGTGCGAAGCTTACCTTAAACCCTACCGCCGCCATTGAAACGAGGCGAGCGTCGAGGGAACCATGGAGAACGGCGGGGAAGCGACGTCGCGCCATCCGGCCTCCTCTTACGGTGGGAGAACGAATACTCCTGTGGCTCCGGCTGGCTCTGCACCCTCACGAACGGCACACCATACTCGATTGATTCGTTATCCTCTGGGTGCTCGACCTTCGACCTGTACGCCCACAACCTCCGCCTGACTGTCGCCTCGGGCGAATCTGTCTGCTCCATTGCCCAGAGGAGATACTCGATGAACTCGGAGGACTGCGGCGTGACTGCCGCCGAGGAGTACATGTACATCGCCGCCCTCATCGCCGCCGTCTCGCTCTTTCGCATACATTGCCACATGGCACGCACCGTCCTCGAAATCTCCCACTCATTGTCAAACCAACTAAGGATCTCCTTCAACCTGGCTAACTTTGCCTGGTCGCCGCCGGCGATCTGCCTGATTCGCTGCTGCATCCTCTCCATAGATGTCCTTCTGAGTGGTCCGGTGCTAGCTTTGGAAGATGGGAGGAGAGACGATGGTCTTGCAATAGAGAAGAGGGAGAGGCGAGATGGTGGTTTTGGAATGGAGATGATGGAGAGGAGAGGAGGTGGTTTTGCAATGGAGAAGATCAGAAGAGGGAGAGGCGAGATGGTGGTTTTGGAATGGAGATGATGGAGAGGAGAGGAGGTGCTTTTGCAATGGAGAAGATCAGAAGAGGGAGAGGCGAGACGGTGGTTTTGGAATGGAGACGATGGATAGGAGAGGAGGTGGTTTTGCAATGGAGAAGAGGGAGAGGAGCGTGCGGCAGCGATTTAGGATTGGACGAGAGGGCCGGCGCGCTGTGATAGGATCAAAATCAAAATCAATTTACCCTTCAATTAAGAAAGCGACCCCACATTAACTAGTCTCCCTTTTATTCTGGGTCATAATTGACCATGATTTTCGCACATAAAATATATGTTATACGTTGCAAAAATAATAATTTGAAAGTACATTCAGATATGAACCAAACGATACAATTTTTGGTGACATGCATTCACATTTTGCTTGTCAAATACAGTACGTGGTCAAACTTTGACCCAAAATACGCAAAACAACAAAAAAATACTTCCAAGACCAGCGCCGCTCTTCCGCTCTTCTCCTCTTAAACCACCGCCGCTCCTCTCCTGTTCCAATCTGAATGCAGCGCCGCTCCTCTCCTCTTCCATTTCAAAACCACCGCCCCTCCTCTCCTGTTCCAGTCCAAAACCAGCGTCGCTCCTCTCCCGTTCTAATCCAAAACCAACCTTGCTCCTCTCCTCTTCCATTCAAAAACCACCGCCGGCGAGTGAAGGTGCTGTGGAGAAGTAGATCGATGGAGGAATACAACCGATACGTGAGGATCACAGACGGCGACCCTGTGAAGCTAGCTAGGATGTTGGAGATACAGTCTTGGTTTGACAACAAGGACCAACTAGCGGCGACGGCGACGTCCATGGCCAAATATCAACAGAGCGAAAAGGCGGCGATACTCCCGGAGGGAGTCGCGCCGGAGTACATAGAGCTGCTCCTCTGGGCCATGGAGCAAACAGATTCACCGAATCCGATCGTGAGGGAGCGGTGGTGGGAGTATCAATCCCAGATGGAGCATCCACCAGAGATTGAAGGATCGAGCATCTATAGGGTGCCGTTTGTGAGGGTGTCCTGCCAGAGCGAGCCGGTGGAGTCTTCGTCGACCGAACCCAACTGCAAGAGGAGAAATGCAGTTGGCCCGACGATGCTTCCCCGCCATCCTCTCCCTCGCCGTTCACATCGTCTCGCGGGGCGGCTGTCTGCCGCCGAGGAATAGGAGGGGGCTGCCCCCCCCCCCAGCCCAATAGTCGGGCAGGTTGTGAATTGTCAGGAGGAGCTTAGGGTTGTCAGTATTTGCAGGTTGTGAATTGTGTTTTGTGTTGTGTATTTTGAGAGTACTTTCAGATATGAATGTCTTTTGAATTTCAGATTTGCAGTATTGAGCATATGAAGTATTTTATGAATTCTAGATCTATTTTTAGCACTTAAAAAATGTAGTTTCATAGGAGTATAAAAGTGCAGACAATGTGATTCTCAGAGAAGAAACTGCAAGTTTCAGTTTCAGATAAGAAACTGCAAGTTCAATTTCAGATAAGAAACTGCAACTTTCAGAGGCAGAGCATTTATATTAACACGGCCTTTTCAAACAGGGTTAACATCGTGTTGGAAGTTTTATTCATGGTCGAAAATAGAACTACCAGCCAGTTAACATCATGCTGATCAACATTCATGCATAGCACATCTTCATATGATGCACAGTCAAAATGCCCACACAATGTCGAGTATGCGAAACACAGAGAAAACGAGGGACGAAGTTTTGGCAAGTGTTGGACGTGGTTTTGGGCTGCCCCGTCTAGGCCTGCTCCCTCCTCCCCGCGGTCGGCTCTGCTGCCGCGCGGGCCTCACTGCCCCACCGTACTCCCATCGCTGGCCTAGCCATCCCTCTACTCACCCACACCTGTTGTTATTCTCCGGCGACGGCAGACGAACCAGTAAACCCTCGTACAGTCGTACTCCCCGCCGCGTGGGAAAAAACTGCCGAGTCTTCCCTACCTCCGTGTCGTTCCCTTCCTAGGCCTCGCCGTCGTCCACCGCCCTGGTGCTCTCGGCGCGGCCTGGTCAACGTGGTCAACGACCGACATGCATCTGAAGTGGACTGTACGTGGAGAGGCCGACAGCTGGGTCCACGACCGCACGCAAGGAAATGCCTCCTTATTACGAGCAAAATAATGATTCCTCCACCTGACATCAGGGACCCACCGAAAGGGCCTCTGTATTTCATGAAAAAAACGTTACCGCCGCTGACAGCTCGGACCCACCAGCTATATCTTCGCACGCAAGGAAGTGCCTCCTTATTACGCACAAAAAAATGAATACTCCCCCTGCTAGCTGGGACCCACCATGGTGGGAGGCTGACTTGTGGGCCTACTAAGTTGACTGGGACAGGGGCCTTTCTCAACCTTAGTCAATATGAACGATTCTAGCTCCAGTGACCGTACGATGTCCATCCAACGGCCGTAGTGCTTCTTCAACCTCTGGTCTTCTTGCTCCAGCCGCCCAAAGCAGCGCCGGTCGTGCCGCATGCTCCTGCCTCCCGTGGCCGGCTATGCTGCCGCGGAGGCCTCACCACCCCCTACTATTCCCACCGCTGGCCAGGCCCTGCGGCGTCAACAGCCTCACACCGCAGCCGAACCAGAGAACCCTCGTACTCCTCTCCGCGCGGGCTTCCACTACCGCGTCTTCCCCGGCTCCGCGTCGTCCCCTTCCTAGGCCTCGCCGTCATCCACCGCCGTGGTGCTCTCCACGCGGCGCGGTCAACGTGGTCAAGGAACGACTTCCATCAGAAGAGTACTGTACGTGGAGAGGCTAACAGCTGGGTCCACGGCGACAGCCTAGTTTTTTGTGATTTGCCAAGTAACTCGCGTTGTCAGGTCTGTTGGGCTGCAAATCTTTCAAGATGAGGAGAGCTTTCATTCGGCTGGCCGAGAAAATGGCCCATCAGTAATGAGAAATGGGTTGTACATTTTTTAAACACATCAAACCGGCAATTAGTTTCAAATATCTTCTTTTTTTATTTCGAGATTTTAAATTACATTATTTTTTATGCATGGAGAATTTGTTGGATTTTATATTGATATACATTTATTTTTAAAATCAGTTTGAATGTGAGTCGAAATTTCGGGATTAAAAACAGTTCGGACCGCACCGAAATATGCAAAATTTCGTATAATTTTTTAACCATGGCCACAATATGGGCTGTAATGCTAACAAAAAGTATATGGGCTCCAAAAAAACCTTAATAAATAGCAAATGGGCTGTAAATTATTAGAAATAACGGCAGATCGATTGTATGCTGTTTTCCACATATTTGAGGCTTTCCTAAAAAAGGTTGACGCACAAGCAGTGACTGTTGGATGGCCATCCAACGGCCGTCGTGCTTCTTCAATCTCTGCTCTTCCTGCTCCAGCCGCTCAAACAAGCACCGGCGGGACTGCCTGCTCCCTCCTCCCCACGGCCGGCTCTGCTGCCACGCAGGCCTCACCGCCCCATCGTACTGCCATCGCTGGCCTAGCCATCCCTCTACTCACCCACACCTGCTGTTATTCTCTGGCGACGGCAAACGAACTAGTAAACCCTCATACAGTCGTACTCCCCTCCGCGTGGGAAAAAATTGTCGAGTCTTCCCTGCCTCCGTGTCGTTCCCTTCCTAGACCTCGTCGTCGTCCACCGCCCTGGTGCTCTCAGCATGGCCTGGTCAACGTGGTCAACGGCCGACATGCATCTGAAGTGGACTATACGTGGAGAGGCCGACAGATGGGTCCACGGCCGCACGCAAGGAAATGCCTCCTTATTACGCGCAAAATAATGATTCCTCCACCTGACATCAGGGACCCGCCGAAAGGGCCTCTGTATTTCATGAAAAAAAACGTTACCGCCGCTGACAGCTCGGACCCACCAACTATATCTTCGCACGGAAGGAAGTGCCTCCTTATTACGCAAAAAAATGAATACTCCCCCTGCTAGCTGGGACCCACCATGGTGGGAGGCTGACTTGTGGGCCTACTAAGTTGACTGGGACGGGGGCCTTTGTCAACTTTAGTCAATATGAACGATTCTAGCTCTAGTGACCGTACGATGTCCATCCAACGGCCATAGTGCTTCTTAAACCTCTGGTCTTCTTGCTCCAGCTGCCCAAAGCAGCGCCGGTCGTGCCGCATGCTCCTGCCTCCCGTGGTCGGCTGTGCTGCCGCGGAGGCCTCACCACCCCCTACTATTCCCACCGCTGGCCAGGCCCTGCGGCGACGGCAGCCTCACACCGCAGCCGAACCAGTGAACCCTCGTACTCCTCTCTGCGCGGGCTTCCACTACCGCGTCTTCCCCGGCTCCGCGTCGTCCCCTTCCTAGGCCTCGCCGTCGTCCACCGCCGTGGTGCTCTCCACTCGGCGTGGTCAACGTGGTCAAGGAACGACTTCCATCGGAAGAGTACTGTACGTGAAGAGGCTGACAGCTGGGTCCACGGCGACAGCCTAGTTTTTTTGTGATTTGCCAAGTAAGTCGCGTTCTCAGGTCTGTTGGGCTGCAAATATTTCAAGACGAGGAGAGCTTTCATTCGGCTGGCCGAGAAAATGGCCCATCAGTAATGAGAAATGGGTTGTACATTTTTAAAACACATCAAACCGGCAATTAGTTTCAAATATCTTTTTTTTCATTTCGAGATTTTAAATTACATTATTTTTTATGCATGGAGAATTTGTTGGATTTTATATTGATATACATTTATTTTTAAAATCAGTTTGAATGTGAGTCGAAATTTCGGGATTAAAAACAGTTCGGACCGCACCGAAATATGCAAAATTTCGTATAATTTTTTAACCGTGGCCACAATATGGGCTGTAATGCTAACAAAAAGTATATGGGCTCCAAAAAAACCTTAATAAATAGCAAATGGGCTGTAAATTTAGAAATAATGGCAGATGGGTTGTATGCTGTTTTCCACAGATTTGAGGCTTTCCTAAAAAAGGTTGACGCACAAGCAGTGACTGTTGGATGGCCATCCAACGGCCGTCGTGCTTCTTCAATCTCTGCTCTTCCTGCTCCAGCCGCTCAAACAAGCACCGGCGGGACTGCCTGCTCCCTCCTCCTTGTGGCCGGCTCTGCTGCCACGCAGGCCTCACCGCCCCATCGTACTGCCATCGCTGGCCTAGCCATCCCTCTACTCACCCACACCTGCTGTTATTCTCCGGCGACGGCAAACGAACCAGTAAACCCTCGTACAGTCGTACTCCCCTCCGCATGGGAAACAATTGCCGAGTCTTCCCTGCCTCCGTGTTGTTCCATTCCTAGCCCTCGCCGTCGTCCACCGCCCTGGTGCTCTCAGCGCGGCCTGGTCAACGTGGTCAACGACCGACATGCATCTGAAGTGGACTGTACGTGGAGAGGCCGACAGCTGGGTCCACGGCCGCACGCAAGGAAATGCCTCCTTATTACGCGCAAAATAATGATTCCTCCACCTGACATCAGGGACCCACCGAAAGGGCCTCTGTATTTCATGAAAAAAAAGTTACCGCCGCTGACAGCTCGAACCCACCAGCTATAACTTCGCACGCAAGGAAGTGCCTACTTATTACGCACAAAAAAATGAATACTCCCCCTGCTAGCTGGGACCCACCATGGTGGGAGGATGACTTGTGGGCCTACTAAGTTGACTGGGACGGGGGCCTTTGTCAACTTTAGTCAATATGAACGATTCTAGCTCCAGTGACCGTACGATGTCCATCCAACGGCCGTAGTGCTTCTTCAACCTCTGGTCTTCTTGCTCCAGCCGCCCAAAGCAGCGCCGGTCGTGCCGCATGCTCCTACCTCCCGTGGCCGGCTGTGCTGCCGCGGAGGCCTCACCGCCCCCTACTATAACCACCGCTGGCCAGGCCCTGCGGCGACGGCAGCCTCACACCGTAGCCGAACCAGTGAACCCTCGTACTCCTCTCCGCGCGGGCTTCCACTGCCGCGTCTTCCCCAGCTCCGCGTCGTCCCCTTCCTAGGCCTCGCCGTCGTCCACCGCCATGGTGCTCTCCGCACGGCGTGGTCAACATGGTCAAGGAACGACTTCCATCGGAAGAGTACTGTACGTGGAGAGGCTGACAGCTGGGTCCACGGCCACAGCCTAGTTTTTTGTGATTTGCCAAGTAAGTCGCTTTGTCAGGCCTGTTGGGCTGCAAATCTTTCAAGACGAGGAGAGCTTTCATTCGGCTGGCCGAGAAAATGGCCCATCAGTAATGAGAAATGGGCTGTACATTTTTAAAACACATCAAACCGGCAATTAGTTTCAAATATCTTTTTTTTTCATTTCGAGATTTTAAATTACATTAATTTTTATGCGTGGAGAATTTGTTGGATTTTATATTGATATACATTTATTTTTAATCAGTTTGAATGTGAGTCAAAATTTCGGGATTAAAAACAGTTCGGACCGCACCGAAATATGCAAAATTTCGTATAATTTTTTAACCGTGGCCACAATATGGGCTGTAATGCTAACAAAAAGTATATGGGCTCCACAAAAACCTTAATAAATAGCAAATGGGCTGTAAATTATTAGAAATAATGGCAGATGGGTTGTATGCTGTTTTCCACAGATTTGAGGCTTTCCTAAAAAAGGTTGACGCACAAGCAGTGACTGTTGGATGGCCATCCAACGGCCGTCGTGCTTCTTCAATCTCTGCTCTTCCTGCTCCAGCCGCTCAAACAAGCACCGGCGGGACTGCCTGCTCCCTCCTCCCTGCGGCCGGCTCTGCTGCCACGCAGGCCTCACCGCCCCATCGTACTGCCATCGCTGGCCTAGCCATCCCTCTACTCACCCACACCTGCTGTTATTCTCCGGCGACGGCAAACGAACCAGTAAACCCTCGTACAGTCGTACTCCCCTCCGCATGGGAAACAATTGCCGAGTCTTCCCTGCCTCCGTGTTGTTCCATTCCTAGCCCTCGCCGTCGTCCACCGCCCTGGTGCTCTCAGCGCGGCCTGGTCAACGTGGTCAACGACCGACATGCATCTGAAGTGGACTGTACGTGGAGAGGCCGACAGCTGGGTCCACGGCCGCACGCAAGGAAATGCCTCCTTATTACGCGCAAAATAATGATTCCTCCACCTGACATCAGGGACCCACCGAAAGGGCCTCTGTATTTCATGAAAAAAACGTTACCGCCGCTGACAGCTCAGACCCACCAGCTATAACTTCGCACGCAAAGAAGTGCCTACTTATTACGCACAAAAAAATGAATACTCCCCCTGCTAGCTGGGACCCACCATGGTGGGAGGCTGACTTGTGGGCCTACTAAGTTGATTGGGACGGGGGCCTTTGTCAACTTTAATCAATATGAACGATTCTAGCTCCAGTGACCGTACGATGTCCACCCAACGGCCGTAGTGCTTCTTCAACCTCTGGTCTTCTTGCCCCAGCCGCCCAAAGCAGCGCCGGTCGTGCCGCATGCTCCTACCTCCCGTGGCCGGCTGTGCTGCCGCGGAGGCCTCACCGCCCCCTACTATAACCACCGCTGGCCAGGCCCTGCGGCGACGGCAGCCTCACACCGCAGCCGAACCAATGAACCCTCGTACTCCTCTCCGCGCGGGCTTCCACTGCCGCGTCTTCCCCAGCTCCGCGTCGTCCCCTTCCTAGGCCTCGCCGTCGTCCACCGCCATGGTGCTCTCCGCGCGGCGTGGTCAACATGGTCAAGGAACGACTTCCATCGGAAGAGTACTGTACGTGGAGAGGCTGACAGCTGGGTCCACGGCCACAGCCTAGTTTTTTGTGATTTGCCAAGTAAGTCGCTTTGTCAGGCCTGTTGGGCTGCAAATCTTTCAAGACGAGGAGAGCTTTCATTCGGCTGGCCGAGAAAATGGCCCATCAGTAATGAGAAATGGGCTGTACATTTTTAAAACACATCAAACCGGCAATTAGTTTCAAATATCTTTTTTTTTCATTTCGAGATTTTAAATTACATTATTTTTTATGCGTGGAGAATTTGTTGGATTTTATATTGATATTCATTTATTTTTAATCAGTTTGAATGTGAGTCAAAATTTCGGGATTAAAAACAGTTCGGACCGCACCGAAATATGCAAAATTTCGTATAATTTTTTAACCGTGGCCACAATATGGGCTGTAATGCTAACAAAAAGATATGGCCTCCAAAAAAACCTTAATAATTAGCAAATGGGCTATAAATTATTAGAAATAATGGCAGATGGGCTGTATGCTGTTTTCCACAGATATGAGGCTTTCCTTAAAAAAGGTTGACGCACAAGCAGTGACTGTTGGATGGCCATCCAACGGCGGTCGTGCTTCTTCAATCTCTGCTCTTCCTGCTCCAGCCGCTCAAACAAGCGCCGGCGGGACTACCTGCTCCCTCCTCCCCGCGGCCGGCTCTGCGGCCGCGCAGGCCTCACCACCCCATCGTACTCCCATCGCTGGCCTAGCCATCCCTCTACTCACCCACACCTGTTGTTATTCTCCGGCAACGGCAGACGAACCAGTAAACCCTCGTATAGTCGTACTCCCCTCCGCGTGGGAAACAACTGCCGAGTCTTCCCTGCCTCCGTGTCGTTCCCTTCCTAGGCCTCGCCGTCGTCCACCGCCTTGGTGCTCTCGGCGCGGCCTGGTCAACGTGGTCAACGACCGACATGCATCTGAACTGGACTGTACGTGGAGAGGCCGACAGCTGGGTCCACGGCCGCACGCAAGGAAATGCCTCCTTATTACGCGCAAAATAATGATTCCTCCACCTGACATCAGGGACCCACCGAAAGGGCCTCTGTATTTCACGAAAAAAACGTTACCGCCACTGACAGCTCGGACCCACCAGCTATATCTTCGCACGCAAGGAAGTGCCTCCTTATTACGCACACAAAAAATGAATACTCCACCTGCTAGCTGGGACCCACCATGGTGGGAGGCTGACTTGGGGGCCTACTAAGTTGACTGGCACGGGAGCCTTTGTCAACTTTAGTCAATATGAACGATTCTAGCTCCAGTAACTATACGATGTCCATCCAACGGCCGTAGTGCTTCTTCAACCTCTGGTCTTCTTGCTCCAGCCGCCCAGAGCAGCGCCGGCCGTGCCCCATGCTCCTGCCTCCCGTGACCGACTGTGCTGCCGCAGAGGCCTCACCGCCCCCTACTATTCCCATCGCTGGCCAGGCCCTGCGGCGACGGCAGCCTCACACCGCAGCCGAACCAGTGAACCCTCGTAGTCCTCTCCGCGCGGGCTTCCACTGTCGCGTCTTCCCTGGCTTCCCGTCGTCCCCTTCCTAGGCCTCGCCGTCGTCCACCGCCCTGGTGCTCTCGGCGCGGCGTGGTCGACGTGGTCAAGGAACGACTTCCATCGGACGTGGACTGTACGTGGAGAGGCTGACAGCTGGGTCCACGGCCGCAGCAAGGAAGTGCCTCCTTATTACGCGCAAAATAATTATTCCTCCACCTGACAGCTGGGACCCACCCGACGGGCCACTGTATTTCGCGAAAAAAACGTTTCCGCCTGACTGCTGGGACCCACCAGCTACATCTTCGCACGCAAGGAAGTGCATTCGGGCAAAAAAACGATTCGCCCCCTGACTGCTGGGACCCACCAGCTACATCTTCGCGGGCAAGGAAGTGCCTGACAGTCGGGACCCACCTGGTCGAAGCGTACGTAGCATTGTCATTCTGGTCGCAAACGTGTACGTACATATATACTGGTGGATGTAGAGGCGCGCACGTGTCGTAGTAGAGGTGCGTACGTGTCGTAGTAGAGGCGCGCACGTCGCATGTACACGTACGTACAGCGGCCAGGGTGCAAGAAAGAAAATACGGCCACGTATGTGTACATACGGGTGGGGTCTCGAACGCCTACTCGCGCATACGTACGGCCAGGGCTCGTGTACATGGCTGGATCGGAACGGAGAAACAGCGTCGTCGTCGTGTTCATGGGGAGGCAACGGAATGCGTCGTGTTCATGGGGAGGCAACGGAATGCGTCGTGTTCATGGGGAGGCAACGGAATGCGTCGTGTTCATCGGGAGGCAACAGAACGCATGGGAGCCAACCGGCTGGGTCGGAACGGAATGCGTGGTCGTGTTCATCGGGATGGCTTGGACGGAACAGGCGATGGAAACGAGGCCTGGCGTACCGCACAATGGAGGAAATGGACCTCCTACGTTCGGAACGGGTCCTGTTGATCGGGAGGGGTGTGGCGTACCGCAAAACGGAGGAAATGGACCTCCTACGATCGAAACGGGGGTCCTGTTGATCGGGAGGGGTGTGGCATACCGCAAAACGGACGAAACGGACCTCCTACGGTCGAAACGGGGGTCCTGTTGATCGGGAGGGGTGTGGCGTACCGCAAAACGGACGAAACGGACCTCCTACGGTCGAAACGGGGGTCCTGTTCATCGGGAGGGGTGTGGCGTACCACAAAGCGGGACTCCACGGGATACTGTTCATCTCCACCATCGACCTCCTCCAGCCTCCACGGGCTACCGTCGACCTCCTCCAGCCTCCACGGGCTCCTGTTCATCCAGCCTCCATCGCGCGCTACTCCACCGGCTACTGTTCAACCACCCCTCCACAGGCACCCCTCCACTGTCTACTGTTCATCTAGCCCTCCACACCACGGGGTCCTGTTCAACCACCCCTCCACGGGCACCCCTCCACCGTCTACTGTTCATCCAGCCCTCCACCACACCACGGGGTCCTGTTCATCCAGAGGCAACGCCACCGCTCACTGTTCATCCAAACCCCCCCGCAACGCTCACTGTTCATCCCAGAGGCAGGATCGATCGGCTTCAGTTAGCAGCAGTAGCGAAGGAATCGCTCGATCGGGTTCAGTTAACAGCCATCGACCAATCGCTCGGGTTCAGTAACGCGTAGCCTGCAGTGCAATCGCTCGGGTTCAGTTAGAGCCCAACGCCTCGCTCGGGTTCAGTTAGAGCCAACGCCTCGCACACACGCGCGTACGTGTACGAGAGAAACGCGCATCGCTCGGCCCCCGACCTCCCACCGTAACCGGGAACTCCCCGAAATTTACCTCGCCCTCGCTTCTACCACGGTTTTTTCCGTCATGGACGGCCCAAAGAATGTCATGCAGCTGCGTCTCCAGCCCGCCCAGGACGAAAAGCCCATTTTCTGTCATGATTTTTTGTCATAGAAGTAGGAGCCCACCACATCTATGATGATACCGGGTTTTGTCACAATTATCCTCATAGAAGTGTCATATGTATGACAGAAAAAAAATTCCTTCGGACCAAAATGTCACGGATGTGTCTTTTTTTTGTAGTGGATGGAGATGGAAATGGAATTTTACGTAAACACGAATATGCATGTCTATGTCTATGTGTGTGTGCGCGACGACTCTCGCGACCTGGAAGCGGGGGCGTGTTTTTGATCGAGTTTTCTTTCTTGGTACGTTAAAAAATTGTCTGCCAGTTTTCGTTTCTTTTTTCCGTGAACGCGCGTATTCTATTTAAAACCACTGCTATGGAGAGATTGTTTTACTCCATTATAGCCTCTTGTTTGATAGAGTTTCTCGCGTCTCGCTCTCTCACCCTCTCCATATCAAAACAAGATGACAGTGTCCACACTATCTCTCTCCTCACCGGTGGTCACAGATCCGACCGAATCCCGTCCGCTGCGGGAGGTGAGGAGGTGCAGCGTTGACGTTGTCGCCGTCGGCGATGGAGGAAGCCGATGCGCACCGTCCTCTCGGAGCCGGCTCTGGCGCGGACGAAGGTCCTCCGTGCCCTTGTTTGCTGCCGTCATGTGGGCAGATCCCGCCCGCCCACCTAAGCGACATCTCGCCCACCTGAGGTATAACTTCTTGTACTGGTCCAGCTCCCCAGGTTGCTGCATGCAGGTTTTCTTCTATGCGACTACTCCCCAGCTCCCCATGTATAGTAGCTAGGGTTCGTCGGCTGGTCCAACATCACCTACTATTATAGGGGAAATGCCACTCGAAAAGTTGTCCTAATTTATGCCTCGATGGAGGTATACATGTTGTTTCGACAAAAAATACATGGTGGTTGTGCGGTCATTGTCCATATGCTCCTATTGCTACTGCTAATCTAATACTTTCACTGGTTAAATGAAGAAATGCTTTTTTTCTCGGGTATCCTGGTTTAGTTCCCATCAAGATAATCATGATGCTTCTGTTTGTTGGTGTACTTTTCATAATTCTTATTGACAATTGAGATGTCGTTGTTAATCTTGTAAAACAAAGTAACAACACTATATCCCTTTTTATATTTTTGGAAACAGCGATGCGTATCTCCATACCCGGGCATGTCTTCCTTAATTTTAGTGGAACTGCACAAAATTGGATGGCCATTGTTGTTCCGCCTCACTGTCCTCTGCCACGTGGTTCTTCCTTCCTCGAGCTTGACTACTGAGAAGAAACAGACCACAGTGAGGATTTGTCGAACTTCATAGTTGCCTCACGCAAACTTGATGCCAAATGGATGATGCATCACCATGATGACCTATCGATGCTCATGGTTGCGCCTCATGGTTGCGTCGGCTGGTGAAGCTGATCGATTTTCAATGAAAAACAAGCTATCTTCCATCAGTGCTCTTTGCTTGTTACCCAGAAAGATGACATCCTTCGTCAGTTCACCTTGGTTGCGTTGGAGACGCAGTCATCTTTCACGTTGGTGCAATTTTATCACACAATTGCCTATGAACCAAATGTTTCCTCGAAGAAGGATCGACGTTGGTACCAAGAGCATAAGTTTTGTATTGATTTCTAAGCCTTCACACAATTTTGTCTCCAACTCCCCTGTAATTTTATTTGTCCAGCCATTAACTTTGATTAAAAAAATGGTGTGGACTAAAAACCCGGATGGACGTAGTAGCCCTCCATTTTTATTTACTCCGCATATTAGATTTGACTGAAGTCAAACTTTGTAAAGTTTGACCAAGTTTAGGCCGAACACAACAAACCATAATTATTAGAGAGGGCAAACTGTACATACTCTCAAACCTTTCCGATAATTGAAATTAAAATTCTTTATTTGTACACACTCTCACATGTTTCCGATAATTTGGCGCATGTGTGGTTGTTCACTTAAGGGAGGGTAGTGTACCGCACGTGAAGGACAGGAAGTGCAACCAGGACGCGTGGATCGTTAGTTCATCGGAAGTACTCCCTCCATTCCTAAATATTTGTCTTTCAAGTGGTTTACAATGGACTACAACATACGAATGTATATAGACATTTTTTACAGTGTAGATTCACTCATTTTGCTCCGTATGTAGTCATTTGTTGAAATCTCTAGAAAGACAAATATTTAGGAACAGAGGGAGTAGTAGTTTTCTTCACTGGTACGTTAAATAAAGAGTTTCATTTCGTACTTACACAATTTAAAACGATTGTTATGGAGAGAATAAGAAAACCACTACACTATATATTAGTCGTATACACGAGTCCTATATGGATGCAGCTTCACTGACTTTCGTGCACCTGCCTTTGGGTTTATGACAGGTGGGCCCAAAATGTGGCTGGCCCACCTGTCATACAGCCAAAAGCAGGTGCAGTTAAGGCACCGGAGCTCAGTCCGTACTACAGTATATATATAAGCTGGAGCCTCAGTGCTTGTTCTCTAGGGTTTGCACTCTCCACACTCTCGCCGCACTACATATATATATATATACACGCTGGAGGCTCAGCGTTCCTTTGCTAGGGTTTGTTATATTCACTGTCTCTCACCCTCTTCACCAAATCTAAACAAGACTGCGTTGTGGCCTCTGTCTCTCTCACCCCCACTCACAGACAGTTGGCGAAGGAGGTGTCCGTATCCCGTCGCACCGGGAAGGGGAGGAGGTGCAGCGTTCACTCTATCGCCTTCGGCGAGGGAGGCAATCCACTGCCAGCTGCGCTTTTCTCTTTCACCCAGCGCCTGTGCGGGAGGGCCACCGACCCCTTCTTCCTCGCTGTCGTACGTAGTGTGGGCAGATCCGACCTCCCGCCGCACGCCTTGCCACATCCCGACGACCCTAAGGTATAAGTTTCTTTGAAACCGTCATTGGTCCAGCTGCATGCTGATCTTTTTCGATTCTGTAGTCGAATCTAGGTCTTAGTTCAAAGAGGAAACAAGGGTGTGGTAGGGTGGAGCATGAATCTAGGACGTGGTTCAATGAGGAAAGGAGGGAGGGAAAGTAGTATAGACTAGCTATCCAGCCGCTTTGTTGGTCGAAAAGCGAAAAAAGGGGTAACCAAGTACACACATCTGTATGGAACCGAACTCTTTGTTGAAAAGGGAAAGAAATTGGGGGGTCGGGTAGTTTGTGCAGGACTAGATTTGCTGCCCTCACATCGGAAAAAGTTTCAAAGAGAACAAATATGGGACAAACGCAGATATGCTGCTTGGCTACATACTCTGCATCACCCATTTATACGTGTGGATGCACAGGGTGCTGGCATGTCCCATGTCCCATCCACATGATCATGAAGTGTGTTTTGAGATGTTGTGCTACTTGTATTGTTACTGTTTTAAATAAATGTTGAATTGAAGCTATTGTATTTTAAGCAATGCCACTCTCAGAATTAACTACTTAACTATTTTAAGAGAATTTCTCTGTTAATATGAATCAATGCAACCGTTTTAGAAATGCTATTGTCCTATACTTTGTTTTCCATCAAGATAAGGTAGATGCTTCTTTTTGTGGCTGCATGTTTCATCCTCCTTTATTGGCAGTAATTGTTTCCTTTTTTGCCTCTGTTAAATCAGGGATATCTATTCAACTTGTTGCTATAGCAAACTTAAATGTCACACCGGCGACTTTACTTGATTTCAGAGTAACTGCACAAAACGAGATTGGATTTCCTATTCGTGTTGGAAGATTCATACGTGATCTTGTGTGCGTCATGACAGGTTGGTACTTGCCTTCATCCACATGATCGTGAAGTGTGTTTTGAGATGCTGTGCTACTTCTATTGGTACTTTTTTAAATAAATGTTGAATTGAAGCTATTGTATTGCTGTCTTTTCCCATTAAGTAGTGAACAAAAGTGGGACCAACCCAGACATTATGCTTGTTGCTTTGTTACAACAAACTCTGCATCACCCCCTTTATACGTAGATGGAAGCACATGTTGTTGTTGCTCCCACTCTCCCCTGGAACTGTTTATGCTTTTTGTTAATCTAATGCCGCTGGTAAAATTAAGCAATGCCACTCTCAGAATTAACTACTGAATCTTATTTCAAAACTGCAACACTTGTTAGGGATTGGCGGGATTACCATTTTTGTTGCCGCATGTTTCATCCTCCTTTATTGGCCAGTAATTGATTCCTTTTTTGCCTCTGTTAAAACAGGGATATCTATTCAACTTGTTGCTATTGCGACATTTTGCTTCGCTTAATTTTGGTGGAACTGCACAAAATGAGACCGCATTTCCATATATGTGTTGAGATCTCTCTGAGGTCTTCCTCACGAGTTGTTTCAAATCTTGGTCTTGAAAGGTCAGTACCGACGTTCCTCAGAATTAACTACTGAATCTTAGTTCAAAACTGCAACACTTGTTAGGGATTGGCTGGAGTACCATTTATGTTAGGGATCGGTCGGAGTACATGATTAAGAAATGTATTGTTCAGATAATGTCTCTGTTATTATATATCAGTTACAGTGTTTTACAAATGGTACTATCCTTCTTTGTAGTTCTTTCTACATGTTTAACCAAGGTATTGTTAAGATAATGTCTCTGTTAAAATGAATCAGTCGCATTGTTTTAGGAATGATACTTTTCTGCTTTGTCGTTCTTTATACATGTTGAAACAAGGCATTTTTAAGAAAATGTCTCAGTTAATATGACTAACTCAGACTGATTGAGAATTGCTACTCTCCTGCTTTGTTTCCCATTAAGATAAGGTAGATCAGTAGATATTTTTCTTCTGGGAGTACAAGTCATCAACCGTTATTTCTCGGTAATTGTTTCCCTTATACCTTTTGTTGCTTACAGGGATATCAAAATTAAGGCTCGGTTTTATTCTGACTTTGATTTTAGTTGAACTGCACAAAAGGAGCCAATGTGTCCAAGGCAAACTGCTGCATTAGTGGGTCCAGTTGGTCTTACCACTTTGTAGAAAGAAGCAGTCACTGTTTCCGCTACATTACACAAGGAATGATCGAGAAGCTTTACAGAGTATTAGTAGACGCTGGTGACATGACTAGTCTGAAGAGAGCACATAGGAAACTCTACAACACATGGAGTGCATTGGGCAAAAAGTGCCCAAACAAGTATAGGAAGCCAGGACAGGACTCCAAATCTGTCAATGTCATTCTAAGCAACAATGATGGGGCATCTGGGTATGGTAATCTGTTTACCGTACTTTTAGTTTGTTAGTCCACCGATTGGTGGGTTGACACTGGGGCCAATATTCATGTGTGTGCTGCTGTGTCTTTGTTTTCTTGCAGCATATAAATACGATATCCACAGGGATGCTCAGGTTGATTTTAGTGGAACTGCACAAAATTTCCACATGGTTTGTGTCCTCCATAATACTTCATCATGCACAATACATCGAATGGTTCTCTAATCATTCGTCGTCACCTTGAGCCACCGGACTATATGTTTGAATGGTGCTGCCAGCGTCGGCCATTAAGAAGGGTAAGAAGAAAGACAAAAAGAGAGATGGCTGCTTTACTTGTGGTTCAGAGGAACACTGGGCAAACAAGTGCCCAAACAAGTACCAAGAGGCCAGGACAGGACTCCAAGTCTGTCAATGTCACTCTAAGCAACAATGATGGGGCATCTGGGTATGGTAATCTGTTTACCGTACTTTCAGTTTGTTAGTCCACCGATTGGTGGGTTGACACTGGGGCCAATATTCATGTGTGTGCTGATGTGTCTTTGTTTTCTGACAGCATATAAATACGAAATCCACAGGGATGCTCAGCTTGATTTTAGTGGAACTGCACAAAATGTTCAGATGGTTCGTGTCCTCCATAATAATACTTCATCCTGCACAATACATCGAATGGTTCTCTAATAATTCGTCGTCACCTTGAGCCACCGGACTATCAGATGACAAACTGATGACAAACCCTGCCCGTTCCACAACCATAGGCATTACATATTTTGAATGGGAAAAGCTTGTCAAAGTTGACATTAGTTTAATATATTGGAATTGGAAAACCTTGCCAATTTTTGCTCATTAATGTTAGCCAGAAGACATGCATTTGATATTTTTGTGTCGGACGCCCTTTGCTGTGAGCAACGTCGATCGTTTTTTCCTATTCGTCTTCAGTTCAGAAGTAACTATTTACTCTGCTGAGATGCATAGTCACATGAATGTTGACTTATGTAAGATATTTTAAGCGTTTGTTCTGAATATTGTCTATGTAATGCCAGGCCTTGTGTTTGATTGCAAAGTTGAGCTTGGAATGTTGTGGCATGCGGCATCACAAGCTGTTCACCGTGCCTCCTGAGAATAATGCTTCGTATTGTTTTCCATGTCGATCTAATGCCAGTGATTTGCTTGTTAGGAAGATCATCCTCTTATGTTGTTTCCGTTCTTAAGAAGTTCATCGTCTTATGTTTCATTCATAGCCTATACGACAAGTCGGGTAGGTTAGATGTGAAATCATATGATCTTCCAACCAACTCATCATCTTAGGTCGTGATTGGATCGTCGTTTTCCAACCAAAACTGCTTGTAAAACTGACGCTTGTAAATAAAAGCAGATGGTCTCGGGCGAAGCGCTTGGTTGGTCGATTTCGACTAGTAAAATATACACCGGTCTCTCAAATTACACCCGTAACCCGCCGGTTTTACTTATAGACCTCGGGCCCTCGGTTTCATTACGCCTATATTTTACGCGTTCTTTCCGATGACGAGTAAATTACACTTGTATCTCAATACATGTGTGAAATAAACCAGAGCTCCCAACTGTGGCCTTACCGTTTCATGCCGTCTCAGTCTCTCGAAGGTGCTCATAGGTGTCCGATGATCCTGGCTTCCTGAATGAGCAGCGGGCGCTGTATCAGACCATCCGTAGGGCTCGCGAGGCCCTCTCCATCGTCCTTCGAGTTGTTGCGCTCGCCGTGGCGCCGAGCATTGTTAACATGGTCAATGAACATGAGGATTTAGGAGATGACTTTATTTTGACTGGTTGACAGTAGGGACCCACTAGGGCCATAGCCGTATGTACTCAAGTGCCTCCTTATTATGTACAATTATATTTTTTTTGCTTCCTCCTGGTTTCCTGACATCACGGTCCCACACTATTGTCAACCTATGTAGTCAATATAAACGAGAGAATTGCACAAGGTGCGGCCGACAGCTGGGACCAAGCAGCTCGAGCAGTATTTCTGTTTTTGAGGCGTGAGCACTGCAGAGTTTTTCTTGGCGATGTTTTCGTTGTTGTTTAGAGGAGAGCAGGGTATTAACTGGGCGGGCTGTGGCCCGTCTAGCCCAGGACAGATATCTAGCCCAGATATTAAATTTTTTCAAGATGAGAATGGCTAGCCCATCTATACTTTTTTTGAGGAATACCCAGGCAACGTCAACTTGTTATTCTCCGCCCCGCTGGGCTGCAAATCTTTCCTAGGAGGGATGCATTAGGCTTAACAGGAAAATGGGCTTTAAAAAATAATAAATGGGATGTAATTATAAAAACTGGGCAGTAACTATAAAAAAATGCACCAAGCACGAAATTAGTTTATAAAATATTATTTATGGATTTTGGAAATCTTAATTTTTAATTGTTGCGCGCGCAATGTTTCGTTAGATTTTTACGTAATACAAATTTATATTTAATCTGACTAGAAATTTCGGGATAAAAATATTTCGGATCCTATCAAAATGTGGGAAATTTTATTGAATTCTGTCTTGAACGGTTGGTTGAAATTATTAATCGTTGTCCTAGCTAGAAAATGGGCTGTACTTTTAACAAACTGTAAATGGGTTGTAGTAAATTCCATTAGAATTCAAAAATGGGTTGTACATTCTTACAAATTGCAAATGGGCTATAAGTTCTCTACCACACACTTGTGGGCCTACTAAGTTGACGCGTATGCAAGGCTTTGTCAACTTATTATAGTCAACACACGGTTCTAGCAGCAGTGGCCGTTGGATGTCCATCCAACGGATGTCGTGCTTCTTCGTCAATCTCGGATATTCTAGCTTCACCCGCCCAAAAAATGATTCCTCCCCTGACATCTGGGGCGCACCGTTTCAGAAGCTGGCCTGTGGGCCTACTAAGTTGACGCGTACCAAGGGCTTGGTCAACTTAGTCAATATGAACGATTCTAGCTGCAGTGACCGTACGATGTCCATCCAACGGCCGTAGTGCTTCTTCAACCTCTGGTCTTCTTGCTCGAGCCGCCCAAAGCAGCGCCGGTCGTGCCGCCTGCTCCTGCCTCTCGTGGCTGGCTGTGCTGCCGCGGAGGCCTCACCGCCCCCTACTACTCCCACCGCTGGCCAGGCCATCCCTCCACTCACCCACACCCCCTGTTATTATGCGGCGATGGCAGCCTCACACCGCAGCCGGACCAGTGAACCCTAGTACTCCTCTTCGCGCGGACTTCCACTGCCGTGTCTTCCCCGGCTCCGTGTCGTCCCCTTCCTAGGCCTCGCCGCTCGCCGTCGTCCACCGCCCTGGTGCTCTCGGCGCGGCGTGGTCAACATGGTCAAGGAACGACTTCCATCGGAAGAGTACTGTACGTGGAGAGGCTGACAGCTGAGTCCACGGCAGCCGCAAGGAAGTGCCTCCTTATTATGCGGAAAATAATTATTCCTCCACCTAACAGCAAGGACCCACCGGACGGGCCACCGTATTTGGCAAAAAAATGTTTCCCCCTGACTGTTGGGACCCACCGGACGGGCCACCGTATTTCATGAAAAAACGTTCCCCCCACTGTCAGCTCGGACCCACCGGAAGTGCCTCCTTATTACGCACAAAAAAATACTCCCCCTGCTAGTTGGGACCCACCTTGGTGGGAGGCTGACTTGTGGGCCTACTAAGTTGACGGGGAGGGAGTGCTTTGTCAACTTAGTCAATATGAACGATTCTAGCACCAGTGACCGTACGATGTCCATCCAACGGCCATAGTGCTTCTTCAACCTCTGGTCTTCTTGCTCGAGCCGCCCAAAGCAGCGCCGGTCATGCCGCATGCTCCTGCCTCCCGTGGCCGGCTGTGCTGCCGCGAAGGCCTCACCGCCCCCTACTATTGCCACCGCTGGCCAGGCCTTGCGGTGACGGCAGCCTCACACTGCAGCCGAACCAGTGAACCCTCGTACTCCTCTCCACACGGGCTTCCACTGCTGCGTCTTCCCCGGCTCCGCGTCGTCCCCTTCCTAGGCCTCGCCGTCGTCCACCGCCCTGGTGCTCTCGGCGTGGCATGGTCAACATGGTCAAGGAACGACTTCCATCGGAAGAGTACTGTATGTGGAGAGGCTGACAGCTGGGTCCACGGCCGCAGCAAGGAAGTGCCTCCTTATTACGCGCAAAATAATTATTCCTCCACCTGACAGCGGAGACCACCGGACGGGCCACCGTATTTCGCGAAAAAAACATTTCCCCCTGACTGCTGGGACCCACCAGCTACATCTTCGCACGCAAGGAAGTGCGTCCGGGCAAAAAAATGATTTGCCCCCCTGACTGCTAGGACCCACCAGCTACATCTTCATAGGCAAGGAAGTGTCTGATAGTCGGGACCCACCTGGTCGAAGCATGCGTAGCATTGTCATTCTGGTCGCGAACATGTACGTACATACTGGTCGATGTAGAGGTGCGCACGTGTCGTAGTAGAGGCACGCACGTAGCATGTACACGTACGTACAGCGGCCAGGGTGCAAGAAAGTAAATACGGCCACGTACGTACATACGGGCGGGGTCTCTAACGCCTACTAGCGCGTACGTACGGCCAGGGCTTGTGTACATGGCTGGGTCGGAACAGAGAAACAATGTCGTCGTCATGTTCATGGGGAGCCAACAGACTGGGTCGGAATGGAATGCGTCGCCGTGTTTATCGGGAGGGCTTGGACGGAACAGCCGATGGAAACGAGGCCTGGCGTACCACAGAACGGAGGAAACGGCCTTGTGTTCGACCGGCCACGTTCGAAATGGGATCATGTTCATTGGGAGGGGTCTGGCGTACCGCAAAACGGAGGAAACGGACCTCCTACGGTCGAAACGGGGGTCCTGTTGATCGGGAGGGGTGTGGCGTACCGCAAAATGGAGGAAACGGACTTGTGTTGAAGCGCTACGGTCGAAACGGGGGTCCTGTTCATCGGGAGGGGTGTGGCGTACCGCAAAACGGGACTCCACGGGATACTATTCATCTCCACCGTCGACCCCCTCCAGCCTCCACGGGCTACTGTTCATCCACCGTCGACCTCCTCCAGCCTCCACCTGCGACTGTTCATCCACGGGCTCCTGTTCATCCAGCCTCCACCGCGCGCTACTCCACCGGCTACTGTTCAACCAGCCCTCTCCACGGGCTCTTGTTCAACCACCCCTCCACGGGCTACTGTTCATCCAGCCCTCCACCGTCTACTGTTCATCCTACCCTCCACGGGGTGGACCTGTTCATCCTGCCCTCCACGGGGTCCTGTTCATCCAGCCCCAACCGGCTCGATCGATCAGGTCTTGTTCATCCAGAGGCAACACCACGGGGTCCTGTTCATCCACCCCCACCGGGAACTGTTCATCCAAACCCCCACAGCAACGCTCACTACTCATCTAGAGGCAACACCACGGGAACCTGTTCATCCACCCCCACCGGGAACTGTTCATCCAACCCCCCCCCCCCCAGCAACGCTCACTGTTCATCTAGAGGCAGCATCGATCGGCTTCAGTTAGCAGCAGTAGCGAAGGAATCGCTCGATCGGGTTCAGTTAACAGCCATCGATCAATCGCTCGGGTTCAGTAACGCGTAGCCTGCAGTGCAATCGCTCGGGTTCAGTTAGAGCACAACGCCTCGCTCGGGTTCAGTTAGAGCCCAACGCCTCGCACCCACGCGCGTGCGTGTATGAGAGAAATGCGCATCGCTCGGCCCCGACCACCCACCGTAACCGGGAACACCCCGATATTTTCCTCGCCCTCGCTTCTACCACGGTTTTTTCCATCATGGACGGCCCAAAGAATGTCATGCAGCTGCGTCTCCGGCCCGCCCAGGACGAAAAGCCCATTTTCTATCATGATTTTTTGTCAAAGAAGTAGGACCCCACCACATCTATGATGATACCGGGTTTTGTCACAATTATCGTCATAGAAGTGTCATAAGTATGACAAAAAAAATTCGTTCGGCCCAAAATGTCACGGATGTGTCTTTTTTTGTAGTGTGCTATCGAATATATAGAGAGATATTTATATATAGTTAGAAGTAAGTGCGCTGCTATAACTTAAATCAATATAACGTTATTATGTATTTACTCTCTTTTTCTCTCAAACTTCTAAAAATATATTAAATAAGCAGTGAATTTTGAAAAAGTATATGAGCACAAATTACGATCTTAATCCTGCCATATGGTTTTCTGTTATTTGAAGATGACCAACACTAATAGTGAATTTGGAACATAAGAAAAGTTGTGGAACATTAGTCACTCTCCGGATTCTTTGCCCATGGCCTACAGACAAAATAATAATAATGATTCAAATAGAGAGCTCAAAGTTCAGAACTTCAGACCCCCAATGGATTGCATTTCCTCTAATTCTGACTGAACATTTCTTAAAGGATGGTATAATTTGAAACTATGGCCTCGATGAAAAAGCTTTCAAGGTAATCACTCATGGCCTATAGTAGATGGCTTTTGTGAGTGCACTCTTTGCAGACCTTTCTTTCTATTGATCAATCACATAAAGAATGATATGATTTTTTCAGTTGTTCCAACTAACAAAAAATGAGATTCTTGAATAGGTGAAGAATTTATGACATAAAAGGAGGTAAGGACAAAACAAAATGGAATGAGCCTTGATTAGATAGAAGGAAATCCCAAACAGAGTTGGCACAATCTAAAAAGGCTCTAGGTTGGCACAATCCTTAGATATGGAGACCAACTTGCGAGAATTCACCTATCTAGATTTCACCTATCTGGATATATATGGCATAAAACATTAACTACATGATTATCTACCCAGGAAGTTCTTTGCCCATCTTACAATAAAATAGCTCGGTTCATCCACACTAATTTTTGCTCAGATTGATGGTGGCACATGACAGAATGGTACACATAGCCTAAGCAAGAAGATTGAGAATAATGCAAAGTGGAAGGCAATACACCAACCATTAATCAACCAAGAATAGTCAAAAAATTCAGAGCATGTGCATACTCATACCAAATGGAGAAAGATTGAAATGAGAAAAAAATTCTATGAAGGAACAAAATTAAGAGAACATGAATGCATAAAGTAAGAGGATTGATCCTTTGTGAAGGTTGATTTATGTTCTTTACGAAAAATATTAGCTACATATGAATAAGAAGAACTACATGAAAAGTTTCACTACTTTATTCATTAGGAAACACAACAAGTTCCCCGCACCAAGGAGAAGAGAGTGAATAAAAACAGTATTAGCGATATCACAATGCTACTTCTGTAATTGCAGATAAATTTAAGCCAGGATACCCAAGCTAAGAAAAGAACTTGTGATTGAATTAATATTTACTTCTTTACTGGAAGCTAAACATATATCTTGTATGTAAAAATGAAATAACACCATATTCCTAACCACCAAACATGGTTTTCGAGGAGGAACAACAGGCTAACCTGCACCCTAGTCCATTCAAGATGTACAGGTGTTTTATACTTTCATATGGTTTCATGCAATACAATAGTGTATATAATATATAATTGTTTATTTGGGCCTAAAAGAGAAACAACAACTAAGCGACTCTATGCTTTGTCTCGAGGAGTATATTTACATAGTCCTATTATTTTTTAAAGATTAAAAGTAAATGTTATAAACTATTGAAAAGATATCAGGGGAAAGTGTAGCAGCAACCTGGTGAGAGACGACCTCTAGTTCATGAACATGCCATTTTCTTGTACTATTATAAGGGAGCATCAAAATCACAATTGCGTCAGGCATTTTAGTTTTTTTTTCAAAAGTCCAGGCGAATCATTTATCCTTTTTTGCACCGGGCATGGAGGGAAACCATTTATCTGGACGTTTGAAAGATGTAGCATTGGGACTCTCACATCAGCCAGTTCCGATGGGACATACCACCCTTGAACAGGGTGGAGCCTTGCCAGCAGACACGTATGTGGCAAGATGATCGTTCGATTGCCACTGAATACTTGATTGACAATAGTACGGGCACTGCAAAGAAGGTCTGCAGATATTAATGCAATGGTGCCAAAAGCCAAATCTTCATTTACAAGGCGAGTCGGTACAACATTAGCTAGAGCCCATAGTTAACTTTGTAACTTAAGAATGCATCAGACAAATAAATGGTGTCTACAGACAAATGATTGTAAATGACAATTGAACAAAAGATTGCCATTTACTGTCCGTCAAAAATATGAATCGCATACTATATTTTCTTGTTAGACAAAACATGAAGTAGAGAGAGAACACAACTTGATATTCAGCAAGGAGATACTTATAAGCCTCATGATCAACCATGAGCTCCTTTCCCTCCTATAGTGCATCTACTCCTAGAGCACCAACACAATTTTAATCACAACAACAACTCATCTCAGCATCCATATGACGATGGATCAGTGCTCACTCAAATTTACCGGAGGCAAATCATAGAATCGACAACTGCATGCAAAATCCCAAACCAGATCCTAGCCGACACATTATACATCTCGCCATAATTGTTACAAGAAGCTGCACATCCGCAACGAAATCGAGATTGAACCCACTCACTGCCCACTCATGCGGTCAGTGGAGAGCACAAGCAATCTAGGAATTCAGAGGAGGGGTCAATTGGGAATCACGGTAGCTTACCCATCTCTAGGACGGGGGCTGCCAACCCGTGCGGAGGGCGGCGGCGAGGTGCTGTTGTGGTGGTGCTTCTAGGGCTGCCATGGGCTGTCCTCCTCGCCGCCACCCATGACGACGCGCCAACGCTTGTCATTGCATGTCCTCCTGAGCGGGTGATATGTCTCCAGCGTATCTATAATTTTTTATTGTTCCATGCTATTATATTATCTATTTTGGATGTTTTATATGAATTATTATGCTATTTTATATTATTTTTGGGACTAACCTATTAACCTAGAGCCCAGTGCCAGTTCCTATATTTTCCCTGTTTTTGAGTTTCGTAGAAAAGGAATACCAAACGGAGTCCAAACCGAATAAAACCTTTACGATGATTTTTCTTGGACCAGAAGACAACCAGGAGACTTGGAGATGAAGTTGGAGGAGCCACGAGGCGGCCACAACGACGGAGGGCGCGCCCAAGGGGGTAGGGCGCCCCCCCCCCACCCTTTGAGCCCCTCGTGCACCTCCTGACCTAATTCTTGCGCCTATATATTCCCATATATCCCCAAACCAACAGAGGCATCCACGAAAACACTTTTCCACCACCGCAACCTTCTGTACCCGTGAGATCCCATCTAGGGACCTTTTCTGGCACCCTGCCGAAGGGGGATTCGATCATGGAGGGCTTCTACATCAACTCTATTGCCATTTCGATGAAGCGTGATGTCAGGACCCCGATTCTAAGTCACACCGATCTAGCCTGTAACACCTCATATCACTTTGCGGCCTCACGCACGGTATTCCCACGGGTGTCGCCTTACCATGGCCCGGGACCGTTTGCGCCTTTTGGCTCACGTATATGATAGTGTCGCTAGCATCCATATGACAGAGAACCCGGGCCGACATGACTAGTCGTGAACCCAAAGTGGCACTAACTTATGGGGACAGGCATACATGAATCAACATCGAGCATGTCGGTCAGCAGCATGCGAATCCGGGCTGTAGCACTGGGCTAACAGGACTCTAGGAACCCGGGCTGTAGCAGGCTAGGCAGGACTCCGGATGTCACCGCGTGACATTTCCCCGAAGGGACAGACACAGGAACAAAGTGAATCACATGCCGGCCGGCCAAGTGTTTCGGAGCAGTAGTGCTGGGCTAGCAGGACTCCGGTGAACCGGGCTGTAGCGGACTACTATGGCTCATGGAAGCACAAGACTACATTTCCCCGTAAGAGAGGCTACCAAGGATAAACAACTAGGTTGTCGGATCCCACACATACCAAGCATTTCAATCATACACGCAATATGCTCGATATGGGTAAATACAACATGGCATCACAACATAACTCTACGACTCAAGTATTTATTCATTAGGCTCCGAGGAGCGAGATATTACAAACATGGGTCTTATGACCCAACATTCAGAGCATACAAGTCAAACACATGCGGAGGCTTAACATGTCTGAGTACAGACATCTACAAATGAAAAAGGCTGAGAAGCCTGACTATTTACTAGATCCTGCCGAGGGCACAAGATCGTAGCTGAGGTAACAAGCTAAACGTCGAAGTCCACGCGGAACTACTAGCGAGACTGAAGTCTCTCTGCAAAAACATAAATTAAGCAAACGTGAGTACAAATGTACCCAGCAAGACTTACATCAGAACTAGCTACATATGCATCGGTATCAACAAAGGGGGTGGTGGAGTTTAACTGCAGCAAGCCAACTTTGACTCGGTGGCTATCCTAACTACGACTGCAAGTAACTCTTTTGAGGTGGCGCACACGAGTCCACATATTCACCATATCAATACTCCACTATGGATCCGCTCCCGTCTCCCTACGAGAACGCCATCCATAGCACTCACGCTTATCTTGCGCATTTTAGAGTATCCACTTTCACTTGTCTATGAACTGTTCTAGGCAACCCAGAAGTCCTTTACCGCGGACACGGCTATTCGAATAGATCATATTAACCCTGCAGGGGTGTACTTCGACACACACGCTCTCACCACTTACCGCCGTTTACACGACATGTACTCGGCAACCTTCAAGCGGAAGCCCAGCGAGGGTGTCGGCCACAGCCTACCTAAACACTCAAGTCTCTAGTCCAGGTTTATCGCCTATTCAGGTTCCATCCGCAGGGAGTCTGGCTGAGGTTTCCACATACGGCCCCGAACGATGTGTGCAGGGTTCCCGAGACACCAAACGGGCGCCCGGTACACCGTGCCACGTGCCTACCGCATCACAGCCCACCCCTCGGGTCAGCGCTGCCCACGGCCTCCAGCATACTACAAACACCAGAAACTACTTGCAACTCCTGGACAGAGGACAAGGGTGATTAAGAAGCCGAGAGGGTCCATTGGTTTCGGGCCCAATGCGTGGTAGTAACTGTATCATGGATCACAAACACAGAACTCAGTTCCTGAGGACGGCTTCAATGAGACAACCCACCATGTACTCCTACATGGCCTCTCACCGCTACCTTTACCAAATCGTGTTCACACACTTAGCTCACACACAGTAGGACATGTTCATCACCATTCCAACTCATCCCTGATGAATCAGACCCGACTCAACTCTAAGCAGTAGCAGGCATGACAAACAAGCATGAATGAGTAGGCACATCAGGGCTCAAACAACTCCTACTCATGCTAGTGGGTTTCATCTATTTACTGTGGCAATGACAGGTCATGCAGAGGATAAGGGGTTCAACTACCGCAACAAGTAACAGATGAATCGTTGTTGTCCTAATGCAGTAAAAGAGAGCAGGAGCGAGAGAGTGGGATTGTATCGGAATGAACGAGGGGGTTATGCTTGCCTGGCACTTCTGAAGATATTATAGTTCTTCATCGGTGTCATCGAACTCATCGTCGGAACATACGTCTACCGAGGGGGAACAATTACCGGCAACAGAGAGGAAACACAATCAATGCAATGCAACAATATGATGCATGAATGTGACATGGCAATATGCTGTGATTTGAGCTAATGCAGCTAGCAACGATTTAAATGGAGTTGGTTTGAACACTAGATTCAAATTTGAACTCCACATGAGGCATTTCAAATACCATTGATTCAAATTGTCATATACATTGGTTGTAAGTTGTTCAAACATGCATGAGAATGCCATAAACAGATTCTTCATATTTTTCTGATAATTTTTCATATATAAATTATTTCATTTGGAGTTACGGTTGATTTTCTATGATTTTTAGAAGTTTAGGCTATTTTCTGGATTTTCTAATTATTTAGAATTAAACTAATTCCGGAAAATGCATTACTGCGTCCGCACTACGTCAACATGACGTGAGCGAGTCAACGGGGCAGCCCAGGTCAAACTGACCAGTGGGGCCCGCGTGTCAGTGGCTAACTGAACTAACCTAGTTAGATTAGCACTAACCTAGGTTAAACTAATTAAGTTTAAACCTAAACTAGATTAATTAGCCGGGAGGGGCCCGCATGTCATAGACTCAAGGGAGGTCAAATTCCCTGGTCAACCGGGGCTAACCCACCAGCGGTCAAAGCGGTCAACCCGCCGGCGTTTAGCCGCCGGCGAGGCCGAACGCGGCGGAGGGCATCGGGAATCGCCCACAGGCGACCATTTGCACGACGGAGAGGCTCTACGTGACGAGGAGACTCGTCCGCGTCCAGTGGTGCTCACAGCAGCAGCTCTAGTGGCCTAAAGCGATGGCGGAGGCGACTTGTGCGGCGGCCGGAGTTCGGGCGTCAAGCGGATCGGCGTTGCATGGAACGGTAGGAGCTGCGGGTGGTCGCGGCGTGTAGCTGCGCGCGTCGGGCACGCGCCCTCGCCTACTGGCGCGAGGAGGAAGGCGACAGGAGAGCGCCTGGTGGGCTGGGCCGCCACAGTGGTGGGCTGGACCCTCTGGTGGCTGCACAGGTGAGGCCAGGTAAATTTCCCTCCTCTCTGACTTTTATTTCTCTTTTCTAGTTTTTTTTTGTAATTTGTTTTGACTTGATTTAAAACATCAAATCATTTTTTAAACTTTCTGTAAATTGTTATGTGAGCTCAGAAACTAGTCCAAGGTCACAGGCAACTCACAAAAATATATGAACTTTATTTCTTATATAACAGAAATAAATCCAACCCAAATATGTCATTGATTTAATTCAAAAAGGCCCAAAATAAATATTTCTGTGATTCCAAAAATATTGGTTTGAATTTTATTCTTGCCAATATTTTTCAAGGTTGGACAGGAACATTTTCTTGGGCTTCTTTGAGAAGATTTTAATGTTGATCATTTTTAAAAGGTTTCTGAGGCTTTGAAAATTCCTCAATTCAAATTTCATTTGAATTTAAACATGATGCATGGATGCAAGAGAAATCAAGCAAGGGCTGATCTGGGGCTGTGACACATGACTAGTTTACCACAGACCTACGGGTCCATAGCTAGTAGCTAGATGGCTTCTTCTCTCTCTTTGATTCTCAATACCATGTTATCCTCAATGTTCTTGGAGATCTATTGATGTAATAATTTTTTTGTGGTGTGTTTGCCGAGGTCCAATGAATTGTGGATTTATGATCAGCTTATCTATGAATATTATTTGAATCTTCTCTGAATTCTTATATGCATGATTTGATATCTTTGTAATTCTCTTCGAACTATCGGTTTGGTTTGGCCAACTAGATTGGTTTTTCTTGCAATGGGAGAAGTGCTTAGTTTTGGGTTCAATCTTGCGGTGTCCTTTCCGAGTGACAGTAGGGGCAGCAAGGCACGTATTGTATTGTTGCCATCGAGGATAAAAAGATGGGGTTTTCATCATAATGCTTGATTTAATTCCTCTACATCATGTCATCTTGCTTAATGCGTTACTCCGTTCTTTATGAACTTAATACTCTTGATGCATGCTAGATAGCGGTTGATGTGTGGAGTAACAGTAGTAGATGCAGAATCGTTTTGGTCTACTTGACACGGACGTGATGCCTATATTCATGATCATTGCCTTAGATATCATCATAACTTTGCGCTTTTCTATCAATTGCTCGGCAGTAATTTGTTCACCCACCGTATTATTTTCTATCTAGAGAGAAGCCTCTAGTGAAACCTATGGCCCTCGGGTCTATTTTCCATCATATAAGTTTTCGATCTACTATTTTGCAATCTTTTACTTTCCGATCTATAAACCAAAAATACAAAAATATATTTACTTTATCGTTTATCTATCTCTATCATATCTCACTTTTGCAAGTAACCGTGAAGGGTTAACAACCCCTTTATCGCGTTGGGTGCAAGTTGTTTGATTGTTTGTGTAGGTATTTGGTGACTTGGGCGTTGTCTCCTACTAGATTGATACCTTGGTTCTCAAACTAAGGGAAATACTTATCTCCACTTTGTTGCATCACCCTTTCCTCTTCAATGGAAAAACCAACGCAAGCTCAAGAAGTAGCAGGAAGAATTTTTGGCGCCGTTGCCGGGGATATCTACGCCAAGTCAAGACATACCAAGTACCCGTCCTAAAATTGTCATCTCTTGCATTACATTATTCGCCATTCGCCTCTCTTTTCCTCTCCCCCACTTCTAGAACGATTTTTAAAAGATTTGCCTTTTTATTCGCCCTTCTTTCGTTCGATCTTATGTTTGCTTGTGTTTCCATGTGCCTTCTATTTTGCTTGCATCTTTGCTTGCTAAAAATCTATTGGTATGGATCAACTCAACGTTTTCTACCTCGATCATCTTCGATCCATATGTGCTCGTGCTAAAACCCCAACTAGTTTAGTTGAGGGAAAATCTTTAGATGAGCCAGCTCATTTTGTGCGTCATCGTTTGTCTGAAAAAGGGAAGCTCTTATGGAATCAAATAAATTGTTTGCCTATGCTATGCTTGGAATCTTTGTGAAATTTGTGATTTTACTTGTTGCTCCAAGAACCCTAAAAACACCTTCCCTACCTATGTGAGTTTAATGATAATGAAATATTATCTTCTTATGAAATGGGTGTAAATAGTTACTATGATATCAAACAAATTGAAGAATTTGTTGCTTTTAAGGGTGCTCATGAAGTTGCTTCTTTGATTGAAAAGTGTGATATTATTCTCTACAAATCTGAAAATTTAGACATACTTAAATATTGCTACGAAAACTATGCTCGTAATGTCTATGTGTAAGTGCATCTAGTGCCACCCCTAGTTGGTTTTGGAGTATTGACGACAAACCTGGTTGAGGGACTAATGTGTTTGTGAGAATTGCAGGATAACACAGGTAGTAGTCCCTCATTGATTCGGTTTACCTACCGGGGAGATGACCCCTAAAAATGTATGAAGACATTGAAGACGATGGTGGTATGTGAAGATATTCACATTGAAGACTATGACAAGAGAAGGCATTGCGTGAAGACTATGGAGCGCGAAGACCTAGTTGTTTCGTTGTTTCCTTTTCTTCTTTGTTGAGTCGTAGGAACCACCGTACTGTTAAGTGGGGTCCCAGTGAACAAAGTCAGAGTGACTGAAGTGATGCTCAACCAAAATCCTATGTCTTCGAGTGAAGATAATGAGAGCAAATCTTATCCAGAGCTGGATGAGTCAGCTTTACTTGTAGCCCAAGTCAAGCTGTCGCGTGTGTTTGAAATCTGACCGTTGGAACACGTGTCAGTTCCTTAGTGACCCAGGGTCATTTCGGACAAATCAGGTCAGGTTGCCTAGTGGCTATAAATAGCCCACCCCCTACACCATAAATTGGTGGCTGCTCAGAGTTAGTGCACGGCTTTTGTCGTTTGAGAGCAACCCACCTCCGAAGCTTTTGAGAGAGAGAAATCCTTGCGAGGACAAAGCCCAAACACCCAGAGCCAAAGAGTGTTAGGCATCACTGAAGTCTTTCTGTCCGCGTGACCTGAAGACTTGTTACACTTGAGGACTGTGAATCCTCCAGCCGGTTAGGCGTTGCGTTCTGAGCATCCAAGAGTCATTGTGGATCGCCGGTGAACGAAGTCTGTGAAGGTTTGGAAGTCTACCTTGAAGACTTACTAGAGTAATTGGGCGAGGACTGGGTGTCCTTAGCTCAAGGGGAATAAGGTGAAGACGCGGTCTTCTGAGTTAAATCTCAGCCTCCCTAACCAGATGTACAGTTGTCACAGCAACTGGAACTGGTCCAACAAATCATGTGTCCTCAACAAGTGAATGGTTCTATCCTCTCCCTCTCTTTACTTACAGTTTGTCTTCGTGAAGTCATTGCTTGTTTGCTTTACCTATTTGTCTTAACTGTGTGACTTCTATCATTGTTTGGCTTCATACCATCTTCCATCCTGATCCGTACTACCTAGCTGCTATTAGTCTTCGCACTTTCACTTCATTGAATACTTGACTATGGCTTGCCTAGTGTAGTCTACCTTCCACTGCATATCAATAGGTTCATTTCTATTGTTTGTCTTCGAAACTCTCATGTTTTGAAAACTTTCATATAAATCGCCTATTCACCCCCCTCTAGTCGATAACTAGCACTTTCAATTGGTATCAGAGCAAGGTACTCCCTTGTTCTGTGTGATTCGGTTTAACCACCTGGAGTTTTAGCTATGTCGACTGCAGGGATAATCAAAGTCTCCGCTGCTTGCCCCGTCTTCGATGGAACTGAATATCCCTACTGGAAGAATAAGATGCGCATGCATCTTGAAGCCATTGATGTCGACCTCTGGTATGTCATCAAGAATGGCGTTCCCAAGACTGGTGAAGGTGTCACCCCTGCTGATGTCAAGAAGTTCATTCAACTGGATTCTACTGCCAGGAACATCATCTGTGGTCATCTGACCAAAGGACAGTATGGCCGTGTGAGTGCTCTGGAAACGTCGAAGCTAGTCTGCGACTGGCTCTCCAAGGTCAACGAAGGCGTCTCAACCTAGAGAGATCAAAGGATCACTGTTCTTCGCAACCTCTTCAACCGCTTCAAGAGAAACGACAATGAGAATGTCCAGCTCGCGTTTGATCGCCTCACTGACATCACAAATGAGCTTCGTGCTCTCGGCGCCACTGAGATTACCAAGCATCAAATCGTCAAGACACTACTAAGATCACTTGACAGCTCGTTCGACACCCTTGCCCTCATGATACAAGAACGCCCTGACTTCAAGACACTCGATCCGTCTGATATACTTGAGAGGCTCAACACACATGAGTTCCAGCTATCTGAGAAAAGAGATATCTATGGTCCCAACTACGGCCGAACTCGTGCTTTGAAGGCAAAAGTTGTTTCCTCATCTGAAGAAGAATCTGACTGCAGTTCTGATGATCCTGAAGACATTGGAAAGGAACTTTCTATGCTTGTGAAGAAGTTCCAGAAGTTCACTAAGAAGAAGGGCTTCAAAAAGTCTTCACGGTCCAGCTCAAGAAATGATGAAGCTTCCACTCATGACTACAAGAAGAGAACATGTCACAAGTGCAAGAAACCTGGACACTACATCTCTGAGTGTCCACAGTGGGACAATGAGAACAAGAACAAGAAGAAGAGCAAGGAATATGATTCTGATGACAAGAAGAAGAAGAAATCCCCAAAGTCTTCTTCCAAGTCCTCATCCAAGTCTTCATCTCATAAGAAGAGCTCATCTAGCAAGGCTCGTGCTTTTGTCGGCAAGGAGATGGATTCAAAGGAGGAATCTACTTCTGAGGAGGCGGAGGTGGAGTCTGAGGAGGAGTCCGACCCTGGCGTTGCAAGTCTGGCTCTAGCTACAGCCTACGTTGCCAAGTCCATCTTCAACACTCAAGACAATGGCTCCGTCACCAACGCTGAAGCTAATGATAACGACGACTCTGCTCCCACCTACTGCTTCATGGCATGTGGTGCCAAGGTAAAATCACGCGATGCTTACTTTCAAACATCTAGTGAAGATGACTCTGATTGTGAATCCAAACCCAGCTACAAAACACTTGCTAAAATTGCGACTGAACAACAGAAAGCTATGGAACATACTCAAAAACTGTTAGATAAAAGCGATGACCTGTTGGACGCTGAAATGACCCGTTCTCAGTCCTTAATTGAAGACATAAAAAATCTTCATGTTAAGTACCAGGAACTTGAAAGTCGTCATGAAATGCTCTCAACAACTCATGAAAAACTCTCCTATGATTATCTTCAAAGGAAGCAAGAGCTTGAGAAATTGAGAGCGACTCATGAAGATCTTCAAAAAGAGAATGAGTCACTTCGCGCTCAACAGATCAGTTCCCCTCAGGAAGGATTTGAACCACCATATCTAAAATGCCTTGAGCGTGATAACGCTACTTCTGTTGCTGAATGTTCTACTGCTGCTACTGTTGCAATATCTTCAACTGCTGATGTGGTAACTAACCCCTCTGCTGAGGATACCACTACTATTGCTAATGAAAATGCTAGGTTGAAGACATTGTTTGAAACAGGGATGTACAAAAGTCTCAAAGGGCATCTGACACTGTGCGATGTCCTCAAAAAGCAGATTCTGAACCGAAACCCTAGGAAAGAGGGTGTTGGGTTCGAGAGGAAAATGAATGTTGATGGCTCCTACTGGAAGCCTGAGTAGTACCCCAAAACCACATGGGTTGCTGCAAAGGGACCTTCAGTGGATCCATCCACCTTATCTGGCTCCACTTGTGCTAACCCTATTATCATTGATGAATCCTTTGATGCAAACTATAAATTGTTTAAGAATCAGAATGGTGAAGTGATTGCCAGGTATATTGGTACTAACTGCAGGAATGGGCCACCTATGAAGAAGATCTGGGTTCCCAAAAGTTGTCTTGAGAATCTTCCTGTGAATGTCATCATGACACCACCTGGGAATAAGACAAATCCCAGTCCAAAGGATTCATATGGCCCAAAGGCTTCATACAGACAGAGGACTCACCTGAGTCACCCTAACGCCAATGTTTTGCAGGGAAACCATACTCAGACTTATGAATATGAGCGTGTTTCTTCAAACCGCTATGTTCATAAGACTAAGAACTTTTCTGCTTATTCATATGAGTATCATTCATCTCCTGCAAGGCTATTTGCTAGGGCTCCAAAGCCGAAGTTCTCAGATGCTGCACTTAGACTCATTGCTTCTAAGCCACCCCTGAAGATGTGGGTGGTTAAGAAGAATTAACTTTCTTTTGCAGGGAAAGGTCTCCAGTCGCAAATCAAAGGCGTCTGGTGCTATTGCTAGGGACCTAAAACATCTTGTAGGGTGCAAGATCAAATGCCCAAATGGTCTCACTATATATTTTGTTCCTGAATCGTTTGCCAATCATCCTATCAGTCCTAATCTTGATCTGAGCTTTGATAATCCTCTTGCCGTCAAATGTTTATGCTTCACAATACTCTTGGTGAAGCCTATCCCCCTAACTGTACTGTAGGGTATGACACCTCATGCTTCAGAATGGATTATGGACAGCAGATGCACTAATCATATGACTGGTGATCGAAGTCTTCTCATGGACTCAACCTTACGTCCATCTAACAAGAGTCACATCACATTTGCTGACACTGGTAAAAGCAAGGTATTGGGTCTAGGTAGAGTTGCAATCTCAAAGGATCAGCACATGGATAAAGTGATGCTTGTTGAATCCCTTGGTTTCAACTTAATGTCTGTCTCAATGCTTTGTGACTTGAACATGATTGTGATATTTGGAAAATATCGTTGCCTTGTACTTATGGAATTTGACAAGTCTCTAGTCTTTGAAGGGTACCGGAAAGATGATCTATACATGGTAGATTTCTCAGCAGGGCCACAGCTTGTCGTATGCCTTCTTGCAAAAGCTTCAGAGTGCTGGCTCTAGCATCGGAGGCTAGGGCATGCTGGCATGAAGAACTTACACACTCTCGCAAAGAAGAAGCATGTCATAGGCATCGAGGGCGTCAAGTTCAAGAAGGATCACTTGTGCGGTGCCTGCGAAGCTGGAAAGATGACTAGGGCCAAGCATCCCTCGAAGACAATCATGATGACATCTCAACCCTTCGAGCTGCTTCACATGGACTTATTTGGCCCTACTCACTACTCTACTCTCACTACAACTTCTTGTCTCTATGGCTTCGTCATTGTTGATGATTATTCTAGATATACATGGGTTCACATAATTCTCTACAAGACTGAAGTGCAGGACGTCTTCAGACGCTTCGCCAACCGTGCCATGAACAACTATCGCGTCAAGATCAAGCATATCAGGAGTGACAACGGCACAGAGTTCAAAAACACCAGCCTCGATCTGTACTTGGATACATTAGGCATCACTCATGAGTTCTCTGCTCCGTACACCCCTCAGCAGAATGGCATCGTGGAGCGCAAGAACAGAACACTCATTGAGATGGCTCGGACGATGCTTGATGAATACAAGACACCCAGAAAGTTCTGGCCTGAAGCTATTGATACTGCATGCCATGTCATCAACCGTGTTTATCTTCACAAGCTTCTGAAGAAAACATCCTATGAACTCCTCACTGGTAAGAAGCCAAATGTCAGTTACTTCAGAGTGTTTGGTGCTAGGTGCTGGATCAAGGATCCACATCACACTTCAATATTTGCACCGAAAGCACATGAAGGTTTTATGCTCGGTTACAGAAAGGACTCGCACTCCTACAGAGTCTTCAACCTCTTTCTCTATAAAGTGGTTGAAACAGTGGATGTGCGGTTCGGTGAGACTAACGGCTCACAAAGAGAGCACCTGCCAAATGTGCTAGATGAAGTTCCACCCAGTGAATCCATCAAGCTAATGGGAACTGGAGAAATCATATCGTCTGAAGCTCAGCCTGAAGAGGAACTTATCATTTCTGCACCTAATCAACCTGTAGACAATGCTCAGCCCGAAGACAATCCTCCCAACGATGACAATGATCAGCAAGAGCAAAATCTTCATCCAGTTCATCCTTGTGTTGCAAATGAAGTACAGATTGAGAAGATAATTGATAGCATCAATGCGCCTGGTCCACTCACTCGTTCAAGAGCAACACAACTAGCAAATTTCTGTGGGCACTTTGCTTTTGTCTCAATATCTGAACCTAAGAAAGTTGTTGAAGCCTTCATGGGACCTAAATGGATTCAAGCTATGCAAGAAGAGCTTCAACAGTTCAAGCTGAACAATGTCTGGGAACTTGTCAAGCGTCCTGACCCCCGCAAGCACAACATAATAGGCACAAAATGGATATATCGCAACAAACAAGATGAGCATGGTCAAGTTGTCAAAAACAAAGCTCGTCTCGTTGCTCAAGGGTACACTCAAATTGAAGGGATTGACTTCAATGAAACATTTGCTCCTGTGGCTAGGCTTGAAGCTATTCGCATACTGCTAGCCTATGCTAACCATCACAACATCTTGCTGTATCAAATGGATGTGAAGAGTGCATTTCTCAACGGCAAGATTGAAGAAGAAGTGTATGTCGCACAACCTCCTGGCTTTGAAGATCCAAAACATCCTGATATGGTGTACAAGCTAAACAAGGCATTGTATGGCCTCAAACAAGCCCCTCGCGCTTGGTATGACACGCTCAAAGACTTCCTGAAGAGCAAAGGCTTCAAACCTGGTTCCCTGGATCCCACACTCTTCACGAAGACATATGATGGTGAACTGTTTGTGTGCCAAATATATGTGGATGACATTATCTTCGGCCGCACTAACCAGAAGTACAGTGATGAGTTTGGACACATGATGCAAGAGCAATATCAGATGTCCATGATGGGTGAGCTGAAGTTCTTCCTTGGTCTTCATATTCGTCAACAAAGAAATGGCATCTTCATATCTCAAGAGAAATACCTCAAAGATTGTCTGAAGAAGTTTGGAATGCAAGACTGCAAAGGTTACACGACGCCAATGCCAACCAAGAGTCATCTGGGTCCTGACGCCAATGGTAAAGAGTTCGATCAAAAGGTATACCGCTCCATGATTGGTTCTTTACTTTATTTATGTGCATCTAGGCCAGATATTATGCTTAGTGTTTGCATGTGTGCTCGATTCCAAGCGGCACCAAAGGAATCGCATCACTTAGCTATGAAGCGAATTCTTCGATATTTGGCTTACACCCCAACATTAGGATTATGGTATCCAAAGGGCTCAGAGTTTGATCTAGTTGGATTCTCGGATGCTGATTATGCTGGTGACAAGGTGGATCGCAAGTCTACGTCAGGCACATGTCACTTTTTGGGACGATCACTTGTCTGTTGGTCTTCAAAGAAGCAGAACTGTGTATCACTCTCCACTGCTGAATCTGAATACATTGCTGCTGGATCATGCTGCGCTCAGCTTCTATGGATGAAGCAAACACTCAAGGACTATGGCATCCATCTAAAACAAGTACCACCCTACTGCGACAACGAAAGCACCATCAAGATTGCCAACAACCCAGTTCAGCACTCGAAGACAAAGCATATTGAAATTCATCATCACTTTCTCAGAGATCATGTCATGATGGAAGATATTGATATCATACACGTCAACACTGAAGAGCAACTGGCAGATATCTTCACAAAGCCCTTGGATGAGAAAAGGTTTTGCAAATTACGGTGTGAGCTAAATATCTTGGAATCCTCAAATGTCCTATGATCAGGCACACATCCTAACACTTATGCATGATGATGACTTAGATGTGCAACACACGAAGTAAAGTATATCTTCAATCAATGAAGACTTACATTCTAAGTGTGAATACATTAACGCGGAATTTGACTTCGGAGCGCCACGATAATTGTGCGCCGTGTCTGGGTCTAATACTTCCTATACGGTGGGTAACGCCACCACCAAATTCTTCTATTTTAAGTGTTTTTCTCATGGCGTTACATTTGCTATGTCTTCGCATTTGGTTTGTCTTCAATTTCAACTTGTCTTCATGATTATTTTCACTATGTTGATTTGGTTGCATTCTGATATATACATATATTAGTGTTCTGTCCTCTACAGCATTCACTTATAGCTATGTCTTCTCGTTTGAATCTTTTGAACTAAGTGAATGTGATCGGACCCTAACCTCTCTATGCTTCCTACCTCAAACTCTATCTATCCAAATCATATGCATTCTGTTGAAACTGTCGAATGTCTTCTCTGCGTCCTTGTCAGCAGAAGATACAGAGACAAACATTAAATCTGTTTTAAATGTTCAATTCTTATTGCCTGAAACCCGGAGAAGCCGGAACGACCATCCGACAGTCCAGGCGGGCGTGGGAACATGGGACAACTCCCAATGTGTTGCATGTTCGCCACGTGTCCCTCAGATGTGAACCGCCAAGGGCACCTGCATAATTGCGCTATGCCGTCCCTTTCCCTATAAATACCCGTCCAATCGCGGTCAAAATCCTTCTTCCACCTCTCCACCTCGACAAACCCTAGCGCCATCGCTAGCTCGACAACGCCGGCGACGAAGCGCTAAGCTGCCGCGACCTCTCCGACGCCGTCTTCACGCCGGCCGCGGACATCGTCTTCTCCGCCGCCGCCGTAGGTGTCCTCTGTCGCCAAGTGAGGGCACGGAAGATCGAACTGCTCGGCCTCATCTTCTACTCCGTCTAGCAGTTCATCGTGTGGTAAATTAAAACCCTCTTTTTACCATCTTTTTGATCCTATAGATTCATCCTTTCTTACCAAAAGTGGTTTCTGCCTCCACAAATTTGGATCTATCCTGTCTGCATCTCATATAATGCCTAGTATATTCACTTATGCTTCACACATAGTTAGATTCCTCACTTGTACTTATTCTTGGATTCGTACAAATCTGGAACCAACTCTCAACATATAAGTGAATGTCTTCGCGCTATGAGGTCAATGTCTTCTAAACTGATTTATCTTCAAAATCTTTTGAGAATGCATATGACCTCTTCCCCTTCCCTCGCATCTCTAATGCTGTCACAGGTACATGTCCGTGGGAGAATCCCTTGGTTATCATAGTCTGCATTCATTTGCAGAATTCTTACAGCATCACATCAACTCTCCCGAAGCCAGTTCCTGTCTAACCAGCAGATGGAAGCCTTTGACAGTGTTGAAGCCATTCAGTCTGAACTTCATGGCAACAGAGAAGTCTGCAAGGAAGGGTGGCAGACAGCGTCGTGGGAACACCTCAAGAGATTTGCCTCTTGACCTCTATGAGCTATACAAGACAGATCCATAGGAGGACTACAATCAGCGAAAAACCTGAATCCAATGGATTCGAAGAGATTGGGCAGAACAATGGTACAAGTACAGGTTCGTGACCCAGGAATATGCTGAGAATAATGCCATCAAGCGACCATGGGGAGACATTTTGTACAAAAATCTTCCACCCAGGTCCAGAGCTGAAGCCATTGAACAAGGCTTCTACCCTTGCATGGTCCGTGGACCACAGCCTGCAGATGCCGACCCATCTTCATTGCTATGGTGTCGTGACGACAATTTGTTCAAGCACAACTTCCAGTTTGCCAAGAACTCTGCCAAAGAAAACAAGAAGTCACGGGGATTAGACTTCAATCCAGGCCCCTCTGCTCCTCGTGCCGATGGCACACGCGAAGCTGAACCCAATCTTGTTGGGCCCTTCTACAACCTAGAAGGTCTCATCACTCATATTATGGTTCAAGGGACAACCGTGGATGAGCCTGCAGACGACGTTGATTCTGACGAAGCGCCTGCACCACCGAAGCCAAAGAAGCTGAAGAAACCTAAAGCTTCGAAGCCTTCCCCTGCACCAACAGCTTCACGAGTGAAGCCTCTGGCCACTACTCCTCCTGCACCGAGTGTGCAGTCTGAAGATCTCTCACGCATCTCCAAGTCTGAGAAGAAGAAAAAGAAGCCTATGCACTCCACTGGTCCAGCTCTGACCCTGCTGCTGTTCTAAGGAACGAGAATGACGCCATTGATCTGTCAAGTGACGACGATCTTGCTGATGACGCTCTTGAGCAGCTGATAAAGAGCAAGCAAGAGGCAGAAATCTTCAATGATTTGCCTCTCTTTGACGTGGAAGTATTGAACAACTTCATTGATGAGTGGTTTGACACCCCCAATCTCAGCTTTGACGATCTGCAACTTCCAATTGGCCTAAGCGTCTCCTTCCATGGAGCCATTGCTCCTGAGCTAGCTCTTGCTCAGAAAATTATTTAGCTGAAGCATAAGATCGATTATGAAAAGGCTCAGTTCAAGAAGCATGTGGCCAAGCTCAGCGTGGCAGACGTCCAGAACTTCAAGGTCATGCTGCATGAGCTCAAGGAAGCGTTTCACAAGAAACTTGATGAAGCCAAAGGTTCTCGGGAGCGCATGAAGATTCTCGCTGCCAAGTGTGTTCAAGCTTACAATGAAGCCGAGAAGCGCAAGGCACTTGGGCGTCCTGGCATCGACCCTAAGATGGCCACCAAGCAGACGAAGAAGCCATCTGTGGACCAAACTGAACCATCCAGGAGGGACGAACCTCGCATTGTCTTCCCAGCCAGTATGACAGGCGTGAAGCCTAAGGTCCCCACAGTGGCTTCAGAGCTTTAGAAGACAAGGGCAGCCGAAGCCAAGGCCAGAAAGTGCAAGACCAAGAACACCACAGATGATGCTCCACCCACCAAGAAGCGCAAGACCAAGAAGAGAGATCGGGCTGCTCCCACAGAGCCCCTTGTAGTCGAGCCGATTTCTGTTGCTCGTCCTGAGTCTGCACAACAAGAACGTCGAATAATAGTTCATGAGCCTGCTTCCATAGAGGCTCCTGAAGCTGAAGACATTCTAGCTGTTGACCCCACCGCAGCTGAAGACATTGGTCATCATGACAATGTTGAAGATGATGAAGTCCTTCCTCAGATCGAGCACAACGTGGTATCATCGCCTGTTCTTACGAACAGCGAACTCATCAGCATTGGTCGTCCATTGACGCCAACTGCTCAGGATGACTCATGGGCTGATCACCCACAAGGCTCCCCCCGTCAAGAAGAAACACCTGTTACTCCCACAACTCAATTCACCACTCCGGTGATTGAAGATGAAGACTTTGTGGCCCAACCAACTCCATCTCCACAAGCGTCGCCAGCATTTCGCAGGCTTCGCAAAGGACCAAGGCCACAGGTCACTCTGTCAAGTGTTCTAGAAGGAGAAGAGCGCCAATCCGTTTCACGCCAAGTCTTTCCTGAAGCCTCTCCAACTGTGAACAACCCCGAGACTGAAGCCAATGTGGCTGAAGATATTCCGGCCGCATCAGTCGATGACCAAGAAGAACCAAGAGAAGAAGAAGCACATGTTGCTACACCCCCTACCAACCAAGTTGTTCTCAAGGAGAACGTGTCTGACCCTCCAGCTACTCAAGTGGAGGTTAACAACATTGAGGCGGCCACCAACACCAACACTGAAGCCAATGACGTTGTCATGGCTGAAGCTAATGTGGCGCCTGAAGTCAATGAGGTGCCTGAAGTGATAGCACCTGAAGTCAATGCTGCACCTAATGCCAATCTGCAGCCTGAAGTCACTGCCACTGCCACTGCCACTGCTCCTGTACCGCCTCCCAGGCCACATACTATTGAGCAAGCATATAACTATGGTCAGCTGGTCACTGTCAGATGGCCTATTCGGGTTCCTCCTCCTGCTGCTGGTCCACAATTTGACTATCATGTCGCGCACAGGCCACAGGTCCAGTAGCTAAAGCCAAGACTGCCCAGGTTTCCAGGTACTGCCACTTCACCAGGGTCCTTCAATGCAAATGGCTTCATTGCGCACAACACTTTCTTTGATAGTGCCAAGAACCCCCAAGCCAAGGATTTCATCGGATCGGTTCTGGAGCTATCAACAGCGCAGTTATTATTCATGTGTTCTTTATGATCAGGGGCGCATCTTTCCTCATATGCGTCTTGACTGCGAAGCCATTGCTGGATTGCCATGCCTTGAAGAAGCCCTTGACTGCTTCCGTGATGTTGTCTTGCTAAACTTTGTAACTGATAAGGAGCATTGGAATGAAGAACTTCTGCTTCAATTTTATGCTACCCTCCACATTCGCGGATACAATAGGGATCCGAAGACTTGGGTCCATGAGTGGATGACAGGCAATGCCCATCATGAAGCCAAAGCTTTTGACATCATTGAGCTAACCGGCCTGCCCACTCCAGGAGAATTATATGAACCTGGTTGTCAGCTTCACCGCAATGCTCTGGAGAGTATCTTCCACAAGCCAGAGCCCAACATGAGCCAAATGCTGAGCATGATGAAGCCTCTGCCACATGACGCTGATCACCCAAAGGAGTTCTTTGTCGAAGATCTAGAGTATCTGCCACGCACTATTTATCACATCATCAGGCGAACTCTATGGCATGTCAAAGGACATTCTTCAGCAGCAAAACTTGAAGGAGAAATGAAGACTTTGGTCTTTTATATCTTCAATGGCATCATCTTCAATGCTCAAGACTTCTTTATCAGGAAGTTGGCTGCATCAGGCTCTGATCTCTTTGGACTGAAGTTCTACGCTCCGTGGGTCATGCGCCTCATCACGCCACACTCAGCTGTCAACTATCGGCCCTCTGCTCGCAACCATCTGATCTTTCTGCCAGAGGTTGATATGTCAGTTGAAGCCATATACCCAGAGCCCGCCAAGGAGCCTGTTTGTCTTCACAATGCTGATCACCAAAGCATCACGCAACCCACTGAAGGAGTCCAGGCAGTCACTTGTGTTTATCCTTTGGCTGGCAATACACGCTTACCTCACCGTGCTCAAACTGAAGCCACTGAAAGCACTATTGCTCAAAGGCCTCGGAAGCGATCTCGTGTTCTCAATGACCGAGAACTTCTCGTTGCCCTGCATCAGAGACAGAATAAGCATCACTTCTGGCTGAAGCGGCAGATGCAAAGCCTCTTGGTGGACGTCAATCGCATTCGCAATCTTGCCACCAAGCAGGGGTGGAGCCAGGATGAAACACCAGAGGGGGCAACGAGGTACAAAATTTCTTTTTCTTGAGAAATGTGTATATAAACTAATGGCTGGATCCTTTAAGAAACTAACCACACAAAGCATACATATGTGAAAGAAAAGCAAAAAATCGTATGAGCACACACGTAAATATGAAAATAAGTCATTGCCAAAATAAAAGTAAACTAACCACTTTAGGCACAATAAGTTGAGGAATATGAATATGTCGTTCCTTTTTGTTGGTACGTCCGTGAATTCTAGCCTTCAAGCTGTAGGAAAAAGGAAAGTGTTTAAATGTAAAGAGAGAATGTAAACGTTGACTGCTAAAAATATAAGCTTGAGCACATTACCTTCCATTTAGATGATTGATATTAAAATCTGTAAGTATCCTCCTTTTAGGTGGATCCTGAGTAACCTTGTTCAGATAGATCGACTATTTCAAGCATACTACCAGTTGCGGATTTTGTAAAAGAAATTGTCCATTAGCTTTCTAAATAAGTTGAAGTACATGAAGGCAGAATATTACTATAGTCCAGAGATTTATTCTACTCCCATGTGCTCAAACTTATTCATATGAAATTATTACATAAGCAAGATTAAATCAACCTAATTACCACGGAATCAGAATAGACTAAAAATATGAAAATTAGAAGCTAAAAATGAGAACTGAACCTAGGGCTTACCTTGATTGAAAGATTGATGAGTAGCGCACGTATTTTTTCTCCTTGGGACGGCGACCCGGCCGGCCAGCCGGGGTGCATGGTCCAGATCAAGGCTGATTGTCGGAGGGGAGGCCTGTATGTAGCTTAGAGTTGCAGGCGTTGACAGCTTCGGCTCGTCACGGTGGTCGCATGAGTAGCAGATTAGTCAGGAGCCAGGCGGCGGCGCATAGGTTTCCAGCAATTTGGCAAGCAACTGCCCGTATGCATCTGCCTGCTCGTATAATCTCTACATGGGCTGCAACTCACACATGAGTAGATGGGCTTTATATGACAAAAAAAATTAAGGAGTGGGGGCAAATAGCATGGGCTGAGCGGGGGCAACGATATTACCCTCGGCCTGGTATACGTGGGCAGAAAAATCGAGTGGGGGCATTCGCCCCCAAAACCTTGTACGTAGATTCGCCCCTGCCACCAAGAATGCCTTTGTTACACATGAAACCTGTCGGAGGTCATGGAAGAGTTTGACATTGCTCAGTGCTGAAGCAGATCTTCAAGACGATGGCTTCACTGAAAGATTCAAGTTTGACTCCACTCCTCCAAGGAATGTTGTTTTGCGTCGAACTCCGTCTCTTGAAGACTCTGATTATTCCTCCTCCGCTGCAACGGTGAATGCCAGAGTAATCGATGATCAAGATGATGCAACTTCACCTCCTCCAACTTCAGTGCATATCGACACTGCACCAAGTTCGTCTGCACCGCCAAACCCCGACGCCGACCCTGCATCCTCTCCTACTCCTTCTGGTAACGAGTAGAGGCTCTATGTCTTCAAACCTTTTTGGTCCTTACTGACAAAAGGGGGAGAAGCATATGAGTTGATAGTCTTCAAGCGGGTCCATATGGGCGGTTGCTTTATATTTTTCCTAGTGTTTACAACTCTGACTTTTGATACAGTCGGTTCTTTGAGTTGTAACAGTTAAACTTGATGGTCGTCTGCTACTTGTTTGCTATTCTGTGATGCGATGATAAATTCCGCATGTGCGATGATAAATTCCGCACTTAGTCATTTTACAGACGCCCATTTCTCATTATGCATGTCATTATCCTTGTTATATCAAATCATGCATGATGAATTTTCTTCATAAGTTGAAGAGGATCTCCACAAGTACAACCTGTCATGTGCATTTGCATTCCAAAAGCAAATTACTTATATGCACATCTTCAGGGGGGAGCCTTTTGCTACTTATGAAGACAATACCTCTATCCTTTACAATTTCACATACTTTTATCCTCGTTGAAAACTTCAACCAGTTTGTCATCAATCACCAAAAAGGGGGAGATTGTAAGTGCATCTAGTGCCACCCCTAGTTGGTTTTGGAGTATTGACGACAAACCTGGTTGAGGGACTAATGTGTTTGTGAGAATTGCAGGATAACACAGGTAGTAGTCCCTCATTGATTCGGTTTACCTACCGGAGATGACCCCTAAAAATGTATGAAGACATTGAAGACGATGGTGGTATGTGAAGATATTCACATTGAAGACTATGACAAGAGAAGGCATTGCGTGAAGACTATGGAGCGCAAAGACCTAGTTGTTTCGTTGTTTCTTTTGCTTCTTTGTTGAGTCGTAGGAACCACCGTACTGTTAAGTGGGGTCCCAGTGAACAAAGTCAGTGTGACTGAAGTGATGCTCAACCAAAATCCTATGTCTTCGAGTGAAGATAATGAGAGCAAATCTTATCCAGAGCTGGATGAGTGAGCTTTACTTGTAGCCCAAGTCAAGCTGCCGCGTGTGTTTGAAATCTGACCGTTGGAACACGTGTCAGTTCCTTAGTGACCCAGGGTCATTTCGGACAAATCAGGTCAGGTTGCCTAGTGGCTATAAATAGCCCACCCCCTACACCATAAATTGGTGGCTGCTCAGAGTTAGTGCACGGCTTTTGTCGTTTGAGAGCAACCCACCTCCGAAGCTTTTTAGAGAGAGAAATCCTTGCGAGGACAAAGCCCAAACACCCAGAGCCAAAGAGTGTTAGGCATCACTGAAGTCTTTCTGTCCGCCTGACCTGGAGACTTGTTACACTTGAGGACTGTGAATCCTCCAGCCGGTTAGGCGTTACACTCTGAGCATCCAAGAGTCATTGTGGATCGCCGGTGAACAAAGTCTGTAAAGGTTTGGAAGTCTACCTTGAAGACTTACCAGAGTAATTGGGTGAGGACTGGGTGTCCTTAGCTCAAGGGGAAAAAGGTGAAGACGCGGTCTTCTGAGTTAAATCTCAGCCTCCCTAACCAAACGTACAGTTGTCACAGCAACTGGAACTGGTCCAACAAATCATGTGTCCTCAGCAAGTGACTGGTTCTATCCTCTCCCTCTCTTTACTTACAGTTTGTCTTCGTGAAGTCATTGCTTGTTTGCTTTACCTATTTGTCTTCACTGTGTGACTTCTATCGTTCTTTGGCTTCATAACATCTTCCATCCTGATCCGTACTACCTAGCTGCTATTAGTCTTCGCACTTTCACTTCATTGAATACTTGACTATGGCTTGCCTAGTGTAGTCTACCTTCCGCTGCATATCAATAGGTTCATTTCTATTGTTTGTCTTCGAAACTCTCATGTTTTGAAGACTTTCATAAAAATCCCCTATTCACCCCCTCCCCTCTAGTCGATAACTAGCACTTTCACTATGTCAAAGAATTTATTGAGAGAATGACCGTTGCTTTGGAAGAAAATAATGATATGCATGAATCTATAGATAATTATGATTCTGATGATTTGATTGAAATATCCCATGATGAACATGATGCTTGTTATTCTTAGGGTCGTGAAGCCAATATTTATGGAGATGAATTTGCTATAATTCCTTATGTTAAACATGAGATTGTTGCTATTGCACCCATACTTGATAGTTCCTTGAATCAAAAGCATGATTGCAATGATGTTATTATAAATTCTATTAATGTCAATTATGCTAAAAATATGCAAAACCCTAAGCTTGGGGATGCTAGTTTTGCTATGTCCACTACTTGTTGCAATGATCATGATTGGGGTGATTCTTCTTATGATCTTGAAAATTTATATTAAGCCCCATGATGAATATGAGATTGATAATAATGTTTGAAATAATATTGAAAGTGGGTTTGGAAGAGTGTCAACTTTAGATCCCACATATTTGGAGAATGTTCAATCATATGAAATTTTTGATAAAAGTGGGTTTGGAGAGGTCTTGACTTTAGTTAATGTTGATCCCACTATTTTGGAAGAGTGTCAACTTCGCATGCATGTGGACCGTGTTGAGAATATTTTATGTGATAGCTATGTTGTTGAATTTGATTATGATCCTACATGTAATTATTATGAGAGAGGAAAATATGGTTGTAGAAATTTTCATGTTACTAAATTACCTCTCTTCATGTTGAGATTGCTATCGTCTCTTTCTTCTTCCTTGCATATGCTAGTTTTTGCTTGCCTTGATAATTTGTTTGCTTATAAAATTCTTATGCATAGTAAGTATGTTAGACTTAGATGTGTTTGTCATGTGTTTTATAATGCTCTCTCTGTGCTTCAATTCTTCTCTCTTATGTGTGCATCATTGAAATTATCAATGCCTAGCTAAAAGGCTTTTTAAAAAGCACTTGTTGGGAGACAACCCAATATTTTTCCTTGCTATTTTTCAAAAAATAATTCATCTAGACTCTGGTTAGATGTGGTTTTGTGTTTTAATTAGTGTTTGTGCCAAGTAAGACCTTTGGGATAGCTTACGATGATAGTTGATTTGATCTTGCTGAAAAACAGAAACTTTTGCGCTCAGGAAAACAATTCTCACTTTTAATAGAAGAGTGCTTTTGATTTGATTCTTTATGAAGAAGATTAATAAACGAGTTGCTTAGGTCTTCCTAATTTTTCAGAATTTTTGGCGTTACATAAGTATTCGAACTAGCCAGATTGCTACAGACTGTTCTGTTTTTGACAGATTTTGTTTTCTATGTGTTGTTTGCTTATTTTGATGATTCTATGGGTAGTATCCGGGGGTACGAACCATGTAAAAGTTGGAATACAGTAGATATTACACCAATATAAATAAATAATGAGTTCACAACAGTGCCAAAAGTGGTGATTTATTTTCTTATACTAACGGATCTTATGAGATTTTCTGTTGAGTTTTGTGTTGTGAAGTTTTCAAGTTTTGGGCAAGGATTTGATGGACTATGCAATAAGGAGTGGCAAGAGCCTAAGCTTGGGGATGCCCAAGGGACCCCAAGGTAATATTCAAGGACAACCAAGAGCCTAAGCTTGGGGATGCCCCGGAAGGCATCCCCTCTTTCGTCTTCGTCTATTGGTAACTTTACTTGAGGCTATATTTTTATTCACCACATGATATGTGTTTTGCTTGGAGCGTCTTTTATGATTTGAGTCTTTGCTTTTTAGTTTGCCACAATCATACTTGCTGTACACACCTTTTGAGAGAGACACACATGAATCGTGATTTATTAGAATACTCTATGTGCTTCACTTATATCTTTTGAGCTAGGCAATTTTGCACTAGTGCTTCACTTATATCTTTTTAGAGCACGGCGATGGTTTTATTTTATAGAAATTGATGAACTCTCATGCTTCCCTTATATTATTTTGAGAGTCTTTAAACAGCATGGTAATTTGCTTTGGTTATAAATTTAGTCCTAATATGATAGGCATCCAAGAGGGATATAATAAAAAAAATCATATAAAGTGCATTGAATACTATGAGAAGTTTGATTCCTTATGATTGTTTTGAGATATGAAGATGGTGATATGAGAGTCATGCTAGTAAGTAATTGTGAATTTGATAAATACTTGTGTTAAAGTTTGTGACTCCGGTAGCATGCACGTATGGTGAACCATTATGTGATGAAGTCGGAGCATGATTTATTTATTGATTGTCTTCCTTATGAGTGGCGGTTGGGGACGAGTGATGGTCATTTCCTACCAATCTATCCCCCTAGGAGCATGCGCGTAGTACTTCGTTTCAATAACTAATAGATTTTTGCAATAAGTATGTGAGTTCTTTATGACTAATATTGAGTCCATGGATTATACGCACTCTCACCCTTCCACCATTGCTAGCCTCTTTAGTACCACGCAACTTTCGCCGGTGCCATAAACCCACCATATACCTTCCTCAAAACAGCCACCATACCTACCTATTATGGCATTTCCATAGCCATTCCGAGATATATTTCCATGCAACTTTCCACCGTTCCGTCTATTATGACACGCTTCATCATTGCCATATTGCTTTGCATGATCATGTAGTTGACATCGTATTTGTGGCAAAGCCACCGTTCATAATTCTTTCATACATGTCACTCTTGATTCATTGTACATCTCGGTACACCCCGGAGGCATTCATATGGAGTCGTATATTGTTCTAAGTATCGAGTTGTAATTCTGGAGTTGTAAGTAAATAAAAGTGTGATGATCTTCATTATTAGAGCATTGTCCCATGTGAGGAAAGGATGATGGAGACTATGATTCCCCCACAATTCGGGATGAGACTCCGGACGAAAAAAAAGAGGCAAAAAATGAGAGAAGGCCCAAATAAAAAATAAATAAATAATGAGAGAAAAGAGAGAAGGGCAATGTTACTATCCTTTTACCACACTTGTGCTTCAAAGTAGCACCATGATCTTCATGATAGAGAGTCTCCTATATTGTCACTTTCATATACTAGTGGAAAATTTTCATTATAGAACTTGTCTTCTATATTCCAATGATGGGCTTCCTCAAATTGCCCTAGGACTTTGTGAGCAAGCGAGTTGGACGCACACCCACTTAGTTTATTTTTGAGTTTCATAAACTTATAGCTCTAGAGCATCCGTTGCATGGCAATCCCTACTCACTCACATTGATATATATTGATGGGCATCTCCATAGCCTGTTGGTACGCCTAGTTGATGTGAGACTATCTCCTTCTTTTTGTCTTCTCCACAATGATACGTCCATTTTGCATCATGTTTTCTTACTATTATTTATAATGTTTTATCCATAATAATGCTTTTTGGAGTAATTCTAATGCCTTTTCTCTCATAATTTGCAAGGTACACACCAAGAGGGAGAATTCCGGTGGCTGGAAATCTCGACCTGAAAAAGCTATGTCAGGCCACCTATTCTGCACAACTCCAAACAAGTTGAAACTTCACGGAGATTTTTTATGGATTATTTAAGAATTATTGGAGCAAATAACTACCAAAGGGGGCCCACCGGGTGGGCACAACCCACCTGGGCGCCCCAGGGAGCCCAGGCGCGCCCTGGTGGGTTGTGCCCTCCTCGGCCCACCTCCGGTGCCCATCTTCTGGTACATAAGTCATTTTGACCTAAAAAAAATAAGGAGAAGGCTTTCGGGAAGGAGCGTCGCTGTCTCGAGGCGGAAATTGGGCAGGAACACTTTTGCCCTCTGGTGGAGCGATTCCGCCGGGGGAACTTCCCTCCCGGAGGGGGAAATCATCGTCATCATCATCACCAACAACTCTCCCATCTTGGGGAGGGCAATCTCCATCAACATCTTCAACAACACCATCTTATCTCAAACCCGAGTTCATCTCTTGTATTCAATCTTGTTACCGGAACTATAGATTGGTGCTTGTGGGTGACTAGTAGTGTTGATTACATCTTGTAGTTGATTACTATATGGTTTATTTGGTGGAAGATTATATGTTCAGATCCATTATGCTATTTAATACTCCTCTGATCATGAACATGTTTATCATTTGTGAGTATTTACTTTTGTTCTTGAGGTCACGGGAGAAATCATGTTGCAAGTAATCATGTGAATTTGATATGTGTTTGATATTTTGATAGTATGTATGTTGTGATTCCCTTAGTGATGTCATGTGAACGTTGACTACATGACACTTCACCATATTTTGGCCCTAAGGGAATGCATTGTGGAGTAGCAATTAGATGATGGGTTGCGAGAGTGACAGAAACTTAAACCCCAGTTTATGCGCTATTCCGTAAGGGATCGATTGGATCCTAGAGTTTAATGCTATGGTTAGAATTTATTTTTAATACTTTTCTCGTAGTTGCGGATGCTTGCGGGAGGGTTAATCATAAGTAGGAGGTTTGTCAAAGTAAGAACAGCACCTAAGCACCTCTCCACTCACATGTCAAATTATCAAAGTAGCGAGCACAAATCGAACCAACATGATGAAGGTGACTAGATGAAATTCCCGTGTACCCTCAAGAACGCTTTGCTTATCATAAGAGACCGTTTTGGCCTGTCCTTTGCCTCAAAAGGATTGGGCTACCTTGCTGCATACTTGTTACTATTATCGTTACTTGCTCATTACAAATTATCTTGCTATCAAACTACCCGCTACTTTCAATTTCAGCACTTGCAGACATTACCTTACTGAAAACTACTTGTCATTTCCTTCTGCTCCTCGCTGGGTTCGACACTCTTACATATCGAAAAGAGGTACAATTGATCCCTTATACTTGTGGGTCATCAAGGCTATTTTCTAGCACCGTTGCCGGGGAGTGAAGCGCCTTTGGTAAGTGGAATTCGGTAGGGAAACATTTATATAGTGTGCTGAAATTTATTGTCACTTGTTACTATGGAAAACAATCCTTTGAGGGTTTTGTTCGGGGTATCTTCACCTTGTCCGGAACCACAATTAACTACCCCTCAACCTACTGCACCTACTGAAAATATTGAATATGAAATTCCTTCGGGTATGATCGAACAACTGCTAGCTAATCCTTATGCAGGGGATGGAACAGAACATCCTGATATGCACTTGATATATGTGGAACAAATTCGTGGATTGTTTAAGCTTGCAGGTTTACCCGGAGATGAGGTGATGGAAAAGGTTTTCCCTTTATCTTTGAAGGGAAAATCATTGGCATGGTATAGGCTATGCGATGATATTGGATCATGGAATTGGAATTGATTGAAATTGAAGTTCCACCAGAAATTTTATCCTATGCATCTAGTTCATCGTGAACGGAATTGTATATATAATTTTTGGCCTCATGAAGGAGAAAGTATCGCTCTAGCTTGGGGAGGATTAAGTCAATGTTATATTCATGCCCCAATCATGAGCTCTCAAGAGAAATTATTATCCAGAACTTTTATGCTCGGCTTTCTCGTAATGATCAAACCATAATTGATACTTCTTGTGCTGGTTCTTTTATGAAGAAAACTATTGAATTCCGGTGGGATCTTTTGGAAAGAATTAAACGCAACTCTGAAGATTGGGAACTCGACGAAGGTAAAGAGTCAGGTATAAAGCTTAAGTATGATTGTGTTAAACCTTTTATGAATATCGATGCTTTTCAAAAGTTTAGCACTAAATATGGACTTGACTCTGAGATAGTAGCCTCCTTTTGTGAATCATTTGCTACTCATGTTGAACTCCCTAAAGAGAAGTGGTTTAAATATCACCCACCTATTAAAGAAGAAATTAAAGAACCAGTACCATTTAAAGAAGAAACTATACTTTATAATGTTTATCCAGTTGTCCCTTCTGCTTATATTGAGAAACCACCTTTTCCTGTTAGGATAAAGGAACATGCTAAAGTTTCAACTGTGGTTAACAAAAGTTATATTAGAACACCTAAACCTGATGAACAAATTAAAGTAGAAACTAGCATTGCTATGGTTAAAGATCTCTTGGAACAATATATAGATGGGCATGTTATTTACTTCTGTGAAGAAGCTGCTAGAATTGCTAAACCTGATAAAAAAAGATAAACATAGACCTGTTGTGGGCATGCCTGTCATCTCAGTTAAAATAGGAGATCACTGTTATCATGGTTTATGTGACATGGGTGCTAGTGCGAGTGCTATTCCTTACACTTTATATCAAGAAATTATGAAAGACATAGCACCTGCTGAGATAGAAGAAATAGATGTTACTATTAAACTTGCTAATAGAGACACTATATCACCAATTGGGATTGTTAGCGATGTTGAAAGTCTTGTGTGGGAAAATAAAATACCATACTGATTTTCTTGTTCTTGGTTCCCCACAAGATGACTTCTGTCTCATTATCTTTGGTAGACCTTTCTTGAACACAGTTAATGCTAAGATAGATTGTAAGAAACAAACTATCGGTGTTAGCTTTGGTGATGAGTCTCATGAGTTTAATTTTTCCAAGTTTAGTAGAGAACTTCATGAAAAAAGAATTACCTAGTAAGGATGAATTAATTGGTCTTGCTTCTATTGTTGTGCCACCTACTGATCCTTTAGAACAATATTTGCTAGACCATGAAAATGATTCACATATGCATGAAAGAAATTAAGTAGATAAGATTTTCTTTGAACAACATCCTCTGCTTAAACACAATTTGCCTATTGAAACTCTGGGAGGTCCTCCTCCACCTAAAGGTGATCCTGTGTTTGAATTAAAACAATTGCCAGACACTTTGAAATATGCTTATCTTGATGAAAAGAAAATATATCATGTTATTATCCGTGCTAACCTTTCAGAACATGAAGAAGAAAGATTATTGAAAGTTCTAAGGAAGCACCGAGCTGCTATTGGATATAATCTTGATGATTTAAAGGGCATTAGTCCCACTCTATGTCAGCACAAAATTAATATGGAACCTGATGCTAAACCCGTTGTTGATCACCAACATCGGTTAAATCTGAAGATGAAAGAGGTGGTAAGAACGGAAATATTAAAACTTCTGGAAGCAGGTATAATCTATCCCATAGCTGATAGTAGATGGGTAAGTCATGTTCATTGTGTCCCTAAGAAAGGAGGTATTACCGTTGTTCCTAATGATAAGAATGAACTTATTCCACAAAGAATTGTTACAGGCTATAGAATGGTAATTGATTTCAGAAAATTAAATAAAGCAACTAGAAAAGATCATTACCCTTTGCCCTTTATTGATCAAATGCTTGAAAGATTATCTAAGCACACACACTTTTGCTTCCTTGATGGATATTCTGGCTTTTCACAAAATACCTGTTTCTCAACCTGATCAAGAAAAGACCACTTTTACTTGTCCTTTTGGAACCTATGCTTATATACGTATGCCTTTTGGTTTATGTAATGCATGCTACCTTTCAAAGATGCATGACTACTATATTCTCTGACTTTTGTGAAAAGATTGTTGAGGTTTTCATGGATGACTTCTCTGTTTATGGGAAGTCTTTTGATGATTGTTTAAGCAATCTTGATCGAGTTTTGCAGAGATGTGAACAAACAAATCATGTCTTGAATTGGGTGAAGTGCCACTTTATGGTTAATGAAGGCATTGTCTTGGGTCATAAAATTTCTGAAAGAGGTATTGAAGTGGACCAAGCTAAGGTTGATGCCATTGAGAAAATGCCATGTCCTAAGGACATCAAAGGTATTCGTAGTTTCCTAGGTCATGCTGGTTTCTATAGGACATTTATCAAAGACTTTTCTAAAATTTCTAGGCCTCTTACTAGTCTCTTGCAGAAGGATATTCCTTTTGTTTTTTATGATGATTGTTTGGAAGCCTTTGAAACACTCAAGAAAGCCTTAATTTCTGCACCTATTGTTCAACCACCTGATTGGAACTTGCCTTTTGAAATTATGTGTGATGCCAGTGATTATGTTGTTGGTGCTGTTCTAGGACAAAGAGTTGATAAGAAATTGAATGTTATTCATTATGCCAGTAAAACTCTAGATAATGCTCAAAGAAATTATGCTACTACTGAAAAAGAATTCTTAGCAGTGGTGTTTGCTTGTGATAAATTTAGACCTTATATTGTTGACTCCAAAGTAACTGTTCACACAGACCATGCTGCTATTAAATATCTTATGGAAAAGAAAGATGCTAAACCTAGACTTATTCGTTGGGTTCTCTTGTTACAAGAATTTGATTTACATATCATTGATAGAAAAGGAGTTGAGAACCCCGTAGCTGGTAACTTGTCTAGGCTTGAAAATGTGCTTGATGACCCACTACCTATTGATGATAGTTTTCCCGATGAGCAGTTAGCTGCAATAAATGTTGCTAATAATACTCCTTGGTATGCTGACTATGCTAATTACATTGTTGCTAAATATTTACCACCTAGCTTTACATACCAACAAAAGAAAAAATTCTTCTACGATTTAAGACATTACTTTTGGGATGACCCACATCTTTATAAAGAAGGAGTAGATGGTATTATTATACGTTGTGTACCTAAGCATGAACAGGGACAAATCCTACATAAATGTCACTCCGAAGCTTATGGAGGGCATCATGCTGGGGATAGAACTGATCACAAGGTATTGCAGTCTGGATTTTATTGGCCTACTCTCTTCAAGGATGCCCGTAAGTATGTCTCATCTTGTGATGAATGTCAAAGAATAGGTAATATCGGTAAGCGTTAAGAAATGCCTATGAATTATTCACTTGTTGTTGAACCATTTGATGTCTGGGGATTTGATTACATGGGACCTTTTCCTTCCTCTAATGGGTATACACATATTCTGGTTGCTGTTGATTATGTAACTAAATGGGTAGAAGCTATTCCAACTAGTAGTGCTGATCACAACACCTCTATTAAAATGCTTAAGTTATTTTTCCCAAGGTTTGGAGTCCCTAGTTATTTAATGACTGATGGTGGTTCACACTTTATTCATGGTGCTTTCCGTAAAATGCTTGCCAAGTATGATGTTAACCATATAATTGCATGACCATATCATCCTCAGTCTAGTGGTCAAGTGGAACTTAGCAATAGAGAAATAAAATTAATTTTGCAAAAAACTGTCAATAGGTCTAGGAAGAATTGGTCTAAGAAATTAGATGATGCACTTTGGGCTTATAGAACAGCTTATAAAAATCCTATGGGTATGTCTCCTTATAAAATCATTTATGGAAAGGCTTGTCATTTGCCTCTTGAGTTAGAACATAAATCATTTTTGGCAGTTAAAGAACTCAACTATGATTTCAAACTTGCTGATGAAAAGAGGTTATTTGATATAAGCTCATTAGATGAATGGAGAACCCAAGCTTATGAAAATGCAAAATTATTCAAAGAAAAAGTTAAAAGATGGCATGATAAAAGAATTCAAAAGTGTGAGTTTAAAGTTGGAGAATATGTTCTTTTGTACAACTCATTTCAGGTTCTTTACAGGAAAGCTCCTCTCAAAATGGGAAGGTCCATATGTCATCGAGGAGGCTTACCGGTCTGGAGCCATCAAAATAAATAATTATGAAGGTACTAACCCAAAGGTTGTCAATGGGCAACAAATAAAGCATTATATCTCAGGTACGCCCATTAAGGTTGAAAGTAATATTATCCAAACTTTGACACCGGAAGAACACATAAAAGAGTCCTTCCGGAACACTCCAGAATCGTGAAAATAAGGAGGTACGTGATACGGTAAGTAAACGAACTCCGAAAAATCCGCAAAAATATTTTTTATCAATTTTGGAATATTTTAGAATTTTGGAAATAAAGAAACTCCCAGGAAGCATCCCTTGGTGGGCACAAGACACCAGGGCGCGCCAGGCATGCCTGGCGCGCCCAGGTGGGTTGTGCCCACCTAGGACACCTTTCGTGCTTAGTTTTTCTTCCATGTACTTGTCCCCCGAGATAAAAAATCTATATATACTTCCCTAACCTGTTAATCACCGTATCTCAAAGAAATCCTCTGTTCTCTTTTCTTGTTGTTTTTCTGCGTAGATCTGAAAATATGTCATCTCAAGACTCTGAGGGAGAGAGCTATGTTGCTGATCTCATCGCAAACCCCAAGTCCTATGGGGATGAGAAGCACTATGGCTGGACCTCCGAAGATGATGAAGATGAATCGATTCCTCCCCGGTTCAAAAACGAAAGCATGGAGGCGTTATGCAAGAGGATAATAAAACTCGAGATAGATAATTGCGAGTTGGTGATGGAGAATTTTACTCTTAGTTAGAAGCTGAAGGAAGCAAAGGGCAAATCCTCTACCTTCTTACCACCACCATTACCTTCTTCATCAGCAGCACCATCTTCTTCACCACCAAAGGAGAACTGAGTATCGGATATGGGCACTCCCCTTGGCTTCCGCCAAGCTAGGGGGAGGTGCCCCGGTATCGTATCACCCCACTATCTTTTTGTTTTTACTTATCTTAGTTCAATTTTTTGCTTTAGATGAAATAAAGTTTATTTCGATCCTTTCTTCTTTGAGAGTTTGCTTACTGATCTATCATTGTAATCGTGTGCAAGTTATATAATAAAGTTTAGTTTGAGTTTTTGCTTTCTTTACTTTCATGTTGCAAATAAAGAAAAGAAAAGAGAAAGGAAATAAATAAAAGAAAGCAAATAAATCAATAGGTCATATACTAATCCTATGGTAGGTGATGGCACCACATAAGGAAAAGTATAAGTAGAAAATTTTATTAGAGATTGACAAACATAGCATTAGTCAATGATGCAAATCATGGAAGGTTAATAAGGGAAGAGAAGATTCACATATAAATATACTATCCTAGAAATCTTTTGTGATTGTGAGCCCTCATCAAAATATTATATGCCAAAATTGTTGACGTTGGACAAGGAAGACAACGTAATGGTTTATGTTTGTTTATATTCACATAGAAGTCATATTGTCATAGATCCTTCAACATGTGGTGCTTGCCCCTATCTTTGCTAGCCAAAAATTACGCACTAAGTAGAGATACTACTTGTGCATCCAAAAACCCTTAAACCCAAATCTTTTTCAAGTGTCCACCATACCTACCTAGGGATTGAGCAAGATCACTCAAGTAAGTTGTCATCGGTGCAAAAAGGCAACAAAAATTGCTTCTAAATATGTGAGATCATTTAGTGTAAGAGAAAATTGAGCGTTGTACGAACTTGGATGACAAAGAATAAAAGCGACAGACTGCATAATAAAGGTTGTCATCTTAAGGGGCAATACAACGTGACGTTCTCTTGCACTAAGGGATTGAGCATGCAAACAAATAAGCGCATGGCAACCTCTGCTTCCCTCTGCGAAGGGCCTATCTTTTACTTTCATGTATTTACTTTTATGCAAAGAGTCAAAGTTTACCTTCTATTCCTTTTTATTTTTCTCTTTTGGCAAGCATCATGTGGTGAGGAAAGATCTAGGCACATATGTCCAGTTGAATATAGATAGCATGAGTTATTATTGTTGACATCACCCTTGAGGTGAGTATGTTGGGAGACGAAACTATAAGCCCCTATCTTTCTATGTGTCCGGTTGAAACGTTTTGCTCATGTGTACAAGGTGAGTGTTAGCAATCATAGAAGACTATATGATGGTTGATTATGTGGACTTGCATAAAGGCTCCAACACGTGACTCTTCCTGAAAAGATGATGAATTGTAGTTGCAAAGTTGACTGAGAACATAGTTTGTTGGTTTTTAATAGAGTTTTTGCTTCATACTTCGATTATGTGATGAACCGTTACTTATTCATGAGAAGTGTATGATAAAAGTTATATGATAAAAGTCTTACGTTTAAATTTGTTGCTATTATAATAATCAACATGATGCTTCTATGTCTGTATTTTGTTTTTATCGACACCTCTCTCTCAAAGCATGTGGACATGTCTTTCGATTTCGGTTTTTGCTTGAGGACAAGCGAGGTCTAAGCTTGGGGGAGTTGATACGTCCATTTTGCATCATGTTTTCTTACTGTTATTTATAATGTTTTTATCCATAATAATGCTTTTTGGAGTAATTCTAATGCCTTTTCTCTCATAATTTGCAAGGTACACACCAATAGGGAGAATTCCGGCAGCTAGAAATCTGGACCTGAAAAAGCTACGTCAAGCCACCTATTATGCACAACTCCAAACAAGCTGAAACTTCACGGAGATTTTTTTATGGATTATTTAAGAATTATTGGAGCAAATAACTACCAGAGGGGGCCCACCAGGTGGGCACAACCCACCTGGGCGCACCACGGAGCTCAGGCGCGCCCTAGTGGGTTGTGCCCTCCTCGGCCCACCTCCGGTGCCCATCTTCTGGTACATAAGTCATTTTGACCTAGAAATAATAAGGAGAAGGCTTTCGGGACGGAGCGCCACTGTCTCGAGGCGGAACTTGGGCAGGAGCACTTTTGCCCTCCGGTGGAGCGATTCCGCCGGGAGAACTTCCCTCCCGGAGGGGGTAATCCTCGTCATCATCATCACCAACAACTCTCCCATCTTGGGGAGGGCAATCTCCATCAACATCTTCAACAACACCATCTCATCTCAAACCCTAGTTCATCTCTTGTATTCAATCTTGTTACCAGAACTATAGATTGGTGCTTGTGGGTGACTAGTAGTGTTGATTACATCTTGTAGTTGATTAGTATATGGTTTATTTGGTGGAAAATTATATGTTCAGATCCATTATGCTATTTAATACTCCTCTGATCATGAACATGATTATCATTTGTGAGTAGTTACTTTTTTCTTGAGGTCACGGGAGAAATCATGTTGCAAGTAATCATGTGAATTTGATATGTGTTCGATATTTTGATAGTATGTATGTTGTGATTCCCTTAGTGGTGTCATGTGAACATCGACTACATGACACTTCACCATATTTTGGGCCTAAGGGAATGCATTCTGGAGCAGAAATTAGATGATGGGTTGCGAGAGTGACAGAAACTTAAACCCCAGTTTATGCGCTATTTCGTAAGGGACCGATTGGATCCTAGAGTTTAATACTATGGTTAGAATTTATTCTTAATACTTTTCTCGTAGTTGTGGATGCTTGCGGGAGGGTTAATCATAAGTAGGAGTTTTGTTCAAGTAAGAACAGTACCTAAGCACCGCTCCACCCACATGTCAAATTATCAAAGTAGCGAGCTCAAATCGAACCAACATGATGAAAGTGACTAGATGAAATTCCCGTGTACCCTCAAGAACGCTTTGCTTATCATAAGAGACCATTTTGGCCTATCCTTTTCCTCAAAAGGATTGGGATACCTTGTTGCATACTTGCTACTATTATCGTTACTTGCTCGTTACAAATTATCTTGCTATCAAACTACCCGCTACTTACAATTCCAGCACTTGCACACATTACCTTACTGAAAACTACTTGTCATTTACTTCTGCTCCTCGTTGGCTTCGACACTCTTACTTATCGGAAAGATCTAGAATTGATCCCCTATACTTGTGGGTCATCACACAACCACCTTCTATTCCACCTATAGTGTTATATCCATGGCTCACGCTCATGTATTACGTGAAAGTTGAAAAGGTTTGGGAAGATCAAAAGTATGAAACAATTGATTGGCTTTTCGTCGGGGTTGTGCATGATTTGAATATTTTGTGTGATGAAGATGGAGTATAGACAGACTATATGACTTTGTTGGGATAAGCTTCTTTGGCCATGTTATTTTGAGAAGACATAATTGCCTTGTTAGTATGCTTGAAGTATTATTTTTTATGTCAATATTAAACTTTTGTTTTGAATCATACGGATCTGAACATTCATGCCACAATAAAGAAATTAGATGGATAAATATGTTAGGTAGCATTCCACATAAAAAATCTGTTTTTATTATTTACCTACTTGAGGACGAGCAGGAATTAAGCTTGGGGATGCTTGATATGTCTCCAATGTATCTATAATTTTTTATTGTTCCATGCTATTATATTATCTGTTTTGGATGTTTTATATGCATTATTATGCTATTCTATATTATTTTTGGGACTAACCTATTAACCTAGAGCCCAGTGCTAGTTCCTGTTTTTTCCCTGTTTTTGAGTTTCACAGAAAAGGATTACCAAACGGAGTCCAAACGGAATAAAACCTTTGCAATGATCTTTCTTGGACCAAAAGACAACCAAGAGACTTGGAGATGAAGTCGGAGTAGCCACGAGGCGGCCACAGGGAGAAGGGCGCGCCCCCACCCTTGTGGGCCCCTCATGCACCTCCTGACCTAATTCTTGCGCCTATACATTCCCATATATTCCCAAACCAATAGAGGCACCACAAAAACACTTTTCCACCGCCTCAACCTTCTGTCCCCGTGAGATCCCATCTAGGGAGCTTTTTCGGCACCCTGCTGGAGGGGTATTCGATCACAGAGGGCTTCTACATCAACTCTATTTCCCTTCCGATGAAGCGTGACTACTTTACCACAGACCTACGGGTCCATAGCTAGTAGCTAGGTGGCTTCTTCTCTCTCTTTGATTCTCAATACCATGTTCTCCTTGATGTTCTTGGAGATCTATTCGATGTAATACTTTTTTGCGGTGCGTTTGCCGAGATCAGATGAATTGTGGATTTATGATCAGCTTATCTATGAATATTATTTGAATCTTCTCTGAATTCTTATATGCATGATTTGATATCTTTTTAATTCTCTTTGAACTATCGGTTTGGTTTGGCCAACTAGATTGGTTTTTCTTGCAATGGGAGAAGTGCTTAGCTTTGGGTTCAATCTTGCGGTGTCCTTTCCCAGTGACAATAGGGGCAGCAAGGCACGTATTGTATTGTTGCCATCGAGGATAAAAACATGGGGTTTTCATCATAATGCTTGAGTTAATTCCTCTACATCATGTCATCTTGCTTAATGCGTTACTCCGTTCTTTATGAACTTAATACGCTAGATGCATGCTGGATAGCGGTCGATGTGTGGAGTAATAGTAGTAGATGCAGAATCGTTTCGGTCTACTTGACACGGACGTGATGCCTATATTCATGATCATTGCCTTAGATATTGTCATAACTTTGCGCTTTTCTATCAATTGCTCGGCAGTAATTTGTTCACCCACCATATTCTTTTCTATCTTGAGAGAAGCCTCTAGTGAAACTTATGGCCCTCGGGTCTATTTTCCATCATATAAGTTTCTGATCTACTATTTTGCAATCTTTTACTTTCTGATCTATAAACCAAAAATACCAAAAATATTTACTTTATTGTTTATCTATCTCTATCAGATCTCACTTTTGCAAGTAACCATGAAGGGATTGACAACCCCTTTATCGCGTTGGGTGCAAGTTGTTTGATTGTTTGTGCAGGTATTCGGTGACTTGTGCGTTGTCTCCGATTGGATTGATACCTTGGTTCTCAAACTGAGGGAAATACTTATCTCTACTTTGTTGCATCACCCTTTCCTCTTCAAGGAAAAAACCAACGCAAGCTCAAGAAGTAGCAGCGGGGCGATGGGCTTGAGACAGATTGGGGGGAGCAACAACCTCCCTTGAGTCATGCCTGGCCTGGGGTTGCGATGGCGCCGGCGCCGGCGGTCTCGGAGGTCGGTGGACGAGCACAAAGTTAGGTGACGGAGGCTAAGAACACCGTCGATGGTGGCGGTGGCATCCCAAAACCACACCCTAGGATTTCCTAGATGGAGGGAGCAACTGGATCGAGGGGGAGTGGCAGTGTATTTTTCTTTTGTTGTGTAGTTTTTAGTGCGATCCGGTGGTGGTGACGAAAAAAAGGACAAAAGAAATCAAGGTGAAGGGAGGGAGGGAGGTTAGACAAAAAAATCATGGAACAGAAGCTACCAACTAGAGATTTGGTAGGATGTGTCATGCAACATTATTGTGATTAGACCACATATGGTAATGTTAACTAATTTAATTTTGATGACGTATGGAAAGATTAGTTAAGATGATTGAGCGACTTATGGTAAGGTTAATTAATTTAGATTTGATCTTTAAAGATTCACTAGCAAGATGCCCGTGCGTTGCAAGGAACATCAAGATGCATTTGTATGAGTAGTTTATCTTGTGTGAGAAAAGAATGATAGAGGGAAGGCCTTATCTGCAAATGTGGAGAGGAGTGCGGGTAAATTGTCATAGTTTCCTTCCTATCCGTTAGACATAGATCGGACGGACTATATTGTAGGATGGCGGGCACACCATCATCAACTCTGCATTTTATAAGAGTAGAGATTAAAGATTGACCCTGATTGATTCTTTCACATACAGACATTACTAAATAACTTATGACCGCATGGAAATTTCGGATCCGTTCAAATTTGTTTTTCATTGTGTGGGTGATATGTCTCCAATGTGTCTATAATTTTTTATTGTTCCATGTTGTTTTATTATCAATCTTGGCTGTTTTATAATCATTTTATAGTCATTTTATCTCATTTTTGGTACTAACCTATTGACATAGTGCCAAGTGCCAGTTGCTGTTTTTTCCATTTTTTTACATCGCGGGAAATAAATATCAAACGGAGTCCAAATGCCACGAAACTCCATGATGATTTTTTATGGGCCAGAAGGAATGCAATGGGCCCTGGTTGCACCTGGGGGGTGCCCTGAGGGGGGCACAACCCACCAGGGCACGCCAGGAGGCCCAGGCGCGCCCTGGTGGGTTGTGCCCACCTCGGGTGCCCCCGGGATCACCTCTTTGCTCTATAAATACCCCAAAAGTACCAGAACCCTAGAAGCGTCGACGAAATATTCATCCAGCCGCCGCAGAGTCCAGAACCACCAGATCCAATCTAGGCACCATCACGGAGGGGTTCACCACTTCCATTGGTGCCTCTCCGATGATGCGTGAGTAGTTCTTTGTAGACCTTCGGGTCCATAGTTAGCAGCTAGATGGCTTTCTCTCTCTCGCTGAATTCTCAATACAATGGTCTCTTGGAGATCCATATGATGTAACTCTTTTGCGGTGTGTTAGTTGGGATCTAATGAACTTCGAGTTTATGATCAGTCATATCTTTTTATATCCATGAAAGTTATTTGAGTTTCTTCGATCTCTTATAGCCTCGTATTTTTCTCCGATATTTGGGTTTTGTTTGGCCAACTTGATCTATTTATCTTGCAATGGGAAGAGGTGCCCGGTAGTGGGTTCGATCTTACGGTGCTTTATCCCAGTGACAGAAGGGGAACCGACACGTATGTATCGTTGCTAGTAAGGATAAAAAGACGAGATCTATATCTACTGCCATAGATAAACGGATCTTGTCTACATCATGTCATCGTTCTTATTGCATTACTCCGTTTTTCCATGAACTGAATACACTAGATGCATGCTGGATAGTGGTCGATGTGTGGAGTAATAGTAGTAGATGCAGGCAGGAGTCGGTCTACTAATCTTGGACGTAATGCGTATGTAATGATCATTGCCTGGATATCGTCATAATTATTTGAAGTTCTGTCAATTGCCCAACAGTAATTTGTTTACCCACCGTTTGCTATCTTTCTCGAGAGAAACCACTAGTGAAATCTACGGTCCCCGGGTCTTCTTTCTCATATATTTGCTTTGCGATCTATTTTATTTGCACTTTTTATTCAGATCTATTAAACCAAAAATACAAAAATACTTTGCTGAACTTTATTTTATTTGCGATCTATTTATTCAATCTATTACAACTTTCTCCCGTCCACATGCAATTTCTGGTGCCGCTGCCCGAAAGGGATTTGACAACCCCTTTAACACGTCGGGTCGCGAGGTGTTGTTATTTGTGTGCAGGGGCTGTTTACGTTGTGTTGCTTGGTTCTCCTACTGGTTTGATAACCTTGGTTTCATATCTCAGGGAAATACCTACTGCCGCTGTGCTGCATCATCCTTCCTCTTTGGGGAAATACCGACGTAGCTTCAGGCGACATCAAAAGGAATTTCTGGCACCGTTGCCGGGGAGGATCTTCAACATAACCAGGTTCCTACTCACAAATCTCATCTCCTCGCAATTTACATTATTTGCCATTTGCCTCTCGTTTTCCTCTCCCCCACTTCAAAAAAATTTGCCGTTTTATTCGCCCTCTTTCCGTTTGCCTTTTTCTCGTTCGATCTTTTGTTTGCTTGTGTCGCCATGTGTCTTCTATTTGATTGCTAAAAATTTATTGATATGGATCCTCATACACTTCCTAATCTTTTTAAGAGATCCAATTATCATGAACCAATTGCTAGTGATTTGAGTGCATCTTTATGAAGTTTTTCTTGAGATTCGTGAATCTGGAAATTGTGATGAAGAAATTTATGAAGTGATTCATGATAGCTCTTTGAATGAAAAGCATGATTGCAATGATTTTACTATAAATACTATTAATGTCAATTGTGGTAATAATATGAAAACCCCCAAGCTTGGGGATGCTAATTTTGTTATCTCCACTACTTGTTGCAATGATCATGATTGGGGTGATAATGATTCTTATGATCTTGAAAGTTTATTTATGCCTCATGATGAATATGTTTGCAATAGTATTGAAAGTGGGTTTGGAAGAGCGTCAACTTTAAGTAAAAATAATCCCACATATTTGGAGAGTGTTCAATCTTGTGAATTTTTTGATAAAAGTGGGTTTGGAGAGGTCATGACTTTACTTCATGATAATCCCACTATATTGGAAGAGTGTCAACTTTGTGTGCATGTGGATCATGTAGAGAATATGCTATGTGATAGATATATTGTTGAATTTGAGTATAACCCGACATGTAATTATTTTGAGAGAGGGAAATATGGTTGTGGAAATTTTCATGTTACTAAATTACCTCTCGTTGTGTTGAGATTTTCAATGTTTTATTCCTTTTCTTTGCATATGTTAGATGTTTCTTGTCTTGATAATTTGTTTGCTTATAAAATTCCTATGCATAGGAAGTATGTTAGACTTAAATGTGTTTGTAATATGTTTCATGATGCTCTCTTTGTGTTTCCATTATTATCTTTAGTGTGAGCATCGTTGAAATCTTAAGCCTATCTTAATGGCTATAAAGAAAGAGCTTGTTGGGAGGCAACCCAATGAATAAAATTTATTTTTGTCTTTTGCTTTCTGTTTTTGTGTGTTTGCACAATTATGCTACTGGTATGATTGTGTTTTTTGTGTTTTAATTAGTTTTTGTGCCAAGTAAAGCCTTTAGGATCTTCTTGGGTGATAGTTGTTTGATCTTGCTGAAAAAGAAAGAAATTTTGTACTCGCGAAAATAATTTTCATAAATCATATAAAAGAGCTTTAGCCCTGATTCTTTTTCGAGAAGTTTAATATACAGATTACCCTGGTCGTCCTAATTTGGTAGAATGTTTGGAGTTCCAGAAGTATACGCAAAAGTTAGATTACTACACATTGTTCTGTTTTGACAGATTCTGTTTTCTTTGTGTTGTGTGCTTATTTTGATGGCTATATGGTTTTCTTTGATGATTTTTTGCCATAGAAAAGTTGGAATACAATAGATATAATACAAAAACAAAATATGAATTGGTTTGATACAACACTTATAGTAGTGGTTTGCTTTCTTATACTAACAGATCTCACAAAGGTTTTGTTGAGTTCTGTGTGATTGAAGTTTTCAAATTTTGGGTTATCTTACGATGGATGAAGGAAGGATGTAAGAGCCTAAGCTTGGGGATGCCCCGGCATCCCAAGCTATTATCCAAGAATGAGCAACCAACTAAGCTTGGGGTGCCCCCGAGTGGCATCCCCGCTTTCTTCCAACAACTATCGCTATTTTACTCGAGGCTATATTTTTATTCGTCATATGATATGTGTTTTGCTTGGAGCATCTTGTATGATATGAGTCTTTGCTTGTTTTATTTTGTGTTTTAAGTCATCAATACTTCCTGGACACACCTATTTGAGAGAGCAAAAATTATATCATGACTTGTTAGAATTGCTCTTTGTGCTTCAGTTAAATCTTTTATGAGCTAGGACTTGCTCTAGTGCTTCATTTATATCTTATTTAGCATGGTGTGCTTTGTTATTTTTGAAGAAATGCTCTCTTGATTCACTTATATTTATTTGGGAGTTAGTAAAATTTTGAAGAAATTCTCTCTTGCTTCACTTAAATTATTTTGAGAGAAATAAAATTTGTAATGCTCATGATCCTCACTTATACTTGTTTGAGCTTATGAAAAGCAACACATGAAAATTAGTCCCAAAGTGATAGATATCCAAGAAGGATAAAGTAAAAAATTGTCATGAAAATCATTGGACAAAATAAACTAGATTCTTAGTAATAGTTTTGAAATTTGATGATGTGATATGTGAGTTATGTTGATGAGTAATTATGCTCTAGTAAGAATATTGGTGTTAAGGTTTGTGATTCCCTATGCATGCATGAAAGTCAATAATCATGCAATGAAAATTATATCCTACTTGTGGTGCATTATTCGGTGTTAATTATGCTTAATGCTTGCTTATGAGATTATTCATTTCTTGGTTGGTCGCTTCTCAATCTTTTTGCTAGCCTTCATTTTGTACTAAGTATGACCTCTACTTGTGCATCCAAAATCCTTTAAACCAGTTTTCCCACATGAGCCCACTATATCTACCTATATGCGGTATTATTTTGCCGTTCTAAGCAAATTTGCATGTGCCATCTCTAATTTTCAAAATAAACTTCTCTTTTGTGTGTTGTTTCGCTCGCGGAACGGTAACGGGTGGCTAATATTTTCCATGCTGGATGTGTTATTCTCACGATGAGTGTTTATTCACTTGTCATTGCACGAGAGTAAGGCAAAGGTTTTAGGGATGCCCAGTCCCGAAATGCAATAATGAATTTACTTTATGTTGCCAAATAATAAATTCCTTGGAAAGTGTTGGTATGGAGGGCACCCGTGGATACAGTTAGCCATGGAAAGTGAAAGTATGGTGGAAAAAGGAATAAACTTTATTTTCTGTTTGGGAACCGCCTATGGCATATCTAGCATGGAAAGTATTTGTAGCTCTACGTCGTTTTCGTTGGTGGGATGGATACACCTCCCAAAATGTTTTTACCTCTAATTTTTTCGCTTTGAGCTCTGGCACCTCTACAAATCCCTACTTCCCTCTGTGAAGGGCACTTCTTTTACTTTATGCAATTTTTATTTCGAGTCTCCATCTTCTCTTATAAAAGCACCAACTAGGAGGCAGTATGATCATGCTTAAGTATTGGGTGTAGTTAATATTTGAGTGTGTTTCATGAATGGGTCAATGTTTGAGCATGATGGGCTAGGGATAACTTATTTTAGCGTTGATATTTTGAAAGACATGGTTGCTTGTTGATATGCTTGAGTATCTAAATTATTATGTCAAAACTAGACTATTGCTTTGAATCACATAAAAGTCCAAATGTCCATGCTATAAAGAAAAGAATATGATATGACTTGATGAACAGCACTCCACATCAAAAATTCTGTTTTTATCACTTACCTACTCCAGGACGAGCAGGAGTTAAGCTTGGGGATGCTGATACGTCTCCAACGTATCTATAATTTTTGATTGTTCCATGCTGTTTTATTATCAATCTTGGATGTTTCATAATCATTTTATAGTCACTTTATATCATTTTTTGGTACTAACCTATTGACATAGTGCCAAGTGCGTGTTGTTGTTTTTTCCATGTGTTTTACATCGCAGGAAATCAATATCAAACGAAGTCCAAATGACACGAAACTCCACGATGATTTTTTATGGGCCAGAAGGAAGGCAATGGGCCCTGGTTGCACCTGGGGGTGCCCCGAGGGGGGCACAACCCACCAGGGCGCGCCAGGAGGCCCAAGCGCGCCCTGGTGGGTTGTGCCCACCTCGGGTGCCCCCGGACCGCCTCTTTGCTCTATAAATACCCCAAAAATACTAGAACCCTAGAAGCGTCGACGAAATATTCATCCAGCCGCCGCAGAGTCCAGAACCACCAGATCCAATCTAGACACCATCATGGAGGGGTTCACCACTTCCATTGGTGCCTCTCCGATGATGCATGAGTAGTTCTTTGTAGACCTTCGGGTCTGTAGTTAGTAGCTAGATGGCTTTCTCTCTCTCGCTGAATTCTCAATACAATGTTCTCTTGGAGATCCATATGATGTAACTCTTTTGCGATGTGTTTGTTGGGATCTGATGAACTTTGAGTTTATGATCAGTCATATCTTTTTATATCCATGAAAGTTATTTGAGTTTCTTTGATCTCTTATATGCATGATCTCTTATAGCCTCGTATTTTTCTCCGATATTTGGGTTTTGTTTGGCCAACTTGATCTATTTATCTTGCAATGGGAAGAGGTGCCCGGTAGTGGGTTCGATCTTACGGTGCTTGATCCCAGTGACAGAAGGGGAACCGACATGTATGTATCGTTGCTACTAAGGATAAAAAGATGGGATCTATATCTACCACCATAGATAAACAGATCTTGTCTACATCATGTCATCGTTCTTATTGCATTACTCCGTTTTTCCATGAACTTAATATACTAGGTGCAGGCTGGATAGCGGTCGATGTGTGGAGTAATAGTAGTAGATGCAGGCAGGAGTCGGTCTACTAATCTTGGACGTAATGCCTATGTAATGATCACTGCCTGGATATCGTCATAATTATTTGAAGTTCTATCAATTGCCCAACAGTAATTTGTTTACCCACTGTTTGCTATCTTTCTCGAGAGAAGCCACTAGTGAAATCTACGGCCCCTGGGTCTTCTTTCTCATATATTTGCTTTGCGATCTATTTTATTTGCACTTTTTATTCAGATCTATCAAACCAAAAATACAAAAATACTTTGTTGAACTTTATTTTATTTGCAATCTATTTATTCAATCTAATACAACTTTCTCCCATCCACATGCAATTTCTGGCGCCGCTACCCGAAAGGGATTGACAACCCCTTTAACACGTCGGGTTGCGAGGTGTTGTTATTTGTGTGCAGGGGCTGTTTACGTTGTGTTTCTTGGTTCTCCTACTAGTTCGATAACCTTGGTTTCATATCTGAGGGAAATACCTACCGCCGCTATGCTGCATCATCCCTTCCTATTTGGGGAAATATCGACGCAGCTTCAAGTGACATTAGTGGGAGGTAAAGAAAAACAACCAGAGGAATAGGGTGGTGGAAGGTGATCCAAAAAAACACACACGAAATAGATGACGGTGGAAGGAGGGACGAAAAAACCCAAACAAAGGTAGGAGGGGAGACGAAAAAACCATAGAACGCCGGCTATCGACTCCTCAATTAGGAGTAGAGATTTGTTTGTGATGACCTGTTAAATGCCCGTGCGTTTCTACGGGCAACAATATAGATACATGAATTTTAAAATAAATCCCGTTTAGCACTGAGATGACAAATAAAAACTGAATAGCAGTATGGGATGTTATCATTGGAATACCATGTGGATAAGAAAGATCCCCGTGACTGTAAGCGAACCCCATTCACTAATCGTAAAATCAATTAGAATGGTATAGAATGGAAAGAGACATGCAACATGCCTCCCCCATGAAGAAGGAAAGACAAACAACAATGCTAATGGAGAGCATAAATTGTAGCCTATTAATAGTACATAGCACGGATGAAAAGCTTGAATGTATTACAGGTGGTTATATGAGATGTCCATGATTTAACACACATATATGATCTTAAGAACTGGTAAGACACTACAACTATTATCGTCATGATCCAGGGTGTCTGATTTAACACAGAGTCGAGTCAGAGAACCTCATACAAGCACATCAACGTGAACTTTGATTGTAAATTGTTTACTTCCTCCTCCTCATATCTATACATGCAAATTACCTCAAGCAAATATCTATTTCATGCTCTTAAATATCTGTTTTATTTAACACCTAAAGAACCATGAAAAATTAATTAACGCTAATACCATACCACAACAAAACAGATCTGATTAAAAAGAGCAAAGGTAGACTGCTTCGCTTACCAGTGATAAGGGTGACTAAGATGAGAGCCAATTTAAAGCCAGCATCCACCCGTCCATTGAGCACCTACTTCTTTGATCGTCCGGAGGTCTAATCTACGAAAACGATCTGCTGCTCAAACAATACGTCCAATTTCTAAACCGGCAATGAAAAGCTAGCTGGTCAAACCTTGATAGAGCAAGAGGACATATAACATAGAAATAGAAGGGCAAAGGTAGGGAGGACTCACGCTGCTACTTCGCTTTCCCCGACGGCACAGGTCATGTAGGCACGGACTCGTCCAAGGCGCCGGCCAACTCCTCCACGTGGCATCTCTCCAACCGCCGCATCACCCGAGACGAGCTTCTCTCCCACCGAGTCCCAGTTCACTTGCCTTCTACATTATCACGCGCCTCCCAGCCAAAGCCCCAACACGCACACACGCGACCAACCCAATCCCCGCGTAAGCACGCCCGCCCAGCCCCATCGCGCGCCCCGGCAGCCCAACCCCATCGCGTGTGCCGCCCTCCAAATGCATGATCTCCTTCCTGCTCGTGTTTCCCCTTGCCCAGCTCCGGCGGCTGCGCCTCCAATGCCTCCGTCATCGGAGTCCGTCCTTTCAAGTGCATCTTTGGATGCGTCAGACTTGCTCATTGCTTCCCAGGCGGGGTAGTAGTGGGATCGATAGAACTCACGAGTGGGAATTCAGCCGAGTAAACCACGGTTATTTGTTTCTTGAAAACCGTTAAAATCCATTATTTGTTATTTGTTTCTTGAAATCCGTTATTTGTTTCCTTGAAAACCTATTATTTGTTTCTAAAAAAATTGCACTAATGAGAAGGATCGGTTGATTTGGATAAGTTAGGAAAGTTAGATTAAATCTATTATTTGTTTCCTGAAAATCTGTTATTTGTTTCCTAAAAAAAATTGCATTAATAAGAGGGATTGATTGATTTGGATAACTTAAGATAGTTAGATCTGTGATTTGTTATACATTTGGAAAGTTCTGGTTTGTAATAAAGAGTGGAGAGAAAAATAAACCGGTGGACCAGGGTGGGAGGGGTTGGTTGGAGGAGAGGCGAAAAAAAGTATGCGAAAGTGGGAGACGAAAAAAAGATGCGAAAATTAACCGTGGAGGCTATTCTACCAACTGAGACATTAGGAGTAGAGATACATAAGCAAATACCAAGTCCCTAGTAGGCCTCTGATGGACTAGCTCGTTGATCAAAAGATGGTTAAGGTTTCCTGACCATATACATGAGTTGTCATTCGATAACGGGATCACCTCATTAGGAGAATGATGTGATGGACAAGATACCCATCTGTTAGCTTAGCATATGATCGTTCAGTTTCTTGCTACTGCTTTCTTAATGTCAAATACATATTCCTTCGACCATGGGATCATGCAACTCCTGGATAGCGGAGGAATGACTTGTGTGCTATAAAATGACACAACGTAACTGCGTGATCATAAAGATGCACTACAGGTATCTTCGAAGGTGTCTATTGAGTTGGCATGGATCGAGATTGGGATTTGTCACTCTGTGTATCGAAGAGGTATCTCTGGGCCCTCTCGTAATACAGATCACAAGAAGCTTGCAAGCAAAGTGACTAAGGAGTTAGTTACAAGATGATGTATTACAGAACGAGTAAAGAGACTTGTCGGTAACGAGATTGAACTAGGTATGAAGATACCGACGATCGAATCTCGAGCAAGTAACATACCGACAGACAAAGGGAATTACGTATGTTGTCATAAAGGTTCAACCGATAAAGATCTTCGTAGAATATGTAGGAACCAATATGGGCATCCAGGTTCCGCTATTGGTTATTGACCGAAGAAGCGTCTCGGTCATGTCTACATCATTTCTCGAACCCGTAGGGTCCGCACACTTAACGTTCGTTGACGATATAGTATTATATGAGTTATGTGAATTGGTGATCGAATGTTGTTCGGAGTCCCGCATGAGATCATGGACATGATGAGGAGCTCCGGAGGTAAAGATTGATATATAGAACGATGATATTTGGTCACCGAAAAGGTTTCGAAAAGAACCGGGTATTTATCGGAGTGCCGGAAGGGGTTCCGGGAGGCCACCGATAAGTAGTGGGCCTTATGGGCCAAAGGGGGGAGCACACCAGCCCACAAGGGGGCTGACGCGCCCCTCCATCCCCTTCCCACGCACCAAGGAGGGAGGGAATTTGTCTAAAAAAACCAAGGAGGGAGGGAAGGAAGGGGGAGGCGCCTAAGGCAGCCAGGCCCCCTTTCCTCCCCCCATGTTCAAATATGGAAGGGGGCGCGGCTAGTTAGGCCACTAGGGCAGCCGTCGGCCACTTGGGGGTGCCCTAGGGCTGCCTCCTCTCCTCCTCCACCTATATATATGTGTGGAGGGAGAGGGGCAGCACACACTACGATTCCCTAGCCGTGTGCGGCGCCCCTCTCCCTCTAGATTCATCCTCGGTCATATTTTCGTAGTGCTTGGCGAAGCCCTGCGAAGATAGTTGCATCACCACCGTCACCATGCTGTCATGCTGCCGGAACTCATCTACTACTTCGCCCGTCTTGCTGGATCAAGAAGGCGAGGACGTCATCGAGCTGAACGAGTGCTGAACGCGGAGGTGCCGTACGTCCGGTACTTGATCGGGCAGATCGTGAAGGTGTACGACTACATCAACCGCGTTGATAAACGCTTCCGCTTAACAGTCTACGGGGGTACGTAGATACACTCTCCCCTCTCGTAGCTATGCATCTCCATGGATAGATCTTGCGTGTGCATAGATTTTTTTCATGGAACGTTCCCCAACGGTGGCATCATGAGCCAGGTCTATGCGTAGATGATATGCACGAGTAGAACACAAAGAAGTTGTGGGTGGTGATGATCATACTGCTTACCACCAACGTCTTATTTCGACTCGGTGGTATTGTGGGATGAAGCAGCCCGGACCAACCTTACATGTCCACACACATGAGACCGGTTCCACCGACTTACATGCAACTTGTTTTGCATAAAGGTGGCTCGCGGGTGTCTGTTTCTCCTACTTTAGTTGAATCGAATTTGACTACGGACAGCCCTTGAAGAAGGTTAAAACAACAAACTTGATAATCACCGTTGTCATTTTGCGTAGTTAAGAATGGTTCTTGCTAGTTGCCCGTAGCAGCCACGTAAAACTTGCAACAACAAAGTAGAGGACGTCAAACTTGTTTTTGCAGGGTATGTTGTGATGTGATATGGTCAAGACATGATGTTATATACGTTTGTTATATGAGATGATCATGTTTTTTGATATCGACAACTGGCATGAGCCTTAGGGTTGTCTCTTAATTATTGTATGAAATCCAAACGCCATGTAATTGCTTTACTTTATCACTATGCGTTAGCAATAGTTGTAGAAGCAATAGTTGGCGAGACGACCCTGACGCAACGATGGAGATCAAGGTGTCAAGCCGGTGGCGATGAAGATCATGCCAATGCTTTGGAGATAGATATCAAAAGCACAAGATGATGATGGCCATATCATGTCACATATTTTGATTGCATGTCATGTTTATCCTTTATGCATCTTATTTTGCTTAAAACGACGGTAGCATTATAAGATGATCCCTTCACTAAATTTCAAGATATAAGTGTTCTCCCCGAGTATGCACCGTTGCTAAAGTGTGTCATTTCGAAGCACCTCGTGATGATCGGGTGTGACAGACTCTACGTTGACATACAACGGGTGTAAGTCAGTTTTGCACAAGCGGAATACTTGGGTTAAACTTGATTAGCCAAGCATGTACAGACATGGTCTCGGAACACGAGAGACCGAAAGGTCGAACGTGAGTCATATAGTAGATATGATCTACATAGAGATGTTCACCATTGATGACTACCCCATCTCACGTGATGATCGGACATGGGTTAGTTAATTTGGATCATGTATCACTTAGATAACTTGAGGGATGTCAATTTAAGTGGGAGTTCATTAGTAATTTGATTAACTGAACTTAATTTATCATGAACTTAGTCTTAATAGTTTTTGCATATCTATGTTGTAGCTCAATGGCCCGTGCTACCGTTCCCCTAAATTTCAATGTGTTCCTAGAGAAAGCTAAGTTGAAAGATGATGGTAGCAACTACACGGACTGGGTCCATAACTTGAGAATTATCCTCATTGCTGCACAGAAGAATTATGTCCTTGATGCACCGCTAGGTCACACACCTACTGCAGGAGCTACTACAGATGGTATGAACGTCCGGTAGGCTCGATCTGATGACTACTCAATAGTTCAGTGCCATGCTTTACGGCTTAGAACTGGGACTTCAAAGACGCTTTGAATGCCACAGATCATATGAGATGTTCCAAGAGCTGAAATTAATATTTCAAGCCAATGCCTGGGTTGAGATATGAAGTCTCCAACAAGTTCTATAGCTGCAAGATGGAGGAGAACAGTTCTGTCAGTGAACACATACTCAAAATGTCTGGGTATTGTAACCACTTGACTCAGCTGGGAATTGATCTTCTAGTTGAGAGTGTTATTGACATAGTTTTTCAGTCACTGCCACCAAACTACAAAGGCTTTGTGATGAACTATAATATGCAAGGGATGACAAAAAAGATTCCCAAGCTCTTCGCAATTCTTAAGGCCGCGGAGGTAGAAATCAAGAAGGAGCATCAAGTGTTGATGGTTAACAAGACCACTAGTTTCAAGAAAAAGGGCAAGGGAAAGAAAAGGGAACTTCAAGAAGAATGGCAAGCAAGTTACTGCTCCCGTGAAGAAGCCCAAAGTTGGACCCAAGCCTGAAACTGAATGCTTCTACTGCAAAGGAAATGGTCACTGGAAGCGGAACTGCCCCAAATACTTAGCGGATAAGAAGGATGGCAAAGTGAACAAAGGTATATTTGATATACATGTTATTGATTTGTTCCTTACTAATGCTCGTAGTAGCACCTGGGTATTTGATACTGTTTCAGTTGCTCGTATTTGTAACTCGAAACAGGAGCTGCGGAATAGATGAAGGTTGGCTAAGGACGAGGTGACGATGCATGTCGGGAACGGTTCCAAGGTCGATGTGATCGCCGTCGATACGCTACCTCTACATCTACCTTCAGGATTAGTTTTAGACCTCAATAATTGTTATTTGGTGCCAGCGTTGAGCATGAACATTATATCTGGATCTTGTTTAATGCGAGACAGTTATTCATTTAAGTCAGAGAATAATGGTTGTTCTATTTATATATATGAGTAATATATTTTATGGTCATGAACCTTTGATGAGTGGTCTATTCTTGTTGAATCTCAATCGTAGTGATACACATATTGATAATATTGATGCCAAAAGATGCGAAGTTGATAATGATAGTGCAACATACTTGTGGCACTGCCTTTAGGTCATATTGGTGTAAAGCGCATGAAGAAACTCCATGCGGATGGACTTTTGGAATCGATTGATTATGAATCATTTGATACTTGCGGACCATGCCTGATGGGTAAGATGACTAAAACTTCGTTCTCCGGAATAATGGAGCAACCTAATGACTTATTGGAAATATGCATACCGATGTATGTATTATTTCCACTAAGTCATTGGCTCGCTCCATTGTTCTGAAGAACGGAGTTTTAGTCATCTTGCCCATGAGGCATGGTTCGCAAGTATCAAATTATTCATAATCAAGTGATTCCAAAAATCCATCCATATGGAGTTTCTTCATGCTCTTTACACCAATATGACCTAAACGGCAGTGCCACAAATATGTTGCACTATCATTATCAACTTTGCATCTTTTGGCATCAATATTATGAATATGTGTATCACACGATCGAGATTCAATAAACCATGCACATTGGGTGCATGACCATTGAAGGTTTTATTCATGCAAACAGAATAACAATTATTCTCTGACTCAAATGAATAACCGTATTGTAATAAACATGATCTAATCATATTCATGCTTAACGCAAACACCGAATAACATTTATTTAGGTTCAAAACTAATCCCGAAGGTAGAGGCAGTGTGCGATGGTGATTGCATCAACCTTGGAATCACTTCCAACACACATCGTCACTTCGCCCATAACTAGTCTCTATTCATTCTGAAACTCCTGTTTTTAGTTACTAATCATAGCAGCTGAACCGGTATCAAATACCCAAGGATTACTATGGACACTAGTAAAATACACATCAATAACATGTATATCACATATACCTTTGTTCACTTTGCCATCCTTCTTATCCGCCAAGTATTTGGGGTAGTTCCGCTTCCAATGACCATTTTCTTTGCAGTAGAAGCACTCAGTTTCAGGCTTGGGTTCAGCTTTGGGCTTCTTCACGGGAGTGGCAACTTGCTTGCCATTCTTCTTGAAGTTCCCTTTCTTTCCCTTTGCCCTTTTTCTTGAAACTAGTGGTCTTGTTAACCATCAACACTTGATGCTCTTTCTTGATTTCTACCTTCGTTGATTTCAACATCGTGGAGAGCTCGGGAATCGTTTTCGTCATCCATTGCATATTATAGTTCATCATGAAGTTTGAGTAACTTGGTGATAGTGACTATAGAACTTTGTCAATCACTATCTTATCTGGAAGATTAACTCCCACTTGAATCAAGCGATTGTAGTACTCAGACATTCTGAGAACATGCTCACTGGTTGAGCTATTCTCATCCATCTTGTAGGCAAAGTACTTGTCAGAGGTCTCATACCTCTCGACTCGGGCATGAGTTTGAAATACCAATTTCAGCTCTTGGAACATCTTATATGCTCCGTGGCGTTCAAAATGTTTTTGAAGTCATGGTTCTAAGCCGTGAAGCATGGCGCACTAAACTATCAAGTAATCATCATACCGAGCTTGCCAAACGTTCATAACGTCTGCATCTGCTCCTGCAATAGGTCTGTCACCTAGCGGTGCATCAAGGACATAATTCTTCTGTGCAGCAATGAGGATAATCCTCAGATCACCGACCCAGTCCGCATCATTGCTACTATCATCTTTCAACTTATTTTTCTCTAGGAACATATCAAAAATAAACGGGGAGCTACATCGCAAGCAATTGATCTACAACATAGATATGCAAATACTATCAGGACTAAGTTCATGATAAATTAAAGTTCAATTAATCATATTACTTAAGAACTCCCACTTAGATAGACATCCCTCGTGTCATCTAAATGATCACGTGTGTCGGAGTAAATGACCACGGGTAGCCTCATCCGGCTCCCTTGGTATTTCAAGACATCGGGGCTGGCTGCGCCCCTCAAGCATCAAAGACAAAGGACCGCCCTCTTGGGGCCGGCTGGTCCAAGCGGTCGGCTGCTAGAGGACGGCGGCATCCAGAAGACGGCCACGGAGTGGGCCGACTCCTAGCAGGCGGCCTCCAAAGAGGCCGGCTCCTAGCAGGCGGCCCCTCGTGCCCTCGAAGTTGGCACCCATATAGTCACGATAGGGTGTGGCTACAGTGCGGCCTGCCACCCCCGAATCCAGGGCGGAGCGTGGCCACAGTGCAGCGCGTTGGGCAGACATCCCTCGTCCGGCGCGGCACTGTTGCCATGCAGCCCATGACATCATCCATGGCAGAGAAGGCCATGCTCCCACGACGGGCTGTCGGTACGGCCCGCAAGCGGCGAGCCCTACCTGTCCGTGAGAAACCAGAAGGCGGCGAGCCTTGACCAGTCGGCTCACGGGGAGGCCGGCTCCTGACCGGCGGCCCTCCCCCTTCCTTGGAGTTTGTGCGCCATTAACCAGAAGAGGTGGGGACTGGCTACAGTGAAGGCCCACCAGGCGGCGGGACTGTAGCCACGCTCTCCCTGACAAAGCACACATCATTAGAGGCACTGCCATAGTACCAAGCAGCCGGCAAGACCCGCGAGCGGCGGGCGCGGCCTGTCGGCCTAGTACGAGACAGCCGGTGGGACCCACCAGGCGGCGGGCCCGAGCTACCGGCGGAGAAGCCGGCCGCCAGAGACACTGACAGCCGAGTCCTACACCCGGCCAGATTACCATTGTACCCCTGGGGTATGCCTATATAAACCCCCCAGGGCACCCATGCAAAGGGTTCAGCCTCTTAGAGACCACACACCCACATAGAGAGAGTGAAGCTAGGGCTAGCCTGGTTCTTCTTCCTCCTCTAGAGAAACAGCTCAAGGAGCAAGCTTGTAGCCACCATTGTTGATTTAGTGGCCATGCGGAGACCCCACAGAGCAGGACTAGGGGTGTTATCTCCTAGGAGAGCCCCGAACCTGGGTAAGATGCATCGGCGTACATGTCTACGCCTTATCCCGTTTCTAGGCACCGGCGACGCCTTACTCTCCCCCACCATGATAAGCCATCCTTTGGCATATGTCGCACGACATCCCCGACATTTGGCGCCCACAATGGGGCTAGGTGCATCGTCGTCCAGAGATCTGTTCTGGACGGGAACCCTCTTCCTCCTTGGCGAGCGCAGCCAGCCCGGCACGCCCGATGACGTTTGCACCAACGCGCTGCATGGCGCAGAAGTCGCTTGCGCGGCGAGCTGCCTCGCTGATCTCATCGGCGAGGTCCGCCTCTTAGACGAGCCCGCACCCGACGCGGGGGCAGCCAGCTCCGAGAGCTGCCTCGTCGACCTCCTTGGCAAGCTCCACATCACCAACGAGCCTGCCTCCGACCTAGAGTCGATCGGCTCCACCGACCCGATGCTTGTCGACTCCTACACGGCATTCATCGACGCCTTCCCCACCAACGTGGTGGTCATCGACGATCCGCTCCCTCGAGCGGATAGCAGTGGCACCACCGTCACGGAGGTGCTCGTCATCAGCCACGACGGAGCATCTGGCGGAGCCGCTCAGGACCCGCTGCAGGCGGCACTGCGGGACCTGTCTGCACCCATTGCGGAAGACGCTGACGCCGCGACGCTAGAAGCCTACCGCGTCTCCCTCGTCGAGAACGCCAAGAAATTGGCTACCATGAGACGCCTCTCCGAGGCCTACCAGCGTGAGATCGACCGCGCCGTCGGTGGCACACCAGCTGCTGGCAGGCCCAGCCGCATAGGCACGGTCCGATAGCGTGGCGCTGCCGTTGCCAGCATGTTCGGGGTTGACCGCCCTGTCTATGCCACGCCCGTGGAGAACATACGAGCTGCCCAGGCGGCAGCAGATGAGCTGGATCACCTAGCGATGAGCGTCGCTACATGATGGAGCGCGTTCAGCAGCTCATCGACGCGGCTGCCGCGCAGAAGAACCCGGACGGCGGGTCGAGAATCCTCCCCCCCCTCCCCCGCCGAGATCAAGGCGCGACCTCCCGGACGCTGACAGGAGGCGTCCGCGACAGACGAGACCGAGAGCCGGCTGCTAGCCGCACACGCCTCACCATCGAGCGTGACCAAGACAGCCCCCCACAAATAGTGGAACGACGGGATGACTGCCCGCCTCCTCCTCCTCCCCGCAGGGAGAGGCGCGTTTCCCCGCCGCCTGTTGAGCACCCGACTCTCGGTGACCGGCTAGGCCGCCGTGAAGGAGTCGGAGAGAATGATGTCCGCCATCGGATCGACCGCCTCGCTCGATCCCTGGCGTTAGAGAAGAAGACGCGATGGGCCCGCCTTGTTTTGGCCCCCGCATTTGTGACGAGCCCTTCCCCAAAGGGTTCTCACTCCCACGAGACACGCCCAAGTACAACGGCTCCGTGAAGCCAGAAGATTGGCTGGTCGACTACTCCACGGCCGTCAACATAGCAAACAGCAACAAGCGCGTCGCCGTGAAGTATGTTCCGCTCATGCTCCAGGGCACGACCCAGACATGGCTGAACAGCCTGAAGCCTTACAGCGTCAACAGCTGGGTAGATTTCACCGAAGTGTTCATCCGCAACTTCACCAGCACCTACAAGCGGCCACCCAAGCCTCGCCAGCTCTCGCTGTGCGTTCAAGGCCCGGACAAGTCCACCCGCGACTACTTGACGCGGTGGGCTGAACTGCGCAACTCCTGCGAAGGGGTGCATGAAGTGCAAGCCATAGAGTACTTCACCGCCGGGTGCCGAGAGGGCACCTTACTCAAGCACCGACTCCTCTGCGACGAGCCGGCCACCCTCGACGAGCTGTTGATCGCAGCAGACAAGTACGCCATGGGTGGAAGTCGGAGCTCCGAGTGGACGCTTTCGGGAAAGTGCTCCCTCCGGCTCCTCGAACGCCGGCTGGGGACAACAGTCGGCGCGAGCAACATCCGATCGACAACAAGCGCAAGGCCCCGCAGCCGGCTTCCACCAGCCGGCAGGCGGCGACGGTGGAGGATCAGTAGCCAGAGGGACAACCCGGCCCCAAGCGTCAGAAGGGTGGCAAGCTTGCTTGGCAGCCCGCCTTCTCCTATGAGCAAACCCTCGATGCTCCCTGCAAGTTCCACAGCGGCTGGAAGCCATCCAACCACACCACCCGAAAGTTCCACTGGCTCACCCGAATCTCCAAGGGCGAAGGACTACTGCCTCCTCCGCCTACTGGCCCGCCGCCGCCTCCTCCTCAGCAGCCGGCGGCCCGTCCAGCAGTCGGCGCCATCCAAGACGAATTCCCTGAAGAGCACGGAGCCTACGTCGTCTTCACCAGCGTGGCCGATGACAAGCATAGCCGGCGTCAGCAGCACCGAGAGGGAACGCAGTCGCCTCAAAAGCCCAAGAGTTCATGCACTGGTCCGAGAAGCCCATCAGCTGGAGTCGAGCTGACCACCCGGAGGTGATGCCCTCTTCGGGTTCCTATGCGTTGGTGTTGGATGCCACCTTTGCAACAGAGAGGCGAGCTGCTCGTTTCTCCCGAGTTCTGATAGACGGCGGTAGCAGCATCAACATCCTTTACCGTGACACCATGGAGAAGTTGTGCATCAAAGAGAAGCAACTCCAGCCCAGTCGGACTGTCTTCCACGACATTGTACCTAGCCTTTCCTGCTCACCAATCGGCAAGATCAAGATAGACGTCCTCTTCGGAGACAAAGGTCACTTCCGCCGCGAAGCAATCTGGTTTGAGGTGGTTGACCTGGAGAGCCCCTACCACGCGCTGCTTGGCCGGCCTGCTCTGGCCAAGTTCATGGCAGTGCCACACTATGCCTACCTCAAGATGAAGATGCCAGGAACCAAGGGCATTATCACTATAGTTGGAGACTACAGGAAGTCGGCCGCCTGTGCTGCTGCCAGCAGCCGGCTGGCTGAGTCCCTAGTAATTGCTGCTGAGAAGAAGCTCCTGGACCGGGTGGTGGCCATGGCTAGCAAGCAGCCGGACCTGTCACCAGAGCCCAAAGAGTCAGAGACCCAGGGCTCCTTCCAGCCGGCCAAAGAAACCAAGAAGATTCCCTTGGACCCGAACCACCCGGAGAAGTTTGATGTCATAGGTGCTCACCTCGACAGCAAATAGGAAGGCGAGCTCGTCGATTTCCTCCGTGAGAATCGGGACATCTTCCCATGGTCTCCCAAAGACATGCCGGGTGTTCCGACGGATTTAGCCGAGCACAAGTTACATGTCAGAGCAGATGCAAAGCCAGTCACGCAACCCCTCCGCCGCCTGTCAGAGGAAAAGAGAAGAATTGTTGGTGAAGAGATAGCCCGGCTCCTGGCAACCGGCTTCATTATGGAAGTGTTCTTTCCAGAGTGGCTTGCCAACCCAGTCCTTGTACTGAAGAAGAACAACAAGTGGCGCATGTGTATTGATTATACCAGCCTCAACAAAGCTTGCCCCAAAGATCCGTTTGCCTTGCCTCGGATTGACCAAGTGATAGACTCCACAGCCGGATGCGAGTTGCTGAGTTTCTTGGATGCCTACTTAGGGTACCACCAGATCAAGTTGAACCCGGCCGACAGGTTGAAGACCGCCTTCATCACACCATTCGGAGCCTTCTACTACCTGACCATGACATTGGGCTTGAGAAATACCGGTGCCACGTTTCAGCGTTGCATGCAGAAGTGCCTCCTCAAGTAACTCGGCAGGAATGCCCACATTTATGTAGACGATATTGTGGTGAAGACGGAGAAGCGCAATACCCTCTTGGAAGATCTCAAGGAAACTTTTGAAAATCTGCGCCGTTTTCAGATCAAGCTCAACCCCGAGAAATGTGTCTTTGGAGTACCAGCCGGCCAGCTCCTTGGCTTCCTGGTCTCTGAGCGCGGCATTGAGTGCAACCCTATGAAGATCAAAGCCATCGAGAGGATGGAGAGACCCACCCGACTGCGACACATCCAGAAATTCACCGGCTGCTTGGCATCCATCAGCCACTTCATCAGTCGGCTGGGCGAGAAGGCTCTTCCCCTGTATCAGCTCATGAAGAAAACCACTCACTTTGAGTGGAACGACAAGGCGGATGAGGCTTTTCTCCAGCTCAAGAAGATGTTGACCATGCCGCCCGTTTTGGCCGCCCCGGCTGCTAAGGAGCCCATGCTCCTCTACATCGCCGCCACCAGCCGGGTGGTCAGCACGGTCGTGATGGTAGAACGCAAAGAAGACGGCAAAGCACTGCCGGTCCAGAGGACTGTGTATTACTTGACGGAGCTGCTGTCAGCCTCCAAGCAAAACTACCCCCATTACCAGAAGATGTGCTACGGCGTGCACTTTGCCGCCAAGAAGGTCAAGCCATACTTCCAAGAGCACCCCATCACGGTTGTCTGCACCGCCCCGCTTGCCGAGATCATAGGCAGCAGAGATGCATCAGGCCGAGTGGCCAAATGGGCCATCAAGTTGCCCCCCTACACCATCTTCTACCAGCCACGTACCGCCATCAAGTCCCAAGCACTGGCCGACTTCCTCGTTGACTGGGCCGAGACCCAGTACCTACCGCCAGCTCTGGACTCCACTAATTGGCGGATGCACTTTGATGGCTCGAAGATGCGCACCGGCTTGGGAGCCAGCATTGTCCTTACCTCTCCCAAAGGCGACAAGCTCAGATACACATTGCAAATCCACTTCGCAGCCTCCAACAACGTGGCCGAGTATGAGGCGCTTGTACACGGACACCAGCTGGCCAAAGAACTCGGCATCCGCCGGATCCTGTGCTACGGTGACTCGGACTTGGTGGTCCAGCAGTCGTCGGGAGACTGGGACGCCAAGGATGCAAATATGGCAAGCTACCGCTTCCTCGTTCAGCAACTCAGCGGATATTTTGAAGGGTGCGAGTTCCTTCACGTGCCATGAAATGACAACAAGCAAGCAGATGCCCTGGCACGGATCAGCTCCACCCGGCAAGCCATACCAGCCGGGGTCTCCCTTCAGCGCCTCCTCAAGCCATCTATCAAGCCTTCGCCAGAACCAGACTCTATCTTTGTGCTGGCTACTCCCGGAACAGCCGGATCTGACTCGGGGGCTGCAGTAGTGGCCCGGGGACTTCGACGAGCGACTCGGGGACTGCAGCAGCCGCACCCAGCCCGAGGACCTCAGAACCCGGCCCGGGGGCTGCAACAGTCGGCCCGGGGACTTCGGCAGGCGGCTCAGGGACCGCAGCAGTCGCACCCGACCCGGGACTTCACAACCCGGCCTGGGGGCTGCAGCAGTCGGCCCGGGGACTTCAACAACGCAGCAAGCAGTGGCCGACTCCAACCCGCTGCCTCCCAGCCCAACCGCCCTAGTCCAAGTAGCCATGATAGCAGTACAAGAAGTCGAAGCACCATCATGGGCGCAGCCCATCCTTAAATTCCTGGTGAACAAAGAGCTGCCGGCTGATGAGATCTCGGCCCGGTAAGTGCAGCACCGAGCAGGAGCCTACACGATAGTAAACAGAGAGCTTGTCAGACGCAGCGTGACTGGAGTTTTCAACCGCTGCGTAGAGCCAGAGAAGGGCAAGGCAATCCTCAAAGATATCCATCAAGGCGAGTGCAGCCACCAGCGACCTCCAGATCCCTTGTCGCCAAAGCTTTCCGCCATGGTTTTTTCTGGCGACTGCTTTGGAGGACGCCAAAGACTTAGTCAAGCATTGCAAGGGATGCCAGAAATTCAGTTCCAAGCAACATCTGCCGGCTTCTGCACTCAAGACCATCCCCCTCACTTAGCCTTTTGCCGTGTGGGGGCTGGACATGGTGGGACCATTCAAGGCAGCACGCGGCGGCATGACCCATCTGCTCGTCGCCGTAGACAAGTTCACCAAATGGATTGAAGCAAAGCCAAACAAGAAACTAAATGGTCTGACTGCTGTGACTTTCATCGCAGATATCACCGTCTGGTACAGTGTACCGCACAACATCATCACCGACAATGGCACAAACTTTGCCAAAGGCGTCTTGGCCCGTTTCTGCGCGACGCAGGGCATCCGACTGGACTTAGCGTCCGTTGCCCATCCGCAGTCAAACGGTCAAGTCGAGCAAGCAAACGGCCTCATCTTGTCCGGCATCAAACCCCGACTAGTTGAGCCTCTGGAGTGCTCGGTCGGCTGCTGGATCGACGAGCTGCCAGCTGTCCTATGGAGTCCGCGCACCACTCCGAACAAGTCAACCGGCTTCACTCCATTTTTTCTCGTGTACGGGGCTGAGGCCGTCATCCCAAATGACATTGAGTTCGACTCATCTCGCATAACCATGTACACAGAAGCAGAGGTGGAGGAAGCATGAGAAGACGGCGTCGATCTGCTGGAAGAGGGCCGGCTGTTGGCACTCAGCCGGTCCGCCATCTACCAGCAGAGCCTACACCGCTACCACAGCCGAAAGGTCAAGCCAAGATCCTTCCAAGAGGGAGACCTTGTGCTCCGGCTGATCCAGCGAACATCCGGCCAACACAAGCTCTTGGCCCCTTGGGAAGGCCCCTTCATCATCAGCAAAGCTTTGGGCAATGACTCCTACTACCTCATCGACGCACAGAAGCCCAGAGCACACAAGAGAGATGACTCTGGCAAGGAATCGGAGCGTCCATGGAATGCAAATCTCCTCCGAAGATTTTACAGTTGATGCAGTATGTACACGCTACCTTTTGTATTAAGAGCTAAGACATCGGGTCCCTCGAGGAGCACTCGGGGGCTACCCTCTTTATATATATGATAAGTTTTATGCATATGAATGTGTTATTTCATTCTTCTGCCTGGCACCGGGTTCGACCAGTTGGCCCGGGGGCTTGCCGCCTTGTACTATGTCGGTGCTACCTGCAGTCGGACAAGTAATGTGCCGGCATCTAAGCCCTCTCTTGCCACAAGCCGCAGTTCCCAGAGCGACTGTTCGACTGGCAAGAGCTAAAGGCAAGAAACGATGCCCACATGAAAAATGGCTAAGGACCAAAGCACTCACATAGGCCAAGCCGTCTCCTCGCCTCACCGACTGGCTTCCTACTTAGCTTGCTACGTTCCAGTCGGCCAAAGTACTTGCCCTCCCAAATGACTAAGTACTTGACCCAGCCACAGTCCGCAGAGCAGCTGTCTGGCTGGCAAGACGACAGTCAAGGGAGGGCGGCAAAGGAAAAAGCCAAAGAACAGAAAAGCAATACAAGTAGGAACTCGGCAAAGCACAACTCGTGCGGAGTTTAATTTACATATCAAAAGGCCCTTGGCCAGCATTCAACGAAGTTTGAATACACCCCCAGCGGGTGGAACTGCGCAAATTTAACAAATTCGTTCGCGAGACTGTAAAGCGGGAAAAAATAAGATAAACTGGCCGCCTAGGCCAGGGGAGCAGCAGGCGGGTCCGGCAGGTTGGTGGAGTCGGTGGCGCCGGCTGGTGGAGTGGTCGGCTGGCGAGTCTTGGCTTGGTCGCCTTCAACAGCAGTCGACACGCTCGCACGTGGCTCGTTGCTCGAGGCACGGTCAAGCTGAGGCTGGCCGTCTGCTCCGTCCTCTGGCGCATCGTCTTCTCCATCCTCGCCCTCCTCGTCCTCGCCCTCATCACTGGAGGCGATCTCCTCCACCGAGTCCTCGCCGTTTTCCGGGTTCAGCCCGAACCAGTTGGGCGGCACCTCGGCACCCTCCTCGTCTAGCTCGGGGAGGAAGACACTGGTATCAGTGTACTCGGCGATCGCTGTGGCGAGATGAATAGAGCACGGGCGCCACCACCGCCAACTCGTTGCCGGCTTCAAGCCGGAACGTGGCCAACTGGGCTAGGCTCAGCCCAGGGTACCACGCCTTGACGAACTCCAAGGCCCGGCGTGCGCCTGCCCGGGCTGCGGAGCCCTTCCACGCCTCGAAGTGGCCGATAGCCACCTCTAACCAGTCGGAGGTCCGACTGGGGGTGCGCAGAGCTGGAACACCTGGCCCGCAAACAACCTGAGCTCCGGTGCGCTGCAGACGTCGGAACGCCCGGTGAGCCGGCTGGAGACGAGCTTGAACGGCAAGAAGCTGCTCGCCGAGGGTCCGTGGGCGTTGGGCACGATTTCTGCTCCAGCCAGCCTTCGCTCATCGCGGCGAGCCTCGACGGCCTGACTGGCGACAATGGCGTGGCCAGGAAAAGTACTCTGCGCAAGAAGGAAAAAGAAGTATGAAGTCAGAAGCCGGCTCATATGAGAAGTCGGCAGGCAAAAGAAAGGAAAGGGCAACTCACAATCGAGCATGTCTTCGATCTGGCTGTAGCCGTCGGATAGAGCCTTCTCCTTCTCGACCCAGTTCCAGCGCTGAGTCTCAAACTCGGCCATGAGGGCGTCCTCCGCCTCCTTGAGCTTCTGGAGCTCCGCCTTGTGCTGGCCCGCCTGGTCCGCCAGCTTCTGGGCCAGGCGGTCGCGCTCCTCGGCCGCTTTACGACACTCCTCCTCCTTGGCGCGCAGCGTGGTTTGAGCTTCCCCCAGCTGCTGCTGGAAGGTGGCATTGGCTCCTGCAAGGACAAGAAAGAAAAGACAATCAACAATCAACAAACAAGAAAAGTGGTTGCCGGGAGATCTGGCCCGACTGCTCAGCACTCGGAACTTACCTTTAAGCTCCCGGACATGCCCCCGCAATCAGCAATCAACAATCAACAATCAGCAGTCGGCCCGAATCTCGGGGGCTACACACAGCGGGTGCGCTGGCGTGCCCCCGCAAGAGAGAAAAGATGATAACTTACTCCGGTTGTCGGACAAGTCGGCAGTCTGCTTGGTCAGCTCCCAGACATGGGAGTTGAAGGCAGCCGCGCGGCTGTTGTGGTAATCCTGCAACAAAGACAACAGAAGAAAAGAAAAAGTCAGCACTCGGAACTTACCTTTAAGTTCTGAGCCGCCTGCTCAGCAGCCGGCCCGGAACTCGGGGGCTACACCCAGTGGGTGCGCTGACGCACACCCACGGAAGATTGCAAGAATTGAAAACAAAGCAAGGAGCGTACCCGGACGGCTGCTCGCGTCGACAGAAACGCCTTCGTGTACTGCTGAAGGGCGGCGCCTTGGGCCTGAACGTCTTGCGCGGCCTTGTTCAGCACACTCATCTCGCCCCCAGGCGTCCACTCTGGTGGGACGGCGTTGGTGGCTTCTGCATCTGGGGCCGACGAGCTTGCGGCCTCGATTTCCTGCGGCCGTGGCGCCGAGGTCGCCTTCGCCGCTCGCCGTCGCTCCAGAGTACGGGCTACCGGGGTCGCCCTACCACCATCTCGCCACCGACTGGCGGCACTTGCGGCGCCTCAGGCCGACTGGTCTAAGCGTCGGCAGTCGGCATGGGCGGGGTCACTTCCGCCTCCACGATAACGGGGTCGCCCCCTCCCCTCTCCATGACCGGTTGGTCGTGGCCGGCTCCTCCAGTCGGCGCCGGGATCTCGGGCGCGGGTGGCACGGAGCGCAGGGGGATGACAAGCCGCGGAGTCCGGCCATGAGCGGCCTCTTCCGCTTGCGCTTTGGCGGCTGCGTCCTCCTGCGCCTTGGTCACGGCATCAGCCTGAGCCTTGGCCGCTGCGTCGGCCTCTTCCTGCGCCGCCTTGGCCACGTCCGCCTTCTCCTTATCCGCCTTCTCCCGCTCCTCGCGCGCTTCCCGCGCGTTCCGCTCCGTCGCCGCCTGGAGCTCGGCGCGCGGGTCTACGCGGCGGGTGTTGGCAGAGCCCTCCGCCGTCCCGATCACGGAGGTGGAGTCAGACCGCTCAAGAGAGAGCAGGGCCCTGTTCAAAGCAAGATAAGAAGAAACTCAGAAAGAGTTTGCAAGAAAAGAAAAAAGAAAGCACGAGAGAGTCAAGCACTTACGCAAACACCGTCCGGGGCTGCTTCGGGGCCCTCTGGAACTGGGCCGCTTTCTCGACGGCCTCTCGCCGCTTGGTCGCAGCGGCCGGGTTCTTCGGCTTCTTTGGCCGGCTGCCGAATAGCAACGAGTCGGCTCGGCGCTTTGGCGCGCCGCTTGGTGCAGTCGGTGTCGCCGAGGAGCTCGCGCCCGCCTTGTCGGCGCATTGCGGGTGGCGTGTCTCGGCCTCCTCCTCGTCATCATCCGGCCAATCCTCGATGCCGCCTGCTCCAACACCATCGCCTGTGGCGTCGTCCTCCTCCATGGCGGCCGCCCCCAAGTCGGGGTCGTCCGCGTCACTCACTGATCGGTCCGGCAGGTACTCCTGACCCTGCTCCAGGGCGCCGACTGCCGGCTGGGATGTGAGGATCTGCATCGTGACCGACTGATCAGGCGGCAAAGCAGAACCCGACAAATAAAGAGAAAAAAGAGTTAAGGACTCACCGCGGGCGGCGGGTCCGTGTGGGAGTATGTCCGCTTGTCGAACTGCCACTCCGCCTCCGAGAGTTTGCAGTTTGAGATGTAGTTCACCAGCCGGGCCACCTCCGTGTCCGGCATCTCCTTGGTGCACATCCAGCATGGGTCTCGATGCCCGCTCATCCGGCTGGTCATGTGAGGCCGGCCTTGAAGAGGGAGCACTAAGCACACCACAAAGGCGGTCAGCAGGTCCGAGGCCTTGAGGCCCTCCGACTCCGTCATCATCTTGAGCCGGACGATGGCGGTGATGGAGGCGGCCGACAACGTCCTCGTCTTGAAAGTCCAGTTGGTGCGGGGCTCAGACGGCGGGCCGGCTGTATAAGCCGGCAGGTTGACGAAGTCCGGCGTCGGGTGGACATTCTTGACGTAGAAATAAGATTTTTGCCACAGCTTGACCGACTATGTCAAGCTGATAGCCGGGAAGCAGTTCCCGGTGCTCGGACGTTGCACCGCGATGAAGGCTCCGCACTGGGCCACCTCCCCCTTGGCGGCAGTGCCGAGCTTGGTGTAGAAGAACTCCCCCTAGAGCTCGAGGGTGGGGAGAACGCCGAGGTAACCTTCGCAGAGAGTAACGAAGGCAGACAGCGGCACCACCGTGTTCGGTGTGAGGTGGTGCGGCTGGAGTCGATAGAACTGAAGGAAGGAGCGGAGGAAGCTGCTTGCCGGCAGGCCGAAGCTGTGAAGGAAATGCGACCGGAAGATGACGCGTTCGCCTTCCTCCAGCGCCGGCGAGATCTCCTTCTCGTGCTGAACGCGTACCTGAACATAGCCCTCACCGGGCAGCCGCCGCGTTTGGCGGAGGAAGGAGAGGTGATCCTCGTGGAAATTTGAGCCATCCCAGTCGCCGGCCCGTTCGCGCGCCATCAGAACTGGAGCCCGACGAAGGCACGGCGCGGCGAAGAACGCGCGAGCCCGCGGCAGAGCAGCGATACTGCGGAGTGGATAGGCCCGGCAGCGAGGGACTGTGGCGGCACTTCGGCAAGATGCGGGAGTGCGGCGGCAACAAAAGAAAGAGCAGGAAGAATGGCGAAGGGATAGGAGGGCGCGCGTGCGTCTGCCGCCCCCCTCCTCCCCCTACTTATAACCCAGGCGGCGGAGCCGAGGGGGCGAGAACGTGGGGGTTGTGGGATTAACTGCGCCCATGACCCCACAACCCCACGATTACCGCGCAGTAACATCGTGTAATAACTGCGCCACGGAATCCCAACCGTCCGCCTCGGCCGCAGCGGATCCGCGCGCGTGCCGAGGCCCGGTAGTGGTGGGCCCCGGCCTGCGGCAACATCCCGTCACGCGCATGGGCTGGCAGGCCGGTTCGGCTGGCTGACGCCATGTGGCGTGAGGGCAGCGGGCGGCGAGCCTGACACCTAGCTGGCGCGCCACCTGGCTCCCGCCACGACATTTCGAAATCACCAGGCTGCCTGCCTGGTCCCCGTCCAACTCCTGCGGGCCGGCATTTCAGAAGACGGACGAAGCAGAGCAATCAGACCACTCGGAGTAGGAAGCTGCCGGGGCTCCTCACCTTTTCAGCCGTGGCACCTCGCCAGCTTCGGGGACTACTGTCGGAGTAAATGACCACGGGTAGCCTCATCCGGCTCCCTTGGTATTTCAAGACATCAGGGCTGGCTGCGCCCCTCAAGCATCAAAGACAAAGGACCGCCCTCTTGGGGCCGGCTGGTCCAAGCGGACGGCTGCTAGAGGACGACGACATCCAGAAGACGGCCATGGAGTGGGCCGACTCCTAGCAGGCGGCCTCGAGAGAGGCCGGCTCCTAGCAGGCGGCCCCTCGTGCCCTCGATGTTGGCACCCACATAGTCACGACGAGACAGGGCGTGGCTACAGTGCGGCCTGCCACCCCCGAATCCAGGGCGGAGCATGGCCACAGTGCAGCGCGTTGGGCGGACATCCCTCGCCCGGTGCAACACTGTTGCCACGTAGCCCATGACATCATCCATGGCAGAGAAGGCCATGCTCCCACGACGGGCTGTCGGTACAGCCTGCAGGCGGCGGGCCCTACTTGTCCGTGAGAAACCAGAAGGCGGCGAGCCCTGACCAGTCGGCTCACGGGGAGGCCGGCTCCTGACCAGGCGGCCCTCCCCCTTCCTTGGAGTTTGCGTGCCATTAACCAGAAGAGATGGGGAGTGGCTACAGTGAACGCCCACCAGGCGGCAGGACTGTAGCCACGCTCTCCCCGACAAAGCACACATCATCAGAGGCATTGCCACAGTACCAAGCAGCCAGCAAGACCCGCGAGCGGCGGGCGCGGCCTGTCGGCCTAGTACGAGATAGCCGGTGGGACCCACCAGGCGGCGGGCCCCAACTGCCGGCGGAGAAGCCGGCCGCCAGAGACACTGACAGTCGGGTCCTACACCCGGCCAGATTACCATTGTACCCCTGGGGGTGGGCCTATATAAACCCTCCAGGGCACCCATGCAAAGGGTTCAGCCTCTTAGAGACCACACACCCACATAGAGAGAGTGAAGCTAGGGATAGTCCGGTTCTTCTTCCTCCTCTAGAGAAACAGCTCAAGGAGCAAGCTTGTAGCCACCATTGTTGATTTAGTGACCATGCGGAGACCCCGCAGAGCAGGACTATGGGTGTTATCTCCTAGGAGAGCCCCGAACCTGGGTAAGATGCGTCGGCGTACATGTCTACACCTTATCCGTTTCCAGGCACCGCCGACGTCTTAATCTCCCCCACCCTGATAAGCCATCCTTTGACATATGTCGCACGACACCCCCGACAATGTGATCCAAATCAACTAAACCATGTCCAATCATCACATGAGATGGAGTAGTCATCAATGGTGAACATCTCTATGTTGATCATGTCTACTATATGATTCACGTTTGACCTTTCGGTCTCAGTGTTCCGAGGCCATATCTGCATATGCTAGGCTTGTCAAGTTTAACCCGAGTATTCTGCACATGCAAAACTGGCTTGCACCTGTTGTATGTGAACGTAGAGCTTACCACACCCGATCATCACGTGGTGTCTCGGCATGATGAACTGTAGCAACGGTGCATACTCAGGGAGAACACTTATACCTTGAAATTTAGTGAGGGATCATCTTATAATGCTACCGCCGTACTAAGCAAAATAAGATGCATAAAAGATAAACATCACATGCAATCAAAATATGTGACATGATATGGCCATCATCATCCTGTGCCTTTGATCTCCATCTCCAAAGCACCGTCATGATCTCCATCATCACCGGCTTGACACCTTGATCTCCATCATAGCGTTGTTGTCGTCTCGCCAACTATTGCTTCTACAACTATAACTACCGCATAGTGATAAAGTAAAGCAATTACATGGTGATTGCATTTCATACAATAAACGACAACCATAAGGCTCCTGCCAGTTGCCGATAACTTTTACAAAAAATGATCATCTCATACAACAATTTATATCTCATCACGTCTTGACCATATCACATCACAAAATGCCCTGCAAAAACAAGTTAGATGCCCTCTACTTTGTTGTTGCAAGTTTTACGTGGCTGCTACGGGCTTCTAGCAAGAACCGTTCTTACCTACGCATCAAAACCACAACGATTTTTCGTCAAGTGTGATGTTTTAACCTTCAACAAGGACCGGCCGTAGTCAAACTCAATTCAACTAAAGTTGGAGAAACTGACACCCGCCAGCCACCTGTGTGCAAAGCACGTCGGTAGAACCAGTCTCATGAACGCAGTCACGTAATGTCGGTTTGGGCCGCTTCATCCAACAATACCGCCGAATCAAAGTAAGACGTTGGTGGTAAGAAGTATGACTATTATCGCCCACAACTCTTTGTGTTCTACTCGTGCGTATCATCTACGCGTAGACCTGGCTCTAATACCACTATTGGGGAACGTAGCATGCAATTTCAAAAAAAAAATCTATGATCACGCAAGATCTATCTAGGAGATGCATAACAACGAGAGGGGGAGAGTGTGTCCACGTACCCTCGTAGACCAAAAGCGGAAGCGTTAGGTTAACGCGGTTGATGTAGTCAAACGTCTTCACGATCCAACTGATCTAGTACCGAACGTACGGCACCTCCGAGTTCAGCACACGTTCAGCTCAATGACGTCCCCTCGAACTCTTGATCCAGTAGAGGGTCAAGGGAGAGTTTCGTCAGCATGATGGCGTGGTGAAGGTGATGATGATGTGATCTGCGCAGGGCTTCGCCTAAGCACTACGACGCTATGACCGGAGGCATAAACTATGGAGGGGGGCACCGCACACGGCTAAGAGAACATCTGATGTACTATGGGGTGCCCCCTTGCCCCGTATATAAAGGAGGAGAGGGAGGAGGCCGGCCAAGGGGCGCGCCATGGGGGGGACTGACTAGGACTCTAAGTCATATTCGCCCCCCTTCCTTCCAACGGAGGGGGAAAGGGGGAAAGAGAGGAGAGGAAGAGGGAAAGGGGGGCTGCGCCCCCTCCCCTTCCTATTCGGACTCCCCTTGGGGGGGCGCCTCCCCTTTGTGGGATGTCCCCTCTTCTCTCCCATGGCCCATGAGGCCCATGATTTCCCCCGGGGGGTTCCGGTAACCCCTCGGTACTCCGGAAAAATACCCGAACCACTCGGAACCATTCCGATGTCCGAATACTACCTTCCAATATATGAATCTTTACCTGTCGACTATTTCGAGACTCCTCGTCTGTCCGTGATCTCATCCGGGATTCCTAACAAACTTCGGTCACCAAAACACACAACTCATAATACAAATCGTCATTGAACGTTAAGCGTGCGGACCCTACGAGTTGGAGAACTATGTAGACATGACTGAGACACATCTCCAGTCAATAACCAATGGCGGAACCTAGATGCTCATATTGGTTCCTACATATTCTACGAAGATCTTTATCGGTCAAACCGCATAACAACATACGTCATTCCCTTTGTCATCGGTATGTTACTTGCCCGAGATTCGATCGTCGGTATCATCATACCTAGTTCAATCTCGTTACCGGCAAGTTTCTTTACTCGTTCCGTAATGCATCATCCCGCAACTAACTCATTAGTCATATTGCTTGCAAGGCTTATAGTGATGTGCATTACCGAGAGGGCCCAGAGATACCTCTCCGATACTCGGAGTGACAAATCCTAATCTCGATCTATGCCAACCCAACAAAAACCTTCGGAGACACCTGTAGAGCATCTTTATAATCACCCAGTTATGTTGTGACGTTTGATAGCACACAAGGTGTTCCTCCGGTATTCGGGAGTTGCATAATCTCATAGTCAGAGGAATATGTATAAGTCATGAACAAATAGCAATAAAACTTAACGATCATTATGCTAAGCTAACGGATGGGTCTTGTCCATCACATCATTCTCCTAATGATGTGATCCCGTTCATCAAATGACAATACATGTCCATGGTTAGTAAACTTAACCATCTTTGATTAACAAGCTAGTCTAGTAGAGGCATACTAGGGACACTATGTTTTGTCTATGTATCCACCCATGTATCAAGTTTCCGGTTAATACCTTTCTAGCATGAATAATAGATATTTATCATGATATAAGGAAATATAAATAACAACTTTATTATTGCCTCTAGGGCATATTTCCTTCACGACCACGACAGAAGATAGAGAGAAAATGGAAGTCATTCCCTATGCCTCGGCCATAGGTTCTATTATGTATGACATGCTGTGTACCAGACCTTTTGTGTGCCTTACCATGAGTTTGGCAAGGGGGTACAATTGTGATCCAGGAGTGGATCACTGGACAACGGTCAAAATTATCCTTAGTTACCTAAGAAGACTAAGGAAATGTTTCTCGGTTATGGAGGTGATAACGAGTTCGTCGTAAAGGGTTACATCGATGCAAACTTTGACACCGATTCGGATGACTCCAAGTCTCAATCTGGATACGTACTGAACGTGGGAGCAATTAGCTAGAGTAGCTCCATGCAGAGCATTGTAGACGTAGAAATTTGCAAAATACATACATAGCTGAATATGGCATACCCATTGACTAAACCCGTCTCACAAGCAAAACATGATCACACCTTAGAACTTTTCAGGTGTTAATCACATGGCGATGTGAACTAGATTATTGACTCTAGTGAACTCTTTGGGTGTTAATCACATGGAGATGTGAACTAGATTATTGACTCTAGTGCAAGTGGGAGACTGATGGAAATTTGCCCTATAGGCAACAATAAAATGGTTATTATTATATTTCCTTAATCACGATAAAGGTTTATTATTCACGCTAGAGTTGTATTGATTGGAAACTTAAATACATTTGTGAATACATAAGCAAATACCAAGTCCCTAGTATGCCTCTGCTGGACTAGCTCGTTGATCAAAAGATGGTTAAGGTTTGCTAACCATAGACATGAGTTGTCATTTGATAACGGGATCACATCATTAGGAGAATTATGTGATGGACAAGACCCATCCGTTAGCTTAGCATATGATCGTTCAGTTTATTACCACTGCTTTCTTAATGCCAAATATATATTCCTTCGACCATGAGATCATGCAACTCCCGGATGCCGAAGGAATGCCTTGTGTGCTATCAAACGCCATAATGTAACTGGGTGATCATAAAGATGCTCTACAGGTATCTCTGAAGGTGTCTGTTGAGTTGGCATGGATCAAGATTGGGATTTGTCACTACATGTATCGGAGAGGTATCTCTGGGCCCTCTCAGTAATACACATCACAAGAAGTTTGCAAACAAAGTGACTAAGGAGTTAGTTACGAGATGATGTATTATGGAACGAGTAAAGAGACTTGCCAGTAACGATATTGAACTAGGTATGAAGATACCAACGATAAAATCTCGGGCAAGTAACATACCGACAGACAAAGGGAATTACGTATGTTGTCATAAAGGTTCGACCAATAAAGATCTTCGTAGAATATGTAGGAACCAATATGGGCATCCAGATTCCGCTATTGGTTATTGACCGGAGAAGCGTCTCGGTCATGTCTACATCATTCTCATATCCGTAGGGTCCGCGCTTAACGTTCGTTGACGATATAATATCATATGAGTTACGTGAATTAGTGACCGAATGTTGTTCGGAGTCCCGGATGAGATCACAGACATAACGAGGAGCTCCGGAATGGTCCGGAGGTAAAGATTGATATATAGGACGATGATATTTGGTCACCGGAAAGGTTTCGAAAAGAACCGGGTATGTATCAGAGTGCCGGAAGGGGTTCCGGGAGGCCACCAGTAAGTAGTGGGCCTTATGGGACAAAGGGGGGAGCACACCAGCCCACAAGGGGGCTGGCGTGCCCTTCCACCCCCTGCCCACGCACCAAGGAGGGAGGGAAGGAAGGGGGAGGCGCCCTAAGGCAGCCAACCCCCCTTCCTTCCCCATGTTCAATTATGGAAGGGGGGCTAGGCAGGCCTCTAGGGCAGCCGCCGGCCACTTGGGGCCGCCCTAGGGCTGCCTGCTCTCCTCCTCCGGAATGGTCCGGAGGTAAAGATTGATATATATATATATATATATGTGTGTGTGTGTGTGTGTGTGTGTGTGTGTGGAGGGAGAGGGACAACACACGCCACGATTCCCTAGCCGTGTGCGGCGCCCCTCTCCCGCTAGATTCATCCTCGGTCATATTTTTCGTAGTGCTCGGCGAAGCCCTACGGAGATAGTTGCATTAGCACTGTCACCACACCGTCGTGTTGCCGGAACTCATCTACTACTTCGCCGGTCTTGCTGGATCAAGAAGGCGAGGACGTCATCGAGCTGAACGTGTGCTGAACGCGGAGGTGTCGTACGTTCGGTACTTGATCGGGCGGATCGTGAAGGTGTACGACTACATCAACCGCGTTGATAAACGCTTAACGGTCTACGAGGGTACGTAGACACACTCTCCCCTCTCGTAGCTATGCATCTCCATGGATAGATCTTGCGTGTGCGTAGATTTTTTTGTTTTCCATGCAACGTTCCCCAACATGATGCTCCTACTTGCAACTTCACGGTGAATGGACATGAGTACACAAAGGGGTACTATCTTGCAGATGGTATTTACCCTTCTTGGTCTACATTTGTCAAGAGCATTAAAAAGCCCAAAACTAGGAAGCATATTGAATTTGCAAAGATACAAGAGGCTGCCCGAAAAGATATTGAAAGAGCCCTCGGGGTTTTGCAATCTAGATTTGCCATTGTTCGTGGTCCTGCTCTTTTTTGGACAAGCAAACCCTGAACAACATCATGACATGTTGTGTGATTCTCCACAACATGATCATCGAAGATGAGAGGGACATGAACTTGGAGTTCTTCTACGACAATGTCGATAGCCGTGTAAAGCCAGCTAGAGATCCTGACCGCATGCATGCATTCCTTCAGACATACCGGCAGATTGAAGACGCAAACATCCACCATCAGCTTAACGATGATCTCATTGAGCACCATTGGCAAAGGCATGGCCAAAGGGATTGAGCACCATTGGCAAAGGCACCGGCCAATTTTACATTCATTTCATTTAATTCATGTGTGATCAGTATCATTGTTGTATTTTAGTTTAATTTAATGATTTGAATAATTATTATTGTAATTTGGATTCATAATATTCACATTTTATCTTATTTAAATTCATAATTCTGTGTAATATGTGAGATATGTGTCAAATTCAGAAAAAATCATGTATTTTGTGGGCTCGTCGCAATCCGCGCGAGCCCGCAAAACACGTTTTTCACGAACTGTAAGGGTTCGCGATATAAGGATGCTCTAGCTATGGGACACTTTTTATAAAGATCTCTATACGTCCGAAGGGGTCCAAAACATGCAACAGGTGCTCGATACAGTTCCATGCAAGGTCACTCCGGAGATGAACGACATGTTAAATGCACCATACACACAGGCAGAGGTCAAAACGGCACTGTTCCAAATGTTCCTGACAAAAGCACCTGGCCCGGATGGTTTTCCAGCACATTTCTTCCAGCGACGGGCGATGAAGTGACACAAGTGGTCCTTAAAATAGTGGAGGGGAAGGAGTCGGCTGAATGCATCAATGAGACTATACTGGTTCTGATTCCGAAGGTAAAGAATCCAACTATGCTGACCCAATTCCGCCTTATTAGTCTATGCAATGTTTTATATAAAATTTCTTCGAAGGTAATATCTAACCGTCTGAAGGTAGTGTTACCTGACATAATATCAGAAGAGCAGTCCGCCTTTGTGCCAGGGAGATTAATAACGGATAATATCATCACGGCTATGAGTGTTTGCATTTCATGAAGAGGAATAAGGCGAAGAAACATCAATCATGTGCTCTAAAGCTAGACATGATGAAGGCCTATGACAGGGTTGAATGGTCCTACCTGCAAGCTATAATGCTCAAGCTAGGCTTTACGGACAGATGGGTACAAATAGTCATGAGTCTTGTCTCTTCGGTGAAATTTTCAGTAATGTTCAATGGCAAGAGACTGGAGGAATTCAACCCTACCAGAGGTATAAGACAAGGAGACCCGATCTCTCCATACTTGTTCTTGTTGGCAGCAGAGGGCCTTTCGTGCCTCCTAAAATCTAGAAGTGAGTCATCCAATTTGCAAGGTTTACAAGTGGCACCCTCGGCGCCTCCGGTGAACCATCTTTTATTTGCTGATGACAGCCTGCTGTTTTTCAAGGCAAATGGTATGGGGGCAACCCAGGTGAACCTCGTCTTGGACATCTATTGCCAAGCTACAAGTCAGAGGATAAATTACTCCAAATCATCTATTTTTTCCAGTAAGGGAGTCCCCGAGGGGACAAGACAGGAGATCAAAACGTTGCTACACGTTCCAAATGAGACTCCCAATGAAAAATACTTGGGTATGCCATCTGATATTGGTTCTTCAAAGAACGGGTCGTTCAAATATTTGAAGGATCGATTGTGGAGTAAAATTCAGGGTTGGATTGAAAATACCATGTCAGCGGCCGGTAAGGAGGTGTTGGTGAAAGCGGTTGCCCAGGCCGTTCCTGTATATTCTATGTCATGCTTTAAGCTTCCGAGGGGCCTTTGTGAACACCTCAACATGCTTATCAGGAAGTTTTGGTGGGGTTCCAAACAGGGACAGCGGAAACCACATTGGGTGTCTTGGAAAACAATGACGCAACCAAAGAGCATGGGGGGTCTCGGCTTTAAAGACTTTGAGCTTTTTAACATGGCTATGCTTGCTAGGCAAGCCTGGCGACTACTAGAAAACCCGGACTCGCTTAGTGCCAGAATTATGAAGAGCATCTACTACCCAGACTCAACAATACTTGAGGCGGTCTTGGGAAACCACCCGAGTCAAATTTGGAGGGCAATGATAGAAGGAAGAGATACTCTGAAACTAGGTTTGATTAAGAGGATTGGCAATGGAGGTGACACGAGGATCTGGGAAGATCAATGGCTGCCACGGGGAGAGATGATGCGCCCCTATGGATGTATATCACAGAATCCGCCCACCCTTGTTTCGGAGTTGATTGACTCAACGTCAGCCAAGTGGAACACACAAAAAGTGAATGAGTTCTTTATGCCTATGGATGCGAAGGTCATACTACAAATCCCTATATGCACAAGAAACATCCTTGATTTCTGGAGTTGGTTTTTCGACAAGAAAGGAAACTTTACAGTTCGTTCAGCATATAACATGCTTGTGCCAATCCGGCAGAGAAGGGAAGCCTGGCTCGAGGGGTCTGCTGGCCCGTCTAACTCGGCCAAAGAGGAGGAGTGGAAATTGCTGTGGAAGACGGCGGTCCCCGGAAAAGTCAGAATGTTCCTATGGCGTTTATCACAGCACTCAATACCCACAAATGATGTAAGAGCACACATGCACATGTCGGACTCCAGTGCATGCGGAATATGCGGGGTGCCAGATTCATGGAAGCATTCTCTAGTAGATTGCACCATGTCAAGGTGTATGTGGGCACTAGTTGATGAAGAACTCGGACAACAAATAGCAGCCACCTCTGAACCCAATGCGAAACAATGGTTATTCACACACATGCAGTCATTACCTCATCCGCTGTTCGTAAAACTTGCGGTCACGCTATGGGCAATCTGGGCGGCTAGGAGAAAGGCCATCCATGAGGGTATTTTCCAAAGCCCCCATGCTATACACTCTTTTGTGGTCCGATTTATTCAGGAGCTGGAGATGATTCGGGAAGGAGGAGGAAGAGAGGTTCGGGCCAACCCAACAGCCCGCACTACTACAACAAGAAGGCCAAAAGCCTCACCACATGGCCACTGCAAGATACACGTCGATGCCGGGGTTCGACCGGGTCGAAGAGGAGTGGCAGTAGCAGTCTGCCGGGATAGCGACGGGAACTACTTGGGGAGCTCAGCCCTGTCAATCCACGGTCTTCACGACCCTGCTACTCTGGAGGTCATCGCATGTAGAGAGGCTCTCGCTCTTGCTTCGGACCTGAACGTCCATCAACTCGTCATTTCTTCTGATTCTAAACAAGCCATCGGCGACATCAACGGGGGAGCTATGGGAGACTACGGGGCCATTATCAAGGAGATAAAGCTTCAAGCTTCAACTTTTACTTGTTCTTTCATTTACGAAAGTCATGCTGTCAATTTTGAAGCACATAGTTTAACCAAATATGTACTTAATCTCGGTCAGGGGCGCCATGTTTGGTTTGGCCAACCCCATGATCCGAACCGTATCCCACTCCATGTGGCTTTTGATGAATAAAGTTTGGCTAAACTCTAAAAAAAAAGAAGAGGCTATGGGATACCGACGACGAGTTGATGTGCATTGAGCAAAGGAACGTACGTACCTACCAGACCTGATCCAGCTATTCACCCGGGAACATACTCACCCACCCTCACTCACGGGTCAAAACCACTCCACCGCACGCTCCGAAAGCTCCCCCTAAAGTCGTATGCGTAGACCCGGGGCCGGCGGCGAGGAAAAGATCTGGACGCGTCGCCGGCCGCGCACCGCAACGCCTCGCTGCATCCCTATCCCGCTTTGCCCTTTTCCACCCGCGTGCCCTGCCAGCGCCACGCGGCCGCGGCGCCAACAGATTCAGAGGAACCCGGTGCGAACCCGTCCCCCGCTTCCGCTCCCGCTCCCGCTCCCGCCGCGTGATTACCGCGCCGGATCCACCAATTCCTACAGCCCAGGACTAAATAACCCTCGCACCCCCCTCAATCCCCCGCAAATATATCCTATAAACCCCCGGGAAAAATCTCGCCCCAAATCGAGTCCGCGAAACAGACAGATAACCCACACACACCCACGCGTCCCCCCCCTCTGTTTCTCTCTCCACACTGCCCTGCCCTACCTATTCGCCTCCCCTCCCCATCGCCTCTCTCCCCTCCCGGACCCCTTCTCTCTCCTCCGCCTCCGCCCCCGCCGGAGCCGGTGCGGCGGCCCGCCGTACCGCCTCATCCCCGACCCCCGCGGCCGGCGGATCGCCGGATCCGTGTCCGTGCCCGATCTCGAGGCGCGTCCTCGGCTCCCGCCGATCCAGTCGGGGTTTCGATCCGATCCGGGCGGCGCGATCCCGTCGGGCTCCGTTGGGCGATTCTGCGGCCGGGGGCTCGGATTCAGGGGGGGGGGGGGGTTCCTGGGTGATGAAGGTTTCGGCGTCCTTGTTGTTTGGATCCGTCTATCGCACGACTCCCTTGGTCGTGTCCGACTAGTACCCCTGCTTCCGTTGAGGGCCAATATAGAGGCGGCGCTCGTGGGCTCTGGGTTCATCCGAAACAGGTCGTGCTCTGTTCGGTTTCGTGCGAAAAGCGTCGATTTTGGGGCGGTTCGGTTCGAATTTTGCCGAGCCTTTTTCGTGCTCTGAGGCGCCGATCTGTGCGGTTTAGCGTTCTTGAGATTTTGTTCTGAAGGCGGCTTGTCCTGGAGGGAGGATTACTTGGTTGCATTATCGTAGATTAGAGGCGCCACCGTTCTTGTGTGATAAATGGCGACCTCTAACAAGCCAATATCGTTGGCTGGGCCGTTGGACGCTGATGTCCAGAGGACGGTGGAATTGAACAAGGTTAGTAGCTACTCTTACGGTAACTGGTTGTTTCCGAGAAGATGATTTTGTTGCTCAGACTGTTTTGTTTGTTACCATATAATTGCCAGTTCTTGGTTGAGGCCGGCCTATATGAAAGTGCCGACGAGTCTGCTAGGCGAGAGGAGGTGCTGGGGGAGCTTGACAAGGTGATTACTCTCTTGCAGCACCGTTTCTTGCCTGCTTTTTGTATGATAAAAAGAAGTGCAGTTTGATGTCAATATTTGACTATTTTGTTCTAATGCTTTACTGATTGAAACAATGCTTGCTAAATTGTTGATTGCTAAACAAGACCCTTGTTTGAATT